>NC_079465.1:17614498-20114498 GCF_026250575.1 Diorhabda carinulata
TCTCCAATTTAACTTATTTAGTATCCAGACCTCGTAGTTGTCAGTCAAGCTGTAGCTGCCACGTTTGAATTCAACTGTCCAGAATCAATCAATAGAATACAAGTTGCCAATTTAGGAAAATTATATAGCTAGATATGGCATAATGGGCAATGATCTTTCAATTTTAATTCAATTCAATAAAATCCTCTAAGCAAATTTTTTTCTGTTGCAAGGACTATAATATCTAAAAACCTTCCATACGTCAAAATAACATGGGACTTGATGTGAAAATACTCAATTTAAGTGATTTTTCTATTCTCAAAATCAACATGGAAAAAGAGAATTGTATTTCTAGTCTATTAAAACAACTGAATATGCAGAGAATTTCTGAGTTTGCGAGAGAAAACGTTATTGAATTACATAAGCAGTTTTCTGATATTTTTGTTATAAAATCTGATATCAACACAACATCTCAAATTTACTGATAATGAATCAATTTTCATAAAAAATTTAGGGAGCTCCGCATGTTAAAAAAAAAAGAAATAAATACTTGTTTCTAAGAATCGTCTCATGGCAAAAACGCTTGGCGGTTAGTGATTAATTCCAGACAAATCAACAAAAGAAAAGATAATAGCTGATAAATATTCTCTTCCACGAATAGAGGGCAGATTAGAGATATCACGAAATTTAGTGTAGATGTGGGATCCTTCAGATTTACTAGACTATCGTTCGATCTTCAGATAGTCATCCTAGGATCTAAAACAAGTATTTGAAATTGAAACCTGCCGAAAATATAGTTAAAAATTAAACCCCGAAAAATGCTAATTTTTGAAATTCTGAAATTCGGCAAAGACGTAATGGATATCAGCCAATAAAATCTAATCTGATTCATAAATTTCCGAACCAATAAGAGATCCTATCAGTATTTCCTTAATAACCAAAAGTCAAAACTAAGCGACAAGTCATTTCGTCTCAGAATTTGAAGTGTGTAACGAGACGGTCAGTGATTTTAGATAAGCGATATGATTAATGACTTTCCATATCATATTCTGTCACACAAGCCGAACACGGGCCTGTGACAGATAATGAAACAAGTCGGAACGCACCCTTTGATAGATCGAATCGGCGGTTTCTCAAGAAGTTGCCATTCAATTGTCTCCCACTCCGTTCTGCGAATCTTGTGGCTTTTCAACGAGTAAGGGCACATTGTTAAGCGGTTTTTGTGGCTTTGTGCTTGTCGACGTTTATAGTGTGGAACAGGGTTTATTATTAACTTTCCTTCAGGGACTTCAAGATGAAAGATATTTTCGTTTGTACGTGAATAGAGATGAGTAGCGTGTTAAGAAGATAATAATTTTGAAGCGGGCTATTTACTTGGTAGGTGATGATTTTGTTTCGATATAAATTCGAGGCAATTAAATTCAATTCTTCGAACTAATTGAAAATCCTTCTCCAGAGAAACATTAAGCTGGATTAAATGAAGTAAACAAATTGATGTTTACAAAGAAATTACATCGATTTTCGCTATAATTGAACATTCGAAGCTTCCAATAAATTGTATGCAAATGGTTACATTATTTGAAAATATCTTCCATGAAAGATTTAGAATGAATTAAAAGGGGTGAATAGTTCTTATGGGGGTTGACATAAAAAACTATCAATCTTATTAATGGGTTCAATATGGACTATACGGAGTACCTATAATAAATTAGATATCAAATATCAATTATTAATCTAAAAATTGTTATTGGAATTTCAAACATTGTTGACAAGTAATTATTCACTTCGAATAAGCGCGTGACTTGCTTAGACTTGTCGCTCATATATATAACAACGGCTCGTGTCTACAGAGGGGGAAAATGAGCAGTTGTTTTAGTTCTTATTAAAGTGATGGTTGATACAAGTAAAGAAAATTTGTCCTTAACATTGAAATTTTGTCATCATAATACTAATTACTGATCTTATGACAAATTAAAACTGAAATAAACAAAAAAAAATTATTGCTTCTATTAGATGCTTCTTTTAATATGAATTTTTCAAACAAAATTTATGATAGACATGTTTCTATGGAGTAATCTCGATCTCACGGCACTCATAGGACCATATCTAGTGACCTTATCACCATTGAATCATGGTGCGATTCTAATCTTTTCTGTCTTAACGTTTCTAAAACCAAGTTTTATCATAGAAAAATATATTATAGCCTATTAAACAACACCACCATTGACGTTGTTGAATCTGTTACATTATTAAGGCCTATTGTGGACAATTCCTTAAAATGGAAGTTACATATTGCCGCCTCTAAAAAATTAAATTCCTCCGGTTTTGCATTGAAATCAGTTTCCAAAGAACTGAACTCATCCATCTCCTAAACAGTCTATTACGCCCTTATTAAGTCGCATGCCTTTCCCTTTTGGGATACGTGTGGTGCGACTCAATTTGAGCAAATCTGTTAGATATTTACTAGATATTTACTCGTACTATACAACAGGGCTCACTGCAGGGACTTCTTTAAAAGATTCTGAATTTTCCTTTCTTATTAATCTTTGAAACCGTTTACCTTCTCCACATTCAGATTTAGTTAAGGGCCCAATATTTTACAATGCAAAAAAATGCACAATCACTTGTCAATTGAAATCAAATCGATATCATCTTTTCCTGCATTCCGTAATAATTTGAGGACATATTTACTGGAAAGTGCCTCTACTCTGTAAAAGACTTCTATTCTGATAATAATATTTTAATTTTAAATCCTCCTGGGAAACTTCTCTTGAATTAGTCTTGAATTGTAAATATTCTCTACTTATAATGATTGAATACTTACTTCATTTTTGTTGAATAAAATGACTAGAAAGTCGCAGACTATAATTGAAATTTTATTACTGATTTATGATGATGATTTATGACTAGAAATATTTCCAGTAAATACTTTAAAGTCAAATTATATCATGATCTATCATATTATAGTATCAGTAACATCCAAAAAACCATTACTGTACAATAATGTTACCAATTGGGATACTTTCAAAGATAAGATTGAAGACCTCTTATTCTTCGAAGTACAACTAAAAACCGATTCATTATATTGAAGAGATATTGAACACTTATATGAAATTATATATGAGGTAGAGGAGTGGACAACTCCTGAATAAAAGCAAGTCAATATAATAAATGATTTATCAGTTGCAGTTCGACGAAAAATCTCTGGAAAGAGGAAGTATAGACAATGCTGGAAAAGTACCGAATCACCTGTAACTTGAATAAACTAACTAATGAACTGAAATAGACACTTAGAAAAGAAAATTCGGAAATACCTGGAGAGATTGAGTTCAAATGAAATAAATGAGCTATGAAAGCCTATGAAATCAAACCCGCCTATTAGACAACCCAATGGACATGATTAAATGCAGTTCAAAATCCTTATAATAGTAAAAACAATTTAGAGTCTTCCTTACAAATTTACCTATGAAAAAATTCCATATTACCGAGTCCATATCTGTGTTAAAATATGATCTAAACCCGAGAAAAGCTCCGGGCTACAGCCGAATTATTCGTAAACTGCTCTACTGAACTGAAGTACCTTCTGTCGTGATGCAAAATAGTACAAATCATATTCATTCTTAAACCAGCAAGCTCACCGAACAACTAACATCACATTGAACAATTAGTCCACTACCAGTTTTGTCTAAAGGACTCGAAAATTACTCCTAACTACAAATAAAATTCCCTGGGACCACCAGTTTTGGTTTCGATAGCAACATTTGAAAATCTAGCAAGAACATAGACTAACTGAGAAAATTAGGAATGACTTGAAAGCCAAACGTTACTGCCGTTACTGACAGATTCTTCCGAGTTAATTACAAAGATGAATATTCATCGTTACATCCTATAATATCTGAAGTGCCACAGGGTAGTGTGCTGGGACCCGTGCTCTACCTGATCTACCTGATCTACATAGCTGATCTTCCTATAACAGTTGCGGTTAATCTACTGAACAATAGCCATTATCAAAGTGTGTAAAAGCACTTGATTCAGTTTATAGATTTAGGTGAATGTTAAAATAGATTTGAGTAATATGTCAAATGAAAATTCTAAAGGAACAGTCATCAATGGACTACTGACTCATGTTTGCATTCAAATCAAATTATTATGCTCAATGTTAATTGATTTAACAGATTGCATAACATATAGATACCTGAGGAAGTGTTTTCTTCCAATGGTTCAAAATTGAGTTTTTGAAATATATGATAAAAGAATCTGTTTTACTTAATACCTTATTCAAATTCAACGATTGTGATAATCGTTTGTCTTCGACCCGGGTATATTTTCTCGGTAAATTCGACGTTTCGGAAAGAAATCCACGCAAAGAGAAAATCCGGGTGTGAACTTTATTTGAAACGGGCACATGCGAATCGGATTCTGCAGATAACTATACTTGTGATAGTCTGTACTAACACGGTAAATGCATTTGGGTTAAAAGTGGATTAAGCTTGTGTTTTTATCTTTGAAATTTGCGAGCTAAGTCACGTTCCGATGACACATCTTATTTGAAAACCTATATATTCTATTAGAAAGTAATTTGATAAGGTAAAGTTGTATCTATATATACTATAAAACGTAATGAGGGGAGGATTAGCTATACAAATGTAGTTGGAGGGATTCCAATAACAAGTCAATACTTATATGACGTTAAATGTTTTGAAAAACGAAAAACACAAATAACCATCTACATTGAAGCTAGTCATCTTTTGGAATGTTCTCTAAAAATTGATGAATTACTTTATTTATATCATAATACGTAGTGAAACGTCGACCAAGTGAATATTCCGTTAATTTCAACTATAACCGGGAATCACACATGACCAAATCAAACAAATAGTGGATATTCAATGAATGTCACATAATATTGGTTTATTTGTTAATAGATGTAAAAATTCCACCAAGGAAAACCAGTTATGTTTGAATTATGTAAAGGTCTAGCAAGCCGGATAGCCGATTGGGTCGGTTAACTAAATTTATAAATATTGCGTCCTGACATCTGTTATTGATATAGTTTTAATACAATATTTATTCCGTTCCAAAAGAATGAACATTTGAAGTTACACTAAGTTGAAGTCCACGGAGGCTGTGGCACCAACCTTTTACGAATTTTAATTGTTCTGTATAAAGAGGTCAAAGAACTCACTAATCGCAGTAACGGGATTGTCTTTATTTCAATTTTCTCTGTCTTGAGTGTTGTCAAATCGTGAAATGGCTAATAGTATCTAGTTCTTCAAATACTGCTCTAAATATTTTTTTTTCTATTTCATCAGTAGGAAATATTCTTCTAACATATTCTTCTTTCGATAACCTAACCTAACCTAAGAGACATTGCTGTTTTCCTATCCATAATGTGTTGTAGCTTAGGTGGAGGAGGCACTCGTATAATAGATGTTGTGTGGATGAGAACAAGGATATCCGCTCTATTCCATCGACCAAGACTGATTCTTGTTGATGGTGAAACATATGCAGAAGAAGAAAAACTGTCTTCTTCTTCCTTCTCAGGAACAAATACGTGAAAGAAAAGATGCTACTACAATTATTAGAAATACGGAATAAAGAACCTGAATCAAGAAGTAAGAGGCAGCTTCTAAGTGCAGAAATAGATGGAAATGAATGATTACATCATCATTTCCAGTTCAGGAAAACATTATTGCACGGCCTCGAGAAAAGAGAGAGTGATCAGCCCACTCCCGGTGCTTCCAAGGAAGATATAGGGACATGAAGACGTGGAGGTCACAGGTCATTTTCATATCGGGCCCAGAAGAATTAATCTTTGAAGCTTCAACGGAAATTAGAGAAGACGAGGCTGCCATAGAACACTGAAGGGACTAAACCCTTGGTAAACTCGACAAAAATAAGGATTGAAGGCCTACTGATATATGATAAAAGTAAAGGTAGTACATCTAGATCATGTATTATGGTAGGACATGATATGGACCATCTTTGTTTCTCAAAACTTTTGGTATAAGACCTCGTACTAATTCGAGCATGTATCGAGTAAAAGAAGAAGCGTCAGTCTCCTGTTACTGCGATGATATCGTGCCTGTACTGCCGCCGGAATTGCGAAGACTAGTGGAGTACTGTCAGAGAAAAATGATGAGATACAATGAAAAGCAAACAACGTTGTTTGAAAAAGCAACGACACCAATAGTAGAGGTATCGAAATTAAATTGAGTAGTTTCAGCTTTTAGATGAAGTTAATCGATTGAGTGTTTCTCTCTTATCAAAATTGAGACTAATCCTGCTAAGCCAAAGATCAATAGTTATTCAAGGTAAATTGGAAAATACGAAATATTAATATACAGTAAAACTTGATGTATATCCAAATCAGATGGGCGATATCACGAGACATATGTTTTCAGTTGCTCTATAGTATAGAACATTTATTTTTACTCCACTTGTTTTTTTCTCATAGAAATGAGTCTTGCTATTCTTTCTTGCATCATTTCCTACTAAATTTTCTTGTTCTATTCTCTTCACTATTTGTATTTGTATTCAGAGTCTACGTCTTTTTCAACTATTTCCATATATCAAATTCACCGTGTCCACCAGTTTTGGCGTCCAGTAACTTTTCCCATTTCCTAACCTAAAAATTTAATTTACAGGATAAAATTTCCTTAAGACGAGGACGTTATCGCATAAGTAAACGATTATTTCGATGAGAAAGTTCACAACTATTATTTACAAGGGTTTAAAAAGTTTTTGCATCTCTGGGTTAAAAAAATATGGAAAAATGTCTTATTTCTCTATGAATTCGGAAATTTTTTGATACAACTTCCTTATAATAGATGAAAAAATAATGTCTTTCTTCTCGACTCCCTGTAGATCGGTATACAGAGTTAGTTTTATGTATGGAACGCCTCAATTATCTCGAAAAGGGCTACGATTTTTATAAATTTTTGTGCACAAGATTGAACTTTGTTATTTCAAATTAATCACACAAAAAATGATTATTTTTTATGTAATATTCTCTCTACTCAAATGCCATGATTTCGGAGTTAAATTTAAATATTCTACAATAATTTATGTGCTAATACAAATTTCCTAACAAGGTCTTGTGTAAGTGAGTTAGGAAAAAGTTTAACGAAACTGGTGCAGTACAATATTTACCCAAATCATGGTACAGAAAACCTACAACAACTGAAGACAAATCTTTAAATATTCGTCTCATGTGAGAAGTAGATCCACATTTACGGAGTACGAATTTTAGAGAGCTTACAGTAAAAGCGATTACAGCAAATGCTCATGATGTTGTCCATTTAAGTCAATACAACAAGCAATGCGATTATTAAAACTGCAATACATTTTGCAGCATCCATGATTGCTCAATTCTTCTTATCTTTATGGTAATCCTTTCTTCTAGTTCCTGAAATTACCAGTTTTTGTTTTATAAACGATTTTTTTTAGTAACCCCACAGGAAATATTCCAAAGGATTCATGTCGGGTGATCACGGGGGCCATTCGATAGAACGACGTCTTGTAGCCAAATATTGTCGTTTGGGATATTTTTATTGTCTGAAAATTTCACACAATGAAGTTTTCTTTTGAACACAATTGAAAATACTTACTTGGATTTGGAAATATCCAAGCCAACTGAGGTATAACACTATTTTCCAATAATTCTAAACACGCCGGACCATTTAGTTAACCCTCAATGAAAAACGGACCAATTATTTTGTTGTCTATTATTCCAGCCCATACATTCAGTTTTTTGAGATATTGGGTGTTGGATTCGCGCATCTTACGAGGATTGTTACGTGGCCAGTATATAAAATTACGCCGATTCACATTTCCATTAATACAAAAGTGGCCTCATCACAAAACATTACTCAATAAATTTGGATCGTATTTATTGTAACAATTTTTGCATCATTAGGTCTGCAAACTCTTCACGTCTATCAAAATCGTCATCTAACAACTCTTGAATCAACATTACTTTGTATGGATGGGATTTATTATCACATGAAATTTTCATTAGGAATGTTTGCGAAATATCAAGCTGCCAGGATATTTTTCTAATATTCAAGTGTGGATCGGCTTCTAGCAGGACACAAACATTTAAATATTTATTTTCAGTTGATGCATCTTGTCTGCATCAACATTTCCTTTTTACTAATTTACGGACAGTAGATCTTGTCATGGGATTTCGGTTAGGATATAAATTATCAAAGATATTACAAGTTTTTTCGGTTACTTCCATACCTATCACCATATCCTAATATCATCAAAATATCAATCCGTCCTTTTTCAAATAAACGATCCATTGTGACTTTCAATAAACTTCAACAATAATCATTTATTTAAACGTCAAATTTGTTATTGTGTATAACGCAAAATAATAAGTATTTCTTAAGGATTTTGAAAAGCGAAAAATATACAGTATGATCTATTGAATATCACCATAATACCGGCCGTATCACAAAACTCTTGTACATAAAAATTTAAGAAAATCCCACAAGCGTTTTCCGAGATAATTGTTCCATACATAAAACTCTACCACCATATCTACCACCAAGTGATTATTGATATTTCTTCAACCATAATTTCAATTATCATTACGTTATTAAACAATATAATTTTATCGTTGTATTAATAATATTACTAGAAATGGAATTGAAATCCCTGAACATAATGTAGCACTCAAATCTCCAATTTCCCATTAATGCACTTCCAAGATAGTAACATTAACGTAAATACGTTGATCAAGAATCGTATTTATCCGTAAAACGACCGTTTTATCACCCACATCATCCATAACAGAAAGAGAATGATATTATTCTTCCATTATATTTCCATTAAATCAGAAATCAAAGTCTACTCGTAGTTATTTCTCAATAGGAAACGTCGCTCTGTGCAGTTATCGTGGAAAGTTTTCATCATTTACTGGAGAAAATAAGGGCGAGAAAATGCGTCAGCGATTTATCTTGTGGAAAATGACGGAGAATGGTAAAATTCGCGTAAAATGAAGTACGTTTTAATTTAAATATTTCCATTGTGATAAATAGTTTTATTTAAAGAACGTACTGTTCGTATGGGCAACGGAAGCAGTCTACTCTAATTGTTGATAAAATACATCATATTACAAGGAAATGCTGAAACACGCTTATTTTTCTCCTAAAAAGGTCACAATTTAGGACAGCTACTAGATAATTACATAATTGAAATTATGAACTTATACGAGGGTTGCCATTTAAATTTTGAGAGAGACGAATGGAAACAAATATTTAGAATTGGATATGGCATTATTGTTTTTCAATATCAATACACTTTTGGATAATTTTTAACTAATTGTTGAAGTATTTTCTCCATCTTGATTGAGGTATCTCCAAAACATGTAATTTGGACAAATCAACCTCTTCTTCAGAACTAGAAAAACGTTAACCTCGCAATCATTCTAGATCTGCTGAAATAAGAATAAATCATTGAAAGTCAAACAATGGCAGATGACCCATTAATATGATATTTTGACTGTTCAAAACCGTTTTTGTTTTGAAAGTTGAGTAGCCACCCTGGTACGATACAACACGAAATTTTTAAAACTTAGCCTTTGTCTTATATCTTGATAAACTGATGAAAGTCAAATGACGGTGAACCACGTTCAGTAAAGTCCACTTCCATACAATTCAGGCTATCAATTCTCACTTTTATTAGTTTTCTTTTTTTAATATCGTGTATATTGATATAATTTAACCTCCATGTTGAACCGTTTATATTATCTACTAGCTCGATATGTGATTTACACCATCGAATCAAACCCAAAAAACCCTTCCGTATTCTGGATCAATCATAGATAAATCCTCCATTCAAAGCTCAACAGGAAAGTTTTCTACACTCTCTTAGGTCACTAGCAACTACGTACGAATTTCTTCCAGAAGATAACCTCGACAATTCTTTCTCATCTGTATTAGTTGAAAACCTTTTCTAAATCCTACCTCTTCGATCGTCGCTGCTGCAGGTTTCCCTGCAGTGAACCCGTTTCTCAGCCCACTAGCAGATGTTAGGAAATAATACAACCGCAGCTGTACCAGCAATTATTGAATTAAAGAAAAAATCTATTACACCATACAAAAAGCTGTTCGGTTCGTCGATTTCATCTAATATAAAATAGTGTTGCTTTGTACATAAAATTGTGAAATTTTCTCATGACAATGGTGCTCATATCTCTCTTTCTCTTATTTCTTCTGCTTCTTTTATTTCAGTTTGTAGCCCACTTCCCTTCTAAATCCACCACAATCCCAGCTTGCAAAGGACATGAATAATGTCCTCTAGACGCTGAAATAAGTTTTTATCGTTATAGAAAGCTTGTAAAAACTGAAAAACAAACATGAAAATAACTAAATAACTATACAAATGAAATTCAATATACAGGAGAAAACCACAATTAGTAACAAAAATTAAACCAGTGTGCAGTATGCCCAGAATTAAATATTTTTATTAGAATAAAGTCGTTTACAGAGTAGCACTTTCAAGTAAATATGCCCTTAAATTATTGCGGAATGCGGGAAAAGACGATATTGATTTGATCTCAATTGGGAAGTGATTGTGCATTTTTTTGCATTGTGAAATATTCATAACCGATTCTAAACGTGAAGTTGGAATGTGAAGGTCGTGCTCCGCGTTCCTAAATGGGCAGCCGTGTAATGACCTTTCTGAAACTGGAGAAGCGTTAGTCAGAGTAAACATCTAACAGCTCTCTTTTGTAGCTTAAAGATTCGCTCAAATCGAGTCGCACCACAAGTACCCCAGAAAGGAATGGTATATCGGAGATGTGACTCAATAAGAGCCTAATAAACTGTTAATGAGGTGAATAGTTCAGTTCTTTGGTGGCAATATGTAACTCAACGATGCAAATGATGGTGATGTTATAGACATATAGACATATTTTACCACGGATTTGTTACTTAAAATATTATGATTAACCTAATCGAAAGCTTGAGAACAATCAAAAAAGTTGTTACAGTGACGTGATGACTTTTTAGGCTAGAGTGACATTATTTAGGAGGGAGTATTTAAAATTGGTAAGGTGATTCAATGTAAATTGGAAAAACCTAAAACTAAAGTTGTAGATCTAAAAATTCTCTGCAAAAATGCTCTCAATGATTAAAAAAACATCAAACTGAATTTGTAGATGTTAAAATTCTCCACAAAAATGGTCTCAATGATCAAAAAAAAAACATCAAACTGAAGTTGTAGATCTTAAAATTCTCTGCAAAAATGGTCTCAATGATTAAAAAACCTCAAACTAAAGATGTAGATCTTGAAATTCTCTATAAAAATGATCTCAATGATTAAAAAATCCTCAAACTAAAGTTGTAGATCTAAACATTCTCTACAAAAATGGTCTCAATGATTAAGAAACCTCAAACTAAAGTTGTAGATCTAAACATTGTGTACAAAAATAGTCTCAATGATTAAAAAAACCTCAAACTGAGTTGCAGATCTTAAAAGTTTCTATAAAAATGGAAAACCAAAAACTAAACGAACGAACAATACCCGTTAAGTTCTAGATATTACCTCATTTGATATTGATTACTGATATTGCTATGGATTATTGGGTTGACTATTTCGTTGAATATATATACTCTTGAAAGTCTACAACAGTAATGTCTTCTTCGATTTCTTTCTCTTTTTCGTGCTGGACGTTCATAAATTGATCATTTTTACTCTTAAAAACTCAGCCTAATGACAGTTCAAAAAACATTTTGTTCCGTCAGTAGACCAATCTGTTGTTCGATTTAAAATTAAAATAAATTTTTTCACTTACAATCCTTACAAGCCTACGAAATGGGTGTTAAAAAATGTATGTAATGGCGGATGCTATCACCGAGTATGCTTATTCAGTTTTGTCGTATTACGGAAACCTGACTTCAGGAGATCTAGTGAAACCTGACTTACTTGTGAGTACAAGGATTGTGTCAAAATTGATTATACAATAACCCAGAATGTACTTTTTTCGTGGTATAAGGGAGAAAAATACATGAAGGTAACTTAAAAGCTTTAATTTATTGATTAATTAGAATGAATATATTGGAGGTCTCCACCACGCAGACTTTAATTAAGGGTCACACTGTTTCCCGAAGAAGTCATTGAAATAGTAGCGAAAGTTATTTTTTCTGGGACTCGAAATGTCCAGTATCAATACTTTTTATTATATAAACTTTCACAATGGGGGCAAAACAAACAAACCATCAAGTATGTTAGGAAATTAGTTGACAAACTGACAAAAACTTTCTTCGGGGTCTTAGAACTTCCGATACACCATCATCTGTAGATACAGAAGAACGGCTAAATAGAAAACTACAAATTTTACGCCAAAATGATGAAAAGGAAAAATACTGGCAATCGGAGAACTGCGTAAATTTATGAGACTTGGTCCCATAAGCTGTGATTACATGTTAGTGATGTCTTCGAATGGTACAATTCTCTACAATATTTAGCGTTGTCTTCAAAATTTACCCTGATGCTAATAAGGCTTTAATTAACGTATTTCGATACTTTTTATGTACACAGGTTGTTCCCTTTTTCTGTACCTATATTTGTACAGTAACTCAAATAATGAATTCACTTCATTTGGCTTTTATAAAGTCCGCCTATGGCTCTTAATGACTGCTGCTTTAATAAGTTCCACATAGATTTATACAAAATGAAAGTTAGCACTTCACGAACTACATTTCCAATTCTTAATTAACAAAATACTACAAGAACAATAGAGGAGAAAAAAAACCATTAGCAACTCTCGCTTTGTTGAATTTTCTAATTTTTCTTACGCTTCCAACCACGACAGGAACGTGACGAAGAGAAACTATTTGGGGTCAGAAAGTTTTCTAGCAAACAAATGCGCGAAGATACTCCACTCTGGCTGTGGGCAAAGTTAAACAATGATGAATTGAGACGAAACATTCCTGATAAGCTGGAAAACCGTTAGTAAATAGACCGATAAATCAGCTTAGGCGGGTTCGCACACGTAGAAAAAAATGTTTTTTTTAATGATTTAGTTTAGTCAAGCAAAATATTTGAATATTCTTTTCGTAGAAGTGTAACTTCTAAATGAAAATTTGTTCACTGATATTGTTTCCAATTGATTCAGTCGACCATTCACAGTTTTATATTGAGTGTTTTTTATTTCAAATTCAATGTTCCTGGACAGCGCTCTTACTTGCATTAGAATGATCTTGCAACAAAAATAATTACATCTTGCAGAATCGTCAAAACGTACACTTTCAAACCATTTTTGTTGTATATTCGAATTTCTCGACATCATCAAAAAATTTTATCTGGTATTTTAGTCATGGTATTTTTGGCAATAAGACGGAACCTTGTGCTTGTGTACACACACCTGTGTACAGACACCTTTGCTAACCAAGCAGCATCGTGTTGCTAGACTAAGATTATAAGGCAACATTTAGATTGGAATTTAGAAAATTGGTGCAAAGTTTTGTTTACTGATGAGACAAGAATCAGTCTAAGAGGTCCAGATGGATGTAATCAAATTCGAAGACAGCGAGGAGAAAGATTTGCGCAGTCTTGTGTGATTCCTCCTATCGAGCATGTCTGGGACATTTTAAAACGCCACATTCGTCGTCCAAATCCATCTCCCCAAAATTTAAATAAGCTTGAGCAAGCGGCATTAGACGAATGAGAGAACATACCTCAAGAAGTGATACAAACCTAATTGTAATCATGACCAGAAGAATGCTAACTAAAATTACATCCAGAGCAGAGCGTTTAAAAAAAGGAACATTATTGTCTAGAATGCAAGTTTCATTTTTAAGAAAATTTGGTTTTATTGCAATGTTTTTATTTTTTTACTCATTAAAAATCACTCAATCACAATCACATATTTCTCTTTATTGCGTCAAAATGATTGAAAAGAAATTAAACAATAGCAATATTAATTTAAATTTATTAAACAAAAAAAAAAATTCAGAAATCGGGGTGGTGTGTTATTTTTCACCAAGAGTGTATTATATTCATAACATATTCTTAATTCCTAGATATATAATGAGTAAGTAGGCGTTTAAAATTTTGATATAAATCGAATATTCTTTCTTTTACCTGTTTGTCTGCACCTCTATAATCATACCAATAATATGAATGGTATGTATAAATCATCAAAGCCTCGTTTGAATATACAAAATATGCCGTTTAAGGGGACTGACTGGCAGTGAACAGAATGTGGAGGTGGATCAGGATGACAATAGTTATCCACTCATACAATAGTGAACCTTATCTCCATATCATGTCCTCTGCTGACGGCACACTATCAATAGAACTCAATTTGATGCGAACAAGTAGAGTTTTGTTAAGAATACTCCAATATGAGGGAATCAAGGAAATGTCGAGCTTTTGTTTTGTTAGTGAATAACCACAAAGAAATGGGAACTGTGTGAATTTCTTGTTAACATTTCTCAATTTCAACTAGCAACATGAAGCTTACTACTACACTTTATTTAAATAAGTTTTTTGACTTATTAGTTGGAATTTTTAAATCTAAATTCATATCAACTTTAAATCGAACGATTCGATTCCGTTGTCTATATATTTCCCATTGTTTCTAACTTTTGATAACAATAAGTGATTCATTAACAAGATTGGCAAATAGCTTAGTTTTATTTTTGTGAAATTTTAATTGGATTTTTTGTTATCAATAATAACAGTCTACGAGTCGCATTACAAAAAAAAATATTTACCAGCTTGTTACAAATTTAGAAATATTTTAGTACATGAAATTAGACAAAAAATAAGCTGAGAGGTGGAGACTTTTCCTATGCCAAACCTGAAAGCATATCAATTGTACCATAACCTAATTATACCACGATGATTAGCAATTCCATTTTGAGTTTGACTAGTGACTGCTATTCACCGGAAAATCACCGGTCGAGCTGAAAACCCGCATCTAAAAGCAATTTTGAGTATGATTCACTATAGTCTATATCAGAAAGGTATAGAGTAATAAAATGAGTTCGGATCAATTTCGGTGTTGGTAATAGGTGTAGGTCTTGAAATAGTATTGTTTGTAATATTAAAATTTCAAGTAATTGCGTAAGAGAATTAGGAAAAGTACGTTTTCTGGCCTGAAGTGACAACATCGAAATATTGTGTAGGGATTACTTAGGTAGTAGATTATACAGTTACTTTTTGCGTTTAACAGGTACCGTTTAACCTTCTGCCTAATTCCAACCCCTTTCAGATTCGGCTTTCCTTTTTACGAGTATCCTACCGGCATGCCTTTGGCACACTATTTTCAGTGTTTGTGGATGGATAATAATAGGCTAAACCGGTAAATTGACCCCAACCCAGGTGGTACTACCTGCACTTGATGAATAAAAAAGAATTTTACAATGAAATCAATGCCAAACTATGAAAGTGGCTTAAATATTCGTTGGGTCACTCTGTTGTCCCTTGGCGTACCATCAGGTTTTATTACTCTATATCTTTCTGAAATAAACTATAGCATCATGTTAACCCTATAGTGCACATCGTAGCAAATCTGATACACCATTCTTGTATGTAACCTAATTTGAGTCTGAGCGATATAAACTCTTTGATGCGCTTTAAAGCAGGTTTAATAGAACTTTATATACGACACCGTATGTGAAGAACCTTCTTCGATTTTTCTTGCTTTTGTTAGTTATTGTTTTATTTTTGTGTTATTGCTGGTTGAATTATAATAAGATGGTGATTAAAATAGAAGCGTTATTTAGATTTATTCCTGGACTGATAATTTTTCATTAATTGTCTCCTTTTTTTGGTTGTATCAGATCTACAACATAGCGATTGTTCCACGGTTACGATGGACAATAAGTAGCCATTATCAGAACATGAAATTCAGGAAATTGCTGCGATTTCTGGAACAGTGACTACAACTTGGATGTCTGGAAAGTGTAATTCGAGAGCAAAATGTCAATGACTTGAACATTAATGATATTGATATAGAAAACCTACCTGTAAAATTTGAGGATGAGATTATTGCTAATAACAAGCCTACTGACCAACAAAAGGATCCTGTTCCAGAGAATGATATTGCTAGTGTAGTATCAGTGCAAAAATGTGGTATGCAAAAGGAAAAATGAGACACCACCCATACTGGATTTGTCTACACCTTATGCTTCCTTCAAACATTCTTTTGATGATGAACTAATTCAGAAAATTGTGTATTACTCCAATAATTATGCTACTGAAAAAAATCCAACAAATACTTGGGCATTTGCATTTATATCTTTGGTTCAAATGCCTAATTGTTGAAGTTATTAATCTAATTCCTTGGGTTATTGTCAAATAAAAAATATCATTAGCGAGAAACGATTCTAGTTTATAAGAAAATGCATGCATTTTAAAAATTTCGAAGCATTCCATTAGAAGAAAAAATTTCAGTTGATGAACAGATGTGCGCTTCTGAAGCCAGACATTATATGAAACAATATAAGCCTGCTAAGTCCCACAAATAGGGCTATAAACTTCTTGTTTTATGTGGAGCTAGTGGATATTCATATAATTTTGAAATTTATACTGGTACAGGAAATGACAACAAACATCGCCGTTTAGAAGAACCTGATCTAGGTGTAATTGCCAACGTGGTCGTTAGGTTGACCAAAATTGTCACACAAGCTCAGAACTTTGTTATACAGTACATGTCTCTAGGCAAGAAGGTACTGTTAGACGTAATCATATTCAAAATTGCAAATTACCTTCGGATAAGGCTGCAAAGAAATGGATCGTGGGACATCCGTTTCCTGGAAAGATAACAAATAAGTTTGCTATCAACTTATTCTGGAGGGGTTACCAAAAGGAAAACTTGATAACCTCCATATCGGGGATGTTGATTTTATGGATAGCCGCATTGGTGGTATATGAAGTTGTTCTACCAACTCCTTTACAAGATAGGCTGCTTGAAATTTCTGGCTGCATTACCGAAGATGCTTGGCACAAAACGGAGTTCAAAAGTATTTGAAACTTACAGATTTTAGAGCTGAGATTGCATATTGTTTCTGTGATGTCAATTCTAAACTGTACAGTGAGAAGAGATAGGTTATCAGATCTTGAAAAAGATATACAGGGGAAAACGAAAAGGTCAGCAACAACATCCCACGTTCCTTCAAAAGATGTAAGGCTTGATGACCAATCATATTGACCATTGTACAGAAAGGAAAGGCAGAGATGCAAGCTTTCCAAATGTACTTTTTCCTTTATACAATATTCTAAGTGAGGATAATATTTTTGTCTCAATAAAAACAATAATTGCTTCCAGAAGTTCCACAATACTAGTTTTATAGGTGTGTTATTACTTTTTTGTTTGTATCCGCTATGTATCATATCTGGTACAACTTATTTAAAAAAAACACTTTTTCAATAAGCCTAGAGGTTTTTCACTATTTTTGGTCGTGAAATCGCCGGCCAAACTACCAAAAAATATATTTTCCAGTTCACTAGAATTGCGCACTATAGGGTTAATGCTCCTTTTGATGTTAATACAAGAAGTTGTCATTTTTTCGCCTAAGTTAAGAGTTTGACTCCATTTTGGTTAGTAGGCAGATTATAGTAGGTGTATATGGTCGACGATTTTAAAGCGACAATGGAGCATTGAAGGCTTATAATTTATTTATGAAAGTTTCTATTGAATCAAGACTTGAATAGAGATGGCGTAACTTGTATAATATTACATCGTTCCAATATTCCCAACCTTCATTGGAAAGCTATTGTTATTGTACGTCTTATCAGTATATGTCTTTCATCTGAAGCGTTAACAACAATAATTTTTTTTCACTCAAATATGTCGAACTTTGTTCCTGAAAAAATGTTTTTGCGGGGAGTTCTTCTTCATTACTTTAATATGAAGAAAAATGCTAAAGAAAGTCATCGTTATTGATGGAAGTTTATGATGAACATGCTCTAGGTGACCGAACGTGCCTAAAGTGGTTTACACGATTTAAAAGTAATGATTTTGACTTGGAAGATGATGTCCTGGACAGCCAAAAAAGTTTGAAGATGAAGAACTGGAAGAAAGATTGTTGCCAATCACAAGAAGAGCTCACAGAATCTTTGAGTGTTCAAAATTGGGCAATTCAAAAGCAAGATAACTGGGTTCCACATAAACTAAAGCCTAGAGATTTTGCATGTCCGAAATGCTGCTGAAACGCCACAGAAGGAAGTCATTTTTGCATCGGATTGTTACTGGTGATGAAAAATGGATTCATTACGACAACTCCAAGCGCAAAAAATCCTATGTGAAATCCGGTCAACCAGCCAATTCAACGGCAAAGCCGAATATCCATGGCGCAAAAATAATGCTGTCTATTTTTTGCGATGGAATAATTTTCCATCATGACAACGCTCGGCCCCACGTTGGTATTTCGGTTAAGAACTATTTGGAAAACAGTGGATGGGAAGTTTTACCTCATCCACCTTATATCCCAGACCTTACCCCTTCTGACTACCATTTGTTCCGGTCGATGCAGAACGCCCTCACTGGAAAACGGTTTACATCAGAGCAAGATATCAAAAATTGGCTTGATTCATTCTTGGCTGCCAAGCCGGCGCAGTTGTATTGGGATGGGATCCACAAATTGCCAGAAAGATGGGAAAAGGTCATAGCTTCAGATGAGAAATACTTTGAATAATATTATATCACATGTTTTTGTTTTAAATAATCGTTCAAACTTTGAAAAAAAGCCGCACGAATTGAGTTATATACCACAATAAAATATGTTTGGAAAATTTCTCAAAATGATCTCGTATTTGAGAACTTTTAGCATGACATTCGTGCAATATATATAAAGAAAAAAACTCACTCATTAGGTACTTTCGTAAGACATTTTCTTCGAATAAATCTTACCTGTAACAAAAAGAAAGAATTAATACTAACTAATGTTTCTTTTTCATTAGATAAAATCAGGATTTTTTTGATTATTTCAAAGATTGAAATGACATTTATTTCAACAGTTTCTTATATTCATTAATTTACTTGAGAAGTTCCTCCTTGTACCAGTTGCGTAGAAGCAATGGTTCGAAATGGAAAGCTTTTATACCTTCTTGAGCCTCCTGGCGAGGTTCTGTCGGTAATTCGCCAGCAGAAATTCGTTCTCATCTCCGTCATCTTTATCATCTTTGGCAGTTTTCTTGATATCGCCAAATTTCAGTGACAAATTGCGCAGTAGGAGATCAATGATAATCTTGCATCTGATTTCTGATTACTGAGCTGAGCAGCTATATTCTCAGATTCGCTGTTGGCAACGAAAGTGATGCGTACGTTATTCGGAGAGATAAGGGGCATAATTCCTATTGATTTCCTTCCACTTGGTGACTGACTGTTAGTGTGGAACATTACAGAAATTGCGACGAGAGGTTTAAAATACTCACAGCAGGCGTACCCAATTTCAATGTTGGAGACAATGTACGTCCACATATGGCTCGATGCACAGTAGCTGGTTTAACCAGAATTTGGCTAGGAGTTGTTCGATTATCTACTCCACACTCTGATCTTGCTCCCAGCAACTTTCATGTCGTCTGGTCTCTAGTGAAATTTATGGTTACTACCAAGAAAAAAGCTGAAGACGTCTGTTAGACCCTGTTTCAATTCACAAGCGACAGAGATTTTCAGCAGAGGGGTACATAATTTGATTCTACGATATGACAAATTGCTGTATACTTGTTGCCAATGAATAAATGTGATCTTTTTTTGAGCAAATGTATAGTGTAACTCATATTTACAAGGTAGACCTTTGCGAGTGCAAGGGGATAGAAAATCATAGATTTGCGTCAAAAAAAATCAAATATGGTAATATATTTTAAAAAATACATACCATGTCTTCCTATTTTTTGTGACTTGACGTGATATTTTTGAATTCTCTCATTCAAAAAATTAGGGTTTTCCTTACTATGACAGTGCTCGTACATCTGCAATGAAGATGAAGAAATTTGCCAGACACTTTTGTAAGGAAGTTCATGAAAGTCTTGGTCTTGTGAATAAATTTCCTGGTACTAGTCTTTTTGGACTAGAAGACATATTTTTATGTTTCTATCATCATAATATTTTAATACATACGTCCATTTCTTGTATAAAGTTTAGCAAGAAACAACAAGACCTCACAATATTTATGATAGATGTCTGTTTTGTACCCAAAAATTATGAGACGTTATTCAATCGTTTCATATCCTTTGCTTACTCTGTGAATGACTACTGGTCTCAAATTATATGGTTCCATTTGTGAAGATGTCTATCACTACCAATTAAATATCGTACCGACTTTATGAGGTGGGGTGCAATAATTTGACATAATTTTTGTCTTTCCGCGATTAATTTTCAAGCCAACTTTCTTCATTGGAATTCAATTCATGAATTTTCATACTTTTTTATCCCCAATTAAGTTTCCTATATATTTTTTGTTATAATGGATGTTTTTCAATTTAAAATTGGGAATTTACACTTACTTTTGTGAACAAAATATTTTTCAAAGTATTTTTAATTATTTAGCACGTGATAGCTAATTGAGTGTATCAATATTATTGTGATTTATCAGGGGTATCATTTAATTCAATTTAAGTCATAGTTTCAATTCAATCACTCAACAATCTTAGAATTTTATTCGAAGAATAAAATATTAATTAATTAGACTATTTAGTTACATTAAAAAATATATATAGCAGTTTGTTTTTGCATAATAATACGCTTCTGGTTCCTATATATACATAATACTATTAAAACACGTTCATGGGTTTCTCGGAGTCGTTTTCTCGTGATTATGGTCACTCTCACATGGCGCCAGACTGAGAGACATCATTAAATATATCTTTGATACGTAGTTCACAATGGAGCGTTTCATATCCCGTTGCATCTGCTTCGTTCACCCTATAAATTTGATGATGGATTCGGTCGTAGAAGGGAGACTCCGTATTGTGTGTAGTTTCAAGTTTCCATTCATAAGTTCGAAGAGGGAGAAAGACATGAACTGTAGTTCAATATACATTAAAAACCAGGTTAGTTTATTATACCATCGAGTTTTGATGACATATTTCATTTCGTACAAACGCATTTCTTGATTTCTTAATTTCGCTATAGTAATTTTGTCATTTTTGTGATGTCATCTGTCAACATTTCACATTTACATCTTCTAATAGATAGATGAGTGCTTATCCTCTTTGGAGTTCCATAATCTCTCACTCTTTGAGAGAATGTGGTAGCAGTATGTTACATGCTGATATCTTCAAGTGTCCAATGACAAAACTACTATAAGTATTCGTGAATCGTTTTTATTTTGATTCTTATTTGGTTATAAGAAGCTTCCAAGAACAATTTTTTCTATCTTCATCCCTGTAGATCATTCATATTCTTTCGATTTTCGTACTGAGACATTTTTCAAATTTGATCATGTTCGACCTATTCCTGATGAATTCTCCTCTGATTTTCTTCTGCCTTCCACTACTACATAAAGAGGTGGAGGATTGAAAACTACTTTTAGTGTAGCCGTTGGACAACATATTCTCGTAGCCTTTGAACAAGGCTAGTATTAATCAATACAAGGCATTGATTTTTGAGGTGCTCAGGATAGATCTAGTGCCGTCTGCTACTGCCCACAACATGATTATTGGTCTCACCTTCACCGTGCAGGATCTCTGGCTTACAACCCCAATCCTTTCCCGTGAAATTTCTGCACACCATCAGGCCATTAATAACTTCACTGCTTAACTCTTAAGCCATGTCCCAGAAGATGCTTTATTTCAATTTAATTTCAGAAAATGCTACGAACTTTTGGTAGATATCTTCAGAACATAGTCCATCTCCACATTAAGTATTTTTAAGTCTTCTCAAGAGGCTCTTCATTTTTTAACGTGGTAGAAAACGTTTTTTCCATCTACAAGTTTGTGTATGAAATATTCCATCCATTAGGATCTTAAAATACTTAAAAGATTGTATTATCTGCACCAACCTTATTTTTTTGCTTAATAAGTGAGTATTGTGTAACAGTACAACGTTTGAACCAGTTTCTATTAAGAAATTGTAATTCCCATTTTTCCTTTTAACGCCAAATCGTAGTTCAATGTAAAGTAAATCAGTGTTTTTGTTTTCGTCAAGCCTAGATCTTTAGCCAAATTGGCTAAATTTACCCACTGCACCAATTTGAGTCAGCAACTATTCATACTTATATCTTTGGTTATGATTGACTCTCTCGAAACTATTTGTTCAGACTCAGAAACAAAATGCCTCTAAGTTTATCAATTATTCTGAGTGCTATAATGCTCATTCAATCTCTCTCTAGACTTGATTATGGATGTACTTATCTAATTGGAAAGAAGCCTGACAGTGGAAGAGTTTATTGCATCTTGTTTTCAACAGAAGATTTGAACTCAAAGTTAAGAAGTGGTACTAAGCTCCAGCAGAACTTTAGTACTAATTTTCACCTCCGAATATGCTACAGAAAGTACTTTCGTTGGAATAGAAATCAACTAATCATGTGGCTCAGGGACACGGAAGCAACAATTTGTCCTATGCTTGGGTGAAACTGAAAAAATTTAAATTTATTGTAATTTTTTTCTTAAAAAAGGGGTGGCTTTTATGTCCACACAAATATATGATACCGTACGAAAATTATTATACGTATGTACGATATTTCAATAGAAAAAACAAGTTAGCTGTTGACTTGGAATCAAAATTATAAAATGTATAAATCTGTTATATTAAGTATGTAAATTCAAGTTTTCCAACTTTCTATTCGTAATGGGCGACCTGAAATCCCCCGAGGAGCAAAGTTACAAAAGAAATTACCCAGTAGAAAATTTTCCTCCCTAAAGAATTCAATGGGATTGATAATGACATTAATAGCAGAGATTTTCCTACATCAAATTAGCTAGCTTGGAGGAAAAAATCGTAAATCACCTTCTGGATATAACCAAAAAAATAAAATCGTTTGTTCTTTCTGCAGTTGGAAAGAAAAATAGTCCAAAACACGATTTCATTTTTAAATCAAATTAAGTAATCGTGTGAATCCCTCACTTTCGAAAAATAAGGTCATGTGACAAGGCAATACATTTGTCTTATAAAATCTGTTTATCTTCGGTCTCCAATTTGGTTATAAAAATGTGTATCTGACTGTGTAATAGTTTATATTAGCTCTACTTGTATGTGGCCTTGTTTGTTTGTTTATGAGCTTATTTTCAACTCTCCTAACCTAACCCATGGTCGTGGGTTCAAATCCCGTTCACGCTATGAAAAAAATATGTTTTTTCATTAAATTTTTTTCTCTCAATTTTCACTGCAAACTTTTCCTTTACATCGAAACAAATTTCAAAACTATTCGCCTTCTGATGGAGATTTATTAAGCCACCTGCATTATTTTCACTTCAGATTTATTTTATTATGTTGTTCGGAAAGAATTTACAATACTAATGGCTAAAAGGAAAAATTTCATTTTGACAATAAATTAGAAATTAATATAGTTTCAAACAACTAATAAACACGCTATCATATCATATCAAACCAAAAAGTGAATAATAAAAGGAATTCAAGAAATCTGAGAAATGCGCTTTCAAAGCACATCAAAAAATCAGAGATTAGGTGAACTAAGTGGTCAGTGAATTAATCCTGGTCCTCCAATCCACCTCCTTCAAACTAGTTATCCAGAAACCTTCGAATTTCAAAACCATAATGTGATGGTGGACAATCTTATTAAAACCTAATACTTGAATCCATGTTTTCCCTATTATTTAGATCTGGAAATAACGCAATTGGGTTCGGAAGCATTGCCATACTAATATATTCTAAATATCGCTTAGCTATTGATAAGACGATTTCTATACAAATATTAGTTTTTTTGAAGCGCTGGGTGCGTTTGGTGTGAATCCAGTGGGGATTTTCTCGAACCATGTAGCGTCAATTGTACCACTCAAACAAAACGTTCCCTCGTATGAAAATACTACACTACTGAGAAAATTTGGATTTTCATCATGAAAATTTCACAAAATGTCTGTTCGGATAATCCCCGTGATAGTGCACGAACAAATTTGTATGCTTGCAGATTTTTTCTATAAAAAAAGTTGAACAGACATGACAAATAATTCTGGAAACAGTTTATCCACTCTGTTTGTTGAAAACTTTCGAAACACAGTTTTGAAAGTATCTAACAGCTTCTTGAGGTGATGAAAATTGTGCCCCGCGCATCTTTTGTTCGACAACGGGGAACAAGAACAAGTCAGGTGAATATGGATAATGAGATATCTCTCCTCCAAATATTCATAAGTTTCACGTAAGAAATCGATTGTATTGCAGTCTGCGATATCATAAGAAACGGTTTTATCTGCCTGTAAGTCCCCTGCGAATCTTCTTCAATCATATTTTGCACAACATCGATGTTTTTCGTGATGATAACCGATTTTGGTCAACATTATCGACATTCATTACTAATGGCCACACGACCATGAAGAAATGCTGCAAAACAATCTTCTTTGGCGGTGCTTCACTATCAAAAGTTGTACAATGTGATTCAGTGCATTGTTATTGAGTAAACCCTTTTTTGAAATCATGAAAAATCATCCTTCATGGATGATTTCCATTTCGGCTCAAACTTTCGCCTTATAAACGTTCAATATTAATTTATTCGGTCAATTTTTAAATTACCACTGGCTTCAGAATAAGAAACGACAATTTTAACCTCTCATAGTGACAGAAAAATGTATAACTTTGTATAGTCGCTTATTCCTGGTCTTCTAGATTTTGAAGCATCCCTCAAGCTTCCCATTTCATTGAATCTAGCACACTATTTTTTTATGTTCTTCTAGTAATTCGATTGTTTTGCCTCATGCTTTTTCATGACTTCGAAGTCTATTGCCGTAATCTACCATCATTAGAATTTGGTAAAAATAGATAATCTTACAAGATAACATTTAATTTTTCCAATTTTTCTATTTATGTAGTTTTTTTCATGAATTATAATCCGGGCAGATTTTGTTTTTTATTGAATTTTTTCTTATGTTACGTATTTTTGCATTTTTGTTTTTTCAAAACATACGGTTGACGCATTTTATGAATTTTATGTTATTTCATAACTCTGTTTGATAATACTTTCCTAAAAAAACTGGAAGTTCATGATATTCGGAAATATCTATGAAAAGGGTGGACTCCAACATGGAATATTCATAACATATTGTAGACTTGATGGAAACTTCAATACAGTAGATTCTTCGCAAAATTATGTCAAAAACAAGGTATCTGAAATTATAATAATTATGAGAACTGTTGTTTACAGATACTTAAAACATTCATCTTGGTCTACAAATGGAACCAAATCGCGATAACTTTTTATGACTTTCGACGTGGATTAAACCAACAGCGACAAACCGATCAATTCGCTTCAACTTTTGGAGATGAAGTACCATCTACAGCCATCGTGTTTCGCTGGATTTTGGAATTCAATCGTGCTCTCTCTTCGCTATAGCAATAATATCATGAGTGTGTGACGTACCATGAGATTGAGGCATAATTGGGATTAGTTACATTTGTATATATCCAATATTGTATGAACATTTGGCTTTCAAAAAGATTTGTTCGCGTTGGGTCTTTCAAGACGACCCGAATCCAACAAATGTTGCTTGCGCATGAAGCAAATTGTCTCCTGTTTTATTCGGAATAACTAGATATATTACCACTGTTTTATTAAAGCAACGTAGAACGATCAATTTCGAATGATACTCCATCATTTATTTGTCAGAGGTATACGAAATAATCCTGCAAACTAATCGCAGAAAATGAATAATTCTCCACCTCGACAATACGAATTCTCACACATTTGTTCAAATAAAAGCGTTTTTGAACAGTCAAAACATCGAATTGTTGGGTCATCCGCCATATAGTTCCTGTTCGGCACCTAATTATATCTTCTTATTCCCGCAAATCAAAAATTGATTGCGAAGTCAGTGTTTTTCTACACCCGAAGAAGCAGTTAATGCGTTTAAATGACATGTTTTGGAGGTACCTCAACTGGAATGGAAAAACGCATGCAAACGAGTTTTGAACTTAATGAAGAATATTTTGGAAAAGATATAAATATTTGTTTTGTCTATATTAAAACTTCAATAGCAGCCCTCGTATTGTACTATAAGGGATGTAAGTAAAATACCTAACTGGTTGAGACCGATTGGGCACCCGAGCAGTAGCGAGGACTAGTAAATATACTCAAATCTATCGGAATAAAAGATTTTTTCTCCTTTCTAAATATATTCTGGGATTAACAAATGCATTCTGTTTTGACTGATCGGCACATATGTTTCATTTTGAAAAGTTCAATAGTTCACTATATTTCCTTTTCAGTTCATATAACAAAACACTCATATTAATTTTTTTTTGTATGAGTATATTTCAAATTCCATCCCTTGTATCCAATTGTTATGGTGAAAATTCTCTACCTTTATGAATTGAATAAACGAAAATCTGTTGCTGAAAACCACGCTTTGTTCCTAGCTGAATATTTGAGGAAATTCCTCAACTTTCAAACGGAATGCTTTGTTAAATTCTAAAAGCAAATTTTGCTCTCTGTGTGGTAAGGTATAAAACGGAGAATTTGGAAAAAGTTACATTCCAAGCAATCAGTAACACGTTCCTCCCCTTTACATACACAAGAGATACATTTATTGTAATTGTGTGTATAATTGAGGTATCGTGTATATAGCATAACTTCATATCTACTAAGTATTAAATTTGGTACTATACAGGGTGTCCCACGACGTGTTAAAACTATCTGTATATGACAAAATACTTATAGTAAAATCATGAAAATTTCTACGTTTGGATTTTCGGATACGATCTTTTTAACTAAAATATTTTCAAAGATAGCCGACTTCCTGTAGAATCGGAAGTCGACGGTAACCTTGTTATTTTGAATGGAACCTCCCGTACATTGATACATTTTTGAAATAAACGTAAGATTTTAGTATACTTTTGCCTAAAAATTCTTTTTGAAAAATGCATACTTTTTGGGTTATTAATTTTTTTGTAAAAATTTTGATCGTTGGAGACCCTTATACATTATTTTTTTACGAAGATACCCTGGAAGATATGAAATTGATTTCTTTTCGGTTGCTTCAAGCAAGGTCAGAAGTATTTGAATCTATGTTGAAAAAATTTTCATTTTATACAGGATGTGTATAAAAAATGTTTAAAGTTCAACTTCATAAATATCAAATTCAGACCACACCTGCATCTCTAAAAATTTACAGAAAACATTTAATACCTGGATAACGGTGACGTTAAGGTATAGAGAGTTATACATAAATTTGTCTCATTTTTTACCCCTGAATGCATCAAAATAGAAAAAACCGGGTGGTTCTATTTGAAAAAATAAAGAAATTTGATATATATCAAGTTAAGTTTTGAAACTTTTTATACACACCCTGTATAGAATGAGAAATTTTTCAACATAGATTCCAATACGTCTGACATTACTAAAGGCAACCGAATAGAAACCATTTTCATATCTTCAAGAGTATCCTCGTAAAAAAATAATGTATAAGGGTCTGCAACCTCAAATTTTTTGCAAAAAAATTAATAACCCTAAAAGTATGCATTTTTCGAAAAAATTTCACGTTAATCTCAAAAAATTATTTTAATATAGAGGTTGTTTTATTTAAAATAACAAAGCTACATCAGACTTAAGGTAGAACCGGAAGTCGATCATCCTTGAAAATATTTTAGTTGAAAAGATCGTATCCGAAAACCCAAACGTACAAATTTTCATGATTTTACTATAAGTATTTTGCCATATACAGATAGTCTTAACTTGTCGAGGGACACCTTGTATAATGAAACTCCAGAAATGAAATTATTCGCATGAATATTGTAATCTCAAAATGTGTTTTTTTTAGAGGTTCATAACTCCTGTATTTGACAATCCATTTAACAGCCACTGAACACACTATTGACCTTCAGTCTCGGACGATTACAGCCTGGTTATTGAAATGCGTGTCAAATAGTTCCAGAAATTTCAGCTTAGATACTATTAACAGCTGATAAATCTGTAATAAACACGGGCCTATAGAAGATAATTTAAAATAATTCAATAAACTCACAAACCTGCCTGTAACTAAAAAATTTGCAAAAAAAAGGTGCAGTGTAAGCTACTTGCTAATCAAGCCAGGCGAATATTTAACCCATTTATCGATTGTACATAACAAGTGTTCGAAAACTCATTCACTTCCTTAAAAGTTTAATAAGCCCTTATTGAGTGGCATCAAGAACAATCTTTCCCTTCTGGGATACGTGTGGTGCGAATCTTTAAACTACATAAGAGAGCTGTTTACTCGGACTAAACAGCAGAGTTCACTGCAGGGACTTCTTTAAAAAATCAAAAATTCTGACTTTTCCTTCTTTATACATTTCTAAATCCGTTTACCTACTTCGTAAGCACGCTTCTCCAATTTTAAAAAGATCGCCGCACGGCTATGTGCATAAAATGCACAATCACTTACCAATTGAAATCAAATCGATATCGTCTTTTTCTAATAATGATATTTAATTCCAGGCATGCTGCATACTGGCTTAATTTTGCTTTGGACTTATACTAATTATTACCTTTACTAAACTTATAATTTTGTTTTTCTTCTATACATTGGAGTTTTATTTCATTTGTATCTTTATTCAGTTATTTTTATGTTTGTTTTTTAGTTTTTCAAACTTTTGTCTACGAATTGTAACAAGTTTTTGACAATCTCTTTATTTTCAAATCCTGTGTCTTGTTATTGTCGAAGTGACCTATTTTCACGTCACTACACTTAAGTGAATCAGCAAAAGGATCTTCAATAAAATGAAGAGTTTCCGAACGACAGGGAATCAGTTTCACGACTGCAAGCGATCCCGATATCTCAAAACCGCCAGGAACCCAGGAACCAAAGCGTTGTAGTAAAATTTTGCTGCGAAGTAAGCGAACATCTCAAAAATAGTAAAAGTGTTTTACGGGCGAACGCGAACGTGCATAGCGTATAGGAGAAATTTCATGAAGCCGAAGTTAAACTTTTTTTCGGTGATTTTCGTCATTTGCCAAGATTTTATTTTAATAGAGTGTTTTGATACACAGCTATACATACGAGGGCCATTTCTTTTTCGACTTCCGATTGCTTCGTGCAGAAGCTACGCGGACAGAAAAAGGGGGGCTTGCACTTTACGCGACTGCGAAGCTCTCGCAATACACACTCCGCCATTGTTGACATTCAGGCTTCAGTCGGCGTTGTGCTACAGCCACGTAAATATGTCCGTTGTTGATGATCCCGCCAAGTGTGATTGGTTTCTACAGGCTGAAGGCAATAGTACCGTAAAGTCGTGTGTATGGGGCAAACTTCATGAGTGATGATGTTGTGCGTGAATGGTGTCTACGGAATTTCCAGGAGTTTCAAGGTCTGTTTTGGACTCTATTGTTACTGAACGGTTAGGCTACATTGGTGGCAACTTTCTTTGAAGAGGGTATCGAAAAGATTGTCTAAATCTCATAATCACGGTGATTTTGTCGAAAACTAAAAGTGTACCCATCTTTTGGTGATAAAATTATTGTTTTAAATTTGTCTTTCACTTATAGCCTATCGGAGGTTGAAAAGAAAAAAACGGTCCTCGTATATCTAAATATGTGTTAATGAGCAGGCATATCTTAAGTAGTATCCGTACATTTATAGGTTTCTTTATTAATTATTGAGTGAGTAATTTTGAGAAAGAATTGAAAATTAAATGTATACAATAGGGTAGTCTAGGTCCATTTTTCTTTAAAATGAAAACGACCCAGCTACCAAGGATAAGGTAGCTGCGGAAGGAGCAGTAAACATCATCAAGGAACTAGAGAGCACCTCGTCCAAACGTTTCTAAGTCCTAGAAACCCATAGAGTTTCATTAGGATCGTAGTAACAGCCTAACGATTCGCCTTTCGCTTGGGCAACGGCCCACTTTTTATTAAAATAATTCTCTTTGTACGTATCGTTAGTTTGGTGATAATCTATTACAATTCTTTCATGACTTATATAATTGGTCAACATTCTGGACATTCATCACTAACGGCCACACGACCATGACAAAATGCAGCAAAGCAATCTTCTCTGGCGGTGCTTCATTAGCAACAGTTGTATAATGTGATTCTGTACATTGTTATTGAGTAAACCCTTTTTCAAAATCATGGAAAATCATCCAAAGTATGCCTCCACGGGTTTTATTAGAAACTTCTCTATAGATGACTTACACCAGAGCAGCGCTTGGAAATTGTTGAAATAATTTATTTAAATTTATTTGAGTTATTGGGCGCTTAGCCCATTTTATGACTTAATGATGGATCGTACTAAAGAAAATGTAGTCTCTGTAGATGAGAACATTGAAGAATATCCAAAACAATAAATTCGTCGTCATTCTCTGCAAATGGGGTTTTTTCTCTTTTTAGCCACTAGTCACTACGACCAATAATTTCCAAGATACAGCAATTTACTACCCTGTAGTTTTTCTCTGAGTTACTCCGAAATGAAGTTGATATTAAACCCATTTTCGCATAATTCATAATCTAAAAATAATGTTCTATTCGGCGTAAGGTAAATTATCTGGAGTTAATGAATATTCCAAGAATTTATACAAATTTAAAATGTAGATGGCATCTCGATTGTCCCAGTTATTAATATTCCTCAGTATCACAAATTAAATTTCAGAAATGCTTGACGCTAACTGTAATGAAATATTTTGGATATTGGGTACATATTCAGGAGAATTTTACTCATCGATTTTCCACTTGGTATTCCTATTATCGTCAGTCGCATAACTTTAAGAAACGGAATAGTTCATTATTTTCGGCACAATGTTATTTTTTGATCGTAAAATGAAGCTAGTACTTAAATTTTGTCGTCAATCAGTTATAATACTGAGTTTGTTCAATATTTACTGTAATCCGCATTAAGAGGTAATAAAAGTTAATGTCTGATTCCGACGTTTACTAAGATTTAACGACATCTAGTGATTTGAGGGGATGTTTTCAATCCAAGCAAATTTCTGGAATACGATGTTGATCGATTCTACATACTTCATTACTTCGAAATTTCGTTTTTATTTTTCAGTTTTGTAGATTATTTGATACATGTTAACGTTGTTAATGCCCAACATTCCATAAATCTTAAACTAGATTTCTAAAATTTCTTATAAAATCAATAGTAAAATGTGTCGAATAAACTGATTTTTGACCATATTTATCAAATCGATAGAAATTGCTACTAAATCATCAAAAAACAGGCCAAAACAATCCAATTTTTGAAAATTTTCATTAAATCATTACAAAAACGTGTCAAATGAACCGATTTTCGAAATTTTTATAAAATCAATAGTAAAAAGTGTCAAATGAACTGATTTTCGATAATTTTTATCAAATCTATAGTAAAATGTGTCAAATGAACTGATTTTTGATAATTTCCATCAAATCGATAGAAAAACGAGTAAAAACAAACAAATGCTAGAAAATTACTACTAAATCATTAGAAAAATAGGCCAAAACAAACCAATTTTTGAAAATTTTCAATACGTTATTGGAACAAGCATCCGTCTCATCAAGATCCACACCAGGTCATCGAAATAAAAGACAGACATCCAAGGAATTTTTGATGCTCAAATGTTGAATATGGATTACTTCTTGAGAAGAAGAAATAAACCTGGACAAAACTTTTTTTAATTTTTCAAAAACTGTAAATGCACCTAAAATTTTATTTGCGTACCTGGCAATGGCTGCAATAGCTTAAGTAGATATTGCGCGCTTTTCGTTGGCGTTGCATCGCCAAAATGGAGAATGTGTGTATCAATTTGACATATAATAATTTATAGTTAATTTGGGTTATCATAATAATATTTCTCTATTGGCGGATATTTATATTGCGCTTGAAAGTCTTAGTATTGAGTATATGAAAAGTAGAATATTCTACATCCGTTAAAAAGTACATTCTTTTACAGAATGTCTATTTTTCTAAGAAATATATTGGTCACATTCAAAGCAGTTGGTAGGAGAAAATATGAATGTTGACGCACTCTTATCAAGATGAATTGAGAAAAAACAATTTACAGAACTGAAACCAAATTATAAAATATTGAAATTAATTCTCAAAATTATTTGCTATGAAGGAGCTAGATTTCATTTTAGTTTTTCAATAATTTCGGTTATTATGGTTTCCTTGGAAATCAGTATAATCACCAAAAATAATCTGGTATTCATATTTATGATTTTCTAGAGCTCACCATTTATTCGGAATCATAATATTCCTCTCTGTGCACATATTCTTGGTCAACCTAGACAGTAGACAATTTATAAAATTGAAATTAATTAATCAACGATGAATAGAGAGAACGTGTGTAAATGGAGAAAGGAAAATTAAATAAAAGGGATCGGTCCATTGTATCTAATTATAGTTAGTGAAACGGTTGAATGCATACGCATATGCGTCACAAAGAATTAACTCGAAGAATAGAATCCGATTATTGATGTGAAAGCTACTAAAAAACTAAAAAAATTCTTCTATAAACTATTTATTTTCCTGCTGCAAATGGTATTTGACCAAAATTTAGTGTGAGTGCTCTCTAAGCTTCAAAACATGGGGATAGGATCTGTTAATAATAAGTTCACTTTTATAAGTATTTTCTGTAAAGGTTTTCTCTAGTCAAGCCTTTCATTTTGAAGTCCTCCGTATATCAAATGATATATTATTCAAAATGCGAGATGTTCTCTGTTCTCTGTTCCTCCAAACTTTTATTATCAATGTCTCAGGTACCATTTGGACCCTGCCCAAAAACATCATTCGGCATTCACCAACCAAGGCTAGCCTTTATGTATAACACTCAATAGAACATACGTGATATGTGGATAAAATTTTGAAGCCTCGCAGACCCCATCATAATTTCCTTTTTTGTTACCATAAGTTTTTGAAAATTTTTTAAGTAGTGTAAACAGGCTGAAATCATTTTTGACCTGTTAAAGACTTACGTATAATGTATTACGTATAATGAATTTTTGAAAAAAAAAAATTATGTATTTTTTTAACAAAATTGAAACTAATATATCAAAATATATAGAAAGTAAATTATCTCAACTTATTTGTAAACTAAGTTGGAATTTCTAGAATCGTTGGTGATATTGATCCTGATTACACTGTTTACCACTACATCAACATCAACAATTACACTGTGTGATGTGTGACGTGCGATTCGATAACAAAGTTATCGTCTTCAGAGACCGAAGGTAAATTAAAACCTAATAACTTCACTTACTTGTTTTATAGTAAATTTTCCTACTAATAAACCTTCTCTCAATTCCATTCTAAAGATTACAAAATTTGATAGGCTTGGACAAAATAGGTTTGAAATGAAACTAATTAAATCTGCACAGTTTTTATTTATACACTATAAATTGTATTTATTTCACGTTTGGGTTTTCGGAAACGACTAAAATATTTTCGAGGATGATCGACTTCTACCAAAATTTGACTGTAACAGCACCTGTTTACATCACTTCCAACCACTTTAGATGGGACCAGCTTATTTTACCGAATAAAGAATAGCGAAATCATCAGCATAGACCTGAATAAACAAGCCAGCTTTGCTTAGATTGAGTTACCAGCAACGAAATACATTACTGCTATTCATATTATCAAACAGAGCTCATTGTCAAATCTGTCAATTGCTGAGAAGATTATTTCAGAAGGACTGTTCCTTCAATGCTATTCATCTACGATATTGATGACGATCTGGTGTAGAAGCTACGACGAAGATAACAAAAATGACGATAATGATACGAAAAGAAACTTCATGTAAATAACGAAAGTCTCGCCGGAGTGAACTTATGGGCTAGAATGTTTGTTATAAGATTTGATAACCCATAATTTTAACATCATTTTATCGCTGTATAACGTGGCATCTAATTGAATATAGCGATATTCGAAACATCCTTTAAGTTAGTTTGAAAAAACGAGTGGTATTGATGCAAAGGATATAGCAGACTAGAAATTCTTCAGGAGTAATAGTAAATATTATACAGATGTTGAAGAATGCAATAAAACTGTTAATATTGTAACAGGGTAATGTGTCAATAATTCATTGGGAGCAAATTATGAGAAGAGATTCTTCAATCTGTGATAAGTATTTTTCATCAAATTTCGAATTGCAGTATGAATAAACACAAATAAAATTACTGTACAAAGATTTCATGTCAAATTATAATTTTCATATAATTATAGTATTCCAATAATTATTTGTCGCAATTACTTTATGACGTTTCTTTTTACGAGCAAGTCATCTATCACCAATAGTAGGCAACATTGCAACTTTCAATATACAGTTTCCAAATTTCCCTAGATTATATTCCGAAGATAAGAGATAAGATGGAACTTTTGAATAGATTCCCGATTTTATTTGTGGGTGCAAGCTCTAGAAGTGATTATATGGGGTACAATATATCATGCAAGCGAATCCTCTGAGCTTTTATTGATGATAACATAGGCCAATGATGAAAAAACTTTTTCACTGAAAATACCTTATTCTTATGTTTTTAGGTTGTTGAATCCAAATATGATGCTTAAAAAGCTGTATCACCCACCATTTTTTCACATTTTATAAGCAAACTTTTCAAAATTTAACAGCTTTTTTATAATTAGAATAAAATTGAAGGTAATAAGCTACCCTAACCTTCCGTCCGCTATCCGACCAGTAGGGCACGGTGAGGATTTGCCGGTCCTTGAACCACCAGAGGACTTAAATTTTATTAACTGAAGAATTTTCTTATGTACAGTCGGAGTTAGACGAATACGATGAAGAATTTCAATGTGTCACAGAAAATATACAGCCTAAATTGTTTACTCAGGTCGAGCTTAACGACTTAGTTAGGGATCTAAGCTTAACGAAAGAAAAAGCTGAACTGGTGGGCTCTAGGCTAAAAGAAAAGAGCTTGTTGGCGGCTGGAACTAGCGTTCATGTATATAGGAAGAGAGAACAGTATTTTGAACAAGAGGGTGATTTGGTGTACTGCTCAGACATTCCTGGTCTAATGAGTGAGTTTGGAATTGAGTACAAAAAAGAAGACTGAAGGCTGTTTATTGATTAATTCAAAAATAGTTTGGAGGCTGTTTTATTACACAACGGTAACGTGTATGCTTCTGTACCTGTTGGTCATTCTGTACATATGAAAGAGAGCTACGAAAATCTAGAAATAGTGTTAAATAAAAGTAATTCTGCACTTGATTCGAAAGTAATGTGCATGCTTCTTGGTCAGCAAGGTGGTTTTACCAAGTTTCCATGTTTCCTGTGTGAAAGGAACAGTGGAGCTAGGAATCAACATTGGTGTAAAAAGAACTGGCCTGTCAGAGAGACTTTAAAGCCTGGCGAAAAGAACATTCTACGCAAAAACCTTGTAGACCCAAAAAAAGTGCTCCTACCACCACTACATATTAAGTTAGGCCTCATGAAACAGTTTGTAAAGGCTTTGCCTAAAAACGGGCCTTGTTTCAAATGTCTCTGTCAGAAATTTCCACACCTTTCACAAGCTAAATTGAAAGAAGGCGTCTTATTGGATATTAGAAAAATGATGTTAACTTCGAATCCACATTGACCTCAAATGAAAAAGAAGCATGGGTATCCTTCAAGCAAGTTGTTACCAAGTTCTTGGGAAATGAAAGAGACCCAGAATATAAGTCTATTGTTGCCAACATGCTAAAAAGTTTGAAGATTTAGGATGTTTGATGAGCCTAAAAGTTCACTTTTTGAACAGTCACCTCGATTACTTCCCGGACAATTTAGGAAATGTTAGTGAGGAGTAAGTGAGCGTTTTCACCAGGATGTTAAAGTGATGGAAAAACGTTACCAGGGCCGCTGGAACACCAACATAATGAGGGATTACTGTTGGTCACTTCACCGGGAAGTTCAGCAAGCGAATTATCGCAGAAAAAGTTATACAAGGAATTTCAAAGAAAAGGGGAAAAGAAATATAGACAAATTTCAGCTGACAAGTGAACCCTGTATTAACACACTACATTACTATACTGTAGATACAAAACATTTTCATGATGTAACATATAAGTGTTTCATTGATTTCCTCATATACCGTACAGGGGTATTGGATTATAATTAAATACATAATGCTTGTAAACTAAGGGTAGATTTGGATTCAGCACATAAAAATCTATAAAGATGAGCTATTAAATGGAAAAAAATTTTTTGTTGGCCTGTGTAACCAAACCATAGAAGCTAGCTACATTATCAATGTGTTGAATCTTATTGCGTTTCCATATCTTCTTCATCATAATGTGACGGTGGTGAATATTTGAAGTTTCTATTCGCAGATTAAATATTTGTATTAACTAACAATGTAGAATCGTTTCTTCATCATGAAAAGAATCTTGTGATTTCTTTTAGTCTTCCCTTAAAATACAAATGATTCGATAATTTTGTAAGATTGATCCAAATTTAAATGAAATCCTTTTCTTTCTATATTTCTTTCAAGTTGTATTATGAAAATGGAAACAATATCTAGAATTTTTTTTCTTTTTCTCATAGTTTATTTTTATTGCTATTTTCTATTCAATTCAATAGTCCCTTCTTTGTTTGTATCCTTGATGAAATTAGGACGTTGTTGTTGGCAAATCCTTTACGTCATACTTTGAAATCAATGTGCATTAGATAAACACTCAAGATATTACAAAACAGAGTGAAGACAAGCAACTTTATTCAATCTCAAAAACCATATCATCTTTATGGATAACTGCTATGCTGTTCGTGTATAAACTCGCGATAAGGCTGATTACATGATCAGGAGCTCCCGTTTTCTTCAATATATTTCTTAATTTGGGCATTCTTTGTTTGTTTACTGTTTGTAATACGTTGATACGATACCTATCACAAATAATAATAGACTGTATGCTTGTATAATAAGAAACATAGAATAATACAAAGAAACCGTAGCTTCTCCATCTCTGTATTCCGCTTTCGTTAACAATTATCTAAGTTTTCGGCTTTAAATCCTTCATTAACATCCAAATCATACGATACAGATCATTATAATTTTCATTACCAGCGTGTTTCTCTATTTTTAAATTTGTTTTTCCTGAGCTTCAAGAGCTAATAATGTAGGCACTTATACGACAAGGGCTACATAACATTCTTCATAAGAATCCACCATCATTGTCTTCACACGGCCGGCTTGTTTGCCTGATTTATCATCGGTTGAAGATCAATCATGGCAAAGCAACTTTCTATTCGTCACTTATTGCGCGTGTATGCTCATGTCTAGCATCAACAATTGTCCACAGATTCCTAAGAAATTTCTAGTATGAAGTTTTTTCTTTGAGAGAAAAGGGTAAATTTGTGCGCAGTATTGTCTTTCTGTGCATATCAAATATTCTTAGAATAGACCCAAGTGCGTGTTGGAATGTTAAGAGTCACCATATAAAGAAACATCTCCAATCTTTGGTGAATAACTGAAAGGGAGTGAAACCAACGAGCGCGCAGAAAACTCTTTCTATCCATACCAACTAAACAATGATTGGTAAAGCTGCACATGAGAATTCTGAACTGCACGTGTGATGCTCTCAAATTAGGTCCAAAAGAATCATACTTACTTTTGACCGACTATAGGAAATATATTATATACGGAAAGAGTTTTGAGAGCTCTGAGCTGCGCTACGTAATGGTACGCAGGGCAGAAAAAACTAATTTTCTACTCTACTAATGTGATATACTATTTCTTGTATTCTTTTTCAGTCTTATCAGGTATGGAACGAGGATTCCAGTTCTGGTTTGTCTTCAATTCAAAGTTCCCATCCATTATCATCCCACTTTCATATTTATGGTATATCTACCTTATTACTTGTATATTTCTGCTTCTATAGATATCTTTTTCTACTTTATATATGACTGTTCATTTCCAAAATGCTTTTTTTGTATCTCTTCACTAAGCATTAAATATATTATTAATTACTTCCCTCTACCTAACGTAACCCAATCATTTCCTCAAAAATCTCATCCAATTTTTCAAACAAATCTCTTATCACAAAATTTGAACAATCAAAGAAATTAGCGCATCTTATGAGTAATCTTTTTTAATTTTAATTATGTCTCCATATTTAACCATAGCCCCAAACATCATTTGATTTCTTTAAGAAATCGATTTTTGTGATATAAAGTAGATATGGATGCCTTTATTACCCTAATATTTCTTTCATTCTTTCTCTTTATTTTCCTTATTTATCATTATTGTCCGATTCCAGCACTTCCACATTTGTTCCATTTTGATTTATTTGCCGTAGGTACCTAATCTCAATTTTTTTAGTGTGTATTAAAATTTCGTTATTATATTCTCTTCACTCGTTATTTCTGCTTCTATCTTTCATCTTATATTCTGATATATATCTCTTTTTCAAAGTTCTAGTGTAGGTATGGTTTATAGCCGTTTCATCTAGACTTCATCCTATAATTATCATATGGTGCCTGATTCCTTGTTTTTGCATATATTTTAAGTCTACTCTCTTCCTTTTTGTGATCGCTATTTTATAATTTCCGCAATTATTCCGTATTATCGACAAGATTTCTTTGTTTCCATTCTACGTATTCCATCTTCTACTTTCTCGCTGTTTATTTCCTACTATTCTTGATGTTAAATATCTACCCTATCTTTCTGTGTTAAGGTTTTAAAACCATCCTCTTATTATTCAGCTAATGTTTCCTTTATATCTATTATTACCGTAGTTGGTTAGGTTAGGTTAGGTTAAGTTAGGTTAGGCTGCTTCAAGTTCTTTTTATTGAATTCTTATTAATTTACTAATATCAAGATATTATATATTTTTGTTATTTGATTACTAAATTCTCAACATAAAATATTTTTTCCTTTATCCAACTCTTTCACTTTATCCATTTTTATTTTTCTAGAAACACATTTTGCAAAACAAATTACGAAAAGTTTTTGCTGGAATGTGATGTTTATCACAGTATAAAAATGATATTCTTGACTATTTTCATATTAATTCAGATTTACCGATATAAACCTACTTTTATTTTTTCTTTATCTACAAACTAGTTTTAAAGTCTGTTATTTATTATATATATTAGGGTGGGCTGAAAAAACTAATTTCAAATAATAAATAATTAAATTATATACATAATCGCATCAAAAATCTTCACATTTATCCCGACTAAATTTAAATCAGTTTTTCTCAATAAATTTGGCATGTACAAATTGGAAAAGTCACGAAAAATATGTTGTTCTATGTTTTTAAGACATTTTTTTGTAGAATTGAACTTAAACTGGGAATGAAAGGAAATTTATAAAAATTTGGCAAAGAACACACGCTTTCGCTGACAAGACTGAGTTGAATCAGGCAACTGCAGAACTGAAAACCCTACCCAATAATAATAATAAATAATGAAAAAGATGAAATACATAACTACCTTAGGAATTTAAACGCAACAGAAGCAACTGATTACGACTTATGGAAAACAACAAAAAAACTAAATAGACCACAACTAACAAATCCTTCTATCCGCACACCTGAAGGTGTGGAAGGAAGCAAAAAGCAGTCAAGATAAAGCAAACATGTTTGCAAAACACTTAGAACAAATCTTCCGTCCCAAACCCTTGAGAACAACTTTAATATTGAAACCGAAGTCAAAGATATTCTGGAATCTCCATATCAACTGGAGCCTCCCGGATATGATTTGAAGTAACTAACTAATAAAGGGTTGAAGTATCTAACACAATTGTACAATTCAGTATTAAGAACAAGGTTATTTTCCAATTTTGTGGACCAAATTATACTAATCACTAAGCTAGGGAGACCTCTTGAAGACACTACATCTTACAGGCCAATAAGCCTATTACTAGTTATGTCAAAAATTTTTGAAAACTACTGATTGAGAAAATAGAACCGATCCTGGATATTACTACATTTAACGGAGAAGAACCTGCCTAACTGTAATTTAAACGGACATCTTCTACAACAAAAAAAAAACGTGCAAAATACCTCTGAATTCATATGGACCAATGACTAACCTGGAGCATACACATACCAATCAAGAGAGAGCAATTGGGTCTCAAACTCAGCAAACTGTACTGGCCAATAGGTCGAAAATCTCAACTATCAATCGACAACAAGCTGCTAATATACAAAGTCACACACAAACCCATCTGGAGTTATGGTAATCAACTATGGGGCACTGCATCCAACTGAAGTATAGCAATTCTAGAAAGATTTCAATCAAAAGTGTTCAGATTTATTGTAAATGATCCTTGATATGTACCCAACAGCGTTTGTGACCTCCAAATTAAGACAGTTAAAGAAGAAATATTTCCTTTCTTCCAAAAATATTCTTACCGCATGCAAACCAATCCCAATATATTGGCTCAACCTCTAATGAGACCTGACACCCAGTGGAGGCTTAGAAGACATGCCTAACAGATTTTAGTATCATAGTGATGTGTTATATGATTATCCTTCAATAAAACGATAGTGAAGGGAAATTGCCACTGGGTGATTCTCCTACAAGACAGTTTATATTGCTTTATACCATTTGCTCATTATAAAATTTTACAGATTGCAAATAAAAAAGATGTTAAGAAAAAACACTGCGAATAAGTTTTAATCGACTTTACTTAGAGAAAAAATATTTGAAACCTTTTTTGTAGGCCGATTAATTTACTACAAAAATATCTATTTCTAGCTACACAATAATTCGTTATGATTCATTGAAATACCAAAAAAAAAAGAATTTTTTCATCATCTTGGACGACGATATTTTAGAGGTAGCTAAAAAAAGTTCTATTGGCCCAACCTTATATATATATATATATATATATATATTTATTAAAATCAATTAATAGAATATTTTTAAAACTTTTATGTATGCAAAAGATGTTAGTACTTTGGAAATGATATAAATATAATATATAAAACAAGTTCGTCGTTATTTATAAATTAATAATTAGCTATAATTATCAATTTATCAGCTCCTAATACCCACTAAAATCCAGCTCCCGAACTATATGCGTCATCGTCAGCGATTTTGGATGGTTGTGCTTCTACTACATGGTCGATAGTGCCGGGTTGCCGGCATTTCACGATAACTTCAATCTCATTTATTAGAACGTATGAAATGAAATAAGTTAATAGCAGCCAATTATTTGCTAGAAATTAATACCATTAACGGAAAAATTATATATCTCTAAAGTAATTAAATTTAAAAATAAACTCTGCGCCTCATTTCCGCTTGTGTTATTTGTACAGTGAGGCATAGGCAACATTGTAAAATGTTTATTACAGTCGACTTTGTATGCGCCGGTTCGAGTCTATATTTAGTTTTTACATGAAATAGACTTTTTAAAATACACAGTTACGTAAAGAAATTTAGTGATTGGCAAGCCTCAATTAATTAATTATTGAGAAAGGTAAGTTAATTTTATAACCGCCTTTTTAGATATTGATAATCAAGAGCTTAAAATGTACATAACCTCACAATTACCATCTAGTTTTATCGTGAGATATAAATCGAAATATACCAGGTTTGTGTAAAAACTAGAAAAATGTTTTAGACATTTATGAGATAGTTGATTGCGTAAACGTAGAAGTTCTCTTCATTATTTGATTGTGAAGATATTTTTCGTTTTGGTTTCTTAACGTATGTTAGAACAAACTGTTCAATAAACGTGAACATCAAAGCTTACTCTGATTATTGGTTTTTTCAATAAATCAAATAGAAATGAACATTTTTTTCTTCCCTAAATTGTAAACGACACATTTCACACTGTTTTAAAGGACGTAAGTGACAATTACAAGAAAGGTATCGATTGCTCTTGACGGGTAGTGGTAGTGAATTAACTTACCACCATTGGGTGGTAGTAATTTGTCAGATGAATTTTATCAACTTAAACATCATATATTCAGTTTTCAACTACAAGTAATGGGGAAATACCTTTAATTTTTTATCTCAACAACAACATTAAACAACAATAATTTATTTACTTTTTTTTTGAAATTGCTCGAAGTTTAGGTTACTTTGAAATATCTATCTTTTTACCTATGAGAAGGATGGACTTCGTTATAGAATATTCACACCATAAGCTTAAACGTGTCTTTAATACAGAAAATTTTTCGTGGAAATACTCCAAAAGCACGGTTTCTTAAGCTGCAATTTTTGTTACCGTTTTTTGAAGTATTGAAACGTCGCCTCATACCTCTTTCTCAATTTTGTGACAGTCAAACATTATTTGCTGATTCCTTTTTAGCAATTTGGATGTCATACTAATTGGTGATTACAATTTCTCCCAATTTATTGATGAGAGCGAGCGAAGTAGGACGTGCTACAACTGACACACAGTGCGAGGCGCTAGGCTATGTAACAGCAAGCTCCCTACACTGATGCAGAGGATATTGGGCCGTGCCCAATCGACAAAAACGAAGTAGAAGATCAAGAAGAGCCTAATTTGTCATCCTGAACCAACCAGTATGAATTGGGAGATACAGGATAGTAATGAAGAAAAAAGAGCAAATTCTGCTAGCACTGGTTGAGGTTTACTCTTCACCCCAGGGGAAAAAACATTAACTGTGAGATGTGCAAGGAACTTAGAACGATCAGTGAATTCGATTTTCGAATCTAATTCTGAAGCCTACTAACTATTAACTTAAACTTGTGATATACTAATATAACTTCTTGGGCAAATGGATTTTTAAATTATTTGTCTCAATTAAGATTCGAAGACTTTTAATAGGGGTGTTTGTGACTTGGCTCGTGAGACGCTTGCGGTTTCCGTGTCCATCTATGTCAGTTTGTGACACACAAGAACAGAACGTCAATCATGAAAGAGCTAGGTTTTGAAAGCTGTGACGTTATGAGTTTTTTTTGTACTAGAAGATTGATCGTCTACACGACACAATGACCAGACGCTTCTGAGTTACAGAATGGATACAAAACCAGATGATTTTGGAAACTTTCTATGAATGATTGAATGATTGATTCTCAGATTCAATACCTCTTACAAATGTGGGTCGAATTTGAATTCAAAATCGGACACAAACACTAAACTCCATACTGTTGTTACGACCTTTTGGTTTCACTAACGATTTCACGACTAAAATCAAACATGTTTCATTCGTCTACATTGAATCACTCCACGTCGAAATGCACAATTATTTGGCCAGTAGTAGTAAGTTGCCATAATTAATGAAAGTCGTATTTTAGCCACAATTTGTATTTTGAATCTTAGACTTGACCCTTGATATTTTTTTTTTCGTAATGATTTGTCTTGATTTTAGGTCTCTTGTGATAGATTTGAAGTTTCGACCTATTTCGTTCTTTATCAAAATAGATCGAATCGTCAAATTTTGACCCGTTATTTTGAAATGATTTTCTATCACAAGAGACATGATACATCCGAGGAATCTGAAATATTAAAGGCATCGGTTCCCACTAATAGAGATAATTTACCACAGAAGAGAAAAAGGAGATAAAGAATTTTTGAGGCAGTAGCTCCGGAAGAAATTAATTATTCAGAAAAACCAAAAATAACAAGTAATTTGGATTTGATGGCTGATGAATTGAAAATATACTCTCCAATAATTCACAATTCTATAGAGAAATTGATATATGGATGACACTCCATCTGATGATGATAATGATTAAAAAACATTGATTTTATAAACTATTATGGAAATCTGTAATGTCATCAATGTTTTTTATACTTTATAATAACTTGTGAATGAATAATTTTATTTTTAATTTTGTACCATTCTATTCAGTTTTTTTATAACTTGTTTTAAATTATTAATTCCATCAAGTCCTCCCACACTGTATTATTTGTAATGTTCATAATTTGTAAACTAGGTTCTAAAAATATTATAAAAATGAAGTTTGCTATCAAAATGTTTTTGTTTTTCAAAAACCCATCCCTTATTTATGATAAATGTCATAGAAAGTTATTAATTATTAATTTTTTGATAGATGGCGGTAGCTACGCCGTTTGCTTTTATCGTAGAGTCAGCACCAATTAAGCCTCTCATTTTCAAATAAACATCAGTAGCATTCCGTTATAAGGGCAAGGATATTTTTTCTTCCAAAAATAAATATTAATCATAACACATCATTTTTATATCCTCAAACTTAAAGCTTGTCAAAGAAAGACTATCGATATTCCAGCTCTAATAGGTTTTCTGATCCATTTGTACATTGACCGGTTTCAAATCTAATCCGGCTCGAAGGACCATGGATACGAACTACTCAATTGTTTCTTGGTTTTCTTGAACTAGATTTTATTGTTTATTCTCTATTTTTAAAAAATACAAACGATAATATATTTTACATATCTTTCGTTAGCACATGGTTTTTTAGCGCTACCACACAGCACAAAATGTCTTGTTACTTGTCATCTGTGACATTTCATATTCTTTATACCCAGTAAAATGATTAATTTTATTTGAATTTAATAGTTTGCATGCAATGTTAAAATTTTATTCAACTTGAATGACCTTCATTTGCAGATAGTACCTATATAGATACAGATAAAGAAAATATTTTATGAAAAGTCGTTTCATACTAAAAACATTATTAACTAGTAATATTTTCGTTCTCAATCGTAATACCAGGCAAGCAGATTCCCAAACCGAGAAAAATCGTTTTTACTTAAACCAGAGCTTACTTTTTTTTCTGGTCAATGAATGATCGTTCGCTTTACCCCTTCTAAGCCAGGATAGCACAATCCCAAGCAACCACCACATCCCCAGCCCTGCAGAGGAGCAACTGCTATATTAGGGCCAAATCCTGTGGAGGTTTCAACTACATAAAGAAAATATCTTCATTGTGGACTCTATCTTTATTTTTTTTATCATTTGAATCAACAAAATTTTTATACAGAAGTTGGAGAAGATTACACTTTTTCCGCGATCCTCATCCATATTTAAAGAAGAAGAAACTTCCGATGCTGCCAATTTGTCATGGTTTTTGGAGTGTATTCAGCAAACCTTCCTATGAAAAATTTCCTTCATCGTACCTGAAAACCATCCAACGAAACTCTGTCTCTGACTTAAACTTAAAGGATTCTTAGAGCAGGCTTTAAGCTCAATAGCCGATTATGAAACACACTTATAAAATCAAAAGCTTAAGGTTGAAAGTCACTTCAATTTCATTATAAAACCGACAGTAAGAAGTAAAAACTTTAAGGAAATTAAACTTCCATTTATATACAAATAAAGAACTCGTTATTTGTAATTCAGTATAAATTCGTTCTGACATTACAGATTAATTTTAATGTTTTTTTCTTCAGGTCAACAATGGATATATCCTTGAACTACTATGAAGTATTGGCGGATTCTTATGTAAACACAATTCTCGAATCGGGGCTACTTTTGGACGAAGACTTGCAAATTCTATTCAATTACTATAAACCTAATAACCCACTCACGTTTCCTAAATATAAACCTTCTAGTGCTTTAAAATTGAGCTTAACATTTTTATTGGGCAACTTATTATTAATAAAAAAATTGCATAAAGCTTTTCTGCTACCTCCCATAATCGCAACTGGCATATCTACGTACTTTGAAATAAAAAAATATAAGAGACGTGGCTTTCAACAATTATTATTGCAGGATATGGTGGATAACTTTAAAAATATCAATAATTTGAATAATTTCATCAAAAAGTATATAAAAACAAGAATTGATGTTGAAAATAAAAGTCAAAATAATCTATTCAGTGGTTATACTAAACAAATCGATATATTTTTGAAAAATACCCTCTCAAATGAAAAACTGTATTTTGATAAAATGATTAAAACCATAGGAATGATTGTTAATTTCTCAGAAAATCTCGTGGATGATTTCAATTTATTCAAATACTTTCAACCGTTAAACGATTTAAATCGATTCGATAACCTACAAGATGGATTAGATTTTTTGAATAAAATCAAAGATATTCATGTGTGGTTAACATCAAAATTATTCAGTTACTTAAGTATCATGTTCCTCTGTCCAACTGATCAACTCACTGATAAAGTATACGAAAGAATCATAGACAAATTAAATTCCTTGTTGAATTTCTTGAAACAGCATTATAATATAACAAAGAAAGAATTTTATACTTTAAGAAACATCGATGCGAAAATCAACGAACTCAAATCAATTAAACCAAAACGTTATATCTCTAATAATCTACACAAAACATTGTTATCTGCTATTGATAATATTTCGGTTATATCTGAAAAATATCATACTATTATTACTGAGATAGAAACTACCGATGACCCGCCTTCTGAAACGTTACAAACCGCTTTAATCGATTTAAGGAATCACACATTCGCTGCGTACGAATCACTAGATCTCTTGTGTAGATTATACGGTATTCTAATCACGCAATCAACTTCCGAGAATAACGAAATCCCAAAAGTAGAACAACACTCCCGAGATTTTATAAACGTGAATTATCACCACGATGATGTAACTTATGTACCGGAAGAAAACTTCGAGCTTTATTTGGAAAAAGATTATGACAATGCCGCTGATGAACCGAGCTCATATCAAAAAGATAATACTGAGGCTTACTTAAGTTTGATGTTACAAGAATTAAAACAGTCTCTAGGTAAACACGAACGATTCATAGAAGCAAGAAAAAGAAGGGGTAGTATAGATGTGAATGTGGTTGCCGAAAAAATTGAAACTGTGATTCCCAGTTTCAATTTGAGCGCCTTAAAGTCTGTTAAAACAATAGATGTTGATGAATCAGATCAAATCAATGATGTAACGTTAAAGACAAATTCTTCTGTATCTCCTCCTCCTCCTCTTCCTCCTCCTCCTCCTCCTCCTCCTCCTCGATTACCAATTACGTCGTTTAATGTACAAGATTTATCTATGGAAACACCACAACCTAAATCGATGTTTGATGGTATTAAAACATTGTCAAGTCAATTGAAGATGAAAGAAGAAATATATGAAGAATCTATAGATGGAAACGGAAAAAAAGACTGAGATAAATTCTAATGTTTTTCTATTGATCAATAAATTGTTTTTCATATTCAGTTTTATTTTAATCCCCATATATATATACATATATATATATATATATATATATATATATATATATATATATACACTCAATATTTCATACTCATGATATGGAAACATGAGTAATAAGTTGATACGAAACGCTGCCAGCATGATTTCAGTATTGTACTTCAATTTGGAAGTACAAGATGTCCAGCGGAAAGATATACTACTTTATTTTGCCGCTAGTTTGGTAGACATTAGGGTTGATAGTTCATATTTGGTAGTCGTGGGGACGTGGCAGATTTATTATGGAAAATATTCGATAAACCAACGTGTAGTCGTTAAAACATTTTATCAAAATCAATCATCGATTATTGTGACGATGAGAAAGTTACGTGAAATTTTTGGGAGAAATACCGTGCCAACAAGACGCACTTTTTATCGTGTAGTGAATGATTTCGAAGAAAGAGGGATTGGAGATGATAGGCCCAAGCATAGACCACAACGTACTGCAAGATCGGCTGAAAACATTACTGCTGCTCAAGAAAGTGTTCAAAACAATCCATCGACCTCAATTCGACGCCGTGCTCAGGAGCTTGGTCTTCAAAGAACAACTTTGGCCATAATTTTGCACAAAGATTTGCATTTGTTTCACACATGACAATCCTAATTTTCATGAAAAAATCATGAGTGACGAGGCACTTTTTCATTTGAATGGATATGTGAATAAACAGAATAGTCAGTTCTGGCCAATGTAAAACCCTCAAATTATTGATCAGTCACCTTTGCATCCATTAAAATTGACACTCTGGTGTGTAATTTGGTTAGGAGGAATCATTATACATTACTTCTTTGAAACTGAAATCGGTCAATGGGGAGCGATATCGTGATATGATTGAAAACTTTTGAGGATATCTGAAAAGCAAGGCGTATGCAAGCAGACCAGAAACGATTGAACAGCTCAAACAAAATATTCGTGATGAAATTAATGAAATACCTCGTGAAATGTGTGAAAATGTAATGAAAACTGTGCTTTAAAGGGATCGCATTTATCTGATATTGTATTCTATAGATAATTGCCGACATTAAAAAAAACATTTATCAATATAAGATTCATTCTATTTCGTTTCATCAAAAAGTATGAACAAAGTACGAGGATATATTGAAAAATTCTTAGCCTACCATAGAACCGAACTAGACCTTTCAAAAAGAATGTTTCTTCTTGCTCTGCAAACCAGATCTCCTCAGCTTTTATTACCTCCTCGTTCGAAGAAAATTTACGACCTTTTAAAATTTTTTTCAGTTGAGGAAAGAGATTATAGTCGCACGGAGTCAAATCTGGTGAATAAGGGGGATGTTATACTAATTCAAACCCTAAATCACGAATTTTTTGCGAGACAACATGAGATTTGTGTGCAGGAGCGTTATCCTGCAAAAACAAAACACCTTTGGATAGCTTTCCGCGTCTTTTCTCTTTGATTTTTACCCGTAGAGTGGTCAGTAATATCGAATAGTAATCTTCAGTTATTGCTTCACCCTTATCCAAAAAATCAATCATGATTACTCCATGACAATCCCAAAAAACTGAAGCAAAAACTTTTCCAGCAGATTTTTGGACTCGAAACTTCTTAGGAATTGGAGAACCAGAGTGTCGCCACTCCATCGTTTGTTGCTTTGTTTCTGGATTGTAGAAATGTACCCAAGTCTCATCCATAGTAACAATTCGGTTTAAGAAGTCTACATCGTCTCAAATCGAGCACAGATCGAACGAGATGCTTCTACCCTTGCACGCTTTTGGTCAACATTCAAACATTTGGAGATCCATTTTGCAACAATTTTCCCATGTCCAAACTGAGGTGAACCAAATGATTAAAGCGTTCGTATGAAATATTCAGTGGTTCAGTTATCCGTTGTGGCCCAATTCCACTGCAGCGATATTTTCGGGGACTGACACAGAAACTGGCTGGTTCACTTTTTTGACGTCAAACTTTACACTGACACTTCTAATAAGTTTGTTCATAGCTATGGTAACGCAATGTTTTATTTATGCATGGAACTGGTCTAGACTAACTAGATATCAATACATCCTCGTAGTATACATTTCCGGCGGACACTCTATTTAATAAACTCAATCAATGAATAATATAAGTCTAAATTTGTTATATGCCAAACATATAACTAACTAAAATACTAAATATTTCAACTATATGCAAATGAAATATATATCAATTTTCACCATTCGTTGGTATTAAATTACGTATATGAGAGATAGCAAATTGATCGTATGATTGATGATCAAAATCATCAAAGTTAGATAATCCAATTCCAATGAAAACATGAATTGTTACTGTACTGTTTGGAATATTTTTTAGATATTATTTAATTGATAACCAAATTTATTAGTCAAAATTGTTACTAATGATTTCCATTCCCTCAAAATATCAATCTCACAAATTTCTCTTACTTTGTAAAAAACACCAAAATTGCCAGATACATTCATTCCGATTCTTTCCTCTTTTCTTCCTCCGAGTTTACAACGACAGCCTAATCATTAGATAAGTGTAAAAAATACCCTTCCAATCTTAGCACATTTATAACCAGATCCGGTCTCTAATCTCAATTTCTGCTGGTTGGCCAACTTTCAAAGTTCGCCCATTTGTTACCAAATGTCACGCCAGTAGCGTACTTACTCAGTTTCTCGGAATAGAAGTTTTAAGATTTGGAATAACTCCTTCATATATAATCCTCGTTTCCATTTTTTTGGAGGTTAATTTCTGTTTAGTTAGAGTGTAATTTCTGATACACTATATGTAGTTGCCTTAGAAATAGGTAAATATAGAAAAATAAGATGTGGAGTATGGTCTATGATCTCCTCTTCATTGTCTATTCCATGCAACTACCCACAAGTATCACAAAACATTTATGACAAATAGATTGAAAATAGCTTTACATAATTAGAACTGCTAGTTAATCTGAAATAAATATGATATTAAATATAGACGACATTTTAAAGCTGATTAGGCTACGAGTAAGGTCTTTCATTGTATTTTCCACTGGTCAACTTAATTTCATCTGTACCGAAAGGATTTAAAGATTATTCGCAATGATGTTATTACACACATACCATGGAGCATTTCTTATCATTCTCAGAACTTTCGACTGAAATTTTTCGATAATATTGATATTTGATGTAAATGCTGGATTCCATATGTCTAAATAGGTTTAAGTATTGTCTTATGTACCAATAACTCATTTTCGAAGGATAATTGTCTAAGTTTCATCCCAAACTGTTGTCTTTTTGTGAAGAGGTGTTTCCTCCAAGAAAGTCTCCTTTCTAAATGGATTCCAAGCTATTTGACTTCCTGTATATGTACAATTGAAGGGTAACGGAGGGACATTTTTCTGGTCTGTTTGTGAAGGTCACGTTGATGGATCGTTAACTTGATTTCGCCATACTCTCAACCATTGCTGTAGCCTGTCGATATTTGCTAAAAGAAGTTGTAATGCAATTTGAGGATCTCGGTGAAGCTATGGAAGCGGTGGACAACATCTGCGTCTATGATCAAGTTTTTCTAGTAACCATGAAATACCAAACTTCGGGGTAGGATTAGAAGATAAGGAAATAATTTGGGGAAAAATTTTGTAATGTAGACCCAAGTACAAGACTTAATCAGATGCCTGACATCGGGAAATATCTTGGAGCAGTACTTTTTATCTTCATATTATTATGGTTTTAATAGATTCTCAGTTTAGCCCGTATTGGAAGTAAACTGATCTATGGCAAGTCACTTTTTGAGCCAGTTCTCCAGGGTTAGGTATTGAGGATGGTTTTAGCTAATTTCCACTGAATTGGGAAAAAATCAGAGTATTGCATTATAAATGAATGAATAATTTTAATTGCTTTTTTAGGTAAGTGTTGAAAGAGTTTGATTGTAATTAAGTCTAATTTTGAGGAGATTTTTGGCGCCTTGGAAGATAGACATCAAATATTGATTTATATTGTTTTCTCGTTCATTTCTTTCTGCTAGGCAAAAAACATATTATGAGTGCTTTGCGAAGTCTTCTGCTTTCTCGCTGTTGCTTTTCAGCCAGTGATCTTCAGGGTTGTGGATTGGTGGATTTTGAACTTAAGGACGTTCTTATTTTTATGTAGCCATCCATTCCATTTTAGATATTGTTGGATAGAACTATGGTTATTTAATATAATTTTCAGTTCCAGAGCTGCTCTATTTAGATTGGTTTCATCTTCGAACGACCTTGTATGCTGCCAAATTTATTTTATAAACTATTTTATTTTTATTATGCTAGATGTCTTCGTTTTTAACAGAGAAAATTATATGTTTTGCCAGGAAACCTGATGGATTTTTTATGTTGGCTTTTCTACTGCTTCAGTGATCTCGACATCTGTTTTCAAAGGAATATTGATGTTCAGACTTTTGATTACTTTCCTTCTAAAATTGTTGCAGGTTATGGATTTGTTATTTAAAGCTGAAGTGGGTTTCTCAACTATTATTTCTGTGATTAGACCAACTAATACCTGAAAGTGGTCAGAAGAAATATCAAAGTAAGAATTAGCCTCAACTGCGAGGAAACACCTTTCGGAACAAAATAGGATGATAAGTGGATTCCGTATATTATGTCTATCATTTGGCCAGTGTGTTGGTTCACCTTTTGATAAATGTTCCATGTTGTTATGTTTCATTTTTTCATGAATTTGTCTACTCAGTAGTTGTTGAACGAGATTCTCAATAAACATGGATAGCGCTGTAGTCACCACCTGCAATGTAGCGTTTTCCGAGAGTTATTCAGGATTTAGTGACCTGTTCTTGTTTTATGGCGTGTCTTGGTGGGCAATAAATACTTTTCCGGTTCGGTACAGTGTCTCTCATGGGGAATAGTAAAAGAATACAGGGAAAACTTGCTTAGAAGCAAGATCTGTGCCTATATACCAAATGTTCAAATCAGTTTTCAACTACAACTCAAATATAATCAGCAATAAACTAAATATCTTTTTTCAATACGTTGTTGGAATTGTTCAAAAAAAAATAACTTATCGATTAGCGTAAGTTATTCTGTTTTTTGATATTTCAGTATCATTCGGAATGAGCTGTTGATAAACTATTTGTTTCACCCTTCCTTATATTAAAAAATCCATTATTGTAAGGAAACTAGTATTCAATTATCTCACAATGAATCTACCAAACGATTTTCTATTAAACTGGTTAGGTAGCCAGTTAGTAGAGTAGTGGCCATGTTGAAAGAAATGAGTCGAATATTCAAAAGAAGTTCGTCAATACAATTTGTACAGAATTTGTGAGTAAATATGCTGATTTAAAGTTCCTTAATTGAAAACAAAACTCCTATGATTTCTAGTTTTTATGATACAACACACTAAACATCTACTTTTTTGAAATAATGCTTTCTTGTTTTAATCACATAATATCGACAGTTCTGATAAGAAATTTCCACCAACAAGTACTTTCGTAGAAAAATATCGCGGATGAAAATTTCTGTTTTCTAAAATAAGCTCTTCGTCTGCATCTATTGAATTTGAAACAAATAAGATATCTGCTTCAGTTTTGTCAGTCATATGCATTTTAGCAGTAACACCAAATATATATAAAACACAAAATACTTACTTTTTCGTGGTACACCAGTTTCTTTGAATTTGTCTTACCTGTAACGAAAGAAAAATTAATAGTAACTAGCCTCTAGACGCCTCTCGAATTTCATGTGATAAAATTGTGTTTTCTGCTGCAAGTTCCAGACGATCATTATTTCATGCATAAGTTATAACATCAAAACATTTTAATGTAAGTTTAGATATTATTTGTAACATTTTTCAGGTTGCTTTAATATTCGGAATCGCATGAGATCTGCGGAGGGAGGAATTCTATAAAATGAAGTATGACGATATTAATAATAAATGTTTTAATTATCACAGTACTTTATACAAAAACTCATGTTAAACGTCGATTTACTGTTACCGAAAGTTGCGTTTTCAGTGTTCCATGTAGTGAAAGTGACAGTTCCGTACTGCAAAACACTTTCGGGACGCTCTGGAGTAGACAACTCCATCTACATCAATGTTGACAGTTGACAGTTTCACGTCGATGATTTTGCATAACCTTAAATTTTTAATTTTCTGAAATTATTTGTTTCATCTGTAGTTTTGTCTAGATTAATGGATAACAACGAATGATGATGAAAAAGGAATTCTCTATTATTTATTTTCTTTCTTTAGTGTATATGGGAAAGTTTTGGATGCGTGTTGTGTACGTCGCTGCTGAAATACTACTTTGTTGGACTCGTCTATTGCTCGCTCGTTTCGCAATTTTCAGTCCTTGGTATACAAATAACTATTTTCTCGAGATATATAATAATTGAGACTATTGCTTGTATATAATACCCATATATACCCAGTATCGTATGTTAACAGTGACAACCACTGTCAAAGAAAAACGTCAAGCTTCTGATAAAAAGTTTTTGCGATTCTGATTCTAGTTCTCACAATTATTATTTTCATAGTTTTCGGTACTTTTTTGCTTTCATTTAGATAAATAATTCACTAGATTTCACTAATTTTTTCCCAACTTCTGTTTCACTCTATTTCACTTTCGATAACTACAGTTATTTATAGCTTCTAAATTGTTTAATTTGTTCTCCCTGTAATTGAAAATATTGTTCTCTCTTGCTATTGTCATAGTTTTATTTATTCAGTTCCATATCAATTTCATTCATTTCCGTATATAATATTTGCAGATTATGATACAGAGTTTCTAAATTCATGCGGCAAAATTTGGGAGATTATTACTCATATGAAATCAATGATAAGTCTTTCCTATAACAAAATTTTTTTTAACTCACCCTTTCCCGAGATATCATCCTTAAGACTGAAATTGAGCTTTATATTTTTTTCTCTAAAAAATCAATAATGGACCATTGAACAAAATAGAACACGTTGGAGGGTATGCACAGCGTTAACATCCAATACACTTTACGTAATAACACACGAAACTACTTAGTACGAAAATCGAACTAAGCCAGCTGTGGAATAGTCACCGAGTACTTCTTAATATGACAACTCATTATCAGTGGGCAAAACCCTTGTTAAACAGTGTTAGTATTGAAAACGGTAGTTTAGTACACATCCTTGTTCAACACTAATCTTTGTGGTGAATTTTCTTCTTCGTTTCAACATTTTTATCACTTTTGCATATTATTTCTGTCATTGCTATGATCTTTATATCTATATAAAGAATTTTGAGTACGTTGGATAGATCTTTCCTCATTAATTGACCTAAGGCCAGTTCCTATTAACTAACGTCCTATTGCTTTAGTTCCAGCAATTGCCACGGTCATGAAAAAGACGTGAACCAGCAAATAATGAGTCTGGTACCATCATCAGCAACCATAGAAAAATATGGGAGATTTCGAGCAATCGCACGGTTCTGGCATGGCAACTTTCTAAGTAAATCAACTTAACGGCTAGCTTAGTAGCTTTCTAAAAGGCAAAGTCATCCAGGTCGTTATCGATAAACACACCTCAGAAAGGTTTGAGGTCCACGCTGGCATTCCCTAGAGATTCATCTTGTTATCTGCCTTGTTTCTTCTGAATATCAAAAGATCTACTCGATAAAACTGTAAACTCGATCTATAGCTTCGCTGACGATAGCACACTGATGTCTTCCAAATTAATCGCCCCAATAAACTTGGCTTACACCCAAATAAAATAACATCATCACCGAGAACTTGCTTGCAGTTTCTCAAAAACTTTCCAAGACTAGAAAGCTCTATATTCCGCAACTGTCTCTAACTCTCCACAAGATTAGTCCATTTTCTGGAGTTGGGCTCCCAAGTATACTTTGAGGATGCTCGACTCAATACTACTTATAGGCGATCCAGAGTTGACCAGAAACTTGGACAGTTTGAAGCATAGACGAAAGTTCGTACACCTGTCTGTTTTACCGATACTACCACGGCTCCTCTGGCTGTTCAAAATAATCATATCTAGAGCAGTACTTTGGAAACCTAGTTGACAGGCAGACATGGTTTATAAACACCGAGCTCCCCTGCAGAGGCTCGGAACTTTAATTTATCGGGACCCCTTTCTTTGGAGAAGTGCAAGTCTGTTGAATCAGCCACCGAGGCAAGTCGTTTCCTTACACTATAATCTACAACCCGAAGCTCCAGATCAATATCCACAGGCATCTTCACACGGCAGCCACCACTCGAACTACTCAACTGTAATAGGGTTTACCCTCTTATCCTTACTTTTTACATAAAAAAAGAAATTTATACAGTATAAAAGAATCTCACTATTCTCACCATTGTTTAAATCAGACCTCTTGTGATCTTTCTATCTCTAAATCTACTGTTTGAATTTTTTAAAAATGACTCCAGGTCCATTTCAAATTTCTTTCTCCATTATTGTTGTTGGTAGGTTATATCTCGGTAGTTAGTACAATTTTATATGTCTTCACTTTCACACATAGGTAGTATGAGTTCCAATCTTCTAATACTATGTCATAATGATTAATCCCGTTCAATGATTCCGTTAGTTATTTATTCCCTACTGAACACAATGTTTCACTACTACTACTAAACCATTTCAGAGACTGAAGGTAAACAGTTTATACCTTCAGTGTCTGAAGACGATAACTTGGTTATCGAAACGCGTCCCAAAAAGTTTAACTGTGTGTGTTGGCGTGAGCAGTGGGTTCATTATAATTATCACTAACGGTTCCAGAAATTCCAACTTAGTTATTTATTTCCTATTTATTTTATATTCTTCATCATTTTATTAGTTATAGTGTCTTTCCCAGGCGCTTTTTCTAGCTCTAATAATTTAATTGTTTCTGTTACTTTTTTCTTTTTTATTTTAATTCCTTACTTTTATAGAAATTTTCATAAACTGTTGTCAACAAGGTTTCTCTTCTAACACTATTTATAAACTCCGATTATATGAATTTGTTAAAAAGAAACAGAAAATTCCAAGTGTTCACTTTATATTGCCCTTTTCACTTCATTCGTTTTACCTCGCCAAGTAAATTTTTAGAGTACGCATCTGGAATTGTTGAAGGGTTTTTTTTCGTCGTAGGTGACAGGACTGTAATCTTCGTCCTGAATTTATGTCTCGGAAAGACTTATTAGTTCTCAATTTTTTGCTTTTCGCACATATGGCGAGTCGACCTCCATAATCTTTGAAATGTGGTGAAATCATCAATCATTGATAGTTTGGTGATTTTTTTAAAGCATTTTGCTTCTAAGCAAATACTATTAGACAAATAGAAAATCGTCTTTCGCTAATAAATGACATGAAAGTTGTATAGTACAATTTCTTTACGATATACTGGGTGTTATTATTTATATATATATATATATATATATATATATATATATATATATATATATATATATATATATAAATATATATATTATAAATCTTATAAGTTATATAATTGATCAATTCACTCAAAGTGGTACTTTATTTTGTACTTATATGATCGCTTGGAAATTTCTGTAGGTAGCTCAACGGATTCGTATATTCTTGGATATTATACGAGTGGATACCAAATAACGCTGCTTCAGAAAAAATACGCATGCGCCAAATTTTAACAACTATCAGCTGTGTAACATGAAGCCTACTCTTTGTAATGCGATGTCTACGGTGTCTTTAGACAAACCAATGTAGCCATTACATGCGTTTATATAGGGCCTGTTTCTTTTGCTGTAAAAATGATATGAAGTGAAATTTCCGATGAAACTGCAACTGAAATTTGTTGAAACACGTATATGGCGATGAATATTTGACGCATTCACGCGTTTTTGAGTGGTTTCAACGTGTTTCAAGATGCCCGAGAAGATGTTGAAAATGATTCACGTTCGGGTCTTCCTTCCATAATCTCGTTCGATCTGACCATGAGCTACGTGTTCGAGCGATTCCTTAATCTATAGGAATTGCCAAAGAATGTGTGTGACAAATTTTACATGAGTTTTTCAACATGAGAAAATTGTGTGCAAAACTGCTGTCTAGAATCCTCACATTTGAACAACAAGAAGTTCGCAAAAATATTTTGATTGACACTTTGAATGCGATTGAAAATAAGTCAAACTTATTAGCAAGGGTTAGAAAATCAAATCTGCATTAAAAGGAACAAGATTTGAGTCTGATTAAGCTGTGAAAGGAAAAGCGCCGGGCGTCCTGAAGTTACTGACAGAAAAAGATTTCTGCACTTTTTCGAATAATTGAAGATTCGCATGGAGCGATGATGTTATATCCCCAGTTTTCTAATTTAATAGCCAGTTCTCGTATATAAAAATTTAGAATCATTTATTATGGATTATCATTTATAATATCACAGGAGTTTAGAAAATCATAGATTACTCGAAAAATCTCGAGAGCACAGCTCCAGTAGTTTTTTTAAGGATTACTTCGAATTGCGAGTTAAAAATAATGATCGATTAGTTTCGATTGGTCGATTCGCTATAATAAACTGACGGATTATGATAAATTATGGATTTAGTATTAATATTGAATGTACGGGTTCTGGCTATTAAATAACGAGGCTAGTGACGAAAAAGTGTTTTATTATAAAAATTATTCTACACTCAAATGCTCCCTTTCAATATACTCTCTTCCCCTCGCCACACTCCTTTCCATACGTTTTTTCCATTGATCGAGGTAGTGCTGGAAGTCTTCTTTGGTAAGGTTCTTTAGGAGCTCTGCCGTTTTTTGCTTTACCACTGCCATCGACTCAAATCGGGTACCTTTCAAAGCCAATATTTCTCTAACCTTTCAAAAAAATCTGAGCAGAGCCGTTGATGCAAGAGCTTTTGGTCAGGAGTTAGATTTTTTGGCACCAACTTCGCACAGACTTTTATCATGTGTAATTCCTCGTGTGAAATTTTTCTAACCGTTTCTTTATCGGCGTTTACAGCTCCGGAAATCACTCGGATGCTCATTCGACGATCTGCACGCACAATGTGGTTGATTTTGGTCACTGTTTCCGAAGTTGAAAAAGTCACAGGACGACCTGGAAGCTGGTCATCTTCAGTGCTCTCTCGGCTCTTACTAAAACGCTTACACCAATCAAAAACACGCGCACGATATAGAGAAGTGTCCCCATAGACCTCTTGCAACAATTTATAGCACTCAGTAGGAATTTTTTCGATTTAAAGAGAAATTTAAGATTGATACAATTATCAATGTATATGTATGAACTAAGTGATTAATGAAGCACTATTCAGAATGAGCAGATAGTTCGGAAAATTATAAAAACTCATGACATAAATAAATTGGCTGCACTTACCTCTTGCGTATAGGAATAAAAAAATGTGATCATTTTAGTTTTTATTTTTATTTTGAAAATATACATTATTTTTATAAAATTATTATGATAGGTAAATATACTAAAAGTACTATAAACGATCAGGTGATTTTAAGGACAAACAATGTGGCTATATAGCAGCGCCGCTATTTCACATACTTAGAATCCAGACAACAATAAAACCAAGCTGCAATATACATTTAGAAATTGGATTTGATTTCCAGACCTGTATGTAAGACCATTGTGAAAACTCAATATTGAGAATATCTCCAACAGATAAAAACTTTATCTCGCATACCAATTGGTTTTTGAATATAATTGAATCAGAGTAAAGGTACCCAATTATCAAATCGCCCAACAGCTAATTAGCAATATTCATAATGTCCAGATATTATGATGAATAAATGAAGTTTGAATAGGTATTAATTATATGATTCGATTTGATTTGTCATTATTTATATTGACCGGGAATTAGGAGCAGTGCCCTGATTATTCACTTGACACATATATAAGTGAAACATTGTTATCTGTAGATGTGCTTAATCTCTATATTGTGTTTGTGTTCATAGCTTAGCCTTAAATTTGACTTAAGAGACACAGATACTTAATGACCAGTAATTTTAATAGCTTCTTCATATCAAATTACAGTCTTCTTCTTATTACTGTCACAAACAATTCATTTCTAGTGATATTTGGTATTTTTCGCCCAATACCTTCTGTAGTAGACGGACTAAACAGTTATTTTGACATTCCTTTTTCGATATCTACTATTTAGATGCAATGGTAAGGTTTTCTGTGCCCTGTGTAAGAGGATAAGGAATGTCATCATATATAAAAATTTCCACGCCTAAGCATATCGTAACTTATTAAGATTATTCTCTAATTCTATTAAAAAACAATCGCTTCACTTTCTTCTAATCATCTCACATATCACTTCAGCTGCAGAACTGGAATTCATTTTATCTGAAAGCACTTGTAATTATATTCTTTAGGCGTTCGAAAACTATGTCTGCAAATGGATATATTTCTTATTGAAATGTTTGGAATACTTTTTCTGTAGAAGTTTTGCGGAAATATTCGAAATAGTTCCCACAACTCCCTCCTTATAATCGATGCGATTAGTTGGCCCTGTAATTCAGTGTTCGAACTCACCCCAAGAAATTTTCAGCATATTCAAAGGCATTGCAGATCCAATCGCTTCGTTTATTTCTAATCTTGGTGTTATTTCTGTGAAACATTGTCAAACGCTCGATCGAAACATCTTCACGACGCTGTTTTTGTTCCATCGTGAGTAAGCACGGTACCCACCTTGCGCACTATTTTCTAATGTCGAGATTTTCAGTTAATATGCGATGTACCACACTTCTTGAGATGCCTACAATGTCTGATAACTTGCAGCACTGTGAGTTGACGACCATCAAGCATCGCTTTGTGGATTTTCTTCAACATTTCTGGATTCGTTACCTCATTTGATCGACCACTGCGATACTGGTCTTCACAGTTCGTATGGCCTCGTTTAAACTCTCCCCGAGAAATTTTTACCATATTCAAAGGTGTTACATATCCAATCGCTTCGCTTATTTCTAAGCTAGCTGTTATTTCTTTGAAACATTGTCAAACACTCGATAGAAACATCTTCACGACGCTGTTTTTGTTCCATCGTGAGTAAACTCGGCACCCATCTTTCGGCACAGCTTTCTAATGTCCAAATTTTCAGTTAATATGCGATGTATTGCATTTTTTGAGATGTCTACTATGTCTGATGGCTTGCGCACTTCCAGTTGACGATCATCCAGCACCGCTTTGTGGATTTTTCAAGCAACTACCGTAATCTTTAGGTCAGGCCAGGTACTTCTGGAACCATCTTCATATATGATATGCAATTAAATCGACTCTACCCGTATATCCATACCTGATTCCAATAGAGTTGGTTTATATATGATTCCAACACCTTTGTGTCAGTTTATTTCAAGCTTTGGAATGGTGTGTATTGAAAGCAAATGTATTTTATAAAATTCAACTGTCTTTTTTTTATACCAGGTAAATACTATAATAGTGCAGATCTGTACAATAAATAGCCAGAAATTCACGGTATTATAAAAAGATTGTTATCAAGATTGAAGAAATTTGCCTCTTTTTCCTAAGCCGCCGTTGGCGTTCAGAGCCATCCATGGGTGTAGTATTGGAGCTTCAGTAGCACTGTGTCTTCTTCAACTACACATATTTCACTACCTCCTATGGCTGCTCTAAATATTTTTTCCAATAATGTCGTGACCATACAAGAATTTCATATTCAACGCACTCCATACTATTTATTATAAGAATAACCCAATAAATGATGATTAAAAGAAAACAAAACAATTGTACTCTAAGAAGTAGAGACTAGTCTCAATACGTTACGTCCTGATTAAATTGAAGCGTGGGTATTTTTAGATATGAAAAAACTATTAGAACCGCCTAGAAGGGCGGGCAAATATAATTTTTAAGGATACTATTATTATAAGGACGCCACTGTTTTGCAAATTTTACTCTCTGAATTATCTGCATTAAAAATTCTATTGGAAAAACCATTAAAACTATTTTAACAATAATTTCGCCTGCCGAACTAAACAGAGGCTTTGTGTTAGATTAGGATTTTAATATAATTTAATTCCTGTATTCATCAGTGACCTGGAAACGATAAAACGTTTGTAGTTGAATTTGAAAAACGCGTTTAACGTCAGATTAAATTTACATTTTTTCACAGAACTGGAAGAATGATTTGGCGATTAGGCTAAAGTTTGAATTATTCAGTATTCCTAACGTAGTTTTAGTACCCGAACGGACTTTTGTTGGAATTTCAATTACGAAACAACTTGAATCTATATTTTAGAATAATAAGCTGCATGAGTAATTAGGTTATCAATACAAAATTGAATCACGCGCATTGGGCCGGATCTAAGGGTAGTTATATCGGGGCTAATGCTACAGGATCTCATAGAAGGGGAGATCATACAATGGAAACTTTAAAATAAACAATTTATTTTGGAAATAAATGTAAGGTTCGGTTTGGTAACAGTAAAATTTCAGATAATTCTCAGTAGCGATGATATTTTCATGTTTGTTAAATTCTGAAAGAGACTAAGGGTGTGGGGACAAAAACTGTTTGTTTCAATTTAATTATTTGCATAATTACAATTTTCCTCACCTTTCTGACAACAATAACTCTTGATATACGAAGGTTCACTCTTGTCAAAAGTAAAATATGACTGGTTGTCGATAATGATTTACAAACCTTTAGCGAGCGAAAACTCACTATCGCTGAAACTTCTAAATTTTGATTTTTCTTCAATTGGTGGATTCTCATAATAATAGGATGTCCATTTCCTTGATTCTTGAACTACTTTCTGCTCCTTAAGAATGTTGCTTTCATATTTTTTATCAATTTTGAATTTTATGGCCAATTCTCGCAAACCGACTCCAAGTTTTCAGTCAGCCGCTTTAACCATACGAAATTTCAATGTAAGAATAACTTAGGCGATAGCTTTTGTGGTTGTACCTATCAACGGCTTGTTAGTTGCATTTGATGAAGCAAACACTTTCTTCAGTAGTGATGAATTGTAATTCAACGATTCTTTGTATGATTGTTAAGAAGAAGATGCTGATGTTGAAAATCTCGAGACAGATGGTGAACAAGATGTATCAGAGATCCAGGACAAAATATAAAGAGATTATATAGAAAAAAATACTTATTTTTTTTTGGTAAAGGTACATGACATAAGCATCTTATTGATAAGCGAATGTATCATGTAGTTACGAATCTAATAACATCAAAAAATCACGAAATTAGAAAAATATCACTTCAGAATTTTTTTCGACAGCTACCAAAATTAATTTTCAGGCAATTTCCTTTGGAAATCACTTTTGACCCGTTAGGTGCTTTAAGATCACGTAGTGGGCAAAATATAACCAAGATGGACGACTATGGGGGCTTTTCGACCCAGAAAGCAACATGTACGTATATATAGTGTCAACATTTTTCGAGAAAACCAACAAAAAATACGATGGCGAACATAAAAGGTGTATGTTAAATGACACGAGAGTGGGGTACAAGCGGGAGATGGGTAGAAAGAGGATGAATAGATGAAACTCGATCACTCTATCCCTGTGCCATCGGTAGACCCACCCACCTTCCATCCATGTTTTCCTTGGTCTTCCTGTTTATAAGTTTTCTGGTGGTATCCATCTGAAAACTTTCTTAGGTAGTCTTGCTTCTATGATTCTGTAAATATTCCCGTACCATACCAGTTGTTTCCTTTCTCTACACATTATGACTGTTCATTCTACACACATTTGTTCCTTAATTATCTTATTTATCACTTTTTCCAGTCGATTGATGTTGCAGATGGTCTTCTTCTTGCGTCTATGTCTGTAGCTCCTATTTTCCTTTCCATTTGGTGCTTCAATCGTCACGTCTCTGCTCCATATAATTACGTGCTTTTGATCTTGGTATTAGATTTTTTTGCTTTCCTGTTTTTGCCTATCTCTATACTCAATAGAATTCCATTAAGTAATTTTATTATCTGTTTTGCCTTGTTTACTTTCGATTTAATTCCCGCGGCATCCGTACTTATGTTAAAATTCTTAAAGTTTTATTATTATGCAGAACAAGATCTGTGGTCTATTCACCAACGTAGAGATATTGTAATTTTGTATATATATATTGATTTGAAAACCCTATTTTTCGGATTTTTTTACGCCATGCTTTCGAACTCCCTTCTCTTGTTTACACATATCATCTGATCATCAGCTGCTTTACTATTTTTGAGATGTTTAATTGCATTTTTATTATTTTCAGTCAGAAGCAGTTTACGAACCATTCATTTGTCGGAATCAACTGCAACGGACTATTGAGTTTTTCATCGGTTCTCACTTTTTAAATAAATCTCTAAGCTTCTCTACATCTCGTTCTTCAAACATATGTTTCAATTTCCTAACATTTCTGATCCTATTGTTCTTTTTTCGTCTCTCCTATTTTTTGTCTTTTTTATCAAGTTTTCAAGTCTTCTTCGTCCTTTGTTTTCACCCATTTTTGATAAAATTTCTTTTTTCTATAAACTGTTACTTTTTTCTGTTAACCGTTTTACCAATGAAGATTAAGCTGTTTTTCTGTTTCCTGATTTCTTGACGTATTAAGGAATATTGTAGGTTTGAAGATGTTATAGTCAAAAATGTCACAAACACCAATGTACACTCTATCATCTTCAACTTTTCCCTGTGATGCACAATATCGTTTTTATAATAAGAATCGTCAATTTCCTCAAAAGAGTCAATAACTGCCGATATCATCTCTCGTTGAAAATATTTGATCACCAAGGCGTGTTTTCAAGTCTGGAAACAGAAAATAAACTTCTTCCTTTTCAGTCCATTGTATTGATTGTTGTTTTGTTTTGATTGTGAAGAAATGGACCCACGTTTCATCCATAGTTAAGAAACAAGCTTTATTACTGTGAAACATTGAGATAAAATTCGATGGAAACATCTTCGCGAAGCTGTTTTTGTTCCATTGAAAGCAAACGCGGCACCCATCGTGCGCAACCCGTTCTCTTGTCCAAATTTTTAGTTAATATGCGATGTATCGCTTTATTGAAATGCCTACTAGCTCAAGCAGTCTCCACCAGAGCAGAATCTAGTTCAGCTTTTATATTGGTTGGGCTAAAGCCTTCCAAATAAAAGTATTGTATCACATGAGGATGATCAATTTTTCCATGTTTATAAATTCACTGAAAACGTTCAGTATTGATGATTGCCAAACAAATTTTTAAGCAACTACCGCCATCTATAGGTCAGGTCCGATATTTCTAGGACCATCTCCGTAGATATGTGTTTGACTGGAACCGAATAATATTACTTTTCCAAATTACTATTGCATTAGAATGAAAACCTGATAACATGATTAGTTTATAAAATTGCTATAATGTCATCAATATAGTTATGCCCAAGCAACCACAGTCACTTCTGATCACTTAAGGAATAATTTCTACCAAGCAATTCAGAATTGAAATTAGGATAATGACATTAAATAGTTTTGAAATCATTTTCATCAATCATTTAATTAGAAAAGTTGTCTAATAATATATTTCTGAAAGTATTTCTTCATGGTACATTTCAAGTGGAGTGAAAAATTTCTTACGTAATTATTGGTTAGATTTTAACTTGATATATATATATATATATATATATATATATATATATATATATATATATAAACAACTTTATATTAAGATTCTCTTGTCACAATTAGATGGTCTCACCAATCCAAATCAAGCTGATTTCTCCATTTACAGGATAGTTGTGATTTAAGCATAATTCTGAAGAATATACAGAACATATTTCCTCTGGAATAGCAAAAGGTCTATGTTAGAACCTAACTGCCTATGCAATAATTTGGAAATGAAATAAAATTCACCCCATACGTTACAAAATTGAATTCGGACTGTAGATAATAAAGATATAACAAAATACAAAAAAAGTTTTCCAGTTTCTCCTGAAAAAAGCAGCAACTTGAGTTGCATCAAAAATTTAAAATAAATTCTTTTCCTAAAATTTTCTTGACCATAATTATGAAAGTAATAGATCTGTTAGGAAAAAAATAACTTTTCCTTTTTCACAATGAAGTCAAGCAGGTATTTGGCAAACAGAGATTTATCCAAAGCAACTCCCTTTCTCTATAAATCTCATAATATTGTCAAATAAACCACATGTTCATTTTTGTACCTTCACCCTTTCACCATTAAAAGTTTCTCTTAATACAAAAAAATTTTTATTTAAGGAAAATTGTGATTTGACTTGCAACTTTCGCATAATCAAAGGTGTGTTCGATATAATATTTCACAATTGCAAATATTCCCATGAATATTGAACACATTTTAAAATTAAGTATACGTATTATCCTGATTAAAAATTTTTGAAGTTATCTTTGAAATTCATATCGTTGTTTCTCAATAATCTAATATAAATTCAACCTCTTAATACAAGATATAGAGTCAAACTACTTTACATATAACCTAGAAAAGCCTATCCCACACTCGACTTAATTCTACTCCGTGTTCGCCTCAGATAAGACCTCGACCAGTTAACCTGAATGTGGCGATATTTTCTTCCCTCATCATAAATAATCGTGTTCTGGGAAAGGCGAATAATAAAATTTCCCATCACCAACGCCAAGAATGAGGTCCGTTTTCCGCATAGATTGACACGGTATTACTAAGCCTGTAAGTGACTAACGCGCTCCAGTGAACTGTATGCTCAATCCGCCGTTCGATGTTGAGGCTTTCTGGAAAGTTAGATAGATGCAATAACATTGACATTCTCCTTCCTATACTCAGATAATGAAAAGATTAAAATCGTATATGAATAGTGGGGATATTTAGTACTGAATCAACAACCGTCGACCTCAAAAAAAATTCACGCCATGGTCGGGTCAAAGATAATTTATATTCTTTTATTATAAAAAAAAACATTTACGTATGCATGGAAATTTGTAAATATTTTTTCGTATCCAATCGACTTTCGAATATCTTCTAGTTTTTCTACATAAAGCCTGCGCTACTACACTTAACAAATTAAGTATTTAACATTCTAATATATTTTGATTAAAAAAATGTAATCTTACGAATAAGATTTCACAATATAATTATTATCATAAACATTGTAATGTAAAGGACATTGCTAGAATTCTAGAAAGTAAACAAATAAAAACAAATAAGTAGAAAGACCTTTCTAGAAATTACTTCTGAAAAAATAATATACTCACTACTGCTTATAAGAAGCATATCAAAGACGCCGCGATTTCACCAAATTCTCGATTTTCATTATAACCGGACAGGACCGGTTATATTGTCCATATTGTGGACGGGTTCGTAATAATCAATAAATGATAGTTTTTTATGGAAAAAATAGAGAATTCGAGATATACCAATCAATGGATAAATAATAACTTTATTATCATTTCATACAGTATTTTTTTCTTCAACGCCCTGCTTATAAAGAACATATCAAAGACGCCGCGATTTCGCCAAATTTTAAAATTTCATTATAACCGGACAGGACTGATTCCACGGCCCATGTCGTCCATATTGTGGACGGGTTCGTAATAATCAATAAATGATAGTTTTTCATGCAAAAAATTAGAGAAATTCAAGATATACCCCTGAATGGATGTATAATAACTTTATTATCATTTCATACAGTATTTTTTTCAACGCCCTTTATCCCAATCATTTTTCAGTTTTCTATCTTTCCTAGAAATATAGTCATCTTCTTTTGAAACAGCGTGGATAAATGTAAATTGAAATTGTGTATTAGATGGAAATTTGTCTTTTTTATTGCTAGAAATAATTTCTTATAGTTCATCAAAACAATTTGAAAAATGGTATTAAATATCATGAAACAAATCTTAATACAAAATAAGTTGAAGGAATTGTCGGCAGTTAATCTTACGACGGTAAAGTTTGTATTCGAGAAAAAGTGTTTCACGTCGCACCTGCTATAAAATACTGTTTGAGAAGAATGGAGTTTATAGATATAAATCTTGAGTTTTCTTGAACTTCCTCACGAAAAGTAACCTGAGTGATACGTGGTTTTGAACAAAAATCGGATTATACAATCAATGATTGCTCATTAAGTAACGAGGAAATAAAAATAAATAAAGCTAAATTGACTGTACCAGATACTCATAGAGAATATAAATGAAAGGAATTTAAGAAAAAATGGAATTTTCATTAGATGAAGGGATGTAGCAAATGAAGACAAACAAACTGGAAATAATAAACAGATATATTATGGGAATTAACAAACGGAAGATAATGAGAAGAAATTAGTAAAAGAACTAACAAAAAACTAGATAGTAGAAGTTGGGGGAAAATCTGGAGAAGATTGAATAATTTTGAAACTGATAAATTATGTCAACTATATTTGAAGCAAAATATATTGTGAGGGGAATGTAAAAACACTAGATCTTTATTTGAATACTGTTTATAGATTTCTAACAAGCTTTCGACTCTATAGGTAAAAGATAATGAAGGCTTTGAGAGGCCAAGATATGGGATCGAAATTTCGAAATTGGGAACATATATCGCATTGACTGTGAAAGATTTAGAGGCAGATATACTGACCAAGAAAGATTAAACTGAAACTTTCTCAAACAACTTCCAAGAAGGACTGAGACAAGTTGATTTACTATTTGTAACGCTATTAAATCTATCCTTAAAATACGTACTAAGAAATAAATTGAATATATAACAGGGACAATATACTAACATAAACAAATGATATAGATTTTATTACAAAGAGGAGAAATATCATGGGAAGGAGTTTAAATAAAAAATTATGGGGTAAGGGAAGTCATTCAAAGAAGGAATAATAGAGAACGGAGATTATTAATAATTATGAGTTACAGTAATATAGAGAGAGAGAATTAGAAATAAAAGAAAAGATCTCAGCAAGATATAGAGCATATCAAACAAATAAAAGAATAAGAAGATCAAAATGAATACGAGTGAAATGGGAATCAAGCGATATCAAGAAAAGATCAAGGACAGGACGGCAAGGAAAATAATAAGTGACAGAATGAAATATGTAGACATTGAGGACTGTAGTTCGTTGAAACCCACCCTGCAAAAAGGATTTGCAAAAATGGGGGGATATATAAATTTCCTAGAGTTTTTTATATATATTCGTTGCTGAGCCATTTTGATTTTAAATCTCTTATGATAGAGTGAAAGCATTTCAATGTTTTATCTCTTTTGATCTAAATCAACATATTTTCATAAATCTAAAGTTATTTCTTGTCCTTAAAAGTTCAATTTGAAAAATTTTGATGTTTTAGGGTTAAAGAATGTGTCTCTGCAGTTACTGGTGCGTGTCTTCAGATGATTAAATGGGGACAATGAGTTTATTATTGTTGAAATATTAATTTTTTCAACAATCAATAGAAAGTTGTGTTGTGCTTGATGGACATACTCTTTTACACAAAACAATTTATTAAACTAATGTTGGATGTGAAACAGGTTTTGCTATGCTACAGCACTGGGGATTATGACATATTTGTAATTGATAATGCGCATTCTAATGAATTAAAAGAGATATCATCAACCTCTGCAGCAATAAAAACAGTTGTGTAGGAATGGTTAAAGTCCCGAAACATTCCATTAGATTAGATAAGCTATTAATTGATTGTGTACCACAGACTGTTTACCAGTAAGGTTCAAAAATTTTAGAGGCTAGACAATTTACATCCTTTTACTTTCAAAATAGTGAATGCAAGAAGAGTTACTTTTGATGGACAGCCCTGCACTCACAGAGAAGGTGCTTGTTTGTCTCCTTCATTTTCTTGCAGATAATTGTTTTAATATTCTTCTGGTAGTAGTTCATCGTGTCCAGTGCTCATACCAGTAACTCTCCTTAGCACGTCTTTGCTCAATGAAAGGAGTTTAGTTTTGGCTAATAGAATGAGAAGCAAATTCCTTCGATTGTTACATACCTGAGGTCTTTTTCTTTCACTTTTTTTCCACTTTATCATGATTTTGATTTGAGAAACCTATAAAATGTTGTGATCCTTTAAAATAAGTCCCCCCCACATTTCTTTTCCAGGTGTGCAACTAATTCACTAACGGTAAATTTCTATAATCACCTTCAAAGGGAACAAATCTATGATGATTTGAGGTAAGACGGTTCATCTAGTGTTGGTTTCTCAATGTTTTTTTCTAGATTGCTGATGCAAAAGAAATCCAAAAGAAATGGAAATGGGCAGGCCATGTAGCCCGAATGACGGATAATAGATGGACGAAAAGAATATTGGAGTGGAGGCCAAGAATGGATAAGAGAAGTAGAGGCAGGCCGCCAACAAGATGGAGTGACGATGTAAAGAAAATTGTAGGAAATTGGATACATACAGCTCAAGATAGAGATAGATGGTTTAAACTAGAGGAGGCCTATATCCAGCAGTGGATGGAAGATGGCTGATAGATGATGATGATGATGATGCAAAATGAATCGATCAGTTTCTGCTTTCAGTTCCATGTTCCTTCGACCATTGTATAGAAGTCATATGACAAACCTACACGGGTTGATTCCGTTATAGTCTCTGTTCAATTGAGCTAGTTCAATTAAGTTCATTTTGATGGGTTTTGATGGGTGGAACACACTTATCTCAGTTATAAATAGTAATTTTTGATCCCTACTAAGATGTATCATAATGTGAAAGTCTTCATGCATGAAAGTTTGTTTATTGAATGAACAAGTCATGCAATAGCCCAGGTACCCCGTTGTAATGACCGGGAACTTACACCAGAGTTTTGAACACTTTTTGGTATAACTGACGTGTGGGTATTTTCATGAACATAGACTTTAAGGAAAACAAACACTTCTGCCATATCTAGAAATTAATTCTTGATTATTTTTCATAAAACAATGATACTTAGTTTCTAATTATCATATTCTGTTCAATTCGAAAGTTTTTCCATTCGATAGTTACGTTATTATCCATCGTATTCTTGAAAAAGTGATAAATTTATCGATTATCACTGTATACTGGGTAAATATCTAGATACTCTTTTGTTTTTGGTCACTAGAAGATGAATTTACCATTTAGATTTATCTCCGCCTTGTACTGGAAAGTAGTTTCAGGATAATAATTCCATTTTGGCAAATCGTCCGGAAAATTCATAGCCATGAAAACAATATGCGGATAAGTTACCAAAGGAATTCATGTGTAGAAGGAAATAATGGATAATAAATGACGACCTTGTATGCCAAATTGTGCGAAGAGATCATTTTGTGAAGATATTGTAAATAACGTATCTCCGAATAATGTATAATAAATGGATCGCACCACATGAAGTGGCAAAGTAATTGTGAAATGGAGGCGACAGACATTTCCACTAAAGTTGATTGTAAAATATATTGTGAACGTTGCGTAGCTCAGCATCGATCAAGATTGAAGATATTACTGCTATCGAGGTGATCCATTTTTTATTTTTTACTGTTTTAAACAGTCTGGAATTAATTTTTATTCAGAAACTTGATAGGGTGTAGGGGTGTCAAGTTTCCTATTCAAATATATTTATAAGGAGTTTCTTGTTGGGAACGTGGTAATGAAACACCAAAGTGGACTAACTTTAATATATTTTCCAACCTTTCGAATACTTCAATATAGAAATTGACGTATATAGAAATACTGATTAATGGAAATATTGATTCTGGTTACTATCTATTTTTATCAATTTTTAATTGGTTAGATTATGAATGATGTTCAATTTTATGGGTTAGATAAGGATAATCAATAACATATTAAAGTTAGTCCACTTTGGTGTTTCGTTGCCAGGGTCCCATAACTTTTTATCATAATTTTTAACTTCATTGATAACCTAACCTCCTTTTTTAGATTTTTCCTATCGTGTTGTCCCATGTTAATGGTGGTCTTTCTTTTTCCTCTCATTTTACTTTTCTAATTTTGAGCACTGTGCTATCCTTTCATCGTAGGTGACCTCACCACTTATATGTAAGTTTCTATTTTACTCTTTTCGCTTTTTGTCAATACCCAATATTCTCAGCCATGTGTGAATTGGCCTATAAATCGCTGTGTAGACTTTCATTTTTGTTCCTTTGGAGATTTCTTATTGGTTTATGAGTCCCAATGCTCAATGCATAGTATATCTTGTTCTCCTTCTCTACCCTATTCTACATCCTGTTTTCCTGTTTTTTCTAAAATGATTTTCAGCTATTGAAAGCTACTCACTTGTTTTATAAGTTTTTCCTTAACCCTGATTTCAATTTTTTTATTTTAAACTATCATAACTATAGTTTTATTTTTGTTCATTTTCATCCGGTTTCATCATGTTTCTACTTATTGCCTTATTTCTCGTTTCTTTGTGCAGGCCTTCAATGATTTTCATTGATTTTTTAATTCCTTGTTTGCAAATTCTCCTATATTTTCATTTGTACTTCCATTTCCATGTATACTGTTTTGTATCTTGCCATTTTTCTTCAGTTTTTTTTCACAGTGATCGTGTGTGCTTCTACAGTTTAAAAATCCACTTCGCGTATCTGTCAAAGCTGATTCTATTAGTTCTATTCACGATTTTTGGTTCAAGAATACATTGTAAATTCAATTATTCCTAGAAAGTACTTCACAAACGAATAAGAACTATACAGATTACCCAGATTAGACAGCTAAAACTTAGCTCCAAGTTAACAGTGAGAAAATACGCAAAGAATCAAACACCAAAAACCAATGTTATTGAAGCAGGTTTAAAATGAAAACAATCAAACCTGAAACCGAACTGGAAGAAGTTAAGAACAATCGAAGAGTTATATTATATTATTCAACTAGCGGTAATGGTAATGATGCTCATAACTCACGTATCACAAGCCACAGGTGAGTGCGAATTCATCAAGTGAGTATACCCCTATTTTACTCCTTATATGGTGTTACTGGACGCTCAAGTCCTGTGTTTTCAGTTTCCTTTCTCAGTTACTCCTGCTCATAACTGTTATCTTCTAATTGCTCATCGTTAGAAGGCTAATTGCATCTTCCGAAAAGAGTTTCCATTCTTAAAGGGTCGTTTTCTAGTATTCATTCTCGTTTCCACTTCAATGGGCTCATTTTTTATCATCTTTCTCAGGACAGAGCTATGCACTTCACTACTTAGCATTCGTGTTGTGTGCTGTTCGCAGTCCCTAATTAACATACTTCAAATCCTCGGATTGGTAAGATCTCTATAGATGATTCTTCTTCATAATCTACTCTTGTTTCTTCTGCTTTCACTACTGGTGGTGGTCAAACTGTTTTCTAGGTTATAAATGTCTGGTGTAGTCTTCTTTGGTGTTGTCCTTCAGCTCCTTTACTTGGATGTTTTGGTTAGTCATCAGCTCTGGTTCAAGTATCCGCGAAAATTATTTGTACCAAAAAATTTTCGACTAAATTCGATTAAATTAAAAACTTTTCTCTTGAACGACTTTTGTTTGTTGGAATTGCAATCAAGTTCAAGGGAAAATCAAGAAGATTCAGAAGGTCTGAAATAAGAATGAATACAAGTACTGAAAAAGAGCGTTATTGTTTGCAGATATGTTTATTATGGAACTTATTGAGATATTTGAAGTATTTTTTTGAGGATTCACATTCATCTTCACTATCTTTTGAACATAATGGAACATAACTGATGAAGATAGAAGAGACGTATTGATCACAAAGCAGAACTGTATGGATAGTTAATACGGTATGGAATTTTGCAACATACAGACCTGTACGAATATAGAGAAGAGCGGTGAAGATAGAATTGCAATGGATAAATATAGAAAGTGGCTACAGAAATAGGCAAAACCAGAGGGAGAGAATCTTCATCAACAAAATTGTATTGGGAGTTATAAGACGATGATGATGATGAAAAATTCAACTATTATTGAACATTATTGATCCCAAGAAAGCTCCTGGGTATGATCTAATAACAGGGGATCTACTACAGAAGATACCAAGAAAAGCAGTGGAACTGTTAACAGTAATGTGTAATAGTATGTTAAGCCTCCGATACTACAAGAAAATCTGTTTGTCTGCAAATTTTCATCAATAATTTTCCTTTTCCGATAAAACCAGTCTTTGATTACTACGGTTTGCATTTAGATTAAAAACTTACATGGAGAACATATATTAATAACAAGAAAAAACTAAAAAATATGCAATGGCTATTAGAAAAAAGTCTCAACTAAGACTCGAGAATAAATTACTCATTGCTATTCAAACCAAACTGGTGGTATGGAATAGAACGATGGGACTGCAGTAAACCTTCAAATACAAAAATACTTCAAACATTCCAATCCAAAACACTCCGTATGTTGAGTAGAACCTGCTGGTACGTTACTAACCAAACAATTCATGACGATCTGAACATCTCACTCATCAAAGATGTGATGAAGAAGTTTTCCACAAAATACAAAATTCGATCCAACAATGAATTAATAAATATTCTACTCAACCAGTCACTAGCAGAGGGAAGATTGAAGAGAATATGGCCACAATAAATACTCCCATAGTACTGTCAAAGGATGGTTCCTGATTCACTTTAGTGACTCATAATCAATTTACTTAGTGTCAACAAAAAAAACATTCTGTGTGTCAGTCAACGATAAGTGTAGTCCTAGTAGTCCTCAAGCGTAATGTATGATCATAGGATATATCTAAAATAATGAAAAATACTAAGAATCTTAGAATACGAGGTGTGGTTATTAGGTAAAAAGTCTAGCACTGCTACATAAAAAGTACGCAAGCGCTAAAGTTTAGCGACTGTCAGTTGTTCAGCCACTCTATCGAATGCGATGTCTACCGTGTCTAGACACAAACCAGTGTAGCGGTGACATTCGTTTGTATGGGGTTGCTTTTTTTGTTTTGACCTGAAAATATAGCAACGGATTGTTGTGAAATGTCACATGAAACTTGAAGAAACTGCAACTGAAACTTATAATTTATTGAAACAAGTGTATGAGAATGAATATCGAAAAATTATAGCTATCAAATCTATCGATCTTTTCCTAAATAGATTTCAAATTCAATGAAGGCAATGGAAAAGAATTGAAACTGTCGAGTGAAAGATTTTTCAGATTGATGCAATCGCTCCAAATTTGAAATATCAATAATAAATAAATATATCATCAAACATATTTTTGTTTTCAACTATTCGCATATAAATTATGTTTGAATCACGATATTATAATATTTTATAATATATTTTCAAGTGAAATAGATAATTAGATGAATCGGGATAAATATGTGTCCTTTTACATGGAAAGCATCATCAATATGAAAAAAGTCTATAAAGCAAAACAGACATGTTATCTGAATCCTTCATAATGAACACAAAGCTTGTTGTTTCGTAAAATATTCACAAAAGACAAAATAAACTCTGAAAAAAGTCCAAAAGAATATGATGGCATAATACAAAACGTGGAGTTGTCATAATATGCACCAACATAAAGGTTTAGATGAACTTAGTATTTAACTAAAGAGAAAAACATGGAAAAACTACTGGGTCTTTTTTGCATACTTCATCAAAAATCACCAGAAATAACAATGAATTTCTTAAAATTGTCATATTTTTGAAAATAATTCAGACATATACATCTAAGTTCGCACCAAATGGTAAACTCTCTTATTTTTATTATAACGAAAAAACTGTTCCTCATAAAAAGTTCTGCATGGGCCAAAAACTGGAATACAACTAACAGAGTTTGAAATTTACCAATTGTATACGAGGTATGATGAAAAATATGAATTTTACTCAAAAGTACATTAATTATTTATAACATATAAGTAAGAAAATTTATTAATAATAGTAAACTATGTTCAAATATATAAAAAATTTCGTTGTAAATTTTCGTATTCACATAAAGTAGCTGAAATATTTAATAACAGACATCAAGGAAACAATTTATACCAAAAAAACAGTGATGAGTAAGTGAAATCAACAAAGCATTTGCTCTAAAAAACAGCTGTTTAGCTATTTTCTGACGTTAACCGAGCTTTTGACATTGCATGGCATGATTACATCATAAAAAAGTTATACAAATTCAATATACAAGGTCACTGTCTGGTATTGAAAAATGCGATGTTTTGGATTTTGGATTTTTTATTGTGAATATGGAAAGCAGGTAAGTAATTATTTCTACGCCTTTCGTGATAAGGCGTAAAAATAATTGTTTTACTGAAATGGTAAGCCGAAGAAAACGTGAATAATTTTGTGTTTAATGCTTAGTATGGTTTGCTCTAGCTCAAATCTATCTACAGGTAGAGAATGTCAGTGATTCTTTTAGAAGAAACTTGGATATATTTTAGAGCTGACATTCTTACTAACGATCACGAAATAATTGGTAAGTTAGTCTGAGTCGAGGTTAATAGAGTTTGATGAACGAGTTTTATTTCTCAAATCATTGATAATAGACCAAGTTTCTTTCGAGGAATTTCTAGCTTTAGAGATGCGATTTTGTAATAGTTTTGTTCAATACTATTCTTAGATGTACGTGTTTCTTTCATCGACCATGATTTTTGGTGATTGGTTTTACGTGGACGACGAGAGAATGCTGTATTGAAAAAGCTGATAACTTTATCAAAAAATTCCAAAAATTTGGGTCAATATCCTCAGAAAGATCAATCCAATTATTTACTAAACATAGGTTATGAAATTTGGTGAAGTTTTGCTCATAGAAAATCCTCACCAACTAAGTGTTTTTTTTAATAGATTTACAAGGTAATACAAACTCGGCAAAAACTGCTTCATGGTCAGAGACCTGAATTAATTATTAAGTGATTCAAATCATGGGGTAAGAATTCGGAAACTATGTAATCTAGAATTAAGGAAGTTATTTTAGTAATTCAAATTGTTCAATCCACGTGCATCGATAGTTTTGTTGTAAATTATGAAAAGCTCAAAAGTTTTTTCTAATAGTAAGGAATCATAATTTAATACACTCTAGAAGTCCTCACCGGAAGACAAAATTAGTGTTTAACTCCAATTTTTCCAAAAATAGTCAGTTGGTGTCATGCACATCGTTAGAGGTCGCGTTCGAAGCATGGTTTGGAGGAAAAAATTTAGAGAAACTTCGTACACAGTTTATTCAACTTATAGGAGACTAAGGTGGCAAATTAATTTTTATTCAATCGACTCAAGAAACTAATTAATTCTATATCATTATAAAATAATATTAGGAGGGTGAATCTATCCAGATAATTTCTTTCCACAACTGAGAATAATTAAAGATCCCAGAAATTGCTTCTAGTATCTTTAAATTGGAATCAAAGTATCGAAATTCGAGATACGATTCTCGTTAAGAGAAAACGTCAATTAAAACGTCTTTTTATATCTGATTTATACTTAATTCGATTCCACAATTCAAGTTGTTTCGTCAATTACCTTGGAAATGTACATAATCTTAATGTATCCGCTCAAGTTGAACTTGAAGGAACCTAAATTAACTCTACGAAATTAATTGCTTCTTTCTCAATTCAATCCACTTCCCGAGATTTCTCTTCAAATAGTATCAAGTTGAGGGAGTTGATAAAATCAAATGCCACTCTATATATATGAGGCTTTCGTTGTTATTTATTTAACAACAAGATATCCTTAAGCGGTTTGTTATTGAGGCATTAGCGTAAGTTTGTATCACATCACTTAAATTAGAGGCTTACTGTTACGTAAATTTTAGTCAACCCCTATTCAATTCACATCCTCTTTATCTCCGTAGATTGTAATTATATTTTGGCGGTTCTTGTGGCTTTTCTTATCAAAACAAGACAGCTTGAATGCGCCTCGTATATTTTTGTATAATTTATACTCACAAGTGAAATTATATAATAATATTACGATCAAAAGCCTGTGTAAGATTAAGTCTAAAATGATCACATTAAAAACATTTACAAATTGTTTTGAACTTTATGTAATGAAATGATTGTTATTATGAAAAAATTAATAATTTTTGATTGTCCACAATACTTTTTCTCTGTAAATTTGAACCACATCTGCAGACAATAGATTATTGAGACTGACAGCTTCACAAAGCAAACATGTAAAGGTGAAATAGCTTTCACAAGAACTAGTTGAAGTTCGATATGTAGAAGTAACAAAAATCGTCACAAATTTTTCAAGAATTGCTGAAGTTAAAGACAGAGCAGCTGACTCTGCTAACTCGATTACCAAAGAGCACTATGCAGCTAGTTGAAGATTCGCACGAGGTACTTTGCCATTATACTGGAAATCAATCAGTCAACTGTATTTAGGATAGTTGCAAGATACTGGAGGATATGTTAGAAGGCCAGTGCGGGGACGATTGTCGGCAACTACATCTGCAGACAATAAATTGTTGAGGTTGCAAGCTTCACGAAGAAGATATGTAACGGTAAGACAGCTTCAACAAGTGTGAGGTGAAGCTCAAAAAATAAAAGTAACTTTAAAAACCGTCACAAATTTCTCAAGAATTGCTGGAGCTGAAGTCAGAACAGCTGACACTGCTGACTCACTTACCAAGAAGCACCATGCAGCGAGTTAAAGATTCGCACGAGGTACTTTGCCGATATATTGGAAATTAATCAGTCAACTGTGTCCAGGATGGTTGCGAGATGCTCAAGGCCAATGCGGGGTTAATTATCGGCGGATACGTTTGCAAACAATAGATTGTTGAGACTGCAAACTTCACGAAGGAGAGATATGAGAACCATGCAGCTTCAATAAGAGTTAGTTGAAGCCCTAAATGTAAAAGTAACTTCACAAACCGCGAGAAATATTTTACCAGTAGTTGGAGCCAGAATAAATGACACTGCTGACTCAACTTACCAGGGAACAACATGCAGCTAGGTTGAGATTCACATGCGAAAATGTAATCTACTACGGACTAGTTCATATTTTTTTTAAGTACTTAACAGCGGAGAATACCTATTATAGGTGAAATGCTGGAGGGTATTTTCCTCGCAATGAAAGACCGCCAATGAACAAGGGCTCCTATAGTATTTGTACTATTATATAGAGGATCATTAACTGTTGATAAGTACATTATATACATAAATTTTAGAGCCGCTCATTTTTATTCTTGATTATTAATCGCAAGTTACTGATCCAATAACATAATTTCCATTGTAAGAATTTATTGATTAGGAAAGTTTGTTAGCAATAATTCATTGAAAACTAACTGATGATTCTGGAAATTTCATTTCACATAAGTAGCATCCGAAACGATGGAATAGTTCCAGTTTATTTCCCAACAAAATAAATGTTTTCGCTGTATATTATAAACGACAATCGAGGGCTCAACGGTCAGAGTTCGTTTCTGTTATAGAAAGTTGTGCTGGCGATGCTTTCGGAAATATATCTATCGATACCTATAAATCAACGATATATACCGCAATTCGTGATAGGGCACTGCGGTCGCCTATAGGGAAATAACAATTGGTCAAAACTTGGAATTGTTCAAAGCATTCCTGATATTTGTATCAATTGCGTTTCTCCTATTATTTCATTTTTGAAAATTAAACACCAAATTTAATGTATAGATATGAGTAATGAAATCCATTCCGAAAACAGTCTACCTGAGATCCATCCATTCATGGATCTAAAATGAGATACCCAAAAGCAGTAGCTACTTTGGGAAGAATTATGAATAAATTTCTAAATTGACGCAACAAAATTCTGGAGGAATTGCTCGTTTGAAATTAAGATAAGTCTTTCTTATAACAGTTGAGCTGGAAACTTTCCACACAATCCTGGTATATTCACTGTATAGATACTGTATAGATTGGAGGGATTGGACTAATACACATCAGGTTTTCATAGAATCAGGATTCAAGAATCTTGGATACTATAGGAATCAATCGAACATCAAAGATTTCATTTGTATGTTTTCATTTCAAGAATTTTTCGTTTGTCAACTCATACTTCATTTTTTTTCAAACTACCGGCAATAAATTGTTATTTTCATAGCTTTTTCAATATCTCTGGCAGAGTATTATGAAAATCATCCCAGTGTGAGCAATATATGGTTGCTTTTCATAACAGCAGCGGTAAAAATGATTTTCCACCTTAATATACTAGTATTGATTTTGGTATTCAGCTTGCGGAGTTCCAACAATCTTTCGTTCAGTCATATACGTTCAAATTCACATTTTCACTCGTGGTATCAAAATGGAAGCTGGATTTTAATTTTCATTATGAGTTTCCAGTGAACAGGTATCATATTATATCGACACATTCCTTCTAGTTGAAAATTGAATTTACACTCTGCCAGAACAGTCTCCTATCACCTATAAAAATGGCAACATTGCTTACATAATCAGCCTCAGTGGAATTTTTATATTAATACACTATTAGAAACTAACGAAAATATCAGTTTTTTTAAGCACAAATCAAGAGTATGCAGTTTGTGTTTTATTGGGTATTTTTAAATTAGCATTCACTACTGGTAGACAAGTTTAAGTAGGTTCTTGAAGCAACACGAACTTTGTGTAAGTTTTCTCTAACAATGTTTAAATGAAAAATTTAAAACCTGGCTGGAAGGTAACGAAGCATTATTAGAATGTATGTTTTAAATAATTATTTACTCATTATTCAATTGTTCTTAACGCATTTTGGATTTTTATGATGATTAACAAAAAGAAAAAGTCTAGGTTTAGACCATCAGGTCTAAAATGTTGCCGGCTACGTTTACAAGCGCCCCAATTTTTGGTAACAGAGTATAAATTTAAATTACTTCTGATTAAGTCCTCCAAGTAATTTAGGTCAAAATTTTCCAACTCAGTCATCAACTTGTTTTGCATTTGCCGGAGGTTGGCTGATATCAAATATCAGAATCTCACCCTTCTATAAATATTGTCCCACAAATGTTAAATAGAGTTTGTCTCCGAGCTGCATGCAGGCCAGTCAAAAATTTCTAGTTCTATTTCCAGTCTAATATTTCCCTCTTAAAGGTACTGATATACTCTGGTCAGTTGAGGAGCTACTCTTAATCATACTTCCATCATTACTTTCTGAAACATGTCTCGTGATTGTTTCAACTGAAAATCTAAGATCGGGCTGGTGGGTAACGGGGCATTATTAGCATAATCAATTATTTATTTACTTATTAAATGTTTTTGAGGCATTTTAGATTTTTCATAGCTTAATGATTAACAAAATGAAAAAGCATCAAGCCAGATCATTCCAACAAGTCCAATATGTTGCCAGATGTGTTTACAAACGCTTCTTTTATTGGCACCACTATATTTAATTTAAGTTACAAATACTGTTATTCGTATGCTGTGAAAGATGGTTGTGTTGAAATGACTTTAATGACGATTCATCTTGTGAAAACCATGAGGAGGGCGATACAAAAATTGTCCTCCATATATGTAGACGTGAAGAACCAGTAATCAATGTAGTCGTTAAAGTTTGCAATACAGACGTCACAATGTTGGAAAACATGGATCACCTTGAGAGCGACGATCACTTGAACATTTTCATGCATTATAGTACAGGAAACGGGGGAGAATATATTGAAATTGTTCGTTGATTTGGGACTTTCTTTATTTGGTTTCAAAACATCCGAGCTATCAAAACGGCGTTAACGAGACTTGTGATTACTCATGTTGTCGACTGGCACGATTAAATTTTTGAAATTTCAGTGCAATGCATCTGTATTTACTGATTGCAGTGGTATTAATGCGGCAAGGTTCCAGAAGTTTTGCGTACCTCAGAAAGCAGATAACATCAAAGACCTCTGCAATGAATCTTGTGATCCTTCAGCTTTACCGATGCGTCGAGCTGTAGGAAACGAGAAATGATAGCATTGATAACAGTATGACACCTTGTTCTTCATATAAAATCCAGTTCTTCGGTAGCGTTTTCAAAAAAATTTATTGGAAAATGAACGTACTTTTATCTTTGTTTGTGAAGTGAATTTTAACAAAATTATAAAGGTTTGTTTTTCCGTAATGCAGCAATTCCAATGTAATCTGATATCCAGGATTTTAATTTCGTTTTTTTGAGAAAGCATAATCGGAAAATTTTTTGTCTTTCATCCGTCCGTATTACAACATTTGCAGCTTCAAAATCTTATTTTACGGTTCTGTTCAATAAAACACATTTTTGTAGTCCTGTTGCTTCAATTTTTTTCACAGTATTATGTTATCCTGCTGTTTTTTTAGTAACCTGAAATGTGATATAACTAATTCATAATTTCATATATGAATCAAAACATACAGTACTCCGTCTTCTATTTGGCGACTTATCACCATTCTATTGTCTATTATTCGACTTTATATTGGTCCCATTAGTTTTCACCCGTTAATTTTTTCTACGTCACAATATCATATGATGTTTTCGTTTTTTTCTGGGTCTTATAAAGATGAATGAATTCAATTTATATTGACCTCCTCGAGTTCTAATCACATTACAACAACTTCTGATCAAAATCCTCTAAGTAATTCAGATCCAAATTTCCCCACTCAGTCATTACCATCTCTTGCAGTTTTTAGAAGATAGCTGGTATCAAATCTGTGAATCTTTTAACTTCGTTTAACGTCGAGTTGCTTGTAAGCCAGTCTAAAACTATAATATTTCCTTCTTGAAGATACTGGCGTTATCTGCTCAGTGGAAAAGCAGTGTCAGCTCCTCTTGTTCTACTTGAACAACTTTTTGAAACGTTTTCTCTAACAATGTTTAAACAAAAAATCGAAGACCTTGCTGGTGGGTGGTGCGTCAACCTTAAAAACGTTAATTATCATGTCTTTTTTAGATGTTTTCGAGGTATTTTTGATTTATTATGATACTGATACTCAACAAAATGAAAAAGCAACAAGCTAGATCATTCCATCTAAAATAAAATATTGGTTTTTCATTAGTTCTAACGGTGGTGCCTTCTTGAAATTGATGGAATTCCTAATCAAGACATATTTACAGCTCCCAATGCCAACTGAATAATTCTGTGGAATAAATCCAAGTAGGTGGATCTCACTTGACGGAAAAATAACAAAAAATTAGTCTGATAAAACCGTATTTTTTTGGCTTGACAAATTTCCCGGAGATTTGCAGTTAAGAAAAGTATTCGATATACGTTTTATACGGAAAGTCAAGGTAGTAACTACAAACTCTGGGTCTTAGCTTTTTGATAGCGAGAATATAAATGAAGAAAATATTTGAAATACAGCTAGGATTTCAACCTTCTCCATATATACGTTTTTGTTATGAAATTCGTTTTTTTTTAAGTTCCGAGGTATATTTAAAAAATTCCAAGTACATTGTTCGAAACTATACGAATTTACCTTTTTTTTTCTATGTACAGATTATCTTGAAATATTAACAGAACCGAAGATGAATGCAAGTATTTTAGACATCTTTTTCGGTATCCCACTCTTTTTTGTTTAAAACTAATAAAATCTAGTACTACGACAGCACTCCCAAGGAATTTCTTGTTCTTCTTCTTCTTACACTTATTTAAGGGTCTTCCCTGTATTTTCCAATTTCTTCAGCCTCGATCTTCGGATGTTGATGTCCATAGTTCGACCAACCTCTTTACATAGCTGCCTGCTGATCTTCTCTTTGAATGCTTGCAGCTGTTCTTCACTCATTTTGACGACTTGTACTTTCCATTTTTGTCTTCTCCTCCATATCCAGATGACTACTACTATTATCTGCTCGTAGGCTTGCCTAATGTGGGAACTGCGTTTTCTATTCCAGAGGGTTTCTCCAATTATTGATCTGAGGGTTTCTATTCCTGTTGTTCAGAGTAGTTGAAATTTTCTGCTTGTATCGACTCTCGTTTCAGCTGCATAGGTTAAATATGTTTTTCAAAAAATTTGATTGAAAAATAAGAGTTTTTAAGAAATATAATGTACTTCGATACTTGTCTATATTATGGTTTTTCATACACAACAAGTTTTTCGATATTCAAAATATAATCTTATAGGATATCTTATTCTGTTCTGAAAATTTTCTTAATTTTTGCCATCTCTTATTTCGGGCAGTATTATTTTTGACAAATCTTCCTATTTCTGCTTTCCTGAATTGGGGTTACATGTACCAATCTTACAGTAAAGTTATGTATATGTTATTAAGAGAGATATCAAAAAACTTTCAGGAATAAGAGAGCAGAAAGCTTTTTTCAAGCTTCACTCAATTCAGGATGCTCTAAAAATATGAAAAAATATGAGTTTTTGGCGCGAATCTTGGTAGAATTGTAATTCTGGGACTATGGCGCCGAAGAACATCATTGATCTTATAGGGTGGATACCTACTAACAAATTTGACTTTGCCATCATAAAGCTTGGCATTTTTAATGGTGAACGTACTCAAATTATCATACAAGTGCTATTTGAGCTGTTTACGGATACTTAGAACATTCATGATGATTTTCTATGATTTCTCTATTGGATGAATTTCATAAAGGTTGGCCAAATCGGCTGTTGCACCAGAAAATCATTATGTGACATACTGTAAGATTGAAGCATACTTGGACATTGATTCCACTCGCATACATTCAATATTGCGTAAATATTTGGCTCTCAAAAAAACTACGTGTCGATAGATGCAAAATAATGGTGGACAAACTTAATCGCGGTGCTTCAAAAGATATCTATATCATAAATCTATGGGTAAAACCCATAACTAAGAACAATCGATTGTGCGGGTTTTTCAAGACGAGCCAAATCTAGCAAAAGATTTTAGTGCACGAAAAGCTTCGAAGCAAATGGTCGCCTGTTTTTAGGAATAACTGGACATGTGGCCACCGTTTTATTAGTGCTGTGTGATACAGTCAATTATGAATGGTACATCAGCATTTGTTTGTCGGAAGTGTTCGAAAAAATCAGGGAAACCAGAACATAAATCATTCTCCACCACGTTAATGAGAGCTCTCACATATCAGTTGAAACAGAAACTCTTTTGAACGGTAGAATCATCCACCTTCATTTCCAGAGATCATTTTCTACACTTGAAAAGTGGTTGGAGGTACCTCAATAGAAATTTAAAAAAATGCTTCGAGAATTTGTTTAAACGCATGCGAAAGTGTATTGATCTTAGTGGAGATTATTTTTTATAGCTATATTCAATTATGAATTTGTTTTTATATATCTATTTAAATACTCAAGTAGCAACCCCCGTGGAAACATTTTCGTCCCGGTTATTCAAAACGTAAGTAATTACGATGTAAATGAAAACCTATATTAACTAAAAAATTTCTCTTTGCTACTAGAAGTAGAACCGTTTATCTCTAGATTTTGTTTCCACGAACATTTACGCAACTTTTTCAACACTTTTTAAATGAATGTATCGTGCTGCGTTCCGCCTTGGCCATTTTATTTGTTTTGTGTCGACAACGTGTAACCGACAACCCATTGGAAAATCGATCGAAGAGAAGTTAGTGAGGCAACATAAATCGCTGGAGTTTCCAGCGGTTCCGATAGTCTGGTAGAGACATTTTAAAAGTTACACCATTTTTTTCTAGTTTTATTTCATACAAGAGAATTAAGAGAATACGTTCATGGAATTCGTTTAGCCTCATTTCAACAAACATTCTTTCTGTAATTGAAAAGTACAGTTTAAATTCATTAAAATTCCTCGAGGGAGAAATGGGATATGAGTATACGCCAATTCAAGTATGTATGAAAACATGATTATTAGTCATGTTTTGAAAAGACCCATAAAATAATTGAGAAAGAGGAATTAAGGAAATAATCAACAGAATCCAAAATGGAAAATTTTGCGTGCCAAGAAAGTCGAATTTCTAACATTTGCAACGAGAAATTCCTATAAGATACTGTCAAGAATTTTTAATACAACAACTATCAAAAAAAATGGATACTTATCAACAACAACAAAAGACGTAGTCTGAATGCGGCATCTACAGTAACAGTTTTACATTAATATATAGTATTAGTGTACTTTTTTGAAATACAAAATGACAAAGAAATGAATTGCTGTTTGTTTCATCATAAATTTCTCCAACTAAAGTTTTCAGGGCTAAGTACCTCGCAAGGCAAAAAAGGAACCTTAACAAAAATTGAACCTCATCAGTTGACACAACACACTGTCTGTGAACACTGATAGTTGACAAAATTCTAACTAAATTTGTATGTATGTAGATATTGGAGTATCATACAAACTACGACCCAAAAGATCTATTGTCTCCCCATTTCTTGCTGCAATACTGGGTAATCAAGTGTTGATAGCTGATCTGTCAATCGCACTCACCTTAGAAATTTCAAGTGGGATGGTTGTAACTTCATACGCTTTAGAGGTCCGCAATGTTCCACACTTCAAGAAAATACTGATAGAGATTTCGTTTTCTGTTTAATAAAATCTGCAAGTCGCATTATCTTCTAAGTATAGTGTCTATTGACGCGACAGTGCCCAGATAGGACCCCCATTAGTATTCGTAGTTTGTTATTACTTAGGTTAGGTTAGGTGTTAGCTGTTCTTACTTAGGTTGATACATTCAGCAGATTTTCTCTGGTTATACTTTTCCAGGAGAGTCTTATATACCATAACCAAAGGATCTCGAAAGTTATCGAATAAATATCGAAGCTAGCCTGGAAGGGCAAAGAAACTCTGAAAGCTGAAGCTAATAGTAACAAAGCAACTGTAAATACCTGGTCATTAGGTAGAAACAACTTTGTCTAAAAGATTTACCAAAGCTGTAGCCTCATGAGATATCTAGTTGCTGAACAAATTGGTAGAAGATCAGATGGAATTTTCATTGAGAAGTACTTCAGATTAAGGTAATCTGAACATAACCGTATCATTTAAGACGTCTGACGAATGAGATGTTCAGAAATGACTGTAAATGGTAGTTGATCTTCAGACAAGTCACTGCCTCGTCAAATACATCCCTAAGACGAGTGAACTATGAGTGCAAATTATACGAACAATCTTCTACTCTGCGAATGTCCTGTTCCATTCAATATAAAGGCTTGGGTATCTCGAGGAAGTAGTGCTGACACCTTGGAAAAATAAAAAAACGTTACAAAGAACTAGCCTACTTTGGGAGAAATCTAAGTCCTTTGGAGGCAGAATAATGTACAAAATATATTCAAAGTATAGGTGTAGAGCGACCGAAAATCCAGAAGAAACTCCCAATATAAGAATATGCCATAGAATAATACGGATGGAAAGAACGTATATTTCATCACTCTCTTGGGAATGGAAATTTATAGCTTATTTCCCTTTGGCGAAGAGCTACCAAAATCAGGAAAATCATATCACAAATATAGGAAAAAATATTCAAACTATACATTTGTGATTATATCATGAATAAAACAATCTTCATTTTAACAACGTAATTAAGCAATGTTATAATTGTATGTATGCCCTTGTAAAGATTATTGATTTGTACAGGAAAGTAGAATCTGAAAGCCGTAAATTTTAATTAAATCAGTATAAAAACATCACCTTTATGTAGGAAACGATTGTCAAAACTTTGAGTTTACTGACGGTAAACAGATGGCTTGATATAAAATAATTTCTAAAAGGTAATAGGTAGGATTGGCAATAGCTACGAGGCATATTTATTAGGAAAAAATGATTCCAGGAAATTTTACATATATAGTACATAATGAATATTTGAAGGTAGCGGCCATTTGCGGTAGGTTTAGAAGCTGCCAAAGATATTTATTATAATAGAAGACTCCCCAATTCTCGTGATGTTTCTAAAGAAATATGGTCCATAATCTAAGAGATAAGGCTTATTCATCGAGCATAATCTCTACTTCACCTTAACAATTACTTTGTGAATGTAGCCAAAAATTTCATATTTCCCTGATGCTAATGCTAACAGTTTCTTCTTAATGCCCGTAGTTTTAGCAGAGCTTCCCAGTACAATTATTGACAATACTCACCACTCCCGTTTACAGGCTACTTCGTAATTTGATTTTTTTTACACAACCCTTATTTCAATTCTGCCGTTATCGCAATCTACGGCGTGGCACGCAATAATCATACTAAGATGTAGCCTGTTCATGTCACTTCCATTCCAGAGCATCAACCGTCTTCTTTTCTTTATTTTATTCTTGCCCAGCTGTGGTTTGTCAATGTCTATCATATTTACTGTTACTGGTATAATAAAGTTTATATACGGCAGTTTTGAACGTTTTGTTTCATTGTACATTATATCTGCATTTTATATCGCAGTTATACATAGCTTGTGGAAAACTTTTCGCCACTATTTGGAGCTTTTTCTATTCGAATCATACTATGATATAATTTGATTCATTATGGACCATAATTGCATCGAGACAAGTAATGTCTTTTTTAATTCCAACTTTCGCTTTCTCTCTAAAGTACCGATACTGCCACTGTGACAAGAAATTTCTAATGTCTTGCCAATTATTTTGAATATATAGGTTATTGAATACTGATGGGACATAATGTCTCAACAATTAACACTGTTGAGACATATAATTCCTTTTTTCAATGTTCGAGATGAAAAAACTTTTAAAAACTATTGCTGCAAACTAAAAAAGTAAAATGAAATAGCTGGCAATTGCGAGCAAATATAAAAACACAGCTAGTAATAAGCTTGAGACGTCTCTACGTTTGTTAGGATCATCTAGAATTCTAGACTGACATAATTTTATAGAAAAAAAAGCAGACAGCAAACAGCAACAAAGCAGATATGCTTGGACTTGTTTAAGGGCCTATGATCATACAATACGAAAATCTTTAAATGTATTTGTAAGCATTTGAATTATTTTCATCAAAAGTTCTATGAGACAATGTCCCACAGCGTTGAAAGGGTTAACAGTGTTTTGTTCAATATATTGAGAGGAAAAAATTGTCCTTCATGCATTTTCATATTTGCATGCAACGGCACTAGAATAAAAGAAAGGAACAAGTTTTGTTTTAATGCTCGAAAAATTTTTGTGAAATTGGCTGCACTTGATGTCAGAGTGATATGTTACGAAGGCTAGAGAACATAACCTCGCTTTTTAGTATACTTATAGCCATGAGGAAAAATGATGTACCAATGTTTGTTACACAATGCATCATTATTTGTTTTTAATAAAAAATAATGTAAAATCCATCCGTGGAAATTTATTGAAATTCCGCCTTTCGAAATGGTGGAGAAGTGATAGAAAATTGACCCCAGAACAAGTGTTACCTATGAAAACGTCAGCGTCGTGGAAAAACTAATTTTGGAAGACCAACGCAGTACTGTATGCGATATGGTTAAAGAATTGGGGATCATTGTAGGTAGTACTGAGCAAATAATTCATGAACGGATCCATTACCGCAAAATTTCAGCCAGATTTGTGCCAATATTTCTGAATTTTGTGTCTAAATTCACATGCTGGGAAGTTTGCATGCGTCTTCTGCAGCGGTAAAAAGAGGAAAAAGAAAATTTATTGCACCAATCATTCACCACAATGAAGGTGCGCTAGTTAATGCGAATACACTGTGAACGAGAAGGTATTGTGTATCGAGTTCTAAGACATTTTCTCTCTGAACAACGAACTGTGAACGCGCAGTATCATAGTAACTTAACTAAAAAATACGGTGAAACCTGTATTGCAACTATTATTTATTTGATCCATTGAAAAAGGCACTTAGTAGACTGCGATTCGAAAGCGTATGGTGCGCGAGCCAAGAGGTTTTTACAAAACAGGATTACGAAAAAATGTGACGGAAACTAATAAAAAAAAATTAGAAATGTCAGTTCTGCAGCTTATTCATTTATACAGGGTGTCCAACGTCGAATTAAAACTAAATCTGTATATGGCAAAATCTTTTTAACTAAAATATTTTCAAAGATTACCGACTTCGGATTGTAAGAGAATAAAAACAAATTGTATTCACTAATCCTATTCCAGCATGTACTTTATTTGCTGCAAGGTATCCAGATACACCACAACTGAACTCGCAAACTGTTAATCTCAACAATTTGAAGCTATACGGTTCATTTGAAGCAAAAGTTAATCGAATTGAACCAGTTACTGAGAATAATGATGCTGAAATTAGTGTTGTTGCTACTTACTACAAGAATGCATCCCTATTCTCATAATTTGTTTCAAAATTTAAAACCAACCGAATTTATTCGACGAGTAGAGTTTGCTGAATGAAAATTTATTATCAATAACTAGTTTAATTCGATCAACTTTTGCTTAGAATGAACCGAATAGCTTAAAATTATTAAGTATTCTTATTTTATTATTAACAATGTGCGATTTCCATCTTGGTCTATCTGGCAGCACATGTTCTTGTAACAACTTTACCATATTTACCATGTCTCAGAAGCAAATTTACATAATATTTTTAACTTCTAAGTGCTTGTATCAACGAATCAAAATAAAATAAAAAAATTATTTATAAGGGTCTGCAACGGTCAAATTTTTCACAAAAAATTTAATAACTCAAAAAGTATACATTTGTCTAAAAAAGTTTTTACACAAAATTATACTAAAATTTTACGTAAATGTCAAAAATGTATTGATATACAGGGTGTTCTATTTGAAATAACAAAGTTACATTCGACTTTCTGTAGAACTGGGAGTAGGCTGCCTTTGAAAATATTTTAATTAAAAAAATCGTATCCGAAAACCCAAACGTACAAATTTTCATGATTTTACTATAAGTATGTTGTTATATACAAATAGTTTTAACTCGTCGTGAGACATCCTGTATAGTAAAATTTTGATTTATATTCGAACCCTTCTTATATTGTAAAATGGAAAGAAGTGAGTTACATTTCATCAGGGATATTTAGCGATGAAAATAAAAATTAATATGATTGTTTCATGTATTGTCTAAAAATAAAATTCGTAGAAAATGGAATGCTTTTATTTTGCAGCGAGGGGAATTTCAAGTTATTTCAAAAATGTGTTTTGAAATCGATATTCAAATATCATATCAAAAAAGTTCATGTTCACTATATATTTTTCATAGATTATTCCCTAGTCTATAATTCTAAAACACACACAAAGTAAGTGGTGCGGTAGACGATGTTTTGGGGTGCTTGGAAAAGGGAACGTTGGAAACCGTTGGCTTGTGCCTGCCGTTCGATATCGGCGGTCCAGATATTTTTGGCATTCTGCCAAAACCGGGAATATCACTAGAATATTAGATTGAAAAAAGAAAAACTGGTTTTTAACTCGTAACCTAGTTTTATGAAAATAACGGAAAGTGGCTTCTGCAACAAAAGAGGACAATTTTAAACTCGATGTTATTATGTAGTTCACTATATTTGTTCCAGTCAAAGTATACATTATGTTATTCCGTCTCTAAGATAAAAAACTGCTCAGTAAAAAATTTTCTTAACGCCATCCGTATTCAAGATAAAGAAAAAAAATATACACATTTTTTACTATTTTGGTGCATCTACTGGCAACACTGTATTGAACAACACTGTATTGAAATTTAATACGAACATCTTTTGGTAGCTGATACATCCAATGAATTTGTTTCGAGTTTTATTAATAATATCTTTTTGGTGTATTGAGAAGTTATGTGCTTATACTACTTGATACAAAAAAAATTCATTGGATGTATCAGTTTCCAGTAGTTACGTCAAAATCGTATTTTTTTCTTCAATGCCCTTTATTTTGTATACAGATGACGTTCCAAAAATTTTTTAATGAGCAAACCCCAAATATTTTTCAATTGTCCATCATGATCTAAATATTCTTGATTCAGTTTACATTAATTACAAGATAATAACATCTTTGTATCATATGAATTTGACACCAATATTTTCCAGGAGGAGTTTCAAAAGAAAACTGTTTATCTCTATATCAAATTGGAACTATCAGGAGCTAAAAAACCTTAAAGAAGCGTACAAAATTTCGAAAAAAAAAAAAAATAATATCGTTGGAATACTTAACATAAAAAAAAATATTTGAAACACTTCTGCTTGATTCAAATAAATGGTGACGATATAATTTTCTTTGTTTTTACTATAACGAAGATATTCAATATTTTAACCCGCTTTAACTGACTCCATGGCCTCGATTTAAACTTTATACACTTGCCAAAGACTGAGACAAAAAAATTAAGTGCGACGTCGTAACAAAATCGAGATACAAAAATTAACGCATCAGTACATATTAATAAATTTAGTTTGAAAAAAAAACTGAAAAAATACCCTTTTGAGCACATCAAACCAAAAAGTTGAGATAATTTTGTTTAAATAAGCTTCAAACAATAATAAATGAGAATACTTGTATCATTGAATGAGGCTCGATGTACGAGAAATATTGAACAAAGCAGCCCACTTTTTTTTCACAATAATACTATAATTTATTTTTCACTCCTAAGTTCTTATGCTACGAAAGCGTGTTTTTTGTTTTTTTTTGAAACTAAATTTATTCAATTGATACCACCCTCGTATAATGGCTTCGTTGCTTGTACCTACATATCGTCGAAACTTGTATCGAGCCATAGCGTTGTAGTTGGTACGGTTGTCGAAGTGCTCGATTCCCAACAACAAACATCGAAGGTTCTATTTCTCTGTCGAACGAAATTTTCATTAAATAATTCACGTCCTGTGAATCCAAAGGAGAGTAATGAACAAAGGAGTTTATAACTAACAACAAACCTACATATAAGCATATGACAAAGCAAATTAAACCAAAAAGGAATAAATAAAAACAGTTCAAGAACGTTTTAGAGTTAATTATACTAGAGAGTGAAAAGTAAATTGTAGTTTGGAAATAGTAGAAAACACTTTCAGTAATTATTTATCGAAAAGTGAAAAATAATTATTGGAATAAAAATGGAATTACAGGTAAGAAATTGTCATTATGATAATGGTGTGGGGTTCATTCCATGATTTTATTAAACCAACTCCGTGTTTTAGAATGAATGAAGAGAGAAAAATTCCTATTCAGAGTATAACTTTCCATCAATAGAAAAAAAAATTCAGACATTCCTTGATCTGGGAATCAGACTCAGATCTATTGATTACTAAATACAAGGATAATTTTAAAATGTCATGAAAGCCCCTCACGCGTTTATAATAGTAACCTAACCTAATCTAACCTAACCTGTAATTCTATTCTTATAACATAAACTATTTTCCACTTATCAGATTTATTATTGCCAACTGTATTACTTTTTGAACTATAATTTATTTTAACAAAAGGGATTCTATGAATCTTATACGAAGTCTGCTAATTAAGTTTTGAAATATGGCAACACTGATGTCAATATGTCAAATTTGATCACCATAATAAAAATTTGACATTTCCAATGGTGGAAGTACTCAGAACAACTAGAAATATTCATCTTGATCAAAAAATTTTATAGCGAGCATTTTAGTGCAATGATTTTTTATGATGATCAATTTCGACGTTGATGAAACAAACAGCAGTGTTGTTGCTGTTGTTCCAGAAAGCATTGACACTACGCTTGAACTGACATACCTTGAGTTTAAGTCATACTTGGGTATTACTTCCACTCGCATACATTCAATATTGCATGAGAATTTGTTGTCAAGAAGTTTTGTTCTCATTGGATGCCGCATAATTTAACAGTAGATGAAAAAAGCTCGTGTCGCTTGATGCAAAGAAGTGCAGGAAGAATTCAGAGACATCTATAAGCGAAGAGAATCCTAAATATATGCATATAAACCCAAAACAAAACAACAATGGGTCTTTCAAGACGATCCAAATTCAACAAAAGTTGTACGAGCACGAAGCACTTCGAAGTCGTCTGTTTTTCCGGGCTAACTGGACATGTCCCCACTGTTCCAGTATAGCAACTTAGAATTGTAGAATTGTATGGTAGATCAGCATTTGTTTGCCAGAAATGTTTGAAAAAATCAGGGAAACCAATTGCAGAAGACGAATCATTCTCCACCACGACAATGCGAGCTCTCACACATCAGTCCAAAGAAAAACGTTTCTGAACAATCATTGAATTGATGAGTCATCCGTTGTACAGCTTGTTTGGCACCCAATAACTTCTTCCTATTCCCGCAGATCAAAAATAAATTGCGAGGTTAATGTTTTTCTACACCTGAAGAAGCGGTTTATGTGAAAAATTGCTTCATATCTAATTATAAATATTTGTTTTTATTTGTCTTTCTCAAAACTTGAGTAGCAACATTCTTATAGCCAATAATTGGGAGAAAATTTTGATTGTTGGAGAGTTGTATATATCCTCTCGAATGAATATTCTCATCCTCCAAGAAATATTCATATAAATTCAGAAAAACTACGAAGATTAATGCTGGACAACACCGGTTGGAAAATTGTTTCCTTCCGGAAGTTGTAAAACATAGCCCTAAAATTCAGGTAGATTTATACTTTTGAATATAGAAAAATATTTTGAAAAATACGTGAGGCACAGTAAAAACTTTCCGTTTAAATTGAAACGTGGTTTGTTGAGTTGAGCTGTTGTTTGAAATCCCAGAATCGAATAGCATTTTTATCAGGAATTTTTGTAAACAAATGGTTGAATTTTTATTTTCCTCAATTTGTTAAATATAAAAAATATAGTGATATAGTACAATTGGTAATAAAAGTTAATTTAACATTCAATTATTACAACATGTTTGAAAGGAAGACCAATATTAGATTCTAATGATAAAAAAATTTACTTTTCAATCGTTTTTAAAAACTAAAATCAATTTCCTAGATTTAATACTAGATAGAATGGAAACAAAGTTCATATTCATACATCTACATCTCGTCGAAAATTGTATCGAGCTTTAACACTGTAGTTGGTAGGGTAGTTGAATTTCCCGTGGAAATTTGTTATGAAAATGGCTGAATTTATACACCCAGGCAGTATTCGAGATCGCTGGTGTCCAGAGTAGCCGACATCTACATCATCTCCTGGAGTTCTGTAAAAAATCGTTATAAAATTGGCCGAATATACACTCCTTGGTACTTTTCGAGATCGCAAAATACGAATATCATGAAATAATAGGTCCACGAAGTACCTGGTGCCAGTGTAGACGACATTTATGTCGTCTGCTAGAATTCCGCGGCAATTCGTTATGAAAATGGCCGAATATATACATTGAGGGTGTTTTAGAGATCGCTGAGCACAAACATTATAATTGCAACTATCTGCGAGGGACCTGGTGCCGGGTTGGCTGATTTATACGTTTATACGTCGTCTCCTAGAGCCCCGATGAAATTCTTTATTTACAAGTGGAAATGTGGCTTTACGGGAATCAATATGACATGAATTCACTGATTGGGGATGTTTACCAAAAGAAAAGCATTTAATTCCAATGCAAAACCGATTGCGGCATTGCATGTGGATACATGAAAAATAGTTTACACTGCAGTGTCGCTTGCAGGCATCAATTGGACAAATTTTGTAAATTATTCTGCCAAAGAAACCGCAGTCGAAGAAAATAAAATGGAAGGGGAGGAAAATAAAAAAGCAGCATCATAATGCTGCAAAACAATTAAATTTTAATTATTTTTTCACTATTTTCATAATGAAAATGAACTAGGTACTCAGAGTTATACCTGCAATCCCTATTAGTGAGGATTTCTAACACTTTTCTGTCGTGATGTTCGTGTTCAGCCCCCTCGAAAACCCCTGTATATATTTGACGAATTTCAAAACGAATATCTACAGGAATCAAGTAAACGACTTAGATGTCAGCCATTCTGGGCACCAGGTATCTCATAGACCTTTTCTGGTATGATATTCGTGTTCAGTGACCCAGTGACCTCCAGAACCACCTAAGTGGTAAAATTGAATTCAATTCTGACAATAAGTTGTGAGTTATAAATTTTCACTCTTCAACTATTCAGGATGATTCATAATGTTTGCTAACCAAAGTTACCCGGGGCTCTACGGCATCGAATACACATTATTGCATCTTGATATCAGGTACTGCTCTGAAAATTCCAAGTTTTGAACTCCATTTCCTCATTATCGCTCGATGAAAGATATATTATGTTTCAACTATTTATTTTATTAAATATCCCAAATATGCAAAGTTCTTATAATTATAATAAGGATGATATAATCGAATTTGACCAAAGAGATTTTCTTAAACTGCTCATATTTCAACAAAGCAGTCATCTAGCATTCAAGAACCGAAGGAATCTGATTAACTCTGGCGAGAATTTTAATCCGAAGTGACATTCGCACTCGCTCCTGAGGACTAGTTCCGGTAAGTAATCGGTTTGCTATTCCCAGAACGATTACCCTTAGTCCTTAATTCAGCCGACAGAAGCTTGTTAAAAGACCGGACAGGATTTACATCTCTGCTAACTGTTGATAGATATATACTTCCAAAAGAACAGACCTCAAACGTATTAATTTAAAAGGGAGATTTAGGATTATCATTAAGATTCATTTATGATTACTTTTATCTATGGAGATGCTTCATATCCTGCTTCTAAGCAAAGACAAAGACCTTTGTAGGATATCTTTAGGCGTAAATTATTTTATATACAGAATGGGTCATAGAAAACATTAAACCTGATATTCCTCATATTCTATGAAATATCTTGAAAACCAGATGCAAGCAGAAACAAATTTTGTGAAACAATAATTATAATTTATTATAATGGAACAAAAGTTTGGAGTTATGACAAATTAATTGATATTGGTAATGGATTGAGTGATCAGAATAAACTTCTTACGTCCATTAAATTTTTCAACAATGCGTATTCTGTGTAGAATTTTTTTTTCAAATAATGAATGCCACCAGAAAAAAGAACCAGCGGTGTTGAATTGAATTAACTTGTAAAGCATTCAAAGAAGCCTTTCCTTCCAATTTATTGCTAAAATAATCCTTGTTGTGTGAAATTGTGGCACCTTTTTTTTGGATTATCCTTCTGAGAGAGATAATCATAGTGTCCTCTAATATAAATTTTCACGATCTAATGACATTTCTGCCAGATGTAGTCTAAAAATAGCTAAATCCACCATGGGCGATATTAGATGAGCCGTTCATCCTGTACCTGCACCTCATTCTGCAATTCTTCTTATAAAGAAATATTGATGGGGGCAATAATCAAAAACTCATGTTGTTAATTCGTGGGAAATTAACGCAACCTAGGTTACTAGGTGCACTAATAGACGAAAACGAGACACACGATGCTGATATAATTAAAAGAATTGCAAACAAACTATATTTGAAAATAGAAAACGGACACCATACTGAGGATGGTGTCTCTGGACTTATCCTAACATTCAAATGTGAATATTGGGTTTCGTCCGAACGACAAAAAAGTAAAAGTCAAGTACAATGGTGGGGACAACGAATGAATGAAGAGCGACCTGTTAAAAGACTATGAGAAGCAGAAATTGGAAAAAACAAAAAGAAAAATGGGAATATTGAATGACCGACGAATACATTGTGAAGAAGCGAAGGACCTAACTCATAATAGGAATAAATGGAGGAAATTTGCGCAAACATAACCATCAACATCCTACAACACCAAGTGGTAGAAGGGCTTACAGATATTATGTCTTCTTCCAATATATAAAATTCTCGTGTCGGCGGTGTTGAACATCTTTTTTTCATCCCTCTAAATGTTAAGAGTAGTACACCCCAGTTTTCTTTCAATTTTTAAGATAAAATATTTTCATGATACAATATTAAAAAATACATACAATCCTAAATTTTCAACCCTCTATGATCAACCCCTATTTTTCATTTGATGATTATAAACTTTAAGTTTTTGGGCAAGATTTTTATTTTTTTATCATTATTTTTGATCCTTGATAGGATTGCAAGGTGGAACCTAACAACGGCTATTATCGTCCCCGTACTTAACATTTTTTGAAAATAGTTTTAAATCAAAACAGAAACGTGTACGTGTTTAATAAATATACGTGTTCTATTACTGTAAAAGGTAAGTCGAATAATAAGCAAACGAATACAATATTGAGACACTGTTTTTCACAAATAAGTATTTTAACTCGATTTATTTATATTTATAGGTTATATGTACAGTCATCAGTTCCAGCAAGATTTAAAGGGACCAATTTGAGTCGTCGAATAATCAAATCTCATGCATATGAGAGCACGAACATCAGGTTAACAAAACAATGAATATATGCGTGTGAGCATGACCTAGTTATGTCAATCACAATAACAAGAGGCACGAGATGAACGAGATCAACAGTGACAATTAGAAAAGAGAAACGCGTAGATTCATAGTAAACAGACGTAGAGTAGTTGACCAACAATGCCAACAAGTTTTTCGAGCATTTACATCAGATTTATTTCTTCGACTAGAATTCCAGTATGAGCCTATTGCTGTCCAATTAATAGTAAAAATATGAATAATTATTTTTTATGTCTTGACAGCTATCAAGAATTCTAATTTGAAATATATTCGTTACTTTAATAAAGAGTCCGGCTTTCATATCGAAAATATTGTGGTCTCCTGGACGCCTGTGCTCGAGTGAGGGTGGCCGAAAAACCACGATTTGTTTGGACTTGTTTCAATTTTTGGCTTATAACTCCCAAACTATGCATTCTACCGAAAAAGGTACTATATACTTTTTTAAAGTATATGAGAATCGCTATCGTTTAACCTTTGTAGGTCTTTTGCATGAAATACTGTCTAAACTACTGATCCTACGAGAGCTTTAATTGAAACAAACCGCAACGCTTAGAACAAACAGTTTGCAAGTTATAAGGAAACATCGAAACATCAACAAAATCCGATTTCTCAAGAAATGGAGCTTTCAACAGTAAAGCAGTTATCCTGTATAAAATTGCGAAGTTATTGATTAGAAATGTTGGGATATTGTTCGGGGATGCCAAGGGAAGCTTAATCCGAGTTTTTTTGACAAAAAAGCCTGTGTTCGATCGGGGTGGCCAAAATACCGCGATCTTTTCTGACGGTTTTTGGCCTATATCTCAAAAACTATGCTTCGTCAGGGTTTTTTTTATTCCATTTCCAGATATTTCTCGTGGTATCCAGCATTGACTGCGATTAAATCTGTTTGTAACCCCTCCAGAAAGGTTATACCATATAATTTATGTGGCAGCTAGTATATATAGATACATATATATATTTCTATCAGTTGTTAGGGGTTGAGACGTCGTTTGCATTTGAAATTTGAACACAGTAAAACTGAAGTAATAAAGTATAGACCTCAGTAAAGACGTGAAGTAAAGCCTGATGACTGACATTTTTCTGTGTGGCAAATGTTCAAACTATTTTCCACAAGGAAGTAAATCGATGGAGATTTGATAAAATCTTCTACAATGTAATTTTCTTTTAAACATTGATATTGTTGCCCTTCTAATTGCGACTGCGGTTCTTACGAGTTTTTGCGAACTTTTCATTAAGCCAGAAATCAATAATGGGAAAATCAGAAACTCGTATAAGTTGCACTTTAGGGAAATTATCGATCAACAACTAATTGTTCATTCTGGTCGTATTAATTAATGTATTCCCTACAGAAGACACACAAGCTGAAATGTACAACCTCAATCAATATATGATGTTGATGTCGGAATAATTACCGTCAAGGATATTTATCTTAACTGCAATGATCGCACTGGAATTTATCTGCATTAATTAACATATTTAGGAATCGGAGTATATAAATCGTGCTTTTATCATATAGGGTGACTGATATACGAGGCCATACATTAATATAAGTAAATATGTTACTGCATGCATGAAATATAAGATTAGAAGCAAAAAATTTTTGAAACAAAGTTAGAATACGAATATCAGAAGAATACGAAAGCAGCGAGAGAGTATGACAGGCTAAGTTTTTACTTCTGTTTTATTTTCACGTTCAAGTTTTTAAAGGAATTAATATCATGTCGATCTCATAAAGTTCAATAGAATGTCAGTTTTGATTCGTAATATTCGTATTAAAATACGAGTCGTTTACAGCGAAGAAGGCCCCAATAAATATGCCATCAATTTCTCAAGAAATGAGAAAAAAGATGTTATAGATTTGATTTCAATCAGCAAATGATTGTACAGTTTGTTCGCATTGTACTATAATATGCCTTTACCTAATTTTGTACATGGGGTAGTTGGTGAAAATCGTTCCCGCGTTTTTTGGTGGGTAGCTGTGCAGTGACCTTAAAATAGAAGAAGCGTGTCTACGAATTAGGCAAATGAATTCAAAGATGAATAATGAAGGAGAAGTTGATATTTTAAAGGTTTTTTAGAACTCCTAGAAGTGAGTCCTACTGTTTAATCTGAGTAAATATCAAATAAGTTTCTTTTGTTGATTCAAGATTCGCTCATTGAGTAGCACAATACTTACTCCAAAAGTAAAAGGCATAAAGGAGATGCGACTCAAAAAGGGCATAACTAACTATTATAGAAATTGATAAGTTCAGTTCCTTGTAAACTGATTGGCATTAAGTAACTTAAGTTGACGACGATATTAATTTATGATTTAACTTTGATTTTATGATATATTATATAAGGCTCTTCTCCATATATTCTCATTTTCAATTCTGTCGCTGATTGTTAGCATCTGTGAGCTCGCCAAATTTTCCTGCTAGAAGAATGGCTGTCTACCTATGCATTGTAGTTAGAGGACGTTCTAAGAGATATTTTATAGAATTTTTCGAATGAATTGTAATCTTAGTAAACATAATATAAAACATGTGAATATTCATTCTTGTGAAATCCGACTCTGACTTAATTTTCACTTGATATATATTTCTAAATAGAACTAATTTATGATAAAGCAGAGAAACAGCCTCGAAATTTTTAGTAATAAATCATTTAAAGAGGCATCGTATATTTCAAAGATGTGATTTTGAAAAATATTGATAGCAATCAGTGAAAAAAGTTTAAAACGAAACTCCCCATTCGGATCATTTTTATCCGTCCGAAGCCAAAGCATATCTCCGAAGCTTCAGAATTATGTTAATTGAGCCATATTTTAAGCCCAGAATTGTATTCCAAAACAGATCGTGGCACAAATTTCATTATAATCTCGACCGGCACGAAACACAATCGAAATGCAAATTCTCCTTTCTCGACAGAGTCCCACCGCTAAATTAAGAACGAAGGATAATCATAGTTGTGAGATGGATATGTAGAAACTAAATTGATGGAAACTTTTGATAAACTGGAAGTAGGTATTGTAAAAACACTTTAAGTGCGAAGGAATATTGTTGTTGATTATATGAATTCGGTATTTTTCATTATCGTATGTAAATTTCCATCTCAATATTGTTTTCTCTTGAAAATACTAAATACTGTTGCCCAAGTTCATGTATGTGAACACGACAAAAAAATGTATGTAGAAAATTCAATTTTATTTCCAATTAGACGAGGTGAATCGAGAACCGAGCATGAAAATATTGTAAGTAAACTCATATGATGATATTTTCAAAAATTCTTAGCCTACTATAGAACCAAACAAAATTTCAATATCAAAATATTTTATTACTTAACATATTCTCCTCTTAATTGGATACATTCGCTACAGCAAACCTGTAACGTCTCTAGACCTTTGAAAAAATATGTTTGTACTTGCTCTGTGAACCAGACCTTCACAGCTTTTATTACCTCCTCGTTAGAAGAAAATTTACCTTTTTAACTTTTTTTCAGTTGAGGAAAGAGATGATAGTTGGACGGAGCCATATCAGATGAATAAGGGGGGTGTTATAATTCAAACCCTAAATCATGAATTTTTTGCATGGCAACATGAGATTTGTGTGCAGGGGCGTTGTCCTGCAAAAACAAAACACCGTAGGATAGCTTTCCACGTCTTTTCTCTTCAATTTTTTCCTGTAAAGTGGTCAGTAATGTCGAAAAGTAATCTCCAGTTATTGATCTAGCCTTATCCAAGAAATCAATCATGATTACTCCATGGCAATCCCAAAAAACTGAAGCGAGAACTAACATTTCCAGCAGATTTTTGGACACGAAACTTCTTAGGTCTTGGAGAACCAGAGTGTCGCCACTCCATCGTTTGTTGCTTTGTTTCTGGATTGTAGAAATGTACCCAAGTCTCATCCATAGTAACATATCGGTTCAAGAAGTCTACATCGTTTTCAAATCGAGCACAGATCGAACGCAATGCTTCTACCCTTGCACGCTTGCACGTCAACATTCAAACATTTGGGGATCCATTCTGCAGCAATTTTTCTCATGTCCAAATTGACGTGAACTATATGATGAACGCGTTCGTATGAAATATTCAGTTGTTTATATATCCGTTTTAGCCTAATTCGATGGTCTGATAAAATCATGTCATGAGCTGCATCGATATTTTCGGGGACTGACACAGAAACTGGTCTTCCCGATCGGTCATCATCTTTGTAAAATTTACCTCTTTTGAGGCTTGCAGTCCAATTTTTCACAGTCACATACGAAGGACATTGATCCCCAGGGTATTAAGCATATCTTCGTAAATGTGCTTACCCCTTAACCCTCAACCCTTAAATTCAGGTACTTGATGATGGCTCGATACTACATTTTTTCAATTCTCACAATTTCGGTGCACATCTTTTTTCTTTCAATTTATTTTACTTTTACGTTTACTTTTTTGACATCAAACTTTACACTGAGACTTCTAATAAGTTATTGTTCGTTGCTGTGGTGTATATCAATACACTCTTGGAAATTATTATTTTTAAAAATTTTTGCATTGTTTTGTTAATAAAAAGTGCCTACTCCTTCAGTTCTAGCGTCAGTAGATCTGGTGTCAGTTCCTTATAAATATTATTTCAAAATGAAAAAAATACAAGGGTGATTAAAGGGTGATGATTTGGAATATAGAAAGTGTTATCTGCAAATAACAATTATAAAAAATTTCGTATTAGCTCGAGAAAGGAAAATTCATAGTTGAATAAAATTAACCCTCGGTCGGTCTCATGCAATTTTCAATTCTATTAGAGAGCCCTAAACTGGGAAGATTCCTTCTCCATAGTACCTTCCTGTGCCACATTAGTTTAACTAGCTATTGTATCATATTGATACATTGTGATATAACGCTCGAGTATTGTTTTACTTTCGTTGTAGTAAGCTATTTTTGGCCTAATTATTATAGCTTAGTGTTATTTGATATTTATTTTACTTCGGAAATTCAAGATGGATGGAACTACCACGCGCAAAAAAGGAACGCACTGAGCCGCATAATATTGTACCACGTCTCCCAGATGTAATACATGAAGCATGACAAGCTAAGTTAGCTATAGAATGTTGGAATTATATGTTTTCTAATGAAATTCTACAAGGAATAGTCAAGTTCACAAATCAGCACATTCAAATAAGGGATCGATTTGGCTGACAACGTGATGCAAATGATACGAACATGACCGAACTCAAAGCTTTCATATGCCTTTTACACCTAGCAAGAACTTTACACGCCAATAAAAACTGCGGATAATTGGTTTACAGATGGGCAACTTGTTACAGAACTAAAAACTAATAGTTTGTCATATTTTAGAACAATAAAAAAATAAAAGAGAACTGCTGAATATCAAGGGGCGACCACCACAATTAAGTATGTTTGGTTTTGGAGAACAACTCTTGCTTCCTACGTACCAAAAAAGAATTGAAATGTTTTTGTTATATCTTCTCAGCATTATGATGATTCCATAAATCAGGAGTCAGTACAAGCTGCGAAACCAGAAATGGTCACATATTATAATAAAACCAAGTCTGGCGTCGACGTTGTCGATAAGCTCTGCGCTTCATACAACATTGCTAGAAACACACGTCATTGGCCCATGGTTCAATTTTTTTCAATGTTGAACGTTACAGGCATCATTGCACAAGTGATTTCAATCGGAAATGAACAGGAGAATATGCGACGTTGCCTTTTTCTTCGGAAACTTGGTCACGGATTAGCCTTACAACAACTTAAAAAAAGTCATATGACACAAGGTCCTCCTTCTGAAGGTGTCAGAAGAGTCAGACCAGCGGAAGAACCCGATGAACCAGTGGTTGCAGAAAATACCGTATCTCCAACAAAGCGTCGTCGCTGTGCTTTATGTTACACATCACGAACAACCAGATTTACCTAAACCATTTGCAAGAATTGTGAGCGATATATTTGTGGAGATGCCAGATTTTATTTGTGTTACCAATCTACAATGTAAGAAATAATATCATTTTATATGAGTACCTACCTACTGAGGTTATATTTTTGTTACCATTTTTTCATAAATATTTCAAATCATACTAAAAAATGAATATAAAAAGCACAACAACTAGAACCAGACACATTTGACTTCTCGTAACTAAATTTTACAATCATGTATCAAACAGATACATTGCGACATTGGTGTCAATAATTTTTTACAGGTAAATCACGTCTCCGGGGATTGACAGAAATAATTTTTTTTGTGATCATAACATGCTCAAACAAATAAAAGGATGAGAAAATTTGATAATTGGATATAATCTACAACTAAGCTTGATAGAAGAATTAATGCTCTTAGTGTAATTCTAAGCTAAAGCTAGATGTATCAATATGATACATTGCGACACCTTTTCAATAGAAAAATGTTGTGACCGACGGAGGGTTAAATACCTAAGTCGATGAAGGAAGTTGCATTAGGATAACAGTTACAGATCCGTCATTGTAACAGCAGTGATTGCTCATAAGGGCTCCGAATTAGTTGGGCAATCTCTCTCAATTCTTGAGACTTAGCCGTCAGCGATCCCGTTTTTGTAAACGATTTGGATGAGTAGTATGGGCAATAAATATTTTGCAAATTTTTCGAAATAGATCCAGGGTTGAGCAAAGGAATTAGCTCTCGTGAATTTTGACTAATACAAAATTATAAGGTAATATAAACTAATTTCAACATTCTACAAATGAATAAAAGGTACTTTGTTTGGATCACAAGTATAACCAAAAATCAATTATGATATGATTATGGATAAACATGAACAATCTGTTGATATCAATAACTGGTCTACGACATAGACCCTGAAGCTAGTACTGTCCAGTTATTAGAAAGTTAAAATTTTGGCGATTGCGCTGGTTCTTGGAAACTTTTTGATATATTTACAGGTATTTATCTGTTTATATCTGTTTATTTAAGAACCAATTTATCAAAAAGCCTTTGTATTTATTCACATATTCACTTTAATTTATTCTTTTGGGTATAAATACTAGTTGGTATATCTGCTGAGAAGCCAGTAAATAATCTGGTATCACAAATGAACGGTATGTTTAAATAAATCGAGTTGTTAATTATAAGGTGTAGTGTTAAGTCTTAGTATATAGTTCAGTGAAAAGTAGCTGGTTTAAAATAATTAGTCTTAGTTTATAAATGAAGTAAGTGTATAAATCATCTCACTGTGAAAAAAAAACAGTTGACATAAACTGAAAATAACAAGAATATTACAATAATCTTATTACAAATAGATGAAACGGTTTCAGTTAATATCATAGATAAATCATGGATACTCCCAAATCCAACCGCTTTTATCATTACCTTATAATCCCTTATCCTAATTTATGTCTACATATCTCGTAAGGAATCTCTAAATTAATTCCCCCATTGCATTCCTTATCCAGTATCGACTTACATATCTATAGATTCTATTACACCTTGATTTTATTCGTATACAGTATAATAACTTATTTTAATTGACATTCCATACATAACATAAATAAATTAATATCAGTACTAATTGCTACTGAAGTTTTGAAATATGGCAACACTGATATGAATATGTTAAATCTGTCATTGCCTTCATGAAATTTGACATAACTCGACATTACTTGACGTACTCAGAACGTGTTCTCATATAAGTGATATTTGAGTTGTTTACAAATATTTGAAACATTAATTCACGTGCGATTATTTTCTATGACTTTCCACGTGAATTAAACACTATACCGACTTTACTACAGGATGGATTTTGTGACATTTAGCTGTCAAAAAAATTTTTTTGCGTTGGATGCCGCATACATTGAAAATCGCTCAATAAGAAAGCTCGTGTCGATTGATACAAAGGAACGGTGAAAAAATTCAATCGTGGTACTTCAAATGTCGTCTATATGATCGAGACAAGCAACGAATCATGGATCTATGCAAATCAACCCAAAACTAAGCAACAATCGACTGTATAAGTCTTTCAGAACGAGCCAAATCCAACAAGAGCTGTTTTTTTGAATAACCTGCCATGTAATCTTTGTTCCATTAGAGCCAGGCTGCTCAATCCCAGGCCCAGGAATTTTAAGTAGCCCGCGCAAGTGTGGTTTAAAAATACGTGTGTGCTGTGCAATGGCTTTCAAGGGGCAGCATGTTAAAACATTTCTTCAACTTGCGAGAACAGGTTTCGGAATTTTTATAGCAGAAAGGGGCTTTACCATTCGAAGTTGATTTACTGAAGAATACATCTTGGTTGATTGATCTGGCATTTCTTGTTGACATTACGAATCACCTCAATATTTTGAATCTTAAATTACAGGGTAAAAGTGTTCACTTTCCACTATGTTCAATTTGATAAGCGGATTCAAAGCAAAATTAAATCTCTTTTCAATTAGCTCTCTTCCCCACACTTAAACATTTGGAAGAGTAGCTCAATATTGTTTCTGTTAATTATTCTAAATAGCAATCTAAAATTAAATGCTTATCACAGTCATTTGAGAGGAGATTTCGAGAGTAAAAAACTAAGTGTACAATTTTTTATAAATCCTTCAGTAATAAGTTTGGATGAAATAGTTACTTATCCTGCCAATATTCAATTAGAACTTGTTCAACTGCAAAATCATGATACGTTAAAAAACATTTTTGCTAAAAAATCGTTTTCGAAAACATAAAATTCTTCAAAAAAATTTTCTGATTTCTGGTAATTAGTACCAAAAGGAGAATTTCCAGCAATAACTGACCTGGCGATACAGTTTTTAAGTAGTTTTGGATATGTATGCAATAAGGTTTTTTCAAATCTTGATTATGTAAAAAATAAATAGTTAAGTAAGCAACATATTTTTGACTTATTATTGTTGATGTCGGATTTGTCGCCAAACATAAGTGAATTATTAAAAGACAAACAATGGCAGAAATCACATTGATCACATTGATTGTATAAACAAACATCCAAAGATGTTCTTTATTTCCGCAACCCTCCTAATTCACTTGATAAATCAGAGTAACCCAAAAATTCTAGCGATTCTATATACTGAACATTTTTAAACATATGAAACATTGGTTGCATTTGGGAATTGGAAGAGAAACCTCCAAAAATATGAGATTTTCATCAACATAAAAACCATTTTTTCCAACTATTACTCATATTTCCCTATGATATTAGAAATTTATTGATCTATATATCCTTGAAAATATCTCTGAGATATAATAGGAGCAAACGTATAGCTCTTATCCTTAATCAAGCAACCTTTAACAAGTTTCTTCTTGTCTCATGGAGGCATTTGGTTCCCTTTTGATATCAAATTTTATAGTCAAACTGTAAAATTGCCGTACGTCTCTGTTTCTTTAAAAGTATAATCATGCATGAATCCTTGTAGTACATAAGTTGTGGATATGATGGGAGACACCTTAGAGCTCTTATTATCGCTCAATTTCTTTAAACTAGGTTTTTTCCATGTTGAATCGTGGTTCTCTTTTAAGAATAAGTTATAAAAACCACTGTTGTATCGGAATGAAACTGTAAAATTTCCTCCATATATGATTTCGGTTACGTTTGAGATATGATGTGAGACAACTTATAGCTCTTATTCTTGCTGAAACTACATTCAAAAAGTTGGTACATGCTTTTTTAAAACATTTGGTTTCTCCCGGAGAATTTAATTGCGTTGAAGTGAAACTGAAAAACACGTTTCTATTTTGAATTTTTTATCTCATACATTTTTCAAACAAAATAAACCTTCTCTTGGAACTACTTATAGCTTGTATTCCAGTTGAGGTATTTTCAACAAGTTTTCTCTTGTTATTTGGAAACAAATGGATCTTCGTTGAGATGAAAGTATCGGACGAATTGAAACTGTCAAACATTTGAACAATTCATCCATTTTCGAATATATTTAAGATACAGACAATTTAAAGAAACGAAACATACCCAGCTCAAAGGTTTGTCTAGCTCTTAAAGAAGAATTTATTACACAAACTCATTTTCATGTATAATTTTGAGCTCTATTCATTTTTTAAAATTTTTTGTATCGTTTTATTCCTTATCAAATGGAAATTATATAGATTCTTTAGAAATATGAACCAATTTATCTTTTGCTAAATCAATTACTGAAAATTAACAGTTTGTCGATTTTTGTGTGGATCAATGTATTATGATTAGCATATTAAAATAATTTTTCATGAAAAATCGAGCACAACATTACCTTTCTGTATTTAAAACGGCTTTTATTACCTGAAACAAAAAGTAATGATTATTAAACGGTAAATAGACAAACACATGAAACAAATTTTAATTAAATATACACAAAAAACTGCTGCATTATGGAAACTCCCACAATGTATTAAAATTAAATTCAAAACTTTTCAACAAGTATGCTTTTCACTAAAATTCATATTAATGAGACTAAAATTGAAATGTATACTTTTTGTTATTATTTAAAATTTAGTTAAAACAGTTTTCACATTTACACTGTAATGTATATTTATATGTTTATTATATTCGCATGCAGATATCCATTTATATCTACCGACAATAATTATACGAAAAAATTCTTTTTTATGATAAAATTCGTCTTCTTCTAACAGGATCTTGACTTTCTCAAACACTTGCATCCTCCTGAGTACGTAATAGCTAAGCTCCAGCTCTTATACTTTTTTTGCTTATCATGTCATTTGGCAAAAGATTGAGACTAATTTACTTAAACGAACTAATAAATGCGGATGACCTACTGATATTCGCTAACACAAGAAAAGAGCTACAAAATAGAATACAGAAGTGGAGTAATGGGAAGAAATAATTGCGCGAATACTAGAACTAGAAAATAAGGCTGGGACAATCGTAAGAACAGATAAAAAAATTGACGAAGAAATAACCAATAGGGTAAATAGGACAATATCTAAAAATATAACCCTGTACAGATTATTCTTCAACAAAAAAGAGATAACAAAACGTAGGAATACGAAAATCTACGAAGCAGTACTACTACCAACGCTAACCTATGGTTGCGGTTCCTTGATACTAGTCAATCACCATCAACGCAAATTCGCTTGTTGGGTCGTTTTAGCGAAGGCAGCTTCACAAAAACTTAGATCTCTCTTCAAGACCTTAAAGCTATATACTCCGCAACAGCTTATAGTCTTCTATGAAGCCCAGATTCGACCATCTTTAGAATATTGTTCGCTTGTTTGGAGCTAGGCTTTCCAGCATACCCTTAATATTCTCTACTCAAGACAGAATAGAGCAATTTGACTTATAGGCGATCCAGACATTTCGACAGCTTAGAGCTGACTCTGTTCTCCGACATCACCACGTGAAATGTTTTTCCGAGCTATCCAGCATAATCTATGCATAGAGCAGTTTTTGGTAGATCTACTCTACAGGCAGACATGGCTTGTGACTTATTTCTTTGGAAAAGCGCAAGCCTGTAGAGTCAGTTGCCAACGCACGTCTTTCACGAACATTACAACTTTTAGAAGTTCAAAATCAATATCTACAGGCATCTCCACACGGCAGGAACCACTTAAACTTCTCGAGTGTAATAGGGTTTACCCTCTTGAACTTACTTTTTATATAAAAAAGCTCTTATCGCTCCTTATCTAATCTATCTAAGATCCTCTGTAGCATAGCATCAGTATTTTATTCTTGTGGAAGTGATTGAATATGAGGGTTCTTCTCTTTATTGGTGGTTTTGTTTGGTTCTGACTGGAGGCGCTGGTAGCTTTTCGCTTTGTAAGATTTGTAGTTTGTAATTTCTCTTTTTTCTTGGTTCAATTTGTTTCATTATCCATGCAGGGATGAGGGAGAGTAGTTGACTTTTTCATTTGCTGATTCTTTATTTTTCGTAGTTCTTTGGCTATTTCAAAAGCGTGGTAGTTTGCTGGATAACCTTCATCACAGTTAACGCAGTTGATGAGTTTCAAAATATCAATATTATCATTATTGTTTGAATACATGTTAACGTTTGCTTTCCTATTACAGTTTTACTATTAAAAATTACTTAACCTTCGTGTTCTGTGTTTGGAGCATTCCTAAAAAAAATTGAAGAATATTAAAAAAAAAATATATGAACATATAGTTCCATATTATAAAAAAAACAATTTTTCAACAAATTTTTGCATGATTCCCGACATCTTCGTTAATTATATTCCATTCTGATATTATTTCTATTCATATCTTATTGTTTTTTCACTTGAATACTTACTATGACAGAACTATGGATCCTAACTCTCAATATTTAATATTGTGCTACGATTCTTCGGCATTTTCAGTCGGAATAGAAAAGAAATTCATTATCTGCGGTATTATATTCAATAAAATGGAGCATCACGGATACCGGAATGTACTTTCTCATCAAATGACACCACAAATTGAAAATCCATTCATTTTCAACATTCGCCAGGCAAAAATGCTTCCGCGTTCCTCTCTTTAAAATTTTTATTAAAGGTTTTAATTAAATTCAAGAGGCGAGTATTTGATAGTTATCTAAAGCTTCCGACTCAGATACGAACTTTTATATATTTAAATAAAAAAACAACAACTTTGTTATGAAAATATTCTCGACTAAAGAATGAAGTGTAACTAATAATATACCAGTTGAAAATTTTTTAGAATGAATTTTCTAGGCTCTAAATTTCTTGAGCATACGAGGTCTGGCTATTGAATAAGGAGACTGCGCACCTAGAGGGCGCCCTAGACGGGTGAGGTAATGCGTTAGGTATCTAGATATCTTGTCTTTGCACGTCCCAAAACACGTATCAATCTCAAAAACTCCGACTGAGTGCTATAAATTGTTGCAAGAGGCCTATGAGGACAATTCACTATCTGGTGCGCGTGTTTTTGAGTGGTGTAAACGTTTTAGTGGGGGTCGAGAGAGCACTGAAGATGACCAGCGCCAAGGTCGCCCTGTGACTGTTTGAACTCCAAAAATAGTGATCAAAATCAACCAAATTTTGCGTGCAGATCGTTGAATGAACATCCGAATGATTGCTGATGCTGTAAACGACGATAAAGAAAGGGCTAGAAAAATTTTGCACATGACAAAAGTGTGTGCGAAGTTGGTGCCCAAAAATCTGACCAAAAACTCTTGCTTCAAAGGGTCTGCTCAGATTTCCTTGAAAAGTTAGAAAATAATCTGCTTTGAAAGGGACCCGATTTGAGTCGATAGAAGCGGTAAAGCAAAAAACGGCAGAGCTCCTAAAGGCATTCACTAAAGACTTCAAGAACTGCTTCGATCAATGAAAAAGATGTGTGGCGAGGGAAGGGGAGTATATTGAAGGGAAGCACTCGAATGTAGAATAATTTTTATAATAAAACCCTTAAACTCCAATAAAATTTTGTAAGTTTTATTTTATATATATATATATATATATATATATATATATATATATATATATATATATATATATATACATATGAGAATAATTATAGACAGGGCTGCTGGTACTTGTGAGCAAAAAAAGAGATTTTAGCGGCTCTTAAGTCATTTCGGATGATGTTTTCTTTGGAGTAGATATGTGCATGAGATAGAAAAAATTTAAAGCAAAAAAATTAACTCTAAAAGGCATATTTATTTATAGACTAAAATGTCAAATTGAAAGCATTTACTCAACTAATGGCACACAGACACGATGTTTAAAAATGCTTGAAAATTACCCAAAACTGAAGATCATATTTTTTTCATGAATAAATAACAGAAATCGTTCTTGTATACATCAAAAATATACAGGCAATGTTAGAAGAATTGTTAATGAAATATTTACGTTTGGAAGGGTGGGGATTAAATTGTTTTCGAATATATATTGTAAAATATATGAGGGGTCATTATCATCAAATAAACGAACCAACCTCAACGCTCCAATTTCATTTTAAAAAATTATCTATATCTATCTATATCCGTATATTACAAAGGGGGGAGTAGACGCGCTTGTTTTCAAGAATAATCAACAAATGGAAAAAGTTAATTTCATTAAATTACCATCGGATGAAATGGTTACACTTCAACTTTAAAGGATAGTGACAAATAAAAAATTTCTCATGAGATGGGATCCTATATTAGAAGAGATCAAAACGTTGACCCTAAAAAGTCAAGAATTGAAAGAAAGACATTTTATATATGTTGCATGTGTTATAAACCCATATGAGGCGAATGCTTATTACAAGTATACCCAAAATATTTAAAATTTGCATTTCAGTTTTTGTGTAATATATTGTGTAGTAATATTATTTCGATTTTGTAGTATCCATGTATATTTACCGTTAAAGTAAAGAATGGAGGTTGTTGTAAGAATCATTAGTTTAGTTGTGAGAACGATATTTTGATACCGTTTAATTTTTTTAACTGTATCTCTATTTTGTATTGGATTTATTTTCTCTTTGTGCGTCATTTGTGACATTTATGACCGTTCAACCATCCTTCTCTACTTCTAGTTCACGTTTTACTACCTGTCCAAGGTCTCTTCAACCCTTCATAAGCAATTTACCTCCAAAAGAAGATTTTCTATACCTATTCGAGTCAAATTCGACGGATACATAAACAAAACGCTACTTGAAGTTAAATTGGAAATGGCAATTTTGAGGGATATAGGAATAGCTTTTGTTTATTTAAATTATCCTATTAGTTTATTCAGATTTTTCATTCTAGCTTTTCATCAATTGACTTGAGATTAGTTTTTTTTTGTAAAAGCCGTTTTGTGCTTAGAAGGCCGTATCTCTATTTTGTCTTAGATTAATTTTTTCTTTGTGCGTAATTTGTTACATTTATAACTAAGCCATCCACAAAATATCTGTTTATTTGTACGTTGTAGCTGCCACCGCCGCCCTCCAACTTTCTTTCCCTTTTTCCAGTTTACGTTCCTGTCCAAGATCTCAACAACCCTTCATAAATACTATATCTCCAAAAGATGATTTTCTATACCTATTCGAGTCAAATTCGACGGATACATGAACAAAATGCTATTTGAAGTTAAATTATAGGAATATTAATTTTTTATCCAAAAAAATTCTTGTAAACTTTGCAAATTATATTATAAAAAAGAGAATGACACATCAACCAAAAAAAAAAACATTCACTGTAACCATTATTCGATGTCTAAGCCCCTGGGCGCTCCACTAATGAATTGGAAATGGAAATTTTGAAGGATATAGGAATAGCTTTTGTTTATTTAAATTATTATATAAGTTTGTTAAGATTTTTCATTCTAGCTTTTCATCAATTGACTTGAGATTAGTTTTTTTTGTAAAAGCTGTTTTGTGCTTCAGAAGGCTGTACTTCTATTTTGTATTAGATATTTCTTCTTTTTGCGTAATTTGCGTTTTAATTATATACAATAATATAATTAATTATTTAATTAATTTAAAATTGTCAACAGAATTGGAAAAAAAATTTTCCAGTACTGCTCTGGTACCGAATTGATTCCTGATTCGGACGGATAAATTTCCAATTTCCATGAAAAATGTTATTTCAACGCAGAGCATGTTCGTTATCAGTTTATTTTTTCCGTATTTCGAGTTCGACTATGATTAATGAAAAGAAATCGTAACTTGTAATGATACTATATTTAATGTATTATCTAGAATTGTCCTTTATATATTAAACACGTCATCAAACTCGTTTGAATAATTTACTTACTTAAAATCAATAAATCTAATAAATTATTCTATTTTATGATTCTTCAATGTTTTTTTGTCATGCCATGGATATTCTACCGATTTATTTGTTATGAATTACCCACCCTTTGATTTTGTTACTATTATTATTGTAGATCAAAAAAGATTGAGTTAAAAATGTATTCACTAAATTTAACATATATACAAGTAGTAAAGCACCTGGAGCGTCAAAATCATACAAATTAGGCTATAAAATGGTTTCTTTGTATCAAAATAAAGTTAATGTATATTTATCTGTATATAATGTATGAGTAATTCGAAGCAAATTGAAAAAAATATGAGATTTAAAATGAAATGTCGATTTATTTCGTAATTTTACATCATTCATCTGTGTCAAATATTCTCTTCAGTTATTTTAATGGTATGTAAAGTATTAAGGAAACTTTTTTCGATGCACTGTAAACATGCTACACTACAATAAATCACTCTTCCGACGTCCACAAGCAGCTCCACCTCCTTTTTTTTTAATTACAAAATTATATTTGCAGTAGATTATCCGGCGCTGGTAATTGGTTCATTATTATTGAGATTAACATGTTATTGAGACATTTCCATCCCTAATATCATCAATATTCATGTCGTTTCCTAGCCACATCTGGGTTTGCAGATACCTACATCTTTTCAAGTGCCCAAATGCGGCATCGGTATTCACGTCTTTAATTTTTGACAGAGCTCCATATAAAGCCAAAATACATGCTACATCTGCTTGATTGAAGTATTCCTTACCTTTTTCGAATATTTTTGTTGATTCACTGTATCAGGAAGTATCCAATCTATACAGTATATGTTTCAAGTTTTAAGACGTATTTGTTTGGCAGCCATCAATAGTGAACGTTTTCAGTGAACACGAAAAAAATTGGTTATCGATATGTGATACAATACAATTATTTGCAAGGCTTCAGCCCAACCACTATGAAATTAGATTCTACGTTGGGTGAGACTGCTACTTCGTTATCAACAGTGAAATATTAAACAGCAGAGTTTTAACGAGGCCGTACAACCTGCCAAGACCAGCATGGCTGTGTTCAACCAAATGAGGTAACGACTCCAGAAATGTTGAAGAGAATACAAAAATTGGTACTGGATCATCTTCAACCAAAAGTGAAAATGAAAATTTGAGCATTGGAAAGCTGTGCGCAAGATGGGTGCCGCGTTTGCTCACAATGGAACAAAAACAGCGTCGTGAAGATGTTTTCATCGAGTGTTTGTCAATTTTTCACAGAAATGAAATCGAAGTTTTGCGTCGACTCATAACCATGGATTAAATGTGGATACATCACTTCACACTAAAAACACAAGAACAATGAGAACAGTAGGCTGAAAAGAGTGAACCGGCACTAATGAAGGCAAAGAGCGTTCATCTGCAGACGTCATATTTGTGTATGTTTTTATTGAGTTGGATGGATGGATTAACTCTCTTGGGAAAGAAAAAACTATCAACGGTTAATGCGAACTTGTTGCAACGTTTGAGCGAAGAAATCAAGCAGAAGCGGCCATATTTGTTGCTTCATCAAAACAATGCACTAGCTCACACATCCTTTATAGCAATGGCCAAAATGAATTAAAGTTACCTCATGTACTCGCCAGATTTAGCCTCCTCGGAAAGTTTTCTGTTACAAATTGAGCATCGCTGGGAAAATTGTATGGTGCTACAATTTATTGCAATTTATATATTTTCACAATTTCTATTTTACGAATTCACCTTCGATCATCTACTAATTATTCAATTATTTGAAATTCATTACAGTTTTCTAATAAAATTACCTTAATACAACATGAAAAAATGGAAAAGTTGAAGCCAAAATATTTTCCAATAAATCTTCCGTTAGTAACATAGTAAAAAAATCACACAATTTTCACTTTTAAATAAACAACATAAACAGGACACGTGTTATTTATAACTAAACTGTCAGAAAATATCCGTTTAGTTATACGTTGAAGCTGCCACTATCGTCCCTTAAACCTTCCTTCTCTCCTTTCAGTTTATGTTTTACTATCTGTCCTACAACCTATCTCTACAACCCTTCATAAACACTATTTAACAAAAGATGATTTTCTATACCTATTCGAGTCAAATTCGACGGATATATAAACAAAACTGTATTTTTAATTGGAAAAAATTCTTGTAAACTTTGCAAGTTATATTATAAAAAAGACAATGTCACCTCAACAAAAAAAAACATTCACTGGATATAGGAATATCTTTTGTTTATTTCAATTATTGTATTAGTTTGTTTAGATTTTCCATTCCAGCTTTTTATCAATTGACTTGATATTTGGGTGAAAATCATTATTTATACAGACTATCCGGTTCAAGACCTTGTTATCTTGCTTCCTAGTTAATGAAAGACAGAAGAAAATACATACAATATCTTCAAAATCTTCTACATTTCTGTGATGCAATAGTAGTGGTATTTCAACTGTACTAATTGAGTTATATATTCTATTACAGTAAGAATGTGAAATATGGCGTAAGCTATTATTGCTACCAGATATCCCCATTCGGCAGTTATCGCGAAACCATGTTTGTCAAGTTGCAACGCTGTTACAGAAAGACGCCTAATTGTTCAAAGTTACACTCCTGTTCGAAGTAACTCCGTTTCAGGGTATAAATAAGTTTAAAACAAAATATGAAGTAGAAAAAATTCTAAAAATATCCACGCACTATTCCAGGTTGTGTCTATGATTTTTGGAAATAACATGTTTTACAAATATACAAATAGACTATGAGCTTTGTATTATATTATAATTGTCTGAAAAGCTTCCGCCCACATTCAGAAGATGTCAGCACTGATATGAGTTGAGGAATATATTTGCCCAGTTATGGAAAAATTGTTAGTATCGGTAATTTTGGACGTATGGTATCTGCTTGGCAATCGTGACAGTGGATTGCAGATAGCTAACTCACCCCAAAAAGTAATGAATGAAAGTAATGGAGACCATCCACTCTTAAAAAAAATTAAATAATAAAATGAGAATATCACATAACATTGATTCTAAATACACTGTTCATACCACTACTACACCAACACTCACAATTACACAGTCTGACGCGCGTTTCGATAACCCAGTTATCGTCTTCAGAGACTGAAGGTAAACTGTCTCTGGGGGACAAATAAAAAAGTGACAAATGACAATCTTTCCACAAGAATTAAAGTTTCCAGATCTTTCAAATACGCATAGTTGTACTATTATCGAGACAAAAAATAAGCGTCAAATATGCGCTGCTTCTATCTACTTTGTATATTGAATATGTTGGCTTGCATACCGAAACAGGCAAAGCAGATATAATGATCAATTATAACCAAAGTAAAGAGGGCATTGACGTTATTGATCAATTATCTGCGACAACAAACAAGACGCTGACCAATGGTGATATCTTATAGTACACTCAACGTCGCCAGTCAACACCCCGAAAAATATTCCTAGAAATAAAGTCTCTCTCTCTCTGACGCGTGTTTTGATAATTAAGTTATCGTCTTCAGACCTTCTACCATCACTCTGAAGACGATAACTTGGTTATCGAAACGCGGGTCAGATAGTGTAATTGTGAGTGTTGGTGTAGTGATTGTGCGAGCAGAAGTGCGGTTCCAGAAGTTCCAACTTAAAAGCAATTATTGATAAAGTGAAGGTAGATAGGGCAACGCACCTATTCACACATTTTGATGATTGCCATAATTGAAATTATACAATTTCCTTGTCAGTATCCACGGGATCTGGCCCGACTTCCTTCTTTTTCCTAACCTCAAAGTTATTTGCAGGAGAAAGATTATTTGGAAGATTGAAAAAGTTTTATGGTCGCTGAAAAATATGAGATTATATCGAAAAATAAAAAATGTTTCTGGTAATATAAACGTCGTTTATAAATTATTTAGAAAAATAAAAACCAAAAAGTATTACGACACAAGCAACCCTAACCTAATTTTTTTCGTGTATTTATCCGAATGGTATGAATATGAGAACGAATTTCATCACTTTCTTAATACACGTCACCAATAGATTGAAGTTGATCTACTCAGAGTGAAACAATTTCATCGTTTATCCAAATATATATTCCTTCATCAACAACATACATTTTCTCGTCAACAGTTGTATCAGATGACATTGGCAATTAAACTATGTCGGAGTAATTTTACCTGGTAAATTTCGAAGCATCGTCATTCCTCCTCAGTATTGAATTATGTAAATAACTACGTGCCTTATAGTTAATGAAATATGACAACAGAGTGCCACTTGACAAATTGATAATGATACAAACTATAATATATAATCCTTTCACTTATTTTTACTAATTTTAGTCCAGTGAACAACGGTTTTTGCCTTAGATTTCCCACAAGACGCATCGATTTGCTTGAAATTTAAACTGTACATAAGAAATACCTTGAAAACAAAGTTTATCCTATGCTGATATGGGGGTGAATACCATTCCAACTAGGGTGTTTGTTGAAAGTAACCGTAGACATTGATAAATAGACATTCTAAGCACAAATTATATCATGGAGTTTTTTGAAAAAATAAATAATTTTGACTTATTCGTAATTGAAATTTTGAATTTGTGTTACATAAAAAACATATATTTATAGAATTTTTCACAAATAACTTTAGATTTCATCGAAAAACCTGTGATTACGATAAATGTAGTTTATATAGTTATAAATCTAATATCAACCGAGTTATGACTTATTTGGTAAAGTTAAAATTTTGAAAACTTGACTAAGTGGAAAATTGTCAAATTCACGAAAATAATTTATGGAATCATTTTGAAAGAACTTTGAATATCAATTTAAAAGAGACTTTTACACTTTGTCATACATAAAATAATGCAGTTAAGAGGAAAATGTGAATCCCCTCATTTAATAGAAAAAACGTCATTTCTACCCTAGATACTACCACCCTACTTGAAATAAAATGTTATACATTAGCAAATTACAAATAAAAGGATCAAGAAGTTCGATAGTTTGGAATTAGAGAGCTTGATTCTGAAAAAAGTATTATTACAATGTAGAAAGCATTTTCCAATTTATTGAAAAATTGTCTTTTTTTAATAATAACCTAAAAAATATAAAAAAATATATCTCTAAGGTAACACCATATGTTTAACGTAGTTCCCTGGACAATTTGTATGTATTTCATTATGCATATAAACCTATTAGTACCCGTTATAGATATAAATTTTATAACATACCAGTGCGTTTTAAATAATAAATATTTTTCTACTACCTTACTAGAAAAAGTAGTTCTCGACCTTTAACCCTAGAGTGGTCGCGTTAATTATGACAGCTCCGCGTTCCGCAATTTTGCGCGTCCACCTAACTTCTTGATTTACGGCCAGGGATGCCAGATCTCACGATTTATAGTCTGATCTCACGATTTATAACTTTAAGCCATGATCCCACGACTTTTGATCTTATTCCCACGATTTTTTGATTTTTGAAAATATACTTCAAAATATTTCAACACTACTACTGGCATAAATACATACAAACAAAAAAAAATATTTTATCTGTAAAGAAGAGAAATTCATAACATCATATTTTTCCAAATGTGCGTATCATCTATATGAAATTTAAGAAATCGCCTCTAAACCACAACGTTGGAATGGCTCATTTCAACCAAAAGCTTCAAATAACGGTAATTGCTACAACTTCACTGTGTTTACAGATTTAACAAATAAATTGAATCCTATCTCCAAAAAAGTGATTCAGATTGAATACATTTATTAGTTATTTCTAATTTTATTTTGTGTTATAGGCAGAATAATTAAGTCAAAACAGAAGAACAACATGCTGGAAATCCATTAAAGCAAATTAAGGAATTGAAACCTCTATTTAGTTGTTAATAAATGTAATATGAGTTAGCACCGTCCTGGTTTTTTTTTTAGCTGAAAAACAGTGCGTCGGGCGGAAAATGTAATTCTATTCAAAATTCACAGGTCTAAATTCTATGTCTGCCATTCGAAAAATAAAACTCGTTTTAGTAGTATAGCCAAAATTCAATGTTAAATTACAAATCCATGTTTTTTGGATACAGATACTTCTATTGAAAAAACACGTGCAATGAAAGTTGTGGAGAATGAAATTTCACGTTACATGGATACCCTAGCTTTTAAGAAATTTAACATCAATTCGAAATCGTTTTCTCCGTTGTTTAGAGTAAATTTATATTATGTCGAGTAGTACAAATAAAAAACCAATATTAAGTTTATCAAAGTTTTGTATTGGCATTAAATAGTGTAAGTATTATTATTATGAATTTCCCAATATTCTAAGTAGGGACATGAACGGCCAAGGTCTCGCAGCATTAATTATTGCGTAAGCAATAGCACAGGTTTTCGTTTTTTGCTTAGGAATTTATGAGTTGGCACAAAGCCTTCGAAGTCTTCTATTCCTGACAACGTGAACTAGAATTTGTCTTCATTTTCTTCTTTATATTGCCACATATAGTTAAATACCAGGAACGCATCTTTATCTTCAGGACAGCCAACTGACTATCCAGTTATTGTATTTTTTTCAAGTAACAGTAACCAGATCATTCTCAAGACGAGTTCTCTCAAGTACCTTTTCATCCAGCCATTATTCAGCTGCGTCAAGAAGGAATTTGTGAACTCAATTATTGACACATACTGCATTCGCCTGTTCAGAGGCTTTTTGCTTTCTTTAACCACAAATTTCTCTTGGGGTTTTCTTCGTCAAATCTCTTTTTCTTTGAATATATTTTCCTTCGTAAATCACAACTGAAGCAAGAACTTGACGTCGAAGGTACTTCTCATCCTATACTTCTTTCCATAAATGTTTTTATTCCTCTTTAGGTAGTAGTTGTGGCTGCAGCATGTGATGGTTGTTAAACGTTTTGCGTCATCCATATTTGTAGATGTTGAACACATCGTATAGTCTGTGAAAAAATATAACAAGATATTATTATCACACACTTTTCAAACAACTTTTCACCCGAACCATTATGAAAGCAAATAAAATTGATGCAAAATGTAGTGATTCAAACTTGACTAAGGCAGTTTTATATTACGTAGAATTTTATTCTTTACATGTGTTTTTTGAATAGGAGTATCTGTTTTCAGAATATGTGATCTTCAATGCCGCACTGAAATACGATTTATTTTTCGTTTTTAACATTCAATTTCGGCTATACCAATTAACCGAATTAAAGCTTCATTTGTCAATCGATGCAGAATTTCGTTTCCTGTTTTTTGAATGGCATTTTTCGTCTGTTACACGTTTTCCAGCTACAAACAAAAAACTAGTGATATAAATTGGTGGTTTTTTCGTTATCAAAAATTCAGCTCAACACCTGGGATGGTGCAAGTCGCATTTAGGACCTAATAGACGTTTTAAAACGATTTTCAGCTTTCTGGAAATCAATTCCTCAAAATATATTAATTTTGTTGGCCTATTGGAGTTTAGTTAGGTTAGGTTGAACACTCTTGGATCCTATTTTCATAAGAGTTGGAAAATAAACAGAATCACTTTTATTTTTTACTTTAATTCTTACTCCAGAAGCTTTATTTCGAAATTGCAGGTTTTCCCACGATTTCTCGCGATTTTCTCACTATGAACTTTACGATTTTAACTTCTTACCATCTGGTATACCATTACGGTGTGTTAAATAAATTAATTAATTGTGCATAGTTGTGCTGTCATTTATGAAAAATCTGGAATCTTCTAGACTTCTCGCCAACAACAGTTGTGTTGTATTTATTTTTCTGTAATAACTATTAAGTTATCTTCATATTTAATACCGAAAGACTTAGAAATCAGTTATTTATAGACAAAAATGACTCTGACGAGATGCCAATTGATGATGAATCAGATGTAGAAGATGATGTATTGGAATGTAGATCTGATAACAGCGATACTGTCCAAGAAGATTGCTTGGAAGATGATTTCACTACACCTAGTAAAAATGTCAAGAGTTAGTTAAGACGGAAAAACAAAATAAAAAAATCTGTTCCGAATCAGATAGTGAGAACTTGATCCTGTAATGTCAATGAGTCAACTTTTCCCATACGAGTTGTAAGGCGAAAAAAGCAAAAATTTCTATCGGGTGCTGTTTGTAAATAACGAAATGATCGATAATATTGTAGAACATACAAATATATTCAGATCAAAGATAATGCTGGACAACATAAGACATAAAGATTGGAAAGAAACAAATAAAACTAAAACTAAATCCCTGATGGTTTGTTTGCGTTGCTTTGCTCCAAATTAAGTGTTTATAAAATATAAGATAGATAGGAAAATGGAGTGTACCGATTCTGGTTCAGAATGAGAAAGAATCGGTATATTTTTCTTTTGAGGAATTGGCGCCATCTCAAGCAGTTTTGTCTATGAGTAACTGCATTATTTGATTTCACAAAATGTAGCTATAGATAAAATGTTACCAGAGTTCTGTGACAGAACATTTTATATAGTTTCAAGAAAGAAAAATTGATTGACACGTGATCATTGTACGACTATTCAGTAACCCCAACCTAGTTATAATTATCTAAAAATACAAGAGAGGGATTCTACAAAATTGAAACATTATTATGTCTTCAAAAACTCTTCTTTCGTTATATTCATTAAACTTGATAATTCCCGACCGAGAACTTCGTATTACAGGAACCAGATAAAGGCGGATAGAAAAAATTATCAGAAATGTTCTTCTCGGAATGCGATTAGCGTCAACACGCTGACAATATTAAAGGAAATCTCATCGCAGCAGAGTTGGATGAGACTCCATTCTAAAGGAAGGAAAATTCTTGCCAAACCCTCTACTTAAATTCACTCACGTGCTTATTGAGTGAAATTCCTAAAGGAAGACGCCCTGGAATGTCAGACAATTGACGAGTGAACATCAACACGACGGTAATATGCCGAGCGCGATGTGAAAATTCGAGGTTGTTATCGATATTTTTTATGTGGTACAACGACGGATATAATTGTTACGCGAAGGGTAATAATGAGAATATTAATGGCTTTGAAAAATTATATCCCCATGACGGATATTGAGAAAAATATGACAAATTAATATGGGTACGTGTTAGATATACTATAAGGGATGTGAGTAACATTTATTAGTCGAGATTCTGCACAATAACTAGGTTCGAGAATAATCAATATACTTACATCCTTGTTACATTCTGTTTACTTTGTATGAGCACCTCGGAATATAAGTCCATTGAATATATTTTGGATATCACCTAAAGGTAACTCTATGAGGGTTATAAGTAACATTTATCAATCGAGATATTGTACCAGAACGATGACGTTCGAGGCTAGTCAATATACTCACCTTTGTATGAGCGACTCGGAATATAAGTCCATTGAGTATATTTTGGATCTCAATTAAAGGTAAGCCTGTAAGGGTTGTAAGTAACATTTATCAATCAAGATATTGCACCAGAACGATGAGGTTCGAGACTAGTTAATATACTTACATTACATCCTTGTTACATTCTGTTTACTTTGAATGAGCAACTCGGAATATAAGTCCAGTGAATATATTTTAGATCTCACTTATAGGTAACCATGTATACAAAGAAGGACGTAGGTTAATCGGAACGATTATTATTGATAGCGGGGTTACGTCTATCAAAGAAGGTTGTAAAGGACAGTATGAAGTTCTGTTTTCCGTGGTTGCATACATTATGGCGTCGCTCGTAGGATATTTTTACCACATGCTTATTAAGCGAGCAGACCAGAAACTATAAGAAATTTTCGGATCTCGATATAGTTGTTGAGTGAAGATTCAGTGGAGAATTCGTCTCGAAAAACCAGCATTTCAGATTACAAACAAGAGACTTTTGTTCCGCCATGTAGACGTCGGACTAAAGTCCATTTGAATACCTTCCATAAAGGATACGTGGTACCAAGAAAATCACAAGGATTTTAATAGTTGAATGATTTTCTTCTTATCCTCGTCGGATGCCGCTGATGCTATAAACGTTAGAGTCTAATTATCAAGTAAATGGACCACGACAAACACGGACGATGCACGGCGTTCGCTTGTTGTCTCTTTTTGAGCCAGGGTCGTACACTGTGGCAGGGGCATTCGTATCGTCACTGCCATTTGAAATAAATGATTAAGTTGAAAAACTATAAAATTATGAAAAAATATTATCTACAAGCCTTTCATTTTGAATTTGGTTAGTTGATATGTAGTTGAGTTCTCAAATAAATTATTAATACTTATTCCTTCTCCTTCTTCTTCTTTCATACAGTCACGGACTTTCGAGATGATTTCTTGCCCTTAACTATGAATAATCAGACCCTTCTATTCAACTTCTTTTGGAGCCATGATAAATGAGTCCAAAAATAAAAATTTAAGTTACTTATTGTATTTTTCGTATGTATACTTTATATTTAGATTTTATTCTATTTGTGCTTTCAATCAATTATTCATATTTGTTTTATAGTTGTTTACAGGCTCTTGTCTACAAATTGTAAACAATTTTTCATAACAAAACATTCTTCTTCTTCTTGTTCCTTTAGAGTATGTAACTGCCATTCAAAGGGGATTGAAGATAGTGATAACTTTTTATCGATGAAGAATGTGAAGTTATAATTAAAATTTGGCGTCTTCCAAATTTTTTATAATCATTTACTCAGAACAGATAATGTAGACCCTGTATATTTCGAGATATAAGCTCCGTTTCTTATGTTTCAAAAACTAAGCGTCAGTGTCGTGGAAGTTAATTTAGGTCGAGGAAAACTACGAGAGGATCAGTTGCGATAATGCATATTCATAGAATAACCCTAAAGCTACATATTTTAGGGGATATATGACAATGATCTACCACTTAAAGTTTATTCTACAGTTTCCCTTATCTCAACAAAACATGACCTGAAGCTTATTCGAACGTCACTTGCTTTAATTTCCATCAAGTAAATCAAATTAGTTTCACATTGTAATATTCAATTTAAAAAAAATAGATGAATTTCACACGTTTTTGTTCACTGAAAATTTGTTTGCTGTCACTTGCTTGACGTGATGCAATACAAAGTGCAATGCAATGCAAGACGCAATATTTCTTTATCAAAAGTGTGCGCAGATGAAATTCAGTGATTATGCAAAATCTCGATCGATTTGGCACACTTTTTATTGCGTGTAAATTGCAATTCTAGGAAGAAGTCTAGTAGCTTTTGGCGTAACAACAAATATGTCCATCGGGCTCCAAAAGCGAGGCAGCGGCAGATATCATTATTGCCCGTTATTGCCCGCATGCAATTTCTTGCAAGATAAATATATTGCTTATGCGAATATTGCATGTCACTTGACATTATGCAAGTCTTTTGCCATTGCATCATGGTTACCACTAATAAAAATACCATGAGTAAAAGTAAACAATTTCCTAACCTTAAATTAAAAATAACAAAGAAAATAAGAAAACCAGGTAAAGTGAACAAGAAAAATTTTTCAGCCATCACTGGCAAATCTGCTACTGTCTTGTTTTTTAGTCTAATGGACAGAAAAGAGCACCCAGATGATGGTAGGACAGGCTAGATAGGACAAAAGGAAACACGAATTTAGCTATAGAATTAGACAAAAAAACATATAAAAATTAATTAAAAATGGACGAAGCTCCTAATGAAAGTAAGATGCAATATCAGCAGATTAGAAGCTCTTTCTCTCTGGAATTTCAGAATTTCATAGAATAATCAGCTCAACTTCATCTGCGCATACTTTTGATCAAGAAATATTGCGTCTTGCATTGCATTGCATGTTGTCTTGCATCATGACAAGCGGCATTAATGAAGAGAAATCTAGCAATTACTTGCTCTTATAAAAACGAAGTAAATGCTTGAAAACCAATTAAAAAAGCTTGAGTAATTGCTTGTGCTTCAAGCAGTTGCTATTAGTAAAAACACCTTATTAAAGAATTATTACAAATATTAGAAGTTGCTTACATTTGTGGAAACTGTGATAAAAAAGTGATGAAATGCTTTTTCTAAACATCGGAGGATCATTAATCAACAAATTAAGATTCGCTGATGATACTGCTGTAACGGCTAAGAGCGAAGAAGATCTTCAAATCCTATTAGAGATAATCAACCGATAATATGAAAATGTGAGACTCACTATAAATATTGAAAAAACTAAATTCATTGTTATAAGTAAAATCCAAAATATTAATATTCTCACACTGAATGGAAAACAAATAGAATGGGTGCAAAGATTTAAATATCTTGGTTCAGCAATAATTGCTCAAATGGATCCACACGAAGAAATCAATATCAGGATTGAAATGGCAAAAGCCATTTGTCAAGTATTCCTCAAAGTTAGCAACTTAGACCTTGAAAGCTCAAATGATGAGCATTTGAGATGTGGCTCTATAGAAGCATCCTGAAGATACCCTGGACTCACAGAATCACCAACGACGGAGTACTGAGACGCATTGGTCGCAAAAAAAGCTGTCGACAATTATTAAGATAAGAAAAACATGTTGCTTAAGATTTTATACAACGACAAATATCTACTGCTACAGAACATAAGAGAATGGACAAATCTCGGCGTCGGAGAATTGTTTCATGCTGCGAGGGACAGAGGCGATTTAACAACGTGGTCAACAACTTTTAATGAGAAGACGGCATGAGAAGAAGAATGTGAGAATTGCTTGCAGATTTTTAACGTAGGTCGAACTCTAAATCATTTTCTAGCTATGAAAAAGATAAAAGTTTTTCCACGACATAAGTCAGATACAGATTTTCAGAATTTTGTAGGTGAAGAACTCGATATTCACTAAACTACTGTCTATAATATAAGATCATTATTTGGATTAGATTTTGTTGCAGCTCAACGATTGTGGTTTGAAAAATACCATGTTCCAACTGCCATTGGTGCAATAGACCGTACACAAGTTCTTTCAAATTTATGATAAATATAAAACAAACATCGTAGCATTAACGTAGAGGTAGCTTGCAATGCAGAAATAATTTTTATAAATGTAGATTACCAGTGCCCAAGTTCATCCTTAAGTGATAAAATCAACCGCAATCACTCATCTCATGTTTCAAAATACCGTGCAAAACTCCTCGCAGACAGTGTAAGCTTCGCTTCAACTGGCGCGTCTCCCTCTCCTCCAAAGACGCGCGTTACTCTCCTGAATATAGTGGTGTACTCAAATCGTGTGTATGGTGAAAATATTTGGTGTAATAAATTTTCTCCTTCCTATTCATACCGCTGTAGGAGACGCGTGTGAATTTCAGTCTTGGCACCCATCTGGCTAAAATGGTAAATTATCCGTTCATGAATTATTTTCTCAATACTATCTGAGCCATTTCACATTATCTTTGACTAAGAAATGTATAATGATAGGCTATAACACACCAAAATGCGATGTTGCGCGGTCCCGGCCGTTCTCTACGCCGACTGACCTTTACCCAAACATAAACGGCACATTTCTCATTTTCACTGTCTATTCACGAATTTTTTCTTAGTGTATGATATTTCACCATAAACTTGTTTCGTTCGTGACGTGAAAATGTGCGAATAACACGATAGAACTAAAGTTATTGGGATTTTTGTTCTCTAAATACAATGCGACAATGATCCGCGGCTATTCAAACAATTATTTTTCAGTATATGTGGGAAAACTATATAATATAAAAATAATAGATATTCAAACGAAAATTTCAATCATACGAAAATTCAGAAACCTGAAGTTTTCACAAAATGTATAGAAACATTAGATTGAAAATGGGAAGACTCATGGTTATGGAATATATAAAAGTATTCTATTATACAGTGCTTTTCAGATGAAAGTATCCACCTTTAATAACTTTTGTAATACTGGTATTTAGAAAAAATCCAAAAACACGTCAATTTATGTTGGAAGGGGCAAGCATTATGGCTTATTTAAACTTACTGGAAAAGCCACCCCCTCACCCCTAGCAGCATCCCCTTTATTTTTTTAAATTACTTTTCATATTTTTTATGTAAAATTTGGATACTCCTCTTTGAGCTGATTTCAAAAATGTATAATACTTGTAGGTTAAAGTGGTTAGTTTATGAGATAAACAATTTTTCTTTTAAGAGCACAAATTTTACTTATTATTTACTTTCACCTTATTTGCCTGTACTAAATAAAATGGGTTGTACAACAGTTCAAACTCTTTAATCTTTTTAACTGTGCTATTTATTCTAGTTAACTACTCTTTGCAAGAAAGAATTGAAATTGTAGGTTTATACTACCAAAATAATAATTGTGCAAGAGCTGCTGCTAGAATATTTAACGAATTACATGACGGAAGACATGCAACTCATAAGTATGTAATTCAACTAATGGAGAAATTTACCACAACAGGGTCTGTTTGCAATAAAGTGCATAAGCGAGAGGGACTTGTAAATAACCAAGCAATCCAAGTGGCAATTTTAGGGCAAGTCAGCTTAGAGGCTCAACAACCCCAATCGTTGTCAACAATAAGTAGAGCGATCGGTGTTTCATCTTCTACAGTTTTCCGAGTTCTACATAAATTCAAGTACCACCCATACAAAGTTAAGTTGGTGCACGAGTTGAATGAAGATGATTTTGATCGTCGTCTAGAGTTTTGCGAATCAATGACGCAAATTATCAATAACAATCCACAATTGTTAAACAATATTTGCTTTTCTGATGAATGCTCATGGTCATTAAATGGCTTAGTAAGTAGGCATAATTGTAGATATTGGGCTGAAAGTGATCCACATATTATGCGTGAATTCCATACACAACATCCCCAAAAGTTAAACGTTTGGTGTGGTATCCTAGGTGACCACATTGTCGGACCTTTCTTCATCAACGGAAATTTAAATGGTGAATCATATCTTGAGTTACTCAGGGAAGGGTTTGACCCACGTATTACAACAATAATAGAAAATGATGATAACCTTTCCGAAGATTTACTGGTATTTCAACAAGACGGAGCTCCCCCACACTATGCTATGCCTGTCCGACAATTTTTAAACGAAACATTCCCCGCTCGTTGGATAGGTAGAAGGGGGCAGATGATGGAGTGGCCACCTAGGTCACCGGATTTAACACCCCTAGACTTCTTTTTATGGGGGTATTTAAAAACAAAAGTTTATGCTACCCAACCAGAATCTCTGGATGATTTACGAGAGAGGATAGAAAATGAATGTCGACAATTAAATCCAGCCGTATTAAGCAATGTCAGAGAGGCATTTCAAAATAGATTATACCATTGTATGGAAGTGAATGGTGTTCATTTTGAACACTTATTGTAACGTCATAATAAATAGCACAGTTAAAAAGATTAAAGAGTTTGAACTGTTGTACAACCCATTTTAGTACAGGCAAATAAGGTGAAAGTAAATAATAAGTAAAATTTGTGCTCTTAAAAGAAAAATTGTTTATCTCATAAACTAACCACTTTAACCTACAAGTATTATACATTTTTGAAATCAGCTCAAAGAGGAGTATCCAAATTTCACATAAAAAATATGAAAAGTAATTTAAAAAAATAAAGGGGATGCTGCTAGGGGTGAGGGGGTGGCTTTTCCAGTAAGTTTAAATAAGCCATAATGCTTGCCCCTTCCAACATAAATTGACGTGTTTTTGGATTTTTTCTAAATACCAGTATTACAAAAGTTATTAAAGGTGGATACTTTTATCTGAAAAGCACAGTATATTCCAGTATATATAGTAATGACAACGCTATTAAGTTGTGTTTGTGAATTGAATTAACGTTTGAACAACAAGATAACTTCACAGGGCGATAGATTGATTAGTGTGATAAAGTTTAGTGTCTCCTTTATCCTTTGAGATATCAACTTTGATGGAATTATTATTAGTCTTTACAGCATTTACAGGGTTTCCCGGAATGCTGTGTCATATCAGAATTAAATCATATCAGAATCATATCAGAATTAAAATAAAACACTCTATATTTCATTGCATATTTGAAATCAGTATTACATCGCAGGTTCTACGGGGTATTTGAAAAGTTATTTCCAACTTTCCATACAAATCGTAACAACCTCAATACCCTGTACAATGATAGAGAAATTAAAATATGAAGATCTGTTACGGCCGAAGCATTCGGATAGTAGTGAAAATTCTGGAATATTACTTATTTCCTTAGTATCCATTGAATCTGATACAGAGTGAATCAAAATACCCTGTATATGTGGGATTGAATTATGCAATTTTTGGAAAAAAATCAGGTTGATAGCGCTCCGAGTATAAGAGAGAGAGGCTCGTTGGATGGTTTTTGAATGGGATTATAATGCAGGCATTCAAGACCCTAAAACATCCATGTCCGAAGATCATTTGGGTCAAATAGCTATTAACCTCTCCATGGGTCAGGTTTGATCAGATATCTAACCGCGGGATAAGTTGGTGAGTCCACCTTCCCTTGGTCGAAGTATCCCATAAGATCTTTCTTTTACTAACACATCAATGGGCAGCATTCCTGAAATAACACATACTGCGTCTTCTGACACTATTCGCAATGCGCTGTGAATTCTTAGGGCACTTAGCCGATAAACACTGATAAACGTCGTCATCCCTGCTTTTGCAATACGTCGGACCAGATGGCAATGCCATATGTGATCACCGATATGACTACGGACGACAACAAAGCTTCTGTTTTGGACCTTTGTTTGCTACTTTAAGTTCAATCTGGCATCGATCATCACTTCCAAGTAACGAAAGGTTGGGATGTGATATCGTGTTTTCAATTTTCCAATTTTCAGTTCGATTCTCTCCACGTCTTTCCTGTTCCTAATTAGCATGCCTTTATTTTGTCTTCTGCTAGTATCAGGCCAACTAAATTCATCCACTTACGAATCCTCGTATCAAAAGTAAAATTGATCTCCTCCAAGTGCTTTTCTACTATTACCACGACCACGTCGTCCGCGAATGCTCCAAACTCGCCTTCCGCGGCAAAATTAGTTTCAGTAGCCTATCGTACATGATATTCCAGAGAGGCCCTAGCACTGAACCTTGGGATACCTCCCAGTGATTTTTTACTTCTTGGGTCTGAGGATTTTATCGGTGAAGTAGGAAGCTACCATCCTCTACAGGTATCCTGGCAAGCTCATCGTTGATGATGATGATCAATTCTCCATTATTTTCAAGGGTTATTTTATGGCTGTGAAATTGTATGCATTTGTTAAACAATTAAGGAATCTGTAGATGTCAAGGATATCTTCTAACGTCCAATTGAGTGTGCGGAGTAGAACATTGTCTCGAAGCCACGATTTTTGGTCCCCCAAAAATATTTTTTGTCTACATCGACCATTGAAAAACCGATTTTCACAAATACGATTAGATGATATCAAAGTTTGCAAACTTGTTCTTCTTCCTTTCATGATAACTTTTCTATCTGGTCTAAAATGTCTTTATCTGTTGGTTCCTTTCCAATATCTTCTTTCTTTTTCTTTTCTGTGAAATGGGCAATTCTCAAGGACATCCGACATCATTGTCGGACTCTGGGGTTCCCACACTGAAATGGTATCCGCTCTCGCATTTCTTCGTTGCAAAGACTGTCTTTCATTATGTCTAGTTGCTACTTTCTTTCTCTTTGGTCTCTGTTAGAGCCCATATCGCTTCATAAATGTACTTTCAGAGTTCCTCTGATTCTAACAAATATTCCAACATATTGTTTGGCAATTTTAAAACCTCTTCCATGTTTCTGGATATACGAGTTTATCAATTCTTCCAATTCAGAGCATTAGAAGAGCGTATGCTCGGCATCTTCGTCCCCGCTGCTATAAGTGCACTTAGGATTGTCTGATCTCAACCTGGTATATAGGTACTTGCAAAAGCCTGTGTTTGTGTTAAGAAGTAGTTAGTTTCCGCATGATACCTGTTCACCCAGACATTCAAAACAGATGTACTGAGGCCACCAATGTTTGGCATTATGCTCGCCAGAAAGAGTGTTCTCTGCTTTTTCTATTGTCTTCTCGACGGTTTTTTTAAGGATAAATTTCATGCCTAGTCTAACGCTTTTTTATACCTTGTATCGTCCAATTTTCATTTCATGTGTCCACAAGGCATCATATGTTTTTTGATCTAGTTTCGCACGAGCTGCAGTGCTGTGTAGCTAGTCATTCTGTTACAGCTGTAATTACTGAAGAGACGTTGTCTGCAAAGTCAACTAGGGTAACTCCTGTGGCATCTCTGCTAGAAACAGCTCATCATACAAGATGCTCCACATTCCACAGGGTTGGGTCATCGAGAAAGTATTGCCACGATGAGCTATTACTTCATATTACGATCCTTCCTCTTGTCCATTCAGCATTCCTTCAAAGTATTAAGCACATCTATAAAATTGCCCATTTTTGGGCTGAAAAAATTTGGAAAAAGTAAGCATCACAATAGGTGGCATATGGATTATTAGATCACTCAAAATCGCTATTCAAAGTTTGCAGATCACTTTTTCTGGTAGTACAAAATGCGATTAAGCATAAGCAAAAAAACTTTTCCACTTGCTATACCAACGAACAGCTTCCGTTCGAATACGTGATAAATTGTTTATTTTGAATCTATATTTATAGAAATGAAACGATACAATATTAGTACTCCGCGACTTTCAAAAACCTGTATCACAATTACTTTCTCTGATACATAATAATTAATAGTTGGAACGAGCCTAAATATAGAAATCCATAAACGAAACAACTAATTAGAGAATGAAGAAGAGTCGAAAAGCGGAGAACCATGTTAAAAGAACGTCAAGCATAACGAAGATAATTGCAATGTAGATGTTAACATTGTCTAGGTTCACAAGACTGTGTAATTGTATTAGGATCGAATTGATAGGTCAAATCAATTGGCCATTTTCCAGAAATGGTCTACTGTAACGAGATTTGGGAATCAATATCCCGGAAATCAGCCATTCGATTATCCCAAAATAAGAAACCCATTTGTGATTGTTTCGATGGAAGGACTGGGAGAATAACTAGACTTAGGTTACAGGATTGGAGAAAATCTGGTATAATATCACTCCTATTATTTTCTGAACTTCATAAATGAAGTGAAATAACTTTGTAATGACCCAAATTTTTCCCATATCTTTATTTTTTAATTATAAATTACATGGTTATATATCTGAATTTTATATTATAAAGTGTGTCCCCGAATAAGTAGAATGACTCTTGTGGTAGATAGAAAATTCTCGATAAGTTTTCATTATTCAGAATCCATCCGTGCTTAGTGAAAGACTAACTTGTAGCCACAGGGTCAAAAAATTATAAGAATTATACCGACGGAAATCTTCGAAATGCAATAGAGTCGATTAGGGCCGGTACGTACCAAAAATTAGCCGCGGAAACTTCCCCCCAGGTAACTCTATAGCGGAAACTTCTCGAAAGAAATTGGAATCCAGTTGGTCACTTAAGAGTTCTAACGGACAATTTGAGAATTGTCATTAACTAGAAGTGATGTAAAAATGCTAATAGAAAAATACATTGGAAAACGAGGAACTTATGTTAAATTATTTGTAAATAACATCCCAGAAGGTGATTTTCTCAATAGTTTCATTGTCAGAAATAATTTATCAATATAACTGGCATCCAATAACAAAAAATCTAGAGCGTTCGTTGATAATAATGAGATTGTGATATTTTTAACAATTTCCAAAAGGCACTTGTTGGGACTGAAGGGGATTCTCCAGGAACTAAATATGTCAACAGCGCCAGCCTTTACATGCGAATGCTACCCACCTCATCCATTTTTTATTATTATTAATGAATATTTTAATCCTAATTCCTGAAAAACAATACAAGTTATGGTTTTTGGTCTCTACTTGGTGAAATTTTACCTATTTAATCTAAATCTGTGTGAGCACCTGGTTGATCGTTTGCAGTTGGGCTTTAGAAACTAAATGGGAACTCGAGAAGCTCTTTTCTCCTTGAATGTGCCGACTCAGAGATGTAGAGACATGAATTCTGATGTTTTTGCATGCTTTATTGACTATAAAAAAAGCTTTTGACTGTATGTCGTACCAAAAAATGATTAACATCCTAAAATCAATCGGGATCGACGGAAAAGATCTGAAGATCATAACCGGCATCAAACAGCAACAGTCAAAATAGAAAGGTCCACATCAGAAGAGATAGCAATAAGAAAAGAAATACGACAAGGATGTATATGGTCTCCCCTACTGTTCAACCTCTATTCTGAGGTAGTATTCAGCGATTTCCTCGAGAATACAACTGTAGGCGTAAACCTCTATGGTAGGTACCAGTAGCCTACCAGAACTTCAGTTTCGTATGGAAGTTATTGTAGAATATAGCGAACCATTCGGCCTTTATATGAATAAGTCCAAGACCAAATTATTGGTATTCTCAAAGATACAAAGAAACGCAACCCTAAGATTCCATGGAGAGATCATTGAACAAGTGTCATCTCTAAGATACCTGGGCACGCTTGTCAACCAGCAATGCGACCCAAAACTCGAAATCAGATCAAGAATTGAGCAAGCGCGGAAAACTCTGAACAACATGTGGACACTTCTGGCAAACCGCAACCTCAGCCTGGAACCAGAATGCTTCGCTGTTACATCTTTTCTGTTCTTCTGTACGGATGCTAAAGTTGGAGGGGCCACAGAGAAGAAAGTTGATGCTTTCGAAATACACACCTACAGGCGAATGCTACGGATATCTTGGACAAACATAGAAATCTTGCAGCAAATGGGTAAACATGAAGAACTTTTTATGACAATTAAGAAGAGAAAGTTGCGGTACCTAGGACATATAATGAGAGGTGAGCGATATGGGATTCTCCGCCTGATAATAGAAGGAAAGATCGAAAGAAAACGGTCGGTCGGCCGTAGACAAAATTCATGACTGAAAGACTACAGACAGACGTAGGGAGATGGTGTCGTAAGAAGAATCTAGACCTGGAACCATATGGTCATAGTAACGATTCAAATGTAATTCACAACGTATTTGATAAATCTGCTTAATCAATAATTTTTTTTCTCAGAAACTATTTATATTTTACTTTGTTTTGCTTTCAAATCAGGTCCGTATATCTAATTTCTTTTTCTGCGAATCACTTTTTGACACTTGACGAAGAAATATCTCGAAAAGTTGCCCAAGCAGCCCCGGTTTACGGTAAGTTGAATCAAATTCAAAAAGATGCAGATCCTGAAATACTACTCAGCTATGAGTAATTACAAACATAAGTAGAACACATTTACATAGAATTTATTATCAAAATCAAAATTTGTCACATTTCATTCACAAAACAGTTTTGATAGATGTTCCAACTGAATTTATAGAAATATGAATTTAATTTGAGGGGCATTTGAAATTACAATGATTCCAATAATAAGACCACAAATTTTTAAAAATGTTAGTAAAGTGAAGAGTAAAATAACATCAAACAGATCATTCTCATTATATTTAAGGTAAATATGAGAAATGTTATTTATTTTTCTGATGTTATACTATTTATTCTTCTAATTGGAATTCTCTAGAGAGTCTTGAAACGAATAAAATTCAAATAGAAAATGAAAAGACAAAAGTACTGCTTTCATAAAAATGTGCTGATTCCACAAAAGAATAAGATTTTCATGAAATTCCACAAACTTTGAAAAGCGCTTTCCATTTGTATATGCAACCGAAGCTTGAATTTATCTGGGGATGAAACAAAAAGAAAAGGCACAAGGAGATATAGAAATTATATTAACACAAAAAAGTCTTATTGTCTACGCAGACCAGAAGTGTGAGTTTTGTGGAAAATTGCAACTTTTATATTCCTTCCATAAGTTTATTCCACTTCATTGTTACCACGAAACTATTTATATAAAATGCTGTAAGCTCAGGAAAATTGGTTTATTTACCTTTATGGAAAGAATGCATGGAATATTTACGTATTAAGATTGATGGAGAATTTAATACAGGAGATTTTTTGTTCCACAGTTTTTTATCACTGGTGATTGGATATATGAAACAGAGTTCCATCATCTTTCCCATATAAACTTCACTCATCAATGTTAGTTTCCCATAAGCAACTTAGTAAGAAGGTATAGCATATTTTCATTAAGAATTAGATTTCTCAGCTTCGAAGAAACTTCAAGGAAGAGCCAGTCCTGAAACCAATCACCATAGTAATTCTCAGATTTTTTCTTATTATTCATGTCTACGTAATTGAGATTCCTAAGGCACATCAAAGGTCCATGAAAATAAATCAATTTCAAGATTTATTTTCATGGACCTTTTAATTACAAAAATATCAGATAGTCATACAGGAGCCTAGCATCTGGTGTCTACGTCGGTTATACCAATGACAGCTGTGGCAATGGTTATTGTAATATGTTAATACATAATAATTTTTATGACAATATGAGTGAGGGATTCCGTTTAATAATATTTTTCATGCTTGATAACTGTACAGGAGATTCCTGATTACGTTATTTTTTAGTTCATTTGTAATGGCAAATAAAATACTAAACTTTCTCCTTATTCACCTTTACTACATCATTAAACTATAAACAAATAAGTAGTGGACTGTATTTACTATTTAACTAAATTGTACTTTGAAACTAAAACATTTATCCACTCTTGCTAATTGACATAAACCAAAATACATAATATATAAATATATTAGAAGATAGTAGCGCGCTAATAATCACACGCACGCTACCAAGTCCAAAAAGCAAGTGTTACATTTCTTTTTCTATTTATCTTTTGCCCAGCGTTAGCCGACGGGCGAAAGCAAAAAAAGGTCTAAAAATAGAAACCACAATACAGCTTGTTGCCACGTTAACAAAATTCAGTATATGCGGCGAACAGATTAATAACAAGAAAGAAATATACATATATACGATGTGCGTTCACAACACTAACATAGAAAGCGTTATCGATGCTCATTTCCTTTATCTTATCAGCACTAGAAACATTCGCTGATACTTACTCAGAGAAGACATCGTTCTATGATCCAATAAGTCATATTATGAGATTTGACTCATTTTTTCGGAATAATAGTTTGGTCTTGCAACTATTTTGAGTAGTTCGAGTTCAAAAATTCCAATTCTACTCTCAATTTGTACCAAAACTTGTTTTCCTCATTTTTCTTTTCCATACATTTTTTTTCACGTCTTCAACTTTATACTCAATGGAAGTACTACATATTATAATAAACTCAATTAATTAAAAAAGGAATTTGAGTGGAAATCTCATTTTCTTTGACTTACTTTATTTCTGAAGGGGAAAATATTGAGGAAAGCATAATTTTGTGATGAATAGGTTCAAGAAATTGTGAGAAGAAGCATTTATAGTTTTGCAATCATCTTTATTCAGTTCATAGATTAGACGTACCGTGTACTCACACCTTTCCAAAATTTTTCATGCTGAATTCCTTCCAATTTCCATATCATTAGTGTGATACCCATTGTAGAGATGTTTATTAACTTCAAAGTCCAGCTTCATTAATTGGCTTCATTTCCACGTCTATCATAACGACGAAAATAGTACTGGCATTGATTTTCAGAGCAAGTAGTTTTCAGTGAGGGCTCTTTTATATTTTATAGAGCCATTAACCGCAAATTTCCGTAAATTTATTGCCGGGGAGGACATTTAAAGCTTGACTTGAAATTTCTTTGCTTATAAAAAGATTGAATGAAAAAGGAGTGTCTGTAAATTAATAATGACCAATTGGAATGTCATTTTTGCGAGGGATTTATTCTGTCATATTTTTACCATTGATAAATCATCCTCGTTAGGTCCGCGTTTTGAAGGAGAAAGAATTAACGGCTATTATGTTTGTTTAAAACGGCCAACTAATAACTAGCAACTGCTACTTTTGGTATACTTGGACAAAAATTGACAGAAACTGTTTTTTAAATTGGACACAAGATAAATCCATCACTTTTGAGTGTTCCATGAATGAATATTGTCTAAAGATAGCGACATTAGCATGATTAATATATTTTATCTTCAACTATCATATGATCTATAGTTTACTTCTAGAATTTCAATAAATAATGGAAGTTCTTTTACTTAGTGTCCCACATGAAACTCTTTATTTTCAAATTACTGAAATACCATACAAGTTGACTGCTATGAGTGAAGAAAGTGAAATGTTTCTAAAACTGAATTTTACACGCGTTATTTCGAAGATGATCGGAAACATTGTGTGTGATAGAATAAACTAGAAGGGTAATAATCAATGGCAGTTACCAACAACGAACAAGCGAATAATACTAACAGGAATTCGACAAGGTGTCAGTCAATTTAATTATGGATAAAGTAATAAATAGCATAGAAGTTTCTGAAGGAAACAAGATGGGACGAAGATCAATATTATGCTACGCCGAAGACGCAATCATGATAGCCGATAATGAGGATGACCTACAAAGTTTGCTGTATCGGTTCCAAACAACAGCCAAAAACTTTAGTATGCAGATATCTGTAGAAAAAACAGAATCAATGTAGAGCCTACAAAATTTGAACTAGGTATGAACAACAACTTCATTTACCAGACTATGCAATGTACATACTTAGGAGTCGAGATTACAAGCGCTACAAATTTACAATAAGAGGTAAGAGCCCAAGTAAATGAAGCCTCAGGAAGATTTGGATATCTGCGGAAAACAAATATAAATCTAAAAAGTGGAGTACGCATATACAAAACAATTGTAAGAAAGAAACTCGAGCAGAAACAAAAAAAAATTCACGATGATTGCAGCAGAGATGAAAACGTTATTGAAGGCGTGAGTCTAGGAAATCAAATAAGAACCAAAACTATAAGAGAAGATCTGAAAATTCAGTATATAATAAGATTCACGAGATTAAGAGGCCAATATTGGAGAGAACACGACGACAGAATGATGGAAGATCGTTAGGCTAAATGGGCAAAGGATGAAAAACCAACTTCAAAGAGACCTCCCAGCCGACCTCCCAAGAGATGACACTGAAGCTGGACAGCTACTTCTCAAGAGGCTGAATGGTAGAAAATACATGACTAAGTCTTAAGAAAGAAGACGAAGGTATTTGATCATAAATAATTTATGTTATCAATTTTTTTTTCATTTCGTCCATTTATCTAACTAGACCTAAGTTTTAAAACCACAATCTTAATACTGTTTTGGCTACTAAAAGTACATACAAAAACCAAAAAACAAACGAGTGGATATCATTAATTGAACAATTTTTATAAATTACTGGAAATTTTGGAAGAATATGTACGTGAAATCAAGCAAATGGATTGCTCATAAAAATTAAGTTATTGATGATATAAGTTTTATTTTTTCTCAGCCAAACAAGTTTCAAGATTTTTATTCCCAAACTTAGGTAATTTTTACCTTGAATGCATAAGAAAGATGAACAAAATGGAAAGAAAAAATCATTGAAAATGTAAATTTTTCGATTTAATATAGAGGAGATGACAACAATTTTAACAATTTCAATATTTTCAGTGATTTGTAAAAATGATTAAATGATGATATTAAATTGTTTCTGTTCTGAAATTGTTGGTTTTCTCGAAAAAAGTACGACATTTATAAAAAAAAAAGTTCAGTTTTCGGATACAAATCAAGTAATTTATGATTTTTACATTTTTCATTAGGAAAAAAGTATTGTAATTTTGGATTATGAACTTAATAAGATAAAAAAATTGGAAATATCAATGTTTTTATGACCGTAAATGTGTGCACTCTAATTTTACCACTTACCATACTTATAATCTGAAAGATAAATATAAGCAACTATCTTTTAATAACAATACTACTATTAATAATTATCAACATTAAAACTCATAACATATTGTGTTTTCCCCTTAAAAGTTGTAGTTAAAATATAGTATTCCATTCGTTAGTAATAGCTATACTATATATGGCTATAATTTACACTAGAAAAATTCAGCACAAATATGATAAGCCACCCCACAACGATCAACATGAAACTCTATACATAGACTAATGATATTGCGAGAAATCGATTTATCACATCAATTTCATGCGTTAGGTTAGGTTAGGTTAGGTTAAGATAGGTTAAGTTAGTTCAGGTTAAGTTGGGTTAGGTAAGGTTAGGTTAAGTTAAGTTAGGTTAGTGTGAAGTTAGATTAAGTTTGGTTAAGTTAGGTTAGGTAAGGTTATGTTAGGTTGTGCTAGAGACTGAAATAAATTTGAAGCAAAATAATTTTCTTTGATCAAATATTTCAATTAGACTCAAATCTATAACTTATACATTTGAAAATATTTTTGATTTCTTCTATAAATGAATAGATCTATTTTTGGTTCAGATTCACGACAATTCTTCGCCATGTATATTCTATGATTCTCTCCTCCCAATCTTCTGAAGGTACATGCCAATAGCGGAAGAATGCTTTCAGATGTTTCCAGCTGGCCTCAATTATTTTAGTATGAACCTCACTATCAGAAACAAATCTTTCTTCGTGATTGATCCACTAATAAGTGTAGCCTTCATCGCTGAGGCATCGCTAGGCTAGCCAGCAATGAATTATGTTTTCTCACGAAAAAAATTCGCTATTATTAGCACTTGGTGTGTTCGTTTATCTGTAGCAGCAATACCTCCTCACAGGAAGCATGCATCTAGCCCAGGTTCTTTTGCATCCAATTTCTGTATAGCTATAGATGTGCCAAAACGAAATAAATTTTACGCATTATTAGGAACAGATCAATTGGATCAACCAAAATGTGATGCCATTGGCCAAATTTCCTCAAATAACATGAATTGATATCAATCGGCGTCAATAGACATCGATCTTGATGATAATCAATGTCAATTGGCTTCAATGGACGTCAATTCCTGTGATTTTTTCAATGCAGAATTGTCAAGAAATAATAAAGAGAAACTTATGAAATCGATGAAATTAAAGTTCCTTTCCTTTATTTTTATGAAAACGGTAAAAAATATGTGACGACTTTTTCACTGATTTGTGTAGTATGATTAAAAAACGAATATGTCTATAAGGTGCGTTATACAATAGCATGGATTGATATTTGAATAAAAAATATGAAACATCCATAAATACGAATATGCAACAAGAGAACTTTCACTTTGCATATCTAAAACATACGAAATTTCTAGCACCACCTGCTGCTTATATCCGAAGCGGTTTTACGAAAAGGTTCTTTACATCTTGCGACACCTGATTTCAGAATATTGCTCACGTTTCAGGGTTCTAAGTCAACGATATACATGGAAACGTCGTATATCCTAGTAGATGAAAGTTAGTTTCCAGAAATATATTTCAGCAAAGTACTCGTAAAAATCGTTTGTATTTTACGTAAGAAACGAATGGCCATCTTCTCCAGAAATGAGATATATATTTATCACTAACTTTCTCATATTTTGAGTTAGTTAGATATTATATTTAAATATTTTATAACTAGGCAGGTATAGTAAGTATATAGTGGGGATAACTGAATCGATCGCAACGCTCCATGAGGTAGAATTATCGTCAAATCATGCTCTTATTAGAAACTGAATACATGTTTTTATCTATTTATATTACAGAAAAAATAAAACTGAAAACTATTATGTATAAATATCTTGTAAGTTTGATATCCTCTGGATCAAATCCTGAATACAAATCATTCTCAGAAAAACGTAATTAACAACATTAAATATTAAGCATCTGAATTCAAAATTGGCTGTATAAGCTTAACTAACGACTAGCGTTCGGGACGAACAAGAACTGCGACTGTTGACCAAATGGTACTGGAAGTTCGTCAGATTGAGGTTAGAAGGATAGAAGAGGCTATCAGCTTATCAAAAGAATGCATTTTCCATATACTGACCACCATGGTTGATATTAACGAATTGGTTAACAGCATAACGATTTTTTCAGATTTTGACTCCAGCGACTTTTCCACTTGCAATAAAGATTTATCAGACCAGGACGTTATTTCGAGGAAAAAGATGAAGAAGGCTGAAGCACCTCTAGGAAAAGAATACAGACTTGAAAGGAGACTATATTGAAAAATGAAAATTATTAAAGAAAAAGCGTCTTGTTAGTTTATAGATCGGAAATTTTCCGAATAACCCTCGTATTTATCAGATTTTGAAACAAAGTTTTCTTTCTAAATTGCCAGCAAGCGATTATATCACTAATAAATTAGTTCTAAATCTGGCAGAGACATCGACTTATTGAAAACGACAAATTCAATAGATGAATTGAAGTAGCTCTTTTAAAAATAGTATCAGATTGTCGTTTTACTTTATTGGGAGGTAGTGGTTAAAAGTTTTTGACATTAATCGTCAGAAATATTTATGATACTTGGGTATAAATATCGATAGGAGTGTATTGTTCACTCAGGATAATTGAGACTGGCAATTACTTCTCTAACCTGTTATACCAGCCATTTCATTAATATGTTGCATAATATAAATAAGTTGCTCAAGGATTCTTAGAGTAATTGAAAAAAACTAGAACATAGCTCTTAAAAAACAAAAAATTGTGTCAAGGCTACTGTACACAAATTCGGCCTCACAGAGATTAAGCACGCAACATATAAACCTGATCTAGCTCTTTCCGAATTTTTTCATCGCAAAGCTGAAGGCCGAGTTAATGGGTAGAAGACTTAACAGCGATAATTGGATTGAACAGGCGGTGTACGATTATTTTGACTCTACAGTTGCATCATATCTTGATAGTTCCATAAAAGCTTTACTCAGACGTTGCAAAAAGTGTGTGGAAATAAATATGGAATATATGTAGAAATAATCACAGTTTTCCTACATATCTTAATTTATTTTATTTCTTCAACACACAGATATGAGATTACATTGCTTCTCATCGATTTTCGGGCAGTGTATCTTCATTTTATTTTGAGAACAATAAAATCAAGAAACCTACAAAGAGTTGATCCGCTAAGTTGCATTCTGAACGTTCATATTGAAGGGAAAAGTTTTCCACATCTTTCAAGTCAACACAGAGAAAGAAAAGAAGAAATGAATGAAATAATCTCCATTACATCCAAACTGTATCATACACTATCAAGGTCATTCATATGCACAAAAGAGATGAGCACAAAAACCAACTTGATGATATATAAAATAATATACCGGCCAATAACAACATATGGAAATAAGATTTGTGTACAGAAAAATAGAACTTGAACCATAATACAAATAATAACATCACAAGACAGAATAAGGAACAAAGCAGTAAAGGAATAATTGAAAAATAGTTAGCGGGTATTATGGTAATCAGCAAACTAAAATGGTTAGGACACATGGCTAGAATGACTAATGAAAGAATAAAGCCAGATGGGAAGCAAGAAGCATTGACAAATGAAAGATGGATAAACCTAAGAAACCCTGAAATCAATATATAGAAGAGAGAACGGAAAAAATATGTAAAAACTTTGCATCATTCAATAACAATTATAGTGAAAACATTGGAACAAGTTTATTCATAAAAAAAAAGAAAATGGAAGATCTCTACAGGAGCCCTACATATTTGAGAATATAGGACCTTATGTTTATTCAAAACTCTACACATTTAGTTTCTCGAATAACGTTTCGACTATACTTTGAGTTTTTGATGTATAATAATGTAGCCATATATTAAGGATTTTTTTGATTTTTGATAGAAGCGAACTTTTTATCAGCATTAATCATTTGCGACACTCACTTTGAAGATATATTTTTTCAAATGTGTACTTACATGTAGAATACTGCATAAGTTATTAAAATAGGTCTAGTAAATAACGATTTCAGACGTTCAGTATCACCCTTGCTTATATGATCACATTTAAAAGCACTTATTATAAATAAAACTCTTTCTCAGTTTTCTCCGTGGTTTGCAGGGGTCAAATCATAATAAATTATTCAGTACATTGAACAAATTTGCTGTCCACAGAATTACGCTGAAATAAAAAGGGATCCTACGCAGGAGTATCCTACACAGAGCAATTCAATATATCTCACGATTCAATGAAATGTTCAATACATCTCGCTGGAATGAATAATGAGTTTATAACAATAATAAAGGCCTTATCCTTAAGCTTAAGTTATAAGGCTGTATCAATCCATATCTGCAAGGATTTTAGTAAATTTCATAAAAACATTTTTCATCGTTTGTATCGTATGCTGGATATAAATGATGAAATGTATATTCAAATATATCCCATACAGTGTTGCCAATAACGATTTATTTTAAAAGCCAATAATGTTCGAACGAAATTGTCTTTTTAAGGGGCGCTAAAATGGAAATATACATGCATTTGAAATTTATGACAGTAGTAACAAATCTTCGCAACATTTATAACACCAACAATATTTATTTTATAGTTTACTTCACGTTTCCATACAACAGACTGTCGCATATCCCGTAGCGTTTTCCTGTTAACCGAATTTATCAAAAAATTGATGACCCGTTTATACATGAATCCATCGATGTACGAGGGTTGTCTGAATAATCGGGAAATATATCAACACATACGTTTTATTGATTTTCAACATAATTTTAACGTTTAGTTTCTGTTGGATAATCGTTTACAAGGTTTTTCTGAAAATGGGACAAATTAAGTATCGAGCTGTCATCACATAAGAGTTAGATACTGTGAACGGAGACTTTGCACCATTATGAACAGCTGAAATCAAACGTGACCGTATCAGCTTGACTAACGACGTACGTTGGGGCAGACAAAAACTACGACTTATCAGCGACGTCATCGAAAAAGTTCACCAAATGGCAATGGACAAATTTCGGATTGACCATTGGCCATATACGGACAAAAAGATTATGCATAAATAAGCTATCCGCACGCTGGGTGATGCTTTGTTCACTTTATTCCAACAAGGCATTCGAATTAGCATTTACAAGGATTTATTGACGGTGTTTAAGCACAATGGCGCACAATTTTTTGCATCTAATCATAACTGTAGATGAAACCAAAATACTTCGCTACATTCTTGAAATAAAAAAAGATTGCGAAGGAAAAACTTGCTTCTAGAAAAGCAAAAACTGCATCAAGGCATTGTGTTCATTCTTAAAAATGGAAACACATTAACAGGATATTACTAACCAACATTGCTTAACATGCCAAAGGAAGAATTTGAAAAAGAGGAAAGTGATTTTCTATCAGAAAAACTCATTCAGTTATTGAAAAGACATATACTTAAAAGGAGACTATGATGAGAGATAAAAAATGTTACTGGAAAAAATAAGTACTTTTTTTAGTATGAGGGAAATTCTATTATAACTCGAGGTTCCAACATAATCCTGGTATTTTTTATAAGGAAAAAGGACAAAATCAAAATCAGTGGTTTCATTTATTTTTTGCTTATATACTAAGAATTCTATAGAAGATGCACTCAGTCCAGTTTGAATTTTTCCAAAATCTTGATGTATTATAATGTATGTCTCATTGACAAAAAAAAGAAAATGTTTGTTTAAAAAATTCTTTATTTCCGAAATATGTTGCACTAAAGTGACTGCTCTATGAAACACTGTTCAGCATAATCAATGCTTTCCCTAATTTTTCCACCTTTAATAGCTTCATCCAACATTCTGTCACTAATATTTGTACCCAAATATTTGTTTTTTCAGCCGCTTTTTATATTGTTGTTGGTCTTGTTTTTATATAAGATAATCGTCTGTAAATCTTAGGGGGTTAATTGGTTGTTATTGGGTGGAATACCTATTTCACTGCATTTCCGTAAGTGAAAAAAATAAGCAGCATCCCTGTTTTAATAGGCTGTTTATATAGACATTACTCGGTATTAACAAGCATCGTAAAAATTTACTTCTCTCAAGTGTACTAAACAAGGTATATCTCGAAAGACAACATATGTTTTTTACTACGTCCATGTCTGTAAACGCCAAAAATCGCACTCTCAACATTCCTTGTAAATGACATTTAATAATAATATGACACGTAATGATATCTCATATGAAACACATGCGTTTTGAGAAGAAAACTTGAACTTCTTGGTCTAATTAAATTCGTTTAATTCAAATTTTTATTTACGTAGGACTTTATTAAAATTTGGTCTATTCACACAAATTTAGTCAATTAAAAAACCAAAAAACTTTCAGTATTAGGGAGATATATGTATTTGGGACTGAGAGAGTGATGCCCCTAAATGTAGGCAGCATATTATGCAATTTCTTTAAACATAGGACACGTTTTCTTAAGTAGCATGCTATGAAAATAAATTTCTTTTCATTTATATTGTCAATTTCTTCAACAAAATATGATTGTATCCGAACATTTTCTCAACTTTATTTACGAATATGTCTGTTGTTAGTGAAAGTGATGAAATTATCTCCACCGGAGATTTTAGAAAAAGCTCAAGCTGCCATACATAATTTTTTACCGTTAAAATTCAAAGAAACATCAGAAACTATTAAGCCATCTTCTCTATGGGGTATTTACTCGATGCTAAGAGCTACACTAAACATTAATAATAACATTAACATAGCAAATTATCCAAAACTAATCGCCCTACTGAAGCGGAAATCGGATAGTTTTGGAAGTGAAAAATCGCAAATCTTTTCTACAGAACAAATTATTAAGTTTCTGAAAGATGCCCCAGACGATAAACATTTGTTGTTAAAGGTAAACAATTAAAATGTATAATTATCATCACATAAAATTCTGAATTAGTTTTTGGTTTTTGTTTCCAGGTTATCCTCATTATTGGATTGAGCAGAGCTTGCCGTAAACAATAACCTAGAAATATAAAAATGGAACACATCCAGGACACGAGAAAATCCTTGATAATTGATACTCCAGATTCTAAATCTAAAACGAGACGTTCATTTGAAACGTTTAGAATCAATGTCAAAAATACATGAAATTGCGTCCTGCTGAAATGAAAGTGAATGGCAATCTTCTACATTAGCGGAAGGTTATGTGAATCAATCTCTTAAAAATAAAAATGAGAACGCATCGGAGGCAATTACCAATTACCAATCTTCGTCTTCTAACCGTTCATTTACAATACTTGTTCAATTGTTATTAACAACTATTATAATAAAGTTTAAATAATTGCCATGTTTTTTATTTAATGGAAAAAAATGAATGGGCGTTGAAAAAGTATAGTACGTTACACGAGTTGTAAGTCCATTACGCATTCATGAAATTTTTCACTTCGTGAATAATGGATTACTCACAACTCTTATTACGTAATATACAATTATATATGAGTTTTGAGATATGGCAATACTAAAATTTGACATTTTTAATGATTTACGTACGTCTATAAGATCGTGACAGGCGACGAATCATAGATCTACGCATTTGAAACTGAAACTAAACAACAATCAACTGTATCAGTCTTTAAAGACAAGCCAAATTCTACAAAAGTCGGACATGTCACCACCGATCCATTAGAGGAATGTAGAATGGTCAATTCTGAATGGTACACCAGCATTTGTTCACTAGAATTGTTCAAAAAAATCTCACAAATCAGTTTAAACGTTTTCGAACAGTCAAAACATCGAATTGATGGATCATCCACCGTACAATCCTTGTTTGGCACCCAATGATTTCTCCTTATTCCCATAGATCAGAAATAAATTGCGGTTGACGCGTTCAAATTACAACTTTTGGAGGTACCTCAATCGGAATAGAAAAAATGCTTCGACAGTTGTTTCAAATGCATGCAAAAGTTCATTGATTCCGATGGAGAATATTTTAAAAAAACATTGAAGCCATATCCAATTATAAATATTTGTTTCCATTTGTATATTCCCAAACTCAAGTAGCAGCCCTCGTACACGGAAATCGTTATTATTTCCTATGTTTATTTTATTTTTCTTTGGAGCAATCGAATATTTTTTCGGTGTGATCTATATCGAGTACAGACGGCGCTTTGTTCCTTGGATAAGCGGGTAGGTATCTGAATGTAATGCATATCAATCCATTCCCTTAGTAAAAAGATATTCTTCTGAAATATATATCACATTTATTCTAATATAACTGCAAATTTGGTACAATATCAAACTTTTCTTAGAAAATGGAGAATTGAATATTTCTTTAAGATGCAATAAACCTCCGTTTCCCTGATTCTAGGCTAAAGTATAGCACTTGCATTCCAGGATACTGTCGAGTTTTTATTAAATCAAAGATTCCCACCAAGCGTCTATTGCTTTCCGTTGGAAAATTGGAAAAGTTAAAGGTCATAAAAAGGTCGGTCCATGATAAAATGTATCCAAATGAAGTTACCCTTAACTTGATGTTATAGCAAGGGATTATGTAAATTCGAAAAGGAATTGTGAAGGATGTGGAAAATTGTATAACATAAAATCATTTCGTAGATTAGAAAATGATCAAGCAACGTCTGAGAAGTAGATAACTCTATTCAGATTTATTGTTAGTAGCAATAATAATTCTATAACTTGCATTTGAACTCATAAATAAAATCTTGAATTACCCATTCAATGAAGCAATCACAACTATGACATTTTATGACTAGTGAAATAGACGATTTGAGTCTTTTCTTATAGGTAATATTGATTCTGACAAATTAAGGGGTAGTGGAGCGAATATTGAAATTATGTTACTTGTAAGCATAGCCTCTCCTTCTAGATGGAACTCACAGGTAACCTGAGCAGCCTAGAAACATCGTGATAACCAACGATATAAAGCGGGATATAGGCTGAAAAGAGAGGATTAACAATTTGATATTGCCCCAGATTTCGGAAAATCACAAGGTTTTCAGCACAGTGGAAATAAAAGGACTTCAAGAAACTGAACGTGAAATACACAGGGAATAGCAAGGAAAAGAACAAAAAACTCTTAAAAATTGAAAAACTAGACATAGATCTAATAATGTTGTGCTAAACAAAAAAGTAATAATGCAGATACCGTTGTCGAACATGAAAAGTAGCAAAGGGGAGTCAATACTAATGGAATATGAACGGAAGGGATGTATACAAGGCTACTGGCTGATAATTAAGAGAATAGTAAGAATCAAAATGAAGATATTTGAACTACCAACAACAATAGTTGGAATATATTTAATGAATACCCAAAAAGAGAGAGGAACTCTTGTTGAACACACTAAAGGATCCACCAGATTTACCGCCATGTGATTTTAACACATTTGGAAACAATGATTTGAAACCAACCATCAATCGCAAACATTCGAGCTCAACTAGTAACCTACCTTCTTCTTCTTCTTCTTTTTCTTCATATTACGTTAGGATTTAGTCTTGTATTTGAATTAATGGTCGCCTAGCTGCAGCTGGGATGTCGAAGACCAGTTCTCATACTATCTTGTAGATAGTCGGGATGTATTCGGTTTTTTTCCTTTCCTATTGATCTTAGCGTTCTCATTTCAGTAGCTCTTAAAAGCCGCTTAGTTGTGGTGTTCTCTGCTCTTGTCTCTACCTCTTATGTCATAACTGGTCTCACACAGGTCTTTTTTTTATTACAAAATTCGCATCAACCGTATACTGGTTATTAGCGATTTAATAAAAATTAAGTATTTATCTATGAATATTTGTTAAATTAAATTCATGATAGAGATCTGTTTAAGGTAATTTTTAAGGTAAGTAAAACTATATTTAGGTCCTAAAATTTCACGTATTGTTCCAAGTGGTAGATTTGATGATGATCTTTCTGAGTTAAGAGATGAACATTCTGCGATTATGTGTTTTATAATCAATTTGCAATTGCAGTTGCTACGTTTTGGTTCAGGTTTCTCATCAAATAAGTCGCTATGCGTCAGTCGCGTATGGCCTAGACGCAAACGTGTCAGAAGAACTTCATCTCTGCGATTTTTGGGTAGGACCATGGTTTTACTGAGTCTTTTACTTCACGAAGTTTATATGTGGATATTGACCGTTTGTTCAAGCATCAAGCACACTATCGGCAGTAATTAAAAAGTCACGCAATCCGCACTATCACTATTTACAGCTTCCTTAGCGGCCAGGTCTGCCTCTTCGTTTCCTTTTATTCCAGTGTGTGAGGGGATCCAACAGAATACTATTTTTTTGTTGTCTTGTATATATTGCAGTTGTTGCTTGATTTGGATTGCTAAAGAATTTGTGGTGTGAATTTTTTGAAGACTTTGGATTGAGCTAAGGGAGTCTGTGAGTATGAGGTGATTAGGTTCGTTTGATGAAGTGGCGATATACGTAGCTCAATATATTGTATATAACTCAGCAGTGAAAGTGGATGGGGCTGGAGGAGCTTTTAGTATATATTTGGAGGTTGGTGTAATGATTGAGATACCCGTACCTACTTGAGATATCAATGCGTCTGTGTAAATGTGTACAAAGTTTTTATACTCCTTGAGTATGTTATTTAAGTGTCCTTCGATTAGCGTATGGTTGGTGTGGTGTTTGTCGAAAGAGGTGAGCTGAGTAATGAATTTGGTGCTTTCTTTTGTCCATGGTGGAGTCTGAGAAGATTCGATAGGAAGGCATTCAGGAATAAAGAAATTCAATTCGCTTAGATATTATCTAATTCTAGCAAAGAAAGGTTTGGAGGTTTTGGGTTTATTTGAAAAAAGATTTGGGAATTTCTTAGAGAAGCAGTTTTAGAGAGTTGGATTGGATTTTAGTTTGACTGCATACGTAAGGCTCAAATATATTCTTCTGTCTCCTAAGGATGGTTCCCCTGATTCGTAAAACAGACTTTCTACTGGTGTTGTTTTGAATGCATCTGTTATCAAACGTGAGGCTGAATTGTGAAAGCTATCGAGTTTTTTCAGAAGCGATTTGTTAGCGATTGAGTATAAAATTGATTCATAGTCTAGTTTTGATCGAATAAGTGTTCGGTACAATGTTAGTAATGTCTGTCGATCTGCACCCCATTATTTGTTCGTTAGCGCTTTCAGTAAGTTTAATCGTTTGTTGCAAGCTAGGAGAAGTTTTCTAGTATGATAGTTCCAGCTTAAAGTGTGGTCAAATAGTATACCAAGAAAAAACAGTTCTAAGTTATGGATAAAAGCCTGACTTCGTGAGAAGAAGTTTTCAATATTTTTTCCTTTACAGTAAACAACTAAGTCATCTGCGTATAGTCGAGCTTTTACTGGTAAGTTTTTTAGGATGTCGTCGATTGCGATGATAAAGAGTGTAGGACTTATGATTGATCCTTGGGGTATACCATCTTCGAAAGCCGCTTAGTTGTGGTGTTCTTTGCTCTAGTCTCTATCGCGTATGTCATCACTGGTCTCACCCAGGTCTTATATATTCTGACCTTGATCTTGGTAGTCATATATTTATTCCGCCAAATTGCATCTCTCAGGGTACCCTGATATTAATGACGCCTTTGTTGTTTGAGCTTTCACTTTAATGTTCGTTCCTATATATTTGAATGACATCACTTACTCTACACTTTAATCATATATCGCGAGTTTACATCTTCTCGGTTCTCTGAATACTGTAAGAGATTTGGCTGTCTTCAGGAATATTTGCATGTTAAAAGCTTTCGCTATTTGTTCAAAAATACCTATCAAACTTTATTCTACGAGAACGTGAAGAAGAAATACCATAATTTTCGGAAAAATATAAAATGACAGAAGAGAATTATATAAAAAATGATTTGTAGGAATGTAGCTGTTTTGTCTAAATTACATTTTGCTGCACAGTAACTCGTTTTTATTTGATTGGTGATAGTTTTTCAATGTTACTTTCATTCCAATACTTCTCATGAATTTCTAAACTATCTTTTGGTGCCAAAAGTTTTATAAAAGCTGGTACTTCACTGGCCAAATTGTAAATTTCAAAAGTATACTGGTTACTGTTAGATTTCCATTTACATTTTTTCCAAATAGAATTTTGGCATTATCCAAATTTATTTATATTATCTTCAGTTATCTTGCTATTTGCGTTGAAGTCATATGTTGTGATAAATGAATTATTTTAGTTGTTATCAATTTCTTGATATCAATTGTACCCAGAGTCACTTAGTTACTGATAAATATTTTTTTTGTTTTTATTGAATATTTTTTTCTTAAAAGTATATCAGAAGAAACAAATGACTGATATGGAATTCAGACACGTGAAATAACCATTATAATCCATCAAATTATACCTCTCCCTTGAGTATTTCTCAGTCTCCTCACCACGCTTTGGAATAATTAGACAGGGGTTTTGTGGTTAATTATTATATTTGATAAATGGACTTTTGGGAGGGCCAACAATATGTGTACAGCTTTGTTGTAACCAGAATTGAGAGCTAGAGATTAATATAATTTTATAATTATATATACAATTTTTCATGTTTTTTGTATATAAAACAGCAACATACCGGTTATTCTCTCTCAAGTTTTCAATATTATTGTGTTGTGAACAAACTTATATTCACAATTAGTGTTGAACTTCCTTTGTATGAGTAACAGTCAACGATATGACTTGTTTTGTAATTTCAGACTCAATATTTTACTTAATCCTAAAACGACGCTTAGTGCCACGTTGAGACATTTTTTTTTGTATCCTCAGAGAAAGTTTTCAAGAGAAAATTCGAAAAAATTCTACATTGTTTCTAGGTCGATACTGTTTTTATCACGTGAAAATAAACTGCATAGTACAACGTCGTACTTTTTTAATTGAATTCAAAATCGGTTAGCTAAAAAGCGCCATGCCTTGGTCCAACACGCTCCCGCACAAAGTCGTCAGCTGATTCTTCTGTTTTCGTAAATGCTGTTTTCAGCTTGAAATACGCCCGTGCGCATTGCTAACTCATTTTGGGTAGCAAATTTGCAAATAGTAAAAATAGTTTGTTTTTTATACAATTATTCAAACAAGTGAAATTATGAGTCTATTTCTCTCTCAGAACGAACTTGAAGATGAAGTGGAAAATATTTCGGACTTTGAGGTTATGGAGTGTGACGAATCCTCAAGTGATAGTGAGGAGGATCATGTTAGTGAAATAGGTGAACCTGAGTTTTGTGAAGAAGAAGTGGCTCCAGATTTAACGTCAGACAACTTTAGCAAGACCCGATTCATTGAGAAAAATGGTAGGGTATATATAAAAGATGTACCTCGAATTTCACGTCGTTCTCTAAAGAAAATATTGCGAGAAAAACCAAGTACAAACTATATTAGAATCATTTCAAAAGTTTTTTACTGATGAGTGCTAATGATGATATTGATAATCCCAAAATGGACTATCACGATCTTTTATTATATTGTTTTATATTGTTCCGGGAGCAAATATTGTTATAGACGAGATGCTGTCACTTTTTGGAGGAGGATGCCCGTTCAAAGTCTTTATGAAAGAGAAACCAGACAAATACGGAATTCTCATTAGAATGTTGGCAGATTGTGAAAAAAGGAATGTTTTGCGAATGGAAGTATATGCTGGAAAATCTGAAAACACTACACCTGCATCAAGAGGTCCAATAGCGATTGTGTCAATACTTGGTTAAAAGTTGCGACATCGTTCTGAACAACATTCGAGTGCAGCTCCAGAGGCAGGAACAACAGGTCGATGTCATATTCGCTGTTGCAGAAATTGCCCCAAAAAAATTTCAAAAACTACAATAATTTGTAGCAAATGTAAACGATTTTCTTGTGGGACTCATTCCAAAAGTCTTACGTGTGTGAGGCTTGCAACATTAATTCATAAAAAATTGTAATTGATATCTTCTTCACTTTGTTAGAAGTATGTATTTATCATTGAAATGAAAATTATTTTTTTAATTGTATTTCTAATCCAATAAACACTTTTCATTTGATGTTTTTGTTATTAATACATAATATTTCACTACTTCATACAATCTATAAAAAGCGATTGTACAGACTAAATAGATGGTAGCAGTTTTTATCCAACCTTGGTACAGCATGAAACCAAAAATAGCTTGGTCTTTCGAGGGTTAAGTGATAGTAATCAGTATTTGAAGACAACACTTATAAGATGAAAATGAAGAAATTAGAATTATCCATTTTGCTTAGCGATTTTCAAATAAGAATTTGAATTCAGTGGGTTTAAAATTGTATTATTAAAATTATGTGGACAAAAAATCCGCACATACTGTTTCAATTTAATTATGTATTTGCAGTTTACTCTATAAAACAATGGTTACTACACTATGATTACAAGCATTTTATATAAATGAATCAGCAACAAGTCGGCTCGTTTTCCGAATTTTGTTTCTAAATGTTGCATTAAATTATGAAATACTCAATCTGGCGTTTGCCGGAGTGTGCTCTGAATTCCATTTTTCAATTCTTCATGTGTAGTTGCTTCCTAATCTTCAAAATATACTTACGTCCAATTGGACTCAGCTGGATATTTCTAGACTTCTCAATAAACCGAATGCTTAACCCTACAAAAGATCTCACAACAACCTTTGCATAAAGAGCAATTGCCATATCTGGGAAAAACACAAAATTTCCTCCAGGATGCTTTTTAAAGTATAAACTTCATTGATCTAGATCTAACAAAATATTTGTCATATATTTTAGAGGTGCGGAATTTCCAGAAGGACAAAGGTATTCTGAAGAACGAACATGAGAAGATATCCCCAACGATACCAACACTTTCGAGTTAAGCTTTCTTTTGAAATGCAGTTCTGAATTTACTTTATCTTCTTTCTAAAAATAAGTTTCACTCATGTCTAAACTAAATATGACTCGTCGTTAATCAGTTACGAAGCTTTATCGGGCGTTACTGAGGCTTCTAAGTTTTGATTTTTATCCAATTTTTTTCTTCTTCTTCTTCTTTCTCGGGATACTGATTTTCTTGATTTTTGATCATTCTATTCCCTTAGGATGTTGCTTGTATATTTCTCATGAATGAATGGATTCCGTGAGCTGCTTTAATCAAATCAGCTCTGATATTTGTTCCTCTGCCTACTAATCATGACTTCTTTAAATCGAAATTCAAGTCTCAATACACCAACAGATGTCGTAAATTGTTTGTCTGACTATTCCCATTCTCAGCCAACTTCTTTACTTGCTAAACTATCTAAAAATGTACGGATCCTTTCGTACCTCCACCAACAAGTTTTTACGCTTTTTTTATACATTTTTCATTTCAATTATTACCAATTTTAGATTTTTTAGAATTTGTCTCACTCAAATATATTCATTTAAGAATATAAACGCATCTTTAATTTACGAACCTCTGCTAATAGCTACAATTTGAATTTTTCTATTGAAAACTGAGTTAAATAAATCGGTCATATGTGTTTCTTCGGCATAATATGATATTTTTAAAAAGCTTTTCCATTATATTATGGAAATAAAACTGTTTTAGTCTAATATACAAGTAGTATCCTACCAATTAGATAACTGCAGATTTCAGATTACTGTTCAAGCAAGTTAACTGCTTCTTGGCTGACTATCTCGGTAGCAAATAAAACGTACAGAAAAGTAAGGAACTTGGTCTAGAATCACTTCTATCAATCTATTACTCATAAAATGGTAATTACGAGCAAAGTAACCTGCAATATAGATATATTGGGATATGGTAGAAACAGTTATAGTGGAAGTACTGAAACAAATCATTTATTCAAAAAGAAAGGAATAGAGATGACAACAGTATTGACATCTCATATAAAGTAATGAATTATATATTCATAAAGCAAAAACTTTCTACAAAAGACTATAAAAATAATAGTTATGAATCGTGGGAAAAATACTTGAAAGAAAACAATACAAACAGAAAATATATATAAAGAAGAGGAAGAAGGAATTGGATATATCAAAAAAGGAAAATAGGGGATAGGACAAAAGGAACCAATATTTAAAAAAGATAAGCAAGAGGCGTGGACAGATGGAAACATTGGACATAAAAGAAAACGGAATTTTCCTACAACACCTGAGAGGGAGGAGGAGATGTTAACGTCGTTTTTTGATGCTTTCGACAATCATTAACTTCAGTCTAATACAAAACTACTACTATATAATTATGTACTACGAGATTATTTATTATTATTATTATTAATTACATATCAAGAACAAGAGAAGATGGATAGATTTGAAAGTAAAAAATATACACTGGCTACTCAACAAAAAGTCTCAACTAAGATTTAAAAATAAATTGCTCATCTACAAAACTATATTCATACCAAACTGGTCGTATGGAATAGAGCTATGGGGCTGCAGTAAACCTTCAAATACGAAAATACTTCAAACATTCCTATCTAAAACACTCCGTAGAGTAGAGCCCCTGGTACGTTACTAACCAAACAATTCATAACGATCTGAAGATCTAATCAAAGATTTGATAAAGAAGATCCAATGATCAGAAGAATGAATTTATAAATAATCTATTCAACCAGCCACTAACAAAGAGAAGATTGAAGAGAATATAACCAGAAGATCTCCCACAATAAATACTCTCTGAGAGTACCGTCAATGGATGGTTCTTGACTCACTTTAGTGTGTTTGAGGAGTCGTTTTGGTTATTCAAATACTTTGTGCCTGTACCAAGAAAATATTACACCTCGTAGTTTCTTCCCACTGTTTTGAAGATTCTGTTTCCCACTTCTCACTCCTTTGAGGTACTGATTTCTTTTGATGGAATGGAGATGATGAGTAGACACTCGGCTATTTCTATGGCTTGCTGGCAGTATCAGCAGTACTCGTCCTCTGCCATGGCAATGTTTCTGACCATAAGTTCAATGTTGTTTTTAGAAGTTCCTCAGATTTTTTTCAAGTTGTATTAAGCCTGGTGTGCCACTACATCTGATTATCTAACAATTCGTTACTGATGTGATACGAGGCATATTTTTTAAGTACCGTTTTGGAATTAAAAAAAGAAGTGCAAAGATATCGCAATAATTTTATTTTTACATGGAAGCCTTTATCTTAATCTACTTTTCTACATAATTTCCGTGAATATTGAGGCACTTGTCATAACGTTGCACCAGTTTTTGAATACACTCCTCATAAAATTCTTCCGTCTGATTTGTTAAACACTGTATCACAACTGTTTTAACTTCGTTATCGTCTTGAAGACGCTGACCACCCAGGTGTTTCTTCAAGTGCAGGAACAAATGGTAGTCGCTGGGCACCAGATCAGGGCAGTAGGGAGGATGATCTAGAGTTTCCCATTGAAAAGATTTGATGAGATCTTTGGTCCGATTAGCCACATGTGGACGGGCATTGTCATGCAGCAAAACGATACCCTTATTCAACTTTCCACGTCTTTTGTCTCACAATAAGACGCTGCATTGATTGTCTCATTACGAGGACGAAACTCCACTAGCAATACTTCTTTTCTGTCCCAACAAACTGTGCACATAATTTTCCAGGCAGAAATTGTTTGCTTAAACTTCACTTTTTTGGGTGATGATGAATTCCATGGATTGTTGTTTCGATTCTGGTGTGACGTAGGCAATCCATGTTTCGTCACCAGTAACAATTTGGTCTAAAAAATCTTCACCTTCATTGTAGTACCGCTCAAGGAAAGTCTATGCACTGCCTAAACGTTGGGTTTTGTGCAAATCCGTCAACATTTTTGGAACCCTACGTGAACACAATTTCCCGTATTTCATGTTCTCGGTCAAAATGCGATACAAAACACTACGAGAATATTGAGGAAAGTAGTTGCACAATGATGAAATTGTAAAGCATCTGTTTTCTCTTACCTTTTCGTCCACTTTCTGCACCAAATCTTCATTAACGATCGAAGGATGCCCACTCCGTTCTTCATCATGCACATTTGTGCGGCTATCTTTAAATGCTCTCACCCATTTCCTCACCATTCCATCACTCATAATGTTTTGTCCGTAAACTTCACAGATCTCATGATGAATATCGATCGGTTTCACGCCTTTAGCACTAAGAAATCGTACTTCACAATCGGCGGGACTCACGATTGTCGGAGGCATCTTAAACACTCAGTAAACAACGTACACAATGAAGAATCAGACTGTAATGGCGTCAGTGCGTAAACAAGATATGTAGGTAACCAACGCGCATGTGCGGAACGCCGACCTTGGGGTTGCGGTGGCGGAATCGCAAAACGGTACTTACTTAAAAAATATGCCTCGTATATATCTACAAACTAATGTATGGAAAAAGTACCGCAAATTCCTATACACCAAAATAAAAAAGTTTTCAGTCTTCGTGTATGATTAAGCGTACTGGATTGTAACAAATTACTATATCACAAATACACAGATTCGAGAAATTTTTCCGCTGTAGGCTTTTGAAAGTGATTAAAGCTGATAAGAAAACAAATTAATTAGGAGTAAATAAAATACAGAATGCTGAAGAATCAGATAGAACTTAAAAGCTCTATGACCATTTGGTTAGAAGAAACGATCCTGAAAGGGATCAGGAAAAAGATAGAGAGGAAGATATAACTAACTTAATAAGAAGAATAGATGAAATTATAACACAGCCGAATATTGACAACATTAGAAACTAATGATAATGTAAGATATCGAATAAACGATTAAGAAGAAGACAAAAGGTCGAAGACTTTCGAGTCCTGTTGCGTTCAATATATAATTTTATTTAAATTATTGTTAGAAACTATGGAACAACAAGATTTGGTAATAAATTGTGGAAACATTTGAATCAGTGTTCGATAAAATTGGATTTTTAGGCATAGCCTGAAAAACATCATAAACTACTTGAAATAATTGAGTTTTCCAATAGAATATCGTCGTGCTACTTCATTATTCCATTATATTTAGCTTATTTGGTAATTAAACTATTGTTTTCCATAGTAGAATGAAATATTTGGTCGACAATGCGAAACCAATGTGCGAAATTACCACATTATAGAATATATCTCTCATGCTACAACAAACAATCATTTTATGCCTTTGATTACGAATACCATTATTTTGCAAAATCAACCGTGGTGTGACATCACCATTACGAGCTGAGTACATTAATTAATTTACCCTGTATTCAACTGAAATTACAGCAATGATCTCGATCTTGTAGGCTACTAATTACATGTTCCAAAGTTAGTTGGGGATCGGCCACATTAGCTGTGCGGTTCAGGAAGGAACATATAGTCATTGATAACGTCGTCCTCGATTGAATTACTTCAAGATTAACTACTAGTGAGAAGAGATTTGCTCTACAATATAACAGGCGATTTAATTTTCGGAGAACGTTATTTTTGAATAAATTTTCTTGTTTATCCAATAATAAGAGTTTCAAAATGCAAAATTGTCTCTAATGCTTCTCGAGTCTATCTACCAATATGAAATTGAATGTGATAACTACACTACCCATCCAAAGTTTTTGCCCACCCCAAAAATCATTTTTCAAAATTCAAAATAATACACTTTAACACATTTTTCTTCCATATTGTCAAGCAATGGTCAAAATGGAGTCTTGAAAACCAAAAATAATAGTGTCCGTAATACCTTATAGGTAGAAAATATATTTTCCAGCATGTCAACGATTCCAAGTATTTCTGAAAGCTGGGTAAGGAATATTTGAAAGAATTGGAAGAGATGAATGTACTGAAAATAATAATTTGAACATCACACATAAATTGGACAGGGAAGTCAGAAAGTAGTGTCCTAAAAAACAAATGGAACCAATCACACGGCGATTATTAGACGAAATTAGTACAGAGAATGCCAAAATGATGTAACGAAATAATAAAAGCAAATAGGGGTTACATCGTTAAATTAAAAATTCAAATATGTAAAATTATGTACGGTAGTTTTATTATTACTATCTATTTATGTTTCTAAATGTTGATTTTAGATATCTTCTTCTCTATTTCAGAATTAGTTTTTTTAATAATTATTAAGATAGATAAAAATTGACGTTTCGACTTTTCTTTAAGTATTTATCAAAATAGTTTGTCAATTTTCATCTATCTTAAGAACTATTAAAAAACTAATTTTCAAACAGAAGAGACCTAAAATCAAGATCAATTAGAAACATAAACATATGAAAAGGTCTAAGAAATAATAAATTAAAGAAATTTATTACTATCTATATATGTATCACGCAAAATATCGATGATATCGATCGATCGATGATGTATCTGTGAATTCTAATACTATAACTCACATTTTTTCTCGTTTCATCCCTTATTTTTGAATATATCACAGGAAAATCCAGTATAATTTTGGCGATAAAAATTCCTTTGTTCAACAATAAAAATATATTTAACGGTTTTAGCTCTGGAACTATTTACTTCGAGAAAGTGAAGATGAGTGAAAAGTTAAAAGAGTCACGTACATGTTTCCTGTTATTTGGTAAAATACAGAATACTAGTCGTTTCAAAACTAGCTAAAGATTAATACGTTGTCTCTAAGGAGAATCGCAAACGGGTATTCTGGAATATAACGAGAGCTGTTTGTCAGGATAAACATAAAAAGCGACAGATTTTATTGGTTTTCAAAGGCAGTATATCAGGAATTTAGAATTCAGGTCTGCGAAAGATTTTTTTGCATCGACTGTTATTTTTTATTTCTCCTACATATGGATTTTTGATTTTAGTAACATTATGTTCGAAACAACGTTTGAATGTTCTTTTTCAGAATTGATTAGGCCAGGCAATGGAAATAATTCAAATCGCAAAGTAACTGAAAGTTTTGATTTTTGAATTTGATATTGAGAGTATTAACATCAAAAATTATTTGCCAGTAGCAGAAGCTATAATTTGAATTGAATGATCATCTAGAATTTTCGGTAATAGGTAATACTATTATTGGAGCGATTTCTCATTGAGGAAACTTAGTGGAAACTAGTTTTATATTTTTTTAATTAAAAATGACGAGGCGCGAGGCATTTTCAATCTGACTGTGACAAAGCTGTGGTAGTCAATATAGGCAGTTTTTACCAAAGCCAACTTGAACTTTGAATCACCGACGTTATAGATATACACTATACATTTCTCAAATTTTGCAACAACATATCATGGGAAACTGTGTAATTTTCTATGAATGGATGACGAACGAACCAACATCTTCAAATCGGTCCAAACTCCCTCAGTACTGACGAAATACCCATTCGTAAGGGAATATTCCAGGACCTCCTTTTCAGTCCGTTGAGATTTTGCCTTGCAATTAATCCCCTTCTTTATATGGACGATATCAATCTATACGCAGCAAATAAGCGTCGAATCAATCATCTTCTCGATATAACACATGATTCTCCACCGGTATACACATGAATTTTGGACTCTCTAAGTGCAAGACTCTACATAACGAGATTGGGATTGTCATTAAGGAAAATGTGCAACTTTGGAACGGAGATATCGTACAGGTGATGGAAAAGAGAGAAACCTAGGATTTCAACAGTCTAAATTACTGGACGTCACGTTTTAAAGAACTCTTTTGTAATCCTGAAGTGGACGAAAACAAAGCTAGAGGGTATTCAGAGTTGACACGAACAATGATGATGAAGAACAACAACCACCACCCGAAGTCATACATTATTAGAACAACATTACCTCGAATAGAAGGTGAAGAGAAGATGAAGAGGCTTCATCGACCTTCGTGTCATTTTCGTAAGACTTATAAGCTTCTTTGAAATACTTACTAAGTTAGTTCATAATGCTGTGCAGATGCTTTTTATTCATAGTATCGTAAGTTTTTTGAAAATCTATGGAGATTGAGTAAAATGGCAGATCGTATTTATACCACATTTGCCTAAGAGTGAAAATTAGGTCTGTAACTGATCTTCCAAATCTAAACACACAATGGTAGTCTCCGAACAAGTTTTCTCAATAAACTCTTCACTTTTATGTGTATTGGTATCATTATTGTCATTTTCCCCTTTTCTGGTAGTCGTTTTCCCATATACTGCTTATCAAATGATATATTTCGTCTTCAGTGCAGTTCCACCATACTTGATTAATTTTGGCTCTATTTCGTCCTCTCCAAGGGAAATAGCAAGTGATGGTATCACTAATTAGGAATTATCCTCATGAGTAATAACAATCGTTAATCTACTAATACTATTTTGAAAATTTATATATCAATTATAAATATTCTGTTATAACGGTTAATCTCAATATGAATTATACTCACTACAACCCTGGATAGAAGAGACGTGACTTCTTTGAAATTGTCAGTGTAGCAGAAAACATTGTTATAAGAATACAACAGCGACTAGGATATCTTTTTAAGATAACGATGACAATATCAGGATGTTGGGTATTTCAAGTTGGCATATCCTATTTCGCCAAGAAAACAAAAAATTCAACAAATTGCAATAAAAGTAAAGAGAAACATTGAAATTATGTGAAACTTGGAATTTCTTAAGTAAACGCTTCAAAACTTTCCGAATACTACCAAACAATTTTTTCGTACTTTAGCGGAGATGGATGAACGTGATTGGTGTGGAAGAATTGTGTATTTTGTTTCATAATTTGGAAAAGATTCTCTTACTTTTTTTAATTCTTTATGCATGGAAATATTTGAAAACTAAATGGGAAACTATATCTTCGAATTTTCACTGTAAACTTAGGAATAAGATTATTTCAAACTTATCAAATTAAAAATTCAGGGAAATCAGAATAGGAAGTAAACAAATAACGATATAAAGTTTTTGCAAACTAATAAATAAACATATAAATAACTAAATAAAATACAAATAAAATGAAATTTCAATATACAGAAGAAAACCACAATAAGTAACAAAATTATAGATAATAGTAAAAGGTAATAATTAGTATAAAAGTTCATAGCAAGAATTATTCCAGTATGCAGCATGCCCGGAATTAAATAACATTATTAGAATTGAAGTTGTTTACAGAGTACCAGATATGGTTTTTTCAACAATTTTGAGATCAAAACTTATTAGTATCATTACAGTTTCTCTTCGTAATATTTTTTCTCCGATGAAGTATCGATACTTCAACCCTGTAGGTTTCCATACGACCTTTAAACAGCTGAGTATGAACATTTTTTTCCTGAGAAACTAAGAGTCGACTTCAGGGTCTGATAATAACTATACCCTTGAGTCCGGTGATCTCGACCTGCTTTGGACTCTTCCCAACCCCTTTACTATCAACCCTATGGGGCCGGTGATAAAGTCGTGGATAGGTTAGGGACTCCGGAGTATCGTTTCAAACTCCGCGATCTGGCAAATTAACCCTGATTATCCCAAATTATATCATCCGGAGGAGAATTATGCTCCTTAAAGATTTCAGATGGTAAGCATTCGAAATGGTGTCGTTTAAATTTATTTATATGGGATATTTCTGTAGAAAACGATGTTTGCACAGTTACAAGGCTGAATGATATTGAATACTGTGTGTATTGAAACGAAATTTTTCATTTAACAATTATTCAAAAAGTGAGTAATGAAGGCTATCTCTTCTTAGGATAATTTTAGCACTAAATCACCAATTTTAGTCAAAAAATAAATGATCAATAGTTGCATTAGAATTTATATGTAGGTTCTCTTTTTACATCATATTATGAGTACTCTTCCTGTGGTAATATGACTTATTATATATTTAACAATTTGTACGGTACAGTTAATTTCTATAACGATCTCAGGCGAAACTGGGCGCGGAATCGTTATTGGTCCAAATCGGAGGCACCATGATATACACAAATGAAAAGCCGTGTAGGAGGGGGCCAGTATTTTCTTAAATATGTGTAGCACAGATACAGCTGATGAAGTTGTAGCCTAAGAGCTGAAAAGCTTCATCTTAACGCTTTACTTCTTGAATTAAATGTGGGTAAGCACTGGCTAAGGAGAAGGTTTGTGTCATTTTTTTATCTAGAACTATCATGTGTGATATGAAATAATAACCGAAATGAAAAATCCCTTTCCTATGTTATTTATTTATTTCATCGAATAAGAAATGAGATCGTTCAGCATAAGCCGTACCATCTATTGAGTTTCATAAATAAATCAAAGTCTTTCCATTCGACGAAACGATTGAAAATGTACAGTATAACCATAAATCGTCGATGTCTCATTTTGAATTCTCCAATGAGCAGTCGTTTCTTTCCCATTCCATCGTATTATGTAGACTACGACATGATGCTAAATTGGCACCAACGACACGACGAAATTACGCAATCAAAGTATCTCTCAATGTATCTCTGTTAGTGTCCTTGGTTCGCTTTTTCAGTATAGCTAGCACAAACACTTTGGAAAATTGTATTTGACTTTCTTATTGCGATCGTAAAGTACAGTATCACAATGTTCAACCATCAGGAGGGGAAATTTTTTATAGCGAAGCAAAACGTGCGTTGGTTTCAATAATCGTAGTACAAGATGAAATTTTTGGAAATAAAATCATCTCTTTCAGTAAATAATGATTAAATACGATCGATATTTACTAGTTAGTTGACGGTACAAAGAGAAAATATGCTTTTCACAAAGAAGGGATCAAGTTTGTAACAAAAAGAAAAACTTTAATAACACGAAAAATGTCTATCATACGGTTAGCTAAAGATTTATGATACTTTTAGTTAGAGATATAATTTACTTCACATGTCGCTGTTTATATTGCAAAAAATCGTATGTCAAAAATTTCATATTTCAGAATTTTATTGTATTTTTAATCAAAATGATTAGTTGTAACTTTAGTAGAAACAGGCAACGTTAACTAAGAGTCAATGTTGGATTGGATTGCAATGGATGCGTCAGTTGATGGTGAATTTCACCAGTAAATAGAAAGGTTCAAAGTAATATTTTGAGTGTACTGCAATAATTGAATAACAACGGTAAACTACACTCGTGAAGAAAAAATCGACATGCCATCTTTTATTTATAAACTAATTTATTCCATTTGGATGTTCCACACCGTATATTTATACAATGCGGTCCATATCTATGGAATAAATTCAATTTTAGCGTTATTATGTACTATGCGAAAAAAACCTGAAACAGGTCAATTTTTTTTCATAAATTTACAGTATGAAACCTTTTTATAAGGAAATCTGTTCAGCAATTTGAAGTTTTCTCAAATTTGGTACAATCATAACTGACAAAACTGTTTCTTAAAATATAAAATTTTGTTAATGTTTCTCTCACAGAACTTCAAATAAAATGGAGATAAGAATGTCGCATAATATTAAGAATGTATTTTACATTTCAATTAAATGTTAAAAATTACCTCCATTTAATTCTGATTAATAACCGAGGCGATTTTAGAATCCTTGTACAACATTTTGTATAACCTCAGTAGTTATTTTGTTGATTTCTTCCATTATCCTGGCATTCAAATTAGCAATATTGTCTGGTCTATTAGGATATACTTTAGATTTAAAAAAAGTAATCAAGAGGAGTCAAATCGTGGGATCTATCCGGTCATTCGATCGTTCTACGTCTTCCAATTCACCTATTGGAAAAAACCGTTTGAATAATTTCTGACTACGTTCAAATCATTTTTGATAGTGGAGCTTCGTCTTGTTGGTAATAAATAGATGGATCTATCTCATTTGTATGATTAACATCAGGAAAAAATCTCTGTAATGTAGGCACTAAGAATTTACTCAAAAAATCTAGATAAATCTCACCAAAAACTGTACTCTCACAAAAATAAGAACCAATAATTTTATCTTGTTCTATCAGGATCATCTTCATTTAACTCCTGAACCAAATGAACTTTGTAAAGGTGGTACTTTTCTTTATGTAAAACTCTCAAAATAGATTATTTACTTACATCATCGTCGGCGGCAAGTTCTCGATTTGTTTTATGCGGACTTTCCTCAATCTCTAGGAGGACACCTAACTTTTTTCTATCAGTAAATTGAAAATTTCTATCTGGTTTTTCAATATTTTTTTACTTTTAAAACCCAAATGACAGTAGACTACTTGATTCATATCAATTGTATATTTGGTGTTTTGTGATAGAGACATTATCACAATCTTACATCTCAAAAATTCATTTTATCATTTATGATTGCACCAAATTTGAAAAAACTTTACTGAACAAAACACTAAAATCCCTTTCCAACAAGGTGCCACACGACCCCCTTTCTCATTTGAAATTTTCGAGAAGGTGCTTATAATTCAGGAAGGGGATAATATTACCATACAGTAAATTTTTAATTCAACAATAAAAATCGATCTATTCAAGGTTTTTTTCACATATAGTACATAATAACGCTAAAAATGAATTTATATGGCATTGTATACCTAAAAAAAACTCTTCACAATATTTATCTAAAGCTTGTTGTATACTGCTGATTTTTCATTTTAAACCGCAAAATAAAATTTTATTACGAAATTTAAAAGTCCCTAAACGTTTTCACAACGAAATTGTACTGGCGACATATTTTATACCTTCCGTATTGTGACCTAGAAATTTTCCTTATAATGGAATACGCTAGTGGCATGCAAAAAACCCTATTATTTACCTTTAACGGCGTTTAATTTGTTTCCAACCATTTGTTTCGCTACGAACGCAGCCATTATTGAAGATTATCTGAAACAAAAAAGTCACGTTCATTAGATAAAGCAGCTCAAGTCGGCAGAAATATGATAAGATTACATTCAAGCATTTCAATTGTGGAAGAGGAATGCTTAAAATTTTGAAAATTTATATAAACTCGATCTGGATTTTACTTATAAGCATCAAGTAGCTTACAAATTTTGAAATAATTTCCAAAACCATATTAATGAAGAAAATTCACTGGTTTAACATTATTGCATATACAGCGTGTTTCAAAAAAGGTGATCCCGTTTCTAGGATAGATAGAAGACTGAACAATATTTGGGGTTTGCTCAGTAAACATATAAACTTTGCGCTAATTCCGAATCATTTTCCAAAAACTTTTCAAAAAGCTATTTCTACAAAAAATATTGGAATCTTTGGCAAACCAATAATGGTCCAATCCTGGTTGAAATCTGGATGACTTAGCTCAGACCAATCTATAGTCAGCCAAGCTTGGCTGAACTCTATATAACCTTACCTTGGACATCCTATAGTAACCCAAGCCGAGCTGAACTCTGGGTAACCCGACCTCGGCCATCCTGTAGTCAGCCAGGCTTGGCTGAACTCTATATAACCTTACCTTGGACATCCTATAGTAACCCAAGCCGGGCTGAACTCTGGGTAACCCGACCTCGGCCATCCTGTAGTCAGCCAGGCTTGGCAGAACATTCTTTTATGCACAAAAGACAATAAAAAATAGAATAATAAAAAATAGTATCATTTCTTCATATATTTAATTATTTAACTAATATTTTTATGTTCATTAATTAGTAGAGCGCATTGATAGGATTTTGTCATAAAACTAATTCTATTAACAATATATTAAAAATTTATCTTTACAAGCAACCAGCCTGGTCCAGAGCTGCAGATCAGTCTTGGGTTTACCTAGGCAAACGGGCCTGGTCCAGGCTTACTCACCAAGCGAGAGACATTGTTATCATCCCAGAGTCCCACCAGGTCTGGGCCAATAACGGCTTCCAAGCTAGGGCCAGAGTTGTAGATACTTGGCCCAAGTCTGGGCCTATACTGGGCCCATCGTAAAATCCTATATGGGCTTTTGTCCTCTTCTCACGAAGAAAACTACTCTTTCGCTCTTCAACAGTTATTTTAAATGTTTCTTTTAATGTTTTTATTCTCATTTTCTTCACTGACGCTACTTGATCTACAAGAAGTGGTCTTCATACTGTTTATTTTCTTCCTGGTAACTTGAGTAGCTCTCAAATCTGATTCATTGTTTTTTTCTGATATCATCGCTCATGCTTGCACTTTTGGTTATGACAAATATCAACACCTCGTAAGCCACTTCAATATACCTGTCATTATGGGATACGATTTTTTGCTTTAACGACAAAACTATGTAAGCCGCACATGTGGATGGAGTACGTCACTTAAGTAATATTGCGTGTGATATCTGAGATTTTTCTTTTTAAATATACAGTTGTACTCATCATAGAGTGATGTAAAACGTATCGTGTTTATTTTTGAAGAAAAAAATGTAAAAACAGGTTAAACAGTTCATTAACTTGCGCGTCTTCTGACAGAAGTAAAATAATAGAATTTGTCAAAGTTATGAATATTTGCGTTTAAATGAGAAACTTAGAACTTTTTACGTTCTCAGATAAATCTTGTTTATCTGTATTTTAAAAAAATAATTATCACATACGAAAAGTTGTATGAGTTATACGTATCTTTCATGTCCAATTTCTACCATTAAGTTTTTCAAATTGTCTAGTGTGTTAACGGAGACCCAACCTCTTTAATGCTCCCACATAGTAAATCAAAAGTGGTACGATCAAGTAGACCACTTCATTGATCCAAGTTTTCCAATTCACCTTTCTTTAATATCGTTAGCCCCATGCTAAAATAACGAATGTGAAAGATCGCGTTTTTCAAGTTCGATGGTTTCCCGTAGTACTAACTACTGGTAATGTGATGAATCTGTTAAATGGTTGTAAGCCAATGTCATTTTCACGAATTTACAGCTTTTCCCGATTAAGTTATGCTATATTTACGAATATGATATTCAATAGTTTACCCAAGTAAACAAATAAAAAAATTCCTAAGCGTTATAATCTAAACTAGTGAAAATGCCAGTTTCGTTAGTTTTCATTACCACTAAGACAGTTGAATGCGCTTTTCTTGCATGTGTCTGTTTGCGTTATACATACACTCTCATTTAGAAACTATTAATAGTTTTTATTTTGAGTCAGGCCATTCGCAAATGGAGTATGACGCGGTCCACTCTAAGATTGAGGCTAAAGCAAAAAATATACCAGAACACGTAACCTCTGACTGGGACCAATGGATCAGATTGCCGCGTACAAAACCCAAACCTTTCAATATGACTAGGCTCTAGCATGATGATTTTTCAAATTTTAATCCTTATAAAGACAAGTTTGTACCAGAAACCACTGAGAGAAAGAAAAACTCAAAAAGTTTCAATTCTTGTATGTGATTTCAATCGGAAATCTGAATTGAATTAAATTTTTGTCAAAAGTAATTTTGATGACATTGATTTCGATGTTTTGATCCGAAAACGAAAACGAGGAAAAAATTTCTTTACTCCCAAACCTTTTATGCCATACGATGGTCAGATTTGTATATAGGAGGTGAGAAGAAAAAGAGATTTATTGCAACTATGCAATCAATGCCCAGGGCATACAAGTCTTTTTATGAGGAGCTTCTGAGTTTCAAATCAGTCCGCGCTTCTCTGGCAGAACCCGATAATACTGAAATTGAACAGTAAATTCATTTTTTATGTATTATGGGTTTTCGATGAATCGTTTGTAAAATGTAACTAAATTACTTACCTGATTATTTACTTTCCATTAATAAAATATTATATTTTTAAGGAATTTATTACCTCATCTTGTGTTTTTCTTGGTAAAAAAAAAGTTTTTTTTATCTTTTCATCTTTTTCAATTTTCCCCTATTACCTACTTGGATCCAGGAATACCGCAATGTTTGGATACACTACTAAACAAAGATATTCTAAATTCAACAGCTTAGCGATCAATTTCAAATCTCATCAGAATGCCTCATGAAGATTCCAAACGTCTGTTCGGATCATCTCCTGAGATTTCATGATCAAGCTGCACTTGTATGTCTGCAGCAAACGATTAAAAAATGTTTTATTATAAAGCAATTACTATTGTAGTTTTATGAGGGTTGCTTCCTAATGACAGAATTTGAAGCATCCCTCACCCTTCCAGTTTCATTTAATTTCGTAACAATATTCTGAAATATTCTTAATTAATTTGTTATTTTCTCTTCTTCACTTTTCTTCATACATCGTGAGTGATGATCATGTCAAACGGTTTCAGCACTTCTATCAACTTCGTTGTTATATGTTTTGTAATCGGTATTGGATTATTATTATCAGATAATAGATTGGTATATAGTAATATTCTCGTTGTTTTTGTATTAAATCTAAGTTGACTCTCATCACGAATAGAAAATAAATTGCAATTTTTGTTACGTAACATCTAAACGAATGTGCTTATTTAACTATCCCTCTCTCACACACAACGTTGATGTTAACGAGATGAGAAATGCCCGCCTGAGGCGCCAAAAACGGTAGATGATAACGATATTGGTGTAACGTGTAAGCTTCAGGATTACCTTTACAAATTAAATTATTTTCCACTAGCTACAAATATCTGAGCCTGTTTATTAGGTAAATTGATGGGAACATACATATCAAATAAGTGGATAAAAAACATTTTTTTGTAGTAAGACAAGAATAAATAGCATATTGTGATAAAAGACTTATACACACACATTTCGTCTGAAGCAAGGGGACGCTTTTTCTTGTATTCTGTTCAGCCTGATCTTAAAATAATATTTAGGAGGCTGTAGACCAACCTGAGAAGAACCCTACTCAACCAATTAAGACAGACGGTGACCTACGATGTCGAACTGCCAAGCAGAAGGAAAATAGAGCTTAGAGAGGACTTCCGGACTTTCAATGAAAAACCAAACGAGAGAGCCCAGTGTAAACAAAGTTAAAGCAAAGTACATACTCATGTCGCGCAGCCGAGACCACGCAGACACGGCATAGTTTACGGTAGTTAACTACACCCTCGAGCGAGTTAACAACTTGAAATATATTGGCTCTATTATAACAGAAAACACTAAGACTATACTGGAGGTGAAGGAGAGAGTGAAAGCTAAAAACAAGGCGTATTGCAGTGCCTTTAAGATTCTGAAATTCCGCCTATTTAGCAGGTACATAAAAGAGAGGATCTACTCTACAGTACTAACGCTAGTCGTCATGTATGCTCCTGAAACCTGGGCAAAGACTGCTATAGAGGAACTAAGACTCAACTCGTGGGAGAAGAAAGTAATTCGTCGCATCTATGGCTCAATTCAAGATTGAAAAGGATTGCGCAGTAACGGTGAGGTTTACGCCCTGTATGGAGCATTTTGGTAGCAGAGATCAAACTCGGGAGTCAAACTCGCTCAACTACGAAGCCAGGATGGTCGAAAACTACCCGAATGACTACGAAGACCAAGAAGATGACAGGACACAATAGAACAGGGCTTAGAAAGAATTAGGCTTCCAAAACTGGCAAAAAAACTCAACATCGAGTAGAATGGAGGACAGTTGTGTGGGATAATAAGGTACTTCAAGGACTACTTCAATTGGTAAGGTAAGGACAAATTTTTTTTTGTTAAAACAGATCGTGATTTTGAAATTCATGTTGTAGGTGGTCTATTGATTGATATAATATGTAAATTGTCAATGTCTTCACTGGTATGAATTATGCTTGAAATTGATTATTTTGAAATTTGAAACAGTATTCTTTGGATCCTTTTCCCTTTTGTACAACCGTATAAAAAATATGAAAAGACGATATTTTCATAGATTCATGTGTTGAAAATAAAAAAAAATGTTTCCTATCTAATTCAAAATTGTTGAGCTATTTTCGTTGAAATTATCTCGGAATGTAACAACTATGTAATAATTGCTCCAGGGATTTTGAGAATTTTAATCAGAGTTTGCGAATATCTATTCATCAAGAGATTTTATTAAAGACTGTGGAAGATTATGTCAGGTATTTGACGGGTAGATTAATTCCTTGTGTTGAAACCCTTCATCGAAACTATGAAAATAACTCAAATACTTATTACTCCCTATAGCATATTGCAAATTATATTCTAGCGAATTATTCAGTTAACTCGAATTTAGAGACAAAACATAACTGATTCTGATGGATTTTGAGAGAGGTGGAAAAGTTTTTGCTGAGAGAGAGCATCGACATATCCGAATTTTTCAATTCAATAAAATGCCAATTACAAACTTTAAATCTTCTATCTTCTCATAAGATATCAAAAAATTTTCAACAAAAGCAACTGATAATATAGCGATCAAAATGAGTGATTTCTTTTTATTTAATAATAACCTTACTCTAATATTCGAAAATTTCAAGTTGTTTTGTCAAGAGGAGTAGCAAGCGCTCATCATGGTGATGAATTGTGTAGCTTGCTACTTACTGATGATGATACCAATGTTATTAATATTAGAACGAGTAGCTCATCACGGAAGTTTGTGATAATGGATCCTCTGTGTTTGTATTCGAAACTTAAATGTTTTAAGGCAAATGACAATTGCACAAATGTGTAGTAAGTTTTAGAAGGTCTCAGGCGACTATTTCAGGAGATGATGGAGGAGATACTCTTCAACTAAAACAACATGGAGACTGGAAATCAGAAGCGGTAGCGGAGGACTATGTTGAAAATAACATTGCTGTTAAAAAACAATTGCAGAATGGTGAAAAGACAACTTCAACTTCTACTTCAACTTCTACTTCAACTTCTACTTCAACTTCCACTTCAACTTCCACTTCAACTTCTACTTCAACTTCTACTTCAACTTCTACTTCAACTTCTACTTCAACTTCTACTTCAACTTCTACTTCATTTCTACTTCAACTTCTACTTCAACTTCTACTTCAACTTCTACTTCAACTTCTACTTCAACTTCTACTTCAACTTCTACTTCAACTTCTACTTCAACTTCTACTTCAACTTCTACTTCAACTTCTACTTCAACTTCTTCTTCAACTTCTACTTCAACTTCTACTTCAACTTCTACTTCAACTTCTACTTCAACTTCTACTTCAACTTCTACTTCAACTTCTACTTCAACTTCTACTTCAACTTCTACTTCAACTTCTACTTCAACTTCTACTTCAACTTCTACTTCAACTTCTACTTCAACTTCTACTTCAACTTCTACTTCAACTTCTACTTCAACTTCTACTTCAACTTCTACTTCAACTTCTACTTCAACTTCTACTTCAACTTCTACTTCAACTTCTACTTCAACTTCTACTTCAACTTCTACTTCAACTTCTACTTCAACTTCTACTTCAACTTCTACTTCAACTTCTACTTCAACTTCTACTTCAACTTCTACTTCAACTTCTACTTCAACTTCTACTTCAACTTCTACTTCAACTTCTACTTCAACTTCTACTTCAACTTCTACTTCAACTTCTACTTCAACTTCTACTTCAACTTCTACTTCAACTTCTACTTCAACTTCTACTTCAACTTCTACTTCAACTTCTACTTCAACTTCTACTTCAACTTCTACTTCAACTTCTACTTCAACTTCTACTTCAACTTCTACTTCAACTTCTACTTCAACTTCTACTTCAACTTCTACTTCAACTTCTACTTCAACTTCTACTTCAACTTCTACTTCAACTTCTACTTCAACTTCTACTTCAACTTCTACTTCAACTTCTACTTCAACTTCTACTTCAACTTCTACTTCAACTTCTACTTCAACTTCTACTTCAACTTCTACTTCAACTTCTACTTCAACTTCTACTTCAACTTCTACTTCAACTTCTACTTCAACTTCTACTTCAACTTCTACTTCAACTTCTACTTCAACTTCTACTTCAACTTCTACTTCAACTTCTACTTCAACTTCTACTTCAACTTCTACTTCAACTTCTACTTCAACTTCTACTTCAACTTCTACTTCAACTTCTACTTCAACTTCTACTTCAACTTCTACTTCAACTTCTACTTCAACTTCTACTTCAACTTCTACTTCAACTTCTACTTCAACTTCTACTTCAACTTCTACTTCAACTTCTACTTCAACTTCTACTTCAACTTCTACTTCAACTTCTACTTCAACTTCTACTTCAACTTCTACTTCAACTTCTACTTCAACTTCTACTTCAACTTCTACTTCAACTTCTACTTCAACTTCTACTTCAACTTCTACTTCAACTTCTACTTCAACTTCTACTTCAACTTCTACTTCAACTTCTACTTCAACTTCTACTTCAACTTCTACTTCAACTTCTACTTCAACTTCTACTTCAACTTCTACTTCAACTTCTACTTCAACTTCTACTTCAACTTCTACTTCAACTTCTACTTCAACTTCTACTTCAACTTCTACTTCAACTTCTACTTCAACTTCTACTTCAACTTCTACTTCAACTTCTACTTCAACTTCTACTTCAACTTCTACTTCAACTTCTACTTCAACTTCTACTTCAACTTCTACTTCAACTTCTACTTCAACTTCTACTTCAACTTCTACTTCAACTTCTACTTCAACTTCTACTTCAACTTCTACTTCAACTTCTACTTCAACTTCTACTTCAACTTCTACTTCAACTTCTACTTCAACTTCTACTTCAACTTCTACTTCAACTTCTACTTCAACTTCTACTTCAACTTCTACTTCAACTTCTACTTCAACTTCTACTTCAACTTCTACTTCAACTTCTACTTCAACTTCTACTTCAACTTCTACTTCAACTTCTACTTCAACTTCTACTTCAACTTCTACTTCAACTTCTACTTCAACTTCTACTTCAACTTCTACTTCAACTTCTACTTCAACTTCTACTTCAACTTCTACTTCAACTTCTACTTCAACTTCTACTTCAACTTCTACTTCAACTTCTACTTCAACTTCTACTTCAACTTCTACTTCAACTTCTACTTCAACTTCTACTTCAACTTCTACTTCAACTTCTACTTCAACTTCTACTTCAACTTCTACTTCAACTTCTACTTCAACTTCTACTTCAACTTCTACTTCAACTTCTACTTCAACTTCTACTTCAACTTCTACTTCAACTTCTACTTCAACTTCTACTTCAACTTCTACTTCAACTTCTACTTCAACTTCTACTTCAACTTCTACTTCAACTTCTACTTCAACTTCTACTTCAACTTCTACTTCAACTTCTACTTCAACTTCTACTTCAACTTCTACTTCAACTTCTACTTCAACTTCTACTTCAACTTCTACTTCAACTTCTACTTCAACTTCTACTTCAACTTCTACTTCAACTTCTACTTCAACTTCTACTTCAACTTCTACTTCAACTTCTACTTCAACTTCTACTTCAACTTCTACTTCAACTTCTACTTCAACTTCTACTTCAACTTCTACTTCAACTTCTACTTCAACTTCTACTTCAACTTCTACTTCAACTTCTACTTCAACTTCTACTTCAACTTCTACTTCAACTTCTACTTCAACTTCTACTTCAACTTCTACTTCAACTTCTACTTCAACTTCTACTTCAACTTCTACTTCAACTTCTACTTCAACTTCTACTTCAACTTCTACTTCAACTTCTACTTCAACTTCTACTTCAACTTCTACTTCAACTTCTACTTCAACTTCTACTTCAACTTCTACTTCAACTTCTACTTCAACTTCTACTTCAACTTCTACTTCAACTTCTACTTCAACTTCTACTTCAACTTCTACTTCAACTTCTACTTCAACTTCTACTTCAACTTCTACTTCAACTTCTACTTCAACTTCTACTTCAACTTCTACTTCAACTTCTACTTCAACTTCTACTTCAACTTCTACTTCAACTTCTACTTCAACTTCTACTTCAACTTCTACTTCAACTTCTACTTCAACTTCTACTTCAACTTCTACTTCAACTTCTACTTCAACTTCTACTTCAACTTCTACTTCAACTTCTACTTCAACTTCTACTTCAACTTCTACTTCAACTTCTACTTCAACTTCTACTTCAACTTCTACTTCAACTTCTACTTCAACTTCTACTTCAACTTCTACTTCAACTTCTACTTCAACTTCTACTTCAACTTCTACTTCAACTTCTACTTCAACTTCTACTTCAACTTCTACTTCAACTTCTACTTCAACTTCTACTTCAACTTCTACTTCAACTTCTACTTCAACTTCTACTTCAACTTCTACTTCAACTTCTACTTCAACTTCTACTTCAACTTCTACTTCAACTTCTACTTCAACTTCTACTTCAACTTCTACTTCAACTTCTACTTCAACTTCTACTTCAACTTCTACTTCAACTTCTACTTCAACTTCTACTTCAACTTCTACTTCAACTTCTACTTCAACTTCTACTTCAACTTCTACTTCAACTTCTACTTCAACTTCTACTTCAACTTCTACTTCAACTTCTACTTCAACTTCTACTTCAACTTCTACTTCAACTTCTACTTCAACTTCTACTTCAACTTCTACTTCAACTTCTACTTCAACTTCTACTTCAACTTCTACTTCAACTTCTACTTCAACTTCTACTTCAACTTCTACTTCAACTTCTACTTCAACTTCTACTTCAACTTCTACTTCAACTTCTACTTCAACTTCTACTTCAACTTCTACTTCAACTTCTACTTCAACTTCTACTTCAACTTCTACTTCAACTTCTACTTCAACTTCTACTTCAACTTCTACTTCAACTTCTACTTCAACTTCTACTTCAACTTCTACTTCAACTTCTACTTCAACTTCTACTTCAACTTCTACTTCAACTTCTACTTCAACTTCTACTTCAACTTCTACTTCAACTTCTACTTCAACTTCTACTTCAACTTCTACTTCAACTTCTACTTCAACTTCTACTTCAACTTCTACTTCAACTTCTACTTCAACTTCTACTTCAACTTCTACTTCAACTTCTACTTCAACTTCTACTTCAACTTCTACTTCAACTTCTACTTCAACTTCTACTTCAACTTCTACTTCAACTTCTACTTCAACTTCTACTTCAACTTCTACTTCAACTTCTACTTCAACTTCTACTTCAACTTCAACTTCTACTTCAACTTCTACTTCAACTTCTACTTCAACTTCTACTTCAACTTCTACTTCAACTTCTACTTCAACTTCTACTTCAACTTCTACTTCAACTTCTACTTCAACTTCAACTTCTACTTCAACTTCTACTTCAACTTCAACTTCTACTTCAACTTCTACTTCAACTTCTACTTCAACTTCTACTTCAACTTCTACTTCAACTTCTACTTCAACTTCTACTTCAACTTCTACTTCAACTTCTACTTCAACTTCTACTTCAACTTCTACTTCAACTTCTACTTCAACTTCTACTTCAACTTCTACTTCAACTTCTACTTCAACTTCTACTTCAACTTCTACTTCAACTTCTACTTCAACTTCTACTTCAACTTCTACTTCAACTTCTACTTCAACTTCTACTTCAACTTCTACTTCAACTTCTACTTCAACTTCTACTTCAACTTCTACTTCAACTTCTACTTCAACTTCTACTTCAACTTCTACTTCAACTTCTACTTCAACTTCTACTTCAACTTCTACTTCAACTTCTACTTCAACTTCTACTTCAACTTCTACTTCAACTTCTACTTCAACTTCTACTTCAACTTCTACTTCAACTTCTACTTCAACTTCTACTTCAACTTCTACTTCAACTTCTACTTCAACTTCTACTTCAACTTCTACTTCAACTTCTACTTCAACTTCTACTTCAACTTCTACTTCAACTTCTACTTCAACTTCTACTTCAACTTCTACTTCAACTTCTACTTCAACTTCTCCTTCAACTTCTACTTCAACTTCTACTTCAACTTCTACTTCAACTTCTACTTCAACTTCTCCTTCAACTTCTACTTCAACTTCAACTTCTACTTCAACTTCTCCTTCAACTTCTACTTCAACTTCTACTTCAACTTCTAATTCAACTTCTACTTCAACTTCTACTTCAACTTCTACTTCAACTTCAACTTCTACTTCAACTTCTCCTTCAACTTCTACTTCAACTTCTACTTCAACTTCTAATTCAACTTCTACTTCAACTTCTACTTCAACTTCTACTTCAACTTCTACTTCAACTTCTACTTCAACTTCTTCTTCAACTTCTACTTCAACTTCTACTTCAACTTCTACTTCAACTTCTACTTCAACTTCTACTTCAACTTCTACTTCAACTTCAACTTCTACTTCTACTTCAACTTCTACTTCAACTTCTACTTCAACTTCTACTTCAACTTCTACTTCAACTTCTACTTCAACTTCTACTTCAACTTCTACTTCAACTTCTACTTCAACTTCTACTTCAACTTCTACTTCAACTTCTACTTCAACTTCTACTTCAACTTCTACTTCAACTTCTACTTCAACTTCTACTTCAACTTCTACTTCAACTTCTACTTCAACTTCTACTTCAACTTCTACTTCAACTTCTACTTCAACTTCTACTTCAACTTCTACTTCAACTTCTACTTCAACTTCTACTTCAACTTCTACTTCAACTTCTACTTCAACTTCTACTTCAACTTCTACTTCAACTTCTACTCCAACTCCTTTTTTACCTGCTGATGATTATGCTACCGTAAATAACATTGTCGTCAACATACCCACTTCTAACTTTACAATGCTTCCGAAAATAAATCGGAAATGGCGATTCACGTGACATGCCATAATTGCATCGTCACGATATATTTGACGCTTATTAGAAAGGTGCCAAAAATGGTATTAAGTGCTAATTTTGAGTTTACCATAATTTTTAACTAAAATTGTGGTGTTGGAGGGAACAAAGGCAAGCAGCACCAGTGCAAACAGAAGATAGCAATTATAATCTGAAGTTCACACCGACTATTTCCATTGATGTATTCAATGCTACCTATAGATTTGCTGGTCTTAGAACGACATGAAAATCACTTAGGAACTGACAAAACTACAACTCGAAATACCCTTATGCTTGGATGGTAACTGAGATGAGAGACACAAACAACTGGACGAGAACATTAATTCAAAATTTACCTGAGTGTATAAGCAGGAAACACGCCTCATACAGACACTCCATGGACGTGGATGTTTCAGAGCTTATAGAAATTGGACTAATTTTTCCACGATGATTTACGATGTTCTTGGGATAAAGAGAGCTGACTTTCAATGAAGATACATACCTCAGAACTCAACAGTAATAAACTGAAATAATACATTAGGCAAACTGAACTTTTGAAGTAATGCTTACTTGAAGCAGTTTAGTGAAATAAAAGTGTATATAAAATTCGTTTATTTTGAAATTATCATCATTCTGTAGTAGTTTGTTTTGTTGAATACATACATACTTCAAAGGAAATTGATGAATAGTTTAAGAGCGAAACTTTCTCAAGTATCCCAAACTAATCTCTAAGAACCATTAAGAATGTTTTGATAAAGCTTCTTGTTAATCAATACATCTAAAATACTCTGCAAACTTTGTCCTTCAGAGAGAAGCTACTATCGATATTTCACAGGTAATGGTATCTTTCCAGTTACTTTCCTCCGTCCTCGTTAATCGAATATTGGAATTTACGGTTCGAAAGAGGGTTTGATGATTATAAAGTTAGTCAAGTATGTGTCCTTATATATTTAATCAGAAATATCAATAAGAGGTATCACTAAAACGTAAGAAATTCCACATCGTCGTTATTCAAGTGAAATTGATCATGAAAACAAATTATGTTCATTATCTGAAAATCATCCCCCACCCCTATCGACTTGGGATTGTGGGGGATAATAATGAAAAGTGTAGTGAACACACACATAAAAAAATATTCCAGCCGTTGGTTAAAAAAATATATAATAAAGAGCGGGTTGAAGAATAAAAATTTGATATTTTTGGAATTACGTGTGTTAACAAATTATAAATTTTATTTGAAAATATATATACAAATAAACAGCTAAATAGTGAAAATACATATGTAAAAATTGAAAATTCAATAATTTTTTTTATGGTAAAATAAGGTGAAAAAAGGATCAAAGAGTGTGGCGGTGGGGTGTTGAAAGAGCACGGAAAGATGTTGTATTAATAGTGCTCTTGAGTAGAACCTAACCTAACCTAACTTAAAAAACAATGACCGACGGCTAATTCCACCTTTTATATATTGTAATCACCTCCCTCTTACACCACCAAGTCGATAGGGGTGCGGGATGATTTTTGGATAAATACCCAAATTATTTCACATAAAAAATTCCAACGCATTTACATACGAATATCCAGAACAGCCTAAAACCAAATTAATCGAAAATATTCATCATATGCATAGAATTTTCTCTATTATTTGTTATTCGAAAAAATCATTCATTGCATTCTAAACATTGATACTTGATATCAATTCTTAGGCGGTTTTTATCGTCTTCTGATTCTCTTTTTGAAACACTTAAAACATGATCCTGTGACTTTCTCCGTTAACTTCTTACTTTTTTAAGACTCTAGACATCATTATTTGTTATAGTTGATACATGACATGTTTAATAGAAAGTTCGAAGCAATTTCGTCAATTTATCATCGATTCAAGATGGAAAAAATACTGTACAAGCTCAGCAAGAGCTTCAAAAGTGTTTGTATTTCGATCATTATGGACGTTCTGTTCGTCTAAATGAGCTGGTTAATCCAGAAAACATCAAAAAAGTCCACAAATTGGTTATATCTGATCGTAAATTGAAATTGCATAAGATAGCTGAGGCCTCAAAGATGAAGGCAGACAATTATGCATGAACATTTGACCACGAATTAAATTTTTCAAAGTGGGTGTCACATTTACTCACAGTCAATTAAAAACAAAGTGTTAATTATTTAGAGCAGAGTTTGGCCATGTTCACATATAATAAATCAGATTTTTTGCATCGATATGTAACAATGGATAAAACATGGATCCATCACTTCATTCCGGAATCAAAACGATCATCATCTGAGTGGACTGCAGTCGCTGAACGACGTCAGAAACGGTCTCATACGATTATGTTGAATAAAACTCCAGTGTCACCAAGATAGTGCACCCGATATCAACGATGGTTAAATTGAATGAATTACACTTCGAATTGCTTTCTCATGCACCCTATAGTCAATATTTAACTCCTTGTGATTAGTTACTATTTTGCCTATTTTAAGGCAAAAGACAAATATCGTTGAAATGTTTGTTCTAGCTATAACGATATATTTTTCTCGTCTTTGTCTATGAAAGAACATATTTATATTATATTTATGTATATATATATATATAACATATTTATTATATATATTATATATTTAATACTAATTTTAGGACCTAGTGATAGAAATTATTGTGAAATATCATGGGATATCTCTGTATTTGGAATATTTTCAATTCAATTATCTTGGGTTTTAAGAACGTTTCCCAATTTTAACAGATCATTCTGAATATTTTTTTTTTCAATTACTAACCATTTCATAATTTGAAAGCTAATATACCAACTTATTACAGATAAAATAACTGTTTGAGGTTAGGTTAGGTTAGGTTAGGTTTTTGGTTTCTCTTTCCTATCGTGTAGGTGAGTATTTTTTCTCAATGTGTGTTATTATTCTGTAGAAAAGTATGAAGAATGTTATTTTTTTCTATATTCTAAGAGGAAGCATCTTTTATTATATTTTTTCGCCATTTGCAGCTTGACCTGACAGATCACGATTTTGTATTTTCAAGAGTAAATTTACCATAAGTTCTTTCGAAGTGTCCTATATTTGTATGTGAATTGGAACGAGGTCTTTGCCAACCAGTTTATGAGCTCATAACTTGGTTTGTAGATAAATCAATCTTTCGCTCATTTTTTATTTTGAGGAGTCTCAAAATATCTATTTTTTGTTCTTGTCACAAAAATAATAATAATTTAAAAATAATCGACAGTTCATATATCTGTACAATCATAGACCAATTTAAGAGAGAAATAACAGAGTATTAGGCTCTTATGTAGAAGAAAAAAATCTCTTCCAGCAAAAAATGTACAAATCGATAGAATCAATGAAGAAATTTGAAGTAGCGAACTTATAATTGTTTCAACACCTAGAATAGTCTCCAAATCCATTACTTGACGAGTACTAGATGTTTATATTAGGAATCAATCAATCATTACTTAATCAAAAGTCTATTTTTTGTAGCAAAATCGTTAAATAAAAAGTTTTGATTTGAAAATTAATTTTATCTGCCATGCATTTAAAAAAATATATTTTGAAGAATATATGGAAAACATATTGTATCATCTGAATCTTGTATAAACTTTACTTTCACATGTATATAGATTTGGTGAAACATTTCTTCCACATTTCAAAAGTTATTGGAATTTATTTGTGCTCGATTTTTCGAGTTTTCACCATTCTAAAAGTTGGTAATTTCTCCAGACGGATGTTTTAGTGCTACAATGTCACGAGGCTGATAAAAACTTTACTGAACTTCAAGTTCCAACATGCGAAACTACTTCGAACAGTTTTCAAATAAGATAAAACAATGAAATTACGTAGAAAATGGAGCGTTGGCATATTTACATGCTGGCTGAAATATATTGTGATGTATCCACATGCTTTTATCAATAGTGTTACTTTTCTAGGGCGTATAATATATAGGGTAGGATAATTCATATTGGAGGATATGCCAGAAATAGAATTTCTACACCGAGATATGACAAAACTTCTGAATAGTCCTGATGGAATACCACTAATCGTAATGAAGAATGGCGCAGCTGAACTAAGAAGTCCGCCATGAAAGTTTTTTTCTCTATCATATAAAAGAGGTCTCTCCACTACAGATTGGAAAATTTCTCTTGTTTATTTCATTCCAAAAAAGGCAAAGAGGTGGCTCCTAATAACTACCGTCCGATTGATTTAGTCCCAGAAACTTGCAAAGATCATGGAGAAAGTCATTAACTCGCAAATAATGGAACATCTTGAGTTTACTAACATCGTCAGGGACCATAAATACGGCTTCCATAAACGTCATTCAACCATGGGCTTTCTGGCCTATATCACCATCGTATGGTCTGAAGCTATAGAGAAATATGGGGAATCCAGTGCTATCGCACTTGAAATATCGATGGCTTTTGACAAAGTTTGACCTGACAACTCTCTAAATACATGGAGATCATACGGTTTGTCATCCTCACTTATCCATTGGCTTAGCAGCTTTCTTTGAGACAGATCCGTCCAAGTTGCTATCGATGGACTCACCTTAGAAAGGTTTGAGGTCAACGCTGGTATTCCCAACGATGCATCTTGTCACCTACTCTCTTTTTCCTATACAACGATCCACTCGACAAAACTGCAGATCACCATCATCGATACTGATCTTAAAAATATTCTGGAGTGGTGTGGAAGCAATCTGATTGAATTTAATGCAGCAAAAACCCAGGGTGATATTTTTACAAAAGTAGACTGGTCTGCAGCTCAGGATTTGATACTGCTTGATATAAAATATCACTATCACCGCTTGTTGCGTGTTTAGGCTAGAAGCAATAAGTCCTGGCCGAAGCAGCTTTACAAAAACTTAGAGCCCTCTCTAAGACTAAAAACCTATATACCTGACCTGACCCGATACTATCACGACAAATGCTCTTGCGAGCAGTCTAACATAATACTGCCTAGTGCAAACCTGTGGATTCAGCTAGCAAGGAACGTTTTTCCCGAATACTACAACCTACAGAAGTTCAAAACTTCCACATGCATCTCCACAAGGCAGCCAACAGCCGAACTACTCGATTGTAATAGGTTTTACCATCTTGTGCTTGCTTTTTACATAAAAAAAGGAAGTCAAAAATCAATATATCGAGAAAATCCTACCTACTTTCATAGAAGTTGAAAATAATCAACAAAAATCGTTGTATCATTATAATTAAGAAAATTACAAGAGATGTTAGTCCAGTCGTAGATCTTGAAAATAGGAAGACGTAAAAACGCTATACAGCCGACATTTTTAAATAAATCGCTTCAAAAAAATTATTGTGAGCAGTTTTGGATATGTATTGTCAAATCACGTTTCTGTTATCTGGATTTATTTTATAGTATTTCTGAAAAGACATACTTAACAAACCTATTTTGTATGACTTCTACTGTGGTCTTATACTTTAAAAGATGCAAGACTAGGAACAAGATAAAGAAGAAGAGGTCTAGTGGATAAGGTTGATGTTGCAATTTTTCCTTGAGCTCGGCGAATGTGTAAAAATTTTTCTTTTTCTTAAATGAAACAGCTACTTTTTTATGAATTTTCTCATAAAGTTGATCCAAAAGATCACAAGACTAAGTAATAACTATGCCTTATTGTTCAATTTCTAGGCGCTTACTCGCCAAAGTACCAGGTTCCCGGTAGTCTATCATTTTCATTATCTTACATAATGATGAAACCAAGAATCATCTAATATTATATCATAGTTTTAGATGGTAATAATGAGAATAATTATCTAATATATTTCAATAATATTTTATGACTGGTGTATATTATTCAAATTCAAGTTTGGAAACATTCCAATTCCAATTGTAGAGATTTACCTGTATTACCGAAGTGCAGAAGTAGAATTGCTTAAAATAGTTTCATAGATATGAAAAATTGTTTCAACTGGATTCGTGTAGTCCTTTGACAAATCTTTCCAATTTGTTTTCCAAGTCGATACGTCGTAAACTCGGATTTATTTTATGGCGAATATAAGTTTCCAATGGAACTCGACAAGATAATAAGAGAGCAGATTTTAGGAAATTATATTATAAGAAGATTACTTATCTAGTTATATGAAGATGTATGAAATTGATTAAAAAATTTCTTGTGTATGTGTCTTTTTGAACAACAAATATAAGTATAAAAGAAGTATCTTACAAGTATATAGGATTTTCAAACTTCCGGCGGACATGCGCTGTAGGCGACTGCGAATCTCTCGTACTACACATTCCGCCATTGTTGGCGTCAGTCTGCATTGTGCTATATGCACGTAAACATGTCTGCCATTATTTATCCTCCCGCCAAGTGTGAATTGCGAAGTGAGATTCGTTTTCTACAAGCTGAAGTGCTTCAGGAATCCATCGAAGAATAAGTCGTGTGCATGGGGAAAACTTCATGAGAGATGGTGCTATGCGTGAATGTTGTTGAAAGTTTAAAGATAGCCGTAATGATGTGCATGATAAAGGTGGCCAAGGTCGCAAATCTGTCATTTCATATGACCTGGTTCAACGAGTTGAGAGAATGGTTAAAGATAACCACAGATTTACCATTACTGCTTTGTCTACGGCATTTTCAGAAGTTCCAAATCTGTTCTGAACTCTATTCGAATTCATTGGCGGTAACTTTCTTTGAAATGGGTATTGAAAAGCTTGTCAACAGATATGAAAAATGCCTCATGCTCTTCGGTGATTATGCGAAAAGTAACCATAAATGTACCAATCTATTGGTAATAAAATTATCGTTTTATATAAACCTTTTTTTTATATCGGAAGTTGGAAAAAAACCAGCCCCCGTACATATCGTCGTCTTCATTATCAGAATGCGTAACTCCTTCTGGCTGAACTTCACAGGAACAAGTGAAAACTATTTATTTTTACTATGCATGGGAATCGTTTGAATGCAATAATTAATCCAGTAGAAGTAAATATGAAGGAATTCAATTTTTTTCTAAATTTACAAATTACATTATTGAAGAAATGAACTTGACGAACTTTTCTTTGATGTGTATCCATTCTTAGTTGGAGTTAAGACTTTTTGTTCTTTTCATTAATCACTTTGCTTACAACATATTAGGTGATAATATCAAAGTGTAGACTCCTGTTACAAAAACTTTTTATTCGTATGATTAAGAATCAACCGACTCTATTGTCTTTAATTCAGGTCTCTCCGATCATGAACCGGTATTAAAAAAATCCTATTACTAAAAATGCTTCTCTTAAATTATGCCTTATCTTTTCGGTGAAAAGTTTTCAAAACTTCAGACATCGTTGTCAAAAAATTCACTGGAACATGCTCTCTGGTGATATGGAATTTTCTAGATTCATAAGAACATTAAATAGTCTGGCATCCATTTCTTTTCCCCTTAATTACCCTTAAATCATGGTGCGATTCTAATCTTCTGTCTCTGAACGTTTCTAAATCTAAAATTTCATCATTTAAAAATACTTTTCAGCCTTTTTTATCACCACCATTGACGTCGCTGAATCTGTAAAATTCTTAGCGCTTGTTGTGGGCAATTCCTTGACATGGTGATAGTTAAAAGCAAAGTTTTGGGCTCATATCGCGTAACTCAGAAATAGGTATACTAATGAGTAGGACCTTTGTTTTCAAGAACTTCCAAATAAGTTAAGTCAGAAAAAAATTGCTTGTTGATCTTGATTATCACATTATAATAACAAAAAAAATCACCCTACTTAGGTGTTTTCTCTATACCATACTACTGACATACTACATACCATACCTAAATTCCCATGGTATATTTTTGATCCGCCAGGGCTGCATCACTTTACAATCTGGCTATTGGCCCAAAAAGATTGTATAATACTGATGAAGCTCATATATATTTAACATTATTGAACACAATAAATATTGCAGACGATTTCTTGTATCGCATCATTTTTTTCTCCGACCACTAGTTGCTAGCAAATCTTATCTGATATGATGTGTTATACCTTGTCTAAAATTTTATCACAATATTTATGTGAATGTTTCTAGATCTTCTTGATTTTAGGTCTCCTCTGTTCCAAAATTAGATTTCTTAATAATTTTTGATAGAAAGATAAAATTAACGTTTCGACCTTTCTTTAAGTCTTTATCAAAATATGATATTGACACTGACAATTTGCATATTTATATTAATAAGTAGATCACCTCCATCATGAATATCAAAATAAGAATGGAATCAAAAAAGTACTTTGTTCTAATAAGAAAAATAAATTTTTCCCTAGTCCTCACATCTCAAATATGTGGAAATACTTAATCAATTAAATTATTTTATTAGAATTTACAAAATAGAGTTATGAATTTTATTTGAATTATTTAGACCTTTTTTATCATTCACAGCTTTTTCGTTCTCATGAATTTGAATCATTTTTGAAAATTCATAATTCATAATTGAATTTATGTTTTTTTGATATTTCATGGTTCGTTCATGCAGTTCTATTTTTTTTATCGTATTGATGACCTCTTAGTCTATTTTATAAATACTGAGATGTCTGCTCTATATAAACAGTGCCACAATTAGTACAAGGCAATTGATATATAATATTACTTCTTTTGTTTTTTTGAATATATTACATCAACCAAATATTTCACTGATTTAAAATTTAAAACACATTTGACTGCGAAATTTATGTTTATTTCATACGATTCATTAACTAGAATAATTTAATAATGAAATACTATTTATATTTAAAAAATTAACTTAACTTATTTGTTATTTGAATAATCCAGTTATGTACATTTTTAAATTTGATACTGAAATTATTGGTAGTTAATGTGAATACATCTTGTTACCTATCAAATTATTTTAATAAATATTATATTAGTATAAGTCATAAAGGACATAATACGTTAACCAAATATTACACTAAATTAAAATCTAAAACATAAAAAAAACAAAAAAAGTAATATTATATATCAAGTGCCTAATTGTGTACTAATTATGACGCCGTCTACATAGGGCAGAAATCTCAGTTTTTAGAAAATAGATTATCAAATATCAAAAAAAAACATAAATTCAATTATAAAGATTAAGAAATTCTTATTTTGATATTCATGATGAAGGTGATCTATTGATTAATATAAATACTCAAATTGTCGGTGTCAGTATCATATTTTGATAAAGACTTTAAGAAAAGTAGAAACGTCAATTTTATCTATCTTTTAAAAATTATTAAAAAACTAATTTTGAAACAAAAGAGATCTAAGATCAAGAAGATTTAGAAATATAAACATATTAAAAGGTCAAAGAAGATATTTATGTGAATATATCAATAATATGGTTAGTGACATTACAGTGTCGAAATCAGAAGAAAATATCGAAATTTTAGGAACAGTACACCGAATTAAGTTTTATACTGTGCTTTTCAGATAAAAGTATCCACCTTTAATAACTTTTGTAATACTGGTATTTAGAAAAAATCCAAAAACACGTCAATTTATGTTGGAAGGGGCAAGCATTATGGCTTATTTAAACTTACTGGAAAAGCCACCCCCTCACCCCTAGCAGCATCCCCTTTATTTTTTTAAATTACTTTTCATATTTTTTATGTAAAATTTGGATACTCCTCTTTGAGCTGATTTCAAAAATGTATAATACTTGTAGGTTAAAGTGGTTAGTTTATGAGATAAACAATTTTTCTTTTAAGAGCACAAATTTTACTTATTATTTACTTTCACCTTATTTGCCTGTACTAAAATGGGTTGTACAACAGTTCAAACTCTTTAATCTTTTTAACTGTGCTATTTATTCTACTTAAAAAATCCAAACAACAAAAAACTCTACTTTTTATTAAAGTTTGACATTGTCAACTAGAATTTGTAGTCACTATTGATAGTGTAATTTGATACATTATTTATTTTGTTTCTCTGAAATGGTTTACTATTTGCAAGAAAGAATTGAAATTGTAGGTTTATACTACCAAAATAATAATTGTGCAAGAGCTGCTGCTAGAATATTTAACGAATTACATGACGGAAGACATGCAATTCATAAGTATGTAATTCAACTGATGGAGAAATTTACCACAACAGGGTCTGTTTGCAATAAAGTGCATAAGCGAGAGGGACTCGTAAATAACGAAGCAATCCAAGTGGCAATTTTAGGGCAAGTCAGCTTAGAGGCTCAACAACCCCAATCGTTGTCAACAATAAGTAGAGCGATCGGTGTTTCATCTTCTACAGTTTTCCGAGTTCTACATAAATTCAAGTACCACCCATACAAAGTTAAGTTGGTGCACGAGTTGAATGAAGATGATTTTGATCGTCGTCTAGAGTTTTGCGAATCAATGACGCAAATTATCAATAACAATCCACAATTGTTAAACAATATTTGCTTTTCTGATGAATTCTCATGGTCATTAAATGGCTTAGTAAGTAGGCATAATTGTAGATATTGGGCTGAAAGTGATCCACATATTATGCGTGAATTCCATACACAACATCCCCAAAAGTTAAACGTTTGGTGTGGTATCCTAGGTGACCACATTGTCGGACCTTTCTTCATCAACGGAAATTTAAATGGTGAATCATATCTTGAGTTACTCAGGGAAGGGTTTGACCCACGTATTACAACAATAATAGAAAATGATGATAACCTTTCCGAAGATTTACTGGTATTTCAACAAGACGGAGCTCCCCCACACTATGCTATGCCTGTCCGACAATTTTTAAACGAAACATTCCCCGCTCGTTAGATAGGTAGAAGGGGGCAGATGATGGAGTGGCCACCTAGGTCACCGGATTTAACACCCCTAGACTTCTTTTTATGGGGGTATTTAAAAACAAAAGTTTATGCTACCCAACCAGAATCTCTGGATGATTTACGAGAGAGGATAGAAAATGAATGTCGACAATTAAATCCAGCCGTATTAAGCAATGTCAGAGAGGCATTTCAAAATAGATTATACCATTGTATGGAAGTTAATGGTACTCATTTTGAACACTTATTGTAACTTCATAATAAATAGCACAGTTAAAAAGATTAAAGAGTTTGAACTGTTGTACAACCCATTTTAGTACAGGCAAATAAGGTGAAAGTAAATTATAAGTAAAATTTGTGCTCTTAAAAGAAAAATTGTTTATCTCATAAACTAACCACTTTAACCTACAAGTATTATACATTTTTGAAATCAGCTCAAAGAGGAGTATCCAAATTTTACATAAAAAATATGAAAAGTAATTTAAAAAAATAAAGGGGATGCTGCTAGGGGTGAGGGGGTGGCTTTTCCAGTAAGTTTAAATAAGCCATAATGCTTGCCGCTTCCAACATAAATTGACGTGTTTTTGGATTTTTTCTAAATACCAGTATTACAAAAGTTATTAAAGGTGGATACTTTTATCTGAAAAGCACTGTATATTGAATATTTTGATCGAGTTTATTATTGTTGTAGCATTCCAGTCCGAATGTTCCTGGATCATTTTGTTTGGGTGTCGAAAGAACCTCCTCAACTAAATAAGAAAGAAAAACTTCAAAGAAGGTTTAGTGATTCTACAAAATTTATCTGGAAATCTCGCTTGTATTCACTTGCATTGCGCATCTTGTTGCATTCTGTCAAATAACTTAAGTTTAAGATCCACGATTTCTTGTCGAATAATGTGTATGTAGCATCAATTCTGTCCAAGATCTGCTTAACATGAAATTATTGCATTCGGTATCTTTTTACTTCAAACATAGTATGAAATGTAATGTAGTGTCTATTAGAGAGATTGTACTGCACTCATAGTAGTACGATAAATTCTACTCATAAAATCGTAAAACCATTCATCTCTTTATACGAAAATGTATGTATAGAATGACGAAATGCAAAACAATTCCGAAAAGATAATTCAATCGCTATACCGTGGATCTTTTCACAAACGAAGAGAAGAGCGAGACTTTTAGAAACGATAATAGTAATTCAACCATATTTTTAGACGGCGCTCTCTCGCAAAAATGATTTATATTCGAGTTTATAGTGATATACGGAGTTTTTATGAAAATTTACTCTACCACGTTTCATCGAATAAACAAAAAGATTATACTATTAAACTCTTTTTGTACACCTAGCTTTATATTCATGGATAATTAGTATAAAAAAATAAAAACTAAATAGCTAGAAATTAAAGGAAGACATTCGAAATTGTGTTACGACTTGTTAGAAAAACTACGATGATCATTTTTTAAGTAAGACTCTCTCTATAATTGAGTTCAAGAACCTACAATAGGATGGTGTGGAAATGCTTTCTGTTTCAGATTTCTAATAGTTACAAAAATTTGCTAAGAGGAGGTTTAATCAAAATAAAAATACTTCTTGAGTGTCCACCAAACCTATCAAAAGCCAAATTTTTGAAAAAAGAAGCCCATTTATTTTATACTTCTTAAAACATATTTAAATATGTTTTTTCATTCGAATAGCGAAAAAGTTTGAGATCACAAATATAACTACTTAGCTATATCATAGTCCTAATGATATATTAATAACTGCAGGGTCCGCAAACAGTAGACAAAACTTATACAAAATTATTATTTCACGTGTTAAGACCACGAAGCACTAGCTCACTTCTTCTAGTGCAAGTAACCCAGAGCTCACGACTTGGAGGTGCCTACTTATTGAGCTCCTCCACTTCCCAGCCGTACCAGCCAACCTATATCAAAACCTAGGACCTTGAAAATTTACAGTTAATTGTTAAAATTCATATTTCCTTTTGGTTTCAAAAGTTTATATTAAAGTTTGTGACTTCAGCTTTGCTTTTATGAAACCACATCTCTTCTCCTTGGCCCACTTACCGATGAAAAAGCTCAATACTTCGTTCCACAGCTTGTATATGACAACGAAATTTAGGAATCCTCAACTTCCTCTTCACTTGGGTTGCTTCTTCTGTAATACGCCGAAAAACTGGTGATTCGGCTTTGCCAATAGATTATCTCTGTGTGCTCACTCGCATCAAAGCTAATTGATGGTATTTGGAAATAGCATCACAAGGAACTGAGTGCACAAAAGATGCATTGCGCTGATTGAAAGGATCTATGACCTTGTGATAATTTGTGTCCATACATATAGAATACTTCAAGAGCTTTCAAAGATTTTGTGCACCATCAGAGCAAAAATTGCTTTCTTTTATACTGATTATTAAGGTAAATATTCTTCATTTTCAATTCCATTATTGGAGAATTATGAAGTCTAACCATTAAACCAACTCATTAGAGCGTATTTCATCTCATTATTACCGAAGCGCTTTCCACCAAAAATTTGCTGAGGTTTTGGAAACAGATTGAAGTTAATACTTCAAATCTTGGCCTTCAACTCAGGTCATCACGTGAAGCGTCCTCACTGAATTGCAGGCTGGACCAACTGATGACCAAAATCTGGATGCAGGTCGCTGGTGAGTGTCCAATCATTTTGATGGATATTCAGTAAAATGTCCATTTGACCGTTATCATTAAGCGCTTGTAAACACATATCGCTAATAGACTGGCGACTCTAAGACTGCAATACAAAAAAATTATACCACCTGGTACACAGATGGTTCCAAGATGACTTGTCCAGAGCTGGAGCTCGCTTGTGGAACGTACTATCGTATTCAAAATCGAAGTATTCGTTGTTATGTAATTTGTACGTGAGATCAGACTTTTCTTCTTTCTCCTTGTCCACCAAATTCAAATATTTATATTCGCTACTTCTTTGCCTCTGGACCTGAAAAACTCTGCTTCTATGTTTCTAGATTTTAGGGAGCATAATCGTACATCATAATCAGGAAGCATACATTTTATAGAATACAATTTTCCCTTTTAAATACTTAGAGGCTGCTTAATTGTTTTATGGGAGTCTATTTACACTGTTCACAGTTTCACCTGTATTCGGTTGTTTATGCAAAGTTAAATGATATAGATTGTTTAAAGGGTGACACCAGCAAATCCCATAACGTCCTTACTCAAACACTACTTTTATTTTGAAGTTAGAAATGATAGATATTTTTGATTGGCACATGCTTTTTAAATCCAAAAAACATGACACCCCTTTCTCTACCTGGTGTAATTCTAATGTGCTGGGTTTATCTTTCTCCTCTACTTCTTGTGAATATTGGCAGCTTCCACCTTTTTCCTCTATTGATGGTTTTGGACTGACAATATATTCAATTGAAATATTTGGATAGGATTTGAGCACACAGTGCAGCCAACGCAAATTTTCAACTCAGAGATCTAGTTGGGCACCAGATGGTTTCATCAGTCGAAGATTTTTCATGTTGACAGGGTTTTGTATGAATTAGTCGAATGAATAATTATTTTTGTGAATTCCTTTTTCAAAATATTTTGTTGTTAATTCCATAATTTTGACGGTCTGAGTCTCTAATGTCAATGTTCTCACATAATCAGTTGAGGTGGATTTTTCGCCACCAAAAGATTATTATAGATAACTATTTAATATGATATATGAGAACACTATTGATTTAAAAGTTTACCAAGAATTAGATTAGAAGAAAGATTAGTAAATTCAAAGTTTTATTGAAAGAAAAATTTTCATACTCTTGGTTAAATTTGATTATGTCTCTCGATTTATAAGCGGAAAAGAAATACATTTATTGCGCGAAACCCTGTATATATACTCTAACTCAATATCAATTAACTCTATTCATTTTAAAGTACTTGGAGAATTTGCTAATGGTTATGAAGATAAGAAGGGAAACCCTTGTCAAGAATTAGATTCAAGTTACATTGAAGTTTTCTCAAATAACCAATTATTTTTGATAAATTTGGAAACTCTCATTAAATTCATCACTAAGATACCTATATCAAAATAATTCAATACGAGGGTTGCTACTTAATTTTTGAGATATGACAACACCGATTTGAATATTTCGGATTTGACACTACCATTATAAAGTTTGACATTGATATTGGTGAATGTATTCAGAACTTATTGCCATAAAAATGTTATTTGAGTTTATTTACATATACTTGAAACATTCATTTTAGTTAAAAAATGGAATGAAATCAATTTCGACGTGAATGAAACCAAGAACAGTGCACCGATTAACTCTCTCCAACTTTTGTTGATGAAACACCATCTACAGTCATCAGGTTTCGCTGATTTTCCGAATTCAATCGTGGTTGTACTTTTCTACAGGACGAATTCAGTGAATGTCATTCAAAATCAAATATTATTAGACAAAACATAGATGATTTGCGTAAACTGATATTGTAATATCGTCAAGTGACATACCTTCAGATTGAGGCATACTTCGACATCAATACTTTCAATATCGCATGAACATTTAGATATCAAAAAGGCTCGTATCGATTGTTGCAAAGAAATAATGAAAAAATCCAATTGACGTCTATAGTATCGTAACAGGCGACGAATCATGAATCTTTCAAGCCGAGCCAACTCCAACAAAAGTTATTCGCGCTCGAAGCACTTTGAAGCAAATATTTAGTTATTTCCCAACTTCCTCAAGTGAGATACACCTTGATGTCATTATCAATTCCAGACATTCCATCTATCGCAAATACACTCATAACAATCGTTTTCTCAACGTTCAATCCTATCATCAACCGGCTCAAATTAACTCTGTCATTGATACATTCATATCACAATCCATCTCGTCAACTGACGCATCCAGTCGATCATCTAAAATCAATCCCAAATCTTCAGGAGCATCCACAAATTTTTATCCCTCCATCCTCCTTCACCGGTTTAAAAGATCAATTGATGGTGTCACTTAAATCAAAGGTGTAACAGACAAAATGTGCAGAATCTTAAGATCAGAACACCATGAAGTGTATGAAATCCCCTGCTCAGATTGCTCCCGTTCCCATATTAGCCAGACAAATCGACGTATTTCCATCAGAGCCAAGGAACACTTTGTTGTCTGTTACTAATTCCGATATTTCCTCCACCCAACATTGTGTCCACACCGGACACACAATCGATTTCGATAGAATCAAAACTATCGTCCTACTCCGCTCCTTCAAGTCCAGGATTATTCGAGAAGCTATCGAAATAGAGATACGTCCAAACTGTCTGAGCACAAGGGACGATAGCCAGAGACTGCCGGCAACTTGGAAACACCCCAACGCACCAAAAGCCCAAAACCCCGCAATAGGTCCTCTATAATTACAAGGTTCAGGTGACTAGCTGCCCAGTTAGCTCAAGGAGTGAGTGTGTTAGTGTCAACAGTGTTCTTGATGGTGAGCATCTCATTTTTATTTCCTATTTTGATCATTTTATATTTTCTGTTTCAGCTTTTCATTTCATCGGTGAAATTCCAAGTATAGGCAGATTGACGCCTTGGAATCAACCAAGAAAAAGGGGGGATTTGTTGCGTGGAGTAGGTAGATTGAGACCACGGAATCACTTCTTACTAATGAACGAATAACTACCCTTCTCTTGATAATGGCTCCAAAGGAGGAGCCAAAACGTCGAGAATTTCCAAAATTTCAACGCAGTTCTTTTGTTTATGATTTTAGATAACCTTTGTACCGAAGTTTGTTAAGTTAATTTCTTCAATACTCTGATTAACATGTTATGAAAATCGGAATATTTCAAATTTAATGCCAAATATTTATGGTGCTCTCACATTTTTAGGTCACAAAATAGGGTCATATTATATAGTAATTCCTTTTATTTCTTGTGAAAATAGAATTCTTAGAAGTTTAACGAGTACGAAGTTCGATAACTCAGAAATTATAAAAGTTACTTACAGATGAATTTAGCTCTCATTATTTTACTACCATAATTAAGTTCCGAAGATTGAAAAAGTTAGAAGTTGGGAGTGAAAATACTGTATCTTATTCAATTGTAAACAAAAAAAGCTTGATTTTACGATTAATTTTCTTTAAAACATCCCAACTAGAAATGCACCTACCCCGAAGTTTACTCCATCGCTTTTTAGTACATGTTTTATTTACTAGAACACCAAAACATTGTATTGTAGTGAAATAAACTTTTATACTTTCCTTTTCATTAAAATAATGTACTCGTTATTGAGTATACATATTCACTTTGATTTATTAAGTAATATTGTGTCAGCTCCAATTTTTACAATCACAAAATTTTTGTTGTTACCAATCAATAACTGAAACTAGGACAAGGTGAATGATTATAGTTTATATTTGGTTTGGATCAGGAGAATATTATTCAATAGTTATGTTGAATTACGACTCCCCACACCCATCACTGCGTTATTAGAGAGGTTATCAATTTAGAGCTATAAAGTTTCACCTCAGGAAACAGTCTTAGATTCAATTATTATCACCAGAAACAATGTTCTAAATGAAACCTGGATATCCATAAATAACATAAATTTGAAATTCAATCACTGTCAAAAGCCTCTCTTTGGGATTCTCGTAATCAACATGAAATGATTTGCATAAACAATATTTTCAGTCCCCTATGAAGCTCTTGAATAGTCAATCGACTGTTTTGACGAACGAATTTTACACATTTTCATTATCTAGCGATTAAAATAGCCTTCCTCCATTCCTAATTGACCCAATTACACTATATCTTACTTTCTGCGATACTGAAGAATCCAGCTGATCCATCAATCCTACTCCTGTTAAAAAGTATAAAATATGGAATGGCTTCAATGGCTAGAGATCTTCGTCTTCTATTTCAAATGCTCCCAGGTGTATTGCTCTGGAGTATTTCACATTTCGAGAGAATGTAGATAGAGGTTTCGTCCTCTGTGCAACAAAATCTGCACGCCACATTAACTGCTAGATCTAGGGTCTTTAGGTGTCTGTTGAGACGACGGTGCCCTTATAGAGCTCCTGTTAGTGTCGTTGATTCTTCTTACTTAGGTTGATACATTCTACTATAGCTATAGTTTCCCAGAAGAGTATTTGCCTGTCTCAGCCCCTGCAGGTTGTCCCAATAATTGGTTTTGCTTTTATTTACCTCATTTTCCAGTGTTTTTTCCATTGTTCTGTAGCTGTTACCACAGAAAGGTTCAGGACACATGAAGGGCATGTCTACTCCCGCTTTAACGAGCTTATCAGCCCTTTCACTCCCTTCGCTCCGGTTTGTCCGGGAATCTATTGTCAAGTAATTTTACTTGAAAATAGTAAAAATGATTCTTTCAGAAAATAAAATTGTGGATATTATACTGATTGATCCATACAAAGCGTTGAAGCGAGTGCTATCGAGACATCAAAAATAATTCCCCGTAAACTATAATCAAGAATAAATGATTCTTTATTCGAGAATGCTTTGCAATTTGTTTGGATAATATTTTCACATGGATAATTTCAGCCCGCTTTAAAAGCGAGCATGAGTGATTTTTACTCTAATAGAATCCAATATTTGAGCATTAAGTCAGGATGTTCGAGCTTCGTAAGCAGAGATGTGTACATAATGTAATTTATTTCTCTTATGGTTATTTTTTATTCATATAATTCCTTAATTTTCTACAGTACAGCTCAAGAACACGATTTGTTGGAATTATTTTTAATTGCTTTCTTGGATTGCTCGTGCACTCAATACTGGTTGTTTTTGCTATATTTGTGGTGAACGTATATCTACATTATGGTATGATTTAACGAGAGCCTCAAAATCCTCACGACCTTAAAACTAAAAAGCTTTATATTCTGCAACATCTTCAAGGATTCGTCAATCTTTCGAAAATTGCTAGCTTATTTTGAGCTCGACTCCCAAGCATACCCTTATGATACTCGACGCAACACAGAAGACAGCACTTCGACTTTTAGGCGATCCAAAGTTGACCAGAAACGTTGACAGCTTAGAGCATAGAAGTTAGGTCGCTGACCTGACTTTGTTTTACCGATACTACTACGTAAAATGCTCTTCCGAGCTGTCGAACTTGATCCTGTCAAGAGCAGTTTTTGGCTAGATCTACTCAACAGGCAAACGTAGTTGGCGAATATCGAGTTTGCTTGCAGACGGTCAGAACTTCAATTTATAGGTACTGTGGAATCTGCTACCAAGGTACGTCTTTTCCCGAGTACTACAACCTACAGAAATTCAAGATCAATATCCACAGACATCTCCTCACGGTAGACACCATTCGTGATTGCTTTTTACATAATAAAATCGAAGTAAATGGTCCTTGTATATACTAAACTTATATTTTGCTTAACGACCTCAAGGAAAATCACGGGAGGTACAACCTTTCATACATAAATCTTCTGTTGATCCAAATCTCTGTAAACCTGGACGAAAATATCGGGTAAACACTCTGATCCAGGCTTGGAATTGAACAGCTCAGAACCTCAACCATTAAATCACAAAGAGCTAAATAACTCTTGTAAAGAAAAAGGCTTGTTACTGTATTGTTCTAGGTATTTTGCAAAATATGGATTTTAAAAAATACCAAACTAGTGATTGGCGTCTTCTCATAGACACTAAGACAAAGAAATTTCAAATTGTTTTGCTTCATAGCGGTAATAAAAGTATAAACACCACAACTATGTCATTTGTGTTGTTCTGAAAATGGTAAACTTTCTATTGAGTCAACAAGGGGGTACAAAGACTCAACATACTTCCATGACTTCTTATTAAGCTCTGTATAATGAATCAGTTCTTGAGGACGCTTGACAAAAATTGCGAATGTTTTGGTTTTCCTCCACGTAAGTACTTAAACGAGTTACTCATTATATTCGTGGAAGACCCCAATTTTATCAAATCATTGACTAGAGTTGAATCCAAAGGCTTGAATTAATTTGCTTTTGTTATGAATACTAGGGTTGTTATTTGTGTTTTGATATAGACAAATAAAAACAAATATTTATAATTGGATATCGCATATTCTTTTTCAAATGCATGCTTTTGAACCAACTGGCGTAAGTATTTTTAAATCCTTGAGCTTCCTCCAAAACATGTGATTTGAACGCATCAACCGCTTCCTTGGGTATAGAAAAACATTGATATCGCAAATTCTTTTTAATCTACCGGAATAAGAAAAAATCATTGGGGAACAAACGAGGACTGTACGATGGACGGATCCATAAATTCTACGATTGCTTTTAATTACTTCTGGTAAAAAAATTATGATGTATTTTTCAGAATTGTCTATTCTTCGTTGCTCTAATGGAACATTAGTGACGACATTTTAAGTTATTTCGAAAGAGCAGGCAACCATTTGCTTCGAAGTACTTAATGCGTGAACAACTTTTGTTTGATTTGGCTCATGATTCGTCGCCTGATATCGAGAAGAATTTTTTTTAACCGATTATCAAATTATCTCTAAAATCGAATTTAGAAGAGTTAGGGTGTAATAGTGTCATGAAAAAACATTTCCTGAACTGGTATTTAGACCGATTTCCACAAAATCTAAATGATTTCAGTGACAAGCAGAGTGGAATATTAATTAGGAAAAGTGGATTCACATATGATGGTAAAGTACTGCTAGAGTTTGTAACGAGATCTACCTCAAGTCATCCATTCAACGAAATCTTATAAGAGATCACTTGACAGTATTATATAAAAGCGTATGTATGATTCTTTATAGTTTTTTGTCAAATTAATGAAACTGCTCATTCCAAATTAAAGCTCCTGGAAGTTTTCTCATAATCAGGGCCATAGAAATACCCAGTATCATGAAGAATTTAAGGGAAACAAAAGTTTGATGAAGTTATTATTCAAATTATGTTATTTTCATTTTTTAAGTTCCTGCTGCGTTTAAGCACTTGCCACCCCTAGTATATCTATTTCTAATGAGAATTGAAAATTGGATGAATTGAAGGCACTAAATCTCCTAATATTTTTTTTTGAAAAAGATTTCTGTATAAGGCACAATTTCACTATAACAGTAGAAGATTTAAAGTATAAATTGACCATAAGTCTGCAGTGAGGATTTCCAATTTCTTCAAAAGCAAGCGTCTCTCATTAAGCTTTTTCGTATCAAATTGAGTGGAAATAAATAGCTTTCTATTCCACTATTTCTAGATGTTCTGAGAAGAAGGCCTTTATATATCATTGGTCCTTTCACAGTCAATGGAAGGTTATTTTGAATAGAGTTTATAGCTGGATATAACGTGAATAATTTGGGATATTATATTAGCAGTTGTCTCCCAACAGTTAGAACAGTTTATGTATTAGAACATTCACCCCCCTAAAAATAAAGAGGGTAACATTTTAAATATTACTTTTCCATTATGTGGATTTAATTTTTCAAAATAGGTCTATTAAGTTCGAGGAAAAGTGCTTGAAAACAGAACGTGACAACATGAGATTAAAAAACAATATCAGTTAAATCTGTGATTTTAAAATTGATGTTTTATTTTGTGAGTGAAAAGTTTGTGGGAATTGAGCAGTTCCACTAATCAAATTAAATCACTTTTAAAACAAATCTCATACATTCAAAATTTATCTTTATATATATATATATATATATATATATATATATATATATATATATATATATATATATATATATAACTCTTCCTAAACGACTGGTCCAATTTGAATGAATGTTTTTGTGTGTGTTCAAGTAGGTTCAAGGATGGTTTAAATTCACAAATAAGCCGGGTAGATGCCGCTGCAATCGATATTTAGGTTATTCGATTTGAATCAATTTTTTGCGTTTGTTCAAGTGTATTGGAGGATGGTTTAAATTCACAAATAAGCCTGGTAGATTTCGCTACAATCTATATCTAGGTTATCTGATTTGAATCAATTTTTGCGTGTGTTCAAGTGGATTCGAGGATGGTTTAAATTCACAAAAAAGCCTGTTAGATTTCGCTGCAATCGATATCTAGGTTATCCGATTTGAATCAATTTTTTGCGGGTGTTCAAGTTGATTCGAGGACGGTTTAGATTCACATTTGAGCCCGGTAGATCTCACTGAAATCGATATCTGGGATATCCGATTTGAAGGAATTTTTGTGTGTGTTTTCAAGTGTTCGAGAATGGTTTAGATTCATGAATGATCCCGGAAGTTAGCGCTGCAGTCGGTTTCTATGTTAATTATGTATACTGCAAGTAAAATGCTGAATTGACTTGAATGATTTTTTCTGTACAGATTTTGTGTATGTAATGCATTCAATGCAATTTTTTTGTTCGCTGTTTTTTCTAATATGCTGGGCATTTGCCTTGACTATTAATAAGTCACAAGGTCAAACAATGTGGATTTGTGTGATAGATCTAGAATATCAGGTTTGTTCACATGGCCAATTAATTTTGGCGTTGGCAAACCATCAAGTTTATTCATTCATACCCATGAGGAATTGACTAAAAATATTGTTCATCAACTCGCATTAAGATAAAATTGAATATTATTAATTATAACGAATTGTTTTTAAGAAAATTGATGTTATTTCAATGTAAAAAAATAACAAAATTATCTTTTTTTTTTTTTTCTTAATTTGTTATTTGATTTGATATCATAATTGCTTGGTACATCATGCAGGATAACGTCTATCGAGTCCGCTAGTAAAATATAAAATCCAGGAGCATCTTATAAACTACTGAAGAGATATTAATAAGTATCAAGAAGATAATTGTATTCTAATCATTTTCTGAAACTCTTGACAATGTTCTAGAACTAATGACGTGATAATTGAAGTAACAAAGTTATTACTATTTTAAAACGTAAAAAATGTAATTCTTTTTCGAGTATAACCAGGATTGGAAGAGGATAACCGTTTTTATATTTGGCAGAGAAGAGACAGGTCTCGAAGAACAGTGGGACACACTGCATATCATACATAATCAAAAATCATTCTTCTAGGCTATTATGAATTCCATCCTAGTTCGGTCGAATACTTTCCCTCTCAGCGCACTAGAAGCTCCTCCTCATCACATGGTACTAGTTCTACTGTACTCAGGTCGCTTCCGCATAAGTCATCAGTTGTTTTCTAGTATTTGTCTCGGAAGGTTGTGTCGTTGCTCTTGACTTGAACATTTGCATCGTAGAACGACGATAAGTATGTCTCATCATACCTTCTTATGACATGTTTGATCCTTTTTGACTTGACGGTCTACTAGAGTGAGATCGTGAGTGCAGAGTCTTGAAACATGCTAAATAAGCTTATAGTATTTTCAAATATGTTATTGGTGATTTTGGAGTAAATTTTAAAACTACATATTTACAAGTGGTATAAGCGATATAAAATGATAATACATTATTTATTGCTATTACTACATTAACCATCTCAATTACACTGTCTGATGCTCGTTTCGATAACCAAATTATCCTCTTCAGAAACTGAAGGTAAAACAATTATTGTATTGGGTTATTGTGTAGGGTTTTTCAATAGGGACAATTTTGAATTATTTTGAATTTAGTTTGTGAACGCACTTTTTCACTTAACCTCGAACTGTCACTGTCAGTTTACTCAGGAGACATAACCTATTCATGATTGTGAAGTACACGAACGAACAGCGTCTGCAAATCCTAAAAATTTACTACAGAAATTCGGGGTCGGTTTAGTAAAAAAGTTTGAGTCTACATATTAGTTGTGTGATGTTGCCGTGCCAGTGAGACTACTGGTTGGTCAAAGTGTCGAAAATATCGCTGCCGTTGAAAAGTCCGTAGCAAATGATCCAAATTAGTCAATTCCACGGCGTTCTCAAGAGTTGGGCATCGCCAAGACCACTTTATGGCGAATTTTGCGTAAGGATCTTACTTTACACCCATGCAAAAGCAGGCTCACTCAAGAACTGAAGGTGATCGTTATCGTGCCATGATTATCGATTATATTTGTACCGAATTAGAATATATGAACTTGCACATCATGTGGTTTCAACAGGACGGCGCCACAAGTCACACAGCACACATTACAATCCATATATTAAATTTTAGTGAGCGTGTTATCTCAAAAAATGGACCGGTCGATTGGCCGCCCCGTTCGTGCGATTTAACGCCTTTAGATTTTTTTTTTGGCTACGTCAAGTCATTGGTCTATGCTAATAAGCCGACGATGTTGGAAGAGCTCAATGCCAAAATTGAACGCGAAATAGCAGCCGTTTCGGCCGAAATGTGTGGCCGAGTCATGCAAAATTGGGTCCAACGAATCAACCGCTGTTAACATGAGCGCCGTGGCCATATAAGCGAAGTCGAGTTCCATAAAATTTTTGCAATATCTCAAATGGTTTTCATTTTATTTTGAAAAAAAGTTGTGAAGTCCTTATTGGAAAACACCTTATAAATTTACACTCATCCAAAAACAGCGCAGGTCTCTATTGTTCGAATCAACTTAAAAACAAGCAAAGTAAACATACGCGGTGGTAAATTTGGAGCCATTAGAAAGTTCGTGAGGATGTGATTCAATTTCAGTAAGTCTCTGATGTATACAAATACGTAAAATATTACAAAGTCCCTGTTATATCCGAACATCAGTCAATTTCCAAAATTGTACATACCATGAAGCTTCATCTTTGCTAGATTACTTATCAAACGTCATCATATATTGAAGCTGAAAGTCTCTACGAATCTTCGGTATATTTCTATAAATGATAATCGCCAACTCCAATCAGCATCAATGTTACAACTTAATCGATCAAATTAAGTGTATTATTTCATATTATTTTATATCAAAAGTGATAGATTTTTCACATTGTGTTGAAAAGAGCACGTCGATTTTTTGATGAATACAACTGGAAATTAATGGAGAAAGTGACCCATTTTCTTAAATAACGTCACGATAAAAACCACCAAAACCTAATTCCGGCTATTATCATGAAACATGCGCTAAACCGCTAAATCAGTAGAGTGTCAATTTCACGTTCAAAACATGATCCATATCGGCGTGTCGCCAACTGACAAAGGTTTGAAAATAGCCAAAGAAAAAATCTTACGGCGTTACACTGACAGTGAAAGGACCTTTGGCAAAAACAGCTTCTCACCGGAATATGATAGAATATGGGAATAATGTGGAATAAGCCCCACTTAAAAGGTGAGTTGGGGCGGAAAGTATTCAAAGAGTTCACCGCTAAATAAAGGTCAAAATTTGATAATAAATGAATGATGTGACCAATTTGTCGTTTATTGAAGTAATTGTCTAATTTTAGATATGGTATATTGAAATTTCGACACATAATAGACCAAATAAATGATATAAATGGAAAACTATACTTAACATTTCTTCAAATTTCTTCTTCTTCTTTCTCTTTTCTTAAGAGCTAGTCTTGTTTTTTATTCCTTCAAGTTTGTTACTAGTAATTCGTTCAGATTCTAATCTTAAAATTGGTACATGTTTAAGACAATTAATTTGAGTAAAAGCACATACGAAACCTATTTCCAAAATTGTGGCTAGAGAGTTAATTATGATATATGGAACATTCAACAACTAAAGAAGTGTTCAATTCATAACCCAAACCAATGTGATATTTTTAAAAATCATTGCGGAAGAGTAACTTCTTTTTTGCGTAAGAATATTGAATTTCATCTCCATCGACATTTTTGTCGATGTCGATGGCTCAGAAATGCAAGAAGAGGCGCGCAACTTTTACTAATTTCGATATTATTGCATCTTATCAGAACGGTGTAACAACTTCTTTTTCGGAGTTTCTAGCTGCTATGTGGTTCGTGTACGTGGTTCGTGTACGTGTTCGTGTTACCACAATCAAACAGATGTTTCCAAGCACTATTGCCATTACATGCATTTTGATAGTAGTACGGAAAACGACACACATATTTATCAAACAAAATTTACACCTTAGTGGGACACTTTAGAGGCAATTGACACAACAACGCTTTTTTACTTTCTTCTTCTTTCAAATTAGACTAAGTAGCAGGGCTCACTGCAGGGACTTCTTTAAAAGATCAAAAATTCAGGTCCGTCCTTCTTTATTTATCACGCTTCTACGATTTCAGAAAGATTGTTGCACGGCTATCCACTTACGGAGCACGACTTTTATCTACCTACTCTACGTTCAGAATTAGTTAAGAGCTCAATATTTCACAATGCAAAAAAATGCACAATCACTTGTCAATTGAAATCAAATCGATATCATCTTTTCCCGCATTCCGCAATAATTTAAGGGTATATTCACTACAGAGTGCCCCTTCTACTCTGTAAAAGACTTCTATTCTAATAATAATGCTGCACACTGGTTCAATTTTTTCTATAGACTTTACTAATTATTACTTTTACCTATAATTTTGTTACTTATTTTGGTTTTCTTCTGTATATGGAAATTTTATTTTATTTGTATCTTTATTTAATTATTTTTAAGTTTGTTTTTTAGTTTTTACAAGCTTTTGTCTACAAATCATAACAATTTTTTGACAATAAGGCATATTACTTTCTCTCTCAACTCAATCAAACTACTTGAATATAGTCGAAGAACAAATTATTACCAGCATGCGTATTGGAAATACATCTTCATCAGTTATAGGAACTAACAAGTTTGGATCTTCAGTGCACTTTCAAGCAAATTGCTATTGCTCTGTATTTTTTCGATAAATGCAGACCTGTTTCCAAGCAATAAGCTTTTGGAATGTGTTACAACTTTTTATCGAACAATTATCAATGTCCTTGGGTTATTACTACTAAAAATTCATATGTAGTAATCGTATGTTTGATAAATATACCATTAGCTACATTCTTAATCTATCACTTCTGATAAAAGGCGACCTAGTTCTTTCGTTTTGGGCTGGGGGTTTTATCGAGAATATTATAATTAAGGTTTGTAGCGTAACATCTGAATTTAATGGGCACCTATTTAATTTTCTCCCAGTGTTCATTAATATAACGTTTCCTTCAATAGGGACACGATAAGAGGTTAAAAATCTGAAATTATAGAGACGATAATTACATTTCGTACACTTAGAACAAGCTGTACCCGAAGTTAATTGTGTAAAGCTACCATCGACGCTGAAGTAATGGTATCGAGGAAAACGTGAAAGTTATACTCAAAAGTAAATATGTGTATATTTTCAAAATTCCTTATAGACAGGGAAAGTGGAGTCAGAAAATCAACTTAATATTAACTTTTCTATATGAGAAATATTACATACCTAATTAAAAACAATTCTCTAGCAAATTCCGCTGAAGCTTGTGACGCACCTTGTATTTTGTTTAATAATTTGAAAATTTTCTTACTTATGCGGAAATTTAGATGAAATAACAAAATTAAATCAACGTACATATAGAGAGAACAATTTTTAAAAAGTTGGAGTGTGTGAAATGCCACACGGCCTTTTACGTTCTTTGTTCAAATATCTTTAATGTTCCTTGGTTCACTCATTATCGCTCAGTAGTCACTCCTATTTCAATTATAACGTACAATTTTTTGAAGGAACTAATTTTTTGACGACCTTGCACTCCATTCGATAAGCTGAATAAGATCTCAATGCTCAATAAGTTTCTTGGTCTACACTTAACGGTTCCCTTCAGTGGTCTGTACAAGTTTGTCCTTGAGTTAGTATTTGAACGATCTAACAATTCTAAGGAGTATTCGCTCTTGATTGTCTCTTCCTTTTGGAGATAGTCGATGAACGAAATTCCATGAGCATCCCAAAATACTGAAGCCGTAAACTAGCGGTTCTCTTTAATGATCTGTACAAGTTTTCCCTTTAGTTTTACATTTAAGCGATACAACAATTCTATGGAGTGTTCGCTTTTGATTGTCTCTTCCTTTTGGAGATAGTCGATGAACGTTATTCCATGAGCATCCCAAAATACTGAAGGCATAACTTACCGGTACCCTTCAATGGTCTGCACAAGTTTTTCCTTTAGTTTTACATTTAAGCGATACAACAATTCTATGGAGTGTTCGCTTTTGATTGTCTCTTCCTTTTGGAGATAGTCGATGAACGTTATTCCATGAGCATCCCAAAATACTGAAGACATAACCTACCGGTACCCTTTAATGGTCTGTACAAGTTTTTCCTTGAGTTTTGCATTCAAACGATCTAACAATTCTATGGAGTATTCGCTCTTGATTGTCTCTTCCTTTTGGAGATAGTCGATGAACGATTTACCATGAGTATCCCAAAATTCTGAAGCCATAACCTTCCCAGCTGATTGTTGTGTCATCGGACGTGGTGCACCGGCTGCAGTCCACACAGATAATGATAGTTTTGATTCCTAAATGTACGATCCATCTTTTATCCACTGTCACATATTGAGGAAAAAAATTTGACTTACGAGTATTACGTGTAAACATGGCCAAATAATGTTCATGTTGTTGCTTTCGATCGACTGTGAGTAAACGCTGCACTCACTTTGCAAAAAGCTTTCTCATGGTCAAATGTTCATGCATAATTGTGAACACACTGCCTTCTAATATCTTTACGGCATCTGATATCCTACGCAATTTCAATTAACGATTAGATATAACTAATTTGTGGACATTTTTTTATGGAGTAACCACTTCATATGGACGACCATGAGATTTAACACATCGTATTTTGAAAATTAATCCTTCATAAGCGTCATAATGTTATATGTGTTACCTACTGTTTCCTACTTAAGTAATTTCCATCCTTATTCCCATTCTACAGCTGACAAGTTAAAGTTTAGCTGCATTAAGATATTGTTTATAGCGATTAATTTTCATCTGGAGAATCGTGTCCGGGTATAGTTTATTTATTGTTTATAAATTTAATTCATAAGTTGTGTCCAGTTTTTTCACCTCAACAATCATATAGAAAGTGATTGTAAAAATCGAAATTCATGAGTAAATTTTACAACTCAGTTTCTTTTTAATGCGGTAACCAACCTCCTCTGGTCGTTAAGGTGTATTCAGATTCTCATATATTTAGTTAAGGAAAGGACCCAAGAGATTTTTCACCATCGAGCTTCGAAAATTTATAAACAAATCTCCCCGTAAAACGTTGAGGAAAACTGAATCTATCTAAACTTGCGGTTATATATCTTAATTTAATACATAACAACCATTGATAAATAAAGGTGAGTAAATTTTTAGTTTCATGATCAATTTGTAAAATAAAACCTACTAATCTACCATACGAGTATAATACAGAGGTCGGCATAAGTTCGGGCTCTGTTGCCGACGCGCCGAGTTTTGGACGTCCGGTATCTGTAACAACTGACGAAAATATGGAAAATGTGGCGCTGGATGTACTTGAGTAGCCGAACGCACTTCACGAGGATGCTTTGGATCATAGATTGGAATTTTGCGAATTGTATCTCTGATGCAGACAGTATCTCAATTTACGCCAGTTATAAAGAGACAATTACATAATTACATAATATAATAAAGTGATGACAGTGTAGTTCATACAACTTTTCTCGTAGCGAAAATTGATCATAATTTTCTAAGGTTATCAGCAAACATTTGTAGAAACATCCTGTTAACAAATATTTACTGTTTCTTTCATATTTAATTGTATTCAGCATTTCTAGTTTTCTCATAAAACCTGAGAATATTTTTAATGTTATCAGCAAGCATATGTAAACATCCTGTTAATATAATAACTATCACTTTGTTACACTTTACTGTATTCAACATTTTTCCATTTATTTGATATTTGTTAATTCATTCATACAGTTGTTAGTCTTCATTCAATGACCTATTGTTGTAGTCATTCAGTAAATAAAGTTTTTTTTAAAAAAGTAAATCTTTTTTAAAACAATTTCTCTACATTTCCATATAATATCGTTTTGATTGTGTTATTTTCACTACTATTTTTATTATACTGCATTAATAAACACATTTTCGAATTATTGTTTGAAAATTAAGTATAAATCTAGTTTTATTTCATTATACATAGGTCGGAATGCTGTCGAAAAATCGGTATAAGTCCAGCAACGGTCATAAGTCTCGCAAAGCTGTCTTTTTGTGAGTAGTACCTCCGATGCACTCAAGATGCCTGGGATGTGTGTATGGGCAGATATTCACATGGGAGGTCTCGAGGGTCCATACTTTTTTGAGGATCACGTGACGTGCCAAAGTTATTTGAAAATGATTTACGTGGACGCATGGACAAAGATCGAACACTCGCAGGATGAATCTTTGTCGTACTAATGGAGAGACAGATGAGTGGCCCGCACGGTCATGTGACCTGACACCCTGTGATGTTTTCCTGTGTGGCCTTGTCAGAGCCGCGTTTTTTCAAAAAGAATTTGAAACTTTTCGCGGACAACTCGACATGCCTCTCCGTTGAGAAACGTTGCCATAATGTATTAATCAAGATGGGCATCAATTTGAACCTTTTTTTCGAATCCCTTTTCAAATATATTCATTTTGATGCTGGATTTTTGTCTGTTAATGCAAATTTGTTTCCTGACTCATGACACTTTTGTATGAGTGTATTTTTCAATTTAAATGTATATTATTGTCTACAAGTTGAATTTTTCTGTTCACGATATTACAAAAAAAATTTGAAGTGACTTCAACAGAATCAACGCGCTGGTGGTGTTAGTATCACCCTTCTGGCAACATCTGTCAAGTAAATAACATTTATCCTCAACACTGACAAATCTGCTTATAGTTGTATTTCCAAACCCGGTGAAAGTTCCGTAAAAACTTCCGGAAAACGATTTTCCGTGTACTAGAAATTGTTACCCTCGGGTGACAGATATAACATCTGCAACGTGTTGTTTAGTGTTTTTCCCGGTGAAAAATATAGATATATCAAATTATGGGATCTACTACGGGCAAGTAAATCTCTTGTCGATAAAAATAAATATTTACATACTTAGAAAAATAGAAATGATAAAAGAATATAGGAAAAAAACACGATGATTATAGGATAAAATGATAAACTTAAAATTGATTTTAAAAATATTTTAATGAAAAAAAATGTAATCTTGCACCTCCCTGCCGTACCAGTTGATGGTATGTTTTAAAGATGGTTAAACCAAGGTGCTGTTCGCCATTAGCACAGTCCTGTGGAAAAAATTCATATACAATATCATTCACCTAGATTCTACTGAAATATTGAACTAATTAATTTTTTCACGGGTAAATGCTTTAGATTTTTTGGATCTACAGCTAACTGATTTATTTTTCAAATATGCAATGAATTTTGAGTATTTACTGATTTCTACGTCGTTATCTACCATTGGGGTGCCTTTCAGTTTAGAGAGTGCAAAAATTCAATAAAGAACTAAGAATTGTATATAGTGATTAAAAACAAATTCGGATAGCAGTTTTTCTCTCTTATTTTTTGCCTTTTTTGAGAAAATTTATCATGATAATGGTAGTATTTTCTCACACCATCAGGAAGTAGAGATTTTAACAAGAAAAAATCTCACCGACTTTTGGAAAAAAGCGGAAATTTTGACAAGACAATTTTCATTCAAAAATTAGGGTGCTATGTTAAAATAACGTGGAAAAATAAATAATCCAAATAAAATAAATTTCGTTTTTTGTAAAAGAAATTAAAAATCGAATTTTTTCCATAGGACTTATAGTTTTGCCAGAAATCGAGATAAACAATTTCTCACCCTTTTTTCCCTTCCCGACCTGAGATCACCAGTAAATTATTTTCCTCCTATTTCCATCATATTCTCCTCCTTTTGCAATGGGTTGCATCCTACTATTATTATTTTTTTTGTTCTAAAACTATTAAATAAATGGAGAGATATAAAATTTACATCTCGATGTTTTTAAAATAATCATATTATTTACCTGTGTAACTGAACACGGCACTATTATCCTATTCTGATTGTATTTTTGAATCTGAGAGATTCCTTATGTCTTTCGTATGATTAGTTGCCTCGTGACAAAAAGTAATACTTTAGGGTCTTGATAAATAGATAACTATTATTACAAAAATTCGCTGCATTACACTCAATACTCATTTCCCATTTAACTCTTGAAATTGAAAGAGTAAGCAAATACCATTCTACCATTTCTTTCTATAGATATGAAATAAAAGAAATGAAAAAAGTTTGTTTATTTCTTTCAAAACTAATAAATAAGTAACTTGTTATAACTGCACGTGATATTATAGTTAAGTAATCCAAAACAACCCTTTTCACAGCAGCGCATCATCATCAATTACTTATTTATTATTAGGAACTCTAACCTTATTAAGTTATCGTTACTATAAATTGTCTGTGTTCAGTATTTTTGTCAGTTTTATAGATTCAACTTCAATATCATTAGAGTATCGTCTTCAATTATTTAATTATTATTAATGTGACTAGAAGGAATCATAAATATATAAAGAAGCCCTTAAAACTAATACTGGGTTCATTCAATTTGATATTTGTCTAGTAAGCCAGATTAGTGTAACCACTTGTTACTTTAAATTATTTAGTCCTCAGTTTGCTAAATAAATTTTAAAAAGCAAGTTGGTGAATTGAGTTATTTAATTATATCAACAAATATACGAATAATTTAACAGAAAATAGAAAAAAAGTTTTGCGAGCTTGGTGATTTAATACAGGTAAAGAAGTAGTTACCAATGTAGTTTGTGATACAACGAAATTGCCCTTTGTCCCTATTTGTCTGTTGTTATATTTAGCAATGTCGATACTTTCAAATGCAACCAATAATTCATTATTGGATACAATTTTTAACAATTTTTAATTATTAATATCAATTCTATGATATGATAGTGTCATCGACAATTCTCGATTTTTCGGTACGTCCATAATTTAAATGAGCTCTTTAAACCGAACAGTAACGGATCTCTTAGTCTGCCAAATTTGGTTACCTTGATTATCGAAACCCGCGTCAGATACCGTAAATGTTTCAGTATTTTCTTGGAAAGTATTCCAAGTTTTGATGAACTGTTTTCTGTGATCTCAAAATATCAATTTATATGAAAACATGATTATAATATACGATCTCCCTTTATTTTATCGATCAATTTCCAGCTCTCATCAAAATTTCCGTTTTGGAATTACTCAAGTTAACGAGATTTTCCTCCGTGGTCGCTGTCCACTTACAGATAACTGGATTTCACTTGAGCAATATCACATTTCAGTTCATTTGAAGGACGTTTTAATGTAGTCCACTATAATCAAATTGCAGCGACTCTAACATTTGGAGCAGATACAATAGGTGCGTCGTATTTTATATATAGAGACGCTTCTGGTTTTACAGATATTCGTTTCCTTAATCCATCTTGTGATATACTTACAATTAAATTGGAAGGCTTTATGTGTGATATAAATTTAATTTGGACGCAGATGTTTGTAACGTACAGAATAGTATAATGTATTCAATGCGACATCTTGTTAACAAGAAAAAAATTTAATACACTAGCCAGAGTGGGATGAATTTTTGAAGAAAAAGTGAATTTATATAGTTTAGTATAAAAATTTATTCTTTCTAGCTTTTTAATGTTTTTATTGATAAATTCTCTTGATTTAAACAACAACAAACCAGCATTTCTATGCTTCATTAACTTCACAAAAGCCTTTGACTGTATTAGAGTGGAAGATGTTATATCACTTATTGTACGGTATAATCCAGACCATAGAAAACATATAATCACACCATTAAGTTCAGGCTCGCGTTAATAGTAAATAATTAAACCCCATAGCAGTCAATAGAAGTATCAGACAAGGAGAAAGAGGAAAATCATAAAAAAATGTGCGGTTAGGAAGGGTTACGGAATAGACGACAGAGAAATCAAAATATTTTGCTATACCGATAATATATGACGATAATGAAGATGATCTTCCAACATTATCAAATATCTAACAGAAAAATAGTATAATATGATTATCTCGACTAGAAAAACCGTAGCCATGACAGGATCAGAAGAGGTCATTAGATGGAAGTAAGAGCTAGAAGGTCAAACAATACAACAGAAAAAGTACCTTGGAATTGACATAACCAGTTAGAGACGTAGAAGACGAGGTGAAAGGACAAGTAGCTAGAGCAAGTAAGATCGCGGGATGTCTTCATAACGTAATATGGCGAAACAAACACCTAAGACAAGAGCCAAAGACACGAATTTAAAAAGCGAATATCAGACCCATACATCAGAAGCAAAGACCGGAAACATCAAAAACGAAACAACTCTTGGAGACCACAGAGATGAATATTCTCACTCGGATCTCGAGAAAAACACTATTAGACCGAGAAATAAACCAAAATATCAGGCGATTATGTGACTTAGATAACATAAGCGTAAAAACTAAAGGAGTAGAAGAGGTGGAGGAATAGATAAAGTAAGGAGCTCATTAATGAGATTCAAAAACGTGTTCACGACCTCTAACTTCGACTCCAACCATAGAATGAGATTTACAAAATACTATACTACTACGTATGGTCCTTGATATTGTACGGTATGGAAGGCTGGACACTGAAAGTTAACACCATGAAAATATTGGAGAAATTTGAGATGTGGATCAATCGAAGAATTTTTAGAGTTCCATGGATGGCAAGAAATACCAACGAAGAAATTCTGAGGAGCATAGGGAGAGAACGTGGTTCAAAAACTACATACCTGGGACATGTGATATGGAGAGAGAGGTGAAATTTGCTTCAGCTCTTGATAGAAGGAAATATAGAGAGAAGAGGAAGATTGGGCAGAAATTGGACAGGGATAAGAACAACAGGTCGGAAGTGATCGCAAACATCCATAAATGGATAGAAGGAGAAGAAAAAGAAGTAGTTTTCCTAGGTTGGATGTTCATGGTTGCTCATAATAATACTGGCATATGACAATATTAGGTATTGTCTTCTTTTAGCTAGTAAGAACTCTCCTAGTACTTATATATAATAGTACTTCTTTTATTTTTGTGTTGAGGTTCTAGTTTAGTGAAATATTTCTTTAATTTATCATATCTTTCATGACTTTTACTGATATTTATTGAAATCATTAAGTTAATCATGAGTTATTAATTTTTTTGAAAAACTTTGATCGTTGCAGACCCTTATAAATTATTTTTTTACTAGGAGACCCTTAAAGATATGAACATGGATTCTAATTGGTTGGTTTTCTGTAAATTTTTAGAGAATCAGGTGTAGTTTAAATTTTATTTTGAGCCGTTGATACAAGCACTCAAAAATAAAAAAAGAATTTCTCTTTATCTTGTCAAGGTCTGGAAAAAAAATCAAATCAAATTGTATTTACAATCCTATTTCAACTTTTAGTCGTTTTTGAGATATTTGAGGTTTTAAATTATTATTGTATTTCAATTTTTTTTGTATACTTTTACTAATAAATAACACTTATTTAACTGTCATTAGTCAATTGTTAATACTTTCGAAAATCGTTAATAGGCTCGTTTTCTATTTAATGACGAATAAATAAAATTTAGACCACACCTACTTAACTAAAAATTTACAGAAAACATTTAATATCTGCATAACGGTAGGTTTGAGTAAAGGAAATTATATATGAATTTTCCTTGTTTTACCCCTGATTGCATTGGAATAGAAAAAACTGGATGGTTCTATTTAAAAAGATGATAAATTTTGATATTTATGTAGTTAAACTTCCAACACTTTCTATACACACTCTGTATAAAATAAAAAATTTTTTAACATACATTCGAATACGTCTAACCTTGCTTAAAGCAGCCGAACAGAAATCATTCTCATATCTTTGAGGGTTTCTTCGTAAAAAAATAATTTATAAAGGTCTGCAACGGTTAAATTTTTTATAACAAAATTAATAACTCAAAAAGTATACTTTTTTTGAAAAAGTTTTCAGACAAATGTATACTAAAATTGTACGTAGATTTAAAAAATGTATCAATATATATGGCGTTCTTTAACACAGTCCCTGTATATAACTGGTACAATGAACCCATGAAGATTTCCAGTTGCTCTAAATTGATCTCTAATGTTTCTTGAGCGATTCTTTCTCGCTCTACTATTTGGAAATTTTGTCCACATGATATAATGTAAAATTGAATCTTCTGTTGTGGATTCAACTCAACAGTTGCCTCAATTACATGATACTTGCGTTTTCTCCCATAATACTCTCTCAATGTTTCCAACAGAAACTCAAGAACAGTGTGTAGGAGCACAATTTCATCTAAAATTCATTCATCCGTAATTCAAGCACCTTACTGTATAACCGATTGTTGTGTTCGACTTCTATAGTTTCACGAAAGTGAGAAAGCTTTTATTCTAATTGTACAATAATCCCATAACGAACCCTCAATTATGCCAACACTCCATCTATTCCTGTTGAAATTAACTCCTTCCGGGACTTCCTGTCACTAAAGTCGAATGTTCGAAATGACGAGCAAGCCAAAAGTTGGATATAACGAAACAATGCTGGAATCAGCTTCTATCATTACCCGAAGGGAATTGATGTCATTAATTTGATAATATTTTATCAAAAAATGATTATATTTCATCCTGCCCATAGTCTCATCAAGTTTATATGTAGTTATATAGAGTTGTATAAAGTGAGTGAGTGAGATAAGCGTTCATTAGAGAGAGGGATGCAGCATAAACGCCTCAAAATTTTGTAGACATTTTCATTTCAGTGAATACCGCTTCGAAAATTTAACTAATGGTGATTTATCGAAGTACTAGGTGAAGGTGTGCAATACATAGCCAAGTGAAAGAGTTAAATCTGACATTTATATATGATCCTTTATAACATTTATTAAATAATGTTTGGAAAAAGTCGGCAATCAGCTCCGGGTCGTTAAAGAAAAAGCATATCGCTTGTAATTCCAGCCCCTGTCAAAACCCTCATCACCGAGAATCTTAGAGCGTTTACTGGCGCAGCGATCTTGTGTAAAGCTTGATAAAATGGGCTATGAGGCTCACGAGACGATTAAGGAGGCCTACATTAATGCTGTCTTGGCTAGATCGTGTATTTTCGAGTGCTACAAACTGTTTTAAGAAGATGGGTAAAGAGTGAATGCCTTTCGATCAGTCCAGTCCAGTCCAGAATTACTGATGTTAAATTAAGCTGAACTTAAGCCCATGTTTATGAAATCGTGTCCGAAACATTAACCACGAGGAAAGTGGCAGTTGTCAGAGGAGCAGAAAGCTAACCAGAAAGCGATCTGCCAGGAGGTGACTCAGGAGCTGAACAGCACAGGCGTTCCTGGAGTGGTCGTTTGTACCATTTTAATATATATATATATATATATATATATTTATATATATATTTCAAATAACATTTTGACTTATTTAAAACGACAGACTGATGGCTACATAGCCAAAAAATTTTTACTGAAGAAAACATTAGCAAAATCTTGATTGAAGCCCCTGAAGAGTACTATCTTCTTGAAAAAATGTTCTCATTCTCGGAATTGCTGAAGACTGTTGACCAAGATAAACTATAGACTTTATCGAGGATAAAGACTCGATACATATTTTGAAAATTACAAATTCAAAATTAAACAGAAACCACATAATATTCGCAATAACTAATACTAAATCAATAGATTATTGGTCGTATTTCAAGTGTACTTGAACATCAAAAAGGTACTCTTGATAAAACTCGATACTGTGTACCGTTTTTATTTGAAAATTATGAAAAAGCGATGCTGGTATAAAGTATTGATAATGTTATTTATCATTATTATTAATAATTAGTAAGCATTATGTGAATTAAGAATTTTTTTTGGCGTGAATGAGGCCCCAAATTTCGACACAATGTTGCCAGTAGTTGCGACAAAATCGTAAAAAATGTATATATTTTCACTTTCTTTAACGTCCTCTATCTTGAATAAGGATGGCGTTACTAATATTTTTAAATGAGCAGACCCCAAATATTTTTCAGTTTTCTATCTATCCTAGAAACTGGATCACCCTGTATATTGAAATCAGATGGAAAGTTTACCAATTTTCAAATTTGTAATATAATTTCTTATTGTCCCTTAAATTATAAATATTGGGATGTCCTCAAAAAACTTTCGCAGTACAAAAACTTGTCTTGTATGTAAAAATCGCGACTGTCAAAGACAAAGTTGAAATTTGCATAACGATTTTAGCGGTAAAGACGTAAGTGTGAAGTTTACAAACTGCGGTAGAGGCGTGTCGAGAATTTCAATTTCTATGGAAGGAGACGTAGATTTGCATAGAACAGAAAATTAACCTTTGTTTCACAGCTTCTAGAGATCTGTATTCTAATCTAAACAGATTTCCATTCGAAATATTATTGTTTGAAGTTTTGATTATAAATACAATAGAAGTTGAAGCTGAATCATTGATATTATATCCAATTAGCAGGTATTGACGCAAGCGAGTAGAATACTAAACTTTATCTACGACTGCTAAATATTTTTGTTGGAACATACTCTTACAATATTAGAAACACTATTATTTTATTCTTACAAATATTTCATACATTATATCTTGAAAATTAACATAAAAATGTATGTATTCAGCTGGAATATAATACGTATTTTATCTTAGAAAATGGACACCTTCATAAAACTGTTATAAAACTAGTAACTACTAATATATTGGTTACCTCTACCCAAATAGTACTAATACCGCAGCCCTGCAGAGGAGCAAATCCTATATCAGGGCCCACTCCAACAAATTCTCTTCCTATAAAAATTTTCCTTATCATATCAAATTCTTTCCAACAAATCTCTCCCTCTACCTTTTTATTTTCTAAATTATATGTTCGAGCATACAATTGATGATTTTGCCAGGGGCGGCTCTTGCTCAATGTTTAACAATCTGCAGCTTTGAGAGGGACAAGTTGTATAATCTATAAGGTTCTTTCTGTTTAAATTGATAAAATTTATGGTTAAGGAAGTATATAGATTTCTAGATCGTTGTACATGAAACCGTTCGATATAAAGAATAACTATGAAGAAAATTATCATTTCGAAACTTCAGCTTATACACGTTATACGAAACGCAATCTGTGAAAATGTTGTCCAATTTATAGACTACAAAAAGATAATTTATAACTTAAATTTTAACATTTATCCTGATTGCAATTAAAAAAAAGTAGTCTAAAATTTGGAGCTTAACCTAGTTCATAAAGCAATAATTAAAACTGTCTCTGCTTTCACCAAAAAAAGGATCTTACCTTCTTTTCTAATGAAGGGAACCCATATCTAATTCTTATTAGAAGTCAATTAACAATTTTATATTAAAAAATTTTTGAAATCGGTGGAAGGCTCCTCTAGGGCGGGAAAATCCCGCTTTTCAAAAATCTCTGGAGAAATTAATCTTCACGCCAGCATGGTCGCTGACCTAAAGAACAAGGTAACCATCTATCCAATTGTCAAATTCTCAGTCGGAAATATCACGACTTCCGCAAATATATAATTGGAGCCAAATTTAAAAATTTCTTATCTAATCCATAATAAAAAATTCCACATCAGTTGACAGTCAAAAGGAAAATATGGATGAAGTTAGCAGTAGACTACTTGAGCAAAATCGGGTCACCCGTCATAACGACACTTTATCCAGGTGCAACAATAGCTCAATTTCAAAAACAACAGCTAACAAATCACTGATCAAAACAACCTTTCAACGGCCTGAACAACCAAAAATCCATATCCGCAAAATTTACAAATATACTGCACGAATAACTTAATTCTTGAACAGTTAACTTGATGTTGCTCAAACCTTCCAAGGAGAAGCAACTTTGCTCTTACAAGCAACATAATTCTGCAACCACTTATACAACGTCTGGCAAATTTCCAAAATGCTCGAGTCCTGTAGAACAAGACCAAGACTAAAAATAAAATAAACCAAACATTCAATTTGTTTGAATTAAAATAGTACAATAAAAAGACAAATTAAACTAAACCAAATAACTTCAATTTCGGGAACCCAGTATGTCACAGTATATATAAAAAACTACAAAAGAGATATGGAATTCTAGCAATATCCGTCGTGGTTTCGCCCGCGGTTTATTGAACCTCGCGTAATATAGGGATAATTGAATGAGAAATGACACGTATTCTATGCATTAATTCAATTTGAAAAAGTTATGAAGAAAAGACACATTATCATTTAAAAATTGCACACATTTATTATTTATACAATAAACAATATAACAAATACATACATACATTTCATTAACATAAAGATATTAAATATATGATTTATTATTAAAGTAACAATGATTACTAAAACGCAAAACAAAATATTGTATCATATATAATTTATGTCAATACTTCTCTATAAACCACATTAGTTGTTTGCCATATACTGCTAAAATAAATAAACTTGAGAATATATTCGTGAATTACTTTCTGCCGATTCAGAAAATAGTTCACATGAAAACAAAACATGTTTCCAAGGTTTCAAGTGTGCCATATGCATTGTTGAACACTGCATATGGTCTTTATGTGCGACAAATTTAAGGCAATGTCTGTGCCAAATCGCATAGAACAAGCCAAAAGACTTAAGTTATGCTTAAACTGTCTTCGAAGTAGCCACAAAACTAACCAATGCAGATTGGATGCTCCATGTAAAACATGTCGGGATAAACATAATACTCTTTTACTCATAGAAAACAAAAATCAAGCAAATCAAAATATAAATCAAGAAAATGTTTCCCTAACTACAAGTTCAGAATATTTTCAAATTCTGTTATCCACTGTAGTAGTAGATGTTTTAGACAGTTATGGTGCTTATGTACCTGTCTTCCTTTATAACTGAGTCTCTTCACTCGAAACTAAATATTCCAAAGCAAACAATAAATTTTGTTGATTCTGGTTTGAACAGTGCCGTCTAATGTGAAATTAGCACATTAGAAACAATATTTCTAATGTGAAATATTGTTTAAAATTCAAATCTCAACATAACAATTTTATGACGGACTTGTCTTGTTTTATATTGCCAGAGATAACTGGAAACTTGCCTACATTTTACATTGATAAGCAAAAGGTATCGATACCTAAAGATATCAATTTGGCTGACAAAAACTTCCATAAACCCGGACCAATGCTGATAGGTGCTGATATTTTTTTTGAATATTTTATGTCCAAACCAATTGAAGTTAAATGCAAATGGTTCTGTTTTGCAAGAAACTCAGTTTGAGTGGTTGGTTTCAGGTAAAATACAAGGCTTTCAATTTCTAATAATATAATTTGTAATTTTGTTAAAAATGAAGGTGATTTATCTATCCAAGATCAGTTATCAAAATTCATTGAAATAGAAAGTGTTTGAACTGCCAGTCCTTGGTCCAAAGAGGAAATGTACTGTGAAACTCATTTTAATGACACAACAAGAACTCCAGAAAGTCTTTTTGTTGTATCGAGTCCATTAGAAGGAAACACGAAAATATTAGGTGCATCTTTAGATTTAGCCAAAAGAAGATTTAAATCGCTTGAGTAAAAATTCTCAAAAGATTATCAATTTTTAAGAATGTACAAGGATTTTATCCTCGAATATGAAAAGCCCAGTCATATGTAAAATATAGGTGAAGTATCTGAAGTGAATCATGAGGATGCCTATTATTCACCGCACCATGGGATTTTACGTATACATAGTACGACAACGAAATTAAGAACAGTCTTTGACGCTTTGGCGCGACCTACAAGTGGAGTTTCTTCTAATGAACTTCATGATTTAGTGTCAATATTATTACGCATTAGACAATATAAATACGTTGTTACTGCGGACATTGAGAATATGTACCGTCAGGTCTTGGTGTCAAAAGATCAGCATAAAATGCAAAGAATTCTATGGCGAGAAAACGAAAATAAAGTACTAAATATCTGTGAACTTTCCACGGTAACTTATGGTACTACAAATGCACCATTTTTAGCTATTAGGTGTTTAGTAGAGTTAGGTAAACTCTGTGAAAGAGAATTCCCGATTATTTCAAACATTATTCTTCATGACTTCTATGTCGATGACCTTTTGACAAGTTTCGATGACATTCACTTGCAGCAGAAAGTTGTATTAAATTATGTGAAATTCTTGGATCAGGCTGCTTTCCACTTCGAAAGTGGCGATCAAACTTTCCAGACATAATACTTGATTTGAAAGTAGGTAAACTTGTATATCGTGGATGAATAAAACGGATGAATTAATATTTCATATTGATGTTGAGATGAAGGGTGAATGTTTAACAAAAAGAGTTATGCTTTCATGCATATCCAATGGGTCTACTTGGCCCTTGCATTCTAACTGCCAAAGTAATGTTACAACAATTTTGGAAGGAAAATCTAGCTTGGGACAGTCCAATTTCCCATTCCCATTCCAAAAATTCTTTAAATTATTTAAAAATTTAGCAATATGTTATTTGTGATAATTCGACACAAATAGAATTACACGCGTTTTCAGATGCTTCTGAGGTAGCATATGGTGCAGCTGAGTATGTCAGATCATAAAAACTGCTATGGTGAAACATTCTGTCATTTGCTTATCTCTAAAGTTGAGGTTGCCCCAATTAAATCACTAACAATTCCTCGGTTAGAATTATGTGCAGCCCATCTTCTGGCTAAACTTGTTGATAAGGTTACTACTTCTTTGAGGCTTAATTTCAATTCTGTAACATTATGGTCTGACTCCACAATAGTGTTGGGTTGGATTAAAACTCCAGTTCATTTGTTAAAACCATTCGTTCGCATTCGAATTACTGAAATACAGGAGTTAACTGATATCAGTTCATGGCGTTATGTTCCAAATTCAGAAAATCCTGCAGACATTTGATCAGAGGCTCTTATCCTAGTAGTTTGAATAATTCGAATATATGGTGGCAGAGTCCATCTTGGCTCAAAGAGAGCCCTGACCTTTGTCCAAAAGCGATAAGACGTCTATTCCTCTTCCAGAAATAAAAACGACTTTGGTAGCGGTGTCTGAATTTAAATTTCCATTCGAAAGGTTTTCTAATTTGAATCGATTGAGGAGGTGTATGGTTTTCATCTTAAGATTTGTAAAAAGTTGCTCAAGTAATAAAGAAAATCGAACGTTTGGTGTATTTACAACAACAGAATTAGATAACTCATTGAAGTTGCTCGTAAAACTATCTCAAATATCTTCTTCTAATGAAGAGTATAATGATCTAAAAGCTGGAAGTGAAATTGACAAAAAAAGTGAACTTTTATCTTTAAACCCGTTTAAGGACACGAGCGGTATACTTAGAGTTGGAGGTCGTTTGCAGAATTCAAATTTTCATTTCAATAAAAAACATCCAATGATTTTTTCTTCAAAACATCATCTCGCAAAACTTATTTTTGAACAAGAGCATAAAAATTTATTGCATGCAGGACTATTACAGATTATGCTGGACATTTTCATGTACTTAATAAAAAGGAACGTGGCTCAAAAATCATGAAAGGTTATTATATGAAACGCTTTATTAATCGACAGACAGTCGAGTGATGGAAAACCATGTCAAATTTATTCAGACCACGGTACAAATTTTATTGGTGCAAATAGAAACTTGAAAGAACTCTATGATTTTCTCACTGAAAATGAAAGTTTAATTAGTGATTCTATGAACAATCAAGGCATACGCTGAAACTTTAATCCTGTTCAAGCTTCACATTTTGGTGGATTATGGGAGGCTGGGGTTAAGGCAATGAAATATCACTTGAAACGTGTTTCTGGTAAATCTAACTTTACCGTTGAAGAGTTCACGACATTGTTCGGTCAGATAGAGGCCATATTAAACTTCTGTCCTCTTTGTCTGCTATCTACTAACACTTTAGATCCTTCTCTTTTGACCCCAGCTCACTTCATCATTGGTCGTCCACTGACTTCAATCCTGGAACCCGATATGATTTTAGAAAAGGAATGCAGATTATCCAGATACCAAAAAATCGAAAATGCTCGACAACACTGGATGAGATGGTATAAGGAATACATTTCTGAACTTCATCAACGATCTAAATGGAAGACGAACAATGGAGAGTTGGCAGAAGGTATATTGGTGCTTATAAAGGATGACAAACTTCTACCTCTTATCTGGAAATTGGGACGCGTAACCAAATTAACCCGTTAATCAGAGATCAGAGATTTTACCAAACTGTGCCCTTTTCCGTAAGACGAAATAAACGTATGTGCTTAGGTTTAAGTGAATGTTATATACTCTGTTAAAAACTGGTGCTTTCAAGGCCGCGGGTATATTACGACTCCTGTTACGATTTCTAAATTTTATATGTTAGATAATGGAAGGTGAGCCCGGCAAAACTGCGACTACGAGGGTCTAGAAGAAACACAGCGAGAACCAGCGGCATTCAATATACATACCGCAAGAGTTGCAGACGTTAAAATTGTAAGAACCCGTTTAATGTCTATAAATATATTTCACATACATATAAAAGTACAAAAATAATAAATGTAAAGAAAGTTTGTGCGTTTCCGAAGTACAATAGTGTATTATTATTATAAAAGAAGCAATAAAACAAACACCGACACCTAAGCAACATCTTTTTTTATAGATATAGATAATACGTAAATATTTCTACTCGAAGATAATATGACAGAATATCTTATAAATAATATTATTTATAAAAAGAAGTTGGTAAGTTTATGTCGTAAAATGTTTATAACAACAAAATTAACGCAAGCTGTGAGCAGTGAAAACGTTACAACGTGTTCCCTTTAAAATGCATGAGCATGCGTTATATTTGTCTTAATCATCCTGATTTCTCTCATCGCTTTTATTTTGTTATTTTCCAAATCTAAACCCTTCTAGTTCTAGTCCTTGAAACTCGAACCGTTTTCATATTTCATTCAGTTGAACAACATTTCATCTTAGTTTACAGAGCCATTTTGAGTTTATTAAAAGATAAGGAAGAAGAGAAATCCTTCTCGCTTAATAGTTTTCAGTAATCGGAAAAATCAATCGAAAGGTCTCAGATCTATTGATTAGAAAACTTTCATACAAAGCACCCCGCCTTTTTATAATAGTTATCAGTAATTCAATTCATTTGCGTATAATCTATTTTAGAACATATTGTAAAAAATAATGTCGGAATTGGATTTCAATCTAATATAAGTCACGCAATCACTCTCTCATTAAAATTTTGACGATATAATGAGATTGAACATTCAGAAACTTCAACGATCTACTCATGTTAACCCCTTAGGATACGTCAACTGTGATTGAAATGAGACACATAGTAGTTAATTCGAAAACAGCAGTAATCAATCGCGATTTAAACGATAATGGGGTGAATCCATCGATCCCGTCTTCTCTACATCAAAATATAGTAAAGCTAAATTAGGGTGTGTTCAAATGAACGAATATCTCGATCGAACCTTCAAAACTCAACAATTATCAAGTTTAACCATTAGTGGGAGAAGGGGATTAAGTAAATACGGTCTAAGAGGTTTTCTATCAAGCTATAAACGTCACTTATTGTCCCTGTATTGACTGATTTAACGATCAAGTTCTCTAGATAGTTCATTCAAAATATTGACATGATATATAAGAACAAATGTAGAAAAAAAAATAATAAAATTTTTCAGAATATTCATGATATACAGGGAAAATCGGATACCAGCACATCGCTGTTTACTATTACGAATGTTTCTTTAACATCCCATTCAATAGCTGATCATTTCATAATGAATTGCACCATTGCATTGCTTATAATATTGAAATTGTTTTATAAAAATACTGGTTCTGTTTGTAAAATTAATCTTGCTCTTCCAAGGCAGCTAATTTGATTATCAATAGAAACAATGGAACTTATTTTTTCCACTTATTCCTTATATTTGTTAATTCTTACTAATGTAAGACTTGTGGCAGAGTTCCTTTTTCATCGGGCCTTTCTTCCATTAATCTTTCAATTTCTTTGGGTTCTTTGTTTGTGGTAGTACCTCGTGTAGTTTTTTCTCTCTGTTCTCAGTAATTTTTTCAATTTCTTCCATCCAGATCTTCTTCTATATATTCTGATTGTTTGATTGTATAGTAATTTCATGCAATGGTTCAGTTAATTAACCACCCAAATTGTGTGATTTGAACCTATTTTCACTAAGGTTATATTAATTGAAATGTATGAGTAGATGAATCAGAAAAAATAAGATACCAGGAAGTCAAACGATTTTACCTTGTGGACGCCAGCCGCATATTTGTAAACTTTAATGTTATAAAATTCACTATCCAATGAAAACCCTTTCAGTGATACTAAATATATGTTTTTCGTTTTATCTTGATTTGAAGTTGCATAACAGTTAAAATACCCCTTACTACCTTACCAACTATACTACCGGAAGCGAGCTCGATAATCTAGTTATCGTCGTTAGAAATGGTAAACACAATGTTAAATTCAATTCTTCAGATCTTCTAACACACAATTATTTTATATAGATATTGTCATCAAACAAGCTCTTTTCAGTAGCAAAATAACACAACATTGGAAAGTTGTGAGTGGACTGGACAATTCGTAGACTGACACATAGGTCGATATGATTTTCAGTTCGCCGTAACTTTCAAAAGACACGTGTATACATCCGAAAGCTGTCCTACTATTAGTTTATAAGTTATAGCATTTTTAGTGAAGAAACTCTTGTTAGTTTCTAAAAATGAATAATAAGTAATTACGTATGATAATAAAGCATTGCTTTGTGGTATTAATCCGAGGATAATTTCCGGATAATCAAGCATTGAAAAATGGTTTGTTAAGCTTGAGGACGCGGTGGACGCCCCAAAGAAGCTGTCACCAACAAATTATTAGAAAAGTTCACAATATTATTTCAGATAACTTTGAAGTGAGGCTATTTGGAATAGTTGAATCAAAGTCAAGTGTTGGACACATCGTGAATGAATATTTGGGTATATGAAAGCTCTTTTCAAATTGGGTGCCGGGCGATTTAGTTATAGACCAAAAACGACAACAAATGTATTATTTTGAACAGGATTTGGAGCTATTCAATCGCAATAAAACCAAATTTTTCGTCGAGATTTGATAAAATATGAAACTGGGCTGCAACATTTCAATCCAATCGACAGTTAGCCGAGTGGATTTTACATGATGTACCGACTTCAAAGCGTTATTAGACCGTGTGAAGGACAAAATCACTGAAAAGACAGTGCCTTGTGTTATAAATAAAAAAAAAAACGATAAATACGGTTTCGAATGACTTCCACATCCACCTCATTCTCCAGACCCCTCCTCCAGTGCCTTTTTTCTAATATATCTCAAGAAGATGTATGCTACAAGGTACCTTAAAAGTATTATCTTTAATTAGCTACACTCAGAGAATATTCTTGGGGAAAGATGTTGAAGGAAAATGAGAAGAGTGGTTACTGCTATAGTATAATATAATAATAACAACGCCTGGGTAAGATCTAATTTTAGGAACTATATTAAAGAACAATCAATCGGAAATAAACTACCAAAAAGTACCGAATGAGGTTGGTTGGTAGAATGGAGGAGACATACGAAATGGTAGCAAAAGATCTGATTCTAGATGCTATCCTAGGATGTAAGGAGCATGACTAAATTTGAATTATTTAAAAATTCAGTATAAACAAAATTGCTGGCTCGAACAAAAATATTTACTATTGATTTCATACTTTACGATTTCTAATTAACGTAACATTATGGAGCTACAAAACATGTCAAGCAAAAAATCTTTGGAATCATAAAGTAGCTTGAAATTGTTGATCTCAAAACCGTGGATGGATGTTTTTGTCAATTATTATTATGGAAAACTGAAAGTACACATAGGATGTAGCTTTAAAATACGAGTAATACGAGTATGTTAATATATTATTTTGGAGTGAATCTAGATCAACATTTTTGGAAATTTAACATAAATAGAAGTATCAGCATATTATGTTTTTTCATGAAGAATCTAGTGCCCCAAAACTAATTCACATTTCCACACTTTTGCGGAATTTGCGAAATTATTTTTCTAAAGATATTCCCCATTTACTTCGATGCAGTAGTTCTTTTTAATTCTATGAAGTTGATCCTTTCCACTTAATTTATAATAAAAACTTACTAGAATTAGTAACATAAGATTCGGAATTAAAGATTTTTTGAATTTCTGTTTATTACAAAAAAATACAATTCTTCTCTCACAGAAATGGAATTGAACTTAATATTGTTTTAATTTAGCCAATTTTATGAATTTTTGAAAGAGAAAAACATCTAGTTTATCGCCTAACTACTTTTTGCCCACCGACTAACAAAAGATGCTCGGATAGCGATTTTCATCACCTCAAAAAGCTGTTGAAGACTTCTAAAACCGTGCGTATAGACTTTAAGGGTGAATATTTTGAAAAGTGATAAAATTGTTAGTAAAATTGTTCATTTTCGTAAAAAGTGAAGACTACAGATATTGAAGGTGGGGAAATTTTTATTAGCTTCTATCTTACTACCTTCGTGTACCTACTATTCTAATAATTTAGGAGCTAATGTGATAGAAGAATATTTACAGTTAACAAAAATATGTGTGGAACAAAACTTTTTCGTACCTAAATGTTGGACATTTAATTAAATATGTTTTAAGATATTTAAAATGATTTTATCGCTGCATATAAATAAAAAGAATCGGGTTCTCGTGTTGGCTATCTGAAATTTATGAGGGGCGGAGTGGGTGCTATTAACGTATTCAAAGCTGACTAAATTAAAGACCAGCAATACTCACTCGACATTTATCAAGCAGTGACGAGAGAAGAGTGTCCTTCAGTTCTCGCTGTCAAATATCCTGGTCCTCTTAGTTATTCCAGGTGGTTGACATGTGCAAATAGGACACTAAGGCTAAACATATCTGAATTTAAACCTTCCGAGGAGCTTAAGACGCTTGTCACCTACAATGTGAGATTATACGCTCCTGCGTGGCTTGAAATCAAAAGGTATCATCAGGGAAATTTGGTCAGTCGTCACGACAGATATCCTAAAGTGTAAGGAAAATAATTGATCCTGTGATTCAGAGAAAGGCTTTCTTTGTCATCTCGAAGATTTGTTAATAGCAATAATGTTAGATGACAGAATCTATGTTCGGCAGTTAGTTTTTCGAAGATTGATAAAAGCTAGAAAGCAATATTCAAAAGGGTATTCAGTGACTTCTTTTCAGCCACCGACCATGAAATTCACTGGTTCAAAGTATATTGAACTTAATGATTGGCCTCGGTGCAAACTTTCACCAGCAATATGTCAAATGAAAGTTTAAAATAACCAATTTGTAACACAGTTTTTCCTAAGATTGTGTTTTCTTTGCCTTATACAAAATATGGGAAGAATAGTAAAACTGGTAACGGGGTCTTGTACAAAAATTTGCGGGGAAGAAAATAGAAATGGTTTCATAAGATCATTATTACTCTCAAGAGTAGGCTGTTTAATTACTAACTGAGATACGTAAATGTAAATGTGTTATGACATTGTAAATATACTACACAACCTTCCCTAGAATTGGATGAATGGATGGGTAGGGAGTTGGGAACATTTTCACCATTCCAAGGTATTTCAAATGTAATTTTAGTAAGGTTTATTTATAAAATATAGTTGAAATATCAATTTAATTGCCTAGGGCTTGAGCTAAAGATAACATAAAGAACATGAAACGCTTATTTTTTATCCATATTATAGTTCTGTTGCAATTGGACAGAAAAAAATTTTAGAAATATACAAGGATGTATTGCTATCTAGTTAGCCAAGACCAGTTCCATGCATAAACAAAATATTACATTATCATAGCAACGAACAATAACTTATTAGAAACGTCGGCGTAAAGTTTGTCGTCAAAAAAGTAAACCAGAGTTACGCAATAAATTAAAAGAAAAAATATGTCCACCGAAATTGTGAAAATCGAAGAATTGGAGTATCGAGCCATCATCAAGTACCTGTATTCAAAAGGGTTAAGAGGCAAGCAGATTTACAAAGATATGCATACTATCCTTGGTGATCAATGTCCTTCGTATGCGACCGTGAAAAATTGGCTGCAAGCTTCAAAAAAGGTGAATTTTCCATTGAAGATGATGACCGATCGGGAAGGCCAGTTTCTGTGTCAGTCCCCGAAAATATCGACCGTCGAATTGGTCTAAAACAGATATCTGAAGCACTGAATATTTCATACGAATGCGTTCATCATATAGTTCACGTCAATTTAGACATGAAAAAAATTGCTACAAAATGGATCCCCTAATGTTTGAATGTTGACCAAAAGCGTGCAAGGGTAGAAGCATAGCGTTCGATCTGTGATCGATTTGAAAACGATGTTGACTTCTTAAAAATTGTTACTATGGATGAGACTTGGCTACATTTCTACGATCCAGAAACAAAGCAACAATCAATAGAATGGTGACACTCTGTTTCAAGATCTATGAAGTTTCGTGTCCAGAAATTACTGACGACTCTACGGGAAAAAATTAAAGAGAAAAAACGCGGAAAGCTATCCAAAGGTGTTTTATTTTTGCAGGACAACGCCCCTGCACACAAATCTCATGTTGCCATGCAAAAAATTCGTTATTTAGGGTTTGGATTTGGCTCCGTCCGACTATCATCTCTTTCCTCAACTGAAAAAAAGTTTAAAAGGTGAATTTTTTTCCAACGAGGAGGTAATAAAAGCTGTGGAAGTCTGGTTTGCAGAGCAAAAAGAGACATTTTTTTTTTAAAGGTCTAGAGACGTTGCTGGTTCGCTTTAATAAATGTATCCATTTAATAGGAGAATTTTTCAACATATCCTCGTATCTTAAACATTTTAGAATGTTCTCAATATTTTTACCGTATTTCACGTAACAAACAGCAGATTTTTAGTGGTAATGGAATTTCGAAATATACATATAAAAATAATATTTTTTCCAACCAATGGCTCTGGTTAGTTACTTTGTTCACAAATATATCGATAAAAATTTCTGAGTAATTGTTTTAGAATACACTCTGTCAAATATTATCAATTTGTATCAATTCGAAATTACTCCATATTTTTGGTATATATAATCATATTTCCAACAAAAGTTCAATTTCATATTATATTTCTTTGAAACAAACATATTTTTCACTTATAGGAGAGGGAATATTTTTTTATATTCCAATTTGAAGATATCTGATCTTAAATAGGAGATAAAAAAATGGTCAGAATTCTCCGAGGAAAAATGGAGAAGCGGGGCGGTTAATTTCCTGAAAAAGATGTGGGACCGTATGGCCTTCCGAATCAACCAAAGAGGATTAACAAAATTAAAGTAAATGCTGCAGATTTCAGCTTTATAAACACATTGTATCGTAAAAAAGGAAGATTTTTTGTTGGAATAATGAAATTGAATAAGCGTTTTTCATAAAAGTTTATTGGATTTCGTTTCATTATGTTTTGATATGAAGGATAAATTTCTTTTCTACGTAGATATAAATGGAAATTGACAATTAGGTCAATTTTGTAATTAAAACTAATTTACTGATACAACTGATTTCTCCTTTGATTTGATCAAATTTCGTGCCTATTTGAGCATATTTGGATTTGATCTAAAGAAGATTCTAGGCAGGGTTAAAGCATCTCATATTTCTGATGAAATATGCATTATCCAAATCATCCAAATTGTAATCATATGGCATTTTAGAAAAGAAAAATGATTTTTTAGTAATTTCGTAATCCAATTATGTTTGTTTTGATCACAAACCTCTATACTATATTTACAGATGAGTGCAATGAATATTTATTGCACTAGTGCAATAGAGATCTAAAAAATGTATAATATATTTTATAAGGAATCAATAAAAGCGTTTCTTATAGAGGGAAATCAAACTTATGTATAACGATAAAATTTTCGCTAGTAGAAAAATTATTGTACGCAATTCGACTATAGATTAACACAGTTTTGTCCAGTGAGAAGTACTTTCAGAAACTGTAAGTTCACCTTACTTATATTGTTCTCCAAGTTATCTAAACTTAGTGAATTACACATCATAAACACAGTCAATTCGATTAGTACTTCACCTATAAAAGCAGCAAACCAATTTCGCATGCTACTATTTACAAATAGCGGCCAGGGCCATATTCCAAATTCCGGCCAAATAAAATCAAATTTCAATGATGTCTTCAATCAATAATACACAGTCAGACACTCCTACAACAGTCATCAAAAGCTATTCATCAGCAGTTAACCAAGCTGTTTTTCCAAGCAAACAACAAGCAATCGTTTTTTCCGCTATCAACAATGCCAAATTACAGGACTACCTTATCCCATTAGGATCAATCATTCAACCAAAAAATATTATTTTTTTATCAAGGCTTTCGAACAATCGTGTCTGTATGTACTTGGCAAACAAATCAGTTGTTGACAACTTCATGAACAATTATGGCTCCATAACCGTCAACGGCGAAAAACTAGTAGCTCGTCGACTCATAACTCCGGCTGATAGAATCATACTTTCCAATGTAAGTCCAACCATCCCTCATCAACTGCTAACAGATGAAATATTAAAATTAGGTCTAAATCCAGTTTCTCCCATGACGTTTCTAAAAATCGGTGCAACATTACCTGAGTATAGTCACATCCTAAGCTTCAGAAGACAGATTTACGTAAGCCCCTATACGCAACAGCTTCCAGACTCCATACTGATTGAATTCGAACAAACCAGCTACCGAGTATTCCTCCAAAAAGATGGACTAACATGCTACAAATGCAAAGCTGATGGTCATATAGCCTCACAATGTATCAATAACTCCAGCCAATCAGAACCTAATACATATAGTTCAACATCAAATATTCAACCGCTTTCGACTTCCCAAACTCTTCTTACAACCCAAATCCAAACTCTTCCACCATCTTCGTCAACAAATAACATCAATACACAAAAATTGACTTCTTATCCAACAACAGAAGACTCTTCACTTAATCAAGAGACGCCCGCAACTTCAACGAATATGGAAGCAGAAACGGATGCAACAGATATTCCCAAAATCACAAACAAAAGGCCTATGGAAGACACCCCCACACTCGATAGCGATAATAACATAACGCCCGAAAAATTATTCCCTAAGCCAAAACCAATACTAAAAAAGAATAAATCGAGCAAGAAACAATCAACAATATCCTGCAAAGAGTTCATCGAAAATCATTCGCCACCTTTCATTCTGGACTACGACCAATTAATTGTTCTACTAGATAATGTAACCGGCTCACTCCAACCTGTAAATATAGCTCTAGATTTCACTTCTGACCTCCTTGCGCTTACTACTATGTTATCCGAAGTATATACCTACATAAATGACAAGACAACAAAAATGAGAATCACCAAACTTAAAAAAAAGATATTTACTCATCTTGGCCAAGACTTAATTGACTCTGAATCTGATTCATCTACTAACAACTGATTTGTCACACATAACCCTCTCAAATTAGTCCAAAATTCAACTCAATTCTTCAATGGAACATAGATGGTTTCTACCATCGACTTGGTATGCTACAAGTTATTATTAAAGAATACTCCCCGGATATCATATGCCTTCAAGAATCCAATCTTAAACCAGATAGCAGCTATTCAAACAGTCAATTTCAATTCTTCTCCAAAACTCGTAATAATACCAAACGTGCTAGTGGAGGAGTGGTAACTTTAATAAGCAAATCTTTACAAGCAGGTCACTTCCATGTAAACTCAGATATCGAAGCCCTTGTAGTAAAACTCACCAGCCATAAAACCTCTTACATCTGTAATATATACATTGCTCCCGACTCCACAATAGAATACAAAGACTTAGAAAACTTACTAAATCAGATACCAAGTCCAAGAATCATTATTGGAGATTTTAATGCACATAACATAACCTGGGGCAGTAAATCGACAAACTCAAGAGGTCACATACTAGAGAAACTCATTGCCGACATTCCACTGAATTTTCTGAATGATGGAAGCCATACTAGGTTCAACATATCCACCGGAGAAACTTCTGCTATCGATTTAAGTCTCTGCGACCCAGCACTTTCTGCCAATCTATCATGGGAGGCTCTCTCGTACTCCTATGGAAGCGATCACTTTCCAATTATTATCGAAAATCGCACCTCTCCAGGAAAATGTTCACCAAAATACTCACCTAAATGGAGAATAAATTCTGCAGATGGGACATCCTTCAGTAACCAGATTGAGCTAAACATGGATAGCTGCGATAATACCAATGATGTCCAGAAATGTGTATTGAACTTCAATAAAATCATCTTGGACAGTGCCAGCCAGCACATTGGCCAAACAAAAGATATAAAAGGCCATACTCCAGTCCCCTGGTGGAATCAAGATTGCAAAAAAGCTATCAGGGAAGCAAAAGCAGCGTTGAACAAGTACAGGAAACACAAAACTCTCCAAAATCGCGTAGAGTTGAAAAAATACAAAGCAAAGGCACAACTTGTGATCAAACAATCCAAGAAAAAATTTTGGCAGGAATATGTTTCTGGAATAAACTCCTCCACTCCAATAAATCAAGTCTGGACCAAAATAAGAAAAATGAATGGACATAGTTCAAAAAGCACTATCCGTAGCATTAAACACAATGACCGGTACTACTCATCCACAATAGATATAGCCAATATTTTGGGCCAATCCTACCAACAACAATCGTCAACCTCAAATTTCACACGCGACTTTCTCAATAACAAGGCTCAAATCGAACAAACTCCCATCAGTTTTGAAGATACACTGGATAACCCTTTAAACCTTCCTATTACTATAGAAGAACTTGACAGCTCCTTAAAAAAAATGAAAAATTCGAGCCCAGGTCCAGACAATATTCCAGTCATATTCCTCAAATATCTACCACCTTCAGCAAAACGGCATCTACTGAAGCTTTTCAACAAGATATGGGAAGATAAAGTATTCCCTTCTTTATGGTCTGAAGCTATTATTCTACCATTTTTGAAATCTAAAAAGCCCAAACAAGAAGCCAACTCGTACAGACCTATATCACTAACATGCTCAATGGGAAAACTGCTAGAGAAAAATGTCAACCAAAGACTCATGTGGCATCTCGAAACTTCTAACCTCCTAATCAACGAACAAACTGGTTTTAGACCAAACTGCTCAACTCTTAACAATATTGTGGATTTGGAAAGTGAGATCAACGAGGCTTTTGCCACCAAACAGGTATGCGTAGCCATTTTCTTCGATATCTCAAAAGCATTTGATACCTGTTGGACTCCAAACATTCTGATGCAACTACGAAGATGGAATATCACAGGAAATTGCCTAGCTTTCATCAACAACTTCCTTGCCAACAGAACATTCAAGGTTCGGGTTGACAACGTACTATCTGATGCTTACCGCCAAGCAAATGGAACCCCACAAGGCTCAGTTATCAGCCCTACTTTATTTCTGATTGCCATCAACAACATACTCAATAATCTGAAAAAACCATTGAAAGCAAGAGTCTTCGCAGGTGACCTAGTAGTTTACATAAAAGGAAAAAATATAAATACAATATCTCTATTTATTCAACAATTCATCACAAATCTGGAACTATGGTCACGTCAATCCGGCATCAGGTTCTCTGTTACCAAAACAACAGGTGTGGTATTCAGCAGAAATCGTTCATATACTATCCCAAAATTGAAACTTTATAACCAAAATATCAACTTTAAATCATCAGCTAAATTTCTAGGAATGATCTTTGACCATAAGCTTACCTGGAAAGATCACATAGAGAAGTTAGTCCAAACATGTATGAAGCGGCTTAATATAATGAAAAGTCTAGGAAATATAAATTGGGGATCTGACCAAACAACGCTACTACTTATATATAAAACGCTGGTCTAAAATAGACTACGGCTCCATAGCTTACGCATCTGCCAGAAAAACTGTACTTCGCAAACTCGATGTTATCCATAATACAGCATTAAAAACAGCTTCAGGCTCGTTTACAACATCCCCTAATACCAGCATTCGAAGTCTTCTTGGTGAACCATCATTAAACTACAGACGCTCTATATTGAGCTTGAATTACGCGGCTGCTATATCCACTAATGCTGGAAAACCAGTTTACAATAAGACATTCAACAACATATATAGAGATCTTTTTGATAAAAAACCGCACCTATCAAAGCCATTCTATGCCAGAGTTAGAGATCTTCTTCAGAAATTTAACCTAGAGCTCCCAACAATGTTTCCATCCACTGTCGAACATCCAGCTCCGTGGACAATCTCTACCCCTCGCTGCCATACTAACTTGACCGGGTGTGATAGGGATACAAATCGCCATGAAATCCTTGCAGAACTCAACAGGATACTGCATAACTACATTGACTTCAACATAGTCTACACGGATGCTTCGAAATCGGAGGCAGGAGTGGGTGCTGCAGTAGTGACCGCAACTGAATCTTACAGCATAAAATTCTCCCCTCACACAAGCATATTTACGGCAGAACTCTATGCTATCTTTCATGCCCTCAAAGTAACTACCTCCTTCCCAAATCCCAAAACCCTAATTTTAACTGACTCCTTAAGTAGCATTCAATCCTTGAAACATCTCTATCCCAAGCATCCAATATTACAATCAATCAAATCACTGCTTCACAATATCCAGAACGACAAGAAATCTGTCGATTTCATTTGGATTCCTGCTCACATTGGCATCAGAGGCAACGAAAAAGCGGACCTATGTGCGCGTAACGCAATCGTAAACGTTAATGCTGAACTCATAACAAAGTGCGTGGTGAGTGACGTGAAAACACTTATTCGGGAAAAAGTTCACAACCACTGGCAACAAGACTGGCAGCGATCGCAAGACAAACTTCGCGAATTCAAATCAACAGTGACACTGTGGAAGCATCCAAAAATATCACGCAGAGCACAAGTGACTATTACTAGACTTAGAATAGGGCATTGCAAATTTACGCACACTTATCTTTTCAATAATGACAATGCTCCTATATGTGATTCATGTCAAGAACACTTAACAGTGAAACATGTCCTGATCAATTGCACTAAGTTCGACACGTACGGGCTAAAATATAGACTACCCACAGACTTAAATATACTCTTAGGTGTAAACTGCCCAGTTGATAAATTGTTGGGATTCCTAAAGGACATTAATCTACTAAACAAAATCTAATATTGTATATTGTTGTATACTGATATACACCCCGCTAATCACCTTAAGTGGAAGCGGATTAGCTTGAAATAAAAAAAAAAAATTCGACTATACACACTTGTTACATAAATAACTATTTTGTATGAAGTGCATGAAATGATTTTTTTTTCAGAAGCTTATAGAATGCTAGTTTTCAGCCGAGACCTTGAGTTGAGGCTAAATGTGTCATAAAAACACGAATTTCATACACATAATAAATACATTTCTATACCGGGTGTCCCAATAAGAATGGCTCTCGGCCTTATTTCGGTAACCGTTTATAGTACAGCTTGACATAATAATTGGAACTATTATTGATAAAAGACAATTTTGAGGAGTCAAAAAATGTTGAAATCCGTTCAGCCAACCGGGAGTAATTTATGTTTAAAGGAAAATGCTTAAAATTTACATATCCTCTACTTTATTTATCCTCACCATAAATGAGCTTGTCTTGGTGCCTTTCGCTCAAGCCCTGCCGCTAGTGTCAATGTTGAAGCTAATGAGCCACCACTATTCCTAAGACGATAATCTCTTCTCCTGTCATATGCTGCTAAAGTATCTTCCAATCCTTCTAATCCTGTCCGTTCGCTATTTACCACCACTTCCGTACCCAACAACTCACGAATAACTGTAAATTCAATCCCTCAATTGTTCACACCTCTACTCCAAAATACCAACCTCTCATTGAACTTTCCACTTTCTTTGCCTTCTTCTCCCCTGTGGATAAAAAATATTCCCATAGTAGATACCTCACTAACCATCTACAATAAACACGAATCCCCTAGCGTTCTTGTAGAGAGAGCATTCTTGGAAATTATGCATAAAAATTCCTTCGACCTAATTCTCTATAGGCATGCCTCCAAAGCTGAATCCGGTGTGGGTTGCGCAGTCACTACAAACCACGAACTCTTAAGTTCTTTCCGTTTACCCTCGTCGTGTAGTGTTTACACTGGTGAACTATACAGTATCCACAAGCCTTCAAATATATTTCTTCTCCCCATAAACATATCGCCATATGTATTAACTCTCTTTCATCCATACAGTTCATCTCAACCATATTCACCGACCACATAATAGTCCAAAACATTCATGACATCTACCAAACTCTCATTGCTCTTGATATAACAGTCCCTCTTATCTGGCTTCAATCGCCCACTGGAATTGCTGAAAACGAATGTGCCGATCGCCATGCCAAAGAAGCCACAAAAAATCATCTTGAAATCCCGGTACAGCTGGACAATTATCTGAAGATTACTTTCAAACACCTCACTAAAAAATCTTGGCACGATACATGAAGCAAGAGCACTACAGCACTACATCAAATCCACCCAACTACTTCTCACATTTCCCTAAACTTTCTGAATAGGAGAGAAGCTGTGACAATAAGAAGACTTCGCATCAACCATACGAAACTTACTCACGGCTATTTGATGTCGTCAGAAAGTCGTCCTGTCTGCCGAACTTGTCAAGTTCCTGTGACTGTTAAGCACATCCTCACCGACTGCAGAGAATATTCCACCGCATATCAACATATCAAGATATGAAAACCAACCTCCAGGAGACACTTAACTGCCCGACGGAAATAAGGAAAATCGTGCAGTTCCTTAAAGCCACCAAGCTGTGCAAGAAAATATAATTTAATTTATACATTGTAACAGATTTTATTTTTTGTATGTAACTGTATTTAACTTTAATTTTATTTTTATTTAATTCGAATGTATTTAACTTGTTTTTGTGTGCCAATGACCAGCGCTGTCGAGGCACGTTAAACTGAAATAAAAAAAAAAATTTTTTTTTTCGAAGCTGTACTATAAACGGTTCCCGAGATATGGCCGAGAGCCATTCTTATTGGGACCCACGGTACAACTGTGAATGTGTAGTTAGATTGTTTGAAATATATTAAAAATATAAATACTTCCAATAAATTTTGACGTGGTTTTTCATCTGGATAAGGTGAACCTTTTAAACGACTGTTGTCCATAAAAAAATTTCTAAACTAAAAAAATTACAATGTGTTTGTAACATAAAATGGTAAGTTTCCACAATCTCGTATTTTCTTCTAAAATTTGGTATTTGAATTTTTCACATACATTTTGAGGTTATGTGATAACATCGTACACACGAACGTAGAATTTTCCTTTTCCTACAACTTCATCATCAAACTTTTTTTCATAGGACATAAAATTTCAGATAAAATTTGACCTTAGAAATAAAGCTCTTCCTCTTCCCTAACTCAGATGGCTTGTAAACTATTTTTCTAGCCATTTTTTTTAATTTTATGTCACTTTACTAATGAGTTTCATCCTATTACTGTTTTCTTTTGGTTTCCAAAATATCGAATCTGATCTATTTTAGAATGATACTCTATTTGTTTAGTGATACGACACTATTCAATAACTAAATCACAATGTGTAATATTGTTACTGAGAAAAAAGAAATTTCGATATTTTGAAATATTTTCCATACTTGTCCAGAATGTAAATTGCTATTGAGTTCTGAAGTTGACATGAATTTTGAGCGCTGAAACTCGCAGGATAATAAAATTAATATGTTTCATATTACAGAAAGAGAAGCTGTTAAACTGATTAGTCAAATTGAGTTTAGATTAGGGAAGCCGACTTTGTTAGTTACAGCTTTTATCCAATAATTGAATCAAATTATATAATTAACGCGTGAAAATGATATCCATCAGCTTTCTAAATGCATCTTCCACAAATTTTTAATCCATTTAATCACTTTGACCATTTGACAGAATCAAAAACGCGAGAATAATATTGAAAATTCTCAAAGGTGTAAATAGATTTAAATGTCTCGGAAAAATAAACTTACGTGCAAAGTAAACTGTGAACTTTTTTCCGCTTTATTGTATCAACATAACATTAAGAAATCATAACCTCAATCCCATTCAAATGTAATGACAGCTCCGTAAGGTTCGAGGAGTGACTATTTGCCAGTGGACGGTAAGACGAATACTGCAGGAAGACTACACGACCACTAAATCACCTGCGATTGGTCCAAAACTTACTCCATCTCCATCATGGTGGTCATCTAAGAAGGAAAGTGTACTCAAGATCAAGAAAGCAATTTGCAGATTGCTGCTTTGAAGAGTGGAGTGCTTATGGAGATGGTTCCTGCAACGGAGTGCAATTTCTATAGGAGCATGAACCGACCCTATATTCATTCATTGGAGATAAATTTACCTCTATACATGACAACGCGAGGCCACACACCACCAGAATCGTGCAAGATTACATTGCAGATGTGTCGTTTTTGGGTTAAGGAGTGGACAGTGATCTAAATCCGACAGAACATTATGAAATAAACTAAAACCAAGAATTCTAGTTAGACTTCCTACTCCAAAATCGATACTAGAACTCATTGTTGAGAAAAAAGAAAAGTTAACATACCTCAATAGCTAATTTGATTAGATCCATGCCTAATCGTTTGAGAGATGTTACTTTCTGCAAAACAAAAAGTTAAAAATATGCAGGACTCTAATAAGACTCATTGTAAGTTATGGCTGCGAATTATATAAAAAAGCTAAGAAAAACCAAGAATATTTGAGAAAAAAATTTACAGAAAAATATATAGAGGAGTTTCAATGATCGTAGTAGATTTAAGAATAAGAAATAGAGACATCCCTAAAATACTAGACAAAGAAAAAATTGTCGGAAGCTCAAAAGTTGACCACATTAAAAGAATGGGCAGGATAAACAGATTCATAACAGAATGCCAAAATATAAAGCAGTAGAATGAGAGGCAGACTCCGTATCAGTTCACGAAAACTGTGGGACTATGAGGAACGTAAAGAAAAGTTTGGGGACGAATTGTCCAGCAGGCCAAGGCTCAACCGAGCTGTAGTGCCAATTTGGACGGTACATTTTAGTCGATAGTCGATAGAACTAGGTGAACCTAAAGGGATCATATAACGACAAAGTAAACACAGCAAACGCAAATCGAGCGGAAAATAAATATTTTCTATAATGCTAAAGTGAGCCGAGGATGAAAAATTCGGAGAGGTTTTGCTCAAATAAGAAGGGTTTTAGTGTAGTATAGCCTCACATCAATCCGTCTTTTATACCCACTGTTTAGGTTACGTTGAGTTAGGTTATGTTAGGTTATGTTAGGTTATGTTAGGTTATGTTAGGTTATGTTAGGTTATGTTAGGTTATGTTAGGTTATGTTAGGTTATGCTAGGTTATGTTAGGTTATGTTAGGTTATGTTAGGTTATGCTAGGTTATGTTAGGTTATGTTAGGTTATGTTAGGTTATGTTAGGTTATGTTAGGTTATGTTAGGTTATGTTAGGTTATGTTAGGTTATGTTAGGTTATGTTAGGTTATGTTAGGTTATGTTAGGTTATGTTAGGTTATGTTAGGTTATGTTAGGTTATGTTAGGTTATGTTAGGTTATGTTAGGTTATGTTAGGTTATGTTAGGTTATGTTAGGTTATGTTAGGTTATGTTAGGTTATGTTAGGTTATGTTAGGTTATGTTAGGTTATGTTAGGTTATGTTAGGTTATGTTAGGTTATGTTAGGTTATGTTAGGTTATGTTAGGTTATGTTAGGTTATGTTAGGTTATGTTAGGTTATGTTAGGTTATGTTAGGTTATGTTAGGTTATGTTAGGTTATGTTAGGTTATGTTAGGTTATGTTAGGTTATGTTAGGTTATGTTAGGTTATGTTAGGTTATGTTAGGTTATGTTAGGTTATGTTAGGTTATGTTAGGTTATGTTAGGTTATGTTAGGTTATGTTAGGTTATGTTAGGTTATGTTAGGTTATGTTAGGTTATGTTAGGTTATGTTAGGTTATGTTAGGTTATGTTAGGTTATGTTAGGTTATGTTAGGTTATGTTAGGTTATGTTAGGTTATGTTAGGTTATGTTAGGTTATGTTAGGTTATGTTAGGTTATGTTAGGTTATGTTAGGTTATGTTAGGTTATGTTAGGTTATGTTAGGTTATGTTAGGTTATGTTAGGTTATGTTAGGTTATGTTAGGTTATGTTAGGTTAGGCTGGAATAAAATAATTCTCCCAAATAATAGCCGCAACTACTTAGTGAAGTATGTTTATCCCATATTATTTTTGTTCTGTGTAAACGAATTGGACTATCATGTAATAGAAAGTGAATAATCGATGAAATTTCTTGAAGTTTAAAAAGCCACAAAACTACGGATACGTTGTTGAGATCTGTGAACAAAAGTTCAAGTACACACCTTCACTGAATAATTTAGAAGCGAAATGATAATAATATAGAAAGTATCGAGAAAGAATCCTCTGAAATATTCACGTTGGGGATTTCTTACGTCTTACGAGCTTGTATTGAACTTGGCAAACGGAATTGTGTTTAATTTCTCCAGGGATGTCGTTAGAAAAGAAGTCCGACGTATTTCGGTTTTAATAATGATGGAACCATTTAGTTGGAAAAGAGGCTTTGCTGATTTTCCGCAAAACTCCTTATTTTTAGATGAGGCTTACTCTGCTAATGAATTTCCAAGAAAATTAACAAGGACTTACTATAAAATATACTGAACATCTTTTCTCGATACTTGGGAGCAAATCTCGGGGGTATTGTTTTGTGGTTTTATCAAGGCAATTCGAACTAATTTCCATTTGCATTGTTCTCTTGAATATATTAAATCATTAGATCCTTGTGGAGAGGAAAATTCTCATAATAATTGGTTGAGGAAATGAAAAATAAAATGTCGTCCACTGACAGATGGGCAGACGGACAGCGACAAAACGCTAGTGATGCGCTAAAGATGGATCCTATTGAGACGAAATCAAAAGAATCACGTTAATTACAGACCATTGAACATTTAAGACGAGACGGTTTTTGAAGCAAACCCCTTTAATGTTACGAAACTTAAAATCTCGATGAAAATGGGATTTTTTCCATTTTTAGAAAATATATTATCATGGCATTGAGACATGAGAGTGAAAGTTTTTTTCCAGTACAGTTGTTATGAATTCGAGAATGACGAAGCACATTTAGAGTATTACATAGTTTATTATTCAATATCTCACTGGCTAATATAGGAAAACACGAAAAAGCACTCCAGAAATACAAAAAAAAAAACTAAATATGATATGACTAAAAATAAGATAAATATGAAATAGAGAAGTTGAACCATCAAATAAAATCATTAATCAAAAATTACACAGAATACCAGATGAATTACGAAATGAGTTTTCAATTTTAAAATAAAATCTACAAGGGCGGCAGAATAACGAATTCAGAATATACTAGGCGAATATCACAGATTTTTAGCACCCAAAAGCTCGCAAATCAAAAGCGTGTCTTACTGTCAACGAACGTGTTATTGTTCTCATTTAACAATCTTTTTCAAAAGCTTTTCGAGAGTTCTGATTTCGATAATCACAGCTATAGACCGAACTATAATCATCCAGTTTCATGCAAATTAAAGTATGCATGTCTTTAGTTGAAACTCGAGCTCAATCGATTTGCAAATGATCTACTTTCACTAACCTGTAGATCTTTCTTCTTCCTTTACTAAGCTCTCGAATAGTTTTAACGAACAATTTTGCGAATTCCTCTCTCGTCCTTCCTGACTCACTTCTATCGCTTGTCCCATTTGAAAATTCTTAAAAGTTAATATACAACACAATATACATTTCTGGACATTTTGGAAATGATTTGGACAGAAAACACAACTTAATTTTAATGCATTGTTGAAGGTACACTAGCACTGCAAACATTATCTCTCTTGTGTTTGCTTGACCCAACACATGAAGGTATAAAAGACACTAGTAGAAATACTAGGGGATTTTGACCCCAATGTTTATCATTGAAAATTGTTTACACTTGTCACTATGTGCAGTTTTTTGCAATAACGCTTACATATGAAATAAGTATTTGCAAGTTTGGTGTCGCTGTTGCTTAATCCTGATTATAAGCTGGCTCTCATTTAAAATTGATACGAGTGTTATGATGTCAAATTAACCATATCAAAGTGAATTTTTCTTTCAATATGTACATCATTACACCCCGAAGCAAAGATATGGGCAGAACAATGTCGGAAGTACGTCGTCACAAGAAAAGTAAAACTTTCCACACTGTGAACTGATTGAAATATATGTAAATACCATAAACAAAACCAAATAATTGATTATACGAAAACTATAAAAAGAGTAAACAAGATCTTTTTATTTGATACCCTTCTAACAACTTTAGCATATTAAAGCCGATATAAAATTTTGCTTATAAAGTTTTGTGTTTCATCTACTTCCTTTCGGTGAACACTTAAGTTCGCCGTCGCTAAAAAGAGTCAGTCTAGTGCATAATAATCAACCATGTTACGAAATTTCCACATCATTGACCGTCCCAATATAACCTTGTTATTTCTGTCATAGCGGCAATTGAGCATCGGATGTTACGTAATCTCTGACGTCTGTAGTTGTTTGTGTCCCGAAAAGTTTTTCGATATAAATGCAAATCTGGTGCTTTCTAATCGTTTCACCTCTAACGGTATTGCACGTACAATATAAAAAGAACTTTGTCAAATTGGCGAGAGTGGAGCTTTGGGCCATTGAAGAATTTTTCATATATATAAAAAAAACGCGATCAATAGGTCGTAGATTAAATCTTGTAAGATAAATACAAAGTAGCACAAAAATATTTTACTAAGTTAATAATAGTCTCGTAACATAACCTAACCTAACCAAACCTTTCTTAAATTAAAAGGCTTGTTTGTGGAAAATTCAAAATACGCAATTTTTTAATTATTTTGAATCTAATACCAAAAATGCACTCATTCTTAGAGAAAATAATTTTTTCTCTAAATTTTTGTTCAATATTTTATATAATATTGAACATTTGCTCATTTTTGAAAATCTTAAATGTTGTTGATGGTTTTTCGTTTTGTCTTAAAGATAATTATTCAGAATTTCGTTTATTTGCCCATCCCTTCCGGATTCGACACACTTAGTGTGCCATAGATGAACGAAATGTTTTTTTAATTTGCCTGTGCGCTCTATGCACGTGCACTCCTCGCACCCCACCATTCTGATACCTTTACAGGATTTAAATGCTAGTTATCTAGTCAGTTATTTGCAATACCCCAGTGTTGAACCTCCATATAAGTTTTAAAATTATCTCGTAGAAAAAAAGCTTATTCTTCTAGAATTTATTAAGCAAACATTGGAACCTGAATTATAAATTCCATATATATCCAATTTTTCATTTAGTAGCAGTTTGACGTCTATTAATGGTGTCACTATTCGTTTTTTGTTCCGTATCATTAAACTCTGCTTCTATAACTGAATTGTTCACATGTTTAATATAAATTTATTCAACTTTTTTGTCATTTTTTGTCCAAAACCAACATAAATACTCTGGGTGGTAACGAATACCTTTATTTGATTTTTGACAAATTGTACATTGATTTTTTCCCTCAATCTTTCCATTCAATTTCTAATTTTTTTTCTATCAAAAATACTCTTTTTGCTTACTATATGTTCATTCTTACTCAGTTCATTAAACAAATCCACTGTATCTTTTTATCTATCATTTTTATTCAATACAAAATCATTGTGCTTTTCATTTATAGCAATAAGTTTTCTTTTCTTATAGCATAATCCAACAATGACCAATCTCTATACTTAAAAAACAATGCATATGTTACTGAATTCCATCCCTTATTTATAAATGATTCACAAAATTTGTTTTTCCATTAGACCATTCTGAATTCAAAGAAAATTTAATAAGCATAGAACTGTACCAATCCACACAATATTTGTCCATAAAAAGATGCAAAATTTCAATTTTCTTTTCATCTGCTGTCACCTCAAAACGTGCTCAATCCATTGATTTGCATTCGAATTCTTACTTGTGAATTTTTCCAGTACAAATTTATCTGCAATAATATGTTTTAAGTTTTGTTGTCTACCTTCTTGTGTATTCGTTATAATTTTTCTCATTTTCTCCAATGAAACTGTTTCCTTCTAATGTGCAGTTGAAGTCTGTTTCAAATTTATATCTTCTAAAAATTGTAAGTTGCCATCTTCATCTATATAAATTTTTTTCAATTCTTCTGTCACTGTTATCCAAACTCGTCTTTTTTAATACCTTTCCAATGAACTATTCTTTACTTTAGTATAAGCAGGTGTTTTTAAGATTACTTTATGTTGCTGAACTGATTGCACTGTAGCTGGTATATTGCATGCACACTGTTATCAACTGTTGCTATTAAGGTTATGCAATAAATATATGATTTTCCATCACTTAATAGTGCAATTGCTAGGCAATAGTGAGAGTTCGAAACGAAGTTTCTCCATCGGTATCTTCTTTCTTCACAGAAGTGAACGAATGTCGTTTTATAAGATGATTTTCAAATTAATTGAGCACATGTGTTGCTCTAAAAAACAAAGATTTTATTTTTCTGACAAATGCACTACATAAGTGATATTAATAAAATGTTTTATATTACATAACTAATCTCACCTAAAAAACAAAGAAACATTTAATGTTTATTTATTCAACTCTTTCTCAAATGAGCAATATTTCTTGAACCACATTAATTAACCTCTATTATCTTATTCTAATCAATCAAAATTCACACTTGTGACAGTGACATTTGTGAACCATAATAAAACTAAAGAAATACTATTTCTTTTCATATAATCGTGAGCTTCTGCCAACCAAGATACATATGACGGAAACATATCTTTACAAAGGGGAAACAGCTGAGTATTAATTATTTTTTTTTTTTCGATTTGTATTAGTTATGAAAACTGATATACTCGAACATAAATTGCCAGTAGAGAGAAACCTGTTATACGAGCCACGAAAAAGAACTTCGCTACGTCCCACGATTACATTTTTTAGTCAAATCTATGTGATGATTCGTAATTAGAACAAGATCAACAAAAAACTTCCATTTCGAAGACAAATCAGCTTCAGATAAGTGAATGTCAAAGTGATTTAAAAGAATTTGGTATCTTCTTTTATATTATTTGGATTGCTTTTCATACATTACATACATGAAGAAATTTCTACTCCGTGACTTTAACCGGGACATGTCGTGGTCGTTAAAAATATATTTTTCAAGCTATTTATATTTCCTGAATATTTGATCGTTTTACATCACTTTTTAATTATTAAACTCCTGGATTAACATTCTTGATACGCATCAGTTGACTTCATCGGGATCGAATCTGGAGTTGTGTTCTAAGCTTTTTCAAATATTTGCTCTTCAAATCTCTCCCATCTCATTCAATACTGAACTTTCACAATGGATTTGTTGAACAATCGCGCATACTTATTAATCGATTGAAGAACTCCAATTCTTCCAACTAATATATAAAAGTTTAGTAATTTTTGAGGTAATTGTTGATTGTTTTTTTATATTCTTGGACAAGAAATAATTGGGAGAAATTGATTATGTTGGTAATAGAAAACTCATAATGAAACCAGATAAACTGAATATTGATGAAAACAGAATAAGAGATAAAAGAAGGATAAGGGAGAGAATAGGGGATATGAGGGAATTTTGATACATAAGCAGAGAAAAATGTGAAATAGATGGTCACACCGACAAACAGCGAATAGAAAATTCGGTAAATTAGAACGAGAGGGAGAACAAGCGTAGAAGCCATTGAGAAAAATAACATAAAGAGATACTGAGGAAACTTGTGGATAAAAGATGATACGCAAACACTAAAACACAACTAGATGGAGAAAAGAAGAAATAAGAAAAATAGTTAAGCAGCAATAAGTAGCATGAAATAATTATATTGACAATAAAAGCGATAGAAACAAAGAGGTATACAAAACCATAAGAAACATAGTCAAAGAATGAATTGAAAGAGAAAAGAAGAAAATATTTAAATAATAATTATGAAATGAATATGAAGACAATAAGAGAAGCTGTTGGACCAAAATCAGTGCGATGAGATGGAGAACCAGAGCGGAAATATGAAGATAAACAATGCGATATGAAAATAAATACAGAAGTTCCATTGGGGGCAAAGTGAAAAAATATTCAGTAACAGAAACGGAAATACGACAACTGGAGAATAATGGGTTGATGAATGTGATTTATACGATGATAAGGGGACAAGATAGGAGACAACGGAAGAGGGAGTAGAAGGTATTGAAAAATCTTAAGGGTGAAATGGATATGGATGGCTATTAAAAATATTTATATAGCATGGAGCAAAAGTAAAACGTACAAACAGGGAAGGGTATCTGCCCGATTAGATAAAAGCATGACAAATCTCGATCTTGAAGACGTTCCGCGACGCTTCAAAGTAGTATAAAAAATACCCAGGATTCCAAAAAGCGGGCCGACAGAAATAGATCAGGGCCAATGTATCTGATGTCTGATCTAAGCATGGCGACTTATACTAACAATGTGCTTATTTTTTCCTTGGGTAAACGACGCTGCTGCTATGCGAGGCTTCATATCGAAGACATTGAGGCATGTAGATCTATAATTGATGTCAATCTGAAATATTGAACAACAAAAAAAGCCCGAGCTTTTCATTTTTGTCATAAGGTAAGATATTGAGCATACCTTTAATTATGAAAACGGCAGTGCAGCTAAAGAGGCACACATTAAATGACAGAGCTATACTAAATAATAGCTAAGTCATATCAGGGTTTTTACCTCGGTATAAAAGATAATAATCTGTATCTTCTGTACTGAACTGTACATTCCTATGATTCAAATTTCTCTATTCCTTGTTTATTTTTGGCTCGCTCAGTCCTGTTATATTGATATTGCGTTGCTCAATTAACATTTGCAGTACTTGTTCCTGTTAATGAGGTCATGTTCCATGTTCCTACTTGTATCGTTTCATTTCTGTTTTTCTCTTTATTTTCATTATACTCATCCTTATTTTTGGCTGTATTGGATGTTTCATTAGTCTGCTCATTTTTGTGTTATTTTTTACTTTTTTGTCAAATATCTACTCCCCTATTTATTTTTTTTTCGGTTGTTATTACGAGGGCCGTTTTTTTTCAACCTCCGATAGCCTATAAATAGAAGACAAGTTCATATAAAGCAATAATTTTATTACCAAAAGATTGGTAAACTTACGGTTACTTTTCAACATAATCACCATAAATATTGAAACATTTGTCATATCTGTTTACAAGCTTTTCAATACCGTCTTGAAAGAAAATTGCCTGTAGCCTAACCGTTCAGTAACAATAGAGTCCAAAACAAATCTTGAAAACTTCTGGAAATTTCGTAGACAAGGCAGTAATGGCGAATCTGTGGTTTTCTTCAACTATTCTGTCAACTCGTTGGACTAAGTCGTCTGAAACGACAGATTTGCGTCCTTGGCCCCCTCCATCATGCACAGCATCACGGCCATCCTTTAACTTTCTACACCCTCAGACACCATCACTCATGTGATGTCAAGTTTTCCCCATACACACGACTCATTCTACGATGCATTTCTGCAGCACTATGGCCTTCAGACTGTGGAAAACGAATCACACTTTGCAATTTGGTAGGAGCATCAATAATGGTAGACATGTTTACGTGGCTGTAGCACAACGCCGACTGACTCCTAAATGTCAACAATTGCGGAGTATGTATTGCAATCGTAGATTGAAAAAAAAGACCTTCGTATATTTTTATAATCATTTTCATTATTGTGATCATTCTTACACGTGTTTTTATATTCAATTATTGCAACAAATCGTTTTTTTATATTCATGAATATGATAAGTACAAATTTTTCTGACCTTGAGCCACCTCCTTGTTCTTTTCCTCTATTTTTGTCTTTTAAATTGTAGTAACTGAGTTAATTATGCTTATTAAATCGTTAACTAGCAGTTTTGTCCATATTTCGTTTCAAAAATTTGTTCCTTCACATTTCAACGCATTGACAAACTATTCACGCTTCATTTATCAAAAATGAATTATAAACATTAATTTCAACTAACATACTAACAAAACCACTTTTTTTTCGTTCCAATGAGTTTCTAGGTCACATGAAACAAACCTACGTCGTATAAGCTTCGCAACCACTCCGAAATCATAATTATCCAGAAAATACAGAGTTTCATGTTTATGTATCCAAAGTTCCTAATGTATGTCGAAGAAAATGGAAGTCGAGGCATAAAGGCGTTTGATGAAACGAACTAGTAAATGTCATGTTTCGCAGACTTTCATTAATATTTGATGAATGTACTGATTACAATGTTTATTTCAAATTGAAGGGTGGAATTCTAAAATAGATAGTCAATTTACGACACGTACAGGCTCAAAAAGCATTTCTGTATCGAAGATCAGAAAGATTTTTTGAAAGAATTTGAACAGAATTTACTCAGGAATGTGAGAACGTTCACGAGGGTTGCTACATAAGTTTTGAATTTATCACATGAAAACAAAGATTTATAATTGGATATGGCTTTACAGTTTTCCAAAATATTCTCGATCAAGTTTGAACCAATTATCGAAGATTTTTTCACATGGATATTGAGGTACCTCCAAAACATGTAATTTGAACGCATCAATCGCTTCTTCAGGAGTAGTAAAAAAGTTACCCCGTAATTTATTTTTGATCTACGGGAATAAAAAGGAATAAATGGGTACCAAACCAGGACTTTACGGCAGATGTCTCATCAATTCGATATTTTGCTGTTCAAAAACGTTATTGTTTGAATTGACCTTGCATTGTCGTAGTGGAGAATAATTTGTCTTTGGCGATTGTTTTCCTCCATTTTTTCGAATACTTCTGGCAAACGAATGCTGGTGTATCATTCAGAATTGACTATTCTAGGTTGGTCTAATGGAACGGTGATAATATATCCAGTTATTTCGAAAAAAACAGGTGACCATTTGCTTCGAAGCAATTTGTCTTGAAAAACCCATACAGTCTGTGATTGTTTAGTTTCGGTTTCATATGCATAGATCCATGATTTGTCGCCTGTTATGATTTTATAGACGTCTTTTGAAGGATCACGAATTTTTCAGCATTTATTTGCACCAATCGACATGAGCTTGTTTTTGAGCGATCGTCAAATTATACGGTATCCAACGCAAACAAATGTATACGAATAAAACGCAAATATGCCTCATTTCGACGGTGTGCAGCCAATTCTGGACAATATTCTCAAAATTAATCCTGTGGCCGCGAAAGAATTCGGAAAACCAGTGAGATCCATTTCATCTTTTGACCCAGATGAATGTCTCAAAAATCTATAAATAACTTGAGTAGTACTCGTTTGACAAGACGTTCTGAATGCGTTCATTTTATGTCAAACTTTATGATCTATTTGAAATATTCACATCAGTGTTGCCATATCTCAAAACTTAACAAGCATCTCTCGTTTGAGATGCCTTGTCATTGAGAATAGAGTTAACAATTGAATTTTCCACTATAACTACATTTCCATTTTGTATTTTTGGTTTTCCATTATCTTTTTTTCTAACCTGGATCTTGCTTACATTGTTTAATTATTTATAATCGCATGCCATGGTCAATCTTATTCTATTTAAATTTCACGTGAAATTGAAGAGTATTGTCGACTTCTCCTCAATAAAAGATTCAGACTTCAATTAATTCTAAAATAGCATTCCTTCCTTCCCTCCCAGCTTTTACAGACTCTAAGAGAACACCGTTGAAGAAATATCCGACCTTGAAGGTGTAAATGCGACATTACCAGGGGACTCACAAAAGGATTCCTGTAGCGGTCTGCATTTCAGTCTGATTATAGTACGTATCCAGTTCAAGGTTTTACTTAGATACTTAATTAACTAATTAAATTGAGGTATCTTCGGACAATTTTCTAAATAAATATATTGGATATATTTGAAAAAATTGTGAAAACAACAGTAGATTCATGTACTAATAGTGGACATAATCTCTTCTACCTCCCTTCAGCAGTTGTTTCAAAAAATGTCTGCTGTTCGAAGTGGTGAATTCGGATGGGTATTGAAAACTTAACAACTATTATTTCAGGCTCGAACCAGGGTTGCCTCTCAAGTTTTAAAACAGACAAATAAAAACAAATTTATCGAAGTATTCTTTTCATTCCAAAAAAGTGATTTGAACGCTCTATCCGCTTGTTAGGGTGTAGAAAAACGTTGATCTCGCAATTTATTTTGATCTGCCGGAACAAGAAGGAATCAATAAGTACCAAAACAGAACTGTGTGGCGGATGACCCATCAATTCAATGTTTTGATTGTTCAAAAACATTTTTATTTGAACTGATTGGTGACAGCTCGTATTGTTGTTCTGGAGAATGATTCGTCTTCTGTGATTGGTTTCGCTGATTTTTCAGTTTGGTTTTGGGTTAATGTCCAAGTGTGCCTCAATCTCACATGTCACACGTTGATTTTGCAATATCAGTTTACGCACAGCATCGATGTTTTCTGGCACAACAGCCGATTTTAGATGACTTTTACGAAATTCATCCGGTAGCGAGGTGTGACCACGATTCAATTCGGAAAATCAATGAAGCACTATGACTCGAGATGGTACTTCATCACCAAAAGTCGAAGAGAGTTGATCAGTATCCTGCTGATGGCTTAATCCAGGTCGAACATCGTAAAATATAAAATGTTCGAGATTTAATTCCATTTATTGACAAAGGTGAATGTTTCCAAAATCTGTATGACAACACGTTTTGAGTACGTTCACCATTAGGAATATAATCAGTGTTGCCATATCTCAAAACTTAGGTAGCTAATTTCGTATATAGAGACGGATTCGGACACTTGGAAAAAATAAAAGTTTAATTTGTGCAAATAAACTAAAAGATACCACAAATCAAACGTAAGAATATAAGAATGAGTATCAGAATAGAAAAACACAATTGTTTATATCTAAAACAAGTTTTTTCTTCGAAACTAGTCAACCAGTCTACAACATACTCCAAGTGATGTCACTTGGTGAATTTGAAAATAACAATCTCTTTCTTCCTACACAAATTGGATTTACAGTTTCCGCAAAATATCAGTTCGTTTTAATTCCCTCCTCATTGATTCTTCTTTTTCTTGCGCTATCCATTAATGAATGTTGGCCATCATTTCTGACCATCTTATCCTGTCTCTAGTGGTATGAATTGATTCTCCTCGGCTTCTTATCTTCTTCAATCTTTGATATTGTGGAGCCACTACATTCTCTCATCGCCCGATCTCCTTCTTTCCTTCATATTTACTCCTATCAAGAGTTGAAGCATATAGACCTCTTGCTCTTCATCCCATGTCCCAGGTATGTTCTTTCTCTACATTTAATCGTGCTAAGCGATTCACGTTCTCTTCCTATTCTCCTCAGAATTTCTTCGTTGGTGTTACTGACTCTCCAGCACGGACCAAACGTAATGTTTTGTGTATCTTATTCAGAGGTTAAGGCCAAAGTCAGAGTAAAAACCTTTTTGAATTTCATGAATGAGCTCCTTGCTTTTTCTCTTGGGCACCTGATCTTCAAGTCTGATAACTAAGTTCTCAGATAGTTGAACTTTTCAATATCGTCGCTATTGTATGATAGTTTTAGATTCTGGAACTCGCCTAATTTGTGGGTAATTACTAGTCATCATTGATTATTAGTGAATAAAAGAAAAAAATCATTGTGATGACTTTTTTTTCTATAAAAATCTAGTTGATCTATTCAAATCATATACTTTTGAATGAATTACTCATCATATTCACATTCTACTTTGATCTTGCCAAAAACGTGAATTGATCATATAGTACGGCTCTGAACGCTTTAAAATGTAAAAAGGGTTGTTTAACTATTCCTCTTCAACGTCTCATGGGAGAACAAGGGGTGAAAGTAGCGTTCAATACGCTTTCGACGGAATCGAATAATATACATGGGTTTTCTTGGGTATGCCTCAGAGGAGGATTTTACGTTTCAGTTCGGAAGATGAGAAGGTACGCATAGATTTGTTTAATTCTTGTGGATTTACGGGATGTGGAATTTTATGAAAACAAAGTTGATTTCATCGAGTTAGATCTCCAAACAAATGAGAAATTAATTTAGAGGAATTTGGCCGGTTTGCTCTTTGTTAATATGCAAAGCGCTACATAATTAAATAAATCATAGATTTTCACATATCGTCGGCACCATGCTAAAATTACGAATGTAAAAATTGGAACTTTTCAGGAGAGCCAAAACATTGAATATATTTTTTCCCACCTGACGCGTTTGGTTAGGTTAGGTAAAATTATAAATAATTGTTTAAAAATATTCTCTACTTTACCAAAATGGACATTTTTGGTCGAAAGTCAATGAATTAAAAGTATCTAATATGAAATTTTAGGGAATATTCGATAGTTTGTAATGAATTCCTATAGAAATTGATAATAATGGATGAAAATATATAAAGAAAAAACTTTTTTTACTAAGAAAAACTTTTATTGAACACAAGATAAGGCAATACATTCTTAAAAATATAATATAAATAATGGAAAGTAAATAATCAGGTTTGTGATTTAGTTTAATTTTACAAACGATTCATCGAAAACTCATAATACATAAAAAATAAATTCGCTGTTCAATTTCGGTATTATCTGATTCTGCCAGAGAATCGCAGACTGATTTGGAACTGGGAAGCTGCTCATAAAAAGACCTATTTGCCCTTGGAACCAGCCCTTGATTGCATAGTTACAATAAATCTTTTTCTGTTCACCTCCGATATACAATGCCCAACCAAAAAAGTAGGTTCTGAAGAAAACGTACGGGAACAGGTATTTTTTTTAAATATGTTCAGAGGTGTCCCCTGAATGTAAATCCAAGTGGGCGTCATGGAAGGGGGCTTCACCTCAGCCGCCATCTTGAAAAACACGTTTTATTAAATATCTCGGGAACCGCGCATCGTATGACAAAAATTGTGAAAATCATTATTGTGGATAATAATATTTGCCATCTTTTTTATTTAAAACTTTTTTTGTATAATGCATATGTTTTTAATTATAGCGCTCTAAACTTTTTATATTATAACAAATGTCAGAGTCCGTTTTTTTGAAGTAACATTCGTAAAATTCTTTTTCTTTTAGTGATTTCGACAACAATTTTAGACAGTTGAAACAGTTTAGCGATTTTCGAAAAACTCAGATTCACGTTAAATTGAAAAAAAATAGAAAATTAATATTTAATGCCAACCTTCATATTCTTCTATTAAAAAAGGAATCATTTTCAATATTAAATTCTATTATAATATACAATATAAAATAATACTGTTCAATATAAAATAGCATAATACAAGCATAACGTTAATTAATAATGATAATATTAAAAATAACCATAACAATTCTTTCGATGTAGCGTAACTAAATATTTAGCAAAAATCATTTTAAAAAAAAATTTGGAGCGCTATAATTAAAAATCTATGCTTTACACAGAAAAAAGTTTCAAATAAAAAAGATGGCAAATATTATTATATACAATAATGTTCTCCACAATTTTCGTCGTACGATGCACGGTTTGCGAGATATTTAATAAAACGTGTTTTTTAAGATAGCGGCCGAAGCGAAGCCCCCCATGAAACCCACTTGGATTTACATTCAGAGGACACCCCTGAACACATTCAAAAAAAAACTACCTGTTACCGTACGTTTTTACAAAAAAAATCCGGCTCTTGGCCTACAAATCTGACCATCTTATGGCATAAAAGGTTCAGAAGGGCTCAATAATTGGACGTAAAGAATTTTTCCCTCGTTTTCGTTTTCGGATAAAAACATCGAAATCAATGTCATGAAAATTACTTTTGACAAAAATTTCATTCAGTTCAGATTTCTGTTATTGATACCACATACAAAAATTGAAACTTTTTGGGTTTTTCTTTTTCTCGGTGGTTTATGGAACAAATTTGTCTTTATAAAGATTAGAATTCAAGAAATCATCATGCTGGAGCCTAGTCGCATCGTAAGGTTTGGTTTTTGTATGGGCTAATCTGATTAATTGGTCCCAGTCAGAGGGTACGTATACTGGTATATTTTTTGCTTTAGCTTCAATCTTAGAGTGGACCGAGTCACACTCCATTTGCGAATGGCCTGACTCAAAATAAACATGATCAATAATTTCTAAATGAGAGTGTACTTGTAACGCATACAGACACATGCAAGAAAAGTTAAAATTTTGCTCTGCCTTCCGCAACTGTCAGACATCATGGTTACTTCAGGATGGTCAAAAATGAATTTGAAAATGGATGTAGAAATTTCAATACTACCCCTCTTTCCCTCAGTTTTGTCCCAATTTTGTAACAATTGACTTTTGCGTTCCCCAAATTATTTATAGTCAAATTATAAACACCAAGCTTGTGCACGTAAAAAAACCGCCCAGCTGCAAATGAGTATTACGAGAGACTCTATTCTCTACCTGTTCATTTTGGTTACTTTCATCGAATTTAACACATGTCTTATAAAGATCTTTTTTAGGTCGGTGAAATGTTAATGTTAAGTTCTAAAAACAATAAGGTTTCATATTATTTTCAGCTTGACACTTATATAAGTTTTACATAGATGTAATATTTAGATCTGCATCTAAGTATCTGAACTGACTGGATTTCCTACAGTAATGTGATTCCACAGCTGGGAATGACATTATGTGTTCCTTTATGAAATTTAACGAAACTGTCATTTTCACTCGTTTACATTATAACGTTTGGGAAATTTCTTTATTTGTTTAACTGTATAAACTGTTAAATATCATATTCGTAAATATATAATTGGCTTATAACCATCTAATAGATTAATCATTTTACCAATAGGTAGCCTTATTTTTAGTACTACGGGAAACCATCGAACTTGAAATCGCGATTTTGGTATGGTACCGACGATATGTTTTTATTTTTTAAAAAAAATTTAACGAAAAAATTTTTTCAATGCTAATTAAATGGAAAAAAAAACTAAAATAAAAAAGCGACGAAGTTGAGTTGAAGAGTTCATGTTTTGTGACAAATTTTTAAATATCTAATATCTGAGTAGGTGGAAAATAGACGAAAATATTATTATTTTACAAGCACCTTTATGTAAATACAGGGCTACGGAACAAATTAGAATATCATCGAATAATATAATAATGAAAACAAGTACCAATGTTATTGAATCAAATTAATCTTCAAGGTCTATATTTTGAAATTAACTCAAACTATACAGATTGCTGCATAATTTCGCTAAAACTAAACATACGATTTTTCAAATGAAGACCTTTGTATCATATATAGGTTACTCAAAATTTTTGTAGCTTCTGATAAGAGATTCTTTTATGTTATACAGAGTCATTCAAGAGGTATGGATACGTTCACATGAAAAACACTCTCTAGATTACAATAAAAAATGTCTATCAATCCAACAGAGTTTCGTATTATGATGCAATATATTTTTTCTTATACAAGGTGGACTGAAACTCGAAACTTTCCTTTCTTCTCTCATTTCACTTCAATTCTCTCATCAATTTTTCTTGAACTTTTTATACAAAAATATTATTCTTGATAAGAAGTTCTGCATGATCCAAAAGTTGGAATACAATCGTCAGATATCAATTTTTATAAGAAGTATATGAGGTTTGTCAAAAAATTTGAATTTTGGGCCAAAATGTTTGAAGTGAAGTTGTTTTGAATTAAAATATATATTCAAATCTGCAATTTCTGCCGATTATTGTGAAAATTCACATTTTGTGATTATTTACTAGTTATTACGTATTAATTATTCAGGCTGGATAGAGTTTATCTCTCTCACCTGTAAAAAATATGAAAACCTTTCTATTTATTACTGTTTCCCAACAACCTTGCAATTTACATACGTAATGAATGCGAATCCTCCAAGAAATTGTTCAAACGCGTGTTCAAATCTATCTAAAAACTTAATTAGCAGCCATAGTATATATATATATATATATATATATATATATATATATATATATATATATATATATTCTTCAATTTGGGTGTTTGTAAATAAAAGGAAATTTCAGATTGATTCTAAGATGAATGATTTGTTGCACAAAGTATGCAGATTGAGATGATTTTCCTATGGTAATAGTTTCAAAGATTTGGAAATCATATAACAAACCTTATTACAAAAAAGGCAACTGTCTTCATATATGTGACAATGCACCAAAAACCACTTTGTCAAGTTCATTAAGCGGACTTCGGGTATTTCCTTAACTATATCTTTTCATGCTTTGAACTCTAAATTTTATTGCGTCTATCTTGGATTAATTATGTTGAATGTGCAAGTAATAAAAACTTTCGACTGAAATGTCGCTCTAATTTACTTGATCCAGTCGCAAATAGTTTCTCTCTTAAAACATCTCTTCATTGAATTTAATTAATTCAATGTTACTGTTCTGTTAGAGAAATTGAACCAATAGTAATTGAATAATAAGTCAAAACAAATAGAAAAAATAAAGGACAGAGAAATACTTTATTGTCAAAAAATTGTTATAATTTGTGGGAAAAACCTTGTAAAAACTACAGAATAAAAATATAACCGACTAAATAAAGATACAAATAATATAAAATTTCAATATACAGAAGAAAAACATAATGAATGAAAAGGAATGAAATGAATATGAAAATAACAAACCTCAGTTACCTATCAATGACGCTATTCACGAAAATTAATAGTAAGTAGCCATTTCAGGATAATAAATAACTTTTGAAGTTCAAAAAACCATAGACAAATGTGAAAACCCTTCATCTGATCGCATTTACCCACCGGTCTATCAGTGGAAAAAGGATCATAACAAATAACTATGACCCAATTATTTTCCAAACATTCAGATCATTTATCGGGGATTAACCCGATCGTAGTTTCCAAAAAGTCCTAAAGGCTACTAGATTTGGCTCTACAATATCTCCCAGCTTAAAGCACTCGTAAATTTTCAATCCACTGAGGATCTTATGTAGATTAAATCATTTTTAAATCCTTTCTGATATTCTCAATATATATTTTAGAGGAATTTTGTATATTAGTACGATGGATGTGCAAATACGATGATGCCAGAAAATACTTCAACGAATCTGGTCGAATATTCTGGTGCAGAAACCGAAGCTGTCGATATTTGGAACAAGATAAGATAGAATAAAATCACCAAATTATTAATTGTTTGTGACTATTTTTAATGTTTTTTACCGTCCTGGTCTAATCACAAGTTTTTATATAAATAAACAATCATTTATGCAAACTTTTTCCAATATTGCATAAGATTCTGGGGTAGGGAAGAATATTTATTTCGAAAATTACTATTCAACTAAGAGGTTAGGTACATAGTCGTCAATGCTATACGTTTTGAGACACAAGGAAACTACAAATCTTGTTGAGAAAATAATTTTACTTATGTTCAAAATAATCACCTATATCGATGCACTTTTGTTAGGACAGCTTATACAACTTAAGCTGATATTTTGTAATGCCCATAAATAATTGATGAATTTTTCCATCTTATTAGCCTGTATGAAGAATAACCCAAAACTACTCATGACAAAACAATGATCATGAACTAATTCAAGAGCCTTAGATTATTTGTTTTTAAATATATATCAATTTGTATATACTAAATGCACTGCTTCAACTTCACAATCAGTTGCAAGGGGTTTTTAAGCAAATCTTTACCAAATGAAAATGAAAATTTTAATTTATGATATGATAAATTCTAACCATGATTCCATACCCAAGAAACCATATGCTCATAAGCTCTACTTTATATATTTCAAGCCTTTTAACTCAATCACATTGTCAGTTTGAGGTTTACTGGTCAAACTCCTCACATAAGATGGAATATCTGGTTACAGCTAGAGCAATCGATTTATTTCGTAGTGATGAAAAACATCAAATGAATATTTTAAATATTTGAGATTTGACTTTCATTTTGGGATAGCATTATTAAAAAAAGAACCGCGTTATCACAAACTTTTTTCCACTCTTTTTTATATAACCAACTAACTTTAAAAGCATTTTTTTCTAGCTTCACAGTTCATATGTATGTAAATCATTCTCCAGAACTCAAAATTGAGAAAGAAAGCAAACAACTCACTTGTTTCTTGTAGTTGAGTGTATGCAACTGGAATTTTCTGTAACCTGTAAGAGAAAAATAAATTTTAGAATATTTCCCCAAATTATTAAACGATAAATCCTCACGGCCAAACTAATACGTTATTTCGATAAATCCTCCGTATTCAACTCGTACCTTTAACTTTGAATTGTCGTAACGGAGTCCAGAGAGGCCAGATATAAAGAGAATACTTCAAAGATATTCACTTTCATATAGTTTATATACGAAGTTGCCAAGTTCACGGTTTCCCTAAGTATAGGAAAACTATCTGGTAACATAGCATGGAGAGAATCTACCCACTAGTGCCTTTAATAACGGATATACTCTTCAAAACCTATTTATTTTCGAAAATTTTGATTCACCATGTTTCTATAGAATAGCAGATGTTCAGAACGGGTATATAAATGATCAATTACTTGTAGGAGGATCGTTCCGTAGCCTGGCGAATTTGTACATTAGCCGAAAATCGGACCCACCTACCTATCTTCTCGCTAAATACACAAAAAAAATGATAAAAATACCCAAAAAAATGATGAAAACATACAAAAAAATGATAAAAATGCATAAAAAAATTATGGAAATACACGAAAAATATAAGAAATACGAAAAAAATACTAAATAAACAAAAAGACAGCAGAGAAAAACACAAAAAACAAAAGAAAACACCGAAAATTGAGGAGAGCCGTTTTTATTTTCTATATAGGGCGTTTCTCCTTTTTTATTTTTCACTATTTGTTCTCATTGTTCGCTTTTTATTCTTTTCCAGCCTATTGCAGTACATATCACTCAACTATCCGCGATAATTCCATTGCTGTAGAGGAGTAAATCCTATATCAGGACTAAAAATAATGAATTCTTACCTTCAAATGTAAACCATCCTAATCCCAACCACAAAAAACTAACAAACCTCACTCTCTCTTTAACGGAAGATCGGAGTATTTAGCAGTGGATATATGAGCGAAGCGATGCCGTTGCGATGTTGTCTAGATAAACTCCTAGTTGAACGTCGATGGTAACCAAAATAAGTTCTTCATCACGCATCATTCATTCATTATTTGAACAGGGCCTTACCGATTAACACTATGAAACTTTCCTGTTCCTTGAATCCGTCTTTCTCCATGAGGAACCACCCGATTAGAAATAAATTTTCTCAAATCAATTGTCAAACAAAAAAGTTTTATAGAATGTTGAGATTAGGTCACCCCTAAGTAACTACCCAGAAGTGTGTGATCGCTTCTCATTCACTATTACTCAAAACCCTTGATAGTATCATACAGTATACCAAATTCGGTATTTTTAAATTGAAGAGTTGTAGAAAAATTATTTTTTTTTTGATATTTTGAGCCCTACTTGAACTTCTTAGGTATGCAACTTGGTACAGAAATCAATTGCTCACAATTGTCATATTTTGGGCTTCACAATACGCCTCTGCTTTATATCGGGACAATGATTTGAGGGGAACCTAAGAAAATTTGAAGTTTTTTGAGTAAGAGCAAGTATAAAATAGTGTACTCTAAGTTCCCATCAGTCATTAGACATTAAGTCATGCTGATTCTAGCATAATAGCTCATGGGAGTCCAAAGAAACATGATGAACCGAATAATTATGACATAGAGGATTCAGAACATGTAAAATAATTTTCTATCAGTAACTTACAATTTTTGACACGAGGCTGATTTCTAGCAGGAGCTCGCTAAACAGATCATAAACGATCGATATTCGTAGCCTAATATCTGAGCATAAAACAAGGAAACATAGCACTTCACCATATCACCTTGATATACTATATATGACTTTTTTCTGATAAAGATTCTTTTATACCCTTATATTCAAACACAATAAAAAATTATGTTCTCTTGAAATCCCGAATAAATTCACATGATAAACCAAGTAAGAGAACTGTCGAGAACAAAATGCAATTTCCTTGTATACGAGCAAAATCTTTTAGCGACTATATTACACAGTATTTGATTATCAATTTTGTCGTTCGACGTCTAAGTCGATTCGACGAGAATTTAGTGCTTTTAAGTAGCTTTTAGAAAGATTTGAGTGTAGCTGACGTTGTATGATGCTCGATTCTTATAGTTAAAGCAAACTTTCAGTGAGATCTTTCGGAAAATAGCGTTATACTTTACAATTTTTATTCGAAGATTTATAATTTTCTTGAAAATCTGAAAAGTTAGTTGAAAAGTTTTGCTATGAAATTGATCAGATTCTACAGTTATTAATTTGCAAAGTAATATTTAGTTTAGATTTATTAGTTTTGGGAATATGAGATTTTTGAGAAAGCCATAATGTTTATCGAAACAGATTTATTGACAACTGATATTACAAATAATACCAATTATTAACAACTCTTTCGACGTGCACTGCAATGGTATAAGATGCTGAAGGCTTTGAACTCCTAAGAGGTGGGATGGTTCTTGATGGACTATATTACACAGTATTTGATCATCAATTTTGTCTTTCGACGTCTATCAGATGAGTAACCAACTTTACCGACGCCTTTTAGCAACCGGGTACATGGGTACCTACAAACTTAAATATTAAAAGTTTTGTTCATTATGTTAAAAAACAAAGTCTAAACTTTGTTTTCTCAAAATATGAATAGTTAGTGACAATTTAAAAAAAAATAGAATAATAATAATGTACAGTTGCGAATGAAATCTCAAACCAGTTTAGGGCTCTCCAGGTAGTCGATCTGTTTTTATTTTTCGGAGCTGAACAGAAGCCGGTGGAGATAGAAAAAAACTCGAGATTATTTCTTTTTTTTTTCTATCTAGAGCAACAGTCGAGTATTTTTTAGTACGTATTATATTTTTGGTGGGATCAGACATGTTTTATTTGTGGTGTTCTCTTCACAGTGAAAAATAAAACTATTAGTCCGGGAGCCGGCAATTTCAAAGGATCCGTGATCGCGGAATTGCAAAATTTTTATATAAATCGACAGCTTTTAATTGGAAGAACAAAATGGATGGCAATTATCCTTGTAATTGGGAGCCATGAGGGATGCAGATTCCAGCAGATGTCAATGACATTCTTCGGAAAGTAGTTGTTTTCTCCTTTTGAGGGACGAACAACCAATGCTTCTAAATGTTCTGGATTTTAGGTTTCTTCTTATTTGAAAATAGTTTTTTTATAATATTTCAAAGACAGATGGAAATTTGACGCTTAGAATTCTTTTAATCTTTATCAAAATATCATATTTTCAAAATTAACATTTCGCATGGAGCAAATTTGACCCCTAGAGTATTTTTCAAGTAAATAAAAATCGGTCTGATATTTATGACGAAAGTGTCAAGTTGTAGTAAAACATATTTTTTATATAAAAACTGCAATTTTTATATGAGTTAGTTGACACCTTTTGCTAGTTATCAGGCATTCAATAGATTAAATCAAAAAATCTAAGGGTACTGAAACTTTTAGAAAATAATAATATTTTCCTTTCTCATTTTAACTATTTGAAAATCAGTTTTTCACTTGAAACCATTAGTCCAATAAAATCGAAGTCAAATTTCCTCTAAATTAAATGTAATATGTTTATTTAAACTTCAACACCTGGTATGTCAAAATTAAAAAGTTCAGTGCATATAAAATCTTCTTGTATTTGCTCCATTAATGTGTTAAAATCGTTTTTTGTGGCAAAATAGCTAGTCATTGCAATTTGTCTGAAGAAAATTTTGTCGAATAGGCAATCTCCTACACAATCGGCGCTGATGACGTAGTACCTATTTGGAATAGATCTTGGGCGGTATAAACTATTTCCAGACTTCTAAACTTTCTAAGTTTGTTAATACTAATCCTATCAATTCGAAATTATTCTTGTAAAATTGAGTTTCGTTGAAAAATAATATACTTTTTTTTAATTTTCCAAATCCATTGGACAATAAAGGAAACACAGAAAGTCAAGTCGCCCTATTCGGGAATGGCAAATAGTAAAAAATATAGTCAATGAAAATGATTTAAAGGAATTTGAATGACATCGATTTTTGTATATGAAAGTTCTTTTCAAAAATTTAATGAGAATCGAAAAATAATTTTCAAATAATCATTAGGCATTTTGTGACTTCTAAAAGAGCCCTTATATATATCGTGTAGATAGATTTATTTCATTCCCATGTTATTTAAAATCTGTTTTATTTTCTAATACAATACATCAATCCACTCTTCTGTTAAATATGAAAGAATTTTTTAATGAAAATTATTTCCTCTGAATGCATTTTATAATTCAAAACATAACATAAAAAGAAAAATAACATTATATATTGGATATTGACGATAACTGTGATGTCATACTGAAATCCTTTATATAGAGAATTGGATCGATTTTCGCATTGACCCCAATTTTCATCGAAAATCTGGAACGATGATTTATCATAATGGTTGTTTGGAAGGAATCCAAACGGAAGACATATATGTTGTGCTTGTTTTGAGACCAAATACATAAATTATCTTATTCAATACAAAAATAACGACATATTTTTGTCTTAAACGACATGTTGAAGGAAAAAATTGAGAATATTCCAAGATCAGTATGAGATATAGAAAAAAAACAACTTTTTCATGTCTAGGGAATGGAAATAGGAATAAGAATAAAATTTTGTCAAGATATAATATTTCCAAATTCTTTAAAATTAACTTGGACAAAAAAAATCTCTCTAAAATATAAAAAAATTGTTTAATTATGATAATAAATATAATTACAAGTCTTTCAAACAGACATCATTGTTTCTGTTATGGATAATTTCATGTAATTTATTCTGATTTGTCAAATCGGACATCACATTCCAAAAGGCTTATATTGTGGTTGTAGAATTGAATATTGGTCGTTGATAATGGATGATTTTTACTCAAATACATATTTTTGTAGCATAATATTGAGCCTTCCTCATTTGTCACTTGATATATATCATATTTTTATCCTTTAACCGCTACCTTAGTAGCGCGCTAGCGGTCAGTGGAATAACACGTGTAAGTTAAGAGCGATTTGTTTTATTTCTCGTTTTTTTTGGGATTTTTCTTTTATAAATATGTCACAAAGGGTAAGGCTATTGTCGATGTATCCGTATGATTCAAAATTTGAGGAATCAACTAGAAGAAAACAATAATTTTATAAGCGATGATGATAAAAGTTACGTCTCTGAAAGTGAGCTTGACACAGAATCGGAGTAATACGGAAATGAAGAAGAACATGAAGAAGTAAATAATGAACTTAAAGAAAATCTAAGAAGACAAGATTTTTTTACTGGCTTGAGAATTCCACTACAGAATGGTCAAAACAACCGCCTCCAGCTAATTCTAGAACAAGAAGTCATAATTTAGTGAAGAGGTTACCCGCAAGCCCTCTACAAAGTACAAGAACCAAGACCATTCACCATTGACAGATGTAGTTATTGCTGAGAGCTTTTTTGGGGTTGCTTACATACACAGAAATTTTTAAGGCAGGAAGAGAGGGCTTAAAGGGTTTGTTTGTTACTGATGGCACTGAAAGAGATGTATTTAGGTGTACAATGTCAAGAAGAAGGTTTGTAACTTTATTAGTCGCATTGAGATTTGATAATGACACGGATAGAGCATGCCATAAAAGCCTGCAAAATATGGCATAAAGATGATGTGCCTTACAGATGCCAGGAATTATTTGTATAATGCTCACATTTATTGTGGAAAAGGTACGGACAATTATGGTTTATCAGCAAAAGAAAAAAATTGCAAGTTCCCACTCAGTCTGTGGTAAGGTTAGTGAATCCCATAGAAAAGATTAACAGAAACTTGACGGTAGATAATTGGTTTAGCAGTTTACAACTTGTGACAGAATTACACAACAGAAGACTAACATTTTTAGGTACATTGAAAAAGAGCAAGCCGATGATTCCTGCCTGTTTTTTGCCAGACAATAAGAAAGAATTCGGTAGTAAATTATACGAATTCAAATAAACATTACTCTGATTTCCCATGTTCCTAAGAAAAATAAGGTTGTATTGCTAATTTCTTCAATGCACCATCCTTCAAAAGATGACCAGAAATCCAGAAATGATTGCCGATTACAATATGTCCAAGGGAGGTGTAGATAGTTTAGATGAGAAATGCAAAAATTATTCTTCTTGTAGGAGGATTTCACAGATGGCCCATGGCTGTTTTCCTACAAATGATGAATATGTGCTCAATCAACGCGTAAATTTTCATATCAAAGCTATAAGAATTACGAACCAATTCATGCAACACCGATATAATGAATACTTTAGATTACCAAAAGAGCTTAGAAGCCGTATGGAATGTCTACTGCAAGTAGTAGAAGATACCCAAGAAAAAGATCCAAACGATGAGTGACTGCAGACTAAAAAGACCTGTTTCTTATGCCCCTACAAATTGAAGCGGAAGACATTTTTTGTTTGTCGAGAATGCGAGAAACCAATTTGTTTGAATCATGCTGAAAAAATTTGTAACAATTGTGTAAAAAATCGAGAAAAATAAGAAAGTATACATATATAGAATTCATCCATTTACTTTGATTGTTTAAAATGTTTCTTTTAGCCTTTTGGTTTTAATTAATTTAATTAATACAATTAATTTAATTAATAAAGAAAGAACAAAACAAATAGGGAAGTCTTAACTTTAGAAAAAAAATATGGGTGATACCACATATTATGTATAGCGGTATCTCATACGGATGGTACTGAGAGTGTGAAAATTTAGCAGTTAAAGGTTAAGATTACTTTCACAGATCTGAAGAGAATATATTTCAATAAAATTATGGCAAAATGGAAACACAATTATATTCATCACAACAGACAAACAGCACGATATTTATTATTTTTCTTATTTTAATTTATACACAACTTTATGTTTACTCTCATTATGAAACGTTTTCTTCTTTCTATTATGAAATTTAGTATTGTAAAAAAAAATTAATTCCATGGAATTTCTAAATATTTTTATCGCGGTTTTTGAACATTAGAATCTATAAAAAAATATATGAACATTCTATTTAGTTTTATACCAGGTGCTCCAGAGAAACTTACTTATTTGAAAGTTTAATAAAAACAAAAGTACTTCAGATATTGTTTTAATTATTTTTTTACTTATATTCGGTGCTGAAAATGACAAATTACATCTGTTAAATGGCAACCTCTATTGCCTATACATTGATTTTGGCAATTTCGGAAGTTCGTCTCCACCTTCGCTGCATAATAATGGGTATATTGGCAATGGAATTACGAATGTTGTTCTTCAGGTGAGCAATGATCCCTGGTCGATCGTCATAAACCAGGGATTTCAAATAACCCCATAAATAAAAATCGCATGGATCCAAATCCGGAGAGCGCGCCGGCTATGGGAGATCACCTCTGAGAGAGATTAGGCAGCCGGGGAAATCCATTGGGCCTCGTGTTGTGTGCGTTGTTGCTCCATCTTGCTGAAACCACACGGCCCTAACGTTCATTTGTTGGAGGCTTGGAAAAAAAATTCCATGATCATGTTACTGTAACGAGCTACATTCACAGTAACTGCACGTTTTCTTCAAGAAAATAAAGACCAATCATTTCCATTACCGATATCGCACACCAGGTAGTAACTCGTTCACAATGAAGTGGCTTCTGGTGAAGTTCACACGAATTTTCACCACTCCAATAACGCATGTTTTGTTTGTTGACGCAGCCTGAAATGTGGAAGTGAGCCTCGTCACTGAAAAAAACGACCGAATCTTGAGACAGGTTGTCAAGCAGCACTTTGCATGCGTTTTGACGGGCAACAAAATCGCGTTTAGTCAATTCTTGCACAACAGCCAATTTAAAGCGATGAAAATGACGGTCTTCATGGAGAATTCGCACAACAGTGGTATCAGAAATTCCCAGAGCAGCTGCACGACTGTGAGCGGACCGCCGAAGAGACCGCATAATTGAACTCATCACTCTTTTGACATTTTACGGAATTCTGGTGGTTCTTTGGATGTTCAGTTCTAGGATTAGCGACACTTCCCGAAATGAAGTAACTCACGACAGAATTAAATTAAGGCCAGGAACAAGGGATTTCAAAACTAGTGCGGAAGGCACGTTGTGTGGCAACAATTGAACGATTGTTAGAAAAGTAAATCTCAACGGCGAACAAACTTGGGGACTTTCCCCTCCGGATGCGCTATTTCCCATTACTCTACTCTCCCAACTCACCGCTCGGGAGTTTTTTCAAATAAGTTAGTTTCTCTGGCGCACCCTGTACTTGCAGACATGTGTTTTTCTTCGCAAATGAAACGAAGCAGAGTTATAATATTTATAGTGTTTGAGTTCCACGTAATTGTATACTTATTACCGAATATTTTTGTTTGTATAGGAGACTGATTCCTTGAGTAATAATTCTTACCAATTACCATTAGGGTGCCTTTCAGTTTAGAATAAGTCGACCAAAGTGTTGAAGACTTCCATATTTTGGATTTAGTTTCAAAGTTAGCTAGTAACACTCTTTCTGTGGAGCTGTTTTTGCCTTTTTTAGAACTCCACTCCATAGAATAATTATATTTCTTTAAATACTGTTCCTTGGATTTCGCAGGAAGAAGATTCTTAGTCGCTGCAGTAGCCGATTCAACAACATCTTCTGGTTTGCAGTTAAAACTTTCTTCACTATTACTTTTCATCATTAATAATAATACTACACTCTTTTAATTATTTAATTAGACACAAAACAGATTTTCTTGAACGGATATCAAGTAATAAAAGTGTGACAGTTTATCAGAGAAACTAATTGACATGAGAAAGAAACCGTTCACAGTCCATTATATTGATGAGACAATTTTATAATTGCGTTAAAAAATAACACGTTACAGCACTTTTTTAACGCAAAAACGTAAGTAAATTAACCACTGCGGTACTCTTTTCACGCTTTTTGTCTGAAATTACATTCTTTATGAATGCAAATTAATGAAAAAAATCGTGAATATTATAACGGACTAGAAAATAATTTTTTTAACAGCGTAAATGGAGAATATAATTCATTTAATTGACGTTTGTAAAAGGAAGAAAGCTTAAGCAAATATGTTATCACTTAATCGTGATATATTCTGAATTTTCATATTTTGTTTGACGATAGCAAATAAAAAAGATTGATTGAAAAATACTTCCCCAATTTCAATCTATCTTATATTTTCTTTTCTGCTAGGTTTGTTATTTTATTAAATAATATTGTGTGCCGATACATCGCCCAATCTAAAGAAATGTTTGTTGCGGTTAGCGAGTTTGACGTCCATGGTCTAGAGGAATTTAGAATATTGGAATCATGTCCGTAGCATCCCATTCTCAATATAATTAACTCAACGTTAACGATCTAGTTTATTCATATTTAAATGTGAAATGAAAATGAATGAAATGTAAATTCTACAATTCCAAAGTTGAACTTTCTTCATAGGAGCATCCTACTCAGAGATCCTTAACACCAGATTCTACAGTAAGGTTAAGAAATCGATGAAGTTACAAAATAGAAGATTGCAGTGTTGTCATGTTGTAATTAATTCCTTCACTTAAATATAAAAAGCTCCGTGCATAACTGTTGTTGTTTCCATTAATTAACCTAACTTTCAATAGTTTAATAATAATTTAATGATAATATTAAATCACAAACAGTGTAGCGGTCTAAAAAATTCAGAAAAGCGAAGAAACTCATGAGATAAGCAGATATCTATGTAAACAGAAACAAATAGGTATCTTAACCTGGACTTGTCAGGATGAGATATCTATTCACAAACTTTCAAAATGTATTGCTTAACATAAATCCAGGACAAGGTACCTAGGAATGTATATATTTCTCATATTTCGTGGTAGATAGAAGACGTTTTAGAATCGATGCCAAGATTTTATTGAATATTTCGAATTGAAAGCTCGATAAGAACTGGAATCAATCCTCAGGACAGACAGTGGTAATTTTCACAAAATATATAAGAAGAATACCCCACTACTATGATAGTACCTTCATTTTTTTTGAATTGCCAGCACGGCGAGCGAACTATACAAAAAATTGTTTCCAATTATTTTGGATTATAGGTCTTGAAATGAATACGGATGTGAAATATTTCGGTTGGTAGATAAGAATCCAATAACTCTTCATATAGATACACAAATAAAAGCAATTTGATCAGAAATTTGCAATCAGGAGGAATTACACTCAAGACGTTAATGACTAAGCCTGAGAGAGGTTAAACTTCTATCATTCTTGATCTGTTAACTTAAATTAATATTTCAATATACTTTTTTTAGGTTCACTATATATTATTGTAGACTCAATATCTATATGTGAAAAATACGATTTCTGTATCATTTTGCATCAATGTAACTTCTCGGCATTGAAGGAATAAAAGTTCCATCCGAATGAAAGAAATGTAAATACTGGTAACATTTCAAACTATAGTATTCTCTGCAAAGTTTACATATAGATTCTAAGTACGTTTTATACTGATTACTCAAAGTGAAAACTCACTGAACTTTATATCGTAATCTACGTTAATGGTTCTACCTCATTCGCAGAGATATTTTCACTCGGTTGAACATCAACAAATTTCACAAGTAAGCTTTTCACATCTAGTTACGAAGCAGAAATCACACAGACTTAGCAATTTATTCCAATCAAATATACTCGGTAGTTATTTCATTTTATTGAGTGCAGTTTATATCAGTGAATTCTAGATATCTGGTAGATATAAATATCCCATATCCGTGATAATAGTATTTAAAAAGAATGAAGTATAATGAGTCAATGGTAAAGAAGAGGTTTTAGAGATAATTCTTCAAATATTATGAATCTTTCTAGCGCTATGAATATCTTATGTGAAATATTCCATTTACACTAGATTCAAAAAGTGTTTTAGAAAGTATTAAAGCAAGTTAAGAAAGTTGTCTTTTGAAATCTGGTACTTCATAAACGTCATATGGGTTTGACTAAGGCAGCGCCATCGGTGTGTCAGTAACACGACTTATTTTCATTTATTATTTTTATTTATATTAATATTCAGACAACATAGGGTACCTAGTCCATTGCTCTGTGTTTTGCTACTTGATAATCTGAAAAAGTGACTATTAATTCTTCTCCAATAAGTTTTATTAGATAGATATTTGAAGTAACAGACACTTGAACTTATATACGTGGACTAATAAAACTGAAAAAACTTTTGTAGGAGGCATCTATATCAATTAAAAATCAATTGGCAATCAATGACATCTGAAATAAAATATCAAAATTCCAAGAAGGGCTGAAAAAACAATACAAAAGTTATAAACAATAAAGTGAAATAAAAGATAAGGGTTTGATTTTTTTGAAGTATTTCAAAAACTATTTTGAGATACTCGGAATTCAAAAAAAGATCGTGAAAAAGCAGCAGTACGAACAATACTGATAATTATAATGTAGCGGAGATTTTTTTTGATTTCTGGGAGCTAATCTTGAAATGGTTTAGAAGAGATCCCCGTTGTAAAAGTTCAAAAATTTTGATATTTAATTTTTTTATCATCATCCAAAAATTGTTTTCAAATATGATTATCAATGATTTTTTAAATAATAAAGATAAAGCTCGGCTGCAAAACTCAATTTGTTCATTTATTAACGAAGAACAAAAATTTTCTCAAATGTCTTTATCATATTTTTATTAGTTTATAAAAGATTCGAATTGAAAAGTAAAAAACGTAAATTTCGCATCAATTAAATAAATAAATCAATAAAATAGAAAAAATTAATAAACAGATTAGTCAGAGGTCCGTTTCAGACCTCAATTTGTTTAATAATTAATAAAGAATAAAAAAGTGTTTTTATCGTATCATCAATAGTTTATGTTATTTTAATAAAAATGAGTGAAAACAAAAAGAAAGCTACAAATTCAAAATTATAATTTATTTAGAAGTTATATTAAAGATATATGCAAAAACTCTTTGATATAAAAAAATATAGATGTCTCTTCAATTCCTTATTTCTTAGACCTTCTAATAGGTCTAATATGTCTATCTATGTTTCGACTTATTTATGTCTAAATCAAAGTAGATATATTTTCTAATAGGAAATATCAACTTTGCCTTTACCTCACATCTCAAATATGTAGCAGTGATCGATTAAATTATTTGAAGTTTTATTATAATCCACAAAATAGCGCTATGAATTTTACTTATTTTATTCAAATCTTTTTTTTTTTTTTCATTTATGGTTTTTCTGTTCTTATTAACCATTTCTGAAAATTCTTTTTCCGTGTATTAGATTTCGTTCCAAAAATTTTTGAATCTTTATAATTGAATTTATATTTTTCTGAAATTTCGTGATTCGTCTTATTGTTTTTTCATCGTGATGTCTTTTTAGTCTATTTTCTAAATACTGAGATGTCTGCCCTATGTAAACAGCGTCACAATTAGCACTTGATATATATGTCCTTATGTCCTTCATGACTTATACTTATACTGATATTTATTGAAATAATTAGTTGGTTGTTGGGAAAGTCCTTGTACATATGGTAAAGAAAAATGTTTTGATGTTTCTTTTCTGTTTTGTTCCTTAATTGGTTATAGTGTATGTATACTTTTCTTGAATATGTAATTCATCATTTTTTCTTGGATAATTATTTTCTTATTTTCTTTCAATGCAGTTTTTGTTTTTTGAATAGCTAAGCATCTGAATTCAGGATCTGATAGTTGTATAGATCTATCAGCCAAAATTATTATCACTGATGTTTTCTGTGACATATGATGAAACGAATCGAGGGAGAGAGGAAAAGAAAAATTTGTTGGATAGAATTTGGCGAGATAAGGAAAATTTTTATAGGAAGAGGGTTTGTTGGAGCGAGCCCTGATATAGGAATTGCTCCTCCGCAGGGCTATGGTTGTGTTTGCTAGCTTTTCTAGCGGTGGAAAAGCGGAGATTTAGGATTTTGGTCTAAAAGAGAACTAAAAGATAAGTAAAAACGGTTCTTCTTGGTTTGGGTTTTTTTTCCAATACTTTGAAAAGTTTTATTCGTTTTTTTTTATTTTTTGCAGAATTTTGTGTTTTTTGTTAATTTGAAGGCTGGGCGGATACAGTTATAATATAAAGGAACATAAAAATCATAATTTTAGAAAAAGGTTCCTTGATATTGATATTAAGTAACAAAAAAGAATTGTTCATTAACAAGTGCATATATTTATTGGAAACTTTTTCTACGAAAGGATTTTTCAAAAAATCATTATTTTCAGGATAAAATTCCAGAAAAAGAAGTTTTAAGAAATCTTATGAACAAAGCAATTCTTACTTATTATTTATTATTATAATATTTATATGGTTTTCATTATAGGAAAACAAAATATTAACAATAATTGGAAAAAAGTTTTGAAATAATCAGCGTTTTTATGTTGAACTTAAAAAAACGAATTATCAAAAGCATAATTAATAAAAAAATTGTGATAAAAATTTTTCGTTGCCGGATTATTGTACTACTCAGTACCCAAATAAATTTTTTAATCCTTAGTCTTGATATCTAATCAGGTGAAATAATTTTTCATAGTTCATGTGTCAGATTGGGGCGTTGCACGAGGCAGCCAAACCATCACTATTCTACCCTTATTTTCGCCCCTAAGTTAAAATTATAAGCATTTTCGGTACAGTTCCGGGAATTGAGAATTCTTTTCTGCTCTTCAACGATCTTATTCCAAATTTTGGTTATCTCAAATAGTATTTGGAATATTTCAAATTGGTCTATATGCCATTTTGAATGGAATGAGACCAAAATAATCATTTTTGGTGCTCCGGATCATGTTCTGAGCAATATGGAACTTGTGAATCAGACTATACGTAGTCCGTAGTCCATAATGCTGATACCGGTATAATTTTTATAGAAACATTTTTTCCTCTTTTCAATTAGCAACACAACCTCGTGTTACGTCAATTATAAATTGAAAAATGTCAACCATTGACATATAAATTTCCATTAACAATCAATTATCATTTTTTCATTGCAGTACTAAATAGGATTTCAAAGAAACTGTCATGTCCATCCGATATTATATCAACAGCATTAGTGTTAATATAGACGTCTGACAACGTTTAGAGGAAATGTTTTAAGTTTAAACGCACCCAATAATTAAATTTATTCCAAGTAACCCGCCATATAAATTAAGTGAATCACATCATTTTTAAAATTGTGAGGATATTGATGAACTAAATACTTTAAGTGAGTATCCTTTCGGTTATAATAGTCCAGTCAATTTAGCTATTTTTTTAATGAAACCTCTAATTACTTCGAGCGTTAAGACCACGTCTCTATGTATTTAAAAGCGCTTTGTCCAATCAAATGAAAATCATAATGCAAAACTCCATATAGGAAAATCATCATTTTCGCCAAAAAAAACGCAAATTACCGAAAAAAGGCACTCTGATGATAAAATTGAGCACGTTAATTGGAAGAGGGAAAAATTTTGCTAAAAAAATGTATATATTGCCATCAATGAACTTTTAAACTGGACCATAAGCGCCCAAGTAATTTTCATTCTTGAAAATTACATAACATTTTTATTATTTGATTTCATTTCTCGACGATAACATATAGTTCAATATTTTCTTGTGATTAAATATCTATTTAATCTTTTTAGATATAATGAAAGTGAGAAATCTACAAAAAATTTTTTCAGTATTAAATTCATGCGCTCAAGAAAAGAACGTATATGCCCTCTACCGCCCTTTAACACAAGGTTACGTGTATGCTGCCAGCACAACAAACAACTGATTTCACGCCGAGCATTTGACCCTCTTAGGCTTATCACACGTAAATAAAATTATAAAGGGGTGTTAAAAATATAATGTATTTACACGGGGTTAATTTGCACCCTAAGATATTGGAAATTGTAGTTGCCAGTTTGCTTTTTTGTAAGTCAATGTTCCCAATGAGTTGAAAAAAATATTTTTCAAATTTTTGCCATTTGTATAGGTTCTACAAAAATTAAAGATCAAGGAAAGTTTTTTTATAAAATATACACTCGGCACTCTGTGAGTGATTTGACATTTTTGTGTTTTCTTTGTTGGGCCAGGTAATTCGTGGACAATCCTCTCTTTAATTATACTATTTAACAATCAATAGTGAGTTAGCTACGATTTGTTTGTTAAAAACTGACAATTGTGAATACAAAGAAAAAAATCAGTATAATAAATAAATTATAGGAACAAATCAATAAAACACCATCTTATTCACTAGAGTATACATACACGTCTTGATTATCATAAGTATGTATTAGAAATGATCTCCAAAGATATCTATGCATGTTTGGAAGCGATCCATCGTTCATAAAATATTTCATTCAATTTTCATTTAAATTTTTCTTGAAAAATTATGACTTTACTATATATTAACCAACACACATTCAACGACCATCTAATGTGTCTGTGTGTCACTATGTAATATGTATTAGTTGATGAATAATAGTTGAAGTTTTGTCTGTTGACACAAACATATTTAACAAACGTGGTTTATCTCCAAATAGGACACAGTCGTTAAAGTGTCTCTGTGGATTATGTTTTCTTTAAATGTAACTACAAAATTCTAGTTTTCTCTCAAAATCAACTTCAGTTAATTCCTGTTGCAAGTGAATGTCGTAAGGATGCATGTCGTTTTTGTCAAGGATTCATTGCACACCGTAGTAGCTCAGTTCTTGTCCGCTAGAAATACCCCTTACACCTGTGTGTGGATTTCCAACCGCCACCAAAACAGAAATTTTTAATCGTTCATGATCTAGATAATTAACTGAATCCTGAAAAAACCCGCCTTCAGGAACACCTTCATGGCATACTCTTGCTTATAGTGAGGCACTTTTATTTCCAGATACCTTAATGTACCTATTAATATATCACTAATGACTGAAGATATACGGTGTGCTCTATAAAAAATAATTATGTTGGTAGTACTCTTCCATATTCACATAAAATACAGGGTGATTAATTTGAAAAAAGCCGAGAAAATAATGTAATAGTATTTCGATTCACTCTGTACAAGATTTAATGAGTATTATCCTAATTCTTGAATTTCCCTCACATTGTATAGGACACTTAACAACCCTGTATTATTGTTATGATAAAGTCAAGCTGATTCTAAATATGCAAGAAAATATAGGGCGTTTCATTTATAAAAATGTTATTTTGATAAGGATGTGGTTCTTGAAAACTCTAAGGAGACACTGAACTTTATTACAGTAATCAATCACTCTGTATAAAAGATGAAGTTTGTTTATCTATATGTGGGACCGTGGGCTTTAATAAATTAAGAGATTAAAAAAAAGTAAATGGGTGATTCCATTATAACTGTGATATTCAATGTCCTGTATTGTTTTTTTGTACTAGTCATCAATTAATAATCAATTAATAAAAATTTTGTGTTAATTGAATAATTCTTAAGATATTTAAACATTATTTTTATACAATATAACTTGCCACTTAAAGAAAACTTATACTACATCACTTGAATGTCAGTACCGTGTCATGTCCATTCCTAGAATTTACCGATAAATTATTAATTTTTTTTGTCGTAACAAATGATTTAAACTAATTACCTTATAAATTCTAATGTTTATGATCAAACTGAGGAAAATTGATGCACTTGTTGTTTAATATCTTAAGTTACCATGTCAGTACCGTGGATAAATGAGTCAGTACCGTGGAACTCAAAATCCGACATTTGTGTCTTGCTCGTGATACTTTGAAGTTGTAGTAAATTCCTCTTAGAGTTTTATTTTTACAGTAAAATAGATGAATAATATGCATAAAAAAGTTAGAAAAGTTAAATTTTAAAATCTTGAAATTTTGAATACAAAAAATCACAGTTAGAACGGAATCACCCAAATGTATAATATGGAATAGATTTGATACATAAAATATGTTGGCCATTTAGCATTTATATACTACTAATATATATATATATATATATATATATATATATATATATATATATATATATATATATATATATATAGTATAGTATAGTTGACGAGTTCCTAGTAACAAATTGTCTCGACTATTCCTCCAAACATTCACGTTCTAATACTCTAGAGGTGAGAGTAAAAAGATGAACAAACAAAGTTGTCCACAACATTTATATTCAATTGAGCTGACATACATTTTTAATATATCTTAAACACGCCACGTATCCTTAAGCCCCGGAGATTACACTAACCCTTTTGAGCTCTAAATTACAGTCGTATTTCATTTCATCCTATGAAAGGCGAAAACTGGAAATCTCAATTCCCAGTAAATATATACACATACGGTCCTCGAATATAACATTTAACATTTGATGAATGGGCTTCGAAATGTGTTTGAAATTGTGTTTTATCCTGAACATTCCTCGAGTGTATGGAAGATGATAATGTGAAAAGGACTATAATTAGATACACTAGCTGTGTGCAGTAGTAATTTGTCAAAGACTAAAGTACTTATTTCATGTGCAAGGGTATGGTGGTTTTGTCGATTAATACTTAGTTATGCGATTCGTATTCTGTCTGTTTTTGTCGTTAGTACGATACACATTGCGATTTATTTTCCTTAAGAGAGTGTTCGCTTATAACGGCAGACGATTTAGCACTGTTTTTTAGGGCGTTATAAAGACATAAGCATCTTATTAATCAATTATATTTAACGCAATTTTTCATATTTCTGAAAGTGGTGGTGATATTCATACTGAACACACTGTTTACACTATCACTACACACGACACACTATTACTATACCCTACACACTATCACTATACACTACATACTATCACTACACCAACACTTAAAATTACACAGACATTCGATCCTATAACCAAGAGAGAGAGAGACAGATAGAAATGCTTTATTGTCAAAAAATTGTTGAAAATTGTAAACAAGAGCATGTAGAAACTGAGCAACAAACATTAAAATAACTAAATTAAGATATTTAGTGCAAGTAAATATCTAACAGCTGTTTTTTGTAATTTGAGGATTCGCTCAAATTGAGTCGCAGCACATGCACTCCAAAAGGGAAGGACATAACGAAGATGCGACTCAATAAGGGCATAATATGCTGTTAAGGTGCTGGATAAGTTCAGTTCCTTGTAAACTGATCTCAGTACAAAAAAGGAAAAACTTAATTTTTTAGAATCGCACCATGATTTAAGGACGATTAGGTCACTAGATATAGACCTATGAAGTGCCGTGAGAACAGTGTTGCTCCAAGAGAAACTAGTATCTGCAAAAAGACATATTTTGCTACTGATGTCTAGATGTCATTGATAAACAGAAAAAACAAAATAGGACCTTGTACTGAGCCTTGAGAAATTCCACATTTTATTGACTTGCAAAGACTTCGTTGTATCAACTCTTAGAAGCTGACTTCTGTTGGTTATCCTTAAGGAAATTCTGAACCTAACCTAACAAATATTTTTGCTTACGTGATTTGGTTCTGAATGAATCAGACTTCTGTGGGAATATTTGAATGCAAAAATTTTTCTTATTTAAGATATTATACTTTTATAATATTAATTTTAATATAATGTTGGAAGTAAAGTTTTTTAAAACATCTCTCAAATACATATACATAAATATTTTAACATGTTCATTATTTATTCATATTTCATATGTGCACATGCAAAATTTAATTCCACTACTTATTTTTTGAAATATCAATTCTCAATAAATGAAATTTTAATTTCTAATCAATAATTTTTCAATAATGGAATGGTGTACATATGAGATAACGTATAGTATTTTTGGTTTTTCTCTGTGGCTATATAAAAAAAACTCCGAAATTCACGATCGTTTCCTCTCTTCATCCTAACCAAACACTCGAGACAAGTTTATTTGTTTGATTGGTATCTCTCAAGAACTTATCGATCATTATTACTCTAGCAAACAAATTTAAAAGCATCCGATCGTAACAAAAACATATCTTAACTACAGTTTTATTTGTAATTAAAGATTATAAGATTATATTGAACTTGGAAAATTGGAGTACAAATTTGAAATAGTAATTTGAGTTTCTTATATGAATTGTGGTTGAACGAAATTACTTATAAACATGAAAAATATAAATTTAAATTAATATGGAAATAAATAATTATCGTCTATTTGGTTCCATTCCATTCCATTTCTAGGATATTCCAAAAGTGCAGAGGACACTGCTGTCAGACTTCGCTGTCCAATTTGTTCCTCAACTCAATATTATTGAGGTCGGGCGATTGAGACGGTCAAATAATTACTTTCAGTACATTTTCGTTTTACAATTTCTTTCGAATACTCTTTGAACAGCTTCGATGAATACTTGGGATCGTTGTCATGCTTGAAGATAAATTTTCTGGCCAACGCCCGATGAACAGAAAATTTATCTTCTCATCAGGCGCTACTCATACTAGCTTTTCCTTATATTTATACAGCTTTGTTTTTAAAAAATCCCTACAATTTCTACCAAATCTCCAGTCGCCCTTCTACCAAATCATTTCCAAACTATTACAGAGCCTTTGCTGTATTTTATAATAGGGATAACACATTGAACTAATCTCCTCTTTCTCTTAGACTCAAAAACTCCAAACTTTGTCTCATCATTCCATAACTTCCACTCTTAAGCACGCTGCAATCTCTTAATTTTATTTTGAGATCTTAAAAAAGGTTTCTTCATCAAAACACTTCCAAATAAAACAGCTTCTCTTAATCTTCTTTTCACTGAAGAAGGACTAGAAGGCTGTCGGATATCTCTGGGCCCATCAGTCGTCGATCACGTTTACTCATAAATGTTATAAGTTCATATTCGGTGTTGGTGATGTTTCGAGGCCGTCCTGATCGTCAAAGCTCCTGGTGGATGCATATTTTTACATATTGGAGTCGAGCGGTGATGGTACGGTTAATTTTGCCTATACTATGAAGACTTGCGATTAATCCAAGTCGAGAATAATTTGTATACGAACTTACAAAAAGATTGGTTGAAGTTGGTCGTGATAGATGTTTTGTCATTTGTTGAGAATAGAGAAAGTTAACAATCTATGTAAATGTGAATGATCAAGTTTGAACTCATTCTGACTAATGTAGCAACCAAAGAAATGATGTGTTTGAAGAATAGTATGAAAGCCAAAAAGCTGACGAAATATCAAAATATGTTTTTAGTAATAACATAGTAATTATAAAATGACAGTTAGTAAGTGCTATGAGCGATTAAAAGAGGATATGAGTTAGTTGAAGACGAGGAGCGGTTAGGACTAACAAAATTTGTATATATTTGGTCTTCCAAATGGACAATTGGCTTCTCGAGAACAATCTCGTATAAATCCGAGTTAATAATTTGAGGAAATGATTTGCAAATGAGATGAGTATATTCCAAATTTTTTGCAAGACTGATGAAGAAAAAAATATGGAGATAGACAATTGAAGACTTGTGAATGGAAGTCAATATCAATAAATTTAAAATTGTTGTAAATTAAATGAAAACATGGGGAAGATTTACTAATAACAAGATAACGAATAGATTGATCACTTGAATATCTGGGTGTCATTTTAGAATACGGGGAAATAGATATGGAGATAGAGAAGAGAGTGAGTAGTGCAAATCAAATATACTATGTTCTCAAGAAGACAATTTCTTGGGAAAGAAGAAATGGGAGAAGACATAAAAACAAAAGTATACAACTCGATAACCGTAATTGGTACTGAACAAAAAGATACCAAGTAGAAAATTAGAAGCGGAGATGGAGCTAAACTGAGGAAAATAACAGGGAAAACATAGATGGATAGGATGGGAAATGAGATAATACCAAAGAAGCTCAAATAGGAACCAATAGGAGAGAAAATAGTTGAAATATGTTTAAGCTGATAGGGACACATAAAGAGAGAAACACCACAAAGCACATAATTGATTGAATTAGAGAAATATGAGAAAAAGAGAAAAGGAAGACCCAAGAAAACTTGGCTACAACAAGTAGCACAGGAAATTTTTAGATTTTATTTTTTTATAATGGTACACCTCTTCAAAATAGCCAATAACTCTTTATTGTTGGAAAATCTTTGACCAACTAGTAAGTTTTTCAAGTCTAGGAACATAGAATTATTTAAAGGAGCTAAATCTGGTGAGTAAGGTGCATGAAGTAGCAATTTAAACTTTAATCAATCAAATTTTGCCATAACGAATATATGAGCTGGTGCTTTGTCTTGATGAAAAACATTGTCTTCCTAACCATATGCGACCGCTTTCTTAGTGGTAGTTTTATAATAATCATGTATTTATCCAGGGCACTCACCTCAATGATCACCTAAAAACGTTAGACGTTAGACAAATAATGCAGCTTGCATATTATATTGCAACCTCTATCTACATTCTCGCAAAATTTACAGGGGAACACTATAGATTTTGGATCGCAGTATATGTATTCATTTTACTTTTATTTGGTATTTTTTCGAATGCACCAAAAACCTGTCGTTTGTATCTTCGTTTTGATGGATTGCACTATGTCGAAAAATAACTGGAGTTTGAAATATGCCGCCAACAGTATAAGGGAAATTGTTGTTTCCATGTACGTATAGTACTGCTTATGAACCAAGAAATGGCGTTGAAACGAGAACTCGAGTTGGCTATCTAGAATAATTTTGATCTATAGGGTAGACCTCGGAATTCTCAGGTACTGTAGGCTTCTATTTCGTGTCAGAGCAGGGGATAGTAAATGCTGTGTTAAACTGAAAATTCTATAACGTAAATGTAGTTATAATAGATTATTTGGTCACAATTCTACATTTATTAAATATTTAACTAGTATCGTGCCCCCTTGACTCGTTTTAACGCCCCTGATGAGGAGGCGCCTGCCAGCTTAGGAACCCCTACACATACAAATACAACATATCCATTAGATTGATCATAAATAAAAGATCACCATTTGTTTCTTTTGTTTTTCTTCATTTGTTTGAATGAGGCTGAGCCGAATGATGTGCCCACAACGAGATTTATTTTGCCTCTTTTTTTATCTGTTTCGACGCACTTTATGTTTGTTCATTGTGATAAAATTATCTTTTACATTCATGTTGATTTATTCCGATATTTTCGATGTTATTTTCCATGGTATCACTAAATGAATTCGAGCGGTAAATTTTCAATACTGAAACATATCTTCATATCATCTGTATTCATTCAGACCTTGTTACAGCCTGTTACCAACGAATGGAGCAGAACTCTATCTTGATTGGAGAAAAAAATCATTTTCCACAATTACATTCTATTCACAATCACCACGTGAAGACATGTGATAACAATCAACATTGTGTAACGATAAGTCCGTTCGTAAAATTAGTTGTCGTCATGTCAATTACTTTTTAGACATTTGGAATAAATACAAAGCTGATGATAGATGCTTATAAGGACCGTAATACGGTAATTTTGGCACTAAATTAGAATATTATAGCTCATAATATGACGTAAAGCATAATGATTGTGGATTATACGTGCCTCACTAATTGTTGCAGCTAAATTACTGGATCCAATTTGAAGAAAATTAGTTGGTATCCTCATGCGCATTTGGCGTACAGCAATTAAAAATATGCGCCTAGTAAAATTGACATCTGTATGACAATGTCCGTTCTCACGAGGGTTACCTCATCCATTCCAAAGTCCTGATTTGGCATATAGAGATTTTAACTTTAACAAGATTACTAAACTAACTAGTGACACACACAGAGCTGAATCTGCAAGAGATTTTCGCTAAGGAAGCTATTTTAAAGTTTTTCCACTACTACAATTGCCTCTATTTTGATTTTGATGTGGCCTGAGGTTGCCACAATTTTGTAAAATTCACTTACATAGTAATGTAGATATCTTTGATTTAATTTATTTACAGTACATTGAAGTACGATTATAAAACATTAAATAACAATGTTACAACTGTTTTTGTTGCAGGAGCTTCTGCAACAACGCGATTCTTACCACTGAATCAATTATTAAAATTCTTGGATATGATGTTGGTAAAACTATGATCGCTTTCCATAACCTTACCGGTGGAGATTCTACGAGTAAAGTCAGGACAAAACATGCTGCTTTACAAATTGGGTCTCAATAATTTGAATTGCTGAATGGTTGACATTGGTTTTTTCTTTCAAGTACAGAACTTGTGAAAATCGTGTGTTTATGTGTTTTAAATATTTTTAAATGTATTTTAAAACGTGTGAAACCGTTTGAACCAAAACAACCCAGACTTACAATACTTAAAAACTATTATGAAACAAATTTCCATCATATATAAGCTTCACTTTAGAAATGAATTTTTTATAAAACAACAAGACCCTGAAAGCTTCAGGGGAATCCCAAAATCGGTGTTAATATCAGGTGATTTAGGCAACCATTCATACGTAAGACTATAAGAGTAGAGTTACGAGGGAGGTTCAGCATGTTCCTTCGATACGATTGTCGAAATCACTCGGAAGTTTTTTGATCTACACCAACACCAACTTGCTGTGCCTGTTTGGCACAGTAATATATGGGTGTTTTAAAAAAGGTGATTCTGTCTAGGATAGATAGAAAACTGAAAAATATTCAGGATTGATTCAGTGAACAATTGGCTACGAATTCCTACCTTCTCGCAGTAGACTTTAATTTTTTTGCATTGTTTATCGGGTAAAAATTTAAGTCCAATGAGAAGGTCATCTCCAAAAAGTTCAGTTCAGTTCGAAAATCTCAAGTAAAAGTATCGAATTTTTGTAAATCAAATATTCATTGGTTCATCCTCGTATATTAGTAACAAATATATGCTTCTTCACACTTCGTTCTCTTGGAGAATATATGAGAGTTTTTGAAATTAAGGTTATTCGTTTTATTGAACGGTAGATTGCTGGTGATATTGGTCTATACGATGAGACCTTGTCTACAGGTTTTCCTGGATACTTTTCAGTATCCAGGCAAGTGTTTTGGCCTAATCTTTGCTGGTTCTGTTTTCTGTGATTACGCAATTTATTCATAGTGGGATTTCGATGTTATCTGTTTCATTTGATCGAAAACTATTTTTCAAATAGTGCATTTTCTCGATTACTTCTTATCTACGTTCTTTTGAAAACGGGTTCCGTGTTTTGATTTTTGCCTTTCCAGAATATCGTCCTATTAAGTAAGCCCCTGAAGATGATGAATTATCATTTTTTTATTTTTTCAAAATGTATGAGTTAATATACGGGGCTGTTATTTTTCAACCTCCGATCGCTTCGTGCAGATGCTACGCGGGCATAAGAAAGCGGGCATGTACTGTAGTTTAGGCGTTAGTCGGCATTGTGCTACAGCCACGTAAACATGTCCGCCAATATTGATGCTCCCACCAAATGTGAAGTGTGATTCGTTTTCTACAGGCTGAAGGGCATCGGAGATTGGGTCGTGTGAGTGGTCTCGAAAGTTTGAAGAGAGCTGTAATGATTTGCATGATGAAGGGGGCCAAGGATCTGTCCTTTCAGATGACCTGGTTCAACGAGTGGACAGCATAGTTGAAGAAAATCGCAGACTCATCTTCACTGCTTTGTCTACGGAATTTCCAGAAGTTTAAAGGTCTGTTCATTGGCGGCAACTGTCTTTAAAAAGGATATTGAAAAGCTTGTCCACAGATATAACAAATGACTCATTCTTTTCGGTGATTATGTATCATGTGTACCAATCTTCTGGTAATGAATTTATTGTTTTATATGATATTGTTTGTTATTCAACAGCCCTCGTATGAATTGATACTTCATGCACTATATTCGCGAGATTTGGCCCCATTGAATCATTCACCATTAAAAACATAGAAAATGTTTTAGCACCACCATTTATGATACATTGAAAAATGTATTTTCTTTCCCAATTCAACCAATTAGATTATTTTGATACCAAGTATGTCCATTATTCACACCCTATAAATTAGATACCGGAAAGCATTAACAGATTAAGCACCCATTTCTATCTAAAAGGGGAGTTTAGGTGCTAATGTACATCAAATTCGAATAAATCATACTCGATCCAACTAAGAAGCGAATTTAACCAAAGATGCATCCTAATGAATAATGCATCAGCATACCCGTGGAATAAACAAGATTTAATGTGTTTAAAGTGTTAAATCGAGCAGCTTAAGAGAAGTGGATTTCTATTGAATATAACTTCGAAATATGGAATTAGGGAACAAATAAAATATTTTCTCGGCCACTTCGAACTCTTACTTTCTATTTGACAATCGCATAGATGAATTGTTGTGGAGCTGAACTGGGATTCCAGAAGGATTCTTTGTAGCTTTTTTTACATGGTGATCAGCAAATTCGATTCCAGTGATTCCAGATATCAAGAGCAATGAGAATTTTGTAAATGTCGTGGATGTTTTAGGCAATGGGATGGTTTATGAATATGGTTGTATGAATACTACGTTTAACTCCTATTTAAATCTTCCAATTAAAATAATTATCAAGTTGTGTCTTCACGGTTTTGCATCTTTAATTACTTGTTTACATTTGGAATTTTCTAGATCTTAATTCGCTATGATTTTTTGTTCAAATTTCGATGTTTCATATGATTGAATTATATATAACAAGATTATTAAATTCGATACCCTCATTTCATCAACCCGCGCGCGTTTTTGTGATCAATAACCCCGACTATAGGGCTTTCGAAAGATGTTTTGTTCATATTACAAAGGATGGAAGCTGAAATCGAAAAAAAGGGGAATTCCGTGCTCTCTATGAAGAGATGAAGAGCTTCTTGATGTGCGTTGAATATACGACGCAAGTAATGGTGACGCCTTTATGCAGTGAGAATGATAAGTCTACAATTTTCTCGCAAGTCGTAGTTTTATTTCTAATCTCATTCAAATATGGAATATTTGAGTGCAGATAATTGATTTTAATACTATAAATTATGAAGCTCGAATATTTTTGTTCTATTGTGTTTTTTGCATTAATTCTACAAAAAAACACTAGTTAACACTACAAGGGTTGTATGAATAGCTTCCAAAATCAATAGATGTCAGTCCAACCAATATGTGCACACGTTTCACTTAATTTTCTCCTTGAGTTCGAATTATTTCCGATAAACTTTTCGATGTGCGATTTTTTTTGGAAATTTCCCGAGGCACTGACCACAATATGAAAACAATATGGAAAGAAGAAGACTATAAAGAATTGGCTGCAAAGTTTGCCTGATCAAAGTGAATTAAAACAAAAATATTTATTCGCCGTTGGTGTAAAACAAAGTAGAAATAGAATACAAACAAAAACAGTTTTAATTTTTAATCGAGAATACTTGTGAATACCATGTATAAATCCATATTTCAGGAAAAAATGAATATATTATGATAATATATTTTAGAAGGATTCCGGGATTAAGGATCTTTCTCTATGCGCTTGTCAAATTCTGTCGTGACGTGTAATTAACGATATTTTTTATTATACTTATATGAAAACAACGCAAAAAAAGTTAAGGTGTTCTTCGGCAACCATATTGGTAGAAAGCGGCGCTGATTTGTTCACTTCAAAAAGACACTATTTCTACGAAATAGAAGGTCACAAAGAAGAATCCGTAAAAAGAAGGAGTATAAGAAAAATTGTTTAGCCCTTCTAACTTGCAAAATAAAAGATCTGCGATATTTTATATTTGACAATTCTGGCTGTTTATCTCTAATTGCTTCATCCAGTTCCATTAATTGTTGACAGTAAACATCAGAATTTATTTATTGGTTCCTTGGAAGCAGCTCAAAAAATAAAATACCTTTATAATTCCACTAAACTGACAGCACGAGCTTTTTTTCTGTTTTTCATCTTTTGATGTGGTTTGTGCTGATTCATAGTGTTCGCTCCATGATCCTTTTCGAATTATGTTATTGTACAAGACCCATTTTTCATCACCAATGATGATACTTTCCAAGAAAGCCCAAGAGATTTCAAATGTTTGTCAATTGTTGTTTTTCGAGAGGCTGCGATCTCGAATGTAACCTGACGATGCTCTTCAATTATGACTTTGATTTGGTCTTCATCATCTTTAGTTGTCCCACTGGAACGCTGCTCATAAACACCGGTAATAGAAGAAATAAAGAAAAAATGCTGAAGTACTTAGTTATAAACATTGAGAAAATTACAGAGGGATATCACTACTTTGTATTACATACCAGCTTTTTGAATATTTAATCGAAGTCTGATTAATACATAGTTGAAATGAAAGTTAGTTAAGTGAATACAGCTTATCCATCTTACATATAAATATTCTAATAATAATAATATAATACGCGATGTGGCTATTAAGTAACGAGACTAGCGCTGCTATAAGAAAAAGTACATATGCACCAAAGGTTGATGACTGCCAGCTGTTCAGCCTTAATCCTAATCTTTCGAATGGAATGTTAGCCGCAATTTTAATATTTGAAATCGTCACATTTGAACAACAATAGGCTCGCTATTGGCACTTTGAATGTAATTGAAAATTATTCAAACTTATTAGAAAAGATAACAACTGTCAATACAATGGATGACAAAGTGTTTACTACATATCAGCACTACTACTACATGTTAACTGAGTCACGACTTATTTTGACTATATCAGTCAAAAACACGTAACTTTGAATAAATTTGAACACATATTCAAATACCCAACTTATTTGGTAGCCTTATTAATATATATAATATATATATATATATATATATATATATATATATATATATATAAGGTGTAGAATTTCCATGATAGACGCATCTTGTACATCTTCTCAGAAAAGAGCTTGTTTTCTCTTTCCCATTACGACTCTTCTGAAACGTTCTTATAAAGAATAGCATTCAGTAAAGAAAAATTCTGTGGTTTTAAAATATTATTTGCCAAAAGAGTATAAAGCCTGAAATATTATTCAAAGTAATTTACATTGTTCATGCAGTTTTAACCTCAGAACTTGGTTATTATACAAAGATATACAGTGTAAAATATTTAGCGACCTAATATATTTTGTTTAAAATGAAATTATGAAATTTTGATTCATAATTGGACCACATTTGCCATTTCATTGGGGTAATGTGCGATATTAATTATAATTTGTTAATATGTGTTGAAAAATATAAACCCCACAAAAATTATCGCATCACTCATTATTTTTTAAATATCTTAAATGTGTTGCCTGTTTTTCGATTTTATTATTATTACGAATTAAAACACCAATAGATACGCCTTCTGCAACATTCATTTTATATCAGTTTAATCTGGGACAAAAAGTTTAATTTACCAAAACATATAAAATATCAAAAAAAATGTACAAAACATCTATAAAAAAATTGAACGGTACTTAAACTAAAACCAGCCGATGAATTTCTAATAGCGTGTATTGCCGCCCCTCGCTCTAATTACAGCTTCCATTCGTCTTGGAAGGATTCTAAACAGGTTCTGAACGTATCCTTGCGACATGTTTTCCCAGAAGTGAAAAACAACATTTTGAAGATCATCTAGTGTTCTTATTGGTGCCGGATGCTGCTAAATTTGTCATCCTAGATGATCTCAGACATGCTCTATTGGGTTAAGGTCTGGATTAAGTGCAGGCCAAGTCAGGGTGGGTATCTCGACCTCTTCTAAGTACCGCCGACCACTATAGCAGCGTGCAGACGAGCATTATCATGCATTAGCACAGAGTTGTTACCGATATGTGGCATATAAGGCACTACATGGGGATCTAGAGTATTGGTTATGTACTTGTCAGCATTTAGCCTTCTATAATTCACTGGTACTAACTCCGTGCGACCCTCGAAAGAAATTCCTCCCCAAACCATGATAGAGCCACCACAAAAACAATCAGTTTGACAAAAATTAACCTGATCGTACCGATCACAACGTCGCTTATATGCTGGTACACGCCTATCTGATGAATACAGACAAAATCTTGATTTATCCGTGAATAAAATATTGGACCAATCTTGAATATTCCAATTTGCGTGTTTTGGAGCAAATTCCAATCTTGCTACTTGATGTTCTCTGGTAAGACGTGGACCTCTAGCTGTCACTCTATCTCGTATACCTGCTTCTCTCAGCCTATTTCGAACTGTTTGTACATTACGAGCAACCAACAGATCTGTTTGCAGCCTTTAAGTGGTATGGCGAATTCTTAACACCGTCAACCTCAAATAACAATCATCTACTATCGAAGTTACCCTTCCGCGGCTTTGTCCGGATCTTCTGATTAACTGCCCTGTTTCTTGGTAGCGATTAACAACTCTGGACATGGTGCTTTGCTGAACTTCAATTACCCCGGCCATCTTATATGAGCGCTATGATTCTAGCGGCTTCTACATTCGTTACATGTCTTGTTAAACGTTAAAGCACATCCATTTATAACCAAATAAATGTAAATTTTCACTATACAATAACACAATTTGCTTGGAAAGTTCTCGATCTCAATGCATTCTCCAAGACAGAAATGATTTACTCGAGCATTTTTGCTTCCAAAAAAAAATTGTGAGAAATTGTGATATTTTTTTGCCCATGATAAGAAACTGGAAATATCTATTAAGTTAATACATATACAAATTGTCTCAAAAAACTAAAGTTAATACTAAAAATATCCTAAAATACCAATGATGCGATAATTTTTGTGGTGTGTATATTTAGATTGCTATTGAGCTTATTGCCTTGTCTTGATTGTGGAAATTTTAAGTCGGTTATTGAATGCTTGACATTAAGTTAAGTCCTGCATAATTCATATAATATAGATTCATTTTTTGTAATTAAGCAACTATGAATAACCTTAATGTGACTTTTTCACAACCTAGTTAGTTTAATTTTTTTCGTAATCTGCAAAATTTCATAACAAGCAAATGATTGATAGCAATATACGGGGTTCTTCACGATAAGCTGAATCGATATGCATATGGGAAAGTACTCTGTAGTGTTTGCATATTTTTTTTTAAACGGGATGCTATGGTTTTTATAAAATTTTTGGAATCTACGCGAAATGTCAATATAACTTTATATAGTATGCTTAAAGTCCACCATTTTTTAATTATTTCACATTTTCGAAATTTTTGGACACATGCAGCCCTCCACTAAGAAATTATATTAAAAAAAGCTATCAACAAACAAACAAACAATGAAAACAGCTTGACGTTAGCTTTTTTTTGTCGCTTTAGACAACCGACAATTTTTTTTTTATTTAAAAAAAATTAACGTGAGTTACATGAAGAAAATTCTAGAAGGACATTTTTATAAAACGCAATTGTATTAAATATCGTAAACACTTCATCGGCAATTATTTTATTATAAATATATATATATATATATATATATATATATATATATATATATATATATATTATATATATATATATATATATATATATATATATTTAATATATATATATATATATATATATATTAAATTTGATTTGGCTGAGAGTTGGTGACATTCAGTTAATGTCAATGTCAATGTATTTTAATGTCAAATGCTTTTGACAGACTTGACTATAGGTTCGGTTGCTGGATGTTCATTATTTATCCATGCGTTAACTTCGAATGTCCGATGCGTAGTCTCCTTATTATGACTAGATCTCGCCTTGAAACTACTATAGGAGCAGGAAGAGGGCTCTTGATTGACGGTTGTATTTCGTGTGAAAATGAACGGTTTGTGTCCCAGTGCTGTTGCCATATAATTTTCGTTCGTTTTTTAATGTGTGCCTTCAAATCGTTGCATATTTGGATATTGTCAGTAATTTCAGTGGATGTTGAGGCAATTTTAGCGTAATGATCTGCAGGTTCATTGCCTGCTATACCAATGTGTAACTGATATATTTTGGGAAATGTGAAGCTGGTAGTAAGTATCTTGGATATTTTGGGTAATTGGGTATTGAGTGAATATATTTTGGATAGTCTGGATTGAGGCTAATGAGTCTGTGCATATAGCTACATGCTTATTTGTTGAAGTGATATGTTTGAAGGCTTGAAGTATGCCAAATAATTCGCCAGTATGAACGCTGCATAAAAGAAGGATAAGGGAGGAATTAATATGAGAATGGGACGTTGTAACAAAGCAGCCTACTCCTGTTTTATTTTTGGAGGCATCAGTATATAGAACTACATCGAATTAATTTGCTAGTATGATGTTATTAAAAGCTTTCATTATGATTTCCCTTGGTGATATGTGTTTGTCGTATCGTGTAAGTGATGTGTTGAGTTGAGGGATGGTAATGACCCAAGGAGGAATCTGAGCAAGCGCTAATGGAATGAGTTTAATAGATAATAATGGATATTCGTTGTGTGATATGGATGTCGGTGATGTAAGATGGGAGTATACAGGATTATGGGGGTTCGAGGATACGGAGACTGCGTAAGAGAGAAGTAGCTGTTGTCGTCTTAACCAAAAGAGGGGTTCATTGGCTTCGCAATAGAGGTTTTCAACAGGGCTGGATAGAAAGGCTCCTAGGCAGAGACGTAGAGCTGTATTATGTATGGGGTTTAAGATGTCAAGGTATTTTTTGGAGGCTGACATATGTATTAAGCAACCATAATCAAGTTTGGAGCGTAGAGGTGATCTATATATTTTAAGGAGGGAATTTTCGTCGAAACCCCAATGAAAATGTGAGAGGGGTTTTGATTTTGTTGAGCCTCTTACTGCACTCACCTTTTAATTCAAGTAGATGTTGTTTCCAGGTAAGTCGTGAGTCATATGTAATTCCGAGTATTTTGCAGTGGTCAACTCGAGGAATACATGTGTTTTTAATCATGGTATGAGGAGATGGGGAGGGACTACTTCGGCTATATTTGATGATTTTAGATTTTGTGTAGGATAAAGACACACCTAGGAGGTTAGTTCTGTTGCCAAGGGTATCGACAGCAGATTGAATTAGTTGCGATGTGGTAGTGACAGAACGTCAGTGGCAGTATATTATTAGGTCATCTGCATATAACAGTGTCTAATGGGTGAAGGGAGATTGGAGCATTAATCATTTATCGTCAAGTTGAATAGTGTAGGGCTTAAAACCGAGACCTGTGAAGCCCCATCCGATTGAATGTAAGATGATGAGAAAATGCCATTAATTGAGAATCTGTACGATCTCGATGATAGGAAATTCTGGATAAACTGAAATATGTTGCCATCGATGTTATGAAGGGTAATTATATTATGTTTGTCAAAGTACCATAAGAGCCTTTTATTAATCATTTTTTCAAAGATCTTGCACATAGTGCATGTTAATGATATTGGTCTGTATTGTATCTGTATTGTCTGGGTGAGGTAACCGCTTGATTTGGTTTTTTGATGGGAATTATAACAGAAGTACGCCACTGATTGGGGAATGTTTTGGAAGTCCAAATTAAGTTGTACATTTCAAGAAGTTTTCGTTGGCCATCCATAGATAGTTTTTTTTAAAAAGATATAGAGAATATCGTGAGGAATAGAAGCATTGTTCTTGGAGGATTGAATGGCCGAAGTTAGTTCTGTGTGAGAGAAAGGAGAGTTTAGATAAGTGATGTCTTGAGTTGTTATAGTAGAGGATATATGAGGTGTTACGATCAATGGTTCGTGTAGGTTGGGGTGGATTTTGCTTCTGAATTTCTCAAAAAAATTTCTGGCTAGAGTTTAACCAATTTCTTGATTGTCACTAATTACAGTATTATTAGAGATAAGATTAGCTATTTTATGACTGTTATTGTTTCCTTTAATTTGTCTAATTTTTTTCCATAGAACAGTGGGATTAGTATTTTCGTTGATTGAGGACACATAGTTTCTCCAAGAAAATTTTTTACTCTATTTTATAGTATATCATGTCTTGGCTCTCGCTTTTTTGAGTTTTAAAAGATTGTCTTGGCTCTTGTTTGTTCGGTAATTTTTAAGTGCCAAATTTTGTTCATCTACAGTAATTTGACATGAGCTATTCCACCTGGGAACTGTTTTTCGTTTGTGTGAAATAACATTTTTTCCAATGTGCGTATTGGCAGCTGAAAGTAAGGCGTTTGTAATTAACGACAAGTTATTGTCTGTATTGTGGGAGAGTGAGAGGGTGGATAAAGTGATATCTGTTTCAGTTGTGTAACTGGTCCAGTCGGCATTGTTTTGGCGCCAGTAGGTCCTCGTTGAACCTGTTGAGTATTTGGTTTATTGGATGATAAGAAGATAGGATAGTGATTGCTGTCGTAAAGGTCATCGGCAATTTGCCAAGTTAGAAGACTAGCTGATTTAGGGTCACTGAAGCTCAGATCTATTGAGGAGAGAATAGCGGATGAAAAATTGAAATGTGTACTGGAGCCTGTATTCAATAGACAGGAACCTGTGCAAATAATTACTCTTTCAATAGTTTTACCTTTACCAAATGTATAGTTGGATCCCCACATGGTGTTGTGGGCATTGAAATCACCTACTAGAATATATGGGGTGGGAAGTTGGTAGATAAAGTTTAATAGCTCTGTATCTTTGAGTGGGTGGTTAGGTGGAATATATGTGCTGCAAATAGTGAGTTTATTAGGGCACCAAGTGGTTATGGCAATAGCTTCAAGATCTGTTATGAGTGGGAGGTGCGATGAAAATAGTTCTCTTGAAATTAAGATTGATTTGCCGCCACTGGCACGAATACAGTTGGTACGGATAAAGTGGTACCCTTCAAAGTTTTTTAATTTGGGGAGCTTGGATATTTTGGTGTTGATTTCTTGAAGGCATATTATTTCAGGCTTCATCAAGAACCAATTGCTGGATTCATTCTAATCGAGGAAAGAATCCCTCGCAGTTCCATTGAATTAATTTGAAGGTGGCTCTTGACTTAGAGGTGATAAAGGTGGCTGTGAGGATTTTTGCAGGTATTCGGATTGTGGCGTATTGTATTCTTCGTCAGTTTGATATTCGGAGGGAACGATCATATTATCAGAGTCAGGATTTATTTGTAGTCGAACTTTTTTCCTAATTCTTGTAAGGCGGTTTTTGAGGGACCTTTCCTGTGAGAAATTGTGGGAGATACATTGGATATGAGAATACGTTTGGCCGGTGTAATAAGTCTTCGGATAGGGATAGTTGTGGAGTTCTGATGCTCTGATGCTCTGATGGGTACTGAGAAGGTCATTGACGATACTATTCGAGGATAGATAAATACAAATACGGTTATTTGAGATTCGTGACGCAGAGGTAATATTTTTGGGGGTAACAACAAAATTCTATGTTGCAGCAACATAGGATTTTGTGCGATTCGTTGTGATAGGTTGTGATGACGACATTTGATTTTGGTTGTTATTGGAGTTCATTTTGGTGAATGGTCCTGTTTGCCAAAACCACTTCACAATAATTTTATTGATGCGACAGATGTCCCGGTAGGACTCTGTGGATAATATAAAAGGAATATATCAGTTACTTGATGATTGTAATGCTACGCTACTGGAGTAAAAAGTTGTCAGAGTAGCAGTTAACGATATTCACTCGTTGGCTATTCAGACGGAATGGACAAACGACAATTAAAAACCATGAAATTTTCAGTTATTTCAAGTTTCTACAAAAATCGTTGATTTGAGATATATGAATTTACTTACGAAGTCCCCTTAATTTGAAGCGTAGAATCCAATGGTGAAGAGAAAAATGGGGGTTGCCATTTGAAAAAATTAAGTGTTCGAAGTTTTTAGATAGCGAAACTCGGCACCATTTTCTGAAAATCCTATATAAATTTTTGTGAAGGTTTTCACAGATTTTGAGAGCTGTAAGTGTTATTTGTCCAGATCCCAAAAATATTGGATCTGACTCAATTAAACTTAGAAACATAAATTTAGTAGAGGACTGCATGTGTCCAAAAATTTTGAAAATGTGAAATAATTAAAAAATGGTGGACTTTAAGCATACTATGTCTTATATGAAGTTATATTGACATTTTGACAACTATAGCATTCCGTTTAAAATAACGAAGTTTGGGTATAACCGGAAGTTTCAGAAAAGTTATTTTAGCTGAAACGAGCATTTTTAAAAAACCCATGCAAGCAAATTTTCAGAACACTGGTCCCAGTACTTTCCCATATGCATATCGATTCAGTTCGTCGTGAAGGACCCTGTACATTGTGTAATGAAGTAATGCAACAAGAAATTTGTCAGTGTCAGTCTTATTATTAGTTTCAGTATCCACAAAGCACATTTTGAAAGATCACCAATTATTAAAAGCAAAGTAAGTAAAATTTAATTGAAATTGATTTACTTGTACAACTAAATGTTAGTCAATCGTTTGTAGTAAGTTTTTGGAGAAAAAGAAAACTGCATCCACACAAAGTTCATTTGGTTTGCGAATTTTCAGGAGATGATCTAAAGCGACATTTCGAATTTTGTGGAATCTTCATGAGGCAATGATAGAAAAATCCAAATTTTCTTGAAATTATAGTATTTTTAGACAAGGCAACGTCTTGTTTAAGTAATACGATCCTTGAAATATCTTCGTACAGCAGTGTTTCCGCACCTAATTCCACCTTTTTTGAGATGCAAATAATAGGAATAACTAGCGTCCCAACAAGATGGTTCACCATCATATTAGGGTCTCAATTTTCGAGTTTCTATATAACCAACAAGGGGCTTTTACCTAGTTCAAATCTTTTTCTATTTTTCTGTACAGGTGAAAATGAGGAAATGTTTCTCGCAGAAGCATTTACCTTATTATAATCGAATATGAAGAAGGAAGAAACAGCAGAAAGATAGAGTCAGAGTTTTCCTAAGAAAATTATAAAATTATGAATGTATGCATTGTTCAATCGAGACATTAACTGAATTATTGAATCTAATTCAACGCGAGTTTTGAATTATATCACTTAGAATAAGGAACATTAATATTCATGGTATGAATTTCAAATTTCCGAGTTTTCTGGGAAACCTGGATTCGTCTTTCTTTTATTTAAAAGTTTCAGTAGCTAGGTTACAATAAATGTTTTTTGGTGATTTTATCTTCAAAAATGCGACAGTTACAATGGAAACATCCTTTTCAAACTTCAAATTACCTTCTATACATGAAAACTGTCACCTAGATGCGGACCTAAATGTGAAGTTCATAGAAACAGGATAGGACTTTCTGATAAGAAGGTTTTACATATATTTTCTTGAATAAATTATCTTGATTTTAGGTTTATTTTGAGTGATAAATAAAGTATATTTTAACAAAATATTTCTAAAGTTTCGAGCTTATTTTGGTATCAGTCAAATTATACCTTTTAACTATATTTTTTATAGTAAAAATACAAAATTATACGAAACTATTCTAAATTTATGAAGTATAATTAGAAACTGTTTAGTATTTTCATCATTTCTCATTTTAATGTATAGAAATAATTTCTAAAAATATTTTTGTCTTGTCGTATTTGATTTTGTAACCAATTTTCATTATTGAAATACTTGTTATTTCATGAAATCTATTCTCTCTAAGTCGCAGGATTTTCATAAATTTAAGAAACAACATAAAATTTATTTTTTCTTTTTATCTGATGAGTTGCTATTCCATCGAAATTAACCCAGCGATTGATTTACAATAATTTCTTCAACCATCTGGTAGACAAGAAAAGAAAGACGAAAACACAACTTGAAGGATTCATTGGAAGAAGACGCAAGATGAAAACGAAGACAAAGCCAATATGCTAGACACAATTAAGATTGGATAAACTGATAGGAACCATCGTGAGAAACTCCAAGCCTGGTAGAACATCAAAATCAATAGCGGCATATATCGAGTTGAACCAAGAGAAGATTCAATAGATTAGGGATGACACCACCAAGAAGATAAGAAGATCTGAGAATTCACCTCAACATCTAGTTGAGGAATCTGCCAGATCATATAATGGAAGACTACGACAGACATCAAAGACCGAAAAGTTAACTAGACCACGACCTGCAATTGATATGTTGAGAAAAACGAGATGGAAGAAAGTGACGGAAAAACCTATTTGAGGTTCCGGTGACACATGGGGTAGGGATAGGAGCAACTCTTTTTAAAAAGTTTTTAGTACTAATTCAAAAGAAAACTTCGAAGCTAAAAGTAAAAACAGGGATTGGAGTAGATGGCAAATCTTTAGGTAGAACACAAGTTATACACTTCCATTAAACTAATTGAAGTAGTACGGCAGCGAATAGAAATAAGGATTGAATGATGTCTGTAATAACCTGAATCATTGAGATAATACAGTTCAATGATTTGGCGATTTTTTTTTTTCAAGATTTGACTACTAGAACATACAGCAGTTTTAGGATAACCTGGAATTACGGGTTAATAAATGTACGCTTCATATATCTACACTCCAAAAGTAAAGTGGGTTTTATTGATTTTGAGAAAGATTCGGGCGGTGTTCAGGTTGAATTTAAGGAATGATGAAGACTTTCTCATAACCGATGGTATATCAGAATCAGGAGAAATTGAGGACAGGAGTTTTCGATGGCAATACAATCTCCTTAATAGATCTTGTGAGTTGAGGAGATTGATAATGCCCTCTGGAAAGTATATTTTCTGAGATTACCTCGGTGGTTAGATTGTTCAGAGGTTTGGAATTATTTGGTAGTTTATCATTGTCAGAATTGAGGTGCTGCGTGGTTCGTAGTTGTCAGATGAATCGATGTTTGGTAGAAATAGCTCTATTCCTTTTTGGCACAATACTGAGAAGCATTTGACTGGAAGAAAGTGGGGGAAACAAATTGCTGAGAGAACTGGGACGAGTTTGATCTCACGAAAAACGCAGCCGATGGACTCCTACTATTTTAAGGAGAGTTCTGGAATAACTGTAATCACAATATGGAGATTTTCTTCGGTGTATTACTCTATGGTTAAGATTGTCAAAAATCTTGATGAAACTGACACATATGTTGTCATTAGAAGTAGGTTGTTTTGAAATGTAGACCGTATGATTCTAGAAATTTTTTTACAGTGAAATCAGATTCCAAGAAATTGTATTCTAGAATAAAAATAATATTTGCTAATAATGATTAACTTAATTAGCAGCTAATGGATTTTCATAGTCGTTGATGATATGGATACTTCATACACTAATAATTACTATCATTACATATAACACTAATTACCCATATGCAATTTTCTATAAGCAAGTGAGAGAGTGATGCTGGATAATTCATAGTAATAAAGGAACAAAACAAATTAGAAAAATGATCTCACACAAATGCTCAGGAGAAAAATTGGAGTTTTTCAAATATGATGCTACGGTAGTTCAGAATATTCAGAGAAGGTGGAAGATATCAATTACTGAGGCCAATAATTAAATAAGCAGCTGAAAGAGAAGAGGTTAAATATGTTTCATTGTCATCCAATTTGAGAAAATGCTATGTAAGCTAGTCAAACATTGAAGTTGCAGTGAGTAAATTAAAAAGTGAAAGTGGTGGTTTCCAGCCTCGGAAAGAAAACGGATTCTAAAGAATAGCTCAGTTATGGTAAATAAGTATGTGACTCATTTTGGGAATCTTAACTGCTATTAATAATCCGGTCAATTTAAACATTCGAAGTTACATAAATTCCCATCAAGCTGAAAATCAGTAAAATTGTTTGAAATATAATTGAAAATAGAATTTTAATGTAGGTCTAAAGTAAAAGAAATGAGTTTTTCGCAATTTTCAGCAAAACGGTGAGTTTTATCATAAAAATACCTCAGACAAAAATTGTGAACCATAAAATTATCTACAAAAAACGAATCAATACTTTTTTTCTTACAAGCCATTGTTTCTGATATATAGTCATTCAAAATTGTAAAAGTTGTCATATTTAATGATTTCATCAATATAATTGCTGCGAGTATTTGTAAGAAATTTCTGTTGACTGGTTGGAACTGTCATAAGTTCATCAATCATTACAGCAATTGAATACGACAGTAAATCTGAAACATTGTAGCTTTCACAACTTTTTGAATCATTATATTTCAGAAACGGTATTGATATGTTTTTTGTAGATAATTGTATGATTGTACCGATTTTCAGCTCGATAGTTGTAATTTGACCAGTCTGTAATATGTGAATTACACTTCTCGGAACCAGATTTATGTGAATAAATATTTTACAACGTATTTGAATTCAATTATATGGTAGTTTAGACGTTATTTTATCTACGAAAACTATCGCATTGGACTTATGGTACAAAAGAATAACGCACAATTTGTAAAATCGGGTTGGGAAAACTGTTATCTTCAAATTGTTCAGACAGTACTGAAATATTAGATGTTTGCGATTATTTCAACAAAATTTATGCAAATTTATTTCAAACTCAGCCGGAAAGAGTAGCTGACTAGTAACGGCCAGTATTAAATTTCATACATTAGTCGTATTTTCTCGTCAAGTGGACTATTATATGTCACCGGACACTGTCGGAAAGTCCTATCCAAATACAAGTTCCAGGAAAGGTTCGGGTAATTTGCAATTAGCCCTCTCGCATTATTATAGCGTTATTATACATTGTAAGGTATGGTGCTAATAGCTTAACCGGTAATATAAAGTAGGAAGGGTTGGATTTTCGAGTAGTGGTAGATTGACTAACTCGGCTAATAAGCTTTAAATTGAATTTGGGCTTGTAATTAGAAATTCGAATAAATCTAAGACAAACGTTTCTGTTTCGACAAACCCAAATAAAATTTCACAGTTTGATAGAAAGTTAAAAGAAATTACAGAAGTCGAATTATGAGACAAGCCGTATAAGTACGAGTAATATTTGAATTATAATGAAAGAACCAAAATTTTCTCATTATTCTCATTTTTTGAAAATTCATGAATATCTTTAAGAAAAATCAACATTTCTATACACTTTGTTAATAAGAGACCGTTTATTTCATAATGACTTTCGTACTTATTTTTTTTTCTCTTCAAATTATTCATCAAATGAAAAAATATGGCGTTTGAGAGACAATTTAATATGCTATATGTGAGTATGAATTTATAAAAAATTTCGTCTTCCTATGTTCAAAATAGTGCAGTTTAAACATAAATAGAGTTATTGACAATTCAAAGCTCAAAACTTGATTTCTTTATAATGGATATAATCTCCTCTTGCCCTAATAACATCTCTCATACGATTAGGTATAGAAATAATCAAGTTTGGGGTAGAAATTTTACCTCAAATTATTCTTTGTTCATCTCTTAAATGTTCTATCGAAGTTAGGATAAAACTGTATGCTGCCCACTCCATAACTCTAAAATCGCCTTCTTCATTTCTCGATTCTGGCTTGCATTGTCTTCGTCTTTAATATAGTCGACGTAACGTAGGTACCACATGAATAGCTGAAATCTCCTCGATATATCTATTAGCCCTTGAAGCTCCTCCTTCTATAGAAATTGCATCCCAAATCATGCAGGAACCACCTCAATAACCTTCCGCTAGGCCCTTATATTTTTACAACATGCTAGAACTTTTGTTCTATTTCACTTTCCAATTAACTTTTGATAATGATTTCATTTGCTGTTTTACTATGAGATTGTTCATTTTTAGGTGAAATAAAATCATATTTTTTTACACAATGTATCACGAACTGCTTTCACAAATACCTTCCATGGCATTCAAACAATCTTATATTAGAATATTTCGAACACATAAATACTGAACACTTTTCATAAGATTTTATAGTGTTTGATTTTTATACTTTACACTTCTTATACAAACCTCTTAGCCGCTTTTCATAGGACACTGCATCTGAAGATGTAGCAGTCTCTTCAATGCCTCAACGGGTTCTTTTCTGATAACGAAAGCTTAGAAAAGCTTTTACATCAATAGGAACGTTTTTTATGTTTGACAACTATTCTTTTATCAAATTTTCAGCCAGATTTTTGAAAAAAATATTTCATTGATCACGAGCATCTGCTGGTAATCCAGAAGTAAGCAATATCATTTAAACGTATTTTCGCACAAAATATCGATTACTAGAGATAAAGTGTGAGATAGGAAACAGAATACACTGAAAACAAAACTTTATAGTAACTTTTTTATAACAAAACACTTTTTTATTGACCAAATATTCATTACATACTTTGTTTTGAACTACTAAACATCCTAGATACTTAACTATATACTAGATACAATTTAATTATTGACATTTTTTATGAATGCATTGTAGAAATTTTTCATTCTTATACTTTTTTAAACGCGTTAATCCAATACCCTAATCAAATTTTGAAAATTGCAACTTTCTAGTTACTTTTTTACAGCGATTTTGATATTTATACATATTTTCAAATGTAGTTCATAGTTATCAACATATTAGATTGTTTTTTAAACATCATGTTTCTTTTTTTAGATCTGATAAATAATTGACAAAAAAAATAGTTAAAGTCTGAAGTTTACAGCCGTCAAATTTCAATGCACGTAAGATTATAAAGTCTCAAGTGAAATAACTGCAGAAAATTTACACCCCTGCAATCGCAAACCTCTCATGTAAAGTTCAGCTATGAGATGCTGAAATTACAAAAAGAATGGAAACTACACTTTTTAGCTAGACACAGTGTGACAGGGTGTACATAATATGTGATATTGACAAGTATTTTTGTTAAAAAAATATATTTTGTAACAATTTTTTCAACAGTTGTATTAGGTTATGAACACACTGTATGCCAAAAACAATTCCGCACAATATTTGTTAGTATTTGAGATTTAAAACATTTTTGTTTGGAGTTGATGAGTATAAATAAAATGTTCAAATAGATAAAAAGGAATTCAATGAATTCAGTAGAATGTCAATCCGAATAACATTTCGTTTTGAATAACTGGATTCCGAAGGTAATATCGAATTGAAATTAACTTGTTTGAAGTGTATATAATATTATAAAAGAGGCCTTTACAATCCAGTACATGTTGAATGACTAAATTTTATACAAAGTCCCCTTCGGGCGATTGTCAATATCAGTAATTGAAATTACATTGCAACTTAGTAGTAAAATTATATGTCATGATTTGAATGTGGAGAAACAAAAGATTTCACTAACTGAATACTACAAAGCAATGAGACAAGTTTCCTATTTTCCATCCTAGTTCATCGTTGTTTAATAGGTAAATACGTACAGGGTGTCAAACATAACAATAAATCAAAAAACGCAATAAAATATAGGGTGTTTCTTTTAAAATTCCAAAGTTTATGTCGATACTGAAGAATTGGGACACCCTGTATAATCTAAATGTCAAAAATCTAAAAATTCTTTCGAATACAAAGAACTTTTGTAATTAAAGTATTTTGATAACTCTTACAGTTTTGGAGAAAAGTATATGTGTCACCTTATGTTTGACACACTGTACATTTCCACTTATATCGAGCAACAGTGAATTATGTAAGGCTCGGTAATGTATATAAAGTTTGAATCTCAAAAGACTTACATAATTTGTGGAAACTATCACTCACTGTGATCACTTCAAGCTACATCAAATTGATCACTTTTAAATTACTAGAATTTTAAATGCATTGGCCTAAGTACTATTCGATACCTAAAAAAATTAATTTCTTATAACAGAGTTGCAACATTTTATAAAAATGCTGAGCAAATTCACAATAAAAACAAAATTTCCTTGTACAATTTGTCTCAAGATGGAGTTGCGGTCACTAAATCCATTCTCCTTCATGAAAATTTTCTTTAAATTGTGCCAGGGAACTCGTTTTGTTAGCGTAAACTACAAATTTGACATAACCTCACAAAAAAAGTCCATAAAAGGGGACTACGTGGAGACCAGCTTATGTCTCCTCTCCTGAAGATCAAGTTGACAGGAAAAATTTCACAAACTCGTGAATTCGTTTCAGATTCAAAAAACGAAGAAGTCGTCTTGTTGACGCCCCCATTGAGATGAAATTATTCTTCAAAATAAGATACTAGTGAACATTCGAAACCCCCAATAATTTGGTATACGAAGTCAAACATCTGACTAGTATCTTGAGACTCCAGCTCTTGCACCAACTGAATTTTGTAAGGGTGCAGCCTCAAATATTTGAATAGACAAGTCAGTTTCAGAACCAGTAGCACTGTCCACGTTTTCAACAAGTCTAGAGGAACCTGGTCGCTCGGATTTTGGTTTAACCAACGGTTTCTTCAATCTTCTCGACCTATTGTCTAATCAGTCGGGCGCCTGGCCCATCATTTAAGTGAAGAATTTCGCAGAATTCTCTACTCGCTAAAGTCGCCGAATTATAGTTTATCTCCAAGAGCCACGCTACGAACTGACATGCTCTTCCGAATGGCTGCGTTTACGCAATAAGCAATACTAAATTGAACTGTATTCTGAAACATCTTGTATAAGTAAATAAGATACAACAAAAAATGTTTATTCTTTATGTTCGTATAAGTGAAATTTTATACGAATATGTCTTGGAAGCTGATACACCCAATGAATTTGTTTTATGTCTGACTCTCATAGAGGGCGGCAAAATCGTAAAAACTTTCTATAATTTTTTTTTCTCCAACGTCCTTTATCTTGAATTTTTTTACTGAGAAAACTCCGAATATTTTTCAATTTTCTATGTATCCTAGAGTCAAGATCACCTTTTTCTGGGGTGAGGATTATCAATTCGACTCTTGTACACTCTAGCGTACAGTTTGGTCGAAATTTATCTGCATTCTTGTGTTAAAAAGAGGAATTTCTTAAGATTTCTCCTAGGCGGCGTTGTCGTTTAATATTCTTATTAAAAATGTGAGTTTTGAACCTTATTGCAGTCACGTTAGGTTATTTTTCTGTAAGCCACTTAATCAATTTGAATTGAAAACAATCAATTTTGTTCGTTGTCCTGATTATGTCATCTGTCATGTGATTCACGTGTTCATGGATCTCAGAATTTTAATTTCGAATGTGTTCTTAACACTTCCAATATATCCTCGGACTTTAGTAAGGATTTTATTGAACAGATTGCAAATTTCCTAGTTTATTTCATAATGCTTTAGACCCCACCGAGGTTCTGGTACACGGACGGTACACGGCGACGGATCAATCACTGCTCGTGAAATTTTGTTCCATAATGATTTATTTATACAACCTTCTGCAACTATATTAAACTACTAAACCCTATGTTTTTTGAGGGTTGTAATATCGTGCCCTACATCCACCAGGAGTGTCGTGAAGAACATTTGTAAACATTGCCCTGTATATAACTCTGGATTTTATTAATGCGTATAAATTACCAAATTTGTCAACATTTATTGGTTGTCTTGTACATTCCAGATATTCGACAATTTTTATTTGACACGATTCTTGCACCAGCAATACCAACAATCATTTTTCATGGCGAATAGATGAAATGAATTTTGACACTTTCTTATAGAGTCGTAGGAAATAGTAAATTATTCAACGAGCAAGGAATGATAGTTATTATTCCACGAGTATGAAGTTTGCAGATAATACAAGTGAGAAATTAGCATGCTATGCGTGTTATACACTATTTATTTTCTACAGTTCCAATGGGTAATATCGGAATGATATCATAAATAACATGAACTTCCCCTTCGGTATAATGAAAATATCAATTACAGATTTAATAACAATGAAAAGGTATTTTCATTCTTTTAAGAAAGTTATTTACTCATTCACAATATTGACTGTTACAATATTACAATGATGAAACGTAATGTTTGAAAACTCTTGGCAAGGTAGTGATATATCTTTATATTCTTTTTGTCCAAAATATTCGATCTCAAATTTTGGGCCATCCATAAACATATATTTTGCATCATAAAAATGCCCCAATTAACATAAGCAATTACAAAAGATGCAACAAGTCTCGTCATCCAAGAAATGCTGCCAGACGTGCCAGAAAACTTCTTTGTGTGGATGATGATGATGATGAAGCTGTATGGTTGGATGGAAAACATAATGACACTACTAATCTTCCTGACATTAACAATCCAAACGAAAACGGGGTGACTGCTACACCAGTTATAGTGCAGGAATTCAAGCTCAAAATGGTGTCAAACGTCCGAATTCTTTAATGCAGCTCCGATTGTATAAGTAATCCTCACACTATAGTGAAAGATTAATTTGGTTATAACTCCGTCAATTTTTATGCTACAAAAAAAAATAAGATCCAAAATAATTGTCATAAAAATGTGTTAAATTGATTATTTATTTGTATTTGTATCTCTTATAGTTATGGAGAAAAAAGAGAAATTTTTTTTTAAATCAAATAAAAATATTATTTAATGCTCATTTTTATCAAAATTATGCATTTCTAATCAGCCTCAACTTTCAAATTTCGTAAATAACATCCAAACGAAGTGTCTGGAATAAGGAATAAGTTTAATTTCGATTTTCAATGAAATGGCATTAGTTTTAGTGCAATTTTTTTAGCTTTAACTATTGTACATCATATCTCACTGAAATTTCAGTCAAAACAACTTTTATTAAAAGTCATTAGAAAGATTTTTTAAGCTCTTTAAAAAGTATGACGTTTTGTTGAAAAATGTACTCTTTTCCCGTTATTACGCTCAATAACGTAAAACAAAATCTATTCAAGAATCTATAATTTTCTTAAGGTAAAATATAGCTTGATTTCTTTGTTTCTTTATAAGCTTTATTTTTGTTCAACACACTTTTAATAAGATAATAATAAAAAATAAAATGCATTTTTTACTTTGACCTAAAGTAGTAAAATCAAAGTTCATAGAGAGTCCTAAAATCTATGAAACTATAGATAGAATCGTTTAGAAGTGTTCTTAACTCAGAGACATTACTGTAACTAAAATCTCATACATTCATACTAAAACAGTGAATTTGTTACACACTGTGCTATCAATTTTACACCGCACCGGTTTGGAAGAAGAATTCGCAAAAAAAAAACAAACCAGCTCTTATCAACTTGATATGAGGTGGCCTGTGCCAAAACAGGTCCGCACTCTAGAATCAAAGCGGAAATATTTCTAAAATTAATGATGCAAAATACAAATGTTGGGACTTCTGACTACAGAAGCTCTCAGAATATAAACCCTACAAAAACATACTCATCTATACTTAGTCAACCACAATTTCATACAAAACATCAAGCAATTGTTTTTCCAGCTGTTGATAACCTGAAAATTCAAGATTACCTGATATCACTTGCAGAACTAATCGGTCCAAAAAATCTACTATTCACATCGAGGCTATCAAACAATAGAATATGCATGTACCTCGTAAATGAAGATACTGTAGACCGCTTCATGACCTTTCATAAAGGGCTGATCATTATCAACAACACTTCAATCCAAGCCCGAAAGCTTATAACACCAGTCTAATGATTACACACGAGAACACTAGCTACAGAATTTACCTATCCCAAGACCGTCTACTATGTTTTACATGTACAAAACTAGGTCATACTGCAGCAAACTGTAAAAACTCCCAATTACAAACTTATGAACAACCCCAAATAGCTGAACTACCACAAAACCCCACCCAACCTTCCCAGCAGCCCCAAAATACCGAAGCCAATACTCCACAAGCACACACCAAGATCCCATCATAAACCCCTATAACACCTCACTCCCAGAATGTACCCCCCATAAACATAAAAGAAATTCCGCAAAACAGAACCAAACGCAACTACGAGCAAATAATTACGCCTCCCCTTCAAACAGAAGGAATTAAACCAGAGAACCCTAAGGAACCGTCTTTCTCCAAACAAAATAGGCCAAGAAAAAGGTCAAAAAATAAACCAGACATCTCTACAGAAATTCTCATGGAACCAATTAGAAAAGTCATTTCAGAACAGAATACTCCTTTCATATTGGACCACAACCAGATATCTAACCTTTTTGAAAATGTCTACGGCTCATCTGATCCAATTAGTATAATAAAGAACTACACAAATGATTTTACTGGATTAATAGACATGCTAACAAAAATTTACCCTTTCTTTGAGCACAGATCTATCAAAAGCAGATGCACTAAACTCAAGAAGAAACTGTTTTCTCACCTACAATTGAACATATCAGAAACGGACCTCTCAGAAACGGAAAGTGAATCATCTCAAACAAATATTAACTAACTGAACCAATAATTTACTTTAATATTTTTCTCCCCGTATTCTCATGGACTTTACATCTATACTACAATGGAATATCAATGGCTTTTATAACAACTTACCAATGTTGCAAACCATCCTATCCAAACAGAAATGCGAAGTTATTTGTCTTCAAGAAACCAATTTCAAATAAAATAACAACGAACCGCTCAGGAAATTTAACAGCTTCTACAAGAGCCGAATAAATGCTGAAATAGCTAGCGGAGGAGCAGCAATATTTGTGGAAAAATCTCTCCACGCTGCAGAAATCACGATCCTTACAAACCTTGAAGCCGTAGCTATCGAACTACACACTAATCCAAAAGTAAATATATGCAATGAATACATCACTCCAGCATATCAAATAGATGCTAAAGAATTAAATGAATTATTGGAACAAATTTCTCAACCTAGAATATTAGTCGGAGACTTCAATGCCCATAACACCTTGTGGGGATCAACATCAATAAACCACAGAGGTCGCTTACTAGGAGATACTCTTGATGACGCAAATCTCTCCATCTTAAATGATGGGAAGCCAACTAGATTTAACATACAATCAGGACAGGGTTCCATATATTGACCTCACTATCTGTGACCCAACTTTGACTCCAGCTCTTTCCTGGGATCGACTATACCTACAACAGTGACCACTATCCAATTGTCATTCATAACAATAGAAAACCAAATCACAATCACGACTTATATCCAAAATGGAACTTAAAAAAAGCAGACTGGGCTCTTTTCAAAACAATTATCTCAGAAAGTTTGACAACTTACACAATTATAACAGATATAGACGAAGCTTTAGAAAACCTTATTAGTATTTTTCAGCCAGTAGCAAACATATCAATCGGAAGAACTACACGTCTGAAACGAAGGAATCCTGTGCCGTGGTGGAATAGTGACTGCGAATCAGCAATAAAGAGCAACAAAAAAGCTTTCAATAGATATAAAAGACACAATACATCAGCAAACAAAATCGAATTTTTGAAAACCCGAGCCGAAGCTAGACGTACAATAAAAACTGCTAAACGCAAATCCTAGACAGAATACGTCTCTACAATAAATTCTGAAACACCCATGACGGAGGTATGGGAAAGAGTGAGAAAAATATCAGGACTTTACAAGCACCATAATATACACATGCTAGAGAAAGATGGACGCACAACCACAGATAACTCCAAAATAGTCTCAATACTAGCTACCACTTACAAAAACCACTCCATCACACGCAATTCCGATGATACTGTTATTACCCATGAGAGAGAAGAAAAGGATGAGGTAATGATACAATTCGATGAAAACGAACCCATCAATTTACCTAATACCACCCAAGAATATTATGAAGCTCTTTCAAGCCTCAAAGGAACGTCAGCAGGACCAGATGAAATACCAGTTGTCTTCTTGAAACATCTTAATTGCCCACCAATACATCCTTAACCTGTTCAATACCATCTAGCTGCAGCATAGCTTTCCTGAAAAATGGCGTGATTCCATAATAATTCCTATACTGAAACCACAAACCATTAGAACCCATCCTGAATCCTATAGACCTATATCACTCACATGTGCTATGAGCAAACTAATGGAAAAAATAATAAACAACAGACTACTCTGGACTCTAGAAAAAAGAAACCTCATTATATCGGAACAAAGCGGATTTAGACAACAAAGATCAGCCCTGGATAACATAATAGACTTGGAAAGTGAAATCAACGAAGCATTTGCCCTAAAAAGGAGCTGTCTAGCTATTTTCTTTGACATTAACCGAGCTTTTGACACTGCAAGGCATGATTACATCATAAAAAAATTATACGAATTCAACATACATGTTCACTGCCTGGATTTTATCAAAAACTTCCTGAGAAATCGAACATTTAAAGTTAAAACCAACGGCACCACCTCCGAAGAAACATATTTTAATAATGGTGTACCCCAAGGATCAATCATAAGTCCCACACTCTTTATCATCGTAATCAACGACATCCTGAAAAACTTAAAGTTACCAGTAAAAACTCGACTATACGCAGATGACTTAGTTGTTTACTGTAAAGGAAAAAATATTAAAAACCTCTTCTCACAAAGTCAAGCTTTTATCCATAACTTAGAACTGTGATCACAAAAAACTGGTTTTAATTTTTCAACTACAAAGACTCGCTATATTCTTTTCTCAAGACAAAAGAACATACCAAACAAACCGGTACTGAAACTTTATAATGAAGACATAAAAATGGAAACAGCAATAAAATTTTTCGGAATACTATTCGACCACACACTAAGCTGGAACTACCATATTAGAAACCTTCTCCTAGCCTGCAACAAACGACTGAACTTACTGAAAACGCTAACGAACAAAGAATGGGGTGCAGATCGACAAACATTACTAACATTGTACCGAACACTTATTCGATCAAAACTGGATTATGTATCAATTGTATATTCAACAGCAAACAAATCCCTACTGAAAGAACTCGACAGCTTTCACAACTCAGCCTTACGTTTGATAACAGGTGCAATCAAAACAACACCAGTGAAAAGTCTGTACTGCGAATCAGGGGAACCATCCTTGGGAGACAGAAGAATATATTTGAGCCTTACATATGCAGCCAAACTAAAATCCAATCCTTCCAATCCGACCCTCCAAAACTGCTTCTCCAAGAAATTCCCAAATATTTTTTCAAATAAATCGAGAACCCCCAAACCTTTCTATGCTAGAATTCGATCATATCTAAGCGAATTAAATTTCTTTATTCCTGAATGCCTTCCTATCGAATCTTCTCAAACTCCACCATGGACAATAGAAAGCACGAAATTCATTACCCATCTCACCTCTTTCGACAAACACCACACCAACCATAAGCTAATCGAAGGACACTTAAATAACATACTCAATGAGTACATTAACTTTGTACATATTTACACAGACGCATGAATATCTCAAGACGGTACGGGGATCGCAATCATTACACCAACCTCCAAATATATGATAAAAGCTCCTCAAACCCTATCCACTTTCACTGCTGAATTATACGCGAATATATCGAGCTACCCACTTCGCCGCTTTATCAAACGAGCCTAATCATGTCATACTCACAGACTCTCTTAACTCAATCCAAAGTCTTCAAAAAATTCACACCACAAATCCATTAGTAATCAAAATCAAGCAACAACTGCAATACATACAAGACAACAACAAAAAAAAATAGTATTCTGTTGGATCCCCTTACACATTGGAATAAAAGGAAACGAAGAGGCAGACCTGACGGAACTTTTCAACTACTACCGATATTAAAACAATCTTAAAACGTAAAGTGTTTAATGAATGGGAGATCAAATGGTCAACATCCACACACAAACTTCGTGAAGTGAAAGACTCAATAAAACCATGGTCAATACTACCGTAAAATCGCAGAGATGAAGTTCTTCTAACACGTCTGCGTCTAGGCTATACGCGACTGACGCACAGCTACTTATTTGATGCGAAACCCGAACCAAAATGTAGCAACTGCAATTGCAAATTAACTATAAAATACATAATCGCAGAATGTCCATCTCTTAACTCAGAAAGATCATCATCAAATCTACCACTCGGAACAATACGTGAAATTTTAGGACCAAAATACAATATTACTTACCTTAAAAATTACCTTAAACAGATGTCTATCATAAAATTAATTTAACAATTATTCATAGATTAAATACTTAAACTTTACTAAATCGCTAATAACCAGTATACGGTAGATGCGAATTTTGTAATAAAAAAAAATTCTTGGATCCAAAATTATTAAGTTTATATCTTCAATATTATAATTCTATTGATATTATTTTTTCTATTAATTTCTTCAATTAAAATAATTAATCGCTTTTTGTTTTCTTAATCATTTGATTTGATGTTAATTTCATTAAAAAATAATTTAAATGGAAATAGAATTGATTTCGGAACCGCTATTTTTATTCAATAATTTCTAAATGTAATTTGCAAAATATGTAATGTTATACAAAGGAGGAGGGAGTCTCACAAATGTAACCAGCTGGACAAGGACGGGGGGGAGAGGTGAAAAGTCATGAAATTCTTGTGACTTATGGATGACCCCTTGTAGGATTTTAACAAGGAGTTTATGCACACAAAACATAATGACTAGACTTTACAGATAGGATTTGGAGTTGATAGTTGATGACCCAGACGTAAAATTTTCAAAAAAGGTGAAGAATTGAATACAACTAGTTTCATATTTAAGAAAAGAAACTTACAACTCAAATAATTTATCACGATATATATGAATACACTCTCACAATAACGTGAAACTAAACGATTTTCAAACAAATTTCGTTGATTTAGAGTCGTTGACGAAGTTAATAAAATCGTCTACACAAAACTCTCAAATATTTGTACAACACTGAAACATGTAATCCTTTCTAATTAACTGGCGGTAGGAAAATCAGTACTAGAGGGATTATTCAGGATATTAGTTTTTTCTGTTAAGACGTTAAACTACCTTTCTCTACAAAATATGTTTGTGGATATTTATAATACAGTGATTTCGTAGTTTTACCTGCATTTTTTTCGGGAATTTTATAGATTTTGTGTACTATTTCCAAATATGCACTCAGCCACATCGTATTAAAGAAAGAAATAAGAAAGAAAGAAGGCACTTGGAAGCGATATCTTGCAATCAAAACAATAGAAAACTGTGAAAAATACAAAAATCAGAGAAAAAAAGTGTAATATGTGGTAGCTGAATTAAATATAGAAAGCTGGACAGACTTTGGTAACAAAATGAAAAGAGACAGTTGAGGAAATCAGAACCTACAATTAATTCCTCTAGAGAGGGTAAGAAACAAGATGAAATTCACATTAAGGATGAAAATGGTAGAATTTTAACAGGAGAAACAAAAATAATGGAGAGAGGAGGAAAATTTAATAATGAAAATAATAGAATAGGTAAAAAAGAGGGCAACAACGTAAACAAAGAAAATATAACGAAGGATGAAGTTATAGAAGCGATCAAATAGCTAAAAAATGGAAAAGCGGCTGGATGAGACAAAATAGCACTTTCAAACATAACTTGGAATACGACACAGATATCAAAAGACTGTAATATAGATTGTTATTAACTATTTATAAGTCAGGAAATAAGAAGCGTATACTGCAAAGGTACATCACTTATTTACCATTAAACAAATTATAGATAAAGCTGGCCGACTAAGTACCGGATGTCGACTGTAACTTTATTATTTTAAATAGAACACCCTGTATATTGAGGAATTTTTGAAAACTTCGTAGTATTTTAGTACACTTTTGTCTAAACACTTTTTCGAAAAATGCTCACTTTTTTAGTTTATGAATTTTTTTAGAAAAAATTTGACCGTTGCGGACACATATAAATTATTTTTTTACGAGCATACCCTTAAGGATATGAAAATGGTTTCTGTTCGGTTGTTGCTTTTCGGAAGGTCAAAGGTATTTGGGTCTATATTGAGAAATTTTTCATTTTATACAGGGTATTTCTCTAGAAAGTGTTCAATTTAACTTCATAAATATCAAATTTCTTCATTTTTTTAATAGCACCACCCGGTTTTTTCTATTTTAATGTATTCAGGGGTAAAAATTAAGGCAAATTCATTTCTACTTTCCTATACCTAAATCTTACCGTTATCCAGATATTGAATGTTTTCTGTAAATTTAATAGAGATGCAGGTGTAGTCTAAACTTTATTTTGATTCGTTGATACAAGCACTAAGGAATAAAAAAGTATTTTTCTTTATCTTGTCAGGTTCTATAAAAAAAATCAAATCAAATTGTATCTACTAATCCTATTCCAACTTTTAGTAGTTCTCGAGATATTTGAGGTTTTAAATTATTAGTGTATTTTTTAACAATTTTTAATTAGTCAATTGTTGATAATTTCGAAAATCGTTAAATCGTTTTCAATTCAATAACGAAGATTATGTAAATTTGCTTTAAATACTTGGTGAATATGACAAAGTTGATACAAAACCATGTACTTTATTTGCTGCAAGATGTCCAGAGAGACCACGGCCAAACTCGAATACTGTTAAAAGAATCCTCAACAATTTGAAGCTATATGGTTCATTTGATGTAAAAGTTATCGAATTGAACCAGTTATCGACAATAATAATGCCGAAATTAATATTGTTGCTTATTTTACTGCTTATCCAGAGGCTTCAATACGTTTTATTGAACGAGTTGAGTTTGCTGAATTTTCAACAAAAAAATGCCAGGAAGACGAAGATTTTTTAAAAAACAATTTAATACGACGAATCGAAGTTCACAAAAAACGGAGTATTTAATAGATACAATTTCTATTATTGTACTAAACATCGTCAATTAACCAAAGAACGTGCTTTTCAAGATCGGTGTCAGTTCATGTCTTTTGTGATATTATAAAACAAATTAAAACAAAATTATTTATACCGCTTGCCACCACTTCAATCGTCATAGATACATTTTTAGAAGAGCAATTTGGAGACATGTAGTTAGCAAATAATCATCCTTTTCGGTGGCCCCCTCGTTCTCTCGATATAACGCCTTTAGATTTTTTTTATACGGGGTCACATAAAACAAGAGGTTTATACACAAGTCTTAACAACTGGAGAAAATTGTGAGCTAAGAATTCGGAATTTGAAATTCCATGAGAATAAACAACAAATGAGAAATATTGAAGTAGAGGGTAATACAATTGAAAAAATATGATGCAACTTTATAGTTAGAATGTTCATGCACCACCTGTTTGATTTCATCACCGCTATTAAATCTTTTAGTCTTCAACTTAAAGCCTTTCGCTTTGCGAATTAGAGATAGTCGAACAGGGCCCGATCAGTGCTACATGGTGGATGTTATTCGTGTTCAATAGCCTTGGAAAACAAATCAAGGTAGACTGGAACATTGTCAAGAAGCAAACTCACTCTTCGGCTGATTTTGCCGCGCCTTTTATCGCTAATTTTTTGACGCAACTGCCTTAGTAAATCAGAGTAATGTGCAGTGTTCATAGCCGTAGTCCCAAAATATTTTAGCTTTTGGTGCTTTTCGTAATCTTGTATTTAGTTGGATTCTCCTTACTGATGAAACTCCATGGAAACTTCGTTGGATGCTGGATCATAGTAGAAGATCATAGTTCCCATTACAATTGGTCAAAGTACACTTTCTTTGTCTTAGCGGCAAATAAAATGTAAAAATGCTCACAACATTCTGACGATACTTTTTGTTGATATACCGACCAACTAGAACAATTTCTTCCACTAATTTAATGTTTTCTGGAGTAATCATAGAACCTCCTTCACGTGGATATTTGTTTAGAGCTTGTCAATGACAGGTGCATAAATATTTTTACGAGCGCACTCTGTTTACTATATGAGGCCAAGAGATCATGGACCGCATTACGTACTTTTCTATCTTCCAAACCAAACCAAACATTAACAACTACATAAATGATATACTAAATTCATTTTAATCCCTCTGTAATATCGAATTCTCTTTTACCATTTGACCGTGGATACCACCCGATAACTTGTACCTTTATACCCCGAAGCAAAAAATGATTTCGCCTGAGTCAATACCAAGAAGAACGAACACTAAAGTTAATGAAGAAAAATGAACATAGACCTTCGATAAGTAATTTGTCAATAGATAACTTCGAGAAATTCAATTACATATCGAGACGTGACTACTTGCTTTAAGTGTTACCGTTGAATCTTAATTCATTTGTATTGTTATGGAGTGTCAATATTGCAGTGCTTTACAAAGAGAATTAAATCTGAAAGACGAAATGCTCTTTCAAGTTTAAATATTAAACATAGAATATATCTCGTTGGAACAATAACAATCTAATCATATTTTCTAAAACAGATAAACTTTATGATTGATATCTTTGTTTTCCTTTCATCGCATTTACGTCGCAACAAACATCTGAAGGCACTGAGTTACAATATTCAAACATACAAAACTTCCTGCCGCTTGTTTGATATGAAGGGCTCGAGAAAATAAGATTCTTAAATCAAATAAGTGAACAAGATATTCGGTTCTGAATTTATAATTGCTTCTTACATTGAAAATTATTGTTTAGTTAAATGTCTGATGCTCGATAACTTCAAATATGGCTCCATCACGTGACTCAATCTACGGTTTATCGAGCACACTTTTTTGTACATACTATCAATAGAAATCAACATAACAACATAAGATCGAATGTCTTCTTCACAAGATCAACTACAAGGCATGCGAGATAGTTTAAATTAACAGTAGTAATCTCAACTAAAAGTTGAAGTTGACATAAGCTTTGTTAAAGCTTTTATTCAGTTCCGCCTCTCCCGTTGTCTGTAATCAAATCTTGCAATTTTGCACGCATGTATAAATCGGGGTATGTCGTAGTACCCGTATCGTCACGTCTAACCGCAATATTGGCGGGTCATGTTATAAAGCAATAGTTTCGGCTACTATTCCAAGGTTAACCTCCTCCATAATCTCTCCTCACATCTCTCTCGTTTCATCCTTTTTTTCACACTGTATTGACATATTTTCAGCTATTATATTTTAGAAATTAGGTCGTATTATTAAGTAAAACAACTAAATGTGTCACTACTATTTATTTAGTGTGTAAATGATATATCAAATTTTTTCAAGATTACTTTATTCTAAAAATACATTTAGTTGTTTTACAGTGTGAGAAAAAGTGGGAAAAGTGAGAAATGTAACGAGAGATTTTGGAGGAGATTAACTTGGTAGCCGAAACTACACCTTCTGTTGTTACATTTAATAGTAAAACCCAAATGGAAGAACAAAAAATGAAATAGACTTTTTTATCACGACGCGGAAAAGATTTGTCACAGATGTTACAGTTCTAAATAAATTCGGTATAGGGAGTGATCATAGAGCTGTAAGAGCAACTGTAAGAATAAACGCCAGAAATGAACGACAAAAAATGATAAGAAAGAAACAACAAATAAAGTGGGAGACCCCAGAAGATATTGATGCGTATAATACTTTCTTAACTGGATCCCTGAACACGAACCAGTCACTAGACATAAACATATTAAATGAAGAAATCACTGGAACAATATTAAAAGCACAACAAAAATACTGTAAAAGAGATGGAGATAAAGAAGAAAAAATAAGCAAAAATACAAAAGATCTAATTAGACAAAGAAGACTTCTAGTAGAACAACAAAAGGAAGATACAAGCGAAATAAGAACACTAAATAAGACTATTTCAAAAGAAATATGGAAAGATTTAAGGAAATATAACACAGAAAAAACCAGACAAGTAATCGAAGAAAATAAAAGTATGAAGGTGCTTAGAAGGAGACTAGCTGATGGGAAAAAGGAAATCATCAAACTCAAGGATAACAACAAAAAAGAAACAAACAATAGGAGAGAATTGGTAAAAATTGTAGAAGAATTCTACAAGGAACTATATAGGAGCAGAAGAGAAGAATTAAATATTACAGAAAATAAAATGAAAGTCGTAAACCAAGGTTCAGAACTTGTACCCGAAATAACAATTGAAGAGTCAAAAAATGCCCTAACGGAAATGAAAAACAAGAAAGCGGCAGGAGAAGACCAAATTGTGATAGAAGCTGTCAAAGTTGGGTGTGAGAAACTTTTAAAAGAAATAATCTCCCTCTTCAATCTATGTCTACAAAAGGGGGAAATCCCGGAAAAGTGGAGAAATGCGACGATAATTCTCATCCACAAAAAAGGGGATATAACGAACCTTGAAAACTATAGACCTATAAGCTTGCTTTCTCACCTTTATAAATGGTTCACTAAGATCGTAAAGAAACGATTGGAACGAAAGTTAGACTTTTATCAGACCAGAGAACAGGCGGGGTTCAGAATAGGGTATGGAACAAACGACCATTTGCAAACGATTAAGATACTGATAGAAAAATCCATCGAATATAATAGGCCCCTCGTAATGATATTTGTCGATTTTAGAAAGGCGTTTGACACAGTTGAACTTCCAGCAATTTTATCAGCCCTGCAACAATGTAGGATAGACTACAGATACGCAAAGCTCATTAAACACATATATGAAAACGCAACTCTAAATGTAAATCTCCACGAACCAACAAATAAGATACATGTAGGACGCGAGATTAGACAAGGAGACACTATCTCTCCTAAGCTCTTCACATGTGTGTTGGAATACTCTTTCAAAAAATTAAACTGGGAAGGGAAAGGTATAAATATCGACGGTGAGTATCTAAACCACCTGCGTTTCGCAGACGATATCGTCATAATCACCGACAATATGCAAGACGCTCGGCAGATGGCCACGGATTTGAAAAGAACCACAATAAATGTTGGCCTAGAAATAAATCTAGACAAAACCAAATTTATGACAAATCTGGTAACAAATGATAACATAATTATCGATGGAGGTGAGATAGCGCAAGTATATGAGTATAAATATCTAGGCCATGAAGTGAGGATAGGAAGAGATAACCAAACGTGTGAGATAAAGCGTCGAATACAGTTAGGATGGATAGCTTTTGGCAAGTTGGGTAGTACCTTGAAATCAGACTTACCAATAAGCCTAAAGAGAAAAGTATATGAGCAGTGTGTTATACCTGTGATGTCCTATGGGGCAGAGACGCTTACCCTCACGAGACAAACTGCAGGAAAGATGAGAGTGGCGCAACTGGCAATGGAAAGGGCAATGTTGGGAATTACGAGAAGGGATAGAATTACAAATGAGAACATAAGAAGAAGAACAAACGTTAAGGACATTATTGAAATTATAGCCCAAAAGAAATGGAAATGGACAGGCCATGTAGCCCGAATGACGGATAATAGATGGACGAAAAGAATATTGGAGTGGAGGCCAAGAATGGATAAGAGAAGTAAAGGCAGGCCGCCAACAAGATGGAGTGACGATCTAAAGAAAATTGTAGGAAATTGGATACATACAGCTCAAGATAGAGATAGATGGTTTAAACTAGAGGAGGCCTATATCCAGCAGTGGATGGAAGATGGCTGATAGATGATGAGCATATTTTGACTAATGGATTTCCATTTTTATTAGCATATTTTGACTAAATGATTTCCATATTTATGAGCATATTTTGATTAAATGATTTCCATATTTATGAGCATATTCTGACTAAATCATTTCCATATTTATGAGCATATTTTGACTAAATGTTTTCTAAATTCAAGAGCATATTTTGACTGAATGATTTCCATATTTATGAGCATATTTTGACTGAATGATTTCCATATTTATCAGCATATTTTGACAAAATGATTTTCATATTTATGAGCATATTTTGACTAATGGATTTCCATATTTATGAGCATATTTTGACTAAATGATAATTAATAGGTAAGAATAGTAGATGAATAAACTGAAATATGTTATGTTAGGAGTGTTGTGTTAGGAATCAAAACAATAACAAAATTTCATACAAGTTTGCATATGAATTTTATATTATTCATTAAGACCTTTTATCGATTATCTTGATAACAAAAATATCATTTTATGTAACGAACCCTTGCCATGAAATTATTTGTGCTATCATACCATTGTAATCATTTCAAAAGTGGGAGAGAAGGAATTTGTATAAATCACCATCTTAGACTATCTAACAGTTCAGAATCCGATTAAGTCTCTTGCATTTGGTGTCGCGGTAATAAAGGTCACAATTTACATTGATGATGATAATTCTGCGGAAATAACTAATGAGGGGTAAATCGGTGGCTTCGTCTTCTCAGAGGGTGTGGAGAAATAGCAATATTGAATTTGGAATATTGAATTCAATTATGTCAACTTTGTTAAATCGACGTTACATCGACAATTCATTCTAATTTGAAAAAAAAAAATTTAAATTAAACTCTGGATAGAGGCTTGATGAGAAATACAAAGAAAACTCTTCATCCTTTTCCCTATTTTTGTAGGAAAAGGTCCTGTTTTAAACTCTTCCTTCTTTGGATTTGGTAACGTAGTTTTCGACAGTTACTTATACTCATTGAACCCATGAAACTGACAATACTTCCCGAAATGAGATGATAGGAAGTTTTTCCCGGAATGTATCGTTCTCTGTGGAATGTATTCGGAAAAAAGACGAGTTTATATGCTTATCCACTGGTAGATTTCAAGCTATGAGTGAAAAGGTATTAATAGCTACCATAGTAAAGCTCCCCAATTATGATTTATAATTTTACTTTTCTAAATTCTGATAGAAAGTAGGCAAATCAATACCTAGAATTAGGCAACTGGTTGGCTGACTACGTGGAGTAAGATTGAGAACGCGAATAGGATCACTTCCCAGAACAAACAACCATTTCGATAAAGGCTATAAAGTGCTTAAGCTTAAGCTGAAAAGAATTAAATTTTTGAACTACTTTTCACTTCGAAAGAATCTCACAGTTTTGATCATTCAACATACCACTGGCAGTTTGACAAAAAACTAATTTATAGTTTCAAAAACAATTCAAAAGAGAGGAGCGTGATGTGAATAATTTACTTCGTGTTTCTCGTAGAAAGTTGAACAAACATCAACACCAGTTTCCTTGTATTTACTAACACAAATTTTTGAACGGAACGTTAAAGTTGTTTGCTGAAAAACAATTTTATCTTCAATTTTATTTTCTTGAATCGTGTATCGTCCTTTTTTATTGATGAGCCTCTTCACCTTCATTGCTACAAATAGTTAACCTTCTTCGGAAAAGCTTTATATCGAATGCTATAAAGAAGTGGAATTTCTCATTTGGAAATTTATTGGTATAGGTAGGGGCTGAGTTGTAAGAATTATGTTATAGTACAGTTTCAGTTAGATTGTTAGATCTACCGTAGCTTTCGCTACTGTAAAGTGTGGTGTTTTCATTGGTATAATATTTAAAATGGTTGTTTTTTCTCAAAGTACAATTGAAGTGGAAATCCTGTCATAGAGATACCTTGATCAAATCAAAAATACTAAATAAAAATCGCAAATTTCGAGTATTTATACAAAAGAAATCAATAGATTATTGGGAAAAGAACCTTCCATCTATACGAAATAATGTTTTATGGTAATTATACTTGTATCATCTTCTTCTAACCCGTTGAACCTCGGTGCAGTACATAGACCCGCAAATGAACTTTCCCCACAGCCCGGAGTGGTCCACGACATATTTTATTCCAAAATTTCTCCACGACTCAAAGGTCTATATTTAAATGTGCTTCGCGGTTTGCTTCATTTGCTTAGTTGCTTGGTTTGCTTGACCCACCGTCCTGGGTCATTGAAATATCACCCGACATTTGGTAATTTCGATTTTTTTGCATGATCTTCAGCTCCATTGTAAAACAAAAAACCTTCTTCAATATAATTGAAATAATATTTTATTTGTGCTCCAACTTCACGTTACCTTCATCTCATATAATATTTTTCAAAACACATCGCACATTTTTGTAAAAACATAAATAATCGTTCAAAGGATAAAAAAGCAAACAAAAATTTGTTCTTCCATACTGTATATAGGGTGTACCATCGAAAAAATCTTTTTCTCAAAACCACACCTCTTATAGAGTGTAAAAGAACAAAAAAAATTTTAATATAAAATTCTCCAGGGGAAAGTTTGTTCAGATTGGTTGTGGCTCAACGTGTTATTGCTGATTAAATGACGATTCTATAAGATATGTTGAAAAAATTCCATCGCCGTGCTTCAAAAGGCGTCTATTAGATCGTGACAGGTGACGAATCATCGATCTATACATATAAACCCGAAACAATAACCGACGAGCCAAATTTAACAAAATTTGTTCGCCCACGAAGTTCTTCGAAGCAAATGGTCGCTTGTTTATTCAGTAATAACTGAACATGTCGTCAATATTCTATTAGATCAATGTAGAAGGTCTTTTGTGAAACAATCGCAGAAGACGAATCATTCGCCTCCACGACTATGCGAGCTCTCACACATCAGTTCAAAAATAAATTGCGAGCTCAACGTTTTTCTACACCTGAAGAAGCCTTCAAATTGAAAGTTTTGGAGGTACCTCAATCGGAGTGGAAATTGCAATTTGCTTGTAGGATATTTTGCAGAATTTTGATCGCTTCGTTGAAGATATGACTTTTTATTCTGATATCGCATCTCTACTAAACAGAAATTATATCAATGCTATAATGTTTCTTAAAGCAGTTTCCTAATTATCTGTACAAGTAGTAGATCCAAAATTGGTGAAATCTTGGCAGAGCGTTCATTGTAGTAAGAGAGATAAAAGTTGATTTTTTCACGCCCGAGGATTGGTATGCAAGTACACGGGCAGTAAAACAAAGAAGCTTCTTATAAAGTAGTTGAACTCAACTTTGATAACTTTTCACAAAATCAAATGGGTACAGTATAGAAATTCAGATCCTTCCCGAATATTTTATAGATAAAACTTTCCTATCCACAATTCCAATATATTCTCATAGAAAAGATCTTCAGAGACTTGAGGGATAATGTTGAATTGCTTCATAAAAAGCCTCTGTGCATAGCGTAAAGAAATTTTACAACTTACTCCAACTATGAAATTCCCTGCGTATTCTTGCAGCTTACTATCCATTTCATCAATATTTGAATTGTACGGAAGAAGTTACTTAAATTCTTCAGTTGACGGAAATACTATTTGCGTCAAATAATTATGCGTTTAATTTAGTTTGATAAGTTTAAGAGTGAGTGGTAAGTTCCAAAAACGAAAATTTAGGTTCAAAAATTCCATAAATAAAATTTTCTAAGCCACATTCTAGAATTTTAATAGCAAAAACATGTTTTTTTTTTCGGATAAAATTTTTTTCCAATACAATTAAGATCATTATGGTTAAGTTAAAACCTTCAAATATTGAATACACTCATTACAAAATAAAAATCTTGTGTTACTTGAATTAAAATTTCGAATACAGTTCAATGAAAACATAAGTTCAGTGGATTAGAATCTTCCACCACTAGGTACATGCTTCCACTTGTCTATCCTGAGCAAATTTCCTATCTTCGTACACCAGTTTGAATGTTCTGAGGTATCAATTCAGTCACCAATGTTCTAACATTTTTTAAAACCTTATTAGTACAGATGCGATCTTCGAATGTCTTCTGAGCGAAGTTTCCCTACTGTGTGCTTCCAGTAGTCTCTGTCTCTATGCAACTGTCAGATGTTATCCATCACATTATCGTAGGATTTTCTATCTATTGATCTAAGATCTTTCTTTATCCTTTTGACTCTCTTATGGTTCTAAAATAAGATCTATTTTTTTCACTTGGTCCCTATTATTATCTATGAGAGTTACTTCTTTCTTTTTAAGATTATTTCACCTTGAATATGAGACATAGATAATAATGGAAATAGAATGGATGCAAATGGTAAGAAATTGACAGAAAAGGTTGCAGGGCAAATGCTAGGTTTGGAGAAGCAAATGAATAAGGAAGAATGGTTCGATCAGGAGTGTAAAAGACTGGACGAAAAAGATCTAGTACGAGAAACTGATTAGACGGGAAAATACGAAGTCTGAAACTGAAAAGAGAATCAGACAGGAAAAGAATATACATGCGTGATATAGTACAAAATTTTTCAAAATGTAGCCAAAAAATTACGAGAAGACACAGCTAATTACCAAGTACCTTATACCAAGAACAACGAAGGTCTAGTGGAACCAACTGATAGATAATCTTAGAACAGATAAAAAATTTGATAAACCATAAAAGTGCAGAAGCTGATGGGATTCAAGGAGCAATTATTAAATTGTGTGAGGAAGATTTACAGAAAAGATATGCAGAATAATTCAAAAAATTTGGGAATGAGGAATGAATGACTGGAAGATTGAATAATGGATTTGTATATCCAATATTGAAATTAGAATGTAAAACAGTAGTACCACCAAGAGCAAAGTGAAACCAAGTTTTAGCAAAGGCATAAGAAAAAAAATGATTTTATAAGGAAATAAATACAAATATATTTGTACAAAAAGGTCATTGAAGAAGTAGAAAGAGATACAAGGCCAAAGAAAAAGTGGTTGGATATAGTGTGCAATATATTAGAGGGGTAGAACTGGAAATTGAAGTGCAATAGTACAAAAGCGTAACCTGTGAAAAAGAATTTTGATATCAAACATTTTTCATACTCTTCAGATTCTTATCTATTTTATATGTATTGACTGCTTAATTGCCTCGATTTCATGTATTTCCTGAAAATGATGATGAAAATTATTTTTCATAGTATGTAAAAAATGGATGTTCGAACTATTTCTATTTCTGTTGTTTATGAATTATTTATTTCTATTCCGATAAGATGAACCCTCGATTTTCCTTATGTTTTTGCCAAAAAATAATCACTAGAAGGGTTTTCACCGACAAAACTTCGCTTGCCCCTTAGCTTCTCTCAAAATAATAACAAATTTAGTAAATATTCTTAAAAATAATGATTTCAAAGAAAAGGGAATTTTAAAGAAAAGAGATTATGAAAAGCTCTAAAGCGGCAGCAGTCAAATTGACTAACCGAACTTAACTCAGCCTAATCTCCTCCAAATGCGTTAAACGCTGCTGCTGCTTTAAACTAAATAACCATTTTGACAAAATAATAGGTTCACGTGAAAAAAATTTTTTCATAGAGCTTAGTTTGTTGTTTTTTATCTCAAATCAATATTTTTGGTAGAATTGTTATAACTTTGAAAGTGGCTGAGTAACGAAATATTTCCCAGTAAAAATCCTTTTAGAAAAGTTCCACCATAATCGGTGGGTTCATCTTGTTAGAACTACACCTTTCATTCCCATAACCTCTAAATACGTCGATATAACTACATGCCGAATGATTTGAATTGAACAAAAAATCCGCCTTTTTAACCTCGTAAATAATAATTATCAAATATTTTTTCTTTTATAAATATTTGTTGTATGTGGAAGTGGAAATAAAAAGAAAATACAATCACGTTTTATTTTTATCTTATCGTTTCTTCACCTCAAATCCTTCAAACATTTTTTTTATAAATACGTAGTATATATTTCTTCATTTTCATAAAAGTTTAAATAACAAAATTCCAAAATTTTTCAATCAAGTTGTATCCTTAAAACAAATAGTAGTAAATTCCTCGTTTCTTGGGATTGTAATTATAATAATTTCACGACATCTGTAACTACTGCAGTTTAAACACGAATCATTAGGCATCCTCTGAGTTAACTAATGTGAATTATCTCTCGAGAACATAGATTTCCTTGTAGACGAAGTAGTGTAATAGATTAAGGGTTTAGGGTGAAAAATCGTCGAAATTTCAAATGCTTTATACCAAAAGGACCGAGAATAATAATTTTGTTTCAAGAGATTAATTTTGTGTGAAAGATACAGGGTATACAGTTCGCCTCGATATTTTCCAGCATTAATATCTGCATCGGTCAATTTTCAACCCGTTTCCTTTCAGTCTTTCCACCTGTTATTTCTAAATTGTATATTTTACTATGTAGGGTACCATTGAAAAATCGTTAGAGATTATGACTGTCTTTAGGGTATTGCATCAAAATATGAAATCAGTTCTCCCCTATCAGCTCCACTTTTTCAAATGTACGAAAAAAACTGATTGTGTTTTGGAGAGGAAGTGACCGGAAGTTTTTAGACCGGATTTTCGCACCTGTGGCGGTAGCAACGGGTAAAATAATTTGGTTTGCGCATGCTCAGTCTCAGTCAATTTTTCACTTCCCTCGGTTAAAAAAGAAACAAGCTGGAGCGCATTGCTACGTTGTAGAATTTTTGTTTTATTAGTTAAATGAGTTCAATAGAAGAATTTGCGTAAATCATCTTGATTTGTTTTGTTACTTATGTAGAAAATCACATTTGAGATATAGAAAAATCATTACCAACTTGATCTTGAACCTGGGTACCGCATCAAGTAAACAAAACTTGTGTAGACCTTCTGAAATTTGATGTACCGATGGTTTGGAGGGAACCAAAACTCACATCAATGACTGTTATTTCTGTCTGGAAAATAAATTACTTGAAACAATCGTAGCAAGCTACCACTTTATACTGCTAAAGTATTTTCGAATCCTTCTAAGCCTGTTCATCCGCTATTTACCACGTCCTTGCTTACGAATTCACAAACAATTATTATAAATTCTATCTCTCAATTGCTTGCATCTCTACTCAAACGTACCAACCTCTCTTTTATATCTCCATTTCCTTCACCTTATTCCCTGCCTTGGGCCAAAAATATTTCCATAGTATACACCTCACGGTCTACAACAAACAAGAATCCTCTAGAGTCCTTGTAGAGAAAGCATTTCTAGAAATTCTTCATAAAAAATTGCTTGACCTAATTTTCTATACTGGTGCCTCCAAAACTGAATTCGGTGTCGGCAGCGCAGTCACTACAAACCACGAACTCAGAAGTTTCTTTCGCTTATTCTTGACGTGTAGTATTCTAGTGGTGAACTATACAGCATCTTTCAAGCTTTCAAATTTATCTCCCCTCTCCATTAACATATCGCCATATGTACCAACTCTTCCGCCCAGACAGTCAATCAAAACTATATCCAGCGACTATCTAATAGCCCAAAACATTCACGGCATCTACCAAACTCTCATTGCTCTTGATATAATAGTCTCTGTCAACTAAATTCCATCGTACACTAAAATCATTGGAAACGAATCTGCATATCGCCATACCAAACAAGCCTCGAAGAATCCTCCTGAATATCAGTTCAGCTTACCAATAATCTGAAGACTATCCTCCAAAACCTCTTCCAAGTATCTAGGCGCGGAATATGAAGTAAGAGTACTTCAGCATTACATAACTTCCACCAATCTACTTCTCATCTACTCCTAAACTTTTTCAGGAGGAGAGAAGCTGTGAAAATAAATAAACACACACAAGTTACTCAACATCAAATATCCTTGATTTATTTGCCTCTTGGATAGCAGAGACAAAGCACATCATTGGAATAGAGAAGAGAGAAAGTACAGATATCGAAGAAAAAAATATCATTAACAATGCCTTAGTTAAATCAGAGAAAATCATTTAATCGCATTTAATATCATGCTTTGCATATATAAGTGAGAAAATTCCTCATTTGAGTATGGAAAAAATTGGGGCAGGAATATTCGACGGTCCTCAAATAAGGCAGCTCATTAAAGAGCCTGTTATCGTAAATTGAACGAATGGAAAGCATGGACTTCTTTTGTTATATTTGTCATTTTCTGGGCAAATCTAAGGCGGAAAACTATGTTCAATTGATATTTCAAATGCTTAACAGATTAAAATTTCTCGCGGGTAAGACGAGAACTATAAGCATGATTTACACAACGACTTAGATCATTTTTTAGAAAATTTAGGAGACAACAGTGACAAGTGACAAACTACAGCAAGATATGAAAATTATACTAGAAACGACGATGGGACAAGCATATGTCAGCAGAATACTGCTGTTCCAAAATGCATTCGAGAATGTCGTGTAAACAAAGTAACTGATTTGTAGTTTTTCGACTCTGCGCCTCATGATGGTCCAGGTTAAACCGCAGGATCAAAATTCCAACTTTTAGTCCGTGTAGTGACTGCAAAAGTTAAACTTTCCTTTAACTTTCGTTTAACTTTTTAAACATTTGTATCATATAATAATAAAATTTTTTTATATTGTGATGTATGCAATGTGATGTTAACAAATGGCAAATGTATGTAGACTACTACTTTGACCAAAAACTTATCATCCTCAACCCTGCAGTAAGTTTTTTCTTCTACTTCTAACAATCGTGAAACAAACCATAAACCTCTTTTCACATCCAACTTCTCTCTTTGTGTCAAACCTAGATTTTGATTTAATCAAATTTATTCACTACTTTTGAATTTCCAAAGTATTATAAAATGAAAATCCAGCAGCAAATTTTATTACTTATCTAAACTCTCAAGAGCAAATTAATTTCCGCAACCAATATCATGTAGGCAGGATAAAACTATTTTTAGGAATATTTCCAAAATATAAAAAAAATACTTTTAGTCATATATTATTCTGCTCGCATAAAAAATGATTTGAGCGAAATTTATTTATATCTGCACACCGAGAATCGTCTATAAAATTAAATTTTCCGTTGTTGTGAGCAACGTAATATCTCTATTCGTATTCATTCCAAAATTTCGCATTCTCTAAATTATTATAATAAAATGTAAGTATTCAACAGCATGCTGGGTATGCTCAATGGCACTAACGGTGCTTTTAGTATCCGGAAGTTGAATCTTATCGCTAAAATTTACCGTTCAGAAACTCTTAACTGCTTCAGAAAATTTTAGATCGCATCAAATATATATTAAGGAAGGATATATTTTCTTGTTTTTTAATAAAGATTCTTGATTTTAGATCTACTTTAATAACAAAAATCTCATTTTATTTAAATTATTTCCTATAAGTTAATCAAAATTTTATGAAACATTGATGTACGTAACCTTAGTAAACCGTTGAATAACTAGGAGAGTAGCTCAAATATAAATCAGAATTTCTGTATATAGGTGTGAAAAATGTAGTGTTGTAAACTTTTGAAAAACATCGATGGAATTCCACAGTGTAAGAGCAGGTAAAATCAATGTTAAGTACCAGGTACCAATAAGATATGAAAGGCTTTTGATATCCAGCTAGAATTTTTCAAAAATTCGTGTGTATTGTTTCGATTTCTAGTTCGAAGTTTATTTTTGACTTCTGGATATTTCCATTTATATGTTGCCTTGATGATAATAACTTCGATTTTCAAGCTATTTAGGAATCTCCTACTAGGACCTAGTCCATAAAGTGAAATTTTAATTGAGTTGAGTATTTTGTAACTTATACACATAGTATATCGATATGTTTATCAAAAGAGTTTTCCTAAATAGATGATGTTAACCTTATAATTCAAATATTTTCTAATAATTTCTTTTTTAATTACAAATTCGTAGAAGGTAGAACTTTGGAATATTAGTCATAACGATTATTTCTACTGCGTTGTCAAAAATTTTGATTTGATTCATATGAAAATTGTGCTGACGTATTAGGGACTTGATGGAAGACCTCTATTATTTCTACTTTATGACTTCATTATCCAAATAATAGTTTACTACTCAATGTTCTTTGCATTTTAGAAATAGACGGAGACCAAATTGGATAATACTGATTCGTAGTCTGCCTTAGCTATTGAAGCTGTTACTGATGCCAGGAAGGTTTCAAAATTATCAAATTACTTTCATCAACGTCTACATCGAACCCATCTGCATCTTCGGACAATGTTTTACAGCGGCGCACAATGCTGAGAAGCCCATTTGTCTTTCTGGCAGCAAGTCCTAACCTTTCATACATTTGCAGACTGTTTTGGTAAATAGAATAGATGGTTCGAGTTGTTCTTATATCCTGTTCTTGATATCAGATTGTACTAATAGGTAAAAGAAATCTTGAGGCATCTGCTTAAAGTTTTCTAAAGGAGGCGACAGATCTACTGATAACCTCACAAGAAGTGGTTGAAACCTTGTCTAGGATATCATCAACGAAAACAAAATGATGTACAATACAGACGAGGAATTCCCCGTAAAACATTAACAAAGAGGTTTGCAAACTTGGAAGATTTTATTTTCCTAGTAAATATACTCAGTGAGATATTTCAAAAATTTCAGTAATAAAACTATTTGCAAATAAAATCGTGATGCATTAAATCTTATTCATGAAACTATTACAATTTACTGGAAAACGCTTTTTCGGAATACGTGGTATTTACTTTAATAAAATGACTATCACGAACATTGTTAAGCGATAATAATAACGTGGAATAGCGTTGCATTTAATTGTGTACGGTGTAAGTTGAAGTCTCAGCTTTTGCTATTTTAATTAGAGCAGAAGTAAGTCGCATGAAATGAGCTTTTTGTATTCAAGAGAACTTACTAGGATTTTATTAGATGTAAAGCTTACATTCGACATAATTTATTGCAAAAGAAACGAGTTATTTCGAGACAAATATTTGTTTTACGATAAATTTCTCCAATTTTTTAAAATGATGCGATCTTCATTAAAATATTAATGGGAATCGAATACGCCTCTGAAATATTTTAAGGAAAGGTTAAGTTATCAATTTAATATACGTAGTTTTGCGACGCCCTGTTTTCTCAATCTTCATCATTTACATCATTAATTGCCACTATTTTCAGTACAGAATTCTCTCTGGTTAGGTTAGGTTACCTAACCTAACCTAGGTTTATTGGTTAAACTTACATGATTCCGACAGTGGGCCCAAATTATCCTTAGCACAAATAGAAAGATCATTCGGCTCCTAGATCCTGCAGTTTATACAGGGTGTCCCACGACGAGTTAAAACTCTCTGTATATGGCAAAATACTTATAGTAAAATCATGAAAATTTTTACGTTTGGGTTTTCGGATACGATCTTTGTTATTTAAAAATGGAACACCCTGTACATTAATACATGTTTGAGATATACGTAAAGTTTTGTCAAAGAAGTTTCTCGAAAAATGGATACTTCTTGAGTTATTAATTTTTTTGTAAAAAATTTTACCATTGCCGAACCTTATGAATTATTTGTTTACGATGTAACCCTTAGAGATATGAAAGTGGTTTCTATTCGGTTGCTTCTAGCAAAGTCAGAAGTATTTGAATCTATGTTGAAAAACTTCATAAATATTAAATGTTTCTATTTTTTTAAACAGAAGAGATGCATTAAGGGGTGAAAATTAAGGCAAATTCATGTATACTTTCCTATACCTAAGCCTTAACGTTATCCAGATATCAAATATATTCTGTAAATTTTTAGAGGTGCAGGTGTGGTCTAATAAAAAATTAAAAATGCAATAAATAATTTAAAACCTCAAATATCTCGGAAACAACTAAAAGTTGGATGAGGATTAGTAAATAAAATTTATTTGATTTTTTTCACAGACCTTGACAAGATAAAGAAAAATACTTTTTTATTTCTTAGTGCTTGTATCAACGGGTCAAAACAAAATTTAGTTAACACCTGCATCTCTAAAAATTTACAGAAAACATTTAATATCTGTATAACGGTAAGGTTTAGATATAGAAAAATATACATGAATTTGCCTTCTTTTTAACCCCTGAATGCATTAAAATTTTTATGAAGTTAAACTTTGAACACTTTTTATACACACCCTGTATGAAATGAAAAATTTTTTAACATAGATCCAAATACCTCTGACCTTGCTTAAAGTAACCGACCAGAAAAGGTTTTTATACGTTCAAGGTTATCCTCGTAAAAAAATAATTTATAAGGGTCTGCAACGGTAAAATTTTTTACAAAAAAATTAATAACTCAAAAAGTTTGCATTTTCAAAAGTTTTTAGACAAAAATATACTAAAATTTTACGTAGATCTCAAAAATGTATTAATATACAGAGTGTTCTATTTAAAATAACATAGTTACAGTCGACCGCCGGTCCCACTAAATTTTCATAATTTCATTTTGCCATATACAGATAGTTTTAACTCGTTGTGATAGTGTAAAAAAGATAATCGAAATCTGACACCTTTGTGCTTCAATAGTGTTATTTCAAAATTTCACAATGTAAATTCTATTTACGAGTATGTGTATACTTTTGATTTGAAATCTTTGTGTGCTTATATATGTATAACAGCATTTCACGATGGTATAATGGGATTGTCATCGACTCTAATAATAACTGACAGACGGCAGCGATCCTAGTAATTAGATCAGAATATTTCTGAATATCCTATGAACATTCTAGATAATAATAGAAGGGTACTATCGTTCGGATCACTGGAAAATCTGATTATACTCTAAATTTAATCTATTATGCACATAAGTTTATACCAAATATCAATCAAACTATTTAGGATATTTCCATTTTTTCTCAGTTAGAAATAGAAAATTATATAAAATAGATACAGGGTGATTCTATATTCGACCGAGAACACTCTAAAACAGAGAGATCTCAAAATATGATTCATTTTGATATAGGAATTCAAACCATTACAGGGACTAGTTGCTGAAATATAGAGTGTTCAAAATTTTAAATCAAAATCAAAAGTTTGCCATGAATCAGGAAATTTCGTGACCAAAAGGCTCCTCAATAAAGTGATATTTTGACACAAACCCACTTTGAAAAATTTAACCAGTGGCGCGCTATCAGGATCAGTTGTCACTATTATCCCCCTATTTTTTACGCCAATGAAGGAAACTCTTTTTGAAATTTTGTTCAATCTCAAAATTAAGTCCAAAAGTTTTTGAATGGTATTTGTAAAAAATTTAAATGAAACTTGTATGACAACACGTTCTGAGTCAATGTCAAACTTTATTATTTCCCAAAACTTAATAACAATCCTCGTATGATTGTTTGTTGAGTCTTATATTTTTCAGAAATAACACATAATCCTAACCTCTGACCTCCCTGTCGAAATAACCAAAATCGTTTGTACTCAAGTATCCTATGGGATTGAGACCACTCAAAGTTATAGTGACCATTATGCCCAAATGAACCATGTCCACGTATTTAGATGAAAACAAAAAAATTTTGAAATAAATTATTTAATTTATGATCGTTTATTGTTAAATGCGACCACAGCGCTTCTCATAAAACTGTTTTACTTAATATGTTAGTTATAAATCACTAAATTACTCATCTTTGATATACAATTACCAAACCAAAAGCTAGCGAATCTGTTTATTTGAATTCTTAGATTAATTTCAATTCAGAATTACTCAAATTAATTACATACTCTGCTATATCGCTTTTACCGAATATTTAGTAAAACTAGTTTCAGCATGAAACTGTGGCTTGAAAATTATCTGAGTTGCATTTAATTGTGAATATGCGAGTTAACTTCTCTCCGCTTTTAGTACGCTAATTACAAATTTGTTCCACCCAAAACTACTGAATTAAATCTTTTGAAGTAGTTAATACATGATAAATAATCCACGGAATTTATCGAGCATCAAAACTCAAATAAATATTTTCCCGTTATATAACTTGGAAGCTCGAAAAATTATTTTTCACAACGAGGAAACATATGCGACAAGAAAACAAAAGAAATAACATCAAATATAGAAGACATTTTAACTATATTTCTTCAACTGTCTGTAGCTTCAGCCATACAGTTCTTTGTACTTTTTATCCTTACCAATGGAAAGTCCATATTAAAAATTAAAACAGTATGCAGCAAGCCTGGAATTAAATATTATCATTAGAATAGAAGGCACTTTCCAGTAAATATGCCTTCAATTTATCGCGAATTGCGGGAAAAGATGATATCGATTTGATTTCAAATGATAAGTGATTCTGCATTCACATTGTAAAATATTGAGCCTTTAACTAATTCTGAACGTGGAGTAGGCAGGTAAAGGCAGTGCTGCGAACTTTCTAAAATTGGGGAAGCGTACTTACGAATTGGGCAAAGATAAATAAGGAAAAAGGAGTTAGAATTTTCAATCTTTTAAAGAAGTCCCTGCAGTGAGCCCTGTTGTTTATTCTAAGAAAATATCTAAGAGCTCTATTTGTAATTTGAATATTCTCTTAAATTGAGTTGCACCATACGTACCCTAGAAAGAAAGGGCGTAGATGCGAATCAATAAGGGCCTAATAGACTGTTAAGGAGATGGATAAGTTTAGTTCTTTGGTGAAACAGAAGGAACTTAATTTTAGGTAAGAGATAACTTCCACTTCAAAGACTTATCCACAACAATCCTTGAGAATTTTACAAATTCAACAATGCTGGTGTTATTTATGAACAGAAGAAATAAAATAGGGCCTAGTTCTGAGCCTTGGAGCACTCCAAATTCTACTAGCTTGCAAGAAGATACCGTTGGTATCAACCCTTACAAACTGACTTCTTTTGATGAAGTATGACTTAAACCATGCAAGAGGTGTTCCGCTGAAAACTTAGTACTGCAATTTGTTAATTAATATATTAAGATTAACACAATCGGAAGCCATCAAGTGATAGCTGTTTAAGTTAGAGTAGACATTATTTAGGAGTGAAAATATGATAAAAGCCTCTTTTTGACCAATGGTTCTATGATCTCAGATAACCTGGGAAGCAGTGCAATTGAGCTAATTCGATGCTTGTTTTTTATCTCCTCCTTTATGTAGAGGTATATTTATAGCCGTCTGAATGCAATTGGGAAGTGCCATTTTGAAATGAAATGTTAATTAAAGTGGTAAGATGATTTAATGTGAAAATGGGCAGACTCGAAAGCATGAAACAGAAGATTTATTAGGACTGATGATAACCAATGGGGATTTTCGATCTGTTTTCTTAAAAATGATGATTCATTTCGTCTAAAAGCATTTCTTATTCCTGCATTGTAAAATTGTAACATTGCTTCTAGATTTTTTTTAGGAAATAACAATTGATCTTGATTCTTTGAAAGGAATAGAAATCTTTTCTTAAACCATTTTCTAATGACAAGAGAATTGGAGACGCTTTTGGAGAATCAATAATTTATTACTTTATAGAAATTCGGTATATTTATGTCAGAAAAACATTTTCAACAATATTTTAAAGAGGTGGTTGCTCATATGAAATTACTATAACAAAACTTTCTCAGTCCACCCCTTTTCAAAATATCACCCTAAAATAACTGAAATTAAATGTTTTCTATAATTTCAGACAAGCTGGAAACTCTGTACTTTTCTCTAATTTCTAAATGTCTATGGGTATTTTTTCAATATTTATGTTACATTATACGGGGGTGAAATTAGTAACCCTTACTTTATTTCATATCAAACCTTCTTTTCACAATTTCGAAGTTTCATGAAAGAAAATTACTGCTCAAAATCCTTGTTTTATTTGAAAATATTTCTAGTTTTCAGCTTTTTTCCCAAAACCCATAACTACAGAGAAAAACATAATTTACATTTTTTTAATAAATTGTGTAGGAAACGGTAAAGACTTAAAATGTTATACCATTCATAATAAATGCTGGAAATAATCAGCTCTATTTTGAGGAGCTCTTCTTTTGAATACGATTCTTCTAATCGTTGATATCAACTATGGATGTCGTGTAGACTAATGATGTAAGGATTGTAAGGTAACCCAATAAACAGAAATCATAACGATTTAACTCTGGAAATCGAGTAGTCTAATGTTGAGGCCCTTCTCGACCAATCCAAGGGTTGGAATATGCTACATTTAAATGTTGCCTCGCAGTACGAATGAAGTTTACTAGAGGACCATCGTGCATGAATCACATGTTTTATCTGTTATCCCAATCATAGGAATTGTCGACTGTCTATACATACTTATGAAAAGTTGTGATGGATACTCTTGAAAAATGAGCCTCGTTCGTAAACATTACATTATTTGAAAATTGAGAATTATGTCCCATTTCGTGTGTTAAGCATTAACAAAATCTAAATCGCTGAGGAAATTCTCTACGTAGAAGAGCTTCATCCCGTTGGATGTGGTACGGGTGTACATAAATTTGATCTAAAATTGCTCATTCCATTATTACATTTCTAACTATCCGGAAACGAACATTTTGACTAAATTTCTTTTTAACTTTCCAGTTTCGGATAACCGGTTGTGAATACTTGCAAATACGTAATGATGAGGCGTCATTGGTTGCGAATAGTTTTTAACATAAAGACGTCTATCTTGTCGAGGATTATGCCAGATCATACACAAAATGCATGTCGGCCATTTCAGCGTTCCACTCAATTCGATAAAACCAATTAAACCTAAAACTCGATTCTAAAATATAAAGTAAATTCTAGAAAATCTGTGGTAAAACAAGTCCTTATATTCGCTGGAAAGTTTTCTTAATACGTCAGATTCGTTTAGTCGTTAGGCACTTACAAATGTTTATTTTAGAAAAAATAATCCAATGTCTTTCCAAGTTTCTATTCTAATCTGGTCATTTTCCCTTACCTGTATACACTACAAGCAGAGTCTGGAACAAAAAACAATTTAATAGCAACATATAGTCTTATTATAATCAATGTAGTAGATCCAGTACACAAATTTGAAGATGAATATACAGTCTTCATTAAAAAATGTTCCTTAACAACTACAATGGTAATAATTTTCAAAAGAAGTGATGAAATACATCAATTCTTTGTTTCCAACAAGCATAATACATATGTTACGAAAATTTCCATGGCAGAGGAGCTAATTTTATACTCCTTTTAAAAGATCTTTAAAATTTCTTCACTATAATTTATAATTTTTACATCAAATTCATCAATGGATTTTTGAGAATAATTGCTTTTAATTTTGGATTTTAGTAGAAGAAGATGATTTCTTTTTGACAAAGATTTCTCTTGCCATTATTTTCAATTCTCGTGGAATAATCTAAAATCATTTTTCAAGCAATGAAAACGCTTTTCAATTCTTTTTAAGTCATTAAAAGCAGCTAAGAGTATATATAATGTTATGTATATATAATGTTAATAAAACCGAGACAAACCAACGGGCAGTTGCTCAATTTAAGGGAAAAATCATGAAACCGAATTGAGTATTACAAGAACAGAGAACATGGAGACTTACGATTTCAATTTCGATAAACTCTATCAGGAATAAACCAACAATATACCCATTAACACAAAGAAGAGTTTTGATAATACACTTTGCGACATAGTTTAAAGATGACTCGAGAAGATGGTATGGATGTCAATCCCAACAAGACCCACTCAGTCACCTTCACTGGGTAGAAAATATATGAAGGCTATCAATTTGGATAGGCAAGCAATTGAGAAGAAATATCTGGGATTACCCTTGTTTTAGAAGAGTTTACCATCTCTTTTGAAACAAACATGAAAAGGAGTGAAGCATCGAAAGCCTCGATGATGAGCAGAAACTTTATTGGAAAAAATTATGTATTTATATGGCTTTTGAGACGAATTACCAGGTATGAAGCAGCGGTTTGGGATATTAATGCTAATATGAACACCACGAAAATACGAGACAATAAAAAAACACCAGATAATCAAATCATTTACTGGAATAATCTACAAGAGTTGAGGTAATCTGTAATCAAAGAATATCTGTTGAAGGTAACACAATTGAATCATATGTTTATTTTAGAAGATTTTATTTTATTACTTGAAATACATACTGGTTACTTTTAATATGGTAACATTGTGTAATTGGCGATTAGGAATTGTTTATGCAGGGTTATTGATTAGTGTAATGAAGTTAAGTGCCTTTGAGGGTTCATAGCCATCAGTAGTTTTCACATTATAAAATTATTCACATTCTCACAGAGTTTTCCAGAATGATGTGCCATATCAACATTTCATATATGATACAATCTATATTTTATCGCATATTGTTGATATACCTGCACATGACAATCACTTAAATGATGGTGAAATGAATGAATCATTTCCTGAAAGATAGATCGGAAGTAACGGTACAATACAGTGGCCACCAAGGTTACCAGATTTTAATAAAATGGACTCTTTTTTGTACAAAATACCTCCAACAACAAAGAATCAGATGATGAAATAAATTTTTTTCAATTATCTCTTGTAAGCATGCTTAGAAATCTTTGGAGGTCATTTATTGTTATAAGACGTTTAGGTATACTGTATTTAGTACAGGATATTTTTTTATTGTTTCATTATTGTAATTTATTTGTAATATACTCTGAAATTATTTCTTTCTTGAGTACCCACGTTTAAAAACCTAGGGCTGTATTATTTCAGAAAATAATTTTTCTTAGAGAAGTTCAAATCAGTATGAAATGAACTCTCACTTCAGATCCTTTTTTGGAGGTTTAAATTCTAAAAATGTTTATTTCTGAAAAAATTGACTTAAGTCTTACTTTAGCATTCGAGTTTATTGTACTATTAATAACTTTATAACGTTAAATAAAAAGTATATAACAGATCTTAATCATCAATTTTCTTTGAATATAAAAGACAAAACAAGCCAATTATTAACTGAAAGTATTCGCTTTGTCCTCATTTAGTACAACTCTTTGATAAGAAGACCTAAATTGTTACTTTTATTCGAGTGAAATTCTCAACTCACAAGATACTAATTAGTATCTTTTAAATGTAATTATCGTATCTATGATTTCCGCTCTTTACCAACTCGGCGGGTTCGTGTTAAAAGTAACAGAGTATGATAATGAAAATTAAGAGGAAATTAAGTAGTTAAAGATTCTAGAATGAACGGTGAATGGCAGGCATATTTGTAACTAGAAGAAAATTTTGCCAAAAGTAAAGTAGTTTGTAGCAAACACTTGATGATGCAAGGCAATGCAAGACGCAATATTTCTTGATCAAAAGCATGCGCAGATGACGTTCAGCTCATTGTTTCATTTAAGATCTCGGACTTTCAGCTTAATCGCTTTCTAGTTTCAATTCTAATTCTCTCTTGAATTTTTTTGTCTAAAATAATTCTGTAGCTAAATTCATGTTTCCCCTTGTTCTATCTAGCTTTGGCCTGGCTCATCATCACCTGGGTGCTCTTTATTGTCCACCCGAAGCAAGCAACAGATATAATTATCACCAGTGATCCACTGATAACTTTGTTTGGTTTACTCTCCTTAGCTTTGTTATTTTCGTTTTTAAATTGGTCACAAAATATTAAATCAAATTTGAGGCTAGCAAATTGCTTATTTTTACTTATGGAAATTTGATGGTTGGCAACTATGATGCTAGAGACTTGTATAATATCAAGCGACGTGCAATCTTCGCCTATGCAATATTGTGATCTTGCAAGAAATTACATCATTGTCTTGCATCATGTCTAGCGGCCTTTCGCTTTTTGATTTTCATTTTTAAACCGATTCAAAAATATCAAATGAAATTTGAGGCTAGGAATTTATTAAATTTACTCATGGTATTTTTGTTATCATGATGCAGGGATAAGAGACTTGCTTAATATCAAGTGACGACCAATATACATCTATGCAATATTGTGACTTTTGGAGTAACTGCATGAAATATCTTGCACGTTATCTTTCACCATGTCCAGCTGCCTTCAAGCATATACGCATGAGGGTTACAGAAAAGTAATAAATAAAGATAAGAGGGGGAAGTGTGCCAGTGACGGCATTTTGCTTATTATGGTACACTAAACAAATTTTGTTCAGTATAATTATTTGAACATCTTGAACTAAATGTCTCCTAAGTAGGGTATAGGTAGTTTAAGCTCAGTAGAATTTGGAATGTAAAATTGAATATCAGTGTTGATATATCATTAGTAGTGAGTATAGTTGTTGAATTTCATCATTATTCATTAGTTTTCATCATCTCTCTCTATATATATATATATTCTTGCTTTCATGATTATAATTTTCATGTTCGATGCAGATTGAGATTGTGCCATTTCTTTCCTTCAGCCAATGTCAAAATTATCACCATATATGATGACATACCCAATCGTTTCCTATGATGGCATAAGGCGCCATTTTCTCTGCTATTCTTCGATAGTCACAGCAGTCATAATTCATTTGAATATGCAAAAGCTGAAATATCTTGATTGGGAAGATCTGTTAATCGTTAACAGGTAACTGGTACAAGGGATTGCTACTTAAATTTTGATGTAAACTAATAAAAACATATATTCATAATTGGATATTGATTTACTGTTTTTCAAAATACTCTCCATTAAGATCTTTTGCTTGCATTACAACCAATTGTGTAAACATTTTTTCCATTCTGATCAAGGTACCTCCAAAACATGTGATTTGAACGTATCAATAGCTTCTTCGGGACTAAGAGGAAATTATTGGGTACCAAACAAGGACTGTACGGTGGATGATCTATGTTTTTCGATGTTTTGACAGTTCAAAAACGTTTTTGTTTGAACTGATATCTGAGAGCTCGTGTTGTCGTGGTGGACAATGATTCGTCTTCTGCGATTGGTTTCCATGATTTTTTCAAAAATTCGTGGCTGGTATACCATTCAGAATTGACCTTTCTAAGTAGCTCTAATGAAACGGTGGCAACAGGACAGTTATTCCGAAAATACAGGCTACGAAGCTTTAAAAAATACTGAATAAGTCATCGGAAAAAAGACGAAATTTCTGATGATGTAATTTGTTTGAAGGTTGTTCAGGAATTGAATTGCCTAAAGCTATAGCACTGCCCCATCACTAGAAACAAATCAAAAGAAATTGATTAAAATGCATTACATAGACTTGTAAGCAGTTGATCAATTACTGATGACCATAATAGTGGTGATAAGCATTCTCTTTAAGGGCATCCGTCTCCCGTTTTTGCAGTTCCTGCTCCAATCCCTAGATTGATATTGATCCGGGGTTATCATAATCCAAGCCGTTGTTTATACGAATACAGTGCCACTAGCACCGGCTATGCAGTGTTTAAGGGGCGGTCCTGGACCAAAAAAAAGGTTGTCGGTCTATTTCGATGCTAGACTGAATTGAAACATGTTTACATTAATACAGTGCTGATCCAGCGCTGGAATCCAGTGGGGGTAGCGGCAGCAATGTGCAAAAACCCACCTCATACACGAAAACGACTAATGAAAAAACTAAAAATATTAAACAACAACTTTCACCCTTCTTTATCAAGTCTATTAACACGTAATTCTATTTAATACAAGATTGAAATATATCTAAAGATAGAGTAAAACTTAAGTGCATGCAATCTGGAAATCATTAGATTGTTGAAATCGAATTTAACAGTCCATAAAGGACGAGGAAGTTCCTTTTATTCGTTACTCATCTCTTATCAGAAGGGTCGTAATTAAATTGGAAAGCTTCTCCGTTATAATCAAATTTTTGTGAGAGAAAATGGCTGACGTGAAAAAAAAACAGAAACTAAAGTTCGAAATATTTATATCATCGGCAAGCCAAAATGATCAACGTATTCAAAGTATGTAGGCCAATAATCAAATAGTCATGAATTTTTGATCCAGATAGTTGTTTCGTACAGATTCATAGGTAATTACATAGAAATTTCATTCTTGAAATAATTGTCCTTCCTAGTATTAACATTCAAAATTATCGAGAGCACATATGGCACAGAGCCTTGATAAAGATCAAATAAAAGATCGGAACGTTTGCATTTTAGAAAACAGTTTTATTTTGAGTCATCAACCCGCAACACCATTCGAAATTGCATACTAGGAAGTAAAATAATTTAAACAATGATAATTTGCAATTTTCGGTAGAAACTTCTGAAATTTTAAGGTTAGGTCACATCTAATCGACCCCCAGAATAGATCGATCGACACACAGTCGCATACAGTGTACCAAATTTTATATCTTTAAATTAGAGGGTTGCGAAGAAATTATTTTTTCGAAATATTTCGCCCAACCTAACCTTACCCTGTAACTCCTTAGGGATGCAGCTTGCTATAAAGGTGAATTCCTCCTAATCGTCACACTGTAGGCTCCTCTATTCGTTTCTGTTCTGTGTGAGTTCTTATGGTAAACACCCTATATTTATGCTCGAGTTTCAGAATACTTGAAAATATTAGTTTTTCTGCATGAAAAGGGCAAACGTCTGCATGGAATATTCAGACTAATAGTTTCAAGAGGGCTTTATACAGCAGATTTTTCGTCAAAATATGCCAAAATCGCATTTTCTAATACTCTAATAGAGGTTTTTATTTGGCAGCTTCAGTTTTAGCAATTGCTTCTTCATTTGATCAATATTTTTTTGAGATCAGCGAATAGCCAGTAGTCACTGGATACCAGATTTGGATAAATACGATGGATGAAGAAGCAATTCGAAATGTAGATCATTCAATTTAACCATCGTGGCCATCGACTTATGAATCAGTACATTGTCTTAGTGAAACAGTGGTTTTTTCTTCGGCATATGAGGTCGTTGTTTCTTTTATTTTTGTAGTAAAATGATCCAACAACTCTATGTAGTATCCGCCTCTCAATAGTCTCTCCCTTTTTGAGATAGTTTCCATTTCCATTTCATGCACATCCCAAAATACTGAAGCCATAATCTTCCCAGCTGACTTTTATGCCTTTTGACGGTTCGGGCGTGGCTCATCGGCTGCAGTCCACTCAGATGATGATCGTTTTGATTCCGGAGTGAAGTATTGGATCAATATTTCATTCATTGTCACATATCGACGAAAAAAATCTGATTTATTACGTGTAAATATGACCAAACACGTTTCTCGATCATCAACACTTTGTTGTTTTTGATCGACCGAATAAACGCGGCACCCACTTTCAAAAAAGCTTTCTTATGATCAAATGTTTATGCATAATTATAAACTCACTGCCTTCTGATATCTTTAGGGCCTTATTTATCCCACGCAATTTAATTTCACGATTATATATAAACAATTTGTGGACTTTTTGATGTTTTCTGGACGACCAGAACGTTCACCATCATCGGTGTCTGTATAACCACGTTCAAATTGAGCAAACTAATGCTTCTTGGCTCTTTTCGATAAAGCAGAGTCCTGATAACACTTTTGAAGCATTTGCTGAGCTTGTACAGTATTTTTTACAAAGAAGCAATGATAAATTAACACACGAACTTGTTTTAAATTCATTGTTTTGAAAATTACAAAAGTAGCTTCACTTAAATGGCTATCACTTTGTCGTGACTAATCGAAGGTCATGAAATTTGAAAGTAAGTACTTCATATGGATTTGACACTGGTAGCGCCTTCTGTGTGTGAATAACACGACTTATTGAGTTATGTAATATATTGATGTATGCCCTTTTTTGCATTTAATTCCGTATAGCTGTAGATGTGCCGAAACGAAAGAAATTTTGGACATTGATAGGAAAAAATTAATTTAATTCACCAATTGTGATTATTCCCTTACAAAAATTTCTCACTTATACAATTTTTTATTATTATTTTCCATTGATATATAAACTGATCAAAGCTGTCCATAATTTCATGCAAAAAGTATCGAATCAAATATACTTTACATGAATCTTATCGTTATGGTACAAAATCGTTAATACTACTTAATATTACTTACATCGCTTATAGTATAAATAAAAAGTTTAGGACCACGATCATTCTAATGATGGGAGAAAATTTAGATCCTCTCACGAATAGCAATAAATTTCAATTATATTAAATGTAGCAGTTTCAGTCTTATCCCTTCCATTTCATCATTCCATATAACATGATCAAGTTTCTTGTTTAAAGCATCGTTCTCAGTTACTTTGAAGGATAGTCGAGTTTAAATATCAGGGGAGGTATCATACTTTCATAAATGTACAAAGTTATAACTCTAATGCGTACGATAGAAATAAAACTTGACGAGCAGAAAGTTCCTGAATAGTGGCCCTAAGACTTCCCTTTGTGTAGTAACATATTTTTATACAAAATTAGGTTATGGGACATAATTCACCTGCAATAGAGAATACTACCCCAGTAAACTTTTAATTTCTGTTTTTTATTACAAAAAAATATTTGCATAGTAATAAGTATACAAAAAGAATTTGAGATAACATCTGTAAAAATTATGTCTGTAAGAAACTGTCGTGAATTACAGTTTGACAGCATATGATGTTTCGAACATCAACGATTTCATTTTGATCAATGACTGTTAACTTTAAAGGTATTATTATTGTATTGTTAGACATAAAGATTGTTCTTAAACGAAGAAAGCAAAAGGTACGACTTGAGTTTCGAATACGTTAATAGATTCAAATATTGAAACGAATATAATAATTTTCTTCTTTATTTATGAAGAGAACAGATTCTGATTGCCTGTCATGTCGACATCTTCTAAATCTTAGATATCAAAATTTCAGGAAAGAACTAAATAACAAAAACATAACAAGGATCAAAACCAGAACGGGATGATCCAATGAAGTACTGATTTTAAGCAGGATACGAGGACACAACTTTAGGTCTTCGCTATTCAATATTTACATGAAGATAATCATAGAAAGCATCAACAATATCAATGAAGACTACAGAATGAGAGGTCTATCATGAAAAATATTATATTATGTGAATTACGGAATAAATGAATGATCAAATATACTATTGAACGCAAACTAGCTGTAAACAACAACATAATATAGTAAACAATGAAATTCATTACCTTGGAGTAGTAATATCTAGTGAAATTGTTACAATACATATTGGTATGACTACCATATATCATTACTGATTTCCCAACATACCAAGATTGCTAAAACCTTCTATTCCTTTTTCTGTATACTAGTGGATCACCAAATAGATATAATCTGGGCTCATCTGAACACTAGTGTTATTGTCATGAACTGTAAACGTTCTGTGATTGAAGGAGATCTAACTGCAAACATATAAAACTACTGAATAGGACAAAGGTCGATGAATACAATAGAAGCATCTAAACTGAGAAGACTCAATGAATGGAATGGAACAACATAATTCAGTAAACAATGAAATTCATTACCTCGGAGTAGTAATATCTAGTGAGATGAATTTAATTGGAATAATATGGAAAACCGTTGAGCACACAAAGCAAAACGATAATCTCTAAAACATGTATAAGACGTATGCAACGGAAACGAAAGATCCCTGACATTAAAACGCCAAGAAAATGGAAGAAGCATGCCTCAGATATAGAATATGAAGTCGGGATATTAGTAAAGATCTAGGAATTCAAGATGCATCGAGATTGGCTAGAGAATTTGACGAGATTGGTGAGATCATGTCGTGATATTTGCAAATAATCGAAAAAAAAACATGTGTCGACTAAGCACACCACCAATAATACGAGAGCTGGAATGTCTCAAAAAGAACTAAGGACGCGGCTAAATATTCTGAATTCAACATATTAAAATAAAAATAATGGAGAGCAGGATATCTCCGAGATTATAATATTTTACGGCTGTGAATATTAAGATTATTCACTTCAATGATCACCAAGCTGGTATGACTACCATATATCATTACTGATATACCAATATACCAGGATCGCGCAAACCTTCTATTCGCTTTTCTGTATACTGAAGTATCACCAAATAGACATAATCTGGATTCATCTGAACACTGGTGTTCTTTTCATGAATTGTAAACGTGCTGTGATTGAAGAAGGTCCAATTGCAGATATATAATATATAAAACCAAGAAATTCGTCAACTTATCGTATTATTGCTTTATGAACATACTGAACCTTGAAGTTGCATTAAATCCTAATTTGCATCTATCCCACGGTCTTAACAGTCCCTCGAAATACACTTAATACTTTAGTTGAGCTTCAAAGAACCTTTGGGTCACTATGTTTGGGAACATTGTATTTCATGTTGCGAATCATGTTTTGTGTAAAAAGCAAACGGTTATCATTAAATCTGTTCGAAAAAGACGTCTCGAATTTAGAAATGAGTATATTTGAATATGTGATAAAAACAGTTATGGGTTCAAAACCAAAACTATTTCTGTCTTCTCATGGTAACCTCTCATAATTACAACAATTACAAGAAGAAATAATTGTATTTAAACAAAATAACAAATGATGCGTCAATTTTTACTAGCAAGGGTTGATTGAAGACGTTGTTGATAAAAAAAATAAATTCTGCTAGGTAATATATGATGAGAAAACCGATGAAAAATAAGAAATTCATTGTGAGTAGTCCATTTTCAAGGAGAAAAATAGAGGTGAGTCGACTACAACAGCGGTTAACATAATCCATATTCTTGAAGTTGTACTTCTTTTAGCGTGTCAGGAAAAATGATTAGATCGAATTTCTAAGATGTGCGTGTATACTGACATATTAAAAAGTATGTAATACTCATATCGTGATACTTCCACTGATAACCGATGGCGTATCAAGGTGTTTGGTAAATATTTTCAAGAAAACAAACTTTTTAGAAAGTGTGTGTCAAATACCAACTGATTTTATCGGTTTAATGGATTGTTGGAATGGTTTTATTACTATTCTTTCAACTTTGAAGTAGGGTAATTTCACTTTTGGAATTTTTATTAGTGGTAACCATGATGCAACGGTAAGAGACTTGCATACTGTCGAACGACGTGCAATATTCGTCTATGTAATAATTTGATTTTGCAAGGAATTGCTTGCAGTTTCTTGCATGTTGTCTTGCATCATGTCAAGCAACCTTAACACTTCCAGAAACTTAACCATGTTGAGACTTCATTCAACTGAGGTATGCTAATAGGAAAATTATTGATTTTTGACCAAGACACACATAAATGTAGCGTTAGAAAATAATGGTTATTTACATTTTTTTAAAGCGTTAACATAATTTTATACTTATGTCATTTAAAAATTACGATTGTCGACAACTGGTAGGATTTTTATCGTCTTACAAGGAACCTAATTTAACCTAACTACTTATTTTCAGCTACTGATATTCTGTGCCTATATCAAGATTTTTTATGATACAAAAAAGCTCAAATTTCTCCATCTCCACCGTTATAATCTTTCTATGCTTTATGCAATATCTTGTGGAAGGAAATTAGATTTTTACTTAAAGACATATATTGGAAAAAGCATATAAAGGATATGATGGTGCTCGTGAGGTAATTTTCGGAGTTTTTTTTGTCATAAAAAATCAGTAGCTAAAAATACGTGGTTAGGTTAGGTTAGAAGAATGTTTTTTTTACATCCTTTTTTCTTACGAGACGTCGATAATCTTTTTAGGTACAATCATCTAGTGTGTAATCGGTGTATCGGTGGGTTCCCGTTTTCGGAACTCACATAATATTTAGAATGCATTTTTCAATGTACTTTACAATTAAATCAAATGTTCAAAATGACCTCCATTCACTTCGATTCTGATCAATAACCCAGGCTATTTTTAAATTCTCGTACAACATTTTGTATGACCTTAGTAGTGATTTTGTTAATTTCTTCAGTTATCCTAACTTCTAAATCAGTATCATTGCCTGGTCTATCAAAATAATCAGGTATTTTCGTTTCTGTTCTGCTAAACATCAGGAAAAAATCATTGAAGATACTAAAATATTAGTCAAAAAGCCAAATAAACAATTTATGTGAATTAAAATACATCAGTAAAATATTTCTGCTCTTATTAAATTTGATTATTGGTAATTTTTCCGGGACTCAAAGAAGAGACATTTCAATTATGATGGTTGTGGTAATAAAACAAGAACTCAAAAGAAGGTTTTTAATAATAAACATCCTGGTCAACGCGTTTCATAGTCTATAGTTAGCAAAATTGAGAAAAAGTTTCGTATAACTAGACACATGAAAAATATTGAAAAACCAGATAGAAATGTTCAATTTACTGATAAAAACAAGCTAGATTTACTTCTAGAGATTGAATAAAATCTGCATAAGACAACTCGAGAACTTGCCGCCGATAATGAGAGTTTTACATAAAAAAAACACCCTTACAAATTTCAGTTCAGCGCAGGTGAGTAGGAGCAGAAATATCCAACCATCAAGAGCACTTTGTTGACCCTGAAACAGGTGTCTACACCCAAAATATTGATTCCAGCTGGAGGCACATGAGAAGAAGAATATCGAGGAAGGGAATCAGAAGTAGCTTGGACCTGCATCTTTGTGAATTTCTCTGGAAACGGCGAGTCCGGCGAAAAAATGTGAATCCATTCGATGCAATCATTGTAGATATGAAATTTTTGTATCCTGGAAAGAATGGTCGACCTCTAATGGAAGAAGATGAAGAAAGTGACTAAATTTTTGTGGAATAAAATTGCTTTTCATTTATTTCTATTAGTTTCTTTGCTCTTTCGGGATCAGGAAATACGTCGATGCTATCGATTCGGTCAGGTTAAGTTAAGTTAGGTTAGGTTAGGTTAGGTCCGATGCGTTTACTACCGTATTTCTATTCTTATTACCTTTTTCGTGGCACGAATAGGTATATTTTTTTAATCTTTATTCAATTGTTACCATTCCCTATCATTTTTACCATCCAATACCTCCTTGCATTTTTCGGAAGTTTATCCAAGTTTTGTGATAGAAATATTATCAAAATTTTACATCTTAAGAATTCATTTTCTCAGTTATGATTCTACCAAATGAAAAAAACTTTATATTGCAAAACAGAGGACTGAGGTGCCACACGACTTCCTTCTTTATTTGAAATTTTCAAAGGGGTGCTTATAATTCAGTATACTGAAGGGAGATAATATTTTCATACTGTGAAGTGTAAATTTAAGAATAAAAACCAACCTGTTCCAAGTTTTTTTTATAGTATATAATAACACTAAAATTAGACCGCATTGTATACATATTATGAAACACATCATTAACATTCCTAATAAAAAATTCTGTTACAGTACATTCTAGTGAACATTAATTTATAATTAATTGGAATATAATTTTTATAAAGATTATAAAAAATACCAATAGAAAGATCAATTACCTGTTGTCAACTTACTAGAAAGGTATACGTCACTGAATTACACTACACGTTTTGATAAAATTACGTCTGTACGAAACTGATACACTCATTTAGTGATAAACCTCTATTAGTAAACACAAATACACGTTATCGATTAGAGTTGAGTCATTTAAAAAACTCTATCAAATAACTGTATACGAAAATTTATTATCTACTAGTGAACAAAAAGGAGGTAACCAGTTTTTGTTAGTGAAATAATTAAACAGCTGATTCGCAGCGTTGCCGTCATTTCCCGAACAAACTTTATCTTATTAACTTGCAATCAATGAACAACTGAAGGTCAACGTATCGTTAGTCGGCAAGCTAGATCATATGCGTATACAAGTTTAGAAAAAATTAATTACTTTATTTAAATATTTTTTGGATTTAAAATTATGATGTAACCAGTTATATTGATGTAATATTCAATTAAATCGAAGAGAAAACAAAAATATCAGTTTTATATATAATTACAATTTTGTATCTACATCACGTGATTATACATCACACTAAACCGTGAAAATAATACTTAAAATAGCTCCAAATAGTGTCGTACTGAAGAAATATTTCTAATCCTTAATAGTAATTACCGATTAATTAATTATTTGGTGATATTCTATCTACTGGGAGGGTTGTACCAAAACTAAGATTATTGTTCACAAATAGATGTTTATCTTATACATTATTTCTATTTTTCAGCATAGTCTCCATTTTTCCAACACACTTTTGTAGATCGTGCCCCAGCGTTTGCCACCCAAGTGATCCTTTAGCTTAAGAAAGAGGTGATAATCGCTGGGGGTTAAATCCGGGCTGTACAGAGGAAGAAACATAAGTGTCTATAGTTCTTTGAATATCAATTGCAAAAGACAGTTAAGCGAGTAGCAATCAATATTTCATAAATACCCACGGCACTCATACCAAAATATGAAATTCACGTAAACTCATGACCTCCACTGTGTACCTATGAAAACATCGAATCGTAAACATATATGCAAAAAAACGAATGGGGTACAAAAAGGGATCAGTTCACGTTTGCTGCCTTGTTTAAACCAAACGCCATTTTTCTCGTCTATTTACGTTTTATAATTTAATATTCAGTTGTAGCAAGTTAACGAGGTATAATAATGATTTCCATGTAAGACTACAATTAAGTGCATATGTCTAAATAATGCAATTTTATTATTATTTACTTTTTACCACCATTATAGTCGATTGATTCTTGAAAACATTTGATGAATCACTTTTTTATGAGAGAATAAAAATGCTAATTTGTAATTGTAGAGAAGTCAAAGTGCGATGAGCCTTCAATTATGTAAATCATCCATAGGGACAAACTAAACAAATTAATTGAAAACTGACTTCATTACATTGTTATGTCTAATAAAGGTGATGATTTGAAAGTATTTTTATTTGGCTTCATCATTCGTTAATTTTATAGACTAGACATCCTATTTTTACTTCAGTAAGTTGTTTTTAAGAATAACAAATTACTCGATAATTTAACGACGAGTAAATTATGGCGTGCATGTTGGCCATCGATAAATTTTCCCACTCACCGACTTTTCCGGGTTAGAACGTATCGATTTTCGGAAATAGAAAGATTAAAAAGGATTATACCCTCAATGTAGGTAGTTTCGGATCCATAATGATATTATTATTGGCTATTGAAGTATTACAGAAAGCTTGACGAGTTAATATTAAGAAAAATGAAGAAAGAGGATTCCCTCACAAATTATAAATGTAGAAGAAATGTATGGTTAATTGTAACAGTACCTTTCACGAGACAATAATCTAAGATCAATTCAAAGTTTCTTTGAGAGTCATGAATTTGAATATAATTGGAGCCGTAATTGAAAAATGTCCATCATCATTTGTCCGTGTTGATGACATTTTACAGAACATTGGTGGCTAAAAAATTTTAACAGTTGCCCACTACATGTAATATGGTATTTTCAAAAATATAATTCGAATAATTTCATCAGCTGTAATTTCTGAGTTTCAACAATAACGAGACTGGTTACGAAAAAGGTTTTATTATAAAAATTATTGCAAATTCGAAGGCTCCCCTTCAATATACTCTCCTGCCCTCGCCACACACATTTCCATACGTTTTTTCCATTGACCAAAGCAGTGCTGGAACTCTTCTTTAGTGAGCGCCTTCAGGAGCTCTGCCGTTTTATGCTTCACCGCTTCCATCGACTCAAATTGAGTTCTTTTAAAGGCAGATCGTTTTCTAACCTTTCAAGGAAAACTGAGCAGACCCGTTGACGCAAGAGCTTTTGGTCAGAACTGAGATTTTTCGGCACTAGCTTCGCACAAACTTTTTTCAAGTGTTATTCCTCGTATAAAATTTTTCTAATCGCTTTTTCTTACAGCTTCTCAATCATCCGTATGCTCATTCGACGATCTGCACGCTCAATTTGGTTGATTTTGGTTCCTGTTTTCGGAGTTGACACAGTAACGGGGCGCTGGTCATCTTCAGTGCTCTCTCGGTCCTCACCAAATCGCTTACACCACTCAAAAACACGCGCACGAGGTAGAGAATTGTCCCAAAAGCCTCTTGCATCAATTTAAAGCTCTCAGTCGGAGTTTTTCACAATTTAATGAGAAATTTGAGATTGATACGTTGCTCATGTTTTTCGTCATAGGTGGCACGTATATAGACAAGATATCTAGATACCCAAAGCACTACTCGTTTTTTACCCCACCCATTTAGGGCGCCCTCTAGGCGCGCAGTAATAATTGAAGCCAACTTACAGTAGACCTCAATGCTGTCAAATTTTACAATTAATGTTTATTATTTTAACGCTTGCTACGTTTCACAAAAATTTATTTATACATCGTCATAATCCTCACTAAATTTGGTTAATGGGCAATATTTTCCACAATTGATCTAAACAAAAATATTTTCATGACCAAGAAAATAATTTTTATCAAGCTAAGCAACATCGCTATGTATTCATTTGCGGTAAAATGGCTGCCTTTATTTGAGAAAGAGTTTCGAATAAATTTGTTGTGTGAAGTGGAGTGATTGGATATTGTGATGTAATTCAACTTTATTTATCGATAAATCGATTAACTTCTTACAATATAAAATTGTAGATTTCATACGAAGGTAGACCAAAGACAAAAGTGGCTATCTGTATTCAAAATACAGGAAAAAGATTCATCGAAATAAACCCATATTTCATGCTCTCATTTCAAAGCAGACGATTTCCATTGGCAAAGGTTAGATTAACAGGGTGATCTCCACTTTTCAGCCGAGATCCACTCGGAGGCCTTAGGCCCATTGTGATGCCCTTGCTGACTTTTCAGTCAGCACCATTTAACTCCCTTTCTCTATCTCTTCCGTTGCCAGGTCCTTGCCCCCTTCTCAAGCTTTTCCAGATTGAAATCAAGTGAATCAGGTCCTTAACACTCAGCTCCGCTTCCAGTAAAAGGTATTAATTTGAGTAATTGATAAGATAAGTAGCTTATTCACAAAGAATATTTTGTTCAGGTAAAAATTTTTGTTAAATTTGTATATTGAACCGGGTACTTTTTCGCAGTGTTTAGACTCAACATCTGAAAGTATTTATTGTTTGTTGGAAAAATGTTTTTAATGCATATTTTGTAGTTTAGAACAGTCTTAAAGAACCGATTGATTCAAATTTTCAGGAACTGAACTATTACACTTATCTGAAAATTTTTTATTCGACCAGGATTCTTCTACTAAATTTTACGCAAATTTATCTAGATTATTATGGGGGATTTAGAGTTTTATGTTAATGCATCCCATACTTTTTGATTATAGTAGAAGGACTTCTATAAGCTCAATATTATTTTCAAATTCTTTATTTTCGAGAAAATTCTGCATCACAGAAACGGAAGTCGTCCAAGCTTTCAGCTCTGGCTCAGTTATAGAATTTCTATAGTAATAATTCTGTATCTACTCTTATTTAAAAGTTATAGAGAAAAACATCTCGAATCTTCTCCATGGTAAAAAGAGAAATTTTTTAGTAAATGTTTAATGCCCAATTTTGAAGGAAAACTCTGTCACGAGCTACTAATGAATTCTGAACTATAACCTTCTTGCCAAGCTCCATATCTCTTCTCATCTGCCAGTTTTCCTACCCAAAGCTCTCGTTCAGCTCTACTGTCTCAAAGACATTAAAATAGAGTGCAACTACTTTGTTTACCAAGAAGAATGTCCTTCTTCTTCTTATTCTTATCAATTAATGGATATTTGCGATCACTTCTAATCATTTTATCAAGTCTCTGGTGGCAAGAATCAATTTTCCTGTGGTTCTTATACATTTCTAATTGTGGAGCCTCGACATCCCCTTTCTGCCCATTTCTCTTTTTTCCTCCTATCAAGAGTTGAAGAAGACCTGTAGATAGGTTTGAGCTCCTCACCATTCAAAACAAGACTTCCTGCGGCATCGATGGGTTATCAACTTAGTTATTTTTTAAGTTTCCAGAAGTGATATTTCATGTTCTCTAATCAACGAATCCTTTGTATAGTGGTTTTTCCCTAGATGTCTAAAAACAGCTATAATTGTTCCCCTGCACAAGGGGAGTGGGAAAATAATTGAACGACTGATGAAAAGCCTTTTCTTTTTAAATATATAACCTGGATAGCTCAACAATTTGGTTTCCTACCTAATAAATGCACTAGTGACGCTATGTTTGCTGTTTTTAACGGAAAATATACTTCACTTAACAATAAATTCAAATACGGCTTCGGTATTTTTGATTTCGCAAATCCTTCGATTGCGTTGATCAAGAAATTCTGATTAAAAAACTAGAATATTACGGCATCCAAAGTATTTCCTTAAAATGGTTTGTATCTTACCTTGAATGTCGAAAACAACTGGTAAGAGCTAATGGCAAAGTTTCAAGTAAATTGCCAGCTAGCAATGGTGTACCTCAGGGTTTAGATTTGGGTCCAGTTCTTTTTTTAGTATTCATCAATGATGTCACAGACTTACGAATTAATGGTGAATTCACAAGCTTCACATTCTACCAAAGTCTCTTTACTATTTAGTCCTGGTTTGATGCGAACGGTGTCTGCTTAAACAATGAGAAAACTTTAGTGACTTGATACGATTCTCAAATTCGATCAAGTTGCTCGGTCTACACATTGCCGGTGCTCTTTAATGGTCTGTATATGTAGCAAAAAAAATATCCTCTGCTTGTTTTGCGATTAAATCCGTGTCTGAACACCTCGTATTGCTATAACAATTTATTACCAGTTATTCGAATTGCATCTTTGCTATGGTTTACCTTTCTGGGGGTCTTGTAGTTTGCACATCTTTGAATGTATCTTCAAATCACAAGAAAGATTTTTTTGTTATATTTTTGGTTTGAGTAGTAAAACTCATTGCGAATTTTATTTTACAAAAAAAGCAAAATTCTAACTCTCCCAGATCTCTTCATTATAGAATCTATTTGCTTGGATCTCAAACTCTTTCACAACTCAATTGAGAGACTCATTTATGCCTACTCTATTAGAAGAATGAATTTGGAAATTTGGACATTTACTCAACTATACCCACTTCCAAACTGGTAAAAAAATCCATCATCTTTAGTGCCAAAAAGTTATTAAATCAACTTATATATATTTTAATTTATGCTTCTAAATGTTATAATATATCAATAAATCTAAAAAATAAGAAATTTATTATAATTAATATATGAAGTCAAATATTTATTTTATATGTTCATATTTTTTATATTTTCATATTATTGCTTTGTCGATGAAATTATAAAATAGATACAAATTGCAAAGGGGTAATCATTGCAAATAAGAGGTTGTAAATTTTGCACATAATTATCTCAAATTTAATCCACCCTCTTGTTATTCTAATCAACCACCAAGTATGGGAGGAATGGGCGCAAGTGTACAAATCAACACTGACTCCAGGAAATCTAATGTCACTAAGGAATACACAACCAGCGAAAGTAAATTAACTACAATTTCAGCTGCAATAATTTATATGGGAAAGTTTAGAGTGAGCGCCTTTCATGTCTAGGTTTTACAACTTTCCTTAATTTGAGTTACGCCATTAGTTCGTTCCATGAACGAACTTCAAGTATAAGTACAAGATGGTGTTTTTGGTTGTGCCAAGAGTATATCTCGTGAAACTTTTTAAATGAGAAGAAGCTTTGTGAGATGCAGAGCGATATAGATAAAATTAGATAAAAGATATGAAAGTTAAGAACATATTTCGTTTTATATCGTCTCGCTGGAACGTATAATATAATCCTCAAAACTCCGCAAAAAAATAATAATAAGAAGAGTGGGTTGTAGCAAAATATATAAATAATAGTTAACAAAGGTAGGAACGATGTTGACCCAACATCTTGGGTGTTAATGATCATAAACTACCAAGAAGATTAACAGTAGATCGGATACGAGAACTGCTACTTACGTTTTGAGATTTGGCAGCACTGATATCGATATTTTAACTTTGACATTGCCATCATAAAGATTGACATTTTTAATGAAGAACGTGTTCAGTTGAGTTGTTTAGAGATACTTGAAACATTTATATTGACCAAATTCAATCGTGATTGCCATTCCACCAATAAAGCCCGTCCCATTTATTTTATCACTGCTTCTAGATGGCACAGGTCTCTCACAAACAAGCCCTTTACCTATTCCCACTACCCTACCATAGACCAGTAACCTTCCAAAATTCAATACATCTCTACGAGATTTGATAAACAGTCAACACCCAAATAAGAAATCGAAAATGGTTTTAACACAATGTTAATTAGTGGCTACTATGACCTAAGAATGAAACAGGAGTAGGCTGCGCAGTTACAACGTCACAATTTCCAGTCAAATCATCTCTAAATTCACCAACTTGCAGCGTTCATACAGGTGAACTAGCATTCTGCAAGCCATCAATTTCATCTCCCTTCCTTATAAGCAGATTGCAATATGTACAGATTCACTACTTGCTTGAATTTCATCTATTAAAAATGTATTTTCCGATCACCTTATTGTCCAATCTACCCATGACTCCTACCAATTTTCACACGTCACTGAAAATAACAGTTAATATCATCTGGTTGCCTTTCCATAAGGACTATAAATCTCACTTCAAAAGAAAAACCAGGATAACCTGGCAGCAAAACTTGAACACCCCCTCACACTCAACCAAGTAACTTCACAGGCCTCTCCAGATACCAAAGATTGGAGTTCCAATTCAAGACCAATTACAAAGACATCCTGAAAGACTTGGAGCAAATCTCTTCCGTGCTTCAATTTCTATGAGATGTGTATCCTCACCATAAAATATAGAGCAATCATATATCGATAATGGGTTAATGTATGTGTATGTATATACTAATAGAATTGTGTAAGTGGCCATAGTAGCCGGGCATGTTAAATATGAATGAAAAAATCATGGTTGAACCTCGCTATAGGATGAATTTCGTGAAGGTTGTCAAAAATCGGCTATTGTGTCAAAAAACATCGTTAGATTGAAGCATACTTGGGCATGAGTTCCACCCGCATAAATTCAATATTTCATGAACATATCTTTGTAAAAAAGAACTGTTCGCGTTGGATACCGCATAATTTGGCAATCGCTCAAAAAAAGCTTGTGTCGATTTGTGCAAAGAAATGCAGAAAAATTTCAATTGCGGTTCTTCAAAAGACGTTTTACTGTATTGGCCTTTCAAAACAAGCCGAATCCAACCAAAGTTGTTCGCGCACAAGTCACTTTGAAGCAAATGTCATTGGAGCAACGTAAAACGGTCAATAGGCTAGTTGACAAAATTTGGAAATTAGTTTAAAACTATAGCTTAACATCTATTACACCCCAAAAATATATTATTTTAAGAAAAATACGTTTTTCACGTTAGTATTTTCAGTTTTTAAAAATGGACTTGAAATTGACTGCGAAAAAGTCAAGACTGTTATGTTGAATGACGTCACACCTCGCGAAACAGCTGTGTTTGACAGTCAATTGTGTTTTTTAATAAATAATGAATTACTCGTATTATAAATACTGTATAGTTTCCCAATGTGAATGTACAACGATAAAAACGCCAGACCAATTATTCAAGGAGACAAGATGCTCTTACTTTATCAACTAATTCCACAAATTATTTCTGTGAAGATCATTTTCATGTATCAAACAAAACTTGATGTATCTATTTATAAATGTACAAAATCTACCATAATATACCACACATAACATATATAAAGCGTTATGACTTAATTAAGTTAAAGTTATTGAAACTTTGTATTCGCTAACCTCAAAATCAGTTAAGTATTTTCATTCCACAGTGGGTAAATGCGACTTTCTGACTGATAACGGCTAATTGAATAAGACTATGTTTGTTCTTCACATAATACTTACATATAAGTTTTAAAATTGTGAACTTCCGATGAACAAAATTAGGTGTTCATTGTAAATAATTTGTCAAGCATAACGGCGTCAATTTTGGGCAAATTACTGCAGTTTTCTGCGTTAAATCTTGATTTCATGGCAAATTATACCTGTCATTCAAGATTATACATAGTGTTTCGCGAGGTGTGACGTCACGCTTTTCTAATTGGTGTTTAATTTGGTGCACAACCATTTATTTGGCAAAAATGATCGAAAAAACTGGGGAAACCAATCGCAGAAGACCTAACCATAACAACTCAGCTCCCACATCAGTTCAAATAAAAGCGATTTGAACAGTCAAAACATGTTCGACACCCAATGATTTCTTCTCATATCCGTAGATCAAAAATAAACTGTAACCTCAACGTTTTTTGATTACCGAGGAAGCGGTTTATACGTTCAAGTCACTTGTTTTTGGTGGTACCTCAATCGAAATGGAAATGCAAAAAAGATTCCACAATTGGTTTAAATGCACGCAAAAGTGAACTGATTAAAATGTATAATATTGTCTCAAAACTCCTATTTTTAAAAAAGGATATTGAAAATATGAAGAAAATCTTGAATCGATTTGTATTTCTAAATGTGCGTTTTCTTCAAATAAATATACAGATATATATGTCATGTGACATTTGACCAATAACTTTATCAATATAAAAGCAACCAGTGTGAATTATTTTGTATTTGTATTTGTGTCAATATCGTAGGGTGATTTGAAAAGTTTCCGACCTCAACCTGAAGATGTTAGCATTTATTATTATAATTTATAACTTGTAATTGAATTTCAATTTCATTTAATGATTCAATGCTTAGTTTTTGTTCCAAAATTATTTACGTGAGTAGTTGCGAAAATTATTCCAGAAATGGAATAACTTCTGTTGTCATCAAATATTTGTTTTTCAAGGAAATATGCCGCAAATAAAAGATGGGTTCACAGAGAATAATTTACGATCGAAAAATTGTGGGCATTTAAGATGGTCCGCAACTTTGATATCATCGGAAAAATTTACTAAATGGTACCGGACAATTGTCGGATTGAGATTGTAGAGACAGAAAAAAGACAAAAGAGACCATTGGAGAATAAAATAACGCATTACCAATATACTAACTATGCGTCAGCTTCAGCGCGTTGGATGCAGCATTTACTCAGTTTGGAATAGAAGTCCATTTGAATGTAGTGAGTGAGCAAATAAAAACGGCCGTCGACTAGTTTTTAACGAGTTCTACGTATTTTTCATTCCATAAATTTTAGTCTATTCCTTTAAATAAAAAATGGGAGAGAGTTGGTAACTTGAAATGAAGAAATGCCTGTTAGTCCGGTTCTACTCATCCGATTTTCATAAACTTAAGGTTGTTTGAAGTAACTTTTATCTAGCAATTGAAAATATATAAAATCCGAGTAATTTATTTAGCACCTTGAATGCTAGATGGTGTTACTTCGTATATTATAGATATAGTGGTTTCTCTTGACAAATTTTGCTGGAACTATGAAAGTTTGAATGAGCCTTTCAGGAGTGAACCAAATTAAAATTAAAATAATGAGAACCGTATGTCAATATTTTTTTTCTGTCGCAAGATATCTTAAGAAATGTGTGAACGACAAGAATTTTTCATCGAACGTCTATTAGGCTAGTTTGTCCTAGCCATTAAAAATTTACTCTGGATAAATAGTTGGCTTGCTTGCAATAATTTGAACTGTTCTCATTTCATTTAGAAGGCATACACTTAGCCATTCGTGGTGATATCTTATTACAACATGATGGTTGTCTATCACATTATTTCATGTGAGTTCGGTATTTTTCATATTATACATACAAATTTATATACTTTGTATGGATAAAAGTTTTTTTGAACAACATCAAGTTTATATAAATCCGCTAAACAGAGCCGGCATTTTGTCCCAATTCACCTCTTATTTCAAGAGATAGACTAAAATTAGTAAAATGAAAAGTACGCGTTGTTGAAAATTTTGAGTATCGTGAATAGAGTGGCAAATAACTGGATAAATTTTAAGAAATTTTAATTTTATATTTTCAAACACGCCCTCTAGTGGTGTACTTAAATGGAATTATTGACTCGGTTCAAGCAAAATAACTGCAGATAAAACCTGGATCTATAACTGCACTTCTGGAACAATAGTTCTCCAATTATTTCCAAAAAGGTAAAATCACATCAGGAGAGTATTATGTATATTCGTTAGATTGATGAAGGAATAAATTACAGAATATTGACCACATTTGAGAAACAGAGAAAACCCACTTTTTCATACAGTGCCATGGTGAGAATTTACAAATTTTAGGTCATATTCATCAAATCTAAACCTAATTGACTTTTTCCTTTTTCTAATTTTTATCAGATGATAATATTAAACTTATGTGAATGCAAATTTTGAAGAAAAAAGTGACAACTATTATTTAGGAGTCTGAAAAATGTTAAAATATCGGCAAATTAACTTATATTGAAAAATTCCTATAGAAAAATGTCTTGTTAATTTGTTAGGTAGGAAACTTTCAAGACAACCCTCGTATATAACGTATTTTCCAGAAAAATAGTTCGATATTTGTTATCATGTTTCTAACTCAAGATATTTCATGAATATTGAAAATTTGCTCGGAGTTTATGAAAAATATGAATAAAAAATTTCACTTTATGATAAACGAGTACACTGGAAAATGTTTCTCATAGGCAAATATAGAAAAATAATAAATTGGATGAAGAATATCAACTTACCAAAATTCCTCTCGAAATGCAAAAACTATTGCTGTAAGAAAATAATACTTCAATTATCTACAGACGACTAGATATATAGAAATAACGACATAGTGTGAAAAAAACATGAAAACATGCTAAGAAATTAAGTCCTGCCTGTTTTGCGCTAAGATCAGTTTCCAAAGAACTTTCCTTTTGAGTTACGTGTGGTGCGACTCAATTTGATCGAATCTTTAAACTATAAAAGAGAGCTGTAAGATATTTCCTAAGCTTCACTTTTCCATTTTTCATAATTTTTCTATGAAAAGCATCAGAAATTCACAAACTTTTTTACCTCGTAAACCACTTTCATAATACTTATTACTAGTTTTTTTTCGATACTTTGATAGATAGTTAGATAATTGATACTTCAGTTGATTGATATTACCAACTCTTAAAAAATCAGATCTAACTAAGGAAACTCAAGTACACTCCTATTGTAGAGCTTCCCGTGGACCTCTGTCAAAATGTCAAAATTTCCGGTCTAGTAAAAAAGAGACGTTTTTTGAAAAAAGTTTAATTTTACTCCGAAAATCATCTGGAGTCGTTTTTTTTTTTCATTTTCTTCGGTCCAATAATATACAGTAACATATTATATTACTCATATTTTTTTTCAAATTATCATTTTTGTTTGTTTCGCACGGCTTTTGCTGGGTCCACTTCATTCAGATAGTTACCGTTTCAGTGTATAGGGGTGAATCAGATATTGATATTGAAAATTTCATCTAAGGGAGATGTATGACTGTTTGGCTGAGATTTATGTGAAATTAAACCAAAAGATAGTTCATCAGTAGTTAAAAACACGTAGTTACAATGATCATTGTAGACGAGGGCGACTGGAAGAAAAGTTGACATAACTCAACCTGAAGAAAATTTCTGGATTTGATAGATAAACGTATATTCAGGAAAGTAGTTGTATTATAACTTGTTTAGCAAAAAATTGTGGCCTTTAAAGACAAACATTTATACAAGGAAAAAACATGAAGAAAAATTCATTATAACTGATAAAAAAATTTCAATCTTCACAGATGACTCTGCAACAGTATGGTTTCTAAGGAGCTGAGCATCCAAGAGACTGAAAACTGGAACTAATATCCTTTAATCGGAAATTTACGCAATGGAGGATCCTACCAGACATTGAGGGAAAGTGATGAATCAAATAGAATAACAACAATCTACACAAATGACTTGAAAAAATAGAATCGGAAACGGCACAATCAGAAGTTGTCTCGAAGAACTCTTCTGGATTCGTGACACTAAAGTGAGCCTCTGCTTGGTACCTGAAGACTTTGAAAGTAAAGGGATATGTAAAGTAGATAGGATATCGTATTTAATTACCGATAGAGTTGTTGAAAGATGCTTTTGACATGGTAATCAAAGCCAAATATCAGAATATACATCATCTGCTATAATCGCTTTTAATATATACTTTCAACAATTCGTAATTTTTCTACTTTACTAATGTGTACTTCTAACATGACACAAACATTTGAAGATTTGTCTTCAGTTGTTGTAGGCTTTTAGCATCATGCTTTGGATAAATATTTTACTGCACCAGTTTCGTTATTTGTATTAACACATAAATTATTAAAGAATATTCATTTCATTTAGGAATTTAGGTATTGTGAATATTTCATGAAAAATATGTAGGATGATCCATTTGAAATAACAAACTTCATTATTTTTCCGGAAAAAGGAAAGATCTGAAAACAATGTAGATACCACCATAATACCGGTCATATTACAAGTCGTACAAGCCGTTTCCGAGATAACTTCCTTCCATACATAAAACTCACTCTGTATAATAAATTCTTGGCTAATAGCGTTAGTCTGTCCAGTACCTAAAGTGAATAGTCTGACTAAATTGATAATTTTATGTCCTAAAAGTACATTGGCAGTAATTTTTTTACATGAAAATAACCTTCTTCTTGTACCATAATATAAAAAGAGCACAGGATAAAAAGAAGGCTGCCATATTCGTCTCCTTGGATTACTCCAAGGCATTTAATGTGTTGGGTGAAGATCTTCTTCGTGCAATATCTGAGATTCGTCGAAATATCTCAGTTAATATTTAGCCCGCTTTTTTCCTCGTATTTGTTTTTGATATATCGGTGTGACCCACATTGAATCACATGCTGATATTACTCAGATCCCCCACCAATTCCCACAGATCCCAAAGCAACTGAAACACACATGAATACAGATCTGTTAGGCACCCTTCAATGATCCTTCTGCAAACTCCTGCTAATCTCTTCTACAGACATTCTGAGTCTTAGACAAGATGTTATTTTCCTCCACGAACTTATAAATTATGTCTGGGGGATTACTGCAGTACTTACCTTACCTATATAGGATACTAAGTTACAAAAATATTAGACTCAGTTCATATAATAAAATTGGGCACTGTATGGTAAGTTTTTTATATCATAGGATGTCGGCGAAGGTGTTTCTTAGTAATCGCAGTTTAAACATGTTACATTTGAAGATGAGAAAAGAAAAATAAAAAAATCTGGTGGCAAAGTTATAAAGTAGAACTATTTCAAAAGGCGAGGAGAAAGTTAAAAGTTGTTGGCTAAACTGATACAAAATAAATTGAAACAGCACTAACAGATGTCGAAGAGTTGATGTCCTAATTGGGATGGGGCGCTACTGTTGAATACCATCGACGGCCAACCGACGTTTTCAAAAAAACAATAGAAACTCAATTTTTTTTCAACTTTTTTCTAAAGGAGGTAGAGAAAATTTGGTTTTAAAAAATAACTATATTGATTTTATAAACATCTATTATATTAAATACTACAAGAAGCATTTTTCAGTTATGCAATGAACGTCATGTTCATTCTCATTTTTTCACATTTTTCATACGATCTACTACACAGCGCCCTTTTCATTTATTTTTCAAATTGTCACTATGATGAATATCTGCGAATTCCCCATTGGGACTTGTTCCCTTGCAATGCCCATTTATTGTGTCAGATATTTCACACTGCCTATCTTTTACAACTTCTGCTTTTCGAGCATCATATGGTCAACAATTAAACATTTTACAAGAGGGCTCTCCTAGTTCAAGAGACCCCAAGCACTGCCATAAATAAAATTTTGGTTTTATGGACCGTATCACAACGTTATCAGTGGTTTGTAACTCGTGCCATTAATTATTATCTGTCTGCTCATTTAATTGAGCCGTCCACGTAATTCTTCGTATTTTATAAATATTGTCAGGTTTTTCGTATGTATGATGTACAGGAGATTCCTGATTACGTTATTTTTTAGTTCATTTGTAATGGCAAATCAAACACTAAACTTTCTTCTTATTCACCTTTACTACATCATTAAACTATAAACCAATAAGTAGTGGACTGTATTTACTATTTAACTAAATTGTACTTTGAAACTAAAACATTTATCCACTCTTGCTAATTGACATAAACCAAAATACATAATATATAAATATATTATAAGATAGTAGCGCTATAATAATCACACGCACGCTACCAAGGCTAAAAAGCACATTTCTTTTTCTATTTACCTTTTGCCCAGCGTTAGTTGACGGGCGACGGCAAAAAAAGGTCTAAAAATTGAAACCACAATACAGCTTGTTGCCACGGTAACACAATTCAGTATATGCGGCGAACAGATTAATAACAAGAAAGAAATATACATATATACGAGGTGCGTTCACAACATATCCCCCACCTTGGAAGAATATCTTCCAAAATAAACCAAAAGTCTAATCAAAATCACAAGTCATTATTAGGTAACACACAAATCTTGGACAAAGCACGTTTAATGATTCCGGTACGAGTCCTTATTTCTGCTACTCGGCATCTTCCATCAGGGCCAGGAATTAGCTTCACAATACGTCCAAGCTTCCATAGTTTTGGGGCCAGATGGTCATCTTTAATAACCACCATTTGATTTTCTTTCAAACCTGGTTGCAACAATTTAGATTTGGTTTGGAGTTCAGACAAGTACTCCTTGGACCACCGCTGCCAAAAATGTTTTCTTTAACATCTTGATAATCCCCATCTGGCAGAGACGTGAGTCGTTGACCAACAAGGAAATGACCAGGACTCAGGACATCAAAATCATTAGGACTAGGGAACATAGGAACTAAAGGTCTGGAGTTCAGAATGGCCTCTACTTGCGTAAGCAAAGTGGACAAAGGTTAAAGAATATGTTCCCAAGACACGCTTTAAATGGTATTTACAGGACTTAACCCCCGCCTCCCATAAACCTCCAAAGTTTGGCGAATGAGCAGGTATAAAATTCCAATTCACATTATCTTTTTCAAGCTGTTCTTGTAATTTAGAGGATTGTGAAATCAATAAATTTCCAAAATCCTTCAAATCTGAAGAAGCCCCAACAATCGTAGTGCCGTTATCACTAAAAACATTGCTATGGATACCCCTTCTTGACACAAACCGCCTACATCACGCAATAAAAGCTGCTAATGTAAGATCACTCACCAACTCAAGGTGGATAGCTTTGCTACTAAAGCACACAAACAGGGCGATGTAAGCTTCTATTAAACGAAATCCACGATCAGTTTTATTTCTTATCATTATGGGACTCCCATAGTCCACACCTACATTTTGAAAGGGCAAAGAAGCTCGGACACGCAATTCAGGCAGCACACCCATAATTTGGCTTGCTTGACCCTTCTCGGGATGAGCTCGAAAACATTTAATACAATTTCTAGTGATCTTGTGCACTAGATTCCTGCCTCCAACAGGCCAATATTTTTCGCATAGAGAACTTAACAAAAGTGTGGGCCAGCATGCAGAAGTCTTTCATGCTCATATAAAACTAATAGCACTGTGAACTTATGTTTTGATGACAACAATATCGGGTGCTTCTCATAATATTTCAAATTAGAACACTGCAACCTACCCCCCACCCTCATAATACCACAGGAGTCCAAAAAGGGGGTTAGACCAACTAGCTTTGAAGACCTCAAAGACGCGTTATGCTTTAAATTGTTTATTTCTGTCAAAAAGCATTCCCTTTGTACTAAAATTATTAAGGTTTGTAAAGCCTTTTGTTTTTCGCATGCTAATGCATTACTGCCACCAAATTTAGCAGTCCTCTTAGACTTTATTATTTCAATAAATCTTAGAATGTACACCATGCAATTTATTAATTTGTTAAGACTAGAAAATCTGTCATAATTAATGAACCCTTCAAAGACAATATTTTCAAAATTACAAACAGCAATTTTTCGTTTAATTCTTTCAACAAGGTGTACTAACACTAAAGCTCCGCTTAGCTCTAGTCGAGGAATGGTCAATGATTTAAGTGGTGCCACTTTTGATTTCCCAGAAATTAATGAAATCTTGATACAACCATTCTTATCGATACTTCTTATATACACGCAAGCACCATAGGCTTCCATACTGGTGTCACAAAATCCGTGTATTTGGATCTCCACTGGATCCAAACATATAACTTGTCGTTCAATCTCGCATTCATTTAAAACAAAGAATTTTTTTCTTAACTTTTTCCAATAAAAATCTAAGTTTGAAGGCAAAGATTCGTCCCAACTTATTTTTAACTGCCATAGTCTTCGCAGCAAAATTTTAACCAAAACTATGCTAGTGCTTAATAACCCAAGAGGATCAAAGATTTTTGAAATATCTGAAAGGATGCTGCGTTTATTTACTTTGGAAACGTTGGTAGAAAAATTTATATAATACATTAACACATCCTTTTTAAAAGACCAATACAAACTCAATGTCTTATTGGAATCCTTTTCTCCAAAAATTACATTTTCCTCTGAACTAGACGATCCTTGAATACCAGCAATGACCTCAGGCCGATTTGATATACACTTCCTTAAATTAAATCCAGCACCTCCAAGAATTTCTTTGACTTGTTTACACACATCCATCATTTCAGTAACAGAAGACCCTCCACAGAGCATATCATCCACGTAAAATCCATGCAATATAACATTAGAAGCCTCTGGATGTGCTTCAAGATTGTCCAATCCTAACTGCTTCAGACAGCGTATGGCCAAGTACGCTGCTGACCGGGTACTATAGGTAATAGTATTTAAAGTATACTCCTGAACATCTTCATCAGGTTTTCTTCTCCATAAGATTTTTTGTAGACATCTTTGTTCTGAAGCCACCCAGACCATACGATACATTTTTTCAATGTCCGCAAATAACAACCACATTAAACTGCCTAAACCTAAGCAGATTATCCAATAAGTCATCCTGAATGACCGGCCCAGTTTGTTGGATATCATTCAGTGACACACCAGTATCAGTAGAAGCAGACCCATTAAAGACAACTATAAGTTTAGTTGTTTGGCTTTGCTCGTTTAATACACCATGGTGTGGGAGAAAATATGATATGCCACCAATCGAAGTCTCATTTGCTCATATTCATTCATAAAAGGGAAGTACATGTCCTTTAAAATGGGGTTTTTATTTAACCTCCTTTCCAATGAGTAAAACCTACCCAAAGCATGACTTCTGGAGTCACCCAGCTTGTCTATAGAATCACAAAGTGGAAGCTGCACAACAAACTTCCCGTCATCAGTACATCTATATGTGGTTTTATCAAACATATCTTCACAAAAAAGACTTTCTTTTGACATTGTTGAGGTTACAATTGATGGAGGCTCCTCAACCTGCTAGAATTACTCTAACTGGTCCTCAATACTTGGTGTTGTTTTGACAATGTTGCATAATCTAATTGTAGCTTCCGGAACCACAATGCTGCCAGACAACACCTATCCAAGCTTAGTTTTTTGCATGACTGGTTGCTTTTCGCCAAGACTTATTTGCCCAATACAAAGAAGACTATAGAAGATTAGAAGGTCTTAAACATTTTTTCCGAGATTAAATTGGACTGGGACCCACTATCCAAGAGAACCCTACATGTTTGATATTTACCATTAATGTCCATTGCTTGCACTAAAGCTGTTGACAATAAAACATCTGTTATATTATTTGAATTACAATACAAAGACCAAACATTAGAAGTTGTAGGCACAGATTCCTTCGGTTCATCTAATGAAGGTTCCTCCTTCGACTTCACCAAACCAGACTCACTTATTGCAGAGCAAACACTGCCATTTGAGGTGCTCGAGAGGATGCTATTATTTTTATTTTTATCATAGTGTAAAAAAAGACCCACATTTTTTACACCCTCTCTGGAAAAAATCTTTACTCATATACCCAGGTCTTAGTCAATTTAAACAAACCTTAAGGTGTAAGGCCTTTTGAAACCTAACATAAGTGTTTAATTCGAAAAATGATTAACAATTTTGAATAAAATGATCAGAATTACAGAAGGAGCATTTTTGATTAACAGAAACGTAGGATTTTTGCTTTGCCCTATAAAACCCTCTTTCTTTAATGATACTTACAGAGTTATTCATCCCTAAGCATTCCAATAAATCGGCTTTGCCTTTTAGGAAACTTTTAAACTCGTCAAGTGTAGGTAATGCAGCTTTATTTTTTCTTTCCTCCCACTCTCTTTTTGTATGAGAATCAAGTTTTGAACATGCTAAAAATATAACCATTATATCTCAGTGTTCTGTATTCACCCCCAATGAGTTAAGCGGTTTTTAACTAAAATATCCAACATTTTCCTAAGATCAACAGCATTTTCCTTTTGTATTTCTGGCAAATTAACGAAACAAGTTATTATTAACCAACAAAGAAGTATTATCTTTCATTTTTGTGAACCAAAGAAGAAAAGGTATCCCTGAACTCGAGCTAATTTTCAATTTTCCAGAAAAGGTAGGAATTGGAATTGGCGGAAGTTTTGGCAATGCTTTTAGAGCCAGATGTTCCTTTTTACTACCATGGGAACTTAAACCTGAAGAAGTCGATCTTACAGATTCTTCTTCATTATCTAGATCATAGAAATTGTGTTTTGTCAATAAATTACGCGCTAACATTGAAAACCTATAAAAATTATCCTCGAAATTCTGACGTTCTGTAAACTGATTTTCCAACTCATCCTCATCCGCCAAAAATTCTCATTCTGAATCGCATCAAATATCGGTAACAATTCGGCCATTTTTTCTAAGCGCATACCTAATTCCACAAAAAAAGCCCTATCAACACCATCCGTTAACGTTTCCAAGGAAGCATTCAACTTGTCAAAATAAGCTTTAAAGATTGTTAACTTAGACTTTAAACTACCACGCTTTTTTACCAAAGATTTGAACTCTTCACCCATTTTGCTTACGTTAGCAGAGAAAAAAGTCGAGGTTTAAAGGGAAAAATATTGAAAGGAAATACTCACAATCTCCAAGAACTTTTTCTTTGTGTTTTTGTACTTTACCGGTCCGCTCAAATCCAATATCTAAGTAGCACAGCAATCCCAGGAATTTTTAGCATCCAAAACCAAATTATTCTTATCACTAGTGCTCCAATAACACCATTCTTGTGAACCAAAACCAATAACTTGCTGCAGTAGTCCCAATAACTACGCGAGCAATGTGTTTTTGCACAAAACACAACCAAAACCAGTATCCAATAGTTAATAGCCACGAAGATTACACCAAAGCCCACTGGATTCTTCAATATCCGGCTTGAAGGACCATTTTTGTGTACAGGAGATTCCTGATTACGTTATTTTTTAGTTCATTTGTAATGGCAAATCAAACACTAAACTTTCTTCTTATTCACCTTTACTACATCATTAAACTATAAACCAATAAGTAGTGGACTGTATTTACTATTTAACTAAATTGTACTTTGAAACTAAAACATTTATCCACTCTTGCTAATTGACATAAACCAAAATACATAATATATAAATATATTATAAGATAGTAGCGCTATAATAATCACACGCACCCTACCAAGGCTAAAAAGCAAGTGTTACATTTCTTTTTCTATTTACCTTTTGCCCAGCGTTAGTTGACGGGCGACGGCAAAAAAAGGTCTAAAAATTGAAACCACAATACAGCTTGTTGCCACGGTAACAAAATTCAGTATATGCGGCGAACAGATTAATAACAAGAAAGATATATACAAATATACTGGTGCGTTCACAACATATGAAAACATCGCAATTCTTAGTTTTTTTGTTATGGGAGGATCTATATCATAAGTTTCAACACAATTAACAACTGAAAATCATAATAAAACTATTTTTCTTCATTTATTGCTTGGGTTACGATAGGCTTTGTTTGATTATAACTTAAAAATAAAAATTCCAGGCAGGTCACGGTTAGGTTAGGTTAGACAGGATAATCTCTATCTAAAGGCTTGTTATACAATGTGTTACCCTTCTTTTTACACAATTTAAAAAATTGGTAGACTAAATAATCAACTTCCCATTTCTATAGTCTTGTGAAAAGTGATCATTCCAATAGATTTCTGAATTTTTTCTGGAAAAAGGAAAGATATATCACAAGACCATTGTACAGAAAAGTTTATAAAAATCGAGATAATTCCATACATAAAACACACACTTAAATATCGGTAATCAGAGACTATCACTTCCAGCTGCGTTTGATTTAATTGTGAATATATATAGTTGGGGAGCTGGCTACAGAAAACAGCATCGATTTACCTTACACGACGTTTGAGCTTGGAAACGGGGGGCCCGTAATTAGTACGTCACCGGTATTTCAGGTAGTCTGTAAAAGTCGGATATGAAAATGCCAGCCGGTTTTCCCGGGCGAAAAAATGGGCTGGAAAACCTCGTATGGTACACGAGTGAAAACTCTCGGATCGTAGGGTCCTAACCACAAATAAGAACTCTGTAACAACACAAGAAGTTTTGGAGGTCGGAAAAGCCTCACCAGAAGTGACTAAAAAAGTTTTCATCGTTTCCTAATGATTTTTTTTAATTAAGTACGTCGATTTTCCTTATTTTTTTCGGAGGTTTTCCGACCTGTAAGACTTTTGGCGTTATTACACCAGTCTTAGTTAGGACCTCAAGAGTGAAGTAAAAAAGTTGAACGCGTGTACCACGTGAGGTTTTTCGGATTAATTTTCCGGCACTTAGGTCGCTTCTGGCGAGGGTTTCCCCTGTCAAGTTTTTCAGACGAATTTTACGGCCCCCCTGTTTCCAAGCTTAAACTTCGTGTACCTTATCGATGCTGTTCTATGTAGCCAGCACTGGGACTAATAGTTATAAATCGATTTAGCTCAACTTCTTATGAAGGTCCATTTTATGGCTTTTGCAGAAAGTGCTTATTGATCTCATTGGTCTTTTGCAAACTTGTGGGCAGATTTGAGGATATTCTGTATTCGAAAATATTCATATTTGAAGCCCCTCCAAAGTGCATTTGTATCATTTAGACCTTATAGAAATTCAAGAGACCCTCTTTTTTCATTTCCGACTGAAAATATCAGCACGACAATGAAAAAGTCTTAAATAAATCATTATTTAACCTGTCTCTGAATTTATGTTAATATTTTATCCAAAAACTCTTATTTGTCCTCTGAATAATGAAAATGATACAGTTGAAAATTATCATTGGCTCTAATCCACATATTATAAAGTGGATTTCTCCAATTCCATCATAGTATTTCCAAATTATACAAGACGATGAATTATGTACTCTACAGGTCTAAAGTTTTCGTCCATCCTACAGTTCACACAACAAATGAAAATTATACGATCCATTTTGATATTCTCAATATAAGATACATAGATAACAATGTAATAATATTGAAACTACAGTCTGTATTTGTCAAATATTCAAATTTTTGTTCCATCGATCTAATCCCCTATGACTTTTAATAATTCTGTGATAATTTTGACAAATAATTGTCGTCTACTCTGTTCTGTGGTAGTACGAGACTGCTTTGTGACTTCTCTGTCCAATTTATACCAAAACAACACAATCCGGTTGAGGTCGGGCGACTGTGAGGATCAAATCATTATTTTCAGTACTTTCTTTCCAATTCTTTCAATCGAAGAAAGATTAAGATCATTGTAATAAGATAAATTTTTCACCTACATTCTTCTCTAATATTTTTTATAGCCTTTTTTCTTCGAAATTCCAATTTTCCAGCCCTCCAGTCGCCCAAAGCATCCCCAAGCCATCACCTAGCCCCTACCGTGTTTCTTCTTTGACCTGCGCACAAACATTCTTCTTCTAAACCTAGAAACCTTAAACATCGACTCATCACTCTACGAAACTCTTTCCTACCTTCTAGCGTCCAATTTTTATATTCTCTAGCCCACTGTAACTTCTTATTCTATTTTGACGTCTACTGCTACCCTTCCAAAAAGAACAGCTTCTTTCAATCTCCTTTCCACAATACGTTTATCTCAAGCGTTTTTATCGAGACCACTTTGAAGGTTTTCCATCGCTCCTGGTAGATACATATTTTCTCACGTTGTGGTCCATGATACGTCGAAGTATTTTCAATTCTGCGATAATTTGAAATTTAATGAATGAATTGGGGTGTGTGCAAAAACTTTTTACCGATAGTGAATATTTTTGTTCTTGTAGCGTTCTTTTATTTTCCAGTTTAACTCAATATTTTACCTGCTTAGTTCTTGGAAAGTCCCATTTACCTTACGTCATGAGAATAACTTATCCGATTAGGAGCACGCGATCTTGTTTGGTTCCACTCGACCCCCCTTCAATTGAGACTGTTTTGACCTTATCTGACCACCTTACACGAAAACCGCCACGAGTTCTTCGTCTTTTATATCATGTTTCTCAAGCTTTCTACTAATATAACCCATCATATTCAAAACCACTTAATAAGTTGTTTTTAACTAATATATATTCCTCATGTAGTTATTCTAAAGAAACAAATTGAAACTTTGAAATTTCAATACTTTTATTTCCATTTGTGGAAAAAGTCTGGTTATTGAATCGTTTATTTTCTATTTAACAGTCTCGCTCTATTATACAAAAGTTTACAGTTATACCAAAGTTACTACTTCCCAACAAATGCTTCCTTTCACTACCGTTCCGTAGGTCTTTCACTCTGAAGAGATATTCTCATTGAAAGTTCTTACATTTATCCAACAAGCGTGGCATTTAAATTGTTTTATAGGAAAGAGTCGAAGTAACAAGCAATTCTAAAGAATCTGAAGAACTGAAGTGAATCCATAGAAAAAAACTTACAGATTGTGATATCTACTGTGTTATTTTTAATGCTCGAATTATAAACAAAATTAATAATGAGAATATTTTGAGCATTTCTAGATTTTTTGCAGGAAAGCCCTTCATAGGATCTGAACCCTTCTGTGATATCAGCTACAGAGCAATGGAAATTACGCTGGAAAAGGAGATAGATAGAAACAGAACCAATTATTGGGAAAACCTACAAGAACTGAGATAAGCAAAGACTCTTCTGGGAAATTGCAACCAGAGTGGATCTGCAGAATGTATCAACGTAAGTAATAAGAATCAACGAATACTAATAGGAGTTATATTGGGACAGTGTCACCTCAACAAACACCTGAAGATATTAGGCTTAGTTGATAATGCGGGGTACAGGTTTTGTTACATAGACAACGAAACTTCTATCCACATTCTTTCCAAGTGAAACACTAACTCCAGATAACTGCACCTGGGAGCGCTTGAAATAAAAGACGAAGATCTCGTGCCAATTAAAGCCAACCCACATTCTAGACTTTTTAATAGGAGAGGAAGTAACTGATCAGTGGTAAATACTTGGTTCTCCAGTATAGCAGCGAGACATGGCGACCCAATAGATCCTTTGGATCGCATTGTATACGACACCCCAAATCCAAACATACATAAATACATACTCGTAGGTATGCTTTGAAATTTGTTGGCATATTAATTTTTCATTTTTATACGTTTCTGTACATATTTACTCAAATTTATGAACATGATACTTCTCAGATAGGGCGTTAAACAGGGAGACCCAATGTCACCAACGCTAATCAATATCATTCTGAAAGGCATTGTGACAAACACAGGACTACAAAATAAGAGCACTATAACAGATGCAATACAGATAGTAGCATACGCAGATAATGTAACGATCATAGCAAATGGACAGATGGAATTAATAGAATCGATTAACAAATTAGTAAAATAAGTAAGAAATTACGGACTAGAAATGAATGCAGAAAAAACAAAATATATGAAATTAGGAGGGAAATCAGTACAGAGAACAAACCAACTGAAAACTGGCAAATACAATTGTGAAACGGTATCAACCTTTAACTATCTAGGAATAACTTTGGGACAAATAACCAAAGAGAGGATAAATGATAGGATACAAAAGGACTATTAAGCCTATGGAAGAAACAAAAACCTACTAAAAAACAAAAACATAACCAAACAAAACAAAATAAAAATGTACAAAACCCTAATCAGACCAGTAATCTCATGTGCGATGGAAACAACAGTAATAAACAAAAGAGAAGAAGAACATAAAAGAACCGAAAAAAAGATAATGAAAACTATAACAGGTCCAAATAAAACAAAAGGAGAAAGAAGAGCAAAGAAAAACGCAGAAATAGAGAGAGAACTGGAGAAGGAGAATAAAGGAGATAAAAGCACAAAGGCTCAATTGGGCCGAGCACATAATAAGAAGAAACCCAATTGAAATAATCAAAAGAATAACGGAATGGATCCCATTGTGGCCAAGGAGAAGGGGCATGCCGAGAAAAACTTGGAGAAACGAAATACAGTAAGACATAAGACCACTTAATATAGAGAACTGGAGGGCAAAATACCAGAACCAAAAAGAATAACAAAACGAGCCAAAACAAACGACAAACTATAAAGAAAATAAAAATTAGAAAACGAGGAGTAATCCACTTAAAAAAAAAGAATTTAAAGCGCCAAAAGCGATAGCAATAATCCACATGGGATTGAAAGGCTTGATGATGATGATGATAATGATGATGATACTTCTCAGATACTTCCTCATTCTTCATTAGTCCCATCACCTACCGGTTTTAAATCTTCTTATACAGGTTGGGACTCGTATTTATCTACGAGATTTTGAAGGAAATGCGATATGTTTCTTGTTTTCATTGTTTTTTAAAACTGGCCATTCACAATATCAGGTGTTCGACATACATATCTGTGCAAAAGCTGGAGTTCGAAATGTGTTCAAAAATATTGAAACGGAATTGATCCTATTCGAAACTTTCCTTAAATGAGGGATTTGTGTTTTTTATTGTATAGAAACATTTTTTAACAACAGTAAAAAATACATTCCTTTTAACATTTTCAAAATAATAACTACTGTGGTAGTAACTACCAAACATATAGATTTTATAGGTCTCAAATTCAACAAAGTACCAAATTGGCCAGCATTGTGAAACAACTCTTGAAAAAAAAATCTACGAGAAACAAAATTCTCAAAATTTGCTGTAGGCGTCCATTTGGAAGGCTTTGTTCATTTTACCACGTGAATCTGGGCACACCAAATAACTTGACTCTCAAAAAAGTACATACCACTAGACCACTCGCATAGATACCTGCCCAAACACATGTATACATTAGGCATGATTAATTCTTCTTCAATGAAGACTTGTTGATTCTGGTTGTTCTGGTACACGCAGTTATACCGATTAACCGTAACATTCAGATTAAAGGTTGCTTCATCCGACTACAAAATGGAATGCTAGAACTGCGGATTATCCTAGCTGCATTCGAGATACCACGCAAAATTCCAATCTTCGATCAAAATAATGCTCGTGAAGTGATTACATTATTCGTCGTACGAACGGATATTTGAAATTCTACCGATAGTTGCAAATCCTTATTTGTTATAGATACCGGTCGTCTAGAACACGACGGGTCGGCAACGGAGCCCGTTGGCAAGATATCAAAAATTGGCTTGATTCATTCTTGGATGCCAAGCCGGCGCAGCTCTTTTGGGATGGGATCCACAAATTGCCAGAAAGATGGAGAAAGGTCATAGCTTCAGACTTTGAATAACACTATTGTAAATGTTTTTCTTAAATAAACGTTCAAATTTTGAGAAAAAAAACCGCACGAATTAAGTTATGTACCACAATAATATAGTAAAAAATCTAAAAATGTCTAAAATATTCACAATATGTATATGATCCTTATTGATAACGAAGGTTATTAAAGATATTGGAAACTCATTTGTTTGAATTAGATTCACTTATCGTGTCCCCCCGGTATTCCGGATATAATTTAGTACACGATTTCACGGAATGGAACTTCTTATATTATTGTTAGCCTTGTCATTTCTCAACGTTAGTAGTAGTTGATATTAATCTTGAAGAAAAAATGTACCAAATCAATTTCCATAATTTTCCTGCTACAGAATATAAAAACGGTTAGTAAGAATTAAATTATCTTTGTTGTGTACCAATAAATAACACACTATTAAACATAACGTAATATTAGAGCTCCAGTATATTCTTACGATTTATTTGCATCCGAATAGAGCAAAACTATAATTTACCCCTATTATAACTCACATATATACATCATATTTAACGTGGTTGTAAATTCTGTAAACAACCGTACACCGTTTGAATTAAATGATATGTCAACCCTGACATGTTGATTATATTCCTAATTGGATTAAACCCTGTATACAATGCGGTCTATACCGAAACAGGTCGATTTTTATTCTTAAATTCACAATTCACAGTATAAAAATATTATTCCAGTCCAGCACCCCCTATGGATTATAAGCAACACCTCTAAAATTTTAAATTAGAAAGGGGATCGTGTGGCACCTCTTTGGAAAGGGATGTTAGTCCTCTATTCACCAATATAAAGTTTTTTTTACATTTATTGCAAATATAATTATTAATACATATAAATGTTCTCGATTTTGGGTCTCTTCTGTTTTAAAATTAGTTTTTTATAATAATTTTTGGAAGAAAGATAAAATTTGACGTTTCGATATTTCGTTAAGTCTATTGAAGTATAGGGGAGAGTATAATTTCCATGGTGGCTTAATTAGGGCAAAATAAATCGAAAGTTAGGAATGGAATTTTTTAATATCTCGCTTCGTTTTCGAGATATCGATACTTAAAGTTAAAATCAAACGTTAGTTCAAAATTCGTTTTATTGAACAGATGGCGTTTAATACTTCGTTTCAAAAGAAATATTTCATCACCTCAAATTCAATATGAATCTTGTAATTCAATAAAAAAAAATATTTTTCACTTAATTTCATATTATTCATCCTGATACTCCAAAATTATATTAAAAAAATAGATTTTTATAACAAAATGAGCCATTTTTGATAACTCAACAAACGATAAATTCATGAATAATTTGATGTTTTTGATAAAGAATTTTCGGCTCTTTTCCATTATTGATGAAATGAAAAAAATATTTAATAATAGTTTGAAGATTTGATTAGTAATTTAATGTAAAAATATCCTCTTTCGAGCAAACAGTACGTTCTGAATGCTTTCCAAAGTTTTTTATTTTCGTTTGTTTTATAATTGAAAGGTCAGACCACTGTATTATTTCACAATTATATAAAAGTTCTCTAGCAATTATTTTTGCATGATTTATCCTATTTTTAACGACAAAATCAACCAAATAAGAAAAATAACTGCAAGAAATCCTTCCAAATCTACCCGCTCCGAATTTATCTGTCCCTAATTTCCCCTCTCCAAACTCACCAGAGTCCGGGGTCGAGGGGGCGAAGCCCCCTATAAAAGAAAATAATAATAAAATAATCCTCACGCAAAGAAAAAAATTTCTTATACAATTGTAGCTGTGAAAAATTCACGACTTTTTACACTCAAAGTGCACCACGAGAAGGTTAGATTAGGTTAGTTTAGGTTAGATTAGGTTAGGTTAGGTTGATATATACAAATATTAAATATAAATAAATTTTTCAGCTTCAAATATCGATATCTCGAAAACGAAGCGAGATATCGAAAAAAATACCTGATTTCCGACTTATTTTGGGTCGATTTACAAAATGGCATAGTCAAATCCAGGCGCCCCGAAATCATACTCGTGCCAAAATATGATATTGACACTGAAAATTTGCGTAGGTATTTATATCAATAGATCGCCTTTATTATGAACATCAAATTTAAGAATAAAATCAAAATAGAAATTTGTTCTAATAGGAAAAATGAATTTTTCCTCAAACCTTGCATCTCAATATGTAGCAGTCTTAATCAATCAAATTATTAGTAGTTTTATTTACAAAATATTTTTAAAAATTCTCTTTCTCGTTGGTTAGATTCCGTTTCAAGAATTTTTGAATCTTTATAATTTACGTTTTTTGATATCCCATGGTTTGCTAACGCAATTTTATTTTTTTTTGTCGTATCGATGACTTTTTAGTCTATTTAGTCTAGATCTCGCCTCTATTGATGCATTTTTTCAAATTTTTGTTAATAGTATCAATAATGATAACATTACTTTAAGTACATCTGTTGCTGACTACATATGATATGCTATTTTCAAAATACAAAAAACTGGACTTTGGATAATGACGTAGCAGAGATGCCCTCTTTCTATGATATATATTATCCCTGCTATTTACTCATATTTCCTAAATTTTCCAAAAACCTCTCCAAAATCTGTTTCACGAAGACTAAAGCGGTCCAAAACTTTAGTTATAATTCAGTCATATAATTTCTAAGAGTATCTTTGCTAATGTGACTTCCAAGCCACCAGGGTATACAAAAGATTGAGGAAGCAAACATCCTTGCAAAAAAATGAGCATACGTTGGACCAGAATCCTACTATGGCCTCAAGAGATGCCACATCAATAACGAACTGAACGAATGGCTTAAGAATCAGATAGGGTCTTACCAGTCCATACCTTAGACAATCTAAAATATTTATAACTATATTAGTTAAGAAGTCTGAACAACTTCTCGTGATAACCCAAACTGGTAGTTAGTGTTCTGATAGGTGACTGCCCCATGTTAAGACGATGAGCATGGCAGAGGACGACAACTGCGGATCCTGCCAACCAGCCATGTAAACAGCAGAGCATCTACGTAAGTACAATTCCCGAAGACAATTTACAATGATTCGAGAAAGATGCAGAAGCGAACTGGTATCAAATTGCTTATCAACGAAACCATGGGCGGGATATGTGGAGAAGCTGTAGTAATTAACGATTGAAGATGGCTGCATATGAAGATGATTATCATTTTTATCCAATCATAGAAAACTGAGAAATATAATTCTGATCATTAAATTATTAATGTCTTCATCTATTCATTATTTCAACGACTACGTCGTCAAAATACTATGAACGAGGGTGAGAAAATATAACATTTTCTCAAATAACCCTCTGTTTGAAGCAGAACATGTTAATTGAAAACAAATATTAGATGATCCATTTTGTGTTCAGGTACATGGAAAATAGATGAACTAGATAATTTCCTGAATTTACGTTGAATTGAAAAAATGATGACGGCAGTCAAATTAAAGCAGACGTTATTTATCACGACATATCGTTCAGCTAGTGAAAAGATAACCGTGTAGATAATATGGAGTACATTTTTGTATGAAATGTATCCAAAAAGACGATAAAGATATTTTTACAGAAAGATATAAATCTAAGATATAAATCTAACAATCAATTCTCAATTAAGCTAAAGCTAAATATTTCCGATTTGAAATCAACAAACATTTATAGAGTGAGTGAATTAATATGTATTCATCCATTCATTTAATCTTTTATTATTAGCGCGCGGATTTCTAGCTAGTATACCATAAGTAATTTTTGATAGCAGATGTATTTTGATCACATATATGCATGAATTTCAATAAGAGGATTCATAGGACTAATTTTTTGGTGTGCCATTATGTCTATTTTCAGTCTTAATACATTTATTTTTTTAGTGCTAGTTTTATGCATATTTTAACAATTAGTGTTGTATTTGGTGCTAATTTAGTACATTCATTTTTCGGCATGTAACAGCTTTGTTAGCCAAGCTATCACAATACTCGAGGACAAGACACTTCCTCTTGTAGAAGCTGTGGAAATAATCGAAACATTTAACAACAAGACCTCAAAAGTACGTGGCGCTTCAGGAGTTTTAATTTTTAATAAATTGACTGAAACGAATATACAATTTAACAACATTGTTCCTAAATTCGAACGTTTTTCTCATTTAAAATATGTGCTGAGTGATAGAAGAATGGGATTTACTGTTCACAATTTAGAAAAACAGTTAGTTATTGGTTTATTCAAACAAGAGTAGTTTGTAATATTTAAAATTTTATTTGTTCCTATTATTTAGTGTTTTTTCTTTTGCCAGAAGTGAATTTCTGGTTTGTTTAAGAAAAAGTAGTTAATATAGTTAATAATCCAACCCGTAGTGCGATATGGCTGCAAGATTACGCTAGGCAGAATCAATTCTGTTCAAATGGTTACGAGACAAATCGGAAGATGTTTGCGAATAAGGAGGACGAATGCGCGCTAGTTAAAATGAAATTACACAGTCAGCGGTAAAGGTGTTATGCCCCATGTTTTGGGTCATGATTATACTTATCTGCATATCAAAACTACGCGATAATCCAATCCGTAGTGCGATATTGCTGCCAGACTACGCTAGATCGCAAATAACCCTGTTTATGATGAAAACGTTGAACGTTGCTAGGAAACACAGAAACACCCTCCTAATTGTCCCGATTTATAGCCGTGTGACCTTTTTCTAATCAATCTATTGAAATAGACACTTGGCGCAATGTACCCAGCTAAGTATAATGTTTTGTGCGCAAATATAATTTAGACTGGAGTGATTTCGGATGGTTTAACCAAGTTTTCATATATAATCTACCAATTAGAACATCATTTGGTTCTATTTCTCACAGATTCTTTGCGGAAAGGAGAGGAAGAAAAATCATAGACAAGTAGTCACGTTATGGTACTTTGAATCTCAGATTTGAAACATAATTTCGTGTGGTGCTTTCCAAAAAAATATCGATTGGGGTCTCATTCCCTCTGAAGTGAAAAGTGTAGAGATTGAATGAATATTTTTGGCAGCTTCTCCATAGATGTTTTTTATATTGCCATATTTATCTCATATACACCAGCTGACAACTTAACTTGACAGATCTGAGTGATGGAGAATCTAGAAAAAAGAAAGGAAGGCTCAAAAATAGCATTTATAGTTTTAGGGTCCGCGGTGTTCTCGATGGCAATGACACGCTCTTTTATTTCTATTTCAATTCTTATTATAATTTCTTGCAGTTTTAAATTTCTCGATGGAATATCAAGAAATGAGCAGATTAAGACCTTGGAATCTATCAAAAAGGGGTGATTTGTTGCGTGGAGTAGATAGAATAATATCACTGAATCGATTAACTTTTTGTAAATGAACGATTAATCCCCCTACTGTCCTCTATTGATAATGATTTCAAAATAGGAGCCAAAACGTCGTGATTTTTCAAAATTTCATATATAAAGGAATTGTTGAACTCAATTTTTCGAAAGTTTCACACTGATTCAGGTATTTTTATTAACCTTGCCAGGTTTGTCTTGATATAAAAAAAATGTACATTTGATAACATCAAAAATTCGAAGTTTAATATCCCTATATTCTTAATGTGAATAACCAGAACTTCTTTGCTATAACTTAAGAGGCGATAAAGATATCTTTCACGTTCCCATAATTTAGACGTGTACTGCATAATCACTACACTCATACAATTCTCCATCTCTCTTTTATCAAAGAGTTCCTTTCAATATGGAAACGTATTCCAAATAACGCGACCTTCGCATATAATTGTACGCTTTTTCTTTTCAAAATTCCCCTTTAATCTTCCAGAATTACATTTTCAATCTTCCTGTGAGCTTTCTCGTAATTCCTTAACAACTTTTTATGGTTAATCTTGCTCTACCTCCTCGAGCTCAGTTCATAACGGAAAATTTCTAATAGGATTTCAATTTCAAATTTATAATTAGAGAAAACCCCTTTCTTACAACTTGTACTTTTCTCTAAGCGATTTATTTTTCAGGTAGCTTGGGGTTTAAACTAACAAAATGGACTATAACCTGATCAGGAAATAGGGTGAGTATCCCATCAAAGAGGATTTAAATGAATTAATTAGAAAAAAATTTTTTTCTATAACTATTTGCAAAATAAAATATCTAATGTAATGTATAATGTACTTGTATATGTATAATAGATTTGGGTTCTCGATCCAAGGAATCTATTGTATCCCAATAATTGGTTTTGCTCCTATTTACCCTCTTTTCTAGTGTTTTTCCATATCTCTGTATCTGGGGGGTTCGGGTCCCATTAAGAGCTCCCGAATTTATTGTAGGTTATCTTCATTTTTCTTGCCTAGCTCGTTCAATTTTTCAAGACAATTCCAAACGAGTTTGGATTTAATGATATTTGATCTAAGAGCTCTAATGACTGCTCGACTATCAGCTGGATTGATGATCTGTTTGCAACAGTACTGAACTGAACACATTTTTCAATTGCATACATTTCTGCTTGAAAAATGCTTGGTGCGCTACTTAGGATTACAAAGTGTTTGGTTCTGGGCCCTTACACTCCAATTCCAGTACCATCTACTGTTTTGATCCATCCGTATACTATTTAATGATATTTCTTCTCTTTTATTGTATGGTTATATTCGAGTTTTCTTTGATGATTTAATCTCTGAACTTTCTAGGTGACGTTTTTTCTACGACGCTTTCCAGTACTATGTGGAGAGGTGCTATTTGTGGTATTCAGATTAGTTCTAGTACCCCAAACCACTGCCTCATATGTTATATCTTTGGGTTACAACCCCAATTCCTCCCTGTTGTGGGGGTCTCAGATATTTCCAGTCGATTACTTCTCCGTAATTTATAATAAAAAACGTGATGATAGGGCTTGTGGTGTCCCTGTGAGATTTCTTTACCCTATTAAAAAGGTCGACTTGTTAAAAAACGATACTAATACAATGTATATTATACGTGTATGATTTCTCACATATATTGAAACCACAGTTAAATAAACATCTACGAGCTTCTTATAACCTTTGCTCTACTTTTACATATATAAAAACAGACTGTTCCGATTGGTTTGTTTGTGTCCTACTTGCCGCTCACTTCATCTTCTTCCTTCTGACGTTGTAGATTTCAAAATATTCAAAGAAAATTGTTTTACCCAAAAACAAAGCAATCCGTTTCTTCTGGAATGTTTATTTTGTGTTATCTCTTACAATTATCATTCATTTTGAGAAACTTTTCTGTTGCAGTCACTTCAAAAATTGTAGCAAAACATTTCCCATTGATAACAATATTTGAGGCGACAATTTTCTCCATTTTCCTGCAATGTTTGTATAAGTTTTTTATCTTGAGCTGATGCGCGTTTCGATAACCAAGTTATCGTCTTCAGATACTGAAGGTGAACTGACTAAACTCAGTTTATCTTCAGTATTGAAGCTAAATGAGTAAATTATATAGATCAAGGGTCAGCAACGTTCCAACAAAGAGGTTTTTATTCATAATTTGGAACAAACTCAAATTACTATATCAAATTTTTATAGATCTAATGAAGTACATCAGTACAAATGAAGTAGATCAACCATCAAGAGAATTCTCCAAATTTAAGGATTTGGAACTGGAATTTGAAAGATCTTAAATTATATTTGAACCTTTATTAATATAACTTCGTTTTGCTCTCTGTAACTCTCTGTAACAATTTCGACAAATAATCATCGTCTAATTGCTTCCATTTGTTGTTCAGGGTTTACCAAAGATGTGAAGTGAAAGTATGTCACTGCTCTTCGACTTCCCTGTTCAATTTGTCCCACAACAACCCAATCGGGTTGAGTTCCGTCCACCATGACATCTAAATCACTACTTTCAGTACATTCTTTCTTTCCAATTCCTTCAAATACTATTCACATACTAGAATATCAGTTTTCTACCGATCAAGCGCCGGCCAGCCTCATTTTTCTAAGTCGTTTTTTCTCCAAAATATCTCCAAACCATCATCGAACCTCCGATGTGTTTTTCAGTCAGGATTACACAGTCAGGTAAAAAAAACGGACACAATTATTTTTGGTTTGCAAGACATTGTTTTGCTCGACCATTGCTTGAAAATATGAAAAATTTGTTAATGTGTATTGTAATTTAAAGAATGCATTATGGGGCAGGGAGGAGCTTATGAGAGGAAGTGCACCTTTCTAAAGACAAGTATCCATTAAAAATAATATTTTAAAAGCATATATGAATGTAATTAGCTTCCTTACAATCACAAAAATGAAATATAAATAAGCATTATACTACGCCTACGGATGTTGAGTTAGAAAACAATTTGTGCCTATGTCCTAGTAATACTACACCAATATTTGTCATCCAGTTTAACAGGTTCATACTAAATTGTTCTTTTTATAAGAATTTTCGCCCCTAATACTTGTTTCCTACCTATGGCAAGTCGCGAAATTACGCCTTCGGGTAAGTGAAGGTTTGGAGAATCAACTTCACAACCTGACGGAGCTTCCAAAATCGATGAACCATATCATTCAAATTTCAAGCTCTTCAATTAGCAAAATAAGTTCGGTAAAAATGCCTGCTCCATCACTGAATCTCAAGCCTTTGGATTAGTTTATACATTGACTCCTAGAATCAAAACTTTCTGCCTTTGCTTTTGCAGATCTGGAAGAATTGCAGCATTGAACCGTAACTAATTCTAATTATACCGAATTTTGCATGGAAATTCTTTTCTCTTTCAATAACCCTTTAAAAGTATCTCAATTTCCAAGTTTTCACATAGATATGGTACATGTGTATATTATTCATGTTTTATGTAATATGGGGTAGGTACTTCAAAATTATATAGGTATTTGGTAATGGTTTGCATAAAAATACACCCTGAATGTTCCTTGCGCAAATATATTGCAAATGTTCGCTTGGGACCACTTATGAAACATTCAAAAACTGTTTTCCGTCGTTTAAGATTCACTACTGCATTAGATATCCATACTTTATGATATGATGTATCATAAAAATCCTCTAAATGTAGCACAATGTTTGCCTAGTTTCAAATATTTGATGAGACATTCACTTGAGCTAGAGTCAATGATCCTAAGAAATTTAGTATATGTTTTGTGACAGAAATTAGAATAAATAGAAGGTTAATATAAAATTGAAAATGAATTAATTCATTTCAAATTATCTACTGTTATTGATTAGCGATGCATTTCCTTTTATAGATGGCATTTAACGACAAACTTTGGTATAAACGTTACCAGCGATATGGGTGTAGTTTAAACTTTAGTGTAATATGAAACTGAGAATCTCAATCTAGCTGTTTCAAATTGTTTACGTTTTACGATATTATCTTGAGTGAATGTTTTTAGTTTTATGGAATGTGAAGTGAAATCCAGAATAGTTCAAATGAGCTTTATTACATATTTTTACACAAAAAACGGCACTACTTTTCAACATATTAAACGTGACCATCGTGACATTGACATTACATATTGACAATTTTTGAATAATGTTGCCAGCTTTAGAAAAGTGTAACGAATTAACTACCAACCTCAACACTAGTTTATTCACCATTATTTATTGTCATATTGTTACTAATATCAAAACAGTAAAGGATATTGATTATGATAAAGAGACTCACGACATGCACTTCATATTCGATAAACTTGATAATGATGATGAAGAAATTAACAACTTGCATCGTATGGTAAGATACCACCGCATCGAAGCAATGCGACGTAAATTAGTTTAAAGATTTTCAAATCTCGTCGCTGACCGGGGGGGAAAGAAAATATAACATGATGGCATCAGCTAGAACAAAATATATCTCATAGTGTCCCTTTTGAATTTCCGGGTGAAGCCTGATTTTGAAGCATCAGTAAAAATATCTTTAAGGTAGATTTTTACACACAGTTGTAAACACGAATATAAACTTTGTACACCAATATCCGCAGTCAAAGAAACCTCATATTCCGGCTTTATGATGATAACTTTGCTAGCCTCTAAGATCTGTTCCTAACAACCAATATGCACAACGCAGCCATACATGCACCACTCGGAACATCAGATCACAAACTAATTACAGAAACGTGTGAGCAAGAAATAAAAAATCAAAATCTACCTAGACCTCGTTAAGTTTGACTTTTTAGAACAGCATCTGAAGGATTACCTTTTAATGTTTCCTTGAAATGATATTTTCCATATGAAGAGATTTCGGAAGTAATCGTGATAGTTATAGAGGCATATATCTTACTCCTTCAAGATAATTGCAGGTTTTTCTACCTCTCTCATCAATTGGTCTTGTAGCTATTCAAGGGCACGCCTTTGAAGCTTTCAGGTGTACCTGCAGATAGTAACAGATCACTGCCATAAACACCGACTTTGAAAACATTCTGGATTAAGGCAGAAGAAGATATGGTTGAGTTTAATACAGCAAAGACTCAGGCTGCTGTGTTTTCAATGTAAGCTAGGATTTGGTCCTGTTTGGACACAACACCAGCTTCGCAAATTTACCTGCTGGATGTTGAAGTTGGGAGCAATATGTGCTAGCATTATTATGAGGCTGAGTTTCAAGGACTAGAGTCTTTGGAATATTGCTCGCACATTTGGAGCTCAGCTCCTAAGGGGACCCAGAGGAAGCTTAATTCTTTGGAGAAGTGCAAGTCTGTGGAACTAGCTACCAAGGCTCGTCTTCGCTTTTTAAATAAAAAAATCGCACATTCAACTTGTGCTTAGTGTGTATTCTACAGAACGAAATACTGAATTACATATACTTTTACTCAAATTGTCCTACATTTTTGTCAGAAGAATCAAGTACCAATGAAGTTACAAATGGACCAATAGTAATAGAAAATTTGCATAATAGATTTTAGTTATATTGACAGCATCCATACATCCATTGAACGACCAATATATGGCAGCTGTTACAAATATCAACACATGTCACCAAAACGCAAAATGAATGGAATTAGATAAGGTGTATAGTAAAATAATTAACTCACATCGTATAAAACAAAGTAACTTTCATGGTTTCTCTGTTCATCCTCTCCCAACGGATTTTCATAGGGTTTTCGCCATTCTTCAAATTATTTTTTAACAGCACGTTTTTATAATTAGAGATAATTATCCCATTGTACTTTGTTCAATGGAAATTATATTCTTCTTTAGAGAAAATTGAAGGTCGCATTTTAGTTTGTTACGTGGTTTAGTGCGAACAGGCGCGGAAAGAGATTTTCTTTCATATTCTTTATGAGATTTATGTATGAAAACGTAGCGAGCGAAACCAAAAAAAAAGTGAAATAAATGTTATACTGCTCCTTCCCATGGAATATTTGTGAGTGGTTTTCCGCTTTTACCTACTAAATAACCCCCAGTTTTCCGAGATATCAATCCTCCGTACATCTTTTATGGGGGCATTTCAATAGCAACGATTTTTGAACAAAAATATTTCGACCTCGTTTAAGATATCGTCAAATATTGAAGAATTGACGAAACCAAAGAAAAGTGATCTAAATGTTATGTTACTCCTTCTTAAGGAATGTGAGTAGATTTCTGGGTTCAATGTAGCGATATGAACACGGATGATGTCGTTAAATGTTACTCCTTCAAAAATTATTGAATTTTCTATTGATACGTCATATTATACAACAAAAATAAAAAAAAACAATCGAAACATCATCATTATCATCAAGCCTCTCAATCCTGTGGATTATGGCTATCGCTTTTGCCGCTTTAAATCCTTTTTCTATTACTCCTCGTTTTCTAATTTTTATTTTCCTTATAGTTTGTTTTCGCTGCTTTTTTTATTACATTCTTCTCTTTTGTTTATTACTATTGTTTCCATCTCATACGTAATTACTAGTCTTATTAGGGTTTTGTACATTTTTATTTTATATTGAAAATGAACAAATACTGAAAACCGATTCAATAAATATTTGACAATTACATTACATTACATTCACCTTCAGTTGGAGCAGCTTCTCTACAAAACCTATAAAATTAGAAACAGGTTTTTCGAAGCAACCGATCTCATGTTTTCTAAGATAAAAGAGAGTAGCTGACAACATCAACTAATAGACATACCACGCAATTGGATATTATTCGGCGGTACTATCCAGAGATACCAAGATGTTCTATTACAAAGTACATAGAGTATATTATCTGGTAAATTTCAACAGCTAAATATTTGTAACTAACGCTCAAGTCATTCTAAATTTAAACGAAAAGATGGACGATGTTATATTTTCAAAGCTTTAACTTAATGGAACGAAACATTTTACTTTTGGCTATATTTATTTTTGGATGTGCATGGATGTTTGGATGTTCATCGCCAAAATGGAGATAAAATCAATAGCGAATACTACAGTTATTGGTTCGTTTAAATAGAAAAATAAAAGAAAAATGGTCTCATATATCGAAGAGAAAACCAAAGACAATGCACCGATTCACAAGTCGATGGCAACGATGGTAAAATTGAACAAATCACTATCTGGCTATTTGGCTATTCGCTGATCTCAAAACAATGCTCGCCGGTAAGAAATTCAGCTCAAATGAAAAAGCAGTTGCTCAAATTATAGTCTATTTTGAGGCAAAAGATAAATCCTTCTACAAGCATGGCATCGAGTTAGTTAGAGAAGAGTTGAAATGATTGTTTTGCTCTTGAGGGAATTTACATTTAGCAAAAAACTATATTTTCCTTAGTATGTTACACGATTTAGCAACATTTTAATCAATCCACCCACCTTCGTCCTCTACTTTTTTCCCTCTCATATGAAAAACTTCGTCTTAGATTTAAATATTCAAGAAATACTTCGATTTGCATAAAGGTAAATAAAAATTTGTTACACGCAATTTCAAATTAGATATGAGTGTTATTAACTTAGCTATTTTTAGAATATAAACAAACCACACAAATCGATTTTGAAAATGTTCATAGCGTGCTATAACATAAAAGCTTCCAACTTTATATAATCCCTCTTCATGTGACAGTTATATTATCGATTTTTTCATGAGATACATCATATTATAACACTACCAGAAGCTACTGGAAAAGTTAGTTCAATAATGTATGAAACTTCAATACGGAATTTGCGAATCAAGAAGTTGTATAAGGCATAGTTTAATTTTAAATTTTGATTCAACTTTTCCAAATTATTATTAATTTACTAATTGAATCAAACTCTTATTATTTTTTTAATTTAACTATAACCAACTCTCAGTCACATTTAAACCTCCTTGACATGGATGAGGCCTCTCAGTTCATACAAAAATGAAGCTACGATGTAGAATTTATTTTTTTTTTTTTTTTCATTAACAAAGCATATATTCTTGATTCTTTCATACTCATAGTAAAGTATTGTGCAAAATTTGTGTTTGAGTTATATCCTTGTTTATGCCTCACCCGTCTAAATGAGTAATTAATTTATTACAATATCACAATTATGAACGCCCTCTATTTGAAAGTAGTCGATACTGTCTGGGAGACTCTGTGATTTTCCTGTACCTGTAATCCCCCTAAATAATCTGCACTTCCCCCAAAAAGATTCTCTGATTGTGGGATGTGTTTTTTCATTTTCAAAAAGTAACAGATAGTCATGCGTTTATATAGTTTGATTTGAATCTAGACAAATTTTATTTTGAAGATGAGATATTGAAATTGGTGAGTTCATTTTGATGTTTTGTGTACGATTTGAAAGAGAGATTCAGCGCCTCAACGATCTATATCTGTTCCGAATGATGACGAATACGATTCTAGTTCTCATAGTGATAAAGAGGTAGCTCAGAAATTCATGAAAACAGTGTCGAACATATTAATATAAGAAAGAAAGCACAAAGTGGGCAAAATTGGTTACTCGTAAGCCGTATCAGAAGAGATAATATCATTAGCGATCTACCTGGTACCCTCAGAGAAGTCAAGAATGCAGCGACTCCCATTGACTCTTGAAATTTTTTTTGGTAACATCGTCGATGTCTTAGAACAATATACAAATTTGTATATATATATATATATATATATATATATATATATATATATATATATATAAAATTGCAAGAAGCTACAGACAAAGACGATACTACGACATCTAAAGTAGAAAAGGAAACATTTCCAGGCTTATTGTGTCAAGCTGGTCTAGATCATGGTGGTAGGAAGAATCTCCGGGAATTTTGGCAGGAAAGTTTTTATAGCGACCATGTCTCACAGAAGATTTATATTCTTCTTGAGAGTTATAAGGCTTGATATAAGAATAAACAGAAGAGCAGCTGACAAAATTACAGCTATAGGTAACGTGTTTTCGCTAAAGATGTGTATTCCGCTTGTACTTGCCACAAAAGTCAAGAAAGTAAGGTATAAAAGTATTTTCTCTAGTAGATACCAAAACATTGTATATTCAAAATAGTCCTCTACCTATCTACGCTGAAGTGTTCAAATCAACGCAAATTATAGTAAATTTGAAGAGGATATTATTGTTTATTTTCGTTGGTAAGTTTCTTCTTAACTTTGTTTTTATATTATATTGCTTACAAAAATTCCATCTTTATTAATTTCCTTTTGTTTCAAGTGAACTTCCCATTTTTTTGAGGACCAGAACTAATAAAATATAATATAGAATAAAATAAGATAATAGAATAAAAAACGGCAAATTTCTAAATATCAAATTTCGAAATAAGAGGTGATCAGTAGTTTGCAGTTATCGGATAGAGTCAAATAGCGTGAATATTCAACTACATGAACCAAATAGATGCGCATGTTGACATTGTTTTCAGGTCGGGTCTCTACTCAAACGGAAGTTTGTTATACCACTCTGATGGGACGGCATAACGTCGAAATTAGTCAGTGGTTACAATCCTTTGCAATTATAAGCCATTGGGAATGTTTATATCCAGAAAAAGTCGCGCTCCTCAGAGGAGATTTAATTTAATATTCGGTATTAGCCAGGAAAGTAGCTGTTTTCTCCTTCGAAGAACGAAAGACTTTATTCTCGAAATGATTTTCATAGGTTAATAGTAGAAATCATTTAATTCAATATATTTGTCACACCTCATATAACATCGAAATGTAATTACACATACTGTTATTGAAGCAACTATAATTAAAGACTGGATCAGTAGCCATATTCACTAGATGATCTTTCATTTTTCTGAACGTGATTTTAATTCCTTTCGTACAAATGCGTATCAAACTCCCTCCACTGCAATGTCAAAAGTATCATTTCGTTTCTTACTAGCTCATATTCGAAGAAAGTTTTGAAGTATTGGTTTCAATTTGAGAAAGTTACGAGTAGTATATACTCATCAAAGTATCCAATTTATCCATAAAACATATAATAAATTGACAAGAAATACCAATTTGGAATTAGCTTACACAGGTTACGTGCATTCAAAAACTAGGGCGTATATAAGTTTAGTTCTTCTATCAAAAATTAGCTCGTACAAATTGTTAATTGCCAAGTAGATCCAATATCAATTGCACATGTTATTTTTAGCTGATTTTTGAAGAACAGAGATCTAAAATTAAGACAAATCATCAAACATAACCTCCAGAAAAGTTCTGCAACGGTCTACGCACTACTCATCTGTTTGGTGCTAACACAAATTTTATATAGAGACGCAGAAGAACCACCACTTTTCTAACGAAGAAAATGATAAGAATCTCATACGCTGTCTGTTATATCGAATAAGAAAAATCCAGTAATCAACATTTTCATGTCTGATCGTTGGCGTTGTAAAAAGAAAATTCTGAACTAGCTCAACTACTTTTTTATCACACAATTCACCCATAACTACCCAGACTGAATTTGCGATTCGCATATAGTTATCTCATCAGTAAACTCATCCTCAGTGAATTATAGCCCTCCCTTTCAGAGACCTAAGTCTTCAAACCTCAAATGTCAGTACCCACAACAAGCACAATGAAACAAGAGCCTTAAAAAATATGGTAGCTTCCATAGGATGCTTCAAAGAACCAAGTTGAAATTGGGACCGACTTCTACTTCAAGAATTCATCAATTCCATATCCATATCCATATCCTTATAGAGATATCATCATATCATTATCAAGAAGAAACTACTCACCTGCAGGAGTAACAAGATAGGCAGGCATAACAGAAATTTTCTCTACAGGACCTGCATTTCGAAATAAAACTCTTAGACAAAACAACAACCGATAGCATCAGGTGTACCACAGGGAAGCGTACCGGAGCTAATTGTCTATCTTCTGTGTGCAGCTGATTACACTGCTGTATTATCCTCTCATCAAGACCGAGCTACAATATTTTGGGCACTGCAAATTGAGCTTGATGCCATCTCCAGCTTCTATATGATGCTTCAAAAAACCGAGACGGAATTTGGACCACCTTCTATTCCAAGAATTGATCAATATCCTTGCACCCTATCCTTATAGCAACCGAATCTTAAAGTTCATTAATAGCAATTTGCCTACAATATTTCAATCTCCCTAGAGTTATCATATCATTATCAAGAAGGGAGTACCTTCAGGAGTAACAACATAAATAACATGTGCGACCCATCTTACACAAAAATAGAAGGAAATGAGAAAGTAAAAGACATTAGCTTTACTTTATGTACAGATTTCAATGCATTTTATTAGATGACATAACTGAAATCCTCTCTACAAACTCTGCATTTCGAAATAAAACTCCTAGACCATACAACAAACAATAACCTCAGGTGTGCCACAGCATACCGGAGCTAATTCTGTATCTACTGTGTGCAGCTTATGACATCGCTTTATTATACTTTCATCAAGACCCAGCTGCAGCATTTCGGATACTGTAAATTAAGCTTGATGCCATCTTCACCTGGCTCCTACAATAGTTCATTGAAGTGAATAAAGAGAAAATCCATCCACATAACATTCAAACTATAAAAAGAAGAGTACGTCAAATACATCTGGATTTGCTAGAGAGCAATTAGGATTGGAAATATATTGGATAACACAGCGCCGATCAGAGGCTACAAAGCGATTTTGAAATCAAAGTTTATCGCAGTATTGTAAACGCTCCTTGGTATCTTATTGCTCAGAAACTTGCTTGGAACCTGTGAAAGAAGAAATATTCTAATTTTCTCGAAAATATGTGTCAAGGCTTAGCTAAGATCCTAACAATCCGGCAAGGAACCTAATGGTACCAATCCAATCGGCGGAGGCTGAGTTGGCATTATTTCACTTAATAGATTTTAGAATTATTAAACTTAAAAAAGCTTATAAATTGAGAATTAGCATATTATGAACCCCCTTATTGTGAAGAAGGGGAAATATCCACTTTCTACCATGTCCTGTTCATTGTAACAACCAATACTGAAAGAAATTATGTTATCAAAATGATAAGGAGCAATTCAAATTGTACAAAGCCGGCTCAAACCATCACGTCTGGAGCTCCAACCGAAAGAGTGATCTTTTTCCGAATTTCCAAAGCCGTGAAGTCGCTAATAACCCTGCGTTGTTAATGTGAAAAAAACTGTAAGTAATATCAAACGAAATACATAGAACGTCAATCTATTATCATACCAGTTTCTCGTGAATGAGCGTTAACCAATCCATACGTATTTCGTTTGACAGATGTCATTTAACGTTGTACACGCAACATCAAACACGTTTTCACCGGTCACAGAACTTCGAACACAACAATTACTTAACGCGTTTCTTCACCTATGTCTATTAACACTATCAGTATCTTTGACTTGTGGTTACATTTAAAAATAACCTTTAATTAAATAGGTCAATTGCTTGTCTGAAGGTATTAACGGTAAATTTTTATTTCAAGATACCATATAGTGATAGATTACCTCAATAAAATAATTATATCGTCATAATTTAAACAATTAAACCAACTGTTTGTAATGTTCGATACAATTTTGACCTAATAATTATAATTCTTATGATTTTTTTAACAATAATTCATATGAAAGAGGTTATTTTTCGTGAAAATGTGTAGAATATACATAAAGTGATATATAAGTGCTCAATTTACTTATATTAAAGTGTTCGTGCTTATTAAGTAGCTTTATTTTCCAAAAAAAACTTACCTGCAGTGGAAAAATGTCGAAATCAAAATTCGGATTGAGTTTTAACGACGAACAACCTGAAAGAAGCACGGTAGCCAACTTAATGCCACGAAATACTTTATAAAACGTGATATAACCGAAATGACAATGCGCATGTTAGTTAAATGTACGTTCTGTCCTTTCGTGGGTTTCCGGCAAAGACGAAACTTCCACGAATATGTCTGATCTTGATGTGTTATACTCTATATCTACAGGATATATAGGTCAGAGGGGTTAAGACAAAGAAAGGTGATGTAGATTATAACAAAAAATTTGTAACAATCAATTTTCCGAAAAATTGAAATACGAGAGTTGTTTGAGAAGTTTGTAACCTCAACTTTATAAATAACAGTGGAGAAATATATTAGTGCGTGCGATGAGAGTTGCTCACATAATTATACTGTTTGATACGCTTTCCGATAATCAAAGTGATGCCACAAACAGTAGAAAAGTTCTATGAAAACGAGATGGACCCGTATCCAATGTTTTTGATAGTGTCTACAGGAAACTAATACAGCAGGTGATAAGAAAAAAGATATTTACTCGAAGCTTTTATATATATATATATATATATATTTATATATATATATATATATATATTTATATATATATATATATATATATATATATATATATATATATATATATATATATATATATATATTTATATATATATATATATATATATATATATATATATATATATATATATATATATGATAATGAAAATAATGAAAAACTCTAGCCTTAAAATTTTGGCAGAAGATAGATGATTCCTGTACAAAGAGAAGTTATACAAGTTATACAAAAGAACGCTCTTTCAACAACTCAATAGACAAAATAACAGATGAGAAAGATGTGGAAGAACCACATAGAAAGACTACACTTAGAGTAGGATGTACTAGGCTCTTATGGTAAGGGAAGCTTGAAAAAACATTGTGCGGTTGAAGGAAAAAACTGGTTAAATGGGGTTGGGGGTAAATAGCGATGCAAATAATAGAAGCCTAGAAGTGAGTGAATCAGAGCAGAAAATAGAGCTTACTGCAGGTTGTGAGGTTTTTCAGGAGTAAAAAGCACAAACACAAAGTTGGAAATATACAGAAGAGGCATTTGACCAGTCGTTGCATATAGAGCCGAAACCATGTACTTCTCCGGAAACTACGAGGAGAATTTTTGGATAATGGATCAAAAATCTTAACTAAGATACAAGTAACCTTTCCAAACCGATGTAGGAGACCTAGGAAGGTTGATAAACCACGAGATCAAGGACAAGATGATAGATGGTGATTTAATGACAATGTGAAAGATCCAGAGGCTTAAATGGTTTGGAAATATACGAATATACCCTGATACCGGCACACACTATTCAAATATGTAGGCTAGAAAGGTTTTTCTTGTTTTTTCCACTTAAATGTCGTGGGTTATCGTGATAAAAACTTAAGCTTTCTCCATTAATTAGCCGTCGTTTCGGTCTAGTATGATACGACTAGGCAATTGAAATCACCAATAATATACATAGCGTTTCAAAAAGGAACATATTTTTAAAACTAATCATCATCTGTACACTAGATTACTTTTATGTTAAAGTACAACTAATACAGTTGTTTGAGAAACCATTCACATGTGCTTAGTATGACCCTGCATTTATCTATCTGATAATTGGTTCCACATCTTAGGTAGCATATCTTGTGTGATGGATTCGTAACTACTCTAATACGGCTGTTCAGTTCTACAAATATCATTACAAGGAATATTAACCCCTCAAATTTCATGATTTTTCTTTTACAAAGACTGTATCACTAAATTGCTTATGCTATGAACTTTCCTGATTCGTCGATTAACTAAAGGTCTCTTCTAACAACTGATCAAGGACATGATTTATGAAGAAGAAGAAAAAGATTAATATGAACAGATTCTTTTTCTGTTAAAGTTTGGTCTAATATTTTTTTATTGTTCCCTAACACCTTGTATACGTTTGGTTCGTTGATAAAAGTTCACAATAAAAAATTACTTCTTTCGAATGTAAATCAGGCTTTGCTTTTGGGTCACTGGTTTGAACATCTCAAAAAATTGGTATAAAGCACCAATTGTTCATCTTTTGTAATAATTTGCTCTAGAAGTGACGGGTAGCTTCGAAAAGAAACGACAAAACTGCAGATTGTCAAAATATCAAGGTTTTGAACTAAAATCAATTACTTCATATATAGTACACTAACTACCAAGATGGAATCAGTTACATCGAGTATAAACTGCAACTATTCATAGGCAAACCAAATATGGTAGATCCATATCGTTTTTTTATTCGCGAGACCATTTTTCTTTTAGTGGAATGCGCTTCTGAAGTTCTCTATTTTTCTTTCGATACTCTCTTTATCTGGATCATATTTTTCACGAAATATATCACGTTTCAGTCAATTGTTTTTATAATTTCAATAGCGGACGTCCCACAATATTTCTTTCTTCCTATAATCTTTAACAAAGTTTGAAGGTTTTTCATTACTTCACTCCATGACTGATAATATTCTTCAATTCAATTTCTTCACTTTTAGAAACAATTATAAACCAAACATAAACCAGAAACTGTTTTTTCAAAGAAATATTTTCGGTAGCTCTGGAAGTATATAGAAGTTAAAGGAGCCCAATTCGAACATTTTTATTTGATAAGTTGTAGGCTAACCAAGTAAATATTTTTACATTTCAATTTTTTCACATAAGTAACACGATGTTCGACAGTATGTAGTTCAATTAGAAATGTTTGATACCTCCTTTGAGAATTTTCAATAAATTTATGACAATTTTCTTCAGAATTTCTCTTTATGGCTATCAAGTCCTGGAACACCCTGTATGTTACATGGTGTTCGGATAAAGCTACGGCAGTCTGCCACAAGACGCAAGGTATTGCCATGTCATACAATGCTTGCCACAATGTGCGACATTTTTAATTATTGTAGCATGCGGCTCTGTAGCATGCCAAAAGGGCCGCATAATTTTGACCTGATACAAAAGGGCCGCTAGATCTACAAGCACCTGTTACAAGCTTTCCAAAGCATTAAAAAAATTGCCTACAGAACGAAAGAAGGCTAGTGGATATCACAGAAAAAGGACAACAAAATTGAGGATCAAAAAAAAGATAGTGAACGCTCAACGTTTTGCGTATTGCAGACAGGATAGACGAAAAAGGTATAGTGATCAATGAGAGAATGCAAGCAGTTAATATACTGGAACCCACTATTATAAAAATATTAAAATATAAATTGATAAGATAATCATAACAGCAAAAATAATTAACAAATTTGTAGTATGAGCCTAACACAAACTTCAAAAGAAAAATTATGAGAATGAAATAAAAAATATTAAGAATTCTAGAATGAGAAAAACTAATAAACAATGAATATCCTACACTTATGAAACACGAAATAGAAAATGGAGACATACTAAAGTGTGTACAAGAACAGAGACTAAAATAATTAGGTCTTTTACAAATAAAAAACAATTAGTCACTGTTAAAAAGTTTAGACCAAATTAAAATAGACTCAAAGATTGACGGTAATCCAGATAAAATATACGAATACCTTAATGTACTGGCAGCCGTGAACTAGAAGGAAAAAATAGATACATTGGTAGACAAGGGAAAACACCCCATTGTATAATAGAAAGAAGTCAAATGAAAACAAAAATAAAATATGCATTGATCTACCGTGATAAATGGATGGAAATAGCGCTCCAAAAATGGCCACATAAAAAAAGTGATATCTTTTTCAAGAGATTCAAAGCCACGTAGAAAAGACGTTCAAAATTATTATATTCGTTTAATTTGAAGACTAATAATATAATTTAATTCTTCATACTCACAGGTATTGTTGAGACTTTTATATATTGTTTGGGTTTGATAAAACACTGCATATCTTTTAACTCTATAAAGTTATTTTGATTCTCCACTTTTTTGAGCCTCTAAACAAAGAATAATATTCGATTTCAAATTGAGCCTCTATTTCAATGAAAACTTTCTCATTTCATTAATAAATTTCTCTCCTTGGAGCATTTTTCTAGGTCTAGAAATTTGAAAAAATGAGATATGTATGAAAACAATATGATATTCAATACATCAATTTGTCACATGTGACATGTGGAAAGACGATTATTTTCTTAGATATAGATACAAATTTGGCATAATATTTGGCACAATGCACTGAAATATTCTTGTCATGTTAACATATTTAACTTGGTACTCAGCAGAATATCAGCATAAGAAGCCCCTTTCAAATATAACTTGTGAAATAAGTTTTTCACGAGAAAAATTATTATAAACGAAAAAACATACCGGAGTTAAGTGTGGAAAAACCTCTACTGTGGAATTAGTATGAAACTCATCTTTATTTCTGAATAGGTTCAACAACAAACATTTTACAAATCGTTATAAATTTGTACTTTTAACAGCAAATTCATCGTTTTTATGACATTTTCCTGGTCACATTTTATTAATATGGAACCAAATAATTGGTAATATATGACGTAACCCAGTAACGAGTTTCCAACCTCATATTTCCCGCTGTAAAGTGGCGGTGCCTCTAGTAAAACATCGAAAACAACCAGAGCGCCGTATATTGATTTTCCCGCCCTTATTTTCGTCTTTCTCTACTAAATGAGCTATAAATTATTATGCCTTCTCTCATTCTCTCGCTTTCTCCTTTTCCTTCGGATTCGAGAAGTGCAAGTAAAAAAGTGTTATGCCATTGGTTTAGGTCGGCACTCAAATTATCCGACATGGGTATACACAACACCGGCGTGCTATAGTCGACCCGGAAAAATTAAAGGAAAGGGAATCCCTTAGGTAATTTTGAATGTATATTTATAACATAGAAACCTCTATATCCGTTCGTGTGAGGTATGTTCGAATGTAGGAAAAATAAAACATGTAAGGCGTTATGATGAAAATTATTATACAATATGTCTTCGGATAAATAAAAAGGTTTTTATAAGAGATTAACAATTCTAATTTAAATTTAATTTCCTTTAGCCCTGCTTGACAAAAAACTCATTTATAACATACCTCAGAAATTTTTCCTAAATTTATATTTCATATTTCAAATATAAGAACCATTTATTGTGAAAAGTTGTGAATTAATTTCCTCCTACACGAGCAATATGTCCAAAAGCTGTCTGTAATTGTTTCCTAGTAATATTACGTCACTCAATAACTTGTGACTGACACACAGATGGTGCTGCCATTAACAAATCCATATGACGTTTATGAAGTACAAACTTTCAAAAGACTATGTGTAAAATTTCATGACATTTCGATTAGTCAGAAAAAAGTGACAGCCATTTAAGTGAAACTACTTTTATTGTTTTCAAAACAATGAATTCATAGTTATTTATACAACAAGCGAATAAAATAATACTTTTTTCACAAGTAGGATGATTTGACGGCAATTCTTAAGAGTGAAAAAAGTTTCATACAAAATTTTTTCTACAAAACTTTTATTTTGTAATAGTAAAATCAACTTATACTATATATACTTATAGTAATACTTGAATTGGCAACATTTAACGAGTTCAAAGAAATAACATAGTTTTTAGTTATATTAGTATTTAGTGAATTGTTGGTAGGATCGAGAACATTTATAATGTTGGTTGAAGTCATACTAGTTGTTCCCGTTAAAATTTTCACTGCGGAATCCATTTTATTATTTTTTGACCAGTAGGTGCCGCGTTTACTCATAGTCAACAATTTGTTGATGACTTAGAGCATTGTTCTGATCCATCACTTCACTCCGAAATCAAAACGATCATCATCCAAGTGGACTGCAACGGGTGAACTACGTCCGAAGCGTCCAAAGGCACCACAGTCACCTGGGAAGTTTATAGCTTCAGTATTTTGGGATGCACATGGAATATTATTCATCAACTATCAATCCAAAACAGGGAGACAATCAATAGCAAATACAACATAGATTTGTTTGATCGTTTTAATGGGAAAATGGCCTTAGTGTCCCACCAAGATAATGCATCGATTCACAAGTCGATAGCAAAGATGAATAAATTGAACTAATTACACTTCTAATTGCTTTCTCATCTACCGTGTAGTCCCGATCTGGTCCACAGTGATTACTGATCTCAAAAAAATGCTACCCGGTAAGGCATTCGGCTCAAATGAAAAAGCAATTGATAAAACTGAAGTCTATTTTGAGGCAAAGATAAATCCTTCTACAAGCAAGGCATAAAGAAGTTAGAGAAGCGTTGTAATGATTGTATTGCTCTTGAAGGAGATTAAATTGATGAATAAAATCAATTTTTTGTAATAAAAATTTGGTTTTTTTTAATTAATCACACGACTCATTGAATGATGTGTTAGATATAACTGCGCGAGTTATTCTGTTGATAATAATTTCACCATTATTTGAAATAATTCCTTGATAAACTATATGTTTTACCCGGCACAAAAAAATCCAATTTAGTATGGTCCATTAGGTCGATAGGTCACACTCAATCTCCCAAAGTTGTTGTAGGATAACTGGGACATATGGAAAACTTAACAGAAAGCTGCGAGCATAATGAAGGGTGAGATAAAAAGATCGAGGTGGTGTGGAAATTTGGAAAGAATAGAACTGAGAAACTGGAAAAAATAGCTATGTATAGACAGAAATTAACAAGTTACGAGTGAAGTTCTATGAAATTCTATCTTGAAAAGGACTCGGTAGAGCTAAAAAAACGGACACCCTGTCCATACTATTGTATATAGAAGGGGTTCACTGAATCCAATACTATTTTTTCCCATTCAATTTGTGGTAATTTCACAACATTTAACAAGATGAAAGATCTAAATGCATGAAATTGTTATTCTATTTTACTGATGATAGACGGGAAAATGTGACTTCTAGTAAATATTCTGTATACTTCAGGAGGCATTCTTGTTTTATAACCTACTTCAACTAATATTATTCTTCCAATGTTTATGGTCTCAGATAAGTTCTTTTGGTGATTTTTGAATATTTTAGTAGGTCAATATTATACAAGACTTGGCCTGGTTCAGGATTTTTCATTTGCATTTATAATTAAGAAAGGATTTATCCCTTACTTTACTGTCTAAGTTTGAATGCCTCCAATTTCAAATATCTCAAAAACTTTGAGACCTGTTTGTGAAGCTTCAAATATGATGTGAGAAAATGGAGATTTTAATTTAAAATTTAGATTAAAATGGGCTTATGAATTATATATTTAAACAAGGTATTTCAAAAACGATAGAAGAGGTAGGAAACTAAAATATAATTATTTGGTAAAAAATTTTCGTATTTAATAAAAATAGGACCGAAGGAAAAAAATTATAACATTTTTCACAATTTGTCCGTAACTACACGTAACATTGTATTAAAATTTTGTACGTACATTTCATGAATTTTTTTTTATATCTGATTCTCATAGATGGAGCCAATTACACGGTTCGAATCAAGTAGTTTCGAATATTACTATCAAGTTTAAATTAATCCTTCAAGGTAATAACCGATGCTGATATGAACTAATGATAAAATTATCAATTGTGTGTATTGTGTGTGTATGGAGGATGGATGTCCTCAACGATCACTGAGGAAATACGAATAAAATTTCTTGCAGAATTATTCCTGTTTTTAACCTGTTTCCTGTTCTATCATCAGCTGCAACATCTTCAAATAGCGATAAACAGCACTCTGAACTAGTACCATATTTCAAATAGCAAAAATTTGTTATCTTCGCCAGGAGTCTGCATAAGCAACTGTTTCAATTGCACAAGAAAAAGTCACTTCAAACGTCAGTTTTATGAAAAGTTCTTTCTTTTAACGTTAATTCTATTAATGAATATGAAAATCCTTGATATATCTGATACATTTAGGGCATTATACATAAATTGAATCTAGAATTGTCTAAAAAACCAGAAAAACATTATTTAGAGGTGGTTGCATTTGGAATAAGAAATTTGGTACATTTGTTTTAAAAAAAGTAGGAACGAAAAATTACAAATCGATGTGTATGTATTAAGAAAATCATTCTATTTAGCGCTGTTCCACGCCACACAATAGAAAATTGTTGAAAATAAATGCCATCAGCGATAAATCAATTGAGTATACTTTACCAAACATTCTTTCATCTTCGAAGGAGACGTATAACGCATTATTACCGCAGCAATTATAGCTGAGTCAAAATTTAATCTCAGAATACTGATCTCAAAGCTTCAAACTCCGATTCTAATAAAACTGTACCTTCTAACTCACATACAAATTCAAATACAAAGTAATTAGACACTGCTTACAAACCAGGTAATTTCAGATGTCACTTTATCTTCGTATTCTAACAATTTAAACGAGGTAAAGTCAAGAAGTTTTCATTATCTCGTCTTTAATCACGCTATAGAGTGTTAACAACGACAGACTTTTCTTGAGCGCATCGACTAGATTAATATTTCATCAGGTATTATTTCTAACAGACAAGAATGTACAAATAGAAATGAAAATTGACAAAGAAATAATTACGCTTCGCTTTCGTCTCACTCCCTGATTATATCAAGCCTGAACAAAGTGAAGGTTCATGCTATCCTTAATTTGGTTTACACTACTGCCATTGAACTATATCAGAGGCGCGGAAATTAACATAGATTACATGGAAATTTGGAATTAGAATTGAAAAATAAACTTAATATCGTATATCCTCTACTATAGAATTATAAATATAAATATATATGATATGATATATATGATAGATTGATATACACGTTTCACTCAATTGATAATTCAGACAATGAGTAGAATTTATACTCACAACTCGCATAGAGAAGATAAAAAATGATACGTAATGGTCGGAGAGACTGAAATTAATAGTCAAGAAAGAATAGATGATTTCATAGAGGAATCAGCAGAAGACTAGGCAGGTACTAGGTAGATTCACCAAATGATCTTGTAGACAACTTATATAACTAAGAAGATTCAGATGAAGTCATGAGAAACAGAGAAAAAGAAGATACCAACGAGGATAAATCATAAAATGGAGTCAACTTGAAGGAAACGGTGAAAAGCAAAAATAATAAAGACGATGATGATAAGGGTGAAAAATGAATTTCTAAATAACAGCAAGGATAATACAAAGACCAATTACTAATCAGAGTTTGGAATTTCCGATTGAAATAAAAGAATTTTGTATGAAGATTTGGCTGTCAAAAAGATTTGTCCGCGTTGCGATGCCGCATCATTTGACAATCGCTCAAAAAAAGCTTGTATCGATTGGTACAAAACAATGCCGGAAAAATTCACAGTTCTTCAAAAGATATGAACAGCAATGGTTCTTTCCAGATGAACCAAACCCAACAGAAGTTGATCACGCACGAAGCACTTCGAAGAAAATGATGGTCTGGGAATAACTGGACTTGTCTCCGTTCCATTAGAGCAACGACAAACGTTCAATTTTTAGTGGTACATCAGCATTTCTTTACCAGAAATTTTATTTATTTTTTATAAAATGCTTCGACAATTGGTTCAAATACATGCCAAAGTGTATTGATGTCAATGAAGATCTGTCAATCTGTCTATCAGTAAAAACTTGAGTATCAACTTTACTATACTAAGTGCAACACTGTATAGTCGAAAAAATACCTACAAATCTACGTTTCGGGGAAGAAATTTCGCACTTCTTCAAGTAGCAGTTATTTCGAAGTAAACCTGAAAATAATCAGGTCTAACGGCATTTGCTCACCCTACGGAGGCCATTTATAAATATGCATAAGCTCAGATTGATAATAATCCGTTTCCTTAATATCAAATTATCATTTAAATCCTACAGATTGTGAATGAATACCATAACAATTTCTTCATAAATTGGCGAAAGCCCAAGTGAAATATTTGGCGGAGGATCCTCTATATCTGTGACTATTGTAATGCCATTTCATTTATTGCAAGTAACTATTTTTTCGGAAAACTTCGACGCTTCTAATTTCATTTTGAACAAGCAATTTTTTTATTATTCAATATTGAGAATATTGAAAATTAGCGTCACTCATTCATAGAATGAAACCTAATTCTATTAATTAATGGTTCACATCGTATTATCCTCTCCATTTTCGTCCCTTCTTTCAACCCTTTTGCGTCTCTCATATTGCAGTAATGTTATTCTAATTGAATTCAACAAAAGCAATTATGTGAATGCTTTGTTCTGCATTGGATGAAGTGAGAACTCAACATAAGGGACGATCTTCGAATGTAAATGAGTCGAACTGAATGTATTCCAAATCCGTTTATCAAACTTTCTACGGTTTTCCACTCAGAGGATTGTCCAGCTCACTATTACTCTTACTCGGTTTGAGGAAAGTTAATTATATACAACAATCAATTATATTAATTAAATTGAAGATTCGTCGTAGTAAAGTACACTCGAAATGCAAATTTTGAAGGAAGGAAACTCCTATTTGTAAGTAATTATTTAGATTTTATTCTAAGTCTAATTTACTTTGTTTTTTTCCTAATTTTCAACTTTCATTCTTCCTAGGTCTTGACCTCGTCTATCCACCGTTTTCTGATAGTTACAATTCTATATTCTGTTTTTATATCTTCTTTATTGTTCTTTCATCATTTATTTGCTTGAATTTCATAACGTTCACTATACATTTTTCTCAATAAAGCTCTTTCTAAATATCTTCTTCTTTCATTGGCCCATATTTTCTCTTCAGACCACCAGTTCGGCTCTAGATCTGCCTATGGTACTATTGAATAGGTACATAGAGTAGTGACAAAGATATCTTTAGCCCAGGAAGGTAAATCCTACCTATTAGCAGCTTCCCTGGACGTAAGCAAAGCGTTTGATAAAGTCTGGCAAACATAAACTTAGAAAACAGTTTCCTTTTTACCAATTCCTCAAATCATATTCAACAGAGAAACATTTTTTGGTAAGACAGCAAGATGAATTCACAGTATTGTATTCGATTAAAGCTGGTGTTATACTGGGGCCCTGTCTATATCTCATTTATACCTCTGATCTTCCAGCGAAAAATCATACCACAATCGCAAACAACAGAACAGATAAATGGCTGAAAAGTCAAACTGAACGAAACCAAGTCCACTTATATAACTTATACAACGAAACGTGATACGTGTGCACCAGTTAGATCCAGTTAAACGATACAAAGTACTGGGTATTCATCTTGACAGACGTTTACTTAGCAAAAACATATATTTATGAAAAACTAATAACTTGGCATTGAATTTAAGCCAATTTATTAGACGATTGGTCTGAACTGACTTTGGAAAACAAACTGATGTTGTACAGGGCTATATTGGACTCATAGCATTAAGCTGTGAGAGACTTCAAGTAATTCTTACCTTGAAATACTGCAGCGGTTTCAAAAAGTTACAAGCAACGGTAAATACTGTTACATAGAGAAAGACCTTCAATTAATTTCCTAATATTATTTTCAAGGACTGTTTGACAATGAAGGTGAGTTGCGCAGACTGAAAAAACTTCAAACCTGATGATTTGGTTAAAATTAGAAATTTATTATTCATGTGCTGGTTTTTGCGAAAATGTTTAAAATCTATTAAAATTTGTTGATTTTTTTATGGATATCATATGTTCCAACGATTATATGTATATTAGCAAAAAATAATATTTGTCTAGTAAATTCTTTTATTATCCACCTTGAATAGTATGCTATATCGTGTATATGAAAAAGTCTAAATATCCAATTTCCTGCCGTTTTTACTGAATGGAAAAAGGGAAAGTGAAACTGGAAAAGCAAAAGATTCGAGGCATTCAGAAGTTCTCGAAAAGGCTGCTTATCATTTACACAAAAACTACCGACGTATGTCAACAACAGTCATCCTTCTATTCAGTAGTGGACACGAGGAATTGTGTATCACACACTCTTCGTAGATATCTTTTCAAGAAATATTTTGTTGTTCGTAGCTATTTCCACGTAAAGATAAAGTCCGTTGTGTGAATGAAATAACTAGAAAAATAACACAATTTTTAATATAGATATTGTTACCATTAAAATCATTTGAAATCTGGTTTTCAAATTCGAGGGGGGTTACTGGAAAAGCTACAATTCTGATTTTGACATATTGACTTCTGTTCATTTACAGTAGGGGGTAGACATTCTTTCAATAATTTGCAAGAAAAACACAGTGCCAATCAAACTAATAACACAAAAAATATCTGAAAACGATAACTTCATTATCGAAACGCACGTCAGAGAGTGTAATTATGAGTGTTGGGGCAGTTGTAGTATAAACAGTATGTTCAGTATAACACAAAAAATTATCAACAAACTTTCAATTTTTTCTTTCTTTTGTACATAAAAAAGAGAAAAAGTTTTATACTGTATAGTTCATCGTTTTCCTGTACCCTTTCTAAGAATATTTCTTAATATATACACTCAAATATTCCAATTTCATACATCTTCTTCGATGTCTTAACTGCAATTTGTTATTTAGTTAGACTGTTTTTCGATTTTAATATTTTGACTATTCCGATTAACTCGATACATTACAAATTTCCCTAGGTTCAAAGTTGTTCTTACTAGTTCCAGCAAGTGAAAAAACACGATTTTTGTGTGTCAAAACCACTCATTGGAATCTGAAAATTTCTCTTGAAAACTCTATAGGTAAATTGCCAGAAGTTGAGGCATGTACACTGACTATCAACTTGATGCTCTTCGACGATCTTTTCAGTGACTACTATCCCTGTATTTACAGCATATTCACTATACAGTCATCAACTTTGGAAGTAGAAAATGCAGATAGTTTTATATTTCGCAAAATAAATTTCCAGAAAATGATTTTCACACAAGTGATAATTTGATATTGAGCATTAAATATTATAAAATTCTTCCCGTTTAGAACACACCTTGAGAAAGCGAAAATTCAGAAATTGATGACTGACATATTTACATTGACAGTAATGACACATTCTTATCACACTAGCGTCACGATTGGTATGTGACAGAACTAAATTAATGTTGCCGAGATTTACATACAAGTTAACCTTCTTTTTGGCATGTTCTGTGTCTTACCCTTTTCAAGTGAGTAATAAAATTCATTTTGTCACACATCTGGAGGACCTATTTTTTTGAGAGCACATTTTTTCCTGGAAACGATTGAAGTATTTTAGAATTTTATCATGAAGTTTTTTCCCAAATATTTTTTATTGTTCAAGTTTCTACTTTATGTTTATGTTTGAATAATAAGTTTCAAATTAAAATTATGTATAATAATTTGTTTTTGGTTTCTCAATTTCCATCGCTAAATTATTACAAAAACTCGATAAAAGATTGGGAACTAAGAAATAAGCCTTTTTTCAAAAAGCCTACATTTTCTAAGCCGATCAGTGGTAATTTTGAATCTAAATTATAATTTTTCATGATTTAATGCGATTAAATAAAATTGTGAAAATTGCCTTGGCAGTCAACGTCTTGAAAGGTCAATTTGTGTCATATATTGGATTAACTTCAGAGATTTTAATGTCAAATTGAATATTTCTCATTATTTTTCAGAGGATTTTTTGATTTGACGATAATTTGAAAATATCGAGCGCTGTGATTGTCCCCACTAAATACTTTGCTGCTTATTAAATCATTGATTTTGTGACATCCTTGATTTTCTCCCACGACAAATATTCATCACTACAAATTTATTAATTTCTATTATTATAAAAATGCATTAACATTTACATTAATATTTAAATATACACAATAATTACGTAAGGAGATATATCATCAAACTTTTCGCAATGTTTTATGATATACTGAAAAAAACGTGAGAAATATTATGTGAGAAAGTATCTGTACTTATTATAAAATCTATCAGAATTATTTGCACGTTTCTTGTAGTTCAAAATGAATTATTCCATATTGAATATGAGGGATGTTAAAAAAATTAACACACCTTGAGATATGATTATGTTAAAGTTGAGGTATTTTTTCTAAAGTTGGTTAATCAAACTTGATAAGTTTAACATGTCATGGCTTACATGATTCGACGGTGCAAGGTTTTATAATAGTTGAAGGCATTTGAAACCAATAAAAAACAACAAAAATTAACATAAAATTTATAAGCGTTTGTATACAGCTCTGTTGATTGGATTAAATACTTCCATAGTAAATTATTTACAATATTTAAGTGAATTTCACATAATTATTAAGCTTATCACATGCTGTCTATAACTACTTGAAATGAAAATTGCGGTCCAGCAGTCTAAAGTTTAATTAATGAACAAAAAATTTTATGTTCTTGCAAGAAATTTGAGAAAAAGCTTTAAAAGATGGCTTATAAGATTAACGGTACTGTATTCTTCACATTTCTTGGTGCCTGCTTTCTCAGCAAGTGTAATAAACTCAGATTTTAAACTTCATGAAAATATTCATTCATAATCATATATGCTGTTGACATCTTCGTAATCAGCGTTATTTATCTTTTGGTATCATGCAATTAGAGGATTTCTGCTTTGTCATCTTTGAGTTGTAATACTGTTACTTGGTCTTTTTTCTAGTCCGTTCATCGCTTTTTTTCAAAATTGTTTCTTTGGTCTTACAATAGTTTTTCAATTTGTTTTGCAATGTCTGATTTTGTCTTCTTTATTCATAATGTCTGTAAAAATTCCTTGTATCGTTTGAATCCTCCAGTTAATTCTTTCAATTTTTCGATGTGCATTGTAATTATCATGTTTCTTTTGTATTTTAATCTCCTAACACTTCCTAATTGCTTCTTTTTCTTTGGGCACCCTTATTTTCTTAGATCTATTATTAGAAAATTAGATCTATTGTCATTTATGCAGACGCAACTTAAACTAATACTCAAAATCGGGAAAAAAAGGCTTATTTCTTTTGAAAGGGAAGTTCTGAGAAAATATATGGACTAAAAAATAATGTAGTTGAGTTTACAAAAAAGGACAAAATGGACGTTTTAAAAACTGAGTGAATACAGTCCGGAGCGAATGAATGGAGAAAGAGAAACAAAGTGAATGTATAGAGGAAGATTATAATGTACAAGAAGAATTGAACGTCTCAGAAAAAGATGGTTGAATGAGGTAGAGCAAGACCTGACGAGAATACAAGTTAAAAATTGGAAAATAAGGTCAAGGATAGGAGTAGAGCTTTGTAATTAGGAAATCCAAGATCGTCTTTGGACTGTAGTACTAATGAGTCAATAAATAAGTACTTGGGACACTATTGTCATTATTTTTCACCATTTTCATTAACTACATTCACCTTAAACAAGAACATTCAAAAAATATATTTATATATCAAGCAAAATTATCAATCTGCCTGTTTAAATACTCAAACTTGGGATTTGGTGAACGTCAGTTCTGGAAAATTTATGAACCATTGCAAGATGTAGTTAAGTTGACAAAAAAATGTACGTTGTAGAAGCTAGACGAATACAGAAAACCGGATGATATCCGGAGCAAATGAACGAAGAAAGAGAAACAAAGAGAATTTATATAGGAAGACTATAAGGTACAAGAAGAATTGAACGTCTCAGAAAAAGGTGGTTGAATGAGGTAGAGCAAGACGTGGAAAGAATGAAAATTAACAACTTGTAAACAAAGGTCAAGGATAAATTTTTTTTAACTATATTGACGTTAAACGAGCACATTCAAAAAAATATTTGTATATCAAATAAAATTATGAATCTGCCTGTTTGAATACTCAAACTTAAAAGAATAAGAGTTAAAAATTATAAAAACAAGGTCAAGGATCAGAGTGGAACTTTCTAATTAGAAAGTCCAAGATCCTTTATCTACTGTAGTGCTGATGAATAAGTATTTGGGATATTAGTGTCATCATTTTTCATCATTTCATCAACAATGTTGACGCTAAACAAGCGAGTTTTGAAAAAATTATTTATATATCAAGCAAAATTTCAAATATGTCGGTTCAAATACTCAAATTTGTGGTTCAGTAGTCTTCAAATTTCCATTTTCAGGGACAAAAAAATAAACTTGTTTTCGAAGTGATGGTAGGAATGAAAAAAATACTACAACATTTTTCACATGCACTGAATTGTGATGAATATAACAACAATTATATGTTATAAATACGGAACGAGATCAACAGCCCCCATGTTCATTGTGAAAATCAATAGGTGTATCAAACAATGGAATTGCCATCATAGTTTCACTTTTTATATGTATTGATTATAACTCATTATATTTTAAATATGAACGAGGTTTCATAATTCAATACTTTTGCGATTCTATTGTGTGGGATGCTCAAGACGAAGCCGTTTCTTTTCTGTTCATTTTAATTTATTCCACTAAAAATTAATGTTGAAATGAACCTGAAGAATTTAAACATATATGAAAGTTAATCCCTTCGCTCTGTCTCAGAAGAATTTACCAAGGTTGTTTCCATCCTAAGAAAGAAACAATCAGCTATCAAGGCACGTTTTTTTCTGAACAGTACAACCTACAGAAGTTCAAGATCAATATCCACAGGCATTTCCATACGGCAAGTACTACTCGAACTACTCAAATGTAATAAAACTTTTTGTGATTCCTCTTTCCATAAGCTTCTGTACTTTATCTTCCTTTTCCTTTATAGTTCCTTTTTATGCTCATACACTTTTTCCAACCTTCTCAATCCTTCCAAATAATAGTCTCTATGCTCAAAATAGGCTTCTAATGTAAATCACACTCTCGCAAGCGAAATTTCGAGGTTGAGAAACAAGAAAAATTCGCTGGAGGGAGACCTGTGAATACCGTGGGCGGTAAATCAATTCAAAATGTAATTCGTGGATTTTCTCCATAGCAGATGTGTGAGAAGGTACATTGTCCTAATGCAAAACTACTTTCTTTTTATTCGAATGCAAAGAACTGTTTTACATTGTCCAAAAGGCGCATTTTAAGTTCAGATTGAGGTGAAAAATTGTTGTAACGCTTTCGCCTTCAGTTTTCCAGCTGCGATTGGTATGGATAGTCGTGACCATATCGCATGTCCTACCTCTTCTTCAGCTCTTCGAAGTCGGCCATTTCTTCAAGAGGTATCGTCTGGAGTACATCCAAGGCGAATCAACTCAGTACAATGGTCAAGTTCACTGCTTTTTCTTTATTAGACCAATTATTCACTCTAGCGGCTGCCTCAAACTATTTAACGTAATTGGTGTAAGATGTCTTGCCGTCGAACGTTGTGGGATTGACTCGTGTAGAGCTGCCGATCTCTTCTGGTTTGAGTGGTGCTTGTATATTGCATGATTCTGTATATTCGATCTCCTTTTTTTCTACTATAATATCTTCTGTTCTTGAATTCGCGATTATTTTTCCTAACTCCTTGATTTTCTTATTCATCGTTGTCATTTTGTTCTCGATATCGGTTTTCGACGTCAGCGGTAATGTCTGATAAGGAATGATAAAATTTAGGCAAAAATGTCGCTCTTAATAGTCGAAATATCATTCTTCAGAGTTGAAGTATCGCTTTTTATATTGGCAGAAATATCGTTTTTCAATGTCAAAATCTTCTCGTCCATCTTAGTAAAAAGTGACGAGATCAAAATGGAAGACTCATCTTTATCAAAGCCTTCACTTACCTGTACCACCTTGAGTCTTTTTACTAACTTACTCTTCTCACCAGATATTTCCAAATCACGATTCTCCAGTTTTTTTCCAGTTTCGTAACTTTCAGGTAAGCAAGTCTCTTCGCCATGTTAATGTCTCTATTTATTTACGATATCCCATGTCTGACTACAATGTAACGTTTTTCGTATTTATTTACAGTCCTTCTATTCGTGGGGTGAATTAATAAACACTGTTTCTCACGTTCATAATTTATTTACACATTTTACAATTCACCTAACTTATAAATATAACTTGAACAATTTCTGAGATTACTTTTACTAATTTGTTCTTTTCACTACGACTACTTATTTGAAACTTAATAACTGAGTTTACACAATCATTTATATACCTTAATAAAATTCTACAAAGTTCTAGAAAAAAAAAATAAATAGATATTAATTAATTATTTAAAAGATATACTGTGGATAAATCGCCTTCTATAATAAAAAGTTTATCAAAGACACGTCCTTTATTTATAAAAAAAAACAGATGAAAGGCGCCGCGCGATTTCGCCATGTTTAAAATTTCATTATAGCTGGTTTTTCCTAATTATCTATAGATCCCAAAAATGCTGTCTAGACACAATTTACATACTTTTGAAAAATATTTGGAGCTATTTATAAATGCAATTATACTTGTTACACGATTATTTTTTTTTTGAGAACATTTCAGTAAAAAATGATGGGAGTAATATGTAAAGGATAATTCACGTTCATTATAGATTCTGTTATAATTATAAAGGCATTGGATATCACAATAAAATTGGGTATATCTATTTCTCACAGGTGTTTAAAAAATAATAAAAAAAATATATTCCTTCTGATTAAAATTAATTTACATTACATTTACATTGGATCATAAAAATAAATATTTACTATCAGTATTCTCTGATATATTATACATACATTTTTATGAAAAGCAATGGAAAATACCGTAAATTTGTCGACTTAATTAGTATACAGAGCGGGCTATACAAAGCATTCCACATCGATATTTAGCACTATTTCTAATACGAGGATATATTGAAAAATTATTTGCCTACTGTAGAACCAAACAGAAATTCAATGTCAAAATATTTTATTACTTAACATATTCTCCTTTTAATTGGATACATTTATTACAGCGAACTTGCAACATCTCTAGACCTTTCAAAAAAATGTTTCTTCTTGCTCTGCAAACCAGACCTCCACAGCTTTTATTACCTCCTCGTTGGAAGAAAATTTACGACCTTTTGAACTTTTATTAAGGGGTGTTCTAGTAATTCAAACGATAAGTCACGAATTTTTTGCATGGCAACATGAGATTTGTGTGCAGAGGCATTGTCCTGCAAAAACAAAACACCTTTGGATAGAGTTCCGCGTCTTTTCTCTTTAATTTTTTTTCCGTGGAGTGGTCAGTAAGGTCGAAAAGTAATCTCCAGTTATTGTTCTACCCTTATCCAAAAACTCAATCATCATTACTCCATGGCAATCCTAAAAAACTGAAGCAAGAACTTTTCCAGCAGATTTTTGGACACGAAAGGTCTTGGAGAACCAGAGTATCGCCATTCCATCGATTGATGCTTTGTTTCTGTATCGTAGAAATGTACCCGAGTCTCATCCATAGTAACAATTCGGTTTAAAAAGTCTACATCGTTTTCAAATCGAGCACAGATCGAACTCGATGCTTCTATCCTTGCACGCTTTTGATCAACATTCAAACATTTGGGGATCCATTTTGCAGCAATGTTTCTCATGTTCAAATTGAAGTGAACTATCTATCTGATAAAAGCATGTCATGAACTGCATCCATATTTTCGGGGACTGACACAGAAACTGACCTTGCCGATCGGTCATCATCTTCAATGGAAAATTTACCTCTTTTGAAGCTTGCAGTCCAATTTTTCACGGTCACATACGAAGTACATTAATCACCAAGGGTATTAAGCATATCTTTACACTGACATTTCTAATAAGTTATTGTTTATTTATGGAACTGGTCTAGGGTAATTAGATATCAATACATCCTCGTAGTCCTAATGCTATTTTTACAAATCCCAAAACTTTTTCCTCCATTGCTTTCGATCTGCTTGTCGAACATAGTTTCATCCATCTTGAATGAGAAAAAAAATCTGCTAAATTGGTTTAGACTAGGTCGTAGTAGTTTATTCTAGAATGTGCGTATCAGGATCAACTAGTTTGGTATAGGCAAAACTACTTTGTCCTGAAATGTTGAATTACAATGTTGTTTTTCTTTTATTTTTAGTGCACTTTTTTACCATCATAAATTTGTGTTGGGACACATACCACCAATGCTATTGGGACAATATGTCTCAATTATTATTACACAATTATCAATAAATAGTATGATAATTCATTTAAATATTTGTTTTTCCTCTCAAACTAAATTAGCAATCAATATTTTGTGCTATGAATATTTCATGATTTATGAAAATGAAAAAATCATATTCAAAGGATTAATGTAATCTAAACAGTTAATGTTAATGTTCAAGTTTAGTAGTTTGATAGTAAATGATCTCAATGTCCTAACATGTTAATTCAAATTCAAAAACGACGTCTTCACAAAACCGAAGATTTCGTCTAATAAAACTATGAATCCAGTCTACAAGTCTTGAATCTTCCGAGAGTTGAATTTTTTTTTAATCATATAATTAATCATATTTAAAAATAATGGCTAGTTGCAATATATATAGTGAACCTCCTCTTCTAGACTTTCGAACGACTTACTTTTAATATAATTCTACAAGATAGAAATTTTGCAAATCGTTGACTCCGTAGGCGTGACAAGAATTATAATTTCAACTAAAACGTGAAAGTTACTCGTATTTAATCATCTGTGTTTCGACCAGACCGTCTGGATGAAAATATACCAAAAATCAGTGGCGTATGTGAAGCTACATTTGAGCTGGTTTTTAGAAAGTGGTATAAGTCTATTTTTTCATATATTGAGATATTTAAAGGTTTGCGTTTGATTCAATTTAAAAATATTGAACAAATTCGAATCAATTAGAATGTTTTCCACACTATACACATATCTTAATTTAGCTCCACATGGACTTATGATCACTTTGAATAATAACATATTAAAAGAGATGGAAACAGGAGTAAATTTAAGTCTATATTTTTATAGATATAATAGTCCAGTCCAGTTCAAGCATTTTAAATCCCAATAAAAAAAAACAACTTACCAAGAAATTATGTGTAAGAAATACTGCAAATAAACCGCACCACAGAAATTCGTTGAATTTCTTTAATTTCTCATTTATTAGACCTTTTAATATATTGATGCGTTTTCCACAGAACCGGGATGGAACTCAATATTCCGTTATTCTACAAGGTACGAAAAACGTTGTATAGGTATGAGGTTTTAAATTTTGATTTTTAAGCAGCCTCATGTTCATAAGGAATCATTTTAAATATAAAAACTCAGAATTGAAATCAAAAGATGAAATATTGCAACCAATATTTATGATGAGTAATTCGATAATTTCATCAAAAATATTGTCCAGTTTCTACATTTCTTCTTCTTATTCAATCATATTGTTAACTGCCTTCTCTCAATTTTCAGGCTCCACATAATATACAGCTTTCAATAACAACATCATTTAATAAGATTGTTTTTCTTGAAACTTCTTTCTATATCTGTGTCCATACCAGTTCAAACGGGTTTAGTTAAAGGAAAGACAAAAATACAATTCGTTTTCCACAGAACCAGGATGGAAATGAATATTCTTTGAGTTTAGACGTTTCTGTAAATATTTCTTACCCACTTGGTTTTGTAAAAGAAGATCTATCATTTGTTAGTACCATTCTTCTACCTTTCAACGGTACGAGTAGGTGCAATAGTCAATAATTTAAGGTGGTCAACACATTCACAAAGAAACAATTATAAAGATTCATAATTTACAGATTCGTTCTTTTCACTACAAGTATTTATCTAAAACTAAACTAAATGCGCTTACACAACCCCACATTTATCCTAAATAGAATTCTGCAAACTTCTAGAACAAAAAAAAATACAATAAATAAATAAATAGACTTTCCTAAAAATTATTTTGCAGAAATACTGAGAATAAATCGTATGCTAAAATAAAAAGTCCTAAAAGGAAACAACTAAGGTGCGTCTGCCATTTATGAAAAGCAGATGAAAGACGCCGCGCGAATTCGTCGAATTTTTTTAATTTATTATTTCTTAGACCTTTTTATATGTTTATGCTTCCGAATGTTCTCGATGTTTGAGTCTCTTCTGATTTATAATTAGCTTCATTAATAATTTTTCAAGGACAGATGAAAATTTGACGTGTTTATCAAATTTCCATCTGTCTTTAAAAAATTATAAAAGAAACTTATTTTAAATCAAAGATCAAGAACAGAAAAATACACATACACAAAAAGGTCTAAGAAATAAGAAATTGAAGCACATGGTAAACGGACATATCAAAATTTTTAAATGTACGAGTATAAGTTATATATAGCGATTATTGATGAATTATATGCTGTAAAACTGTAAAAGAAAAAACTAGCTCTAAATATTTTTTTTATTCAAAGATCTTAACGAGATAATCTTCATTTTTATATTTTCAATACAATTGAAATAAACTCTTGATAAATTTAACTAAAAATTAATTTCAGTAAAGCTTATTACTCCAGTCATTTTATGTTATATCTTCAAAAAAATTCCTAGTAAACTTAATTTTCATATTTTCATTTCCATCTTTATTAAGGTGTAATGAAGATGTAAGAAATCGATATAGATATCTTGCAAACTGAAAAATATATAGATAGAAAATATATATAAAGATCAAAAGGTCACGAAAATCAGTTTTTCGCAAATATCTCGCGATCTATTGCTCGGAGGTCAATAGCAATTATTATATAAATTATTTCTGGTAAGATTATCTACAAACTAGTTTTGTTGCATGGTTCTAACAAATGATAGATCTTCACACTTTTCTATCTTCAGCTATTTAGAAATCATAAGTAGTTGAATTAGATGAAAATATAAGTGTACACATCTATTATTTTGATGCATGACAAAATAAACAATGTATGACTTGAAAAAATATTCCAACTGTCTACTAAAAGGAGTGCTACATTATTTTTACGAATGCCTCATCCTTTTATTACTCTATCATACAATCATTTTTTAAAACCTTGAAGCTTCTTTACATATATATTTAAAACTCTGCAAGTAATAACATATAATCGGCATTGTCGTGAGGTTTTACTCCTTTAGCAGCACTATTTTGGATGTAGGCTTCAAAATCTGAGATGAACACTATTAAAGGGCTTGGGACGTATTGAATAAATTATAATAAGAAGTAGTAGTTGCGCGAAGGTTAATTAACCTCCAGAAGAATTGTTTCGTCACGCCTCTGAACTGAACAGACCGAGATTATCACTTTCATCGACCATGAACCAGCGTGAGATTCGTTGTACTGAAATGAAAACGAAATTTTCGAAACACCGATACTGATGTATCACAGAGATTAAAGATTCATAACGTATAAGCAACATTTATTTATTGATATAAGGAATATCACTGAAGAAGTATCGACAGCAGAATAAGAACAAAAATTAATTGAACCTTTATGAAATGTGAAGGTTGGAAGACAGATGATAAACTTTCAAAAAAGTAAGGCGCTCGTGATTTACGACTTTTAAAATATTGGGAGAATAATAAGCTATTTTATACAAAGCGGATGAAAGGGCGTAATGACCTTCCGATGACCAAAATTTTCAGTAGATATTCTCGTGAACTATGGTAAACCTAGCAATTGAAGAGTTGAATAACTTAATCTACAACTTTGTAAAACGATATCTACTGAGAAAAAAATATAAATAAATAAAGTGGGGTAATTATCTAGATTAGGTTACACCCCTCCGATTTCGTTAAAATTTTAGTATGTTATGAAGAAAATTAAGCTGAATAAGAATATGTATATGTATATAGGGCGCTGAAATCATCCCTTCAGGTACTTTTTTTCGTATAAAGAATCAAATAATTGTAATGATCTTTCAGTGATATTTAAATTAATCGTTGAATCCTTACCTAATCTAACCTAACCTAACCTAACCCAAACTAACCTAACCTACATACTTCTGTACAAAATGAAATCCAATCAGAAGCTCGTGGCTCTTAAATGGTATTTTTTTGATGAGCTGGTCGACAATAAATAAAATAGATATACAAACTGTATGCTTCATCACATATTTCATTTATTGTCGACCACCTCGTCCAGAAAAAATCATGGAAGAGTTTTCGATAACAGCAACCCCTGCTTGTGATTGAATTTCATTTTGTACCGAAGTAAGTAAGCATACGAAATCGCTTAACTACGACGTTGGTTTCCGTCAGGGAACGGTTAGTTTACAATATGTAAATCTTAACGAATATAATAGTAACTAGAAGTTAAATAGGTAAACTCATGATTCTTCAGAGTCACATTAATATAAGACGAAAATTAGGTATGGAGCATGAAAAAGTGACAAATTGTAAAATTTAATATATGGTTAACAGATCCTAATGGTTTCCATCGGGAGTGGTGAGATAATACATGTTTATTTGTATAATTAGTCTTAATTCCTGACTTAATTTGTAGTAGAACCTCTTATATGTTTATCTCTTTTCCTTTTCCATTTCATTAATTTTCGTTACCACATCTTTTTTGGAAAGTTTCTATAATTTTCATTTAATAAACCAGATTACTGCAAATACAAACATCACATTTCTTCTTTGTATGATATAATCTATTTTATGAATAAGAGAGCAATAAATTGATGAACCATTCGTAATCCATAGGCATACCACTTTTTTTAGTAAAGATTTGAAATATTTTTTCAAGTCATATCTCGATCACGTTACCCTCGAATTTTTACCAAACAGCTGAAAGTAAAACATCGGCATTTTTTCTAAAATGTTTCAGTTTCTCACAAGGTATGAAAAACATTGTGTCATACTGGTTATATAGGTATAAGGGCTTAAACTTTGATTTTTGAAGAACCTCACATTCATAAAGAATATTTTCAATATAGAAACTTACTAATATAAGTAGAGCTACTTCTTGCAAATCCAAATCAGGATCGGAATCAGAAGATGAATTGCTGCAACCAATCAACTATTCAACATCACTAATTTTATATTCATTGAATTTTTTTTCATGGAAGGAACACCAAGCATTCAGTTCTTTTCTCACAGAACTGGAATGGAATTTGATATTTTATGAATTTAGCCCTTACTGTTAATCATTTTTCAATTACTTAGTTGTTAGCAATTATTATAAAAGTCTCAATCCTAACAGTTTTGGTTAATACAACTTTTGAATTGCCCCCAAAAACAGAAACAAAATTGTTGTTTCTATATACGTTTAGTACCGCTAATGAAGCAAGAGATGGCGCTGAAACTGAAACTCGAGTTGGCTATCTAAAGGATGTGTGGTGATCTGGGCTGAATATAAGATAGTGCTTTTTGTTACATAGAAATTAACACAGAACAGTATTATTCATCTCGCAGCCACATTTGTGGCCATACGAATGAAATTCACACCAAATACAAACGGTATCAGGCTAGTGTCACGACTAAGGACATTTTTATCTGGTTCACCATATGATAATTTCTATAAGGTTACACGGATACAATACGTTTCAAAATAGGTTCCAATATCTTAGTATCACTAACAAGACCAGGTCTAAAGCATCGAACTCGTAACCTCAGATTAATCTGCTTAAGAGAATTAGTTTTCTGTGACAAATGGATCGTTTTACGCAGAATATATCATGAAATAAAATATTAAACTCCATTGTATTACAATACTGGTTACCTGATATATAAAGTTGTTGCTAAAAATTACGAGGTCTGGCTATTAAATAACGAGACTGGTTACGAAAAGGGGTTTTATTATAAAAATTATTCTACATTCGAATGCTCCCCTTCAATATACTCCCCTCCCCACACACCTCTCCATACGTTTTTTCCATTGACCAAAGCAGTGCTGGAAGTCTTTTTTGATGAGCCTTTAGGAGCTGTACCATTTTTTGCTTTATCGCTTTCATCGACTCAAATCGGGTACCTTTCAAAGCAGATCTTCTTCTAACCTTTCAAACCCGTTGACGCAAGAGCTTTTGGTCAGTAACTAGATTTTTTGGCACCAATTTATCACAGACTTTTGTCATGTGTAATTCCTCGTGTAAAATTTTTCTAACCGTTTCTTTATCGGCGTTTACAACCTCGGCAATCATCCGGATGCTAATTCAACAATTTGCACGTACAAATTTGTTGATTTTGTTCAGTGTTTTAAGTGTTTAAACAGTCAAAGGGCAACCTGGGCTCTGGTCATCTTCAGTGCCATCACTAAAACGCTTACACCGCTCAAAAACTCGCGCACTAGGTAGACAACTGTCCCCATAGGCTTCTTGTAACAATTTATAGCACACAGTCGGAGTTTTTTTTTCAATTTAACGGCAACTTGAGATTGACACTAGGGGCACCCTCTAGGCATGCAGTCTCGTTATTTAATACCCAGACCTCATATAAAAGTTAATGCACTGTTGGAAAAATATTGCTTAATAAATATTACGATCGTATAACATTCAAAATTACTTATGTTTAAGTTATTGAATATTATTTATAAGTCTGAATGACTCCAAAGATAGATCTTAAGTTTCTTAAATAAGGAGGTCAATGCTCTCTCTCTCTGAATATCTACTTTTATATTTATGGAAAAAAATTAATTTTGCAATAGCAATTACGTTTATGTGACTTATGGATTTCATAGATAATTTGTAACGACATACGAGTCAATAGTTGATATTTCTTTATTATATACAGTGTATTTTCTTTTGAAAGGTGATAGTTGGACTGGTGAATTTTTGAGCGTAAAAATGAACTATAGGCCTATTCCAGTAACTATTCTTTAAAAAAATAAGGCTAATGGATGACATACACATGTTCAAATTGTCTGAAGAGTATGAAAGAAGATCTGAAATGGATATTGTCAGTTTATTTCGAATGCCGGCAACTACGGCGTTCAAACATAAACAGACCCCATCAAAAGTAAATGTCTGGGCTGGTATTTTGGGAAACCACATAGTTGGACTCCTTTTTTTGAACTTTAATATCACCGGTGTATACTTCAGGCAATTCACCCGTAATAGATCAGCTTGATTACTGAATCTAACACTATAGGAGTGGAATCTGGAAAATGAGTATCTAGGAACAGTGACATTGCTTCACCGTTTGTGCTAGACCAGATACCATTTTCCAGTTTAAACTTGCCTATTCCACTGTTATCGTCCTTTGCTAGGACTTAAAATGCTCCTGGTATAAAATTAAAAACAAGACTAAATAGACCACACCAAAAACGAAGAAGATAAGAGAATCAATTAAGATGGTTCGAATTAGCGAAGAAAGAAGAATATTAGAAGCCAGAATATTAAGAGCGAGAAAAGACCTGGATAGATGAAATCAACAAAGCAACTGGGATTGAGGAAATACGCTAAAATAGGTACAACCATAAACAAGAAATAGAAAGAATTATGAAAGAAAGAATTTTTACATCTGTAAGGGTTTATTGACATCAATCAGTATTGAGTAAGAAGTAATATTTCTAGTTTAAAAATGCCCCCCGTATAATTTTTATCATTAAAATATGATAATGATTCTAAATTGAAGATTCCATATTGCAATCTGTAACCAATTTGTAGATAATTTTCGTTAAGGTTTCGATTTCACTGGTGTTACTTGAAAATGATAGTTATTTTAGAATGATTATAAATTTAGCAATAGTAACGTTAAACAAACTAATGCTTCTTTAATGCGTTCTATTGCAACAAATAAAAACTGAAAATACTGGGAGAGTACGGCGATAAAGTGGGGACCTTATATTCAACAGTATACAATCTCTGACTTCTTGTTCAATTCCAACATACGCGGAATTGAAGTGAAAGATCTCATAGGTGAAATTGATACGGTAACGAGAGACTGTATAGTTTACGATATCGGTGTTAATCGTTTTGGATGAAAAACAAAATGGCCGTCCCTTGGGCCCTTTTTTTAATTGGAATTGTGTCAGCTGCAGTTGGTAAGCAATTTATTTAATAATTCCATTGCACGTCATCAAAAAGATAAATGTAATACCGATGAAAAGCAGTTTTTCGAGCCAAAAAAATTGTTATTATCAATCAAGAAGAAATACAACCTCAAATTCTATTACTTTTTAATAACATAATTGATTTATTATACTTTGATCTTTATCAAAAAGTCAATGTTTGAATTTGGCTGAATAGAAAGTTTTAAACACTCTATTTTAAAATTTATTTTCATTTAATTCAACTATTTGTTTGAAATAAGTTCGTACACTATGTGATTAATCGTTGAATTTGTCCAGTTTATCTACTTAAGTTAGTTTAACAAATATCTTCTGGTTTATTTAAAAAAAAGTCCGAAACTAATATTCCACAAGGTTAAAGATATTTGTACGAATGTACCCCACGTACAGTATGTGGGATACCTTCGTATTCGATGGGTTAGATTCATAAGGGTAGTTAAAAAGCCAATTAAAGCCGTTAAATTATCTATTATTTATTATAAAAATATTTATTTATCGAGGTACTAACCTAATAAAATGTAACTTGAATCATAGTCGATAAATCTTTCTTTTAAAAATAACAAAAAATAAAATCTTTCATCCTTAGTCCTTATTAATAGCTTCAAGCTTTACAATTAGTCTAATGGATATGTTAACAATCATTTTATATGACATTGTTGTACAATTAAAACTTAAAGTAAGTATTTATAAATTTGATTGTTAATTATTTAAATTAACTACAAAAGTAAAATATCTTGCTGTTATAGCTGTAGAGACCCTTGCTCGTGGTTGACAATCAGAGAGAATCATGGCTGATATACAGAGTATTTGGATCTTCTTTATCAGGGACAAAGAATGACCATGATTATCCCGGTTTCTTCAGAAAATAAGATATTCTGTACCCGAATAATGACTGAGACCTTTTCCTATGTAATAAACAGTAATTTTTTTTCAAACTTTACGAAAACATAACGATTATCTTTAATATTCACTGGTATCACCCTTAAATTAGAATTGATACTACAATCATCAGTTTCTTCGTCCATTTCTAAATAAATTCCCTGAATCTTCATCGCTTCCTATTTACTCAACTTTATTTTTCTTTTGTCTCGAATTAAGTTCGTTTAAGTTCGTTCAAACTACGTTTCACTGCTTTGTGTCTGTCTTTCTTGTTCTGCTTAATTTTTTTCAGTTCTTTTTATCTATGTACCTTTCCTGATTCAATTTCTTCTGGTTTATCTGTACATATACGGGATTAACCAGATTTTCTTGCTTTATTAGTTTTTTTTATATTAATTATCTGATTGATTTCATAACAAATATTTATTTTGTCAGAAGAAAAATAATCCTAGAAAAATCTAAGGGGGAACATGTCTAGCCCGGTCTAACTGTTAGAATGCACCCCTCGCCTCTTGTTATATATATACTATATAGGGTGTCCCACGACGAGTTAAAACTATCCGTATATGGCAAAATACTCATAGTGAAATCGTGAACAATTCTAGGCTTAGGTTTTCCAATACGATCATTTCAACTAAAATATTTTCAACCTACCGGAAGTCTACTGTTATTTTGTTATTTTAAATAAAACACCCTATATATTAATACATTTTTGAAATTTACGTGAGATTTAAGTATACTTTTGTTTAAAGCTTTTTTTCTAAAAAAATTTGACCGTTGCAGACCCTCTTAAATTATTTTTTCACGAAGATACCCTTAATCTGTTGAAAAATTTTTCATTCCATACAGGGTGTGTATAAAAAATGTTCAAAGTTTAAGTTCATAAATATGAAATTTCTTTATTTTTTTCAATAGAATTACCCAGTTTTTATCTATTTTAATACATTCAGGGATAAAAATTGATGTATACTTTCCTATACCTAATCCTTACTGTTATCCAGATATTAAATGTTTTCTGTAAATCTTCACAGATGCTGGTGTAGTACAAATTTTATTTATTCGTTATTAAGTTGAGAACGAGCTATTTTAAAGATTTTCGGAAGTATCAACAATTGACAACTTTTTTTTCAGACCTCGACAAGATAAAGAAAAATACTTTTCTATTTCCTAGTGCTCGTCGGGTCAAAATAAAATTTCCAGAAAATATTTAATATCTGAATAAGGTTAAGGTTTATGTATAGAAAAGTATACATGAATTATTTCTTACTCCTGAATGCATTTTAATAGAAAAAACCGGGTGGTTCGGCTTAAAAAAATAAGGAAATTTGATATTTATGAAGTTAAATTTTGAAATGGAAAATTTTTAACATATATTCAAATACGTCTAGCCTTGTTCAAAGCATTTGTATAGAAACTATTTTCATATCTTTAAGAGTATCCTAGTAAAAAAATAATTTAAAATGGTCTGCAACGGTCACATTTTTTACAAAAAAAATTAATAACTCTAAAAGTATGCGTTTTTCGGAAAAACTTTTCAGACAAAAGTATACTAAAATTTTACGTAGATTTCCAAAATGTATTCAAAATAACAAAGTAACTGTCGTAGAACCGGAAACCGGCTGTCTTTCAAAATATTTTTGTTTGAAATATCTATTCGAAAACCCAAAACCCAAACAAATTTTCATGATTTTACTATAAGTATTTTGCCATATACAGATCAAAATATACAATGTTAATATTAGTCAATCATCACCATTTTGTCAAACATATTCTACTTACAATTACGATATAAAAAATACACTAACCGCGTGCGTAAACACGTTACGTCTTGTCAGCTGATCACCGTAGAGCGACGGGTGTGACACAAATAAAAGCTTGTTTGTGTGCCGTTTAGTTTTGGTGTTCTTCTCTTTGTATCGGTTCTCCGTTTTAATCGTTTTTACTTTTAGGTGCCTTACATCTTAGATTTTCAGTCGTTCCTTTTCAACATCAAAGTACTCCCTCCACCGTTTTATGATTTCTTCATCTTGTCTCAAAACACAATTTTTTTTTGTTTCACCTGGTTCGATTCCCCATTTCTTATTATTTTTAGAACTTTGAAGCTTACTTTCTGATTTCTTTTACTGTCTTCTATTATCTTGTTACCAAAATCTTCCTATGCTCTTTTTTCGCTGCGATAACCATTTCTTCAACTTCTCTTCTTTGATTCCACATCTATTGTATTCATACTCTTACTATTTGATCTTACCATATTTCCTTTCCTTTTTCCTTTTTCTGTGTATTCTTCAAATTTTTCAACTACTTTCTTCTCTCTTATTTTATGTTATTCTTTATTTTTTTTTTCTCTAATTTGGGTTTCGTCTATCCCGCTATTTTCATATTGAGTTTTGCTCTCAAAAGATAATGGTCGATGTATATCTCTGCACTTCGCATGACTCTAAATCTTTTATAGTACTTTGTTCATCCTGTACCTGTAACTTGATATCTAAGTCCATGCAAACTTCCGAAAGCAGAATAGATAAATTTTTCATTCACAAAGGAAATCGTGTGATCAAAAATTGCAAAATAGAAACTAGGTTTAACTTTATGTTTGACTAAATTTCAAATAAATATTTGTTTGTTTGTGTGTTTGTTAGTTTTCTACCTTATTGGGATGGATATTTTCCAAACATGTGTGATCTAGAGTGATCTCAACAATACACAAAGAATGTTGTTAAAAAGTAGAGTAGATACCAAAAGTAGATGACTTCAGTTTTTCGGATTTCTGTAATATTATATAAAACATTTTTTTCAAATAATTCAGACCATAATAACTTATTAACAAATATTTTTATCAGTACATATTCTATATTTTCAGTCTAGCTAGCTTAGTAGTAACTGATTTTAGAATGGATCTTTATTCATTACGAATACCAACATTAGAATAACCGAATTCGTTATCATTAAGAAGTTAGCAAAATATTTAAAAAGCCCTGGTCCAAAAATAAGATATAGGTTATAAAACTCAACTCAAAACTCTACAAAAAGCTATTTTTTGAGAAAAAAATAGGTTCCAATCGAACATCAAACTATTAAGAAACCAGTATCCGTATACAAGCTGCCTTAAATACTAAATCTTATCGTATACAATAACTAAAAATAACAAATATACAATATATACAAAATAATAATAATAATAATAAAATTGATATTTATGTTCGTTTAGAGTCACATCACTATTAGATAAAAGTAAATTATTTGAAATGATACGTTGTTAATGGGGGTTCAATGTCTATTTGTAGATCTGGAATATTTGGATTCACTTAACTATGTGGTTGGTTCCTATTAGGAGGGGTCAGTGTCAACCTGCTTTGAGTAATAAATATAAATGCAATAAAAACTATGAATAATTATAAAACTAGTAGAGAAGGGACACTTTAAATCACTTAACTATATGATAAACAGGTCTTAATAGAGTAGTGAGATAATTTTTTAGCTGATTCAAAGCAGTATTGAAAATCTATTCAAATCACGCCAGAAGTATGAGGACTCAATGATTTGACACAAACATATATACAATTGAAGGAGACAAAGTTCATGTGAAATTGAGGCTCTCCCTTTTTCCTCATTGTTTAATACACACCGAATCTGTATCAAGTCTGGTTTTTCATATATTTAATAACATAAATTGTAAAGAAGTCTTTGCTAGCTATATTACGAGCGGTTTCTTATTAAGAACGTGGCAATGAAACACCAAAGTCGACTAACTTCAATATGTTTTCCGAGCTTTCGAATACTTATGTATTCATCGTCTGGGAAATAATTAATTAACATTTTTGATGGTTTTGAATCGTATTAATTCTTGTAAGAATTTTAAATTCATAGATTTCAAAATTCAATATTCAAATTGATGTTGATAGAAATATTTAATGATATATTATTCCTTTTAAGATTCATTATTTATAAAAAAGCCTTTTCTTTTAATTATTACTTATTCAATTAACAACACACATCGTAATATCAAGTAATAACTATAAACTGGAAGACGTTTTCATCACTGATTGTCCATTCAATTAATGTAAAAGTACCTTCTCGTTCGTAAGATACTTAACTTTCATAATTAATGACATAGTTTTTTATGTATCTTATAGACTTTCAAGCACGTTTACATCACTCATTCAAATGCATCATAAAATTTATTATAAGAAACAAATTAAACAAAAACATTTTTTCATCAGCACTTAATTTGAAATACTCTAAAAAATGATTATGACAAAGTTGAAAAACATATGAACATTTATACCCTTGGCCTAATAAAGAAAGCACAAAAATTTTGGTAAAAAATATATTTATTTTTCAGCGTAATCTCCTTTTAGCTCCATAAACTTTTCCCAACGATGTTCATTAAGTTCGATACCCTTTTTATAATAACAAACTTTATAATAACAAGCTTTTCAAAAAATACATTAACTGCCGATATCATTGTTGAAAAATCTTTGACCACCGAGCCTGGGAACAGAAAATAATCGGAGTGGGCTAAATCTGGCGAATAGGGTGCATGTGGTAGCAATTCACACTTTAATTCATTAATTTTGGTATACACATATCTGTGAGCTGGTGCATTGTCTTGATGAAAGAACAGTTTTTTTTTAGCCAAATGCGGCCTTTTTTGCTTAATTTCTCTGCTCAAACGTTGAATTAAGTTCGCATAATACTCGCCGTTAATAGTTTTCCTTTTTTCAAGATTGTAAATGAAAATTATACCACGCGCTTTTTTCTGTGTCTGATGGGAAGTGATACATCTACGTTTCATCTATAATTTTGTAACACTCCATGGAAACATCTTCACGACGCTGTTTTTGTTCTATTGTGAGCAAACGCACAAACTTGCGTACAGTTTTCTCATATTCAGTCGACGATCATTCTGTACCACTTGATGGATTTTCCACAACATTTCTGGAGTCGTTATTTCATTTGGTCGACCACTGCGATGCTGGTCTTCGCAAGTCGTAGTGCCTCGTTAAAACTCTGCTATCCAATACTCTAATATTGATATCGAAGGAGCAGCCTTACCCAGAGTAGAATCTAGTTCAGCTTCCATTTTGCTTGGGCTGAGGACTTTCAAATAAAAATATTGTATCACATTCCGATGATCAATGTTTCCCTTGTTTATAAATTTACTAAAACGGTCACTATTGATGGCTGCCAAACAAATCCTAAACAACATGGCTTCTCCAAACTTCATAGATTGTCTACTTTCTAATACAGTGGTATTTTTCAAACAGCTACCGCCACCTCTGGGTAAGTTCAGGTACTTCTGGTTCCATCCTCGTACTGATAATATTACAATAACAAAGTTTTTTAAAATAACAAATTTTTGCCTGTAACTAACAGTAATCCCCTAACATATTTTCATCTAAAAAACAGTCCCCGTGCTCCGTCTGTTTACTCATACTTCTTAAGTTGTTGTGGAAAAATGTGAGTGCAGGAATCATCTTCAATGACATATTTTGTTTAAATTTTCATCTTCATAATTTCCATTTTTTTATTTCCCATAAACTATTCGACAACCTTTTTGAATGAGTCATTGACCAGTAAGATACTTTTATACTAAAGATTTTTTATAATTCTAAGGATTTGTGGACTAAATATTCTCGTTTTTTCTTCTGAAATATTTGGTAATACAGGAATGCATCACTAATCCTATCACCTCCAACCACACTTCCAGTTCATCATGTAAAGGGTAGAATAATATTTTTTGTATCTACCAACGACTTTTTCCCGAATTATATCCGTTCCCAATATGCCATTTTGTTCTATTCTCACATATTGATGCTCTTTGACCCTGCTGTTCAACAGACAAAGGAAACAAGAATTTGGTTAATCCACCTTGTGAACCTAATAACTAATCGATGACTCTGAGGTCGCTGCACAGTTTCCACTGATGTTCATCATACTTTAATAAATCCATTAGCGTACATATTGATTCAAAGGTCAATATACTGCGTATTCTATTGGTATAGACGGTTCTATATTCTCGTTGTTTAATGAAACAGCTTTCAGTTTAAAAAACTCAACAAACAAGCATCGTTCTATTTTATTATAAGTTTGATTACTTCTTTCAACGAGTCTTGAAATGTTAGTAAAATAACCGTATTGCTGTTTTCTTTAGGAACAATCCATTTACTTCTATTTCTAGACAAGGTATCTTCTAAACAAATTCCAATGTTGTAAACAAAGTCCAAGAAGATCTGTTTCAGATCTTGTTTATTGCATATCTCTAATTGAATCATTAAAGTCATTTTGATTGAATGAATATAGAGTGTCTTCTTGAAGGAGAAATATTAGAAAAAGTTTTTTCTTCAATATAACTTTCATTTCCATCCTCTAATATATTTTGACTAGAATTTTCGATACAAAGAATATCTTTCGAATATAAAAGACATAGAATATTTGCCTTTTTTATATTGATTCCCACACAAAAATAAGATTAATTTTTATTATTGCTAGACTCTCTTCATGATATGGGGTGAAGCAATTGGATGGTATGCATTATCTGCGGCTGACTATTTTTGTAAAACAATTCAACAGCTTTCAGAAAACACATATAAATGTGGTTTTTCCTTCTCCATGTTTGAAAAGTTTTCTGATGAAAAATTGTTTATTAAGGTCATAATACGACTTATATTGACTCTAAGTGGAATCTCTTGGACTCCAAGCATCACTCAAACGTGCACCAGGTCTTATCCACCTGTAAAATGAATGAATTTTAAGTTAGATGTGCACAAGACTTGTGATTCATAGTTCTCATGGTACAAGCCGGTGAGCCCTCATTGAAAGCAACTGGAAGCACTTTAAATATGGTATGACTGAAAAAGACAATAAACAGGCATAAGTAAGCTCAACTTTAGCATCGAAATGTGAGATAAAAAGTAGTCATCCCATTCCTCCAGCTATGGGATGACATAAGGAGAGTGTATCTGACCGGAGTGTGATTATAGTGTAGTGTAGTGTAAAATAGTGTAGTGATAGGACTGTGTTAGGACAGGGAGTAGTTGTTGCAGTGCAGTTTTATGTCAAATTATCCATTCATCATGAACTTCGTACTAACGTTCAAAGTAATATTTGTGATAAATTTTCTTGAACCGCTTTATCGATGTCAAAAATGAATTTTTCTCCAACCATCAAAAAATGTTGACATTTTTGTACTATTTTCAGGTGCAAAAGCCATCAATTCCCTTACCGTACAAAAATTTGCTCGTTGCTTAGCAACACTTTTAATCCTAGGATTAAAAACGCTACTTTTAATCCTAGGACTAAAAGTACTACTAAACTACTACAAAAATTATATGATTTGTACGTCTACTTGGCAATCGATATTTACCAACAATACCAGATATCCATGACTACCGACTTGCTATCGCTGTTATAATTAATAGGTGAAACCTGAACCAAAATGTAGCAACTGCATTTGCAAATTGACTATAAAACACATAATCGCAGAATGTCCATCTCTTAACTCAGAAATATCATCATCAAATACCACTCGGAACAATACGTGAGATTTTAGGACCAAAATACAATATTACTTACCTTAAAAATTACCTTAAACAGATCTCTATCATAAATTTAATTCAACAATTATTCATAGATAAAATACTTAATCTTTACTAAATCGCTAATAACCAGTATACGGTTGATGCGAATTTTGTAATAAAAAAAATTAATAGGTGCTCAAATTTATTACCAAATTATTAACGACTTTTGAATAAAACTAACTTTATTTTACTTTTGACATGGTTGGAAAAAAAATAGTATATATCATACGGACTTACAGTGCCTATTTTTACTCGCAATTTTGCATTCACTCAGCTGCACTGCGCTCCGCCTCGCAACTGCAAATATTGCTTGTGAAAAAAATCCACTTTTAATCCTTATAATATAATATACTATTGTTTCTTTTAAACGTTATTTTTCTACCCCTCTAATATTATAAGTTTTGTTGAATGGAATTGTGAATAAAAAAAAAACAACTTTTTAGGTTAGGTTACGTTAAGTTAGGTTAGGCTATTTCTAAGTGTCGTTTCCAGATCTATGAGTTATTTCAACCAATTTCTTTTCAAATTATAAGCTATTCACGCGATTTTTTCGTTCCAATACTTTTTCTGTCCAATTACAGCTGTATAATTACATTTTCATAACTTCGACGATTTTAATTTCCGCAATGGATGGTTGCATCTTTGGAGTTCTTACCTCCAGTTCAACCTACATACCTTATCCACTTCCGTCACGGGCATGATACGGAAGTCTTACCAAAAAATTTACGATGGAAGATGATATAGATGGAACACTCCATTTATTTTCTCAGAGTATTCCAAAATATGACTTCCAGTTGTGGAAACTCCAATTACAGCAAGGGCGTCGCCAGCTTATGACTAAGGGGGAAAAAGGGAAAAAATATTATGGAGGATAAAAATGGTACAGTCGAGACCATGAAGCGTTACACTTTGTAAGTCTTTGCCTCGATGACGATTGTAATAAGAATGATTCTAATATCAAATCAAACTTTTAAACACATTAATAATTATTTATTTTAACAAAAATCATATTCAATTAAAACATAATCTGCGGTGATTTTTTGCAAAACTTTCAGCCACTTTATCAATAAAATAATTTGAGTTTCTATTTATGATAGCTCTCACACTCACTAGACTATTAATGCGATCTTCTACCATGCTGCTTCTTAGCCATGTTTTTAGTCTTCTGAGGCTACTAAAGGATCGCTCCACTATACAGGTTGTATATGGTAAAGCGATCAGAATTTTTAATGCTTCTCCGTTTTGAGAAAGAAGAAATTTGTTTCTTTAAGGATATCAGTAACTATTTTAGATTTGTTAGATTGAACCTATCGTGCCACAATTGCTGCCAAAGTTCAATTTCATTCTTTATATTCGGTAAATCATAAAACTGGGCAATGGATTCACAAGTTGTCATCTACGCCGGGTGTAACTTATATAATGCGAATGAAGGCGTGTTTTCTTCAGCAAAACGTACTTCCAGGGAGGTAATAATTGATTCCAAGTATGGTATTACTAAAGACCTCTTCCATTAGTCTGAAGGTCCTTCTGCTGGATTATTGCTTCTATGATGTTGTTTCCACGCGACTTTGATGTAATGTCCTCCTCAAGTCTGACTTTCTCTGCAACAACAGCAGCTTCCATTATAATTTCGTCTGTCACTTTTTCCGGTTTTTCATGGTGGTTTCTAATTAAAAGTGAGATCCTTTTAACGTGTTCCGAGGCTTTAACCACGTCCAAAGTTACAGATTGGAGTACGTTGACAACGGGTTCCATAAAAGCTGGAAGCTGCATGCAGTTGTAAGGCACTTTTCCTAGTTTAAACTATTTCCTTCCTGTCATAATGTTTATGAGGTAAAGTCCGGAAATATTAGGTATCAACTTCTTCCTCAAAACTGATTCCCGAAAAAAGTTTATAGTATATTTGGTGATTCCCATAGCATTTCTAATTTCAGGAAGTGAATTTAGATCATTGATGACTAGATTCAGTTTTTGGGACGATTTCGCATCTAAATATTCTAACTTAATGAAACCGACAAACATTTTTTGGACTTCTTTAGTGTCTTCATCAAAATATCGCATCCAAATCGATAGTTGTTCATTGTCAGAAATATCAGCTATTTCGACTGCTAGCACAACATATGCTGATGCTTCTTTTACTTTTTTCATAATATCACGATTCCACAAATACCAATAATTTCATTTTGAATATCCACTGATCCTTTACTCAATGTTTTTCTTTAAAATCAAATGTGCCGTGTCAATTCGCAGCCTGTATAAATCCTCGAGAATACCTTCACCATAATGTTTACCTCGTGTGGCCCGCAAAACGTAATGCAGGAAATAATAATATAATAAATAAATATAATTTTGCGATATTCTTCAATAATTCCCTTGGAATATTTGTTCAGTTGCAAATCCACACATTCGAGAAAAGATTTAGCAGCTTTCAATGCCTCCTTATGAAAGTGCTTTTGGCACTGCTCGTGAATATCTTTGAACTTACAAAAGGGCCTTATGGTAAATGATCCCAATATGCTTCTAAATGAATTTTTATTTGGTGGGAACAAGGTACAATATTTACAAAATGCTCCATTTTGGATGTCAAAATATTAATGATATTCTGAATATTTTAATACTTTCTAAAATATACATTAAACCTTAATTTGTCATGCGATGGGGAATTTATTAATAGATAAGGAAGTCAATTGTTCGCACGGCCTTAGGACTTTTGTCGCTATGCTTTGATCTCTGGGGGGAGGCAGGGGGACAGTTGCCCCCCTGAAAACACAGTTGAATTACATTAATGCATTCATATAGGTAGTGATTACTTTAAAAATTCATAAAATCATTTTCCTGAAAATAGTTTTCCTATGTATTAAAAATCCGTGCTAAGATTAGGAAACATAAATTATTTATCTTAAACGAAAAACTGTTGTCAATGAACAACATAATTTTATAGTTTGTGAAAATTGAACATAATATCCAAAACGCGCATCGTTTCTTTGTTCGTACTTTCGCTTTCTTTAAACCTGTTTATTTTTCTAGAACAACACGTTGAAAGTGAAAGAAAGAAAAGTGAATACTTCGTAAAACGTTACAAAAACTGACTCAAGTATGAACGTCACGGCAATAAATAAAGAAAGTTCCTTCGACATGATGAATGATGAAAAATAAACGTGACTTGTGTTAGGTAAAAGATTGGAGGAGTTTTATAGTTTGATTTACTTCGAATTTACAGTTGAATTGAAAGGTCGTTATCAATTATATAATATATATGAAATATAAATTTATATATATATATATTTATATATATATATATATATATATATATATATATATATGTATATATATATATAAAATAGTAGTTCTAAGCTTTATTGAAAAAACAAAATTTATCGTAAAAAAGAAAAGCAGCAACGACTTATGCCATTCTCAACAGCGTTACATTCTTAAGATTGCATTATAATTATAAGGGACAATAAAGTTCAAAAATAATTTTTATAATGGAAGTATTTGTGGTGACCTGCATTCTTTAACATTTTAAAAGTTGATTCGAAAACTTTACGATTTATTGAATTTATAAGCTAGTTTCATAATATATTGGATAAGATGCTTCTTTTCAAAACTATATTTTTTCTGTGTCCCATTTTGTTGTATGTACCCAAAAAAACATTCCCTGAAAGTTTGCGCCCTCTAATATTAATTCCTCGACCAAAGAACCCTTGAAAAAACTCTGATTTTTTACTCACAACTTCAAAGGCCTTGCCCCCATTGATTATTTAATGAAAAAAAATTTTAAATTTATAAAATCAAACTTATACATAAAGAAAATTTAAATTTTTGTAACCAAGAATATACAATAAACCAAGTAAGGAAAAATCTGCAGCGTATTGAAGTGTGAAAATTTTTATTTCAATAGTTCGTATGACTGCCTCTTCTTGCAAGTAATTGGCCAACGCGTCTCTTAACCCGCGAATAAAATGATCGAAACCATAGTTAGCCATATTGATCGACTCTACTTGAATAGTATCAGTCATGCGTTGAAGAGTTACCGGTGAGTTACAGGTGAATTTGCTAGCCAATTCATTCTTTGAATTTCTCCTTCCTCTAGGATGTTTTTTACCATTTTTGTACGATGTGATCTGGCATCATCAAACATGAAATTTGCTCCACATTCATTACACAAGGGCTAAACTATCGATCCTATATTTTCATCGTATGTGGTACCTTGTCATTGTTTACTTAATGACAATAAGTGGTGTACCATATATACCATATTATACCTACCCAAAACATCACGTATTCGCTATGAGAGAGAACAAATTGAGTCGTTTCAGTATACATGGGCCTCTACAGACCCTTTCCCGACGAAAAATCAACGTAATGCTATTATTATAAAACCCAATCGCTGTGCTCTTGTGCCTATTGGAAACGGGCACCGTTAAACGTCTACTTCTCGAAACTGCCGTTTCCTCTCTGATTTTAACCTGCTCTTCATTCAAGTTACCAATATTTTCAGGGAAATAGTTCATATTACAACCAATAATCCTACATATTTTCAACAATCTCATCATAATTTGGATCTTAATAATTTCTTCAACGGCACTCCATCCATCTGTCTTCTTATCTGCGGCTCTACAAAGATCCCCCCTTTTACTTAGAGCCGAAAATGATTTACACAAATTTTCAAAACAATTTATTTCTTCGTTAAATGCATTGACAAATTGTCCAATTCTGTTATATTCTCTCATAGGAAACATGGAAATTTCTAGATCTACTGATAATTCAGGGTTATGATTTTCATATTATATTCTTAAAAGTAATTGATAAGAAAAAAATTAATTACGAAAAAATAAAAAAATTCATAAGTAGATGACATCCCCCGACATGGTAACTTCGCATTTCATAAGCAAGTGCCGGGTTATACCTCGGGGACAGCTGTAAAGAAGACGAAATACCACTCGGATTAGATCTTTTCTTACCGAAGAAAGGGTTTATTCGGGCAGCGAAAACACACACATTAAGACGTCCAGATCAAGAAGACAAGAGTGTATAGCCAACAGGCTAAATCTTAACAAAAAGATAAAACTACCCAGAACCTTCCATAAAGCTCAAGGGGTGGTGGAATGTTTCTCTGCGCATCTATACGCGGAATTTTGTTCAATATTCTGAATTTCGTTACAAATACTTATAAATAAAACTTAATTTCAGTAAGCGATGTATAATGGATTCAAATGAATGCAATTGAATAATATCATTGGAAAGTATAAATTCATTGGCATTTAAGCTACACCGACAAATTATACAAAAGTATTTATGCTAATAATTATAAAATGAGCTAAATAGGACTTTTTGAAGACCTCAAACCCAAATGTGGCAAGAAACTAATTGATGATATTCTATAAAAGTAATTATAACAATTTATTATGAAATCTTTATTACACCTTTTCAACTGACTCCTTTCGGTTTTTTTCTCTGAATCGAATTCATCAAATTACTCGTTATCCTTGAATACAACTGCATTTGTACTGTTTGGATTTATTGTAACAAAAAAACATGTTATAGTCTATTGATTCAGTATTTGAAACCGATTTATTTATCGTTAGTTATTAGTTTCACCTTCAGTGATCATTAAATGTCTTTTAATTTGAATAATTATTCTTTTGAAATCAAAATTTACTTCCTTCGCTAATTAAACATACTTAAAAACGTTGAGTTATAATTTTTATGATTAGATATTACGAATTTCCGGCATCGCAGTGCTACGCCTGAATAATAATCTAGTCCACAAAAGTTAAATTTTAGATTGTATTGTAATAAATTAGAATTTTTCGACAAAGTTCAACAATATACAGTTCAATTAGAAACGTTTGATTATGTTTCAATACCTCCTGTAGGTGTTTTCAATAAATAATAACATTTTTTTTTAAATGTCTCTTTGTGGTGAATGGTTTCCTTGGCATATACAACGATATAAACATCTATATATCACTATAAATCAAAAATTTTATCGAGTTAAACTAAAAGTATCTATTAGTAATAAAATCAATTGATTTTTGTTATACAGGTTGTCCCCGTAAAAGTTACTGATTATTAACCATTAGGGATGAGCCGTCCCTGGCTTTCAGATAAGAGTATAGAATTATTTATTCCCTCAAACACACAAAATGGACATACGTAAGCATCCATTAAAAATTTATAATGTTCGAATGTATAATTTAGAAAATATACTTGAATAAGTTCTGATTTTGAAGCTTTAAATGCCTATAATTCAGAAGCAAGAAGTCGTATAAGAATTTTTTTATGTCACAGCAATTTCACGTCATCTACTCACCCCAGCATTTTTTGCATCAAGTCCCGGAACAACCGTATATGCTAGAATGGATAAAATAAGTTGAGTCCACCATATTTTTACTAATAAAAAATTTAACAATTCCTATCATAATTTGAAAACTTTTCACAAATTTTAAGACGTTAAAATATTTGTCATTTTCTGATAAAAAATCAGAAATTAACATTTATGTTTTTATTGTATTCTGTGCATTTTTATTACGGATTTGAAATAAAAATAAGACCTCAATTTACTAACCAAAAAGAAAAAGAAACCTAACCTAAAATACACGTTAAATAGTTATTTATATTTCAGAATACAAATCGAGAATTCTTCCTAGTAGTTAGAACCGTCATTTGGCTGTAACCAATATCACATACACCTGAAATATTCGATGTTTATATGTAGATATTGGGGTATCATATACACTACGACCCAAAGGAACTATTGAGTCCCATTTTCTTGGTGCCATACTGGGAAACCCAGTGTTCATAGCTAATCTGTCTATAATGTGGGATGGCTTTGTCTTCTTTGTCTTCTATTTCATATTCTCCCAAGTGAAGTGCTCTGTTCTTCTTTAGTATTTGACGCTTCGAGAGAATGTGGATAGAGGTCTCGTCCTCTGTGCAACAAAATTTGCAGGAGTCTAGTGTCTTCAGGAGTTCAGGTTTTGTTCCCATCTACTTTCTTTTCCAATGCTTTTTTATTGTTTTGTAGCTGATCTTTCCCTTAACTCTAGCGTAATCCATTTCACTTAATTTTTCTAGACAAACCCAAACGACTTTGAATTTTATGATGCTGGTAATTGAACTCTAATAGTTGCTTGGATGCTTCCGATAACTCATCTCTAGATTACTGGATACATTTATCAATTGCATAGATATTTGCTCAAAAAATGCTTGGTGTGTTGTTTGGTTCTGGATCCCCACACTCCTATTCCAGCTCTGTCTGATGCTTCGAATCATTGGTTTGGTCATTATTTAGGGACGATTTTTCTTTGTTGATTCTATGTGATGTGTTTTCTGCCACAGTTTCTAATACTATGTGTAGCTATTGTATACAATAGTGTAGCTATTGGACATGATAAGCCGGTTGATGGCCCCGGTTGTATATAAGCAGACAAGTCTTTGTACCTTCGAGAGATTGTTGGTATTCAGACTAATTTTATAACCTCAAAGGACTGCTTTATATGTGATAATTAGTCTCACAATTGCTGTGTACATTTCACAGTAGAATCATCACGAAGTTTCCCCATACCATCAGGAATTTTATAGCCTATATGATTATCTCTGATATATTCACCAGCTCTAGACTGCTTCTACTGAGGCGGATCAAGTATGACCGAATATGAAATATTCGATACACTGAGATACTAAAAAAATTAAGCTGAATTAAATAAATTTATTGCTTCGTAGACATTGTGAGAATTTTCTGCCTTTCTCTTAGAATGATCCAATAGATTTAACTATGTCACCAATATCAATTAATGTCAGCTATAAGAGGACTACTGAAAAAATGTTTGCCCCAAATAAATAATAAAAAGTTGAGCATTTTCTACAGATTGAAAGCGTTCTAACACCCCCTTGTAACTGATATTAAGGCTAATCCTCCAGAGCAGATTTTCAAATTATATACTCAACGAAATCATTACTGACTCTCCTGTTATTAGTTAGTAGATTTTCTTATTGTTCTTTATACAAAGGTAGAAATATCTTGGAAGCGATTTAATCAATTTAATTATATACAATCCAAAGATGACATCATAAATAAAGGATTACCTACTTTAAAAGTTCACGTTGCAAGTTAGAATAGACATACTTTCACTAACCAGTTTTATTATACGTTAACTATAGTATAAAAAATATTATCTCTCTATTACAACTGAACTATAGAAACCCTTCCTTCAAGTTTATAATAATTAATAATTTAAATTAAATGAGGAGTATTTATAAACAGTATGTCCACTTTAATATATGGTAAATGGAAATTAGGCCCGCCGCAAATAGAACCAAGCTTATGCACATCTCACACGTACTATACTGAACATACTGTGTCTGATGCGCGTTTCGTAAACGCTTAAGTCTCTGAAGACGATAACTTGGTTATCGAACTCATCCCAAGGCCAGTCCAGACCCAAGCTGTTTCGTGGGTCTGTTCACTGTCTGTGTGAACCTTTTGTATTTTATATAACATTTTAGTTTTATGTTGTTCAATATTTTATACTGTACATTAATTAATTGAATTGGTTAGAGCTTGTGGTAAGTTGTATGATACTAATCATCTGGGAGATGCAAATTGGGTATTGGCTGTATTCAATATGTCTTATTATTAAAATAAACATTTGCTTGGGCTGGATTTCGGTCATAAGTGGGCTACGCATGAGTTGTGCTCGAACTGAATTCAATTTACTGCCTCCTCAAATGTAAACATCCTTATAAGGTGGTCAGAAGAAGGTGTTGAACATAATACGCAACATATAAAACAAAGCTAGGGAGGAAGTGAGTGACATTATAGAAGAAGAATGGATTATGTACTTTGGTAACAAATAACATTGCTGATGAGTACAGGCCCCATCATGTTTGAAATTTGTTGAAGTTCATATTTGTACATCATCTAACAGGTTCTAGAACTTTTTTGACAATAAATACAATTAGGTCTGCGAAGTTCGAGTACCGTCAATGAAGAATGACCGTGTCAAATGATGCCTGCACAAAAATTTACAGTAAATCTATATTGGTTCCTTGTTTGGATAATGTTTTATGAATTGTCAGCAATCCGTGAATGCATATTATGAGAAGAGAGAGAAGGAGGAGAAGAAGAATGAGAAGAAACAATGCTCTGTTTGGAAAATGTTTATAATGAAACCTTCTGGCGTCTAAACAAATTTGAGATGCAAATCCACGCATTAAATGCATACATACGTAATAAACAAAAAATAAGACTCTAAGCGCAACTTTCAAATCAAAGTCCTCTTATATCGATAGTCCACACATTATTGAACGTATGGCAACACTGATAATTGACATTATCAATCGTGACGTACTCAGAATGTGTTGTCACACGAATGCTATTTGAATTGATGAGTCATCCGTCGTACAGCCCTTGTTTGGTACATAGTGATTTCTTCTTATACTCCCAGATCAATAATAAATTGCGAAGTTTTTCCACACCTGAAGAAGTATTTGATGCGTTGAAATTGCCACTTTTAGAGATACCTCAATCAAAATTAAAAAGTTATAGTTCACACAATATACTTTAACAACTTTATCATCAGCAGTATCTGTTAATCAAATTATTCTTAGAGAACAATTCTCGCAATTTTTTTATTAATATGGATCATATTACTTTTATCTTTAATTGAAATATTTCCCAACTCTAAGTTTTGACAAACAAAGGTCCATCAGAAAAAGAATAAACTTTTTCACACAAAGAAAATGAACTTTTTTTTAGGAACTGGTTGTAAAAGAAGTCTTTATTAAAAGACCTGAAAGAATAAAAACAAACTGGAAGAATTTCGATTAAATTCAATGTTCAATCAGATAAATTGGGACGGAATCGTTAAAGAAAAGCTTTTTAATTTCTCATGAATGCCCCTTCAATCAAAGTTGGAATAAATAAAATGCGAGGACATGAAAAAGTATTCAAATTTAGCAATCAGTTCCATGAAATTAGATACACTTTATTCGAAGCTCTTTAGTCTGTGACACCTAAAAATATTGATTGTAGTCAGATTTTTCAACAGTTGAGACTACAGGGTGATTCAGAGATAAGAAGATTTTTTATAATCTGTTTGTTTCATATATTTGAACATTGTCCCAAAGTCAATTGAAGTCAATCTTAATATATTTACGTGAAATATTACTTTAATAAAAATTAATTGGAACTTGAAATATTTGAAGGGAAAGTATATAAAAAATGTTATAACAAAGAAAATACAATATGCAGCCATCACTAATTATCTTGAATTTTTCACGATTTCAGCCTACTTTTGTCAGAAAAGACAGATTATATGTTCAAACTACAAACTCAGCAGTGAAAATCATTTGTGAAATAAATGCTAATAAGCAGAAAAAATTAAAGGCCACCCCAACCAACTTGGACTTAACATAAACATTGTGACGACAATAGTTCCACAAGCTTATCCGCTTGTATCATATTTTCTCAATGCTGGAAATCTGTCAATACAAAAATCCACTAACAAAACACTCTTCTCATCCCCTCGGTGGCATCTAGAACAGTTTTAAAATTTCGCTGGATCCGGTAAACCCCCTCACCTGCAGATATAATACTACCAATTTCCAAATCTCGAAAAAAGTGAAGATTAGATCTATCTATCTAAAAAAAATAAGCTAGAATTGATTGTTTGATAGAGCTAATAATTTGATAATAGATTGATTGACAAGAACCAATCAATTTTAGTTAGAAAACTTCTCATTCGGAGTGGTAAAAACAAATATGGTAAATATTTATTGAAATAAATAAATTATTACACTTTTAATTATTATTGTTATAACACTCGTATTATAATCAAAATTAAATACTTATTATAACATAATTCGCTTCTACAATGGTAATTCCAAAAAAAATATAATTTTAATGAGAGGGATGTACCAGATGGATGGAAATTATGAATATTGGTACTAAATATGTTAGATGCAACTTTTTGCAAGTAATAGTCATTAATTTTCTTAAAATATTACTCCTGGTTACGATTGTGCACCCCCATTTTTTGTCACGTCCTACGTAAACCCCCACCGAGTCTCCCGTAGACCCCCGATTGTCTACTTGAACCATTTTGGGCACGACGGTATCTAAACTCAAGAGGAAACTTTATTATCTCTGCTATCCACTGCTAGTGATGTCCTACAATGAGCTCCTCGAAAATTTTTTTCCCATCTAAATAGTTTTCTTCATCACAATCAACTGAAACCTTTTTCTAAATTCTTGCTGTAACCTTACAACCCTTACAACAAGAAACAAAATCTATTACAAGCTTTCTGCTTATTCCAGCAACTTTTTTTATCCTCAGTAGTTTCAATCCCTCACGCGATGTTTAGTGTACACCAAAATAACCCTTCCTAAGAACCTTGCAATGGAAAAGTTTTCCTATATCAAGCTATTCCAAAAATTATCCAAATCACTTATGAAATTCATCCTACTTTCCAAATAAAACGAGTCTGGTTTATAAACGTGGTCAATACAAAAACATGTGGACTCTTGCTTATGTGATTATTGTGCAATGAAAAAATGTCTGTTTCAAATGAATGAATACACTATGAAATGGTATCATTTTTGTAAGCATTTTGTTCAATTTTATTCACTTGTGGACCTTCACTTCACACTTCACAGTAGTTGAGAAAAGATAAAATTGAAAAACTCATTACCAGTTTAGGGAAACATCAGCAAATGCCACATTCCCAAATATCGAATTTTGTTGTTTCATCAAGTTTTATAATTATTTCGAAAAATGGAGGAAACATGTGTGTCATTTTGTAATGGACAGTTTGTTGAAAAGTGTTTAGTAGATATTGTAAAACTTGTGTCCAGAAAAGTCTTCTTTAACTAAACTAAACAGAACTAAGATAAAATTGTTTTATTCTGAAGGAGGAATTAAATTTGGATGCACACGTGCACAAATGAACTTATTGAGGAACTACAGCAGTATAATTAGATGTTTTTCTTAATATTAAGAATAATGTTTATTGTCATGTGTTTTATAGACCTGGAAAAGCAGTTTGACCGAATACAACTGGAGAACGTGGTACACCTTCTAAAAAACAGGTAAACCCCATATAACACCATAAAAACCATCGAAAACATTTGCCGGAGAAACAAAATGCAGGCCAAAATCAATGGCATAACTATCGAAGAAATTCCTGTGAACAATGGTATTCGATAAGGAGATTTTCTTAACCCCGTATTGTTAAAAATTGTTATGGACGAAGTAATAAAAAGCAATTGTAACCTGAAAGGGTATAAAATGGGGAAAAAAGACGTCAAGATCCTATGCTATGAAGCTGCTCTGATTGCAGAAACAGAGATTTCTATTCAAATTCAACACATCGGCAAAAAGTTTAAAAATGAACATATCTGCAGCAAAAAACGAAATGCAAGACCGCCTCAAAAACACGTATCAGATGCAAACTGGTTTTAGATCGTGAAATGATATAAAAAGAGTTGAAATTTGAGTATCCAGGCATAGAAATAATAGTGCTGTCGAAGCAAAGGTAAGAAACCAAGCGGCAAAAGCAGCACAAACCTCAGCTTACAATCTTCCGAAACAAATATATTGGAATTGAGACCACATCCCGAATCTACAAGGCTGTCATCCGGCCTATAATAAAATACTCAACGGAAACCAGACCAGATCCATCGAATACAAAGAGAATGGAAAAACACTTTTTGACAGGAAAAGAAGCGAGGACAACAACCTCTCTAATAATTAAAGGGCAGAGGATATGCGAAGAAACAAGCATTTTGCTTACATTGAAGAAGGAAGAATAAGAAAATGTTTATTGTCAACTGCCAAGCTGTATAGTAAGATGAAAATCTTAGAAAATCAAGTCCCACAGTTTAGTGATTGATTTTTGTTTCACTGTCAAACTGAGAGATGGAGAAGTATCTGTTGTTGATGTTTAGCTCTCCACCATTGGTTTGTTCGAACTGCCTACGGTAATCAGCACCTCCAGTTTAGCTCGACATAATTTTTAGCGTTTTGTCCGTCTGACTATAGCAGCGATATCTCCTCACAGGAAAAATATAAAAAGCTCGGATTTTTTGCATTTGTGTAGTTGTAAATGTGCAGAAATGAAAGAAATGTTTGGCATTATTATTGATACTCTTCTCCCTGGAAACGTCCTTTCATAAATTAAGATTTTAATTAATAATTACTGATTGCTAGTGATAAAAAATGCGCTTTGGTCTCTCGAGCCGAGAGGGCGATGACTTTTATACTTGATTTTTCTATCCACTGCTTCCAGCATCAACTTTTTACTCTAAATCAGAAAGTGTCTGTTATATTTTTTTGTATGTCATCTACTGTATTTTAAGCGAATCGTATTCTAGTTCGGATATAGTTCTGTCTCAATCAACTGTCAGTTTTTTGTATTTATACCATGCGTACATTTATTGCTATCTGTTTGAACTTAATTTACAAACATCTCCTATTTTTATACAACTATCAATGTTTTATTGCATACTTAAGAATTTGTGCCCACTCAACACCGTCCATTTACGGTTAAGTGTACAAATATTGAAAAACAATAGACGTATATAAGTTCTTTGTGTTTAACTTGGATATTATCAAATCCCAAAAGACGCAGAAATTAAATTTCATTCCAAAGAAGTCTAATCCGTTTATTCTATTTACAGAAAACTGTCATGGAGCACAATACTTCGGAAAACTGATAGGAAAACTTTCTGAATTACATCACGGCGTGTCTGGCGAAGTTTACGCCGTTGATGCGAGGACATTGTTTATTAAAGATTTCACATATGACGGACAAGGACCTGGTAAGTTTTCATAAAAGTTTTAGACCATCTACATTTTCATCCAAATCATCAGTATAAATCAACACCATTTAGAATTTATTTTGTTAACATTTTTCATTCTAAATATATAAATTGAAGTAAATTTGCCTTAGAAAATCACTAATTCTAGTACAAAACAAAATAACTGTTCAGGAAAGAATCTCTTGAGATAAACTAAACTAAAATATCTAGTAATAAGTGCTCAAAAACATACTTCTTAATTGCGCAAAATAATCGGACGAAGCATTTAGTCAACAACCAACTCTGAACCGATTAATACCTTCAATATTGGTTGTTATTTCCTAGAACTGAATTTGAATTGACTCATAATTATCCAAGAGTATTTGGCTACATCTAGAATATCTTTCATCAAAATTATTGTTTTTAAAAGCCGTGATCTAACGATGGCAACGAAAGTATACGACGGATGTACTGAAGATGTAGGTCAAAGCTTGTGTTTGAAAATTAAAATTGGAATTCTTCTTATTGGGCTATGTCAGGACGCCTTTGACGTTGGCAATCACAATGGGGATCTGATCTTTGTTTTCAGCCACTTTGAATAATTGTTAGATACATGTCCATTCCCAAATGTTCCTCAACCTGGAAATTTGCTTTCCTCCCACGCCCTTGCGGCCCTCTATTTCGCTTTTAATTATAAGAGCCGATAATGATTTCAACTGAAGATATGACTATTCGTCCATGTAACCACATTTCAAATTCTTCTATACGGTTGATTGTAGTGGCATTCAGAGTGTAAAAAAATTCATTCTTTGTCTTGGTTTCAATTTCAGACTGTCTGTACAAAATAGTGATTCCAGAAACTTCTAGAAAGCTGCAAAAGCCGATTCAATCCTGCAACTAATTTCCTTATCGGGATCCAGTTGCTTAGTGATTTACTTGAATTTGAAGACCCTCTCAAGCATATTTATCTGCAGTGACGGGTTGAGATGTGGCTGGCGGCTCAAGACCATGAACTTTGTCTTAGCAATCTCCCATTTCCTATCGCAATAACAGAATTTATTGGATTCTAGAGACGCAGGAGATCATTTCTCCATTAATTTTTACCCCGTATTCTTTTCCATGTGGAACTTTTTTAAAGACTTTGTCGGAATGTAGAGCAACCAATGATGAAGATATATTCTTGTTAAACGCCTCATTGGATTTGAATATTGGTGTCACATTCGATGTGGCTTGTTGCAGCGGATTCTTCCATGCAAAAAATGCGACCATAATTGACCATGGTGTAGAAAAACTCTGGCAGACAAATATCCACTACAAAATTATTCGATTCAACAACCAAAAAAGTTTGATTAACCATGCTAGGATAGACACTACCAGAAGAAAAATATGAATATCAAATTAAAATTTGTTTTAATTGAATCTGAAATACAGACTTTTCGGTATTTCAAATACTACTGTACGTTCTAATATTTCTTAAAAAATCTAATTAATACTGCTAAATACCGGTACAGATTGTTTTTTATAGTCCTCCCTTTATACAACTCTTTACATGGAACATTTATTCAAATTTGGAAATAGCATATTCGGTGTGAAGTATTTTAATAAAATCTTATTAACTTTTCTCAACTTTTTCTTTTCAAGTTCTTTCTGGAAACTAACATCCAATATAAAAGGTATGATCAAAAAAATAATCTAGTTGTTTTTTAAGACCTTTCTAAAGCTGTTCATAAGGACAATTTACGTTAATGAGAAGAGAGATGGAAAATGAAAGGAGGTTTATCTGCTTAAGGACTTGTCGAGTACCTAGAGTTCAAAAAAAGCTATTACCCCAGATAAAACTTTCTCTTTATAGTGCAATTTCATACTGACGCTCGACGTTGGACTCGAGTCTGAAATGCGGTCTCTTGGTGCGAATTAGACTAGAACGAAATAAATGTAGCGTCAAATGTAAATAGCTTCAAGCTTCATAGCTGATCATTGTTTAGTTTTTACCTTAATATAAGACGGGGTTTGAATGTCTACGGGTATAAAAGCTCGCCGTGCTCTAAAGAAATATTTAAGTATCGTTCATAACCATACGAGCGGCAGAAAGGACAACGAGAAGCGTTACATATATCCTTGTTAATAAAACGACAAAGTTAACAGGAGATCATGTCTACCTATGTCTATTGAAGTAATTTTCTACATAGCGTCCGAAATTTTGCGGGCACGATCACTAAGAATCTGCAGAGGAGTCGCCAAAGGTAAAGCGAAACCTCTTATGAAAAATAGTCATATCTGTGAGATACATCAAGATGGAGTACCAAAAAAGTTTAGCTATGGGAAAAACCGAATCTTATTATATATAAAGCAGCAACTAGAGATCTGAGTATCTAGAAACCCAATTAGTTATGAGCTACCCTGGAGTTCGAGGAATCGTAAAATCATAAAGATTAAAGTAGGAGCGGATAAACTCTTCGTAGGACTTGGACTCTTTCGTGGAATTGGTTACACGATAGTAAAGATACTCCTAGGAAAATAAAACCAAGCAAGATGTGTTGACCAATCTACGAATAATAATAGAAGTCTTATCCGCCACAATAAACACACAAATTCGATGGGTACATCCTACAGATTCTGTTACGTAGAGGATGGAGTTTGTATGTACAGACTACTGACCTCCAGATCATCACACATGAAAGCGTATAAAATAAAAGATGAAGGTATTTGATAGCTAATTCGTCTTACCTGAGTATTGAGACTTGAACCTAGAGCCAAGAATCAGCTGGAAAGGAGATAATTAGATGTAAACATTTGAAAACTTTTAGGAGCAAATAATTTGAATGATTTGTATTCGTATAAGTGCGATTTAAGAAATAGAATTTCATAATTTGTCAGATGCAATTCATGAAAAGTTAGCTAAAAACATCAAATCCTTTTAAAAATAATACAATTAGGCAAGTATTCAAGCATTTCCCCTCCGAATTTTGACAGATGATAGGGGCAGGGGGTAATTTTTTAGCCAAAATAACCATATAAAATCGAAAGACCAGTAAATTCAAAATAAAAAATGTTATAAAAAAGTTTTTTGCCACATCAATAGTTTTTGATTTATTCTTAATTGAAAAGTACGATTTTTCGTCAAAAAAACTGCATTTTTCAATAGTTTTCTACGTAATGTAATGTAATGTAATGATGCATTTTATCGAAAAAAGTGTAATGAACAAAAATGAAGGTTATAACAAAGCAAAGAAATTAAGCTTTATTTTGAGATCTTAATGTTCTACCTAAAACAAGTTATAGATATTTTAATAGTTTTTGTTCATGTAATTGAGCATTTAACTTCAAATAACAGGCAAAGGGTACATTTTTCAACAAAGTCATGAAATACTTTTCAAAGAACTTAAAAAACCTTTCAAATGAACACTGATAAAAGTCGTTTCGACTGAAATTTCAGTGAGATATGATGTACAATAGTTAAAGCTAAGAAAAAATTGCACTAAAACTAATGCTATTCCATTGAAAATCAAAATTAAACTTATTCCTTGTAATAAATACTTTATTTGGATGTTATTCACGACATCTGAAAGTTCGGTTTTGGTTCATAATTTTGAAAAAAATGAGCATCAAATAATACTTTTTTTGATTTTTAAAAAATTTTTTCTTTCTCATTTTTTCTCTATATCTATGATACAAAAACAAATAAACAGTCAAATCAAAACATTTTTTGTGACGATTATTTTGCTTTCTTTTTAGTATAAAAATTGTTATAACCAAATTAATCTGTCACTATAGTGTACTTATCCATAGCCTTTTGACCCCAAGCCCTTCTAATATACATAAACTTGTGGCCCAGAGAATTACCTTTAAATTGGTTTTTTTTACAGCATGTGATAGCTTCAAAATTAATGGAGTACCTAAAAAATAAGAATTTCAAATTGAAATTGAAATCACTTCGTGTTTGGAAAATACACTTGAATACCGAAAGAATTCAAAATCAAAACATTAACAGTCAATATTTTTTTTATTTTTTATTACAGGGGTGGTTCTTGAGGGTTGACAGGGTATAGACAATTAAACATTACTTCAAGTAGAGACAAGAAACTTATACCAAAAAAATGCAAAATCTAAAAGCTGGCAGTCATTGGATTTATTTTTATTTCATTCTTTGCAAAGGGGTAGTTTTTAAGGGGTGAATAATAAAAATTAATAACCAATTATATTCCATTAAAATGCTATGATTTTTTCACGGTAATAACGAAATTGCAATGTTTTAAATCTTTAAATGATTTTTTCCTATATTATTTTCATCAGAAGGGTAGTTTTTAAAGATTTCTAAGGGTTGATACTTTGAAATATATAAACTTTCTATTATACAATATGTTAAGATATTTATGCTGCATAAACGAAAAATATTTGAATTGAAAAAAAGTAGGAAAAACTATAATATTGGTATTTTTCGATAAGGGGTAGTTTTCACCCCTTAAAAACAATTTACGCACCTTGCGACCATATAGATTAATTCTAAATTTTCAGGAAAATCGGAGCTGCGTTAAAGAATTCGGAGGTTTAACACTATTCTGAACTTTGTATGCCTGCACTAAATCACTTCAAATGGATGTTTTTATTTGTTCCTAATATTATTTTAATTTTAATTTAACGAAAGTAAAAAAAACGTTTTCAGCAATAATCAAACCAAAAAGTTCATTATTGTCTTCTTTTCCCGCTTTCTCGATAAGCTCGAAATGGCTCTCTACCACAAAATGGGCGGTATGTCTTCTCGGTGGGTTTCTTATCTAGGTGACCAAAACATAAATATGGTACATGTTGACTGGTAAATATAGTAGGTAACTAAGTAGGTCTTCCTTTCCTTCATACTCCATTTACCAAAATCACGTGAAATCTTGTTATCGAAATTTAGTAATAAGTTTCACTCGTTATAAATTTTGACTAGTTATTTTTCACTTTTCAATATAACTCTAAAACCTATTGATTAGTGTTTTCAATGTATTTTGTTTAAGCTGCTATTAAGCTCAATTCACTATATTAAACTTATCTTTAATATTTTAATATGTACAGATGTGTTGATGGTTGTACCTCGATTTCGTAAATCTGGGACTGCGCGCTTAATTGTTCGCTCACTAGCTTTATTCGTCTTACTCCCATGCAAAGGATACAAGAAAAATATTATTCGTAGCAAATCTAATGAGAATAATTAGTTATTTTGTCAAATTATTACATTGAAGTCAGTCTTTGAAGAGTGCAGAGTTTAAATTAAATCGGATAGTTGAATCAATACCAAAAAGTCAGTTACAAGCATATGAGTATGGTCCCAGAAGTACCTGACCTGACCTACAGATGGCGGTAATTGCTTGAAAAATACCACTGTATTAGAAAGTTTGCAATCTATATAGCATATATTTCAAGTTTGAAGATGCCAAGTTGATTAGTATTTGTTCGGCAGCCATAAATAGTGAATTTGTAAAACAGAAAAATTGATCATCGGAATGTGCTCCTCAATCCTCAGCACAACCAAAATAAAAGCTGAACTAGATTCTATTTGGTAAGACTGTTCCTCCATTATCAACAGTAAAATATTGGTTAGCAGAGTTTTAACGAGGTCGTACGGCGTACGACCTGCGAAGACCAGCATCGCAGTGGTCGACCAAATGAGATGACGATTCCAGAAATGTTAAAGAAAATCCAAAGTCGGGTACAATAATGAAGTAGACTGGTAATTTCCGTATAGAACGCGCTATTGAATTGTATATAATTGCATACTTTTTATCTGGTAGTTCAGTTTGATTAGGAGATTAATTCTTCTACTCTTACCAGAATTACTGTGTTTAATAATACATAATCATCTATAAATTTCCAAGCAATGTATTGTTTGAAAAAATCAATCTTATTTGGTAATATATTTAGTGTATATTTACTTAACCGAAAAATTGAAATTGCCACGCCCTGTAAATCAATCTTCTGCCGTCTTTTCCATTCCCACCAAATAAGTTTTAATATATTTTTTTTTCATATTTTCAGCTGCCTACTTTTACGCTAGTGTGCATAAAACAGCTGACAAAAACGGCTTCCGTTTAAGAGACGAAACCGGAAGTGGCGCAGTCATAAGAAGATATCGAAAAGAGGGAATCGCTCTCACGCTGCCGGAAGGAAAAACCATACACAACATTAAGATATTCTATTTGTGGTGCGAAGAATTCGACGTAAGTTATTTCCTCCTTTTTCATAGAAGCTTCTTTTTTCGCATTATCGCATGCTAATCTTAAGGGTCATAGGTAGAGTTTTATTATTAATATAATAAAAATTGTCAGCATTATTTGCTTATAGTATAGTTCTTCTACATAAACTATTAACACATTTTCCGAAAAATAAAAACTGATTTCTTTTCTCAATTCCATAAGCTGATTATAATAGATTTGATACCTCTCTTGAGAGGTAATAGATTCGAAGAGGTATTTTAGCCTTTTCTATGATATTTGGCGGCATACATTCGATTTATATTTCAATAAAATGCAGCGCCTTGAAAATTGATAAAAATCAACAATTTTAGATATCCACTCATAGTTCTTCCAATAACACAAATGCAGATTATAAAAACTCTTGCCGATAATTTTCTTTGATCTACCATAGATGTAGATACCTCATTTTATAAATTTTTTATTTTTGTAAATACTTTTGAAAATATGTTAAAAGGCAATTGAATCATTATAAATTAGACGCCGTTACTTAGACAGATGAACTTAATTGTAGTCATACTTGGAACTAGACGAGTAAAATGTACCTACCTACCTGTGAAGGAGTTTGATTTGAACAGGGTACCAGACGTGAACTGAGCCCTTTTTGTACCCCATTCGTATATTAGAACTTTGGTAGTCTTTTATTATACGCAAATAATCTTGTCGCCATCGAACTATACCTGACGATTCAGGTATTACCATCCGTTTATTCCGCTTTTTCTGTTTAAAACCACAAAACTTGACGCAATGTTTCTAAACTAACCTAATTGTATATAAATAAATTTCACTTAAGCTCGCCACTGCTTATCGCAGACTATCTAGCAGAAATATTTCAATGGAATTGTGTACATACGCTTTCCGACAGCTTCGGCTAATAACAATACATTTATTCTTACGATTCGATGTTTTCATTGATAAACAGTGGAGATGATAAGTCCACGTGGAGTGACGGTATGAGTGACGTGTGTATTTATGAAATATTGATTGTTTCTCGCATAACTCTTCTGCAATTGGAAGAACTATACTTAGTTTTAACAGTACAAATACAGAGAATTGACCATCAAATATGTTTGACAATTGACTTATCTGAAGTTTCTATTGCGACGCATAAATCCATCAATTGAGCGTAATTTTCTAGAAACCTCCTCAGTTAATCGCATGTGAGTTGTCAGATACCTCAATGTCGTACGTTCGCAATTTACACCACACAAATGAAATTGACATACTGCCATATCTAAACATGCAGGTATATATAGTTCATAGTGTTTATACACTGTGACCCAAATGTCGTAAAATATGCCCTTTTCTTGCCTTGGAACTGGAAGATGAAGCTGATCTATTAATTTCATGTTCTTGACGTGGGATAGATCTAGCTATCAAAGATCTTCGTCTTCTATTTCTTATGCTCTTAAGTGTAATGGATCTACTGAACACAGTGCGTGCACCACCAATACATCAGTACTCACTGCCTGACACGCGTTTCTATATCCAAGTTTCGTCTTCCTAAACTATTCCTTAACAACTAAACTATACAGTGAACTGTACGGAATTGGTCATTTGTACCATTAAATCGGTGGATACATTTTGCAACAATTTTTCATTATTAATATTTTTCGGTCCGTCGATATTTCAATTGAGCTATGTGCTCTTTAAACCGGACATTAACGGATCTCTTAGTCTGCCCAATATACTTTCTGTCATATTAACTACAGCTAAGTTCATTTCTACAGGCATCTTCTGCTAAACTTCAGGTGTCCAATGACGCGGAAATTGTTCGTACTTAGGTTGATTCATCCTGATTTTTGTGGAGAGGAAAATATCTAAGAGACATCTCGACTGCTGAAAGATATGTAAGATTTTCACCCTTTGCTTCTCAACAGACAGAAATTACTTCATCATACTGTTTAGATTTATTTGGTTCACCTACTAGATCTAGGTTGTTTGTATTTGTCACCAGATAGAGTTTTATAGACTTCCTCTTCAGCTATTAATTTCAGAACAATATTTTCTGGTGACAGTAAGCTTCTTCTTACCCTCTACCATCTTCAACTTGTAAAAAATCCACTTTAAGATAGTAAAGACAAATTGGTAAGTCATGAAGCCATGAAACATCCACACGTGTGAGTAGCTGCGTTAGATGATGATTTATACTTCTTGTATTCTAGTGAGGCAAAATACAATATTAGGAATTAATATTTTTGTCTAGTTTGTCTCTTAATACTGTCCCATCGTCTTTGATACCATTTCACGGATATCTCCTTTACTTTGTTTAAATCATCCTCAACTTAAGTCAAGCTTATTCTCTCACCAAAGAGTCAGCTAGTAACATTGCTACATTCGGAATCTGATTGCATGATAACAAAACGGAGTTGCATATAATTAGTTGATTAAGTAATTTACAAAAGTAGAGCCATTGAGATAGATTTAGCATTAAACAACTAAAGGCAATAGCACAGTCATACACCTAAATGCCTTACGGTTGATAAAGAATTCAGTTCAAATCTTTTCTTCAATGAATTCTAGATTTATAGAGTTTACTCGGCTCTACTGTAGCAAATCTGGCTTATTTTCAATTTATTAGAATAATCAAATTGAAACAGGAATAGATGTGGCTATAGCAACGCATATACTAAACAAAAAATATGTTTTTTTTCAGGTCAATTTCGGAGATGTTAAAATCCCCAGAAATTTCGATTATCCACGGCCGCAGAAAATTGATCCACTCACAGGTGTTCATGCTGTCTCATCAGACAATGTTGTCATCGTTGATGCTCAAACTTTATTGATACCCAATTTTTCTTATGACGGAGAAGCGCCAGGTAAATATAATTTATTATAGTAATAATGATAATATTAATTGCTTAACGCCCCTAATTGGCGCGGTATAAATTCACTCTAGATCCTCTTTTTGGGGTAGATCAATCCACACAATCAATATCTACAACTTCTCGCTTATTTCCTACTACAACTTCCTATTTCTTGTTCTTTTCTGTCAGTTCATATCTCCTACTCTTCTTAGATCATCTTCCACCTCTTTTAACCATTTTGTCCTAGGCCTACCATGTCTTTTTCCACCACCAGGATCCCATCGCATCATATTGTATCCTATAGATTTTGTTCTTCCTCAACCACTAAAATTGCTGAGCTTCTTAGTTCATTATCTTTTCTTTCACTGATTTTCAGAGATTCCATGATTGTTCTGATTATCATTCTTTCTGTGCTTCACAATTTTTCTTAATAATTTCATATCAAAGTCATTTCTTCAGCTGAGTAGATTATTACTGGTCTAATCATCGTTTTTTTCTTCGTTCGCAATATCAAAAACTCTCTCTCTCTCTCTCTCTCTAAATCAACTACTGTAACATAAATTTCATTATCTGTCTATTATTTATCTCAAACTGATCATTTTGCGTTAATCTATTGGATCGAAATCCTGCCTGAGTATGAGTGGATGTGAAATCTATGTCCTATTTTAGTCCCTCTCCGTTTATACGTTTACATAACTATTACAGAATTGTTAACTTCATATATGATTTCCTGCGGATCAATTCCTATGATAAAATTCTGATGAACACATTTAGAACTCTTACTTAATTCAAAAATTTTACTTAGTTGACGACAGTTTCTTAGTATCCGTGCTGATTGATTCGAAGTATATTTAGGATAATTTTATTTTTTTTCGGTATTTCTGACCATTTCTTGCTAATTCCTCGGATATAGTATTCTTTGAAATATGGTATCAACGCGTTGATTACCTTACCAAAATTCGTACGTGCACATTTCTGTTTTCATTTAAAACTATTTTCAAAAAATGTTGAATACAATATGTATAGGTACGATAATGGCCGTTGTTAGCGGGAACTCACAACAAGTGTTTATTTACATTAGAGTAAAAACAAAACTTTTCAGTTATCAATAAATAATTATCGCACTTGAACTTAGTGATAAATTTACGATGAGAGTAAAATTAACATGAGAGTTGCACAGAGAAATCAAAATGGTACGTATAGCACTCACTGATACGATCGACACAAAAAGGAAATTGAAATTTTAAATAAGAATTTATCGTAATTAATAATTATTATATTCGTTTACTATTTTACAATCCTATTACGGATCTGTGAGTAAATCGCGATGGAAAAATAAGGGTTGATCGTAGAAGGGTAAAAAAATTGAGAGTAATATGAATTTTTGAATAAAACAAATAAAAATCTGTCCAAAAAAAGTTAAAGTTAATTAAGAAATAAAAAATAGGATCGTAGAGGGTTGAAAGTTTAGGGTTGTATGTTTTATTCAATGCTGTATCATACAAAAATTCAGTGGTAAGCTACCCTTAACATTCAGGGGGATGAAAAATAAATGTTGTTCGATTCTCAGACCTACCCGATATGCACACAAAATTTCATGAGAATCGGTCAAATCGTTTCAGAGGACTTCAATTACAAACACCGTGACACGAGAATTTTATATATTTGATTGATTTCCATTCATCTTGAAAGTAGGCTACTTTCCAATAATTTTCTATTAGAATGGAAAGCTCTATTTGTATTAATTATTTTTTCTTCAACCTCAGTATTCCCGTCTCATCTTTTATTGATCAAACTTTTCTACTACCATAAATTCATATTCGCCAATTTTCACCTTTCCTCTGTGACATTATTTTCCAAATCGCATCATGTTGCTTCCATTAATTTTTGAACCCGACCGCTTTCCCTCTGTAACTTTCTCACTTAACATTGTCTCCGTTATAAATCTTCTTTTGATTACAACTTCCTTTCAGCGTAGTCGATTATTTCTCCACCTTAAATTCCCTTCATAAATTTTCCTCAGGTGTAAGTGTCGATGGGTACATTTCAGTTGATACGCCCTTGCGATTTGCAGAAACTGGTGGTACATGATATAGCTTCATTTCAAATTCAGGAAAATCAAAGAATGCTTGAAAAGCATACATAGTTTATAATTCTCGTGATATGTGTGCTGTGCAGTTTTAAAATTTCATTGATGTGGACGAGTTTGATGATTATCATAATAAACAAGTAATATAAGTCAGCATCAGCACGGAAAATTTAGAGGCGAGTTACCAAAATGGCAAAAAATGTACGGAAACAACTGATCGGCGCATTAAATAGAATATGGTATTTAATGTTTCATTGAAAGAACGTTAAGGCTATTTCTCGGTTTGCAAGCGTGGTACTCTGATAATAACTGAAAAGATCTTGAGGAAACTAAGATTTTTGCACAACTACAGATGATGCTTTCGCTTTGATTAGAACACATGAAGTGAGTACATTATATGTTCGAAAAAGAGATATAAATTAAATCTCTTTCCACTGGGCATATTGGTCGACAAATTCCATTTGATTATTCATCAAGAAAGTTCATAAAGGAACGAAAAATCACTCTTGTGAAAGCTTAGAACTGCATTGGTTATCGTACTCCATTAAAGACATATAATGCCAGTAATATTTATAAGAAATGCGCTGACTTAACCGCACTAAAATGCTTTCCAGATTTGTGGAATGTTTGGAAGAAATTAGGTCATTTTTAGTACAAAAAACCGAATGTATATCGTGGTCTACTTTTTTCTTTGTGTCCCTTCGATTTGTTGTAATATTCTAATTTATTTTTTCCAACTTCTTCACATTCGTTCCATTTCGATTCTTCGGTTTCATCGTATATTTTCCGAACCCAATTTTCACTTCCTTTCTCTTATCTATTTCTATATTTTTTGCTCAAATTCTGATCTTTTTATTTAAATTCTCTATCTTCTCTATGCAAGTTGAATAAACAATTTTTCTTCTATGTTAATTCGCTGTCTTCATTTATAATTCATTTCCCAGGAAGGTTACCATTGCATTATTTATCTCTCTTTCTATTACTTTTCCCTTTTCTGTGTTTTTTAGCCCACATCTGCTGAATTTTCCGTCAATTCATCATCTCAGTTTTCTACTTTCTCCCATTTTGGTCAACATATTAATCATTTTTTCTATATTGTTTCCTAGCTTTGTCGGTGATCTCCCTAATTTCATTTTCAATGCTCTCAGCATTATACGTGTGAGTAGGTTTCTCCCATATAAAAATAATATCGAATCCAAATCTAAGCCGGTTAATAACAAAATATTCAGAAGGGTATATTGTACGTAACTAGATATGAATCAGAAATAAAAAGCTTTCGCAAGGGTTTCAAAGATTGTTTGCGCAGAGAGTCGAATTGTTGATTAATGGATTCAGCTTAGTGACTGTTCAACTCCTAAAATAATTCTTACACTATAATTACAAAATCGTGGGATTCTTTCTTAGATATTTTCAAATTAACATTGCGTTTTTCAATCAGTCCGGGAAATGTCCAAATTATTATTTTGATTACTAAAAAATATCCACTGAAGACTTCCCTTTCCTTTTTTCCTCTCTTTTCTCATTTTCTTGATCGATATCGAAATGGGCTTTTACGAAAAGCTGGACAGCATTTCAATGGGTCTTTTATGTAGATGATTGAAACATAGATGTGGCCGTGTCTGTGGTGTATCTTAACTGAAGCATCTAGCAATAAATCAATAGATCTGAGTTCAATTTCCATTCCAGCTTGTGCGAATTATTTTTTTGTTATCAAAATTAATCATAAAGTAAGTCTTCTCTTTTATTTATTCTCCTAAACCTAAACCAAAAGGGTCATATCGAACTCGTTCTAATTTTTCACTATTTTCATGAAACAGAGTTAGTTTAAAAATGTCATAGGAAGCATTGCACTATTTTATGATAGTGTCATTGATTTTTTAAATAGTAATTTTGTGTTTGGATAGGTGCATGTCGATTTTGTGAGTCTGCTACTGCTACATGCGAAGGATACAAAAATAAATTTATGAATGACGAATCTATTCGGGATTAACAGTTATTTTGATTGAATTGTTACAATGTTCTGAGTCTAAGACAAGTGTACAAAGTTTAGATTAAATATGATTATTCAAAGTAGGATGAAATCGAGGCCAAAAGTCAATTACAAACGTTCAAACATATAGATAAGACTAATAAAAAATTTTATTAAACTTAAGATTAATTTTTATTTCGAATAATTCACCGCGATTTGGTGCTGTTATTGGAGTCACGGTTTATTTCAACACAACACACATTTGCAAGTTTCAATAACCAAATGATCGTCTTCAGAGACTGAAATTGAAAAGTGTTTAGTAGGAATTCCTCTAACGATTCTAGAACGTTATGATTCAGTAATTTTTGTTTGTCATCAAGTTGTACAGTAAAGTCTCACTAAAATCTCGTAAAATTCAAAATATTTCCCTTCATTTTGATATTTTATGGTTGTTTGGAGAATAAAACGCTCCAACTTTATCTTATAGTCTTTATTGATAGTTTGATACTCGCAAATCGCGTAAATTATAATATAATATTATATATTATTTTGTTTGTACCGATTAAATCGTTTAGCGGTTATAAATAAATTAAAAATTTGATCTACTTTCTATTCCGTTATACATTCGATGTAGTGCTGTTATTATAAGAAATAAAATAAGACGAAGAAAACTCAGAATGTAATAGCCATCTACGAGGGTTGTCTAAAAATTATCCAACATTACACAGAAACAAGACATTTTTTATTCTATAGCCATTTTATAACATAGTCTCCTATGTCTACGAGGGATGCTACTCAAGTTTCGAGATATGGCAATACCTCATAATTCGACAATAGTTAAAAAAAGCTTGTGTCGTTTGGTGCCTGAAAATGTGAAAAAAATTCAATTACTTTGCTTAAAAAAACGTCTAGTAACAGATGACGCATCATTAATCTATGCATATGAAGTTGAAATTACCAACAATCGATTGTATAGGTCTTTCAACACGAGCCAAATTCAATAAAATTTGTTTGCTAATGAATATTTTGAAAAACAATAAAGCCATATTCTCAAAATACACTGGCGAGCAAAAATTTTCCTGTTCTTTGACATTTTACGTTTTCAGATAGTATTCGCAAACTGTACATCATCGCATGTGCTTTTGTAAGCTTAATATGATACTCTATAATAAAGAAAAATGCATTTTTTTCTTGGATTTAATGATTTATTCTGAAAAAGCAACAAATTAACATTTTGGGAAAAATGTTAACTAATAACTTGTATTCCCTAATCTTGCATTGATGTCTGCTTGAAGTCGGCGTGGCATACTTTGAATTATGTTGCGAATCACATTCTGGTCAATGTTATCCCATTCCTGCAACAGCAATCTTATAAGCTCCTGGGAAGTTCTTGGTGCTCTATTCATCATCATTCCAACGAACGTGATCTCTAGCAAATGGCAATCTTGCAGTCCGATGCTGGTATTCCAACGGAGGACATGTAGCCCTTCTTCTGCATGATAGTCCAGAAGCATGAAGTCTTCTTCTAACGGTCCATTCACTAACGTTGGCATTTCTCACTTCTTCCAACTGATTTCGCAGTGAAACCTCAGTAGCTTTCCTATTCCGCAAACTTGTGGGCACCAAAAAACGGTCATCTCGTTGAATGGTAACTCTTTTTCACTCAGATCCTGGTCTTCTAGTAATCAGGCCTGTCTATAGAAAGCGCTGGTACACCCTTTTCACACCACAAAGACTTGCATCAACAATTCTTGCAGTTTCACGTTGCCCCCGACCATCTAGTAACAGCACAACAATTGGATCTAAAGGCATTATGGGCCTGTTATATCACTACACTTTGCAATAGTTAGGTTTTACACAAAGAATCAACAGTAAATGTGGAAAACAGGCAAGAGAAATGTGTATGTTCAATTAGCGCAAAAGCACATTTTTCATCAAAGTCGTACTCTAGTACATCGATTGACAGCTGTCAAGTCTCGGAAAAAATATACTTCAACGGCTATCAATCTTAATTATTCGTAATTTCTGAAGTGACTTCAATTTTGCTCGTCAGTGTAGATTGTAACATATGCGATAACTTTCTCTTCTTGAGAAAATATCTCCTCTGCAAGTAGAACTGTTGTTATGTAATTTTCTTTGGACATAGAATAAGAAGAAGAAAACTGTCAAGAGACTCCAGTGAAAATTTCAAAGCGTAAGGCAATGAAACTATAGAAACTTTTCACAAATATTTCTAAATGTCAAATATAGATAATTCTAATATTTTCAATCAATAAACAAACATAACCGATTACTTTAAGTCATAAACTTCACTGTATTGTTTTTTTTTCGACGCAATACATTATATATGTACATACAATCAAAAATACGCATTTTTATTAACATTCTCACCTCTAAAAATGGAATAACGGCACATTTCGACCTCTGTAAGCGGGGGCCTTTGTAAGTGAGACAACAATAGTTTTAAACCTTGCTTAATTGGAAAACTGGATTACTGAAAACTCTCAATAATTGGTACAAATGTCTTGGTCCCTTTAGATCCCAGCTAACCAGGTTTCACTCTGTATATTGAACAGCGTAGTGGATAACGGATCTCCCTGTTTTAGTCCTGTGTTGGTCTGGAAACATTTTGATATTCTTTGATTTGCTCTTACCTTAGTTTTTATATATTCGATTGTCATTATCGTAAGACTTATGCGCTTTTTTTTGGAATACTAAGATCGAGTCGAAATATAACTAATAATTGTCTTTTGGTTTCAGATGCCAAATTTTGGGTAGGAAAAGGTAGTCGACCGACACCCCAAGGATATCGTGTACCAGATGAAAACGGCAAAGAAAGTCCGCTAAGAAAATATGATAGAAAAACTATAGTACTGACTCTGCCAGGGGATTTAACAGTCTTCGATATCGGTCATTTTGGTGTATGGTGTGAAGAGTTTACCGTTGATTTTGGCCATATATTGATACCACAGATTCTTAATATTCCACCATCTTTAAAAATGCTCGGTATCAGTCCACAGGTATGTACTTTCTGTGTTGAAAATCCTGGTACTTCTACAAGAATTCATATGGAATATGATGAATAATATAAGTGCAAATCAATCCATTGCACTAGTTTCACATTAAATTAAAAAAAAAGAAAAAAAAAATAAATGCAAATTACACCAAGAAGAAAAAGAAATAAATCAATCAATGAAGGCTCTACCACAATTACGAGGGTTTATTGAAAAGTTTCCGAAAAATATATTTGCGTAGGCTTTGAAATATTCTCATTGAAATTTTCGTTTAAGAATATATTAAAACAAGATACGAACGCAAAAATTACCTCTAATGTGCCATGAAAACACGAGTTTGACATACGAAATACACACAACATTTTTTGTATAACCGTGAATGTGAATTTACATCGTATCGTACATATTTAAATACTTTCAATACGTGGTTTTTTGTGTTGATAATTGTTTTTAAACGACTGTTGTTTTGAAAAAAGTGCATAAAACGTCACCTTGGATGGAAATCTTCCTGTCTACTTCTACAAAAATACAAATATAAATATCAGACAGATCAAAGAAAAAAAGAATTCCTTTCGTGATTATCCTTTGATAAAAGGAGTATATTATTTTTTTCAAATAATTCCAATACTTTTTGAAGATTATATTTCTGAGTGCTGTTGAGCTTCTTCCCATTTCAAATAACGTGAAGTAGATAGTACTAACCATTCAATATCTCCACCAACCCTAACTATAGATTTGTTGCATTGAGTTTGGCAATTGAAATGAATATTCTGAGAGTTTCATTATTTTCAATATCGTGGGGTGTAACTGCGTAACTGAAAACTGTACCAAATAAAGGTAACTACAAAGAAAAATTCAATTAGGTTAGTTTAACAATATACTACAACTAGGTGTTTGTGCTATTGGGTGCTATTTAGAATTTCAGACTCTAGATAAATTAATTGCACTGGAAAAAATTCGTTCTACTACTAGGTAAGTTCAAATATCTTGTTTTTCAACGTATAGTCCAGGAACCAAGAGTTTTTATCTGATACTAAAATCAATAGAAATTATTTTTAGTATACGAGCAATTTTTGACTACTGCTTTAAGAAAAAAAATTTTTTGCACGCGAGCGGCTATGGAAATTGAAGAAAACTCCGGGGAACTCCCAGAAAATTGGTATTTTGTGAATAACGTGGTAGGGGTTGAAAATTTAGAAACAATGTATATGAACAAACCCGTAGAACGTGAAAATCTTCACAAAAACTTTTTGAAAAGTGCTTCTTTTATAAGATAATGAGCTATAATCATCCACGTGTCAACGAACACGTGACGCTCGTCTAAAATGTCTAAAACTTCCAAAGTAAAGTAGATTTGGATGAAAATCCTTCAGTAATTGATATATGCAGCTGGCAACTGTCAAAATAGGGTTTGTTCCAGGATTCACTAGGTCAAAACTGAACAAATGAGATACAACATTCATTTCCACATAGTGTTTGGCCAAATTCAATCACATTTTTATAAACACGTTGCTTTTTAGTTTTGTCATTTTTTTATTGATATCTTCACGATTGACATGAAAATATAAAGGTGCAGATCCCTGAAAAGGCCAATTGTCATTCTAGTCCCAAGACTCTGCTCTTCTGATAAGGATAGTAAGTCTATCTCATTAACTATAGCTTCATCAATGTGAGAAACCGTATTTCAGAAACTGTTCTTTCTCGCAGTGATCTTCATCTTTGGCTTGGTAATCTCAGGCCTGTTTTTGTTGAAATACCAAGCGATGATTTCTCGCACGGGGATTTGAATAATTGAATAAATATTATGTACTTTGGGTGATAACATTTAATGAATTAAGAATTATTTTCCATTCTTTCCCACTTTAAAAAACTTTGTTGCAATTGATGTGGAACTAAAGAAAACAATGTGAAACAGATTTCAATTTGACATATAGTATTATCGTAAAGATGCTGCTAGAGAATGAAAAATTAATTATGAAATGTTTCTTCTGCTTCTTGTTTTGATAAGTGCATTGTGTAATCTCTCATTTTGCTTCTTCTTCTGATACAACTTCGTCAAAATGACGCATAATAATCTAATACTAACTGCTTGAATGGTGCTTTTGCAGTATCGCATGTGAGTTTAGCAAGTGTCCCTCACAAAACGATCTCTAATGAATGTTTCTGTTGTTACAGAAGCTACAGCAGACAGATGATTCAAAATCACCCAGACCAACAGTGTCGCACTCGAGACCATTTGTCGGGGGACACTTGCAGGCTACCACGTACCGTCCACCATTACTGTCTTTCTTTGGAATCGGAAGAAGAAACGATAACAACCATCAAAGTACTGTAAATCATGTTCCTGGACAATTGGAAAATATACCATTGAAACAAAACCATCAATTGAATAATGAAGAATTAATAAAAGCACAGTATCAACCGCTGAACTTTCAATTAATACATCAGAATCATCAAAACCAAATTAATAATCAGCAACAGATTCAAAGCCCGTTCATTAATCAAAATAGTCAGTTTCAACAGACTTATCAACAACATAGATTTAATCAGCCACAACATTCACAGTACCAACAACTAAAACCATATAATAATTATAATGGACGAAATATTGATATCCAGAAATCCATTTCTCATCAAATAGTACCCAATCAAGTATATCAAGTACAACAAGCTGCCCAATATAGCAATCCACAGATAAATTTCCAGCAGTATTTGAGAAACGGCAGGCAGTACGATGAACAATTTGTTTATGACCGTATATTACAAGAGAAAAGGTTGCGTGACGAACAACAGCTACAAGCACAATTAGACAGACAGTATAATAGATTTCAATTTAATGGTTATAATCAGTTAGGTTAGACATCGCGGTTCTGTACAACCATAATTTTTATGTATTTTTTCTGAGTTTTAAGTAAAAAACCATTTGATTATATTATTATGGTTTCAAGGACCATGTTATCATACACTTGGGTGCATGGGAATCGGCCCACTGTGACCTTTTTTAATTATTCATTAGTTGAAAAAATATTTTGTTTGAGAGCCAATCTAATATGCTTTAATGTGAGCTTAAACTTCCCACGTTAACACAATGAAATTAATTAAAACCTAATATTTAATTTCTTAAATAATGAGTATGACTTTCTCTTGCCCTTTCACAGACGATAAGGCACAGTTCTAATCAAGTTACCCATTGTTTCTTGTGGGATGTTGAACCAAACTTTTACTACTGCTACAATAAGTTCTGAGATCGATTTTGGGGCTATGAAGTCTATCTCGAATTCTTCTTTTTAGCTTATCCCATGAATGTTCTATCGACTGTATGCTGGCCACACAATAACGCGAAAACCGTCTGCTGCAATGTAATCTGGCGAATGTAGCCTTGCGTTGTCAAGCATAAAGGTAAATACGTGTCCAATGTACTCGACGTAAGGATACCACATGAATTGCTAAAATCTCCTCGATCTATCTATCAGCCGTTAAACCTCTTCTTGTGTGAACACTAATAAACACGATCAGTCCGTGCTCCTATAGAGGTTGCACCTCAGATCTTGCGGGAACCACATAAGCACACCTCTCTTCAAAGCAACTATCTGCGAATCGATCTCTTGATCTTCGGTAAGCTTTTCGTCTTCGGTTGTTACCATGAAGGCATATATACATGAATTTTCCTTATTTTTTTATCCCTAAATGTATTAAAATAGAAAAAATCTGATGGTTCTATTTAAAAAAATAAAGAAATATGATATTTAAGAATTTAAACTTTGAACACTCTTTATACACACCCTGTATAAAATGAAACATTTTTCAACATGATCTGACCTTGCTAAAAGCAACCGAATAGAAACCATTCTCATATCTTTAAGGGTATTCTCGTAAAAAAATAATTTATAAGGGTCTGTAAGGGTCAAATTTTCTCAAAAAAATCAATAAATCAAAAAGTATGTATTTTTCGATAAAAGTTTTCAGATAAAGTATACTAAAATTTTAAGTTTTAAAAATATATTAATATATAGGGTGATCTATCTAATTTTTATGATTTTACTATATGTATTTTGCCATATACAAATAGTTTTAACTCGTCCTAGGACACCCTGTATAGTATGCTACACTACCATAAAATCGATTTGTCTACAAAACTTTTCAATCAAAATTTATTGAAATGATGAAATTAGCTTCCATATAAATCGATTGGTTCTTTACTAAAAACTCATTTAGTATAATACAAATATATTTATTTTGTATAGTTATAAAAGCAAATATTGAAAGTCAGTTTTTTGAGCTGTACCTAATTTAATTCTATTTATATGGTCATAAATGTAGAATTTTACAGCTAATTCAAAAAAGGTTCCATGCTACTATTTATGTCAATTAATAACTAACTTCCCCTTAACCAATTAACTTGAAATTTTGTATGTTCACTTACTACCGATGACGATACAAAATACCATTTCAAAATCTACGATTAAATCAACCCTATAAGTATTCTATAAAAAGTACCTTTACGGATCCGCACCGTGCGGATAACTCGAATCCCCTCATCAGCAAGCCCAACGTCGTTGCTCCGAGAGACTTCCTCGATGTGATTCTCCATATTCTGATATGTTTTTGGAAATATTCGCTTTCTATATATTCCTGCATTTTCTTTCTCTTCTGAGAACACACAGACAGTTACGAATGCGATTAATGCCGCATTTTGAAAAATTTATCCATTTGTTACGATGCAAAATCATAGACGCTGAGATTAAAGCCTCGATTTCCCTCACAACTGCCCGTCGTCGACGACTACAACCCTAAGGCCGCCGTTATACATCCAGGCGACAAGTGTCAGACAGCAGACGATGGGAGTTTAAGTGATTGAGGCGATAACTACTGCTTAAGGATGAAATATTTATCGTTTGGGCGTGGTGTTTATCAAGATGTCGTATAGAAAGCGTCAAGCAATTTTATTCTTGGACAGAAGAAAAAATAAAAAGTGTAATATCCACCGTATCAAAAAGTATCATCTCTATCGGGATATTAGAAGCCGCACTAAAAGGTTTTTCCAATTTATACGGACGTCTATTGGAAGCTTTGATATCATTTTATCAAAAATCAAAAGAAATCTAGAGCGAAAAAGAACCTGCAAGATGCCAAGGTTTTCTGTAAGGAAAAATAAAGATAAGCTTTAATTAAGTAACTAGAAAATGAAATGAAAAAAATTAATAAACCAGAAAGATTATTTGGATTGTTGTGCCCAGAAATATATTGCATTTGCTCGTGCTTTCCAAAAGCATCGTTGTCTTCTTTGTGCAAAATTTTTCTACAATAAAGATTTTTTCTTAAAGTCTAACAGAATATTGCGTAGTTGTGGTATGGAATTAAACGTACTTTTCATTATCACAAAGGTTTCATTTTATGAAAAGCGTGGTTACATCCTGACAGTACAAAAACGTCAGATGCTACATACTTAAAAAAAAACAATTTGGCTGCGTTCTATTTCACTACCCTTGGGACGCAATCCCATCTTCATTACACAATACAAACGTGTAGTATTGCCCTCAATTAAATTATCAGCAATCATTTTCTCGCCTTTAATATAACAAAACTGTATCTTCAAATTATTAACATGATCTTTGAGAAAATGATAACGAATGTCAATATGTCTTGACCTAGGTAAGTAGCAATCATTATTGGACAATTATTGCACTCTGCTTATCACTAAATATGACGAATGAATTGCTCTGTCCTTGGTCGAGTTCAGCATGTAGTTATTGGAGACACAGCGCCTCCTGCGCCGCTGATGACATCGACATTTATTCAGCTTTAGTTGTAGATAGTGCCACAGTCTGCTGCTTGTGTGACCGCCAAGATATACCAAAAAAATGTAACCCGTGCACGATTTCCTATCACGCACATCGCTCGCCCAATCAGTATCAAAATCCGGTGATTTTCTCATTAGCTTATTAGGTATATACCAACCTCAAGTCTTTGGTATTCTACAGATATCTAAAAATTCTTTTTATCGCTGTCCAATGGGTAGCTGTAGGTTTTTTGTTGAATCTGCTCAGTGTATTTACTGCAAATGATATATCCGGCCAGGTACTTTCAGCCACAAACCAGAAATTGTTTCATCTGACGTTTTACCACTAAATTTCATTCCAGCTTCAAATGGAGTTTTCACATATTTACAATCCGACATTACCTTGTCCCCTTCTCTGGTAATATGTAGACCAGCACATTGGATTTTGGGTCCATAATCTTTCATTTAAAAGCGTTCTTTTAGTTTTTCTTTGGATAGAATCTTTGTATTTTGAGTTCAATTAAACTTTCCAGAGTCGGCTGGCCTGCTTGAACCCATATATACACTTGTGTAGATTGCATACCTGAAATCCCAGTTTATATTCTTCTGGCTTTTGCATGTAAATGTCTCCAATTCCAATCCATATCTGACTGCTAAAGCAGATAATGTGTACCTGACAACTGGTGGGTATATTTCTTCGTAGTCTGTGCCCCATCTTTGTCCATAACCTAGCCTAGCCTTGTATCTCAGAACATTTTCACTCAGGTCTGTTTTTGTCTTAAACAACCACCCAGAGAAATCTGTCAAAGTCCATGTTTTATTTTTCATCAAGGAAATATATTCCTCGTCCATTGTTCTCTTCCATTCAGTAGCTTGTGGTGATGTAAGTGCTTCTTCTACAGTCTGTGGATCTGTTAAAGCTGTAAGCAAACCCAGTAGGCCATTTTGTGTCTCATTTTGTTTATTCTGAGATCGTGTTGACCTCAAGGTTACATTACTATTATAATCTTGTCTTACTGGACATGAGGAATGATAAGTTTCATCAAGTTCTCCAGTGTCAGTGTCATACTCACTTGAGTCTTCACTATTACCTGTTTGGGTCTCTACTGGACATCACAGGTGCAGATGTGGTCCACTCCTGAGTGTGTATTTTCTGGCTGCTCGAGTTTGTGCTTTCTATAGAGCCGGAACTTGCAGCAGCTGATTGGTTATCTTTTACTGGAACATAAGTTTTACAATCGATTGGTACACTGACATTTTCAGTGAACTTTCCATAAAAGAAGCATCTCTACTTTCCACACCTTTGTGTGACTTAGGATCCATAAAGCGATATCCTTTTGTATTTTCGCAAATATCATTTTTACCGACTTTTATCCCACTTTTGGCGTTTTTCTTTGTGCGGTTTCTCACCTTTCCAAATTTCATATGGGGTTTTACCTTGTAATGCCTTTTTCAGAATATATGTAGCGGTTGCCAAAACTTTTCCACGTTGGCATAGAACAGCAAGCGCCTTGCTTGTTCTACTAGAGTCCCATTTAATCTTTCGGTCATGCCATTTTGTTAGGGAGTGTAAGGAGTAGAGGTCTGATAAATTATACCATGATTCTATAATATTGTTGTAGTATTCTCTACTATTATCTGTGCGAACCTTTTTTATCTTGTGATTCAATTCATTCTCTACTTTCAACGTGAAATCTTTAAATGTCTCTAAAATATTCAACTTGTCTTTGAGAAAATATACATGAACCATACGTGTGATCGTGTGAAGTCATCAATGTGAGTAATAAAGTATTTCATACCTCCAAATGATATAATTCCCATAGGGCCACACTAGTCGGAATGTATGAGCTCTAATCAATGGTTCAATAAACGCTAACAAAGTCATTGAAGGACGTCATTCAGCATTATTATCAACTGCTGAAGTGTGTTATCTAGAAACAATGTAAAACATAAAACAGGTGACGTCGCCTGTTAACTATCATCTGAGGTATAACGCCGGTGTAATGGTTTCATGACTTTCTTAACATAACAGCATCTTTTTGATATAAAGCCACGAGTCCATAAATATTATATAGCCTTTAAAACAGCCAACAAATCCAATGAACTTCTAAAGTTTTTGTCTGTTAATAATTTTTTCGAAAAGTCAATTTTTATAGAAGTAGGATATTTTTTTCATTATCCTTCTCTGGTTGTTCTTAATGTATAGAAACAGACCACTAACAAGCTTTTTAAGAATAATAATAAAAAAAGTCGTTTTCTCTAAAAACTAGCGTTTCGAAAAAGTGCTAAGAGACAAATTTTAAAAATGACGTATTAAATTAATACTGATTTATTTATAATGTACACATTAGTTTGAGTGGTTTTGCGGATTTCAAACGTGTATTGTAAATTTGTATGAAAAAGATTAATGTTTATTTCATTTTGTTAACCCAAGAATTAACCGGTCAAATTAGATAAAAAAAATAAGAGTGCAGTTACATAAATTCCCATCAATCAGAGAAATTGTTTAAAATACAATTGAAAATAGAATTTTAATGTTCTCCATCATTTTCGTGTATGGAAAAAAATTTACTCAAGGTCAAAGGTAAAAAAAAATGAGATTTTCGCGATTATTAGCAAAACGATCAGTTTTATCATAAAAAATCTCAGACAAAAATTGTAGATCATAAAATTATTTGCAAAAAACTAATCAATACTTTTTTTTCTACGGGCCACCCTTTCTGAGATATAACGATTCAAATAGTTGTAAAACTTGTAATGGTTGAGATTTACTGTCGTATTTAATGATGACACGAGAAATACCAAATGATGATTGATAATTTATTTGATGAACTCATGACAGTTCCCACCAATCAACAGAAATTTCTTATAAATACTCACAAGTCTCGGTTCATAGTTCGTCGATCGTCGGTGTTGCAGGTTTTCTGCGGTTTCGCTACAACCTGGTGAACCAGTTCTTCAGCCAAATTGCCGACGATAGGTAATAATACAGCCGCAGCTGTACTTGCCCACCGCAAATTGAATTTGAAATGAACAAATAAACAAAATTCCAACAAAAAAACAAACAACCACAAAAATGAAAAAAAATACAAACAAAGGACCATTTTTGCTTACAAGCCCCACTTTCTTTTCATTCAGCCGAAACCAGAAATAATTAGGCAAACACAACCCAACGAAACAACTACAACCCCAGCTCTGCAGAGGAGTTATTCCTATATCAGGGTCTACTCAAACAAAACACATTCCTTACCAAAATCCTACCTTGAACCAACGGAACTCTCTCTCCCTCTATCGATTCATTTGGTGAAACAATTAAATACGACAACTTTTACAACTTTTTGAATCATTATATCTCAGAAACAGTGGCTTGTAGGAAAAATAAATACGTTTTTTGTAGATAATTTTATGATCTACAATTTTTTTCTTAAGTATTTTCATGATAAAAGTCACCGTTTTGGTCAAAATTGCGAAAAACTCATTTTTTGACCTTTGACCTTGAATAAAATTTTGTCTATACACGGAAATGATGAGGAACATTCAAATTCTATGTTCAATTGTTTTTTAAACAATTTTACTGATTTTCAGCTGGATCAGAATTTATGTAACTTCGAATGTCTAAATTTACCGGATTACCTATGATAATTCTTTTATTGTTACACTTTAGCAAAAAAATCATTTATGCGGCCAGCTTGTATGTTTTATTAAAAATCGAATCATACTCGCTTTAATTATGTAAATATTAACAATACTTATTGTAAATTACTAATTTTGTACAGTTTTGTAACTTATGGCCAGTAGGATCAATTCTTTATTTATATATTTATTATATATATTATATAAATTATATATTTATTATAATAAAATATATAACTACGTCACTTCGTATTTATTATTGACATCGCTAACCACAAGTATGTTTTCTACCACCTTCACATGTTTTATATTCTATAGTTTATTTCAGAAAGATATAGAGTAATAAAACCTCATTTGGTATGTAAAGGGACCACAGAGTGACCCAACGAATACTTCATTGGAAAATTCTTTCTATTTATCAAGTGCAAGTAGTACCACCCGGGTTGGGGTCAATATATGGGTTTAGCCTATTGTTATCCATTCACGAACACTGAAAATAGTGTGCCAAATGCGGGCTGGTAGGATACTCCTGAAAAGGAAAGAATTTTATTTTAACAGAATAAAACTAATGGAAGATTAAACAGTACCTGTTAAACGTAATTGTATAATCTACTACCTATGTACATACTTTTCCTAATTCTCTTACGCAATTACTTGAAATTTTAATATTACAAACAATACTATTTCTATGACCGACACCGAAATTAAGCAGAACTGGACGGAATTTCCCATTTTATTACTCTATAGTGTAAACATTGATTCAAATGTATCTGCGCGCACAAATGCGCGTCGTACGTATCATAGATATCGGATACGAAAATCTGAGTACGGAGTGTCAACAATATTAGGAATATGCGCGCTCCCTTCTTTCTCTCCGTAAGGATCCGATTGTAATTAGAATACTATTTTGTTTACTTACCTTAAGAAAACTACTAGGCTCTGTTGAGGATCAATACCAGGTTTGTATGTTGTATTCTGCCTCTGTAAATGTAGTCCCAAAATGTCCAACATTTCAAAATACTTCATAGTAGTCATGGGAAAGTATTGTAAAAATCTGAAGTCATCATCAATGAGATCATGGAATAATGTGTGATATTCTCCATACTCCTTTCTCTTCTGATTGATTTGATAAACCAAACGCATGAGACTTCCACAACGACAGGATGCCATTCAAACTCATGACTAGTGAGAGACCTCGAAATCGGTAATTTGTGGAGGTTATGTACCTGTGTGCGCAGCCGTCGAAATAAATCCGTTCGTCGCGAGCGCTCCGTCCAATGACAAGTGTGTGACTACCTTAAGAATAGAGAATATAGGTTTTTAATGAGCTCCAGATACTCTTTTTCGTAAGCGATGCGCGACTTTTTTGGAAACAATTTATTTATGACTTCATCTGCCATTTTACGTAAAGCTGGAATTGTGCAATTAAATTTTTCCTATTTTCCAGAAAGACCTCGAATTATTTCAATTTTGACGCGTCAACAAATGAAAAGTCAAAACTTTCATTGTTCATCTAGCTTGATTATCAGTGTTACCAACCAATTTTAGTTACCCCAGTTTTCCCAGTATAATGTATATAATTTAAAATAAAATAGGACAAATTTTTTATTACACTTTGTCGACTTAATTTCAAAATAACAAGACATTCTAAAACAGTATTGTCAAAGAAACGACCCGCGGGCTGTTTCTGACCCCTGGGTCGTATCAATAAGGCCCGCGATCGCAATGTGTCACAAAAAAAGAATCATGTTTTTTAGAGCTTTTAGAATTCATTCGATTCCTCTACAGATGTTTTAAATACTCGTACTCTCAAGTCTAAGGATGTTTATAAGTTTATAATTATAAGTTATTTGAAGTTGTTTGAACATTATGCAATACTATCTTACGAGTTTTTACCATTTCCATAGTTAACATCACATAAGTTAAGAATTTCAATCCCATTCATCTTTCCCAGCTTGAATGAGTGATTTACCTTGTTTTGTTATTAAACTAGTCCGATACAACATTTTGCGAGGCTCCTCCTAGAGGCTCTTGACTTGAGTAAACAGGAGCGCTAGCCATCCACACTCTCGATTTATTCTATATTCTTTATATAACTATATTCTTTATATAACTTTAGAGTCCTCATCTCTACTTCTTATATAACCGACCATACATTCAACTATCCGTTGTCTTCACTTTAACTTAAGATTGTCGTAACAAAGACCGGATTTTGTATAATTATTTGAAGATATTTGAACTAAGAGGATAGTTCAATTTAGCGTCCATTAAGTTCTAGGATAGTGCTATTGTGGTATTGCCAACTGAATATCATAAATTTGGTCTTTTCTACATTGATTTTGATCTCGTGTCTGTCCCACGTCACCGTTTCTGTTTATAAGCAACTGTAGTCTCACGATTGTGTTGGCTAAAATCATTGAAGAGTAAGGTCGACAGTATGTATACGAGTTTTTATGATTAACATCACTTAAGTTAAGAATTTCAATCCCATTCATCTTTCCCAGCTTGAATGAGTGATTTACCTTTCGGGAGATTTGTTATTGAACTATTCCGATACAGACTCTTGCGAGGCTCCTCCTAGAGGTTCTCGACTTGAGTAAACAGGAGTGCTATCCACACTCTCGATTTTATTTTATATTCACGTCCACATGTCCATTAACTCACTGATTCACGCCTGAAAAATCGACAAGGAATCGATTGAAGTGAGGAGAGATGAGTGAAGACGAGAGAAGGCGAGCACACCGTTTATACTCTTACATCCGCTTTCTCTCGTGTAGAGTCTGGATCAAGTATAATATATAAAGAAATATTTCTTCAATTTCTTATTTCTTAGACCTTTTGATATATTAAAGCATCTTGATTTTAGGTCTCTTCTGTTTTAAAATTAGTTTTTTTTAAATAGCCTTAGAATATAATGATTTATATTTGTACGTAAAAGATAAACTAACAATGCCTTGGAAGAAATCAAATTTTGATAAGAGCCGTGTTTTTCTCTAGCCTCGAACGCATCTGTTGCTGCAACAATCTCTGTAGCTTCTTCAGAAACCACGTCTCTCCATTTTAGCCTTTATTTCATCTAATCCTGCCAATTTGGTTGTTATTTTGTCTGTTTCCTGATTCTCTGCATGAACTGCAGAAATCAAAGTTATTTATACTTCTTCAGGTGTTCTTTTCTTTGACATATTTTTTATTGATTTTCATCCATGTATTTATTGAGAGACTTGAATTTTGAATAGAGCGAGATAACGTCGATTGACAAGCATTATAAGGCTTTTTATCTCTAACCTCGTCAATCGAGTTTATCAAGATGTACTAACTCATCCATCGCTTCGATGTTTTATTCTCCAATCGTATTTCTTGTAGTTCCATATTTTTTACGGCAAATGTTTTACTCTCCATAGTCAGATCTATGTCGCGTAGTTAAGCTCCTGCGATGATTTATCAAAGATGGTATTTCTAGTGCCGAGTTTAGCATCTAAAGCTATTTTTTCCAGTACTAGATAAATTGAATTGTGTAAGATTCTATAAATTTGATGCACATATATTGAAAAAGCAAGAAATGCGTTAAGAAAAAATTTTATTGTATATTAAACGTATTTTCAACTAATTTTAAAACAGAAGAGACCTAAAATCAAAAGCATTTAGATGCATTAAAGAGATATTATAAGAATTTTTTTTCAATTTCAGTCAAAACTTAATTGCGAAGTACTTCTGGATAACCTAGCATTTGAAGTTAGATGGGCTGTTGCAGGAGAAAGTATCGTTATTCAACTTGTGGCAAAACTCAGTAAGTATTTTCACAACTTTCTCTAGTATTAGTTTAAAATGTAGCTATCAACCTTAGTGAAAATTATATTTTATAATCAATATTTACTTTAATGGCATTCAGCGATTGGGTACGTGTTAATGTTAGTTTTAGACACTTTTGAACACATAACACATTTGATTCAATCTGGTCTGGCTCTTTCTCATTTTCCATTCACTTTCGATACCGCAAATTGTATGTAAACACCTTGTTTATTTTGTAGTCGATAAGTGTTGTTAATTTGCAGTGGGTTTTGGGTTTGTAGTTGCAAATAAATTGAGTCCAATCTTGATCAATGTTCGATTTATTGAACAGGATTTCAAAAGTGCGTTCAAATAACAATAATAACGGAATAACAATTTCGGAGCACGTTTTTCTTTCGCCTTTCTTTTCGCTTGTGTCACTATTACATGAAACTGTCAAAAGGTGCTTATCGCCTACTACTTTTTAATAAAATCAGAATACATTAGAATACATAATTACCAACTTTGACTCTATATAAAACAAAAGTATAGTGCGAAGTTGGATAGGGTCAAGGTTAGGTTGGGTTCGGGTCAGCTGTCAATTGATCAATTCTCAACAATAAGTATCGATAAGTTTATTTTGTATTCCAACATATCTTTCGTAGTTTTCTCAATTTTTTCATTGTCAGCATTGTCCTAACGTTCCGTGATCCATTCTTACTATATCTTTACATTTATCTTTTTTTTGTTTTCACCCTTAGTTATTATCCACTTCATTGCATTGTCGATTTTCATTATATCTATTTTCTCTTCTCTGATTACTAGTTTTTTGACTTCTTCTCTTCATTCCTCTTTCCATTTTCTGTGTAAATATCGTTAACTGCTCGTCACTTGTCGATATTTTCAATCAATAATTCTGATTTGTTTTATATTTAGTTTTCCAACCATTTATAACATAACACTTCTAAAATGTATAACATCACACAAACGACAACCACCATTTCTGTTTATCAAAAATAAAATGGCCCGCCATGCCAGCACAGATAAAAAATTCTGTGTCCCGAGTGTGTTTATTTTATATGAAGAGATCGATAACATTCGACCTGCTTGTGATTAATGAAATTCTCAATTTACTCGAAAAAACAAAAAAAAACGAATTAGATATGTAAACATGATTTGAAAAACTCAGGAAACTGAAAGTTGGCGTTTATTGGCCCTGCATTTGCAATTTCGGGCCGATCAATTGCGTGGTAAATAACATTCAACGCCTCATTAGTCGCAAGCTGCCGAGACGGTTATTTGCTATATGTCCATCAACGGGCTAGGAAAATGTTATAGACGCAGGCACTTTCCCAGCAGTTTCTACAGTGGCCGTCCCGTCCCAACAATGTTTGTTCACATCCCACGCAAATGGGATAAAAAATATTCTATATTCTTCCTTATAAGCTGATAATTTTCACAACTTTCACATTTCACGACTTTTTTTGTACAGGGTGTTCTACAAAAAGGTTATCCCGGTAATTTATACGAATATGTTTTGAAAGCTGATACATCCAATGAATTCGTTTTTTTTTGTCTGATTCTCATAGAGGGTGCTAGTTCACAGTTCTTATCTAGTAACAATCAACATAACTTTTTTAATATTAGATTTATCAAGAAAAATTTCAAGTAGACTTAAACATCATTCAATTTTATACTAAAAACCTGCTCTTGATAAAACTCCATACTGTGTACCGATTTCGGAATATTTTGATTTGAAAATTATAAAATATTAACAGATGCAGGTATATAAAGTATTAATAGAATTTTTGGTTATTCAATTTTTTTGTCGCGTGAATGAGACACCATAGGTAAAACGAATACATTCAAAAAAATTGGGACTGAAGGTTTTTCTTTCTTGTAACGTTTTACAAAAATCCAGTCTAATCAGTATGGGATCTTGTTTTTCCAAGGTTAATAATTATGAGCACTGACCTATTGGAGGCCTTTGGTCGAAGAAACTTACTAAGTAAAAATGCATTTAGAGATACTGGAAATGTGAGACCTAAAAAATAAAATCTGGTAGGCCAAGAACCACCAGAACCATTGATAAAGAAAATATGATTTTAAATTTAGTTGATCAAAATTCAACAGTTAGCACGAGGAATGTGGTAAGACAAGATATTACAGAGAAGTCCAAGAGCGGTTACAATGGATTTTTGTCAAACATTACAAGAAAGGACAGCCCTCAATACAAATTTTTCAATATGTATCCTTTTTACGACCGAGGTCAGATTTAAAGTTAATATTTGGGCAGCAACTCCACAACACTTTGATAGAAAGTGTCGTAATTGGTAAGTAACTATTTTACGAATCGATGGATTGATAGAGGTGTAGAAGCTCCGATTCATTGACCCCCTCAGTTTTATGATTTTAATCCCTTGGATTTTGTTTCGTATCTCAAAGAAAAATTTTATGCTACAATGGTAAATTCACCTCAAGAATTGAAAGACAGAATTTAAAGTCACTTGAATGACCTTATAGCTAACTCCCAAGTGTTTAATGTATTCATTAGATAAATGATAATCCTGTGTATTCGGGAAAACTGAGGACATTTTGAGCACCTACTCTAATTGATTTCTATTTTATGTTATTAAATTTGCATCTTGTGATTTTTTGTTCAATTAATACATTTATTATTATTTTATAGCAGTAACGGTTATTACTTCATAATTTTTAAATCAAATTATTCCGAAAATTACACAGTATCGAGTTTTATCAAAAGTACTTTTTTGTGTAAGACTAAACGATGTTCAATGTTCAAAACTGCTCGGTACGAATCGTGTAGATAGCGCCCTCTATTAGAGTCATTTATAAAACAAATTAATTAAATGTACCAGCTTCCAAAACGTATTTGTATAAAGTTTCAATACGATGCTGCCAGCATTTGTGACATAAATTTTACAATACCAACCAATTAAATCTCCAGCGACAAAGAAAAGTCAAAAACTTCATAAATAGTTTCCAATTCGGACTGGAACTTATAAATTCAACTTAAGTTGCTCGTACTTGCGAAAACTTCAGTTTGACATATTTCAAATTGAATGACTTGTACGTCAATACCAAACTGATGTCTGTCACACGTTCTGTATGCGGCTGTGCCAAATATGAATGTGGAACAATAACCTCGGATCCGAAAATCACTTGCGAAAATTGTAAATGCGTTCAAAAAGAAAGTGATTACAATCAAAATGAGACTCAACCGAATTTTGAGTTAGGAAATTGGAAATGTGAATGCTTAGGTTTTATATGTCCTGAAAGTATTATTAAACCCCAAGAAACAGAAAAGAAAAACGAAAATGCGATCAAATATACAACATTATTATGTAAATGCTCTTGCTCTTGTGCAAATCGCGAGTTTAAAGAAGATTCTGTGGATATACAAACGCAGACCATGAATTACATCGAACCAGTAACAAAATCCGAACCTGAAAAATCTAAAATTAGGAAAACAGATACACCGATTAAAACATTTTCTGGACCAATACAAAAACGAAGCTACAATATAAAACAATTAGAGAAGTCATTTGTGGATCGAGACAACATTAAAGCAACTGAAAATCAATTTAGTGGAAATATTATTAAAAAAACTTCCGATAAATCCCAGGTTACAACAAATGAATTAAACGATAATGTAAATAGTATTAAGTTAGGGGTGACCCCAAGTGAGCTGTTACCTGAAAAAGATGTAGTAGTAGATACCAATACAATGTATTGTTGTAAAAAATGCAGCTGCCGTGATTCTGATCTATCTAATCAAAATGATAAACAAGTTGGTTCAGATACAGAATTACCAAAAATTAGAAGTAGCTTCCAACGCACAAAATGCACGTATACACAATGTTTCGCAGAAGAATTTCCAAACAAAACAATAGATAAACATGACTCAGATTGCAGTTGTTGCAGATGTTTACTAGAATTCGAGAAATCCAAAGAAGTTGGTGTAACTGTATATGAAGAAGATAAAACGATTCCGTCATTAAAAACTACTTGCAGTTTCTCAAACTGTGATTTCGTAGACTGCGAATATAAAAAAGGACTCGCAAGTACTTGCAGCTGTATAGAATGTGCATGTACTTGTTTTGAAGATGACGTACAAGAAGTACAGGAATTACCGGAGACAAGAAATTGTACTTGCGACGTTTGTTTATCCGAACAGGTAAATTCGAATTTAGAAACTCATGAACCAGAACCTCCGATGGTTACGAGGCCTCGAGGTTTTTTCTTCTGTTTTAATCGGAAGGCTAAAAATGAAGCTGACGCATCTCCTCGTAGAAAATTGGTTTCACGCGAGAAAACCAAAAGTAATAAAGTGAAAAGAAGTAAATCCACAAAAAATTCGGAAGTTGGTGATCAAAGGAAAGCTTCATCTAGAAAATATGATAAAACAGAACAGCATTGTCAGTGTTCTGTATGTATAAAAAAAGATCGGAATCGGAAGAGAAAGAAAAGTTATAAAAATAATCAATTAGTTGATTCGAGGAAACACTGTTGTTGCGAAAATTGTATTGAGCAATGAATAATGTACAAGGTTAGTCGTTATAAATTACTCGGTGAATTCCATCGTTATTAACAATAATGGAATAAAAATCTTCATTTAAGTGGTGCAAATATTGTTGATTAAAAGTGCAATAATCTGCTTCATTTCGGAAATACAAGAAAATAATCAAATATGAATCTGTACATTTCAAATTTTCTACCGTTCAATTTTCAACTAATTAACAGTTTCTAATTCATGTTTTTCATCAAATCGATATTTAAACAATGTAATAAATTATACTTTTACCTGTCAATGTCATTAATTATCTATACTAGATAGAATATAATCAATTATAATTATTTGGAATAATACATTGATTTTTTTAAAACACGACATCGATGGGTGACAGTTAGACAAACCCGAAAAATTCTATATAGAAGAATATAAAATTTCAATATATACAAAGTCTTGTATTCCCTTAAATTTGAACGATATTGAACTTTTAAGAGCATTTTAACAAAATTCTGTTATCACTTTTCACTTGAAACAATTATAAGTGGGTAGTTTATAACGAACAGACCCTGTACATAATGAATAACTAATAATAGCAAGAGCTTATTACTAATTTTAGTAAATCAAAACGTCAAATATCAATAATTTCAATTTATTGCGTACAAGTTCGAAAATAAAACAATTTTCGAAAACTGTTTATAATTTCATCCCTCGACCTTCATCATTACGTTATTTTCTTTGACTTTGCTACGTTGTTTCTTTGTTTGAAATTTGGATTTTGAATTTGAGTTATTTAATTAACTTTTCATAATAGAAGCACTAAAAATTGATATTTTAACACAAAAAATTAGTATCGCCTCCAAAATATGTTCCTTTCTAGCCAATACAAGCATTTCAACGCGGAATCCAATTTTCCATACACCTAATTTAAGGTACTGAAGCCAAGATAACACTAAATTCATTCGAATCAGTTGTTTTATAAACACCTAAAGTGCCGTAAGTATCCACCGTAGATACCTACATATATACCAATGATATAGTTGCCGCGTGTATCCACCGCTGATGCATACATATTTCTGTATTTTGTGCTGCCTACATAAGCATTGGATACGTGCCATCTAAACGTGCCATCTATACGTGTTTGTAAGAAATGGCCTACAGTACCCGAAACTGTCCATTGAAATGTTACATGGGCTGAACATTTCGTAATTTTATTTATGGGACATGTAGAGGGATCAATACTTAACCCTAAGTTTGTGGGGTTGCCACCCTTGACCTTGATCTTGACCTTTTTGTCTTAAATCCAAAATTTTTATTACGATTCTTTTCCCCGCCACCTATGAGGTAAAGTCTCTAGGCGCGTTTTTTTACTAGCTAATTATTATTTTCTACTCTTCTTCGATGATCCAGGCCATGGCTCAGAATCTAGTTGAAAGTTTGGAGAATGACAGGAGTTAAAGTTGGAGTCATCGTTGGCAATTCTTCTTCAAATTAATTTCCTTCCATTAAATTTGTTATTTCCATAATGTTGGTACGGGTTTCTCCACAACAATGGATTTCCTGCAACCGCACATACTTCCACAATTTCCTTTACATCTGCCGAAAATTAGGATTGGGAATTGCTGGAGGCTTCTAAGTTTGGATTGGCATCCTAATGTTTCCCTTCTTTTTTCAGCCCCAATCTTCAGGATTATAGTATTTTCCAAGCTATAATTGGACCTGGTGATATACTCGCAGACTTTGAAAATGGTCTGCATCCTGTGTTGGAGGAAGATGATAAACTGAATGAATTTTTTGATACTGTCTTGGAGAATCGTTTGTGTCTCATAGTATCTAGAAAATTGTCCTTGGCGCAACGACAAAAAAGGTCTACTTTTTTATTCGGGAATAGTGCTGTACTATCAGTTACCTCAGGATGTTTTTCCAGAGTTTCAGTTTGCCCATATTATAGGCGGCTGATGCTGTGTCACATCCTGAAAAAGCATGGAGAAACAGGAAGTTTTCCGCTATTAAATCTCCATATATAAAGGCCGAAGGACCATATATCTAGTTAGATGTACGCCTAATTAAAGGTTTTAAAGAGAAAATATTTGAATTTTTCCTCCCTAATGCCTTGAGCAACACAAGGATGTCGATGTCCTCTGCTACGATAGCCAAGGAATCGCAGGGTTGGGATGCAGAAAGTGCAGTAGAGACGATGACTGTATATCCATCTAAATCAGAATAGTCAACACAAAAACCCACATCTGTCAGAGCAGTTTTCAATAGGTCTATGGAATTAGATTTGTTTTTCATTACTAAGAATTTTTTTGGGATATTTTGGGTACAGTGCTTTTGTCAAATTGAATTTCTGTAGATTGATGCTTCTAGGTGGGACGCAAGTATTTCCACGACTTCTCGGAGTCATTAATCAATAAGTGGAATTGTAGAGATGGGAAAAAAATAGGTTCACAGTGAAGAAAAACATACAAGTAAGGTAAATATGTTGTTTTGACAGGGCTGTCATGAGCATTGACGAGCCTGGTCACCTTTAAAGCGCTGTGACAACGTTTTAAATTAATGAAATTTATACAAAATCTCTTCTACAAATAGTTCTTGGGCAAAAAAGGAGATTTTTCGACTTTTTTGCTCATAACTATGTAAATTTTGAAATTATGACAAAACGTCTGATAATTATAATTGTAAACAAAGCAATTTGCTACAAAATAGTAAGATTGATTTTTTTCGGGTTATCGCGAAAAACGTATTTTCACCCCTTTTTTCAAAATAGCGGCTGAAAGACAAGTGCAGCAAACCCACAAACTTGGGGTTAAGCCTGTATTTACCCCCTACATGTCCCATAAATAAAATTGCGTCCTTTAACAAATATTCAGTTTGGCCCTCAAATTTTAACATTTCAATGGACTATTTGGACATTGTTTTGTTTTATACCTCTACTATATTAAACGAAATAAACTAAAATTAATTTTTTCATTTTATAAAAATGAAAACTGTAAATTAAGCTGGAATTTTTGGAACCGTTGGTGATATTCATACTGAATATACTGTTTACACTACCTCTACACCAACACTCACAATTACGCTGTCTAGTGCGAATTTCGATAACCAAATTATCGTCTTCAGAGACTGAGATGAGCAGTTTACTATCAGTACCTGAAGACAATAACTTGGTCATCGAAACGCGTACCAGACAGTGTAATTATGAGCATTGGTGCAGTGGTAGTATAAACCATGTGTTCAGTATAACCTGTAAATAAAAAATAATTTATACAAATCAATATATCTCTTACTATATAAAACAAAAAAACAACTGTAATATTTTTCGCAGGTAACACATCTAAATTTACTTTGATTGCCTTGCGATTTTTCAGATTTTTTCACGTTATTTTGTTTTTATAACAGTTTACACCTCTTTTTCTGCTAGCACCTCAACTCTCTTCTATTCAATCTTAGGCTGGAAGTACCTCTCAGACTGTAGGGTTAACTGTATTAATTGGGACATGTAATAATTGGGTGGTAACTTTTTAAAAAAATTCATTAAATTTTTTTTGTTTAACTTGTGTATGCACGTAGGTAACTTGAATAAATTAAAGATAAAACTAATGAATTTCACTAAATATTCTAATAATAAATTAATACTATCCGTCTGTGGGGCACCTTCCGGCTGGGGGTCATTTTGCTCGTCCTGCCACCCTATTGTTACGCCACTGAGTAAATACTTGAATCAAGTATAGGTTAATTAGAGGTCTAACATCTCCATTCACCAACTGACCCTGACAAATCATCATCGATTTTGATGTCAGTCACCTCAAGTTCCACATTCACCAAAAGTTCAATGAAATAACCTGATTTTTTAACGTTATTTATTATCTTTTACCTTTTACCCACACCTGAGTTCAATGCACAAGATTATTTTGAATAATCATTTGACCCATTTTCGGATTTTATGCAAAATATGGAATTGTTTGAAAGTTGACATTTATGGTGAATTTAGCACAGTGGACTTGAACTTTCGACTCGTAGGAACAATATAAAATAAATAAATATGGATTTGCATAGTTTGGAAAGTAAATAAATCGCGAACTTCCATATTATTTGTGTATTTGAAGGTTTTGTTGTTGGAATTAGTAGTAGTAAAAATCATAGTAATTCACTGGTCGACAAAAAAAACTTTTTTTGTACTAACACTAGAATGAATAGCATTTTGTGATAAAATGGACCTATACAAATGCGAAAATATGAAAAAAATAATTGTAGCACGTAACTATATTCATTGGTAAAATATTTAATATCTATCAAAAAAATAATTTCACGTTTTTTAAATCGTATATATAGACAATATTTATAGTTACATCTAATAAAAATGCCTCACATCTATTAAAAACAAAACCTTTAAAAAAAAACATTTTAAATATTAATTAGCTCTAATTTTTCCTTTTATGGGGGGCTGCACCCATCGTCCTTGATACCGAATTTCCATTGTTCTAATATTTTGGTGAAACCTTTCACCCTGCTCATCACTGTCAGCTTTTTCGGGAAAAAATGTCAGATGGAAATGGAGGAAATGAATTTTCAATGACATTCCCTCACCAAGGGATTTGTAGGCGTCTAGAAGTTCATCACTAACTGTTCCGATATTTCCAGCATATATATTGCGGAGTTGTATGCTATCTTACAGGATCTGTCCTGGTTGAAGTCAAATAAAAAAGATGGGGGTGTGAATTGGAGTTTTTTGTAAGGTATATACAGGAAGAGATGCGATCAATTCAATAAAAGATAGAATGGCAGAAACACTGGGATACTGCCTCACGGTCCTCAAATAACACCTATTTTCAAATTTATCCTAATTTACCCTCACCCCCGAACTATATTTTCAAATACACAATTTTATTCAGCTAGTAAGTATACTTAGAATGACGACTGGTCATGGGAGATATCCCGCCCATCTTGCCATGCTGGGTATTATGCAATCATCAACCTGTACCTGCGATGATAATTCTTGTCCTCATCTCAATCACATTTTTTTCGGATGCAGCAATCACATTCATGAAACAAACAATTCATAACAGTTTCTTGTCAAATAAAACTACTCCCTATCTCTAAACCTCACACACCTTTTAAGCATAGATAAACGAGAAACTTTAGATCTATTAGTAAATTTTATCAAGGATATAAAATTAATATCTAAGTAGTATCATTGATAAATTCTGTGGCTGATGGACTTGCTTCAAAGTCATTTTCTTTCACACACATACACACACACAACTAACTGTTGGTAGTTTGGATCCAAATTGTTGCCCAAAAATCCCCTCACTACACTAACAAATGCCTTCCATGCTTCAAGTTCCTGCCTAGTGAGCATTTTTGCAAAATTGTCATCCTTCAATAATTTTCTTATTTGTGGCCCAATAAAAATACCTTCCTTTTATTTGGCATCACTCAACTGGGAAAAGGCTTCTCTAAGGTATTTGAATCTATCACCCTCTTTATGCATAGCATTACAAAGTTTTTCATCAATCCAAGTTTAATGTGAAGGTGTGGCAGGACATTTTTGGGATCTACAGAGTGTATAAACATGACATTTTGAAATCCCGTTTGAAACGCACTTCTTGCTTGCGAATTTTTTTTACATAGTGTTGATCTGCTGCCCGACTGTCCTATAGACAAAGAAAAAAGCAATGTTTCGTAAATTCTCCCTGGAGTCTCATTAAATCCCATTAATTCCAATCATCTTCAGGTCTCCGCATATCTGCTTTCCTTTCTTAGAATAACCTTCAGTCTTTGTTAGACAAAAATAGCAGTCGACAAAATGGTTAGTAGGCTCCAGCCATACCATTGGAATTGCAAAAGGCATGCGTTTGTTCTTCACAGTCATCCACTGCACCAACGACATGTTACAACCAACTCAACACGCGTGGGGGGCCCACTGCTTGTCTTGGTCTCCAATTAAAGTACCTACCTAAATATTTGAAATAGGCTTTTTTCACATTTCCGGAAAATTGCCTGGCTTGCGATTTCACCATAAATTCTCCACAAATACATCAAATTTTTTCTTTTTTCTTTAAAATCACTTTTTGCACTATGAATAGAGAACCACTCACTATAAAACTCAACAGAATACTAATTTTTAATGTTATTTTCATGTTTATTATTCTGAATAATACAGTTCAGGTATTTTTTCGACCATAAAATTTACCGATATTTACCGCTCCTTTATAAAATTACCTGCTAATGTAAACAGAGATAATTAAGCTATTAAAAAGTGGTACGTTTTAAGGCTTAATCAATATTTTTTCTATTATTGGACGGGTATTTCCATTTTAAAAATGTTGCCTGTTTTGAAAATCTTGTCGGCCAGTGAATTCGTTTCAATTATATTTTGTACATATACAGAATAAATAACAAAAATTAGAAAACGTTTAGTACAATTCTATTAGACTATATGGCTCATGTAAAATTGCAAATAATGAACATTTAGTATGCGATTTTTTATCATCGACGTCATGTTGTAAACCAGATGACGACGCTTGTTTGTTTTCAAAAATTCAATTTTAAAGAATGTAGAACTCTCTGTATACCATTAAACTCGTTTCCATTCACACTAAAACTCATATTATTCTCACCTGTGACGTCTTAACTAACGATCTAACTGAGTTTTTACCCGAAATTTGTACAAACTTGAGACCGTGTACTTTAGTGAGTCTTGTTTTGAAATTGCAATTGAGGACAACACGTTGTCAAATTTTGTTATCAAAATTATCAAATAAATAAATAATTTTATTGTGTATATCAAATCACATTACGTGTACCTTTTATCTACTGAGTAGTGACGTCATTATTTGAGTATAAGATACATAACTGAGTGTCCCAGTTCACTTGAATATAAATGGAAAGCAGCTAATAACTACAACGAGAGGTAGGTACCTAACAAAGACATATTCATATAAATAAACTCAAGAATATATTATTATTATACGAGGGTTTTCTGCTAGTACTTATACAGGTAAAGTAATGAGGAACTACACATATTTCTACTATACGTAGAGTCCTTCAGGAAGTATATCATGTGGCTACATAAAACTGTTCACTCCTCTTCTTTATTAAGGACAAAGTTGTGGTATTTTATTCAATTTTTTTCACATATTGAGGTATCAATTTGAACAAATTTCAAGTATTGCAACTAAAATGATCAACTCTATTGAATTGCAGTAAACTAGTTGCTTCAATCGTCCCCAAAGATGCTAATCAACGGGATTGAAACCAGGAGATCCCAAAGGCCAAAGACCTTCATGTCCTATCCACATGTTGCCATAAATATTATTTCGATGTCTTATTGCCAATGAAAAGGGAGAGGATGTTCATCATGCTGAAAATACATACCTCAGATAACAATATTGTCTTCGGCAAGCAAATTCAGCAAAATATTTTGTAGAAAGTCCAAATAGACCTCTCCTCTTAAAGGACCTACTAATTGATAATTTATGAAACCAATCGACGCGTTTAGATTGTAAATAATTGATATATCAAAGGACGAAGGAGGCACTAATCAATCAATTATTCCTTGCTTAGCATCCATGGGAGTAAAAGTCAATGATATTGTGACATTACGTCATAATTTCAATGTTCGTTATGTTATACTATTTTTTGCGTGTGAAACTTTCATTTTTGTGTGGTAAAAAGGGCATTTTTTCGTTATTTTGTAATCGATTGAACATAATTAACACGAGAGAATCGTTGCGTCTATTTGCAGAACAGTACACGAGAAGCAACAGTTGATTCCCATACAAATTCACTCACTGTTAAAAGTCACATGCATCATTGTTAGCTTCTCAGATAGGTACAACGCTTAGGCAATCCAAAATATATGGCTGTGAGAACTAGAAACTTGCCTTTGTTAATAAGAATCATACCCTGAAACTTTTTAGTAATTAAGTTTCAGCTGGAAGATAAAAACATTGAAAAATCTTAGTTCTTTGCGTTTATTGAGATACTAGATATTACTAGATATTACAAGTATAAATAGAAGAGGATTAAGACTATCTTTTCATTTTGCCCCTATCTTCTCCATCCTATACTCCATCGATCTTCCTCCTATCAATTTGAAATTTCCCTCTTAGGAAAATAAACTGAGTTATGAGTGTTGATATATTCGTAGTATTAGCATCATGTATATTAACAACAACAAAATTAATGATTAAAAAATGGAAGTAACCTAACCTAACTTATCGAAACACACGTCAGACAGTGTAATCGTTAGTGTAGTGGTTTTGTTAATAGTGTATTCAGTAGAACTAACCTAAGCACAATGATATCTTGACTAAGTAACCTTGGGATGCTCGTTTTTTCTATCAATTTTAGTACTCACGTTTTCTAAAATATGTAGAGTATTCGATTGTCAATGTCAAGTTATGATAAACGTCCAATTTCAATAGCTTGAAAGTTTCTCTTTAAATTTTCGAAAATTAGATCAGAATTAGTATGAAATATAAAATGAAGATCTGTGGCAGGTATAGCCATACCTCATTTTGCATTTTCCGAAAGGATCTGGATTAATGAATCAACTATAGATACTGAGCATCCTCTATGCCACAGATCCTTTAGATCGCAGTATATATGAAATCTTGACCTATACTTATATACATATCTTGAACTAGCAGATTACAAGATCGTTGAGATGATATCTTGGAAGATACTTGAAAGAAAGAGAAGGAAAGATCAAAACAAAAATTCTAAGGATTAGTTTTGATGTTAGCGAAAAATCTGTAACAGTGTTAAATAGAAAAAGGTTATGATGTCTCGTTTTTGATGATTGGTCAATTTCAGATATTCTTATTATTTCATTAATAACTGCATTTGTTTTAATTTTTTTTTATTTCACTTCATTATCACGTTTTAATGAGTTCATTAAGAAAATGCTTTTCATGCTTCAATATGATTTGCATAAATTATTTTCTCTTCATAAATGTGCAGATACTGATTATCAAATATTCTCTTATGAAGCACATCTGGATGACTATTTAACTTTGGTTTCGTGTTCGCTGAATGTATAGGTGAACGAGTAAACGTTAATTAAAAACTCTTACTATGTAACTTTCATAATAGTTGCATGTACTATGATTTTTCAAGGATAACGATATTTAAATTTTATATCTTGCATATAACTAGATAAGCTACGAAGCACCCTTTCAAAAATAATAAATGGAGTTTAAAGGACGCTGCGTTTTCCTAATACGAGGGCTGATACGTAATCTACTGAAATTATACCTTCAGCATTACAAAGTACTGAAAACATCACGAATTATCCTTGTATTTTACAGTACTTTGAAATTCCTCCAACCCCATTTGAAAAAATTAGAAATAAAAAATCAAATAATATCAATGAATTTTTTATTCTAATTTCTTAATGTTAACAGTGCAACTACTCTTACCAGAAACATTCATTATAGGAATCACGGATTCTTCCACATATTTTTTCATCCATTGATGAACTCTTCCATCCACTATGCCATTTTAAAACATTGATATCAGCCCCAGCGTTGACCAACAACGTTGAAGGAGTCCGGTGTACTTTTCTGGTCGCTCAAGATTGAGGAATTCAGCAATTTTTTTAGACGCTTTCGTGTATTCCAGCTCTTTAACCTACGCATTTTCTTTGTCTGTAGCCTACCAAAAGTGCTTTTAGTGATAGGCGTTTTCGCAAATTTTTATTTTTTCTGAACACATCCAAATATTGCACCGCATTGTTGTTGATCACAGTAAAAACCCGTCAAACATGTGTTTGAAACATGTGTGAAAAACAGTATCCTCTACATCGTCTACTTTTAAATGATAAATGTCTTCCCTTCGACAACCAGTCTTTGTCTAGGACGTCCCTCATAAATGTTTCAACTTCTTCCTTTGTTAGCACCTTCAACTGGTTTGGATGGTAGTAATACATATAAGAGAGTGTATTGGTTGCTGGAAAAAAATCCACTCCATTTATAATCAATTATTTGTCTACAAACAAATCCTGAAACCGGTATGGACCTACGGGATTCAACAATAGGGATGTGTCAGCGAAAGCAACACCCAAATAATCAAAAAAATTCAAAATAAAGTGCTAAGAAGCATCGTCAATGCACCTTAGTACTTCATCCTCATCGGGACCTGGAGATAGACACTGTAAGGCAGGTATCCAATAAATTCGCAAAGAATCACGAGCAGAGAGAAGACTGAAGAGGATGAAGCCTTTTGAGTTAGTTATCTAAGTGCTTAGGATAAAAGCAGAGCCGAAATTTACACATCATTATTAATGTAGACAATAATAATTGTAGTTATAATAATTGAAAGAGCTTATACTGAGTAAGACAGTTAGTTTACAGACACTATTGAGTAATTTAGTATACAACAAAATTGTTCTTTGATCGTTCGTGTTTTCAGAATTTTTCAGTTCAGTTACAGTTCTTCTTTCACAGAACCGGGATGGAACTAAATTATCCTAAAAGAGAGTAGTTCTGACGATTTTTGTGAGAATGCATGGAATTGAGTATCCAGCTGTCATTACATATTTGTTTTTTAAAAAATTGCTAAAAGGTACCGCAACTGAAGAAAAATAAAGTGGTTTTTAATCAGAACAACACACCCTCTCAGGCATGGGCGATCGCTTAAATCACGAACCGCAGTTCAAATTGGTTAAACATCAACCGTATTCCCGCTATCGGAGAGAAAACTGTGTAGATTTAAAAAAAAAACTTGAAAAATAACGATTATGGAATAAGATGTTTTATTTCTCGTTAACTCCGAAACTTTCGTCCCCCAAATTATATTCGTTTGTATTCCCAGGCAAAATTTTATAAAACCACAGTTTTCCACTATAGAAATCGGTTAAAGTTCCAAGTACGTACTTTAGACTCACTTTCTATTGCGTAAAATTTAACTTTAAGCAGTAATAGGTGAAAAAACGTATTATAAAGGTCTCCGTAGCGTAATGGCTAGAGTTCAAGGTCCGGAAGGTCCCAGGTCTAATTTTTTTTCTCTACTTATGTTGTGATATTTATTTTTACGTGGCATTTATGCCTGCCGAAGAGAAGAGACTAATTTAATAACTACACCAAGGAATCAATAAAAGCGTTATTGTTTCTTCTAAAGAAAAATTAAACTCACTTTACACACTATTACGTGAGGAAAATTACCATATAAGTTCTGTATTTTAAGCAAATTTCGCTAGTAAAAGGAATATTGTATGCAAATCATGTATAAAGGCCTTTTTTCGACTCATATGATGACAATCTTCACATTCACCGAAAAAACGCTAATTCAACTAAAACAACTATTTTTATTATGTACCTTTTCGGAATATCTACAACAATTCTGAATTTTTTTAAGATGATGGAGAATACATGTCTTTTGGTCCATCTGGAGATGAAAATAAAACGGAGATGATTGGTGGAGACGTAGTAGTTGCTTGGGTTGACAAAGAAACTCTCAAAGGATACGCTGAAGATTATTATTTAGAGGACAAATCTCAATGTTCAGGACCAACGGGATCATGTCCAGACAACAGACTCGGAGTAAGTACAAGATTCTAAACATTATGATCTATTTACATTACCGGTCAAATGTTTTTGACCACCCTATAGTTTGTGTGATACACCTCGAATAAAAATAAAAAGAATACGATCAATTTTGATATTTATATTGCACAACGTCGAAGAATGCTTGGGATCGTCGACACGCTGCAAAATGTACTATAATTGCTTTCAATTTTTTTACAGTCTTCTTTCGTCAAAATCCTTTCAATTCTTACCAGGTCTCCAATCGCCTTTCTTCCAAATCATCCTCAAACCATCACAGAGTCTACGTCGTGTTTACAGAGGGGATTACAAATAGATCTAATATCGGTTCTTCCTTACACTCTTCTTTTAGACCCAAGAACCTCAAACTTTGACTCATCACATCATAAAACTCTCTTTCAATCTTCATGCATCCAAATTTCATGATCTTTAGCCCACTGTAACCTTATTCTTCATTGACACCCTTCCAAAAAGAGCATTTTCTCTTAATCTTCTTTCCACTATAAAAGTTTTCTGTCTATTTTTTCACGTTGTAGTCCACAATACGTCGAGGTATTTTTAATTTGGCAACAATGGAAGTTAAATGCTCTTGAAAGGAGAAAAAAATAAATAATTATGAAAGAAAAGTGTCTATTTTCATTGTTGGGTCGGAAACTTTCCAGACAACTCTCGTAGTTTATCCCAAAATTAAAAATAATTTTAACACATTTTTTTGTTGCAGGAAAATACAAATAACATAAACTTGTTAAACTCGGCTATGGTAAACGGTTATTCAATTATAACATATCAACGACCTCTAAAAGCTTCCGATCAATTCGATCGTCCCATTTTTACAAACCACTCTCAAGCTATCATTTGGGCTATCGGGCCACTCAACCAAAGAAAGGAAGTTTCTTTCCATAGCAAATACCTTAAACAGACGCATCTAATTGACTTTGGAAGACCGGCTACATGGAACTGTCCAATGCCAGAAGTAGAACAGCCTTCAATGACAAGTGCACCTTCCATTTTTGCTCAGCAGTTACCACAAGGTGCTGAAGCAACATCCGCAGCTCAAGAGGAATTCTATGAAGAACCCACTACTACAGGTCCCAAAAAAACTAATGGTATCTATTAATTAATTATTATAATTGATTGAATCAAATACAAATACGGTAAAGTTAGTCTAATACATGCAAGGTTTCAAACGTCCTTTTCTGTTCTGATCTGATACAGTCACTTAACCCAAAAGAGTCGACGATTTATTGTATTCCCCACAATTGCTTACTAATTAAAAGCAACCAATGTTGCCTTCGAGACAGATTTCGTTCTGTACAACATTTTCAATGGTGACGAGTTTCCAGTAAAGGAACTCTATCGCGATCCTACTGACTGCGCCAATTTTAGATTAGTTATTGGAAAGCACAAGATTTTCTTTGGTCCAGATTTTCGTATGAAAATAATTAAATTATTCAATAATACCACCATCAAAATCATTTTTTTATCGGAATTTGTTGAAATACAAAGGATTCTAGCATCACATTGTGAAAGAGCAGTAAAATTTTTATTTTGTGACTTAGTTATGTAGAGCAATCTCGAAGCTAAATTTCGAATTTTATTCATCCTCTGTTTTGTTTTCATTCCACTATAATGAAAAGTTGTAGACGCAAGTTTCCATTCAAAGGAATCTGTATTATTTTATCTATTATCTATCCATCATAATTATTTCTAATACAACACGTATAGTGGACATCAAAAGCTTTTAAAGAATAAAAATGTTTAATTCATATTTATCACTCTTGGTAAAATAATGTGTCGCAAATTTTTTTCATACAAATGAAATCGAATTGTTTGACTTTTCTTTGACAGGTAGAAGACGAATTTCACAAAGAGTAACGCAAAGACCCAAAGAGAACAATGACGATTCGCAAAACAGCGCTTCTAAAACAGAAGAGCAAACACAAGCGACGAGAAGAAGGCAACAGCAAAAAGAACGACCCACTCCATCTGCCGTAAAAAAAATTGTACCTTGGGTTATACCGCCAATACAATGTAATGAACCCGAAGATGGAGTATTTTATGCGCAAATGGGACCTACTGGTGGAAAAAGAGGATATCCAGCCATTACCGGTGAGCATTATCTTTAAAAATGAAATAAGAATTGTTGTTTCAGGTTTCTATCAATCTCCTAATGAAGGCAAGAATAGGATACGCTTTTCAGACTCCTGTAAAAAATAATATGTCATCAAATTCGCATTTACTGGTCCTTAGCCTTTCGACAGTTAGGTTGCTATCAAAAATGATTCAAAGCTGATCTTCTTGCCAGTAATCTGTCTGTTTCGGAAATAGGAAGAAAACGCACATCGCCTTTTCTGGCAAGATTAGTTCAACAAATCCTTTAGATCCTCTATTCCAATAAATTATTAGGGTCTCATCTTCCTTATATGGTCGATCTAGGAAACACCTGATGAGACTAGGTAAGCAAAAACGGACAAGTGCAGATCCTGTGGAGAGAAGAAAGAAAAATCAGTTCACCACTGCAAGCCAATACAAAAATAATTTACAAGAAACTTGTAGGAATGAGGATCTGATCTCCTTACAGCCATCTGAAGTTCATTAGAATATAACTCGAGATGTAGATGATAAAAGCAGATGTGATTGAGGGTACAAGATTATCTATGTCAATCTAACAAGACAAGACATTTACTATGCTTATGAAATATAATAAATCGTGTGTTTGATAAAAGTAGCTTCCACCGTAACAGTCGAGGACCTAGTAACTTTGGATATCCTTTTTCTTCGCGTCCCAAGACTGTTATAGACCGTTGACTTTCATGTTAGCGATCATATTGACGTCCACGTGTTATGCGCCGATCTATGCTTCTCCCACCTATTATCAAACCTTGCTTAAGAAAATCCTACTTTACAAAATTGTGAATTAATTACATGATCAACATATTCTAAGTTATATTTCTTTATAGTATTGCCTATTTTGTTAATGTGCTCAAAACCCTCGATGTTTAGAGCTCTATCGACACAACTTATCTTCAAAATATGCCAATAAATATCTCAAAAGCTTCCAAAAAACGTTTGAACAGATTTGCTATAAACTGCCTTGAATCTGAGCGGTATAAGCTACATCTCAAACTATATTTCAACACTTCCAATCGTTTGAGCAGATTTTCTGTGCGCTGCTACGTCTCTGTGTAGTATAAGCTGCATCTCAAACGCTTCCAAACAATTGAACAGATTTTATGTGAGCTGCCTTGAATCTTTGCAGAATAAGCAACATCTCAAACTATTTTTCAAACGCTTCTAAACTTTTGAGCAGATTTTCTGTGAGCTGCCTTGAATCTGTGCGGTATAAGAATACGGGAAAGATATAACATCTTACAATCCTCGTACGATCAAAGTTATGGTCATGGCTGCAAAGGATTTGTTTAATGTTATGAAACTTCGGCTATTTTTGTTCGTATCCCCACACCTCATTTATTGTATATTATGGTTTCTAGGTCAGTTAATTTTTCGATTTGTATATTATTGAAAGTGATTTATTCTTCTGATACAGTATGTTGTTCAGATTTGACCACATATTCAATCCTGTTTGTATTAACTTCAGAAATAACTCCATAACTTTCACTTTTCGTATATAGGTCTTTCTAAATATCAAACATTTCATGTGAACTATTGAATTTGAGTTTTTCCGATATTCGTGTCATTAAGAAATAACTGGAAGGTTCAGGACGTTCTTTTCAAACACAAAATATTCAAATTAGATGTGATTTTATGTTCTCGTGACTGGAAGAGTATGAGTGTGCCAGAATTGTTTCACATAGCAAAAGATAGAGAAGCATTTAAAGTAGTGGTCGCCAACCTCCGATAGGAGAAGGCATGGAGAGAAGAAGAATTCAAAACTGTGTGTTTAACTGAATCATACTGTACATATTTTTACGTAAATATTGAGGTGCTTAATTTATTATTTTTAGAGATTTTTTTCCTAAATTTGTAACGATTTGACAAAATATAAGTTTATAATTTAATTGTTGAAAGATTGGCAGGTCATAGTATCTTTTACGTGACTTAATCAGGAAAAGATTATAAAATAATGTAAAACAGGCTATACTTCTGAATGTACTCGGTGTAGAATTAGAACAGTTAGTTTAGCGTTTTCGAAATCATGAAATCCATTTATTTTTTTCACTAATACTTAATCGGATTGGTAGACTTCCAATTCGACATTTTTAACTGGATTCATGAATTAAACGAAGGATTTTATTTTGAAGGGACATATATTTCCGAGAAGGACACTTGGATGTAAAGCGGGAAGACGTAAAGTAGAAAAAAAGATTGATTTCTGTTTTTATTTAATCAACTTTTATTTACATTCGTATTGGGAACTGTTTCTTGATGTTGTTAAGCAGGCACAGAAACAAATCCATTTTTTGATTAAATTAGGCTAGATTAGATATACAGTCAGTTTTGTTGTATGGAACTGAGGTGTGGCCACTAACAAAACACACGGAGAAGAAGTTAATAACATAATAATATTGAGGAGGATATATGGGCCAGTTTTCGAAGGAGGAATATGGAGAATACCGAAAAACAGAAAACTCGGGGATCGGTACAAATGACCAGATATTGTAGCTGTGATAAGAAGTAGAAGAATTATGTAGCTGGGCCATGTAAGAAAAAGGAATGAAGAGACAACAATAAGAAGTGTGTAGAGAGGTCAACCAGAAGGGAGGCGTCCATTGGGAAGACTAATAGCAAGATGGAATGACCTAGTATGTATGAGTATGAGCGATTTTCAAAATGAATCAAAAGAATTTGTATTGAGTATATTAAACATTAGAGATAAAATTGGAACCGCAAATAACATTATTAGAAAATGATATCACCCAATATCGAAATAAAACTCAATAGCTCATTATTGTTATGGAAAACGAAGTCAATAAATTTTATAAATCCTGCAATCTAAAATGTGATAAGCTTGTTAGAAACAATTTAGATTTAAATAGAATAATATTGAATGGAGAAAATGTACTAATGTGAAAATTGACGAAATAGAAAGAATCAGTAGCTCAATTTGAAAATAGATAATGTAGAAAAGAGTATCGATCATCTAATTATAAATACTAGCTTAGTTCGTAATCATATCGAAAATAATGAGATTGTAACAGCAAGTATTGAGAATCAATTATTCAGTTTATCAAAAAATCTGAATTAAATTGAAAGAGACGTTAACTGAAGAAATTACAAGAAATTACAACCAAAATTTAGAATATAATAATGCAACAACAATTGAGAAAGTTTTAACAGAGTTCAATAAAACTAGTGATGAAGTTAGAGATTGTTTTGGAGAAGCTAAAAACAAGATATTAATAATCAGTTCTAATATGAGTAATTTAGAGAAAAACCTCTGAAGAATATACCAAATTAAAAAATAAATTAGAAAACAATAAACAATAAACATCAGATAAAGTATTCCAACGTGATAAAAAGCGAGAACTAAATATGTAAACTAAAACGGGATATTTGAATTACAACATTTCTATTCAGAAAGTCAATAAATTTCAGGTTAAACCTGAAACCAGATATGGAACCCAATAAATGGATTCTACGACCTCGAAAACACTAAATCGGCGTGTTTTTCTATGATTCTAAGCCGGAAATATTTTCAAAAAGAATGTAAAATTTTAACAGAGTAATTTTTAAGGTCATGTTGGATGGGGTATCTCGTGGTACATCAACGGACTCCTGATTCCGGTGATAAATGTTGTTAGAGGTAGAACATACACTTTCGTTGTAGAAGGAGGTATCGACCCGGAGATACCAGCCAAGTATCACCCCTTCTACATCACTGACGATCCAATTGGAGGTTATGAATACAAAACACCGAAAGAAAGAAAGGTTAGTAGGAAAATTTTGATTTTGATTCGATCATCAACCAGATTATCGGTTGGGGGTTATGACACATACTATTGTCTTCATATATTTAATTCCATCGCTTTGATTTGAATCTTATTTAATTCTTCCTCTCTTATATATCCATGTTTTCTTTGATCTTCCTTCATAATATTCACCGGCGCACATACATAGATTTCTAGGAATTAGGCGGCCATAAGTCGAAATTCCAATAATCGACTAATGACAAACAATTTTTTTCCTGGAATAGTAGACTACCTGACGAACAATAGCCAGCCCCATCCACATCCCTAGACTGCGCGAGCGCGCTGCATTACTAGTCGAAACTTGATTGTCGCACTTACTGCACGTGAAAGTTCTTGACGCCCTTTTCTTCGGTGAATATTTTATGTGTCGTGTCACATTTGTTTGTTTAAGTGATGGATACCAATAATACAGGTAAGCCTTTATTAAATTAATATAAAATTGTATTAAATATATTGTCAATATTAAATATATTGTCAATATTAAATATATTGTCAATATTAAATATATTGTCAATATTAAATATATTGTCAATATTAAATATATTAAGTCAATAAATGACTTAATGATAATAATACCCTTTTTTAGAAATGTTTTTTCTTTATTTTTCAATTTCAATCGAAAAAAAACTTTACTTCCGCACCTTTTCGAGTTACATTTTTGATTTCATTATATAGTATGAAGTCTTATAAAGAAAACTGCTTAAAATCGGCTGCTAATTTTAAAAATAAACGAGTTTGAAATTTTTTTGACAAAAATAGAAAAAAATCGGATTTTATGTTTTTGTTTTATTTATATTATTTTTTTATTGTTATAGGTTCACCTGGCTGCTTAGAGGTGAAAATGTTGACTCGTAAATACCTCTTCGATAAAATGAACGAGCAGCATTCATTATCGATAAATGAAAAAATTAAATATTTAGAAAATTATTTACTCGTTTGTTACGGGGACACAGAAGAACATAAAAATGGGATAAAAAGAAGTTTTCGTATTTTAAATATGATTTGATAAAGAGGTGGTCTCGGGCGCATATAATACTTGAAAACTTTTTGGCGGCCAATAATTCTTGGTTGGAAGGAACATTTGAGATCCCCGTAGACACGCATCAAAGGCCAGGACGACCTACCAAATCTTTTACCGAATCTAGCGGAGTCCGCGCATCTTACGCGAAGTACGCGGCACAAGTAATTTTACAAACAGAAGGAAAAAGAAACGCGTCTACTGTTTTAAAAGACATTACAAATTCTTCTGCGTCTGCCAGTGATTTTAAAAATAGACATTCAAAATCTAAAGAAATAGAGCCCCTTACTCCTCTGCAAGCACTGACAATGTTTGTTGAAGCCGATTTGACCAGAAGACAGTACAAAATTATTCGAGCAACGAACAAAAGATTCTATCCACATTATGAATTATTATTGAAGGCCAAAGAAGATTGCTACCCACCCAAGGAGTCATTACGAGTGACGTCTTCCTGCGCAGAAGGAAACCTTCAATCTTTGTTAGATCACACCGTAACCAGATTATCCCTCTTCTTAGAAGAAGTCTTACTCACACTTGATGCCGTTGAAAGGAACTCGTTACTGTTAATCTGCAAACGGGGTTGTGACGGCTCTCAAGAAGCCCAGTTTAAACAAAGACTCTCAAACGAAGATGAATCTAATGCTAACTTTTATAAGCTCATTTGTGCCTCTACGAATTGTTTGTAGTGAGGATAAAAGTAAAATCGTGTGGCAAAATCCAACTCCCTCTTCACCTAGATATTGCCGTCCAATAAGATTTAGATTCGTAAAAGAATCTACGGACATCATAAAAGAAGAAATCAATTATGTAAAGAATAGTGTAAACTCATTAAACTTGACGAAAGTTGACCTCAATGGAGAGAATTTTTTTTTCAACCAAGTTTTTAAACGACTATGGTTAACGGAAAGGTCTACAATGCAGCTACAAATACCAAATCGACCAGCAGATGTTATATATGTGGAGTTACATCAAAAGATTTTAATGATTTAACAAAAAAATGATGTATGCCCTGAAGCTCTTGAATTTGGCCTTTCCGTATTACATGCAAGAATCCGGATATTCGAAAGTGTGCTGCATTTAGCATATAAATTGCCCGTGAAAAAATATCGCGAGAGACGAACCGAAGAAGAAAAAAATCTAGAAAAGCAGAAGAAAATTGATATTCAGCAAAAATTTAGTGAGGAGACAGGTCTCTTATTCGATATGCCAAAAAGTAACTTCGGAAACACAAACGATGGAAATACCAGCAGAAGATTCTTCGAGAACCCTGAATTGGCTGCAGAAATCACTGGGATAAGTTATGACTTGATTATTAGATTAAAAGTGATACTAGAAGCCATATCAAGCGGCCATAACATTGACAAAGCAAAATATGATAAATACGCCATGGAAACTGCGAAACTATATGTTGAGTTATATGGCTGGCATCCTATGACTCCAACGATGCATAAGGTCTTATTCATGGAGCTTCAATAATAGAAAATTCGTTGTTGCCGATAGGGCAACTTTCGGAAGAAGCTGCTGAGGCCCGCAATAAAGATTTTAGGTCTTATCGCCTAAACTTTGCTCGCAAGTTTTCGAGGGAAGAATGCAACTTAGATATTTATCAAAGGTTACTATTAACATCCGACCCATTTATTAGTTCCATGAGAAAGACCAAAAAAACCGCTTCAAAATTATTTTTGCCTGAGACAATGCAGCTATTAATTCCTGCTGAGCCAAACCGACCAATGGAAATTGATGAAAGCGGTGGAAATTTAAATGTAGATGAATAAGTCTCCAATATATGATTGATTATTTTTAGTGATTATCTATTTAGCTTATGTAACTTTAATATTGTATAACGATTGTAAAGATCCTTTTAATAATATAATATATTTACTTTGTTTTATTTAATAATACATACCTGAAAGTAATACTAAAACGTAGACAGCTGTCCCTCCTTGGCGAAAGCCGTGAGTATGTCATATGTATTTTCAATATAATATTAAAAAACACTTTGAAATCGACTACGATCTCGAATAAAATATTTTTTGATAAAAAATCACAAGTAGGTCACCGTGCACCAACAAATAATTTCGATAAGTTATTCCAAACACAGAATTCTTTTTATGTAACTATTTTGTAATATAAATATCTCATAAAATAATTTTGGCCGCCTAAATCCTGAAAAACGATCTATGTGCGGCGATATACAAAGTGTACTATTCCATGAGAAAAAGGTGAAACAAACTCTTGTAGTCCAGAAAGACGTTGAGAAACGCTCAATTATCTGGTTTACGTAGTCAGGTCTCTGACCACCATCCTGAGGCTTTAATTCTTGCACTAATTGATTTTGTGTGGATGCATCCTCATATCTTCATCTATGGACGCTTCCTAGTAGACAAGTAAGCTTTATCAAGATAAAACCTAGTAACACTGTTTACATTTTCGACCGTTCTAGAAGACGAGAATGGTTACGAAAACGGGTCCCCTTCAGTATACTTCCCTCCCCTCGCCACACACCTTTCCATACGTTTTTTCCATTGATCGAAACAGTACTGGAAGTCTTCTTTGTTAAATGCCTTTAGCAGCTCTGCCGTTTTTTACTTTACCACTTTTATCGACTCAAATCGGGTCCCTTTCAAAACAGATATTTTTCTAATGTTTCTAACCTTTCAAAGAAATCTGAGCAGACCCGTTGACGTAAGAGCTTTGGTCAGGAGTCAGATTTTTTGGCACCAACTTCGCACAGACATTTGTCATGTGTAATTCCTCGTCTAAAATTTTTCTAATAGTTTCTTCATCGGCATTTACAGCTTCGGCAAACATCCGGATGCTCTTTCGACGATCTGAACGCACAATTTGGTTGATTTTGGTCACTGTTTCCGGAGTTGAAACAGTCACAGGGCGACCTGGGCGCTGGTCATCCACAGTGCTCTCTCGGCTCTCTCTAAAGCGCTTACACCACTCAAAAAAACGCACGAGACAGAGAATTATCCCTAAAGACCTCTTGCATCAATTTATAGCACTCAGTTGAAGTTTTTTTCAATTCAACGAGAAATTTGAGATATCTAGATACCCAACGCACTACTCGTTTTTGACCCCAATAGTCTAGGACGCCCTCTAAGACCTTCAGAAAACTGGGAAAGTTCGAAGCTTCTGTCGTGAGAGGGTTGCCATTAATTACCATTCAATTTTCAATTATAATAATAGAGTTTTAAAAGTTTTTCTGTCTATAAAGTATACTTGTATAATGATTAGACAAATAATTCAATTTCAGAATATAACAATTTTCGCCGGAGTGCGTAAAACCGCAGATGGTAGCGTAGAGCCAACCGGTACTGGAAGATTATGTAACTGGGTCGCAACTGGCGATTTAGATGCTGATGACTACCCTTCCTTCGGAGCTTATCAACGTAGTTTGGAGCTTAAATGCGATCCCGGAGAACCTGGTTTTATCGAATGGACACCAAATAAAAATACTCCGGATACGGTTTACTATCAGGTAAATATATAATAATGTATGAGGTTTTCAGGTATGTACAGGGTGGACAAAGAAGAATCTAAAGTGTATTTTTGGAGACTATTAGTGGTGGAAAATTGTGTAACTAAAAAAAGACTGTTGAAAATATTTTAACAATTTCAAGTGTGGAACCGTCATACTTAAATTTTAAAATAAGTGTTTAATAAAATCCACCACAATATAGGATTTCATGGGAATTAAAAATTAAGTATTTCCATCCTAATTATCCTTCAAGTAATAATTTGACTCAAGAAGGATTAAACGACTTTTGGAAAAGATGAAAAATTCCCTTTTTAAATTTCCATTTTTCATAGTTCAGTCCCGTTTGGTTGAACTCATTTTTTACAAACTCTAACAAAAAGTTGCTTAACCCCCATTTCTAAAACAAGCCAATTCAGGCCCCTGAGCAAAGAGCAACAAAGGGAAGACGAATCTACTTTCATAACAAATTGCTAAATTTTTTACACCTAATCATGATTTGGATCACCAACAAATGATATAATACCTAGCTCAACACTTATAAATCAAAGAACTGACAGACCTGTTCACTCCTAAGCAAATTAAAAAAAATATCTCGTTTAAACACAAAAAAATCAAAGTCAAGAATTATTTCACTACGAGGTGACGAAGCATACAAATCCTTTTTTATCATACAAGGGAAAAAAGTTTTTCATTGAAGCTTCAGTATTTTTTCTGTGACAAGAAAAACGATGATTCAATAGAGGAAAATCATATATGTGTTATACATAAAGCGACAATTAGACGTACGTTGCTAAAGAAACTTTTACGAGGTCTGGTTATTAAATAACGAGACTGTGCGTCTAGAGGGCACCCTAGACGGGTGGGGTCAAAAACGAGTAGTGCACTGAGTATCTAGATATCTCAAATAGTAGCATTCAAGAAGTACGGAAATAGCGTCTGTTTAACACCAGTCACTAGTTTAATTTAGCTTGTGATCCCATCATCTATCTCTGCTAAATATGTCTTGCCTCAAACTACTGAGAGATGGAATAGCTACACTTTTGGCTACACCAATGGGTTCTCTAGTTTGGTGGTTTTGTTGATCCTAATATGACGAGTACCTAATTCAGCCTTCGTAGTCCATGTGACTTGTCCTGAACCTTGCAATCATCAATTACTAGTTCTTGTAGATCGGAAGCCATAATACACACTGTTACAGTCGTTTCTCGATAGCTTATTCTTCAATATTGGATTGGACTAATTTTCCTCTCTATCTGGTCTAGATTCTTGCACGACCTCGAATAAAACTTGTACTCATTCGAGAACAAAACGTTGATCTGAATTGGACAATTTTGAACTCCTTGGTGATGTTTTACGAATAGCAATAGACTTGATAAATTAGATCCACTGTCCACTTATTTACATACACAATTTTCACTTTGTTCAGGTGATTTGATAACTCAATAAAAACATTTAGCAATTGCTTAAAAATTTCTTACACTAAATAGGAGCGTTATACGCAAAATTTCGAAATAAATAATTTTCTTTGCAATCCTTCAGCTTATGAATACCAAATTTGTTACACTGTGAGAGACTGTTGAGGGCGTTAACTAATTGAGTAGAAAACGATCAAACCGTTCTGGAGGGTGACATAACCTCGAAATTTCATAGAAGTTTTGTATCTGCAAATTGACTTAAGAATGGATAATTTACTTCTAAGACTTTTTCACTTTTTATTCTGTACATGTACGATGATTGTCCAAGAAGTACCTGGTACAAAAAAAAAACAAAAAAACTTTGGAAAAAAATATATTTATTGTTCAACTTAATCTTCTTTTAGCTCCATACACTTTTCCCAGCGATGTTCAATGAGTTCGATACCTTCAAGAATTTGCCGCGCGGCTCGTGAACTTTTGTTACTATTTCCAACATGCATAATACTCGCCGTTGATATTTTCTCCTTTTTCAGGATAGTAATTGAAAATTATCCCACACGCTTCCCAAAAAAACCAATGCCATAACCTTGCCTGCAGACGGAACGGTCTTTGACCTATTTGGAGGCGGTTCTCCCTTCTCGGTCCATTGTTTTGATTTTTCTTTTGTTCCGGGTGTAAAGTGATAGACCCACGTTCCATCCATGATAATTTAACTCGCTCAAACAATCTGCGTGAAAAATTGCCAAACACTCGGTGGAAGCATGTTCACGACGCTGTTTTGTTCCATTGCACCCATCTTGTACACAGCCTTCTCATGTCCAAATTTTCAGTTAATATGCGATGTACCACAATTTTTGAAATGCCTGCTAGCTCGCGCACTTTTAGTCGACGATCATCCATTACCACTTGGATTTTCTTCAACATTTCTTTATCTATTTTTAATTGAGATCAAATAAGGTAGTTCGAGTCATTCAATCGCTTCTAATACCTAATTCAAAATGAAGTTTAATTATTGATCTTCAAAACATGGAAGCAACATAACCCAGCAAAGACCTAGGCTACAGTGTTTAAATTGCGGCTCAGATTTTTTCACCATTACAGCAAATTCACTTGTTGAATGTTAAGGTAAGAAGCAATATATCAGTTTCACGAAAGCTTAGAGCCTCTTCTAGGCGCAGATTCGTCCATCTTTAGAATATTACTCGCAAATGCTCGACTTAATACAGAAGTCGATCCAGAGTTGACCAGAAACATGAACGAAAGATCAGCGAAAGATCGCTGATCTGACTGACAGACGAGGCTCATAAACACCAAGTTCGCCTGCAGACGTCAAAACATCAAAAAAAATGTGTGAAGAAGTGAAATCAACTATCAAGGCGCGTCTTTCCGGAACATTGCAAGATATAGAAGTTTCAAATCAATATCCAGAGCGATCTTTATACGAAAAGTACCACTCAAACTACTACACCTCATTTGGTTGACACTCCGATGCTAGTCTTCAGATCTATATTTTACTATTGATAACGAAGGAGCAGTCTCACCCAGAGTAGATTCTAATTCAGCTTCTATATTTGTTGAGCTAATGCCTTTAAAATAAAACGTTAACTATTGATTGCTATCAAACAAATACCAAACAACGTGGCATCTTCAAACTTGAAACATATGCTATAGACATCTCTAGATCAGGTCAGGTAATTCTGGAACCATCCTATTACTGTGTATATTCAATAAAGTTACTCTTGATGAATAGAAATGTGATTATCTTTTTATTTCCAGTGTTTCACTCACCGACATTTAGGCTGGAAAATAAACGTTCTGGATAGCTGCGACGAACAGTCCGAAGCTAGTGAATATTATTCATCGATTGTTCCAGCGCCCCAATCCTTCAAGGACAAACTAGACTCCGACCTAGAATCTAGTCCATCTATTAGCGTCGGGACAAGGGTAAAACAAATTAATATAATATCAAAGGATAACGAAGATAAAGACACTAAATCAATAATTTCAGAAAAAATAATTTTCACCACACCTTTACCAAAGCCTTCAGAGAAGTTACCAATACTTAATCCATTTCCGGCAACCAGATACAACTTTTATATTCACCAGCAACGACCGAATCAAAATTTGTACTACTCCAAACCTATCCTGAGCACTGGAAACAATCCAACTACAAACATCTTTAGCACCACCGCTACGACAACTGACTCGCGTTATAAAATTAGTAATAACATGGCTGTATCTAGTAACAATGTCATCTTAATACCACCACCGCTTCCTGTTCGAAAAACCATGTATAGAAAGGATATAAATCAACTGAAAGTACTAAATCCTGCGGGAATAAGATACCATAATACCCCATCAGTAATGTCTCATAAAAAAGTATTAAATTATGAAACTCTTATTGAGAACAATGTTAAGCCATTCACAATCAAAGAAATTATAAAATTAGACATATCTCCTCAGCAAGCTTCAACTGAAACTTTTTTAATAGCAGCTCCTAAAACTGATTTTGAACCGAATTCTATTAAAACCCAAAACAGTTTCGTACCCATCATTAGGAGAGTGATTGAGGACCGTGTGGATAAGTTAGAACCTAAATTGGAGTGTGAAAGTGAAAAAGGAGGCAAATTAAAACCAGACGCACTTCAACCCTCTCCTATGTACTCTTCTCAACTAATAATAAAAAATAAGGTAGATAAACGACCATTGATCAAAAAGAAACATCAAATAATTATGAAACGATCACGTAGCTTCGACGATTTTGAAGAACCTATCGCCGAGGCTAATGAAAAAATAGAATCTTATTACCTACCACCCCCAAATGCTCAACCAGTGGAAGTGATCAGAAAACCATCTAATATAGATATCGATCTACAAGAATCCAACCAGATGCTTGCTTCACCACCGGATGTTGTTATAACTTACGACGGTAAAAAACTTTCGGGACAAAGTTTGACAGCTAAACTGTCAAGTCAACCGTCTATTATTAGCCATAGATTGTCCAAAGCTTCGGCTTACGTTACTGGTAGACCTCAATTCGGTCAATTCAAAGGAGAACTTCCTCCTTTAAATATTGATTATATTAGTAAAAACGCGCCGCAATTACGAACTTCCGCTGGAGTTTTGAATAGGGAGTTAGACACCCCGTTACCTTCTAATGACGAGGAGAAAGCGGTGTCAACGAGATTGAGTAGGGTAGAGAGTTACGTGAAATAAATTTATGATTGAAATGTAGTTGGGTGATAACTAATTCGTAACACAAAAGGTATCGTATATCGTATATAATTTTTCGTTTTTGAAAAACAAATAATTCCACTCGTTTTTTGGACTATTAGGTCGTAGTCTACAATAACTATTACTAGTTACTGCACCTGACGCACAAGCTGGCGAAACGTCAGGTTATTTTCGACTACGACCTAATAGCACAAGAACCATTCCGAAAATGGTTGAACATATAAGTTTACACGATTGCAGGGATTTTTTTCTCATGTGTGTGAATAATAATTGCTTTGTCTATATCTATTCTCAATTCTTCTACAGATTTTAACCAAAAATCAACGAGAATTGGAAAAAAATTTGAAAAATATAACCTCTTTTATTTGCCTTACACCATGAACTTGACAAAGGGCCTCATAGAACATGTCCCAATTTGGAGGCATCACCGTTTATGTTCCATAGTTTTATGTTATGTGCATTTTTAGTTATTTAATTTTGGTTCTGTCAAAATATAAAAAAAGAAGATTACTTATAAATAAAACTACTAGTAAATAAAAAGTTAAAAAACATATAAAAACAAGATATTGAACGATAAACAACGAAATATGGTATCAGAAGTTAATAATAAGAAAATCGTGACAAAGTATAAAAAGTGTAGTGAAAACTGGAATACTTTAAGCCCCAGGAAGCGTTTAATGTACAGGAGCCACATGGATGGCCAAAATGGAAGCAAAGATTTGAAATATTTTTGTTAGTTTAGAATATTCTTGGAGAAGCATGCTTGGTTATCTATAATACATTTGAAACAAAAACTTCAAAACTAGATGATGTGTTATCTTGTTTTGATGATCATTTCTAACCCGAAAGAAATGTAAGTTTGGAAACATTTAAATTCTACAACATACATCAAAAAGGTCAAAATATTGACTCCTTTTTAACTGAATTAAAAAAGCAAGCAGCTAACTATTCGTTTGTATGTAAAAAGGATCAGTGTAAAACTAGCTATGCAGAGAGGATGATAGCAGACAGAATGGTACTGTGTGTTCTGGATAAACAAGTTCAAAGACACTTATTAAGGGAACCATCAATGTCATTAGACAAGATGCTTGAATATTGTAGAAGTATTGAAGTTACGATGAAACATGTTGAATTATTAAAAATATCAGTCATCAACCTAGACAATGCCCCGCTCATAATCAAACCTGTGTAATTTGACAACGTAAAGGCCATTTTGCTAAGGTTTGTTTTTTCAAGGACAAACAGGACCAAAACTAAACAAATAAAAATGCGCATAACTTGAAACTATGGAAGTTTCTTTTGTTGAATGGCAACACTGTTACTTTGAAAACTATTTTTTTGATGTAATCGTAATTGCCAAATATGAAATTTTGGTAATGATATAATAGCGCAGTCCCCCTTGCTTTTTGGAAACTGGAAAAATCATTTAATTTCATAATTTAGAGAAGAGATTACACTCAATTTTTTTCTGGAAATTGAAAACAACTCATAAAAACAGTCAGTATAACCCCATTTATATCTACATGGAATCAGGAAGCCAAGAGAATTAGAGTTAAGCTTAATTTGAAGACATGTCATCACCATAAATTTTATTAAATGGAAACACTGTTACTTTGACAGCTATTTTTTTAGTGTATTCGTAACTGCCAAATGAGAAATTTTGCTAATGATATAATAGCACGGTATCCTCGTTTTTTGGTTCTAGAATCTGGAAAAATCATTTAATTACATCAAATTTTTTTAGAAATTGAAAAAAACTTAAAAAACATTGAGTACAATCTCATTTATATCTACATGGAATCAGGAAGCTAACACAACCAAGGGAATTTGAGATTATTGTTAATTTGAAGTCATGTCACCATTAGAAATTTTATTGAATAGTAAGCAATATTACTTTGGCAGCTATTTTTTAGTGTATTCAAAACGATTTTTATTTGTTTTGAACTAGTTTTTTTATTAAAAAATACCTAAAATCAAGATAAATCGATAAAAGTATATAAGAAATTGGAGGTTAGAGAAAAAAATGTTTTCAATACATTGCCAACTTATGCAGACATACTGTATAGGATATTATGTATTATTGTTTAAATAATATGAAATTACATTCTAATTTGAAAAAGGATATGAAAATATCTTGGAATTACTAAAAAATGTGCTTTAAGAATTCTCCGGATTTTAAAAATTAGCATAAAAAATTTTTTTTGTCTAATTTTGAAATGTGGAATACATTTGTCAATCAATCAGTTAATCAATACCTATTTTGTAAATATTAATGTTATATTTTTAATAAAATTTTTAGAAAAATAAAAACATTTTTTTTCATTAAATTCGCCCTTTCCACTCCGTTGTCGTATTTAGGACGGTTGAAATTTTCCCCCCCAAGTGGTACGAAGGAATCCCCAGGGGTACAAGCCGGACTAGACAGAAGTCTACGTAAATTCTCTTCTTTAGAACTCATCTTCATATTGTTTGACGAATTGGCAGAAATGTATCTGCAGGAGGTCTCCTGAAACCAGTCAAATTTTAAAGGGAAAAAGGTTAGGAACTTTTAGTTTAAACCACTAAAAAGAAAAAAAAATAATACAAAAAGTAATATAAGGGGTGGGATATAATGTAACAAAAACATTTATGGACACCAAGTATATTACGTATAAGCATAAGAAAAATTCTATAATCTATAAAATGAATCCTTTATGGAGTATTGAAATTACATAAAAATCATCAAGAACGCACTCGTCAATCAGGATTTCTTTTAAAAAATTATAGGAATCTATTGTGAAAGTAGAAAAATCGTAAAAAGTGAACGGAATTGAACTGTCAATAAATATAATCAATACGTATTACATCAACACCATAAATTGGAATAGAAATCCTGAAAGTGATAGACGATCTAATCTAATCTTTAGAATTTCCATTTTCCTTGACAGATCTACTACGCGATCTCGATCTAGAACGAGATCTAGATCTCGAACGTTTCTCGTTACTTCGAGAACGACTACGGCTTTTCTTTCTTGAATCAGATCTGGAACGATTCCTAGAACGGCTTCTGGAACGGGTATTACTCCTTGTCCTTGATCTGCGATCCCTTGAACGACTTCTCGAACGACTTTTGGATCTGCCAACATAAAATGCAAGACAGAAGATTAGAAATAGTTAAATAAAGACGGTGAAGAGTATATAAAGTTATTATTGATTTTTCACGTATACGATAAGTCACTACTTATACTTCGAAAATTGGCAACACTGTATTGAATTTTCATATTTTTATCAAGAATGTAATCGGAACATTTTGAAAATTATATAGTAGAGAAAACTGTTCAACCATGACAAAAATATCGTATCTCTGCTACATTGTTTTAATAATAAACTTGTTATCATTACCAAAGAATAATTGGGTCGAAGATACAACAAAATATCAATATCAATGCGTTATTTCGTAAATCGGCGTTTTTGAGAAAAACTGCAGGAACTCGTATATTTGAAAATGATGAGAATATCTACGAAATAATACGAATGAAGATTATGAAAACAAAGAAAAAAGCATGGTAAAAATTTAGAAGAAGACAGTAAACGAAAGGATGCTATTTTTGTTGAGGTTTTTTACCTCTTCTCAAAGTGTTAACACTACTCCTCTAGATCTTCAGGTGCCATATCCATGTAATGAAGGTTTACGACTTTATTTCTATGGCTTACTCGCAGAATCAGCTGTTGTCATTCTCTGCCATTTCTATAGTCTTAAAGTGATCATTGAGAGGGCAGTAACCTGACAGAAAACCAACCACCAGTTTAATATCGTTTTTGGATATCTAGAGAAATTCTATGAATCTATTGGCTTGTGTTAGGGTCTTCATTTGATCCTTTAACCATCCTTTCGCTTCGTCGTTATTTCATGAGGCTACCCTAAGGCTCCGGTGCTAAATATGGAGTATATAGAGTCGTTGCCCATTTTTTGTCAAGACTATCTGTTTCCTTATTGCCTGGTATTCTTGTTTGACCAGGTAACTACATTAAAATTACCTTTTTCTGTTATCTGGAGCTCCAGAACCCCACAATATAGGGAAGTTTCTATTTAAACACTTCTGAGTACTTATGTTTTACTATCAACTATGCTTGAAAAGTTGTGATTTTGTCAGTGCTAAGGCTAACTTCAAACCATTTGTAGATCAGATAGATGCACGGAAAATTATGCTATGTCACATCTTTCTAGCATTATTAGTTCTAGAATCCTCAGGTCAAGTTTCCTGATTTCAGTTTTTCATCCTGGATTAACACTATATACCTTTTTTACTATGAGGTGAAGAGGAGGTAAGCACCTGAACCAAATGAAATGATTAAAATAATAACGCAGATGGACCCCATTGTGGGAAAGGTGAAGAAGCGGGCTGAGAAAGACTTGAAGTTACAAAATAGAGGAGGACATAAGAGCACTTAATATAGAGAACTGGAGGGCAAAATTCCGAACCCGAAAGAAATGAAAAATAATAAGGAAATCAGCCAAGACAAACGATAAACTTTATGGAAAACAAAAATAGAAATCGAGGAGTAATCCAATTGAAAGGCTTGATGATGAGCAGGTATGTTTAGCAACGTCTTTAAGCCTATAGTGGGGCATGTTTCTGCCTTGGTAGTTTATGACTTCCAACGATGCATTTTCAAATTTTCGATTAATAGATATAGGCAGTAGTGAGGTTTCGAAAAGATAAGAAAAGAAGTAGTAGAAGCAATTAAAATATTAAAACTATTGAAAGCGCCAGGAAGAATAAATATAACTGCTGAAATGATTAAATATATGGATGAAGAGGAATTAAATGAATTGGAAGATAATACAGCAGGAAAAAATACCTGAAGATTGGAATCTAGGAATGAAACTTAACCTAATCTAACCAAGGGAATAATAATTACAAGCATACCAGTAAAAATAATATCTAGAATATTAGAGAAAAGAATAGACACTTTAGGCACGATGTGGGTTTAGAAGTGAAAGAAGCACAAGGTGAGGAAATTCTTTAGCGTTTTATAGATTTGAAGAAAGCCTTTGATAAAATAACGAGAAAAAATAAATTTAAAATACTTAAGAACCGTAATATAGATCAGAATATAATAAAAATGATGAAAACAGAGTACAAAATAATAAAAATGTAGTACGAGCAAACAACGATCGAGAGATAAGACTTATGCAGCACAATTGAGGTGATTTGGACACATAAGCTGGATGCCAGAAGGCAGAATACCAAAAAAATATTCGATTGCAGAATAGCAGGTAAAAACTATGGGATACCAAGATAAACATAGATTGAAAATGCGAAATAAGTTGCTGAGATTAAGGGAATGAAATAAAAAGATATAAAAAAGCAAACAAAAGATATAGTACCTGAGAAATCAATGGAGTCTATTATAACACTTTTAAAACCTAATTAAGAGCCTTCCTTTTGACTACCACGATTATTCATACCGGTCCTTAAATAGGTTTTAAAAGTGTTATAATCATGAAGTCATGGCCCATGGTCTGATAGGAATGTATGGAGAAAAAAGTATATGGCATAATCTCCAAACAAACATTGATACACCACACTAAAGATGGCTTCAGATTAAATGGAAAAGATTTCATTCAAATCGATTTGCATCCATTAAATTTATCAAAGCTTTAGAATCAATCTTGCAATTTTGTGAATTTCTTATGAAATTTAACGCAAAGAGAAAAATGTGGAATTGCTATCGAAAATATATAGTTATGGTACACGTGCTTAACTACATTAAACCAGATGGCGTTGTTCTACATACAACATTGAACTCGATTGAACCGAAAAATCGAAATTTTTCTAATTTTTCTATAAAATAAGAATTTAATAGCAATAATGTGGCTCAAGTGGATCAACTTTTATTTTAAAAAAATCCATTGATAAATTTTTCTATTATTTTAAATATTTTAAATATTTCAAATCCTGAAATCAATCAGAATATGAGGGAAAATAAATCCGTCCTCAAGGGTTTAAGCGACAGAAATTTTGCTTTACTTTATATATTCCTCTTGAAAATGTGGAAATTTCGTACTATGGAACCTGATTAATCAAATTTTCAATATTTTAAGGTTAGAAATATAAGTAGCAAATCACGTATTCTTAACTTATTAAAATAAGAAATAAAATGGGGTGTATTGCGAGCGTATTCTGTAATTGGTAATTTCAATATAAATATTTTGATATATACTCTTCACAATTTTTTACTGACATTCCTGAATTGTTCCACCAGGACCGAACAGTGTTTTATATTTACATCGAGCTAGTGCAGGAAAACATTTCTAGCTCCAAATTCTCTATGTAATAAATATATCTCGACTATTTTAAACTTAAAAATTGATTTTTATTTGAAATTATGGGGTTAAAAATATAGTTTATAAATAGTAATAAAAAAAGACAAATATTAGGAAAACAAGAAACGAAGTTTTCGAAGTTGCTAAACCTTTTTAATGATATATTATTACATAAAGTGGACTCTTCAACGCATTCCGATACCAAATTCACACCAAACAGAGTGTAATGAAAAGCCATAAAGGTCATAACTTGAATCACATATGCTAGGATACAAAGTAACTAAAAAACTTACCCTGCACAAAAAAAGTTTTGAACGCCTAAGACTCCTTAAAGTTTCCTATACTTTACAATTAAATCAGTATTTTCAAAACCCTGGAAAGCTTTATGAATTGTTTTCCGTGGTACTTTCCTAATGTTGTAACTTTTTTTGTATGCAGAATTACATCAAAGTAAGTTTAATCGAGTTATTTTTCACCCCAAAATATGTCATTCAATTCTACCTTCTTCTTACACCCTGTATAATTTTCCTATATTGCTAGTCGGGATAGGAAGAAAGATCGTTATTTTGGAGACGTACAGGATGTTTTTAAATACCACCAAGTTCGGCATAAGATTATGGTAAGTCAAAGTGTCAAAATTTTTCGGAATTATTACCCCTATAATGTGGTGAATAATATTGTTTTTTTATTTGTTATCTCAAATTTAAACAAATATAGAAACTTGTAATTTGCGTGTTTAGCAAACCCTTAATCGTCGGTTTTTTTCATAATTCTAAAGGATGAAATTAGCAATCCCTACTTTATATATTATCAAATGTTTTTATCGAAATTTACGTATTCCATTTTGACCTCATATCGTGGATGAGATGCGTTCGCAAAAATCTTTATGCACGCGTCAGGGTCAAATCTCATCAAGCTTCACATAAAGTTAGAGCTATAACGACCACCCACTCAAGTTCTATTGAAAAATATCTTAAATTGCGTTTAGATCCAAAATTTTTTGGTTTTGTTCCAAATTTAGTGAAAAAATTACCAATTAAAAACAGACTCAACAAGAATTCAACTATTTGCTCATCATGTTTATTGTTAGACGAAGTTCTAATCCTACAAAGCCCTCGCTTCAAATCTTCTTCTTCAGGTACCATCTCTATTTAATGAAAGTTGGCGACAATTTCGCTCCTGATTATGAGGATACACTTTTGATTGACTTAAAATAATCAAATAGAACCGTGAGCGCAGTTACGTTGCAAATTTATTGAAAAAAGGCGAGACAACATCAGACGAAATGTTGTCCAAGGCTGCTGTGGCTTTATAAAGATAGAACACCCACCACAAAGTCTTGATTTGGACCTATCCGACTATTTTTTGTTCGCAAAGCTGAAGGGGTAAAATATTTGACAGCAATTATTGGGGTTGTACGAAAATTTTGACTCTTGAAGCTTCAGTTATAACATTATAATAGCGTGTGGAAATAGAGATACCGCACTACGTAGTTTTATAAAAATTGAAATATCACTCAATATTGATTAATCAAAAATAATAATAAGCTTTTTTGTAGAGCTGTCTGTTTAAAAAAAAAAGAAATTTTATGGTTTTATCAAATTTTATAAAACTAAACTTTCAAAGGATTGTTAATTTCATCCCCTTATTATATAACAAGAATTTTGAAAAAATACTGGTGGTTAGTCCTTTGCGATTGCAAGGAAAACAAAATTTCAAGTTCGTATCTCCACTTAAATTTGACAATAAATTTTATTGAGCACTTTGTAGGGGTTGTATTTCCGAAATGGATGGGCTCACGATTTTTGTCATGGAAAACATCCATCATTATTTCAAGCTGGTAAATATGTGTTTCGAAACATCTTGTATATACGCCTTCCTCATTAAAATCATAGGAGCTAGAGGGAAACACTTCAAAAAGTTTGAAGTCGCGTGCAAAGTGGTAGTGGCAATATAGGAAATATTCATGGTTTGTACAAAATGCGTTTTAAAGTCATATTGTAGATCACTTGAGAACATAACGAGGCGCATTATTCAAGAAGTACTGAATATTTTATTTGTTTGTAATGTCAGATATCGAAAAAATTGATAACAATCCAATTGGAATTGCCAACAATAAAGATAACAATCCATGACGTTTCAATAATAGTAGTAGTAGTACAAGTAAGAAAGTCTGCAAGTGAAAATATTTATGTGGAACCAAATGGTGTTAGAAGAATTGTTACTATGGTAGCAGATCTTAAAATCTCGTTACTATGGAAGCAAACAATGATGTTTCAAAATAAATCGAAACAATTCAGAAGTAATTACTTGAAATGTCTTCAAATAGCGAATCAGACATTTAATACCTGAAAAATCAAGTAGATACGCCTTGGCCTACGAAAAATTTGAAAAATGGTATGATTTGGAAAATATAAAGATCATTAAAAAAAGGTGCTTATTTTGAAAATTTAAAAATATTCCTATAAAAACTTGACAACAAAACGAAAAGACGAATCCTCCCATACAGCTGATGTAGATAACATTAATATTGTTGATGAATTAATCACAAATATTATAAAAAAAGTCGACATTCATTTTCCAAATTAAAATATATAAAAACTAACTTTTTCGGTAATTAAAATTAAAATTTAAAGACTGAATTTAATGTTATAATTTTTTTCAGTCGCCAAATCGATTAATTTCACCGTCACATGAAAACTGTAACATTACTGACGATTATTTTTTTAATATTCTTTCTTATTAATTTCATATACCGTTAGATGAAAGTCTTATTTGTATTTATGCATTCTTCATTAACACATAACTCAATTAGACGTGTGAATAACTAAGAAAAACACATTTTTTTGCCAAAATTCTAACGTAATCTCCTTAAGTGCAATAAAATCATTCCAACATTAACTTCTCGATGCCATGCTTGTATGATTTGTCTTTTGCATCAAAATAGGATTCAGTTTATTGACAACTGGATTTGAACAGAAATTCTGAAGTGGAAACTTCTCCAACTGTATTAATTAGCTTACCAAACAGGCAAATCTACACAGACTGCAGGGGCAAAATTGAAAAGAAAGCGCCTTTGACCATAGTCCACACGATGCTATTAAAAGAGCATTAAACGCGAAATGAATAGATAGGACAACCTCCAGATAGATGGCACAACTACTACCTACTAGAACCAAGACTACAACTAACCTAACCAAGACACCCATCCAATTACAACTAACAGAGGATGTCCACAAGGGAAAGTCACATCCCCACTTATGTGGAGCTTCGTAATAGACGAGCTCTTAGCGGGGGCTGACGACATAGTCATCTAAGCAAGAGTATGCTTTGAGAATACACTCTGTGACATAATGTAAAGAGGAGTCAACTATACAAGAAGGTGGTGTCGATCGGTGGAGGCTAAACGTCTTCCCGAATAAGATCTACCTAATTTCCTTTATTAGGAAGGAAGAAAACACAACCTCAAACTCAATAAGCTCGACGGGCAAGTCATTGAGTGGGCAGAAGAGAAATATCTGGAACACGTACTAGATAATCAACAATGACAAGGACCTTCTTTTTATCGAAAGTATAGTTCTAAGAATCAAATAAAAATGTCTTTAAAATTAGCCTGATTAAAAGAGATCCCCTCCTATATCCAAGGGTAGTAGATGCTACCCCCACTTGTTCTATATCACCAAAATTTTGTACATAAAGTTTACCGTTAATATCAAAATATTCAGCATCTTAAATAAGCGCCTGTCAAAATTTTTGGCGATTTTTGGAATACCTAGTCGTAAGTACATCACCCCAATATTTGCCGGCTGTTTTCTATATTCAATGAAATTTTATTGGACTAGCAGAAATATGAAAAATAATTCACTGAAATCGAAGTAAAGTAACAAAGAAATTGAAATATGACTTAACAAATCAACTGGTTATATTATTTTTCAACAACTAACGGATAATAATTAAAGCCCACCATAAACTACTGATCGAAGTACGTATTCTAAACAGGCTTTTCTATAACCAACAGATATGATACTCAAACGGTTTGGTAAGAATTTTACCTGATAATAATTTATATATTTTCTTTTGTTCTCTCTCTAGTTACTGCAGATTTTTGGGGAAGTCGAACTATATTTAAAAGAGTAAGTTTGCATGACTACATATTATTGTTCAGCTTCCAAAAGACTGATTTCTATGAGAGGTTTTGTCCTAATTCATAAGGTGATATCACTATTCCTTCAAGGTACCTAAGCATTTTGCTGAAATGTGGAGGACATTCGCAGATTAGATACTCTGCTATCTCTAAGGTTTGCACGCAGAATCTGGAGTTTTCGACCTCTCCCATCTCTATCGACCATTTCTGGACAGATCGAGAAGTTTCTCAGACTTTGAGGAAAAACTGGAAGCAATAGAAGAAAAGTATGAGAAGTGCACAAGGTAAAAACCGAAGAACGGCCCTTAATATTAAAAAGGTTGGCCTAATATTTTGATAATCTACCAATCGACATCAGATTAAACCCCGATGACATGGAACAATAGGCAGCAGAACACGATGATGGAAGGGAAATAAAAGAACCTCCAGACAAAGAGTTAAAACGTGAAATTTGGCAAATGAAAAATAATAAAAGTGGAGATGATATCATAGCGCATATATTGAAAATAGGTGGAGGCGAGTTCTTTAAAAGTGTCTACAAACTGATACGAAAAATTTGGGGAGATGAGCACTTTTACCAGATGATGGGAACAACGCTGTAATATGCCGTATCTATAAGAAGCTGCAGATGATGGATGTGATCTACAAAGTTTTCGCCAGAAACTAGAACTAATTCATAACCAAATTGGTGGATATCAAGGAGGCTCTAGGGAGGAGCGAAGCACAGAGTTTTAAGAGAGTACAAATGGAAGAAGAGGCATGCTGAAAAAGAAATAGATAGATTGTAGATTGTTTCAGGGGGTCATTTTAGCTTTACAACCACATTGCACCTAAACCTAGAAGATATTTTGTACAAGACTCTACATCTTATTGTTCTCCTCCCAAAGAAGGATATTTTTGGAGAAGTTTGGTGTCCTACTTTCATAGGTGTTAGTACTACTCCTTCAAGATACTTAGACAGCCCATTTGCAGTGTAGATGCTTTGCTGTTACTATGGCGCTCACCAATTCAATGTCATAGAATGGATGGAATCATGGATGGAATGGATAACATCTTATTTGAGAAGAGTGGGAATAACTAAGCGGAGAGATAGACCACAAAGCATAAACAGATGGAGAGGTATAGTAAATAAAGTAGAGGACAACAAAACAGAGCTTAAACAGTTTGAAATATATATTTCATAAATTTTTTAGTTATGAAAAAAATCAGCCATGTGACTTCAAGGCTTGAAGTACCGTAGTCCGATTCCGTGATCTCAACCCCTTTTCTTTGGTTGATTCAAAGGCCTCAATCTGTCCACTCTTTGGAATTTCTCACAGTAAATGAAACAAAAATATAAATTGATAAAAGAATAGAAAATAAAAATAATATGCTTACCATTAAGAACTCTGTTGACATTAACACGCTCACTATTGATCTTCAGTGAGTATTATTCATATTATTTTCATTTTCTATTTTTTCATCATTCTAATTTTTGTATCAGCTCTTCATTTCTTCGGTGAAATTCCATGGAGGCAGATTGAAGCCTTGGAACCAACCAGAAAAAAGGGATGCTTCGTTGCGTGGAGTAGGCAGATTGAGATCACAGAATCGAATAACTTTTCACCAATGAACGGATAACCACCCTATCCCTATCCTTCTCTTGATAATGGCTCCAAAATGGGAGAATTTGCAAAAATTCCAAGGTGGTTCAACCCGTGACTCGAGTTCTTTTTTCGTAATCCTTTCCAAGCATATAAATATAGCTTCCTCATTGCTTAGTATACTTTATTGGTATTGTAGCCACGTTAGCTTACATTTTGGTCTATAAATGATCAATATAACTTTCGAACCATCTATGTACCGAAGATATACATTTCCAGTTTACAAAAGGACTTTATTGGCCCATACTTTATCACTATTTCCCAACTTACAATTTTTTTGTTTGGATTAACTTATGGGCGGCCTTAAATGCCTCCTTTTTCACTATAAGTTGAAGGGGAGGTACGTTTAGCAACCTCTCTAGGTCATGTTGAGCATAGCTCCCATTAGTTATTATAAGAACTTGTTATTTTTATTTTCGATAGGTATAAATATTATTTTTTAACGATTCGTGTGCGTTTTTCGCAAAAAAAAAACCATTTGAGTGGAATAGAAATAGCCTAGAGAGTTAAATGATTCATTATATGCATATAAAACAATTAGAATATGGCGGGCAGTTTTAACTATTAATATTAGTTACTATTAATAGTTATAGTTACTATTAATAGTTAGTTAGTTAATATTAATAGTTAGTTAATTACTATCAATAGTTATCGGTGAGAGTCATTGGTTGTCTAAAAAACGAGCAAATTTCAAATTACGAATAGAGATTTGTCGAAAAAAGTCGAAGGTATGATACGATGTGAATAAATAAATACAAAAAAATATTTTTGCATAGTCCGCAAAAATTTCAGAATTTTATTTTAGTGTAAATAATTTTTTTGAACTGATATATTTTTACGCTTACTCCTTTTTTTTGATAATACCGTTAATTATACTCTATAGTTTATATTCATTAAAAGTAATTTTACCATTAGATTTTGTGAGAGAACACTAGTAGTCATGACGTAAACATTGTAGATAGTAGAAGAGTTTATCAATCACTATTGTTGAAATTGTAGGAGCTAGAGGGGTGTACGGGCAAGCCCAATATCGAGTCGACTATCTCTCACTGGCTCACATTTTGATATTTTTTTGAGTTTGCCGGTCGTTCGATTTGTAGTAGAGAACGTTGAAATTCTACGTGGAAGTCTACGAAGTCAGTGGGAGACAACAACTAGTCGTACTAGGCGAGTCAATGTGAATTCATATCGATCGATTGTTCTTTACCTGTCTACCGTCCACAGACTCTTAACCTATAAACATGGCAGTAAGTTCAAGCCAATTTTTTTTATATCCGAATGTTTTTAACACCAAACATTCGATTTAAAATGATCATGTGGATATTTAGTATTCATTTAAACTATCAGCAACAGTGTCTCTTATATCAATCAAAACTTCATATTTACCAACATGTAGAATTAGCTCGATGTTTGAGAGTACTACACGACGCCATTTTGAACTCGTATTATTAGAAAATGACAGAATCGATTAAAAATCGCAACGATTGTGAAAAAATTCGATTTCTGACTATAAGAAACTAAAAGAGATTATCCAGAAGTGATGAAATAATTCTCAGCTTCTATGCAAAATTCACTTGGTGTCTGACAGTACTACATGATGCCATTTTGAGCTCGTTTTATTAGAAAATTACAGAGTTTACGAGAAACTGAAAGAAATCATTGAAAGGTGAAAATTTCTCTGGAATGTTTTTGACTAACTTCCATACAACTCCAATCTGGTTAAGAATATGGTACTAATAATGAAATTCTATACTGTATTTCTACTAGTTAGTTTTTATTCCAAAATGCAACTACCGCAATGCAAATACATTTGTTAAACAAAGTAGCCATCCAAGCTCTTGACTCTTGTAAAATTGAGTCAGGGGGAATGCACAGTCCCTGGTCCCAGTGTTAGGAAACACCAAGTTACTCTAATGTGGGTCACGCTAGGGTGAACAGCAATGAACTCCTTTCATAAGATCACAATATTTTAAACGTTTCCCAAAAAGCCATAATCATAAAAAAAACAAGAAGAAATCAAATAGAATAAGACCCCGGGACTGAAACAATCAAAGAGATTTTTCGACAAATTGGTTCCAAGAGATTTTTTCATTAAACATTAAGCTCATCGCACAGTGTCTGGTGAATTACCACCTGAAGAAATTTTTGCAAGGAAACAGGCGGATGTGAGTCTGTACATTGACAAAGGCTACTGTACTTAAAATCACACTTCCTAAGACAAGAAGCGGTAAGCCTCTTGCTCAATCTGCAAAGTCGTTGCTACCCGTCTGGTAAATATTCTGTGGTACACATTAGATAGAAGTATTAGCAAGATAGATTCATGGTCTTGACGCTTCAACTCAATTAATCTAATCTACTTTAAAAAGGCACCTCGTTACCTCGTTCAAACATTCCAGAAAGCTAATAAAGTAGATTTGGTAGGACAGAGTAGTGGATGAACTCAAAAAGAGAAAACATAAACATATAAAGGGGTCTAAGAAATAAGAAACTAAAGAAATCGAAGAGAAACGGAATAAGACCTCAAGTCAACAACAATAACCTAACCTAACAATAGAAGGGATTTTTCTTCCAATTGGTTCTAAAAGACCTTTTCGTTAAGCTAAGACGAGCTAATGAGAGTTATCGGTATGTTCACTACACAGTGTCTGGTGAATTACCACCTGAAAAACATTGAAGAAACTTCCGACAACTTTCATTTTTGCAAGAATAAGACCCCAGAACGGAACGCCATTATAAATGGTACATGAGGATCAACCTTAATGGATAAGAGTTCAACTGCTTTCAAATAGTCTCATCACAAAATGTAAACCAAAGAGTTCGGAGATAGGTGAGATTCAGTGAAATTTATATTTCAAAAAATATTGATTTTGAAAGTTTTGACAGATTAATAGACTTGTTGCTTAATCAAACTGGCAAAGAAATTAGCATATCCACAAAATAATTTAAATAAAAATTCAGTTCCCAAATACGCCAAACAAAAAAAACTTGTGATACATGAAATGTGATAATAATGTTATAATAAAAAGAAACATAAATATCCACAAATCATATTGATTTCACCTTCGCCGTTGCCCAAACTAAGGAATAGAAAGGAGAAAGGAAAGTCTCCACCTGAGACTAAGACTCGAGACTAGTCTCAGGCTATTGTCCATCTGTGATCACTTTTGGTCTCGAGACCGCTTCTAGACGTCTCAGAAGACTCCACTCACAGTGACAAATTGTTCAAAAACAGAGAGTGAAGAAAAAGGAAGGACTGTTGGATGAAGATTTTCCTCTGAACTTCATTCCCATCAAAATTTTGGAATTTTTCTGCGATTTGTTCAAACTCTTGCATTTTTATTATCGCGATTTTTATACATTATATGTTGGACATTCCATAAAACCTGATGCTCCTCATAAAGATGAATCAACTCCATCGCCTCATCGTTCCGTCCACTCTCTTTTATCACTTATTTCAAAGAACAAAAATATTTCAACTAAAAACCACAATACTCAAGTCTCCGAGACTTCTGATACTCTTCCGACATGAACGGAAGACTAGAGACTATATCTCGAGAGTGTGGAAGCGTTATCGGTGAGACCTGCCCGGACTTGTCCTAAGTTATGTAAAGGCCAAAATATCCTACAGTTTTGATAAGGATAAATGTTTATCGTTGTTTTAAAAAATAAATCCTTTTAAACAATTTCCTTGGATGAAATATTAATATGATTTGTAGAATAGAATTTTTGGATTTTTATGGAGGAAATGGCTTAAATAATAAATAAAAAAAACTATTGATAAAAGAAATGATAAAAAGAAATTAAAAAAAATATATGTAAGAACTGAATTTTTATTGATCACCAAAACATTTGGTGGTATATTTAGAGTTCGTGGTGTTAATGAATTTTCAAGTTGAAATCGCCACTTAGCAAAAAAAATGCTGTGATCAACTAAACGTGCAACTTACAATTTCGGGCCCTCTATATTCCTTAAATTTGACGGTGTGAATGGCTAAGATGTTTTCTCTTCAAATTATGTAAATTTAACATTCAACTACAATTTTATCTTGAAAAACAAGCTGTTTTCTTAATATCTGAAGATGATTATTTAGTTATCGAAACGAGTGTCAATGTAAATGTTGAGTACTTGAGTAGTGGTACTAAAGAGTGTATTCAGTACTGTGATATAGCACTTGAAAACTGTTTATTCGAAACAAACTCAGAAAAGTTGGATTTTGACAAAGCTGAGATTTGAAAAAGTCAATTTTGGCCAAATTATAATTAGAAAAGCTTATTAAATGTAGAAAATTGAAAAATCAAATTTTTGGCTAAATGGAAGAAAATCTATATTTGCTCAAATTTAAAATAAATTTTCAATCAAATTAAAGTCAGAATAGCCAATTTTTAACTAAAACAAAACAAGGAAAAGCAAATATTCAATCAAATGAAATTCAAAAAATTTTACTACACCAAATTTTATCCAGAATTTTCGAACAGTTTAATTTCCAATTTTTGACCAAAATTGAAGAAAAAGCCAATTTTTAACCAAAATTAACTCAGGAAGGCCAAAAACTCACGAAAAGCAATTTTGAATTTAAATTAAGGATTGCAATTTATAAACAAATTCAGAAGAGCTAATTTTGACAAAATTAAACATGGAATGGCAATTTTTAACTAAAGTAAACTCGAAAAGCTACTTTTTGATAAAATTTTGAATAAATCAAGTTTTCAATCGATTTTATTTAGGAGAACCAATTTTTGACCAAATTCAATACGAGAAGCAGAATTTTCACCAAATAAAAAGTAAGAAAACCAAAAATTAAAATCAGATTGTAAATTTTTATCCAAATTGAACTGACATTTTTTTTTAAGTTTAAATTTAAAACTCCAATTTTATACCAAATTAAGAGTATAAAACCCAATTTTCTACAAATATAAACTTATGGAGGCAATAAAAAAATAAAATTTTTAATAAATTATGTTTAAATAACTCATTTTATTCAGAAAAACAAATGTTTGATGAACAAATACACGGAAAAGCAAAGTTTTGCACTAAATTGAACCGCAAAAAAAATTTTTTTACCAAATTAAATGTAGCAAAAACACATTTATGGCCAAATTGAACTGATAAATTTGTAATCAAATTCAAATTCAAAATGTCAATTTTTGATCAATTAAAACAAAACTCCATAAAGTTAAACCCAATTTATGTCCAAAACAAAATAAAAAAATCCAATTTTCTACAAAATTGAAACTAGAAAAACCAATTTTTTACATTTGCTTCAAACTAAACGAAAAAAAATTGAAACCTCACATATAAGTAGAAGAATAATTTAGAAATTTTTACAAAACCATTCAAGTGCTACAGTTTCAGCTATACACAGGTTTTAAAATAATTTATTATCTGCACATGAAAACAATAGTTTTGTTCGACAGTTATCACTAATAGAGTCATCATTAAATAGAATGAATGAATGAAAATTGTGTTGAACGATAATTGTAAAAAAAAATTCAATGCTTCTCAAACAATTTGAGTCTAGCCATCCACACTACTGAAAAATAATGAGCATCCATTAAAAGCTAGTTTTAGAAGAAAAATATATAATATCCGAAAAAATATAGTTGTTGTTAAATCAAAAATATGCAAAACTAATTAAAAATCACCATTTAGTATAATTCAACGAAAAAGATGTAGCAGGATAAGCTCAAGGACAAGAATAACGAATGTTTTCCATATCATTGACTAACAAAGAAGCATTCAATTATGGAGGCATTCTACTTTCATTATCTATTAATCTTGCATATGTAACTTGTGCATATTGAAAAAACCGAAAGAAAGGAGAGCAAAAAAAACAAAGAAATAAAGAAAGAGCTGGAGTAGGAAAATGTGGCGAGATACATAAAAGCACATTGTGTATATATATAGAGGAAATCCAACTGATAAGATCAAAAGAATAACGCAATGGACCCCATTGTGGCCAAGGAGAAGAGGCACTTAATATAAAGAACTTGAGGGAAAATGCCGGAGCTGAATGGAATAGAAAATACTAACAAAAGCAACCAATACAAACAATAAACTATAAAAAAAAACAAAAATAGAAAACAAGGAGTAATCCATCTCAAAAAAGGATTTTAAAGTGATAGCCTTAATCCAAAGGATTGAATGGCTTGATGATGATGAATGTTTGCATTGTTCTGATTACTTTAAAATAAAAGGCAGCAAAATAGCCAATTTTTTGAAAACTGGCAAAGCGAAAATTTCCTTTATTTTTTTTGTTTGCTCATGTCGCTCTTCTACCTTTAGTGATATGATTAAAGTGGAATATGACAGAAAAATTCATATAAATCGCATAAGTAAAACATGAATTGGAAGAAAAGTTTTCATTGGGGCCGAATCACCATAGCTTATCCTGCTTACACCATTTGCAATAAAAGGTCAAGTGAAACGGGATAACAAGCTTTGAACACGTAGTTTGCTGTTCTCTAATGTCATTTTATTCTATGGATTTTTTTCAGGCTAGGTCACTTGGAGTATAGAAGTGGTAAGTTGATGTGACTTAATTTTTCTCCTCTATGACGGTGTTAAATTTATTTAATTATATAGATTTAAAACTAGCTTTTCATGGATTAATTTAAAAAAAAAAGTGCAAAAACTGAGATGAACAATACCTGCGTCTTCTTGAAGATCGATAACGGCTGCAATCTCTGGCATAATGTCCTCTATCTCCACACTCGTAGCATCGATCATCAGGATGAAAAGGTTTACTACGTGACCTCGGTGGAGGCCCTCGATAACGTCCGCTGCCTCCTTTTCCATTGGACATTTCTACTCTTGCTCGTCTGCCGCATATCGTTCGACCATCTAGGGGAAAATAAAAATTTAGTGTGAAAAGCGATTCGAAAGAGAGACAGGCATACATTTCTCTACTCGCGCTTTGCGACCGCTGATTCTACGACCATCTGACAAATGAAGATGAAGACATTTTAGTAACAGGTAGAAAGAGGTTAATGTTCGTTGAGGCGGGCTTGATTTTCGAAGTGGCTCGAAGATTTTTCAAAAAATTTTTGATATCTTTCATTTATTCAATTTTTCAACATAACTGAAGCTGACAGATGTGACACATTGTTTCTATACAATATATTATAACCACAGTATATTTAAAATTCATTTATTACTAAATCAAATATTCAACCCGTTTTAAGAAATAAATTTATTCATAAAATTTGTTGCATTATATTTCGGATGTCATTGGAATTATAACCAACCTGGAGGTTCAGGTAAAACCAATAACCCCTAATTCTACACCTATCCATCAACGGGGTGGCTTTAAAAGCTATGAAACTGTACCTGCAATAGAGTCCAGGGATAGCTACGCGTATGGAACAATAGATCATGACTACCCACTATTCTACCATGAACTATGCAGGTAGAAACATCCAATTTTGACATGTAAACTACAATTTTCCGACAATCTACACGATACTATAAACTACCGGAGAAGGATGTAAATTTAGCATTATTGCTTAACCCATTAATGCCCAAACTCTTTTTTAAATGTTGTTTCAAAATGGTCTTGGATAAATCAATCATCATCAACAGAATTATGCCCAAGCAACTAAAGTTGCTTCTGTTCACTTAAAAAATTATTATTATTAATCAAAAAAGTTATTATAAAATTATTAATTTACAATCTGAATGGACTAATATATTTTTCAAAGTATTTCTCCAAACGCCAATAATTCATATTTTATGGTTGATGGTATTACGTGAAAGTAGGATACTCTTTCAAAGTATTTGTTACAATATAAAAAATCAAATATTTTTGATAAAAAAAGAGCCTGTTACTGTGGTTATAGTATTTTGTTTCAAATATCGGTCACAAATCTATCCCAGTCCATAATGAAGTTTCTTGCAACAAAAAATAATTTTTATTTGATACTTGGAGCTCTAACTGACCAACAGCAGCTACAAGATCTTTACTATATTTAATTAAAAATTCTTGTATAAATAAAATAAATTAAATAACAAACAAAAAATTAAACATATTGGACTGTTAGAGCTTCCTGTAGCACAGTATGCATAAAAAAACTAAAAAAAAAACATTAAGAGAAAAAATGCATTTGAAAAAATTGTTTGGTTTTTACTTTTAAATGTAAAAAAGTAGAACTGGAAAAAAAATTATATACCAAATAGTATATAACATAAAACATGCTTAAAATATAAATAAAACAATAAATGAAACAGTTGAAACTGGAGCCACGGGTCTTTTTTATAACTTCAATGGAAGACTGCATAAGTAATGATTATAACACATAATATAGCACCTCCGCTCAAATAGTGTCAAAATGAAAAATTTCTCAAAAAATGGAAGTATCTGAAGGATTTCTTCTTTATGTTTCCTTGGAATAATAGTTTACTTCAATTCCATTGACCCTTCAAACGAGATTTTGGAAGTAATCTTGGCAGGTATGGAAGCCTATATTCATTACTCCTTCGAGGGTTTGATAAAAACTGCAAATGGCGCTTATGTAAGTCAAAAATTCCACCGTTGACAGGAGAAGATGTGTCAATTGCAGTGGCCGCGAAAGAGAGGGCGGACCTGTTGGGTTTGCTTCACATTCAAAATAAGAAGAATCAACTATTTCTTTCTGTCATGCATCTGTTTGTTCCAGTCACAACTCCAAGATGCACAATTTGATCTTCCTATCTATTTTTTGGTCTTGCAAGCGACCTTTTTTCATTTTGTCTTCATTCTATAATTTTCCTTATACACTGCCAGTTTTTCCATTCTTTTAATGTGTCCGTACCATTGTATTCTTTTTGCTATAATTGTATTTACTATATTCTCATTTTCTAATATCATTTTCTAATATATTCTTAATTCCATAATTCTTAAGTCCTACTCATTTCAAACTTTGAAACTTTCACTGATCCATGAATTTTCTGAATTATTCTCCTCTCATTTATATAGTTCTTCTTCATCCATATTTATTAGTCTCATAGTTTCAGCTAGTTTTATCGCAGTCTTATAGACTCTTAATTTGGTTGCTCGGCTTATTCTCTTGATCTGCATCATAATTTTGTACTTATTATATGCCTTATATACCGCAAGAATTCTTTATCTTCTCTCACTTTGTTGCTCATTATTGTTCCTAAGTACTTAATGGTGTCGACTATTTCGAAGATGAGGTGATTTATTTTTACTGTTTCTTGTTTGTGAACTTCGTTTTTTCTTTCAATTTCCATATATTTTGTCTTTTTCTGATTTATTTCCAATTTTTTTTCCAGCCTCTCTTAAAAATTTTTCTATTGTGCTCTCAAGACTCTTTTGGTCACTTGCTAATAGAGTTAAATCATTAGCATATGCTATTACTTGTATTGATTTGTTAATGATACTTTAATTGATTTTACATCACCCTGCCTTACCACAGCATTCATTTCAAATTCCTCAGATGGTCCGCTTTTTGTTATTACCCTTGCCCTAGAATTTAACATAGTCATTTTCACTTAAACTTAAGGGGTCCTTGTAGTTTTTCCATGTCCTTTATAATTTTCCTCCTTTTCAGACTGTCGAATGCTTGTTCGAAGTTGATGAAAAACATTGACAGTATAAAAATTTTGCCAAAAACATCAATTGCTTGAAATTTAGCAATTTTTGAAGGTAGTTTATTTTTATTGATTTACATTCCCAGGTTAAAAAAGCACATTGGCAAAATATGTTCTTTTACTTTTAGGAATTTATTACTTTCTGATTCTGAAAAAATAGCTAGTTAAAAACCATTGGTCACCGGAAGACTTCAAAAAAATTCAAAAATGAATGTTTTTTTTCTATTTGTGTAATAATTGATAAAAATTTTGACAAATCAATCAATTTTGAATATTTCGTTGGGTGTTTTATAACTGGTAGATAGTAAAGTTTCATTATTTATGTGAAAACTATAATTTTTCATTGTGTGTGTGTTTCATTGAAATTAAATTAATCACCTAAGTATATACAAAAATTTTCAATTTACACATTTACTATTTTGACAACTAAGCTCATTTAATCAAATGCATTAATTCTCTCTACTTTGAAAATCGCATATTCAAAATTCTGGTAGTATTACATGATAAATATAAATAATAATTAATACCTATAAAGCGAAAGAATAAATTTTTAAAGACAAACTTCAATCGACGAATATTCTCTTATACTACTATATAAAAGCTTAATTGAATCAAAAAAATGTAAAACATACCAAAAATATTAAGATTATGAGATCAACAAAACAACAGCAGACCACAATACAACTTCAAATTTACCTAGTCCTCGAATTGCATCTTCGGCATCTCGAGCGTCCTCGAATTCGACAAAAGCAAAACCGGGCGGATTCCTAGCGACCCAAACATTACGGAGAGGTCCATAATATTTGAACGCGTCTTCTATTTCCTGTTTCGAAGCACTATTTCCTAAATCTCCGACATAAACTTTACAGTCCGAGTATCTGGACATTTTGATGAAGCAGCTAAAGGAAAATAGTAACAATGGTATTGATTTTTTCCCAAGACGCAGCCGGCGTAACTTTATAGAATGATTTATAAATTCGAACTCACCTCTTTCGAAATTGTAGAGAAGAAACTGCGCTTTATCAAATGCAATAGAAATATTTTTACAGTACACTACACTACCAGATACTGATACTTTTATTATCAAACAATCACAAAATTCAAAATGGTCGACTCATTTTTAATTCATTTGTACAGCTCTATCTCACTCTTCCTTCTTCAAATCCAGCATGTACATGAAGTTAGCAAAAGTCAAATCGATAAAACTTGGCAGTTTCTGGTGATCGTTTTCTCGAAATGAAAAATTATGTTCGAAAGACATTCACAATAAAATAAAATAAATGATAAAATATTTGATAATAATACTATTTTATTACTTATTTTATAAACAGAATTAAATCTCAAACACCTTGTGCCATAGACAAATTATATTCACATCACTCTCACTCTCAAAGACGTACACGGGCCGTACTCGTAATTGTTCCGTGAGAGTTGAATTTATATGTATAATTTCCTATTTTTGAATAAGCAGTTTTCAACTATTTTTTTAACAATATTTCAATTGATTATTTGAGAAATTGCCTTGTACATAATCGACATCCTTCTAACAAAGATGGAGCGCAATTTATTCTGTATGGATTAAACCAATGTTAAATCTATGAATATAATTTTCAAAGTTTCATTTCAATAGCTAAAAACGAAAATATATCTTGATCCAGATGAAACGTTACAATACCATCAGTAAATAACATTTATTAAAGATTATATTCCCCGTATTTTCAATATATTACGAAATATTCAAGTTTATCTATTATTTTTAATTGTAAAAAGTGTTTCGCTATAATTTGATGGATAATATTGAAATGCTTGTCAAATACTCTATAGTGTACGAGGCTTGGTTGTTAAATAACGTAATTTCACGCTATTCAGGCGAGGGTGCAACATTTGGTGGTTGTGACTACTATTCTAATATGCGTTTTTGTATCTATTAATTTGAGAAACGAAGTTTTTTTATTTTTTCTCCTCTATTACAATATGTGATCCAAAACACGAATAATGTGAAGTTTTTGGAGAGCTTACGGTGAGATTATTACGAAACTGTGCGTTTCTTGTCTAATTTAGAACCTCCTGACTTTTCTTTGCCTAAAATGTAAGGCAATTCGAATTGATGAATGAATCAAATCGATCGTTACTCCCTTGTGCATCATGTGACCCTACCAATTTTTGTTGCTTCCAAAGATGTTCTTGGGGTTTATATTGAAGTTATAGAGAGTTACATGTAAATTGAATTGTATTTTTGGAAGCGAGAGAGAGAGCACGGAAAAGCATTGGTTTACCACTTTCTATATCTGTCTACTCGCTTTTAAAATGAAATCTTGTTATCATCCTTCTTTGCTATTCCCACTAATAGAAACTTTGACGTCATGGTGATCCAACCTGAATGGAGTAGAGAGAAATAGAGAATGGTATATCCATAGACTTAGTAATATTAGTCGCTTTCCAATTTATCTAAAACTTTGTGCACGAAACTCATGGGCTCGACACTCATGAGCTTTACACAAAAAAATTAAATGGAACAAACATCGGCGAGTTTTGTGTCAAGTGTCAAATTTTGAAACATATAACAAATTATTCAATAAGAATAGGAATACTATGAAAGCCCTTATTTATAACTACACTTTTTACTATAGATAACCTTATCAGGCCCTCTTTTCTACAGTTTGTATTTAAAGCGTAATTTTGAAGCTCACAAAGCGAGTTCAATGTTTCTGTATCAGCAGTTCAGGCCCACTTGAATACCTAGTTCTCTCTATCTTTGATATTAATTCTATGGTTTTGTTAAGCTTCAATAAATAATTTAAATTTTGAATTTTGTTTTTTTATATACTATTATTAGTATTATAGTTTTCATTCCGTGTCTATGAAGCTATGAAAAAAACGAGTGAAATGTTGTGTCGAAAAAAGATTGTAGAATAAATAATAAATTTATGAAATAAAAGTACTTTTATACTGTCTCGTTATTTAATAGCTGGACCTCGTAACTGTTAATATAATATTATAGTGAAGTAATTTTGTATTGTTTACTGTGATTAGGGGGTAACTATTCTTTAATAAAACGTGAGTGATGAATTACTTGATATTAAATTCTCATGTAGTATTTATTTGCATTTACCATATCATCAGTGCTATTGAACTTGGATAATTTTATTCCTAATTCACACAGCACGAAAATATTGTAAATGTACCTCCATGTATTTTTGTTAACGTTACTGATTTCAAAAGTACTCAAAATTTCGTGTTTTGTATTATAGATAATAATTTTATCAAATGACGTATATTTTACAAATAAGTTAACCTTTCACATGTGCTTGAAAGTTAAATAAACAAGATATATCTCCATTTAATGTCTGATTATATTAAAGGTAAGTGAATATTTAAATTAAAGTAAATTGTGATATGACATTTTTCGAAATGAAGGTTAGTAAAATTGAAATATTTACATATTTTCACTCAAAATTTCTATGTTTATACTTTAGTAATATTGGTTAATTTGTGACAAATTTAAGTCCTTCGTCAATCAGCATAAAATCCTTTCACTAAAAATTTAAAGTGAGAAAGAATGAAACCGTTCTTGTTCGTTTTAGTTTCCTTATCTTTAAGAAGGTGAGATAATATAATTTAGTTTTTCTGACTTTACAAGGTTATTGCACAGTAAAAAATGATTATCATTGCATATTTACCTTTACTAATAAAAGAATATATAATAAAGAATCAACTTAGATTTTCATTAAAGTATTTTTAGCGTGTCTGTTTTTTCCTCTTCTTGTTTTAAAGTCTACGACTTGATAACATTATTTTTCATTATAGAACCATGGCTTTAAATGCAGAGTGTTTGCCTATGGAATCAAAAAAGTTATTTGTACCTCCATTACCTGAGCTTGCAAAAGGTAATTAAACTTAAGGAGATATATACAGTGATTGCAAAATGTTATTATACGATTTTTAGTTATCCAAAAAACTTTACTTACAAACTTTGCTGAAGTATGTGTAGAAGTGGTAGACTGTCCAGATTTAACTAAAGAACCTTTCACATTAGCTGCTAGTGGTAAGTTTTAATAAAATGTTTAATGAATAGGAAAAGAAAAAATTAAGATGAGGGTTATTTCACATATTTTTGCTTCAATGGCTTGCGAAACCTTTTTCAAATAATTTGTGTAAATGAAAAAACATTATAACTACAGATTTATCAGCACAAAGTTGGATTATTTCATTTCTACTTGAAGGAATAATTTTTCAGATTATTTTTCAAATAATTTTGTTTAGAGTTTCATCTTAATTCTAGCAAAAATTTTCCAAATTTTATTTATTGTGATCAAAATAACTATAGATTCATCTTAATTCTAGCATAAAGTTGAAATATTTCATAGTTTTTCCTGTTTTGTCAAGATTTGTGGCTTTTCCAGAGACATATCAATAAACATTTTTTTTAAAGAATTGAGAAGAAAAATCATTTGGAGATAAATCTGGTGAACTGGAAGGTCATATCAAGAAAAATTAAAGTATTTGTATATTAACATAATATACAAAATATCAAGCCAAAAATGTGATTTTGGTTCTTCATTCAATATATATAATTGTTCTGTGAAAAAAATTCTTAGATTGTATAAAAGGTGGACATTATTAGTCTTTCCAAAGTAGAAAGAAAATTACAATATGATTAGTCTTTTTTGATTTGTGGCTTGCTTTTAGGTGACTCTTGAAGTTTTTCCTTATATAAACTAGCGATAACTTGGGGAAGTAACCAATCATAATTAACATTGTTTGGATTGCTAGTTCTAGTTTCAACTGGGATTGACTTTCTACCGCTTCTACCGATACCCCTACTGCGTTTTTTTACCAACAGATAAAGAGTCTGTTGTCCGATAACCAAAAGTAAAATTACACCAGCATCTAAAAAGAGATTCAAAAAGAAAGTTTCTCCATCTTAACCTTCTTCCAATTCAAAAACAGTTTAATTGAAAACAGCTCTTTGGAAAGGATTACCATTGCTATCATGCTAATTCAACATCATGTGAGACCAAATGGTCTTCTAGCAAATGATTTTGAAGGAAGAAAATTGTAGTGTCTTGTTCTGGTGCTATTATTTTCCAACTAATAGCTGAAAAGTTTTGAATGTAGAAGCTAGAATCCAAAGAATAATGGAAATATTATAAAAAATAAAACCTTGGTCTCCTTTATTAAGGATTCCAACTAAAAACTTTCCTTTTGAGAGGCACCAGTTGGTTCAGGCTTCACAAATAACAATGTAGTATCAGCATATGATGATGACAATGATTTAGTAGCTTCAGTAGCTCCAGCCTCTTCTACATCAGCCTCCCCTTCAACTTCCACTTCATCTTCTTCTATTGGATCTTCCTCGACATAAGACACAGTTTTTATATTTTCAAAAGTTAATATTACAGCGGGAAACAGAAATAAAGCGAAAATTAATTCATGTTTAAATTATTATTGAATGAAGTTTCACAGCCTATTTGAAGTTTTCTTAAAATACAAGATCAACCAAGAGACGGATCACCTTTTCCCACTTTCCCTATCTTAGTTTTCTTCTTAGGATTGTAGATTTTCCAAAACCATTTCTACGAATAATTTGTTTGAAAAAATTCCAAAAAGGAAAATCACTTGTAGGCAAATCTGGTGAACTGAAGGACACCACATATGAAGGAATAAATATATTATTCAAAGTATTTTCAAATATTTTTATATATTCTATACAGGATTAAAAAATTTTGATTAAAAGCGTTCATCTGTTCCATATTATCATGAAGAAATGGATGCTACGCTGCTTGTTTTAAGCAAGAATTAACATTTTTTTTTCAATATTCTGTAAATATTTTTTCGAATTTGAGTATTACATATAGGGAGTCAAAGAAAAATCCCAACTCATACATTACAAAATTATAATAAGCGTAGCCCCGTATATAAAATTGAAATAGAAACTTTTTTTTAAATTTATCCAATTAAGTGGCATTTTATATAAGATAATTTCCAAATTCTTCTATTCAAATGAGAAGTGGGGGAGAGTGGGAACTTTGTTATGAATCTGTATCTAAAATATATAAAACAACGCCCTGTAACATTGACGTTGAAGTACCACTTCGAATTTTATATTTGAAAATACGCCCTCTAGTGGTTGACTTAAAATTCAGGAAATATTTTTCACTTTTGTTATACCTCATTTTTCCTGAAGCTTCTTTTTAGTTGCTCACCCGGTATATACAATTTTAGGTTTAAGTGGTAGTCAAAAACTAGTTGAAATCGGTGGTAACCCCTACTTATTACCATGTGTTCAACGAGAGAAAATATACGAATTAAAAGACATTGTTAAGCTTGTCAAATCCGATCCTGCTTTTATTATTGGACCAGGAGCAGGACCCAATCCTTATATTGGGGCAAATTGTGAGGTAACTGGATTTAATTACCTCTAAATATCAATTTCATCATACTTTAACGAGTAAAACGTTGTACAAGTATTTAGTGATTTGTCCTCGTAGTTAATTTAAATTGCAGACCACTATGATTTCAATTCCATTCTAGAGACATCCACGAGATGGCGACAGGGGGAATCAATTACTACAATCACTACACTGTATTAACAAAGTGAATTTCACACTCGAAACTTCATTATACCACACTAATTTCAACACTACAAATACTTTACTCTAGATATCAGATTGTACGAGGTTTCAGCAATCAATAAGGTCCATTTGCAACATCTAGTTTCGTACATCTTTCATTTGCGTATCACTTTTCAAAAACAAATGCTTAATTTCTTAGATTCTATATTCATTTTCTTTCCATTTTTTACAAAATCGTCATAACGATTGTCAAACAAACTGACTCGCCCAAAATGGCGGAAATTTTAGCGCATGTGCAAAATATTTGTACTGATGAGACATCTTCAAGCTAAAGTAGGAAACTTTACAGATAACCCTCTTAGAACAATAAAATTATCACCAAAAGTTTTGAAAATTTCAAAACACTTTTGAACGTAATAACCACGTTTATTTTTTGGCATTAAATAATGTAGGATGTTGTCTTTTAGGGAATCTACAATTTGTTGATCGAAAGTGGAAGTGTGACTAAGCAACTAACCAGGATATCAAAAGTTGATGAAAACGACGATAAATCCGTTCAAATTTTACTTCCCGATAATGAAACACGTTTAGCGTTACTTGGAAATTTATATTTCTCAGAAGGAAAACCTGGAAAGGTGAATTCAACCAATTTATATACATCTATAGGATAAGTAGATAACTTAAAAATATTAGGGGTTTGCTTTGTAAAAATTTTTTGTTATGTCATCCGTGTTCCAGATAAAGGGCGTTGCTCTGATCTAAAATTTTGATTCATGAATGTAAACAAGGGGAGATAAACAATCAATTTTTGTTTATTGGCTTGAAACTTTCTTTGAACCTTTCAAAATTTACTGGTATGACCAATTTTGATTTTTGACAGTTAGGCCCAATACCCATTGAGCCACTGAAAAGAAATAAAATCCAAAAGTGACTGAAATCACCAACTGGTTGTTGCCAACTGATTGGTAACATGTCTGCACAAACAGCAGACTTAAGATTGAACGAAACCTGACTGACTCCAAAGTAAATAATAATTAATTTTGCATCACACCAACTTCCACTTAAAATTTCCAAAAATTTTAAGTAAAGTATAAAACTATAAAAAAAAAATGATTTATCTCGGCTTCGAATCAAACAATCTATTCGTCCATCTTTAGAATATTGTTCGCACATTTGGAGCTCGGTCCCAAGCATACCCTGAAGAGGCTCGACTCAATACAGAAGTCAGCAATTTGACTTTAAGTCGATCGAGAGTTGACCAGAAACAGCTTAGAACATAGAAGAAAGGTCACCTGACTTTTTTACCGATACTACCACGGCTTGTCCGAGCTGTCCAACATAATCCCACCTAGAGCAGTTTTCTCAAGACCTACTCGACAGGCAGACGTGGCTCATGAACACCGAGTTTGCCTGCAGACGCCCAGAACATAAATTTATCGGGACTCCCTCCTTTTGAGTTGTGCAAGTCTGTGGAATCAGCTACCAAGACACGTCTTTCTCGAGCAATTAGCAATTTTACTAGACCTAATTACTAATCAATTGAAGAGAAAAACTCGTGTCGTAATCCTTCGTCTATTGACACCTTCGAGAGGCGGGTGATTCAAGTTACCAGCGAATCAACAAGTCGAGTTTTTTTTAAACCAGTTGCCAAACGCGTTGCCGACTGGTTGGCAACCAGTTGCCTCGTCTGTAGTTCCCCATTCAAATACAAAGTTGACTAAAGTTCTTACTGGTTACGAAACCCTAAAACCCCTCAACACTACACGAAGAGTCCAAGGGTACCATAAGAGAAGAGGTTTCGGTCAGTTTTTCTGAAACTTGGCACGATCATAGTTCAAAGCATATTGATTAAAAATGTTAAGGGCCCGAAGCTCCCCAAGCCTCAAAACTACCCCTGAAGAGTCCAAAGGTACCATAAGTGGAGAAGTAAGGTTAGGTTGAGGAAAGGAGTAGCAGTCCAATCAATTAAGGCAAGATTCAATGGTCCCGGTCATTAAGGCAAGGTTGAACAGTCCCAGCCACTTAAGGTAAAGCTAAGCTACCCCAAGCATTTGCGCATATTCTATATAATTAAGAAGGGTTGTTGATGTATAATACACGTTGATTTGATGATGAACATACCCCAGGTACCACAATACTGCTGCTAAGTGAGCACAACCTCCAAGAGTTCTTGCCTCAGCTTTACTTGTACAGTAATAACTTGACATTCTTTAATCTTCAGCTTCTGTTGCATAAATTATCCATAATTGATGTTTAGTCCTCTTTGAAAATATCTGTTTCGTATTAAGTCTGGTTCAAATAGGCTTTGGTCAAATTGCAATCTTGTCTTTAACGTATGCTCGAGCTAATCCTAATTGATACCAAATGTGAGGTTCTTTAAGATTTCTAATGTGAGGTGAGGTAAATTTGGAATTGCATCTTGATCTATCATTGTGCCAAGTTTCGAAACAATTGAACAAAACCAGTTCCATTTCTCCCAGGGTACCTTCGGACACTCAGTGGTGGTTTTGACATGGTTTTGGGGCTTCGATCCCAGGGAGACTTTTAATAATCAACTTGCTTCAAACTATCCTTGTGCCAAATTTGGGTAGTTTTAGGTTTGTTGTTTTCACCTCTCTTTGAATTACCATTGTGTAAAGTTTCAGATAGACTGATGGAAAACCCTCCTTTTATGGTACCTTTTGACTGTTTGGGGGTAGTTTTGAGGAAAGGGGGGTTGGGATTCCGTGTCCGTTGAGACTTTTAATCAGCTTACCTCAAACTATTATTGTGCCAAGCTTTATAAAAATTGGCCTAAAATCAATTTCCATAATAATTGAGCGTGATCCTTTCAGAAAACGTTTTCCAAATGAAAAATTAAAAAATAATGTCTTATGAGAAGAAAATTTGCCATAACTCATTTGCCATTTCATTAAAATCCGTTAAGTAAATTCCGTGAAATCGGGTCTCAAAGTTACCTTTAAGAAAGTTAAATTAAATATTACTTACGAACCGTGTTACCAACGCCCTCTATGAGAATAAATTATGGAAACAAATCATAAGATGAATCAGTTTCCAAAACATATTCTTATAAAATTTCATCACAATGTTGTCATTAGTTTCGGCAAAAAAAATGTACCCAAATTTTCAGTTTTATACCTATATAGAAACTGGGTAACTTATTATTTAAACATCCTGTATAATAGTGGTGATTATAATTTATTTTAATCTTAGGTTATTAAAGTACATGCTAAAAAACGAATTGGTGAACATAACCTCATTACTGCTATCAGAACTGCAGTTGAAAATGAATACAAGGATAAACTAGTGGGTAAATATTATATCAAATATATTTTTTTTATTCTTTACTACACGTTCTTTAACCCACTCCGTTTATTTATAGATTATATAATTGAATTTTCACGAACTTTTAATCAGCCTACTGACTGGACATTATCATGTGCGTTTCCGTGAATTTATGACTAATTTTTCTTAACCAATCACATTCCTAGTACAACGACTATTTTGAGGTTATGAAAAAGTTAATTATTTCATCTCATTGTTTAAATAACTGCCACTTTTTGATATAAATCCTCCCTGAGTGTCGTAGAATGATTTCTACTCCTTTGATAAAGGGACGATACTACATTTTTACAAATTTTTGTACAATTTTGACGTCCGTATCTGTCCGTGCTAGAATCGTAATAAAAACACGCTAATTTGGCGTTTACTACGTTATACAATCCATTTATCGAGATCGCAGATGTTGGAAATGAGTACTTCCGGTTTTATCAATCGCCTTTTTGATTTGGTTTTATGAATTAAACGTAACTGCAGTAAACCTAACCTAATTTAATCCAACATAAGGTAAACTTAACCTAATTTTACTTGAAAATGGTCTTCTTAACAAAATCAATAAACAATTCTCAATTGGGATGCAAATAGAAGATAAATAGATAAAAAATGTGAACAACAATTATTTTTGAAGTTTTGTACCTACCAAAGCCCTACCTCATAAAATAGGACGTCAAAATAGAAAACTTCCTGTAATTAATGCTTAATGCTAAAGTCAACAAATGTAATTATCGGTACGAATTTCCAATATTAGGATATTGATAAATGAATTAATTCTACGAACTTGAAAACGGTAAACTGACGTGTTGTATTAAAATTCTACGGAGCAGATACTATATGTATCTTTATATGCTTAAATATAGAATCCAATGTCTTAAAGAAGTAAAATTTTCTAAATAAAATAGTTACACTTAATGTTGAATCACTCTATACAATTACCACTCTTATAAATTACTGATGTTATACCCGGTGTAATGTTAACAGTTTCTTATCACCAATTGGATGAGATGAAGTTATACACACTTACTTGTGTAATTAATGTATACCCTAACTAATCACTAACACGGTTAACTATTTACTAACACTTAACATCTAATTTATTCAAATACACCATTTATTTCACTTTTTCATCTATATGTTACTTTTCCGCATTATTCGGTCGAATTGCGGCTGCTAAATTATCGCTATATATACTAATACACTTTCTGGAACCTTCGGATTTTAGAAATCTCGAGACTGCCGTTAAAAAACAGCCAAAAAAAGGTTAACAGGTCACTAAAAATAAACGACGCATCCGTCAAACTTTAGTTTCTATAACATTTTTGAAGAACAGGACTGGCTTTAAGATTTACATCAGTGGGCGGGTTCGAATTAGTAATATTTGTTTATTTAGTGACGATTTTCAGGTATCGGAGGAGTTTTCTTATTAAAAGAAGGCAAAGCAAAACAACACGTGATGAGAGATTTTTCCAAAACACCAATTAAAAACGAGGAGATGTTGAATAAATGGTTGAAATTTTATAATATGTCAGCGCCTTTAATTGCTGTCGGAACGTTGGTTAATGGAGATGGGGTAATTTATTTTTTTCAATGTAGTTCTCAATGCAAATAGTATATGTACGGCAAGGTAAAAAAGTGAGATATTTTTGTCAATTTTCTACCGTGGTTCATATAGAATTTTTTTAACTACCGAAATTTTAAAAAATTAAAAAAAAAATTATTAGATACGTACAATTTTTTTATTTCCACAAAAGTTAATAAAATAAATAAAACCAACAATGGAAATAAATATACATTGTGTTAAATTTTATAAAAATTATTTCAGGGATTAGATTTACGTGTTCAACATTTCCATAGTTTCAGTCATCACGGAGAAGCTGGTCACTACCACTACGATACAACCCCCGAAACCGTGGAATATTTGGGGTATTTCAATGTAGGAGAAGAAATATACAGAATCGACAGACCAATTAATACTCATACTTGGGGTAGAGACTGAAAGAAAAGAAAGATCCACATGTTAATTTAGAAAATTCTAAATTTTTGTTGAAAAATATATTTATTTTTTGTTTTCATTTTTTTTTAATTTTGTACCTACCCAGCATTGATTAAACGCCTTTACTTTTTTCAAAGTATGGAATTAATTAGAAGAATTAGAAGACTCTACTATGCAGTGTGTCTTTGAAAACTAGAATAGATTTGACGTGTTTTCTCTACGGTGTGTCTCTAAATTATCGAAGGAATTGGAAAACTCTACTATACAGTGTGTCTTTAAAGAATAGAATTGATTTAACGTGTCTTCTCTACGGTGTTTCTCTAAAGTATTGATTAAATTAGAAGTTTCTACTCTACAGTGTCCAAATTATCGAAGGAATTGGAAAACTCTACTATACAGTGTGTCTTTAAAGAATTGAATCGATTTGTCGTGTATTCTCTATGGTGTGTCTCTAAAGTATTGATTAAATTGGAAGTTTCTACTCTACAGTGTCCAAATTACGAAGGAATTGGAAAACTCTACTATACAGTGTCTCTTTAAAGAATTGAATCGATTTGTTGTCTCTTCTCTACGGTGTGTCTCTAAAGAATTGAATTGATAACTTTCTACTCTACAGTGTGTCTCCAAAGAATGGCAGAAATTAGTTTTACGTAATAAAAAACGTGTCTATGTACGTACTTTTGGCATGGTAGAAGAAAACATTTTTTTGTATATTTTGAATTCATATCAGTGAAAAGGAACGCTGGAGTTAGGTGTTTTTGCGTTGAAACACTATTTGTACAAACAAATAACAAAATTTATTACCAAGACATACAATATAAAATATTAACTGGACAAAAATCATAAAATCTACATCAAAATCTAAAATCTATTGAAATCAGAAATTATTTTATGAAAGATTAGAAGAAAGGTTTCCAAGTCCTTAATCCTGAAATAGTTTTTGCTTACTTTCTAATATCAAGAGCTAAATGGGAAATAAGTATTGAGTGTGATGTGGCGAATTTCTGGAATAAAATGTTTTTTTTAACTAAATATGATAGATAGGTATACACCATTGCATACGAATTTAGTCCAAAACTACCTAAATAACCCAAAAAATAAATAATATACAGAGCATTGCATTTAAAAGAAGAAAGTTGATTTTGGCCATTATCATACCTTGTATAGTCAATTTTTTTTGAGTAAAATACAAATTGGATCTGTACAAGCGTTTTTCTCAACACGCCCCCGTATATTTATTAACCAAATTTATCCTATTTGGATGTTCCACGTCGTGTGATATATATAATCATCATTTCAATATCATGCAATATTTTGAAAAGCACCAACTTAAAAGGAAACCTTACAATATTATCTATTGAAATACGACTTCCTAAACTATTTATTCACGAGAATAAATTAATAACAACATCGTTGAACTATGTTCTATTTGTTCCAACTGTTTTTTTTTTTCGAATTATAATCTCTAATTATTATTTGGAAAATATATTGCGCCTTATCAAATTATGGATATCTATTTCTACACGGAAATAAAACGAAATAATTTTATTGCATTGGTGGTATAAATACCAACAGAAAAAAATATTTTTATCGTGCGTTACTTTCCCGTGAATACGTTTATATTTACATTTTTTTAGTTCATTGTCTAAATCAGTTTCATTTTATATTTTTTCTTTTTTTAATTTTCTCATTCTAATATACTAAAATCTTTCAATCACTACAATCGTTATCAACTTTTGTTATATTCCGAAATGATTTCGAAGATTCAGGTTAGTTTTTCTTTATAACTTTCACCTGTCATTTGTCAATGGAAAAACTGTCATCCAAAAACAAAAATATTTATTTTTCTGAAAACGGAAAAGTTGTTTTCATGTTGACGCTCGATATTGGATTACTGCGTCAAATTTTACAATTTTGAATGGAGCGTCAAATTTTAACATAGTTTATCTTTTTAAATCGAGTATTATACAAAAAAAAAACTCAACCGATGTTATCAGCTGTTTACTAGTATTCTGAAAAGTGCAATGAACTACGAGGTAAACATTTTATAGTATTTTATCAACTTTAATAATTTAATATATGGTATATTCAAGTGTTTTTTCATCATTTTGAAGCTTGACGTTCTTATACTTGACAATGCATCAATTTAAGATGGCCAGTTGAAATTATACCACGTGACATCTAATGCATCATCGAGCGTCATCATGAAATTGCATCTGTAAAGGTTCCTCATATAATTATTTTATTTTCAGAGTGCCATGTCAAAAAGTATTTATTTTGCTTATGGAAGTAATTTATTATCAAAACGGATTCATCATATGAATCCCAATGCAGTGCGATGGGGAAAAGGAATACTGAAAGTAAGTACATTGCTTTGGAATCACACATATTTTTAAAAATTTTTTTTACTACGGTAATTATATTGTTAGTCTCCGCCATGTTACTTATGTCATCTATCGAAGACATAACCTCAAAGACGTATTTAAGAATATAAAATTTTTTTGAAATCTACCCAAGTGGCACTTAAAGAACAAAAAAATTCTTTTTGTTATTCTCAAACCTTGCAGATATAATCGATTAACTGCAATCAAACTATCCAAACGCAGATTTTATAATCGTTGGTAATTTCAATGTTCATCACGTCAGCTGGTTGAATTTTTATAACAGAACTAGTGATGAGGGCCGGGTAGTTGGAGATTTTGCAGACCCAACTTATCAAAGAACCAATCAGAGTCCCGGATCAAGATGGTGACTTTGCTAGCCTAGATCACAAACTAATTACAGCAACGTGTGAACTAGAAATCCAAACTCAGCATCCACCTAGTGAAGTTTGGAATTATAGATCTGTCAAATCTTCAGAAGTAATCTTGGCAGGTATAGAAGCCTATATTTCTCACTCATTCGAGAGCTTTGCAGACAACAATCCATGGTTTGATAAAAACTGTAGTAGAACTAGAATCCTATTGCCAAAAATCGTATGAACTTTGTTATCTCGAGAAATACCTTCAAGCAGACATTTGCAAGAAACGATATAATGAAACAGTGAAAAACAAATTTCTCGTTTGCTCAAATGGATCAAAGTCTTTCTCGTCTGTAACAAAAAATGGTCAGCAAAAGTCAAAAATTCCACCGTTGACTGGAGAAGATTGGACCTGTTGGGTCGCGTGTTTGCTTCAAATTCAACTCTTGACTCCTGGTGAAAACTACCACTAAATCTGCCTGGAGTTAGTTACCAGAAATAGAACTTCGATATTGAGATGTGGCAAAACTTCTCAAAGGCTTATTAATAAAACCACTGGCTCGACTGAATACCACCAATCGTATTGAAGGAATGCGTACCTGAACTAACAAGTACGCTATGCAACTATTTTCTCTATTTTGTAAACAAGGTCTCTTCCCTGCAGATTGGGCAGATTGGAAACTTATTCGGTTTCATCCTATACGAAAAAAGGAAAAGACGGTTCCCATCAACCACCGTCTAATTCCTTAAGTCTCAGCCATTACCATGGAGAGAGTCGTTAACCAGCAAATGTTATGTCAGCTAACATCATCAGCGATCATCAATACGTTTTTCGTGAATATAAATCAAACGGGAATCTCATGGCCCAGAGCAATCACACTGGATATAACAAATTATTTTGACAGCGTTTGGAATACCAACCTTCTAAATAAATTAAGATCCTGCGGTTTTTCATCCCCGGCACAAGGTCCAGATTCGTCCATCTTAGGAATATTGATCGCACATTTGGAGCTCGGCCCTCGAGCATACCCCGAGGAATCTCGTCTCAATACAGAAGAGAGCAATTCGACTTATATACAACGCAGCGTTGACCAAAAATTTGGAGAGATTAGAACGTAGTGGAAAGGTCTACTACCACGGCAAATGCTCTTTCGAGCTATCCAACAGAATCCCATCTATAAGACTAACACCGAGTTCGCTTGCAGACGCTCAGAACGTCGTAGAATCAGCTACCGAGGTACGTCTTACATACATATATGTAACTATGAACTAACCTGAAGAAGTTCAAGATCAATATCCACAGGCATCTCCACACGGCAGACAGTACTCGAATTACTGTTTCTTGTATGTGCTTTTTACGTAAAAAATAGTTCTGAACGACATGCGCATTTGATACGTTCAGAAGATATTATTCGGAATATGTTCAAATTTGAACATATTTAATTTAATTAACTATAGCGAACAGTTGTAATTATAGTCGTGATCAGAGATATTTAGAGAGAGGGACAAAAATTATTATTTGTAGAAATCTTTTTTTTTATTAATATTGAAATGTTTCAGAACTACGCATTGGATTTTGGTAATTATTCAACATTTTGGAAAGGATGCGCAGCTACAATAATAGAAAAACCCGGTCACGAGGTTTGGGGAGCCTTATGGGAATTAAATGACGTAGATTTCGAAAATTTAGATAAGTAAATGATTTTTTAACATCCTCTTTAAAATAAATTGTAGGAGAAATCAGATTTTTCAATCAATATTCGTAGCTTTTGTGATTCAAAAAAATTAGAAAATGTACACAAAATAGAGATAAAACGGAAGAGTTAGTTTCCGAAATGTTTCTCATGTCATCTGTCAAAATTTCACATACATTTGATAGATTAGTGGCATTAGTAGACGTAGTGAATAACTGAATATTTGGAGAGTGTGGATAGCTATGAAAATATTAAAAATTATTTACATTAAAGGGTAGATGGAAGATTATTTAGTGATTCGAAAAATGTACACACTGTTTACACCACCACGTCTCTGAAGACGATAACTTGGTTATCGAAACGTGCGTCAGATAGTGTGATTGTGAGTGTTGGTGTAAACAGTGTGTTCAGTATGAATATCACCAACGGTTCATAAAATTTCAACTTCATTCGAAAGATGATTATTTCGAAAAACGGAAACTGGGCTTTATTTTGCTGACACATTTTCTAGCCTAACTCAATAAAATTAAACGCCGAACTGCGTTACTGTTGTGAGAGTCGCAAAAAAATATAGATTAATAAAAAAGAAGACGATGTGACAAGTGACAGGAATTTCCGCGTGCATTATCAGCTTTGAGGTTAGAATATAGATATAAGTTTCATATTCTTATGTATTAAACAATTGTAGTTCAAATGTTTTCTCACTACATTGGACGACGACAAATAACAGTTACGATTTATTATATAACAGAGACGAACGCAAATTTTGTTGAACTTGCTTGCTATACTAAGTGCGTTAAGTCCAAAAATAAAAAAAAATTTCCGTTGGAAAATTCTTCAATTCTAAAAGACAGGACCAATAGAATTGATCCGAACCTTTAAATAACAAAAATAATTTTATTTTATTTTTTATTTGTAGGTTATTTTCTTTCTTCTAACCTCATTTTCTCTATTGTAGACAAGAAGGTGTGCATTTGAATATTTATCGTCCTATAATTGTTGATATTGAAACACCTGATGGTAAAATAATCAAATGCAAATCGTATCAACAAGTAAACAAGTACGAGGAAATAGATTTGACAAAATTACCCGAAGATCGAAGACCTAGCCCGGCATATTTGAATGTAATAGTTCAAGGTGCCGAAGAAACCGGCTTACCAAACGAATATATCAATTTTTTAAAAACTGTAGTTACTAATAGTACAACCTATATACCAAATTTTGATTCGACTTAATTAAATAGATTTTCAAAAATGCAATGGACAATAAGTGGACCTACTTACAAAATAATGGCTTTTTTTATGTCACTATAGTGGCGGCTCGTGGCAAACTAAAATATTTTAGGTGTCCTGCAATGTTTCCGAATTATATTTTTTAAATCACAAAATATATTAATAAAAAATTTTATTCAATTTATTTTATCCTTTTCAATACCCTACTGACTGCGCCACTTTATATTTTAAAAATCACATAATATATTTTTAAAAAATTTTATTTATTTCATTCTACACAGATTTTAATATCAACAAATGTATTATAATAAACAAAAGCTATTTACTCGGTATCTAACCACCATATTACGCGTTGAGCCGGACTAAATACAATGAATTTCTCCAGCTAAACACACCACTGTTGTTTAGTGCGGTAACTAGGGGATTCCCGTAGCCGTTTCATATTGCCCTCAGTTTTAGAGCATTTTTTGATGCGTAGTATCGATTTTTCACTCTTTTGGTATTGTATATTTGTTGCAGGTTAACCGTTCTATCCAATATATAATTTGCCTTAATAAACCCTAATATGTTTGCATTTTATTTTTCTAATTTCTTCTTCCAGTTCTCTTTGTACAGTTCTTGTTATTACTACTTTGTCATCCACTCCTCTACGCCACGAATCTTTTCATATATGTTCTTGTTATATGTTTTTATTACTAAAATAATCAAAAGTTAAGATATAAAATTTATTATTTCCATTAAATACGAAGACGATATTAATAACGTCAAACAAGCTTACAAATGTGGTTAAATACTTCAAAGCAAAAGTCTCCATAATTATTAGGAAAGTAGACAGGTGACGTGTGGAGGTGGACGTGGAGTCGTGTAAAATTATTAAACTCGGAAATTATAAAAATGAAGTTACTTTTATTATTTATTTTTGCGTTTGTAGCGTGTAATGCACAAGCACCAACACTAGTTTTACTTGATAATCAAGTAATCAAAGAAACCCATTCAACATTTTTCAGATCTTTACAAGGTTTGTCTAAATGATGCTTAACCGGCATTATATAGAGAGGGCTCAACTTTTACTATTTTTCTATATTCGAATCATTTGCTCTTCTAATTGTTTTAAATATTTTATTTCCTTGTCCTAAAATTTAAGTGTGCTATATATCTAGTCTTGTATTATAATGTTTTTGCAGATAGAGGCTACATACTAACATTTAAAATAGCTGATGATTCCTCTCTAGTTTTATCGAAGTATGGAGAATATTTGTACAAGAATTTGATTATATTTGCACCCTCTGTAGAAGAATTTGGTGGTAACTTAAATGTTGAAACTATTACCCAGTTTGTAGATGATGGTGGAAATCTTTTAATAGCAGGAAGCAGTGCAACTGGTGACGTTTTATCAGAAATAGCTTCAGAATGTGGATTTGAGGTAGCAATATTTTAATAAATAAATCAATTAGATATTTTGCATCTTATAATTCATATCAATAGGGGTACTGAAAAAGGTTGCATTCTATTTACGTTTACCATAGAAAGCTAAGCATATTTGTAAAATTTACAACATCAACTGATTACATACAAAAAAAATCAATCTAGTTTAATATAACTTTTGAATATATATTGAATATACTTTTAAGGGGAATACAATATTTATTTAAAGTAATAATTATGGGTTGTACACTTTTCTTCACTGAAATAAACGTACATTTACATTTTGTCTGCCAAAATCATATTTCCTACTTAATGTCACTTTTATTGTCAGTGACAGATAATTCAATAATTAATTTGAATTCAATTGAAGTAAAAACGTACTTAAAGCCTCCCCAGTCATCTGAAAATCAGAATGCTGCCATTTTTGCCAAATTGGAAGATAGTTGGTCTATTAGAAGACTGGCAACTGGTTGGGTGTGGAGTAAGGAGAATTTTAAATATTGAAGATTGTATTGATTAATTTTTTAAGGAACATTCTTTTGAATCTGCTGCTAGTGCTGCATATGCAACAAATTTCAGATTTGAAAAACCATAAAGTGCTGTCAAATGAGTGCAGGCAATATATATTAAATTATGTGTATTGTTATCTGGACTTTTGGGAACAAAGTAATTTTTCTTTCTAAAACTCCTGTGTAATTAAATAGTAGCTTACCATCTGATTTTGACAAATTGAAAAATTTTTGTCAGCAGTTAATTATTTGACTTATGTGCAAACTTTCTCAATTCCTAATTACAAGTAAAAAAAATAATTGAAAACGTTATCAATTTTTCATCAGCATCTCGATTTTTTAATGTGCTCTGAAGTCTTTTTTATATAATGATTTTTGTTTTCTCTACATTCTGTTTTCTCTTTTGCCATCGGTACTAATAAATTTCAAATTTTCAATTTAATTTTCAAGTGCTCTGAATTCTTTTTTTATATAATGATTTGTGTTTTCCCTTCATTCTGTTTTCATTGTTCTTTTGAGGTCTGTATTAAATAAATATAAATAAATAATTTCGTATTATTATTATCACTTATAGTATCTACTTACAATAGATAACTAGGGGGATGTATATTGAGTATCAAATAATCTACAAGTACACCCGCAGCTCACATTTTTTTCACTTTGCCATTTATCTACAATCAAGTTATCGCCCGCTGCCCTACAACTTTGTTTTTCCAATTTACCATGAAATTTGAAGTGAGGCATTGTAGATTTACGATATTTAGCCTTCTGTAGTTAGTATACTGCTAAGATTATTATAATAAATTCTATAAAAAGATCTTTATTTACTTCTTATATTTTTAGATTGATGAGGAAGGAACTTTTGTAATTGACCATCTAAATTATGACCTTACCGACGAAGGACAGCATACTAAATTGGTTATTACTTCTGACAATTTAATTGATGCACCCATAATAGTTGGGTCCAAAAAAGGTGTTGCTCCGTTACTCTATCAAGGTACAGGAATATTAGCGGATCCGGAAAATCCTTTAGTGTTACCACTGTTAACTGCAGATAGTACCAGCTACAGTTATAATCCTAATCTACCTGTAAAAGAGGTATGTAAGTGAATGAACGCTAAATATTCATTGGTTTTCATATTCATTTCAAAAAACTAACTGAAATGAATTCCTTTGTAATTTCTACATTCAAATATTATTAGTTTCCGATATACATTTTGAATCAGCTCATTGTGATATACCGTGTGCTGGGGTTTTTCCTCTTGATCGAGGGAAAGAAACACCACTCGTGAATATTTAAATGACATATATATTTGTTTTTTTGAATGTAAATGCTTGTATGCTTCCCAAAAACAGGATTTCGTTTCTTGTCTGTTCTCATTTTTTGAAGACAAAAAATGCAGCGTTGCATTAAAATTAGGGAGCAGGAGCTTATATTAATAAATACTAATATTTAACAATTTAACATCCTGTATATTAAGAATATGTATTTGATTAGTTGATATTCAATTTTTATCTATTTGATTGTGTATATTATATTTTTTTTTAGTATCCTCATGCAGTTGGTAGAGACACTGTTTTGATAGCCGGTTTGCAAGCAAGAAACAATGCTAGGGTTGTTTTCAGTGGATCCTTGTCTTTTTTCTCGGATGAATATTTCAGCTCTCCAGTCAAAAAATCTCAGGTTAGCATCCTCCAAATAATTCATTTTTTTTCTACGTACTATATATACATTATTGGTATGCTGTTGAAATATCCACAAAAAAGTATGTACCTTCTCCAAACAAGGTCTGAACCACTACTAAATTGGAGCAAATATTTTACAAAATATGAAGTTACATTGAAATCAGTTTTAAACGCTTTCATTCGAATCGTGCTGTATAATATAAATTTTTCTCAATAAATTCGGGAAGTAAAAATAAGATAAATCGCTAAAAATATGTTCTTTCATGTTTTTAAGATATTTTTCTGTAGAAAACTATAAAAGATTGTAAAAATCTTCATATATTATTTTAGGTTGAACTTCAAATGCGAATAATTTTCAATCGAGTCGACTTAGCGAAAAATTATTTCAGACCTTTTTAATAGGTCGTTTAATTTTCTACAAAAATATCTATTTCTTTCTACTACACAATAATTCGTTGAAATACTTTAAACTTTAAAAAATAAATTTTTTTTCGCTCACTCTAATAATTATATGAATCAATACTATACTAAATTTTTTTTATCCTCAATTGTTATATCACAAAAATCAAGTAAACAATATAAATTGCATCCAAATTGATGGAATAGAATTATAAAATTTAATTACACCATTTAATAGCTTTCTCGGTTCTGTTTATGTGAACCGTTTCTAATAATTCCTGTTTCTTTTATTTGACTCTGTTTCAAAAATTATTGAATTTTTATAATCAAATGTATGTTTTTTTTTGATATTTCATAATTTTTTTAATGTAGTTTCATTTTTTTATGGTATTGATGACTTTCGAATCTATTTTGTAAATATCGAGATGTCTGTCCAACATAACCTATATTGTATCATGATAAATTCCAATGGTTTGTGGTACTATTATTTAATTTTATACATTTAAATATTTGAAATAAAGTAGTTAATTTAATTCTATAGCATAATACCTTGCTTTTCTCTTAGTAACTGCGTTTTGAATTTTCCTATTCATCAAGTTTTCACTAATCCTTTTTTTTTGTAAGAGAATTTTATAAATCGTTATTCTAACCTAATGATTTGTCTTGCCTTTTAGGTTTTTTTAAATGTAATAAATCCACTCTTTCTTATGCCTCTTCGAATAATGGTATGGTTTTTGTTTATTACATTTTTTATTATTTTTTCTTCAATTGTTTAGTTCCAGTAATTTCGGGTCTTTGTTTTCAGTTTTCCTTTTTGGTAATTTCAATATTTTCAACGATTTTTTTTAATTTACTTATTTTGTTTATTTATTGAAAAAATATGGGAAATATCTAACTTGGAGATTTTATACTATTTTATGACTTTAGATCCAAAAATTTATAAATATACTTCCCGGGACAATCGTTACAGCTAATTTCATAGTCGCTACACTTTTTCCAAATTTGGTATTTTATCAAACAATTTTAAACTCACTCTGTTAAAAATTCCTTCCAATCATTATGTATAAACAGGATCGAAAGATAACAAAACAAATTTCACCTGTTTTTCATGAAAATTTACTGCAATAATATAAACATATCTCGATTTTTATCAATATTTTGATTGAAATATAACGAGATAATTTGAAATTTTTTTAGTCTGGAGAAGCGGCTCCAAAGTCAGGCAATGAAGAAGTGGCTACTGCCATTAGTCAATGGGTATTTAGAGAGCACGGTCAATTGAGGGTGAAATCTGTGAAGCATCACAAAGAAGGAGAAAAAGAAGCGCCTCAAGATTATACCATAATGGACAATGTCGTGAGTATCAACAACTTCTGTTAACTGCAGATATGTTAACCATGAAATGTATTGTTAAAACTGTTTTTGTATATATGATCAGTATACTCCAGAACAAAAATCATCATGAATAATAGATTGATGTTTGAGAAATGCTACCAAATTATTCAGCACTTGAAAATCGTTTAAAATTTTTGATTTCTATGGCGCACGAACTGTCTAAACTAAAAGATACAAAAACACGTTGAATACTGTTTACTGCTGTAAACGAATATGTAGAAGATTCCAAATTATCATTGAGTCTTTGGAATTGGTACCCTGTCTGTCTACTAAGTGAAACATTTTGATCAAAACTCTTTACCTACCCCTGTACATCATACGCATCGATTTTTTTCCAATTGTACCAGACTAATTGGACCATCATAGTGCAGTTACTTAACATTATGCAACGATATATCAAATTGTACAGTCCCGATTTAGCATCCAGTGACTTGCCTCTTTCCTAGATTAAATCGTCGCTCAATGGACACTGGTACAGTGATTAAAAGACAGTTTAAACTAAAGCACTAAAGGCAGTTCCAAAAATTACTTCAATAAGTGGAATAATCGATTGGAATGTGTGGAAACAACTTTCAAGTACTTTTGGGACAAATCTCGTATAACTGAAGTCGTTTTCAAATCTTAATGCCATTTAGGATCAACAAAATTTAATTTTTTGTAACCTATAGGGTTGAAAGAAACACATAGTAGATATAGATTTTATATTTTTTCAGGTATATACAATCGAAATAGACATTTTGGAAAATGGTCAATGGAAACCCTTCACCGCCAACGATATACAATTGGAATTCGTTCGAATCGATCCATTCGTTAGGACGACGCTTCAAAGAAAACCATCAGGGGAATACGAAGCCAAATTTAAAATTCCAGATGTTTACGGGGTGTATCAGTTCAAAGTCGATTATGACAGGGTGGGTTATACAAGGTTATTCAGTACTACACAAGTTTCCGTTCGTCCACTTCAACATACTCAATATGAGAGGTTTATTACCAGCGCTTATCCTTATTATACAGGAGCGTTCTCGATGATGTTGGGTGTGTTTGTATTCTCATTTGTATTTTTACATTTTAAGGAAGATGATAAAAAGTCCAAGAGTGAGTAAGGGCACGATTTTGTAAATAATTTTGTAATCAAGAAATATAAGTTGTGAAGTCCTTACGTTTTTACATATTTTGAATACCCTTATAATAATTTGCTTTCCAATTTATTAAGCACTTTGTGCACGAAACCTATGGGCTCGACGCTCATGAGCTGGGCACACAAGAATCAAGTGGAATAAACTTTGGTGAATTTTGTGTAAGGGGAAAACGCAACTACTCGACGCACAGATCTTAAAAACGACAGGCGCACCCATGTGCTCGTTTGGATGCTCAAATTGTGTAATTGGACTATTGCCTCTACAGAAAAAATTCACCTGTCAAAACCTGACAATGACAGAAATAAAATACCGGTAGGTAACCGTAATGATTGGTCGCATTCAGCGGAAGTAACGCATATCACTAACGGTAACGATTGCGAACATGTGGAGCGCTCACTGTAAAGATTTTTTTGCTTAATGTGTCTTGTTCATATATGTAATACTTTTGTATGGACAGTTTCTATAAGTGGAAGCTGTTCAGACTAAAGAAGACAGAATGGGAACGATTTCTCTATCCTCCGAGGCTCCAGCTCGGTTCGGCGCATTCTCAAGCATGCGCAATATAGATAAAGAGAACGAGAGAGAAAATGAATATTTTTTAGTACCGTAACATAGTGACGTTTTTTCCCATACCAACTGTCCATATAGATGTATTACATATATGGTCTTGTTAGTTTATGACAGGTATATTTTCAAAACAAGGTTTGTTCTTTGTAGCTGCACTGGAACAGCAGTGAATTGGACCAGTGCAGGTCATCTCATGAGTGTATAGAATTAGTTCCATCGGTTGCAAAGGACGATATAGTGCAGAAAGCAATGGAGAATTTGTTTATTGTTGTATTTGAGGTTATTTGATGTGATTCAGGCCTTGTAGTATTAACAATAATAGAAAACAATTTAGTACTTTTTGAAATTTTACATTTACAATATGTAGTGCCACCGTTTCCAGATTACACTTATTGCATTGGCTGAACTGACTCTAGACTCAGTGGAATCAGTACAGTGAATTCGGTGAACTAGTTCTCTTGCACAGCTACTATCAACATCGACACTAGCGCTGGTTATGTTACAAATAAAGCTTTAGTGTACATTTCCTGAACTAGTTCTGCCAGTGCAATTATCAAGAACAAACTTACATATGCTATTTTCGTTGCTGTTTTTTGAATTTAACAAGTGTTTCATTGAATGGTAAATGTGGAGGTATTTCGTCTAGTTCCTTTACAAAGAATTACGAGGTGTTTTCATCATTTACCAAATTTATAAGTATATAAAAATTATATCATTATAATTCAGAACTGTTTCGTTGTTGATTATTCAATTTCTTGTTTTTATATGTTTTATTAAAAATATATTTATTTACTAGTAGTTTTATTTATGATTACTTTCATTATCAGGTTTACAATCTACCATGTATGGAGTGTAGAGACTACTCCATACTACCATACTAAAGTACGAATCAACTAAAAAAAGGCCAGACGCGTCATACCTGACAAAGGCCGCAATAATTTCCTTCTCTCTTAGGCCCATCCCATTTATGTGACAGTGACGTTTTTTACGATTGTTCGGTATTTATTGTGTTCGGTGTTATTTTTAGTTTGTGCCATAGTTTATTCTACAGATAGCACTGTTTTTGAACATTAGGGGCAAAATCGTTTTAAATAATGTCCAAAAAAGTTGGAAAGCAAGGTCTTATTATACGCAGCCAAGGACGAGAAATCATAAGCAATATTATTAATTTCATGAAAAAAGAGGCAGATGAAGGAGTTACTATTCCTTTGAAAAATTACAGGTATGTAGCAAGATTTAATTCGAGAAGTAGGTTGAAGAAATGCGGAGTTTACACATTTTTATACAGGCACCTACTTATTGAGTGTCATATTTTAAATTAGAATATTAACATATTTTGATATTTCAGGGAAAGAGTACTAGCTGCTACTGGGGTGTCAAAGTCTACTTTTTAGAAGATATCAAAAGAAGCTCAAAAAGTTGAGTGGGGAGGGCCAAGCACATCTTTTCAATCGCCGAAAAAAATACGTAACACTAAAAAAAGAAAGCTGGATCGTACCTCGCCAGATCAGATAAAATCTATAAGAGAAATTATCTACGATTTTTATGTACTGGAGAAGAGACTTCCTACGTTAAAGTGTAAGAAATTGTTTTTATTGGTATTATAAAGTCATGTACCTACTTAGTTTAAGGTTTACTGTTATTACTATTCAATTTAAAAGAGCAAACGTGCAATGCTAAATTATGATGAAATTAGACATTTTAGACCACACTCTAGATCACTTAATATTTACAGTAAATACGGGTTCATCGGAAGAAAGTGAGGACAAAAACAGCGAGGATACTGATAGTTCATTAGAGGATGAACTAGTATGTTCGTCTCTAGTTTCGGATAGCGAATAATGTTTTTTTTTTTAATTAACGACATAGATAAAATATTACACTCAACATGTGCAAAAACTGCGTTTATTATAAACATACCATGCACACCAAACCTCTATGCAATAAACAGTTGCTATTTCTATAAGATACTGTATATATATATATATATATATATATATATATATATATATATATACTTAACTAAGTATTATCCTACTGTAATATATGTTTAAATCCTTAAAATATATATTTTTTTTTAATCTAATAAATGTTTTATTGCGAACTGCATTAATTTTTATTTAAATAAGAACCTACGCCACTGGTATATCAGTCTGAAGCGACGGAGAGGGAATATTTTAAAGTGAGGCAGACGATTACTAATTGATGACGCCTGTGGCATTTTCTTAGTTGATTCGTACTCTACCATGTTTATCACTGGCCTCTCTTCTTTTTTATCTTTTGGCAGGACCATTAAGCTAAATAACTAAAAATGCACATAACTTGAAACTATGGAACAAAAACGGCTTGACATTTGATCATAGAACACAGCCGATTTAACAAATTTTACTTCTGCTACCGCGACCTAGCGCAAATTAAAAGCGTTCCGAAATATGGCATCCGCTCCAGAACATATTGAGTTTGTAGCGTATGCATCACTGAAAGATTCCGCTTGGATTGTACAAGCTGCATAACGGGTTTGTCAGGTAAGCGCGATCATTGGTGTTCGTACGCCAAGCATGTGAGCTATGTTTCCACTTCGCTCGCGATTTGCATTCGAAATATACCTTTATGTGAGTGTTCATCATAACGTTCTCGTCACAATCACAACGATTGTAATCGTCATATGGATCGGGTAAAAGAGTATTTCAGGGGTTCTGAACTCTTAGTGGAACGCAGCCCATAAAACAGATGTTTTGTTATATGAAGCCTTCAATCTCCCTATGTAATTACACTATTAATAAATTGATAAAAAATTAACTAACTATACCAAAATCTTTTTCTTTGATATGTTCTATTATTTTTTAACTTTAACTGATAATCTGCACATTAAATTTGCCTTATGTCTAAAAAAAGATTAATCAAAAGCAGATTTAAAAACAGATTAATAGAAGAAGTGTAGTTCTATGGTCACGAATATGACAACTAAATATAGAAAAAAGAAGATCACTCTAACCAATTTCGAGCTTCAAGTTTTTGGTTATTTCAAATTTAAGAAAAGTAATAATTTAAAAATATTAAAAATAATGTTGAAAATATTACGAAGTGTTATCTACTGCCCTCAACCGTTACTTCCAATACAGCATATTCGGTGTGTTCAAGTAATCAATCAAATCCTTTTAATTTATGTTATACTTATCTCGAATATTTTAGACAAATAGAAATTTCACAACTAATAATGGACCTGTAAATGAAAAACAAATATTAGAAAAGCTTCGACGAAAATTTCCGAGTGCAACCAGTATAAATGTAGAAGACACATCTGGAGGTTGTGGAGCAATGTTTAATGTATCTGTTGAAACGTCAGAATTCAAGGGTTTGTCAGTGGCTAAACAACATAGAATAGTTTATGATGCATTGAAAGATGAAATCAGTAGAATACATGGTCTACATTTGGAAACAAAAACTAAATAGTTTTTTTTGTGTATATAAATTGTAGAAACGTTTTTATTTGTATATAAAAGTTTAGTTAACAGAGATTGTTTTATTTTCTACATAAAGAAGTTTTTGGTTATATAAAGGTAGGTAAAAACAGAAGCATATTTTATAGGACCAAAAATACTCGGCTTATTTTAAGATTTCACTCCAGCTTCTGCAATATAGTTCAAAGCTCATTAGATTGCACCCCTATTTCAAAAATACCAAAAACTTATAAATGTTAATTTTATAGGAAAGCCAAAACAAAAATGAATGAATGAAATGTTTTCTTTATTAGTTAATTTGGTGTTCATACAATTTGAAGATATCCTTACTGATTAGAGATGTAATAATGTAAAATATACAGATAGCTTTACAAGTTTTTTTAATGTGGCACTACTGTTTATGTTAATTTTATTTAGACTTGAGGTAAATAAAACAAAATATGACTTTAATGTTTGAACTAAAACTTGCCCACTAAAGTTGTGTTTGAACTTAAGTGGATCTGTGTTGAATGTAAGAAAGAACAATATAAAAAAAGTAATATTGAGCAATATGAAATGAAGATTTTGAATTAAAATTAATTTCTAAATTTAACATAGCCTGATAAATAGGTAGGTACGACTTTGTAATGACACTGGCATCAAAAGTCTTCCATTTTGTTTGTGTCAATCTTTGGATTAGTTGTGTAGTCTGGGATCAGAACCAAATTTTTTCTTTTTACTACCTCTTGAAAATCTCTCATCCCCATTGCCCTTATAGGTTCTACTGACCACTCGGCGTATTTTCAAATCTTCTCCAGGGCCTAAGGGAATAAATGTGTTTTACAGTTTGGTTGGACAGTCCTGCATCCGTGAAACATTACCCTATACTTGGTCCACATCCAAAATTCGGATGGGTCATAAATCAAACTAGTAATACCAAACCTTGAGAAAGACCTAACCTAACAATTTAGCCCTGATCCATCCTCTAGTAACTATTTTTCGTTCGATTTGGTCAGGACCGAGTTAGATCTGTTTCATACGTATGCGGTTACATTCGGTTCGGTTATTTTTTGGTTGCAACCGACAAGGTGTGCAACGATACTTCGGTCTCTGTTCGGTATCTAATAGAAATAATACATCATTGAATATCTCCTCGACACGAACAGGTTTTTATCAGGTCTAAACTCGTGTTTGAAGCAAATTGAAACGTTCACACATGCAAGGTTTGTTTCAGTATCAACCTGATAGCCATTTGATTTAAAAGTAATTTCTCTTCAAGGTAAGTACCTATATTTTTATTGCTATTTTAATATACAATTAAGTTTTAAAAATATTAGTATCAAGAAAGCCTTTTAATTTTATTATTTTGTTAAGTATTTCCTGATAAAATTAGCAGTTTACCAGATGTTGATAGGCTGATTTGTGCAGTACAATCTAGCCCAGTAATGTGGGACAAAAAAATGTAAAGATAAATTTAAGACGAAGGAAGCATAGAAAGACGTTTGTGTTGATATTTTAAATAATTTTGATGAAATTAAAAGCTCTCAGCTAAAAGGAACCAAAAATCAAAAACCGAACAGCTTATTAGAGGATAAAGATGGCAAAATAATAATAGGCACTCAAAAGAAATTAGAAAGATGAACAGAATATATACAAGAACTTTTTGATAATAACGGAATAGCAAGATCAACATCAGAAATAAGGAATTTGGAAAGTGGATTAGTTCACTCGAAAATATGAAGAATAACAAGGCACCTGGACCTGATGAACTACCGGTAGAACTACTTAAGCTGTTTGAGGAAGACTAAATATTGGCAAATCTTTTTAATACTATTTATAAAATAGGCACTATCCCATCAGATTAGTTAACACATCCGTTTTCATAACAATTCCCAAGAAAATAAATGCTCGAAAATGCGAAGAACATCGGACTATTTCACCAATGAGTCACACGCTCAAGACATTCTTGAAAGTTATACACAGTAGAATTTATCGAAAACTGAAGGAGGGTATGAGTGACACTCAATTAGGTTTATTGTATTAATCCAACGCTGGAGCTTTATTGATTTCGAGAAGGCTTTTGATAGAGTCCGACGAGAAGAATTGATACAGATACTGAAATAGATTACAGAGACTTCGACATAATAGAAACTCTTTATCAAAACCAGACAGTCAAGATGAATATAGAGCAAGGACAGGGTTACATATTATCACCAATACTATTTAATATATATTCGGAAGTAATTATCCAGAAGGCACTAGCAGAAGAGGGAGTAAATGGAGTCCAAGTCAATAACATAAGATATGCTGACGAAACTGTCTTAATAGAGGAGAATATAGAAGATCTTCTAAGAATTACAGAAAAGGTAAAAAGGGTCAGCGAGCAGTATGAATTTAAATAAAACGAAATGCATGCATTTCTCGAAAATGCATGATAAGAATTCACAGCCAAAAATTGGACATAACCGCATTGAAAAAGTACAGATATACAAATACCTATCTAGGGAGTTGGATTAATTCGAGAAATGACAGCACTGAAAATATAAAATTAAGAATTGAAATCGATCGCAGCGCATTTTATAAATTGAAAAACTTCTTTCGATGTAAAAACTTGAATAACGAATTGGAAATGAGAATGATAAAATGTTACATATACTCAATACTTCTGTACGGAATGGAGGTAGCTACTTTAAACAAAGCAATAATGAAAAAACCGGAAGCTTTTGAAATGTGGATATTGAGAAGAATATTACGAATATCATGGACAGATAGAATCGCAAATGAAGAAGTTTCACGCAAATTTTACGAATTTCAGAGATTGATTATGCAGTGAAAGATAGAGGGAAAGAGAGGTCTAGGACGACGAAGAATATGATGGCTGCGAAACTTAAGGGAGTGGTATAACTGCACATCAAACCAATTATTTAGAGCAGGTGCGAATGAAATACAAATAGTCATGATGATTGCCAATCTTCTACCTAACCTAATTTAACCGAAGATGGTACTTTAAGAAAAAGAAGAAACTAATAAAAAAGTAAAATTGACCAAGTGCCTAGTGCAAAATTCATTCAGCGTCTTCTTCATTCAATACAGATATGGGTAGAAAAAGAAGTATAATATACAAAATTATAATATAAACCTTAAGAAAACCTTGTATATGTGACAAGGTTTTATTCGTTTCCGGTTTCTATGGAAATCGAACGGAACCGATTGGAAACGCATACGTATGAAAGAAGCCTTAAGTAGTAAAATATTTAACAGGGACTATGAAACATCATATTGTGTTAGTGTCATAGATGCTTCAGTTAGACGTTCTGAAAAGTGTGTGGAATATATTTCCTTCCATGTTAGGCCAAGAACTCACGGACCACACTACGTATATCGCGCCTTCAGTTATAATCGATATAATGATTAGATTCTTGACACTTTATACTGAATTCCATTTTTTTCAATTTAACGTACCATAAACTGCAAATTATATACAAAAATCGTGAACTTGTTTTCGATTATATCGCACCACTTGCTTCAAGTAATATTATTTTTTATTACATTCTCTTTATGTGTGTATTGACCTGATAAATGGAATTCAATTTTATTCATTTACGTTTACCTAGTTAACCATTGTATAACACTTTTACATAAACAACTATTGAAAGCACATATTAGATTATTATTTAATTGCTAGCCATACTTACTTCACAATTAAAAGTTACATGATTACCTTGTTAAAACTAGTTTTACATATAATCACTGTTTATATATTGAAATAAAAAATTTATTCGGAGCTTATGGAAGTTGGAGATGAAGCTTTAACAAAAAAAAATTCCTAATTGATTAACTAACCTAACCTATCCTTACAATCACTTGTCATGTTAGGTTAGTCTTATATATTTGGGTGAATTGGCAGCTACTTTTGTCAGATATTGTCGATTTGCATTACTTGAAACCGATTGAGGTCGATTGTCACTTTATATTGATTGTAATTATTTGGAAAATGAGATAATACCAGAAATATGACACTGTGATGATGGTAACAACCAAAAAAGAAATCAGTCAATTGGGCACAATACAATTACTAATTTTTCCCGAAGGAGACCTAAAACGAGTGAAAAATTATTGGAAAAACTAATTTTAAAACAGAAGAGACTTAAAATCAACAAAAAACTAATTTTAAAACAGAAGAGATCTAAAATCAATAAAAAATGATTAAAAAAACTAATTTTAAAACAGAAGAGACCTAAAATCAATAAAAAATTGTTAAAAACATAGGAGGGGCCTAAAATCAATCAAAAATTATTAAAAAACTAATTTTAAAACAGAGGAGATCTAAAATCAATAAAAAATTGTTGAAAAAACTAATTTTAAAAAGAGAAGATCTAAAATCAATCAAAAATTGTTAAAAAAACTAATTTTAAAACAGAAGAGACCTAAAATCAATAAAAAATTGTTAAAAACATAGGAGGGGCCTAAAATCAATCAAAAATTATTAAAAAAACTAATTTTAAAACAGAGGAGATCTAAAATCAAAGAAAAATTGTTGAAAAAACTAATTTTAAAACTGAGAAGATCTAAAATCAATCAAAAATTATTGAAAAAACTAATTTTAAAACAGAGGAGATCTAAAATCAATCAAAAATTATTAAAAAAAATAATTTTAAAACAGAGAAGATCTAAAATCATTCAAAAATTGTTAAAAAAACTGATTTTTAAACAGAAGAGACCTAAAATCTATCAAGAATTATTAAAAAAACTAATTTTAAAACAGAGGAGATCTAAAATCAATCAAAAATTATTGAAAAAACTCATTTTAAAACTCTTAATCTGCCCCTAATTACATATTATCATTCCTCCATGTCAATCATGTTTACCTTTGTTTAGGCTCGGGACAAGTCGTTTCCTTGCCTCATCCGCTAGTGGCTTCGAAATTTGATTACATTTATTTTATTATACGTTTGTGTGGCTTTTCTGTGTCGTTTTTCCATCTAATATCCTTTACATATCATATCATAATATCAGCGGTGCAAATTTACTCCAATTAAATATGCCGGGGGGATGGAAATTTAGTACCGTGGCAGAAGCTTATGTGGATAAAACCAAAACTGCAAATATTCTGTCCTAATGTGCCATGTCTTCTGAAGCCGTTGCAAGTAGTTTACAAACCTCAGTCATTCAACAGCAAAGTAATTTGTCTATCAAAGAGATAACTGCTGGAGACGCCAGTGCTGGTACTGGTCTAAATGTTTCTATGAACTCTTAAATGAGGGCAGGAAGTCGAGGTGTGTAATATGACACTTTCTAACCTTCAATGAATTTAGTAATGACACCATTGTCAATAAAAAAATTTTTTTGAGATGAAATTCTTTGAATTGTTAGTTTTATAAAAACGCTATGAAAAGTATTTTCTGTTGAATTTTATTCACATTATTGCTTAAATGAAATCTAAAAAGATTTTTTGATAATTATTAGTTTATAAAGAAATATCGACAAGTCTGGCAATCCCGCTCACATATGTACGGTAGCTTAGTACCGAAATAGTAAAAAACGAGTATAAGCAAACCTGTTGAATGACCACTTCGGCAGGAATCTTGATTTGATAGTGCGAGTCTGCGCGACTTTAAAAATGAAATATACTTCTGCTGAGTTCGTTCACTAACATGTGCTTCAGTATCATCTTCTTTACATGTCAAAATAATTTTTTCTTCGGACAAATAAATAACCGGTATTGAAAAAAAGCGATAAAAATTTTTCTTCTACGATGTGTCGGCTTACTAAGTGCAGTTATCTAATGTTTCATACGTAGTTTGAAATGAATAAAAATAATCAGGATAATTTATATTGACGAGAATGGCGAGTTTTAAGGACTTACAACTAGATTGGTCGATGCTACAAACTGAGGAAAATTGGACAATTGCAGGTACTTGATTATATAATTTTGCTTTGATAGGAATCGACGGTATTATTTTGAAATTTGATTGAAAAACTTTTTTGTTACCCATTTTTTGCATGCATGGTATTATTTTTTAGAGATACTTAACTTGAAATTTCGAACAAATAGAAATGATTTGTTACATTCTAGTCACTACACTAAATATTAGACGAATTTCTATTTCACACCTGAGAATTTTGTGAGGGGTGAAAATAAGAAACATTTGTAAAAAATTAAATTGCTTTTTAGAAAATAGTACATTCACATTTTCCAAGAATTTTGAATTTAAATAAGTTTTCAATTGTTAACATATTTTTAAAAAGTTAAAGTAATTTAAATATGTTGTCTAGTGTTAAAATCGACATTTTTGACATTTTAGTAAGGGGTCATTTAAGATTGTTTTTGAGGAATGAACATTCTTAATAATTTAGGTTTGTTCTCAATATATTTTCAAGACCTGATGTTAAAAATTTATTCAGGGCTCTTTTGAAGTTGTGTTTGACGAGTAAAATTGATCTTTTTCACAATTTTATTAGGGGTCAGATTGATAGACTTTCAAGTGTCGAAAATGACAATTTTTTGAGAATAATTTGAGTAAGTTGTCTAGTACTAAGATTGAAATTTTTGACAATTTAATTAGCAGTTTTCGAAGTTGTTTTGAAGAGGTGAAATTGACATTCTTAACAATTTTTTTGGGCTGTTCTCAATATATTTCTAAGACCTGATATTGACAATTCTTTGTGGGTAATTTGAGTATGTTTGCTAGTGCTAAACTCGAGATTTTCCACAATTTAATCAGGGCTCTTTTGAAGTTTGAGGAGTTAAATTAATCTTTTTCATAATTTTATTGGGGGACAGGTTGATAGACTCTCAAAGGCCGAAAATGACAATTTTTTTCAGCATAATTTGAGTAGGTATGTTGTCTAGTACTCCGATTGAGATTAATATCTGATATTGATAATTAATTGAGGGTAATTTTAGTATGTTGTCTAGTGCTAAAGTTGAGGTTTTTGAAAATTTTATAAGGGGTCTTGTAAAGTTATTTTTAAGGGATGAAAATGAGCTTTTATAATTTCATTAGAGGTCATATACATATATTTTCAAGTACTGACAATGACAATTTTTTGAGGATGATTTGAGTATGTTGTTTAGTGCTAAAACGGAGATTTTTGATAATTTACTAAGGGGTCGTTTGAAATCTTAACCATTTACAGGATTGTTTTCTGTATATTTTCAAGATCTAATATTGGTAATTTATTGAGAGTAATTGACTTTTTTGACAACTTATGGCGGATCATATGAAGTTTTTCTTAAGGGGTGAAATCAGCTTATTCACAATTTTATCAAGGGTTAATTTAATATACATCAAAGTACTGTCATTGACATTCATTGGGGGCAATTTGAGTATATTATCTAGTGGCGGAATTTCTATTTTTATCATTCCAATAAGGGGTAGTTTCAAATTATTCTTATTAGCGCTCAACCTTTCTAATAATTTAACGAGATCTCATTTTATAATATTTAAAAGTGTTCAAATTCACAATCTAATATAGGATCATTGGAGGTCATTATGATTGAGGGTTGAAATTTAGTTTTTTAGTACTTTTTTTGTAGTTCATTTTATTGAAGATAGTTTGAGTTTGGTGTTCAGTGCCGAAGTTAATATTTTTGACAATCTAATAAAGAGTTATTCCTAAAGGATGGAATTTAGCTTTTTCACAATTCTATTAGGGGTAATTTTATTCCACATTCAAGTGCTTACCATTGATAATTTCATTGAGGGTAAATTGGCTTTTTTGATAACTTGATGAGGGGTTTTCGTAAACGTTTTCAAGTGCTGAAATTTACATTTCATATACACCATTATATTGGTGATAATTTGAAGATGTTTTCACGTGCTGAAATTGATATTTTGATAAGGTATCATTTGAAGATGTTCTCAAGAATAGTTATTGACATTCTTAACAATTTCTTAAGAAGTCATTTTAATATATTTTCAAGTACTAGAATTGATAATTTCATTGAGAAATGGACTTTTCTTATCATTTGAATATGTTTCTAAGTATTGACATATTTTGGAAAATCTCATTATGGTCTATTTTGAGTATGTTATCAATCGACATAATAGAAATTGAGAGATGAGTTATTTGAATTTGTTTGCTTATTGTACAGATCAATTTTTTATTGAGAAATTCGAAACTCCAAAAGATTTGAAGACCTTTTAATAAAATCCATGGAGCGTTTAATCTATGGAAGCATTTCTACAAAACTACTCTCGAAATGTGTAAGAAGTTGACGAAACTTGTTCGTTCAAACATGCTGTTGATTATTCAAGAGCTTAGTGAAGAACCATTGATCGAGGCACAGTCTTTTACAGAAGATTTCTATCTAAAATAAATAAAATTAATTAACTAAAATTAAGTACTATGTCAATTACCTTTGTTTATATTTCTGGTCGCGTTTAATATAATCTCACACTATAGTTTATCACAGATAATCAATAGGCGTGACTAACCTTCAATATATGAATCGACAATATCTTTATAGTTTCATTATTTTGAAATCATCTGCCTTCGGCTGAAAAAAGTGAAAGTTCCACAACAGTTTTTTTGCTTAAACTTTGTAGGAATATTATATATATTTTGTTTCATGTTTTCCGATGTTTGTAATATAAAACCAAATAAAGATGTCGTAAAAACTAGAGCAACTATCACAATATCATTGACAGTTTCATAGATTGTGATCCTTAATATCTTCATAATCAATCTTATATCAATGGCAATAAAATTATTATATGTGTATTGACCACTGATTCTATAGGACTTTATATCGTTCATGTAATAATAGGCGTTTTAGCGACGATATTCTAAAGAGCTAGCAAATAGTTATTTATATATCAAGGTACTTAAAACATAGTTTTTCTACGCCCTATCTTTAAAGCACCTTGTATTTTACCGGTCTGTAGTGAAGCGGTTGTTTGTTGAGTGTAGAGTGAAAAAAGTAAAAAAGCCATAACGTTAAATTTATTCCACGCAGCTTCATATGACGAAAAAAAAGCCACTGTTTTACCCATACAACGCACCGATTCACAAGTCGATGGCGACGATGGTTAAATTGAACGAATTATGGTGGGACTACACGGTACAGATTTTTGTTCGTACCCATATAGGATTTTACTATGGGCCCAGTCTAGGCCCAAACTTGTGCCAAGTATGTACAGCTCTGGCCCTACCTTGGAAGACATTCTTGGCCCAGGCATGGCGGAACTCTGGAATGATAACAATGTCCCCCGCTTGGTTTGCAACCCTGGGCCAAGCCTGGTTGTCCAGGTTTGCAAGCATGAGCCAGGCTTAGTTAGTTAGATAGGTCCGAGGCTAGTTTACAAGTTTGGGCCAGGCTTGGTGAACCTCAGGGATCATAACAATGTCCCTCGCATTGTTTTGCAACCCCGGCCATGCCTGGTTGTCCAGATAGACCCAAGACTGATTTGCAAGCCTGAACCAGGCTTAGTTACTTAGATAGGTCTGAGGCTAGTTTGCAAATCTGGTCCAGGCTTAGCGAAACTCAAGGATGATAATAATGTCCCTCGCTTGGTTTTCAATCCCGGATGCCCAGGTATACCCACGATTGGACTGGTCCAAGGTTGCTGCCTGTAAAAATAGATTTTTAATATATTGTTAATAAAATAAAATAAAAATATTAGTTAAATAATTAAACATATAAATTAATAATACTTTTTCTTTGTTATTCTATTTTTATTGTCATTTTGCAATATTACAAATAAAAAATTATTCATAAAAAATTATTACATTTAATGTTAAGGTAGTTAATATAAATAAAATATTAAAACAAAGCTTTATATAATTATTAAGACAAACAAAATGTAAATTTCAATATATATATATATATATATATATATATATATATATATATATATATATATATATATATATATATATATATATTGCACAAAATATAAATTATTCTAATCTTCATGGACTACCTATAAGAATGGATCCACTAGTTCAATTTCTTTTCTATGTTGTGCTCGGCCGCCATTCCAGTCGTCTTTAGCACCGGACAAATATGTGCTCACTTTGGTAAAGACGCTCAGTTTTTTTTTAATTTCAAATATTTCGTTTCTAAAAATTCTACAATTAAGAAAATACTTTTGAATAATTCAGGAATAATTATTAACTTTTCGCTATGAAAATTCTGTACAAATATCTGTATACAGATATTTGTACAGACTATGAAGTCGGAGTAAAAAGTTTTACCCAAACATTTGGATAGAATGTCTGTACAGACTTTTCATTACTTCAGACTTTCATTTTTCCAAAGTTTCTGTATCTGTATTCTATTTCCGGTATCAGAAGTGTTGAGAACAGTGGAAACAGTTGTGCCTAAATATGGATAAAATTTTATTGCAAAGAAGACGTCAGTTATTATTAGCAGCCGCAGCTTACATTACTGTTCAAGAAGAAGAAAAAGAACTGAAGAAAAAGATCTGAATTGTCACAGGAGACTGACGAGAATTTTCATAAGAATAAAACTTTTGTACGATAGGTTGTAGTGGTGAGGGTAAATATTCCTTTAAGGAAAAATCGTTTTGAACATCATTTAATGGCTCCGTACTTGGACAGTAGGTCAATGTTTGTTGAGCATTAAACGCAATAAAAATTAGAAAGTTGGAAAAAAATGTTTGTCTTATATATAGAATTTACAATTTGATTATTAAATAATTATTTGGGTCTAATAAAAATCACAATTGCAGAAAGATTAACCAATTCCAATAGATCTATTTTGGATATGTATATTTAATTCAATCATAGAGTTATGGATCTTTATTAGATGATAAAATCTTGGACAATAGTAAAATAAAATATTTTTATTCAATTAACTTATTGATTTATCAAATAGTTATCTGGGTCTTAAAAATATTGCAGTCGTAAAAATCGAATCAAAGAGTTGCAGATTTTCGTTCGAAAATAGAATTTAAATTTCTATCTACATTACACTTCTAATTGCTTCATTATGCACTGTATAGTTGGATCTGGCCCCCAATGACTACTGGCTATTGACTAATTTCAAAAAGAAACTCGCCGTTAAGAAATTCAGCTCAAATGAAGAAGCAAGACAAATCTTTCTACAAGGACGACATCGAGAAGTTAGGGAAGCGTTGGAATGATTGTATTGCTCTTGATTGATGAATATAATCGATTTTTGTCAAAAAATGTGTTTTTCTTAGTTAGTCACACGATTTATTTAGTGATGTTATATATCGCCCAGATACTTCCGAAAATATTTGAAATTGAAGCTAGCAGAATATGTTATGAATGTCGTGTTTAGTTACACAGCTGAATGATATGATTTTTAGTCTTATTTAATTTTATTTATTTATAATGATGGTGATAGAATAGTTTGAATTATTCGATAAAAGGTTGTAAGATACATTGACAGTGGCTAGATTTGTACAAGAGACTTTTTCAACATTTTTTCCCATGCCTGTTCCTGAAAATTAAAATTGATATATGAGACTTTTGTCAGCATATTTTTGTGCATATTTTGACTAAACGATTTGCATATTTATGCACATCTTTTAGGTTCTCCATTTGCATATTTGGTTTTTCTTAATGATAATATTATTTCATTGAAGTGTCAACATTATCCAATTGACAAACGATAAGAATTGTCAATATTTTCGTAACAATCCATAGGTTATGTCATAGCTTTAGAACTATTTGTTTATTTTTTGTTCGTTAACTTGTGATATCACAATTTTTTTTAATCAAATTAGGTACTAAAATTGAATTCCAAAGAAGAAAGTAATTATTTGAAAATGGTCTATAAACATCGCGGTGTACTTACACACAAACTATTTATTAACTGGACTGTAAAATTATTCAATCCAATATTTCTTCATTCAGGAAATGTTGACTAGCGAGAAAATATTTATGTATATGATTATTTTATGTTGTGGAATTTAATATTTCATCTTTTTATTAGATGCAGACATTTAAGAATGAGTAAGTGAGCATTCTACGATTTCCTCGACTATCATTTCATTAAATATCTTGGAGTTAATTTGCCAATTAAGTTCATGGACAGTACATCAAAAAATGTAAATTAGAAAATCCCAAGTGATAATTCTATATCTATAGGTGTGGCTCGAAAAGTTTTGACTGTTACTGCTATGTTAAGCCCGCTTGACATGATGCAAGACAACGCACAATGCAATGCAAGACGCAATATTTCTTGTTCAAAAGCATGCGCAAATAAGTTACTAATCTGCTAATGTTAAGTTTTATTTTCCTATTTTACAAATGTTTTTTCGTCTATTCTTATCTATTTTTTTCATGTTTTCTCGCTTAATTCCCTTGCTAATTGTCTATCAGACTCCAAAAGCAAGGCAGTGGGAAGGGATCTGCATAATGTCAAACAACATGCAATATTCGTCTATGAAATATTTTGATCTTGCAAGGAAATAATTGCAATTTCTTGCATGCTATCTTACACCTTGTCAATCGGCCTTTAAAAATATGAAATTACGAAGCTGCAGATGGCGCTGAGTTCAAATATAACGTTATCCTGAATGTGGCATTTCCGGTTATACTGGAAGTAGACGTTAACTTAGTTATTTTGAATAGAACTTAATCTTCTTTATATTTTCAAATTCTACATGGAATTTTAGATCAAATTTTGGCATAATGTCCTATACTAAAAATGTATTTTCGAGATATTCTTATTTGGTTTTTTAAATTTTGAGAAAGTTATTGTTCAAAGTGAATAAGGATATATCCATTGATAACTTGAAGCTGTAACCAAACAACAAGGGCTTACCCATTAATTTCATATACGAGGGTTGCTACTTAAGTTTTGAAATGAACAAATATTTATAATTGGATATGACTTTATTGTTTTTCATAATTTCCTCCAATAAGATCAATACACTATTGCATGCATTCGGAGCAATTGTCGAGGATTTTTTTTCATTCCGATTGAGATATTTACAAAACATGTGATTTGAACGCATTAACCGCTTCTTCACGACTAAGAAGAAATCATTGGGTACCAAACAAGGACAGTACTGCGGATGACCCATCAATTCGATGTTTTGACTGTTTAAAAACGTTTTTGTTTGAACTGATGTGTGAGAGCTCGTATTGTAATGGGGAAGAATGATTCGTCTTCTGCGATTAGTTTCCCTGATTTTTTCGAAAACTTCTGGCAATCAAATGCTGATGTATCATTAGAATTGACTGTTCTACGTTGCTGTAATGGACCGGCAGTGATATGTCCAGTTATTCTGAAAAAACAGGCGACCATTTGCTTCGAAGTACTTCGTGCGCTAACAACTATAGTTGAATTTTGTTCGTCTTGAAGAACCCATACAGTCGATTGTTGTTTAGTTTCTGGTTCATATTTTTTCAGTATTTCTTTGTACCACTCGACATTATCTTTTTTTGAGCGATTGTCAATTTATGTGGCATCCGACGCGAAAAAATTTTTCGACAGCTAAAAGTTCTAAGTACGTTCAACATTCAAAATGTCAAACTTTATGATGGTTATGTCAGAACCTAACTTAACTTAACCAAAACTAACCATCTTCTACAAAACATTTACTTACCTATTCAAAATCCTTATGTCTCTTCTACCCTAACTGAAGCAAAACTTTTATTTTGAGATATTTTAGTTAGTTTGTTTCTTCGGAAGTAGTGTTCTATATCTCTTACCGTCTTCCTTGATTCTTCTTCGCTGCTCTTAGTTTCCATGTCTTTCTTCTGAAGAATTTTTTTCACTGCTCCGCAACTGGACATTTCTTTTTTTTATTTGTTAACCAAGTAGTTTTTATATGTTATGTTTTGGGGAAAACACTAAATTTTTCGTCTTATTTATCTGTTCGTTTTAGACATTAATTCTGATCGTGATAAGGTTCGATATTGAGGTCTCTTATCATCGCGTCCCGAATCACGTCCGTATTATTTGAAAGCCAACAATAGACTTTTCAGTATGTGATTTCTTGTAATTCTGGATATATGATCGAGTGTTAGAACATTAAAAGCAAATGAGACTCTTTGCATCATATCTTTGTCGTGACTCGATTTTTAATGTAATCTCAAATACAAAAATCTAAAGGAGCCATGTCTGGAGAGCCATCTAGTCAACACAACGGACTTTGACTGGCAATCCACCTATTCTAAAACATTATGGTGTAGAGTGGGAAATGAACTGTATCTTCAAGATCACTGGGTTTCAATTACACATCTATTGATGGTCAAGTTCAATGAGTATAAAGATATTATATACAATTATACAAACTGCCAACTATGTACATTACTACTTTTATATAAATCTATACACTTTTGGCTTTTATCAACCTTGTCCGCTCGTCAGTTCAACACAACTGATATTCGAGGTTGATCACCACAACATCGTCGTAAAGATGCTAAGCTCATAGTCTTCAGACTTATTAAACCATAGACGTAAGTACTTTGGAACAATATCAATTTCTGATTCGTAAAGGATATTTGCCATTCAGCTCAAGGACTACTATAAGAACAGTATACGAAATTCTATCCATAAATTAAAAAAAAAAGTGATGCTACGCATTAAACAGTTGCTTTGATGTGAAGCTATATCTTTGGAAGCTTGATTCTACATCTTAAATTTTGGAAAATATCGTTGATATATTTCCCTCAATGCGAAAATGGTAGGCTGAAGTACACGCCATACAAATTCTGTTTTGGTGTTTTGAATGAATTCGAATCGAAAGGATTTATTATAGTTTCAAAATTTTTCTCACACTCGAAACTTTGAGCATATTATTTATTACAATTAAATAATATTGTTATTGGAGCTTATGTGGTTTTAAATTTTGAATTGATAACTTTATATTAGAAATGACTCAGATAAAACTGATTTTAAAACAGAAGCGACTTAAAATCAAGAACATTTAGAAGCATAAACGTATGAAAATAAGAAATATATCTATATTCTTTAACGGTTCCTTTTTTTATCTGGATAGGTAGTGAACAATTCACGCTCTGTATAATTATACACCTTGTTTGTTTACGTAAATTCCTAAATATACTATAACTAACTCCTCATTGTTTAACACTCTTACGAATACACTATTGGTTTCTATCAACCTTGTCCTCGCGTCAGTTCAATTCAGCTCATATTGGTTTTCTTGATCTTCGAGGTTAATAACCACCACAACATGTGGTAAAGATGCTGAGCTTATAGTCTTCAGACTTATTAAACCATAGACGCAAGTGCTTTGGAACAATGTCAATTTTTGATTCGTAAAAGATATTCGGCCTTCAGCTCAAGGACTACTATATGAACAGTACACGAAATTCTATCTTCATATTTTTTCTCACACTCGAAACTTTAAGGATATCATTTATTACAATTAATAATATTGTTATTGAAGCTTATGTGGATTTTTATTTTGAATTGATAATCTTTTTATAAAAATGACTCAGATACATTTTTTAATATTAATGTATTCCACTTAACGCTGAGATTGTATTCTAGTTAAGAATGTAAAACTCTCTACAAATTATGAACAACAAGTATGATTAATTAATTATAATTAATATAATATAATTAATACAAAAAAATGTGATTCACATTTTTTAACACCATCCGTATTCAAGATAAAAAAGAAGAGAAAAATTACAAACATTTTTGACGATGTTGCTGAAACTAATGGTAACATTATGATGAAATTCTATACAAATATGTTTTGGAATCCTACACATCTCATAAGTTTGTTTTTACATCTGACTTTCATAGAGGGCGTTAGTTACAGGGCTCGTACCATTTAGTATTACTTTTTCAAAACTAGATTTAGTAATAAAATTTTCGAGTGAACATAAATGTTATTCAATTATACACCAAAAAGTAGTCGCCCTTTATAGCATTCAATAATTGCTTTTACTAAATAAACAATAATTATTTTTCACTTTTCTACCTATTTTATGGACGGAGAAACCTTTTTCGAAACATCCTGTATATTTTGTCGTATTTGAGATGATGTAACTACTATGCTTCCGTCATTTTGAGGATTTAAATTCGACACAGTTATACAGGGAGATGGAAAGATTAATTTAAATATTTACCTGTTTTATAACAAGGCTCAGAACATTCTATTTGGTAGACTCCATTCGTACATATGCAGCGGTCCAAAAGATCTTCTGTGCCCTATTTTCTTAGGAATGCTCAGTTTATATAGTAGTTATAGTAGATCTATTAATCCATCTTCTTTTAGGGTGTCTTCAATTTTATACGCTTCCAGGTACGTAACAGAATTTGCACGTTGCTTTTCCTGCTAAGTCTAGTATTTCCAAGTGTCTATTCAAATGGAAACGCCTCGACAAAACTCCTATTAGTATTCTTAGATTGTTCTTCCTTCGGTTGAAGCATTCAATACATCTTACTGGCTATAATTTTGCAGCAGTATCTTTTCCTGGCTAGATATCTGTAGATTGTTCCAGCAACTGGTTTTTATCTATATCTATCTACTTTTTTAATGTTTTTTCTAATGTCGTTCAAGCCGATTTGAGGTCTTATGAAGATGCCCAAGCTGTACAAATGCAGTACTTTCAAGAGATTGAATCTCGTAGTCTTCAGGTCAATTCTAGTGCCCCAGATCACTACTCCATACTTGATAATCTGTCTCATTATAGCCATCTTTCGGCTACAGCCTCAATTCTTCCTGGTGATGTTTCTGCATAGCATCAGGGCTTTCGTGGTCTCAATGGTTATTTCTTTTTCGTGTTTGTTCAAGAGGAGTTTACTACACAGATAGATCCTCTCTGTTCTTCACTTAATAGCTTGCTAGCCAAGATTAATGGGATCGATCGATTGACAGAGAGATGTAAAGTCATGTTGATAGGTAAACAGTGTACATAATAGATCGATAGGTCCTCAATGAATGCGCAAGAGCTAGGGTATTTGGTGGGCGTGATGAGCTTTGGCTTGCGGGAGGTGTCAATCAGAACCAATATTTGATAATTTGACCACTATTTTACGAAAAAGAAAACTGTTGACGCGCTTACAGCAATGACAAAATCAAACTGGTTTATTATGAAATTAATTAAAATAAAGGGATTAGCAGGTAACATTAAAGGATTGAAATATTGGTTAAATGTGGAATTACAAACCCCTCTGATGCAGAAGGACAAAATAAGATAATTATTTTTTGTTTTATAAATTAAAATTAGAAATATTTTGGCAAATAATGATTTGGATGTGGGGTATACTTAACAAAAATGCAATTAAAATAATAAAAAGTGATTCTGATATTTTTCAAATATGACAGTTTCAAATATGAGAAAGTAGACGTTTAAAAATATGTTTGTTTTCAGATAAGGAGTTGTCGTTACTTATTTTTGAATAATTTCCGCTGGTTTTATAATGCGCGTTCTGAAGAGGTTCCTGTTTTGCCAATTATATTAATGCGAATTAACGGTTAAAATTACATTTTAAAACATCCTTTATAACAGATTCGAACTATTCTAAGTATGCTAATGAACTCGAACAGGTTCGTATCGATATTCGTTTGAATCTGGGGATGAACCTTGAGGATCATTGACCGTAAGAATTTAGTAAATATTTTGATAGTAAGGGAGCTGGATTCATAATAACTCTTTATAATACATATGAATAAAGATAATTTCGTTGAAAATGTTTGCTGTATCCTTTATCTACAACTATTATATAATCTATAGATTACTAATTGATAAAGTATGACAGTTCTTAATCTTGTCAATTGAAAAATGATGACAATTTGATGACTGAAGAAAATTATAGAACAGACGATCTGTGAACTTAGCAGGAACCATCAAACGTTCCATATTCCCTGCCAGATCCAATTCAGATGTGGTATCTCGGGGTCAAATTGATCGTATAAGTGAAATTGAACACTGTCAAATAATTTGTACTGCAGCCAACAAAAATTAAGTTTTTTCATGCAAACATATCTCACAGACCGGAAACATAATTTTATTGGCAGTAACTCATTCATGAAATATTTGGTTTTACGCTTTTGGGTCATTTTCTGTCCATTTTTTCGTTTTTGTGAACGATGTATGGAGGCAGAGCCACACATCATAATGGATGTACCACTTTTTGTTAAGCTGCAGACTCTCTCGGGATATTTTTTCCCCTGTAAAAAACATTTTATCATTTCCTGGATCATCTTGAACGTATATTTTATCATAGCTAAAAACTATTAATATCTGTAGTAGACACCTTCTTCATAGCTACATCGTTATATCGTTGAAGCAAAGAATAGATCCGTTGTGACCTTGGTTAGGTTAGGTTAGGTCACGTTAGATTAGGTTGGGTTAAGTTAGGTCGGGTCATATTCATTGTATTCAGTCTCCACACACAGATATAAAAACCCTTTCTTCGTTGATTGTAAAACGATTATAGTGATCGTGGTATTTATTATTTAACGTCCCATAAGGAATGTCGTAGTTTCGAGCAGCCTCTGTAGACTCCATATTCCTTCAGTAACCTTCGCTAGTGCCTGTCAACGGTATCCTTACTGTAGTCTCTGTACATTCTAGAAACTTTTATATACTTGTATCATGAAAGGAAAAAGATAAAGGATAAAGATAAAAAATAAATCTAATACATTTATCAATTTGGACCCATGGATGTGATCAATTCGACCCCCTCCGTTATATTTTAAATTTCCCGCGAAGCTATTATATCTGCTGTCGAATATATTCCAGCGTGGCTGTTCAAAATGCATATAGAAATAAAGGGGTGTCTTACGAACCAAAAAAAAAATAGTTTTTTTGTGGGTGCGATAAATTAAAACTTGCAAGTACCGACTGTTTATTATTTTTTAACTGTGAATAATTCCATCGGGGTTTATTATTGTAGTTTAGTTTCACTTAGATATGTGAGACGCTAAAACTTCCTGAGATTACTTTTTGGATCAAGACGAATTGCTTTCTTTCTCGCAAATTCAGGCTTAGAAGTTTTAAAATAAGTAAAACGAAGAAACTATCATTCGGGGCGGTCTCGATAAGCAACAATCGGTGAGGATAAACGTATTGTATTAATCAGTATGCATGATCGACGCCGCAGGGGCTCAGAACAATTAATCTAGGAATCTGCCTTCGAGTACTTCTACAATAAAAAGGAAATTGGGAAAAGCTGGTATTTTTGGAAGAGTGGTGGAGAAAAAACCTTTTTCAAACGTCAAAATAAAATTGAGAAGTTGCAGTGGGCAAAAAACATAAAAATTAGACGCATAAAAAGTCGGATACAGTTGTAAGAAATGATGAGTCAAAGTTCGAGTTTTTGGCTAGATCCATGTATATTTTCAACTGTAAAACACGACAGAGACTCGGTGATGGTTTAAGGATGTTTTGGAGGAAGAGTAGCTGGAGACCTGCTAACAATCGAAGAAAAATATAAAATAATATATTGAAGGAAAATGTGCTGGCCAGAGTCTGATCGGCACAAAATTTGTCCAGTATGATAACGATACCAAGCATTCCTCTAAGAGTATTCAAAAGAATTGGAGATGAAGATTCAGCCCGACCTCGACCCGATTGAGTTGTTGGACAAATTGGAGAAGGAAGTCAAAAACAGTGTCCTACTTTCACTGCACATATTTGGAAATTATTACAGAGAATTTTAAAATTGAGCGTCAAAATAATAAAAAAAGGGGTTAGATCAATTCGAGGAAAGAAGAGAAAATAAGAACAATCCCGAGCGTTATAAAGAGATAGATAAAATAGTCCACAGAAATATAAAAGATGCTAAAGAAAAATGGTTAAAAGAAGAATGTCAAGAGATAGAAGAGCTGGAACGGAGACATGACAACTTTAATGTACATAAAAGAGTCAAAATACAGGAAAAGACAGGTTGGAAAATTGGAAGATGAAAACAACAAGATCATTGAAGAGAAGGAAGAGCAGTTGGAAATATGGGAAACTGATGATCGTCATGCAATGAACACTATTGATCTGGATGGACCCGAGATAATGAAAAGTGAATTAATAAAAGCTCTAGAACAAAAAAAGAACGGAAAAGCAACAGAATGTGATGAAATACCGGCTGAATTTTTGAAAGTTATCAAAGAGAACAATCTCAATATCGTGTTAAACCTGTTTAATAAGATATACGATACCGGTCAATTGAATCCGACTGGTTAAAATCTACGTTTATAACCCTCTCCAAAAAAGCAAACTCCAAAAAGTGCAACGAATATCGCCTTATAAGCTTAATGACTCACACCCTGAAGGTATTCTTAAGAATTATTCATTCCAGAATAAGAACAAAATTTTAAGAGCGGATAGGTCATACACAGTTTGGATTTAGATGCGGTTATATGACACGGGAGCCCCTTTTGCGACTAAAAATGCCTAGATTAACAAAAAGATGTTTATGTTTGCTTTATCGATTACGAGAAAGCATTTGACTGTATCAACCACGACAAACTTATAGAACTATTATATCGTTCAAGACTCGACACTAAGGATATTCGGATTATAGAAAATCTGTATTGGAATCAAATCAAATATGGAAACATGAAAAGTCAGGAGATAGGCATTACTAGGGGAGTTAGGTAGGGTTGTATTCTATCGTCGTTGCTGTTCAACTTGTACTCAGAGCAAATATTTATAGAGGCACTGGAAGGGCATCAAAATTAACGGTGTACCAATCAACAATCTCCGCTATGTCTTATTGGAAGATAACGTCGAAAACCTACAGATGATTCTTAATAGAGTAACTTCAATAGGCAACAAAACTGGTCTTAAGATCAACAGAAAGAAAACAAGAAAACCAAATTTATGGTGATTAGTAAGAGAAAAATACAAGATCTGTATTTAGAAATGGATCTGATTCTGAGAGTACACCGCTTCAAATACTTGGGATGTATAATAAATGATGAATGGAACCCTCATTTAGAGATTAAGACAAGATCCACATTCATAAAAATTAGAAAGCTTTTTAACAACGGCGACCTGAGAATTGGTATCCAATGGCCAGCTACGCTGCTTTACGGTATGGAAGGTTGGACAATAAAAGTAGGAACAATCCAAAATTAGGAGCTTTTGACTGGCTGTATAGACGAATTTTAAGAATACCTTGGACTGTTAGAGTAACCAATACGGAGGTACTGAGAAGAATGGCTAAAGATTTAGATTACTTGTAACTATTAAGAAAAAGAAAAATACATGAATGAAAACGGTTTGCTACAGCTTATCGTGGAAGGCAAGATAGCAAGTGGGAGAGTGTTAAGTAGAAAGAAAAAATTCTGACTGAAAAACCTACGCGAATGGTTCCAAATCCCAGAAGCTTCAAATATAATTATTACTATTATTATATATTCTCATCTATATATGTTCTTAAAAATATGAATTCATTATATTGTTTTTGTTTATTGTGTATCACAGAAACTATAAGGTGGGCCAAAACTTATGACCGGCAGTGTACGTATCATAGTAGAGATTTCCAACGTGAAAATGTACAAATTAAAATTATTTCTGATGAAATATTCCTTCTCAAGTTTCTATTCAAATCGTTGAAAACATATTGATATAATAATATTGATCATAATTTTTTTATTAAGCCCATGTACTAAAACACAATTTTTAATTTTCTCACCTCATCACGTATTTAAGTCTTTTATATTCACAATGGATCAATGTGTGTCCTACATAATGAAATCATATTGCATAACAGTGTCTTAACACTTAAATGATTTTTTAATGGTTGTTGATAGGTAAAAGTTCAACGGAACTATTTTCATAATGGCTGTTTCACATTCGCACTTTCATACTTAAAAGAAATCCGTTATTTCATATTCCTGGGTTTATTTATCAACTATCTAGAAGAATTAGTTTGTAACTGGGAGTCGCTCTTGAATAAGCTATGGATACTTATACTTATACACTCATAATTACACAGTCTGACGCGCGTATCCATAACCAAGTTATTGTCTTCAGAGACTAAATGTAAATTATAAGACCGAGCATGCAAGCCTCTCACGATTTTACAGTTTTTTTTGACAATTTTCATTCGTTTAAGTACTACCCTCTATTTTAAGGTCGAAATTTATAAGTGGAAGTAATTTAAACAAAAAAATACCTAGAAATAAAAGTTTTTTCTGTCCATTTATAGATAGACCTAAACTAGTATATTGTGCAGCAAGTGGGAAAATTTCAAGTGTGGAAGTTTGTGGCACGAGCTCGAAGGGAGAAAAGTAGTTTTCCCACATGTTTTATTGTTATTATTGTTTGACAATAGTAGGTGATTAAAAAAAACCGATGAAACTATTGTTTTATAAATTTAAACATGCAAGTTTTTCAGTACACTGTTCACACTTTTAAGTTTACTAAAAGAAGTGCATAATTTGATTGTTTGTAGCTAAGTGTCAAGTATCAAGTCTGTTCTTGAAAATGTTTGTATTTGCAGCAGTCACTGTCTCTTCTTCTAATCATTCTACATATATACTATACGATTTGTCAAAAAGTTCTTCAGGGGCAAATTGCAGTTTCTTGTCTTAGATAATTTTCTTGGATGCCCTTTTATTTGCTGATTTGTATTCACTTGGAAAATGTCCAAATTCCAAGTGTAGGCATATGTAAGAAGTCTCCTCTAAAGTGGCGTTCTCTGAGAGTAGGTAGGGCAAATATTCTTAGGCGTTCTTCATAGCATAAATCTCTCAGCGGAGGAGGTATTTTAGTGAACCTCAATATCCTTCACAAAATATGGATTCCCCGCGGAATGTGCAAATTGAAGCTTTGGTCTTATATACGTTTTGTGAAGAAGTCTTATCATCTCAACTGAGTGATCCTTAAAAGCTTTTTCTACCATATGAGTGAATGAATTGGCTTTCTTGACTATTTGGTTAATATTTACATCCCATTTCAGGTTTTCGGTCACTAAAACCCCAAGATCACATTGCTGATTAACTGTAATAATCTCCACATCGTTTAGTGTATAAGCTCTTCTGGGATTGTTTGAAGCAATGTGTAGGACATTTTGTTTCATTGAGCTTCTTTTTCCAGGTGTTTGTTCATTCCTCTACTGTGTGCAAGTAGTCTTGGAGTAACTGCCGCTCAGAAGCAGACTTGGCAAAAATCTTTGTATCATTAGCAAATAATGATATTTTAATGTTCACAGCAAGATCACTAATGTAGATCACAAAGAGAAGGGGATCAAGAACAGACCCTTGAGGTACTCCACTAAGAACCTCGTGCTTGGTTGACAAAGTACCATTTGCTTTCAGTTGGAACTGCGAAAGCTGGAGAAGTAATGAAATTAGGGCCAAAAGATTCCCTCTTATTCCAAGTTGTTCTAGTTTGTATAATAACAATATATGAGGGACTTTGTCGAATGCCTTTATCTCTTTTCTTAAATATAGAGATTATAGTTGCTTGGCGCCACATATCAGGAATTCTCCCAGTTTCCATGCACTCCTTGAAAATTTCTTTCAGAGTCGATATTGTGGGAATTTGGTCTGAGCCTGGGCTGGAATGGTTTTTCAAGTTGTTGATAGCTTCCTCTACTTTTGCATTGGTGAAATTTGTGGTAATAATGCTGGGAATTACTCGTGTGCTGTCAGGCAAACTAGACAATGTATTATGATTTGTGTTCTTAGTAAATGTCTACTCAAATTGGTCTGCAAATGCTTCCGCTACTTATTCGCAATCAATTACCACTTTTCATGTCACTGGATCTTTTAATGTTGCGGAAGTTACCTTTGACATCAGGTTTCGGTTTACGTATTTAAAAATATGTTTTTGGGAACTTTCAAGCACCAGCCCATTTTCGTAGTTTCTTCATGCATAAAACATTTTACTTTTCACCAGATTGTTTTGTTGTTGATATGCAGGATAGAATTCAGATTTTCCACTTTTTACATACTTGTCCCAAAGTTTCCTTTTTAGATCTATTTCTTTAAACATGCTTAGTGTAATCCAGGGTTTGTTGTGGTTAACTATTGTTTTTAGTGGTATGAACAATACTATTGCCCGGTTTAAAGTCTGTTCATATCTGGAGAAGTCACATAGAATACAAGTCTGTTGTAATATGTAGTTGTTAATTTTATTATAGTCCACACCCCAAAAGTTTCTTTTTTGTATTCATTTTGTACATTTTCTAAGAACTTTAATCTGGGTTTTGGCAGTTATACACTTCTTCCCAGTGGTGGGTGAAATTGAATATCAAAAACTGTTTTTTTTGGCTTACAATAAATAGGTTAAGTAGCGACTTTTCAGCATTTCTACACCTAGTTGGAAACCTTATCGTTTAATGAGCATTCTCTTCGTTGTAAAAATTTAGAAAATCGGGTTGCATTATCTTGCCTACGTAGATTAAGGTCAGTCCAAATTAGCTCAGGATAATTGTCCCCAAATGTATAGGTGGGTATGTCCTGTTCAGTTTTGCGGCCACAATTAAATCTGGAAATTAGCGGTGGCTTGTGATGATGCTTCATCACGTCGAAAGTTCTAAAATATCATCTGACGATTTATTCCAATTTTTTGACCAAGATGAATGTTTCAAATATTTACAACTCGAATAGCACTCGTATGACAACACGTTCTGAGTGAGGTCAACCCTAAAAAATGTCAAACTTTATGATGGCGATGTCAGATTTGACATATTCACATCAGTGTTGCCATATATTGAAACTTGAGTAGCGACAACAACAAAGTATAATCATAGTTACTTTTCCACATTTGAATTTTATTTTATATAAATACAAGATATTTTGTTATTTGAAAGTCACTTAAATTTACGTATAAATGGAGACAGTTTACATGAAATTTTCGAAAGTAGTACAACAATATTTATAAATTTACTAACAGCTGATTGTCATCTGGCAGAATTTCTATGCTCCTATCGGAATACTCACTATAAACGGACATCTTATCGACGGTATCTTCAGAAATACGTTCTAAATCTCCCTTTTCGTCTACTTCATCTTTCTCTTCCTTCTCATCTTCTTCTACGTTGAAAGTTACAACGTGTGCCGTTGCTTTAATCGATTTATTATTATAAGCTTTACTCATGAGACTGTGCAAGCTATTTTGATCAATATCAAGATATTTAGTTTTAGGATCACCTAAAATTTGACTCTCGAAAGTTTCCTTGATGTGGTTTATACTTTTTCTTAGAGTTTCTCGGGATATTTTTCTCATTTCGTTACTCTCGCCACTGACAGCACTTTCAAGTAACGTACTCAGCGATTGTATGCAAGATTTTAATCCAGCTTCTCGATTTTTTCTTTCTTTATATTTCCTTATATACTCGCTAGGTGTGATAGATAAAAGATAATCCACTCTATCACTGAAAGTATGAGGAAGTAGTGACGATACCTTCCGGGGTATTACCCATCCCAAATTTGATTTGGTGCTCCTCTTCCTACCTACTTTTCTGCACGTCGGGACAAAGTAAGATTTTCTCATAGTTGTTTCAATTCTCTGAGGAATTACCTGCACTCTTGAACTAGAATAAAAGGAGTCCGAATCGGCGGTTTCGGTCAAATGGGGATGCTTTGATTTGAGTTTCATCATCGCTTTGATGTTTGTTGTATGGAATATATCGTTGACTTCGAAGAAAAGGAGTATGTGACATACGCATAACATTATGGCCAAAAGTATTTCTATGGAGAAATGTGGATAGGAATAAATGTGAACCATGATTGTATTTGAGATTAATTTTCCAAAATAACTTATTATATCTTCCATTTTAAAACGGTGATTTTGACAATATAATTTTTAATGTCACATTTAACAACAACGGAAATCTTTATGACTTGATGCAGTCATTTTTTTTATCCGGATAGAATAAGTACGTAAAACTGAGGACGAATCACTTCATCTTCACTTCAAATAGATTTAAATAGCCGATATGCGAATATAATATACAGTGTGTCTACTTAAATTGGAATTATATGGAAAACTTTTTTTATTAGTAGGTTTATGAAAAAAAGTTATTCTTAATAATAAGTTCTGCATGGTCTAAAAGTTAAAACGCATTTATTAGATATAAATTTTGAGGAGAGTACGATTTCCGTGGCGCGATTTAACAGCGGATTTAGTTTAATTAGGCCAAAATATATCGAAAATGAAGAATGAAATTTTTTATCTCTATACTTTATCACTTCAAATTTAATTTTTATATAATTTTCATATTATTTACCCTGATATTTCAAAATTATATTGAAAAAACAGATTTTTATAACGAAAAGAGCCATTTTTGATAACTTTCATCACTCTGTGATGAATATATGATATGACCTATGATATAACCTAACATACGATAAATACATGAATAATTTGATATTTTCCATAAAGAATTATCGGTTGTTTTTCATCATTTATAAAAAGTTTGAAGATTTAATTAGTAATTTAATAAAAAAATTGAAGGTTTGAATCTGTCTTGTTTTACCAAAAATATACAAATCCTAGAAGATGCACGGACAAAACAATTTATTTTTTAAATTATAGAATAGTAAATGTAAAAAATGAATGATTAAATTTGGCACCATGTAAAAGACATTGAGAAATTTTTGCAATCATAAAATTGGAATTATATGCAGTCCACTAATTTCGGAGGTAATCCGCATTGGGATCTTTCTAATTCTAAAATTCTAAAACACCGTGGATATGTTGATGCTGATTAATAATTCTATAGCTAACAATGGATTCAGTTTACAATGCCACCTTGGCTAATATTCCGATTACCGAAGACGACCTACCAGGAATTAGTGATCGAAATCTTCATTTTCGACTTATTTTGGATCGATTTACAGAATGGCATAGTCAATCCATGCGCCAGGGAAATCGTACTCGTGCTTCAATTTTTTAAAACAATATACGAGGTTTGTCAAAAAATTTGAATTTTGTTCAAAAGTAAAGTATCTTTATTTTTCACAATTCAGAAAAAAAAATGTTATGAAGTGAAGTTGTTTTGAATTAAAAGTTTTATTCAAATATACAATTTATTTCTCTTATCTGTTAAAAATATGATAATCTTTCTATTTATTACTGTTTTTGAACAACTTTTCAATTTACATACGTACATAATAATTATTTATTGTAGAAATTGAAAAATCCATACACAGAATATTTATTAAACAGAAACAAACATAATTAAATTTTAATTCAATGTCCTACATCTTTGACGTATCCACCTTCTCTTTTTAAACATCCAATTGTTCTTTTGTCAAACTTTTGTATTATTTTCCGTATCATATTTGGAGTAATTTTTTGGCGTTATTCAGAAATAATCCTTTCCAAATAGTCTACATCATCCTGCTGTTTTAAGTAACCTCATAAAGGTTAAGGAAAGTCAAATCAGAAGACTTAGGAGGCCAAAAAATATCTTACCTTCATATTAAACACATTTTCATAGAGTTCTCTAACGTTTAATGTACTATGGATGGAAGCACCGTCTTGTTGGAACCAAATTGTCATACGTTGTTGTTATTTTCAGTGGACGGTACAATAGATAAATAACATTTTACACTTTAATGAGTTAAAGACTTGTGTGAGGTCAATAAAGGATAGGAATCCTGGTTTGTTCTATTCTAAGGATTTCTCAACCAGTTAAATACTGCAACTAGGCAGAATATTCTCGATCTAAATTCTTGCTGCTCATCTTCTAGTGTTGTAATCAATTAAGTTGGTGATAATTTTGTAACGAGTTTAAATGTTGTATCTAGCAAATTTATGTGTGAGATGATGGCCACCGTACTTTGATAGTTCATTATGAACTCCATCCTGTCCTGGAGATTTTCTGTTTTGTAAGATCAACAGGTCTTGTTCAACTTCATGAATAGTAATTTGCCTTTTCCTTTAAATAGCTCTGTTGGGTAATCTGTCCAATTGTCTTCTTATGTTTGACTTGATCAACAAAGTTCATTGTGGTAAATCTAATTGAAAATAATACAAACTATTGAATTGTTCATTTAATGAAATTACATACAAAACGGTCTGAATGTAAAGATTTGAATGTTTATGTTCGATATAGTCGCTAATAAAACGGTCAACTTTAGGTTTGAAAAACAAGTATTCACCGTGCAGTTTGAACTTTTACGTTACATATGATGAAAGAATCATTTGCAATTGTCATAATAATAGATGATAATGAGGTAAAATCCGAATCATAAACCGTGAAGCGTATAAATAGTTCTAAAGTGTGTTTTCATCTGATTTGATGGTTTAATTGTGAAATTAAATGAACGGATGTAGAATAACCATTCATCTCTTGTTATTTGAGGTGCCGAGATGAAAGCAATGGGATAGATCCTGTTTGAAACGTGATTTTCTGTACGAACTAATTTTAACAATATGAAAATATCAAATTTTGACGTTATTATTCTATTGCAATTAAAATAAAATACATTAATAGGAAATCTCATTATGTTTCGAAAAATAAATTTTTTTTGCGGATAAAAAAGAATGGAAATTGTAGTGAAATGCATGGAAACAATGTCATAAATGGAAATTCCATCTGAAAATGACGCACGCAAACTTTTGAAAAAACTTTTTATTGTGATTTTGTGAGGACACGGAGTTCAAGTCTAACACCTGAAAGGACATTTTGATAACAAAAGGAGAAAAAAGAGAAAAAAAATCTACTTCATTTAGATGATGTTTCATAGAATGGAGAACTGAGTAGCTGAAGATCTCGGGAAGATAATTCGATGACGAAGGAATATTGAAATTTGTTTCTCAGTTTGTTTGTTTAGTTTCCATGTATTTATATGATGATCGTTTGGCTTTTATTAATGTAGAAACTGAATATTATCATATTTTAAGACGACATCCTTTCGGAAAGTCTTCTATAAAATGGAAGGGCATCAACGCAGTTCATGATAATGGCGGAGAATTGATTAATTTGTATCATCTTCAATGCTTCCCTGTATAGCGACTACAATTTCTTCAGTGTTCACTATTTGGTATTATCAGTAGAACTAAAAATTTGTAGCTTTTTGTTGTACAATTCTCTCTAATGAGCATATATTATAAAAAATGAAATTTTATATCACACGATACACAAATACACACGTAGACCTAGTAAAAGTTTATCTTTGTTTCAGGTATTGAAATTTTCACTTGTTGTTCGGTGTGAATTTTAAAAACAAAGGCGAATCATAAAACGAAAATTTAGCACTTTCAGGTATTTAAATATACTAAAATTGTTTCGGCAAAGAACAACTCACATTTTTCTTCAATAGAAATAGTGATATTGATCTCTTCTAATAACTATGCTGTTGTTAAAGTAAAAGTTTTACTACTAGACATTTGGAGGGAGTCAAAGGAATTCAACTGAATTTTAGTATAACCATTTTTGTTGCAATATGATCAAATTTCATTGAAAATATTGAATTTATTACATAAATTGATGCTACAATTTTGTTTTTAGCAACCTAAGCACTTTTATTATTATTAATTATTACAATTATGAACCACAAAATATGTCTAACGGTATTAAATCCGTCCTTGAAATGGTTGCATCTTAGTCAATTCAAATATCTAATATCGTGGTGTTGGGGAAAAAGAAGAAAAACCATTTTTTGCAAAAATAGGATATGTCTTGATTTCATCTTATTTATAAAAAATCTTCCTTATGGCCAATAATCTCCCAAAGACAAGAAACTCATCTCATTTGGAAGAAAATTGTTGATCTTAAGTAGGGTTTAAACTCGTACTTTTTTATGTATTTTAGGTAATTGCACTATTGCAATATTTCAATAAGAACAATAAAGTAGGTGAAAATACTTTTACTATTTCGCATCTTTATGGAGAAAACACTTCATTAAACCAAATTTACCGGTCAAAAGTTTTTGCCCACTCTATAATATATTCATAATGTCAACAAAAAATAACAGTATCCGTTATTCCTTTACTTTAACTGTGAATAATTTTTTCAGTGTTTATGATTGTAGTTTAGTCCTAGCTAGCCCTCTGATACGCAAGAATGTGCTGGGATTTATATTTATGATCAAGACATTATTTTGTAAAGTTCTAATACGAATTGTAAGTTTTAAAATGAGTGATACCAATGAACTATCAGTTGAAATTCGTGCTTCTATCGAAAGTCTCCATAGTTTTGGTAAAAGTAAGCGTACAATTTCCACCGAATCAAAAATACTGCGACAAACAAAGGTTCAGGGCGACCTCGAAAAATCACAATCGCCGAAGATAAACTTATTGTATTAATCAGTAAAAGTGATCGATGACTTCAGGACCTAGAGATAGCGGATCAGATCGATGAATATAGATATCTGTCTATTAATACTTCTTCAGTAAAAAGGATATAGAGGAGCTTGTCTTTTTGGAAGCGAAGAAACCTCTTTTAAGATGTCAAAATAAAATTGAAAGGTTGCAGAGGGGCTAGAGAATAAGAAAATTGGAAGCATGAAGAGTGAGAGAATTTCATGGAGTGTTAAGTCAAAGTTTGAGATTTTTGGATGTAAAAGAAGAGTGAGAACTGATGCTAGATCCATGTGTAATCCAGACTGTAAAAGACGACGAAGATTAAGTAACAGTTTGGGGATGTTTTAGAGGAAGTGCGTCTAGAGATCTGGTGAAAATTGAAGGGAAGGGAAGGAAGTAGTAATATTTATTTTCCAGCATGATCCCAAACATTTCCCGAAACCGTGCAAAAAGTATTTGAAAGAAAGAAGGTATAGATGCAATGATTAGGCTGCTCAACCTCAACCCGATTGAGTTGTGAATCTAATTGGACATTCAGATATCAGTGTCACTTTTATAGTTTCAAGAGTTGATATTAACTGGTTCCAATCGTTTTTAAGGCTGACCATGATATATGTGACTAATTTATAAAGCCCTAATAATTTAATGAGATAATTAGAAACAAGAGTAGAGTGAATTACGCGGGAGCCAGGCGATAGGACCAAAAACAAAACGAGCAACGACGAAACATCTTGACAAGTCCGAAGCCACGTAGCGGCCAGCGTTTGGACGGATGTGGCCATCAAGACGATCGCCCCGTTGAATCTTGTCCTGTGTAGGCCGCCCCGGGTCATAGCACCCATGAACCTATGGTAAATACGCCACTGTAGTAAGTTTCTTCATAGATTTGAAAAACTTCAATATTCTACTCTTTATTTCCTGCGTTTTTTTTGTGCAAAACTTTCTTTAAATAATATTGACATATCCGTTTAGACAAATTTCATCTTGATTTCATCGGATACTTCTGCCAGTCCTCAGACGAAACCAATGCCGGGATCCTCTCTAGTTTTTTTTTATGGATTTTTGGTCTTATGTAGTTTCCAAAATGGATAATTTTTGAAGATTTTGCTCACGTTATTATTGACATCTCCGAGGAGGCTTCTTTTTAGTTTTTACCAAAGTTTCTGTTGTGAGATTTTGCTCAAATCAAAGCTATCTTTTATAAAATTGACTGGATCTTCCTTATGTGTATTTGATTTCACATATTCGTTCGCTTTTATTGAATTTGCTGTTATATCATCGAAAATTTTCTTCGGATATCGATTCAGAAACGGTTTGTACCAATGGATCTGAGGGAATATATCTGGATATGCGTTTGGTATTTCGATTTTCTTTAAGTTCTGATATAACTATTCCTCGGTGACAGGAAACAAACTCAAAAATTATGGGGAGATGAACTACCAAGAAGTATAGGAAACTCAGAAACTCGAAATCCTTCTTCCCCTAAATTTTCCTTTTTTAATTAGAGTAGCTGGATGTAGGAAAAAAAGACTCAAACTAAATAGAAACTGTCAAGAACTCTCATCTCCATTTCTGCGCAGTCAGAATGCAGATAAGCCTCTGAAGGAATTCTAAATTTAGGAAATTTTATCGAAAAGCTGATAAATGTTAACCTTTGCATTCTTCATTTCCGGCTGGTTGTTTGTGCATAATTTTACTGAAAGAAAATTCGAATGTTTCTTCATCTTCATCTTCATCTTCATCTTCATCTTCATCTTCATCTTCATCTTCATCTTCATCTTCATCTTCATCTTCATCTTCATCTTCATCTTCATCTTCATCTTCATCTTCATCTTCATCTTCATCTTCATCTTCATCTTCATCTTCATCTTCATCTTCATCTTCATCTTCATCTTCATCTTCATCTTCATCTTCATCTTCATCTTCATCTTCATCTTCATCTTCATCTTCATCTTCATCTTCATCTTCATCTTCATCTTCATCTTCATCTTCATCTTCATCTTCATCTTCATCTTCATCTTCATCTTCATCTTCATCTTCATCTTCATCTTCATCTTCATCTTCATCTTCATCTTCATCTTCATCTTCATCTTCATCTTCATCTTCATCTTCATCTTCATCTTCATCTTCATCTTCATCTTCATCTTCATCTTCATCTTCATCTTCATCTTCATCTTCATCTTCATCTTCATCTTCATCTTCATCTTCATCTTCATCTTCATCTTCATCTTCATCTTCATCTTCATCTTCATCTTCATCTTCATCTTCATCTTCATCTTCATCTTCATCTTCATCTTCATCTTCATCTTCATCTTCATCTTCATCTTCATCTTCATCTTCATCTTCATCTTCATCTTCATCTTCATCTCCATCTCCATCTCCATCTCCATCTCCATCTCCATCTCCATCTCCATCTCCATCTCCATCTCCATCTCCATCTCCATCTCCATCTCCATCTCCATCTCCATCTCCATCTCCATCTCCATCTCCATCTCCATCTCCATCTCCATCTCCATCTCCATCTCCATCTCCATCTCCATCTCCATCCTCATCTTCATAGAAATAATTGTATTATTTCGAGTGCAAATACTGTTGTGCTGAAATATATTCGATCCATAGTATTTTAATTACAAATTAAAAACAATGCGTTTAAACAAATTTCTTCTTGTCATAAACAATTTTTTTTTGGAGTGTACAATTTGTAGAGTTATTGGGAACGAATTAGTACAAATGAATCAACGCAATTCAATGAGCTTAAAAGGTGGCCAGGTGGATTAATTGGGTCATTATATTGTAATGGATTTTTTACTAACTTAACTTATAATAGCGGTAATTGACTTGACGAATGATTTTTTCAAATTTATCTTCGAATCTTTCCGTTTCTGTGATTGTAATAATTTTTCAGAACCAATATAAATACCAATCTTGATTGCTATCAAGTTAGTCATGGTATATATACATAAAGTTGAAGTCATTTATCTAAATATGTTATCTAACTGTTTCGAGGCAGTACAGATATACAAAAATTTTATTTGATATTATTGACAACTGCAATTAGTGATTTGATTAATTGTTAATATGAATAATCTGTATGTTATCAGTACACCTGCAGAATAAATCAGCGGGCAAGCTTTTTTGAAAAATGAGACAATATATGAGTACATACAGAACATAAAAATCATAAGGAAAAATGGGAGAGGTATTTTAGAGAATTCTACGCTTAAACAACAACAACTACATCAACACAAAACTTACATCGAGATGAGGAATAAATTGAGAGATGTATCAGATCTTTGGAGAAAATGGCTAAACTGGAAAATAGAAAAGCTCAAGGTATTGACAAAATATCAAACGAGATGATCAAATATGGAGGTACCACGTTACACAAAGAATTACCGACTATTTTCAATAAAATATTTCACGCCAAGAGTATACCATCAGAATGGAAAGGAAGTATTTTGATTCCAATTTTCAAAAGTGATGTCAGCTGGTATCTCTAAGGAACAACAGGGATTCAGAAAGAACAGGTCTGCTATAGATGCTAATTTCAATAATACAGCCTAAATGTGCTTCATAGATCTCACCCAGGCATTTGATAGGGTACAATTGAAGGATGTAACAACTCTACTGAAGATAATGAAGATTCACCCCAACATAATAAAAGTAATCAAAGACCTGAACATCGATAATTACGGCCGGTATCAGACAAGAAGACAGTCTCAGCCCGATCTTATTCAGCATCATAAAGGATGAGATTATAAACGAGGTAAAGCAAGCTGGAAGAGGATACCAGATGGGATATGAAGATATAAAAATAGTATGTTATGGTGATGACGCAGTGATCATCTCAGAGAACGAAGATAACTTACAAAGGTTACTGTATAGGTTTGAATAAATAGCGAAAGCTTTTAACAAACAAATATCCTTGAGAAAACCGAATCTTTTACAGTATCCACCAGAGAACCGAGAAGATGTATAATCGCGATATATGATTAGAGTGTAGAACAGGTCATTCAAATATCTAGGAGCAACCATAACAAGTAATAGAAATCTAAAGAATGAAGTGAAAGCTCAAACAACAAATGGCGGAATGAATATATGACTACCAGGTGCAATATACTAAGCCTGTGTGAGACCAGTAATGACATACGCGATAGAGACCAGAGCAGAGAATACCACAACTAAGCAGTTTTTAAGAACTACTCAAATGCGAACGCTGAGATCAGTAGCAGGATCCACATTATTTGACCACAAGAGAAATGATTGAATAAGGAAGATACGTGACATCCAGTATGTAGTGAGATGGGCGAGAAATCGACGAAGGGAATGGAGAGACCACGTTGCGAAGGAAGAAAAATTGAATACATTCCGACCACCAGGACAACCACCTACAAGATGGTATGGAAGCTGCTCTTCATTATCCTAGCTACAGCTAGGAAACCATTGATTCAAATACAGTCTAAGTCCTAACGTACGAAGAAGAAGAAGAAAATGAAGAAAAGCTATTTTATTTATTGTAATGTTTCTCTTCTAATCTTACCACTTATTTATACACTAATTTGTACCCTAAATTATGCATTAAATACTCAACAATTCATATTTAGAGACCCCTATTTATTTGTGATAAAAGCGATTATTGAGGTATTCAAAAATGCACTATTGCCAGTTATTTTCTCCTATAGAAAGAGAGAGAGAGAGAGAAATGCTTTATTATTAAAAAATTGTTACAATTTGTGGATAAAAGCTTGTAAAATCTAAAGAAGAAATTATTGCTAAATGCGGGAAAAGATGTTATAGATTTGATTTCAATTGGCAAATGATTGTGCATCTTTTTGCATTGTAAAATATTGAGCACTTAACTAATTCTGAACATGGAGTAGGTAGATAAAGGTCGTGCTCCCCGTTTCTAAGTGAATAGCCGTGCAATGACCTTTCTGAAATTGGAGAATCGTGCTTGCAACTTAGGCGAACGGATTCAAAGATGAATAAATAAGGAAGAGTCAGAATTTTTAATCTTTTAAAGAAGTGCTGTTAGTCCGAGTAAATATTTAGCAGTTCTCTTTTGTGGTTTCAAGATTCGCTAAAATTGAGTACCCCAGAAGAGAAGGGCATATCGGAGATGAGACTCATAATAAACTGTTAAGGAGCTGGATAAGTTCACAACAAATTCAACGACGTCAACGAAAGCGGATCTCAAGAGAAGGAGTTATAGTTATATATTAGTTATATTATACATTCAAGATTATCAGGTGAAGTAGAGAATGTACTTGATGAAGAAGCCTTATCTCTTAGATTATGGACCATGTTTCTTTAAAAACATTACGAGAATTGGCGAGTCTCCTATTATAATAAATATCTTTCGCGTTATCTTAATATGTGCCCTCGTATAATGTTTTTATTTTTCATATTTCACAATAAATTGAGTTTTCAAAATGATTCAACATGTCAAATTCTCAACTGGTCTGGGAGACCAGCGCCATCGTTCAAAGTAATAGATCAAGCGCGACTCTTCTAGGGTTAAACTGATTAATTAGGTTTGTATGAAAAAACCGTATCGATGCTTAGATCAGATTGAATTTGAGATGGGAAACAAAAGATTGAACGAATATCGATTTTTATAATTAAAATTTCAACCGCAGACAAATCCACGGTAACATCTGAACAAAAAAAGGTGTTTGAACTGACTCGACATAATCGCACTTTCACACATTTTATTTAATTTACCTTATCGGTAATATGCAGGTCAGACGAAATCAATTTGGAAATAAAGAATAACGTTTCACAGTTCATTACGTTTCTTTTATATTATAAATGGTTCATCCTCTCTTGCTTACCTTTCTTTTTCAATTTAATCAGAAGTCGGGTGATTTCTCTTGGTTTGTTCTCAACTAGTTTATCTTTTAAATTTATTGCATATTTTGGTATTATAACTAGACCTTAAGTCTAAAGGAAGATCTCTTTTTGTAGAACTTTAGTTTTGATAAAAAGTTAATAATTGACATTTTATTTACAAAAAAATGTCATATTTCAATAATATTTAGTTTCCATCGATTAAATTTTTCGTAGTTGCATGGAAAAGTATAAAATAGAATTGAAATTTGTTAGTATTCAGCAGCGCGTCTTTTCAATACGATTGTTGTATCCCATAAGGGCTATATGGTTATCTAAATATTTTCGTTTTATGTTAATAATAAATTATTAATATTTAAATATAGTCAACAAACGAAAAACAGAATATTTTATATACTGTTAGTTTTTTGAGTGTTCGAAAACTCGTATTATACAATCGTAATATGAAGAAATGATGATGTTTAAATTATTTGTAGAAAATATTCATAAAATCTGTTGATTCATACGAAATCTGTTATGTGGAAAGTATACCGATGTATACCACATATAATAATGATTTTCAAACAAATTTATTTTGATGAAAAAAAAAAATAATAATATATATTTATGAGTCTAATACATATTTACATGGTTTATTTCTGTTTTATACTGGTTATCATCAAAAATGATAGTAATGGAATTGACTGACACTTGTCAGGCTTTTTACTATCCCAAAATTTTTGAAAGTATTGGAATTCAATTTAGTCAAACCAATACTTTTTTAGTAGTTTCCTGAATTTGACAAGTAAGACGAGTGTAAATTCTATGAGAAAAACGATTAAACTGCGAGTTATTTAGTTTTAGAATGACTCTTCATTGCAAGAATACACAAAAACGAATTTGTAAAAGCGACTATCCAATCTCTTCGAAGCAATTAGTGGTATTGAGTTCATTGGAACTTTAGAAATAGAAGGCGAGAAGTAATTGTAAACCAAAATCTATTTTTACATTTAATGGGTCTGAAAACGATGTTGGGCTTTATTTTTAAATGATTACACATGCCGTAATATAAATTTTGTAATTCACCACATGTGCCTAGCACTCATAAAAGCGCCGATACGAATTTTTGGAAAAAGTAGATTTTTATACCGCTCTCATTTCTTCTTACAACGAGCCAATCGCTTGCTTACGTCACCAGCGCCCATTGAGTTTCGCCTGCCATGTTACAGAAGTATCCACACTACGTTGTTTTGTTTTGCTATCTTATCACTATAAATTTTAGTTATAATTATTGTATTTTACCAATATTTACAAACACTTCTACTGCACTACAAGAAATTATGTATGTGAGACGGGCATTGTGCAGAAGAACACTGTTATAATATAATACCTGGTATAAGAGAAATTTGAATTTTATAAAATTTATCGGCATTCTAAGCGATTTATGTTTATGTACATCCATCTACAGGGTGTCTCACGACGAGTTAAAATTGTCTGTATATGACAAAATACTTATAGTAAAATCATGAAAATTTCTACGTTTGTGTTTTCGGATACGATCCGGTTCTACCGGAAGTCGACTGTAACTTTGTTATTTTAGATGAAATACCCTGTATATACCTACATTTTTGAAATCTACGTAAAATTTTAGTATACTTTTGTCTGGAAACTTTTCTCGAAAAATGCACTTTTTATTCACACCCTGTATAAAATGAAAGATTTTTCAACATAAATTCAAATACATCTGACCTTGCTAAAAGCAACCGAATGGAAACCATTTTTATATCTTTAAGGGTATCTTCGCAAAAAAAAATAATTTACAAGGGTCTACAACGGTCAAATTTTTTACAAAAAAAAATAATAATTCACAAAGTTTGCATTTTTCGAAAAAAGTTTTCGGACAAAAGTATACTAAAATTTCACGTAAATTTAAAAAATGTATTCATATACAGGATGTTCTATTCAAAATAACAAAGTTACAATCGACTTCCGGTGGAACCAGAAGTCGGCCATCTTTGAAAATATTTTAGTTAAAAAGATCGTATCCGAAAACCTGAACGTAGAAATTTTCATGATTTCACTATTAGTATTTTGCCATATACAAATAGTTTTAACTCGTCTTGGGACACCCTGTATATAAATTTTTTTCACGTGTTGAATACAGTTTCTCCAGCGGTTGCTTCCGTCCTTATCAACTCGATTAAACTGTTAAAGTAGGTATATTATTGTGAGCGCCGACTGATACAGATTTATCACTCTTCTTTTTTCTTACGTATTTTTTGGGTAATCTAAGAGAATAGTTGATCTAGGTCAAAATGACAGCCGTGGGATAAACAATCGACTTTTTCTTTTATACCAGTGTCAGCTTCCCTCTATTTTCTTTGATAGTTTGGTTGTACTTTTTAGATCTACTTCATTGAAATTAATTTAACAGAAATTGAGTGTTTTCAAAGTTTTTTTAAAGCTATAAACTGATAACTCAATGACAGCTGAAAGGTACAAAGACAAATTTGAAGCTTTATGTGGATTAACCACTTTTTCTTTGATCTAAAGACCTTCAATCAGAAACCTGTTTATTTACCAATATACTTGCTTTTCAGACTATGTTTACCGTTCACCTACATTAATCACAACACTACATAGTTGAAAAAAAAAACAACTAAACCACGTTTTCGCAAGGTTGTTTTGCTGTACTTCTTTGAGTAGCTATCTCACAACAAAACTGGTGGGTTAATTGAATGCTCGCCAAGTAATCAAACCATATCTTCAAATCACTAGTAGATTTTCAATTTACATGTATATCACATGTGTATCAGTACATTGATAAAAAATTACTGCCAAGAACTTTGTGTTGTATACATATTTTGCTGATTTTTTATTTATACACAATATCATGTTAGTATATACAAGGTGGATGATATAGTTACAAGGTTTGTTATATTGTTATATTTTAATGATACGTGTGTTTTGATTGAGTCGAAATGGACGTATATTGATTTATTGTAGCTTACAGTTAACTTTACTGTTATTAAACAAGCTTCTGGTTTATTAATCGTCACACTTGGTGTAATAAGGTCTAAAATAGAATAGGTATTACGTGGGGTGAAAAATAAACGAATATTCTTTTGTTCTGTAGGTTAAAACTGCATGTCACTATTTGTCTCTGTTGGTTCCCGCTCCCCCTAATGGTAGAAAAAAAATGGTAGTAGTCTAAAGATAAATGAGGAAATACAAGAAGGTAATAGACTATACCAGAAGTATCAGCTACTATTGAGAGTTTACAAAATTTTTAAAAATATTGGAGTATTTATAATTAGACAAATAGTAGCTAATGCAGCTGAGGTAATGAGCTTGACACAGAAAAACTAAAAATCATAAGAACAAAATAAGTAGAATCCTAGATCCAAAAAAAAAATGATAAAACGTAGGTAGAAACACAGAGACTAGGAGAGTTAAGAAAATATGACCCAGTTAAGAAGAATCATGACCAATAGATATAAAAAAAACCGAGAGGAAGACCAAAATCCAGAAGACAAGACCAAATATTTGAAGACCTGGAAGTAAAAAATGTAAGACAGAAAAAGTGGTGATATAAGATGCACTAGGAGAAAAACCAAATAAAAAGAAGAAACGGTTTGATCCACCATGAAAAACCGATCGGAAAAGCGCCTGATACACCTTAAAAGCATTTAAATATTTATGCTTCTGTTGTAGATTTCTCAAATGGTTAATAAAACATCAAAAAAGTTTCGGCACTCATCCCAGTGTCAACTTTAAGTTACAGCAAGAAGCGTTTGTGTCTGTCAAGGATCAAATTTTTTTTTATTAATTCTATATATTCAGAAATGTAGACCAATATAAAAATTATTGTACAAGAATGCCAACATCAAAATTAATTAAGGAGCTTCTTATGTAGGTATTTCTAATTAATATTGTCATAATTTTATATAATTATTCATAATATTCGTAGTGATTATGAATGAGACGATCGACGAATGTCTATAAGCATAAAATATTTATGGTAACTTTCTTTCTATTTCTGATATAATCAACAAGAACTCAAAACAGGTCTTATTGAATATATTAAATCGTAATCTTTTTGCTTTATCGCTTTCAATAAATCATTTTTTTCTTTCATCAAACTGTGGGCGGATTACATATTATTCAAACTACAATAACTTTCACTTCTTTTTTTTAGACACAACAGTTCATCTAAATAAGTGAATGTGTCACAATTTGTAATTAAATTCGTCGTATTAAGTTTCTTGGTGATTCATTTTTATATACTTTCAAGTCACCAATTATCAAAGTAGATCGTAACGATGTGAAATAAGCTTGGCCAAATTTCGTTTTGGTGAACTCACTTATGTAAAAAAAATGTTTCCGGTAAATTGCAGGAAGTACGAAAAGAGAAAAAAACTGAAAGAACGCTTAATTGCGACTTAGGGATAAAACGATTTTTGTTTTATTTTGTTTCATTTTTCAAAACATGAACACTCTTGTTACTGAATTACTGAAATACTGCACACAGTTTATACACTGAGTTCATTGAATTTTTTCGAGGTTGACGGCGTGTTTGATTCATAACAGAAAAATACTGAAAAAAAGTGGAAAAATATATGCTAAAGAATAGGAATTCTATAAGTGAAGTTGAGTCTTTCTATAATAATTGAAAGCACTGTGGAAATCTGCATATTTGGTGGTAACTTTTAATTTTCATGAAAGATAACCTCAAAAATGAAATGCGAGATTTGTAAACAAATCAAAGTTAAAAATAAGGACCTTTTTGATTGTGATGGATGTAGAGATGCAATATGCAAAGATTGTGGAGGGCTTACAGCATCAGAAGTAAAAGTTTTACAGCTTTCTTCCCGAGTAATGAAATTATACTGTCAAAAATGTAATAATGGAAAATCCTTGGAGTTATTCAATAAGTTATTATTGAGTAAGGAAACAATAATAGATGATAAAACAACAATAATTAACCTTCTACAAGAAGAAATTGATGAATTAAAAAAGAAGTTAGCTAATGGACAAGGTGATTACAGTCTGGCAGTGAAAAAACAGAAGGAAGAAGTCATAATAGTGAAACCAAAGGATAGTGCCCAAACAAGTGAATCTACAAAAAAGACAATAGAAGAAAAAATTAATCCCAGTGGTCTCGGAATTGGTGTATCAAAAATTAAGTACATACGAGATGGAGGAGTGGCAATAAAGTGCAATGAGAATGGAAAAGAAAAGGTACAGAATGTGTGCGAAAGCATTAAAACTTCTTTGGGTCATTCATATAAAGTAAATATACCCGAAAAGAAAAATCCTAGGATAATAGTATTTAATGTAGATCCAAAAGAGTTAGAAGATGAGGACAGTCTCATAGAGAAAATTATTTTACAGAATTTGATAAATACTGAGCTAGAGGAGAGAGAATTAAAGATAGTGCATAAAATTAAAACATACAGAGGAAACATGAATGTCATTCTGCAAATGGATGTACATACATACGAATGCATTGAGAATAGGAAAAAACTACATATAGGATGGAAAAGTTGTTTTTTCAATGACAGTCTAAATGTAAAGCAGTGCTATAACTGCTGGAAGTTTGGACATCTCGCGAAAGAATGCAAAAAGGAAACACCTACATGTCAAATATGTGCAGGAGAACATAAAGCAACTGAGTGTAACTCAAGAGATATATGTTGCGCAAATTGTAAATATGCAGCAGAAGTATTAAAAATACCACACATTGATAGTAAACATAAGGCATATGAAAAAACCTGCGAAGCGTATAAAAGAGTAGTAGAACAGTTACAAGAAAAAATAAAATATCCTGAAATACATAGAAGAAACAACATAATATAGCAACCAGGAACAAGTATCTTATATTTAAATATACAGGGATTAAGTACACACAAAACAGAGCTAACGTGGATTGCAAATCAAAATAAACCAAATATTATATGTCTCTCAGAAACTCACGTTACTCAAGATTTTACCTCAAATGAAATAGAGATTATAGGATATAACTCGGTAATTAGTTTTTCTACAAGTGCTCATACAGGAGGAACAATAATATACATAAAAAAAGGATATAAGTATAAAGAAATTCTTAATATAAGTGATAATAGAAATGTATGGATAACAGGAATTGAAATTGTCTTGGAAAAACAAAAATATTATCTATATTCTTTATATCACTCACCGAGCACAAGTGATGCAGAGTTCTTAAATAAACTTGATAACTTCATGGAAAACCTGAACCAGGATGCAATTATTATAATTTTGGGTGATTTCAATATAGATCTGGCAAGTAATCACTTTTATAGTATTAAACTTAATGATCTAATCGCAAAGCATGGTATCTACCAGCTGATTGATAAGTATACTCGAGTAACAAGGATATCATCCACAAAAATTGATCTTCTTCTCACAAACCAAAAGAATATTAACTACGAAGTACTAACAACCCCTAAAATTACCGATCATTCAATTATTACAGTAGATCTTAAAAGTAAATATATTGAAAAACGTAAAGAAAAAAGTTATAGAAACTACAAATCTATGGATGTAATGGGATTCCAACTTAAACTTATGGACATGGCATGGCCTCAGTCACAAGACACAAACAAATTAGCTGAATGTTTAATCGATAATCTACTATGTGCACTAAATCAGTTTGCTCCAGAAAGAACAGTGGTATATACGGAAAAATTTGGAGATAAGAAGTGGTGGAATGAAGAGATAAGTAATGAAATTAAACTAAGAGATCATCTATATCAAAGAGCCATAGTAACAAAAGCTGATGAGGACTGGAACAATTATAGACAACAAAGAAACAGAGTTGTATCAATGATCAGAAATACGAAAACTAATTATTTCAATGATAAGATTGACTTGTTGAAGGACGACCCCACAGAAATGTGGAAAACAATAAAAAAACTTATAAATTCCAAAACAAATGAGGGACCTAAACCCGAAATAATATTTGATAATAAACGAATCACAGGTAAAGAAATAAGTGAACAATTTAACATATTTTTCCTAGACAGTATTAAAGAAATAGTGAAAAATAATAATCAAAATGAAATTGTAAGTAATATAGAAGTTAAATGCTTAATGGAAAAATTTAAAATTTTAGAAATGGCAGATCTACGAAAAATAGTAAAAAAGATGAAAAATAAAGAAAGTAATACTGATGGTATCACGGTACAAATATTAAAATACGGGTTTGAAGCAATAGGAGACAAATTTCTTAAAATAATTAACAGCAGCATAGAGAAGGGAACTTTTCCAAGCTCTTGGAAGAACAGTATGGTCATCCCAGTTGAAAAAGTTAAGGGTACTATTAAATGTGAGGAGTTCAGGCCTATCAATATGGTACCACCATATGAAAAACTCCTTGAAATATGTGTTAATGATCAAATAGTGAAATATATTGAAGATAATAAAATCTTTACTGACTATCAGACAGGTTTTAGGCATAAAAATTCGTGTGAAAGCGCTTTACAAACTGTGATGTTTAATTGGAAAGAGGCATTGGAAGAGGGTCATCTTGTCGGTGTAGTTTTCTTAGATTTTAAGCGTGCCTTTGAGACAATCTCCAGGCAGCTACTATTACACAAAATGGAAAAATATGGGTTTGGATCATCCATTCTCAAGTGGTTTCAAGATTACTTAATTGATCGGACTCAAGTAACTAAGTATAATAATATTTCAACCGATGCTCAAACCACTTATGGTGTACCACAGGGAACGGTGTTGGGACCCACTCTATTTATTCTATATATAAATGACATTGTTAAGGCTGTAAAAAAGTGTAGAATCCAGCTGTTTGCTGATGACACTATGATATATACTGTGGGTGATAATGTTGATGAAATAATACAAACACTAAATGAAGAATTCAGTAATTTATTTGAATGGTTGAATATCAACTCTCTCAGACTTAATATAAATAAAACTAAATTGATGATTCTGAAAAATAAAAATAAGGTATTGACTCTCAATGCAAACAGTGTAGTTAAAATAGACAATGAAATGGTTGAAAGGGTAGTACAGTATAAGTACCTAGGTTGTATAATAGACGAAAATTTATCGTTTTCTGAGCATTATAAATTTATAACAAATAAAATTGCTAAAAAAAGTAATGTATTAGGACGTACGTCACAAAACTTGAGTTGCTGGTCTAAGTTAACTATTTATAAAACTATCATTGCTCCACATTTTTATTTTTGTTCCACATTGTTATTTTTGATGAATAATACCCAGATAGATATTTTACAGAAAACACAAAATAAGGCATTACGTATGATTTTGAACTGTGACAGATATACTAGAATAACTGATATGCTAAAAACAACAAATCTTTTAAGTGTAAGGCAAATTATAACTTATAACACTATGATATTTATTTACAAGATGTTGAATGATTTAGTACCTAAACACCTACACCAAAACTGTAAATTTGTAAGAGATATACATAAATATGATACACGGTCACAAAATAATTTTTATATAAATAGGGTATCTACTAATTTCAGCCAGAATAGCTTATTTTACAAAGGTTTAAAGCAATACAATAAACTGCCTGAAAGCGTCAGGCATTCGGGTAGTCTGTCGCAGTTCAAGAATTTGTGCAAAACATTTATAAGAGAGAATATTGTTATATAAGTGGTAGCTATTTATCTGGAAGTACTGTATTTGATTTATTTATCTTCTTTCTGTGTGAATATGGAATTTTGTATATGTATATGTTCTAGCCAAGTGCTATTAATAAAGATTATTATTATTATTATTACTACCACTACACCAACACACACAATTACACTGCCTGACCCGCGTTTCGATAACTAAGTTATCATCATCAGGATTTCAGAAAACTTCAAAACTTAACTGCTCAATGCTGGTAAGAAATAGCTTCGGGCTAGGTTCATCGTCTAGTTTGAGTGGTACTTGTGAAATCTGTATTGAAATTCTTCTTTTCTTGATATATTGTCGACTTAGGTCATAAAATACAAACCCATTTGGGATTGCCTAGAGAAATTGAACGAGCTGGGCAAGAAAAATATAATTTTACCTTACAATGAATTCCGAGAAACATCGGAGGCAAACAAGCCCTTCATGGGACCTGAATCCTTCTGTGCTATCAGCTAGGGAGGAATGAGCAAGGGCTGAGACAGGAAAAAACTCTTCTAGGAAACTATAACCAGAGTAGTTCTGCAGAATGTATCAACTTCAATCTACGAATACTAACAGAAGAATTGTCGCCTCAAGACGCTAGGTCTAGCAGATAAAGCACTAAAGAGCTCCAGAGCACTGCACCTGGGAGCGCATCAAATATAAAACGAAGATCTCTGGCAATTAAGGCCATCCCACATTCTAGAATTTTCAAAGGAGTAGGATTAATGGTTCAGCTGTAAATACTGAGTTCTCCAGTATGGACCCAATAGATCCTTTGGGTCGCAGTGTATACGAGACCTCAAATCCATACATACATACAAAGGTCGCAAAACTCCATAGCATCAAATTTTACAGTAAACACAAAAAATTAATAATGAAAATATGGCATGAAGACTATTTTGTGAATAAAGTATTGAAATAGTGGTCAGATGTCAAATTATTAAAAATGTGCAATTAGCTTTAAACAAAATGGCGGTAAGGAGCTGCAAGGTTTTCTATTTTTCGAATTGTAATAAATTTATTTGAGTCTTTACGAGTTTTTCTGTTAGATACATTCAAAAATTATCAATCTAATGCTACCAGAATGTTGATATAGGAAAAAAACGGTCTTACGTGGTTTACGACTCAAGTCAACGATTTATATGAAACATATAAAATTGATCAAATGCTTTAATTAGTAAATAAATATTGATGATCAATATTTTTATAACAATACGTTCGAAATAAAATTTTTTCTTTAGTAATTGCTGTTGTCGTATAATCACCGGAAGATCATTATTTCTACACTCCTTTTAAATACGATTTATCAGGATGTGTATGTATTAAATCCTAAAAAGGAGATAGCGGCTTTAAATTAGATCTGATAGTATATGAGACTTTCGCTCTTAGAAAAGTGTCATTGTAGAACTTTAATTGAAAGTGAAAATTTTACTCTCCATATAAATGCACGAATAGATAAGACATTTCATTTGAGTTTCTCCTAATTTAACTTTCCGCCGACTCCCCCGCATTTTCTTACATCGAGATTTGTTATATTTACAATTCTATTATGGAATGCAGTTCTGCCTCGCTACTGGTACTGATATCTTATATGGAATATCATAATCTATAGAAAAGCAGTTTAAGTCGTTTTAATGTGCCACGTTTAAATTTAGTATTTCTTAGAACCTTTTATATGTTTTTGTTGTTAAATTGTCTTGATTTTGGGTATCAACAATTAGATTTTGAAACATTCTATTTCGGTCTTTATCAAAATATGGCTGGAGATTTTTTAACAGTTCAATTGGCAAAGCCATTTACGGTTTCGAATTTATTTACTGATCTAATTTTGGCAAATTGGATTTGGAGCGAATTTCGCCAAATAACGAGAATTGAGATAGGGTGGTAGGAAGAGAGGAATGAAGGTCAATTTGGCGGAGGAGATGAAGAAGAGTGTCGGATCAAGTTTAAGGCAACACCTACAACTTGGTAGCTACGCTTCGACATAGTAATTACGCTATAACTCGACATTGCTTTCCAAGCTTACCATTAAATTGATTCATCTCTGGGATTTCCGTTTAATTCATTTGCTAAAGAACTAATACCAAGGGTAATCAAATCACCGCAACTTGCATAATTGTAATCAATAGATCACCTACAACCTGAATATCAAAATAAATAGTATATGTTTTTGTACAACTACTATTAAAAATGATACTCTTAATGATAGCTAACATTGTTAAAAGTAATCGTTGGAAGGATACGTAGAAGCGTGTTAAAGTATTGATCAAATAATTAGTACAAGTGCTAACAACATATTACTAGAAACCTTAGTACCATCACCACTAGTAAAAACCAAAAGTTCAATATTAGATGATGACATTCCGAATCTGTTGAGTTGTTAGATAAGGAAGAATTTTCTCCGCAAGGGCATTTCTTCAAGCATTGGAATGATCAGCATAGCCCTTGGCTATCATTGGGTCGTTGACTTTAACCAACCATGTTTATCACCGTAGTTTTTGATCCTGATTCTGCTAGCGAAGAAGTGGAGGATCTACGAAAACAGTGGCCTGCATATTGCTTTGGTTCGGCAACAATAGAGGGTATTTTCCTAAAAGTTTTTATACCAACTGGATTGGCAGACTTTCTTACAAACTGTCACGCTTCAAATAATCCGAAAATATCTGCAACTTTAGCCATCATTAGTATTTTCCATCTGGTTTATGGGCTTTTCAACTTGTTGACGTGTGAGATTTTTTTATTTTTTGGAAATTTTGGAAAAAAAACTAGAGGTTTCGAAAAATTCAATGTATTTCATTATTTGTCTATACGATAATTCTCAAGAAAATTTGTTTCGTCTGGTTTTAAATTGCGTTGAGGAAATAATGAATTGTACGCAAAAAGCACAAGAGATCATTTTTATAGGAAATTTGATAAACTTTTATACTATGAAAAGTAGTCTTTTTAAATGTATTGAAAGTATGATAGAAAAATGCATTTTATTATTTTCAACTGAAATTTTTTTCCCTTCCGCTTTTCCTTTTTAGTAAGCAACTTTAGTATATCTTATCAAGAAAATGTGCAGCAAATTTTTATCGTATAACGACACTTTTTCCTTTTATTAATGTATTATCGTTTTCATTCTGATAGAAATTATCATACCAGTGCCTTCACCAAAAATTTAAACAGAAATTAATTGTTTTTTATCATGAGTGTTGTAAGCAATTTCAAAATACAATAAGGGTAATCAAGGAATTTCTGGAACCATTGGCAATATTCAAACTGAACACACTATTTGAACTACCAACACTCACAATTACACTGTTTGAAACGCGTTTCGATAACCAAGTTATCGTCTGAGACTGAAAGTAAATTGTTTACCGTTTACCACGCGTTTCAAACAGTGCAATTGTGAGTGTTGGTGTGGAGGTAGTGTGAACAGAGTGTTTAGTATGGATAAGGCCCAAATTTTTTTCAAAACAAAATTATACAGGGATGTGATAGTGACCAATACCAACTTTCTCATTTTGAACACAATCTCCTCTATATTATTCATTAACATTAGAAAAAGAAAATTATTTTATTTCACAAATTTCCTATATTACTGTAAATACCTAATATATAATACTGGTTATTTCTTAATAATGTAAAAACACAGAAAAACATTAATGTCGATGTAGGAGATGTCGAAGTGTTCGCCGCAAACATCTTGGCAACATTTTAATCTGGTATAGATCTTACTAAACATCTCAGGTGTGACTGATTTACGAGGATTGTCCAAGAAGCACCTGGACTGACCTAGAGATGGTGGCAGCTGCTTGAAAAGTATCACTGCATTAGAAAGTACACAATGTATGCAGCACATATTTCAAGTTTAAAGACGCCATGTTGTTTAGTATTTTTTTGGCAGCCATCAATATTGAACGTTTTCAGTGAATCCGTAAACATGGAAAAAATTTTTCTTCGTTATATGATACTTTTATTTAAAAGACTAACCAATATAAAAGCTGAACTATATTCTACTCCAGGTGTGACTGCTTCTTCGATATAAACAGTAAAAACCCAGGCCGTACGACCTGCGAATAAGTTAAATATTACTTACACTAAAATGATCCTGGCAACAAAAATAATTACTTCTCGAAGGATCGTCAAAATGAACAACACTTTCAAACCATTTTTGTTGTATATTCGAATTTCTTGGCAATACAATAAAAACTTTCAGGTGTTTGGCACAAATCACGATAAAAATGCTTATTTTTGAATAACCGAGAAAATAACTATCGTATTTACGTTGTATCGTATGTTAAATGTTGTACCTAAGACATTACGCAATATGGTGGTCTTACTGATATGTTTAAACTACCTACAAAATTTTCAATAATTTTTTTCTCTATATATATTGATCAAAGAATAGAAAAAAATATAATAAAAGTTGTATACAAACTGCATGTATTATTCGTATTCTCTAAATCGATTATTTGATATCCCAAATCGATTAAATGATTGACATTGTTTGTTCAAACTATTGGTATGAATATTGATAATATGAATGTAATTGAGAAAGTTTACAACAGGAAATGCCTTCACTTTATCAACGCAAAACTAATTTATGTATTTATCTATTGCATTGACAAGATTGACAAAAAAAATTAAAATTAATTCAGTTTCACTTAAGTATAAACTGTTCTGAATAATGTCCTTTATAATGCTGTAGACATACAGTTAATCAAAGTGTTAAAAGTGAAGCTTCTAATTGCTATTAAATCAAGTGAACGTGTATTGTATGTTAATCAACGACGACACAGTGCAAGGTAGAGAAATTTTACAGGAAATGTGTATAAAAAAAAATTGAAATTTTATCTGAGAACGAGACGTTAATTAACAAGAAAAATATCATTGAAACGTGATTGAACTAAGCTTTTTGCTGAATACTTGCGGATAAAAAAATAAATCATCAGGCTCAACAGTTTTTTTAACGGCAGTTAATTATATTGTTTATCTTGATGTGACTCTCAGTAAACACAAATTTAATACAGCGTGTTTCTTGATGTGTTGATAGTTTCATTTCTAGGGAAATGTAACCTTGAAATGTATAAAATTTTTTCACTAAAAAGATTCGAAACTGATACTCATATTTCTGTAAAAACCGTTTTGAAACGAAAGTGTTTTTTTCACGTGTCGAAAACCAAAACTGCTTGTTTATTTTCTCTTACTTCTTTTGTTCGATCACCATCGTTTATTATTTTTACAGTTATATGTTCATATTTTTAACCTGATTTTTCTTTCACTCTTTTCTTGCTAAATTGCCTAATCTAAAATTTTTGTCGCCTTCATCCGTTAATTCTTAAATAAATAAACATATACATTTATTTGATTACATTTTTATTCTTTGCTACTATAGCTATTATTTGACCCCCTCTATTTCTTGTTGTGTTTTTTCTATTGATTTTTCTTATCTAGAACTGAAGTAAATAATATTTCTGATAGTTCATCGTCTTACCTCACCCTTCTATTTATTATAAATTCTTCTGTGTGGCCATATTTTGCTCTTACTCCAGCTCTTGAGTTTCCCATGATCATTTTTATTAGTTCTCTTTGTTTTTGTGAGATTACTTAAGTCCTTTAGGAGTGCTGTTTTTTCTATGGCCTCTTTAATTGTTTGAAATAGTAGATCTTTTTAAATGTTAGTGAAACTGGCCACGATTTGGTTGTATTCACAAATTAAACATCGGAGTAATTTCAAAGTTTATAGTTTCCCTGTGAATAAAGGTTATGATTAATTTATCTTATCATTAACGATGCTATAAATACTTACGTGTTTTTAAATGATTAAATATTACGAAACCGGTCGTAAAGCGACTTCCCGATAATTATCATATCACGACAAAGAAACTAAGAAAAGTTCAAAATACGTCTACCACTAAAAGCTCCTGTAGAATAATTCCTATTATTTTACACGAATTTTAACCGGAGGAGTCACGATGTTGTTTCGATGGCGTTATAAGAACTTAATTAGAGAAAGTTTTTGTATTTTCGGTATTTTAACAAAATCGTGACACATTCAATTAAACTAATTTTCTAAAATGCATTTTTTGAAATGAAAAATCAAAGATTGGTGCATTTACATTGCGCACGGAAATCGAATTGGTAAAATTCATTTTTGTTGAATTAATAATTGAACTTTTTTCATGTCCTTGTGAAATTTGAGCGCCATACCTCAAATACGAGGATATATTGAAAACTTCTTAGCCTACTATGGAACCAAACAAAATTTAAATGTCAAAATATTTTATTACTCAACATATTCTTCTCTTAATTGGATCCATTTATTACAGCGAACCTGCAACGTCTCTAGACATTTAAAAAAAAATGTTTTTTTCTTGCTCTACAAACCAGACCTCGACAGCTTTTATCTCCTCCTCGTTAAAAGAAAATTTACGACCTATTAAACTTTTTTTCAGTTGAGGAAAGAGATGTTAGTCGGACGGAGCCAAATCTGGTAAATAAGGGGGTTGTTCTAGTAATTCAAACCCTAAATCATGAATTTTTTGCATGGCAACATGAGATTTGTATACAATGGCGTTGTCCTGCAAAAACAAAACACCTTTGGATAGTTTTTCGCGTCTTTTCTCTTTAATTTTTGCCCGTAGAGTGGTCAGTAATGTCGAATAGTAATCTCCAGTTATTGTTCTATCCTTATCCAAAAAATCAATCAAGATTACACAATGGCCATCCCAAAAAACTGAAGCAAGAACTTTTCCAGCAGATTTTTGGACACGAAACTTCTTAGGTCTTGGAGAACCAGAGTATCGCCATTCCATCGATTTTTTCTTTGTTTCTGGATCGTAGAAATGTACCCAAGTCTCATCCATAGTAACAATTCGGTTTAAGAAGTCTACATCATTTTCAAATCGAGCACAGATCGAACGCGACATTCTACTCTTGCACGCTTTTGGTCAATATTCAAACATTTGGGGATCCATTTTGCAGCAATTTTTCTCATGTCCAAATTGACGTGAACTATATTATGAACGCGTTCGTATGAAATATTCAGTGCTTCAGATATCCGTTTTAGCCCAATTCGACGGTCTGATAAAATCATGTCGTGAACTGCATCGATATTTTCGGAGACTGACACAGAAACTGGCCTTCCCGCTCGGTCATCATCTTCAATGGAAAATTTATCTCTTTTGAAGCTTGCAGTCCAATTTTTCACTGTCGCATATGAAGGACATTGATCACCAAGGGTATTAAGCATATATAAATCTTAACCTCTTAACCCTTTTAAATACAAGTACATGATGATGGCTCGATACTCCAAATTTTCAATTTTCACAATTTCGGTGGATACCTTTTTTTTAATTTATTGCGTTTACTTTTTTGACGTCAAACTTTACACTGACACTTCTAATAAGTTATAAAGTATTTAGAAAAAATCATGATATCTTCGAGACCTGACTATTTTGCAAAAAAAAGATCTAGGCTGCTTGATAATGAGCGCAAAACTGCGAAAACCAGGAAAAGATCATCAAATGGTTTTGGACTACCATAGCATAAAGGTTGGAGAGATTGAAGAGGTCATTTTTATTAAAAAATCCCGACTCTACAGTTATTTTTGTAGCGGCGAAAACTGCGGATTTTAATTATAAATGGTTGGCGGTCCTGCTAATGACATTTTTAAGTGCTGTCATCTTGACTTAGGTCAGAACATGAAAATGACATAAGGTTATGGGTGCCAGTTCTACTAACTCCGTTATATTGTGTACTGAGATCTAAGCAATCTTCACTTGATCCTTGTAGTACCGATTTTCGCCTGCGTGTGTTTTGTTATTGCGTCAAATGTCAAATTCGAGTTCGTCCAGTTCTAAAATGGAATCAAAACACCACTTATAACAACACTCACGATTACACTGCGTTTCGAACCAAGTTATCGTCTTCAGAGACTGAAGGTAAACTGTCTTCAGATAGACGATAAATTGTTTATCGAAACGAAATGAAACTGATTAAATGATCAAGTACATCTTCTGATTCCAATTCTGATTTGGATACTCCCATGGATTATGAATGTTTCATCATTTTATTACTCTCTCATTCATAGGACTATAGGGTGATTGATTAGTGTGATGAAGTTCAGTGTCTCCTTTGCCCTTCGAGATATCAATTTGAAAATTTGAAGGATTATATCTATTAGTAGACTTCATTTTTGAAGGTTATTTACTTACTGTGTCGTTTTGAAATTATATTTTTTTAATGAAACATATTTTATTGCATATTTAGAATCAGCCTGACTTTCTAGTGCAATAATACAGGGTTGTGATGAGTTCTATGGGGTAAGTTTTAACGAATTTTCCATAAAAATTTCCAACAATTTTAATACGTATTCATTGTGAGGGAAATTCAAGAATGAAAATTTGTTGCAGCCAAAGCATTGGAATAATAGTGAAAATTTTGAAAAATTATTTATTACGGTCATATCCATTGAATCTGATACAGGGTGAATCCAAATACTAATACTTAGTTTTTTCGGTTTATTCAAATGAATGAATTTCATGTGAGTTTCGGAAAGTACTATCAATTAACGTTTTAATCGTTAAAATTATTAGCTCTGGAGATAATATGTTGATTTTTTTATGCAAAACACTGATTATGTTCCTATATCTAATCATTTAACAATTAATTGTGACTTAGCTATGATTTCTTTGTCAAAAACGGACATTTCACCATTGCCGTTTGGTACTGTGAAGGTTGAATTGCAAATACAAAGAAATAACGATTATTTGGTAATTGACCTTACATTACGAAGTATTCATTTCGTATTCTCTCCATTATATCATCCTTTGAAAATGAGTCCAATTTATTGAAATTTGGTGACCTTGGTGGCCACTGTACTGGACCATTTCTCCCGATGCATCTTACAGGAAATAATTCATTCATTTCACCATTAATTAAGTGATTAGCATCATGCAAAAACCATCTTGTGACGTGAGACTTCTTCAAATAGAGGAGGTAATTGGTTTACTAGAAAATCTAAATACATCTCAGCATTTAATTCAACATTTTTGACTCGCCCTCGTAGAAATAATTGTATTTATTCAAATAGTGTGCCAACAAATAAGAGAGAGAGTGTAATGCTGTGTTGTCAGAAAATTATTACAATTTGTAGATTACTTAACTAATTCTGAACGTAAAGTAGGTAGGTGCAACCTTTTTGAAATTGGAGAAGCGTGCTTACGAATTACGCAAACGGATTCAAAGATGAATAATATGAATAATCAGATTTTTCAATCTTTTAAAGAAGTCTCTGCAGTGAGCTCTGCTGTTAAGTCTAGCAGCCCTCTTTTGTGGTTTTAAGATTCGCTCGAATTGAGTACCACAGAAGGGAAGGGCATATCGGAGATCCAATAAGGACATAATAAACTGTTGAGGAGATGGATAAGTTCAGTTCTTTGGAAACTGATTTCAGCGCTAAACAGGAGGAACTTAATTTTACAGATTTAACGACGTCAATTATTTATTTAATTTAATTTTAATTAATTTAAAAGAGGCTGCAATATAAATTTATATGAAAAACTTTGGTTCCAGAAACGTTGAGCCAAAGAAGATTAGAATCGCACCATGATTTAAGTAACTAGATATGGTGATAAGTGTCGAGAGATCAGGGTGCTTCAAGAGAAACTAGTATCGTCTGAAAAAAGACATATTCTACCACTAATGTCTAGATAGGCCTTTATAAACAGAAGAAACAAAATAGGGCCTAGTAATGAGCCTTGAGGCACTCCACATTCTATTGGTTAGCAAGAAGACATTGTTGTATCAACCCTTACCAGCTGACTTCTGTTAATATGGTATGATTTAAACCATCAACAAACCAATAGCATCAACAAACTATTTTATCTTGAAAATCAATCAGAAACTTTGAAAAATGAATTAAAAAATAGGCGTTGAGAGCATTCTCAAAAATAGAAATTATTTCCATCCTTCCCTAGTGTATTAATAATTGTTTTAAAGGTTAACTTGTTTATTCCAATACCGGTTTCCTTATACAACATAAAAAAGTAAGAAACGCTCAACAAAAAACTTAATATTTACATTTATAAGATACAATTTAAAGAATCGATCGCAAAGCGACGCGACGCGTTTGACGCTTTTGCGCATGTCGTCGGCGTTCACGGACGAGAACCGCATATTTCGCCATGCAATCCGTGAATTTAGCAAAACCAACGATTACCGGCACCGACTACGATCAGCTGTCTATATAATTAATACAACTATTGATTTATTATTCTCAACAAATCACTAGTGTATATCGGAAACTTTTGACATTGGCGAGTATTCGGTTACTATTATTGTGTGTGCTGCTAAGTGGTTTAATACTCACCCCTAAATAATCCAACCCATTCTACTACAAAAACTTGTACGCGATCATTGAAAAAAGTATACTATATATATATTTATTGCGTTATATTGCCTGTTTTTGTAGTGAAATGCATTAGTTTTTGTTTACATAATGAGTGATTATTTGGAAGACGAATATGCCAGGAATGTTATGCTAGAAGGTAATCCACTCAATATATTTATTAGTATGACTAATTTTGAACGTTATTATTACAGCTGTTTATGTATATTATATCTTGCTAATACAATCAAATTAGGATAAGCCAGAAATTAAGAGACACGAATATTATTATGCCTTAATGAAAATCAAATATAAACATGATGTTGAAACGTTAATAAATTTCTTACTATTTACACCTTTTTTAATATGTTTTTGTTCATAAATCGTTTTGACTTTTAGCCACATTTCTTTTAATTTCAATTTATTTTATAACAGAAAATAATCTTGACGTCTCGATCTGTTTTTGGTCTATATTATAACATATCATTTCACATTGATAATTTGCATAATTATATTAATCAATAGATCACCTCCAACATTCAATTTCTGTTTTAACCTTACTAAATATTTGTATCTAAATTTGATCCTTATATTGTCATATATCTTAAAAATAAGTGGCAACCTTCAATTGAATTATTCATAGTTACATATTTCAGACTCTGTTTCAAGGATTTTTAAATTCTAATAATTAAACGTATGTTTTTTGATCGGTTGAGACAATTTTAGATGATGTTTCACTATAATCTATAAGTGTTAAGATGTTTGTCCTATGTAAATAGCGTTACAATAATTACAAGGTACTTGATATAGAATATTACTTCCTTCATTTTTGAATGTTCCAAATTTTAGCTAGATGTAGCTTCTTTATTTCGAAATATTCCTATTAAATTTGTAAAATATGTATTAACGAAAAAATTTCACAAATTTGACATAATTTGAAAAACGCACTAGAAAGTTACTATAAAAAATTTATTAAAGTTAAAAGACACGAATATTATTATGTCTTAATAAAAATCGAATGTAAACAAGATGTTAAAACGTTAATTAATAGATAGTAAATAAATTTATTACTTTTCACACCTTTTTTAATATGTTTTTTTTATGAATCGTTTTGAATTTTGGCTACCTTTCTTTTAATTGCAATTTATTTTATAACAGAATAGAATCTTGACGTTTCGATTTAATTTTGGTCTCTATTAAAACATATTAATTCACATTGATAATTAGCAAAATTATATTATTACATAGATCACTTCCAACATGAAATATCTGTTTTAACCTTACTAAATATTTGTATCTAAATTTGATCCTTGTATTGTCATATATCTTAAAAATAAGTAGCAACCTTCAATTGAATTATTCATAGATATATGATTCAGGTACTGTTTCAAGCCTGTGTTAGCAATAACTTTTATGCAATAACCTAACCTAACTTTCCGAGATATTGCCTCTAAAAAACTAAAGAAATTATGTAATTATGTGCTCTTTTTGTAAATTTTAAATTGAAATAAAAATATTAATCAAAAAGTACGATAAATAAAATTGATAAATCCACCAAAATATCTCCGTTATATATGTACAAGTCACAAACAAACATACAATAAGGCGAAGTTGAGTGAAGAATTTAAAATTGAAGGTTCAGCGTTGAAATAATCGAAGAACTGTTTCTGTAGTATTAGACTTCTTCAGTAGACCGTCCAATATATTTTTTTTCTATAACAACGGTTTCTTGGCTTTCGAAAAACAAGAGGAACACAGCTATCTTGAAGCGATTGTTGATAGTGCTTTCATTTATTGTGTACTAGATTCACGTGCAACTCACAAACAAATATACTAATCGAAAGTTCAAAAACTCAATGAAGTGTTTGTATAGCATTTGGAGCGTCTTTTCTTCAAGTAAGCTTTCTGTTTACATCCGCGTTCGTGTTGTCTTCGTTACCATCTTCGTTTTTTTAAATGAATCCAAACAACTGGCAAATCATCATCGATTATCATAATGTTTTCAAAATTTTGTTAATTCGTGCTGGTTACACAGCCAATAAGTTTGTCTCGTTCTTCGGTAGACTCTCCAATATAACTTTTATTCTATACTTCTTGACTTGCGAAAAACGAGCGAAACTTTGCTCTCTTGAAGCGATTATTGATAGTGCTATCATTTATTGTTTAATAGGTTCACGTTGAACTCGCAAATAAATAATTAAAAGTTCAATGCCAAAATGCAAAGAAGTGTTTGTATAGCATTTGGAACGTCTTTTCTTCAAGTGGACTTTCAGGCTACATCCGCGTCCGTGTTGTCTTCGTCATCATATTCGTTTTTTTAACGGAATTCAAACAACTGGCAAATAATCATCGATTATCATAATGTTTTCAAAATTTTATTAATTCGTGTTGGTAGATCATTCATTGTCATTTGTTTCTATGTAATTAGAAAATCGATCTAAACTCAGTTTTCTTGAAACAATTGTTGATGGTACCAGGCTCTATATACAAATTTCATGACTAGAAGCATGTTTTCTCTGGTCTAATGTCTTTATCAGAACAAGTAAGAACGTGATTGACTACTACCCTGTGGTAAAATTGTTTAAAAGTGTAATTCATGCCTTAATTCAATGGTTGAAATTCAATAACCGCATTCCAATGTCAAACCATTGTAGCTACCACGCCATGTGCCGTGGTACATACGATACAGGTACACTTACATTCACGACATTTTTCATCCTTCGTCTGTTTCCCCAACCACTTAATGATATATTATCCTGCGACCTTTGATGACCGATACCTGATCCAGGGAATTCTAAGTTGTTGAAAATTCTAAGTTGTCTTCTTTTAGAAATTCCAAGTCGCTTTTCTTCGATATACCTGGTACCACGTTTCGGGAAAAACCATTATCGTTATCGAACTTTGATTATAGTGTAGCCTCTTCGTCATTTTGGACCATAAGACAAGCGCCCATACTATTATTTTTATACATTTTCAATTGCCGAACGGACGTTTTCTTCCTTTTTTTTCCAGTTTTTCTTATACATTTTCTTCAAAATATTATGAATTTTTCAAAACTTGTAAAACATTTGGGACGCTTTGATTTCTCGATTATAAGCAGTGGCAGTTTATCGGCTTCTGTCACTTTTGTGTATTTGCGCTCTAAAAGATTCCGGAGACTTAGTTTTCTACATACAAATTTCTTATCTTGTTTTTTTTTGCTGATCGATTCCGATTCTAATAAGTAGAATATTTAAAGAATAGAAGATACAGTCATTTATTGTAAATTATTACTACTATTGAGAAGGTCTGTCAGTAAAATTGTTACATAAACTTCCTATTTGTCGAAAAATTTAATTTTAGCTATCAATTTGGAATCTAATATTCTCGTATTATAAGTAATGTTTTTACAATGAATTGGAAACTTGTATGTTTTATTGATGTAATATGAGAAGTTTCGTAACACAAAAGGATTGAATAGATAACAACCACAGGTTTTCCTTGAATATAATCCAAATAATAAGAGAAATAATTACTAATATAAGAGACATGTCATCAAAAAGGTTTTAAAAAAATTGACATAGAGAATTGAATAAATTTAAATTATAGAAATACAAATTTTGTTATTTTATTAAAGAAAAAATTAATATCTAAGTATTTCTTTACAAAATTAGTTTAAAACAAATAATTGTTATGTTAAAAATCATCATCATCATCATCAACATAAATATGATCCATTTTATTTGTTATTAAGATACCTGCATTATTATTGAACCAAAAATTAAATCAGTAATAGTGTTGATCACGATATTCTCGATTGCGAGAGTCTCATCTCGCTTACGAGATGAGAGGCGAGATGATACGTCAGAATTTTTTTGCCGGTCAAGACGAGACTTTCAAAAAGTCCCATAAAATAACTGTCAGGCAATGTTTCACCTTTTTTAATTTTCCGAGGTATTACCTCGAAAAAACTAAAGAAATTTTATGATTATGTACTCTTTTTAATAATTATTCTAAAATCGCATAATAATTTTAAATGACTGGGTTGCTTTTATATTGGAGTAAAAATGGATTAAATTAAAAGTATTTCTTTACGAAATTAGTTTAAAACAAATAGTTGTTATGGACCTTTAATTTTTTATTTTATCAACAACGTCAAAATAACAATACTTGAATGTTTTTCTATATGACTTCGGCTGGAATATTCAAACCATAAGCTTGATAGACACTTTGGTTTGGTTTCTAAATTGTACATGATTTCATGTGAAAAGTATCAAATTAAACTAATGAAAATCCAAGTCTAATTCTGCATAAAGGAGATAAAATCTTATATATTTGACGGGCGCCAAATTGTTTTTTCTTAAGAAATAATTATTAATTCATGAAAATTTGTATTTTATAAAATTAACTCTCTTAAGGCAAACAGAGCTGCAATCGTCTTGCTTCGATATCTTCTTCTAAATTGTGACAAATTTTGACTAGGTACAGATAAATTATATTCGCTTAATAATTTTTTGTAGAAATTTTTCATGTTTGTAATTCGGAATTGTGGTAAATTCGGCCTGAGAAATTTGAGATGCAAATTTGTACAAGTTAACTCAGATTTTAGGATGCTATTTTAAAACCAGTGAACCAAATATTTAGAATATTCTCAATTGTACTAGACTGATAGTAACTATTTTCAATAATTGTTTACATTGCTAAATTTCCCAGATAATTCTTCATATTTCTAGAACAATTTAGAAGATTCTGGATCGAGTATAGTAATATACATTCATAATTTATCAGTCGTTCAGTTAATAATTGATTTTGATTTAATTTTTTTTTGTTACAGGTCAGTACATCAATTGGTGAACTTTGGTAAGAGCTTTAGATCAGTAAATTGAGATAAACCAACAGATTGATCTATTAAAAATCTTTTCACTAGCGTTTTATGGACACATTAGAATATTTCACGTTGCTACAATTCCGATCCTCCATAAATTTATTATTTTAACTGCTTTAATAATAAAAGTTGTTGACCCATCGATAGCAAGCTATCGATAAATTGTCTGGACATTGCCCTACTAATAATAAATTAATTAAATGCTCACTGAAAACAAAACTTACCCCAATACTTAAATTCTTGTTAAGTTAGTGGGTATTGACGTAAAACAATAATAGTCCAGTCAATAATGATAAAAAAGGTAAACTGTGTATTAGGGTGATTAATTCCTATCATTAGGTTTAGATAGGACATTTCAGACTGTTCTGACACAATAATTTCTCATTTAAAATTATTTAAATTTAAGAACATTGCCTAAATGTTACCCACACAGAGATACAATCTCTTGTGTGTAAATTTGTTTCTTATTTTTACCTTCCATTAACGTATCCTCTCGGATTACTAATATTTATGGTACACGATCCTAATAAGGACCCACATCATAGTTGATTGATTCCGCGTGTCTCCTAGACACTTGAGTTCAATTAAGGTATCAAATTATTTTGTATCGATGTGACTCTAACGACCATATTTATAATCTTTCATATAATAGTTATAGTGAAAGCTCTCTATCTCGAAACTCAAGTGACAAGCAATCTATTTCGAATTAAAGGAGTTTCGAGTAAGGGAGACTTCGAGATAAAGAGGTGGAATAAATTAACTTCGAGTTACAGAGGTTAAAATTTTTTTGATGAATTTTATTCTTGTCGATCAAAAAATTTTACACAATTTAATTGAAAAAATCATTGGTTAGCTCGAAGATACATTACACAGACAACCCTAGATATTTGTATTTGCGTTAAAATGATCTAACCGCCCGCTCAATTATTTTTCGTGAATGTTTTATGAGTAAAAACACTGTAAATCGTTGTAATGAAAGATATAAAATGTGCTTAATATATTGAATACGGATCTGGTGTGTTAATTTAACCTATTACATCCTACCTTGTTTATCATTCAAAATTAACAATGTTACCTTCATAATTTAGAAGAATAAACATATGAATGAAGAATGTCGTAAAAATCGATGAACAAAAGCAGGCCACACCCCGTTTCTAATAATATGTCACGACATGAAGTGTAAAGAGAACGTGACTAATATTTTTTTTAATAGAGAGTGTTCCCATCAGGGAAGCTACTTAAAACGAATTATTCGACATAATTTTCCATTTCACTTGATCTTTTTTTGGATCAATGATTTACGTTCAATGAAAGTCGAAACCTTCGCCTCTAGGGGTTTACTTTTGCTTTACTTTCCATCTTCAGTTTACATTTTGAATTTTGAAGAACGGAAAGAGAAACTTGTTCATCTATTTTTGTTACATTTTCTTTGGTTATAAAATGGAGTTTATTCATTTTCGTTAAAAGCTTAATCCGTTTCTTTTTTTCTCTCAGTTAGTAGATAATTTTCTTAGGCAATTTTTTCTTGTGGTTGTTTTTCTAGCATACCCTTCCTGTCCTATCTTAAATTTATAATAAAAATTTAAACTTTTTGATCTAGCTGTATAATTTGTTACAATTTTCTTAAGATATTTTTTAAAAATAAAAGAAATATGAAGAAAAACTATGAAAATAATATTTTAAATGTAAATTAAAAAACTTTTTGGCATTAGCTTTGGCCTTTCAGAATGTTTATCTTATTTATTTATACGATTTGTATTTGCGGGGTGAATTAATGGACACTATCTCTTATATTCTTAATTTGTTTAAATACTTCAAATTATAATACTCTAAACAACACTTACTTATAATTCAATTATTTACTTATAATTCAATTATCACTATCACTTTACTAACATAAATAATTTATTCTAATTCTTCGATGACTTTCTATTTTGATCTGTTCATTTCTACTAAATTCCTTTTATATCTCAAAAGTACTTTAAAATCTTCTAGAAAATGAAGAAACAAAAAAAATGTATATATAAACCTTCCTAGGAATTATTCAAAAGAAACAATTTAAATAAATCGCCTGACATAAAAACAAAGTTATATAAAAATCAAACATTTAAGCGTATCTACCGAATTTTAGAATTCCTGGTATTTCAATCGTATATTGAAAATTGCCACATTCGCTGTATTTTAGAATTCCATAATAGTCGGACAGGGCCGGTGTGAGGACCCATTTCACGAACTTTTTCGTAACAATAAAAATAATTGATGATAATGATGAAAAATATGAAAAAGTTTGTTGGGAATATTCAAGTATTTCAAGATTTAATTTGAATTAAAAAAACTGGAAATGTGACACTGACTGAACCACAGAATTTTCCTTACATATAAATATTACAAATCGCAGTTTTCCCTACTAACAATTACACTGTTTGGCGAGCGTTTCGGTGAACAAGTTGTCGTCTTCAGAGACCGAAGGTGATTTCCGTTTTAGAAATTCAAACTTAATCGTTCTATTGGAAAAATAGATTCAAACGTTATGGTAACATGAAGGAAAGTGCTGAAAATAGGTGTTTAATGAAAAATGGAAAATATAAGACTTCGATTTACAGATTTATTATAAGATCATTGAAAAACGGAATAAAAATTTGTTGTTGTGGTAGTTTCAGCAATTGAATTCAAAAGTGGTAAACTCAATTTTGCAGAGGGGAATATATATTTAATTTTGAATTCGAAGGTGGAGAAGATTGGAAATAAAAAAAATTAACTGAATTCTTATAACATTTAATTTATGAAATTATATAAGTATATAATATACGTTTGTTAGAATTAATATTAAAGTTATAAAAGATGGCAGGTAATTATATTGAGCTCCAGATACTTGACTTTGGTTTTTGACAAGCTCATTGATGTCAGGAATCATATTCGTTGTAGTTATTTTAAGAATTGATTGGGGATGTTGTTGTTGTGTTTGTTCTTATTTATTTTCATGACGGAAAACATCTGCCCACATAAATAGGAGCTACCAAACATGCAGAGAATGCGTACTGCATGCTTTTTTAAATTCTGGGTAATTATCCAAACTTTTGAAATATTGTATACAGAATACAAGAGCGTTAATCTCATCAAATTTTTTTTTTCAAAATACTGTCCGATTGAATATGTATCAACTCCATTTGCAAATGAATTGGTGCCTGTGAATCTTAAAATATTATTCTTCTTTCTGTGAAATATTGAGATCGCGGGCCTTATTGATACGGCCCAGGGGCCGGAGATAGCCCGCGGGCCATATCTTTGGCATGACTCAAGTATCGTATTCCGATAAAAGATTTTCGTCTTGTACAAAAAGAACTGGCAACGTTGTTATAATTTCTTAGTCGCTCTCATCTAGACAATTAAATTCAACGGAGCTTGTATGAAATAAGCACCAGCTGGACAGGAGGCGATACGATTGAATTAAAAATAAAAATGGTGTATATTTCGTAACACGCTTATTGAATTTCTTGTTGAAAATGAATATCCTTGAAACCTTTTCTATCTGATCTATAGCACTTCACTTGTAGGTGTAGGTCTTATCATTATTTTTGGTTTCAAATTATATAAATTACTGTATGAACAAAAATTGCGAATAAATTAATGAATTATCCATTCAAACACAACGAAAAACTTATACAAAGGAGTTTTTACCAGTCATCAATCATTCCATCGAATCAATAATATTTGCGAAACTTTTCCTCGTTTTTTTAACTGTTTTCTTGCGTAAAAAAAAATTCTATCTTTAGATTAAAATAAAATAATAATAATTTTCGAAGCCTTCTAGTATACACTATGTATAAAGACAAAAAGAAGCTTAAAAGCTATCGAAAATGAAGTACCTAAGAAAAATCTTGGGAGAAATTAAAGTATACGAATTAAAAAATGAAGATATAAGAAACATACTAAAGAATGAATTGATGCTACTAAGAAATGAAACTTTAAATCGGTTATCGAAGACGAATGAAGATTTCGAAACAGGTTAAAAATATTTGGGGTTGGAATAAATAGAAAATGAACATCAATCGAGAGAGAACAAAAGAAAAAATAATGCTAATAGGGAAAAACAACGAAGTTGTTAACATTCATTTCAATAGGGTCACGCTAGAATAAGTTATTGAAGTAGATGCCAAGAAAATGGAAAAGTAGACATAAAAAAGCAGAAATATGAAGATTACAGTTTTTAAGAAGATGGTGGTTTCTATAAAGACAAAAAGAAGCCCAAAAGCCATCGAAAATGAAGTACCTAAGAAAAATCCTGGGAGAAACCAAAGTATACGAGATAAAAAATGGAGTTATAAGAAAGAAACTAGTGAATAAATCAATACTACGAAGAATTGAAACCATAAATCTGCTATCAAAGACGAATGAAGATATCGAAACAGGTTGAAAATGTTTGGGGTTCGAATAAATAGACAATGAACATCAATCGAGAAGAAACAAAGGAAAAAATAATTGTAATAGGGAAAAGCAATGAGTTTGTCAACATTCGTCTGAACAGGGTAATAATAGAACAAATTGTTCGAATTGTAACAATAGAAATAAATACTGGAATAAAGAGTGGAACAGTATACAAAATTTGAGAAGAGGGAAACATATATATAGGCAAAGAGAGGGTCATAATCACACTACAAGCAGCGAATATGAAATACCAAGTATCTAAGAATAATTCCAATAAAAAAAATATACAAAATACGAAATGAAGAATAGGCAAAACGTTAAATCAGTACAAGAAAGGATTAAAATCATTGAATTGAAACGATACGACTACCTAGGACGAATAAAGAATTAGAAATAGGTCGCGAATGTTTGGGAATCAAGAAGACACGAGAAAAAGCTCAGAGAAAGACAATCAACTGCAGGGATTTATTCTGTAGCAAAAATTGTCGTGAACAAAGTTTGTATGTACAATTCTTTGTAGTTGAATATGTATGTGGATACTATTCTAAACAACTGGTATAATTTCATTACTACCTCCTAGTTTTTTTTATTACCAATATTAATATTATTATGCAAATCTTTACGGTAATTTATAAAGCTATTAATCAGAAGTCCAATTATAAACTTAACAAAGACCTTGCCTTTTGTACCTACGGTTATTATATATTACGCAATTAAGAACGATTAAAAAATTTTCAAGAAATTTAAGTCTAAAGCACAAATATCTAACTTACAAAAATATCCCTACAAAAAAAATAGAAAAACAGGAGAATGTAGTATTCAAATAATAATTCTATGCTCGCTTGAATAATTTGATAACTGTTGGAACTAGCTTCGGTTGAGTAATAACGGTATTGCTGAATATTCCCAGACTGTAATAACTCATTCGGAATGCAGATTCTCATTGAAATGCATACGCCGTTATAACGAGCAACAATCTGAATAGAAACAACATCATATTCCTTTTTTTGTAAATAAATTGTGATAGAATTGTGGTAAAATGGAAGATGTGTTTGATATGTTCAATTTAATGCTAGTACTAATTATTATCGTTGTGTTAATACGAATCTTGATAGATTTGATTTCTAAAACTCAATCAAAAGAATAACCTCGCAGTCCCAAAATATTGTAGCTATCACTGTTTTGATGTTTTTCTTTACTTGACGGTGCCAAGCCATGGAATGTCTTTTGGATGTTGGATCATAGTTAAAATCCATAGTTTGAAAACTCACATCGCTCACAACATTCTACTCTGGCGCTGTGAATTCGAAGCACCCATCTAGGGTGACTTTTGTCATATTTGAATGCTCCTGTAGGATCTTTAGAACAATTGTTTTCGAAATGCTGGTCTGTACTTGCAATTTTTTATTTGGTGAGCGCCTTTAGAAGCTCAGCTGTTTTTTGCTTCACCGCTCCCATCGACTCAAATCGGGTCCATTTCAAAACAAATTTTATCTTCGGAAACAAAAAAAGTCGCACGGTGCCAAATCTGGTGAGTACGGCGGGTGTTCTAGCACTGGAATGCACTTACTGGCCAAATACTGCTTCACAAACAGCGCGTTATGTGCAGGTGCGTTGTCCTGGTGCAAAATCGGGCCGTTTCTCACGAACTCGTTCTCGAAGTATTGCCAAAACTGATAAATAGTAAGTCTGTTTGACAGTTTCCCCCTCTGGAGCCCATTCAGTCATCAAGATACCGTTAATGTCGAAAAAAACGATCAATACTGCCTTGAATTCTGATTTGCTCTCTCGGCCCTCACTAAAGCGCTTACACCACTCAAAAACACGCACACTAGATAGAGAATTGTCCCCATAGGCCTCTTGCAACAATTTATAACACTCAGCTGGAGGTTTTTTTCAATTTAACGAAAAATTTGAGATTGAAACGTTGCTCCTGTTTCAAACCGCTACTGCACTAGTACTATAATAGTGATGGAAACGTGTTGGGCATAGATAAGATATCTAGATACCCAACGCACTACTCATTTTTGATCCCACCGTCTAGGGTGCCCTCTAGGCGCGCTGTCTCGTTATTTAATAGCCAGACCGCGTATCCTATAAATAGTTGCCGTTGATGCGTTAAATTGAGACATTTTGCGTACGCTAATTATGGGATCCGCATCAACTGCATATAATGCATTTTGCTCTATAGCGAGTGTTCGTAGAGGTAAGACATTTCCTAAAAATATTTTATAAAAAATAATGGAAATTAGTTTTCATCAATTAATGTAAACAAACTTGTTTCTCGTGATCTGCGATCAACCCCAACAAAAGTTCTATATATCAATTTTTAATAAATAATTAAAATTTATAATAATTTTGTTCAGAATGTTTCTTTATGGCGAACGGTTTTCTTGACATGTACAAAGATCTAAGAATATACATTTGCATCGAGTACTTTTTGGTTAGAAAAATTGATTGAAAATTCATTTTTATAATCTTTAGATTATACAGGTTCCTACCTTTTCTATTTCCATGATCTAAACAAACAAACAAACTAACGAAGCTGGATACAAAAATAGGTTTAGCACAGCGAGTTACCTGTATGCATACTTTGAACATCTAAGGCTGAAATAATAATAATAAGATCAAAATATAGCGAACAACAGCGGAACTAATTTGTTTTTGTCCCCATCGAGAAGTTCAACATCTCAGGCTGACTAATACTGATGTCTCTTCACTTTACATTTGATATTATATTAATTGTTTCTCTGTTTGTATATGAGAACCGTGAGAATAGAATATAAAGATAAAAATCTCAATTGTACAATTCGAGAATAACAATTAGTTGCGTTGGAAACTGTCATGATATGATAATAAATTGAATTCGAATAAATGAGTTTCACTTAAGCAATAATTCATGTACGTTTTTTGCGATATTTCGTATCATTGTTAAGTAATTAATGGCGATAATTCGTAATCGATTCGTTTCGAGTTTATTCTGTACATCACGTTTGTTTATGAATCGAATTTACTAACGGGTATTTCAAATCTTTCATTCACGTTATCTGATTAAATCTCGTGACCTTTTTCATGAATTCGTTGGCGTACTTTTGAACAAGATGCATTAATTAATCAACACCAATTTCTAATTCAGATTGAAGGTTAGTTACATTTAACAGGTTATTCTAAAAGTGCTGGTTATACATACAGAGTGGCGTGAAAGTCCGGGCAGGCATGCAAGGGTACAAACATTGATACGAATGTTCAGAACAACGTTATAAATGGTAAATGAAAAGTCCTCATTGATTTGATGGGTGCAAAAAATTTTATTTATAACCAAAAATATCAAAAATGTTTTTTTTAGGGAAACGGTGAGTTTTAATCGACGAAAATTATGTCTCAACATTTGTAGGCAAGAAAAGTCTTGCTGAATAGCATACTATCTATCTATATAAGAAATCCTTCATACCAGCCTCAATTCGTTTTGTTTAAGTATCGAAAGGCTCCTTACTGCAGCTGCAAAACCTCAGTATCTAAAGATGAAGACACTGATATTTACTTCCTTATAACAATGAAGCATCTACTGCATTTATATATTAATTGAATCAAAATTTATTTCATCGCTCAGCTCTTTATGAGTTTTCTTGGTAACTATATTTGATTTATGTCTCACAGTTTCTCTAATACTCTATTATCATTCGGAATTCAAAAAGACTAACTTAACTTACCGGATCTATGTATGTGTGATTTTTAAGGTTCGTATATGTTGCTCATTTTGTATTTTCCAACCCTTATTACACGCATTTTTACACGCATTTTTACTCAAGATCATCCAAAACTCTCCTTACTGGAGCTGCAAAACCTCAGTAGCTAAAGATGAAGACTACTGCTACTTGGAAAGTGTATATTCAATTTCTATTTATACGGATATCAACTTCCTAACACCAAGGAGAATCTACTGCATTTATATATTAATTGAGCCAAAATTTATTCCAATTCTCAGATCTCTATAAGTTTTCTTGGTAACTATTGTATTTAATTTATCTCTCACAGCTTCTCTAATATTCTATTTTCACTTTGAATTCAAAAAGACTAAAATGATTTACCGGATCTATGTATTTGTGATTTTTAAGGTTCGAATCTGTTGCTCATTTTGTGCTTTTCAACCCTGTCATACACATTTTTTCTCAAAATCATCCAAAACTCTCCTTACTGGAGCTGCAAAACCTTAGTAGCCAAGGATGAAGACTACAGCTACTTGAAAAGTGTATATTCAATTTCTATTGATACGGATATCAACTTCCTAACACCAAGGAAGCATCTAAACTGCATTTATATGTAGTGTGAGAGCTTCGCAGTCGCCTACAGCGCATGCCCGCTTTCTTCTGCCCGCGTAGCGTCTGCACAGAGCAGTCGGAGGTTGAGGTTGATGACTAGATTTTTTATATTAGATAAACGGTTTAACAATTTTATGTTAGGTTAGGTTTTTTTGGTTTTAAGATAGCACCTTAAAATTTGGGCGAGTTTACATGCTGCCCAAATTTACTACTACTAATTAACTGCGGAATTTACTACCACCCACTGTTATGGAGTTCTTTCCCCTATAATTTGACTTTTGTCCCCATTGGTATTGAACATTCTAGAACAATCTCAAATGTTTAGTTTATGAGTGAATTGAAGTATCTGGGTTTGGCTCTAATAGCAGGGCACAATAGGAAGGAAAGCGAGTTGACACATAAATCTAGAAAAATTTCAACAGATCAAATATTACGAAACGATCTTAGCGGTATCATAATTTTTAATAAAACTTTTAAGATTATAATTATGTTTCAATCGCACATTTGAAAGATGTTTCCGAATGCATTTCTTAAATGCAGGCCAGAAGTGAAAGGTGACTGTAATTAAAAATACAATATCTAAATAAACATTCATAAAATATACGCTGAATACCTCTCTAACTGTTATAAATTTTTTTCTATACATTCCGCATTAACTGCTAACATTTACTAGAACTGCTATAATTAGAAATAATCATGATTAATTTACTTAAATATCTATGACTGCCATTTTTTTAATTTTTTAAATTAATTTATAATTCTCGACAATGAGTAAATGATAGATGAATTTAACAAAATGAGTTTTTGGGTAGACCCTGTAGTTTCTCCACTAATTTTTTAATTTCTGTAGCTATTTAGTTAGGCTAGGCGCATGCCCAAAACTTCCATCGATTCAACTATTGAGTCGAAATCGTTGGACGTCCACGAATTCAGCTCGACTCAACTATTTAGTTGTATAGGATGAGCATACGGATAGTTAATAATTGATGGGATATCGATTAGTCCTTATTCCTTATTAATAGTTCAGAATGAATAATCGAAGAGCTTTTCATTCGAAGGATGAAAAGAGGACAAGAAGACAAAGATTCTCTGTTCATCATTGTTGTGAACGCACCTCGTATATATGTATCTTTCCCTCTTGCTATTAATCGATCCGCCGAATATGCTGAATTTTGTTACCGTGGCCTCAGGCGGTATTGTGATTTCTATTTTTAGACCTGTTTTTTGCTTGTCGCCCGTCGACTAGCGCTGGGACGAGAGATAAATAGGAAAAGGAATGTAACACTTGCTTTTTGGTCTTTGTCGTGTGCATGTGATTATTATCGGGCTATTATCTTATTATATATTCTTATATTATGTACTTTGGTTGATGTTAATTAGCAAGAGTGTATAAATGTTTTAGTTTTAAAGTACGATTTAGTTAAATAGTGAATACAGTCCACTACTCGTTTGTTTATATTTTCCTGATGTAGTAAAGGTGAATAAGTAGAAAATTTAGTGTTTTATTTACCATTACTAATGAACTAAAAAATAAAACAATCAGGAATCTCCTGTACAATCATATTTTCAGTAACAGTTTACTAAATGGGACATTCCACTTGATACATGTAAGAATGACCCTGAAAAATTTCTGAGCGTTTGCAGAATGAGTGAAAGAAGTTTCAATGAAATCATTTCGATATCATCTATGCAAGCAGGTTCTGTTATTTCAAAATACAATGCAATACAAATTAAGCGCTGGATCGATAGATAGTTGTTAAACTTTTAAATCGAAAGCAAATCGATTTTTGTAATTTTTAAAAATATGCGCGTTCAAAAACTGTCGGAAAAATCCCGCATACCATCTTGAAGTGCTTTAACTATATTAGCATCTACTCCAAAATGTACGATGTTAAATTAATTTATTTTGGAGTAAATGCTTTTTGTCGAATTACAGTTGTTACATAATTATTATGATCTCGTATATTACACCAATAATAATTATGTTTCTTGTAAAATTACTCTTGTTAATTAATGTTTTTTTACATATGTAATATAGTTAAGTACAGAGTATTGTTTTAGAGGTGAATTGCAAGAGCTGGTATAGTTGCACTTGAAAAAATATTCTCATTAAATCTGTAGATTCTGACGTGTTAATCATTTGTCTCGGAGATATTCACAAATTCGAAACCAAAAAAATATGGATAACAAATAAATTAGGTAAAGAAATTAATTATAAAAGATGTACAGATCTTGCACGAGAATTAGGTCTATCACTTTGTCGAGCTCTTCCGGGCTTCCATACAGCAGCTTTGGTTCACAAAAAAAAATCAAACCATTCAACTTTTTAATACAGAATGAAGAATACCAAGATATGTTTAAACATTTAACGGATCCGGAAGACATCAATGACGAAGAGAAAACAGATCTTATGCCAAGATTTACCAAGGAAATGTATAATATAGACAAAAAATTTTTACAAGCGCTAGCGACAAATAAGAATTTTACAAAGGTCTTATAAATTTCAATTTTAGCAATATCGTTGAAATTAGTTGGAAGGTAATAGTTACATGAAGGGCGTTACATACTTAATACTTCGAGCCAATGTATAAAGAGTGTCTCATGATTAATGTCATGTTCCAATGTTTGCTTTGTTTATGAAATAACACTGGTACCCAAAGTATTATAATTTTTTTCCACGTGGATAAGATTATATATTTATTAATTCTTATAAAGAATAAATAAGAAAGGTGCAGAAAAATTAGATTTTTGTGAGAAATAAATTTATTGTTTTGAAATATTTCAAGTATTTATGAAACTCCGGTTTTATTATCAGCCCTAAAAAAAATTGCTCAAACTTGAACTGCTGGCGATCTACCTCAATATTTTTAGACTACTTACGATCGACTCTGAGAGGCTGCAAGTATGTGTGATGCAGGGTTGTCGTACATACACGATACACCCTACCTACCTAGGTAGGGTGTACCGTAGCATATATAGATATTAGCTTTCTGCACAATATAGGTACATTATTTTAGTCAAGGCTTGGGTTAGGTTTAGTTAGGTTCTTCTCAACAATATCAATGAAAAAACTCATAGTTATTAAAAATTGCGAGTTTATTGGTTGTTACAAAACAAAAGAGTTACATATGGTGTTAAACCTAACTAAAGAGTGGCTTTGGATGTTGAAGCGTGGCACTGCTTGTCCTCAGCATACTTTTCATAAGATGGTATGTAACCACTGAGTGCTAATCGCAAGCATGATGACATATGATCGTCAGTTAGTCGATTGCGATATTTTGACTTAATTATCTTCATTTCAGAAAATGCAGACTCGCACAAGTAAGTTGACCCAAAAAATGCCGTCAGTTGAAGGGCGATTTGCCTTAGATTCAGATATTTATCTTCAGATATAAAACACCAGAAATTTGTATCAGATGCTTTAGCTTTGAGATGTATATCTGATATAATCTGCACCAACTCATTTTCAACAGAACATGAGTTCATATTAAACTGACTTGCTATTTCAGTAGCTAATTCTTCAATGTTTTTACATGAAAAAGGATAACTCATAAATGATGCTATATTTTCCAATTTCTGCAATCATAAAAACGCATTTCGAATTGTCCCAAAATATTTGATATTTCAGCCTCATACGTATCATAATTAAACTGAGGAATCCTTGCTTTCAAAGACGGAAAATGTTTCAGATCCTTTCTTTTCAGTTGATCTATCATAAGTTGCAATTTACTTTTGAATGCGTTTACTGCGCTAATCATCTCAATAATAGTTTTTCCTTTACCTTGAAGCTCCAAGTTAACGATGTTTAAGTGCATTGTGATGTCAGTCAAAAATGCCAAATGAGTCAGCCATTTTTCGTTTTTCAAAATCTGAGTGTCATCACCTCTTTCGTCTAGAAAAGCTGTTATTTCGGGCAATAATTCTTGAAACCTTTGTAGGAACTTTCCGCGACTCAACCACCTGACGTCTGTGTGAAGAACTAAATCAGTGTGTTCAGCTGACTCCCTATCTTCCAACTGCAACTGAAAGAGCCGCCGTTGCAAGCTACGTGCACGGATGGAATTCACAATTTTTGTTGCAATGCCCATAATCTCCTCCGTGTTTAAAACTTTGGAACACAAAACTTGTTGATGTATAATGCAATGGATCGACCATTTGAGCACCCCTGGATTAGACCATTTCGCATGTCTCTTATCTTCGGAGTCCAGAATGTTTCTAATAAAAGAACATCGTAAGCATTGCTGGTTGCCGTTATCCTTGTTTACGCTTTTCAATTGTGGCGTTATCTTCATGAAAGCGCTGTTCATGTTCTTCACTTAAAGCGTCCATATTTTCCAGAAAAAACTTTAGTTAGGAATGTGAAATATATATTACATCCCAAATTATAATACGCATTCAGCATGGGGTCAGAATATTGAGGAGATCTGTAGTTACCCAAAAAGTTCTCAGTAATTTTCTGTTTAATGTATCAACTTCAATGAATTTTTTGTTGTCGGGTCCCATAAAAAACCCCTCTCTTTATTTTAACCTCACTAAAAGAAAGAAACTTTTGTTTTAAAAATTTGAAACCAGTTTCATCATTCTATATGGCTTCTACAAAATTTTTGATTAGCCCTAAAATGATGTACAAATGTGGTAAAATCATGTTTTCGGGGTTAACTTAAAGTTCATTATACAAATTTTTTCCAGAAACGTAAGCAGTTCTTGGCGGCCATATTGCTCTTACATAATTTTCATTTCTCCCTCGTCGTATGTTCTTTCAAATGAGCTCTATAAGCTAAAGGTTGTGATGAAAATTTATTTTGTTATAGAGCTTTTAGTCTTGACTTTGAGGAATCTCCATTCCTCTGATCTACGTTCACAACCCAGTTTTAACATCAAGCTCTCAATGTCTCTCTCTCTCTCTCTTCTTTCTCTTAATTGTTTCAATTTCCTCGTTTTCCGTACTGCTTGAACCTTTCTCAACACCATAAGCTGAAGAAGGAAGGACTGAGGGATTTTTTATAGATGATAACTCCGCATATTTTTTTTGCTTGTGATACTGAAATCCTACCACATCCATCTTATACTCCGGACCTTAAGCCTTGAATCCAAAGAACATTTGAAAATGCAGTGCAACCAAGTTTGTTGAACGTTAAGCTCAAACCATAAAGTACGATTGGCCTTACTTTGAAAATTAAGGCTTACTTGTTATACGATTATTCAATAAACAAAGTAAACATTGAAAACCAAAATTCGTTAGAGGGTGCTGTCGGAGATTCCAGTCAAAGACTTCCAGAGCTGCTACAACGCCTGGAATAATCGCTGCAGTAGTTGCATTATTGCGAAAGCGATAATGATGATGTTATCATCTATCTATCTTATACAAGAATCGTAAATATGTTCGTAATTAATTTTGATATCTGCTCTTAGGGTCTATATTACAAAAAGTATTCTACAAGATATAATCATTATTGATTAATGATAAATCATTTCTGATGTTATATAGTCAATACAAAAAATTTAAAAAAAAATTAATAAAAAGTATTGGTTCGATTAAGTTAATGTAGATTAACTTAATCGATTAATTTTATTTGTACTCCTAAATTTATTTTTTTTTATTATCATATTGAATGGAAAATATTCGAATTGAATGAAATCAAAATAGGAAATGTACATAGGATGTTTAGATTGATGTCTATTGATTACATACATATTTTGTTATTTCATTGAACACTATCCGACAACCGACAATCTCTATCTGTAGTAATCACAAAACAAAACAGAAGAATGAACTCAAGCATCTTTTATTGTTCTCAACCTTAATGTATACCCAGATGGTGAATAGAAAATCTTATTTATGCCGAAAATGATTTATTTTTCTTACTTTTACTTAATCTCAAAACGATAATTTCCGCTCTCTATAAAAAAAGTGATTGTTCGTTAAAAGAATGGAAATTTAAAAAAATTTGTACCAAATTTCAATTCTTCGGACGATTGTGAATACTTAAAATATTTTTTTAAACATGAGTAGCTTCCACAACGACCATGTTTCATTGTTTTTGCTACAGAATCCTCTTCATCTTTTTCATAAAAACGAAATTGCGTCTTAATTTCGCTAAGGCAAAAATAAATTACCTAAGATGGTTGTCATTTCTTATCATAGCACCTCTATTCAGTCAGCTTATAGCTTATTCTTCAAACAATATTGAATTGGGCTCTAGACCAGTGACCTCAAACTGGATTTATATCCAATCTGCCTAATTTCATTTTTCGTGCTTCATTACAAAAGCGATGTTCCATTGATTAACGGTGAACATAGGACTGGTCTTCTGGATGGCAAATTAGTTTCTGGTAGTCCTCGACCACCCATCTACTTATGCACTTTGTTTAAGCGATTTGCCATCTAAACTGAAGGTACTTTTTCTTGGATATGAAGAAACTTAAAATCAATAATTGCATATGGAAGTTGCTCTTCTAGTACTCTTCTGGTACCATAGATCTGTTAAATCTTATTCCACGTTTACCTGCAAGAAAAGCAAATCGTTTTCCCTGTCTTCTTTGAATTCTTGCACGTTCATTGATGACCTTAATCAAAGCTTGGAATGATTTAACCACAAAACGTTTATACGATCTGCTTAAGTCCAGTTTTCGTGATATCTTAAAAACCCAAGCGATGTTCCACAGATAAAAGAAGATAAATGGCTAATGTTCTGGATGGTAGATTAGTTGTTTTCAGTCAACGACGATCTATTCACTTGCTCATTTGGCTAGCTCAAATGAAATTGTCTTTTTTTTGAACATGGAGAGTCCAAAAATTAATCATTGCATGTGGATATTGATCCTGATCTTCTAATGTGGTTGCTAGTATTATTGATCCGTTAAATCTTATGCTACGTTTACCTGTTTGGCAAGTCTCGACAAGTGTCAAATAACAAAAGCAAATACTTCTCCCTGTCTTATATGGATTCCTGCACGTCAGCGGATGACCTTAAACAAAGCCTGGAATGATATGACCCCAAAACGTTACTTCGATCTGCTTAATTCCAGTTTTCGTGCTCTCTTACAAACCCAAGTTGAACTCTGTGATGTTCCACAGATAAAAGAAGATAAAGGGATAGTCTTTTGGATGATAGATTACCTTTTTCTAGTCATCGACGATCTATTCACTTCCTCATTTGACTCAGACGATTCGCCAGCTCAACTGGAGTTGTCTTCTTCTTGAGCATGAAAAGACCAAACATTAATCATTGCATGCTGATATTGATCTTGATCTTCTAGTGCTGATGGTGATAATATTGATCCGTTAAATCTCATTTATTTTAACGTGTTTATGAACATTTGAACGTTATTTTCCTTTCCATTCGGAATATGCACCTAATGCAGCATACATTATCGTACAGTATGAGTTAATATGATGGATAACTTTATATAATTTCAATCTAACGTCTCTTCAAAATTCTTTGTTTCTAAATTTTTGTGGGAAATTTTCTAAATGACTTTCACTCCCTTATTATTAAAAAACTTATTTCTTATTGTTTCTTACCAATCTCACAATTTAATATGCGTTCTGAAAATTATTATAAATTTAAACTACTTTTTCTATTTATAAATAAGATGAGAGATAATTCACAATTCATTCAACAATGGTTATACGCACAAATAAATCAAATGCGTAATAATTGTAATTCAAAACTTTATATCGAGGTTCTATATTCTTTTGATTTTTCGTTATAAAATTCGAATCTTCATTATATGATTTTCTAACTTTCACCTTCAGAAACAATACCACATTAAAGGAGAACAAACCAATTGCGGCAACTACAGACCAATGTGCCTAACTATGGCAATCTTCCAGAAGATTAGGATAATAGAATGGAGACTAAGAGAAGATGGTGACAAGAAATGGACATAAAAACAAGCAGTAGTCAGCAGAGGAAGACAAAGAATAGATAATATTTTCATACTAAGAAATATAATAGAAAGACGTTACTAAAACTGAGAAACATTACACTTAACGTTCTTAGTATACCTCAACATGATCCCAATAAACTTAAAAAAGCTTAACAATAACTTGGATAGAAGAGATTGAAAAACTGCAAATGGAAAATAAAAAAATAATTCTAAACAATGTTGATAAACGAGAAAAATGGGAAAAATTCAAACTAATGGCAAAAGAAAAACAAATAGAACAAGTCAAAACTTTTCAATATCTTAGAAAAAAAAAAGGAAAAAATATATAATAGTATGGAATACATGGAAGCGAAACGTGTGTAAGTAACGAGAAAATAATAAGTGAAAATGAAAAATGACACAATAAGAAATAACAAAAGAAAAAATAAATAAGAGTATCTTAAATTAGTTTGGATGGAACAAGATCGATTAACAAAAGAATATGGAAAGCAGGAGCTGTATGAAGAGAAAGAAGAAGGGGCAAACCAAGGAAAATATGGAACGAAGAATTAGCAGATATAGGAAATAAATACATTTCCGACGCCCTAGAGAAGGCGAAAGAAAAAATGAGAAGAAGAAGTTCCTCCCGCTGTAGCCTCTTTCAAGTTAATCTGTCTGCAGTTCTTCTTGATATTTCTTTTCTATGTTCGGTTGGCAGAAGAATCAAGAATAGTTTTTTCCAATAATATAAGAGGTGAGGTGCTCATTGTATGACCCATGTCGTTTTCATTATATATTTCAACGATGGTTGATGTAACTCCGAGTTTTAAAATCTTGTTAATTAATCCTAAAATCTGGGTTTGTCATAACCTTCCCATATTTTCATATAAATTTAAATGAAAATCGTTAAAACAAAACCGTAAAACAGCAAAATACTTTATAATTGTACGCCAAACTACACGCTTATATATGCAAATAAACCAAAGTGTGCCCCCCGGGGGCAATAATTAAATAAGGAATTAAGGAAAATTTTATTAATAACCAAATTTACTCATTTCATTATGAAAATTTCGTCTGAATGTTTTCAATGTCTTCTTTATTAAGCCTGTCTCCTTCATTTAACCGATTAAACAATAGACACTGTTTTCAATTTATAAAATTCTTCAATCTAACCAATTACGAACCTAAATTTTTTTGTAGTAACATCGTATATATTAACAATATTTATAGTTTACATCTAATAAACATGCCTCACATCTATTAAAAACAAAAAATTTGAAAAAGAATCACTTTAAATATCAATTAGCTCTACTTTTTCCTTTTATGTAGGGCTGCACTTTCTATTTTTAAAAACCAACATGGCCGAATCCCATCGTCCTTGATACCGAATTTCCATTGTTCTGATATCTTGGTGAAGCTTTCAGCCTGCTTACTGACTGCTCTCAAGTTTTTGGAAAAAAATGTCAGATGGGAATGGAGGAAATGAATTTTCAATGACATTTGAACACCAAGGGATTTGCAGTCGTCTAGAAGTTCATCAAGTAACTGTTGGCAGTTTGGATCCATATTGTTACCCAACAAAAATTCCCTCACTACAAATGCCTTCCATACTCCAAGTTCCTGTCTGGTAAGTTTTTTTGCAAAATTGTCATCGTCCACCAATTTTCTCATTTGTGGCGCAATAAAAATACCTTCCTTTAATTTGGCATCCCTCAACTGGGAAAAGACTTCTCTAAGGTATTTGAATCTATCACCATTTATAGACATTACAAAGTTTTTCATTAATCAAAGTTTAATGGGAAGGGGGGCGCAGAATGACATTTTTGGAATCTACAAGAGGTATAAACATTTTGAGATCCCGGTTGAAACTGACTTCTTGATTGCAAATTTTTTTTACATAGAGTTGATTTACTGCCCGACTGTCCCATTGACAAAGACAAAGAAAACAGCAATGTTTCGTAAACCCCTCCCATTAAAATTCCAATCACCTTTAGGTCCCCATATAACTGCCACTTCTACTTGTAGTTAATTTTGTCTAAAAGCAAGCGAATATTTTAATAAGTTTCTTTCATCTTTACAGAATGAGCAACTGGTATAGACGATTTTAAATTTCCATTTTGTAATAACACTGCTTTTAAACTGTATTTAGACGAGTCAATAAATAGGCGCCACTCACTAGGATCATGCTCAATATCAAGTTCCTTCATTAGACCATCAATATCCGTACACGCACATAACGAATTTTTTTTTCTAAAGGTCGTAATTTTTGTTTCTTTGGCTAACAAGTTCCATTTCTTAAGACGGGTAGGAACAAGTTCAGACTGTTGCTTTGATAACCCCAAATCACGTGCTAAATCATTCAACTCACTTTGAATAATCGAATCTGGCTCGCTGAAACTGTTACTTGGAGTAAAAATAGGGGCGGTGCATTGTTCTTCGGAATTTTCTGATGATACGTTGTCTCCAGTATGTTCTAAAACAATATTTTGCAGATCTAAAGGCGCAATAGGTACTGGTAAATCTTCGTTATGGGAAATAGTTCGTATACCAGACGGCAAATTTGGATACTCGATCTTGTGCTTTCCTTTCTTACAATAACCTTCAGTCTTTGTTAGACAAAAATAGCAGTCGTCAAAATGGTTAGTAGGTTCCTGCCATACCATAGGAATTGCAAAAAGCATGTTTTTCTTCTCATTCATCCACTGCACCAATGACACGCTACAACTAACACAGCACGCGTGGGAGGCCCACTGCTTAACTTGGTCTTCAATTAAAGTACCAAAATAAAATATTTTAAATAAGCTTTTTTCACGTTTTCTGAAAATCACCTAGCTTGTGATTTCACAATTAATTCTCCATAAATATAAAAAAAATTTGTCAGGAAAAGTTTTGCAACTGCGGCGCGTTTGAAACGACATTTTTGCTTTTATAATAACTTTTTGCACTATGAAACTCATGAGAATACTAAATTTTAATGTTATTTTTATGTTTATTATTCTAAATAATACAGTTCAGGTATTTTTATGGCCATAAAATTTACCGATATTAACCGCTCCTTTATATAATTACCTAATGTAAACAGGGATAATCAAGCTATTGAAAAGTGGTACGTGTTAGGGCTTAATCATTATTTTTTCTATTATTGGACGGGTACTTCCATTTTAAAAATAAAGGTCTCGCTCGTGTTACGAAAATTAGCAATTTTAATTCAAATCATTTCACCTAGTTTATAAATAGATTATGATGAATCGAAGAATAGTGAGAATGTATCTCGAGTATCTCGAATAGTTTTCGCGATAAAAATTCCCCTGATATCACCCAACTATACAATTTTTTCACGTAAATCGAAATCACGATTCAGAATTGTTTTGATTTGGTATCGATACGCATGAACAACCACGATGATGATGATGATGATGATGGTCGGATGAAGAACATATCTCCGGGTAGTTTATACCCGGTTTGAATAAATATCAGTTGAAAGAATTCAATCGTTATGATAAAAACACTTTTAAAACGAAAAAAAAAACAATAATTTGTTCCTTAACAACAATAGGTCTTCTTAGAATAATACAAATTATATTTAGAAGTATGCAATAGATCTTTACTAATGATAAAAAAATTACCGACATATTATAGGGACTCCAAGCCAGTAATAGCGAATAATGAAGCTATAAATCTCCAGAATAAATCGCTTGATGAGAGTGGGTTTGTATAGAAGGCAACTCGAAATAAGCAGATTTGTTTTGGTTGAGAACACGCCATCGTCTTCCAAATGTTTGTTATGAGGAATATTCGCAGTATTGATCAAAAGTTTCTGCCAACTCCATAATCCGTTTTATAAATTTTAAAATACTACACTTCAAAAAATAGCTTGAGCACAAAGACCAAGATGGATAAGTCACATTGCCATAATACCACGACAAAGACTTGTGACAATGGTGCTGGAAAGAATAGAAAAAGAGAAAAAAAGATGTTACTAAAAAAACAAATGTCTACAAGAATTCAAACGGGATACAGAGGAAGTAGGCATTATGGAGTAGAGAGTAGAGAAAAAGAGACGAAAGTGAGAATGAGTTCATAGATTAAATCGTGCTAGAAATCTGCTGTAAGGCATGAGCTGTAATGCAAGATGTATGGTTAGAATCCTAATCCTTTCAGTCAGATTGTCTTTTGTTCAACAAACACCGTTAGTTGTATACTTAGTTTATATTCCAAGGTAACTTCTACAGACAACTTGAAGATAATCTCAAGAGATTCCCGCTCTTTTCCATCAATTGCACGAACCCATTCGAAAGTAGCGCACTAACCGTCTTCTATCTCGGACGAAGCTGTTGGTTTAAATGTATTGATGACTATTTCATAATTTTTACTCTAAGAAACTTTCTCCATACGGTTTCTTCCACTCAATATATCACTAACTCACTCACACCAAACGTTTTTTAGTGCCCAGTCCCATCATCGACAGGCTTAATTTAATTTTATCGTTGATCTATTTTTTGAAAAAAATATTGATTTAAAAAGTTACAGCAAATCCCAAATTATTAGGAGCATCCAAACCTTTCTTTAAACTGATTTGGAAACTTATAATGTATATCGCAATAGTTTGGGCACGGAATTTAGAGATTGTAATTATGCAATATCAAAATGGTTTGTAAACAAACAATTATTTATTATTCTTGAAATTAGTCTTGTGGTCTTAGAAGCTGGAAATAAGAAAAAAAGGATTTATAATTTGGATGGACAGATCCGTAATATTTCACGTAAAAGCATTTACCGTGCAAGATGTGAAGAAGTCTGCCTCTCCCAAAAAGTAGAAAACCAAGAATTTTTACGTGAGAAAAAGCAAAAAACAAATTCAGGACTTCCGTAAGGAAATTAGAGCGAGATTATCACACTTGAAACAGTCACCGAGTTATGGGAATTAGCAAAATAGTTAAAAATACCCTAAAAGACGTGTCCTGAATATATCCCAAGCCAATTAGCACGGATACCAAGGAGCTGTCGTCAACTAAAGCGAAAACATTTTGCAAACAAGAGAATCGTTGTTATGGATGATAAAAAGTATAAAAACGCAAACTTCGCAGATAAAGTGGTGGTCTGATGTGCAATTTTGAGATATCCAGATCTTATGTGGTTCGAGTAAGGAGGGAAACTGTAAATTTTGGAAGGTATATCAACAATTATCTCATTAAATTAGTTGATTTTGTACTTAAATATCATGTTGGAGACAAGAAAACCTTCTTTACCTACCTCGGGTCCAGTTCACGGGCTCCACAGTTAGTTACTAAACCGTTAATTAAGGTAAATAAGAAGAGTTCCATTGAATATGTCACAAAAATATATGGTTCAATATTTTGTGCAGAAACTATTGGGGTATACGTGTTTGAAAGTGTTTAGAATCTTCGAACCCCTCGGTATTCGCCCAATGGAAACTCTCTCACCTAATCAAATTTGATAAAATTATAGATGGAAACCATGGAGTATATCAAATCAATATATCAAATATCAGATTCCAAGCAAATCAATTAATTTCCTCAGTGCAATTGGCTTTTATTTTATTTTTATTTTAATCAAGATTTGAAGTTATCACTGCATTCATTTTTTCTCCAAGGAGTATGCAGATTGAGGTCTTGGGATCAACTAAAAAGGAGTGATTCGTTGCGTGGAGTAGATAGGTCGAGACCTAGAAATCGGATCAATTCTTATGAATAAATAACCACCCTAACATCCTCTCTTGACTATGATTCAAAGTGTGTATGACCGCGGAAACCTTTTCCAATATATATAAGATTAATTTTAGATACCTTTTTTTTCCATTAAATTTTATTATAGCACTCAAGACATCTTAGGTCCTAAGAAGGAGCTCATTTGATCGTTTTGAAAAGTGCGCTCCTTGTGGGCCTTTACCACTTTATTTTAAATCTTCGATGGTGCTAAGCACATTTTTAAAGTCTTGTTTAGGATTTGATCAGGGGAATGTGGAGTCATTTGGGGCCCCCCAAGATCGGAGGCCTGTGGCCCCTTCCGCCCTTTGTTACTCCGCCACTGGCAACAGCCAGTATTGATTACAAATTTAACACGTACAGTTTTTTATATACATCGGAGTAAAAGTCAGAAAATTCCCACACCATTTCTCTGTTAAATCTGAATTACGTTTAAATCTACAGTGGGCGAGGATACTAATAGGAAAAAAAGATCGCCATTGTTCATGCGAACGCCATTACGTAACATTTGACATTTTCTATGGAGCTTTGTTACGGTAGAACCCACACCCAAAGAGAAATAGATCATGTAATTGAATGAATAATTTAAAAATAGATGAACAAACTAGACGTACTGCTTGTGATGAATGACTATTATAAATTACCACAACAAAATTCAATTTACAAACATTACAACATCGAATATGTCATGCGAATACGGAAAAATCCATTTACAACTTAATAATAATTCTTTATATTATACAACCTCGAGTGCCCCTAGGCCCGATTTAAAAATTGCGATTTATAGATCGACTTTTTTTATATTAATTCGTCAATTTTGTGTCTAAAAAATTGCTTTAAGCTAAGGTAAATGATTTCAAGCATTGAGCAAAGTATAAGACATTTTCGTGAATTTTCTACTAATTGAAGAAGTTGAGGAGAAAGTTTGAGAAATAATTTTGGTTCTGTTATAAAATAAATTTTTTTATTTGAAGAGTTGACCGATACGATAATGATTAACGGACACATGAAAATCTCCAAGCTCTAATGCTTGAGCACTAGCCAATTTGTATGGATGTAACACTTGTTCTTTTATAACTTCCCATACAGTAGAATGGTCCACTCTTAAAGCAAGTGCGACCTACAGTTCGAGTACGTCTTTCAAAATATTATTTAATATTTCCTCTTCCAGATTCACAGTCCTTGTTGTACATTGCTTTCCAGCATTATTTCCTTTGAATTAAAAAGCTTCCGGTTTCTTTCAGCCTTCTTTAAATACTTGGATGATATGGAATTAGACGATTGCGAAATCTTTATTGATATAAACGAGCTGCCATTCTATCATTTTTTCGAGCTTTCCCGTAAATCATTAACATATCTGTTAACTCAATTAATGTAAAAACTAATTTAAAATTCTATTATTCAATCTACCAAGATCGTGTCAAATACATAAAGTGTCAAAAGTGTCAAAAATATGATACTTGCCTATTAGTTATAATTTAGAAATATTGAGTAGTATTTAATTACCTGCAGACTTTTGTTTAGAGGCAAATTACTACAACACCGTCCACTTTAGCTCAATAAAAGGTTATTAGTTTTTTAACCAAACATAATCAGTCAATTTAAAACAAAATTAAAGGAAAAATTTGTTTCAGTAGCGTAAAAAATAGAGGGGATGACAACTAACTTTGACAGCGCGCCACTGATTAAATTTTTCCAAAGTTTGTTTATGTTAAAATATCACTTTATTAATGAGCATATTGGTCACGAAATTTGAAAAAAAAAAATTAAATTCGTTCTTGATTTATGGCAAATTTCTTATTTAAAATTTTGAGTACCCTATATCTCAGCAACTGGGCCGCGTAAGGGTTCGTATTCCTGTATCAAAATGAATCATTTATTGAGATCTCTCTGTGGTAGACCGTTGTTGGTCGAATATTAAAACACCCTGTATAAATAATTTCAAAAATTAGCATAATTCTTATTTTTATCATACTTTACATTTACCTTCGTTGTCTGAAGAAAGACAGCGCAAATGCGAATGTTTGTTCTATATAGAACACGATCCTTAAGACTACATCGAAATTCATGTCTTTTAGATCCACGAAATTTATAAATAGTCCTGAATATAACTCACAAATCGTGGCAATTTCAATATGTTTATGAAGGTATTAATTTTTCCATTTTAATATCCACAGTTAATTGAAGCTTCCTTTAAGTACTTTCATATTTACTCCTTTCCAGAGTTGGAATTTACAATTTGTTTATATGAATCATTAATCTGTCGGCCATCATGTAAGCTGACACAGGCTAAATGAGCATACACCAGGTATAAACTTTATCACGGTCCAAGAAAGAAAGCAGCTCCTAGTTAATATATGAGATGCAATAGAATAGACCCTTAAATCTATACCTGACCCTAACAAGGTCAGATTATGTATATGTAAGCAAAAATGATAGTTAAAAGTAATCATTTAAAATTAGTAAAGCGAAGTCAGGAAAATACTTTTCATTGAATAAAAATTAAGCTTTGATAAGCATCGTTAAAAGTACAATTTGGAAAAATGTCAATAATTAGATAGCTCGTAAAAATACACGAAAAAACACTCGTGTACCAAAGTGCATTGATTTTTTGTAAGAAGATCTCTGTGCGGTAGAGCGTTGACGGTCGAATATAGAAACACCCTGTATGTTTCGAAGTACACTAGATCTAATAAGTTTTCACTGGGTTACTACCACTATACCGAGTTACAAAATGACATTTACATTTGTTCCGATAACCGAAAGGCTAGAGTCCAACAATTTCTTGTTAACTACTTCTCACATTGCGAGAATAATCAAGGCGTCGGTCCTTGTGTCCTTCAGACAGCAACCAGGGGGTCCAAAGAGCGTAGTAGCTCTAGAAAATATATCTGACAACATTGCTGGTACAATTCAATTGAAATCCCTAAAACTTCAAGTACACAAAATGCTGTTCATAAAAAATTGATTTTTTTTATAAATCAGAGATTCATCTTCATTACAACCCGATTTTCATCCTTTCTATACAGTCAATTCAAGGTTGTTTCAGTCTAGCAAACAAAACAAATTAGCCGTATCGATTTTTATGGGAAAAAAGACAATCACCTGTAATTAAAAACTGATCTGATCAGAGGTGAAATACAAAATATTGTTATATAACATTTCTTTCATTTGAAATTTAACAAATACTGCTAATAATATTAAGTGCCTTAATCCTTAGTACTTACCAGTTAAGATTCATAAAGACGCAGTGAATGAAATACGTACTATGGCTATGGTGTGGTTAACTAGAAAGTAATTGCGTTTCTCGAGATTCTGCAAACAGAACCATATTTGTGGGATCCGAAACTCCAAAGCTCCAAGAATCGTGGAACGCTAAGCGATGCTTGGCGACGAATAATGGAATTATTACCTTCTAAAACAACTATTGAAGGAATGAAAGTTAAAAGTTATCGCAATAATTATCGCGCTAAAGGGTATTGACGTTAGCCGCTAGTGTGGCTCCAGTTGGTAACTTTGAGAAACTCCCAAGACAACGACGAAGAAAATTCAATTGATGGTATGTGGGTATTGTCTGCATGTACGAGACAATTTTGACACAAAGACAGGATGACTCCTTGATGTCATCAAATAACTGTATCTATCTACTCATCTACAAAACCCACTAAGGAGGATAAAAATTACGTTGTAGAGTCCAATTTTCCGCTTCTATATATAAAAAATTAGCTTGCATATTACGTGAAAGAAAAACTAAGAATTACTGACCTTATACGATGCTTTCCAATGCTGAAAAATAGACAGTCCGCACTCCGATTTCAAAAGAAGATATACATTTAGCTCGAGGACATAGTATGTGGCCGCCTAGTACTAAAATTAACACTGCCAAATTACCTTTGAAACAAACCTAAGGCCTCTAGATCCAAGTACTTCGTCTAACAATCAACATATTAAATTGAACAATGTGGAGAAAGAATCTGACTTCTCTACGAGGTTAAACCTGTCAAAATAGGTTTTGACAGAAGGGCTTTAGCTCATTGTATGTCTCAGGAGATAGAAGATCTGATATAATTATAGAAAACGATGTCAAGAAGGCATTGTACGTATGTATCCGATGACTCCAGCTATCGCGAGATTCGGATGCGGCAAGTGGACGCTTTGTGTTTGCTGAAGGACCTCACCATCTTGAAAGCTCTTAGGATAATCTTCGCTTCGTATCAAACCTATCCTAGCGACTTAGATTACTAGCTTAAATTGTACGGGGGCTGGTAATTACGACGAAGATATGGCAACCATGATTTGATTATGTCAAATCTAACATCGCCATCATGAAGTTTAATATTTTTAATGGTGAACGTACTGAGAATGAGTGCTGTTTGAGTTGTTTACGAATACTTGAAACATTCATCTTGGTCAAAAAATGGAACAGGAGTGTGCCGATCAACTAGCTTCGATTGCTTGGTGATGAAGCACCCTCACAAGCCAATCTTGGGCGCACAGGATGAATTTCGTGAACGTCGTCCACAATCGGCTGTTGTGCCAGAAGAAAAATCGACTCTATGCGTAAACTGATATGCAAAATCATCATGTGACATCATGTGACATGATTGTATGTATCTTTCAAGACGAGCTAAATCGAACAAAATTTCTGCTAGAAGCACGTCTGAGCAAATGGTCGCTTGGTTTTTCGGGATAACTGGACATGTAACCACCGTTCCATTAGAGCAACGTAGAACGGTCAATTCTGAATAGTACTTACACCAGCAATTGTATGCCAGAAGTATTCGAAAAAAATTAGCACAAGAATTATTCGCTACCAAGGCAACGCGACCTCTCACACGTCAGTTCTTGTTTGGCAACCAATGATTTTTCCTTATTTATCCAGATCAAAATTGAATTACAACTGAAGAAGCTTTTGATGCTTTCAAATCACATGTTTTGGAAGTACCTAAATCGGAATGGAAAAAATTCTTAGACAATTGGTGCAAACGCATACAAAAGTGTATTTATTTCAATTAAGAATTTTTAGAAACAATAAAACCATATTCAATTACAAATATTTGTTTTCATTTGTCTCCCCCACAACTTAAGTAGCAACCCTTGTATGATCGCTTCCACAACGCCTATGGTATTGGTTCAGCTAACTTGAAAAAGATCTGTTCGCCTTCTGGTTTTCTTTTCAACTGAGAAACTTCTACAATCTAAATAATTAATTTCTACCTCTTTTGCACTAATATTAGTTTCCAAGGAACTAAACTATAACGTATTATGCCTTTTTGAGTCGCATCTCTGATTTGCTATTTCTTTCAACTAGATATTTACTCAAAATAAACCGTAGAACTCATTGCAGGAACATTTTTAAAATATTCCAAATATTGACTTTTCGTTCCTTATTAATATTTGACTACTACACTACTCAGAAGTATTTAAAGCCTTAATACTGTACATTGCGAAAAATGTGCAAAATCATTTGCCAATTGAGATCAAATTTATATAATCTTTTTCCGCATATGTCAAAAATTTGAAAGCATATTTACTGGAAAGTGCCTTCTACTCAATTAGTTTTGTTTGGACAGTGTATATACGTAATTTATATTACAAACAAAATTTAGTTTAAAAGGTAAAATCGTTATTTATTGTGTTTTTCGTGTGATTTTCCAAATTAAGATTTTATTTTCTAAGTGTGTTTATTTTGTAGTTATTTACAAGCTTTTGCTCACAAATTACAAACAATTTTCTGACAATAAAGCATTTTCCTTCTTCTTCTTTTTCGTAAAACTAAACGTTTTGCCAAAAATTACTATTTTTGTAACCTAATTATTAGAAAACTCGAGATCAATTGAGACTTTCCAGGATATCATAGGGAGTATCCTTTACGTGGTAATGAATTTTCAGCTTGTTTTGAATTTTTGCGATGTATATTTTGACTGAAAAGAACATTTCCCACCCATGAACTTTGAAATTAAAAACAGTATAATCGTAAGATTTCTACAATTTACTTTCATACATTGGAGAAAAAATCAAGTTCTCAATTTGCATAGGGTTCATAATGAAGTGAAAGCTTTTTGCATCTTATCTATTATTATATTGGGAAATTAAAATATTACCTACTTATCATAGTTTCGTTAGACAGGTTGTAATTTAACGATATTTTTGATTTGCGTGAAGATTTATCACTAGTCAGAGACGGCATAGTTTTGCTTTGGATATTTCAAAATTTTATGTATTTCAGAGTAAACCATTTTTCGATTGGAATTTCTTACCAGCCTTCGTTTGATAATTATTCAATAATCTACATTATTAAGATTGCAAAAGATCAAACAAATGATAATCATAAGAGAATAGCCTCTAGTTAATATGTGATATGTTATACAGGGTGTCCCACGACGAGTTAAAACTAGCAAAATACTCATAGTAAAATCATGAAAAAGGAAGTCGACTGTAACTTTGTTGTTTTAAATAGAACTTCCTGTATATTAATACATTTTTGAAATCTACGTAAAATTTTAGTATACTTTTGTCTAAGAACTTTTTTCGAAAAATGCATATTTTTTGACTTATTAATGTTTTCGTAAAAAATTTGAGGGTTCAAACCCTTATAAATTATTTTATTACGAGGATACCCTTAAAGATATGAAAATGGTTTCCGTTCGGTTACTTTTAGCAAGGTCAGAGGTATTTGAGTCTATGTTGAAAAATTTTATATTTTATACAGTGTGTGTATAAAAAGTGTCAAAATTTAACTTAAATATTTGGAACATTTGTTTCTTTATAGATATACAATATATCTTAGTCCGTTTCTGTAATAAAAGATGTTTATATTGGATTTATTTTAATGAATGCACTTTGTATATTTATGAATTTTTAGTTGTATGCAACTAATAATTACGCACGAATACATCCAGATTCAGGTTAATATCGGAATGTATGTTATTATACAATTAACGTTTTTCCTTTTATACCAGAATTTTGATAGTGTTTATTACCAAAAGAAACATTTTGATTATCAATATTTCTTCATTAGGAAATTACACAATATTTTTAGATAAATAACTGTGATGTCGCCAACGCGAAATTGCGAAAAAAACTTTAGTTTATTCAACACAGAAAGTAGATACTAACATAAATTAATAACGAAAAATTTCCATAAAGAATAAAATCTTTTGTAATCTATCTAATATTTAAGAAAATTCTTCATTTATATTAAAATATCTAGTTATTTCAATAAAAAGAAATAGAATAATCATGTGATATCTTCTTGTATTGTCTATTTTATGAGAGAGTAATAAACTTATGAAGCATTTGTAATCCATTGGTGTATATATCGATTTTTAAATAACGCCACTTTCATAAATAATAGTTTTAACACGTTGACTGCCATGTCAATTTCCACAATTCCATTTAATCGCTTTAAATCATTAAAAATAATTTGAATAAAAAGTCATCACTGAAAGGTGTAGAAAATGTAGGATTTCAAAAAACTTCTATTTCTTAGTTGAATTATGCAAAAAAAAACTCTTCAGTGGAGGTGAATTATGAGTTATTTTGTAGTTGGCAGTCAACGTGTTAATATAAAAACTCAACAGTATAAGTAGAGCTACTTTATACAATTCCAAAAAGATTAGCTGTTGCAACCAATATTCACAATGAGTGATTCGATCACTTAATCAGCAATTTTTCCACATTTTCAGTTTTGAGGCCTCCCATTTTTCACAACCTTTTAAAACAACTGTTAAATATCATTCATTTTGGATCAAATATTTTTTCGTTAATTCTTGATTCTAGGCCTCTTCTGTTTTAAATTTAGTTTTTTAATAATTTTTTGAAGAAAGATAAAATTTGAGGGTTCTTTAAGTATACATCAATATTTCAGCAAAAGGAAGTTATAAGGTGGGGGGGGGGTGGTTCAAAAGTTGTCTGGAAAATGATTATTTGACTAGTTTTCCTTCCCTACTCGCAAATACCTTCTGCATTTTTCTTACATTGGAAAATAAAATAAAGACATACGGTTAGTTTTAAGGTTAGGTTAGGTTATTTACCTTAAAATTAACTTTTTCACCATACATTCGTAAAGTATAAGTAACACACGATTTATTTTTTACATTTTTCAACCTAAAAAAACTATGTGAAGATGACGTTTTGGCGACCAAGAGCGGTTTCTTATTGGGAACGTGGCAATAAAACACAAAAGTGGACTAACTTTAATATATTTTCTGAGCTTTCGAATACTTATGCACGAGTATTAATCGTCTGGGACTGAAATTATGGTCAAATACAATATAAGAAATATGTATAAAAATAATAAAATTTCTACTTACAATAAATAATTAAGATTGTCGGTGGTTTTAAACCGTATTAATTCTTGTAAAAATTTTAAATTCATAAGTTTCAATAATCAATATTCAAATTGACGTTGATAGAAATTTTCATTAATTGAAATATTAATTCTGGTTACTATGGGTATTTTTATTCATTTTTAATTGGTTAGATTATGAGTGACGCTGAATTTTTATAGGTTAGATAAGGATAAGTTGTAGTAAATGATGTTCAATATTGATTAATCAATTCATAGATAACATTAAATTTCAATAGGCTAGTTCGTTATGAATGTACCTGAATATTTATTGGTTAGAATATCAATATATACAACATATTGAAACTTCAAGGTGATCAGAAGTGAGGAAGTTGAACTGCATAATTATAATTTTTTCTTAACAGTTCACCCTTCATATGTGCTCATACCAGTTCAAACAAGTTTAGTTCGAAAAGAAGTAGTGGCGATCTAACCACCATCAAATTGGGGAACCTAATATTCTTTGAATTAAGGCAATTCTGCAAATATTTTATCAACAACTTGGTTGAAGACCCTCCTTAAAGACCATCAGCATTCTTGGCTTCATAGGAGTGCGCTACAATTCGTGAGATAAGGATGTGTTAACTCGGGACGGGGATATTCCAGGTAAACGAAAAGGTAATCCGTACATAATACAACTCGTAATGAACACACTGTTTACACCAACGTTCACAATTACACTTTCGGACGCGCGTTTCGATAACCAAGTTATCGTCTTCAAAGACTGAATTGTTTGTAAACAATTTACAGTTCACTAGCAGAAGTGCAGAATTGTTTATCGAAACTTTTAAATCATTAAACATGTTTTAGAAACGATTAAAAAAATTGATTTCAATATTTACGCGTTTAGTGTCAAATTACTTAGAAAATAGGAAGTATAATAAGTTGCTGTCGGTAATTTGATCTTCTAATACGCAAATTAAATGGAAAGTATTAATAAAGTTTTTGTGTACTTTCATAGTAATATTCTGTTATTGAAAAAAAAATTAGTAAATAGTACTAGTGTGGATTTATTAGTCACTTGAAAGTGGTTTTGAATTTCAAGTGATTAAAAAAAGTCACAAAAAAAGTGTTTTCTTATTTAGTTTAATTTATAGCTATCGATTTTTCATCTTTTTTATATAGTATACAGGGTGTAAAATAGAAAACGTAACCAATTGTCATAAAGCTCCAACATTATATTTGAGAACGATTAAAGCGTCTTATATAATTATAAAAGAACCGGAGTCATTTATACGAGGATTTTGGACAAGAAATTATTTATTTTTCAACGTCATTTCCTTTTAGGTCTATATACTTTTCACAGTGATGCTCAATAAGTTACACTTTTGATAGTAAGAATCGTCAAGCTCCTCAAAATAGCCATCAACTGCCGACATCATTTCTTCATTGTTGGAAAAATTCTGGGAACGCATAATACTCGCTGTTGATAGTTTTTCTTTTTGAAGGTAGTTAATGGAAATTATCTCACGCGTATTCCAAAAAGCCGACACCATGACCTTGCCCGCAGATGGAATTGTCTATGCCTTCTTTGGAGCCAGTTCTCTCTTTTCAGTCCATTGTTTTAATTGTTCTTTGGTTTTAACTGTGAAGTGATGGACTCGTGGTTATAAAACAGCCCAAAAATTCGGCTTCATTTTTGTGGAACATTGCCAAAAACATCTTCACGACACTGTTTCTGTTCCATTGTGAACAAACACGGTACACATCTTGCGCACAGCTTTCTCGTGTCCAAATTTCCAGTTAATACTACATCTGATAGCTCGTGCATTTCCAGTCGACGATCAACTAGTACCGCTTTTTGAATTATCTTCAACATTTCTGGAGTCGTCACCTCATTTGGTCGTACGACCTCGTTTAAACTCTTTTTCCCAATATTTTATTGTTGATGACGAAGGTCAAGTCTCACCCGGAGTAGAATCTAGTTCAGCTTTTATAACGTTTACAAATCATTGAAAACGTTCACCATCAATAGCCGCCAAACACATACTAAACAACTTGCCGTCTTCAAACTTGAAACATATGCTGTTTAGATTGTGTCCTTTCTAGTACAATGATATTTGTCAAGCAACTACTGCCATCTCTAGGTCAAGCCATCCTCGTATAACGAAGACTAGTGTGTACTCTTTGACGAGTTCTTGACGCGATGATCCATAATCAAAATTAAAACAAAATTTAATGTTCTATAAGTTTTATAATAACCATGTTTTCTGTATAATAAGTTTTTTAAGGGATATTACCAGTAAATCGCAGAAATGCCCCTTTTGAGGTCCAGTGAGGGGGAACATCTAGAATAGTTATATTGGAATAGAAATTAACAATAGAGATGGGAAAACTGAAAACAATTAACAACTGAAAAAAAAACGAAACTATTTGGATTGGAAAATTTTGAAAGATATAATTCCTTACAACTGAACTGCTACTTCTTTTAAATGGCATACCTTTCGCCATTCGTCGTGAAATGATCTTACATGTTGGTAGTCTAGAACATTATTCCATAAATGTTCGGCATTTTTTGTATCAAACATACCCTGATAGATGGATAGGATGTCTAAGTTTATTTTTTGTCCACTCAAATCTTCAGACTTAACTTGTTTAAATTTTTATGTGCGCGGACCAAGAAAAGAATTTTTTTAAACGAATAGACCCACGACAAGAGATTATATGATTAAAAGAAATATTTCAACGGCAGACATTGAAAACGCTGTCCTCTCCACGAGTCAGCGACTGATTTCATGTATAGAAAATGATAAACGACATTTTGAACACCCAAGTCATCACTAATTACCCAGTTATCTGACTTGTTAAATGTTAGATTAGTAGTTTATTACATGGTTAATTTTCATTGCTAGTAATATGAAGAAATCACTCACGTCAAAATAATGAGAGCATTGAGTTGAAATTCTGCAGAAATATTTATGAATGTTGGATGTATGTCGAAAATGATCAGGACTCTGCTAGGTCTCGAGTATTGGAAATATGTCGCTTCAAAATTGCTCGAATATTGATGAAAACCATATACATGTTTAAAAAATCATACACGTCGAAATAATAGGAGCATTGAGCATTGGGCATTGAGCTAAAATTCGAGAGCAGTGCTTATGGAAGTTAGATGTATGTAGAATATTAATTTAGTTAATTTCTAAAAGACCTTTTTTGCTTATTTGTTTAGAGAAATTACAATGTATAACATACACGAAACAACGCCCTCTAGTATCCACGTTGTTAATTGAATTGTTTAGAATATATATATTTTGTTTTGTGGAACAAAATCTCTTTCAAATAATATATACTTAAGCTTTTGAAGCCGATCGTCGTTATTATAATATACAGGGTATCCCATAACGAGTTAAAACTATCTGTATATGGCAAAATACTTATAGTAAAATCATGAAAATTTCTACGTTTTTGTTTTTGACTGTAACTTTCTTATTTCAACCCTGTATATTATTACATTTTTGAAATCCACGTAGAATTTTATTATACTTTTGTCTGAAAACTTTATTCAAGAAACGCATACTTTTTGAGTTATTAATTGAAAAGATAAAGAAAAATACCTGCACTAAAAATTTACAGAAAACATTTAATATCTGGATAACGGTTAGGTTTAGGTATCGGAAAGTATACATAAATTTGCCTTATTTTTTACCCCTGAATGCATTAAAATAGAAAAAACCGGGCGGTTCTATTTAAAAAAATGAAGAAATTTGATATTTATGATGTTAAAACACTTTTTACAGACTGAAAATTCAAACTCAAAAAGTATGCATTTGTCGAAAAATGTTTTTAAACAAAAGTGTATTAAAATTTTACGTAGATTTCAAAGATGTATTAATATACAGGATGTTCTATTTGAAATAACAAAGTTACAGTCGACTTCCGTTTTCATGTTTTTACTAGTTTTAACTGTATACTGATACCCTGTATAAAATCTCACTTATTAACTAGAGGCTAGTCTCTTATGATTATAGTTTATTTGCTCTTTGGCAATGTGACTGAAAATTCATCTTAACAATGTAGATTATTGAATAATTATCAAACGAAGGTTAGTGATAAATTCTAATTAAAAAATGGTTTACTTCGATAACACATAAAATTTTTAAATATCCGGCCATCTTTGATAATATTTTAGTTAAAAAGATCGTATCCGAAAACCCAAACATTTTCATGATTTTACTATAAGTATTTTGCCATATACACATATTTTTAACTCGTCGTGGGACACCTTGTATAGTTGCTCAACCGGCACTAGTTGTAATACGATTTCAACTAACAAGCAAATTTTGATTGAATATCACAAATCCTAGATCCTAAACAAGTCCTACCTCAATTCCTCAAAGATGTGTAACTTTACTTTAAGCAATCGGACAGAATAAAAATAAAAATCGATTTATTCCATGAGTAAATTGATGGCAAAATAATTAATTTGTTCCATAATTTACCGGTACAAAAAAGAACGGAACCCATCAATTTCATATTATAAAATCTCATCATGCAACGCTAAAAACTACGAAATTATTTTCAGCTCTTGCTAAAAAAAATTAGAAATTTTCATAGTGTTTAGTGAAAAAAAAAATAACATACAAGATACGGCGTTCATCGTAGTTAACAATGTTGGTTTTCTGTAAATCGCATCAAGCACTTGACGTGTGATTGCCACTACTTGACAGATCAGTCAAACGTCGGACGTTGATTAATATTTGAACGCTGCAGGATGTTTTTATTCATACGCTTGTTTATATATAACGAACGCTTGGCATTTATGAACTAGGTTCATATTTAACATGCTATAAAGACGTTCGAAGCGAGAAAATTCATCAATTTGATTAAGATTGATGTGTTTATAATTTTTTTATTCAATTTAAAATGTAAATGTTTTTATAAATCCTCAATTTGTTGCCACTCAAATTAATTTATTCGCTACTAATCTAACAAATTCAAAACTAGTATTTATATATAAAAAAAGTAATGCCAATTTAAGGTAATCATTTCAAAAGTCATGAAACTTTCCACAATAAATCCTTTATACAGAGTGTTCCGGGTTGCAAAAAAATTTTAAGTGAGTAGATCACGTGAAAATAATAATGTGTCATAAAAAAAATTCTCACACAACCCCTCGTTTCTGAGTTATAGGCATTTAAAGCTGCAATATCAGAACATATATTTGAGTATATTTTCTAAATTATACATTCGAACATTATGAATTTTTGATGGATGATTACGTATGTCCATATGGTGTCTTTGACAAAATAAATAATTCTACACTACTATCTGATAGACAGGGACGGCTTATGGTATCTTACTAGTTTTCATTTTTTTTATTCCCATGTTTTTTTTCATAAATTCGCCGTAAAAACGAAAATTTAAAAAAAAATTCATCGATATCGGATGATTTTTTGATTTTCAGGAGCCAATAAACGACGGGACCGCGAAAGTATAAAATTACCGACGTAGATTCTACAAAGTTGGAGAACAGAAAACGAATCATTCTCCACTGTGACTCAAGAATGTCGATTTGACGTTTCTTATACATCTTTGAAAAACTCCTTATTTTTTAAGTCACTCTCAAATTGTTAGATTAGTGGAATATACACTGATAATAATTTTTTTTTACTAATTTTATCTTGTATCCTTGACGGCGGCCTTACATATGTGACGTATATTTGGTGAAGGTACTTAACCGGGTAGGAGGTATTCCCCTATATACTAATCTGCCGTCCTTCAGTAAATCTCCGCTTGGGCACCCATACTATAAGAGTTTCACAAATTTTCAGCTAACCAAAGACACAAACTTTCCAATAAAGTGTTTATTGATGCTACAATTGGTTTAGCTGAAAATTTAGATCCATGAATTTTTGGTAAACAAAATAATTTGCAAGAAAAACGTTATAATTTGTTGGTTTCTTTGTTAATTTAACCTCCGATTAGTTTATTAGTTTCTTTTGATATTCCTACTGCTAGCAGAGCCGTATGAAGAATCACGAAGATTCACCAACAATGACGAAAAAGCAAAATCCTATCAAGAAAGATGTACGCAGTTTTCATTCGTAAAACAAGATTATCCAAATCTATTAAGCTTGAAGATAAACGTGCAGTTACAGCAAACTCGTATACCACAAGATGTTTAGTAAGAATCAATATTCGCATAATAATATGAATCTGTCGTAAAATTTGTAACAGTCACTGTGCATCCACCCTATTCGCCTCATTTGACAATGTGTGATTTTTAGTTTTCTTTTTTTCTTTTACCTAAAAAAACATTTACGTGGTCGAAGATTCACGATGGAAATTTTTTTAAAAGCAATCAGTTTAAGCTTTCTAAGTTATGGAAACTTTTTTTTTCTTCCTTTCAAATATATAACGCGCCCTCGTATCATTATTTGTTTATTAAAAAGAAAGAAAGAAAAACTAACTTCAGATTGGTGCAACGTATCACAAAAAAATATCTTCTAAAATGTTAACGAAACAACACTGTTAATTTCTTACGGTTTCCAACAATAAATTCGAGTACCTGTTTGTCGACTTCAATATCGATACAAAGTACGTTTGCCTTTTCCAAGTTCAAGGTGATTCTAGAGATTTCGTAATGAACTTCTAAATTCTTGATATTTTATAATCCATAAACAAAGAGAAGGTGCACAGTTAAATGAAGAACAGCGATTGTTGTACAAATAGATAATGTTACTAATTTAGTTGAGTGATAGCTAACAAACATTGTAATAATGAAAGTAGATATGAAAGAGAAAAGATGCAGAATTTAACTTTCAGATGCTACTAATATATAATACGTTTACCAGATATGATAATTCCACGAATAAATACTCCTCTTTCAAAGGAACAGAAGTTTTTTAACAAATCAACTAACCTTTATCAAAACATATTCGATTTTTGTAGTAAAAACTATAAACAAGTTAGAAAAACAAAAAATGTTTTTCATATAGAATCTGTTGAGAATCTAAAGAAAATATTTCGAAAGTTTCATGGGAAATTTGTGATTCAATAAGCAAATAAAGATGGCGACAAAGTTGGTATGTAGAGAACTGAACTTATCCACCTCTTTATGCCCTTATTGAGTTGCATCTTCGATATGCCCTTTCCTTCTGGAGTACGTGGACTCAATTTGAGCGAATCTTCAAACTACAAAAGAGAGCTATTGGATATTCACTTGGACTAAGCAGCAGGGCTCACTGCAGGGACTTCTTTGAAAGGTAAAAAATTCTGACCCTTCCTTCCTTATTTCTCTTTGCCTAATTCGTAAGTACGCTTCTCCAATCTCAGAAAGGTCCTTGCACGGCTATACCGACCTACTCTATATTCAGAATTAGTTAAGGGCTCAATATTTTACAAACCAAAAAAAATGCACAATCATTTTTTCCCGCATTCCGCAATAATTTTATGGAACTAAGATACCATTTTTTTAATGATGAAAATTTTTCAAAGTTAATTTTTAATATTGTACACTCGATTACAATCAGTGATTTTAGGTATGTTTTTGTTCATAGAACTTTAATGATTACTTAACAAAAAAAGGTACAAATGATTATATGTGAGAAAAAATAAATTTTAAGAGAAATTGTTATTATTTTTAATTGTAAAAACACAAAAGAACATTTTTGTACACATTTTTTGTTCAATTTGTTCATTTTTTGTGTAGATTATGACAAAAAAAATATAACAACTTCATTTGATTATTTGGAAAAAAGTTATACGTGAATGAGTTAATTTTCATTAACATTTAAAGCCGTCAAACCAATATAAGTTTTCATTTTTTTATTTCCATCATTTTTTTCTTAAATCCACCGTAGAAACGAAAATTTAAAAAAAATTAATCGAAATCTGATGATTTTTCGATTTTCTAGAGGGGACCGCGAAAATATAAAATTACTTCTACGTTTTAAGCCAGTAGACAACTTTTGGTTGCTACTTATAGCTAGTTAAAACTAAAAGATAGCTACGAGGGTTGCTTCTTAAGTGTTAAATATGGCAACACTGATGTGAAAGTACACATGAAGCAACATCTCGCGTCAACGTGTTATGCTTATTTTCCGAGTTTAATTGTGGTTGTACTTTGCTACAGGATGAATTTCATGAAGGTAGTCCAAAATTGACTGTTGTACCAGAAAACATCGATCCTGGGCGTAAACTGATAACTGAGATTGAGGCATACTTGAGCATTAGTTCCACTCGCAAATATTCAATATGTTCATGATGGATACCGCATAATTTGACAATAGCTCAAAAAAATATAAGCGAAATCTAACAAATGTCGACTAAAAGGTACACCAGCATTTGTTTGCCAGAATTGTTCGAAAAAATCGATGACCAAATGATTTCTTCTAATAGCCACAGATCAAAAATAAATTGAGACGTTTTTCTACACCTGAAGAAACGGTAAATGCGTTCAAATCACAAATTTCGGAGGTACTTCAATCGGAAGGAAAAAATGCTTCCATAATTGGTTCAAACGCATGCAAAAGTTCTTAAAGGAGATAGAGTTGGAAAACAATTAAGTCATATGCAATTATAAATATTTGTTTATCTCAAAACTTAATTAGCAACCCTCGTATCTTACAATTTAACTAAATGATGAAAATTATCCTGTTGACGATAAACTTAACTTCCAATACTCAGTATAAGGATTTATTTCACAGATAAACTCATTCATAAGAATCATATCTTCAATAAATTTCACTCATACAGCATAAAAGAACTAGTGGGGTATGACATACCCCACGATTCTAACGATGAACGAATTTATCACCACACTAACGGCCGTTCAATTTAAAGATCTTTGTATCTAGTTATTTACCGGCTCAGTGACTACGCTATTGAGTTTGTCAACAACATCTATTATAGCTTATAATCAGCTTTGTAAAAATATTAAACATTGTGCATATTCAAGTATTTGACTAACGATTATAATTTATTTTTATAACGAGTAATTTCTGCTTTACTTAAATAAACATTTATTCTCATTTTGATAGATAAATATATTTAATTAACAACGTAGTAATTATATCAAGAATATATATTTGTATAGATTAATATATCCGTTATCTATTATCGTGTTTGTGTGAAGTGATTCAAATTTCGAGGACTACAAATTAAATTTTTTGCTTCATTTTCTCAGTTCATTCGTCCTTTATTATTTGTTTCATATAATCAGCAGCGACTAAATTGAGGAATCCATTTTTTAAACTAAATTAGGTTCACCTATTTTAGCTTTACATTTGGTTATTGATGTAATTAATTCAAATAATGATAACAATCTTTAAGGAAAAAACACTGTTGATCGGAACCCAAAATAGAGAATAACCTAATTAAAAATCACGATGATATTTTGAGAATTGAGATCTGTGAACAAGATCAGAATAATTTCAGATAAACCTGAAAATAAACCTTAAAATTTTAGAATCTTACTTTAAAAAAATTCAATTGGAAATGATTACCAGTAAAACTGGAAAAATTATTTATAAAAATGAATAGATTTGTAGTTGTTCTCGTCGAATTCCTCAGCTGATTAGATGCCATTCTTAATTGAATTCCGAAGCATACCTTAGTACAATTTCTGAACATAATTAAGTTAATTCACTGTTTTTCTTCTTCCTATATTGTAAACAATTGCTGAAGGAGTCGTTAAATTAGACGAGCGCAGTGAGGAAAGACATTGTCGTGGATCTCACGGCTGTAGAGGGTTCGTTTGAGTATTTCTATGCATTCATTGTTGTGATTGTCATAGTTAATCCATGTCTCATTACCTGTCACAATGGATTCCAAAAAATCTTCTTCATCAGTATTGTAATTGTCAAGAAATTCCAAAGCTGCACTCATTCGAGTTTTATGGTTAGTCAGTCAACTTCCTTGGAAATTTTCTGTATCGCAACTGTTCAGTTACGAAATAGTACAAGGCTGTTCTTGAAACTTTCGAAAATTGCCTCGATAACTTACTTACTTGATAAATTCACTGAACAATGTCGTCTGCAGCGAAGACGCTCTTGATATTTTAGCTTTTTTTGGTCGCTCCGACAACCCAAAATTCAAAATTATAAGGATTTCAGCTTTTTCAAGTTTCTACAAAAATCATTGATTTGAGATGAGAGTACTAACAAAGTCCCCTTAATTTAAAGCGTATAATCCAATGGAAAAGAGACAAATAGGGGTTGCCATTTGAAAAATTAAGTTTTTAGATAGCAAAATTCGGCACCATTTTCTGAACACCCTGTATAAATTTTTGTCAAGGTTTTCACAGATTTTGGAAACTGTAAGTGTCTTTTGTCCAAATTCCAAAAATTTTAAACCTGACTCACTTAAACTTAGAAATATAATTTTTTTAGTGGAGGGCTGCACGTGTAAAAAAATTTCGAAAATGTGAAATAATTAAAAAATGGTGCCTTTTATAAAGTTATGTTTAAATTTCAAGTAGATTCCAAAAATTTAATAAAAACTATAGCATTCCGTTTAAAATAACGAAGTTTGGATCCACTTCTGGCATAACCGGAAGTTCCAGAGAACTGGAATTATTTTAGCTACAACGAGCATTTCAGAAAACCCATGCAAGCAAATTTTCAGTACACTAGTCGCAGTACTTTCCCATGTACATATCGATTCAGCTCGTCGTAAAGGACCCTGTACACTACGACGGTTCGATACGGAATCCTGTAAAATTAAATGATGTTTAAGTTCATTTGAAATTTTGCTTAATAAATCAAATATTGAAAAAGTTATGTTCAATACTACTTGGGGTACGAACCGTGTAACTAGCGTCCTCTATGAGAATAAGACATAAAAACAAATTCATTGGATGTATCAGCTTCTCAAACATATATAACATATTTCAGCACGAAAATCGATATAATCAACTATAATTAGAAAAAAACGACAAATCCTTCACAACATTGTTTTTTTTTTGGAAACAAAGCAAAACATGTAAAATACTCTTCCACGAACCGCCACTGGTTAATATCTCATTCCACAGCAATATCCCAATGGTTATAAATCATCTTGTATATTATAAAAATTACAGAAAATCCTAATGATGGGTATAACACAATTATTCACTTAATTAATGTTAATTCGGAAAAAATTATCATAAAAAAATGATTATTCCACGCATAATAGTTAGAAGTTTTACTTTCTTACGGTTTATATAGTTCAAAGGAACGAAAGTAAATGTCGGTGCGTTCTTAGTACGAGTACTACTTCATATCCCATTCTAAACAGTACTTTCGTAGGGTATCCCTACTCCATTTTACGTTAGAATTGTAGAATCATCAATCTTTCCTATCTATCGAATAAATCCTCCACCGCATATCTGCTTTTGTTTATCTCTACCTGTCTACAGTCGCGCCGTGGTACTGTCGACAACAGTACTGTCAGAGTACCGTAGGAATTACGACTTGTTGGTGATGGTATTGTGAATTAGATCGACGTGTATGAATGTGTATGCAAAAAAATATATCAAATTAATTGGTACCTGGAATTAGGTTCTTGTTTGTTAATAATAATGATAGATTAGTGTTGAGTTGGAAGTCTATTTTTTACGTGCCGATGTTTTTGACTTTTACATTATGAGTGCGGAATCTGAAAATACCAATACTTTGAATTCAATGGATTTCTGGGATTATACCATAGAGCTGGAGTGCTTGCAAGGAAATCAAGGTTGGATTATTTAACGTTCTAACTAATTATATTTCTATTAAACTCGTATTATTCATATTTTTCAAAACATTTTAGTAGCTCGGAATATATTCTTATCGTTAATAAAGTTTATAATTTATTTTGTGATAATTTTAAAATTATGTACATATTTACACTTGTATTTAATTTTCCATTAAAAAATACAGCACTGGGAAAGTAATTTTATTTAGTGGTGGGTTCAGGCTTATATGAAAATGCAAGGATGAGGCATTGGCTAAAATTTCATATACTGAATAACTTTTTTGGATAATTACAGTAATTTCTCGAAAATTTGGTAACTTTTTATATAATTTTCAAACTTCTAGTAATTTTTTAACCACTAAGTAACTTTCTGATAATTTCTGGGAAATTGAAAAATATATGCATATTTTAATAACTTCCCGGTAAATAGAACTAATTTTTAAAAAATTGGATAACGGCCCCACGTTCTTTTTTGGGAAATTTGGTCAATTTATTAAGAGTTCCATGTTTTTTTGCTCATTCAATTAGTTTTTGTATTAGTCTTGATTTTGAGCTCTTTTCCAAAATGAATTTATATTTCAATTTTATGGAAAATTTTAACATTCTGCATCTTTCAAGGAAACATGGATTATATTTTGGTAACGTTTTAATATATTTTTTAAATGTTAAAAAATGCTAATCAATAATTTTTAAATTTCATAGTTTTCTGAAAAATTTTTGAAAGCTGAATGATTTTTCTGAAGAAAGCGATTAATACTTTGAAATATCGATTACTTTCTCAATGATTTTTTAAACTTTTATCAATTTCTTAGAAATCTTGAATATCTATTTTTTAGAATTCTGTGACTTATTTTTTGAAAATTAAGGTTGAATAAAATTTTCTAAAAATTTAATATCTCTCTTTGGTTACATTCTTTCCATGAAATTCTGATTATATTTTGGAAATTCGATAGTATTTCTAACTATTTTTTCTTCATTTCAAAAAATACTCAAAAATTAGAAAATTCCTAAACTGCCGAATAAATTTCTGTTCTTTTTTCTGCAAAAATCGATTATTATTTCAAATTTCCAATCACGTTCCCAATGGTTTTTGGAACAAAGAACAATTTCTCAAAAATTCACTAGAGTTTTCGATAAATTTTGGAAATATATGCAAAATTTATCAAAAATTTGTTAATGATCTAGTTCTCTCTCAAACATTTGAGCAATTTGTCAAAATTTGATAACGTCATCATTCATTTTTCAAACTTTATCTCAAATTGGGCTTGTTATGAAGATTTCTCGGAAATTTTAGTTGATTTTCTCTACTCTCTTGTTATCACAGTGTGAATCTTTTTGAGGCTTTGCTATAATTTTTCGAAAATCTTTAGTTCACTGCATCCTCCATGAAATTCAGTATATTTTTAGATTATTTTGAAGTTTTTCGAAAATTTAGTAGCATTTTCCATCTCTCTATGAAATTCGCGTTATATTTTGGAAACATCTTAGTATTTTTTTTCCAATTTTAAGAATTGCTACAAAAATTTCTAAATTCTATAGTTTTCTGAAAAATTTAGGGTATTTTGAAAAACTGGATAATTTAAAAAAAAGTGATTAATACTTTGAAATATCACTTTCTCAATGATTTTTGAAACTTTTAGCAATTTATTTAAACTTTTGAATAATTCAAAAAGTTTTTTGAAAAAAAAGTAAATAATCTCTGTATATTTTTGGTAAACTCAAGAGATTTTGGAAAGCTGAATGATTTCTTGTTTGTTTTTTCTGAACACACCGAAGAATATTTTGGATTTTCTCATTGGTTTTTGAGCATTTTCCCGCAAATTTATTTAGATCCTCAATGACATTCTGAATCTTTTTTGGAAATAGGTAATAGGAGAGCCTCCTCCATACTTCTAGGACAGAGTTTTATAATGGATATATCATAACATTTTTAATCTTTTTTTTAAAAATTTTTGCAAATTCTGGAAAATGAATGTATATAACTTTTTGCATCGTTTTTGGCAATTTGAATTATTTTTCAAAAATTTTGTAACATTCGGCAACTTTTTGGAAAATTCAAGTTATATTTCGGAAGTTTAACGATTTGTTAATACTCATTCATTTTAGAAACTAAAATTATGTAACGTTTTGCAAATATGTATGTTTTTCTAAAAGTTTGTGAAATTCTAAATACTTTTTGAAAACTGACGAGAGTTTTCGTAGCTTTCTGTACCTTTCTGGGAAATTAAGATTATATTTTGAAAATTTTGTAGCATTTCTAATCTTTTTTTGTAAATTTTTGTTAAATTCTCAAAAATGAATTTTTATTTGGGTGATTAAGGATTTTCTGGCATTGTTTAAGAAAATTGAGTGGAATGTCCAAGCTTCGTTGGCATTTTACATCTATATTTCTATAAAATCTGAATCTTCCTTGCAAATCTGAAAATTTTTCGAATTATAATAAAATTAGGTGAGTTTTTCTAAACTTTGGTAATATTCTGAACCTTTCTAAAAAGTATGACCAATTTTGACGTTAACGATACATTTTGAAAATGTTTTTTTTTGGTCATTCAATAATGTCTATCTAACCTTATTGTCTGCACATTTTTTGTGGAAACTTTTTGAAATTTGACTATTTTTTGCGTCCTTATGGAAATTTCGAAAAATATTTCCAAAATTTTGTAATATTCTGGAAGTTTTTTTGTAATTTGGTATCGCTTCAAATATTTCCTTGAATCTGCAAACAATCTTTCTCAAATTTGGTAATGCTCCGGTAATCTGAGGAATTTCTTCATTATCGTGGTACTTTATCAAAAATTAATGTTTAACTGATTAATTTGATGAATCTTTCTGAAAGTTTTGTCTTTTTTTAAAAATTTTCTCTGAGGATTGAAGCAATTTGTCTGTGGCTATGCATCTATTAACATTTTTTGAACATTAGAATAATATTCGCGAGAAATTTCCGGAATGTCTATTTTCTAGAAATTAAGGAAATTTCTCGAATATTGACATCAATTGACAAGGTTTTGTATGTTTTTTAATGATTTGAGCAGTTTTAATTTGCTATCTTTCTACATGGTTTCTTGCATTACCAGCAAAATTTTCTAAAATTTCTCTGGAATTTTTTCAATAACTTTATGGTTTAGCATTTTCTCAAAAATAACAATAATTTCCAAAAAACTGTTAACCTCAGGATCCTTTTTCCGGAAATTTTCAATTAATTGTCAACTTTCTTCTATCTTTCTGTAGAATTTGGTATGTTGCTCTAGTTTGGTATTGTTTTGTATGTTTTTTTAACGATTCGAAAAGTTTCTCTGTATTTTCAATAAATTTTTCTGAAATTTAGTAAAGCTCTGGTGTAAATTTAACTAATTTCTCGAACATTGTGTAACCTTAAGGAAAATTTGATTCATCCGTTGATTGATGAATTTCAAGTTTCAACCTAACCTAACCAAAAATTTAGGATGTTTTGAAAATTCTTCCTGGAAAATCTAGCAATTCTTAGGAAGCTGTGTATTTAAAATTGTTATTATTATGATACTTTCCTCGAAAATTGGACCATTTTTGTTAAATTTTTGACGTTGTCGATTTCACACAATATTGTTAATTTCTTAAAATTTGCTTTTCAATCTTTTCGGCAGTTGTTTCAGTTGTTCGAAAAAATTTCAGTTGATTATCAAATAGAATCAGTTTTTATGATAATACGAGTAGTTTTACTATCAATAAGTATAATTTCGCAAATATGTTCATGAGATTGAAGAAAATAATAGAAAATGTATCTGTCCATGTGAAACTAAATCAATCATTTCAAACTCTTTGAAGTCAGTTTCTGCAGCTAAAACTTATGTTAATATCAGAGTTTAAGAATATATTAACGATTTATGCTATTGACTCATTATTATATTCATAATTTATCAAAGAAAGTGTTATTAAATTTAAATTTATATCAATCTAAATAGCATATATGCCGCTTTTTGTACTCAATTTCTCTTTTTAAAAATCATAAGACAAGTTATTTATTTACAGAAAATCATTATCAAATCGAATCAATTTATTTAAAAATTTTCTATAGAAATAAGTTATATAATTAAAAATTATTTAAATTATTTTGGGCACTTTCAGACTCTTATGACATAAAAATTTATCACCGTTTTTTATAAATCATAGATCAAAATATAGTACAGTGAACCAAGCAAATCATCTCGCAATTTTAAAGACCTACATGGATTAGTTTGAAATTTTGATAGAAACTCAAAAATGATGCAAATAACAAACCTGCCAATGTATGCTTTTACCTCAGGAGTGAATACCACCCTTACTTGTAGGTGGAAATTAAAAATTTCAAAATAACATAAAGAATCGATGGAGAATTAATTTTTATGAAGAAAATGTGAAATGAAATTTTTTATTTAACTAAATAATTTCTGAGTTATTCGCGATTGAAAATTAAAATAAATTATGTTTTTTCACATTTTTTCACGAAAAATTCGAAAATCACGTATTTTCTCGAAAAAATTATTGTTATCAAAATTAAAGCTTATAAAAAACAAAGAAATTAGTCAGCTTAAATTAAATTTTTTAAATACTATTCAGCAACTTATGAGTCATTGAAAGCCAATTTTTTCTTTTTGGTAAATTTATGCAGAGGTTTCAGCTCAAATAACGGAAAAGCGATCAATTTTTCATAAAAAATTGTGATGAACATTTTTAAAGTACTTTTTCAGACCTTTAAAATGAGCTTTTATAAAACCGTTTGGCATGCAAATTAAGCGAGTTATGACGAAAATAAGTTAAATGGAATTTAAAAATTGAATGGTTTGGAATTTTTTCAAAAAATCTCAGACACTATTGGATCACCGAAAGAATTTTTTATAACTAAAATTTAGGTTTAATTTTATTGAACATTTTTCTTTTTCTTTTTTTTAAACTCACATAGCTTGAAAAGTAAACGAGATATGAGCGCTTAAAGTATTGATTTTATTTGTAAGGGAGAGTCTTTTTTACCCTTTAACATCAAAATTATTCGAAGTAAAAGGCCTAGAAGGCTAGAAATTTCCTACAAAATGATGTATGAATGAATGCAAAAAGCTTCAAAGGAAGCCGAGTTATTATTAAAAAACCGAATACATTTTTCTAGAGATAATGCTCGAAAATCATGAAACGTCTAAGTTTTGATCTTTTTTTTTTAACCAAAGGTGCTCGGTTTTTTAAGACTGTAATACGTTAGTATCAAATTTAGTTTTTAGTAGAAAACATTCCTGTTTTTTATTTCTAAAAATGTAATTAATTACATTTCATCGCGAAAGTGAAGTTAGTTGAATTACGTATTAAGTACATTAACATTCGATTTATAATTTCAATCTATGATTTTGATTGAATTTTGATAATATAGAATCATTAATGAATTTTTAACAATATAAAGTCGAATTTAATTTATTTAACTGATGTATTGAGATAGAAGAAAGTTTGAGAATTAATTTTTATATTGTGTTATTATTTTTGTACTCATTTGTCTTATGTTTATAACTACTTCTGATAGTGGTAAGGTTCGTCGACTGTTTAATGTTATTGCCTCCAAGAGATGCAATTAGTGAATAACTACATCAAGAAATAATAATTTGGTAGTTTACGTGAGTATATTTAATAGTCCAAGAAAATGGGCCTTCAAATGCTTATTCTGAGTAGACTTCTGAATATTCAATATATTATGGTGAATTCACCATACAAAATGACTGCTGTGGGCAAACAATTTGGTTTGTTTTCGAATCCAGACTCTCCACGAGGCTAGACACGAACCTGAGTTCGAGAGTGTGAACGGTGTCCTCTCGCCTTTCTGTCGCTCTTCTTCGTCTTTACCATTAGACGGTTCACTCATTCGTCGAGAATGGAACCTAACCACATTTTTCGAAGTTTACATCGACGATATCATAAATAAATAAATTATAACGAGTAAGTCATGAACAAAAATAACACAAAGTGTTATAATGTGACAAGTAAAGTGATTAACTCTTGATAATCGTAGTGATATTATTTTTGATGATTATCAATGATGATTATTATTATGTTGACAAAAATTGATGATATATTCTTTTCTTTTACTGACAATTACAGATAAAGTACTCATAGCAGACTATATGCGAGTAATGGTCATTAATCATTCGGATGCAATATATTTGCATCGTTCGCTTTGTTCCTGGTGCAAAAATCAAGGCTATAAGTAATAGCATTCATTATTCGCTAGTAGAATAATATACTATATAATCACATTTCATAAATATTTTCAACCTTTTTTTGGTAACAATCGCAATTTTCTGTGAGCCACCTCAACTTTGTAAATATCAGAAATAGCAGAAAACTTTTCATGTACAGTTTCTTTTCTAGCGTTCACTATTCTCAGTTGTTCAAAATAGGGTACTTGCTTTTGAGAAAACAATAGTTTTGGATAGTTTATATACAACTTTTATTATCTTTGTTTTTACCTCTTTAGTCAATATTTTTAGAGAAAAAAATTATTGAAAATTCAAAAATTTTGTGGGTAGTTTAAACATTTTAGTAATGCCGCCATATTGCATGACGTCATAGGTATAAAATAAGCACTGAACATATGATACAGATAGATACGACAGTTATTTTTTCGGTTATTCTAAAATAAACGTTATTACTAAGCGTTGATTAATCTGAAAAATAATATATAAATTGTGTTTTGTGCCCCTACTAGAATACCTGATAAACTTTTTTTATGATGCCAAGAAATTCGAACATACAACAAAAATGGTTTGAAAGTCGTTTTGACGATCCTGTGAGATTATTTTAAAGTGAATAAGATAACTTATTTTAATATTTTATAGTAACTAAGTTTATCACGCTTTTTATTTTTAATGTAATTATGTAATAATCTAAGAACATAACCTATAAAAGGTATTCTTTATTCTTATATATAGAAAAATGTTATATTTTTACGTAACTAATAAATAAAAACTATATTATAACAACACACGCTACGTTGCCGGCAACGATAACCTCGTGATCATCAAGCAGACAACTACTAAATGTTTTTATTAAACCTATCACGTCACAATTGAAAACAAATGACAATCGTTTCTTTAATTAGTTGAAAATTTTTGCGATTTTCAATTAAATATTTATTTCTGACCTAATTTCATATCAAGAACTAATAAAATAAAAAGAAAAAAAAATTAAATTCCGAAAAAAACTCGTTTTATTGATTTTTTCATTTTTAATCCGGAAATAATACCAAAACATTCTTGACAGATTTATTTTAAACATTTATATTGAATATTCGGGAATTCACTTAAAATTCGCATTTGAGAACCTGTTTCTTACACTATAATTGTTGATGTTGATCAACAAAATTTTAATAATCATGTTCAAAGGATATTTCATCCGTTACATGGATGCAACGAATTTGCAGACAGATTTGAGGACTGATACAATGGTTGTGTAACAAATTAACAACTCTAATCAGGTGCGCTACAACTTGTGACGTTTTTAATGCGTTAAGATAAGGATACGCCTACTCGGGACGGGGATATTTCAGGTAAACGAAAAGGTAGTCGGAGTACATAGTGACGGATTCATATTACCTGGAATTTAGTACCTAATCCACTTTGTAAAGCTGGAAAATCTAAAAATTAAAACTTAGAAATTCTAAATTCTTACCCTACACTTGCATTTGGTTGAAATTCTACCACCAATGTAGCCACCACCCTATGTCAAATTAAAATAATAAATTCGTTGCTGCGTTCTTCATTCTTCAAGCAGATAACGTCGCGTCGTGTGGGTGTTTGTGATAAGGTAAAAATGTCATTAATAATTGATTTTGTGCTATGTCTGCAGGGAAACGAATTTTTTGTAATTATTGATTTCAAATTTAAAAAACAAAGATTACAATTATGTGGAAAAATTCTTTGTTGCTGCTCATTCAAAAGGATTTGTTTTTTTATTTTCAGAAAGCGACTACAACTAAGTCATATTTCTTACTGTAAATATATATTTTATTTTTTTTTCACTTTATAATACAATAAATAACTTGATTGATATTATTTCTGTTACATCATTATTGCAGTCCGTCCGGCCTTTCTCCCGGCCGATTTCCTTCATATTTTTTGACTTATTTGTGCCTAGACTTATCACCAAGCATTCAAAATCACTCAACATATGCCCTCTTTAAGTTATATTCAAACATGACTCTTTTCCGATGTTTTTATAGGTTTCTTATCTCATATCTCGAGTTCTAATTGAGTAAGTAAATCGGGCTCTTTCATTTGAGATCTAATATGAGTGAATTGGTTAAGTCTGTAAGTAATAAACTTGACTTTCCGTTTGAGGTAGCAAATTCGATTCATAACCGTTAACCTAAAATTTTGTTATTCTTTTCGACGTGTGTACTGCTTATTATTTTCGAGATATTTTTGTGGTTTTGTTTGTAAACCCGTATTTAAGGACGTTATTATGGAAAATTACGAGAAAACACACAAAGCCAAAAAACCATCATGAACAGAAACAGAATAACCTCAACATCTCGCTCTAACCTTATACGTCGAAATCGCGTGACAAACGTAAACAGATGTGATTGGATCTTTTGTATTGCTAGAATTCGTGTTGAAAGTCACCAACGGTAGACCGATATGCAAACGACAACGTCAAACGGCAACTATCAATGGTCTTATACATTTCAATGTTTTTAATAACAGCGAAAGTCAACGGCAAACGGAAAGTCAAGTTTATGAATCGATCTTTAAGCGCGGAGATCCAGCTTGATTGTTGATTTTTTGACTGTGCATTGATACTTTTTGTATCACACGACGACAAAAGTGTTGATTGATTCTAAGATGAAGCTAAATTGCCGAACAATCACAAACGTGTGAATCTAATTGTGTTTTAGCAACAAACATGGCGGAAATATTTGACATAAAAATTGCAGCCTCCTTATCGCCTAATCGCCTAATATGGATGGCGGCGGAGATGCAATCACACAATTGATTGATGGAATTGAACTCTATAGCGAAATGTTAGACGATGATGGTAAAGCGATGCCTACCAAGCATATTCTTAAGGTTGAATCAACGCGTCTGGAATCATCTTACTACCTCACAAGGGCCATCATTGCGACATGAAAGTACCCAAAAACATTGAAGATTATGGAAGAAATGTCGAAAAACTTTGATTTAACCTAATCTTAATCTCAAAATAGTAATTCCTTACCAATTCTTAACTCGTTTAATTGAAAACAAAGCTATAAATGCTTTAGCTGGGCTTAGCTTATTCTCATTATTTATCTATACCACACTTTGTGAACAGACGATCTTCGTACATAAAATAAATTAGCGGTTTAATTGAAATATGGAATTCAGAAAATTCGTACGCCATAAAAATAATTTAATTTACGAAATTTGTCTATTACTATTTTGCGTTATATAAACAAATTGTACCGGGTTTCGCAAGAATATTATTTATACTACTAGAGACTCCAGTGCGGGTTTATTACAAAATTATTACTACATACTAAAGGAAATTGGTAACGGCAATGGTATGAAGTTATTTAGTATAAGTGGGGTTAATAATCCAATCAACTGAAGTGTGCAACAAAAGCATTAATTAAAATTCTTTTTCTCCCTTTTGAGAAAGTTTAATAAAAATGTGGGATGAATTAGAATCATAAATATATTAGAACAATTCGATTTTCAAATAGTAACAGGCTGGTGATAAAAATATTTTTTGGAACTTATGATTATGATCTGAATGTTAGAAAATTAACCAGGATCATGTTCATTGTTGTTCGGTATATGATCCAGTTAATCGGGTCGTATGAAAGGATCAATTCTACCGTGGAGAACCGGTGGATCAGCTATTAGGAAAATTAAACATTATGATTAAAATCAAACACGATTTTCGGAACAGGATCCACAAGTTAATAGAAAATCTACCTGACCTCAGATCATTGTTTCGAAGAAGTCCTAAAATCATAGGTAAGGTGACATACGAGATTCAGCAATGGAGATGTATCAGAGAAAGCAATGCCCAACTAATCCAAAGATTTCAAAATAAAGTGCTGAAGGTCATCATTGAGGTACCCTGGTATTTTCGAAATACAATGGAAGGTGGGTAATCACTCAATGTGCCAAGAGTCATGAACAACGGCTCTCAAAACACGTGAACATTAAGGCAATCCAGTTCCTCAACAACACCAGACTAGAGATAAGAATGAAGATGATAAAACTTTTTGAGTTAGTGTTTGGGTTAATTGTAATACAATTCAAAGAGCTTCCACTTAGTAAGACCGTCAGTTTTGAAACATTTACATCAATTTAGGATAGAATAGAATTGCCAAGGTTATGGAAAAAGTCATTAACCAGCAAATCGAGAGTACATCCACCAAAACGGCTTTCGTATGTATAGATCAATCAGGGATCTCCTGTCAACAATGTATAAACTGAAGCTGTAAAAACTCTAAGGAATCCCAAGGAATCTCTAGTTTTCTTAGAGATCGATCCATTTTAGTCTTCATCTATGGACACACCTTAAAAGAGTTCGTGGTAAACACTGGTTTTCTCCAGAAATACATATTGCTCACAAAAAAGCTAGCGCTGCAGCTCTAGATATTTGATCATACTAGAATAGTCATGGATCGTAAATAGCTAAACTTCACAAAAACTTGAAGATCTCTGTAAGACGGAAAAACTGTACACCTCGCAACAGTAATCAACTACAACTTCCACGAATACTTGATTTAGTACAAAGAAGCAATTTCACTTATAGGTGATCAAGATTTGATCGAATTTAATAGAGTTCACCTTCTTGTTCTTGGTTTTAACATAAAGCAAATATTTGACAATTTGATTGTTTTTTAAAACGCTGAAACAGTTATTTATCTCTCTGTTGAATAGTCTAAGATTCCTCCTAGACTTTCTCAATTATAAATTATACGATCCTCAATTATAAAAGTATGATTTACAATTGCATATCAATTATTTCACTATAAATATTATGAAAATAAGTTTCTAATATCCAAGAATTGTACTTTTCACCCAAAATTAAGTTATGTAACCAAAGAAAAAAGAGATAGAAAAGATAATTCGTGTATGTCTCATAATTAGTATAAATGAATTAACCTTAATTAACATTCAAATAATAGATACTTAAATAACCTTGAGAAAGCTTCGTGTTGTTAACAACTATTATTAAGTAGTGGACTATCACGGCATCTACTGAAAGCAAAATATGGAAAAAATACGGATAGTTGAGTTAGTTAAACTGTGGTTGATGTTTTATTGTTTTTAGTATACTTTTATCTATATTTAAAATGCATTTGTGCACGTTTCGCAAAACTCAGTTCAATTATTTTCACTACAACGTCGTATTTTCGAAAATTTAAGTTTTTTTTTTCACTTTCCAGATATAAGTAGAAAAACTAATGAGAAGCTGATGAATTCATGAACCAGAATCATGACTAAAGATTAAAATATTGCTATTGACTAGCAATGTACGTTTCTCAACATTAAATTTATGATTGAAAATATCTTTTATGTTTAATATCCAAAATTGAACAGAATACTTATTAACAAATTTTTTATTTTCCAAAATAACTAAAAGTCGCTCCCCATTATTTAGATCCCGCATTGTTTAGCAAAATTTCCAGTATCTCTTTGCGAAATTCGTAGTTCTCATTCTTCCCCTTAAAACGAACTTTAGGCACTTAGCCCTCATTATCTCCATGACCTTGATGTTCGACTTTTAATAATGTATCATGAAGAGCATGATGTCAATTAACCTATTTATCGATATTAATAACCTCAATGGCTCGCAATTGTGAGGAGAGGTTTGTAATCACTGACAAGTTTCGACGTTATTCCTTCTCATCAAAGCGGTATAACAAACTTTCGGTCGGGCTTGAGACCCGAACTAAATAATACATTTTGGAAATATTGAATTTCGAAATTATTTCAGAGGTGAATTGTTTTGATTTGTTGTGTATGACGCAAACCTTACCGGTAGTGTATATGTTCCTTGAACAAAATAGTTTGGTGCTTTTTTCAATACGAACTAATTGATTAACATTACAACAGAATATATTTTGTTTATTCATGTGTAAAAAAAATTAACAACGATCTGGTCGTTCAATACCATCGAAATATACATAAACGAATTCATCATCTTTTATTTTAGACTGCAAATCGTGTATAGCGGAATTTCCACAATCTGTCAAACTAAAATCAAAAATGTAGAATCCAGGTGAGTTTTTCATAAATTTCCGCAGATCGAAATTTTTAATCGCTTTCGCAGGTGCTCTGAGTGATTCGAGAATGCTGTTTCCTTTGAAAATTTCTGCGTCTAACTTGTTTAGGTCAGTATCCAAAATATTGAGTTGAGTTAACTTCTTCAATGGATCCAGCGCACCAATTTCTATTTTTTCTAATGGGTTGCGACTTAAATTCAAATCGGCCAATTCTAAAAAAATTATTATTTTAAGTTAATACATAAATATTTATATATTGATACCGAGTTAGTTTGTTAACGTATCAAACGCGAACTATTGAAAGAAATTGGATGTTTTTCAGCCCCCTCTATAATTCATGTTAACTTATTTTGAAAACTAGACAGTAATCCCTCAACTTTTTATGCAGATATTTACTAATTATTCATATACAGAGTATTGATGTAAAAATTATCTTTCTCAATACTCTAGATTATTTCCTGAGTACGAGGATTATTCAATGGAAAAACTTATGTTCGTTCTATCAAACCACTCTTTAAAACGGCATATTTTCTTTCTTAACAATTTGTTGATAAGTTTCATAATAACGTAGTTGTCCCACTATACGCTCACTCTATGTATAGCAATTTATGCAGCTCTTTTTTCAATACTAATTGTCGAACTTGTGGTCAATATTTCTGATATAAGTTTGGCAATGTTGGAGCAGTTCCAACTACTCATCTTTACTTAAGATGCTACCAATAAAAAAGATCTACGATATGATTTCCAAGAATTCCTGCCCAAACATTAACTTTTTTAGGATATTGCGTATGTTTTTCTCTCATCCAGAGAGGATTCTCATTAGAGCAATAGCGTCAGTTTTGACGATAAACACGATCATTAAATGTTAATGTGCTCTCATAAAAAATAAAATATCTTCTAATAAGAAACGACATTTGAATTATTATGTTAGTGACTTTATAACTTGAATTTAGGAATTTATCTGGTTTCTCTAACAGTTATAGTTACTTCACAATTATTGAATATCAATTCCTTGTAACGACTCGGCCAATAAGCTACGTCATCATCGCCGATCGCTTGACTAGAGAAATAGTTTTCCGTAGAACGTATTATCTGCTATTTTAAGTATTTTCTTGAAATTTCTGTTCAAAATATTCGATATAAATATTTTATTGTGCCAAAATGTACAAAATCGATAATAACTACACCAAATAAAGTGTGCCAAAAGGAGAGAAAATACAGAATTCACATATGTAATGATAAGAGACAATAAAATAAATCAAGTTCTTTACAGTACATATGATTCGTTTTGTTGTCAAGATCAATTCGAAGTTAATTTTTAATTACTTATCCAAGAAAATATACCTAGAATCGTGTCTATCGTACAAGATCGTTTCAACGTTAGTCCTGTTAGGTATTTAGCTATTTTCTCGTTTTTCAAAGTAGCAGTCCATATAATTGTACAACCTAAGTTATTTAGTAACAATGAATGTTTTAATTTCTGATCACACTGTATATTTTCGCATTAAATAGAATAAAATCACATTGTATAAATAGTTTTCTCACATTTTGATAGGTTTCCCTCTACATTGTTATAATTTAACACTTACCTGGTACATCTTTAAAGATATCCTTCGAAATTGTTGTAATTGTTGAATCTGTAATACTGAGTAACGTTAAATTCTTTAATCCTTTAAGAAACTGTTCATTCAGTGTAACGTTTTGCTGTTCTATGTCCAAAATTGTGAGATGAATCAAATCTTGGAACGCTCCATTCGATATTTCCATTCGATTTTTCTTCAAATAAATACGATCTAAGTTTTTACAATTTTTTAACGAATTTCTATCGAAACTAGGAATAAACGAGTCGCTTATATCCAAAACTTTTAATTCTGGTAAAATTGGGAGCACAAATTTGGATAAAGCGCAATGTTCTGAAAAACAAAACAAAAGAATATCATACATTTTACTTACGGATGAGGTTTAACTTTGAGAGATTGACACTTTCGCGAAGTTTTATACCTGATGGATCATGGCGCACAGTTCAGAGATTTTAATAGCAGCCTTACCAATGCACGAATAGTTAACTTTCTACCTCGAAATTGGTCCAAACTCAACGTAATTTCGCCCAAGATATAAAAAATTTATATGACTTTTCCTTCTTCTTACGACGCCGTCTTACTTCGCACGAGAAACCGCAGATCTGAAAATTTCTGTAGACGTCTGTCCGAATCATCTGCGCAAGTCTTTCAGCCGTGAATATTGTGTACGGCCGACCATTTTCCTTTTATTACCAGGCATAGAATCTCATATCGCTCGTCTCAAATTATATTCTCTCCTTGATTGTCGTTATCCATTTGCTGTAGGCTCTATGTTTGTCTTATATTCCGTCCAAGATATCCGCATCCATGGTCCAACCTTTGCATCCGTATAGAAAAACAGTGAAGCATTCTGGTCCAGAGTTCGAGGCTGAGGTTGCGGTTTAGCAGAAGTGTCCTCATGTTCTCAGAGTTTTCCGCGCTTGCTCAATTCTTGTTCTGATTTTGGGTCGCATTGCTGGTTGAGGAGCGCGCCCAGGTATCTTAGAGAACACAGTGTACAATTTTGTGCAGTGGTTAATTGATTGCGCTTAGAAGAGAGAGCTGCAACCAACGCAATTTTCGTGATATTTTCATTACCCTTTTCACTTCTAGTATTACTTTATCCATTATCCATTAGAATGCGTTTATGGGACTATTTTAGTCAGTTGCAGCAATCATATGCTGAAAATCTTGAGCTCTAAAATGGAGCAGAGCAGGGAAAGCTTCACTAGCCCAACTATAGAAGGGCGTCGCAGTGAAAAGATTTTAACAACTTCAGTAACTCCCAAAAATTGGTTCGAGATTTTTTACTGCACATTCCCTTCAGCGATATCCGTAGACTTCCAACTTTCATGTTGATTTAAAGCAAGAATTTCTATTCTAGAATTTGCAAGTAAACTTGCCGAGGTTCTTCTGAAACTATGTTATTGGGCAGTTTTGAAAATTCTGCAATTTTTTCCAATCGTTTGGTTGATAGATTTTCCTGATCTATAGCAGACAAATTAACATGTCTGATCTGTTTTAGGGCGTAACGATATATTTTTGATAAATATCAATAGAATTTCTTGAAGTCACTTTTGGTTTTCCTCTATAGGGTGGAAAAATACTTTTCCTCTCAAAGGAAGTTTCACTTTCTTCAACTAACTTTAAACACATTATATATTACCTATATCTATTGTTTGTATGTGATTTATATTAGTAAAGGAAGTTTCGTCAATCTTTCCACTGGAATTAGCTAACTGTAGAGAGACTACAGTACTTGTATCTGGTACTTTAGATGATAAAGGAAGTTCGCCTGTTAATCTGATGTCCACGCAATTGATATAAGTGAGGGTGCTGATGGTTTTTACGGAACATGTATTAGACTCTACAGCTACTGTTATTGGATACATACAGCCAAGTAGAAAACATAACTTCCAACTAAAACAGAATCAATACACTCTTAATTTGTTTTGTAACAAATAATTCAATCACAAGGTAGATGAAACGTTTGATAACAAAAAAAAACTAACATGCACGTTAGGGGATGCTAAATTTAATCTAGCTATCTTTTGAAACTATAACTTTTGGTTATGCAGTATTAGGGATTAAAGAAATGGACTAAATTAACAACTCAATAAAGAAATAATGTTAATAACTCATTTATTCAGTTTGGTTAAAAAAATACTATTTTAATTATACTTAGAGGGTCTTTATCTTGAATTTCTGCTTAACGCGTTGCTTCATATGATGAACGGGAAAGTTCCCGAATTTTTTGAAATTAATTATTACAGCCAGTGAAGTTGAAAATCAAGTGTAACATGCGAATTATTTGAAACTAAATGGATTTGCATGAAAATTTAGAATAAGTTTCGTCTTAGATTCAATATCAAAAGTGACAGTGACATAAGTCCGATTGACCACTAAATGAAAAAAAAATTAGTTTTGACAATTTTACTGGTAAAAATCTTTTTGAAGCACGAAGATTAAATAGTGTTTCAAGTTCTCGAACGTATTTTATATATTTGATGCTTACAATTCCTTATGTAACCCTCAGAAACAATCACTTTGCAAAAAATAATATGACAAAATTGCTTTTTAAAGATTTAATTCAATTAAATAGTGGAATTATTCAAAATAAAAAAGATTTTGAAGATAATAAAAGAATTTTCAACCATTAAACCCCTAAAAACCACCCTTCTATTGAGAAAAATCAGAAAAAATGCTTTTTAAAAAAATTAAAAGCTTCAACGGTGCTTGTTATTTGAGATAAACATTTCTTTATTTTTCATAAAACGTAATAGCACAAATCAAATTATTAAATGTAAAAATATTTGAGCATAAACTAACCGTAAACTTTAACGTTTATAATTAGCTGCTTTAAATTTTTCTACGTCATGTAGGAGCCAAGTAATTACCGATAAAATCAGAAAAATTCAATTTTGCATTATATTGACGATAACTTTTTAAATATTGATTTTTTGCAAGAAACTGTAATAACCTTTTTTATAGATCTTTCAAAAACAAATCTTTTTATATTTCTCTTTGTTCAAAAGTTGTAGCTTTATAAACAAGTTAATTGTTTATAACAAATTACTCGACCAGGTTTGGGCTCGGCACCCTCGTACTTTTGAAGTCAAACTCGAAAGTAAACTGGAATTACAGTGGATGTCTGTATGTACACGTAAAAATTTTCTTGATTATATTATTATATGAAATTAATAATAACATAAGAACTCAACCAACCTGAAAATATTTGAACTTCAATTCATGTCAGCCTATGTCACAAAAAAGATCAGTGATAATAAGTTTGGCTGATAGATCTATCCAACTCAGATCTGAATTTAGATGCATTGAAAGAAAATAATTATCTGGAAAAAATGTTAAAGAACATATACAAGAAAAGCAAATATTTCACTAAAAATCAGAATATCAAAAATCAAAAGATGTAATATTATGTATCATGTACCTTTTACTAATTGTGACGCTGTCTACATAGGGCAGACATCTCAGTATCTATAAAATAGACTAAAAGGTCATCACTATGAAGAAAAAACAATAAAACGAACCACGAAATATTAAAAAAGCATAAATTCAATTATAAAGATTCAAAAATTCTGGGAACGGAATCTAATACACGAAAAAGAGAATTTTTACAAATAGTTCACATTCATAAGAACGAAAAAGCTATAAATGAAAAAAAAGACCTTAATAATTTAATTAAAATTATAAAATTTTGTACACTCTAATTTAATTGATGAAGTATTGCTACATATTTGAGATGTAAGAACTGAGGAAAAATTAATTCAATTTAATAAGAGACCTAAAATCAAGAACATTTAGAAACATTAACTATGTATGTAAGTATGTACAATAACTGCCTATATAAACGTTTCCCCACGCAGCATGAATTTCAAAGCTATAGTATCTTATAAAATGCATTTTAAAGGAAATTTCAAGAGCTACGAGTATAAGCTCATGTAAATGAAAAATCTTTTAAGCCCTTTATTTTTGAAGGAAAAAGACTGAAGGGCTCGAACCAGGTCATTTTTCTACTACTTTTCTACATACTTTGAACGGCAATATCTCTATATTAAAAAAAAAAACAAATATTGGTTAGGGAAAAAGCTACATTTTTGGACTTTATAATTTTTCACGTATCTTTGATAGTTACAGAATTATTATACAATTATGGCAATTTTTTTTAAAAAATTCAAATTTTACCGTACTTTTTTCAAAGAATACATATTCTAAACTGTTATAACTTCAGGATAGTATGAATAAAACCTATTGTAAAAGGTATATGTTTAATTTTAATTATTGTGGAAATAGTACAGCTGTAACTGCTCATTTTTCTTTAAAAACTATGAGCGACCAATTTATTTTTGACTATAACTCCTTTAATTTTGGTCCAATTTACTTTTGTATATGCTCATTTCAAAGGTATTTTTGAGTACTACAAAAAACATTATAAGCATTATGCATGTAAATTTAACCTCCTTTCGGTTATTTGAAGCTGAACCCATCCATTCCAGTATTCTTCCAAAAATAAATCTCCTTTCACTAATCATATATAGCTTTGTATTGGACGTAAAACATTTTATAAAAAATAATTCTTTGTGTTTTTTCATAAACTATAATTTTTTATCACACTTTTTTCAATAAAAGGCGTAGTTTTTGAGTTATTGGCGAAAAGTACTTTGAAAACGTTTCTTTTTCACTCAAAATTCCAAGTTTTCAATAGTGAATAACTAAAAAACTATTAATTTCTCGAAAAACTTCTTCAATTATTTTTTACTCAAAATTTTATTCTCTATTGATTTGTGCTATTATTTTTTAAAAATATTTTTCACCCCCGAGAAGGGGTGTCAACTCCCAAAGATGTAAAATCATCAATCGACGCTGACACTAATGATTATTGATCTTTTCTCTAACTTTTTACCAAATTTCAAGTAAATCGGTTCTGTTTCAAAAAATTTGGAGGTGAAAAGCTTCACTGACTCCACTAAATAACGTCAAAGCTATTACTCATTTGTTTGGGGCATATATAACAAAAAAAAACAAAAGTTTCTACTCACATATTGCAGATATATTTCATCATTTTTTTAAATCGGTAGTTCTCTCACTGATACTGCTTTGACATCAATATTATTGAATAAATATTGTTCTAGATCGTATAAAATAATTGAGACAAAACTATAATTCATAAGAATATGTGGCGTGATAACCTAAACTTTATCCTAAAGATCATGAAGGTCACTCCAAGGAGGTCAACATCTACTTAACACAAATCAAATTATTCTGTAACCAAGTAAATATTTATCTACTAATATGTTTTCTTCATATTATTGGATATGTAAACATTAAATTCGGAGTTCAAAGGACAAATTAATTGACACAGTAATATTTAACAAAACATTCGTAGTCATTTTTCAACTATTACTAGTAGTTTTATTATCTTCGTTATTGAGTACTTTGGAATTTATTTAACGTTACTTTTGTAATTGAAACATATTTTACCATGAGCTTGTTGCATATTGAACTCTGTAATAGAGATGGAAAGTATTCGTTTTTGTTTATTGACAAACTGCACTGCAGAATTGATGCATATTTCGGAAAATAGGAAAATCCAGTTAAGAATTGAACAACTTTTTGAGCGTTAGGTAAAAGCACAGTTTTTGGATGGAAATAACTTCATCCAAAAACTGATGGGTTTTTAATTTAAAGCATTAGCTTTAAAAGTCAATTTATAGACGCATGAAATAATTAAATTCTGCCATTTTCGCTTTATTTTCCTGATGTGGCGTAAAGTAATTTTCACAATCTAAGAAAATGCTTTGCTACCTAAACCTATATAAGATTCGATAAAACCCAAAAGTGGTAGCTGTCGCTTAGATTAATATAAAATATGGTATCAAATAGATTAAATTGTGATCAAAAATTTTATTTCAAGTGAGCTAAGAATTTTTGCTGTGCCACAATGGATGGATTTTTGAGTATGTAGGAACTACTAACATGGATTCCATATCTTCCATAATCTTTCATATCTGTCAAAAGCTGACAAAACGTAGTATAAAGAGCCGTAACTGATCCCTTCTATTCATAAATCATTGCAGATACTTCTTTAGTTTGTACGATAAAATAAAAATTAGATCAACTGCGAATTTAGCCAAGGACTGATTGAGGACGAGCCAAGATTTTGTCTATTCAGTAATGGTGATTGTAGTAGCGTGCAAAGACGTCCTGGCGAGTGATATGGTATTTGGTGATATTAGTTTGAAGTCTCACGATTGAACAACTATTAGACAATTAAAATCGGCAGGCTAGAACTTCACACCTTCTTGAGATGGAATATTGCTTAGATTAATCTAAAAATATGGTATCAAATAGATTAAGTTGCATTCAAAAACTAAATTACAAGTATGCTAAGAATTTTCGCTGGGATAACCTGTAAGTAATTCGAAATTAATTTACAAATTTCCTTTTTTTCGTCCAACAAATGTTTTCATTCCCAAAAAGCGACACTCTAAGTATCTATGATGCTGAAGGAGAATCGATAAAGTCGAGAGAAGGTTGTCTAAAATGTTTTCAACATCCTCTTGAAGATGTCAACACTAATCAATATAAGCTAGGGACACATTTGAGCATACGTTAAAGTTTCAGTTATTTTGGACGGTTAGTTTCCCTTTGACAGTAGTATAAGTTAATCTTTTTTAGATTAGATAGGGATTTGCTTACCTCTTCTGGCAAGTGAGTATCGTAGCCTCGGTGCTCGGTAGTTTTCTTTGATTCCTTACAAAAACAACATGAGCTGTCTAGAGTTTCCCCGATATTCTTCAGATAGTAGTTTGCCGGACAATGTAGAGTAGTTTTTGTTCAATAAAAGGGACGAGACCAATTGGTGGAATAAGAAAGAAATCTTTTCGATTGTTTTAGATCTGGGGTTCTATCCCATGTTTCTGATTTCTTCTCGTTTTCTCATTTTTTCATGACCATGACATTATAACTTTTTGGGAAATTTATTAAAGATTGTGGTCCGCCTTTTTTCACCAGATGATTGGCCTGTTTATAAACGTGTACTGAGTCGTTATTAGACACGAAGCCTCTGCTTTAAAATTTACGTCCGTGAAATTTTGAGCAGCTTAATGCAAGCATGACCGTGTCAGCTTGATTAAAGATGATCTTCCGTGACGTCCAAAAACTGCTACAACTAGCGAAATCATTGAAAAAGTTCATCAAATGCTACTGAAGGATTGTCATATTGAGATTAGAGTATATGGCAAATGCTTTTGCTTGACAGAAAAATTATACATATGTGAGCTATCCTTCCGTTAGTTGCCTTGTTTGCACAATTCGATCCAAAAGTGCATTCCAAAGAACATTTCCTGGGTTTTCTTGATTGTGATTTCAATGAAATGAGTCGGATTTCATTGTTGTTTATTTTGTTACATTATTAACGCACTTTTATTAGCTTCATCTGAATGTTAGTTTGTTTATACCTCTCCTTTGGAATAAGAACAAGTGTCTTATTAGTGTTAGTATATCCCACCATTTAAATTACGTTCGTTAGCCGAGTGGGCTAAGGTTCAGCCTCCAGATTCGTCGGTCGTGGGTTCAAATCCTGCTCACGTTGTAAATAGAAATAATCACTGCAAATTCTTCTCTTTACATCGAAATAATTTTCATAAATGTATTCCCTCTGTTGAAGATTGACTGTACTACCTGCATCAGTATTACTTTAGAATATAACACCTTAAGTTTTATAATGTTAAAAGATATGGATTTGTTACTGAAATTAGAACCTTAATCAAAATCTTGGTACCACTATTAATTATGAATAAAATTAATATAAAGATCGAAGAGAAAATTTTATTAACCACAATATAGAACTGTATAAATTTCTTTTTTCTATTTAACAAGTTTTGAAGTAATCTCCTGATCCACCTGCATACGCCACTCCTATCAGACGTTTATGTTTGCTAATTTTGTCCTGCAGATGTTGTGTTTCTGAACACTTCATGTCACCTGTCGTGAAATAAAAAGCACCAAGATTCGGACAATTTTCGAGAAGTTTTCCGACATCTAAAGTTTTCACTGATCGAGCTGGTATACCTAAACCTTGAAGGTTTTTCAAATTTTTAGTTAAATCCGCATCAAAGGTTGTTAAATCGGTCGTAGTCATTAATAACATTTTCAAATTTTGCAAATCATCAAATGGTCCATCTTCTATTACTTGTAAAGGTACGTTTGAAAATTCTATGGAAGTTAATTCTAAAATAAGAAAATTTCAGTAAACATAGAGAATCATAATAGTAATAGATTTTGGAAATTTACTCATTGTATACTTCGACATCCGAATATTTTAAGTTTCAATGTATCAGAACTGGATCTTGTTCATGGTTTTAAGTTAAGTACTAATATTAGATTTGCAGAAGCGTATCTAATGAAATAGAAGTAGAATAGAATACCTATAAGACAATATAAGACAAAGAGGTTAATAAGAAAGCAGAAATTAAAATAATAATAATTAAGTAGACTTCATTTTTTGACTCACCATCAGGGGACATCGAGGATAAACCAGAAACTACCAGAAAAAAATTTTTATATGTCTTAGGATGAAATATCAAAAAGTTGAAACAGGCAAATCTATGGACACCCAAAGACTCTATGTTCATTAGTGAATTCACCGGACAGATTCTTCTCCGTGGAGGTTGACTTCTATCCACATTCTCTAAAAGTGTGAAACGTTAAGGAACTCCAGAACAGTACACCTGGGAACGCTTGAAATAGAAGACGAAGATCTCTAGCAATTAAAGCCATCCCACATTCTAAGACTTTTTAAAAGGAATGGGATTAATGGATCAGATGTAGTACACTGAGCTTTCCCAGTGCCACAACGATAAAAGAAGACACGATAGATCTAGATGGCAGTATATATGGTCTATGGTTTACGTCGAACATCGGTAACCCAAGCTGATGTATGACTACTCTTAAGCGCCAAGGGGAATAAAACAATACCACAGTTGCTGAAGGTTATTTGGACGAGGGTATATCGTCAAAAAATGAGGTTTCTGCCTGATATGTGGTTTTAACAAGACGGTGCCACATACCACACGGCACGCGAAACAATGGCTAAATTGAGAACCGCTTTCGGTGAACAGTTCATCCCACGTTTGGCCGTCAAGATCGTGTGATTGAACCCCTTTGGACTATTTCTTGTGAAGCCATGTTAAGGTTAATGTTTACAGGTATAAACTAGCAGCGATTGACGCACTGGACCTTGCGCATGGGCTATCTGAAGTTGATCCGGCATGAAATCATCTTCAAACATTAAATTATACTGATCGATTTCAATAAAGAATTTTTCCAAATTTTTTGTGTTTTTTTCAAAATCAAATCTTATACCTCTTAAAAAATCAAGTGCGAAATACACTTTCCAACGAGTTATGTACACTATTTTTCCTACGACGTAAAAAATTCTTCAAAAAAACGTATTTTTTAAATAAGAAAGTCAATTAAACAATGTCACACATCTGCTGGAAAGTATATAAACACATGTGCTGAAAAGTTAGAAATCCTACAAAATATTTTTTATTTTGTAATGGTAGTGATGTCAAAACCGAAAATAATGCTTCATGTGTATAAAAGATGCGCTGAACTAACTGAAGCGCTCGGAGGAGAGAGAAAACGATATTTGTTTCACTTTCCACTTATAGGAACTGTCCATTGTAACACTAATATCAAAAAATCATATTGTCTACTTCAGTCCTCTAAAATTTGGCCTTTTTCTTTTCGGCTCCCAGCCAGATTCATGTTGTATTCGCGTATTCCCTTTATCGTTCGAGACCATATATAACATAAGAAAAAGAAACATTTCAATACATGTATGTCTTGTTAGTACATGTGTGAAATAAGCTACTTTCTTAGGTAAAAATTTTCGTCACAATAAAAGGTGTTCTTTTCATAATTTTAAGATAGAAAAGTGAGATATTCACATTCCAAATAGCATTCACTTTTTTTTACGACAATAAGATTATATAATTCGTTTTTGACAACAAAAATTGTGAACTGATGGTTAAATATTTATCGACGATCTTTATACTAAAAAAATTATTTCGTTATTTATTTATTTCTCATATAAATTGACAATTATTAAGAGTTAAATCTTCGGATTCAGGTTAATTGGAGATGAAGGTCGATTTGTAGTATATATGCATTTGATTAGAAATACTTAAAACCGTAACGAAACGGAAATCGACTGAATAGGAATAATTGGCGATTTAAGGTCAATAACAAATAGCATATATATACTAACCTCGATTATTTTTGAAAGTGTCTTTTGGAATAGTTTTGATATTCGATTGAATGATTATCAATTCGTTGAGTTTTTTCTTATCCTTTAGAAATCCTAAGTCTGTCACGTTTTGGTTCACTAATGATAAGCTCTCAAGATTACTCAATCCTTCTAAATCTTCCTTATTTAATAGAAACGGATTATTGTCGAATTTAATTGAAGTCAATGTATCTTCAACATTTCTAAAGGCTCCTTTCAAAGTAGGCGTTTGTAGTTTATCGATTTGAATGTAGTTCAATTTAGGTAAATCCGGCAATACGAATTTATCCAATGTCGCAGCTGAAAACAGAATTTCTGAATCAGTATATAATATCGTTATTATACGAGGGTTTGAAAAAATCCTGACCTCAAACTGAAGATGAATTAAGTAAATTACGAGATGAGGCTATTAAGTAACAAGACTAGCGCTTCTACAGAAAAAGTACGTATGCGTCAAAGGATAGCGATTGTCAGCTGTTTAACCTGAAGCCTACTCTTTCGAATGCGATGCTTACCGTGTTTGTAGACAAACCAGTATAGCAGTTGCCGTGTTATAGGAATTGTTTTATTGTTTTGTCGTAAAAATGATTGACGTGATAATAAAAACTTGGAAGACTGCAACTAAAAAAGTATATGACAATGAATGTTTGTCACGTGAACGTGTTTAAGCAATTTCAAGATGACCCATATGCTGCAGACGAAATATTTGAGTTGACACTTTGAATGTAATTGAAAATGACTGAAACTTATTAGATATATATTAGATATATATTAGATATATAGTATAGCGAATCAAATCTGCATTGAAAAGATCAAGAGTTGATATCTGGGTCCATTGTTTTGCACGTAGAAATCAAAATAATTCGAGAACTAATAATTTTTGGTATAGGGATTGCTAAAAAAAAAGTATATTGATAGTACTTTTCGATACTCATATAAAATATAGGGCGATTCATTTGAAAAAATCGAGTGTATTAGTATTTTGATTTATCCTGTATCGGATTAAATAGATATTTTTTTCAGAATTTTCACCACCAATTGAATGCTTTGGCCTCAAAAGATCTTCATTATCTTGAATTTCTCTTACATCGTACAGGGTTTTGTTGTTATTGGTAAATATATGCCAGTCGCGATGCAAAAGTGGGTGAAAATATACTCGATCCCGAATCAAGAAGCCACAGTTGTCGTGGAAGTATTGGTGAAAAAAATTATCAGCCGATATGGTTATGCCCTTGTAAATTCACAGTGATCAAAGAATAAACTTCGAAAGCAATGTGATCAAGGAAATCTGTGACTAGCTGGGAATGAAGAAGATCCGGAATACCGCATCGGATGGAATAGTCGAGAGAATAAACAGATCAATGGCAGTTATCGGTCCAAAGTAGTTTCCAGTCACCAAAGAGATTGGGATCAGTATCTTTCCTTATATACAATGGCTAATCAATCTGCTAATAATGAGTCCACCGGTGAAATATTTGCAAAAATTCTGATTGACCTAGAATTTCGCTGTTGGTGAATACGAAGAAGACATACCGGAAGAGGAGGGATAGAGTATGGCTGCACAATCCGACGAGGAGAAAAGGATTTACTCCAAAATTACAAAAATCTTGTGAAAGTTTGGCTACTTGATCAAAAAAAGGATCAATCAAATCATTTATCGCATAAGCACGATTCACAATGGAAAATTGAACTAAATCAAAAATCGATTAGCGTCGTTCGATGTAGACCATGATCTACAGGAAGGAGTGAAACATTTGCGATAAGGGCCTGACGCTATTGATGAATTTATGGGTGCGCACGATGGGCAAAGCAAAATATAAAATCACTACAACAACGAAATTTTTTTGCTTTGCCGGAAAATTATTCGCTGCCCTGCAGCATTTCGGTCCGTATCATGAACGCACAAAGGTTAGCAACCGTCTGAGAATCAAACACAATTAACGATACATCTTCTACCTTTTTATCAAAAATTAATTTCAAGATCGATCCACCTACAGCGATGTGTAAGAGATGCCTTAAAGCCTTTACGTGCTTATGTGCTGGAAGACTATACCCAATATAGCGATTTGATATTCCAGGATACCGGGGTTCACATATAAATTGGCAGCTCTCCATCATTAGCAGAAAGGATCCAGTTGCTGATTTAAACATCCAGGAGGAATTTACTGCTAATTAATGGGGGTGTTACGAATCGTCAACGACATAAACCATGAAGCCGGTCTTGTTCTGTTATAATGGAAGTCTAAGTCTTCTAGGAAAGTCTTTTTGTTTCTATGCTTTATTTGTTTTCTAGAATTTTTGAGATATTCGTTTTGGGTATATAATCTAGTTTGTTTAGCAGCTGAAGTTAGTTTGTGATGAGAAGTCATAGAAAACAAAAGAAATAGAAAAGTGACTAGTGAATTCAAATAAAATATATGAAAAATAGTTTAAATAAATTAGGAAAATAAAAAAAAACATTACATTACCACTAACAGTCAAAACAAAACAAACACAAAACTGTTTTTTGCAGACAAATTCTAAAATTTTGAGACAGTGTTTTATCAACTGGAGTTGTGTAATAATAATTTGATTTGGTAGAACTTATTTCCTATCGAATTCTATTAATTGGAAAGTAGAATTAGTATTCTACGAATCAGTCAAATTTTCACTTTGTTAAATGTAATCTAATCCATGTAAGAGTGCTCAGCTTTCTACAACTTACGATATGAATAATATGAATAATTGTTAAAGAATATTAAACTTTTTTTGGGGACTTTTTTTACTGAATAAAATGCTAATTTAATACTTACATATACTAATAGATGACACTTCTTTCAAATTGCTGAAAGAATTTTCGGTAATAGATCCGTTGCAATCTATCAAATGTAGAGATACATAATCACTTGGCTGAATTGCTGAGTCGAGTGGAACTTCTTTATCATCCAATTTCATGTAGTAACAATAAATACTAGTGCTTCGCGTTTCGATATTTGTATCAACCCTGCATTTATTTTCACCGTCCGCACGTATACATTCAATTAAATTGAAGCATAGTAATGCCAAAAATATGCATATACTCCTAATAAATTTTTTTTTATTAATTTACTTAGTGAAGTATAATCATAACACCAAATAAAATTATTTCATTCCCCTTTTATTTCAGATTTTCAATTTTACTATAAATCAATCTATATTATATAAAATTCATATTATCACATTTCCGAGTTTGTGCGGCAATTACTATGATTTAAGCAGAAGAAATTAACGCTATTTTCGACGTGTTCTTTGAAGTGCTCCTTCATAATATTAGCCCCAATTGATGCAATGTGCAATCAGATCTGTGATTCGTATTCTAAACGCAAAAATGCAGGACGTAATCAAGTGCACGATGAAGAACGATGTGGATGATTGTCTTCGGTTACTGATTAACTGGTTCACACAATTAAAGAGAAGCTTAAGCAAAGCCTTGAGTCTATCAACAAAAACTAGAAATTATATGCAAGAGGAATCTTATAGGCTACTTAATAATTCAACACCAGTTGGACTAAACATAAACAGCCATAATGATAAAGATAGCGACATCTATTCAGCAAAAAAAAAGGGAATTAATAAAGTCGAGCAATTTTACTATTTAAGCAGCATAGTGAGTTATTCTATATTCGAATTCTGCCCTTCAATAGACTCTCCTCTCCTCGCCACACACCTTTCCATACGTTTTTCCCATTGATCAAAGCAGTGCTGGAAGTCTTCTTTGATGAGGGCTTTTGGAGCTCCACCGTTTTTTTTTTCTTTACCACTTCCATCGACTCAAATAGCGTCCCTTTCAAAGCAGATCTTCTAACCTTTAAAGACCCGTTGATGGAAGAGTTTATGGTTAGTAATCAGATCTTTTGGTATTAACTTCGCTCAGACTTTTGTCATGTGTAAAATATTTCTAACCGTTTCTTTATCGGCGTTTACAGCCTCAGCAATCATTCAAATACTAATTCGACGATATGAACGCACAATTTGGTTTATTTTGGTAACTGTTTCCGGAGTTAAAATAGTCACAGAGCGACCTGGACGCTGGTCATCTTCAGTGCTCTCTCTCTCGGCCTTCACTAAAGCGCTTACACGACTTAAAAACACGCGTATGAGAAATACTATAATAGTGACGGAAATGTGTTTTGGGAAACGTTGCTCTTGATACCAAATGCACTACTCGTTTTTAACTCCATCAGTCTAGGGCGCCCTCTATGCGCGCAGTCTCGTTATTTAATATCCAGACCTCGTATCCAAAGCAGAATACGTCTTGTACAAAACGCTTTTAAGTCACTGTATTATATATTGTTTTTAACAAGTATGTCAACAACAACAAAACTAAGACTTTTCTAGAGCAATGAAAAACTGTTCTGTTATAAGGGACCGAAACTTGAAAATACAATGGAAAGACGTTGCAGGAAACTCAATTTGTAATCAATAGATTCCTAATGCCAAGCAGGTTAAGTAATGAACATCTTTGAAACATGACTGATGAAGATAGAAGAGACCTAACAATTACGAAGAGAAAATGGATAGGTCTTACACTACAAAAACAATTAATAAACTTGACCAGTCAAGCTTTAAAATATCATACAACAAGTAAAAGAAAAAGAGACAGACCTGTCTGATCATGGAGAAAATTGATTGAGATAGAAATGCAATAGATAAGCTTAAGAAAAAAAGAGGCTACAGAGATGGACAAAAAAAAGGAGATGGAGAATTCTCACCAACAAAATTGGACCTAACCCACAAAATAATACATGAAGATAGTGACATAATCGTTTCATCACAGCTGCTGAAACACCAACTGCTACCCTTTGTTCTCATTTGACTTCTTTAGTTTATTCTCAGAAACAAAACAACCGTCTCACTTCTTCTGTGATCTATTATTTTTATTATTTTGAAGAATTTAACAATAGAATATGTTTTTACTTACATTTTCACCCACGCGAATTTGAATACTACCATCTGAATTTACTAATTCAGGTCTGGACAAATCGGTTGTTAAGGACATTATCTCTACTGCTGTCTTAAATAAATACATTATTTGATTAAAAACTTTTTCTGGTGATACAGGTTAAGGTCTATGGGTCAATATAAAGCAATTATCAGTTTTTATAAACTTAACGCTGACTATAAAATTAACGATTTTTCAACAAATTCAATCTGAAATATTGAAAAAACCGGAAAGATTGTGAATACGAAACGGAACGCTTAATAATCAACTCAATATATCTCATAATGACCGTTTCCCAATGAAATGAAAATATATCTTAAGTTTATGGTACCTATGATGTCCTACATCACCACAGATAGAAAATTGCAATGAATCACTATCGAATTTTTGAAAAGACAAGCAGAATTTTCAAATGATACATCTTTTCACAAAAAAGAAAATGAACTGGACTTTATAATGTTTGTAAATCAGATCATTCCATCCCAAGCAACAAAACTTGAAGTATGCAGAGAAGGAATTTCTTTCAGTAGATTCACATGGGGACTGAATCTTGAAGTATGCAGAGAAGGCATTTCATCCAATAGATGCACATGGGGACTGCTTGTAATTGAAAATCACTGTTAGCTGTTTGCAGCTAATAAAATGTCCTGGAATTCTATACACCAAGATTCGATTGTACTGAAACTCCTTGGTTAAATTTTTCTATTCTTTGCGTTATATTTCTAGATATAATAATCTAAAAAATCAAAAATTTGCTCTATTCACTGTCATACATTGTTTAATGCCATATATGAGCGCAGCGAACACTTGGAGTACTCACATTCAGTGATATAAATATCTGTATCATCTGTTAATTCCGCAGAAGTTCTTCAATCGATCCAAAATGAGCTTTTATTCTTAGAAACACGAAACGGCTTCACATTTAGCGCGTAGTGACGGCGGGGTGCCACTACGTAGCTAATTTCACTGTGCGAAGTCTGTCAAGTATTTCACGATAGAGTACTGGTCTCTTGGTCTCTTGTTGTTGGACTCTTATCACTTGTATCACTTGTTGCTAGAAAGTATTCTGATATTGATCTCAACATCCATTTGGAAAATTATACGAAGCTGCAAGCATTCCTATTCAGCCGGTCCTAGTGCCATCGAGAGAAAAAAGACTTTATATCGGAAATCCTGAATAAATTTTCAAAACAAAGACATCTAGATCGTTTACGGGTAAAAACTAGAGTGGACACGAACCACAAATGTCGAAAGTTACATTGAAGATAACATAAACAATAAATTGAAATGAAAATAGGATTTAGGGAAATTATTAACAAGATATCTTCACCATTAGTAATGGCCATCAATACTCGCTGTGTATATGTGAAATAAAAAGTTATTTGTTCAAGATTCAATACATTATTAAATTTTGTTCCGAGTTCATAGGATCCTTTATAGATATTGATTTAAATTATTTTTTTTTATTTAATAATTAAATCATTTGATAGATTATAATCTTGTGATATTTAATAAAATGCTGGTAATTGCGATTGTCCCCTTTATGTAAGTAATTTTTTAATTTTTTTTCAGAGGAAGTCAATTTCATTATTACAGAACTGAAAAATTTGATCGTAGATTAAAAATTTATAGCAAAATTTTGCTTTTCAAAAACCTGACACTTGACATAATGCAAGACAACATGCAAGAAATTGCATGCAGTTCCTTGCAAGATCGAAATATTACATGGTTGTCACTATTTAAAAATTCCAAAGGTAAAAGTAAACAATGTCCTTATCTCAAACTTTATTTAATATTTTGTTGACATTTCAAAAATAAAATAACAAAGCTAAGTCAAGTGATCAAGAAAAAATTGATCTGTGCATCAATGGCAATAATTACATCTGCTGCTGCGTTGCTTTTGGATCCTGATGGACAGTTTAACTAGAGAATTCGCCGAGAAAACATAGCAAAATTAGTTAAGAATGGATGAAGAAACATTTGAAAAATTCATCAGGAACATAAAATATAATATCAACAGATTAGAAACACATTTCTCTCTCAAAAAATTGGTATCAAATTGAAAAACTTTCAAGTGCAAGATCAAATAGATATCAAACCCTTAAAAAAGTGAGAAATTTTTAAATAAATAAAATATATTACTAAAAAAAATTATTAAGATTCTCATTATAACATTATAATATTATAAAATGATGTATTCCATCAGAAAGTTCATTTTTGTTATTATCTAAGTACAAGTTTTTTGTGGGTGTCGCCAGTCACTCAAAAATCCTATCGATACACCCTTTTTAATTTTCGAAAGGTCACCTTCCAGCTTGTGTAATTCTGGACATTGAGTATCATAAAATAGAAAATCAAATTTGGAAAAGTTCGGGCTGTTGTCTATCAATTTCTTCGTGTTTAAATTAGTTAATGCTCTTGCAGGTATTCCCAAATCTTTCAAATTTTTCAATTCTTTTGTTAAATCGGAATCGAAAGATTTCAGTTTTGTCGTAGTTAACCATAATGTTTCTAATTTTTTCAAAGGATCGAAAGCTCCTTCTCCAATTTTTTCAACCGGCGTATCTCCAATATGTACAGTAACCAGATCTAAAATACAAATAATAATAGAAACCATCATCTTATAAAATTACATATGTCTAAGTACGTTAACTGTTCTTTAAAAGTGTGCGAAATTTGAAATAAATTTTGAGATGCTTAAACATCGACTTTCAATACAAACATATATTCAGGCCTCTGGTATAGCAATTCCAAACGTTGCTTTAAAAGCAGTTATGAATGGAGCATCATAATTGTTTCTAGATGTATATACCGCTTGTTTTAACGCAGGAACGTTTCCTGCCACGTGAAAGAAGCAGAAACTGAGTCTTCTATCAAATGGAGAGAAACCACCAGACGTACCATCATCCTACCATCCCCTATGCCTACTATATACATCCGACATAATCCTTGAGCGTATACTTCAAGAAAAAATTATAACGGCTTTCGGAAAGGTTTTTCAATTCTTGATGCTATTGATCTCGATAACAGTACTACAAAAGAAGCGATCTCAGGAGTCAGATGGACGTGAGAAATGAATACTGTCTAGTGTTGAGCATGCCAGGATGGTCGACAGCTTTTTCAGACAGAATCCTCAAATACGACACAGAGAACTGTCAATGAAGGCTCAAAGCTCAGTGTTAGATCCACACTTGTGGAATATGATGGGCTACTAAAACTAATACTACCATAGAATTTAAAAAAGCAAGCGGAGCTCGTGAGCAAAAAGCCTCTGGAGTGCGTGAGAAACATCTTATCTCGTCTTATGCCGATCTTAGGAGGTCCTGGTTTCAGGTGTTCGCCCACGATTTGACCCAAATGTTCTCTAACATATATGCGTGAGAAAATACCTTCATAGTTCCAAACCTGAACCGTAGTGCTCAGCCTGTGGAGGAAACAACGAAAGTGCGGAACTCGGATTTTTCTCTTGCCCGCGCTGCACCATGCCTCGTCACACCTGAGAAACTACAATAGTAGTAGGAGTAAAGAAAACAAAAGGAATAAAGAGAAAAATCGAGAGGGAGGAAGGAACTCAAAACTGTTTCTGCCGCAACCCGCTAGATGACAAATTTTGGGATGATAATGATATGTATATTCCAGATATGGGTAAGGATAAATATAGACGGACTCGTTAATTCATTCCCGCAGGACACAAGTAGAAGACGTCGACCACCCTGGGCACCAGGAACCTCGTAGACATTTTATGTCATGATATTCGTGTTCAACGGTTTCGAAAACCTTCAAGTAGTGAATTGAACATATTTCTTGCAAAATTTTCCGACTTATGACCTTATTATTTTGAGATGCACTTCAGCATCTATTTATATCATTTTTCACTTTTCAGGTCATTTTAAATAACTTGTGTTTTTAAACAAAAGTTTATTTGATATGGAATTTATGCTGTTGATGGTATTCATACTGTGAAGACTTGAATGAATAAGAAAGTGTCTTTTTCCAAAACACTACATACTGTTAATGAATTTAGAAACAAAAAGAGGTAGACGAAGTATTAATACAGCAAATCGCCTAAATTTTCCTAAATACTCAAATCAAAAAACCAAAATATGATTCAAATTAATACTCACTCGGATTATTTTCGAAAGCTGCACTAGGAATTTCTTCAATATTACAATGAGTTATTCTCAAACCTTTAAGATTTTTCAAATGTTTTAAAATACCCAAAGTTAAATTTTCTTTATAAATTTTCAATCTCTCCAAGTTATTTAATCCTTCTAAATCATCTTCGTCAATATCTATGGTATTTTCACCTAGTGAAAGACTTGTTAAATTATTAACGTTCTTGAAAGCGCCTTTCAAATGGGGAATGGTAGAACTCTGAATTTCCACGTACGTCAATCTAGGCAATTCAGGAAGAATAAATTTATCCAAATGCGAACCATCTATGAAAATTATGAATATCTCATTAATATTTATAACAAACATATAATAAATTGAAAATACCTATTGATAGAGTCGTTAGATCTCTTAAATTTGCTAGTGAATTCTCGTCGATACTTCCGGATGATCTAAACAAATGAAGCGTTAAAAATTCACTAGGAGGTACAGTTTTATCTAAAGGAATTTCATTTTTATCCAATGCTATATTGAAACAGTAAATATCTGTATGGTTCTCTGCATTCACATCGACTCTACATCCAGTTCTGTCTTCAGCGTTAATTAAATATACATATGTAAACCATAATATTAGTAACTTGAACCTGAAAATAAAACATAACCTAACATATCTCTCAAATCAATATTAAAATCTAAAGTAATTTCACCTCAACCATACGAATTGACTATACTTTCCTTGCCTAATTACTCCGAAGAAAAAGATAAACACCCGCCAATTATAATTAAAATTCAAAAAATTTCTTATATTATTTTACCACGAATCTTTCAAGAAAAATGTCTAGAAAGCGTTATATTTATAAATTTGACTCTAAAAGAGATCCAATTATTTATTTGCGCGAATCTGGTATATCAATAAGAAGGGTTTAAGTAGACCCAGATGATAGAGTCAGAAAATTATGATATCATCTATTGACGCTTTTAAGCCTTTGAGCCTTGAACACTCTTATCAAAAAAAGCAATGACTCTTTGGATCTCAGTCCTATTATGTTTTATGAGGTGGCTAATGGTTCAGATGGAGTCTTACTGTAAAATCATTCCAGGCCTAAGACATTTCAAAAGGTTTATAACCATATCAGCTGAAGAGCCTAAGAAACTTCTCGGGATGACCAGAGTCCAGAGAGATACCAGAGGACGAAAATCACATATTCTGCGAGCAGTTTCTAAAGACAACAATGCATCTATTCTGCATAAGTCCTGTCCATTTAAGCCAAACACTTAGCCATATCCAATCATAAATATTTATTTGAAAACTTAAGTAGCAGCTTTTTGTGAAGACCTTCAACTTCACTTCTTGCAATAGATTTTTGAAAATTTGAATTAACTAGTTAATGGTAATCCTAACAGATATTTTGACATATGCTTTTTGCTGGGAATAATAGGAGTAGAAACCTTTGTATCTCTATGGTTTGGGAATGAAATTGAAAAGGTTGAGATTCACTGATTCATTATAAATGTCTGTGCAGGTTTTCTGTCCATTTATCTAATGCACTTTTGTTGCAAATTACGAAACACAATGAATAACACAACAGGAAAAACTTTTCATTCCAAGCCCTACAAATCTCATATGAAAAAATAAACCAAACGCTCTCTTCTTGCAAAGGTAAACAGCACAAACAAAATAAATGAATAAAGTAATCAAGTTAATGATAAATAAACAAAAGTTTATGCTAAAAATCGAATTTTTTTGTATGACTACCATTAAAATAACACCTTCAATGACAGCCCACATTGTTAAAAGTGATTGTTTACTGTTTACTGATGAAATCAGATAAAATTATGATATTAATTTTAGGAATTGCAAATTTTTTCATTAATGATTTGCGACTTAAGAAGCTTAGCATCATATTACTAGAATCCCCAGTACCATCACACCAGAAGGAACCGGAAGTACAATATTAGACGATGACATTCCAAATCTGTTAAGTTGTTAGATGTGGAAGCAGGCAATGGAATGATCAACATATCCTTCGGCTACCATTGCGTCGTAGACTTCCATCAACCATGTTTATCAACGTAATATTTGCTCCTGAGTCTGCTAGCAAAGAAGCGGAAGATCTACGAAAACATTGGCTTGTGTATTGCTTTGGTTTAGTGCAATGTATTCACGAAAATACATTGCATAAATATTTTTTTTGTGTTTTTGTGTTTGGAAGTTGTATTAGTCTGAGAGCCCGTGAACCCCAGACCTTCGTTATTTTATAAAAGCTGAAAGTTTGTCAGCGCATGCTCCCAACACAGGTAAGAACAATGGACTATTATGAAGTTTGGGTTACCGTGGCTTTGGCAGGTAAACGGTACTAAAGGTGTGTAAAATACCGATCTAAATTCATCAAATAATAAAGTGTGATTTTTTGGTATTACCTTCAGAATATTATTAAAAATCACGTTATTGATTGCCAGACACTTAACATCGTGGCAACCCCTTGCCAGACACCTCTAATGTTCATGAAATTGTAATTCTACTTATGTTATAATATAAAAGCTGATTTTTATATATAATACTTAGGTAATAATTAGATGATGTTTCCTCATCAGCCAGACATTTTTGATAGTTCCAACCCCTTGCCAGACAATGATATAGGGTCGCTGTAGGAGCGAACGCGAGACAGTATATGTATGGTGGGTGCGAGTGAGATGGCGAGATAGGTCTATCGCTATCCCTGAATAACAGATTATAAAAAAAACCAAATAAATAATACTCAAAAATTTAATTTAAAATATATTAATAACATTATAAGTTATTATAAAGCATAAAAAAATAGATTGATGACATTACAGATTATTATTATAGTGTACTAAAGAAAATATTATTATATTCATTATCATCATAATAATCAATGTTATCATTTTCTTCGTCACTGTTACTCCATTCCATATCGTCGTCTTCTTCTTCTTCGTCAGTATATGTATGGTGGGTGCGAGTGAGATGGCGAGATAGGTCTATCGCGATCCCTCACTGCGCAGTTGTTATTTCTACTACGTATTTCGAATATATACAGACTTTAAAGTATATTCAATATGTGTATATTATTAGTGTATTATACGTACATTATATGCTTACAATTTGTTTATGTGATTTTTTAAATGAAAGTGATTTTGTTTAAAAAATTAAGTCGTGGGTGATATATTAATTTGTATTATTTGTAAGAAAAGTAGTGGTAAAATAATATTATTTTCTGACGAGACATTGAAAAAATGTGAATTAATTTTAAAATTGCGAAAAAAACACAACCTTAAATATAATAACATCATTCTTCCACGTGAATATACAGAGAGTGGTCATCACAGGGAATGTTACAAATCATTCACAGGACTGATGAAAAAATATTTTACCCCAGAACCTAAAAATTCTAAAAAGACTGTTGAAACAGAGCAAGAAAAAGAGCTATCTAAAGATGTAAATATATTAACAGACGATTCAATACCAGGTTCATCGCATTTGTCTGAGTTAACTGTATCACACCCGACTTCAGCTTCTCAATCAACAGAACTTCAACCTTTCCAGGCAGCTGTGGACATTCGCGGACTTGAAGAAGTGAGTGAAAATGCTAATGCAACCACAGAAGTAAATAGTTCGATTCAAAGTGATACCAGTGTTGATATAAGTAAAAAAATTTGTTTATTTTGCAATAAAAAAAAAGACAAGTGAGATCAAAAATGCTTCCACTCCATGAAGGTGATAAAAACCAATTTCAGTCTCGTATAATGTCTAGCATTGAAAATCAAAAAGAGTATAATGAGTTGTTAAGTAGATTGGAAAGTATTGCAAGTCCGAAAATACACTATCACACTGACTGTAGGATTCATTTTAATAATAAAATATCTTCATTGGCGAAAATATCTGTTCAAAATGATTGGCATCATTATCAAGAGTACCACCAAGAATCTTTCAATGAAATTTGTAGCATCATAGAAGAAGATATTATCAACAATGGCCGCTGTCATTTATTGATTTATTTACATGAATTATATACTGATTCATTGGAGAGAATGTATGCAGAGAATTCCATTGAAATGGATACTACTTTTACTGCACACCACCTAGAAGAAAAAATTGATAAGAAGTTTTCCAAAAATGTTAAATTCTTTGCAATCCGGAATAAAAAAATAATAGCACCCAATTATATGGAGAAGATTGACGAATCAGTATTGAACAACTTAAAATCTGAAAATATTATCCAAAAAGCGGCATTAGTCTTACGAAAAACTATTTTGACAATGGACAAGAAAGGGTGAAGCTTCTACACCGCAATAATTATTTGATTTTTATTCTACTCTCATAGGTGGTTCTAGAGAGAAACGAAAAAGTGGCTTAAAATGTATTCGTCAAGTACGGTCTTACTGTCAAGATATTATTTATGCAATTCATAATGGTCAAGTCAAGACGTCTAAGCATATCACGCTGGGTATGACTCTGAAGAGTTTAACTAGTAGCAGAAAAATTGTAGATATAATCAACAGATATGGTCATTGTATCAGCTATCAAAGTGTCGAAGAACTTGAAACAGAAACCACCTATGCTTCCATTGAAAAGTCAAATTTATGCCCCGAAAAAATTTAAAAAACACCTGAACTTTGTACTGGACTGGCTTATGATAATTTTGACCGCTTTGTTGAAACTACTAGTGGGAAGGACACTTTACATGACACCGTCGGAATTATTTATCAGAACATCGAATACAATACATCTGAAGAATCTGAAATATCCGAGGCACCAGTTCCCACTAGTAGAGACAATTCACCACAGAAGAGGAAAAGGAGACGAAGAACTTTTGAGGCAATAGCTTCAGATGAAATTGATTACCAGGATTCCATGCGATTACAGGTTGTGATTATAATCCTGCATTTATAATCCTCATTGAGGCCTTTTAAAATTTAAAAAAAAAACTGAAGAGTATCAAACAGCTTTCATTAAATTCGGTAAACACGAATTATTCGAAAATAATAATGAACAACAAAGCACTTTTGTTATTATTCAACGGTTTATATGTGAGGTATACAATGTCGGTTCGATAACTGATGTTGATGCAGAACGGCTTCAACTATTTTTGATGCTAGCAGTCTGCCACCATGTAAATCCGAGCTGCTACAACAATATCTGCGAGCCAACTATGTGTCTAGCATTTGGAAGAATGCAAATCAGCAAATTCCAACAATTTATCAACCCGAGAATAATGGTTGGGTTCTCGAAGATAATCAGTACTATTTTAAATGGTTCGAAGGTGATCAGTTGCCAAATTTCGTCAGAGAATCACTGAAAACTATCTCACTTCAAACCATTATACATTATTTTTTGATATTTTCAATCCCATTAACTTTTTCATATTTCTACAGAAACTGACGAAGAAGAAGAAGACGACGATATGGAATGGAGTAACAGTGACGAAGAAAATGATAACATTGATTATTATGATGATAATGAATATAATAATATTTTCTTTAGTACACTATAATAATAATCTGTAATGTCATCAATCTATTTTTTTATGCTTTATAATAACTTATAATGTTATTAATATATTTTAAATTGAATTTTTGAGTATTATTTATTTGGTTTTTTTATAATCTGTTATTCAGGGATAGCGATAGACCTATCTCGCCATCTCACTCGCACCCACCATACATATACTGTCTCGCGCTCGCTCCTACAGCGACCCTATATCATTGTCTGGCAAGGGGTTGGAACTATCAAAAATGTCTGGCTGATGAGGAAACATCATCTAATTATTACCAAGTATTATATATAAAAATCAGCTTTTATATTATAACATAAGTAGAATTATAATTTCATGAACATTAGGGGTGTCTGGCAAGGGGTTGCCACGATGTTAAGTGTCTGGCAATCAATAACGTGATTTTTAATAATATTCTGAAGGTAATACCAAAAAATCACACTTTATTATTTGATGAATTTAGATCGGTATTTTACATACCTTTAGTACCGTTTACCTGCCAAAGCCACGGTAACCCAAACTTCATAATAGTCCATCGTTCTTACCTGTGTTGGGAGCATGCGCTGACAAACTTTCAGCTTTTATAAAATAACGAAGGTCTGGGGTTCACGGGCTCTTGCTCTATATGACCAATGATTCATTTGTTATTTCGATATCTTATATAACATCACTCAATAAGTCGCGTGACTGACACACATATGGCACTGTCATTGTCAAATCCATGTGACGTTTATAAAATATAAATTTTCAAAAGACTATGTGTAACATTTTATGATATTTTGATTAGTCATGGAAAACTGAAGCTACTTTTGTTATTTTCAAAACAATTATCTTATTGCTGCTTGATGAAAAAAATAGAATTTCTTTTCAAGGTAGATAGTAAATTAGCGACATAAAGCGTGCTAAAACGCCACCTGCGTTCGGCGCGCGGTGATCGAGTCTTGCTGCCAGGCGCTGCCACGTATAGAAATAAGCGCTTAATTGTCAATCGCGATGAGTGCCAAACGCCGGACCTGCACTTATAATGAAGTATACCAGTTAGTAGAGTAAGATTCATAAAACAAGTACGATTTTTCAATTTTAAAAAATAGTCAGTTAGTCAAAAGTTTTTAATATCGAAAGTTAGTAAAAATCGTTGATTTTTCGACTTTCAATACTTTTTTAAATATGCATTATACGAAAAAATGACAAGAGACCTTATCTTTTTAAAACGTACCAGATTTTCACAAAACCACCGGGCATATTTGGAATCAGCGGCTCAAAATAAATAAGAATACCACTGTTTAGTATCACTTCAAAATGGCGTATTTTACCATCAAAATGAATTATTTATACAAAAAAAAATTGTAGGACATTTGTGTTAAAGTTTTTTACGTATTATAACAAAATATCCAATAATTTTGTAAAAACGAACATTTTTATTCAAAATATTTTGTATCTCAGAAAAAACAATCTTATTCCAAATTATTAGTTTTCACTTTAATTTCAAATTTTCTTATATGATAACCCCATTTCGCTATAATTAATATTAATTAAAGGAATAATTGTACTTAATTTACAGTTTAAATTTCTATTCATTTTAATTACGGAAAACCTTGTATAAATAATCATGTTTTCAAACAATTTATAACAATATTTGTTAATAATATTGGATAAAATGTTATCTTTATAGTTATTCTAAAATTTGATAATAACTTAATAAACAATTTTCTACTTACATCCTGGTTAACGAATGTTTCATAAATCAACTATTTAATTTCAAATCTACTATGGTAATGTAATATTTTTGAGAATATGCGTTTATATATATATATATATGTTCACAAATTTTCATTGCCTTCAAGTCAGTCTCTAATTTGATAAGAATAATGGTGTTGTTGATAAAATCCTAATTTATTTTTTTTAATACTCTCAATACCGATAATGAAGTTGAAAGGTCTTGTTTGAAAATAGTCCGAAGAGGTGGTCAGGTCTGTTTGATACCACAACTTAATTGATTTATTAATACGAATTGATTGGACGATATGCTTGTTTTGAATCACTTGTTTTGAACTGAGGGAATCATTGAAGATTCCATTATTATTAAATTGTCGATTTAAATTTTCGTTTCTTAGTCCAGCCCTGCTTGCTCAAGGACTAATTCCTAACATAAATCTAGTTTTAAAAAGTTCAGTAGGGCCTTTTATGTGGCAAATACGACAAAACGTTATTGAGATTAATGGTTTAATCAATATTTAGATCCCTATACCAAACTTCGAAGACTGTCATAGAAAAACAACAAAGTTGTATCCATAACATAAAAAGTTTTTGAATACAAAATGTAAACATTGTACAAAAAAAAAAGTTTATGTTATGTGGAAACGATGTAAATGGTTACTGCTTTGTTCAGTTAGAGATATCCAGTTACTGCAATTAACAAAAGAAGAAAGATATCTTAAAATGAAACTGATACAGGTATTTGAGTTTTTTCAGATTCATTTTACGCATTCACTCAGAAATCGAAGCAGGATTACCAAAATAAGTAAAACACATTTACAGAGAATTTACAAAGCAAACAGAATTTATCAGTTAGAAGTCAAAAATTTTCATACTTAAGAAGAAGATGGCGAAACAAGGCGATTGAAGTTGTGTCTGTCTTCAGAGAAGCTAATTTTAGAAAACATAAATTTTCATATATTAATTTTTCTGGCAAAAGTACTTTTACCACAAGTGGCGTCCCGACCACCCAAAACTGTCAATATTTTATAGTAATATGACATACAAAAAACGTTCATTACAAGCTGGGGCAGATCACACCCAAAACTGTCATTATTTTATAGTCAGATGCCATACACAAAACGTTTACTGGAAGCTGGAGCAGATTACACCCAAAACTATCAATATTTCATAGTAATGTGACATACAAAAAACGTTCATTACAAGCTGGGACAGATCACACCCAAAACTGTCAATATTTTATGGTTAGATGCCATACACGAAACGTTTACTGGAAGCTGGAGCAGATCACACCCAAAACTATCAATATTTTATAGTAATGCGACATACAAAAAACGTTCAATACAAGCTGGGGCAGATCACACTCAAAACTGTCATTATTTTATGGTCAGATGCCATACACAAAACGTTTACTGGAAGCTGGAGCAGATTACACCCAAAACTATCAATATTTCATAGTAATGTGACATACAAAAAACGTTCATTACAAGCTGGGACAGATCACACCCAAAACTGTCAATATTTTATGGTCAGATGCCATACACGAAACGTTTACTGGAAGCTGGAGCAGATCACACCCAAAACTATCAATATTTTATAGTAATGTGACATACAAAAAACGTTCAATACAAGCTGGGGCAGATCACACCCAAAACTGTCATTATTTTATGGTCAGATGCCATACACAAAACGTTTACTGGAAGCTGGAGCAGATCACATCCAAAACTATCAATATTTTATAGTAATGTGACATACAAAAAACGTTCAATACAAGCTGGGGCAGATCACACCCAAAACTGTCATTATTTTATGGTCAGATGCCATACACAAAACGTTTACTGGAAGCTGGAGCAGATCACATCCAAAACTATCAATATTTTATAGTAATGTGACATACAAAAAACGTTCAATACAAGCTGGGACAGATCACACCCAAAACTGTCAATATTTTATGGTCAGATGCCATACACGAAACGTTTACTGGAAGCTGGAGCAGATCACACCCAAAACTATCAATATTTTATAGTAATGCGACATACAAAAAACGTTCAATACAAGCTGGGGCAGATCACACCCAAAACTGTCATTATTTTATGGTCAGATGCCATACACAAAACGTTTACTGGAAGCTGGAGCAGATCACATCCAAAACTATCAATATTTTATAGTAATGTGACATACAAAAAACGTTCAATACAAGCTGGGGCAGATCACACCCAAAACTGTCATTATTTTATGGTCAGATGCCATACACAAAACGTTTACTGGAAGCTGCAGCAGATCACACCCAAAACTGTCAATATTTTATAGTAATATGACAAAAAAAACTGTCAATATTTTATAGTCAGATGTCATACACAAAACGTTCACTATAAGCTGGGGCAGATCAAATTACTTCAACTTTTTTGGGGTGTTTTCAGATCAAGTAGATAAAATAAACAGATCATACCATCCAGAAAGAAATGGCAGCTAACAACCATGGAAAAGCAAAGTATCATGTCAAAATATTACGGTGATTTTCTTAAAGGAGTTACCTACAACAGGTATTAGTTATTCTTGTCCTGCATAAACCATTCTGTCCAGATCTGATCCCTGTCGACTACTGGAAACTTTCAAACTTGAAAAAAACATACGAATTAAAACGATATCAATGGCTAAAACAGAAGTTAATGTCGAAGAAAAATATTTTGATAAAAATAAAATAGAAAAACTGTAAGAGAAGCGTTGAACTGATCATATTACTTTAAAAAGAAACTCACTTGATGAATAAAATGAAATTCGGCTAATCTATCTAATCAGATCTAATCAGAGGAAGCATCAAACCAAAATCAATGCTCTATTCTCTTTTTATGCATGTGTAGAAAACGTTCAACTAGATTCAAAACCCTGACTTGTTAGTAAGCTTTTTTTTGCCAAATCCTAATGTATTCATATACAACCGACCATTCGATAAGTATGAATATCCATTATTCCTTATCTCAACTACTCACCCAACAGACTGACATTCCAATAATCTCCTTACTAGTCCTCTTTTTATACATATGATACTTTACCTAGAAAATGCTCAATTACATACGTTTCTGCTCCATTTACTTCCACATCCAAAATGTCCTGACACAATTGTCCAAATTATGCAAGACATGGAGGGTAATATTCACTACCCAGAGATAAAGACTTCCACCACAAAATATCTGCTTGGTTCATTTTTGAGGAAAACGTTTAGAGCACCCTACTCAGTCCCCTTTTAAACTTGATCGGTTAATTCTCAAGTACTACCAATACACGTCCCGTTTCTGTGCTAGCAACACATGTTAATAAAGACATAACTCCCAATTAAAGCCGCTCTAGCCTTCAAGACTAAGACTCTGTACTTCTTCTCGAAGCCCAAAAGGAAACTCCCAGAGAGGGGGCTTTTCGGCTCTTCGGCTACTGGATACGGTTTAGTAAGAACTACTTTACTTGATTATTCCCTTATAGCCATTCATCAGCTGAATGAACTTTCATCCATTTTTAAAAAAATTCAAAACGAACTCATCGGGGGTGCGCAAAAGCACCCTATTCAAAGCTTCTTAACTCAAACCCTGCAGCATCTAATACTCACTATTGCAAAAACTGATATAAGAAAAACTTAACAGTACCATTAGTAAAGTTTTATACTGAGCTCTACAAAATTATCACTAATTTCGGGATTAAAAATCGACTGCGAGAGAGATTTGGTCAAATCCTTTGGTCTCGATAATAAATAATGGAACCTAATTAATGAGCCTAATTTTGAAATATAGTTGTTTTCTTTAAAGCTTGTTTTAAAAATCAAAATTGCGCAACGATGCTAGAATCTGATATGAATATAAAAAAATTCTAAATTAGTCGATTCACAAAAATATATTCTGTTACAGATCTTCAGTTAGCAGCTGAATTAGGAAAAACATTACTGGAAAGAAATAAGGAATTGGAAATATCACTTAAACAACATCAAAATGTTATTGAAGATCAGGCTCAAGAAATAGAAGTGAGTAAATCATATAAATTAAGTTATTATCATGTCAAAAGTAAACTATAAATAAAACTATATATAGAATTTTTTACCACTCTAATTCAATCTTTTTCAAGTATGAATCTTATTAAAAACAAACAAAGAAGTCGTCTCATAGATGACAACTTAGAAATGTGCCTTAAAAACATCAACCTACAAACCGGACTATAGACTGAACATCCTCATACCAACGAGATAGGACTGGGAAGAGAACGCAGGAACAGTAAGTAACTCGATCTTCACGGAGGGGTCCTTAAAGGACGAACAGACGGGAGCGGGAGTATACTCTGAAGTTCTGGGATTAAGGGAATCCTTGAGGCTTAGAAATGGCTGCAACATACTGCAGGCCGAGCTGCGGGCAATAGAACGAACCACAGAACTAATCCGATGCAGAGATGAAACGGTGCGTGACATCACAATCTACACGGATAGCCAAGCGGCTCTGAGATCACTATCGTCTACTGCAGTGAGATCTAGGTCAGTGCTGAGCTGTCGCGAAGCTCTGTCATGGATTCGTAACCGAAAGGCTATACTCTGCTTGATACCTGGACACAGCAATGTAGAAGGGAATCAAATGGTAGACAAACTAGCCAAATTGGGAACGACCAGGAGCGGGGACGAAGCGGTGGGCTTGAAACTACCACCGATCAAATTGCTGAGAGACACGATAGTTAGAACATTAGAAGGAGAGCACAGCAAGAGATGGAGTATGTCTACTACTGTGTCATCTCACGCTCCTTGTGGCCGGTGCTACAGAAGAGGAAGACAACAGAACTGCAAGGCTATGGGAGAGCCTCCATCCGAAGGGTTGTAGCAGTGATTACCGGTCACTGCACAGTAGGCTCTAGACTTAGGAAAATGGATATCAAAACCGACGATCTCTGTGCAGAATGCAGTGAAGAAGAAGAGACAATAGAACACCTAATGTATCGCTGCACAGCATTGGCGTCGAAACGACTACAATGCATGGGGAGTGAAACATTGGAATGTCTGGAAGAAGCAGCGGAGCTGAATATTAAGGACCTGAATAAATTCATTGCAAACTGGAAAAGCTTGGGAAGGGGATAAGGACCTAGCAACGGAAGAGATAGGGAAGGGGAGTGAAATGGTGCTGACTGAAAAGTCAGCAAGGGCATTACAATGAGCCTAAGGCCTCCGAATGGATGAATAATGTCCATATTGAATATTAAATCAAGTTTTATTCAATGTACCCATAATTTAATGAATCTTTAAAATGATGATGAATGTTTACTTCATTTACAAACAGATTTCGCTCTCAATTTTTATTTATCGTTTTAATTTGGCTAATAAGTTTGCCAACCACTGTTCCAGGCTGACTGCCAATTGGACTCCAGTGTGAAATCATAGAACTATGTTTCATCCATTACCACACAACATTTTTTCACGAAAAACTCGAGAATTAAGCATTTTCTGGAAAAAATTATTCTTATCAAAATTGAGGCTTATAAACAAAAATTAGTCAGTTTAAATTAAATTTTTTAAATAATATTCAGCAACTTAAGAGTCACTGAAAGCCAATTTTCTCTTTTTCGTAAATTTATGCAGAGGTTTGAGCTCAAATAACGGAAAAACCATAAATTTTTGTTGTTGTCGATGTAACTATTGACAACTGTTATTGATTTTTACAGCTGTAATGTCACCACCACTCTCACAGTTCAAGATCTTCCAGTTTTGAAAACGTACCAATTTGTTTGGAAACTTTTTACGTTTTATTCACTTGACGAATCTTTACATTTTAGCTTTGATATATCAATTTATCATTTTCCAGTATCTTACAAAGCAAGTGGTAGCCCTTCGAGAAGTTAACGATTCAAGATTACGAATATACGAACAACTAGAAGTTAGCATTCAAGATTTGGAAAGGGCTAATCACCGATTAGTACTAGAAAATTCGTCTGACAAGAAACAACTCAAGGTAAGGATATGTAACAGACTTTTGTGTGTGTATTATATAGTGAATTGTAGATTGTTTGACTTTCAATTTTTTTTTTTTTGGTTTGTTGGCAACATCTTGCAACGCAACTTTCTTTACTTTCTCTAATCTTTCTCTCATCTCCTTTTTTGATATTTACCACGCTATTTTCTTGGTATTCTCGTTTGAGAACATTCATTCTAGATGGTCCAACCTTTAAAGTATTTTTGATCTACCTGTGAAACTGGTTTAACATCAGATGATCTGAACTATTTAGGGCCACGTTTCCAAAGTCAAAATAGTCCCGATAATAGCCAACCTCCGAAATAGAGACGGTACATGAACTTGAAGATACAACGCATAGTTTCCATTTTTTTTTGTGTTTTTTCAGCCTTTATATATTTCTTTACTAATAGCATTTTCCGTTCTCAAACTATATCTACCATAATTTGAGTTTTGAAAAATCAACTATGCCCCAGGAAGTTTCCTGTAAAGTATCATTTATGTAGCAAATATGAAAAAAGTTATTCAGAATCCATATCTACGAGGTCTGGCTATTAAATAACGAGACTTTAAAAGCAGATCTTTTTCAAACTTTTCAAGGAAATCTGAATAGATCCGTTGAAGCAAGAGCTTTTGGTTGAGAATCAGATTTTTTGACACCAACTTATAAATTAGTTTTTGACCAAGCAGAGCTTTTACGAAAGTGGTTGCACTCAATCGGCGACACCACCATACGTTAAGTGACATTTATGAAAAAATATCAAGCCCCAAAAGTATGTATTTATGTGAAAAATATTCATTTTTCATTTGAATTAAAAATTCTGGATAAAGTGAACTATTTCAATTAAAATAGAATATTAAAATTGCATATTTTTCAAGTAAAATTTTGTAAGTTAGAAAAGGTATTTAATTACTTTGTCTAGCGAGATTGCAGATTCACTCACAAAAAACAACGAATCAAAATTAAAAAAACAATGTGAAAAATGGAAAATAGGTCAGTATTTCAATGTTATGTTTCCAATATTTTAATTAACCTAAAAAATATATACTTTATATGTGTGGGTGTAAAATATTTCATTTCCTTTTTTTATTTTTGGCCACTGGATAAAAATTAGTTTCTTTGATAGTTCGGAAGTAGAAAACTGATATCGATCAAGATATTGCAGAAACACTATCAAAATATGATCAATATTTATAAATATATTGAATATACGGAGTACGTTTGAAGAGAATAAAAATTTTAAAAACACGTCTCTTTTATTAAAGTGAATTTTAGTTTTGATAATCCATATTGTAACTAACTGATAGTATCTTTGATCAAATTGTTGGCATCGCAATTATCTCTTGGTTTTTGAATTGAACAGAGTTGCGCGAAACTTCTAAAAAAAATTATCACTGCTTATTTATTCAAAGAAAAAAAAATGAATCTATTCAAAGAAAAGAATGAATCATTGAATAGCCTATGAATACATTATCAAATTTTCGTGAAAAAATATTAAATATTTGTGTAAAAAGAGTTGATGATTGAAAATCGTAAAATTCAGACAGTTTAAATCAATTTAACCTATATTTAGACCATTCACAGCCACTACGATGAGGTGGGTCTATTTTTTTATTTTTTTGATGACTTTTTGATGGCTACATTAAAATCAGTATCTAATCTTTAATTCTGAATAAGTTTCTATAAAAAAAAGGCGTGCGTGGGCAGTGAACATACCAAATTTTATTGATTTGCCATGTTTGAAACTAATAAAGTAACCGCAATATTCTTTGGCCAACCAGATTTCCAGACCTAACTCTATTAGATAACTTTCTTTGAAAATATCTGTTATACAATATTTAATAAAATACGAAAGGTGGTAATCAATTAGAATAACTGCTGGAGGTATTCGGAATTCGATAGATTTGTTTTTTTTATGCCAAGTTGTTCAGAATTATGTATTTCAATTACTAGTCTAACTAGTACATCCAAAAATAATAATATTGATCTACAGAAACTGTTTATTTTAAATTATTGAAAAAAAATGAGTTTGACAATTCTAATGACAGCCAGCAGTGTTAAAAGTGATTGTTGACCTGGCAGTCAGTTAAAAATGTTTATGAAATCAGTTAAAATTATAATAATTCTAGGAATTCCAAATTTTCATTATTAATATTTAACAATCATGACTTTTGAACATTAATATTAAGCGTACAATTAGACCAATTGCCTCGCAATATATTACTAGAATCCCTAGATGATATTTTATGACAATAACTATTAATAATAAAAATATTGTATTCAATTCAACGTAGGTGGCTACTAAACTCAAATTGACATTTTTATTCTGGTTGCACCATAAAAAATTAAAATGAAAATGAAGATAAAACTAAAACAACGTTTAACATCAAATTTGACACCAATATGTAATTATGTTCGAAGGTCTTGATAACCATTAGTTGAAATGCTGGATTTTTTTCTTTTTTAGACTCTGAACATTACTCTCGATACCTTAGAATCAAAAATCGATGATTTACAAACAACCAATGATGATCTGAAAGTTCAATTAGAAATACTCAGGAAGAAAACGCAAAGAAATGCCGAATTGGCAACACCTACCAATTCCAAAGAGACAATTGTTTTGAGGCACGTGGACAGGCTAGATGAAGAAGTTACTTCAGATTCATCGGCAATAACAGAAAATGATGTAAGTTATAGTTTTTATTATTTTAATTTCGATAATATCAACCCAAAAGAAATTGACACCCCCAAATATTTCGAATTTTGTCCAAATTTTGGAAAAGTACACACACCTCGAATGGCAGGTTATGAAGCTGTTTTTTTGAATGTTTATCTATAATATTTACATTAAAAAATTTTCGTTGTGAATAAAATAAAACATCATCTTTTCCACATTAATTGTTTTAATTTATTTTTTCGAGAAACAAAAAAATTTTATTAAATATATTTTTTTACAAATGTTTTCAATCAATTGCAAATTATTATTGAAATCCTAATCTTTTAAAACGGTTTATTTTATATATACATGGCTATATATTCCCACAAGGGTTGAAGGAATGTCTTTTCGATCAAATTGTCTTGAAGGATAAATCAATTTTTAACATTCAAATGTTTATATAAATGTTGTCGATTCCATGTGTGCTTGTATCCAATTTTTGAGCTATGATACATGATCTTGAAATTGATTCAATTCTACTTGGCATGTTGTTGAAGCTAACAACTTGTATTGGTTGTTTATTCTAAAAACGAACATGCTTCATTTTAATATTTTTCGAAAGCGCTGCCTAACATTGCCTAACATTCGTCGTAAAGAACAATCGTATATTTAAAGCTCTGCAGACTGGTTAGACTGCTCAACTAACGCCAACGTGACAGCTTCTACAAATATCGGTTGTCCAGAAAACGGCGCGTCGGCAACAGAGCACGTTTTAAAGAATATCGTCTTCCACACACACTGTTGAACGATTTGAAGCGTAAACTTGTATTGGTTGTTTATTCTAAAAATTCGTTTTAATATTTTTCGAGGGCGTTTCCTAGGATTCGTCGTAAATAACAATTGGATATTTGAAGCTCTACAGACTGATTGGGATGCTCAACTAACGCCACAGCTGTTACAAATACCAGTTGTCCAGAACACGGCGCGTCGGTAACAGAGCCCGTTTTCAAGAATATCGGTACGTCTTCCACACACAGTGTTGAATGATTTGAAGCGTGAACTTGTATTGGTTGTTTATTCTAACGAACATGCTTCGTTTTAATATTTTTCGAGAGCGTTGCCTGACTTACAACAATGTTTTTGTAGGAAATCGAAAATCGCCAAGAAATTCATTATTTTCGAAAATCAAAACTTAGAAGTCTTCGTGACAACGAGTTTTCGCCCGCTAATTTCATTATCGACGACGAGTCATATTTTACTTTTGACGAGAATAAAAAGGTGAATAATAAGGCTTATTATTGTCAGAAAGACGAGGAAGTAAATTCAGAAATTTATTCCCTAAGACACAAAAAGTTCAACTCGATAGTGTTGGAAAGCTTCTCGTTGTTTTTCAGTATACATTTTGTTTTCTGGAAATTCTGTAACCACCAAAATATATGAAAAAGTGTGTGTGTTAGATCTAGATTAAAGATCTAGATTATTTACAAATGTTTGTTGATCTAGTAATATTTTATTTTAGAAAAACTCGAAAACAACATCTCAATCTCCGGCATCGAATTGTCCCGAAATTAACAATTATAATGAAACTACTCAGAAACAAGAAGGCGAAAATGAAACTGACATGGAGCAAGTAAGTCAATTATTATCTCAATTGAGTAAAACGAGAGCCCAATGTAATCGTGATGAAAGAAGAATAGCGGAATTAGAAGAACAGTTATCAACTTTGGTACAACAGAATCAAGCTTTGGAAAATCAAGTCGTTCAGCTTTCTTATAAAGGAGATGATCTGAATATGAAGAGTATGCACGAAGAACTTACTACATTGGAAGAAGTGAGGTAATAACTAGGAAGATATTCTAGTTAGTAACTCTAATAATCCAAATTTATTTATTAATGCTTCGGTTTATTTTATACATTATGCCATGTAATTCAAAAGTAGTAAGTCACTTTCTGCTTATTGTAAATCCTGACGAAATTTTTAAATCTATATGAGAATTTTGCTTGTGGATTATAGTTCATATTTCAAAAACATAGCACAACATCTAATAAAGCTCGAAAATCATTCATTAGGAACAGTTGCATCATCTACAGACTTGGTTTACTTGCACTTGGCATGCTCAGACTAGAGAAACCACAGAGTATATATCAAAACAAAACAAGTAACTTGACTAGTTTTAGTCCGTTCGATTGAAATCGAGTTTCGAGCTTATTTTCAAAACAAAAACGAGTTTTTTTGTTTATATTTATTTAAACAAAACTAGTTGCAAGTAAGTCCGTTTGCTGAAAATCCGCCTTAATTCTTGTAGTATGAAATACTTTTATTAAGAAGACCGAACTTGTTGGCCAGTTTCTTAGAAATAATGTTGCATATTTGATTATACCGGTGCAAATAATCACTATTAGCTAGTATACGAGAGTTGCTACTCAAATTTTGAGGAAGACAAATGAAAACAAATATTTATAATTGGATTGTTTTTCAAAATATTTGCCATTGAGATTTGAACGAATCAACCGCTTCTTCATGTGTGGAAAAACTTTGACCTCGCAATTTATTTTTGATCTGCGAGAAATCATTGGGTACCAAACGAGGACTGTTGCGCGGATGACCCATCAATTCCATATTTTCACTGTTCAAAAACGTGTTTGTTTGAACTGATGTTTGGGAGCTCGTATTGACGTGATGGAGAATGATTCGTCTTCTGCGATTGGTTTCGCATCAGTTTACACACAGCATCGATTTTTTTTGGCACAACAGCGGATTTTGGACGACCTTGACGAAATTTATCTTGTAACGAACTACAACTACGATTAAATTCGGAATACCAGCGAAACACGATTGCTGTAGATCACATATGGCCAACCACCGGCCCGCGGGCCGGATCCGGCCCCGTGTAAGATATGATCCGGCCCGCGAGACATTTTGGAAAAACCCAATTAAAAAAATATTACACTAAACTAAGTACTTATACTTAGTACTAGTACATATACTTATACTAGTACATATCTTTAAAAGAAAACACTTGTTTGTGCTTTTTATCTTATCCGGCACCTATAAAAATGTGGAGTCATCAATAGACTAATGAATCCCATAGCCTACACAAGTTTTCTTGTGTTTCCTTAGTTTACTCACGAGAGTGACGGTGAGGCGGCAAACATCAAAAGATTTTATTTATTGCTTCTCGATTATTCTAAACTAGTTTATTCCAGATTATTCCTTCATTTTGTCTATATAAGCGAGTGGATGGCCCGAAAGTTAGTTCAGTTCTATTTAAGCTACCGAGGTGATAACTCAGACAAGCGATATCCTAGCGAACGGCTAGAGCCGTCAACTTGCTTTGTGAATTTGTGTGCATTTTGAGTGGTTACTAACTATAGTTTGTTATTAAGTTTATTGAACGAAAAGTAAAAAAAAATGATGTCTAGTGGAAAGAAACGAAAAATAGATACAGAGGGTCGCCAGTTTCAAGAAAAATGGACTGAAGAATTCTTTTTTATCTTGCACAATGGTAAGCCTATTTGTTTGCTTTGTAATGAATCCATTTCAGTAATGAAAGAATTCAATATAAAGAGGCATTACTCAACTAAGCATGCTACACAGCACTCACTGACAGGACAATTAAGAACAGACAAAATCCAGAAGCGTAGAGCAAATATTGAAAAACAGCAACAAATGTTTCATAAACAAAGAACACAACTTGATAATGATGTGAAAGCTAGTTTTATAGTTAGCTCAAAATTGGCAAAGGCATTAAAACCATTTGCCGAAGGAGAATTTATCAAGGTGTGTATGTTAGAATTTTGCGGTGTTTTGTGTCCTGAAAAGAAAAATGAATTTGAAAAAATTAGTTTGTCAAGACGAACTGTTGTTCGACGTATAGAAATGATGGCTAATGATATAAAAACAACATTGACTGACCGTATGGCTGGTTTTGAATCATTTTCCATAGCATTAGACGAGAGCACCGATTTGTCTGACGCAGCTCAACTGGCTATATTTATTCGAGGTATTGATAAGGAGTTCACTGTTACTGAGGAATTGCTAGCTTTACAGCCGCTAAAAGCAACCACTACAGGAGAGGATATTTTTAATGAAGTTCAAAAGGTATTCACAAGTTTTGGCTTGCCATGGTCAAAATTAATTGGAGTATGCACTGATGGTGCACCGTCTATGGTCGGCATACGAAAAGGTTTCATCGGAATTTTGAATGAAAAAGCAACAGAATGAAATGTGCAAAAAGATGATTTGATAGTCCTTCATTGCATTATCCACAAACAGAACTTATGTTCTAAGTCCATTCGACTCCACAATGTTATGATTGTGGTAGTAAAAACCATCAATTTTATTCGATCCCGAGGGCTTAACCATCGTCGGTTCAAGACGTTTTTGGATGAAATATCAGCTGAATATAACGACGTAACATATTATTGTGAAGTCAGATGGATGAGCAAAGGAAAAATTTTGAAACCTAAAATGGATATGTGATTTAGCATTTCTGGTCGATCTTACAGGCTATTTGAATGATTTAAATTTGAAACTTCAAAAACAAGGACAGTTAGTGAATTATTTGTACAGCCATTTGAAAGCGTTTCAGATCAAACTACGCTTGTGTCTGAGTCACAGATGCAGTCTGGTAACAGTTACCATTTCAACACGCTCTCTGCGTATGAAAATATTGCTTATGCTCAATATGCTGAAGAACTCAAGTTACTGTCGGAACAATTTTCGAACAGATTTAGCGACTTCAAAAACATGGAAGAATGTTTCAATTTATTTGCTACTCCTACAAAATGTGATGTACATAATGCTCCAATACACTTACTTACAAATGGAGTTAATCGAGATTCAAGAAAACTCACTCTTAAAATCCAAATTTGAAGACGTAGAGTTGTGTGATTTCTACAAAAAATACCTAGAAGAAGACAATTTTCCGCAGCTTAGAAAATTCGCAAGAATATTGATTTCTGCGTTTGGCAGTACATATAAAAGCGAACAGTTCTTTTCATTGATGAAAGTTAATAAATCAACACATCGTACAAGACTGACTGACGATAATTTGGAAAATTCTTTACGTCTTTGTATCACTGGAATTCATCCAAATATCGATGGATTAGTTTCCCAAATTCAAGCTCAAGAGTCTCATTGATTTCAGTGTATTTAACTTTTGTAGTTTGTAACCATTGCAAATGTAACTATTTAATTATAATGTTGTACCATTTTTTAAAATTTCATTTTGTTATTTTAATAAATACAATAATCACATTGTCAATATACACATACATGTCAATAATAAATACATAATACAATAATAACAGTGTCGTATTATTTCATGTCTAATATCTATCGCAAAAAAATATTATCACTACTTTAAAATGCACTAAGTACTTTTAAACGCGGCCCGCGAACGTTTTGCACGCTAAAGTTTGGCCCTCAGCATGTCAAAGGTTGCCCATACCTGCTGTAGATGGTGCTTCATCAAAAGTCGAAGCAAGTTGATCGGCACATTGCTGTTGGTTTAATCGACATTAAAAGTCATAGAATATTATCTGTAAACATCTCAAATAGTACTCGTAAGACAACAGGTTCTGAGTACCTTCACCATAAAAAAATTCAAACTTTATTATGGCAATGTAAGATTTGACATATCACATTAGCGTTGCCATATCTCTAAATTTATTTAAAGTAATTATAAAAAGGATTCGAAAAATGGTAGCGTAAGTATTGAAATTGATGTCAATCTTGTTCCATACATTTACGGCAACGTTTCTCAACATAGAGGCAGGTCCGGCGAAGCATCTCAAGATGTCCGCGAAATCTTCTTCAATATCAGTTCGGAGGTCAGAAATGGTACGTGATTCTCTTAAAAAAACGAAATCCTTGAGAAGTTCCTACGGGAAGAAATAACAGGGTATCAGGTCACACAACAAATCCTCGTCTGACTATCCTTCTTCCAAAATGAACATTAAGGTACTCCCGCACACACAAAGCGTGGTTTGGCGAAGCTCCATCCTGCATGAAATGACGGATGTTCGTGAATGTTGAATCGTTGTCCATTCGCCCACGTAAATCTTCAAGCATTTCCAGATAATTTCGGCCTGTCACGTGACCCCAAAAATTATAGAACCACGAGACCTCCCCCAAGGATACCTGCCTACAGACAGGCAAGTTTAATTTTTCTTCAATGAAGACGTGAGGATTTAGGTTGCTTCAGTTATGCCGATTGACGCTCTGCTTGAAGGTTGCTCCATCCGACCACTAAATGGAATGTTGAAAGTGAAGATCGTCCTAACTGCATCCATGGTACCACTCGCAAAATTCCAATCTACGATCGAAATCATTCTCGAGAATGTATGCATGAATGCATTTCAGCATTCGTCGTAAAGAACGATCGGGTATTTGAAGCTCTGCAGACTGATTAGACTGCTGAACTAACGCCAACGCGACAGCTGCTACAGAGCCCGTTTTCAAGAATCTCGGTACGTCTTCCACACACACTGTTGAACGATTTAAAGTGTGATGCTTAGTTTTAATATTTTCCAAGTAAAATGAACAATATGATTACCTTTCCACATCAAAATGGATGTCAATATCAAATAAAAAATGTTTAAATGTTTGTATGATGATTGGAACAATATAGGAAATCAGTATGTCTACTTTAAATACAATCTAAGGTGCTTAAACTTATTAGAAAAAACAATAATGTGCGACAAATCGTAGTTTTTTACTTATGGATTCTGAAACGAGTTCTTTATAGGGTTGTAATGATTTTAGATAATCTTATTATAAATACTCTTTATATTTTAGGCAAGGACAAATGTGCAGCAGATGTTTACGAACTATGGAACAAAATGATATCCGCGAAGATGACGATTCCAGTATGCTGGAAGGTTTGATGGAACCTCAATACCATTCTTCATTCTCTATGGACGTACAGGTGAGCAACAATAGAGACACTAGTGAACATATGCTTGTAAGGTATCTTGGCTTTTTGAGCCTTAGAGAATGCTTTCTGTGATTTAAATGTAGTGCCTTAGTGCTTTGGTGTACATTTTTTTTAGTACTGTTCTTGGGATGTTGGACTCGCACATTGAATTTTGCTAAAAATTTTATTTTCTTATCTGTAATCACAAGCAATTTTCCAAATCGTTCATGTCCACTTACTCGATGTTCACTCACTGTATATACAGGGTTGGAATAAAGTATAGAATCGATATGTTCAAAATCAAAAATATAAGTACGATGACGCTTAAATATTTTGACGCTATATTATTTGTACTGTAAATATAACTGAATTTTTATAGAACATTCTGTATATTTTTTCGGTTAAAAGATAAACAAATTTGAACATAATTAATGAAATATTCCATATTATCATCGTTCATGCTCTGATAAAATGTGAGCCTATTAGAGTCACTCTTCCCAAAGCTTCTCGAAAAAAAAATCTAGCGGGTTCAGGTCAGAAGAACGAGCAATGAAAGCTCTACGTCTAGTTTATAGATCATTTTTTCAGTTATACATAAATCAACAATCAAAATTACCTGGCGTAACACTCAGAATCCTTCAGAAATTTATTATTAGTACGACAAGGGTTCTTCCAGAAGAGGAGCTGTCTCTTTGTGGTTCTAGTAATGGTTGTATCAGAGGATTCTCATGTGCCTCCAGTCGTTCATATTGGCTATTATGCTTCTGGATTTATTCTGTGATATACTAAGATCTTTGTGGAGAGTATCCTTCCATACACACCAAGGTTCATTCACCAATACACAAGGTGTTTTGTACCTCTGAAAGATTGCAATACTTGATTCACTAGCACAATTCCAAAGTTCTATTCCATAAGCTCATATATGTTTCATCACAGTCTTCTAAATTGAAATCTTGTTGTCCATAGTCAATTTAGATCCTTTTTCTAGTATCATGACGATGTGCTCTTTCCAGTTAAGCTAGATAAGGACTGAAATGTTGATAGAGACTGATGGACATTCTCAAACTGGATGTTGTAGATTTATTTCCATTTTCCACTTTCTGGTTTAATCTTCTAAGAGGTTTAAGTGGTGTTGGAGATGAACCGTTGCAGTTGTTAGATCTTGGTGTGTGGAAAAAAATTATGCATACAGTAAATAAAATATTAGCTCCAGGAGGCTACCATGTGGTACTCCGGGATTGATCGGGAAAGTGCCGATCGATTCTGGTTCTAAATCCTATGCTGGTTAAGTAAGACTTGAATAATTCAAAGTGATATAGAAGGTAACGTTGTATTTTGGAGTGGAAGCCTTCGTGCTACACCTTATCAAAGGCTCAACTCATATCAGGAATACTGATATAAGTTGAGAGTGGCATATTTTTTTTCGTAGATTAATTGATAGTTTGTACAATTCTGTATCATTCCTGGATTATAAAATGTGAATGGCGGTAATTAAATAGGTGAGACGGAATTTCATTTAGAAAGTTCTTTCAAAATTTATTCAGTTATGCCTATTCATCTATCAACAATTTTCTTTATATCAATCAACTTTTGTTGAGTTGTATATGTATTCATTGCATTTATGAAATAAAGATTTCCGTTTAGTTAATATTATGACTCTTCTGGGGGGACATGTGTTTAATTTAACAATTTTTTGAGATTTTAAAAAGTATATAACAAAAATCAATACAATGAAAAATAGATTTAGCCAAATTCTAAATTTTAAAGATGTTTATCTAGGTCATACTATATACTAACCCCGTATATAATTCTTTGAAATTAAAAATTAAATTAATTTGGAGAACTGTGCACATGATGTATGCATGCTGAAATTAGAATATTTTTTTGATAAATGACTGTTGTAACAAAGACTGAAAAAACATTGTTTTAAGGAACATTTAATAAATACGAAAATTTCAGTTCATATTTGTTCAAAGGTTATTTTAACATGAAATACAATGTACAAACGGATACAAATAATTAGATATACAAAAAAAAAATAACTTTTATACTGAGCTTCATTTTAGTCGCACCTATTACTAAAAAATCATACGATAATCTGATTTAAATTCTTAAACCTTTACAAGAAATTGTTAATCACATGTTCACTAGTTCCAAATTTATGTGTTGTGTTGTGTTGTGAAGAAAATTTATGATAAAAGTCAAGGGTTGGTTCAGATTTTAATGATGAATGATGAAAATTACAAAGTTATACAAAATATATAAATGAAGAAATTTGGCAGCTGTTACATAAACTTTATTATTTGCAAACACACTTTGGCATTAAAAAATTTGAAAATTTTTATAAATTAAAAAAAATCCAGAGTCCAATTCATTGAAATCTGGTAACTGAAGCAGGTGTACCATCATGCAAAAACCATATCCTTTGATGTGGAATGTCTTCCAATAAAAGCCATATTGATGGTCGCTGATGATGTTAAGTGTTTCTTGGATTTTGCTATCAACGCTATGTCATATGCGAAAGCTAGACAGTGGCATTCGTTATTGAAGATTGTCCCATCGCTTTTTAATTTAGAATTTTGTATAATTGCTCCTAAAACCATATTAAATAATATAGTGAATAGTCACCTTGTCAGAGACTTCTATTGACATGAAATTCTTCAGACTTATACCCTTTCCATATCACTTCATTTTTTGTTTTATCTAAATAGTTTCACTAATCTAATTATTTTTTCTGGTACGCCTAACTTGCTTAGTGCTGCGTACATGTTGTTCCTATTTATTTTGTCATATGCCTTCTTAAAATCTATAAACAAGAAATTAAGTGATATTTTGTATTTATAGCAGGTGGTTTATAATTCTTTTAGGAAGAGAATCTGGTCCGTTGTTGACCTATTAGCTCTAAAACTCGCTTGATATTCCACCAGTATTTTCTCGGCATATTTTTCCAGTCTGTTCTTTATTATTTTCGTTAGCACTTTATAATAGGTATCTAACAATACAATTACACTATAGTTTTCGCAAAGCATCTTTTTTTTGGAATCTATAATACGAAAATATTTCGATAATTAATAAAACGAAATTGAATATACCTCTAAATAGATCTAGCGATTATTAAGATTTCCCAAAAACTTCATTGTTATGTTCTTAAATTACTATTCCCAGTCGATGATCTAATTTATGAAAAACTAATTTAGGGATGTTTTTAAGTATATTATTGTTTAAAAATGTAAATTAGAATGTACCAATTTACGGAAAACCATTGTCCCTATTCAGTATTTAACACTGTACTTAGGTAGACATTTTTTGGCCGAATTAACAAGTGAATACAAATCGTAAAGCCGTAGATGGCCGAATTCACATCACCGGCTGACACCTTCATTTAGTAATAGGGATGGGCAAATGAGGAAAATATATCGATATGTTTAGACAATATCGATTTATGCAGAATAAAAAAATATCGATATTTTTACTACAAGGTGCGATTACCCAAAAAATTCTCAAATTATTCCAACTTTAAAAAATATAAACAAACATTTAACTTGTTCAGCTTTATTTATCAATCAAGAAATATTATTAAATATTATTAATAAAATGAAGTTGAGGCATCTAAATGTTTTTGATTTTGGGTCTCTTCTGTGTTAAAATTAGTTTTTTTTATATTATTATTATCGAAATATTTCAATAAATATGATATTAGTATAAGTCATAATACATTATCCAAATATTTCACTAAATTAAAATCTAAAGCACCAAAAAACAAAAGAAATAATATTATATATCAAGTGCTTTGTACTAATTGTGACGCTGTCTACATAGGGCAAACATCTCAGTATTTAGAAAATAGACTGAGAGGTCATCAATACAATAAAAAAAAATAGAACTGCATTAACGCACCAAGAAATACCAAAAAATCATAAATTTAATTATAAAGATTCAAAAATTCTCTACGGAATCTAATAGATAAAAAGGGAATTTATAACTCTACTTTGTAAATTCTAATTAATTTAATTGATTACTGCTATATATTTGAGATGTGGGAACCAAGGAAAAATTAATTTTTCTTATTGGAACAAAGTTCTAAGTTGATTTTATCCTTACTTTGATATTCATGATGAAGGTGATCTATAGATCAATATAAATAAGTAAATTACCAGTGTCAATATCCTATTTTCAAACAGACTTAAAGAAAAGTCGAAACGTCAAACTTTAGTTTTTAGTAATGTCAGAAAATGATCATTTAAACAGCGATTAGTAATCTGAATTTTATTCAAACCAGTAATCATCTAGTATAAACATCAAAACTACTCGCTCTTTAATGTGCTCTCCAGTTAACCTGCTTCTATTATCTGGAACAGCTAAATTGACAGCCGAAGCAAGTCTTTCAGATGATACAGATGATATAAATATTTTAAAGTTATTTCAGATAAAACTGGTGTGAAATTGCGAAAATTCATCCAAAATTCTATCGGGTCTGATTTGCGGTCGATTAATTGTTGGTCCAAATATTGTTTCAGTTTATTGAGAACACTGCCAGAGCTTGGAATTTCTTCTCTATTTGATTACTAAGCCTTATTAATTTTTCATGCATACACCAAATAGACGACGAACTAGCTTCTGGTGATGCTTGAGCTGGTCTTGGATCTGGAGATTGTTGTCTTCTTCGCCTTTGCTTTGAGCGTATCTCATTGCTGAGTTTTGAAATAGCACTGGGGACAGCGAGTGGAGACGTGAAATAAAAACGTTTAAGCCGTGAATCTAATATAGTCACCTCTGAAAGCGAACAATTTTTTTCTCATGGGGAAAGGGTTAGACTTTTTTAAGTAATTCCTCTTTAACAATTTCTCCTAGAGTGGTCGATGGCGTTGATTGATCAGTAACTTGACGAAGTAAATTAGAAACAGCAATTGCTAAGTTTGACGTAACATAATATTATCCACTGATCTTTAAAAGGAGTAGTAACGTTTCGAATTATTTTAAGCTGTGAAGTTGTCACATCAGGCGTATTGTTGTTAGTTTGGCTGTTAGTGGCTGAAATTTCAGCTACAATTCCCGAAAATTTAATAAACCGTTCCAGCATATCTAAACACAAGCTCCATCTAGTGAAGACTGCTTGGATTAATGTAAAAACTTCGCTTTCCTTTTTGCCTAAAGCTTGCTGCTCCGCTCGTAATTCTGAAGTATTTATAAATTGTTTAAAAATGTAACAATATTTTTAATGTGAAAATGCGAGAATTTCCTTTAGTACTCCATCAACAATAAGGTTTGAACAATGAACTAAACAGGGAATCCTATAGTACTCATAGTGAAGCTCGCGCGTTCTGGTCTACCCTTAAACGTTACCCTTACTTATATATTTAATTAATTTATAGTTAAAACTGGTAAAATATTACGATATTAAGTGGAATACAAAATTAGTATGAAATATCATATAGATATTGAAAAAATATCGAATTTGATACTCGAAAATAAATATCGACTATCGATACTTCAAGATAAAAAAAATCGACGATATTTATCGATTGTTTCTTGAAAAAATATCGATAATTCAATATATCGATACTTTATGCCTTTCCTTATTTAGTAATATGAAGTTTCATTAATTTGTTTTAAATGTTAACAATACTAGAAGACCGTCTAACTATTTGTATCCTTACGATTGTATAATGTATTTGATGGATATTTAGTTTTATTTATTTATTTCCTCAGAACAAGCGCCTGAAGGAGATTCTCCAAAGGGAATTGTCCATGTCCCTTTTGTGGATATCGCCTACCATGAATCTTGTGTCGTTGTTGTTCGATTTATGTTCATATTTCAAGGACTATCTTCTAGTTCCTCTTCTACAAAAACCTCTGAAAATTCCATTGATCCTTTTCCATTACTGCCTTAGACATAAACTTCATTGAGTATTTTTATAAATTAAGGTATATGAAACGTACAATGTTATAGGTATTAATTTTTGATTGGGATACTTTTAGTATTATAGGGACTGATTAATTTGATCATTAAATATTAACTTAATACGGGACTGAATTAGTTCTGAATTTTGTATATTGAAAATGTAAAAACCGAAAAATCTATAAGAAAATATGATAAATCAGAGAAATTTTAGTAGCAATAAGTTAGTTCAAATTAGTTTATGACATACCGGTATAACTCTTGAACTTTCCCGTAAAATATATAAAATCTATATCAACAATTTAAGGCCAAAACCCTCTAGCAATAAGTCACGTGTCGAATATGTGTGTACATGTTTTTCCATTAAATTCAATTGTCTGCGTACACACTCACACGCCATCCCACGCCACGCCATGCCACGATTCATAATTCTCGGATGTAACCGACGCTTTTGAATGCCTATATGGAAAAGTTTTATCGCATTGGGTCTATATTGAAGATTAACTCGAAATGCAACAAAAGTTGTTAAGAAAATAAGTGCGGTTATATGATTTCTTACATAATATACAAACAAATATGTAGTGAAACGACGTCAAATTGTGTGGAGTCGCGTGTTGCTAGTGGGTTTCGACCTTTAATCTCAAAAATTATCTCCCAAGAATTGGGTAGGAATTTCTGGAACTGTGGTTGGTATTCATACTGAACATTACCCACTACTACTACATCGAAGGTCTCTGGAGATGATAACTCGGTTTCTGAAAATGCGCGTTAACCATTGTGTTAAGTAGTTGTAGTAGTTCACTTAGGTATAGTATTTTTCACAATCTAAGAAAGTGTTTACTACCGAAACGTATATAAAATTCACTAAGATAGAAAAGTCGTAAATTTGTGGCTATTTATTGGAATGGCCTTGAGCAGGGTCGCACTATTATATTGAAATATCTGACAGTTTTTTCGAATATATTCCGTTTCTTGCAAAAAAATCGTTTTCTGTCACCTTTGGTCTCGAATAACTTTAACAGGAAACAATTACACTGTTTGAAATGCGTTTCGATTACCAAGTTATCGTCTTCAGATACTTAAACGCTTACGATAACCTGGTTATCGAAACGCGTTTCAGACAGTGTAATTGTGAGTGTTGGTGTAATGGTAGTATGTAAACAGTGTGTTCAATATAAATATCATCAACGGTTCCAAAAATTCCAGCTTAGAATACTTCTGGTAATGGTACAAACACAATTACTGTCAAATAATTAATTACCTATGACTTAATTGGGCACGATCAGCTCTCAGTGAGTGTTGGTGTAGTGGTAGTGTAAACAGTGTGTTCAGTAGAAGTATTTTGTTGAATAATTCAGAATCAATTAATTATTTAACGACGTAAAAAGCAAATTTAATTTATTATATTTATATAACAAAAAATATAATTTGATTATTGCAAATTGTGATACACGTTTCAAAGTTCAATTGTTTGTACTTGCAAAGTTCTAATTAGGTATCTCATTTTGGTTTTTTCAGTCTGTGCAGTGGATTTTGTGTATGGTTGTTCTATATTTAAATAAATTTGTATTATTTGTTAATTGGGCTTTTATTTTTACCACTAACTCGTTAAACCTTTAATTTTTGTTAGCATTTGTGGTATTATTTGGCTATTTACGTTGCACATATTCGTTTGCTTGTATATTTAGTAAAATTTGTACATTAGTTATTTATAAAAGAATTCCAATAATATAGGAATCATGTCTGGGAGAAGTTAGCCCAACTCCCCAAAATACGATATTACTGAATTGATTTTCAATAGATTTAAATTCTTTTTCTACGTCCTTTATAATATTCACGTGCAAGAAAATCCTTTTTGTGTCTAATTAAAAGGAGTGTAGTATTATTATTAGTGATGAAGAAAGTGGAAACTGCACACCAGAAGATGTTGAATCGGCAGCTGCAGCGACTATAAATCTTCTACCTGAGAAATCCAGGGAACAGTATTTAAAGGCATATAATTCTTTTATTGGAGTAGCGTACTAAAAAAGGCATAAACTGCTTCACAGAAAGAATGTTATTAGCTTACTTTGAAACTAAATCCAAAATGTGGAAGTCTTCAACACTTTGGTCGACTTATTCAAAACTGAAGTAAATACTCGAAACTCATTGCATATTTGAAAAATAGATAGGCTATAGACCCAAAAAATCATTTGCTTGTGAAGAAATTAATAAGTTTCTGTTACAAGCTCCAGACGATCATTATCTCATGCATAAGGTGTGACTGCAAAAAAATTTAATGTAAGCTTAGATACGAGTATTATTTGTAACATCTTTCGGAGTTGTTTTAATATTCAGAATCGCAAGAGCTCTGCAGAGGGAGCAATTAAATAAAATGAAGTGTAACGATATTAATAATATCGGAAATGTTTTAATTATCACAGTACCTGATACAAAAACTCATGTTCAACGTCGATTTACTGTTATTGGTGAAATATCTGACAATAGATTGAACTTGGTAAATATTTATAAGAAATATAAAAACCAAAGACCCATAAATGTCAAAACAGACCATTTCTTTTTGCAGTATAAAAATGGAAAATGCAAAACCCAAGTTGTAGGTATCATTACTGGTTTATCTCTATAGACGTTAGTCTTAACATGGCCACACAAGAAATAGTCCAAAGGCGTTAAATCACATGATCTAGGCGGCCAATTTACGGGCCCAAAAAGTGAGATGAACTGTTCACCGAAGGCGGCTTTCAAATTGACCATTGTTTCGCGTGCCGTGTGGCATGTGGCACCGTCTTATTGAAACCACATGTCAAGCATATTCAATTCTCCTATTTTGGACCCAAAGAAATTGTCAACCATCACACGATAGAGCTCGCCATTCACAGTAACGTTCCGGCCATCGTCGCTTTTGAAGATGATGCCACCGGCCCATAATCCACACCAAACAGTGACTTTTTCGGGATGCATTGCTAGTTCTTGCAATGCTTGTGACTGGTCTTCACTCTAATTTTGCTTGTTGACCCATCCATTCAACCAGAAATGAGCTTTGTCGCTAAACACAATTTTTCGATAAAAAAGTGCATCTCCCTCCTACTGTGCCATCTCCCATTCACCAAATTTTAGCGGTTGTGGGAAATCGTGTAGCTTCAATTCTTGCACCAGCCGTATCTTATAAAGTTTTACACCCAAATTCTTCCGGAAAATTTCACACGTAGTGGAGTAACAGATGCCCAATGATTGCGAACGCCGGCGAATCGACATTTCATGGTCACTGGCGGATACAGCCGCAATATTTTCTTCAGTCCTCATTGTACGGTTGGGTCTTAGTGGTTTAATGTCCAATAGTGTAAAATAGGTTCAAAATTTAGTCACAAGCTTCGGAATAGTTCCCTCAGTAGGTCGACCAAACCGCCTATAAATTGGAAGAAGTGAGCGATGCATTCCCTTAACCGAGCATGAATTTTCATTGTAAAATTCAATAATTTGCAAGTGTTGTTCGTTCGTATATCGATTCATGATTAAATTATAGACCAAACTGAACAAGTTTGACAATGACACAAGACACGATTCATACGTGATCTGTCAAAAACAGTGTTGCCAAAAATATACCAGAAAAAAAATCACTCGTTACAAGTATATTATTAATTTTTATGTTTGTTGCATCTCATATTGATGTACTAACTGGGGTATTATAACAAGTTACACTTTACTTGTAGTAGCTGCCTTAATCGTTTCGGAATCATTAACGTATTCATCAGCTACAGTAGTGTATCGGTAATCGACGTGGCGTTTAATTGCAGTTATGTCTTCTACAGCATCTACTAAAATTGCCGAGGAATACAATACCCAGTATATAAATTACAAACGGGTAGAAATGTCGCAATTTTTTATTATTAATGACATTATTTCTGAGTGATATTTTCAATTTTGAAATTTTATAATATGGTAGGAGGAAGATTCAAATATCGAATCGAAAACAGAAAATTTTATAACACTTTCCCTATAATCGCCTAAATTTATTATTTACGTAGATTGTAACTTTGCTGCACAACAAGCACCCCTTACAACCCTTCTTAAAGCAACCTAAAATAAATTATCTAGTTATTGTGAGATGTACTACCTTCATCGCCAGATATTTCTTATTAGGTGGTTCGTTTATGAAATTATTAAGATGTTCTGGCTTTGAACTTTCTGCCTTTTCCAGCTAAATGTTTCTCTGACGTTAATGAATCGCTGACAATTTCTTAAAACAAATTGAAATACACTAGAATCTAATGTTTTATAGAAAAATATTTCTTTGCAATTTTTTATGTATAGCTAACCCAGCGAGCACAATTTTATTTTGTTTTAGGGCTACCCAAATCAATCCCAGATGTCTGGAAAAACACCCAACCCTTACAAAAAATTAGTAGAAAAGTATGAAGCACTTGTCGAGGTTCATAGTAAACCAATAAAATCGCGACACGAAGAAATGCAGATGTCTGGAGACTTCAATAATCTAAGTACTAAAGATACAGATGAAGAAAGCGGACATGGAGACAGTTTGCAACACAAGAAAACAAGAAAAACGTTTTCCACGCCTACAGATTTTTCCGAAGCCGAAACTAGTTCGTCTGGTTTTCAAGAAGAAACTAGTAATAAAGCCACTCAAACAGAAGGTCGTGTCGGATCATTCTTGTGTACTATTGCCGATGGAGAAGATTGCAAATTTAGTATTTACGACGATGCAAGTCCAATAGATTCTAGATTCCGAGATAGACCGGAATACCAAAATTTATTTAAAGAAATTTTCAACGTTCTTAAAAAAGCAGCCGAAAATAAAGACGAAGGAGACGACTTATCTCTTTTAGACGGTTTCACTCCAATTAAAGCTGTCCCAAAAGTACCACCTGTAACTCCATCTAACGATCAACTACCAGATTTTCCAGACGACGATAGTCAAAGCGTAGTATCGTCTACGATGTCTGAACTATCCACTTCACAAAATGAGCCTACAACAATCATAGAAAACTTCATCCAATCTCAAAACCAACCGATACCAGAATCAGACGCCAACGAAAGAGTATTAAAACCATTAGTGCGACAACCTCTAGAATATATCTCGATTGAGGTTAGAAAGCGCTCGGGATCGAAACGTAAGAATAAATACGTCGAAAGATCGGATTCACCTGTCACTCACATCATCGGCAGTCCAAAAATAAACTACTCGAGCAGACCGAATTCCGGCAGGCGCAGAAGAGAAAAATCCAACCATAGAACGCCGGAACCGGAAACGAGTAACTGGAACGGTAGCACCTTACAATTCTATCCGTCAAACAGAAACATTTCTTCGCCAACACCTAGTCAAGGCAGTACCAAGTACGAATTCAAACCGAGTTCTGCGTCGCAAGATCTACACAAATTAAAGAAACTAGACATGTCTTACGCTGAGGTTTTACGGAACGCCGATACGAAGAAGAGGGAAAGAGAATTGCTCAGACAAAGAAGGAAGTAAGGCTTAATACTGATAATTCGTTATTATTTTGTTTCTATGTATATGTCGCGTTCGTTTGTTTTAAATTATATAGTGACGTTACATACAAGTCAATTTGTTCATTAATGAAACAAAAAGTAAAATCCCATTGCGATACAAGATTTGAATATGTAGGTACGAGATCAGAATAATCGAAAAAATTCTAACAAACGTAATCTTTGACGTGTTCATCTGATTGACGTCACATTAACAAACTCACGAAATGGCTAATGTTACTTTGTCGTCTGGTTAAATATTTCATGATTTTCTCATATTTTTAATAGCAAGTTCCAATATTTTTAATTATGTGGAGAGAATGGCGAAGAAAAAACTTAGTTTTTCTATTATTCACTGAGGATTATTTGTAATCTGCTTCTAATTTACATGCAACTGTTGTTTTTTTCTTAACCAGCGCATTTTTCTTGACAAGCTCTATAACGAAATCAAATCTTGATAAATTTTCCAAAAGGATAAATAAATAGATTTAGAAAAAAAATTTCTTAAGCTATTTGTTGCTACCACTACACTCACAATTACACTGTCTGACGCGCGTTTCGATAACCAAGTAATCGTCTTCAGAGACCGAAGGTCAATTGAAATTTTTTAACTCGCACTACGTATATACCCGGTACTAATGAAAAGAAATATCGGTGTGTATAGTGTGAGCCAAAATAATGTTAGTACTTCATATAAATATTTCCAAAATAATCTTTTGTTTTCGAATTATAGGGTTGCAAAGTTTCAATTTTAATTTCGTTTACACTTTTTGATTCTCGTACGGTTGATTTGATATTCATAAAATTTTCGGCAAGTTGTGATAATAGTTGATTGAAAATTTCTGAAGGTATGACACATCCTTTAGCACATTCTTTTGGTTAGGTTAGGTTAGGTTCTTTAAGTATTCTCAAACAGTAAATCGTGACTTTCAAAGGGGTCGCAGGACGGCTCTGAGAGGGTTACCATCCAAAGCATTCCGGCCACAGATTTCATACAAACGGCTTAGAAATTAATAGAACGAATCTCGATTGTTTACGATGAAATACAACAAAAAATGAATCAACAGCGCTGCTAATAAAAGTGTCCACCGCTCCACTTGTATTATAACGTAGGCCTTGTTATTGTAATACGAAAGTTGCGTGGAAATAACTAATTGTTAAATATCTTGAGTTGATTTGATCATTGTCCAGTACCAAACCAATCATTTTTCTCTTCTTCTTCCGTGTATTACGCGTAGTCGCCTGTTTTATCTTCGACATCCTCGTCTCCTATTCTGCTTAAGGTTGTCGCTTCACCTTTTTCTGGGTCGGTCGGCCCAATGGGGATTTATCGCGCGCTATCTTTCTTTCTTGATAGAACCCATTCGTTAACGTCATCTATTTTGCATAATCTTCTAATGTTCTCACTTCTTTCCCTGTCCAGTAGGGTTTTTCCGGCTATCCTGCGTAGCACTTTCATCTCTGCTGTTTCCATCATTCTTTTGGTTTTCGCCACTTCTGGTGTAGGTCATTATGGCCTTGTATATTCTCGATTTAGCTTTTATTCCAATGTTTACTTCGCCTTATGCTTTCGTTCAAACATGCTGCTATTCTTAAGCCTTTTAATCATTTTTCTCAATTGTAACAAATAGATGAAGATGCCAAATGCTTCTTTGTTCAATTCTAGGTATTTCATCTTTATATTTAACCAAAACGTGTGGGTACAAACATCATCAAAAGTGGATTCCATTGACTGATCACTTGACATATTTTTTTGTTTATAATAGAAATCAGCATGCATGTAACTCAGAAAAAGGTGTTATTATCCACATAGATTCACTTGCATATTTAACAGGCCATATAATTTTTTTATAAAGACTTCACGATGTGATGATGTGAGTTATGAAAGAGATGATGTTCTGATTTCAATAAAAACAGTCTTCTCAACACGTTGCCCTGGTACAGCCATCTTACTTGTACACTGTGGAAATCACATGAAATTTCTTTAGCTAACAAAACTTGTCTATTCAAAAAACAATGAGAAAAGTTTGTATTTTGTATCAGAGTTCACAACCAAACAATCATTCCACTATTTTTTTTTTGATGATATGAGTAATGAGAGAGATGATGTGTCAACAATAATTGAGACGCACTCTTTGAATTCTTGTGTCGAGTGAAAATTTTCAAAATCGTCATTCTTGCATTCCAAAAAATAATTTCCGTTGGTCTTAAGCTAACAGAATAATTGCGTCTGGACCTTCCAGGGATAAATTCCAAAAAAAATGGGAAGTCTGTGGAAGTCACCTGACATTTCTTTAGCTAACAAAGCTTGTATGGACAAAAAACAATGAACCAATCAATCATTCCACTGTTTTTTCTTGAAAGGTGTCTCGCTCCATCACTATAAATTGAACCATATTTGTTCCAATTAGCTTCAAAAGATTCAGTTGCTCAATTAACGCTTAAAGAATACTTTCACCTGTGGTAATGTCTAATATTCGTCGTGACATCGTCTCACTTGATTGAATTGAATTTAACAATCTCGAGTGCCACCTAATACGAAGCTTTTGAAACATCAGCAAGATCTTTAATATTTACCTGTTGATTTCGAATGGACAGCGGTTTTCTCTCGTTGATAGAATACAAATAATTCTGTCTATCAGATCTCGTATTTTTTGCACAGATGTTGCTTGTACACTCTATTTCTGAGATAACCACAAAATAATCCATAAAATTGACGTCTCCTTATCACGTTAGCCTTTGGAAAGGACCTTTCCGTCCATTCCTTCTATTAAGAAACCTTCAGTTTAGCTATTGTCATACATCTAAATTAAAATTATGACATTCTCTATCATGCACGAACCATAAATTCATCGAGTTGGTAGTTAATCATCGAACATGTTCCTGAACTGGTTTTGTTGAAAATATAAATATTTTGACGAAGTTAACGTACCGTCAATACAGTATGATACAATCAAATAATGGTCCAAACATTTACCATAAATTTGTTCTGTGCTGAAACTTGATCTTTGGTGAAACGTATCTGTGCATGGTTTTGTCGACTATACTCAAGTTGTGCAAGATAGTCGACCGCTGTCATACTTTATATTTTTTGTTGATGATGGCTCACTATCAGCTGCTTTTAAAGAGTCTTCATAATTCAGTTGCATACACTTCGTGCTGGTCCTTCGCCCCTCATTTTGGCAAAAAACATGTTAAAATTGCCAATTCTATATAAATATTGTTTCTATCTTCACATTGTGATTAATTTATTGTCATGGAAAATCAAGAACGGGAATTTCATTTCATAAAAACCTATCAAGATTACATTTTCGTTAGCTATAGTATGGGAGTTTGAAAATTTCATGTAGGTTGAGTCATCCTTGCAAAAATTTTGAATCCAACACCATTACGAGTTGTTCGACCTTGGCTAACAGATAAACCATAAATCTATCCACTATACTAAAAAAATAAAAATTTGGACGCCTACAATTCGAAAACGAGGCTCCGTATTGTTTATATCAAGTACAACATTTTGACTCATTCTATAGGCTACCAACTTTTACCTCTTTAATTTCGGGATATCCTGTGTAATTAATTTTTCCGCTAATTCCTTGTGAAGCAATTCCCAAAACCTTTTTCCCTATTTAATCTATTTTCATAAAATCCCTAGCTCCGAAAAGTCCAAAAATTTTACATTATTTTCTTTATTACCTCTATCCATTCTTTTTTAAATGAACCAGATGGTCTTTAAACCATACGTTAACAGACCTCCTTGTTTTCCCAACATACTTCTTGTCACAATAATTTCAAATGTCACCGCTTTCACTGCCGTGAACAAATTGAGTTGTACTCGAGAGTTTAGTTTGGATTTTAAGCTTTTATTTTAAAACTATTTTCATATTTGCAAACTGAATTCATACGTAATATATTTTAAAATTCTAATTTTGCGTTTTATTTAAGTTGTTTGCTTCTGAAACTGCTCAAACATAAGCATTGTTGTTTTTCATTTATGGAAAAATTGACTTGGCGAATCATTTTAATATTATTTTTTTTAATGTAGATGTATTTTGGAAATTTATACAATTCTGTTATAAGTTCATTGTAATTATTTAATATATGTCTTGAATTGTGCCAAGATTACTTATAATCACAAAAACTAAATAGGGTGTTTCAAATAAAATTTGCAAACTCCAAAATCTCAATGTGAGTTTTCGATTTGGAAAAAATACCAAAATAGGTTGATATTGATTCAGAAAGACCTCCAGTTTTATAGTACTTTCGAACTTTTTGCATTTCTGTAGTACTCAGAACCACTTCTTGAAAAACTTTAATCATTTTACAGCTATCTCCTTTACCTATGAAATATTTTATTCAGAAAAATTCTTCTGTGTGAAAATTGTTTTGATTATTGAAACAGTAAACAAAATAGAGCATACAAAGGGTCCACCTCGAACTCCCATGCAATTGTATAACCATTTTACCACATTTATAGTAGTAGCAGTAGTAGTATTACGTAGTACTAAATGGTATTCTGTGTCGAAAATCAAATAGTGTAGCATAAACTTTGATAATCAACGACGAGTCAAATCGCGAACCCGCTACTTCTTCTAGTGTCTTCTAGTGTATGTTTTATTGAATGATCAATAATATCTTCTGAGAAGATGAAGTTAACGTAACCAGCTAAATTCTTACCAATAAAAAATTTTGTAGCAATGTAGTCACCCAGTATCTTAGTGCAAACATCCTAAAATGTGTCAAAAGTTTTTGTTATGTTTGTATGTGCTATTATCTGAAAATTTATGGATTGGTATGGATTTATTAACGACAGTTATGCCTATTGGATCCACCATTCATTGTAAACGTACTTTTACATCTTCTTCTAGTGTTATAATTATGAAAGGATCGATAATTTCTTCTAAGAAGTTAACGTTTTCAGCTAAATACCTACCAATAAAAAGTTTTGCGGCAATGTAATCATCCTGTTAGTCCAAACACTTTTTGGTACGTTTTACTTCTACGAAAATTTAAGAATCTGTAACCCTTTATTAATGCGTTTTCTCAATGATTGCTCAATATCCATCATATATTCAGCAAGAGCATCGTCATTGAAGGCAGGTTTATTACTATTACTTATAATGGGGCGACTTTGTAGGTCGTAGTTGCCTACGTAATCCACATTTCTCTTGGACCTCCTCTTCGTAGGTTCTTCCAAAAGGTCAGAGATTTTTCTCTATATTTGTATGTCTTCACCTCCTCTTTACTTTCAGTATCTCCTCCTCCCAGTCTCATGATTTGTTTCACCTATGAAGGTTTTGACATGTCTGTATCCAAGTCTCCAAGTTTGGAGAGGTCAACCACAATTTGATTCCCCGGAATCTTCTATATCCAAAGATCCAAAATAGCTTCATATTCAGGTTATTGAGTGCCTTATAGTATTGCAAAATTAACTTGGTTCCAGTGGTTATGCTTTGCAGAAGCTACAATCTTTGTACAGAAAGATACTTTTCTAGGGAGAAGATGAGCCAATGGTACTTAGAGAATTTTCTATTCACTAAAACCAAAAGAAAACCCCTGGAAATAAAAAAAATACCAGGGTGATGTAGATAATGGAAAAACCTTTAACATACTCATAAATTTAAGAGATAGTGTTTTGTAGGTTAAAATTCACCTGTTTTGATATTTTTTTTAACGGGATTAAAACTCTAAATATTTCAGGGTGTAAATTTCAGTTGTGTCACCCAATACGTGAGATATTCATTTGTATAAAATTAATTTTTGATTGTGGTCGTTTGAAATTTTTCCCATTTTATACCTTATGCATTAAGTATTTATGTGGAAATTGTGAAAATATTCATGTTATAACTAGTATTAAGGTGAATATATATTGAACAAATAAATTAAGTGTAATGAATACCATCCTCGATTGAATATATGTCATAAGAAAAAGTAAATACACCCACTAAAGTCACTAAATGCTATTATGGAATACTTTTTTGTTTTTTGCCAATTTATTGTAGATTATATGAATTTTTGGATAAATATTGGAAGTCACCACTGATTGAATGTGTTTCTTATCATCAAATGTTATCACAGATGTTCTTATTTTGTGAAACCATAATCAACTTACAGAGTTGTACTTTATATAACAAGCGAATATAATTTCAGTAAAATTAAATACAAAGATGAATTTGTTACTTTTATTTGTAAATTAAAAACTAGAGTAAAAGTCACTTAGTACTTTTTGATAAAAGTTACTCATAGAACTAAAAAATATTTGACAGAAAAATTTGTTAAGACCCTTTTTCGTTTTTTCATGTTTTTGTTACCATAATACAGTTACAATACAGTGATTATTTTATAACACTAAAATCATGATAAAAAATAACTTTTTTAACGTCATATCTATCACAATTTCATGGTCAGTGGTCTTCATTTGTAATACCTACATATACTACAATATAATTATTCCAAATCACTGTCATCACATTCATCTTTTTCAAAATCACTGTCGTTTAAATCAATTAAAAGTCTATTTAAAACTATAACATGTTGCATATCGAAAGTTTCAGTTTAGTTCAAAACGTCTGGATGTCTTCTGAATCTGTCTGCAACTAATCTTTGTCTACTGATCTGTTTACCAGTGATGAAAAAGAATTAGGAATATTGTTTCTTCTTGCAAGTTCAAATGCAATATTACGGTGTCAATCAACAAAAAGTCCGGTCCATAACCAATCAGTGCTTCACTTATTCTTTTTCTAGAACCTCGCTAAGAATAGGTTTGTGTCCTAATTTTGTTTTTAAAATAATTTTATAAACAAAATAATTGCAAGCTTTTAAATATCAAACTCTGCCTGATCGAACATCAAATAAAAATCTTTACAACACAATTATAAACCTTCCACTACTTCAAAAAACAAGTAATATATAAGAGTGTTTTTATCGTGATTTCAAATCGATCAGATGCGAAAGTATGTCCAAACATACATTCAGAGTGAACTAAGTTGGAATTTTTGGAACCGTTGGTTATATTCATAATAAACACACTGTTTGTTGCTAACCCTACACCAACACTCACTATTACACTGCCTGACGCGCGTTTCGATAACCGAGTTATCGTCTTCAGAGTCTGAAACAGTTTACCTTCAGTCTGCGTTGGACAGCGTAATTGTGAGTGTTGGTGTAGTGGTGATGTAAACAGTGTGTTCAGTATATAACCATATACCAAGTGCGGTACATCATTAGAAAGCTTTCAGAACAAAAATTAACGCTTTTAGTATTTATTTATTTAGTTTTATACTGCCAAATATCGAATGTAATCCATAAAATATATCTATAGTGTAAATTCAAAAAGTTTCTGTTAGTTATTAAGAAAAATATGACATATTGAAAGTAAAGTTGGAGATAAGCTAATCATGTCACATAAATTTACAAAACACCCAGTATATAAGCATAAAATGATTATTCATTGGAGTGAAGATTATTTAGATAAAAATTTAATTTGTCGCTCATGTATTTATATTACACTTTTGTGATTATAATTCTAAATAAATAAATTTGAAAATATTTTTTGTTTTTATTCCTAAATTTAATTAAAACCCGGATTAAAAGCATCAATGCCAAAAGTTAGTTATGAATTATTAAAAAATGAAGAAGAAAAAATGCACATGGGACGAAAAGGAAGAAAATTTCCATAAAACAACCAGTTTTTCAACGCAATGCATTGGCTTAGATGACAATCAAGAGTTTCCAAATCCATAGGCTTGACGCTCATGAGGTTGGCACGAAAGAATCAACTAGAACAAACTTTGATGAGTATTTTGTGTCAAGTGTAAAATATTTAAACATAATTACAAATTATTTATTTGTTGCCGTTCAAAAAATACAAGATACTTTCTTAAATTGATACAAATACTATAGAAGCGCTATACTTTTTACTATAGATTACCTTCTTGGGCCCTTTCAATCTTCTCCATTGAGTAAAGTGATGTCGAAAGCGTTTTTAATATCAAATGTCACTACCAGATGGTATTTTTTAGCATTTTAGAAGTTCAGTTCAATCTAACTGTGTCTAAAGCGTTCTTTATGTCTGAATTTTCTACCCAATTGTATTTTTGAAGTACCTAAGAAGTGCATTTTCATCTGACTATGTTGAAACCGTTTTTTATATCAAATATTACCATCAGATGGTATTTTTTTAACATTTTCGAAGTTCTGTTCAATCTAACTGTGTCGAAAGCTTACTTTATGTCTGATTTTATTACCAGATTGTATTTTAGAAGCACCTCAGGGATACAGTTTCATCTGACTGCGTCGAAGGCGTTTTTAATATCAAATGTCACTACCAGATGATATTTGTGGAGCACCTTAGAAGTGCAGTTTCATCTGACTGTTAAAGGCGTTCTATACGTCGAATGACACTACCAGTACTTTCCTTCCTTTTCTATATTAATGACAAAATCAATGATATTGAGAGATGAAGGAGGTTTGTGAAAACCGTTCTCTAAAGTATAAGGATTTTTTCCAATAATACACTTATTATAGTTGGACATATTGGAAAGAGTTTTCTGAATAAAGGTCCACAAGAAGAAAACCAATTTCAAATTTTTGAAGAAATAATGAATAATTTGAAATCATGCAAATTTATTTATACAATCACAATTTCACAATTTCTTTTTTTTCTTTTGTTTTACTGCTGGTAGAGCAGGCATCTTGAAAACGGTACTAAAAAAAATTTTTTTCTAATTTGTCACACTATCGTATATCGAAATAAATACTTACTGACAAGTTGTACATATGGGACTAAATTTGCAGAAAACTGTAAAGAAAATTGAAAATCAATGCACATTTATTAACTATATAAACAGTAGGAAAAATTGTCGCAATACTAAATCAAATATCTAGGCCCCCCTTGTCTGGTAGAACATTTCAATTGTTCAAATTTTGGCAAACCAACTGAAATGATCAAAAGAATAACGCAATGAACCCCATTGTGACCAAAGAGAAGAGGCAGGCAGAGAAAGACTTGGAGAAACGAAATAGAGGAAGACAAGAGCAGTTAATATAGAGAACTGGAGGGCAAAATGCCAGAAACGAAGGAATGGAAAATAATAACAAAAGCAGCCAAGATAAACGATAAACTATAAAAAAAAAACAAAAATAGAAGACGAGGAGTAATCCACCTCAAAAAAGGACATTAAGTGCTATAAGCGATAGCCATAATCCAAAGAATTGAAAGGCTTAATGATAATAATGACCTCAGACCTCAGAATAAGTAAGAATAAATACAGGAAGACTTTAGCATATACAAATATGACTATTGTAATTCAAATATAATTTAGTGAATTTATTGAAACTATTAACTATAGAATGTCTTATTAGTTCTCTTAGACACTATATTAGATTAGATTATCGATTCTATTTTATTTTGATGTACTTACTTGAAAGACATACTGAACAAACATGTCCAATATCAATTAATTGTCTGTGACAAAAACAAGCGGCTCTGTAGTCGACTTTAAGGGATGGGGGTAACACTAGTTTTTCCCTAATTGGTGGTTCAGGTAAAAACACCCACTGAAAAAAAGTTATTTTAATATCAAAAAGTTACAAAATTATTTTTTTCATTATTAGAAATTATATCAATCAAACAAATCAACTTTTTAGAATAGATTGACTCACACCAACGAAAAATAAAAATGGAACGTTATTAAGGTGTGCTACATAAATTTGACGACGAGGACTGTTCCCTAGAGGTGTCATTTTGCTCCACGAACATGTTCAGCCCCACATTGTGACAAAAGCTTCGGTCTATTTCTGGAACTCGAGAAATTTCTTGGTGGAAAACGCTTGGAAAATGATAAGTTGAAAGAAAAACATAAAAAATTGAATAATCGAACTATGTGACTGGAAGAAGTTGATAGAAGGTTCTATCATGTTTTGGAGCACTGCAAAAGTATATATAAGACAAGGGCCCACAGTAAAGAGGGTAGTTGAATATTGAAGATATGTGGCGAGCAATAGAAGACAATTTGAGCAGTATAAATTGACATATTTTCGAAATTATGGTTTCGAAATCGCTAATACTGTTGTCATAACTGTGATAATTGTGGTTTGAAAATATTTAATTTTGTAGAAAAACCTTCACCTCACAAACTTATCCACTAAAAATTAAAAGCTAGTAGGTGATTGCTTCTAAAAACAAGAGAATACAAGGGTCTTCCACTAGATCAAATCCTAGTTTTATATCCTGTACTTAGCTGCAGTATTTCCTTTACCCAGACTGAGAAGTTTTTCTCACCCATAAAAGTTTTGACTTTTCTATAGCCATATGACAAGAGCCACGCCTCTTTGCTATGTCCTTTCCAACAGCTTCCTTAATCTATTGCTAAAGGATTTCCATTTCAGATTGAGTGGTTCTAAGTTCTGAAGTCCTGGAATCCAGTGAGGAGCTCTACCGTCATTTAGCAAAAAAGCTCATTAAATGCCTTATGTCATTCCTGTATCAGTTTGTATCCGGTGGTCTTGCTTTGCAGTGCCAAAGTGTCATAGCATTCCTTTCCCACAGCTTAAGTATTCTCACTCCAGATTTAAGTTCTGTCAACAGTTGGGTGGCTCCAAACTCCTCTAGTTTCTCACTAATTTTATGGCACAGAAATCCAGAGAACAACTCAATCATCATTTAGCCAGCTAGCTCATTAAGTGCCTTGTATCATTCCAGAATCAGCTTGGATCTGGTGTTTTTGCTTTGCAGTTGCATTGGTATTGCAGTAGTGTTTGTTTAAATGTGTACAATATGATGCTGGATGACTGTATGACTTAATTTCCTTTTAGCTGGTAAGTTCTCGATTGCAAATATTCTAGCATGTATAGAGCTATTCTGATTAACTAATAATAATATTCTAGGGATTAGAGATGTGTAATAAACACAGGAAGTGAAAGAAAATTGGAATGGACAGAACAAATTTGAGAAAAACTTGAAAAATATTATGAAAAAAACATTATAAACTTCACTTTCTGTATAGTTATATTGATAAATAATGTAAAAAATGTATTACAATATAAATAAATACCATCAAAATATGGCTAAAAAGTTACTCAAATAGGTGATGTTAGAGCTTAGATGTTCATAAGGTTTTATACCAATTAAAGGAACAAAACAATTACTTACTAATAAATACTGTAATAGTCCTTGTAATTGTGGCACTTTAAGATACATTCCATTAGTTATATCACATCCTTGTTGTAAGAGACTTAAATGTTGTTCTAGAGCGCAAACGTCTATCACAACATTTTGTTTTTGAGCAGTAAAAAATACATTCATATAATTCATATACTGAGAAGCCGAACAACTACTTCCTGTGACAACTAATATCCTACAATTCAACTGAAAGAGATATTTTATAGGATATTAATACAAAAGATAATTGTAGATTACCTTTGCTCCAGGAGGTTTGGTCCTTTGAAGTCTTGCAATATAGCATAGAGCCATTGCAATAGCTCCTGCTAATAAAGATTCTGTAATAACAGTTGAGTTTTCTGAAGTCAACAACTTTGCCAGATTCTTTTTCGTTATTTTTTCCACTGCTGTAAATATTTCATACTGCCCATCCACTTGCCGAACATCTGTATTTTTCCCCTGGTTTGGATAGATGAACTGACTACAATAATTTATAGAATTCATATAAGTGATCAATCATCAGAAGAGCGAATTTTACCTTGTCTTTGAATGGCATGCCATAATCGCCAATTTATTTTGAGCTTTTTGCATCAAATGTGAATTAGCAAAAGCTATTATAGAATCTACACAATGAGTCAAGACATGTGGGCTTTCTCGTAACATCTTTTGACCCGGATTACTGTCCAAAATAATTACTAACAAACTAGTTTCATCCAATGTAGTGTTATCTGGAGAAATTTCATTCGGAAGGGTGATGTTATTCATATTTAAATTATTTTTTTTTCTTCCTACAATATAAACTAAAGCTGTGATTACTTTTACTATTCAAATGTTGTTGTGTATGTTATATACATAACCTAAAATTCGGACAATTACATTAGGTGTTAAATATTACCACCATTGAAATTAACGAAAACACTAAATATATTCTAAGCCCTTACAAGGTTCGTTCAAAAAGTTGTGCGGCTGTCAAAATTTTGATAAACGTGAAATGTTGCTGAAATGACACTTATCTACAAATAAGAATTAGTAACAAGTTGAATATATTACAGTTTAATGAAAAAGGCCCTAAATAATAAGTTTTTTCGTACTAAGAAGTTAATTAGGTAAAAAAGTTATTTTACTAGCGTATATTTTTATATACTTCATTATTCATTTTAGAAGAGTATTATCAAAGCCTTTATTAGATCAATCAGATGAATCTGCATCTCGTGTGATAACTATTGAAGAACCCATGGATTCACAAGAAATTGTATTGAAAAATGAACTCGACGCTCTTAAAGATCAAATATCAAATTTAAAGGTTGCCATTCAAACTCTGCAAAATGATACAGAACAAAAAGATATTTATATAGCTAATTTAGCTCGTGAAAAGGAAAAAATTACCCTGGATCTTCTGAAAACAAAAAGATCCAATGTTTCTTTAGCAAAACAATTAGAAGACGAACGCAAATTTTATTTCAAAGAAAAAGAATTATACTGTCACGAAATGAACGAATTTAGGAGACTAAAGAGACAATGGAGCAATTCATCAATAGCTCAAAATGAAAAAACCATTGAGGAATGTAGACACGAAATATTAAAGTTGAAACAAACTCTTAATCAAACATTAGAGGCAAATTACAATCTAAGCATCAAATTTTTGAGAATGAAAAATACTAAAACATGTTTAAAAACGGAATTACATGCAATGAGACTCGAACACAAAAAGGTACATATATTTAATAACTTTTTTCGAGTAACTTCAAACCTATCATTGATTTTTCTCTTCAATATTTATATTACTAATTTATCACGAATATTTAAAAGTAAGTGGAAATGATGCATCTTTACCAGACCTATTCAACTACTGTATAAGTTAAAAAATAGTCTTCGTCACATTCTACAGTCTTTTACCACCTCCCCCGTGAAGGATTCTACCTCAACATTGCTGTCAAATACCCTCAAAGTACCTCTTCCAGGGAACCAAATAAATAATAGTCGCATGTCGACAAATCGGGACTATAAGGAGGGTGTTTCAGTGTTTCCAAATCCAATTCCACTGTAAGTCGAGCTGAATGAGGTCTGGCTTTGTCTTGCAACAATGTCACTGCGGATCGGAATATCCCGTCGTCTTGATCCATAGACACACAACACATTCTCATCTGGTAAGAAAATAATGGTGTGCACAAGTCTCTTACTGTGGTGAATATTCGGTGCAATAAATTGTCCCCTTCCTCTTCATACCGCTGCAGGATACGTGTGCAAACTTCTCAGCGTGTGAATTTCCGTTCAAAATTCAGTAGTCTTGGTACCCCTATTACCACTTTTGAACATTTCGATCCATGACATACGCTTCTACCAGAAAAATAATCTTCCATGAATTGTGAGCTTCACCAACTTTTACACAAAAATCTGAAAAATCTTCATTATTCGTTTTTACTACAATCTGAGAGTGAAAATGACATCCTTCTATTTTAACTAAACGACTGTCGTGGCCATATGGATACGATAGCTCAACGCATGCGGTCGTTTTCTAAATTGTATGGATGTTGCGATTAGGGTATCACGTCACTGGGACCCAAAGGATCTACTGTGTGTTGTTTTCTTGTTGTTGCACTGTATATACTCGGTGTTTATAGCAGATCTATTATACTTACTCATTTCAGAAAGTTCAGATGGATATGGATGTATGTGGATGGGTCTAGCTGGAAGAGTCCTGCATCTTTTATTTCAGTCTTCGAGAAAATGTGGATAGAGGTTTAGTAGTTCTCTATGTAGCAGAATCTGCATGTTGTACTTTCTGATAAGCCTAGCGTCTTTAGGTATCCATGGAGGCGGTAATGACCCGAAAAGACCCTGTTAGTATTCATACATTGTTTTTAAGTACTTAGGTTGATACATACCCTGGTTATTTTCAACTCTTATAAATTGTTTCTTATTAACCTTCTATTCTAGCGTTTTCTATATTGTCCTGTAGCCGATTTCACAAAAGGTTTTAGATTCTGTGAAGGCTTGATCCGTCACTACTTTAGCAAGTCTGTCAGCTATTCCATTTCCCTCCATTCAATGTATCCCACTAGATAGTAGCTTTATAGTTCTTATCTAGCTCATTCAATGTACAGGTATTTCCAACCTTGGATTTTATGACATAGAAGTTTTGAGCTCTAATGATTGCTTGTATATTGAACAAGATGATAATCTGTTGTTTGCGATGATTTATTTCAATTCTAACTGGACAAATTTTTCATTCGTTAAATTTCTGCTTGAAACATACTAGGTGTACTATTCACGATTGTAGAAGTTGATATCCTTCTGCTGTTGTAGCTGAAGGACGACTAGTGAATTCATGCAGGTGCCTCTCATATAAGTTTAATAAGTTGTAGAAAGAAGAGTGTAAATAATTTTGGACTTTCCGTACTATTACTTTAAATCCTTTTGGTTTTAACCAGTATTGATTCTCCTTCTAAAGTAGAAATCTGTTTTTTATAATTAAAATAAATAATTTTTAGCTAGTTAATGATTATAAAACTAAAATTGAGAACTTATCACTTGAATTAAATGACTTGGTAAACGAAAAATTGAATGCCTCCATTTCTCCAAGCAGTAAAAAATATCTTCAGGTAATTTTCACTTATAATTAATACAAATATTGAAGTTCAACTTTACATTTTAGCTAGTAAAACAAAATGGTTGCTTGGTTTATGAAAATCTGTGTCTTCAACTCGATGTTGATAATTTAAATTTTAAAATGGAAAAATTGAAATGCCGTCAGTCGAAAAGTTCGAGTAATGAGCATTTAAAATATATTAATCATAAGATGCAAAATAGAAATCAAAGAGAAAAAGATTCTTTGAAACTTTCTATTTATAGTGAGACTCCGGAGAAACTCGAAAAAGAACCTAAACCGTGTTGTAGCAAGAATCAAATAGAAGATAACGAAATAATCAAACTTTTTGAAAGAAAAGATGGTAAAATGAGAAAATCTAGAAGGAATAAAAAGGAAGAAATTAAACAGAAGACTTCATCAACTGATACAAAAAACCCCGGAAGTGATTTAAAAATATCTATACCTGACGAATATAAGATAAATATAGATGATTGTTATAGACAAAAAATAGCCAAAAACTCATCAAAAATAGCACTCTTTCAGGTTTCTAATGTAACTTCCACTACGTCTAGTTCCTTTAGCCACCCCTTCACTCCAAATGTAAAGAGAATTCGCTCTTCACCAGATATTTTAGAAAGCGTAGATTTCATTAAAAAGCCTTGAAATATATTTAATAGCTTTTATGTACATATAAGTTCCAATAAGAAAACATGAAATAAAGTTTCCAGTTAAAATTATTTTTTTAACAACTTAATTTTTCAATAATTTCATATTAATTATCTAGTGGATCCTCGACAGATGAGGCAAGTAAACTGAATAAAAATTAACTGTTACATTTATTGAATCTCATTTATTTATAGAAGATCCTACCAAATAACAATTATTAAACAAAAAATGCATTTATTAGTATTTGCATTTTAATAATAAACATATTCTATTGGGATACTTTTATAAATTTAAGTACTTATTTAGTAACCCTGGTAGGTAATCAGTGCTACCAGTACATAAAACAAAGATCCCTATTACTGTTTGACTGATGAGTATTTCATCGAAAGCAAAAACAAGAAAGTAATGATCTGCTTTGATGACTCAACTTAATGAGATTTAAACCAATCTTTTACATTAAACATAATTTGGATGTTATGACTCGTTAATTATTTAATACTCAGTAGCTTCAAAATGGTTGGAAAAATTGAACTAAACGAATGTCTTCGAGATTCTCCAAAATTCAGGTAAGTAGTTTTTGTTTACAAATTCGTTGTGTATTAATTGTTTGATTAAATTATAGGAGTTTATTGGAGGAAGAGGAAGTAAGTGTAGATCAATTGGAAAATAAGTTGGAAAAAATTTTAAAAGTATGTGGTTCTATGGTGGATTCTGGAAAAACATATGTCGGCCAACAAAGGTAAATCAACTATAATTACATTCGATTCAAACCGTAAATTAATCCAGTTTATTATCAAGCTTGTTCTAGAAGAAATATCATAGAATCTGTTTATTCTAGCTTGTTTGCCAATAGTTTGTGGGACCTGAGTACCCATTTCAAAGAAGATCCTATGGTATTATCGTCGTTAAACAAACTGATTCATAGCCTTCAAGAAATGAACAAGTTTCATACTATATTATTAGATCAAGCGTCCAGAACGATTTTGAAAAATCTTACATCTTTTATTAAAAAGTAAGTACAAAATAATTTCAAAAATTAGTAAATTTTATTGCAGTTAAATAAAAATTGAAAAAATATTGTTTTCCTAGATCAATTTTGCAGAAATTAAATTAACTCGATATTAATTCAATCAAGTGAAAGCATTATTACTAAATTTAATTGTTTCATTATGTTTTTCTGCTTGTTGGATGTTTAATTGGCAAATAAAGTGAAAGTAGTAATATTAATAGAATTAACAATGAGGATGGTCATTGTATGAAAATTATTTTTATGCATGATAAAAATATAAATGAGAAATTTAAATTCATGCATTCAAAAATTAATCCCGTGTGAGAATCTTGAATATTCTGTTTCGTCTTTATAATATTCCCTTTAAAAATTTTATTAACTTGGTAAAATGGGGTTTAAACACTTTCAATGCTGATATAATTGGATATCCAGCCCCAGAAGCAAAGTTTTTTTAGAAATATTGAAACTCTAGACTGGTTCTGGCATGAAAATAACATTTATTAGGGATAAATCGTAACAGTGATGCCAAAAAGGCAATGACACCTTCTTTGTGAATGATAATATATAAAATTATATGCTAAAAGAATTTACTTGAAGCAGCTGTCTGATTCTTGTCCAAAGCCTTAGTTCATAGTAGCATTGTGGGTTACCAAGGGTAGTTAAGGTAAATATACTACTAGTAGAACCCTTAAGACTTCGAACAAACTTTCCATCTTTGATATCACATTATTATGAAATATTCTACTTAAGAATGAATCTAACACCTTTTCATTAGGGGTGAAATTTTTGTTAGAGATACTGAAAACGCATGTACCAGTACTGGTACACATATTTACCCCCTGCACCAGAATTGGGACACTTATTGATCCAGAAGTGGGACATTTTTAATAAAATTGTTTTATCAAACAAAAATGAAAATAAGTTTAAAAATTGCAGTTTGTGAACCACACAATTAACCCTAAATATAATAATAATTATAAAAATATAAAACTAAAAACATCCAATCCAATAAATATTATTAATTGCCCTGGAGGTACAATCAACATTATTTTTTGCAAATAATTAATATTGACATTGCAAATATCATTAAGTACATTATATTATTCAATAAATAAAATGTTTATAATTCTCTATTATTTATTTTCTTTCCTCAGTGTAATTGAAAAAGTTTTGAATCTTATGCATCGTCTAAAAAATGTAACACTTTCAGTCCTTGGCATACAAATAACTTTTGAGTTTTAACAATCGAAAATGTTCAGTTTTAGTACAACAAGCTAGAAAATGGTGTTTAAATAAAAAATACAAAATTGCGAAAAATTAAAATTCTTTATAAATATTTTGTTGGTTAACATGTTTTTTTATTAAAAATTCTTAGACATTTTTATACTTTTATTTAGTAAACTAGTTTTAAGTGAAGTTGATGGGAGGTTTTGACTTAGTAGAAGATTCAGGTGAATTCTGGAAATGAGCTGTGATTAGAAAAATTATAGTCGAAACAGATATTGCACGTTAACACAAAAGTAGTTTTCGGTATGATTTGAAAATGTTGTTTTGAAATATATGACCAGGAATAAGACATTAAAAACAATTTTCCCCATTGTATTTCAGCGACATAAAGCAGGTAAAAGATTATAAACAGCATTTCGAGAAAATATCTACAGAATATGACAACGTTCTATTAAGAAATTCACATACGCCACGTAGTAAACCACAAGAAGTCGAAGAAATTCAAAACGTACTAGTGGCAGTTAGGTCTTGCTTTGGTCATCAAACTTTAGACTATGTTAATAGTATCAGTGTATTGCAATCGAAAAAAAGGCACGAGATATTAAGCACAGTAAGTATCAATATATACAGAATGATTAGAATTAAGGGAAGTTTATTTGGTATGGTTGTTGTTTTATATGCTTTGAAATATTTTCATTTCAAAACTAGACATGGTGATTAAATTTCCAAGATGCGCGATAAGCCACGACCAACTGTGAAAATTATCACTAAAACTGCTTGTCTCGATATAATTGCTATTGTAAAAATTAATTTACAGTAGTTATTGATCACACCTCGTAATATCGATTAGCGGAAATATTTTTATTTTTGCAGTTATTGTCCTATATGCACGCCTGTACGACATATTACCATCAAGGTTCTGATTTATGTGCAGATTTGGAGCCATTTTTTAAAACTTTAGCAGACGAGGTAAGTTGATGGATTATTTTTTATAGATAATTTTTGAGATTTTGAAAATTAATTAAAATCTGTTAAAAAGTTTTTATTTGGGACATATACTGAAGTTTAAGCATACAAAAATCTATATAGGTTGGTTAACATTCAACAGGATGGAACCTTATGGTAAAATGACCAAAGATTATTATAAAATCCTTCGAAAGAATTTGTTAGATATATACAGGATGGTACAGGGGTTTTCTTTGCTGAGAACGATACAAACGACCGATAAGGTGCTTCACAAAAAACCGAAAGGAGGCAATGGGGGCCATTCAAAGTGACAAACCTCTCCTAACCTCACATAACCTTATCTCATCTAAACTAACCACATGTCACATAATCTCATTTTACCTAATCTCACCTAACCTAACGAAAACAATCCGCCGTTTATATATAGGAGGTGCTTCCATTTCGGGTCCCTTTCAAAGCAGATCTTCTAACCTTTCAAGGGAATCTGAGTAGACCCGTCGAGGGGCTTGGATCAGAATGATTACTTTCAAGAGGATTTTTTTTTTCTAATATACTCAAATATTTCGAAAACCATTAATATGGGGGATTTTCTCATCTAAGATTTAGTTCCCTGCACTTTCAGTATGCTTTAATCAGAAAAATATGGAATAAACGTATTTTTTGCAATTTTAGTGGCCAAAATAATTTTGTTTATATTTCCGTATCTATCATTTATTTCATAATAAAACCACGTTTTTTTTAGCGTTTTCGAGGTCGTAGAATCCATTTATCGAGGTCCCATTAATACCAATAATTGCATTGGTTGACTTCCGGTTCGGCTTTTTTCATTAGATTTATGATATGCTTAGGAGATTGAGGCTCAGCTCAAGACATGAAGTGAAAAAAAAATATCTTTTCAAGTTCATTTTTATTCAACATTTGAATTTAGAGCATTTATTAGGTTATGATAACTTTAGCTTCAACTAAGCTACGTTAACTTTAGCTTCGATTAGGTTAGGTTGACTTTAGCTTAGATTGAAGTTAGGTTTATTTCATTTTGGTTTGGTCAACTTTAGATTCGGTTAGATTAACTTTAGCTTCGATTAGGATAGTTTAATTTCAGCTTCAACTAAGTTAGGTTTACTTCAGCTACAATTAGGTTTGGTTAACTTTAGCTTCGATTAGGATAGTTTAACTTCAGCTTCAACTAAGTTAGGTTTACTTCAGCTTCAATTAGATTATGTTGACTTTAGTTTAGATTAAGGTAGGTTAGCTTTAACTTTGATAAGGTTATGTTTACTTCAGCTTCAATTGAGTTTGGTTTATTTTATCTTGATTGGTTGATAATTCGCGATACATTTATTTATAAATCGGTAGTACAAATTTCCGACATTTCAGACTTCGATAAATGGATTTTGAGGCGTCTAAAACGCCAAATAAATGAGTTTTAATTATGATTACAAAACTACCAGATACGGAAGTATGTCCATAATTTCTAACAATTTCTCTTTGACACTTTCTTATCAATAATCTTCACTTAAAAGTCATAAATTTACGGAGATGATCTTATTTATGTTTCTTATTTGAGCACCCAGTAGATAACTAATATTATCTATAATATCAGCATTGTATTTTTTTTCAGATAGGTACAATGAGAAGTGAAACTTACAAGATACAAAAAGAACTGGAAAATACCCATTCGATAGTATCTAATGTTGAACCTTTTTTATTAACCAATGAAAAAAATCATCCATCTATGGAAGGATATTTATTTAAAAGGACCTCGAATGCTTTTAAAACGTGGAACAGGCGATGGTTTTATCTGTATGATAATAAATTAGTATATAGGTACGTTCATCCCTCTTCTAGCATACAGATATACAGGGTGATTCTTAAGAATGTCCAATCTCTGAACTGTAGTTTCTAGACCTCAAAATATGATGATTCAACATGCCTTATGCAAATATTGCTAATTTCTGACATATGTTTATAAGTTTAAATTTAAATTTGGATTTTCTCAATAATTTTTTGTGTTTTCACAATTTCTCTTTGAAAATTTTACGTTTTTTTGGCATGAGGAATCATGTACTCTAATTTAACATTGCTAATAGAGGGCGCTAGTTACACTTGTTTGTGTTAATTAAATCAAAGTAAATTTTTTTTGGGCTAAACTTACAACTAAAATAATAAAAAAATATTAAAAAGCGTTAAATTCTACAAAAAAAAGTTACTCTTCTTTGAATAGTGTAACTCAATCGGTTATCGAGTTATTTGCTTCTAAAAAGTTCAATAAATTTTAATTTTTTCATTAAAAATCTTTAGTATTCCTTAAATATGTAACAATAACAAATTTGTAAACAAAAATAAAAAACTTCAAAGCAAATGCTCACCATTTACTTCAATACACTTTATGATCCGCTTTCGTAAAGATCTCTTAACATTCGTGAATTAAGCCGTGGTTTAATTTTTCGTTTTCTTTTCAAGTAGGCTTGTGTCGCTATTAGACAGCATGTGTAGAAGCAAAAATTGGATAATAATAAGAATTAGTAATACATTAGTATACCATTTATTAACAATTTAGTAATTAACAAGTGTAATAGTTATTTATTAAATAATGCCTAGGCATAACGATTTTTCCAATAATGAGATGCGCGATATGATTTGTGTGTTTGCTCAGTCAAATTGTAGTGGTCGAGCTGCGGCTCAAAGATATTCACAATTATACCCAAATCGAGAGCAACCCAATTACAAACTGTACCGAAATCTTTACAACCGCTTAGATGAAACGGGGTCTTTACGCTTTAAAACTGAGCACGGTGCTACAAAAAAAATCACTGCCGATGAAGAAGATGAAATTTTAATTTGTGTTACGGAGAATCCAGATATCAGTACTCGCCGATTAAGTCTACAAACAGGTATAAGCCAATCATCTATTTTTAGAATACTGAAGAGGGAAAAATTGCATCTATATCATTACACTCCTGTTCAGAATTTATTACCTCAAGATTTACCTAAGCGTCTACAATTTGCCCATTTTTTGCAAGATGAACAAAATGTTAACCCAGATTTTCTGGATCAATTCTTTTTACTGATGAGGCAACATTTACCAGACGAGGAATATTTAATTATAAAAATAATCATTTGTGGGATTCTGAAAATCCACATGCTATGAGGGAAACACATTTTCAGCACGAGTTTAAGGTTAACATTTGGTGTGGTGTAATATGTTTTAATATATCCTTTTGAACTGCCAACCAATATAAATATATATATATATATATATATATATATATATATATATATATATATATATATATATATATATATACTCATCAACAATAGAAGTGTTATAACCCTGAAGTAATAATTCATTAACCTCGATTTTTTGGTAAAATTATGATTAAATTTACGACGGTTTATAACCACAAACTGCAGATGTTATCATTAGGGGTAGGTATTTCATTCGAATCATAACCATTTTGGACCCTTAATTTCTGCTCAACAATTTTATGAGTCGTTGTAAAGATAGTTCTGAAAATGGAGAAAAAATTGAGTATGGAGCTGTCATTAAATGTATGGTTTTTGAAAGGCAATACACAGCAAAAAATGTGTCGAAACAATGGATTGCGAAGGGAGAATCTGCTCTGAAAAAGTCCAAGACTGTTTCTGTTTCTTGACTATTTGTCAAAATATAAAAAAAATAACAGGACAGTATCATCGGTGAAATTTCTTGATGAAATAAATAAAGGAAATGCAAAGAAGCGATTGTATTTAAAGACACAAAAACTGTATTTCTATCAGAACACTGCACCTTATTCACAACATCTGGCACCTAAAGACTTTTTTCTCGTTTCCTAACCTCAAAATTTCTTTGTAAGCGAGATTTTTATCGGATTAGAAAGTTGGAGCATCACCAGTAGAATTAAAAGAAGACTTACTTTGTTGAATAGGGATTCAAGTCTTGAGAGGTATTAGTGATCCAGACATTTTTGGGGTTTGTATGACTAATTCCGGGACTTATCTCGAGATTAGATATACCGAAAAAATAATCACACTCTTAAGTATCAACAAAAAAAGTGTTGTGTTTATGTTTCATCTTCAACCCTTGAATGTATTTTATTGAGGAAAAATCCTGAAGAGGAAAAAATATTCCACGCTTGCTGGTGGGTTGGATAGTTGATAGAAATTCCAAGGCTCTTGGAAGATTACATCTCCGACTATCAACAATTTGCATATAAAAATATTTCTTGGCTAATAATCTGTCCGTGGTGTCCTATTTTTTTGTCCGCCTCTGTATTGGAGTTGAACATTGCTGTAAAGCCTTTTCCAATTTAACTTTTAAGGGCTCATTCTCCGCTCTAAAAATTTCTGCATTGGGTATCTCATCGTCGTCGCTGTTTTCTCTTCAGGAACTAACTTTGTTTATCTAACCAGATCAAAAGCTTTTCTAAGTTAGATTTAATTATAGAAATATTTGTATTCTGTACTGAGAGTTTACCTTCAATCTCTGAAGACGATTCCTTGTTTATCGAAACGAGCGTCAAACAGTGTAATTGTGAGTGTTGGTGTAGTGGTAGTGTAAACAGTGTACCTACCACTACACCAACACTCACGATTACACTGTTTGAAACGCGTTTCGATAACCAAGTTATCGTCTTCAGAGACTGAAGGTAAACTGTTTACCACGCGACAGAAAGTGTAATTGTGAGTGTTGGAGTAATGGTAATGTAAACATTGTGATCAGTATGATTATAACCAACGGTTTCATAAATTTCAACTTGGTGGTCCTTCAACTTTTAATGGTTTAAACCGCTATTAAAAGGATTGTACGAGTTGTTACAACCACGCAACATCTTTAATCGGAAACAGGTTGGAAAACGAGAAACATTTTGAAATAGTTGAGTCCTTCAACTATCTACGAACTACGGATGATGATACAAAAGATCTAGAAAATCGGATAGCAAAGGGTAGCAGAATAATAAGGTGGTTGAATAATATTCTTAAAGCAAAAATTAACTACTGTACTGTATGGAAATGATTCCTTGGTGTTAACCCAGAAGAGTGCAGATAAAATAGAAGTATGGGAGAGGAAAGTATACCGAAATAGTCTGTGGAAATGAACAATGAGTCATGTAGAATAATGCTAGAGATATTTTGAAATATTTATTCAAGGTATGGAATGTCTTCTTTTCTCTTCCTCTATTTCTCGCTTTTATTTTTCTGGCTTCTAATATTCTCCTGACTCATCCTTTTCATATGGTTGAACCATCTCTGCAAATTTTCTTCTATGTATTGTCCTGCAAATTTTGTATTCAAAATTTGTCTGTATGATTCGTTTCTAATGTGGTTCTTAATTATCCGGAGGAATTTCCGTTGTTTATATGATGAATCAACTGCCAATCCTTTCTGTCCTGACAATGGTGCCTCTAACGTCGAACGTCCTCCAACCATCGAAGGCGCGATCTTCCTCTCAGTCGCGGTCCTTCAGGACATGGCTCTGCGCTGGTATCGAACATCTGTATTAAATTAGGGGTCTTCAATCATAAATATGATGATTTCAAAATTACCAAAAAAACGAGGTCGATAAATTATTCCTTCTGGTTGTGAGTAAAGCCATTAAATGTATTTCCTCATTTTAGGAAAAGGTCAGGAGAAGAACAGGAAACAGTAATGGAAGATGATTTAAGATTGTGTACCGTAAAACCAGTAGTCGATGGTGAACGAAGATTTTGCTTCGAAGTATTGTCACCACTTAAGTAAGTGTTCAGAAACAATTTTGGTATCAGTTGTTGGGAATCACACTCTATATTATACCAATAATCACGATTATCCTATCAAACGAGCGTTTCGACTATTTTTATTATCTTCAGAGACCTAAAAGAGTTTCAAAATGATTTGTTTCGTTTTTTAGATCGTTTTAAGGTTCTAAAATATGAAAATTGGAAAAAAAATGATATCTTAGCTATAAAAACATTAATTCGACCATTTAATCCAGAGTATTGATGCAATAAACCATTTTTTTTTCAATTATAGTCATTGTTTTGGAAAAAGAATCAACCAAAAATAATTTCGATTCTAATAACTACATTGAAAAACAATTTTATTTCGTTTAAATACAATTTTTAGTAATTTTTTTCATAAATAAAGGATTTAAAACTTTTCGTGGTAAAATTTTTGTTTATATACGATAAATAATAAAATTGAAAGTTTTTAGTTATATTCACACACGGTTTAATAATTGAGTTTTTCTCGAATTTTGAAAGTTATTGACGTAATTTTTTCAGAATAAAACTTTACATTATGTTTTCATCATTTTATCTTGATTTAACACTGTTGCATAATATAGCTCGTCACATTATGTCTTTGTTTTCTTAATCATATGTTATTATTTACTTTTATTAATTATCCCTCGCTTCGATTTCTATCAACCCTATTTTTTATATTTATTAATTTTTCTAGAAGCCACATGTTGCAAGCTGATACTAAAGAAATGTACGATTGTTGGATAACAGCTTTGCAGAAAGGAATCGGTGCAGCCATCCAAAGAGTTCAAAGTATGGATTTCGATAGATTGAAAACTGGTGATGATAACATCTTACCATATACTAACAATATTTCTGGTAAATACCAAAGACAAGGTGATAATAACAATCGTACTAAAAAAAGGTGAGTGATTGTTATTATTATTTACCTCACATTTTTTTTTGTTTTCGAAAGATTTACTCGAGTATCAAATATTTCCTTCTATTCTTCTGAATCTTCCTTACCTTTCAGGTAGTTTTGGAAATAACAACTTATTCTAAGAAATTATTATAATAATGTCAAGATTTATGAAGACATTTCTTTGTATAAATTCTGTGGATGATATAACAGATCTACTTCCTTTTTAGATTAGATGAGAAACTTGAGGTCTTTTTAATTTTAGTTTCCAATCCAGGAAATGTCTTTTAGGTACAAGGATGTGAATTCCTTGAAGCCGGGAGTGTTTTTAGAACTCTGGAACTAGATGGCAAGCTGTAGATGTTCCAGCAACAAGAGCAGCTCTGATAGGAGGCACAATAGATTTCAAAACCGCAGTATAATGTTACCTGTTATATACGAGATGTGATAAAAAAAAATAAAAAATAAATATCCTAACGTTGAAGAAAGGAAGGTTCCTATAGAATGACTTAAGTCTGATTTATTTTTAATAATATCAGAAATAGTGCAAAACGTTTCTCATTTAGCACTTTTTTTATTTTCGGAAAGTTATGCTGCATGAAGCTAAATCTGGAAAGTAAGGAGGATGTGGACAAACAGCAAGACTTTTGTTATGATAAATATGAGCCCATTTTGCAGGTCCTTGTTTCCACTAAGCTTTTTCATAATCAATTCTTGTTTGTATGAACAAAATTGTTTCTAAATTTTCATCGATTTGTGAGGTTACTCCAATGCTTATTTGTTCTTAAGCCCTATTAAATTGTTAATATAACTTTTTATTATCACCATATACAGATAATTACATTATATTAGTTCCTTTGATCCTTTGTTACAACTTGAAACTATATGTGATGTCAATGCTTTAGGTCAGATCCATATTTCAAATACGATCTTACTAAAGTGGGTATAGAAGAAGACTGATAAGTCGAAATGAGATCAAACTTCTCACTGATTGTATCAACACAAGTTGGTACGAGATTTACTACATTGTGCACCAAAACTCAAAACTTAACTCATAAATTTAAAGATTTGATTTGTGTGATAATAAATAATTGTTACCTTCGTTATATTGCAAAGATTTTTTTGTAAAACGCTGATAGTTTCTATTATCTTTTTGCAACAGTTCCTCATTTTAATTTCAATATCAGTATGTATGTATATGTTTTGTTAAATCTTTTTATTTATTTATATGAAAATTTATTAGGTTTATTTTTTTATTACACCTCGTATATAGAATTTGAATATATTATTTCATATTATCCCAATTTATTATTCAAATTTTCTTTTGAATAATAGAATATTTGGTTTTTATTTGTGATAAAATTTATTATTCAAATCTTCTGGTACTTTTGCTTTATTGAATATTAGGTTTTTATTTGTGATAAAATTTATTATTCAAATTTTCACCTCGAACTTTTGAATGATTGAATATTTGGTTTTTATTTGTGATAATATTTATTTAGGATGTGGGAGCAACTATTGAAAATACCTGGAAATAATGTTTGCTGTGATTGCAGAAGTCCAAACCCACGATGGGCTAGTATCAATTTAGGAATAACTTTATGTATCGGTAAGTATCATTAGAATATCAAAGTAGTTCGAAAAATCTAAAAATAATCTTCAACCAAATTATTATTTCACTTTTCAAACAAATAAATTATGGCATCCTTCAAAGTACTCTCCTTTAGACAAGATGCACTTCTGCCAACGCCGTTTCCACGTTTCCAACATTTTATTTAACGCCCTTATCGAAATTTACAATTGATACTAAGCCCCCCGATTTACTTATCTCATATTTTGCCTTCCTGATGAATTTTTAGAATGTTCTGGTATCCATAGAGGTCTAGGAGTACACTACAGTAAAGTTAGATCATTAACTTTGGATGATTGGGAACCAGAAGTTATTAAAGTAATGGTAGAATTAGGAAATTTGGCGGTAAATAAAATATACGAAGCTAACGTACCCGATAATACGAACAGACCTACTGAACAATGTCCGGGGTAATTTTAACTAAAAATTGAAAATGACAAATGTAATTTGATTTTATTTTTCAGAGCCGTACGAGAAACTTTCATAAAAGCCAAATACGTGGATAAACTATTCGTGAAATCGTTACCTACTTTCAATAAAACGTCTCCTTCTTCGACCAGAAGCTCTCCGTCGAATAGAAATTCGCGTCCCCCGAGCCTTATGGAAGTTAGAAAATGGAGCGTTCGTAAATTACGTCGAAGACCTCGAAGTTGTGATAAAAAAGACAAGAACGGTTTGAAATCGATGAAGGTTTCTAAGAAAATTGACAAAATTACAGAAACTGGTGAGACGTGTAGTAGCAAAGATGAATATATGAATAATGAATCTTCTAAAAGAAATAGTTTAAAAAGTAGAAGTAGCGTGTTACTTTTTGGTAACGATTTAGATAAGCAGCCAATGGAAGAAGCCATTGATTTAAGTAGTGACCAGGAATCTACTGGAGGAGAAGAGGAAAATGAGACTGTTGGTAAGAACTATTAGAAACAACAAACTGCAGTAAAGTTTTTAGCCAAATTTAGTGTAGATCCAAAAAAAATTTTGCCAATAGTTTCCTTCGATGCAACCCGGTTTCTCACCTTTCTATGATATTTTTATATCAAGGTTATTTTCCTTCAGTTTCAGGGACGACTTTCTCATTTGATTATATATTTCTTTCCTTGGAGCACCTTTCCAGGTCTGGAATCAGCTAGTAATCGCTTGGGGTAAGATCTGGACAATATGATGCCTCGAAAGAGAAGATTTATTGGTTAACGACTTTCTACATGACCTTGGCTAAGAATAAAGCAATCGGACGGTAGTTGCTGGATAGTATATTTTTTCCTTTTTTTTTGCTATTGGCTGGAGCTACAATCTGCAGGAAAGAGACTTCTTTTATATGATAGGGAAAAGAGTTTGTATAGCGGACTTGTTAGTTCCGCTGTGTATTTCTTCAATACGATTGGTGGTATTCCATCGGGGTCAGTGATTTTATTGGTGTTCAGGCCTTGGAGAGGTATTAAAGATGTTCAAGGTTTCTGTGTCAGACATAACATTTTTTGGGGTTTATATTCACATTAACGTCATCTAAAATGGTATGGGAATCAATGCAGTCGATGTATTGACCAGTTGAAAAAAATTGAAAGAGTTTAGTGAAAAAGATCTTTTTGTACCAGAATAACGTAAGGGTGCATAAATGTACAGTTTCCACAGCCAAAATCCAAAAATTAGGCTACAAATTGCTGTATTTTCCATCATAATCTCCGGATTTAGCTCCGATCGATTATATTTTGTTTTATAACAAAAAAAGGATTTGATTCCAATGACAAAATTACACAAATTTTGATAATATCAACAAGAAATTTTTGGATGAATTGTATAATGCTTAAAAGATTTTATTGTTTCTCGGTTTGGGCCTAAATTAATGCACAAGTCGATAGAAAGCATAAATTCCCATAAAATGGCGTATAAAAGTTGTTTGACTCAAAATTTAGTTAAGGGGATATGAAATTAGACAACTCACTTCTCTTATTTACTGTTATTTATTATGAATTTGAAACGATTTTTTTTTTCAGGAGAAGAAGATATTTCTAAACTACAACCAGATTTATTATTGTACAAAGCGGCCGCGGCCCATAACTTGCCAGTGATGTGTGAAGCTTTAGCCTTAGGTGCCGACAAATCTTGGATAAATCCGGATGACAGGGGTAGAAATCCCCTTCACGCAGCAGTATTTAGTGTAAAACAATGTTTATTATTAAATATAAATCGTATAAACGTGTCATATAAAAATAATCAAAATTATAGTTGTAAAGGGTGGTGCAAAAGTCATTGTCCTATGGGAACGTGATAAATGACAATTCTGTTATGATATTTGTAAAGTAAAGATACAAAATACACGTCAATAAGACGTAATCAAACACTACAGCCTTCAATTGCTCACCTAGAGGAGTATAGGACTACAAGACATGTTTTCAGGTCTAAACAGTCCCGGAAAATATCACTGCTAAGGTTGAATATATTTTAGAGGACTTGAAGGGGTAAATACATAATTGAGCATTAATTGGAACACAGAATTAAGGAGGAATGTTAGAAGATGTTTCCTTACAAAGTGTTTCTATCCAATGACCACCATCCCAACTTCACATCAAAAATCAATTTGAGACTTCTTCTTTGCGGATACGTGAATTATTTTTGGAGGCACAGACATTATACTCTCTTCAAGTTTGTGTATAGTGTGGTGTCATTAATTGTAACTGGGGGTTCCAGAAAGATGGAGTATAAACTCCACGACTTTCAAACGAAATTCTGAAGATCTCTTAACTTGTCGTTTTAGTAATTTGCACAGGCCGACAAAATCGTCTGATTTAACCGTTCTAGATTTTTTTAGGTCTTTGTTAACAAACCTCAGACTCTCAAAGAGAATATCTTCGGGAAAGTGTGAATATATCCTGGTAATATTAATGGAAAATGATAATTTTTTTATTTAATTGTTCATGTATTAAAAAAATTGCAGTAAAAAATTGAGTTATTTGACTTTTACGCTACCCTTATAGAAACAAATATATACTAGTAGGTCAGGAAAAGTAGGAAAACCACAAAAAATTTTTCACATACATAATATCACATCCTTGATTGAAAATATATCTAGTTTAGTAACAAATTGAGCTGAAGCTTTGTGGGTACAGTTTGGGCACTCGAACTTTGGGACTTTCATGCTTATGTGTCATTTTTGCTCAAAAAAATCATAAAATTAAACACGAAAATTATAGAAAATCCTCCCTATAACATACCATAACATTTATAATGACAATTTTCGTATTTATTCAATGAATTATTATATAATTTGAAAAGAAATTAATTTGTAGATTAGCTGCTTTAGTTCGATTCTATTTAAGTAGCAATAATTAATTTTGAAAAATTTAGTTTCAAGTAATTATGGAACTGATTATTGTGCTACCTCTTTACCATTCTCGACCCTATGACTATAAATACTCTGTTAGTTATAAATTAATATTCACTTTGTCTGCTTTGTTAATTCATTTTATGTGCATACAATATATTATTTTAATTGAGATATGTCAGGTTAAAATCTGTCGAACGAAAAAGGTTTTCTCAAATTTCAAATAAACGTATTTTTGTCTAATCAATTTTTCATAGGTATCTTTATCTATAAAATATTCGAACACGCTAACGGAGACCCAATAATATCCGTAATAGCATTGTCGTAGGCGTCAGTATGTGATAGCGACGTGGCGTACGATTTTGTTCTTTTTTCACTTTTTATGATTCCAAGTTTAAGTAAACAACTTTTAGTTGTAGAACTTTGTGTTCTATCCGATAAAAATGCTAATGAACCTATTTTAATGTTGAAAATAGTTTACAAAGAAGACGCTAAGAAAAAAAACAACTCAAGTATACGAGTTGTTAGCACGGTTTAAGAATAGTGTTAGATTGGTTGATGACAACCCTTATTGTGGAAACTCGTCGACGGTTCCAATCGTGATAAATATTGAAAAAAATCAAAATCTTGTGCCCATAGACCATAAAGTGATAATTTATCAACTGGTAGTAACTAAAGACCTGATTTTGTAGCAGACAAGAGACTAATTCTTCTACCAATACAATGTATCTACAGTCATAACTGTTTTGGGTTAAAAATGAAATACCTCGGTATATTTCTCGCCTGACCTGACCTCGTGTGAATTATTCTTATGGTATTTAAAGATACCGAATCCACAACATTGAACAGGTCAAGAGAAAAATGAAAAAATAGCTGTCTGTCAATTCTGCAAATGAGAAAAAAACAGTATAAGCACCAAGCAGAACAATCTATTAGTTAAGCTGGAGTTTCTGGAACCGTTGGTGATATTCATACTAAACACACTGTTTACACAAACACTTACAATTACACTACCACACACGCGTTTCTTCAGAGACTGGAGGTAAGCAGTAGACTTTAGTCTTTGAAGACGATAACTTGGCTATCGAAACGCTCGTCAGACCAGTATAAATGTATTAGTTATAATGGAGAGTATTAATTGAATATTTTTAAAAAAATAATTGTGGTTATTTTTGGGTCCTCGAATATCTTCTTTTCGATTTTTTTTTTGATAATTTGATTTCTCGAAACAAAATACAATGATGGTTTTATTATAGGGATCTGTGATGCCTTGTGCCTATTTAATTCTCAACGGTGCGAAAATCAATGCTCAAGATCAAGACGGAAAAACTCCTCTTCATATAGCCACTCAAGAAGGTCATACGGCGCAGGTGTGTTTATTTTTGAAACACCGAGCCAATCAACATTTAAAAGATGACGAAGGTAAAGTCCCGCTCTCTATAGCCGAACAAAAGGAAAACGCTGATATTGTAACTTTGTAAGTGATTTTTTATACATATATAAATAAATGTTTTTAATTTCTTATTACTTAGACCTTTTATGTATGTTTATGAAAAATTCTAACGTTTCTACTACCTTCAGTCTAAATCACCGAAAAACAAAAAATGTAATATTATATAGCAAGTGCCTTGTACTAATTATGAAATCCTCTGTTTGTTGAAATAATTGATTCTCCAATATAATGTTTATTTGATTCTTGTTTCAGGCTACGGTTAGGTAGATTAAATGAAGAAATGAAAGATTCCGAATTGGGAGTAACGGGCGACGATACATTCAACGATGTAGTCCGCGATTTCTCACGATTAGCGTATTCTCATCCAGAAAAATTGCTGAGACCAAAAATCGAAGAAGACAACAACGGTTAATCTGTTTCAAGTTTTTTTAACTTATTATATTAATAAATTATATTAACGCTAGTTGTTAGTTTGTAGAAGATGCGGACCTCCAAGGGTTTCCTAGTATGACGAAGACCAATTTTTTACATCATGTTTGAAGGTACTGTTCCAGGTAGTCCAGGTATTTTTGGTCGTTTCTCCCCCATCTGCCCGTACAGTCTTTCTTCTTTGTTTTTTTCCTCTAATTTTACTTTTACATCACCAAATCTTATTATGCTGCCAATGTTTTTTTCAAGAAACAGTGGAGATAATGAGAACCAGTTTTATGTAATCGTAGTGTGTTTGGTCGTTTCTTGTTCCTCTTCTGTTCTACTGGTTTTTTTTCATATTTTCTTCTAATTCCTTTATTATTTCTCCAATTTTTCAAATGCCTCGAATTTTATTTCCTAGGAATTACAGTGATGAAGATTAGTTGTTAAAGTATGTTTTAGGTGATAGAGATAGGTGTGTTGGTTTTTATCTTCCTATCAATTTTCTGCCCTCTTTTCCTGTCCCTTTCCATATATTTTTTTTAATTTCATTATAAACTCGCCAGTTTTTGACATAATTTCAACTATTATCTAAAAACATTTGGAAGGATTAAGAACAATTTTCATACTGTGTTCTAAATGATAGAAGTGGGTGTGACGGGCCCTTTTGGTTCCTCTTCTACCCACAAAGTCTCTCCAGCTCTTACTGTTGCTCCTTTTTCATATTTTCTTTTAATTTTCTTACAAAATTCCCAACTTTTGACATACTTTTAATTTCATTTACTGGGAATACTTGTGATGATAAATATAAGCTTTTGAATCATGTTTTAGGTTATATAACTAGGTGTGTTGAGTCCTTTTTGCTCCTTTCCTGTCCACAATGTCTCTTCGCTCTTTACTGATTTTGCTTTTTCATATCTTCTTCTAATTTTCTTATGAAATCATCAATTTTTCACATACTTCTAATTGTATTTCCTACAAAGACTTGAGATTATGGAGAACAGGTTGAGTCTTTTTTGTTCTGCTTCCAAAAGGTCTCTCTGCTGTTTTTTCCTGTTCCTTTTTCATATATTTTCCTAAAACCGCTAATTTTTGACATAATTTCAACTTTAATCTCTAAGAACAGTTGGAAAGATGAAGAACAATATTCATACTGTGTTCCCAGTGATAGAGGTGGGAGTGTTGAGTCTTTTTGGTTCCTCTTCTGCCCACAAAGTCTCTCCCGCTCTTATTGCTGTTCCTTTTTCATATTTTCCCCTGATTTTCTTATAAAATCCAAATCTATTTTTGACATTCGTTCATCTTTTTTCCAGTTGAAAAGATGAACAGTTTTCATAATATGTTCTAAGAGATAGAAGCAGGTTTGTTTTTATTCTTCTACTGTCCACAATGTCTCTCCATTCTCTACTCCTGTTTCTTTTTTGTATCTTATTCTAATTTTGATTTTATATCACCAATTTCTGTTATGCTTTCAATTTTATTCCATAGAAAAAGTTTATGTGACTGAGACTAGTTTTGATATTGTGCCATCGTCGTTTTTTTCTATCTACAATAACATGATCCCTTCTCTTTGCTCTGGCCCATCATGTGGGGTCCAGAATGTTCATTATGTGCAGATAAACAAAAAGTCATAGCTTTTCTAATAATTCTATGCCATTTCCATAGATATCTTTAGTTTAGACTCCTAATTCATCGATGACTTTCTTCAATAATCCCTAGTCAATGGTGGTCAGTTCTGGAGAATATGGTGGGCGTGTAACTGATTCAAAGTTCAATTATCATCAGTTTTATCGACTTGTTTTTTCTTCTGCAGATGCCACAGTTTCTTGTCTTTTAGGGGAATAAATATTATGTCAAAACGTTTACTCATTCCTTTCCATAAGTTGAGAATAGATCTTGTTTTTTCTACGATGGTTTTTTAAGAACAGTTGGGATGATTTAGACCATTTTTCATTGGTGGTCGTCCAAGAAGTCAAGTCCCATTTCCACTGTCTTTTTTTGTTTCCAGCATGTTTTACTCTCCAAAATGTTCAATGCATATAAAAAAATAATTAGACGTTAAAGTTTGGTGGCTCCTTACTGCGTTTTGTGAATCAAAGTATGTCAATTCTGAGGAATTGAATTTTGTAATGATGTGATTCCAGATTTTTGTCCAAAAAAGCACTAGCCATTTTGAAGGTTTCAATTTAGAAAAATTTCTCTGAAATATATTTATAATGTGAGGTTTTAAAAAATTGAATTTCATTTTTTCTGAAAAGATCCTTTTTGGTTAAAAAAAGGTTTTGAAAAATTATTATTTCAAAATATGTATCGAAATCAAAAAATAAAAATCCTTTTGTTTTTAAAAAAAAAAACCTATTTTCAAAGTAGAATAAAAAAACTTTATATCTTGAAACCTTCATTTTTTTCCTCTTTCACGTTTTTTGTACTACATTTTTTGAAAAAAATTTTTCTTTTTTGACTTTTATATGCATTTGTTCTTATTTTGTTGAAGGTAACTTGGTTGTCACAAAGAACCTTCACATAAATGAAAACTCTCGTTACATTTTGAATAATTGTTTTCCTAAAAAATTCTAAAACAGTAACTTTCTAACCATCTGTTCAAGCTATTAAAAAAATTGATACTTGTAACAAATTTTTTCGAAATTAATCAGAACAACATTGTCCAATGTCAATAAAAGTGCCTTTCTTTTGTAAACATAATCTGGATATAAATACTTCAAACATTGAAAGCATATAACACGATTTTCTAAACAAAGGATTTGAACTAAAGGCGGCTACTTCTTTCGAATATGCCTCTAGAGACGTTGTTGTAGAGTGAGGTCTCTAAAAGGTTATGTCAGTGGTAACTTTATTGTATAATCACCAGTTCTTCGTGATGATTTATCTTGATTTTAGGTCGTTTTGCTATTAAAATCAGTTTAAAATAACAGGTAAAGGTATTTATCATCATGAAATCATCACGAAAAACTTATAAAATGATCTAAGAAATAAAAATTTGAAGAAAATAACCAATTTTTCACTAACTACTGGTTTGATACATGTTTGTCTTGTGTCTGATAAAAAGGAACTGTCTTCTTAGGTTACCAGGATTCTATTTATATTTAAATTGTTCTTCACACTTCAAGGATACCTTCCACTTAACACCCGATGTACTAAAACTCCCATGCCATTAACAGTAAAATGAAAAAGGCGTTTACTGGGGGCTTACAATAAGGCGGTATGGTAAAAACCAATGTTTCACATGGACTGGAGTAACATTTAATTCGATATAGATTCCCATGAATTTATGGTTGAGTTTCACTCTCAGTCTCATGTGGAACACCAAAAACTGTATTGAAACTGTTGTGGGTGTTAAATGGAACGTACCAGAGACCCCACTCACCGTGTAACCAACTAGTGAGCATTAAAATTGTAGCCTTCATCAGATGACATTACATTGTTGCTAAATTTATTACACTGTTTACATTCATATATTTATTTGTAAAATTTAGATATTTTTTTTTAATTTTTTTAAACGTGTATTTGAAAACCTTAACAGCGAAAATAAAATGAAATCACCTTGTGCCAAAAAATATATTATATGCATATATTATTATGCCTCATTTAGGAAAAATGTCATTTTATTATAATTTTTTTGGAATTAATTATTATTTTATTTAATATTTTATTTTGAATATTATAATGAATTGTACACAAAATAATAGTAAAATTTTGAAATGTAACTAATTTTGACGTTTCATGTATATCTCTGTTTTCTTTAAATTTCCTTGCGGCACTTCAGGCCTACGACTAATTTTTTTACAATTAAAAAAATTACAATATATATATATATATATATATATATATATATATATATATATATATATATATATATATATATATATATGTAGTAGTAGTGCAAGAAGAATAAAACAGAACTTAAATATATATATATATATATATATATATTTCAGTCCTCTGTTCTTTCTCTCCACTCAGTCATTCCAACTTTTCTCAAATCTGATGTTACCTCTTCTATCTATAGTAGAAGTAGAACAGTAGGTGTAGTAATAGATTTTGGTCTTGATTATCGTTTTTGAAGGTTTTAAGGTAAAGATCTGGTCCTCTGTGCTTGATGTTCACCGATTTCTTGGATATGGATTGGCCAAAATTTTGTTGGTCACATCCAGCAGGTCTCGTCACCTTTCTTATAGATAGCAGCGTTGTTCCAATAATTCCGTAACATAGAAATTCTAAAGCATTGGTCTTGATTATTGCTCTGTAGTGTTTTTAACATAGGAATTTAATCCTCTGTTCTTCGTACAATGTTCTTATGGATTCTATAAAATGTTTTACAATTTTTGCTTCTTTTTTCTCTCCAATATATCCAATAGTTGAGTGGTGGGTGGGTTAAATGGAATGACGAACTGAGACATGCATTCAGTTCACGGTATTTCAATCCAAAAATTCCAATACAAAAATAAAATGAAAATAGGAAATCTTAATTACTAGGCATTAATCAAACTTTTCAATCATTCGTCAAATGATTTACTTATTCTGTAAAGCAAAAGTTGGTGCTGCATCGGTAATTGATATTTGAATTTTCTACTACTTCATACTTTTCTTCTAATGTCGATCAAATCTTCCACTTTTTCCGAAAAAAAATCTCATATCTCATAAAAACGTGTATTTCTACTAAATTTATGAAAAAAATGCTGTCAATAATTATTTTTTTAATTATTATGTGTACAAATCATTATAGTAGGTACACCCTGTATAGTCCTTTTTTGTATTTAATACATATATTTACCAAATAGTTGTTTACATTCCGTTGCTTTGTATTACTGTATTTTTTATTTTTCGTGAATATACAATTTTATGATTATTGACTGTTATTTATATACGAGGTGTGAACAAAAAATATCTATAGCAGAAATTCCTCATGCCATCTATTTCTAATAGTATATTCCATATTCCCTTGTATTGAAACTAAGTAACAAGTTTTAAGTGATTTCACTATTAAAACCACCTTAGTGGGATTGTGTTTAAAATAGTGATCTGAATAAGGTGATAAGCTTTCTTCCAAATTGAAAAAAATGCCAAAAAAGCTCATAAGATATTGAAATAAAGATAAAAGTATGAGTTATCGCTAGAATGAAGGTGATTAGATTTACTGTGGACAAGTTGTTAAACCAGACTTTGGAGAATATAAAACAAAGTGAATTAATTGCCAGTATGGGGACTGTACAGCTTATCTCTTACGTCTTCTATTTTCCCCACTTTTTTATGACCCTGACTTGATGACCTATAAAGAAACGACAAGACCTGGAGCTTCCCCGATGTTCACCAGCCAATCGAAAGAATAGGAAAGAAATATTTTTGATTTTGTCAGGACCTGGTGTCTCATTTCATGTTTCTAGTTTCTTCTTGTTCTACCACTTTTTTATGACCATGACCTTGATGACCTTTAAATGGAATTATCTCGCCTTTTTTCGCTTGATGATCGGCTTTTTTATTACCATTTACTTTCGATACAGCCACATAAAAATAACTTTATTGTTTGCTCTCATTGAGTTCAATTATATTAGCTTAGCTTTGCCTCAATTTCCTTACTATGAACGTCATCAAAGGAGACAAGTCTAAAAAATTACTATTGCCATTTTGAAATGCATGAAGCAGGTCTTCAGACGTACTTCACGGTTCACTCTTTAAACAATTCTGGCTGTACGTCGTTAGACAAAAGGCCAATAGAGAAGAAGAAGTAAAATTACTTGTAGTAGTAGAGAATTCTCCACTGTTTGGCTTAGAAGTTATTTTGGATGTCTGTATATATGACTGTTAACAATTTTTTGTAGTATAAGACTCATAGAGATTGGAAATTAAAATAGATTGTTGGTCTTTATAGAAAAATTTATTAAAATAAAAGCATGCAAGTCGCGTGACGATTCACGTTTGCTACCTTGAATTTACTAATAAAAAATATTAAGGTGGTCACACTGAATAAGTTCAAACATTGACACTAATAACAATATTATAGAATAATTATCTGGTAAACAAAATTATAAACTGTTTTATTTTATAATATATCTATAAAATTGTTTTGCTTGATATTTGAATACTTATTTCGTATAACAATAAAGGTATAAAAAATAATTTACATTATTCTTACTAGATTTATTAAAATAAACTACAACATAACCTACAAATGACTCTAGCGGTATATACCAGCGGTAAAACCACACGCCGTATGTATCGTGGCGCACTAAATACAGGTACATACTTCCATTTAGGTAGAAGAAATGAAGTTATGAAAAGAGAAACTTCTTAAGTGAAGTTTCACTATTTTGAGTATATTCCACGTTTCACTGGTCATTATTGAAATAGTCCGGGAGGTAGCCTTGCAATTTTTATGGTGATTTTACTTCGATTGATTTTAAGTAAAATTGATTGTTTAGATACATCCAAAAAATAAATAGCGATTCAGCAAGTGCACCCAACAGGGATAGAGTTGTGAAAAATTTTTTATTGTGTTAAAAAAAATTTCCAAAAATGTTTTTACGCCAATTAAAAATTTATCCAACGATAATTTACATAATGATAATTATTGAAACAATAGTCAGCAGGATTGATAAATGATAAAATAAAAATATTTTTATAAATAAATTAATATTAGGCTGCTTGAAATTAATAATAGACTTTATTTAAACAATATATTAAAAGAAAAAAGGGTCAGCAGAATATTCGTCAGGGATAAAGTTTTCAGAAGGAAGAATAATAGTATGTGAAGTATAGGTACGGTAAAAGTTAAAATAAAAATGAATATTTTTATAACTAAATTAATATCAGGCTGCTTGAAATTAATAATAGAAGTTATTTAAACAATACATTGAATGAAAATAAGGGTCAGCAGAATATTCGTTAGGGATAAAGTTTTCAGCTGAATAATTTATTTGATTGCTTTTCACCACAGTTAAATACCTATTTTGCGCTTTCAATTGCCCTGCTGACGATTTTTCCACCGGCGGACTATCTGCTGTTTTTTTTTCTTATTTTTTTAACGTTAATATTGATCTGTCAAAGTTTCATTTGACGTAAAATAAAATGAAGTATTTTTTTTTCCAGGCTTATGTGGTCTGCTGACATATAATCCACTATTATCAATCCTGCTGACTATTTTTTCAATAATTATCGTTGGATTAATTTTTAATTGGCGTAAAAACATTTTTGGAAATTTTTTTTTAACACAATAAAAAATTTTTCAAAACTCTATCCCCGTTGGTTGAACTTGCTGAATCGCTATTCTTCTTTTGGATGTATCTAAACAATTAATTTTACTTAGAATCAATCGGAGTACAATGATTATGTCATTTGCAACGCTGCCTCCCGGACTAAAGTATATTCCTTGGTATTTACCAGTAATCTAACCTCCAGTAACCAATCTTAGAAATTTTCATAATCATTCGTATATGTAACTAAAAAGTGACTATAGTCTGTATTTTCGTTTACTTTTATTATAGGAAGGTAGTATTCATTTAAATTAAAGTGTAAATACGACTTATTACTTACATTACCTAGATTGGGATAATAGTCACTGCTCAATTTTGACCTTTATTTCACCTTGAGAAGGTCGATCGGATGACAAATTAGTAATAATTTGACATTCTGTCTACTGCAGCCGGTTGTAATCTGGGAGGTGTAATTCTATAGAAGATTTAATTGAAAATAAATTGTAAGTGTAGTTATTAACTGATATTTGTTTACAAATGTAATGTAGATAATAGAAGTCTGCTTTTATTCAACATAGTTTCCAATTTATTTTCGTAATTTTGCATGTAAGAAACTCTAATGGAGTAGATTGTAAAAGTTGTGTAATACCCAATTTTGTATTTTAACTAGTTATTGAATTCAATAAATAGGCAATAAGTATAAATTTAACATGCAGTTGGGCTCTAGAATATACAATGAGGTCACTAGTTAATACAATAATTGTTCAAATTGTATATTGATTTTTCTTTCTATTGTAATAATATTTCGTATGCACATTGAAAAAAAAATTTTTTCAACCATTTCTAACTAGTTCCCATTTATTTGATTCAGTTAATTCTATCTTTCAACATGGAAGTACTTAGCCCACAACTTTTTTTATGTACCAAATTGCAATTTTTATCTACTGTTGTGACCCTCTCAGTGCTATTAAATTTGGAAATCCAGCCGATTCTTTGCAAAAAACCAATTTTCAATTATTGCTTATTAGTCAACAGGCATTCATCCTTAGAAAATGTTTGTTTCAGAAGTAGATTGATAGAAACAAAACCTAGTATGGAATATCATCCTGTTCTTCATTATCTTAAACTCAAATATGACTACATATCACGAAGATATAAGTAGATAAGTAGTAGGGAAGAGTTTGAATATAGTAAACCTCAAATGTCATAATTCTGTCAGTATTTAATCAATTTTTGTGATTTTTTTTGTTAAAATTTGTATTAACATTTCATTTGATTATATCAGTGAAATACCTGTACAAATGTTGCTGAAATACTTTTTGTCTCCCAGAAAATTATTACATAATTTCGTCCCAAGTGGACCAATTACTAAAAATATTATCAATATTTTTATGACACATATATTGGAATATACTTTATCAAACAATAGGGTCAAGACATCCCTTGTATCTAAAACACCTTTATTAAACCATTTTCGTTTTATTAAAGACTGCTCCTCAAACTCAAACATGCCCATTAAGAGTATCCTAGCACGTCAGATATTCGACTCTCGTGGTAACCCCACTGTGGAAGTCGATCTGGTTACTGATTTGGGACTCTTCCGTGCTGCTGTCCCATCTGGAGCCAGTACTGGTAAGTTTTTCAATTTTCATTACAATTTGGTGATTATCAAGATTACACGACTCTGATTTTTTTAAAATTTTAGTATGTTATAGAGAAAATTATGGTGGACAAGAATATATATTCCCTTATAACATAATAATATTGTAACAAAATCGGAGGGGTGTAACCTAATATAGGTAATTACCCAATTTTTGTATTTTATTTTTGAAAGTTTACACATTATTCTTGCAATTATAAATTATATAAGGGTAATAAAAACTTATTGTTTTTTTTGTTAAAGAAACAAGTTAAAGGTTTTGATTTAATGCAGTTAAATAATCAAAATTTACTTGAGCACTCAGAAATTTAGAATTTTCAGAAACTACCAAAGTGTGAATGTATTATTAAGGTAGTATTACTTTTATTATTGCTCACAATTTTTTTTGTATTTGATAATAAAATGTTATATCATCATTTGAGTCGATTAACATCAATTTTCATACATTAAAGTATCCAAGCTGGAATTTCTGGAACTGTTGATGATATCCATATTGTACACACTATTTAGGCCGACTGCCTATGATGCAAACCAGTTGATCTTGCAACAGTTTTGGAACCAAAATAAAACTTTTGACTGTATACAGATACGACTTGTAATTAGTAATAAATCAGTTGGTGCAGCAGTGAAACCTAATTTTTCAATGTATTCAGACACAGATGAGGAGGACGTCATTGATTATTATCAATACTGCAGTCAACGCAGGGTACTGAGAAAATATTGGATCCATACATAAGTCAAAGTGAACATAGACTGTTGATAGAAGCCCAAGAACTGTCTCAGACAGATAGAGCTTTTTATTGAATGTTGATAATAATATTTTTTTCCACTTCTCCCACAAACTTGAGATTCAGTCCTTGATTACTAATATTGAAAAAAAATTGAGAATAAAAACTAATTTTTAATAAAAGAATGATTTAAGTTGTAATTTTATTTTATCTTGAAAAAAAGTTTTGATATTATAATAAAGATAAAGTCGGGGTCGGTAATTTTACCCCTGTTTAATGTAATATTTAAAAAAACACTCGTGGTTTGGAAGAAAAATTATAGAAACTCAATTCTAGTTACCACCTTTAAGGGTGATATCTCGAAAAGGGGTGGGCTGAGGAAATTTTGTTATAGGAAAGACCCAACTTAATTTCATAGGAACAATCACCTCCCGAATTCAGAAATATCCTGTATATTTAAGATCGTAGACATATGTAATTAGGATAAAATATATTTTAGGTATCTATGAAGCTCTTGAACTCCGTGACAACGTAAAAGGTGAATACCATGGAAAAGGTGTTAAGACTGCAATTAACAATATAAATACCATAATCGCTCCGGAACTCGTCAAAGCCGGTTTAGAAGTAACTGATCAAACTGCAATTGATAATTTCATGTTGAAACTTGATGGTACCGAAAATAAATCGAAATTGGGAGCGAACGCTATACTGGGTGTATCTCTAGCTGTCGCCAAGGCCGGTGCTGCTAAAAAAGGTGTACCATTGTATAGACATTTGGCTGATTTGGCTGGAAATAAAGATATTATCTTACCTGTACCAGCTTTTAATGTCATTAACGGTGGATCACATGCTGGCAACAAATTGGCTATGCAGGTAATAATCTTTAATTAGTTAAAATTGATATAAGAGATAGGGTATCAAAGTAAAAAAACATTTTCTTTGTGATTTTTTTTCTCAAGTATGGATTAAATAATTTCATTCGAACTTTTTCTACATTACTGAGCATACTTTAACAATGTTGTGAAAATTTAGCATGCAGAAATATTGAGGTATAACAGAGCTTCCCTCAGAACGTTTTGGGAAAAAACAATTTGAAAATGATATCTGATATTTAAAAATGAAAAATCATTAAAATTTAGTTAAGGCCTATTCTAAATGGATCCACCCAGCTTTTTATATTCAATTTGAAGAAGTATGGCCACTTTCATTTCCCAAAAAACGTTTTTTGAGCCCTATGTTCAAGTCTACGCTGTGAATACACTATTTAAGTGATTCAAGTGGTACACGCCCACCATTACGGCTCCATTTTTTTTTTAAAACATGTGCGTTATTTACTTTACTTTCAGCTGGTGTTTTCAGAATTAAACTTGAATCAAACATTATCCGGAAAAACTAAAAAATGATATTTTGTTTTTGTAAAAATCGATTCTTCAAAAACCCCACCCTCAATTATCGAATTTTGGATATGTTGCTTAAGAACCCCGGACCTACCTTTTTGTTAAACAGCAGTTAACCAAAATGCCCCGTTCGGAAAATAAGGCCCCAGAACGAAAATGTAGGTTTTGACCTATCCAAGCCTCACATACCTTATGTATTTCACTCCCAACGCTTATAATGTAGTTTTTATCGTAAAGCTAACAACTCCATCGTATTCTACGTGAAAAAATACATGGAAAACATATTTCACCCTATATAGATACATTTTTAGTGGCACTCAGCTTATCCTACAAATAAAAATCGTCATACTCATTTATAAAATCCAAAATTATTTCCAAAGTTTGTAATAATTTATATTTTCTATCATTTATTTTGCAAAGAATTAATAGCCGCAACATCAGTGGTGCGGAAAAAAGAAAGAACACCAAAACCAATGTCAAAGCTCATGGCTTAACGGTCCCGGATCTCAAGGTTGCCATGATCCTACACCCAGAGATTCCAACCCGGAAGTCCAGGTAAACCCTGGCTTTACGCCCCACGAACAAGTTGGCTTCAGAAGTCGAATCAACGATCGAATCTGCAGCTGGCCGTTACTCGCGCAGGACAACCCGATACGAGCTTAACGGAAGAATAGCTGCCGGATTTTATTGTCACTGTAACTGAGGTCATATTGCGGTGTCCGCAGTTTCTCACTATTCTGTTGGTTGTCCTAATTAGCCAAAAGAATCAAGCCAAAGCACCCGAACGACTTTTCAAAGGCCATTGGCCTTTTTTAATTTCAAGTGGGGCACAATGGGCTATCAGAAGGCCTATGGGCTTAATGGCCCTTGGCCGTCCTCTATTCTACTATAAACTATGAATGTTAATCTCGTTATTCAACAGCCACTCCTCCTATAATAAAATGTTAGGTTATATACCAGTTATGGAACTAGAACAGAAGTAAATTGAGAAAAATATATAAAAATGGAACATTCCAATTAGTCTTGAGTCAAATTTTAACAAACTGTTTTTCAAACATAAAATTTTCTCTATAAACAGGAATTCATGATCCTCCCAACAGGAGCCTGCAATTTTACTGAAGCCATGCGCATGGGCAGCGAAGTTTACCATCACCTTAAGAAAGTCATCAAGGACAAATTCGGTTTAGATGCAACAGCTGTAGGTGATGAAGGTGGTTTCGCGCCCAATATTCTCAATAACAAAGACGGGCTTGAACTAATCAAAGTTGCCATTGAAAAAGCTGGATACACAGGAAAAATTGAAATTGGTATGGACGTAGCAGCCTCCGAATTCTTCAAAGAAGGTAATTTAAAAACAATAAGCGGAATGTTTGTTAATGAAAATATTATGTTTCAGGCAAATATGACTTGGACTTCAAAAACCCCAATTCCGATAAGAGCAAATGGATCACACCCGATCAACTTCTCGAGCTTTACCAAGAGTTCATCAAGGATTATCCAATTGTATCCATCGAGGATCCCTTCGATCAAGATGATTGGCCAGCTTGGACGAAAATAACTGGAGCCACTGGGATCCAAATAGTCGGTGACGATTTAACTGTCACCAATCCGAAACGTATCCAAACCGCCGTTGAGAAGAAGGCCTGTAATTGTTTACTCTTGAAGGTGAACCAAATTGGTACAGTGACGGAATCTATCCAAGCCCATAATCTCGCCAAAGCTAACAATTGGGGTACCATGGTTTCCCATAGGTCCGGTGAAACTGAAGATACTTTCATCGCTGATCTTGTAGTTGGTCTTTCGACTGGCCAAATAAAAACAGGAGCTCCTTGTCGGTCAGAACGTTTAGCTAAATACAACCAGATCCTTCGTATTGAGGAAGAATTAGGTTCTGCCGCTAAGTATGCGGGGAAATCTTTCAGGAAGCCTCATTAAATCGAAATTTTGATGCCGAAGGGATTATCTGAAATGTTGAAAATGTAGTTGAATATATTGTGAAGAGAATGGAATTTCTCTGTAATCAATTAAGTGGAAACATTGGAACATTATCACTAAAAAAACTTTAGATGTACTGAAGTATTAAATTTTTTTTGTGTCTAAATTGTTTTTTTTTATTTTTCTCAACTGAAATTGAAAACTTATACTGCTGTGGAACATTTTGTGTAATCATATAGGTAAAGACAGAGTTATCTAAAAAAAAAGAAGAATTACATTTAACTAATATGCTCTAGACAAAAGCAGCTGTAAGAAAAAGAAGAATATATAACGTATCTAAACTTCGTTGTAAAGTTACATTGCCGAGAATAACCTATAGAACATCACATTACTAACTCCTTAGTTGGAAACTGGAGAACGATACACTATTTGTTTCACTTAGTCGGAACACCTTCCACTTATAGAAACTGTCCATATATGACTTGATTACACTGCTAACTTCTTATTTGGAAATTACTTAATCAAATGGACAAAGGACGGTTACTAGAAAAAGTAGAATTATTTTATAGAACAACGTTACACAATAGACAAAACAAGAATAACCTATCCAACTTCATTATATTGCCAACACATTGGTGGGATAATTGCTTGATATAGGCAAAGAATAATTAGGAAAAGAAGAATAATTTATTTAACCTCGTTGAGCTGTCACCTGTCACAATTTGTTGACTGCACAATCATATATCTAAATGACAGGATACAAGTCAAAGAAGAATAACTCATAGAACGTTTCAATAGACAAAAAATACAAGGAAAACTTGTGGAACGTTTTGATTTGATGACTGTGTAATAATATAGATAGAGGAAGGAACAAGGAAAAGAAGAATAACCTCACTTCATAACACTATTAACTTCTTATTTGGAAGTTACCTAATAGTCTATAGAACATTGTTACACATATATGTAATACTTCTATATGGACAGTTTTCATAAGTGGAAGCTGTTCCGACTAAGGAAGACAGAATGATAATCATTTCTCTATCCTCCGAGGTTCCAGCTCGGTTCTGCGCATTCTCGAACATGCGCAGTATAGATAAGAAGTATTACATATATGACGTTACACAATCGACAAAATATGTATGTAATACTAAGTCATATATGTAATACTTCTCTATTGACAGTGCTCCGATTAAGTGAAACAAATAGTGTATCGTTCTCTCTCTCTCTCCTCCGGGCGCTTCAGTTAGTTGTGCGCATCTTTTACACGCATGAAGCATGCGCAGTATAGATAAAGTGTCTCGAACCAGAGAGAAAATGAATACTGTCGACACCGTAACGTAGAGATGTTTTTTCCCATAAGACCTGTCATATAGGAGTATTACAAATATGTATTAAGTATTACATACATGAGAGTAAAGAAGAATAACGTATCTGATTTTACTATACTAGGACTTTTCAGAAACTATGATTAGGTTAACCCTATCATGATCTAAATGTTCGGAAACTAACCCGGATCACGTTCATAGTTGTTCGGAAAATAATCTAGTTAATCGGGTCGTTGTCATATATGTTAAGAACGGATTGTTCATTTGTCTATGGTTTTTTGAAGTTTAAAAGTTATTTATATTTTAGCGAAGGATAAGGACATTTTTATGCAGGATATGGAGGTTTCATGGAACCGTCCTGAAATAGAAAAAAATTCCTGCTGGACTTGGATTGTGCTGGATTGTACGAAGATACTTTGGTATCTATTTTTATCTGTAATAATTGGAGCAAAAAATGACTTGTCGAACATCACTCAATAAGTCGTGTAACTAACACACAGATGCCGCTGCTATTGTCAAATCCATTTGAAGTTTATGAAATACCAACTTTCAAAAGGCTGTGTGTAAAATTTCGTGACATTTCAATTAGTCGGAAAAAAGTAACACTACTTTTGTTATTTTTTGCAAACAATTTCTTGTGTTAATTTATCATTGCTTTTTGATGAAAAGTAAAACTGTACAAGCTCAGCAATGGCTTCACAAGTGTTATCCAGACTCTGCTCCGTCGAAAAGAACCATTTATTATTCGTTTGCTGAATTTAAACGTGGCCTTACAGATACCAATGATGGTGAACGTTCTTGTCGTCCAATTGAGGTGGTTACTTCAGAAAATATCAAAAAAGTCCACAAATTGGTTATGTCTAATCGTAAATTGAAATTGCGTGAGGTAACATGAGGCCGTTAAGATATCAGAAAGTAAAGTGTTCACAATTATGCATGAGTATTTGACCATGAGTAAGATTTTTTCAAAGCGGGTGCCGCGTTTACTCACAGTCGATCAAAAACAACAACGATTTGATGATTCATATTGGAATGTTTACACGTAATAAATCAGATTTTTAGGAAACATGAATCCATTACCTCATTTCGGAATCAAAACGATCATCATCTGAGTGGACTGCAGCCGGTGAACTACGCCATAAGTGTCCAAAGGCGAATTTTATGCCTGGGAAGGTTATGGCTTCAGTATTTTCGAATGCGCATGGAATGGAAATGGAAACTATCTTCAAAAGGGAAAGACAATTAATACCGGATACTACATAGAGTTGTTGGATCATTTGAATACAAAAATCAAGGAAAAAACGACCTCATACCTAAGAAAAAACCACTGTGTCACCAAGATAATGCAGCTATTCACAAGTCGATGGCAACGATGGTTAAATCGAACGAATTGCTTCCTTATCCACCGGATAGTCCAGATCTGGTCCCCCAGTGACTACTGATTTCAAACAAATACTCGCCGGTGAGAAAAGACAAATCCTTCTACAAGTACGGTATTGAGAAGTTAGAAAAGCGTTGGAATTATTGTATTGCTTTTAAATGAGATTACATTGATGACTAAAATCGTTTTTTGGCAAAAAATTTGTTTTTCTTAATTAGTCACACTAATACTACTACTGAGTGATGTGTTAGCTTTTCGAAGAGTGGTAAACGAGTTCACTAGGTTGTAGAAAAATATACAGCACCGGTCATTTTTACAATAAGCAAATACCAACCAATATACAGGGTTTCATCAATAGAAAACTTTTTCTTTCTGAAATGCACGTGGCCCCTACATTCCTATACTACGGTTTAATTAGCTCTTGGATAAGGACTACACTGATCTTCGTCTTCGGTATAATGTTTTTTTGGTAGGATGCATCATTCTATCGCATCCTTAGTGCCGGAGTTATGTTTGAGCTACTGTTTCGTTATCAACAGTAAAATATTAGGTAGCAGAGTTTCAATGAGGCTGTATGACCTGCGAATGCCAGCATCGCATTGGTAGACCAAATGAGGTGACGACTCCAAAAATATTTAAGAAAATCCACAAAGCGGTACTGGATGATCGTCGACTAAAAGTGCTCGAGCTAGCGGACATAGTAGGCATTGCAAAAAGGACGGAAAATTTGGACATTTAGTTTCATAACCATAGATGAAACGTGGATCCATCACATCACACTTGAAGCAAAAGAACAATCAAAGCAATGAATTAAAATGGAGAACCGTCTTCAAAGAAGGCAAAAACCGTTCCATCTGCAGGCAGAGTTATGGCGACGTCTTGAAAAAGGAAAAACTATCAACGGCGAGTATTATGCAAACTTAATGCAACGTTTGAGCGAAGGAAATGTTATTTCATCAAGATAATTTACTAACTCATACATCCGTTATTACAATGGCCAAAATTAATTAATTAAAGTTTGAATTACTACCTAATGCACCTTATTCGCCAGATTCAGTCCCCTCGGATTATTTGCTGTTCCCCTGACTGCCAAAAAATTTCTCGGTAGTCAAAGATTTTTCAACAATAAAGAGGTGATATCGGCAGTTGAGGTGCTTGACGATTCTTATTATTAAAAGAGTATCGAACTTATTGAACATCGCTAGGAAAAGTATATGGATCTAAAAGAAGATTACGTTAAAAAATAAATATTTTTTCCTTTCCCAGGTACTTCTGGGACCATCCTGGTATATCTTCTCATAGAGCACCAATACTTTTGTTATTGTTATAATAATTTTTTAATTATCTTTTTCAACTATTTTAATAACAACCTCTGTCATAATACGTAGAAACCTTGTCCGCCACGACTTTTTAGCGGAATTTAAATTTAGTGGTTTTTAAAAAAGCATTTTTCAACCATACCATAGAAACAGTGTGAGTTGAATAAAGTATGGTGATAAAATAATAATTACTAGAAACCTGTTTTTTTATAAACAAATTCTAACTTATATAATTATATAAAACAGCTTGAGCAAATTAGTAGACAACGTCTAGTCCATAAAGATATTTATCTTTCGATTTAATTAGCCCTACACAGGTAACTATTATATTTTTGAGTCTTTGCATTGTGCTAGGTAACATCTATTACAAATTTGTCTCCTAGGCAGACGCTTTTACATCCTCAATTTTTTGGCGTCGCATTAGAGCATTATTATCTAATTTCTACTTCCTGTAAGAGCTTTAGAGACAACTGTCGAAGTTCCTTTACTATTACTTAATTATTTTTGATAGACAAAAAAAATCCGCAATTGTATTATGAAGAGAAAAATAAAAACATGTGATAAGGAAATACTTCCTCGAATTATCGTTGGACTGATAGTTTCTATTATTAGTTTTGGCATATTAACAACTGTCTAAGTACTTTTGTAGTGTAGGTACCTAACTGTCGTTTCCGGTAAAGTTCATTTATAGCAACAACAAAGACAAGTACTTGACTTTTGCAAAGATGTGTTAAAAATCGACGGGTGGTAAGGCGCCTAACAAATCTCGTCTGCAGTACTACTAAAAGATGTTTTTTAGTCAGGGGCTTTAGTATACTAGAAAATTGTTAAAATGCGTTCGGTGTGTATATACAGGGTGAGTTTTATTGTCACAATAACTTCGTTATTATCCAAAAAGTATCCAAAAAAATTTTATATTATGTTTAGGTAATTTCGTGTTAGGAAAATGTGGATTTAAACATGAAATTTTCCTTGGAAAAACAAATAGGAATAATTTGGGTACCTAGAGAAAATATGAGAAATTATTTACCTGATTCTGAATCAGTGGTGTTCTGAAAAAGTATTTGTAGTATCAAAATTGTATATTTTACATATTCCATTTTGCATTTAGAAACAAATAATGAATTTTCAAAATTTAGTTAACATGTTTTTCTTTTTATTCATCGTATTCTTCTTTAGCAAATAATTTGAACATATTGCTCATATAAATTGAATACTATCAAAAACAAAACTTGTAAAAAAACTAAAAAAACTAAAAAGTTATGTTATTAATTTATAAATTAAGATATTGTGTAATTAGCTAATCTAAAGGCCCCCATACACTACGGGTAAACACGACAATCTTAACCGAACATTTCAAATTGTATGTGCAAAATTGCTGCTTTTAAACACACATTCACATAATTGGCGTTGGTTTTTGCTTTAAAAAAGAAATCATGTAGAAAACGTTCGAAATGGGCAAGAGATTAGTTATTAAAAAGAAAACGAATTTTCCCATGTTAATCTATTAAAAGAGTTAAAACTGGAAAAAAGTGACTGGTGTAATTATTTGAGAATGGAGGAAGATACTTATTTAATTATAAGGGGGGTCCAACCAAAATGCACAATGTTAATTGTAAATAAAACAAAAAGTTTTCAGAGAATTATTTTAATATTTTTTATAATGATAGAAGGATCTATGATAATTATGTGTAAAACAAAATATCGGCCAAATGCTTCGGCATACGTCTATCCGATGGTCCATATTTTCAATGACTCTGGACTTAATTGAGGTTCAATGTCGTTAATGTGCCGAATTATCTCATCTTTTAGCTCTTGAACTGTTCTTGGCTTATTGACGTACACTTTTTCTTTCAAATATCCCCAAAGAAAGAAGTTCAACGATGTCAAATCACATGATCGTGGCGGCCAATTAACATCGCCACTACGTGAGATAACACGATCATTGAATTTCTCGCGCAAAAGAGCCATTGTTTCATTGTCTGTTGGAACCACATATCGTCTAGATCCATATCCTCTGTTTCTGGCCACAAGAAGTCCATTATCATCTCGCGATAGCGAACATCATTCACGGTAACTGCTTGGCCGACTTCATTTTCGAAGAAGTACGGCCTGATGACGCCGCCAGACCATAAACCGCACCAAACAGTGCCCAAATGCGGCAATTCTGCTCGTTAACGAATCCACTGAGGTGAAAGTGTGCCTTGTCGATGAAGATGATTTTCTTTGTAAAATCACCATTCACTTCTGTCTGTTCAATCAACCAATCGGTGGCGTATTGACGACGGTTGAAATGGTCAGAAGACTTCAGCTCTTGTGTCAATTGAACCTTGTAAGCGTGTAAATTCAAATCTTCATTCAAAATTCTCATAAGTGATGCTCGTGAGATGTTTAATTGTTGGGTACGACGACGAGTCGAGGTTGTCGGCTCTTCTGCCACACTATCGCGAACAACAGCAATGTTTTCCGCAGAACGAACGGGGCGAGCATACACAGGTGTTTTCACATTTCCTACAGACCCAGTTTGCTGAAATTTGCGCACAATTCTCACGATTGTGGACACATTTAGTCGATTATGCTGACCAAAAAAATCACGAAGTGAACGAAATGCATTTTGATTTGAACGCCCATTTTCGTAAAAGGCTACAACAATCTAAACGCGCTGCTCAATTGTGTACTTCTCATTTGAATTTGTTAAGCACTGAAACAAAGAAATGTCAAATTAAATTGGGCAAAAAACTTGACGTTAGGTTGCGACTCACAATTAACATCGTGCAGTATAGTTGGACCACCTTTTATTTATACTTACAATGGCTTCCGCATTAACCACAATATTGCTTTGGGTTTCTCTTGGCATCTCTTGATCTGTAAGGAGCAGCAAATACTTGAAATACCACAAGTGTGGTGTGTAAATATCATCCGACTCTGCTCCATATTTGTATGATGTCTTTACTTTTTTCATCTCTTTCCTAAAAGTGAATCAATCTTTTTCTTAACATCATTTTTAGAAGCTTCTGGATCTATTTCTCTCAACTTGTTGATCATAATTTCATACGCTTTGTTTTTTTATCCTGTCGGAATATTCTGAAGATTTTATTTTTCATAAACTTAACAACGATTTATATAACTCCAAAAATTCAATAGTAAAATCTTTATTCCACACTCTTGTATCGGCCATTTTGCTGAACGACTATGCTTTGTCACGAGGGATTTGAACACGTTAGCCTGTACGGGTAAAATTTCAGGTTTTGTCGGTTTACATTGTCGTGATTGGCCCATACACTAGCAATTTTAATTGTTCGGTTAAGATTATCATGTTTACCCGTAGTGTATGGGGGCCTTAACGAATGCGTGCATCGAGCGCACGTAAAACGAGTGCACAATGATTCGAGCGCACATTTGCTAGTATAAACACGGTATCTTCAATCCTTGCATTCAGCTTGAAATGTTTATTACCGTAAATAAACGAAGAAAAATTATGAACGATCGCAATTTTGCATTCACTCGGATGCAAATATTGCTCGTAAAAAAATATGCACTTTAATCCTTATAACATAATATACTATTTTGTGAAAATTCAAAATACCAAATTTTCCAATTATTTTCAACCTAATACCAAAAATGCACTAATTTTTTCTATACATTTTTGTTCAATATCTTATATAATATTGAACATCTGCTCATTTTGGAAAATCTTAGACGTTGCTGATGGTTTTTCGTTTTGTCTTAATGATAATAATTATTCAAAAGATGGTATGTTTGCCCATCTCTAGGACTCACTTCAGCGGATCAAATTTTCTTGTGCGCTCATCGAACGATATTTCAGATTCGCTAGATGCACAAAATGTGCCTGTGCGCTCGATGCATGTGCGTTCCTCGCACATGCAACTATAATTTTTTTTTATTTTAATAGGATCCTGTCTTGTTTAATTTCGAATATTTATTAAACTATTGAGCTCTTCTTGAGTGGCTGAGCTCCAGCTCGCATATTATTTTTGAATGATTTCCGTATGATTGATTTTCTGTTTTTTTACCAATTAGGAACATCTGTTATTTAATATTCTTCCGATATGATCTCTCCGACCTCGTTTACGTTTTTTAAACCATCTTTCCACATCTTGAATTCTTAGTTATTCTCTAATATTCTGACTTCTCAATCTTTTAATTGCTTTTAACGTTTTCATTTCATTCGAATTATTGTCGATAATTCGGTTGTTGTTTTCATTACCAACGTCTTACTCATGTTTTGGAGATTCTAATCTTTTTGTACTCTCTCAAATAAAGACTTGAGGCTTTTATCATTTAAGTTTTCGTTTTCTCAATTGAATTCGTTTTACTTGATATTGCTACTCCAAGAAAATCGAATTTCATTGTTTGTTACATTAAGTTGTTATCAACAGCTCCTTGAATCTAATCGGATGTTTATCTATGACTAATGTTTCACTCAATATTTGCTAAGAATGTATTTTTGCACGATAGTGTTCAAAGTTATCACACGGCCCATATTCACGAAAGAAAGATAGGTATTTGAAAACCAACTGGATCTTCAGCTGGATCACCGCGATTATCTAAAACGAGACGTGCTCATGAATCTTTCTCACCTGTTTAAGTACACCAGCACTCGCATTACACTGTCTAACGCACTTTTTGTTACCCAATTTATCCACTTCAGAGTCTGAAGGTAAACAGGTAATTTATAGTTTGTTTTAACTATATTTACCGTACAGCAAATCATACAGCAAATACATACATCATATGATCATATGATGAGAGTTAATCGTGAGGTTGCTGTCGATTGTGAGATTGGTTCAACTAATAATTGCCTTCAAACTTGCCAACTAGAATCGTAAATAATGATGGAAAATCCTCGGAAGTGATGGAAATTTTAGAGAAAATACTTTCGGATAATTGCATCACATCTAGCTATGGCTTTCTCAGGATACATCATCCTATAAAGTCGAGTCTTTATCTTTGGGGCTGCGTTCCAAACTGGATAACAACATAATGTACGATTCTTCTGTAGTTCATCTTTAACGTAAGGCCATTAAAATGATGAAGATGATCATAACGCGTAATGGAATTTTATGAAAACACAATGCATTTGGTTCCAGTAGGATAATGCATCATCACACTTTAGAAAAATTACTTAAATGAAGTTTTCCAAGACAAATCTTCGGATTTATCTCCTTTGGATTATTTGTTTATGTGAATATCTACAAAATATTCTGTACAAGACAATCTGATAATTGGGATGAAATAAAAAATTGCGTGATTCCCTTTTAACTTTTTATAATAGACTTGAATACAACCAAATAGAAGAATTATTTGAAAAAACTGTTTTTAATAAATGAAATATACAAAATTCACTGTGACATAACTTTTTTTATAAGCCCATTATTTAAAAATATTTACAAAAGTGAAAACAAAGAAACTAGATATTTTTTTTACATAATGATTTTTATTTTTCAGCATAGTTTTCTCACAAGTTTGTACCCTTGTTCAGTGATGATTTTTAAGCCTTCCAAATAATGGTTACGGACTTTCTCCTGGATATGGTGAGTAGTCAACCGGATTTTAGCAATGACAATCACAGAAATGCGAGAAAGGGCGTTGTCCTGATGGAAAATCACTATTTTTTCAAATTCTGTAGCTTTTTTGTAATTTCTCCATTTACTTTCACTAAAAAAAGTCGCCTTCACTTTTCCGACCGATGACAAACTATGTGAAGTTTATGTGAAATGGAAATGAAATGGTTAGCGAAAAGTACTGCCTCGAGTACATTGTCTAATTCCTGTACCCGATGGTTTTATCACAACTGTCTAATGGTCTAATGGTCTAATGGTCAGAAGAGATGGAGCCAACTTTTTGAACTGGTGGTTGGAAACAATTGAATTGCGACAAACTCTAATCCATGTATTTCTTCAACAGTACTCTTCTTCATGGTGTTCTAAAGGACAATCTGAGCAAGAACACGGGATAACACATAAAAATCAAAGTAATTTATACTCTAGTTAATTATCCTTCTTGGTGTTCGTCCTCAGGATCGTTCAGAATCCATTTCATGTAAATTGAAACGAACCAAAATTCTGTGATAAACAATTTGTTTTCTTTTAAATATTTTAACATTCATTATTCATTTGAAGAAAATTTATATTTCGAACTTTCGTCCTCGTACTAATATTTCACTATGTATTACACCCCATGTGGTCTCGAAAAGAATACCCGTCGACTCGTCACCTAGGCTAGACCTGTGTCCAGAGATCGGCTACTTTGACACCCTTTTTATGAAGAGACCGTACGCAAATCGCTCCGTCGCCAAACTTTTTTGTCTGAAAGCTTCTCTCAATGAACTTGTCATGATTTCTACGAAATTTTTAAACGCAAATTTTGATGTAACCGAGTTGTAACAGGCGACAGGAAATAAGTGAACTAGTACTCCTTTTAAATTATATTCAGTGCGTTTATGAGCTAATTTACTTCGATTAGATTTGAATAAATTTGTGTCGTTATTTATTTATGTCTAGTTAAAAATTCACGAGTCTTCAAAGAATTATACAAATTTGAAAAACTGATTTTTCGACAACTAATCATAAAGATAACTTGAGAGATTGAGCAATAAGTGAGTAGTGTAGATGTGCCCCAATTCTACACCAATTAGTTATTTGATGATATTAAAATCATACCCAAAAGAATGTTGCGTTTCTTATCTTGTTTGATATGGAATTCATAGCCATTTAAAAATGTTTTGTTATGATAATAAAATGATTAGCTTGCAGTTTGAGTTGGATAGGTATAGATTACTTTTTGAAAGTCATCAAAGTCCTTCCAACTGATGTTCCATGAGTTCTTAGGCAAACATAGGAATTTCATAACTAAAAAAAACTGTGAGTAGTTTTTAATATATTTTCTCCTAATGTTCACATACTTTTCACAACTTCTGTCTTAAGCTTGTGCATCGTCTGTTTAATTTCATCGTCACTAATAAAAATAGTTGGATGGGGCTAAATCAAGGCTATATGGTTGATGCTTAGTTTCTCTTCACATTCGTGTAAAATAACCTGGAAAACGAAGCAGTGTGGACTGAAACATTGTTATGAAGTAAGCGCACACCTCGACTGATTTTGCTGTGCCCTTTTTCGACAATTTTTTGACGTAACTACCTTAGTAAGTCGTAGTAATATGCTGCGATTACGGTTGCATTGGATTGCTTAAGGTCAATCAAAAAGATACCCTCGCAGTCACAAAATATTGTAGCCAACGCTTTTTTGGTACTTTTCTTGACCTTTGCTTATTTGACATGGTTTTTTTTCCAATGCCACTCTATGGATTCTCTTTTGGATGTCGGATCATAGTAAAAGAAATCATCAAAGTTTCATCACGCGTTAAAACTGATCACACCTCGGCTGATTTTGCTGTGCCCTTTTTCGACAATTTTTTGACGTAACTACCTAAGTAAGTCGGAGTAATATGCTGTGATTACGATTGCATTTTATTGCTTGAGGTCAATCAAAAAGATACTCCCGCAGTCACAAAATATTGTAGCCAACGTTTTTTTGGTGCTTTTAGTGACATTTGCTTTTTTTGACATGGTTTTTCTCTTTTGGATGTCGGATCATAGTAAAAGAACCAGCATCACTCGTTAAAACTGACCAGATTACACTTTATGGTCCTCAAGGCAAAGCTCTCAACATTCTACTCGACACTGCAAAATTCGAAGTACCCACCTTGCACCAATTTTTCACATATTAAATGCTTATGTGGGACCCATAGGGCATTTGTTTCGGGAATGTTTGCAATTTTCTCTAGCCTGGAGGATTTGTCGTCACCGGTCCTCTGGCACGTGGGTCATCGTCTAATGATTCTCGTCCCTAGCGGAGCAACTGAGTGACCCTAAAGAGCCTCCATTGATTTGTGTTGATGTTAATATTTTTTTTAATCACACATTTTATAACAGCGCAAAACTCACTTTGAGAAATTTTTTTTGACTTAATGGTCGTTCGAGCTCTACTGCAATAAAATGGATCTACATGGAACAGCAACTTAAAACCTTGTATGAAGCTTGTTGAGACTTGTCACTGATGCGTGCGTGAACAAATTTTTGCCAACGCACTCTAATTATTATTTGAGGCTAAGAAATCATGGATCGCACCAGGTACGGTCTTTGGTGAATCATTATTGAGACGATTTTTAGCTGAAGATTATATTCGATTTATTATTGAAGTATTACCGATAAACGTCCTGGTTAGTTTAATTATTGTTGTATATCGATGTGGGTTTCTACGGAAAACGAATTATTGGTGGTGGACAATAAGGAAATGAAAACACGGTACGCCTCTGTTTAAGTACAATAAGGATTTATTGAAATTTTGAGAGATAAATTAACAAAAAAATCAAAGTGATAGACTTTGTAAAATTGTTTAATAATTTATGGTATATTAGATAAGATAAGATAAGCTCATTTCACACACTGAAAAACATATTTTAGTTTATTCCTCACAAATATAACAAAAAATATGTCTTCTTGTGGATAGAATTATTTTACAATGTAATGTCCAAATTACTTCTTGCTGCTAAGTGCTAAGAATAAATAAGACAACGGCCATTTTTGCCGTACACAGATTGACGTAAAAAATTGAGAGTTTTCTTTATTGGGTCATGAATTTTCAACATAACCTCTGTTTTGTAAAGCAAAGATTTCCTTACCTTAAAAGAATATTTAAACATCGATGTTGAAAAAGACTGCTTACCAATGCTGTATACTGTTAAGTGTCTAAATGAGATTTTCAAATCTTTAAAAAATAGAGTAAAATCCTACTTCTTGAGGGTTAAAACTGTCAAATTTCAACTTCTTTCTCCCTATCTTTCTATTGGTAAAAGGAGAATATAGTAGTTAACGGTAAGAAACACCAAAACATAAAAAAATGCCGAGAATTCACACAAATTCAATTTGGAAAATTTGTATACGAGGGTTGCTATTCAAGTTTTGAAATATGCTATGCTAATGTGAATATCTCAAAGCTGAGAATTTAGATGCATATAAATTCGAAACTAAACAACAATCGACTGTATGGGTATGTATGCCCTTAGGGCAATGTAGAGTATCAGTTCAAAAAAAACATTTTTTAACAGTAAAAACATCGAATTGATGGGTGATCTATCGTACAATCTTTGATTGGAATCCAATGATTTCTTATTATTTCCGCAGATCAAAAATAACTTGCGAGGTTTTTCTACACTCGAAGAAGCAGTTGATGCATTCAAATCACATGTTTTGGAGTTGAATGTAATGAAAAAAATACTTCGACAGTTGGTTCAAACGCATGCAAAAATGTATTGATCTTAATAGAGAATATTTTGAAAAACATTAAATCCATATCCAATTATGAATATTTGTTTTCATTTGTCCATGTCGAAACTTCAGTAGCAATCCTCGTATACACCCAATGAGCAGATAGAGTACTTATGCATAATTTGCTTTCAAGATGGAGTTTAACGAAACGAAATTACTACTCAAAATCCTTGTTTTATTTGATAATATTTCTAATTCTCAGATTTTTTTTCCAAAACCCACCCACAAAGAAAAAAATAAAAAGCATAATTTATATATATATTAATCGGGTTAAAACGTTCTTCGCCGTCTTCCGATTCCCAGTTTCCATTTTTCTCGATCTTCCCAAAGATCTTCTTCCAATCCTCTCTCTCGAATATCCTTCTCGATACCTTCTCTCCAGCTTAATCTTGGTCTTCCTCTTTTTCTTCTTCCTTGTGGTGCCCAATTTAAAATTTGTTTGGGTATGCGGTCTTCAGGCATTCTTTGGACATGTCCGTACCATCTTAACTGATTCACCCTAATGTCTTCCGTAATCGTATGTTGCACTTTCATGATCTCCCTGATTCTGTCGTTTCTTATTTTTTCCAGTCTTGATATTCCTGCCGCGCGTCTCCAATAATCCATTTCTGTGGCTTCAAGCATTTTGACTGTTTTTTCTTTTAGAGGCCAGATTTCGCTACTATATGTTGTTATACTTTTTATTATGCTATTGTATATTCGATGTTTGTTTTCCTTGGATATTTGTTTGTCCCACAATACACTATTTAGTTGTCTTATTGCTTGTCTTCCTTGGTTATTTCTTTGTGTTATTGCTTCATCTAATCTTCCATCATTAGTGATGGTCATGCCTAGGTATTTGTATTTTGTACAATTAGTTATTTTTTGTTGTGTTTCTTCAAGTATTAAATTTTGTTGTTCTCCTCCAATACACATATATTCCGTTTTACTAAAATTTACTTCTAGACCCCATTTCCTGTATTCCTCTACTAGCTTTCTTGTCATATATTCTAAGTCTTCGTAGAGACGAAGAAGGCATAATTTATAATATTTTTAATAAATTGAGTGGAAGGTCAAAGGTCAAAAAAATGAGTTTTTCGTGATTATCTGCAAAACAGTAAGTTTTGTCATAAAAATACCTCAGACAAAAATTATAGATCATGAATTTATCTATAAAAAAAGTATAAATACTTTTTTTCCTACGAGTCACCATTTCTGAGATATAACGATTCAAAAAATTGTAAAAGTTTCAGATGTACTGTCGTATTTAATGGCTGTAATGATTGTATCTTCGTCAATTGATAATTTATTTGATGAACTTATGACAGTTCTAACCAGTCAACAGAAATTTCTTACAAATACTCACAAGTCTCGTTGTAATGTATATGTATATGTAACGTATATGTATAATGTAATGTTGTAAGAAAACTTTACTGCTGAAAATATATTGGTGAAACCATTAAATACGACAACTTTTACAACTTTTTGAATCATTATATCTCAGAAACAGTAGCTTGTAGAAAAAAAGGATTCATAAGTTTTTTGTAGATAGTTTTATGATCTATAATTTATGTCCGAGGTATTTTTATGATAAAACTTACCGTTTTGCTGAAAATTGCGAAAAACTCATTTTTTTGACCTTTGACCTTGAATAAAATTTTTTCCATACACGGAAATGATGAGGAACATTCAAACATACGTTCAATTGTATTTTAAACTATTTAATTAATTTTCATCTATGATATCATCTATGGGTCTCGTGTAGAATGGTGATTTGAGAAATCACAAGGATTTAACTCTGGAGATCGAGGCGGTCAATGTTGGAGCCCTCCTCGACCATTCCAACGGTTAATATATGTTGCATCTAAATGCTGCCTAACAGTCGGACTGAAGGCTTGCTAATTTCACCCTTTTATAATCTAGCAATAATATTGAAAAAATTACAGAATGTCAAGTTTCTACCATTATTGAAGTTTAGAAAAATAAAAACTTTCTTTTAGCTTTCTTAAGGTTGATATCTCGGAAAGGGGTGGACTGAGGAAATTTTGTTATAAGAAAGACCCATCTTAATTTTATAAGATCAATGACCTCTTGAATATTGTTACATGAAGTTAAAAACACTCTGTATAAATATAAAAAAAATTTACAGACATGGCAGTGTCGTCAATCAATTATATAAAAAAAACGAGGAGCTCGGCCTTTATTGTAAAACAATTCTTAATGTCGATTGGATTCCACATAAACGACAAATAGTGAGATAACGCAAAGTGTTCAGACTAACTTGTCAGTTGAATGTAAAATTAACATTAACAAGTTTTATGCAAAGGGCGCCAAGTTATCGCCATTCTTAAAAGCTATTAGCCCTTTTTGAAGCATCTGCAGAGATCATAAAAAACGAGACTTTTCTAGATCAGTTTGTGATTACTTGTCGTTATCTTCGGCTAAAAGCTCACTTGAAAATGGCGTCAAGAACAATAAAAATATATTTCAGATACAAACAATTCAAGTAGGTATGTATGTGAAATGAAAAAAAATGGAATATAGGAAAATTATCGAATGAAAGCTGAAGAAAAGATTCGGTGGTGAAAGAATCTCTGTAATCAATAAAAAGAAAAAATATCTACTTAAAATGCAATGGGAAAACAATTAGAAAACGAAGATAAAGGACAGAAAAAATTATATGATGAAGAATGCCAATAAGAAGTAAAATAAAGATTAAGACAAAATAGGAAATCTAGGCAAAGGAATTAAAAATAAGACCAAAGAAGTGGTAGTATTTACAATTGTTAACAGAAATTATGAAATTTTGGAATGAAGCGGAAGAAGAAAAAATTTTATAACAGATTTCTAAAGCTTGTTGCTTCAGAATGGCACCATAGGCGGAGGTCGGTTGCTTATAGGTCCCACATGGTTTTGACTGTAGATTCCCTTCTAATTGATACTTTCTATCATTGCAAAAGTCCATAAATGCTTTCCATAAAAATATGTTACTGTAAAAAGTATTTTTTGGTACATTTGATTCTATAATTTCATTGATGTTCTCGTTTGTATTATAATCAAATCGTGACATTTTGATATATTAAATATTTGACACGTCAAAATCGAAATAAATCCAATTCCGCGTGATAAAATGTATAATATTGAACTGATTGGTTGTCTCAATCAGATTTCTACTGGAGCAAAAAATTTTCAAAGAAACAGCCCAAGATTGGATTTTGTTATCCATTCTTCTTTTTTATTCTTTAGATTGTATTAAAACTATTGTTGTTTCAAAGAACAAGCTGAAGTTGTGATTCTGGTAATTACGAGGATGTATTGATATCTAGTTAGTCTAGACCAGTTCCATGCATAAACAAAATATTGCGTTACCATAGCAACGAACAATAACTTATTAGAAGTGTGAGTGTAAAGTTTGACGTCAAAAAAGTAAACCAGAGTTACGCAATAAATTAAAAGAAATAAGATGTCCACCAAAATTGAAAATTGAAAAATTGGAGTATCGAGCCATCATCAAGTACATTTATTTAAGAGGTTTAAGTGGTAAGCAGATTTACGAAGATATGCTTAATACTCTTGGTGATCAATGTCCTTCGTATGCGACCGTGAAAAATTGGACTGAAAGCTTCAAAAGAGATAAATTTTCTATTGAAGATGATGACCGATCGGAAAGGCCAGTTTCTGTGTCAGTCCCCGAAAATATCGATGCAGTTCATGACAGACTGTCGAATTGGGCTAAAACGGATATCTGAAGCACTGAATATTTCATACGAACGCGTTCATCATATATTTCACGTCAATTTGGACATGAGAAAAATCGCTGCAAAATGGATTCCCAAATGTTTGAATATTGACCAAAAGCGTACAAGGGTAGAAGCATTGCGTTCGATCTGAGCTCGATTTGAAAACGATGTAGGCTTTTTAAACCGTATTGTTACTATGGATGAGACTTAGGTACATTTCTACGATCCAGAAAAAAAGCAACAATGGATGGAATGGCGATACTCTGGTTCTCCAAAACTTGGAAAAATTCTTGCTTCAGTTTTTTGGGATAGCCATGGATTAATCTTGATTGGTTTTTTGGATAAGGGTAGAACAATAACTGGAGATTACTATTCGACATTACTGACTATTCTATGGGAAAAAATTAAAGAAAAAAAAAACGTGGAAATCTGTCCAAAGGTGCTTTGCTTTTGCAGGATAACGCCTCTGCACACAAATCTCATGTTGTCATGCAAAGAATTCGTGGTCATAAATTTTCTTCCAATAAAAGCTGTGGAGGTTTGGTTTGCAGAACAAGAAGAAACATTTTTTTTTTGAAAGGTCTAGAGACGTTGCAGGATCGCAGTAATAATTGTATCCAATTAAGAGGAGAATATGTTGAGTAATAAAATATTTTGACATTGAAATTTTGTTTGGTCGTATAATAGGCTAAGAATTTTTCAATATATACTCATATTCATCTTCTTTCGATTGTTATAACAGCTTGGAATGAATGTGGGCTACGAAACTGGCGGTGTAGTGCTTATATGATATCAGGCAGTTTGTTGAAAGTTTAACAATCAACTGAAGAGACATTTCAGTGGTTCTAATAAAGAAAATAAAGAGTCTACTGATGTCTACGCTACTGATTTAGTCTAAAATATTCATTCAACCTTCGTTTGCATTTATTACGGTAGGTATATATATTTTTAGCAAAAAATTTCGTAGACACTAATTTTTGGTTGATTCTCTTTGGTTTAAATTAAAAGAAAATTATAATATTTGTGGTTTGTATTGTGGTTTATTAAAACTACTATTCTAATGTATAATTTGTGTCTATAATGTAAGCGGTTTTTTTTAAAACAACCTGATGATTAGATAAGACACTTATATCTGACAAAACTTGATAGAAATCCACTTTTTGTTTATGAAATGATTATTTATCGTGACCATGAAACTTGCTGTTTCGCAATCGGAGTTGTTTACAATATTTTTTATTGTAATTTAAGTGTTGTGTACAAAATATGCGATCCCTCAACACGTTTTTATATACCTTTGTAGTGAATTATTAACCGATTTTCTCGTTTTAATAGTAAGTGTTCAATATTATTTATTTAAATTAATTTCTAAACGTGTTGAACTTTATAAAAGATAAATTAGAATTCGTATATTTGAATTTCAAAAACGTTTTATTATACTGCTCAACCAAAAAAATATCTTTTAGAAATCCATGAAAGGAATCAATTGATTTTTAGAGAAGGTTAAGAAACGTTCACTTTGGTAATAATTTTGTCCAGAATATGTATTTTGAGGTATATATTAAAATTAACAACGTGCAAGGCTCCAATCATATCTTCTACAAGTGTTTTATAGTCTTCAGTTCTTCTTATCTCAACTGGAATATTTATTTTATTGATTTCTAGCTGCTGCCAAGATTGCAAAAGAAGATTGTGGCGGTTTCGGAAAACGGCGACCTTTGTACCTTTTGCTAAGAGGTTTTATTTCTTGAGACATCATCCAAGAAGTTTTGTTTGTGCTTTCAACAGATGTATATCTTTAACTAAGTCGTTTGGTACAGGCTGAATGATTTAATGAGGTTCAGATGAGTTGGAAGGAACAAAATCTGTGTGGTCATGGTTTTCCGTATCATCTTCAGTTTCTTTGTGAAAATTGCTGTAGCTTTGAGATGACCTGGTTTCAATATAATAATATTTTCTTTGTTCAAAATTGTTGAACCCCATAGACCAATTTTTACCTCAACTAGAATATACCTTTATTTATTTATCTTAATTTCTAATTGCGCGGCCACGACTGCAAAATGCCACTGTGGCGGCTTCGGAAAACTTATTCTAGTGTCCATATGTGTATTTTTGGTGCATTACTTGAAATTAAAATAGTCCAAAAGCCGCCAGAACGTCCACAAATAAACCATAACTCTGTTATGTATATTTTTTTTTGGTATAGATACTAAGTATCTTCCTGTAGGCACAAAGAAACTGACCTGATCAAATTTATCTACAGTGAAGTGCAGACTTAGAATGTTCTAAGTTTATATCTAAATTTCGATAGCCTTTTATTACGCGAAATTAACGTGGGGATAATAATTTTCTACTCGCAGATTATCATCATTTTTTTTTTGTTTCAGTTTGACCTAACGTCAATTCTACAATGGATCAAAGTACAGAAACAACAGGAAGTATTAAAGTTTTTAAATACCGATGGATACAAATGATAATATTCTGTTTATTCTCAGTAATAAACATGATTCAATTCATGCAATTTACTATAATTGCTGACGTGATAAGAATGTGAGTCTATAAATCTCATGAATTATGTTTTGTATGTTTTTTTTGATAAATCGTCTTCTGATAAAAAATTTGTATAAAAAATTTTGATCTTTATCAAAATATGATAATTTGCATAATTATATTAATCAATAGATAAATTACAACACGTTTTAACCATAAAAAAAATTTACTTTTCAAAAATATGTAGCCGCTATCAATTTTTCGTACTTGGGAGCTTCGGTATCAAGTGTTATAGCACAAGATCTTACGGAAACTGTCTTAAGTAAACTTTTTTTCAGTTATGTAGATAATTGCATTACTGCTGTATCAAAAAATTCAATTCTTTTTATAAAAATCTTCACAATCGAAATTAATCAAAATAATAAAATCCTTTTTTCTTGACATCATGTAAAATTAATAATAGAAAAAAAACAGAATGGAATACAAAAACAATTTAGTCCTCAAGATATCTGAAATTCATGTCAAGTCATGTCAAAATCGGCTCAATTATCAAATCCTGAATTTAGATGCTTATGTATAATGAAAGCAAAAACTGCATTAAAAGAAAATAATTACCAAGTAACATATTGAAGAAAAGTATTAATAGATATTCTAATAAGTCAAGGCCCAATTTTACAACCTTAGGTAAAACTATGGTTTGAGCTCTAGTTTGAACCAAAAATAAACAGGATTGCTTTGTTTTACAGGTCTCAGTTGAACTGACATTTTTCTGCCAGTTGTCACAAATATAACCAAAATGTTTCCAATATTTGTTTTAAAGTTGAATTGTTCAAAAAAAATTTATTAACAAAAATGAATAAAGAACAAAAATAATCGTGCAATTTCTATGAATTGGTGCTTTTGGTTAATCTTGTGAAGAAATACAAAAAAACAGTCTAATCAAAAAAAAGTGATACGACAACTTGGAATGAAAAGAAAAACATTGGGAGTAACTGGCAAGGAAATTTAATGATTTAATGAAAAACGGTCATAGTTTCGATATAACCAAAACAAATTTAATGTGAAACAATTCAAAGATTCACTCTAGAACGAATAACTTTTTGTTTTCTCGGCAATGCCGATAATTTCTTCATCATCATCGTCGAGTTTATAAAAAATAATGCATATCCTCAATCTTTCTCCCAAAACCCCTATAAATATTTTACAAAAGTATATAATTTGAAAAAGTTGAGTACCCGATTATCCGTTTCACAAATAAAACGTGAATAAAACTGTATCTGTAGTTTAAACCGACTTTTGAGGTTTAAACTTAACTTGTAAAATGGACCTAAGTTACAAAACAGAAACTGAATATGAGACGAAATTAATAATTAAAAATTATATTGCTGAAACTCCTCGTGATAAAACCACGTCTTGTTTAACAAAAATTAAACATCAAAACATTTTTCCTTACCATATGTACAGGGTCCTTCACGACGAACTGAGTCGATATGTATATGGGAAAGTACAGCGACTAGTGTTCAGAAAATTTGCTTGCATGGGTTTTTCGAAATGCTCATGTCAGCTGAAGTAATTTCAGTTTTCTGAAACTTCCAGTTATACCGTTATATATAGGGTGTTCAGAAAATGGTGCCGAATTTCGCTATCTAAAAACTTCAAAAACTTAATTTTTTCAAATAGCAACCCCTATTTTTCTCTTTCCCTTAGAGTCTACGCTTAAAATTAAGGGGAGTATCACATTTCCCGTATATTACCAGCAAATTGAAATAATCTTCATTAATAAATCCTAAACGGGACATGATGAGCATTTTTGTAACGCTTAAACGTCAAGCTGTTTTCATAGTTTGTTTGTTGATATTTTAGCTTTTTTTGGTCGCTCCAGACAACCGATAATTAAAAACCATAAAAATTTCAGTTTTTTCAAGTTTCTACAAGAACTGTTAATTTAAGATATATGAATTTACTAACGAAGTCCCCTTAATTTAAAGCTTAGAATCTAATGGCGAAGAAAAAAATGGGGGTTGCTAAAATTAAGCTTTCGATTTTTATCGATTATAGATAGCGAAATTCGGTACCATTTTTTGAACACCCTATATAAATTTTTGTCAAGGTTTTCACAGATTTCTAAAGCTGTAAGTGTTATTTGTCTAAATCCCAAATATATTAGACCTGATTCACTTAAGCTTGGAAATCTTTTTAGTGGAGTGCTGCATGTGTCAAAAAATTTCGACAAGGTGAAATAATTAAAAAATGGTGGATTTTAAGCATATTATGGCTTTTATAAAGTTTAAAATAACGAAGTTTGGGTTCACTTCCGGTTATACCGAGCTGAAACGAGCATTTCAAAAAACCCATGCAAGCAAATTTTCACAACACTAGTCCCTGTACTTTCCCATATGCATATCGATTCAGCTCGTCATGAAGGACCCTGTATAGGGGGCCTTTACAACAACTATCAAATTAATTAAATGCATATTAGTGTAAGTCTTGAAATTTATCGATATATTCCACTAAAATAAATCTGAAACGTCCAAAATGAGAAGAAGTATTATTTTCAATAGTAATTTTTGGTTTTCTTAAATTTTTATGATGATATGTAATTCCCATTTTGGAGATAATTCTTTAATATTTTTCAGGTATTTCAATGTAGACAATTTCTTAGTAGATATAACAGGATTGATATTTTTTATAATAAATATTTTATTATTTTTACCTATCAGCTTTCTCATAGAAAAATATGTGAGTATATATTTATCTATACGAGGTGTAATAAAAATAAACAGTGAATTAATTTTTATATATTATTTTGCTACTACTTATAGTCGCTTCAATTAGATCGTATATGGAGAAAAAAATGTCGACGAAGCTGTGTTAGTGCGGAAACTATTTATACGTAGTATTAGTCATTCAAATAGGTAATTAATTATTTGAAAATTTTTTAACATATGATTTGCAAATGAGATTTTTGGCTGACAAGCAAAGCGAAAATGACGTTTCAGTTTACATGGAATGGAAAGATCACGATCTTGCCTTTCGGATTTGATGTCAAAAATCTGACATACGTTCTTACTAAAACTTAGCATGAGTTAAATATCTTACCAGCCATTATACAGCCGTCTGTTGGTCTGTATACACACTATAACCTTGACATGACCCATATAAGTTTGTGATACATGTATATACAGGGTCTTTCAAAACGTTCGCATGCGAGTTATATCACAGCATCAAGCGAAAAAAATCGAATCAAAATCACCAAACAATCACAATATACAGGGTCTTTCAAAACGTTCGCATGCGAGTTATATCACAGCATCAAGCGAAAAAAATCGAATCAAAATCACCAAACAATCACAATCAATGTCTATAACGCTTAGATTAATCGCAAATTAACAATAAGGTTTAGCCAATCAAACCTATCGAGCGGTCCAGAGAGCTATAAAAGTATTTATTCCAAATAGTCAAAACGTATGCCAAACCCAATGCGGCAGCAGCTAAATACTTATAGACATGTGATTATTTGGTGATTTTTAATCGTTTTTTTTTCGCTTAATGCTCGCTTGCGAACGTTTTGAAAGACCCTGTATACAGGGTGTTTCGGAATAGCACTCCAATCTCTCGGGAAATTATTCAATAGGTAAATATAAGGACAAAAGTTGGTATAACAATACTTCCAAAAACGCTTCGTAAGAGATAGATGTCTCCCGGATTCCTGATCCACCAATAATAGGTAGCCATATTAAATGTTTCGAGTTTCTGTCATGCAAATTTGTTTGGTATATACGTATTTTGACCTGAAACATTGGATAAAACAGGTCTCAGATCTATAACTGTAATAGTTTTTACGTTAACTGACTTAAAATGCAAAAAACTCAACTCCAAAATACACTTTTTTTACGTTTGGAGTAAAATAACTTCGTTAAATGCCCAATAAATGCATTAAACTTTCAAATAAAACTTACAGAAAATTTAATTCTGAAGATAATGATAATGATGTGTACATCCTCAATAGAAAGCGTTTTTGGAAGTTTTGTTATACCAACTTTGTTCCTTATATTTACCTATAGAATCAGTTCCCGAGAGATTGGAGTGCTATTCCGAAACACCCTGTATATATATATATATATATATATATATATATATATATATATATATATATATATATATATATATATATATATTGAGCGGTTTCTTATTGGGAACGTGGCAATGACACACAAAAGTGGACTAACTTTAATATATTTTCCGAACTTTCGAATACATATGTATTCATCATCTGAGACTGAAATTATGGTCAAATACAATAAAAGAAATATGTATAAAATTTTACTTACAATAACTAATTAAGATTTTCGGTGATTTTTGATAGTATTAATGCTTGTATTAATTTTCAAACTCATAGAATTCAATATTCCAATTGACGTTGATAGAAATATTGGTTAATTGAAATATTAATTCTGGTATCTATAAAAATTTTCATCATGAAGGGCACAATATGAATTTTGAATCTGCCAAAGTTTTGACAACTGAAAAAAACTACAAAAAACTTTTATTTTTAGAAACAACTTATATTGCCCAAAATGATCAATGCATTAATAAGAAGACTGATTTAAATAACCTTAGTGTAATTTATGCATTCTTTTAGAGTTTGAAAAAACAAATTCTATGAAAAAACAACGCCACTTTGGTGTTTCATTGCCACGTTCCCAATAAAAAAACCGCTCTTATATATATATATATATATATATATATATATATATATATATATATATATATATATATATATATAGTATATTGAATATATCTGAAAGTTTCAAAATTAAATAATTTCTATTTTCAGAATTTGAAAGTAACAGCTGTAGTAAGTACGGGATTAAACTAGTAGGATTAATAATAAAAGTATTTGCTGCGGATCCTTCTAGAATATACGTGGTGTTAATTGGACAAGCGTTTTGTGCGATTGGACAAGTTTATATGTTGAATATTCCTTCAAAGTTTGCGTCGACATGGTTTGGTCCAAACGAAGTGTCAACAGCGTGTGCCATAGCAGTATTAGGAACACAGTTGGGTATACCATTTTCACTTTAAGGTCCATGGTATTGTATAAGGTGTTTCAAAAAAGAAGACCCCGTTTTTAGGATAGATAAAAAAATAGAAACATATTTGGGGTTTGCTCAGTAAAAAATCCATATTCAACATAAAAAACGTTGAATTAATAAAATCCAATATATTCCATGAATTTGTTTATATATCTAACTGTCATAGAGGGCACTATTTACGCGGTTCTTACTAAGTAGTATTAAACATGATTTATTAGGTTAGATTGAGTTAGAAAAATTTTAAGTGGACGCAGTTTTATACATACTTTTGGTAAAACTCGACACTATGTACCGTTTTTGGAATATTTTGATTTGAAAATTTTAAGTGATAACCGATGTTAGTATGAAGTAATAATAAATTTAGTAACCTAAGCTCTTAATTATTATTATTATGGTTAATTATGGCCCACGATGCTAATTGGGGACTAACTTGAGTTTTATAGAGATCTATTGGGCTGCAAAGTTCAAATGATAAGGGGAAAAAATTTTATATAATGTATACATTTTCATCGATGGGAGGAAGGGCTATAGATTTTCAAATATGTAAATAATATGTCATCTACAAAGTCCTAAGTATTTTTAATAATGTACGTATGTTAATCTGATACGGGTGGTCGTACGTAAGGGTTGAACATGAAAAAAAATTAATCTAGCGCGTCAGATTGTCTAAGGGGATATTCAGTGAACCTAAAAAAGCTCTCTTTAAATAATATGACGATTAACATATGAAACAAACTCGCGGCCATTATTATAATGTTTGCCATTTTGAGATACTCGCGCTAGATATATACGGTTCATCTTGATGTCCTAGACGTGCTGTGTCATAATCTGACGTCTATCTAGAGCCGTGTTTACCAACATGGGAACCACGCCCCACAGGTAAAGATGCTACACAGGTAAATTCACGTCAAGAATTGGAAGACAGAACTCAACATCACTTTAATGATCTCATAGCTGTTGTACAATCGTTTAGAAGATTAATGGATGTATGTATCCATGAAAATGGAGGATATTTTAATTGTTTTTTTGTAATTTTCCATCATCATCACTTTATATAGTAAATAATCAATATTTCATAAATACGTACGGCACTCATACCAAATTAAGAAATGAAAAATAATGTTTACTCCCCGTATAAAATTAGGTAAATATCTAACAAACCGTCAGTCCACGTGGACTTATCATCTCCATTGTTTACCAATGAAAACATCGAATCGTAAACATAAATGCATTTTCATTGGCCGAAGCTGTATATACACAATTTTTTCGAAATATTCCTACCAGAAAATCTGGGATAAGCATTGACTAGTGCCCTCTATGACAGGTAGATATAAAAACAAATTCATGGGATGCATTAGCTTCCAAAACATATATAAGGCAGTATTTGAACTATGACAAAAGAAGAACCAATTGACTGAAAGAAATAGAGTTGAATTTGAGAATGATAGTAATAAACAAAAATAACTAAGGACAGGGCTCTATGGAGAAAAATATATTATTACCCAGAATGCAGATCTGTTATATTTACTGCGACAGACAATAGTTTTTAGTCTAATTCTAATTCAAAATCCAGCTCCAATTCGAAATATTCTTTAGCAAAGTTGAGGACCATATAGTCTAGAAACTTCGTTAAATAGTGAATGATAGTCATGCAAAAAAAATCGGACAAAAAAGTAATTGTCGTGAAAAATGCAAATGTTTGATAGTTCTATCATTGCTCGGGAGTTTTTATATGGTGTCAACATTTGAATACAAATCTTACAACGGATACAGGAAGTCAATTTCTTAGTGAAAGACACGGAAAGAACCCATTCCAGTTAATGAAAAAAGTAGAGGTGGCTTTAAGAATAACAGACAAAAAAAGAGGAAATAATGAACGACGATATGGTCTGAAAACCATCAATTCAATATTTAAATTCAAAATATTATCTGGAAAACATTTAGAACCTAACCTAACCACAATTAATGAAATATTCAAAAGAGTTTTGGTCGATGGAATTGTTTGTTACATAACAAAAAGGTAATTGATGTATGTAATAAATATTGTCGTGGAAACCTAACCTGTGACACTTTTTGGCTGATTTACAAGTGAATTTAAAACGACCTTTGTTTTACCGTGGGTTAGCTAATTAATTCGGCCGAATTTATATCCCCCGGGATGTTTAAGAAGTATATATATATATATATATATATATATATATATATATATATATATATATATATTGTTATGGTATGAATATATCCAAAATATAAATAAAGCAATAAGTTCAGTTCTGTTATTCGGTTACTTAGAGCAGTTTATCACAATAAAATAAATAACATTCTTTATATTAAGTTTTGGCCAACACTATATTCTAAATTATTATTTAATTTTGACAAATCCTGTATAATCAAAGAATTTAATCCATAAATTGACAGATAAAAACAGGAGCACCAACTTCAAAAATTTGTGTGACATACCAACATAAATTTTAAGGTTATAAATGATAAAATATAAAAATTTTGACAACTGCAATGATAAAATTAATAACATAGGAATGAAATAAATACAACAAAGAAATTATAGAATAATATTATTTGAATAAAGTCACAATAATTTAAAAATTTAGAAATGACAATTTAGTAACTAACTTTTAAAATAAATATCATTGGTTAAAAGAAAAAAAAAAAAGAAGGAAGAAGAGAATCAACAACGAGAGAAATTTTTTTTGCAAGAGAAAAAAGAGTAAAATAATTTAATTGAAATTTAAAAAAATTAAAATCTTGATATAAAAGGCATAAAATATTCAAAGGATTGATAATTAATAATTGTATAAGTGTAGTAATAAGAAATTAGTGAAAACAATTAAATAAAGTGAAATAAGTGAGAATACTCACAAAGGGACAATTTCCAAGATAAAGAAGTTGTGAAAAGGAAAAGAACAGGAGTGGAACTACAGCGGAGTATCTGTTTATTCTGCAAGGCCGTAACAATTTCCAATTTAAAAAAAAATAAAAATAAAAATACAACATAACAAACACTTAAGGTACTGGGTACTGTTCTATTAAGTTTAAGTATTTCTTTTAGTATATGTATAATATTTGAGTTCACATTTCCATATAATTTAGTTTTATGAGTGTAATTATGAGTATGAATGAATGAATGAATGTTTGTAAAATAAAATAATTGTAATAGCTAGTTAAGAAATTGTATATTTTGAATATTTTATTCATTATAAAGAACAGACCCGGTCTTAAAACTATTATAATCTGACCTTATAACCATAACAATTTATCGCAATAAAATTTTTTAATTTGACCTCACAATATAATACCCTGAGAATGAAAAAAATAATAATAACATAATAAAATAAAGAAATTCAAATAATTATTAATGGCGCCCAAATTAAAATCTGATTTTATTTAAAATAAAATTTATAAAAATAAACATTACACACTATTAATACCATAACAATATATATATATATATATATATATATATATATATATATATATATATATATATATATATATATATATATATATATATACAGAGTAGAAGGCTATGATTTTTCTTCTATAATGTTTATAAAAACGTCTATGAAAAATTAGACTTGTTTAAACCAACGATTATATTAAATTATACCCACTAAAATTTAATATGAACTTTTAGGGGCTGCGATTGGTGCTTTCATTCCATCTTTTGTAGTTGAAAAAGGTGAAAATATAGAAGACATAGGTAGGGGAATATACCAGATGACGTTGTATAATGCAATTACTGGAGCTATTATATTTTTAATAGTAGTTCTGTGTAAGTCTACTTATAAATCAGTTTTAATATGAAAAAATATACTTTTTTCGAAGTCAGCAGTAAAATAAAACATTAATGCCTATTGGTCGATAAAAATATATAAGGGGAGAATGTTTAAAAATGCAAAAAACGGGAATTTAGTTTTTTACCCGGACTAAGTAGAAAACAAAATTATATAGTGAAATTCTTCATTTTTTTGAGTTTTAACATATTTTTATTGGTTTTAACATATTTATTAACATCAATACAATTATAATCCGGTCATCAACTCGCTTTTTTTTCAAATTGGGGGTACATTTATTTTTTACATCAGTGCCATTTGTGAAAAAACCATTTCCACGAAACAGTATACTGAAACCGAAGGATAAAATTCGGAAAATGTTCAGGATTTCGGTACTGGAAAACCCTTTGATGACTTTCTACCAAGTTTCAATCGCTCCCATACTCTTGCAATCAGAAGTTGTATCATAGTTTTTCCAATTTCAGTTGTAGATTATAAAAACTCTTGCCGACAATTTTGTTTGATCTACCATAGGCGTAGATAAATCATTATAAAATGATTTATCTACGCCTGTATTCCCGAAGTATATCAATGATTTCAGATATTTGACTTCTACCATATGCTTTCTTGAGATCGACAAAACAAAAGAAAATGGATTTTTGATATTCAATTAATTTTCTGAGTATTAAAATTGACTCTATTGTCGATCTATTTTCTCTTCTTGTCATTAAACTTTATAGAGCTGATGTATACTACAATCAACCTTAGTTGAAATTTAATTTTTTTCATACTATTCCAAATATAAGTATATTATTTTTATAGTTTTCCGAAGTAAACCGAAATTGCCACCTAGTATATCTCAGCTACAACTTCTGACGCAGCTGGAAGAAAATAAATCGAGATTCTGGAAGGATTGTAAATTATTAATGAAAAATAGAGATTATATAATAATATTAGTTGTTTTTGGAATTGTGAATGGACTATGGAATGCGTTCGCCATTGTTATTAATACATTCTATATACATTATTTTCCTGTAAGTAGTAATCTATTTGATTTACCTTGTTTGTATTCATTCAGCAGCCTGCTCGGCATTATCGGATTATTCTGAGACTTTTCAGAAACTACGATCCACCAAAGTGTACTCTGTTTAATATACAGAGTGTTCCGGGATGCAAAAAATTAGGGAGCGAGTGACTGATGTGAAAATAATGCTGTGATATAAAAAAATTTCTCATATGACCCCTCGTTTCTGGGTTTAAAGTTGCACGACGATTCTTATTATAAAAAAGTTATTGAGCTTTGTTGGGACAGGTACTTCTCGAGTATATGGAATATAAATTAGTAAAATAAAAACAAAGAAAACTAAACATTCAACATTTTAGAGACTAGTGTGATTAATAGATATTTTAGTTAACCCCTCGGAGAAATTAATGTGCACGCCTTTAGCTTCGACGTACCAAGCCGTATAAAACAATTTATGGTTATAAATAATAAATTTCAAATTCAATTCTCACCTCGTAAATATGAAATATTCACCTCACAAATCCTAAACTCTATTATGCATTATTATCACTGGGTATAATAAAAGATAACTGGACATTTCAAGTGGCTACCTGAAGTGAACTTGAAAGTGAAGTGTATATTGGTTCTTAAGGGGTGTAATTTCTCTTCAAAAACCCTTATAATAAAAGAAATTTGAAGGTAGTAATAGTAATAGGTAGGATAGTAATTACTTGAGGATTATTTTCCTTCCACTTTTCGAGTATCTGTCATAAATATAAGCTATTAAACTTTTGGGTGAATTCATACTTTCGCGGTCCCCTCGTTGGCTCTAGAAAATCGAAAAATTATCCGATTTCGATGATTTTTTTTAAAATCTTCGTTTTTACGGCGGATTTGCGTGAAAAATTGTGGGAATAAAAAAATTAAAAACTTATATTGGTTTCACGGCTTTAAACGTTCATGAAAATTAACTCATTCACGTATAATTTTTTTCCAAATAATCAAATGAAGTTGTTATATTTTTTTTCATAATCTACACAAAAAAAAAACGAACAAATTGAAAAAATGTTGATTTATCATGTTTTTACAATTAAAAATAATAACAAATTCTCTTAAAATTGACCTTTTCTCACATATAATTGTTTGTACCTTTTTTATTAAGTAATCATTAAAGTTATAATAAAAAAAACATTCTTAAAATCACTTATTGTAATGTATGTAAGTATACAATTTTAAATGTTAACTTTGAAAAAATAGTGAAGGCAAAATATTAATTTCAATTTCTTGGGGTCACTCGTGGTTTAACATACCAAAAAAGAACTTCTAGATGTTCTTTTAGATAAGAAAGTGAAGTGATAGGTAGGGCATCATCAACAGACAAATCCAATAGTCTGGTGTACATATTATATCATGGGAAAATAATCAAAAGTACGCCGAGGAACATAGAAATAAATCGAATTAGGCTAATTAGTTAGTTCAGTTTATTTTTTTTAGGATGGGGAAACTGATATAGGAATAATTTCATTAGTTACAATTATTATTGGTGGTTGTATAGGAAGTGTGGTTTTTGGTTTTATATTGGACAAAACTCATCAGTTTAAGTAAGTACAATTAAATGTTTTTAGCAAGCACATCGAGATATCTTGTAGATAATGTTCTTAGCAATCAAATTTTGAGATATCTCGTAGACAATGTTCTTATCAAGCACATTTCTAGATTTCGATGTACTTTTGTCACTCGTTGTTCAAAGTTCAGTACATTTTACCAATTTAGCTGCACAGTGCACGACAGATTTATAAAATGTAAAATTTTCTATCTGTTGATTCAACACAGCAATTAAATAAATCGATAATTTAAACTGGTTTTAAGTACTAAAGATGAAAGACGTAGAGTGCCACACCAATATTTGGTGGCACTGTACGTCTCTCATCTATTTTAATTTTTTCAGAAAAACAACTTTAGCCGTTCTCGCATGTGGAACAATTACTTATATTTTTTATGTGATTTCAATGGTATTACAATTAAGGATAGCGACGTTTATCACTATACCACTATTTGGGTAAGCGTCAATCTAATATTCTAACATTTATTTTTAATTTAAAATGTTTGTTTATACGAATTTTCACTAAATTCATCAATCATTAACATTAGCAGCTATTATTTATTGTCTATGGGAAAAAGAATCATCTTCTTCTATGGTGCTACAGAGTCTCTAAGTTTTCTTTTCCATTTGTTTCTATCTACACCAGCCTTCTTTCAATTGTATAGTTTTGGAAAACTGATTGTGTCGTCTTCTCTTTTAAACGTCACTAGGCAAACTATAAGACGTGCATAATTGTTTGAACCTCACACGTGCAGGTCCTGGGTACCCACCAATTATCTGGTCTGTAGTTTCTTTCTCTTTCTTGAATCAACGGCATTCTGGATCGTCCATGGTGCTTTATTATGTAGATGACGTCTTGTATGATCATCTTGGCCTTTGTATTACCTCAAATTCTTCTATGTCTTCTGTTTCTCATATGACAAATCTATTAATATTATTTATTGTCTTTGGGGAACACTATCATCTTCTTCTATGGTGGTACTGGAGTTTTCTTCTCCTATCTACACCAGCCTTCTTTCAATTGCATATTTTTGGAAGACTGATTCCTTCTATGAAATATTTCTGCTATTTTTTCCGAGGGAAAAGTATAACTGGTCAATATTATAATATGAAGATATTCTGTCATGTTTTGACGCCGAAAAACCGACAGTATTTGATGACCAAAAAACTTTTGTTGTATCATAACAATGTGTTTGCAACAACCAATATAAGATTTATCGCCATATTTATCTAGTTGGCTCTCTAAAATCACTTTCTGTTTTGACTTATTCATTCATATACTAACCCTTATTTTTAGTGAAGTCTATTGACCATTTTTCTAATCATATTCTTCGAGGCCAAGTTGAACAACTTGGTGGATAGTGGATCTCCTTGTTTTAGTTCAAACTTAGATTGGATATAAGACTTCTGATAAGTCCATCATAGCCCACTACAACAAAGGCCGATGCCCTTTGAAAAGCTAATCAGGCACTTTGGTTTTAAACTTTAAACGTCACTAGTCAAAATATAAGACGTGCATAATTGGTTGAATCCGCACATGTAGTACTGAGCACCTACCAATGACCTGGTTTGTAGTTTCTTCGTCTTTCATGCATCAACGGCATGTTGGATTGTCCATGGTGCCGTTACCATGTGGATGGCGTCTTAAATAATCGCCTTAGCGTTAACTGTGTCTTCTACGTCTACTCTATTAATAATTTTTGTGTGCCTTAGTGACATTTATATTAATTTATACACCTTTTTCAAAATTTTTAGAGCTTGTGTGAAATCGGTAGTACTCGTTTTAACATAAATATTTGATTCGTGGTTGATCCAGATTATTGAAAACCACACTAGTAGTTTCTTAAAATAGTTTATGCTTCGATTTTTCCTTTATTTGTTATAGTGCGATCGTTGCTTCTCCAACCCAATTCATTCTGCAATTTAGAAAGCATCAGTTTTTATATTAAAACAAACTGGTCCTTTCAACTATTTATGTTACTTAATGTTACCAAGAAACTCTTCTGGGAACTACTTAGTTATACATTATTTATGAAATATCTTTATTATATCTGTTTTTTAGGTTCTTCATTGCAAGTACCCTAGCAATTGCTTTTGAATATACGATAGAAGTAACTTACCCAATACCAGAATCAGTTAGTTGTTCCATTTTGAACGCATTTATTTTCTTATGTGCTATTATTGCGACTTTCATAATAGAAGCGGTCTTAGATGCAGTTGGCTTCTTATATACCCAGGTAATTATATTTATCATCTTCGGAATATGTACCATTGGAGTGTTATTTATATCGAACAATTTGAAGAGAAGAAATGCAAATTTAACAGAGCAACAAGAAGCTAACATTGCAATAAGTTGAGGAGAAGGTCAAACTCGATTTGCCTTAAGAGACTGTGTTATTGATCAAAATGTTTTAATAAAACTTTTGTTGAAATATATTTTTTTAATTTCGTAATCTTCAGTTTCATTCTGAACTCTATGTTTTTGTACAGTTTTTATGGTAAAAAATTTCGTTTACACTACGAGGGTTGCTACTTAAGTCAACTATCAAATCTCACATTGCCATCATGAAGTTTGACATTTTGTTTGACAGTAGAGTGCCGATTAACTCGCTTCGACTTTTAGTGATAAAGCATCATCTAGAAGCACCGGCTTTCGCTGGTTTTCTTCATTTTGTTGTTATCGCACTTTGGAACTACAGGATGAATTTCGTGAAGGTCGTCCAAAATTGTGCTAAAAAACATCGATGCTGTGCGTTACTGATATTGCAAGATCATCACTTCAACTATCGTCATATTTAGGCATTAAGACATTGGTTCCACTCGTATACATTCATATTACATGTATATCTAGTTGTTAAAAAATGTGTTTGCGCTTAATACCGCATAATTTGACAATCTCTCGATGAAAAAACTCGTATCAATTGTCGAAGTGTTCAAAAAATTCGGAGGAACCAATCGCAGAAGAGCTTCACACTTTCACACTTTAATCCAAACAAAAACATTTTTGAACAGTCAAAACATGGAATTGATGAGTCATCCGCCAATGATTGCTTTTTATTTCCGCAGATCAAAAATAACTTGCGAGGTCAACGTTTTTATACACTCGAAGAAGCAGTTGATGCGTTTAAATCACATGTTTTGGAGGTGCCCTAAACCGACAATTATATTGTGTAGCCGCAAAACGATCCATATATTGATTATAATAGTCGGTTACTTTCTTATATAGATCTCACCAAATGATTTTGGGTGAGTGTTGGTAATAAGTTGGTTATCTATTGATTCCAATCTGTGTACAAACGATCAAATTTCCACTTTTAAAACGATTAAATCTTCAACTTCACTTATTTTCTTTGATGCCAGGGTTGTTTTGAACTTTTGTTTTCGATGCGACGTCAACAAACAAAGAGAGAAAGATTGAAAGAAATTGAAACGATTGACAATTAACAAGGTGCGACATACTGAATACAATGTTTGGACTACCACTATACCAACACTCACGATTACACTGTCTGATGCATGTTTCGATAACCAAGTTATCGTCTTCAGAGACTGAAGGTAAAGTGAAACCTAATAACTTGACTTACCTGTTTTAAACAAAATTTTCCCACCAATAAACCTTCTCCCGCGAAAATTAAGCCGAGTTTATACGTGTCAAGTAGTTACTAAATCAAGTAGCTACATTTAGTTACTTATATGGTGAAAACAATTTGATTTAGTACTTGCGTAAGTACCTAATTTAGTAAACTGTTTAGTCAATTGAATAGAAACAATTTCTATTTACTTGAGCAAGTAGTTTCTCCCACCACTGCTTTCCGACAACTAAAACGCCGACTTAACGAGTGTAGACAGGTCAGGGACTATTTTTATTTGATTTGGTAGCTGGTTAAAATGTCTCGTTGAAGTAAAGCGACAACATTAAAGCTTGTAGAAGAATATCTCTTTGACTCATCCATTTTCGTACCCAACAACGCTTATTTCTATTTTACTTCATTTCTTCTGCAAGTGTTTCTGATAATTCACCATATATGTCCAAGATGACAACTAATACTTCAAAAAATACAGACACTCGCTAAAAAACCGGACTTAACTTTTAGTTACTGGCTTTAGTAACTTGCTTTAGTTACTTGATAAGTGTAAACTCGGCTTTAATTCCAGCGAGAAAAAACTCCCTGGCAGGAATATTCATATTCATTATTTGACTTCTAAACTATAGAGTGGGTTGTAAGAAATTGTCCCTTTATCCCTATTTAAGCTACTCTTACATCTAGCAATTTCAATGCTTTCAAATTCATCCAACAATTATTATTAGATACAGTTTTACATTATTAATATTTATGTCATGATTATGACTGGCAGCGCGATCGGCAATTTTAAATGAGCTTATTAAACCGGACAAAAACAGATCTCTCAGTCTGTCCAATATACTTTCAGTCACAATCACCATAACTAATTTTATATACTTATATTACTCTTTTTCAAATTTGATATTTTATCCTTAGGATTGCCCAATAATTGTTTCAATGTATTGTTGGATTTATAAACCAATGTGAAACGACAACTTTAAATTGAAGCGTGGGAATTTTCACACCGACTTATTACTCATGTGACACCTTTTATAAAAAGTGTTGGCACACAAAATTACTCATTTTATTGTAGTGGTTTAATGCCAAGCAGAAATTTGTATAATCAATATGATTTTCTTAATTTTTTTAGTTCTTTGACCTTTTATATGTTTTTAGTCATTATTTATCTTGAATTTAGGTCGAAACGTCGATTTTTACATGACATTTTGAAGTGATTTTTACAAAAAAATCCTTAAAATCTAGACAAATCATCACGAAAAACTTATATAGTCTATTTATCCATAAAAGTTTTGAACTCTGGTGGTTGTAGAATTATTTTTTTCTCTTTCCTATATTGTAAACAAGACATTTTGAGACATAAGTCATAGTTACCATAAAGGATTGATTTTCCTAACCCTTGGTATATAAAACGTGTTTCTTATTTACTTGGGAATCACCCTATATTCATTAAGCTTCAACTCCAAACAAAGGAAATATCTTTAATTTTTTTCGTCAGCAACAACGTCAAATTAATATCATTATAAGTATTCTCAGCGGCTTCAAACAGAAATTTAATTACATCTTCCATATGAAACTTTCCAAGATTTTTTGAGTTTATACCGTTATTATTTCGCTTGAAAAATGCTTGTTTAGTATATTTGGAAATATCTGCTTTCCTCTTAGAAAGATGTGGAATATTGAAATCAAAAACTTGATGAAGACATTGATACAGAAGATTGTGACACACTAATTTCGACGTAATATTCCTCACTAAACTGATATAATGCAGATTTTGTGTATTTATAAAAATGAGTAAACAAAACTACGATAGAAGCTGTCACTGTTTCTTTTCAGTAGATCGTCAATTAATAAATATTTGTTAATAAGGCCAACCTAATGAATATATATGCAAATAACATAATACTTCCGTGGAAAAATTTGTTTAAAAAAATACAAAATTAGTCATTATTAATGACCCAGCTGTTAACCACAATAAGACACATTATAGCTCAATAACTTTTTGTTTTATTTCCTCAGTTTATTGCTGGCTTTGAAAAGATATGTTATGTTAGGTTATGTAGTTATTTACTGCCATAGAGTTAATATTAAAGATAGTGGAAGTGGAAGAAAGATATAGAGCATCCATTTACTACTCTATAGCTCTGTTTATACGCTTCTGATTGGTGTTTTATGTATAAAGATAATATCAAAGATCCAATTAGAATAGAGAGCGATATACCGATGTTCTTTCTTCGTTTATCAGCAGTTGAGACCCATTTGAACAAACTTCCATACCTCGCTTTCTCTATCTTTAATATTAACTCAATGACCACGACTTTGTTGAAACTAGCCGGAAACTCTTACAGCATAGGTACATTATAGGTTTTAGTAGCAAAAATTAAACCAGTATGCAGCATATCCAGAATTAAATATTATTATTAGAATAGAAGTTGTTTACAGAGTAGGCTCTTTCCAGTGAATATGCCCTCAAATTATTGCCGAATGCCCGAAAAGATGATATAGATGTAATTTCAATTGGCAAATGATTGTGCATTTCTTTGCATTCTAAAAAATTGAGCCCTTAACTAATTCTTAACGTGGAGCGGATAGGTAAAGGTCGTGCTCTGCGTTCCTAAGTGGATAGTCGTGCAACCAGAATTTTTAATCTTTTAAAGAAGTCTCTGCAGTGAGCTCTGCTGTTTAGTACTAGTAAATATCTAACAGTTCTCTTTTGTAGTTTCGCTCAAATTGAGATAAGACTCAATAATAGACTGTTAAGGAGGTGAATAAGGTCAGTTCTTTGGAAACTGATCTCAGCGCAAAGCAGGAGGAACTTTTTGATAAGGCGGCAATATATAACTCCCTATATTTGAAAACCAAACATTTCTACTTGTGGATCAAGACATAAATATATACATGTAGTAGTGAACAAACATTGTGACTCAAAAATTATATTTGAAACAAAACTACAATGTAGAAGAATCCAATATATAAAATAACATTTGAGGTCAAAAATACAACAGCAAAACGTAAATTGGGTTCAAGTGAGAATTCAGCATGATCAACGATTATGACTGAATATATTTTCGACCTAACAAAGAATCAATACATTATTTTCAATAATCATTTTCATTCTATATAAAAGCATTTTTTTTTCTTAAAATATGGTCGTTTTTTCACAGTTCTCTCCTTCAACTTTCTGTTCTTTCTTTACCTTTTTGAAGATAGTCGATGAGAGCAATCCATTGACTTTTCCAAAAAACTGTTGCCATCACCAGATTTACCTTGTACGGAGTTGGTTGGCCCTTTGGAATCTACTGTTTTAACTATATTTCATTACAGGAGTGAAATGGTAGATCCAAGTATCATATACAGTTATGAATCAACACAATGTAGTCCGAAGAATTAAAATTGACGATCGAAGAAGTCAATAAAACGGAGCTTCTGCACTTTTACCAATCCATCGATTCGGAAAATCGTTCCACAATTAATTACGATACCTTCTATCAAAGTGCAGTGAAGCTCCATCGAGCATGAGAAACGAAGATCCTCGCTCGTTTAACATTAAATATTCTAATATCTCGAATCAATATTTAAATTTTTAAAAAATGAATGTTGATAATGTTATATTCTTTTGATTTGCGGCTTTTTATTACACCAAAGTAGTAAGCATTATGGGAGTTAAGCACATCTTGTCTCGTGAAGGTGTCCTTATCCATAAAAAGTATCCTCCAAGTACTTGAAGACGACATATTTATTTGTCTTGTCATATTCCTTATGCTGTTAGATTTTGATCAACTAAATCTAAAACGATACTCTATTAAAGGTATGCTGCATACTGGTTTAATTCTTGCTACTAAAACCTATAATGTACCTAAGCTGTAAGAGTTTCCGGCTAGTTTCAACAAAGTCGTGATCATTGAGTTAATATTAAAGATAGAGAAAGCGAGGTATGGAAGTTTGTTCAAATGGGTCTCAACTGCTGATAAACGAAGAAAGAACATCAGTATATCGCTCTCTATTCTAATTGGATCTTTGATATTAACTTTATACATAAAACACCAATCAGAAGCGTGTAAACAGAGCTATAGAGTAGTAAATCGATGCTCTATATCTTTCTTCCATATCTTCTTCATTATTCTTGTTCTACCATTATTTCTTCTTTTTTTGGTCTAGCTTTCCAGTTTCTCGACAACGTTGTTCATTGGCTCTAAATGTATTTTCACTTAGTAGCACTTAGTAGAGAAAATAAAAATAGAAAAGGCGTGTGAAAGTTTTAAAATAGAAGCGGAATTGGCACAAAAAGGCAGTAGAATAGTAGCAGCAGTGATTTAAGAATTAAGGGAAATAGCAGGGAAAACGAGGATGGATATGATAAGAAATAACATAATTATAGAAAAGATCATAAAGGAACCAATAGGTTTAAAGATGTTTGAACTGGTAAAACCACATGACTAAAGATCACAACAAAGCCTAAGATAAATGACAGAAGTGAAATGATGAAAGGAAAGGAAAAACCAGGAAAACTGGGCTACAATAAGTAGCGCAGGAAGGAGGAATACAAGGGAAAACAGTACAGTAGATGAATGAAGTCATAATGGATCGAAAAGAGTGGAAAAATGGATGGAAGAAGAATGAAAACTGAAATCGCAATACTGTGACACTGGAATGGACATAAAGAGCTCTAGAGAAGAAGAATTTTGATTAACAATATTTAATTTTACAAATAACAAAGTTTCAAAGATCTAATTTTTGTTGATTTATCGTCATAATTATGAATAAATGATAGTTTTCGATAGAAAAGCTAGAGACATCTAAATTTACCGATCAGTGGTTTTTTGTGAAACGTTAAAAGAAAGGGAAGAAACCCTTAATCCGAATATTTAACATCTTTTTTCGATGAGATATAATTTACGTGACAAGATATAATTAATTAACATAATTCCATACTAATTGATAACAATAAAATAATAATTTTATCATTACTTCATACCAGTATAGGTTATTATTTCATAATTTTCAGATCAAAATATTCCTAGAACTAAACACTATATCGAGTTTCATCATGAGTTCATTACAGTGTTGCAAGTAGTTTCAACAAAATCCTGAAAAATGTGTATGAATTTTTTCCTTTAACGTCCTGTATCTTGAATGTGGATAGAGCTATGAAACATTCTTATCAAGCAGATCTCATTTATTTTTCAGTTTTTATCCATCCTAGAGCCACTTTTTTGAAATACTATATTTTAGCAATAGAAAAAAAAGAAACTATTCGACGATTATGGAAATATATGAAAATAAAAAGTGGAAGATGACACCCTGTACATATTATGAAAATCTACAGAATAATTTATTAGTCCTTTAAAAGAAGATCCAATTGTACAATCAGAATGTGCGTTTTTTGACTATATTGTATGGCAAATGGGGAAAACAGCTGTCAAAAGAAATATTTCTTATTTTGAATGATTCATTTCAACTTAAAAGTTTGTTTTTTTCATTTTATGTGATTCATATAAATATAAAAAGAAGGAATGTTGTTCGTTTATTCAGATTTATGAGGATTTTCACACTACAACGTTGGTACTATTTAAATTAATCGCCCTGTTTATTAATAAGCGTTTACAAAACTTATCTAAATAAATATAATAAATGAGAAGACCGCCGAGTGATACTTTCTACAAATAGGTATAAATGTACTACAAGAGTTTGTTTTGATAATGACAATAAACAACTATTTGGCAAATAGTTTGAATAAACATTTTCAAAAATAATTCGAGTAAAATAAATTTTCTACTGAAATAAAGCGTTTATTGATTTTTAATTGGTTATTTTGTTTATTGTTTACTAATTCCTTGAATAATAATCAAACTGGAAAATGTTTTTAGTTGTATTCCGTTTTAATTTATTTACAAGTAATATCAAAATATTTTCTATGTAGGTATAATAATGATATAAAATGTATGTTATAAATGATACATTGAATGAAAATCGCAATTTTATCATGGTGTGAATATCTAACTAGTTTTTAAAATGACTAGTGGAACTTTGCGTATATCCAAACAAATCAAAGTTTAAAGATCTTGCTAGACACTTAGATCTTCCTAGAAAAGAATTCCTAGCATCTCTTTCAAGATACAAAAGATGTTGACCATCCAAGAAGAATTGGATGATCTTGATAGAGAATTTGGTGTTTATAGAGAAAAACCACTTGCTTATTTTTTACGACAGAAATGTAAAATACCAACCAATCAAAGTTGAGAGATCTTATCAGAGATGGATGGTCTTGATAAAGATTTACGGATTTATAGAGAAAAACCGTCTTTTTTATAATACAACTGATATCAATAATGAATTGCTTAAGTTAAAAACGATTTCAACGCGGTAAATTCCAATGGAAAGTTTTTGAACTGTTTTTTATCATATCGAATTAGATAATTTAACAACTTTTTCTCATCATCATGAGAGATAATCCTTCTTTCTACTATCCTTACATGAAAATAATAAAAGCGGTAAACTTCTTGAAATGGAGAAAAACTTGAGTTTAGCTCTTTTTTTTGTTTTGAAACGTAAATATTGATGGAACATTTATTTTTGTGGGGTTTCTCTAATATCTATAACTTTTTACTTTTATGTTTCTAAATGTTTTGTTCAATTGATTTTAGGTCTCTTCTGTTTCAAAATTAATTTTTTTTAATAATTTTTGAAATATAGATAAAAATTAAAGTTTCGACCTACTTTAAGTCTTTATCAAAATAATATATTGACACTGATAATTTGCGTTTTTATATTAATCTATCATGAATATCAAAATAATAATAAAATCAAAATAGAACTTTGTTCTAATAAGAAAAATTAATTTTTCCTTAGTCCTTACATTTCAAATATGTAGCAGTAATTAATTAAGTTATTTGTAGTTTTATTAGAATTAGAACTATAAATTTTACTAAAATTATTTAGGCCTTTCTTATCTTTTATAGCTTTTTTGTTCTTATGAATGTGAACCATTTTTAAAAATTTTTTCTTTCGTGAATTAGATTCCGTTTCAAGAAATTTTGAATCTTTATAATTAAATTCTACATAGTGCAGACATCTCAGTATTTAGAAAATTGACTAAGAGGTCATCAATACGATAAAAAAATTAGATCTGCATTAACCAACCATGAAATATCAAAAAAACACAAATTTAATTATAAAGATTCAAAAATTCTTGAAACAGTATCTAATACACGAAAAAGATAATATTTCGCTACAGCGTAACGTCTGATTTAATTGGCCTACAATTTTTTATTTTTCTTTGATTCTTACAGAATTAAAAATGGACATTTTTTGGTTCTATATATGAGTACAGGCCTGTATTTTGTCAAATCGCTTAACCAAACAAAGGTTCGTCAACAAATTGCGAGTGAGAACCAATCGGCATTACCGGTACCAGGTCGACCAATAAGAATAAGGGCTTAATACTTGTTAGGGGTTTGGCTAAGGTTTTCCAAATTTATGGTCAAAATTTAGAATTGGTATTAGTTATAATAGTTGTCGCCTCGTAAGCAGATAAAAGTATTCACAAAAAGTTGTGTTTTTAAGTGTGAATAAAGACTTCTAAAAACTGTTTGTTTATTTCGTTTAATGGTGAAATATTTATCAACGATGTTGCATTCGCAAGTTAATCGTCATTATAATATGCATTATGAAGGTAACTATCAATTTTTATTTATTTTTATCATTATTAAATAGTATATTTATAGAAAAAAAAATCAAAATTTTGATATTTATAATATGTTATTGTAATTACTCATTTCGCGGTTACCGGTTTGTGTTTGAGCATAAAAAACGACAAATTAATCTTTTTTTTTCAAATTATTTATATTTGCGACGAATTTATGTAAAAAAATTAAATAATAAACAAAATTTATAAGTATTTCTCATAGCTTTATGATTTCGATGTAAAAAAATCGACATATAAGTTAAATTGATGGTAATATTCACATCAATTAGATTCGATGCATCTGAGACGTTATAACATAAATAAATGCATAATATATTAAATGTATCACAATCAACAGATTCATAAATTTTTTATCTGATGCACCCTAAATGGCAAATTGGACATATTGGAATATCATCTTTCAAGTTCAAGTCGTATTTGTCTACATTTTCAAATCCTACTTTCTTTGAAATAAACACTATTCATTCAAATCCTACAAAATAAACAGTATACGGGGTGAACTCTAAACCAAGCTGTATTCTTCTAGGAAGTATAGAGTCTCAAATTTGGGTCCAAAATTTAAGAAAAAATGAATTTCTTTTCAATACCAAATTTTGCACAGTATGAAAATATTTATCTCTCAGTTAATATAAAAAATTTTATTTCCATACCATGGATATTTTGATTCTAAAAGGTTTTTTACTTTAACAATTTTTCATAAAGCTTTTGTACTGAAGTAACCAAAGATATTTTTTCAATTATATCATTTAAACAGCTAACAAAAAGACTGAGGATTTGACTATTTATTTATACATCAAATTTCATAATTTGGAATTCAGTCCTTTCAGTAATTGAATTGTGATATAATTTTTAAAATGTGCGGCGGATGACATTTTATGCATAAAGTAAGCCAGGGCACATACGAAAAAGATGGCTTTTGGTGACAAAATTAATAGTAGAAAAAACAACGCCATTGTGTTCTAGAGGTTAAATAAAAGTTATGCGCATAAAATTCAACATTTTTTGTCTTTGCGTTATTTTTTTAAAGAATAAAAACACCAAAAAATCGCTACAAATTTTGTTTTTTGCGTTTTACGCTGAATTTATGCAAGACTTTATTTGTTACTATGGGCAATATTGTAGAGAATTGAAAAATCTTCAAAATAAGTTTTAATACATTAAATTTCGATAATTTGTTACTTAGATCATTTAACCGAAAGGAGAAAATTTTTAATTCAGTTAAGGTTAATAAATAAGTCTTACAAAAAATTGCAGAATTCATAGAAGGGAAAATTCTGGGAAAATGATTAAGTTTAGCAAAAACTAATGTGACAGCTAATTTTAGCTGAACGAGTTAGCCCAGTTAAAAAAAAAGATTAAAATCAGCTCAATAGTTACTGAGATACTTAATATTTTTCAGCGCACCGCAGATTTGATTTCTGTCGGAGCATTTTTGAGCGCTCCGTCCTTGCTTCTTTTCATTATCCCCACTCGTCCGCTGTCTCGGATTCGCGGAGCAGCGGAGAAAAATAGTGTCACTCATACTGCTACCAAATGCACATTTCCAATAATCGATTATTGAAACTTTTATTGATAAAAATTTCAAACTTCTACAAAATGATGCAAAAAAATATTCGTTAATATTGAAAAACAAAGCCACAGTGAATTAAAAAAAAATGTCCAACTTCGCCCCAAATTAAACTGCCAGCTTTCCGAATATGACATAACATTACGATTTTTCTGTATAAAATGTTTAAAAAACAAGAAATTGTTTATAAATTTTTTTACACCTTTTTTGAAAACTTTTTTGGGGTAAAAAAATTCGAACAACTGAGATAAGGAATTTTTAGTTGAACTCTTCTTCTTTCCAACGCGACTTTCCAAATGATGATAGAACCATCCGGTGAGCAAGAGTGGCCCTTTGAAAAAAAGGGCCTCCTATTGTTTAATTGCCATTTTACAAAAACTATTTTTAGCATATCTTTAGAGCATTGATTAAGTACATAGAGATCTCGGTTTTCAGTGAATAAGAAACCTTTATATTTAAAATTAAACAAATTATAAACAATTTGAAAAATTTAATTTATGAAAGCTTATTTTGAAGATTTTTAAATACTCTACAATATTGCCTAGGTATAGAAACTAAGACGAGTCTTGCATAGGTTCAGCACAAAACGCAAAAAACAAAATTTGTACCGATTTTTTGGTGTTTTTATTGTTTAAAAAAATAATTTTGAGACAAAAAATGTTAAATTTAATGCTCATAACTTTTATTTAACCCCTAGATAACGATGGCGTTGTTGTTTTTCTACTATTAATTTTGTGACGTAATTTCGAAAATGCCCCGGCCTATTTAACATTAGAAAATGTTTCCCATTGAAGAACTTCGTGATTAGAAAATCTCCTCCAATATTCTTCTACGATTTGTCTATAGTTTCCTTCACAAAAAAATAACACCAATAACATATCCACTTGTTTATGGTCAATACTTTTTTGTAACATTGTTGAAAAAATATCTTTGGTTATTTGCCTTTTACTTGAAAATGAAAAAGTTTTATAAAAAATTCCGAGAATAAAAAAAAATTCATAATTAAATTATCCATGATATGAAAATGAAATATTTTTCAAATCAACTGACAGATAAAAAAATTTTGTAAAACTTGAAGATTGCGTCACCTCTAATTATTCCCCCAAAATGGTTTGGGACTTTTCTGTTGGAGGGTATACAAGCAAATTGCCCCCAATCGTCATATTTTGAGCTCCCACATACGCCTTTGCTTTAGGTTAGTTCTTATGCGGGAAACCCTGTATATTATGTTGTTAGGCATAAGAATACAAGTTTCTTTTGTACAATTTTACCACTATAATTTAAAATAATTAAACTATTTAATTTAAAAGCTGTTTACAATATTGTGTAGATTTATTTACTGTAATTTATACTATTTTTGGAATTTTTAGTGAGATTAGGTTAGGCAAGGTATTTTTAGTGAGGTTATGTTGTCTATTCTAGTAATAAGATTGTTCTTGTGAAAAAAAGAGAGTGACTATGTCCTGAAATCAGTTTAGGAGATTAGTGCATGTTCAACTAGAATTAGATAAAATTTTAGCCCTAAATTTGGGTCGCATATGTTAAAAAATGGACGTGCCCACTATTTTCATTTCGCAATCTATTAGGTTATAAACTAATGACAAAATTTATCTCGTATTTATAGATTAATACCTGTCGAGCCTATTTTTTGGTTGATTTTTTTTGAATTACTATAATTAGCGTCAAATATAATTTAAAAATTTGCTTCAATGGACACCGATCACAGAAATTGTGTTGAACGCAAAAAGAACAGAACGCTTCTAGTTTGGTCTTCCAGATTATTTGCTGTTTCGTTTCTCTTTGCTTTGGTACCCAAATTAGACAAACATTATTTTCGTTGCCTAGTTCATTAGTAGACATTCTTTGATCAACGTCGACTTGATTATTACAATCGATTATGATTCGATTTGGATGGGGTAGTTCCTATCCAAATCGAATTGTGTATACCATTCAATGGCTATAACTTGGTAAGTTTTGGCTATCTATTGATTCGGGCATTTTTATTCTTAAGTTCTTGTCATATTTTCATTAAAATTATTATATCCTATTGTATATTTTTCTAGATACTGCGTCAAATTACAACGTTACTTTGAAAAATAAAGATTTATGGAAAACTTTTCACGCCGAGGGCACAGAAATGATAATAACAAAGTCTGGACGGTAAGTACATAAAAGTTCAATACTTTTTTCAAATATATTCGAACTAAGACTAGAATGACGATCTATTTTTCAAATTCAAGAATTGAATTGTGTGACAATCAATCCAGTGCTTGATTATAAGCTTTTTTGTGGAATTTTATAGGTAATTCCTAAGAATAAAGTTAACATAACACTTTGAGCCACTGCCAAACTTTCCCTTGGCCCAAAAATTTTTTTTTGGGGTCTACACTCCATATGGGATGTGGATACAATAAAAAATTATTTGAAATAAAAAGTGCTCCACAGCGGTCCTATGGACAACGAATTTTGCATCGTTGTTCCTCGTTGCACTTAATTTCTTCTCCATATTTTTTGTAAATTGTCTGGTTTCCTTTTTAATCGGAGTTTGAAATATGTTTGCCAGTTCCTCGTTTTTATTAGTGCTCCATCGATTTCATCTGTTTCTGTGTCTTTATCTTTCACCTTTTCTATAGCTTCATTTCTTCGTTGTTCCTCTTCGCACTTCATTTCTTCTCCATATCTTTTGTAAATTGCCTGGTTTCCTTTTTAATCAGAGTTTTGAAATATCGGTCCCAGTTCCTCGTTTTTATTAGTTCTCCATTGATTTCATCTGTTCCTGTAACTTTATCTTTTAACTTTTCTATGGCTTCATTTCTTCGTTGTTCCTCTTTGCGCTTCATTTCTTCTCCATATCTTTTGTAAATTGCCTGGTTTCCTTTTTAATCAGAGTTTTGAAATATCTGTCCCAGTTCCTCGTTTTTATTAGTTCTCCATTGATTTCATCTGTTCCTGTAACTTTATCTTTTAACTTTTCTATAGCTTCATTTCTTCGTTGTTCCTCTTCGCACTTCATTGATTCTCTATAACTTTTGTAAATTGTCTGGTTTTCTTTGTAATCGTTATTTCTAGTATTCTTTTGCTTTTTGGCTCATAAATTTCTTTATAGTTTCTCGATTTTTTGATATATTTAGCATATTTAATATTATTTCAAATTTGTAAGTAGCTACTAATAGATAAACAGGATAATTATTTTAAACATATCTTTCATCTATTACCAATTTCGATGAACATATACCTACTTTACATTTCCCTTCTTACTACTACCAACCAAAAAAAACCATATGTGTCGTGTGAGCTCTACATTTGAGTGCAAAATATCAATGTAATATAAACAGTTCTAAACAAAACAATCCACTTCCCGTTTATTTAGTGTTGATTTTAGTCCTACCACAACACATAAGAATTAAACAATCGTGACCGAGAAATAACACGTGTAGATGGGATGATGAGATGTGTATTTAACACATAAAACTACAGGCGGTAGCAAATTATCCACAGAGCGTTTAATAAAAGTGCTATATCATGAAACACTTGATTTTAATTTATCTGTATATTCATTAAGTGTGTTTTCCGTTACATTCTTTCTAATCTCACAAAAACCTCAACGACTTTTAATATTTACATCTTTTTCTGTACATGATCAGTTTAATTTATTTATATAAATCACTCGTTTGGGAAATAATTATAATAAAATACATGACAACATCAAAAAAGCCCATTACATGCAAATTAGAATTTTAGTTTCAAATAAAATAACAGAGAATAATAAACAAATATTTTAGAATTGACATAAATGACATTAACATAAATGACGTCAAAAATTAATGCCAAAAACATCAAAAACGAAAAAACCCCAGATAGTGACAATCTAGAGCCAGGATAACAAAAGATATCGAAGATGAAACAGTCTTATTATGGAAGAAAGAAGAAGTATATTCCAAAACATACTTCTTATCATATTAAAAAAAAGAATACACTCAAACATTCATTTGGTGCCACGTTTAAAGGTCTAGCATATTTGGGGGAGTTAGTAAATTATACCAAACAGCAGGTAAACATTTTGATGTGGTAAATTCGGTTAGAAAAAATTGAGATACCATATAAACTCGGTCAGATTTTAGGACAGTTTCCTCAAGTTGACATTAGTGAAACTGCCAGTATTCACCGACTGTTTTGAGCTATTTCTCATCTTCTCTTTGTTCTCATCTCCTTCAAGCTTGAGAGCTACTAATCCACTCTACCAACTTCAAGGTCTTCCGGCTTCCAAGAGTGGAAAGAACCCTTACCTAACCAGCTCTTCATAAGGATTTAACATGCATTTATCTGCTGCAAATGTTTTTTTTGGTGCTAGTTTCACCAGCTTTGAAGGTATTACTAAAGCAATACACCACCTCTATGGAGTCAGCAGTACTAAAATAATGTAGTAACTGAAGAAACAATATTGCATATATCCCAAAAGTGTTCAGAGCTCCAACGATGATTACGATTTATTTTTATGCTTTTAAATACATCATTTGAGTACAACTTTATCCTTTAATTTCAACTAGCTTCTCCCTCTATATTAATGGAATATATGTGTGCAACTAATCCTGTCTGGACAAAAAATATCACCATAATAAGGGGAGCAATTCGACCTGGAATAGTCACGTAGCTGAATTAGCTAAAGCAATTTGGATCCCTCTTAAGATATACTCGAAAACATCTTAGAATCCTTTACAAGTCTTAGATTCTTGTATCTTTGGATTGCTCGACTCAATACAGAAACCAAAAACTTGGACAGCTTAGAGCATAAAAGACTGACTTAGTATTACCGATACTACTCTCGAGCTGTACAATATAATCCTGCCTAGGGCAGTATCTGCAAGACCTGCTCAACAGGCAGAAAAATCCCTACAATTTTTTCTCTATAGTAGAGATAATTATATCTTGATTGATTATTAATTGAAAAAGCTGACTACGAGGCAAATTCACAAAAATCTTGTGAATACATTAAGAGAAACATAGTGAAAAGGATCAGAATAATGCAATTAGTCATATATCCACATTTGCAGCCACTGCAAACGCTGAAGCAGTCTTTAAATCAACTATCCCAACCTATTCTCCATGTGTTATCCTTTGATTTGATGACTTTTTCATTTCAGGAAACAAAATTTTATTTTGCAAAAAACAAATTTCATGTATGATTATTATGAGTTCTGTTCAGAACGTACAATTTTGCTCTAAACTGTTCCGTTTCTATTTCTATGAGCAGCAGCACTGCAATCGCAACTCAGAGCATAAATTATAGTTACTCTGCTCAAACAAAAGAAATATACGCCATTTTCAGATCGCTGCTGCAGACATGTACCTTGTAGTACTTCTTAATTACGTCAGCCTTAACCGAAAATCCGCCGCTTGTGAAATCAGATCTATGATTCATTTACTAAATACAAAGAAAGTTGAATCAAGTGAAATTTATCGCCAAATCTGCGATGTTTAGGGAGCGATTCAATGATTAGAAAATGGATCTGATAGTCCAATGAAGGACGTGATCGATTGCACGATGATGATGACTAGTTCTCGCAATTGAAGAGAAGCTTAATCAAGACCTTTTACAATTAGTGCTTTTGCTATTGAATTCCGCAAATATAACAATCATGATAATCATAATCATGAGCAAGGATCTGTTTGATCATCCTCCATACAGCCCGGACGTAGCACTTAGCAATTTTCATCTCTTCTACACCTAAAATCTCACTCACTTCACTCAATGACGAGGTGAAAGAATATGCTACCTCATGATTGAAAACACTAGTGGTATAACCCCGCCATGAAGGAAGCATACAAAAACTTGCGCAACGCTTTGACAAGTGTCTACGAAGCTATGTAGACAAATAGCTGGAAAGTTTCAGATATATAGGTGCTTCACGCAGGTCTTTTATGCCTATAGCATGAAAGTGATTTTTTGGGATGACGTCGTCATCCTTACTTCCAGATTTTCTCCCTCGTCACCGTCGTGGTTTAGTTCATTGTCTTTTCGTCGTTCAGTTGTATTGACAAACTTCTCATTGTTCTTTTCATTTGTGGTGTTGTCATTATGAACTTCGTTGACTCGTCGATTCACTATCTCTGCCATTTCTATGAAGGCTCTGCCGGCTTCCGTAAGCTCGTTTTCGACGTTGAAAGGATCACCACATCGTCTGCGTATGCCAGTCGTTGCGATCCCCTTGTTTTTGGTGTCCCTAATCTGTTCAAACCGATTTCACGGACTATCCATTCTAATACTACATTGAACAGTGTAGTGAATAAAGGATCTTCCTTTTTTAGTCCTGTATCGGTCTGGAAATATTTTAATATTCTTTTATTTGCCTTTACCTTCGTTATTGTATGTTCGAGTGTTATTTTCGTAAGACTTATAAGCTTTTTTGAAATACAAAGATCGTTCATAATGCTGTACAAATGGTTTTTTGTTATATAATTAAATAGAAATTCCTTTGTGTATATACCTCAGGTGTATTCAAATTCCTATGAAATATTCCGAAAAAAACCACTTGGAATTTACCGACAAGTTCATAATTTGAATTTATTCATATTCCCTGTACTTTCGTTTCTCCATCTCTCATAACTTTTTGAAATATCTCAGAAATACACTCATAAGGTCATAAATCAAAATCTATTATGATTGGTTCCAAAGTTTACTGGTAAAATCATAAAACTCCATTGATTTTCAAGACGTTTATTTACCGATTGTCGCCTGTTTTGCAAGGCGCCACACTGCTTTAGATAAACAATAAAATTGAAAACGGCCTTTTAGGGCTTAAGAGTACCCTCAACAAATTCTTTAATTGGTCTGTAAAACAAGAGAGTTATAATGGCCCTCCCGTGATGTTTTTATAATATTAAATACTGCAGTAGTAGATATGTCTACTGAAAAATTAATATAATACAATAAATATCCTTAAATATTTTTATAGTTTTGAATTGAAATGAATTTCATTTATTTTTAATCCGAAATTTACTTTGTTGTTTATCAAAAATTTATTGATATTTTCTTTTATCAATGATGTGGATTTCCGATATTCATTTTGTTGATTAAGTAATCACAAAAAAAAAATCCTTAATAGCGTTTCTGTCCCAGCGTCCTCAAGATATCCGAGGGGACAGACAAATGTCCCGCTTTAGAAGTTTGATTCAAATTTTGATATAAATACATTGATTTATTATTTATAGCTAAAATCATTTTATCAATAAGATTAATCAGCATCAAAGTAAAATCAAAGTTAGAAAAGCAATTTATTCCTCTGATAATTGTAAGTAGTTTTGTATATTACCTCTAAGTAAGTTTTTTATTTGTAAACTTCATTTTTTTACTAATATCACTTGTTTTCGGGTTTCCAAATATTCTTGATTTTAGGTCTATTCTGTATCAAAATTTGTTTTTTATAAGAAAGATAAAAATTGACGTTTCTTTTAAAAAAACTAATTTTGAAACAGAAGAGATCTAAAATTAAGAATATTTAGAAACAAACATATCAAAAGGTCTAAGAAATAAGAAATCACTTATTTTTATATATATATATATATATATATATATATATATATATATATATATATATATATAACTAAATATTTATTGTTATATTCTGTATGAGAATGATTACAAATCCTGCTTTACAATATAAAGTACTTTTCGAATGTTTTAAAATTATGGTTACTTTAGTTTCAACCCAATTTTCAACAAGCTCTTTGAGTCCTTGTTAAAACCATTCTTTGGGCTTAGATGCAAAAAATTGTCATGCTGCATTATCAAAATTTCTTTTGGGTCTAAATTTTTTCCCTCATGGATCTGAATAAATAGTAATCTAACAGTGCAAGGTCCGGATTAAATGTTGGATGTGGTATGATTCCAGTACCATCAAGCTCTTCCTTATTCCTTGATGTTTCGCAGTTATTAGAACATCCTCTTTCGATTAACTAAACCTTCATAATTTCACCCAATACAGAACAAGATTTTCGGCTCAAATCGACCTCTCTCTGCGACGGGCTCTGGTAGTTGTCCTTTGTCTTACGACTAATTTACCATGTTAGGATTCAGATGAATCTATTTTTCATCTTAGATCAAGGAACTACTCGACGTTTCTCTCGATTAATTCACCAACTTTTACAGATCTTACCTAATGATTTCAAACGTCGATATTTGGTATCTTGAAAAGAACCAAGGGAGTTCCATATTCACTGAATGGTGGTACTACTGCTTCTCTTGTAATCTCAAAATCCCTGGTAGGTGAAGGATCTCTAATATTAAAATGATTAAACCGTTTGCTAATAACTGTGTGTTCCTCTTCAACTTCTTGCTACCAAGTCTGACATTTGTTTCCGATGTATGATTGTACTCTTTATACAATGAGAGATTAGTCTAAAAAGTTACGACCTGTTTAAATTGAGGTATAAAACTTTTCACATATGGGAACCGGTATTACTTATAAAACGCCATCAGTAATATAAAATTTATTTGATTTAGTTTATTTCCTATTTTTGTATGGTCACTGAACCTTCAACAAGCTATTTGGATCGATTTTATATATGTGCTTCAACATTGCACGGATTCTTTACTATACGAAGGTAGGTGTTGAAAACAAAAAAAAATAATAAAAACGAACAGAAATTTTCCAATGAAAGAAGCAACTTGGAACATGATAAGAAATTTGGAAGATAGGCAAGTCAATCCAAATTGTGAATGGCCTCAATCAGGTATCGGAATGACCAAGAAAACAAGTAGATTCTCTAAGGATCACTATAAAATTAAGACACTAGCATGGGATATAGATAAAGCGTAACTAGTATGATGGAAAACTTTTTCTTTGTACATGAACGTGTTGGAACAAACCTATTGTCGTCTGTATCTATTGCAAACCACCTAATTTATAAATAGTTAGCCCAAGGTTGATCATTCTTAAAATTAAAGTTAAAAGCTCTAGATGGATCTCTTAGCTTATGTAGATTTCAAGTTGGAGAATTTGACATGCATTGTTGGTATATATTGAACTGTTTCTCTTGATGATTCATCACCGTTGGGTTTTAATTATGTATAGATTGTATAGTGTTAGTTATTGATTTTTTAAAACGACTTCCAATAAATGTTGTGTATAACAAAATAACATTTTAATTAGGAATATTATTATGCAATATTCCATTTAAATGAGCTTAACGAAACCTGCAAAAGCCTTCATAGAGATGGTAGTGAATCTAAGAGTCAATGAAGATAATAAAATTCATGATAATGACAACACCACAAAGGAAAAGAGCAATGAGACGTATGTCATTACAACTGAACGAAGAAAAGGCAATGAGCTTAGAGGAAGCTCAAAGTTATGTATATCTTGGTGTGGTTATCAAGGACGACGGTTACGAGGGAAAAAATCTGGGAAAGAAAATACTTAGAAGGATACTAGGCGGTGAAAAGGGGGGAGATTTATGGCCAAGGAGAACAAATAATGAAATAAGGAATCTATTTAGAGAAGCCGAACTAAGCAAAATAATAAAATCCAAAAGAATAGAGTGGCTGGGTCACATACAGAGAATGCCAGATTTTAGAGCAACAAAATGATGGACATAGAGGAGCAAGGAGAAAAAAAGGAAGACCAAAGAGAAGATGGCACGCAGAGGTGATTGAAGACAGAAATAAATTCAGGAGAAAATGAGAGCAAAAAATAGGAATGAAAGGGAATCACTTCCAAGCTATAACAAGCTATATTCTCCTAACAAAATTACAACCAAGGCATTCCCAAATTTATTTTTGTCTCATAAAAGTTCTCAAAATTCTATTTTCTGTCATAATGCATCTTGAATATATACCAGTTTGAGAAATTTTATAAACCAAAATATGAATTTGAAAGTTTAATAGTTCTGTTGTAGCAATATGAACTACCTTCAAATAATGTGCCAGTATTTTATGAAGGGTGATTTATAAGTAGACTAGCTGACCCGGCCATCGTTGTTACTAGATTGGTAATTCGAGAAATAAATGGTCGAAGAACTAGTTGGCATTGTTGTTAAATTCCTCTACGTCTGTTTGCTATAAATCTACGCGTTTCTCTTTGTTCTAATTGTCTCTGTTGATTTCGTTTATCGCTTGCCTCTTGTACATGTAGTCTGTAAATAAATCAAATTAAAATACTTATTTGTGAGAAACAGTGATTCAATATTGTATTCGTTTGTTTATTATTTGACTTACCTTTCATAATAATAGAACACGTATATTTATTAAACACGTACACGTTTCTGTGTTGATTCAAATTTGCAAAAAATGTTAAGTACAATAAGTACAGGTACGATAATGGCCGTTGTTAGCGGGAGCTCACAACACGTGTTTATTTATATGGAGAGTGAAAACTTTTTCAGTTATTAATAAATAATTATTGCACTGGAACTTAATGATAAATTTACGATTAGAGTAAAATTAACATGTGACTTGCACAGAAAAATCAAAATGGTACGTATAACAGTCACTGCTACGATCGATACAATCATCAAATAAATTATCAATATCATTTGGTATTTCTCGTGCAATCATTAAATACGACAGTAAATCTCAAACATTATAAGTTTTACAACTTTTTGAATCGTTATATCTCAGAAACGGTGGCTCGTAGAAAAAAGAGTATTGATTTATTTCGAAGATTATTTTATAATCTACAATTTTTGTCTAAGATATTTATATGATAAAAGTTACCGTTTTGCTAATAATCGTGAAAAACTCATTTTTTGACCTTTGACCTTGAATAAAATTTTTCCATACATGGAAATGATGAGGAACACTCAAATTTTATTTACAATTGTATTTTAGACAATTTTACTGATTGATGGGAATTTATGTAGCTTCACTCTTATTTTTTTTCTAATTTGACCGGACTATTCTATAAAACGTACGGATTCGATTTGTCGACGATCTGAAGTTATCTAGGCGTCAAACTGACCTTCCTGCTTTTACTATGACAGATGTGTAAACCTCAACAGCCACAGCGGCGGTTTTCTACTTCTTTGTTTTGTTATTTTAATAATAATCCCAGAAAATGAAGTGCGTGGCACGTTATAATAACAATTTGACACCGCAAACGGAAGGCCCTCGTGATTACTGTGATTAACTAGAATGAATGATCACTTCCTATACATATTTCGGTATTTTCCTTTCCTCGCCTTGTTAGATACCACACCGCTATACGAATTTCTTTACGTGCCAGAAGGAATAATTTGATTCATCTCCGGGTACAATAATTATACTGGTTTGCAAACATTGATTTCTTTCATGTACCCCTAAACAAATAATTATAAATGTTCGTGTCTTAAACCAAAAAAATTTAGCAAAAGCATTCTGTTTGAGATGTAGGATTCTAAATATCATATAATTTAGGAGGATTGCTACTTAAGTTTCGAGATATTTATAATTGATTATGACGTCATTGTTTTTCAAATTAAATACCCAACTAATACACTTTTGCATGCGTTTGAAGCAAACAGACTGTCTTGAGATGATGCTTCATCACCAAAAGTCGAAGCGAGTTGATCGGAAAACTGCTGTTGGTTTAACCAATTTCTAAAGTCATCGCAAGAAAATGTTCGCGATTCGACTGCTGTTAGTTTCATCCATTTCCAAAGTCATAGAAAATCATTGCAAGAAAATGTTCGCGATTTGATCCCATTTTTGACCAAAAATGTCAATATTCATGACGGCAATGACAAATTTGAGGTATTCGTATCAATGTTGTCATATCTCAAAACGTGGCTGTCCAAAAGCCGGAACTAATGAGATGGGTTCACATTATACTGTTAGATTTTCCTGTTATATAAGAGATGAGTCTACTGAATACACTGTTCATACCACCACTACACCAGCACTCACAATTACACTGTCTGATATGAGCGTTTCGATAACCAACTTATCGTCTTCAGATACAGTTTACCTTCAGTCTCTGAAGACGATAATTGGATTATCGAAACGCGCGTCGAAGAGTGTAATTGTGAGTGTAGGGCCAATGGTAATGGGAATAGTGTATTCAGTATGAATATAACGAATGGTTCCTGAAGTTCCAACTTAGAGATAAGTTTTTAAGAGAAAATTCCGCTCGGTTAAGGATCATAATGACCTCTGCCACATCCGTGGTACGATGTATTGATTGGCTTAGCTACAGTTTTTTTTGTAGGTGCGTAGGACTGAAATTGAAGGGCTTTTTTGGATTCAAGGTTTTTTACTAGATATGAGCTAAATTTCAATGTCAATAATGTCACTTTTTTCTTTAATCAAGTCATTTTTAACTGCCCTACATGGTGACATCAGTTTATGTTCGTCAATTGATACTCAACGTCCAATATTTTGTTTTAAATTTCATTAAAATGTTTAGAGGAATATATAAAGTTCTGATCGTCGCGAAAAGTGGACATGCCGTGATCGACACTGTCTTTTTTCATTTGTTAATGCTTGGAAATAATTTCAAAAACTTTGGGAAAGAAAAAATGTGAAAATCATGTTATGGTTAACATATTGAACAATTTTCAACAGATAGGACTAAATACGTCATTGAATATTCACTTTCTACAATAACATTTTTTTCCTTACAGCTTAGAAAATATGAGTGATGAATAAGAGGAATGTTTCCATCAAGATGTAAATATTTTTTGAAAGATTTTGGGAGAAAAATATGTTGACTATTGGCCTATAATAATAGCGTTTAACCAAAAAAGGTCAAAAAAATTTTATAAGTAATAAAGTAAAAACAGACACAACAGAATATTTTTATTATTTTTCCTGCTCGACTAAAATTATTTATAATAATAACAATTACTAACTAAACTAGAATTAAATAACTCAATTCACCAACTTGCTTTCTAAAAACAATTCATTTAGCAAACTGAGAATTTAATAATAATTTAAAGTTACAATTGGTTACACTAATCCGACTAGAAGAATATCAAATTAAATGAATAACGTTTTAGTTCACAAGCTTCTTTAAATATTCGTTCTTATCTTTTAAATAATGATATATTTATGGTTAATTATAGTCACATTAATAATAATTAAATAATAAGTAATTGAAGATGATACCTTAATGGGGTTAAAGTTGAAAGAAATATGAAATACAGTCAATTTATAGTGATGATAAACTTAATTAATAAGGTTAGGTTAGGTTAGGTTCTCTTCTAGAGTAGCAAATCTTGCTTGTAGATGAAGATGTTTTCTACTTCTGGGCATATTTCTGTTACTGACCATTGCGTATTTTCATTAAATAATACATAAGGATGAGGTAATATAATAGTTTGGTTCAGGATGGGTATAGGGATATTTTTTACAATTTAAAGGGGATTGGATTTATAATTGGTAGTATATATATCGAAAACAATACAATACTTTTTTTATTGTTACTTGTGTACTGAAAAGACTAATAATTTATTGGTTTCTGAAATTTAATTATTCTATCTTTGCCATATGTTATTTGAAGAGAAAATATTAAATCGTTTAATTGGTTTGAGTTTAGAATGGAATTATGCAGAGTATTTTCTTTAGCAAAAGATATTGCGTTATCTATATTATTGATTAAATATTGAATTTTATACAGCTGGTTTATAATGTTGTCCAAAATTAAAGATAAGTAAAATGCATGAGAAACATTGAACATATGTTGATCTATGATATAATATAATAAATATAATCTGATGATTATATTTTGATTATCCGTTAGTTTTTGTAATTGAGATTTATTGGCTTTGATTACTTATGTCAATATCGAATGTTCTTTTGCATATTCATTTTGTATTGTTTCTTCTTTGTTTTTAATTATTTGGAAGTATATATTAAAACGTTCTTCGTCATCTGCGTCTAATATGCCAAAGAGCCATTTATTTACTTTTCTTACTAATAATCCTCTTTTGGATTTGTGCTTAATTTTATGGTAAAGAAGAGTATTTTTCTGTATTGAATTTAAGAGATCGAGGGCATTGTTAAATTTTCTACTACATCAGAAAGTCAACACTGACAAATCCACACAAATCACGTTCACCACAAAACGAGGTGCCTGTCCACAAGTGACCATTAACGATATGCCGATTCCAGTGAAAACAAAAGTCAAATAACTCGGACTACACTTGACCAAAATTTAACTTGGAAGAAACACATACAACTTAAAAAACACAACTTGAGCTAAAAATTCAAAATATGAACTGGGTAGACGATCGCAGTTAACAATGAAAAATAAGATACTTATATACAAAATTATCCTAAAACCAATATGGACATATGGCATAGAGCTGTGGGATTGCAATAAAAACATCGAACACCAAGATACTGCAAACTTTTCAATCTAAAATGCTTCGCATAATAGCTAATGCTCCATGGTTTGTAAGCAACCAAACATTACACACAGACCTCGGTATTCCAATGAAGTTATTCAGACATCAGCGACAAGAAACAAAAACCGCAACTAAAACCACGAAAAAAACAATAATTTCCAAGCTTTATACTGATTCAATGGAACAGATAAGATTGAAAAGACGCTGGCCAGAAGACCTCATAGAGTGATCTGCGGAGACCCATCAGTGGATGGTGCATGCCTCAAGTCTTATAACAAGAAACCATATCATTTTTACTTATTACTTTGTATTTTTTTGAGTAGATTGTAAATATGTGTTCAAACTGCTCGAGACTTAATTTTATATTGCTAATATTAATATGGTATGAAAATGCAAAATCTTAAGAGGAGTCAGACAAGGTTGCGTACTCTCACCACTTCTGTTTAATTTGTATTCCGATAAGATCTTTAAGCAAGCTAGATACAACTTATCATTTGAAGTAAAAATTAACGGTAAACTTATAAATACAACGCAGACGATACAGTTGTCTGAATGACGACTTGAATGGACTGCAATGTCTTTCAAACGCCATTAACATAGTGGAAAGAGAGATGGGTCTAAACATTGACTGTTCTAAAACAAAATATTTGGTATTAAGTCGCTTGCTGGCACACAGGTGAATGGACAAAACGATTCAAAGAGTGTCCAGTTTCAAATATCTTGGTTGCTACATTACTGAACAAATGGATCCCGATAAGGAAAGAAAATCTAGAATTGATGTAGCTTCTACAACATTTTTTAAAATGAGATCACTCATCTCTAATGATAATTTGAAATTTCAACATTAAAATGTTACACATGGTCAGTTCTTATATATGGTGTCGAAGCATGGACCATTAATCGCTTAGAGGCTTTTGAAATGTGGCTCAAAATACCGTGGACAGCTATGCAAATTAACGATGCAGTCCTTAACAGAGCAAATGCATTTCGTGAGTTGATGGATAACATTCAATGCAGGAAAATAGCTTATTTGAGACACATAATGCGTGGTAGCCGGTTTAATATCCTCCAGCTGATTATGATGGCTGAAGTCGTAGAGGAATTGGAAGGATCAAGCCTCTTGATTGAAGAATATTAAAGAATGGACTGAGATAAGAGAATCAGGACAGTTATTTAGATTAGCTCAAGATAGAGATGATCGCCAACGTCAAGGGGACTTGATACGACACAATAAGAAAAAGAGGATGAAAATGTATTTGGAGCATTAGTTACGTACATGGGACTTAGGGAGACGGGAAGAACTGAGTTTTGAAGTTCCTTGATTTGGATTGCAGTCGCTAATTGAAGCGTTAAGACTAGAAGAAAGATTGTTGTCATCTGTCATCGTTTTATTCGATGGGAGTAGGGATTTTCTCATACTTGTTTAATATTGGAATATTATTTCGTTGTAAGGAGTGAAAGTCACGATCTAGTTTGATACTTTTCAACTATTGGGGGATTTTTTCGTAGATACATCGTCAAATATCTATCAGCCCGTACCTAATTAGGTATTAAGTAGTGTGCGAATGTGAGCAAAGTGAGCCTCTTCTAGAGTTCTTACAACTAACAAACAAAGCTTTGCGGCACTTTTCGCATAATGCTAAATCACTTGTTTGGTAGCCGTGTGTGAAAACACCATTATCGGTCTATCAAGTGTGCTATAGAAACTACCTGTCCGGTTCTTTAATAACAAAGGCTTATGTTCATCGGGGTGGCCGATATACAGAGATGGATTAAGAAATATTTGTACTCGCTTAAAAAATCCATCAGTAGGGAATCGACATATATAAACTTGCTGTACAGATTAGATCAGTTTCTTTTAAATATTTTGAAGCTATATTTGAGTCAATGTTTTTTAGAATAATTACAGAAGCTACGCTTTTTATAAGTGTAGCATAATTTTCAGCATTGATGGTTGATCAGATTTAACCTAACCTAACCTAAACTAATCAACGAACTCTACTTATTGGGCCAGTAGAATCGGATGCAGGTTTTTTTGTGTAGTTACTACCTAACCTAACATAACCTAACCAACGAACCCCACTTATTGAGGCAGTAAAATCGAGTGCAGGTTTTTTTTGAGTACTTAGTACCTAACCTAACCTAACCTTTTTTTTCCGGGGTGTAAAATACATTTACGTACACCTGGGATAGAATACCAGGTAGTGTGGGACTCGACTCCCCCCGTTGTTCTGGAAGAGTAATACTCACTAAACTTCACGCCGTGTCTCAAAGCAGTAGTTGGAACCATCCTCGCGGATTTCTCCTTCAGTGACTGCCGGTCTCGTATACTTATTTGTGTATAAGTAATTAGTCTACATTTACATTTGTTGTCTTGTTCTTTCCTCTCTTTCTTTGGTAGACATTATTTCATTTAACCTAACCTAACCCAATCTAACCTAACCTAACCTCACCTAACCTAACCTAACGTAACCTAACCACTATTTTTTATGCGATATCGATATCTGCGCGAATTTTTTCCGCAAAAATCAAAAGCACGTCGTGCGCGTGTGCTTCTATATTATATATCTCTGTGTATTGGTTGTGTATTCATATTTTGAAAAACAATAACGTCGTACTCAATTATAAATATTTGTTTTTATTTGTCTCTCGAAACTCAAGTAGCAACCCTCGTAGAAATATAGTCGTCTAGAAGAAGTTATTCCAATAAAAAATGAGAGACGTATATGAAATCAGAAATAAATATTTATTTGTCACAAAAAAATGTACGTGCTTAAAACAAAGATTATATGTTGTTTATTAGGGTATACAAGCCTGAATGGGTGTCATCAAAAGAATGCGTGCATCGAGCGCACGTGAATCGAGCGCATAGTGGTTCAAACGCACACTTTATATAGGAGGGCGCATCAAAGGCACGTGAGGCGATCGCACGGTGGTTCGAGCGCACATTCATAGAAAAAATATTTTTTTCTATTAATTTTTAATCAACATTTGCTGGAAAATTTTAGATGTTGCTGATGGTTTTTCGTTTTGAATTAATGATAATAATTATTCAAAATTTGGTATGTTTGTTCATCTTTAGGACTCACTTCGGCGGATCAAATTTTCTTGTGCGCTCGTCGAACGATCTTTCGGATTCGCTAGATGCACGGAATGTTTTCTAAATGTATATGCGCGCTTGATGTACCAGTTTTTTGAACATAGCTAAGTGAATAACTGTACCATATAAAGTGTAACAAGTACAAATACCATAAACAGTACTACTTATAATATAACGGGTAAAACAAATATTACTATTAATTTTAAATACTATGTTGACAAACATTAATAGGTAGTCCGGATTGTTAAAGTATAGTGTGATAATCGGGTGCAGTGGCTACCACTCATCTTCATTATTAATATCCATATTATTTCACACATACCTTCATAAAATGAAGGAGATTCAGGCTCTACTCATTTTGTATATCAAATCTTTATTGTTGAAAATGGGGTATTATCTTAATATATTGTCCCTTTCAGCATAATATAGTTTTTGCGGTAGTTTTTCAGTACACGATAAGTCAAGTGTATTAAACGTGTTAACGGACGCCAGAATGGTCTTTCTAACATTATTCTTAGCCTCTTTGTCTGCCCTTACCGACATACGGATCATCTTACTTATGTAATTTTATAGGCGCCCTTCTTTTCAAAACTATAGAAACATCTTTCGAGGTATTTTTCACTGGCGGTGGTTTAACAAATTATAAAGAGACATTTTTTTAAATGTGATTGTTTCATCATCGATAATCAGATTAAAAAAATGCAGTTTGTTTCTAATACGCTCTGTTATATCTTACAATAAAATAACCATACTTCAGGCTTCAGTCCACTTTTCAAGTGCTTAGTTCTTCAAGTCATACTACCATGAATCTTAATAACATTCCACTAGAATTTTTTTATATTTGCTAAATAAGAGAACTGTATAGGAAAATATATTTTTTAGAAAATTTTTGATCCGATCCGAATACATTTAGTGTATATATCCAATTATAATACTCAATCTTTTCATTAGAATTTTCTCAAATAGCTGTCATCTCATTGGTAATACTGATGGCCTCTATGAAGACATTTACGTGGGCTTCCACCGGTTGGGAGATCATTATGACTTCTACTACTTTCTTTGATGTAGTATTTTCCTTAAGATTTAGTTAAAACCAAGAATATTCTTTGGATTGTCTCCTTAATCATTATATCTTTTAGAATATTACATTTTTTCCATTGATCGAAGCAGTGCTGGAAATCTTTTTTGGTGACGGCCTTCAGTAGCTCTGCCACATTTTTTGCTTTACCGCTTCCATCGACTCAAATCGGATCCTTTTCAAAGCAGATGTTATCTTCGGAAACAAAAAAAGTCGCACGGTGCCCAATCTGGTGAGTACGGCGAGTGTTCGAGCATTGGTGTGCGCTTACTGGCCAAATACTGCTTCACAGATAGCGCGTTCTCGCAGTCTTAACAAAACTAACAAATAGTAAGTCTGGTTGACAGTCTGATTCTGTGGAACCCATTAAGTTATCACGATACCGTTAATGTCGAAAAAAAAAACGATCAACAATTCGTTCTTTCAAACCGCTACTGCACAAATACTATAATAGTAACGGAAGCGTGTTTTGGGACGTGCATAGACAAGATATCTAGATACCTTCCCTCTAGACGCGCAGCCACGTTATTTAATAGCCAGACCTCGAATAGGTTATATCCAAGCTGGTATAATCTGTTCAATTTGTGTTTCTTTCTCGAAGGCAGTAAAAGCATTTGCTAAATGTTCTGTGGAACCATTTGCTTTCCGTTTATTGTTTGTTTCCATCCCATTTACCATCTTGGATTTTGTTTGGAGGATTCTAGGCGATTGTTTTTTTTAATCTATTCTTCGTATTCGATAGTAAGTATTTCTTTGATTCGTCATTTGTTTATTCATTTAAATCTCATTTATAGTCTTATTCTTGATATTCTTTTTTGTTGGATAGCATTATTAAGTCTGGTTTTGTCTTTTGGAGCTCTAATTTGATGCTATCTGTGTCTTAGTTTGCATTTTTCACGTATTAGTTCTCTTTTTTTGTTTCTTATGTATCTTGTTGAATGCCGTTGGTAAGGGAATTCCCTTCACAGGTGGCTAGTAAATAAAACTTTGATGATGGTGTCTTAAAGCTGTTGCCATAACTTGCTGGAATTTTAATAATGATTATATTGAGAAGTAAAAAGTTTCTTTACTCAATAATAATGGAAAATGAAAATATTTTTTTGTTTCAGACGAATGTTTCCATCTATAGACATAAAAGTTGATGGTTTATGTCCGGATACCAAGTACCACATTCTTCTTGAAATGGAAGGAGTGTCTGGAACTCGATTCAAGTATTCGACATCAGGAGGTTGGTTTCCAACTGGATCTGAAGAAGCCCACGGCCAACAGCGCTTCTATTCGCACCCTGATTCTCCAGCGAAAGGATCTTATTGGATGTCTCAAACTATTAAGTTTAGCAGACTCAAACTTACTAATTCAGTATCACCCCCAGCCGGACAAATTCTATTAGCTTCAATGCACAAGTACCAACCAAAAATATGGATAATTAGAGAAAATGAATTGACCGATGTTATTTGGTCAAGAAAATCAACTGTTGTTTTCCCGGAGACGCAATTTATTGCAGTAACTGCTTACCAGAACGAAAACATTACCAAACTAAAAATTGATTACAATCCTTTCGCTAAAGGTTTCAGAGAAACTGGGCAGGCGAAATGTAAAAGAAGAAAAAGTAGCGAAAAAAAGGATTCGATAGAAAACGAACTCATTGTAGTAGATGATTCACCTTCCGAAAATGAGAGATTATCACCAGCGTCTTCGCATTCTCTATCTTCAAATAATTCGCAGCAATTTGAAAATAATTCCGTAACAAGAAATAGTGACAACTCGAATTATTTCCTTCCAACTTCCACGCATTCTCCAACGGATCTAACAAGTAGCTTTGGACCAGTCTTTCCAAGTTATCGTTCAAGATTTACCGATTTCTATTATGGTAGTTCACCTTATTACATGGGATGGAATCCTAATTTAAATCAAACCAATATACCCAGTACCATCGATCTCAGCTTACATAATAATTATTTTCCATCGCAAGAATTACCAAAACCAGTGAAACTGACTGATTTTTCAATAAGAGCGATTATTGGATGCGAATGAGATGTACTACATTTGATTACCTGATGTATATATTGTGATAATAATATTTGACAATGTCTAAGTGGAAGGTTTACATAGATTACAATTTGAAATAAAAGTATTGTTGACAATACTTTTTGTAAGACATAAACGAGTGATTCATTTACAAATGAAACTGACGATCTTAATCCACTCGATTTTCAAATCTTCTCCAGAAATAATTTTGAGGTCTCAAATCCTTCTCAAACTAAAAGAATTCACTTCAAATGGATGTATGAGAATTGACTTTCGATTTGTTAAGGTCTATACATTATTGCATACGCTCAAACCAATTCTGGAAACATTTTTTCACTATCAAACTGATGTCTTGAATAGCTTCTTGAGATAATGAGAGGTCACGTCTGTAAGATTTTTAAAATCATAAAAACTTATCCATCACGGTTTTTTTTATTCTTTTAAACATTTACTAAAAACAACCTAATCACCAACATACACACAATCAAATTCTCTGGAGCGTTTCGATAACCAAGTTATCGTCTTCAGAGACTGCAATAATACTAATATCTATTTACATGACCTACTTGTTTTATACTGAAGGCCGTTTGTCCATATTCCTTTAAAACCCACTCTATAGTTTAGTAGAAGGTTGATTGATGAGAAAATTTAGTATAAAACAAGTAAGTTATGTAAATAGGTATTAGTTTCATTTCAGTCTCTGAAGAAGATAACTTGGTTATCGAAACGCGCGTCAGACAGAGTAATTGTGAGTGTTAGTGTAGTGGTAAAAATAAATAGTGTGTTCAGTATGAATTTTAACGGTTCGAGAAATTTTAACTTAATTACTTTATTGTAATCTGTGTAAATTCGTAAACTAACACTTCTGATTTATTAATTCTGCTGTAAACTCAAGAAAGCAGACTAATAATGTCTTTAATATATTCAAAGTTACCATATTTTGTAAATCGTTAATGTATTATATAAATCAATTCTTTATACTTTTATAATTATATAATTTTTGGGAGGTTAATAAAAAATTAAGAAACAATTTAGTTTTTTTAGCGAATTTTCGTTACCCGATATTTTTTTGTGTATTATTAAAGTTGTACGAGAGAGCTCGAGACATACATAATCTCACTTTCCGATCCCGGCAGTCAACTAACAAACACAGTTTCTTAAGAGACTCCATTCACTATCGACCGGCTTGTGCAGCTGGAATACCAGGCTAAGGTAACTTTTCCTAAGCTCTACGACTTGTCAATGTTTGCATGTCAGCCCGAGACATACATAACCTCACTTTCCGATCCCGGCAGTTAACTAACAAACACAGTTTCTTAAGAGACTCCATTCACTATCGACCGACTTGTGGAGCTGGAAGACCAGCTTAAGGTAATTTTTATAGGCTCTAAGACTTGTCAGACGTCTACATGGCTTTTTCATACTTTCCTCAATCTTATAAATCGGCCAACATGTTGTCATTCGCAAACCCGACAAAGTCTTAATCTACATCAACGTCTTTACTCACTATGAATCCGATCCTGGCACGAGAACAAACTATTTTCTAAATAAACTGCATATGATTGGTTTTGATATGATTTGTACCATACGAAAATGAATTTTAAATAATTTGTACTCCTCTAGGAATAGGATGTCGTATGCTCCTAGCAGGAAAAAATTAGATACAGCGCATGTGCGGTGGAAAATCTTGTTTCTAGCAAGAAAATATTCGATTTTTACGGAAAAAATCAAACCAATGGCTTCTTATTAATTTTGTACCATTCGAAAACTATAAATTTTTTATTTATACCTCTATCGAAACCGGAAAATTTCCGTTTTCTCTATCAGCTCTATTGAATCTGACAGCAGTAGAGAGAAGGTTGAGCATGTCCAGATCAGAGTCCAGATTGGAGGACCTAGAAAACGAAAGGCCTTTTGGTAATTTTTCGTGAAAATAATTCTATTTAATTAAGTAGATACGTAAAAGTTCCAGCGCGAATATGAAGAAATACGAATGTTTGAACGAGATTATAATAAGTGTAAAAAAAGCTTTCAATATTGCTACCCTTAGAGGATGGTCTTTAGAGGGGTTGCATGAATCTGATTGAACATAATCGTGTTTGAAAATATCAACAGATCTACGAATAATTAATTTAAACTTCATTTAATCTGAAACATACATAAAATTTGAGATTTTAAATTTTTTTTTCAATAAGAGTTAGTTTACACCCCTCACAATATGTAAAGCCCGGTTCGTCATAGAAAGATTCGTAGAAAAGGGGAAGTAGAGCTTGAATTCAAATTTTCTTTGAAATTGAGATTATAATAAGTGTCTTTAAAAAAGTTTTCAATCTTACAACCCTCAGAGGATCTTTGGAGGGGATGCATGAATTTGATTGATTATAAACGTGTTTGAGATGTCAACAGATTCACGAATGATACATTTAAACTTAAACGTAAACATACATAAAATTTGAGATTATCAGTGTTTTTCCAATAAGGGATAGTTTACACCCCCCAAAATATAAAAATCCCGATTCGGTATAAGAATCATGAATATTGAGATCATAATAAGTGTCTTTAAAAAAGCTTTCGATATTACAATATTACTACCCTCAGAGGATTATCTTTGGAGGGGTTGCATAAATCTGATTGATCATAAACGTGTTTAAGAATGTCAACAGATTTAAGAATAAAACATTTAAACTTCATTTTAACCGAAACATACATAAAATTTGAGATTTTCGATTTTTTTTTTAATGAAGGGTAGTTTACACCCCCCAAAATATAAAAAACACGATTCGGCATAAGAAAGATTTCGTAGAAGATGGTAAGTAGAGCTTGAATTCAAATTTTCATGAAAATATAGATTATAATTGTGTCTTTAAAATAAGCTTTCAATATTACTACCCTTAGAGAATGATCTTTGCAGAGGTTGCATTCCGATTAATCATAAACTTGTCTGAAAATATAAACAGATCTACGAATAATTAATTTAAACTGTATTTCACTCAAATACATGCTAAAATCGAATATTTTTAAATTATTTTCAAAAGGAATCATTTGAAACTGGGTAGATTTTAAATAAGGGGGTAGGTACAGCATAAAGCAAAATTTTCAAAAAAATCGCCATTGATTATCAATATTCTACAGTTTTAACCTTTTTTCACTGCTGGTTTCTGAACTAATCGTTATAATTTTAGTTTTAACTCGTAGCGTATTGAAAATTATGTTTCTAAGATGATTGGCATCCCTTTTCTACGAAGGATACAAATCACAATGATTCTCAAACAATTGTAATATTTTTTAGAAAAAAAACTCCTAATTTAAAGGCAGTCTATTGATAAATAATTTTCTTGGATTATTGTACTGTTTTGATATTTGTAGGAAATTATAGTTTTCATAATCTAATTGGTTTTTATTTGGTCAAAATAACTCGAATTTTAGAAAATTGCCTCAGTGGTGGTCTCAAAAAGTGGCGTAACATAAGTCTAGACGGTGTTGACTTTGTCGGTATCGACAAATTTGCCATTTTCCTTGTTGTGAAACGCGATAAGAGGACAAAATCGTCCGCCAGGCGCCGGCGCCAAGATTTCACTCAACTTTTTCGCTCTTTAAGGGCTTGTTAGTTGAGGTACATTTGGTTAATTGCTTGTTTTGGACCTTTTTGACAACTCGGCGAAATATTTGAGATTCTAATGGCGACATAGGTACAATCCGTCAAGCTAATACCAGTGACGGGTAACACAGACTTTACAGAATAAAAATTTATATTAGCACATTGTAAAAGTTATCCAAAAAAAAAACAGTTACATTTTCTGAATTATGTTCATTGTTTAAGAAAATATTTTCGAATATTCAGTAGGTGTGTGTTAAATTTGAAAAATTAAAGACGACGTTCAGAAACTGTGATCTGAACCTCGAATATCTTTATCGTTGAAACAAAATCATTTTCAATGATGAAGGAGATGTGACGAACGTCTTTTAGGCCCCCTCTTTTATTGGACGATGCTATACATTGCTTTATCAAATTTATTCATTGCGTACGGCTCAGTATTACATTCAATCTCCGTCATTAGCAATTAGATCGGAATAGAAAACTCAAGTGATTCCGCCAGGTTTAAAATCATTCCTCAAGGTCTCCGGATTTATCCCTAATTGAATATATAAGGGAAATAATAGTTAAAAGATTCGCAATCAGCTGATAAGTGATCTATCTGAACCCGGAACTACGGACTATCTTTATGGTTGAAACAAAAACATCTCCAATAATGAAGGAAACCTCATGTGATTTAACCAAGCCTAAAATCATCCCTCAAGGTCTCCGGATTTATGCCTAATTGAATATATATAGTTAGATCTAATCCTAATACGAGCTTTTTTCATGAATATCAACAGAATAAATATTTTTTTGTATATTCTGATATAACTGAATATACATTTTTTAAAATAATGACCCAAGTTGGAAAGACCAGCGGATGTTATAGAGAGAGACCTACGCCCCTTATTAGTGCTCATCCGATGGCTGAAATGATGATGATAAGGTAAAAATTAGACGAGTGGGGGCGGTATTTTTAGTGCGTAAACAATGGTTTATTTGAAAACAAATTAGCAGTTTCCCAAATATTGTGTTAAGTATGGTCAATTTTTTAAAAAAAGTAAATAAACTTCAACATTTTTCGTACAAAATTATTTTAATGTTTTGTTAACATGTTAAATGGTGAAGATTTCAAAAACTAAAATGTAGTCGATGATTTTAAATATTATAAATACATGATAGCTCTGGTCCGATGATCACCACTGGAGATAATATATACAGCGTAGGTCCTACGGCTTCCTTTGACGCATCCTTCATTTTGAATACTTTAGTGTCTATCCACTCGTTTTCCTGAATAGCTTTGTCTTTCAAGGTCTGTTCAATTCCTCCCAGGTCTTTAAGGGTCTTCCTCGTCTTCTTCTATTCTGCAGTAGACACATCGATGCTTTCTTCGGCAACAAGTTCTACTCTATCCTCATCACATGTCCGCACCAGAGCAGCTGCTAAGTCTATATTCTTTCTGAAGTCATGTATACCCGACCTATTTTTCGTCGTATATGCTCTGATCTGGATATCCTGCACCATCTTCTTAAGTAGTCCACTTCTACAGCCTCTATAATTTTCTCCTGTCTATGACTTTTCTGGAGACTGTTAAAAATGAGGTGACACTACGCTTTTTGACTCCGCTAGACCTACTTTCATTGGGTGCTTCCTTAGACAGTATAACAGAAAGTGTTCTAGAAGGTTCTCGCCTATAACATTTTCTACTCGGGCTTGTCAAAGTAAAGCATTTTATAGCTAGATTATCTAGAACCCATCAGAACCTGCTCTCGTTATTTACTTCTAGAACTAATCTCATTCGGTGTTTGCTTAAGCAGCAGGTTCAGGAAAGATTATCACAAATCGGAAGCAACTACACCTCGCGTTACTGTCCTAATTGAATCCAGTGTAGAATTGATTCTTTTTACTCCTACAAGGCTCTCGTCCAAAACATTTTCTACACCGTCTAGATGATCCGGAGTTTCATCTTCCTCTCCACATTACCTGCACTCGTTATTTATTGGTAGACCTAGTCTCGTTAGTTGCTTTCTAAGGAAACAGGATCAGGAAAGATTCTCGTCCAAAACATTTTCTAAGCTCGTTTGTATTATATTTTGTAGATGATAAAAAGTTTAATCTTCTTTCCCACAGAACCTGAACTGTCATTTATTACTAGAGCTAGTTTCATTAGGTGCTTCTTCAAGCAGCATTGTCCAGGAGCACCTACAAGTCGCCTTCCAGCTCTTAAAAGAGCATCATTTGGGTTGAATTCAAGGATATCAGGTCCAAACTGACCAAAAGCATTTTTACGCTAATAATTCTTATACCTTGCAGTATAAGATTTCTAAAGGAGTGACCTAGTCCTAAAACACTTCAGGTACATCTCATTTGTGTCATTTTCCTGGAACTTTTTCTTGTAAGTCCATTTTAGTGCAGCAGAATGTTTCGGGGTCCATAGAATGCTTTTGTCTTGTGATAAGTTTGGTAAGTGTTTAAAATTTATTAACAAAGGTAGTGAAGGAATGAACGTTCTCTATTTTTCTATTTTTGAGTCTACTTTTGCTGTGAATATAAAAATAAGCTGCAAACATCCTGAAAACTTTCCCAACCATCTACTTCCAATTCCACATAAATAAATTATCTAGTTTGTTGTAAAATACTACAAATATATCAATAAATAGATATTTCTTCTTATGAATGAAAGAACAATTCTCTACCAAAAAACTTTGTTTATGGGAGTAGGTACTATTTATTATTGACACTAAAATATTTTGTGGTTAGGTTAGGTTAGGTCTTTAAAAACTTCGAAATTTTGTAAATTGTAATTTTTGTCTAATAAATTGTAATTTTTGGCTCTCCTTACTCAAAAGTTTGCCGCCCCCTGGTCTATACTATTGATAATAATCAACATGTTCATAAAAAACTACGATGTTGTTAAGTGGATGATAGATAACATTTTTATTATGTAATTAGATAACATTATAATTTTTCGATAATTAATATTAATACAATAGTATTTCCACAGCAATGATTTTTTTTATCACAAACAACTACCAAACTAAAATTTTCATTATTTTACTTTAAACTTAATATAGCAATTTTCAATAGTTTTTCTTTTTGAACAAATTTTATACATGTATAATGTATGCAATCAACATTACAGTGTTTTGTATAAACAGTTGCCTAAATGTCAAAAGACTATGTTTATTTTTCGAAATCATAAAGAAAATGTTATTGTTTCGGAATTATCACCGACAAATTCTAATCATTTTTTGTTGATAAATATTGGAGTACAATGTATTTTCAAATAAAAATTTGTATAATACTGGCATCTTAGTCATAGCCTAAACAGAGTGACCAATATTTTTGGCAACAGAAAAGTTCCTAAGAACAGCTGTTTAAGTGAATTGTTACAATTGAAATGTGAGGAGTAATCATTTCGTCCTTCGTTTTATTTAAAAAATGTGCTTGACAAGCTATTTTAGTCCTTTTAGTGAATAAAGTTTCGTAAAAAAGTGTTATTGGAAACATTCTGTAGTGGTGCAAATTTGATTCATAGCGTCTAATTAGGTAAGTACGCCATAACCTTGTTTTTTTTCTACTGAAAACCACAATCTGATCTTTAGTTTATTTGTATTGTCTTATATTATATTATTATATTTAAATAAAACTGATATTGATTTTGTCAATTCTTAGTTAGAAATTCTTTGTTCTCTTTTATAATTTTATATATTTTTACCAATATTTGTCATACAAAATATTATATTTTTGAAATATTCCGAAGAAAATTTAGTACAAAGTATAAAATTGAAAAGTTCAAAAAATGTATTCTTTCTAATACACGACATTTCATAAAGTACCATAATAACATGGTAAATATTCATGAGATACCAGTTTTGTTATTAGCACTTGTAAGATAAATATTTTATCAAATACCTTCAATATATCTGTTATTCACACTTAACATCAGCAATATTTGAAACAAAAGATTATTCATCATTTATATTTTTGTATAAAGGCAAAATTTATATTATACATTATTGTCTTGTGTTTATTACGAGACGAGGTATATCTGGATTATAAAAAAATGTGAATGGGTACATTACTATAAAATATGTAATTTATAATTGAGTTTGCTTTTATATAAGAAGTTTGTTTGGGACTTATATAAACTTTTATCTGTATTATCTATTGTAGTATTTTGAAAATTGTGTACTTATGAATTGTATTTTTCCTCAATTATATTTAAAATAATGAATTTTCCAAATCAAGGGTCATTCCATTTCAAATCGACACGGCGTATAAACCTGACCCCCTCAGAATTTAACTAAAGTTGGTATTAAAGTTGTCTTCATAGAGATTAAGGAAAAGGCCAATTTTTTTTGCAAATAAAATAATATCCACCAAAAAAAACGTAACAGACATATTTTGCAAAATCATCAAAGCTTTTCTTCTAATTGACTTGAGATGTCATTTTTCTCAGTTAAAATGCTTTCTTTTGATGTAAAACACCACGTACTTTGGTATAAAAAGTATAAAAATTCAACATTTTGATTTTGATTCTCTTCAAAAGTGAATTTTTTCAAATTCCTAAACAATTAAAATAAAAAGGTTATACTTTTGGTAAAGCTTGGTTTATGCAGCCACAATTAAAATTAGCATTAAATTAAATTTTCTTGGTGGTAATTTTTTATAATTATAAATTACTGGTTAACCAATAAAAATTCCCTGTATGGGTCCTGGAAAAATGTGGAAAACTTCTGGCACTATCCATCGTCTAAAGGACATTGCTGACTTTTAGACTTCACTTTTTTGTATTTTGTTATATAATTTTTGAAAATAAAACACCGAGGCAAAAATCAAATTGGCGCAATGACGCGAGTCATATTCACTTAAACGAAGAGCTAGGATGTTGTAAACAAAACAATTCTACAAATACAGATTGTCCTAACGTATTCTGTGCTCATAACCTCACAAAATTAAACTAAGAGGTTAAAAGTTGACGAACTCTTAGTTTAATTTGAATTTAAATTTATTATTAATTTCTCAGCATGAACTACAAGTACCATTTTAGTGTCTTTCAACTAGTAATTTATTTGGTTAGTTAAATGGTAATTTTTAATTATGACTGCATAAACCAACCTTAAATGATTCTAAAAATTTCGAAGTGGGAGGCTGATGGATGGATCCTTCGAAATCAAGATATTTGTTAAAATAATCTCTGAAGATACAACAGAGGAAACAGTAACCAACCAAAAATGCCCTGAAAAACTACAAGTGACTAAAGTTACCATCAATTATACACACAAATGATTGCTCAGTTCTATTTAACCTGTGTTAAGAAATTTTCGAGGGCATAGACGACCGTTCAAAAGTCACTATCGGTGCTGAATTGTTGCAGTAAGGAATTGGCCCTTTGTCCCTATTTAAGCTTTTCTTATCTTTAGCAATTTCAATGCTTTCAAATGTATCCAAAAATTTTTTATTTTTTAAAAAATTTTGCATTAATTGTTGGATGCATTAGAAAGCATTGAAATTACTAAATGTGCGAAAGGCTTAAATAAGGACAAAGGGCCCTTTTCCTACAGCCCACTCTATAGATAATTGTATAAATTTGAAGGTTCCCGCCGTCGAGGTTGGAATTAATTTTCGCGGGAGAAGGTTTGTTGGTGAGAAAATTCAGTATAAAACAGGTAAGTCAAGTCTAACTCTCTGACGACGATAACTTGGTTATAGAAACGTCCGTTAGACAGTGTAATTGTGAGTGTTGGTGTAGTAGTGGTGTATCTACCTACTGTTTCTTCGCCGTCATTTTCACGCCAAGAAAACCAGACATATTGTGGAAACCACTGACAGATGTATTTTGAAAAGTTGATCCCACCTCTCCTACAGGAAGGAATTATGTAATAACATCTGAAGAAGTCGTACAGACTTCGGAAATCATCTAGTTCTGAATAACTTTTGCCTAAGAACTTATTAAGTTCATGATTTATGTAATTTAGTAAAGAAATCTGTGGTACTTTCATGAAACTTCCTTTTTAAAAATTATTATTTAACTATAAACCCAATTTCAGTATCGCTTACGAAAAGTATAAATTGTTCTAAGATAGGAATTTTTTGAAAATTTAAACAAATGCGGTTTTTAAGAAAATCAAAATTTTGAATTTAATCTTTCAAAATCATTTTTTACAAAAGTGCGTGGTGTTGTGTATCAATATATCTCTAGCTCAATTAGGAGAAAAGCTTTGATGATTACAAAATATATCTGTTACGTTTTTTTGATGGATTTTGGGAAACAAATTTTTAAACCGAGTGCGATATTTCAAAAAAAATTCGCATGTTTCTTAAATTTTTTGAGGACAACCTTCATATCAAATTCTGAGAGGTCAAGTAATTTTTTTTATTTCAGAGTGTTGATTTAATATTGAATGATCCTCAATTATAACCAGCGATGTTAATTATAAATGTAAATATGAAATTCCACGGCTTGTGTTTCAATTATTACCATTTATATAATTTCATACGTAATTAGTATGTAGTGATTTCAAATACTTTATGAATATGAAGATCTCATCTATTCACTCCAGCAATGTAGATATTGCAGTAAGTAGATCAATTAATTCTGTTTTATATTTATGGTTTGGTTATTTAATTATAAAATAATGGACCCTCTACTTCAGGGTTACAAACTCAATTTTTCAGAGGGCCATATATTAAATTATGGATTCCTAGGTGGGCTAGATTGAAAATAAAAGAAATGAACTGAATTATCATAACATTTTATTTATTAAATTATATAATTATATAATATACGGTTGTTAAAAATCATATCAAAGTTATAAAAGATGGTAGGTGATCGAGGATCCACATACTTGACTTATCTTATTTTTGATGTCGTTGTAGTTATTTTAAGAATTGATTGGGGATGTTGTTGTATTTGTTCTTAATTATTTTTATGACTGAAAACATCTGCTTACATAAATAGGTGCTACCAAACATGCAGAGAATGCTATGTGCTTTTTATATTCCGGCTAATTATCCAAACTCTTGAAATAATGTTTATAAAATGTAAGGGCGTTAATCTCATTAAATTTTTCTTTTAAAATACTGTCCGATTGAAGATCTATCAACTCCATTTGCAAATGAACTGGTGCCTGTGAAGCTTCAAAATTGAATGGATTGTTGAATGTTGGAAATTCCATTTCATTCATTTTGTGAAAGTCTTCAAAAACGATTGTTGAATTCCGTTATCAAATTTTGAAGAAGTTGAGAATATTCATCCAATTTTTTTTTGGTTCACTGTGCCAAATGATTTTAAATGAGGGAAATGGTATCGCTTCGATTACTCGACTCAACTGACTCACATAAAGTCGATGCACTCGTTTTACATGGTTAAGGAAGGTTCTAGTTTAGACTCGAAGCGCGTGGAAGATTCTATCGTTTTCGACAAAAATAATAGATTTCCGTTTACTGCTAACAGATGGCGATATTGTCTTTCTCTCTCGCTAAAAATTACTTATAAACATCCGTAGACTTGAGAATACGAGTATTTAAAACATCGAATGAAGTCTAAAAACTCTAAAAAACATGATTCTTCCTTCTGTGATACTTTGATTAAGAAACTTATACAGTAATGGCCAAGCCGAATCAGTTTTTATTGCATCTTATATACAGAGTGTTACGGGACTTGATGCGAAAAATTCGGGAGAGATTAGATGGCGTGAAAATAATGCTGTGACAAAAAACAAATTTTCTCATAGGTTATAGGCATTTAAAGTTGCGAAAACAGAACTTATACATAAATAATTCTACACGGCAGGGGCGGCTCATGCTCAATGGTTAACAATACATAACTTTTACCTTATTATTTTCGTCTTGAAACACTGCTTTAATGTGCTATCACTTGATAAGTCAATTATCATTTCCTGCTCCTGCACAAATGGGTTTCTAATCCATTCATATTTGGACATGTCAAAATCTTTAAAGTAAAACGAGAATTGCTTCCATAGACTGGTCAAATAATTATTAATAAGAACTTTACTTTCTTCTGTTTCATCAGCAAGACAGGTAATTTTGAAAGTGGGAAACATGTCAAAGTTATTATTTTTCAAACAGAAAAATACGCGGTGTATACCGATTTTGCATATTCATTTTTTTTACTTCTATACGACGTGTAAAATTTTTCTGACCGTTTCTCTATCGGCGTTTACAGCCTCGACAATCATCCGGATGCTCATTCGACAATCTGCATGCATAATTTGGTTGATTTTGGTCACTGTTCCCGGAGTTGAAACAGTCACAGTGAGACCTGGGCGCTGGCCATCTTCAGCGCTCTCTCTAAAGTGGTTACACCACTCAAAAACACGCGCACAAGATAGAAAATTGTCGTTTGTTTTAAACCGCTACTGCACAAATACTATAATAGTGACGGAAACGTGTTTTGGGACGTGCATAGACAAGGCTTTTACTCCGGTTTATCAAGAAGAGATCGCAGGACTGTATTTGAAAAGTCTCTGCCCCGTATATGTAAGAGAATTTACATTTTTTGAGATATGTGCCTTTCAACTTACATTTGACATTCCAATAAAAAATTAATTTATTATCACTGCTAGTGTTAATTAAAAGTTCTGATAGAATGTGTTTGTATATATATTCTATATTAAACTCCAGATCATCCTGTATAATGTATAGGTGAAAGCGATTTATAAATATGCTTCGGCTGATTTGTATTTTTCTAGACGGACTGGAACCAGTACATAAACATCGATAAACCACATATTTATAACGGGGTTAAAACGAAAATAGAAATAAACTTCATCAACTGTTTGTATTTGATAAATAATTTGTATGAAATATTCAGTAGTCATAGAGTGGATTTGGGAAGCTATAAAATTGAAAATAAATATTTTTTGATATCAAATTTATACAATTATCCCTATTTTAGTTTTATCACTCCCACGATTGAACTGTATACTTCTCACATTAGATGCAGGACCGTGTTCAATTCGAGATATATATAAAAACACCTCAATTTTCAGTACAATAAATTGCGATTTTGGAGTGAAGTTGTGTTGTAAAATGCTCAAATTTAGTACACATTTTCACTAAAATTGAGATTTGAGGGAAAAAAGTTTATTATCAGAACATGGGTGGAGGGAGCCAAAAAAATTTAACACCATCTCTTAGCAACAAGCGGAAATACCCTTTGTTAAAAACAATGGAATATTCCACACGCTTAATATTATTTTCGATAAATTACACTAGATGTTGCTTGACAGACACACACAGTTATGATACAGTTTGTTAATAAATTTAAATTTTTCTGATAAACTACATTTTTTGTATTGTTGTGTGGTGCTTAAATAAACAAAGATAATGGTTTTCCGATGTATAATTGTCCATGCGCGAGGGAAACTCTCCAAGTTTATTCCGAAAACTTCCAATTACTGGCCTTGCGATTTATTTATGGTTATCGCAAAGGCCAGACGTACCGGAAATTGTAAACGCTTAAGCTCGAATGGTAACTCAGCTGGAATATACGCAGGATCAAGACATCCTCTCCTTTGTATTTTCCCTTTATGATTGTTGCCTCAATGACGTCAATCATCACCTTTTTCACAGCCAGTCTTGTTCCATTGCACAGTCGAGGTTGATGATGACAACTGATCCTACTTTTAACTGCAAATTGTGTGGTGGTAATACAGATTTGAAGGAAACCAACTGTCCCGGAAGAAAATTCTGAATAGTCGCATTGAGTTCCTCGACATTGCTCGTTCACCTAACCAATTATGGTTATTGAACCATTGTGCTATATCTGGAAAACACGCTGAATAAGCTCCTCTTTTGAGTCATGCCAAAGCTATGAAGAAATGATGATTCTGACTCGGAAAATTTTTGTTTCGACCTCGAACACCCATTGAAGACTCTAGAGTCTATTTATTCTCGATAAATTAGCTATTACAATATTTGTTTCGTGGGTTTCCATTAATGGTTTGAAGACGAAGATGAAGTGGAATCAGGACTCTTGCATCACTTAAAGTCTTTGAATGTATCGGGCAAAAGAATGATGACTGTGGCGGCTAAAACAAAAATTATCTTTTGGCTCGTCAATAAATCCTCAGAAAATATTGAAGAGATATATTTGACATTTCCCATACATGGAGATAGTTTTCTAATTACACCAAAGGAAGAATACCAAACGATTGATAAGAGACATGGAGTTGTTTTATTGCTGGCGCTTGAAGGATGTCAAATCTTTGGAAACGTGTTATGGAAAACTCGAAGGATTGGGTTTAGCATCTTGAAATCAAGAAAGACACATCTCCAATCAATTGCACCGTCTAACGTAAATAAATGTCTTAAGTAATTTGAAGAAAGCAGACGTAAAGTCTGGTAACGACTGGGAGAAAGATGAAACTTTTTCTTGATACAAAAAATTATTGAGTCAAAATTTCACTGAACCTGTTCATACAGAACCAGATGTTCCTGGCAATCATGAACCATATGATGATGATTCTAATTGCGATTTCTGCAACCAGAAATAGCCATAATAGTTTTAATTTTTATTTTAGACTAAAAAGCCAATCAAGTTTTTAATTAATATTAAAGTTTGATGTGATTTAAAATAATGTTGTTTGATTGGAACCATTTAACCTTGCTTTATCAAAAACGAATATATCCAGTTGGTTTGTTCAATAACCAGTGTATCCATTTTCCTTTTTTTATATAATTCTTCCAATATCAATTGCAGATTATTGAAACAATTGCCGACAATCTTGATTGATCTAACATAGGCGTACATGTTCAACACAGTTTTTCTTAAGCTCTTGAAGGTCTGCTGCTAGAACTTTTTTTACAAGTTCTACAACCTCTTCACTCAGTTCTGAAGACTGATTATTAACTCTATAGGGTTAAATATGCAGTAGTAAGGAGGTAGTCTGAGAAAAGTACGACCCTTTTTGCACAGCTTGTCAATATAATAAATTTTCTCTTACTTTAGATCTTTAATAATAGTAACCAATTCTTTGTTTGTTTGGCCTTTCGTTTAACTCTTAACTTACCGATTTATAAACCAAAGTTATGGTATTTTGAATTATTGTTATTCTTGAATGATTAAGATGTACCCCGGGCAGGTGTTTCTAACCTAATTAAGCACAAGGACGTTAATAAAATTACATTTTGGTCTGACAACACGATCCTGTCGTACGACGCCGCAGTATCGTGTGTGGCCCGCTTAACAACAAATTTCAAAATTAATGATTTCATTCTGGTTTTATAATTATTTCGATTAATTAGAAGTAGATAAATAAAAATTCGTATTTACTTGTCAAAATTGCGAGCATACTACTAAAATTGAGACCCTTTTGAATGTTAGGACGGTCTAATCGTTGTTTATATATATTTATAAAAGATAAGTGACTATACCGAATTTTTGGGAGTGCATTTACTTTCCTATTTATGGTTCAAAGCAAATTAGTGAGAGAATGTTTATCGAAACGAAAGTCACCCGTTTGCCGATCGTAAACGAAACTAAGATAATGAAAGAAAACAGGTCAATAAAAGTTGAAGTGGAATTTTAGATTTTCAGAATTCACATGTAAATAATATTGTTTGAACAGTACCGGTTGCTTTTACCGTGTCTGGTTTGCAAATTTTGATAACAATCAATAGTTAGATAGGATTATTTGGTGACAAACAACCCTGGTCAGGGCAAATAAAAATGTACAGCAGTTTGACATCAATATAAAAATTTATTTTATGACTTTGAAGGAATCCACTCTCCCATTAAATTTCTATTTCAGTCTCTAAGTACTCTACTCATCACAATAGATATCAATCATTATCAAAGCAACATTTTGTATATTAATTATAAATTGATGAGGTATTTATCTAAAATTCATCCCCAACCCCCTATCGACTTGGGATTGTGGGGGTAATAAAGAAAAGTGTACTGAACGAACACAAAAAAATCTAAAACTCATCCCCCACCCCCTATCGACTTGGGATTGTGGAGGGTAATAAAGAAAATGTAATGAACGAATACAAAAAAATCTAAAACTCATCCCCCATCCCCTATCGACAGATTGTGGAGGGTAATAAAGAAAAGTGTACTGAACAAACACAAAAAAATCTAAAACTCATCCCCCACCCCCTATCGACTTGGGATTGTGGAGGGTAATAAAGAAAATGTAATGAACGAATACAAAAAAATCTAAAACTCATCCCCCATCCCCTATCGACAGATTGTGGAGGGTAATAAAGAAAAGTGTACTGAACAAACACAAAAAAATCTAAAACTCATCCCCCATCCCCTATCGACTTGGGATTGTGGAGGGTAATAAAGAAAATGTAATGAACGAATACAAAAAAATCTAAAACTCATCCCCCATCCCCTATCGATAGATTGTGGAGGGTAATAAAGAAAAGTGTACTGAACAAACACAAAAAAATCTAAAACTCATCCCCCATCCCCTATCGACTTGGGATTGTGGGGGGTAATAAAGACAATTCAATAACTCTTTTTTTATGGTAAAGGGATGTGGCGAGTGGTGTTGAAAGAGCACGGAAATATGTTTTATTAATAGTGCTCTTGAGTAGAACCTAACCTAATTTAATCTAACCTAACCTAACGTAACCTACCCTAACCTAACTTAAAAACAACCATAAGTCGATAGGAGGTGGGGGATGATTTTTAGACAATTTCCATTAATAAATAATGATGACTAGAAAATTTTTACAATTTTATGGACAAAGCTACATACTTTTCTATCACATAATATGAAAATACAAAATAATGATTGATTTCAATAATAGTAATTAGGTTGTATATAATTGTATATCTTGTATATCTTACACAATTGTAAGATATATATCACAGATATATCACAAATTGAATTATACCAGTCTCTAGAGTCTATGGTGAATTGTAGAATTCAGCCGCAGAATGATAAGATCTTTCCAGCAGTAATGCCTTTGTCAAACCTCGAAATTTATCAAAATTTTTTGCAATTTTTATTTCAGAAGGTAGTTGATTAAATAATTTTTTCGTACCGAAGATAATGGAATTTTTCATCAGATTAGAAGTAGGTATAGTCAAGTAAATGTCTGTCTTCTTTCTTCTAGTAGGGTAGGTATGCATGGGTCTCTCAGTTGGGGTTGTGGAAGTGTTTGCGAAGCAAACAAACAGATTCTAAAATGGAGAGAGCGGGGAGAGTTAAGATTTTGTCTTTTTTAAAATAGAATTCGCAATTCAAACCATAAATATAACTAATTGTAATTTGAAGATAGAATCGAAGAGACCCCCAGAAAGGCAAACCATAATATGCGATTCGAATAACGAGTAGTCAGTTGTTAAAGCAGTACGAGAATCGAGCTGTTCAGTCACAGATTTAATGGCAAAGCAAGTAGAGTCTATATGTACAGACCATTGAAGGGCACCGTCAATATGTAGACCAAGAAATTTTATCAAATTTGAGTATCGTATTAAGTCATTGTTGAGTTTTAGAGGTTTTAAAACTCCTTTATAGGATAAAGTTTTTTCAGTGTTTAAACAGAGATCGTTTGCTTCAAACCATGATTTAATAAAGAGAAGAGAGAAATGCTTTATTGTCAAAAAATTGTTACAATTTATAGACAAAAGTTTGTAAAAACTAAAAAACAAACAATCGTTTACAAAATAGAAAGCACTTTCTAGTAAATATGCCTTCAAATTATTGCAGAATGCGGGAAAAGATTATATCGATTTGATTTTAATTGGCAAGTGATTGTGCATTTTTTTCGCATTGTAAAATATTGACCCCTTAACTTATTCTGAACGTATAGTAGGTAGATAAAGGTCGTGGATAGCAGTGCAATGATCTTTCTGAAATTGTAGAAGCGTGCTTATGAATCAGGCAAACGGATTCAAAGATGAATAAAGAAGAATCACTTTCAAAGAAGTCCCTGCAGTGAGTGTTGATGGTTTGTCCAAGTAAATATCTAACACCTCAAATTGAGTCGTACCACACGTACTCCAGAAGGGCATATCGCGACTCGATAAAGGCATAATAAACTGTTACGGAGGTAAATAAGTTCTTTGGAAACTGTTCTCAGCGCAAAAAAGGAGGAACTTAATTTTTTAGATAAAGTGGCAATATGGAACTCCCACTTAAAGGAATTGTCCACAACAAGCACTTAAAATTTCGAGACTGCACTCTGTTGTTTATGAAATTGTGAATAAACTAGGAGAACCACATCCATTTAAATTTAAAGACAATCAGGGTGAGTTTATCTTCAAGGCATCCAAATGTAAATAAACGAAATGCGGAAGGCTTGTCAATGGCATGAGCTAATGGTCGCCCCAATAAACTCGGCTAGCAACCAAATCCGTAGGCAACAACAAATTACTACCATAAATATTAATCTTGAAGACATTCTGGGGTGGAGTGGAACCAATTTAACGCAGCAATGACTGAAGCTTCTGTTTTTATAAAGAATACTGACATTGCAGCTCAGGATTTGGTCCTGTCCGGACATAAAATGTAACTGCTTCATGATCGGAGAGACCTTAATTAAAGACAGTACAATCGGTGGATTCTGGATCTTACACGACAGTCTATAGTACTGCAACTAGTTTTAGTTATTCTGGTTGGTGCCGTTATATGCATGGCCATACCAAAAGAATCAAAAATTGACTGAAGACATAGTCGCTTCAGTTGCCGGTTCAACAACATCTGTGCAGTTTAAACTTTCTTAACCATTACTCTCCATCGCTAATAATAATACTACACTATTTTTAATTAATTTTAATTAAACACAAAACGGATTTTTTTGAACGAATATTAAGAAATAAAAATTTGACAGTTTATCGAAATAACGAATTGATATGAGTAGAAAGCGTTCACAGCCCACTATTTTGATAAAACAATTTTATGTAAATATTTAGAAATGGGGCTCCAATCCAAAGTTTATCTAAAAATTTTTTCGCGCATATAGGGTTGTATATTAGTGCTCCGAAAGTACTTTAAAGGTTGGGGAGACACATATTTTACCTTATGGATATTGAATGTCAATAGTTATCCAATCTAATAGCACATGTGATTATGTTAGATTCGATTTGGTTATGTTAGGTTGGATTAGATTAGGTTAGGTTTTATTAGATTAGGTTAGGTTCATTATATCAATCGTTAAAAAACTGAAAAATTCATTTCTTCTATTTAATATCATCCTCTTTGTCACTTTATTATTCGAATTTAAGCTATACCTATACCTAAAAAGGGTTTTGTTTTCGATGAAACCCCATGAAATATGTCCCGCCCACCTTTTTTTAGAATTATCTAATTCTACCTAATGAAATAGTTTCCAGGTGGTGAAAAATTTTTTGGAGCGATTTTTGCCTGGAGCCCCAATTCTAAATAATTACTCAATATTATAATTGCGTTGCACTTTTTTAACGCAAAAGCATGAAAAAATTCGATACTTGTTTACACGCTTTTTGCCCGATTCATAAATTACATTCTTTGTGAATGCAAATTAATAAAAAAAATGTGAATATTATAACGGACGTAAAATAAAAAACATTAAAAATACAATGGATTATAGTAGAACTCACCGCTACAATTGATGTAAATATTTATATGTCACTAACATATCAAGCTGTTATTAAAACGTACTGATGTGAAATTTTCTTATCAAATCAACGTAATTATCATCTGTTGTAATATTTCTTATCAGAGCATTAATAATTGCTAGGTAGCAAACATCTTTATTGGTACTAACAGTCTGGTAGATGAATTAACTATATCGGTGTGTATAAATTTTGACAGTTCAATAATAATTTTGAAATAACGTTCTAAAATTAACTGGATTCGGGTGAATATTTCATGTTTTTTCTCGTTTCGACGTTGTTTTTATTTTGTTATGATTGAGATTAAAATAAATGTCGCTCTGATTAAGATAAGTATGTTTGGTCGATTTATATACTAAAATATGCAATTATTATAATTTTTTAGTTAATTTATCATACAAATCAACGCGAATATTATTGCCTTAATTTAATTTACTTGGATCAACTTCTAACATATTGTTTATTTGAAGTTAAAAGAAGCTTTATACGAGGATTGCTACTGAAGCTTCGAGATGTTTCTTCAATTTGTTCATTTTTTGTGTAGATTATGAACAAAAATATAACAACAAAAGATTTAAAAAAATTCATCGAAATCGAATGATTTTTCGATTTTCTAGAGCCAAAAGTATAAAATTACCGAAACAAATATTAACAATTGGATATGGGTTTACTGTTTTTCAAAGTATACTCCATTAAGATCAATACATTTTTACGTGCGTTTGAATCAATTAACCATTCCGATTGAGGTACCTCCAAAAGTGGTAATTTGACCACATTACCTGCTTCTTCAGGTGTAGAAAAACGTTAACCTCGCAATTTCTTTTTGATCTTCGAGTATAAGGAGAAAACGTTGAGTGCCCAACAGGGACTGTATGGCAGATTAACCATCAATTCCATGTGGTGACTGTTCAAAAACGTCGCATTGTCATGGTGGAAATGATTCGTCGTCTTTGATTGGTTTTCTTAATTTCTTGAACACTTCTGGCAAGCAAATGCTGGTCTACCATTCAGAATTGACCATTCTACGTTTCTCTAATGGAACATTGAAGACATGTCTAGTTATTCCGGAAAAAACAGGTGAGTTGTGCAATTTTGGATTTAGCTCGTTTTGAAAGACCCATAAAAACGACAATGGAAAAATATTAAAGAAAAATGTAAAAAATGTACGTTCTGGCCAGCGTCAAATCGACGGAAAAGTTATCTTCCAGCATGACAACGACCCAAGCATTTTTCGAAGTAGTATTTGAAAGAATTGGAAAGGATTAATGTACTGAATGAAATGGATTACCTCATTCTCGCGGTATTGATATTTTCCAATATCAGTTTACCCACTGCATCGATGTTATTCGGAAAACCAGTGAAACACGGTGGATGGAGATGGTGCCTCATCTGTTGCCTGTTGGTTTAATCCACATCGAAAGTCATAAAAAATCATAGCATGTAAACGATAACAAGATCCGAGTACCTTCACCTTTGAAAATGTCAAACTTCATGATAGCAAAGTGAGATTTGACATATTTACATCAGTGTTGCCATATCTCAAAACTTAAATAGCAACCCTCGTATACGAGTATTCTTTATTTTTAGTATTTCCGATCAATAACTACAATACAATCTTATCGAAAATTATAAAAACTTTTTTTTGTCCTTATCTTTTTCATCGATATTTATCAAATAAATTCACTTTTCTTAATGTCAAATCGCCTTGAATATTTTTTGAGCGATTGTAGATATCGAAACATACATTATTTTAACTTATAAAGTTATAACTTTTTAAAGCCATTAGTATAAATTTCAACCCTATATAATTGTAATAGGGAAGTCAATCTGATTCGAAATATGCAATAAAAAATAGGGGGTTTCGTTTGAAAAAAATGTAACTTTAATATAGCATTCTGTAGATTGTAAATAATGTTGGAAAGTGGAGACTAATAATGGCTATAATCCGTCAAAGAATTTATCACGATGATCAATCACTCTTTATATTCACGTCAGTGCGTACTTCAACCGGTTTCAAATCTCTTCTTTAATGTATTTTGACAAAATACTTGTACATCATCATCTAACAATTTACTGTAGATTTTCGTTGCCGATTTTCCCAAGTTATCCAAAACTTTTCTAGGTGCTAGGTCTATTTGATACAATGGCCGGTCGACCAATTCAACGTCCATTTTTTGTCTCAAACTATATCAGCGATACGAAGTACACCCTTATAATTTAAAAATGAGCACTCTACATTTACTAGACTTGTCTACGTCGCATCAAAATCTTGGGGTCTTACCATGTTTGCCAAGCTGTATGACGAAAGATTTTCAGTTATAACCCGAAGAAGCACAAACTAAACGCGCAAAAAATTAGTCGCTTTGAGAATTTGGTATTTTTGCTTGGAGATTGTACCGGGTGTCCCAATAATGGCTCTCGGCCATATCTCGGGAACCGTTTATAGTACAGCTTCGGGAAAAAAAATTATAACAAAAGTGACCTCGAAAATAACCTGGAAATTATTTACAGAGTTGTAGGTCCATCGCTAGAAGGCGTAATTAAATACCAAAAATTATCGTATTCTTCAAGAAATTGAGCGTATATTTGATTTCACAAGTTTTAGTCTATCTCTTCAAATAAGAGGTGGGGGGAAGCGAGAATTTTATAATTGAAAGAACGCCTGTAAGTCCAGTTCTAATTAACCTATCTATGCAAACTTAGTCTTTTTGAAGAGAGCTCCTTTCTACCAATGTGAGAGTTATAATTTCGAAACAACCTAATGAGTAATGTATACGCTAGAGGGCGCTATTTATTTATTTTTTAAATCTAATTATCCTTGAAAAATGTTAAATGAAACATGCAGTTTTAATTGAGGAATATAAAAGTAGACCAAATTAGCAACAGATTAGCGAAAACCGCATGCCGATATCTTTTTCGTATTACGCGATATCTTCAGAAATATGTAAATTTTAAGCATTTTCCTTTAAACATAAATTACTACGGTTTGACTGAACGGATTTTAACATTTTTTGACTCCTCAAAATTGTCTTTCCTTGTTCTATTAATAATAGTTCCAATTATTATGTCAATATTACTTATGCTGTCACCGGTAAACTGCGTTATGGAAGTTAAAATGGAAATATAACTTAAGGTACCTCGCTAGTGACGACCTAAATGGCGTTTCGTATTCTCTCGATCATGTTATCTCTAATAGTGGTTCTAATTACACAAACAAGGTCTTTAATGCGGCCCAAGAGATAGAAATCTAAGACGGTTAAGTCTGGTGACCTGGCTGGCTAAAAAAATAGGCCTCCACGTCCTATCCACCTATCAGGGTAAGCATTATCTAAAAATTCTCTTACTTGTCTGGAGAAATGCGCCGGACACCCATCGTGCTGAAACAACATAAACCTGCGAGTTGCTAGTAATATATCTTCTAGAAGAAGTGGTAATTTATCCCTTATAAAATTTAGGTAGCGTTCCCCGTTAATTGCGTTGTCAAAAATAAAAGGTCCAATTATCTGACCTTCTACAATACCATTCACCGATCATCGCTCCTGATACTGAACTTCTTCCATCCAGCGTGGATTATTCTGTGACCAATAGTGCATATTATGCCGGTTAACCGTACCATAACTACTAAATGTAGCTTCGTCTGACCACAAAATACGTGACAGTAATTGAGGGTTATCATATACCATATGTAGTAACCAGTTGCAATAATCCAACCTTCTGTCGTAATCACGATCAACCAATTGTTGATGCAGTACTATAGGATATGGATGAAATCTAGAAATCTAATGTCCTATTGAATATCTTTCCGGAATCATAAATAAATTATTATGTTAACAAATAAACATGCCCACAAATAATATTATGCGGGTATATTATGTTTGAGAAACATATCTTTTTACATCATAATTTACCTGTGTCTTGTCAAAATACGTTGAACGGTGGCTCTGCTTATTCCCAAGTCTCTATTTATTGCTCTAATACTTAAATGCGGATTAAATTGCACATATGCCAAAACATTTATTGTGTTTTCCTCTGAACAACCTCTGCCGCGTCTTCTAAATACAGGAAGATTTACATTTCCAGTCGTTCTTAAACGGTGTATGAGTCGACGAAAAACTCTGCTACCGGGATGACGTCTTTGGGGATATTGTATGGCATATACCCTAGCCACAAGAGTTGCATTTCTCATACATTCAAAGTAAATGCCTATCATATCAAATGCTTCTTCGTTTGTAAGAATCATCTTAGAACTTTTAAGTAAATTTTATATCGAATATAATGCGAACAAATCGCAATGACACGTGAATGAACAAATTACTAGGTTTATTAATTTGACACAAGATTTTGTTTTTTTCATGGCCCACTACTTGTTTTTATATATTTCCATTTTAACTTCCATAACGCAGCTTCCCGGTGACAGCATAAGTAATATTGAATATTATAATTAGAACTATTATTAATAGAACAAGGAAAGACAATTTTGAGGAGTGAAAAAATGATAAAATCTGTTCAGTCAATCCGGAGTAATTTATGTTTAAAGGAAAATGCTTAAAATTTACACATTTCTTAGGATATCTCGTAATACGAAAAAGATATCGACATGCGGTTTTCGCTTTTCTGTTGCTTATTTAGTCTACTTCTATATTCCTTAATTAAAACTGCATGTTTCTATTCAAAATTTTTCAAGGATAGCTAGATTTAAAAATATTGGGGCCCTCTAGCGTATACGTTACTCATTAGGTTGTTTCGAAAATATAACTCTTACATTGGTAGAAAGGAACTCTCTTCAAAAAAACTAAGTTTGCATAGATAGGTTAAGTAGAACTGGACTTACAGGCGTTTTTTCATAATAAAGTTCCCCCCACCTCTTATTTGAAGAGATAGACTAAAACTTGTAAAATCAAATATACGCTGAATTTCTTATACGATAAGAATACGATAATCATAGTTTAAATGCATCTAAATTAGGAAAAATTTGTAAATTATTCATTTTATAATTTTTGGTATTTAATTACACCCTCTGGCGGTGAACCTACAACTCTGTAAATAATTTCTAGGTTTTTCTCGAGGTCACTTTTGTTATAAATTTTTTTTTCCGAGGCTGTACTATAAACGGTTCCAGAGATATGGCCGAGAACCATTCTTATTGGGACGCCCGGTACATTTTCTCCCAATTGACTTAGGAATTAACCTAATAATGGAGATTTTATATTATGAAACTAACAGGGTGCTTCAAAAAAAGGTGAATCCGTATCTAACAGGTAGAAAACTGGAAATTAATTGCTTAGTAAAAGTTTTTCGTCACGCTATCCATTTTCAAGTTGGAGAAGATTGAAGAGAAAAATTCACACATTTTCCTCGCTTTGTCGCAACCACTGGCAACCTTGTAATTCAATTTCATACGAATAGTAAGTGATTTGAGACGTCAGCTATATTGTTTGATTGTTTCAAGCCCTTTATTTTAATTGAACATAATTTCTTTGTCCAAAAAACACCAAAATAACCATAATTTTAATGTAAATAACACAATATTTGTCCTCAGAATCAATATGACGGCTGGTTATCCCAAAGTGACCTCTATATTATTTCATTTTGTATAGAGAATTGATTGTTTCGAGCCTTTTTTTCGATTGAACATAATTTCTTTGGCCAAAAAAACACCAAAATAACCATAATTTCAATATAAATAACACAATATTTGGTCCTCGAGTCAATAGGGCTGCTGGTTGTGACGTCATCCCAAAGTGACCTCTATATTGTTTCATGTTGTATAGAAGATTGATTGTTTCGAGTCCTTTTTTTTGATTGAACATGATTTCTTTGGCCAAAAAACATCAAAATCACCATAATTTTAATAGAAATAACACAATATTTGTCTCCCGAATCAATATGGCGGCGGGTTGGAGTAAACTCCATTACAGATTTCTATCATAGAGACATGATCACCTTTTTTCTAACATCCTGTATACATAAAATCCATTGGAAATTGATGCCTTTGGGATTGTGTGATATTTTATTTTTATTCAGCGTTAGAAAATATACCAATAGCGACATCTCTCTCATTTTTAATCAAATTTGTAGTACAAAATTTGGAATCGGCCCCCTCAATTAACATCGCGCATTATGGTTGGTTCACCCTTTATATTCGAAAATCGGTGATAGGAATTTAACAAAAAGTTTCGTTAAATATAGTTTTCAACAATTTATGTCGTAGAACTTCTTGAAATATTTGTTGTTTATATTTATTATTTACAACATTAACGAAAGCGGAGACTAAACCCATATAACCTAACCTAACCAATATCTGTTTATAGTTATTCAAACAGAAAATATTGAACTGTTGAAATTAAAAAAACGAGTTATCTCAATCAAATTAAGTACTTGGAATACCTTTTTTTATTGTCTTATCAGTATTTCAAGGTTTTTCCGTCGAAACTTATTGTACTGATTGTATTAGTGAAGGTTTTTGATATGGGATTTGAACTAGAAAAATGTCACATAAAAGTAATCCTATAAACCTTGTGCATAGTGTATCGTATAGGCGAGTGCCTACGAAGTGGAAGGAGCTCAAAGGCAGATTAAGATCGAGCAGTTTCAATGATGGAGTTAACCTTAAAAAAGAGGTAGGTTATTATTGATTTGAAAACAATAATAAATCATTTTTTCATTATATTCCACCTTCAACGATTCCTCATATTAAATGGAAAATTTCCGCATTGAATTTTCTATTCATATTGATGACTAATTCATGACTAATTTAAAATACGATTTTATATATACAGATTGTATCGATTACTTTAAATGATTCGTACGAGTTTTTATTTGTTATATACTATGTCCCCGACTAGGTGAAATGTCTCATAAAAATAAAAAAATAACGATTCAAATTTGCATTTTTAGAGTCCACCCCTGCTTAGTTAAAGACTAATTTAAGTATTTGGAAATTAATTTAATGCATTTTGCAGTGTGGCTGCGGTGTAAACAAGTGAGAAACGATTTATACAACAAGGCGAATTTTTTTGTACCTGTTTTTACGTCATGTTAACATATTCACATTTTAAAAACCTCTATTAGTACAGTGAACCAAGCAAATCACCTCGCAATTTTAAATACCTTCATGGATTAGTTTGAAATTTTGACAGAAGCTCAAAAATGATACAAATAACAAAATGTGAAATGAAGTTTTTTATTTAACTCAATAGTTTCTGAGTTATTCGCAATTGAAAATTAAAAAAAACACGTTTTTCAATATTTTTTCACGAAAAACTCGAAAATTATGCATTTTCTGGAAAAAATTATTCTTATCAAAATTGAAGCTTATGAAAAAACATTATGAGTCACTGAAAGCCAATTTTCTCTTTTTCGTAAATTTATGCAGAGGTTTGAGCTCAAATAACGGAAAAACGATCAATTTTTTATAAAAAATTGTGATTAACATTTTTAAAGTAATTTTTCAGACCAAAATAAATTAAGTAACTCGAAGTTGAAAAAAAAAAATGTGTAAATTTGACACCATGTGCGGCAAAATTAAAATTAATCGTAGCCCATGTAAAAGTATCTTTGTTTAAGCCCTAACAACACGTTCCAAAAGTTTGAATGGTTTGGACACGTATATTTTGAAAAAAGTTGTTTAATGTGAAATTTTTTTAGATTAAAAAAAACGTTTTTTTTTACTTAACTACATTGTAAAAAAACAATCATTTCACATGTTTGAACATAATGAGCCCTACAACTGCTTCCATTTAGTAATTTGCAATTTTTTCCATTCTGAGAGGTGGTTTTTGGTGTTTGAATTTTTAAAAATATTGAAGGTCAAATTTCTTATACTTGAAGAAAAAAAAATATCCTATTAGGATCCAAAATAAAAAAAAAATTCATGTTTTTTACAACATTTTTTCAATAATCTTTGTATAAGGGGTTGTTTATAAGCGTAGGTAAGCTGTAAAATATCAAAATATTAAATACAAAACAATCAAAATTTATTATATTTGAACATAACTATAGACCATTACCGCTTTAATTCATTAGTTTTCAATTTATTGGAGTAAGGGGTGATTTTCACCCCTTAAAATTAAAAAGCATACTTTGCGACCAAGTCAGGTTTGAAGAGGAGGATAAGTTGAACTTAATTCCAAATTTTCAAGAAGATCGATGGAGGTCTTCGAGGTTTCGGTCGATTTTAAGCTTGAATGGGTGTACTATATTGATATAGAATAAAAAAAATATGATAAAAACTATAGAAGATGTGATAAGATTAGATGTGATTAGAAGATAAGAGTAGATGAAACGAACTGGACATACCATCATGAACCTTATAAAGACACATCCTCAGTGACTGGAAAACCAAACAGAACATTGGTAGACATAAGTTGAGACTATCGGACCAATCGAGACTGCAATCTGTTGTTTATAAATTTGCATATAAACTAAGAATGCCACATCCATTCAAATTTAAGAAAAGACAATCAGACTGAGTTTAGCTTCAAGGCCTCCAAATCTAAATAAACGAAAAGGGGAAGGCTTGTCAATGGCATGAGCTAATGGTCGCCCTAATAAACTCGGCTAGCAACCAAATCCGTAGGCACAACAAATTACTACCATCAATATTAATCTTGAAGATATTCCGGAGTGGAATGGAACCAATCAACGCAGCAATTACTCAGACTGCTGCTTTTACAAAGCAGGCTGGCACTGCAGCTCAGGATTAGGTCTGATCCGGACATAAAATATCACTAGCACCGGGTATTGAGTTTGGAAGCATAGTCACACAAAACCTTGGAGCCCTCTTTAAAACTAAAGAGCTATATATTCCACCAAAGTTACATTTGGAACTCTGCCTCAGGATGTTCGACTCAAGACAGAGAGTAATTCGACTTGGACTTGGACAGCTTAGAGCATAGAAGAAAAATCTTTGACCTGAGCCTGTTTTACCGATACTACCACGGCAGATGCTGTCCAACATAATCTTGGTCGATATCCTATGCTGATCAGTTGTGTTTTAACCTTGGAACGGACCTAAATGTTAAAAATTATAGGACCTGTCTTCATAGATGATGTCGAGCACTTTATTGAATGTGTAGAGTGAGAGACTTGAAGGAATATTAAGACGTTAATTTAAAAAGAATATGAAAGGAGGTGTATTGAAATGTGATCTCAGGATAGACGGAAATGTATGCAAAAAAATAAAACAAACAGTGGTAAGGCAAGAGCACTTCGATTAATCATTTTGTGCTACTACTAGGACTAAGACTGAGACTCATCAATTTTTATTTATATGTTAAGTCGATAGAAAGTTGAATGCATACGAATATATCGAATAAAATTTTAATGCAAATAATTTAAAACCCATTTCTTCTCTAACAATATTTTTCTATAAAAACTCAATTATTTTATGTATTTATAACCAATAATATTATAAGTAGTGTGTGTTTAAAAACATAATCTTTTGTTATTTTTTTCTTCCAATGTATTTTTTGTTTCTTCATGTAAAAATAGATGGCGTTTAAAGACAAAATTGGTGCTTATTTTTCTGTCTATTATCACCATTTGCTTGAGGTTATCAAGGATGACACCATATTAGGATAAATTAATATTAAAACTATTCCAAATGCTACAAATCAATTTGTCTTATCTCTATAAAATGGTTCGTACCAGCAAACAAATAAAATGATACTATTAATTTTTTGTTACATAGATTAACGAATTAATCTTGATATTGAGACAGTAAACAAAAACCATTCCAGAATTATTTGTTACTGATATGAATTGAAAAAAAATATCTCGATGAACAATTGATAAAGTAGAGAAGCATGTAAGGCAGATGATGTATTCAGTAAATTATGCTACGACATTGGATTTATTATGCTTGAATTCCAAGAAAACCCACATAATCCTGATAAAAGAGCAGCTCCACTACTCAACGTGAGCCACTGATATGTTTTGATTATTAAAAAGAAATAAGATGCATCCTTCAAGAATGATACCAACTGAGGACTTCTTGGAAGATGATTTCGATATCCCCTTCACGGGTAATGTTGATCGTCAAAATTGCCGCTTTTGGTCTAATAAAAATATTCACTGGGTAAGAGCATGTGCAATATACTGAAAAAATTTATGCTTGGGCAGAAATAGTTGAAAACCAAATCGTGGGTCCCTTTTTCATTGATGGCAATTTGAATAAAGATTAATAGTTGAAACTGCTCCAACTTTGATAAACTCATATCCTGCTCTAGCAAACCCACAAGTTCCTGCGAATATAATATGGTTTCAGCAATCAATGTCTGGTAGTGCCTGAACCAAATTTTTCCTGATCTACCGCCATTAGATTTATTTTTATGGGGATATGTCAAAAGTATTGTATAGAAAACTAAACAAGTCAACTTAAATAACTTGAAAAGACGAATCACTCTTGCTATTAGTTCAGCTGATATGTTGAGTAGAAATGACAAATACAGACATACAGATACAGAAAATCAAGGGAAAACGTGGTCGACAGGCTTCATGGCTGAAGAATATTCGCGAGTGAACCGGTTTAGACTGTAAGACGCTAATAAGAAGGGCCAGAGACAGAAATAACTTTGCTGGGGTTTAATCCACGTCAAAAGTCGTAATAAATTATCGCATGAAAATATTCCTGATTTAATTCCATTTTTTTGACCAAGTTGAACCACTTGTATAATAACACGTTCTGAGTACGTTCACCATTAAACCTGTCAAACTTCATGATTGTCAGATGTCAGATTTGAGATAGATCTCGTAATTCGAAATACAAAATATCAATTTCTGCAACTGTTAATTGAGGGCAAGATCAAAGGCCGTAGTGAGATCGAAAGAAGGAAAATGTCCTGACTGCGGAATATCAGATAATGGACAGACCTACAGCTGTTAAAACACGTCGCAAGGAATAGAAAGATACGGCATTGTATAAGGATTATATCCAGAATTTAGAAAATTCCTAATATAAAGGGGGTTGCATTTAAAATAAGAAAGTTGTTATTGGCCTGTGCTACATGTCACTTTATTCTATACGGCTGTTCCACCTTATATGTATATAAGTAACAAATAATTATGATTACAAACAAACTCGCCAATAATTTTTAGAAAAATCTATTTATTTATATCTTTTGTTCCTTTTCTAGAACTTTGCAGACTTTTATTTAGGTATATAAATGATTTGTGTGAACGCAATTAGTTAAGTTTTAAATAAATTGTAGTGAAAAGAACGGCATAAACGGGATAAGGAATGGTCACAATCGACCAAGGATTAAGAAAATATACCTGGTATCGTGCGCATTCGCGGAAAAATGAGTTAAGAATTGGGTAAAAAAAGACCTATTTGTGCCACGAAAAAGTAAAGAAAAATAGGAATACGATAGTAAACGCAGCGGACCTAACCTAACCTAACCTGACCGAATCGATAGCAACAACGTATTTCCCGATCCCGAAAGAGCAATAAAAACAATAGAAATAAATGAAAAGCAATTTTATTCCACAAAAATTTAGTCACTTTCTTCATCCTCTTCCTTTGGAGGTCGATAATTCTTTCCAGGATACAAAAATTTTATATCTACAGTGATTACATCGAATGGATCCACATTTTTTCGCCGGATTCGCCGTATATAGAGAAATTCACAAAGATGCAGGTTCAAGTTACTTCTGATCACCCCTCCCTCGATATTCTTCTTCTCATGTTCCTCAAGCTGGGTTCAGAACAGGGTGTAGACCCCTGTTTCAGGGCCAACAAAGTGATCTATCAGCTCCATCAATGTTTCGGCACTTCTAGAGTTATCAGAATATATTTCCAATCGGTAGCCATCGCCGCCACGCTTGATCACTCCTAATATCCAATGACCCTCGACCATGCGTCCTTTATTGTATTTTCTTCGTCCGATTTTACATTCGTAAAATTCATCTTCATATGCTCGGTCTAAACTGGCCATACAATTGAGGCCTCTTTTATCGTCTGTTCAAATGAAAATCCTCGTGAAAAAAATAGGTGATTATTCTTTGACGGACTTTAGTGTGCAATCGTTCGAACCATGTGTCTTCTGCCGTTGAATCTTTATGGTTGAACGATATGACCTTGATTTTTTCGAAACATCTGAAGTGGCATCATCATACCATTTAGCAAACTGGTTGTGCTTGCTGCACCATCTATTGACTTGCACAAGATTATTATTAATGGCCCAAATTTTTGCTTGAGCCTCTGTTGGTATAATTGTTGCTATTTTAAAAAGGTTCCATCTTTTTGGGAGGTCTGGGATGATGTTATTTGTGAATAATACGAGAGCCTAAAAATAAAAAATTAATCATCAATTGACGAAACATTGGATTATTTAATAACTACTTACATTTTTGAGTATTCCTTTTAATTTTAACTCAAAAAACCAAACCACAAAAAATGTTTTAAACTTGCAATGTTTAATTTACCACTAATTCAATGAACGAGCTAAATGGCAGATATTGCTGCCCCTTCTGACTTGTGCAAGAAATGACCGCGATTTTCGACCGCGACGTCACCTGTAAAATTTCAGTTCAACCAAAGAACGAATTAGTAGAAGTAATCGCAGAAATTTTTTAAATGATATTGATAAATAAATTAGTTAAGTGTATTGTATAGTGTGTAAATAAATTTAAAATGTAAGAAACAGTGTTTATTAATTCCCCCCACGAATAGAAAGCGTGTGAATAAAAACTAAAAACGTTACACTATTATTTATTAAATTTACAAAGTTATTCGCCTTTCGTAAATGAACATTTTTGGGCTAGTGCAGACCTGTAATCGAGTTTATATATTTAACGAAAAAATCCAATGACTACAGACTATTTGTGATAAGAATGTACTAGTGGTCAATAACAAAAGTTATCGTTTGTCGATTATTTATTTTGAAATTAATCATTGAACAAGAAAAATGTCAACTAAAAACCTGAATTACATTCACATTAAATAAATTATCATAAATTATTTTCGTGTATCGAGTGATGTGTTGGTGATAATGTTTGAAAATATTGAAATTGCGAAATCTGCGACAATATTTCTGGTAATTTTAGTAGACAGTAAATTTAGAACTAGTCCCGTAATTGTTATAAAAGTGAATTGAACAAAAATCTTGTGAGTTTTAAAATTTTGGAAAACCAAGTAATGTCATACAATATACGAATTACGACGACTACCGGAATTCCACGAAGAACTGTGGAAAGTGTCCACTTATTAGCCAATAGACCGAGTAGTTATGGTTCGCTTTTACCATATTACGAATTTTTGAAATCCACTGTGGTTAAAGCACAACATGAACAGGTATGATCGTTTTACAACTTTTAATTTTTTTTTATTTGAGTAGTATCGTATTTTACAAAGTCTGTAAAGACTGGGACACATATAATATCGATCAAAAATTTTTGCTCACCCCATAATCCATTGATTAAATTTCAAAATAATGTATAGTTGAGTCCGCCTAATCCGAACTAATTGGGACCAAACACAGTTGATTGTTCGGTTTAACCGAAATAATTAAAATAATCAAAAAGAGTGCAATTTAACGTGTATAGAGTTATAATATGAACTCATGATCACCATGATCTCATGATGATAGGCAAAGCTGCTAAGCCTTGAGCCTTCAAACATATTATGAAGTCACTTCCAGCGTATTATAAAAACCAGAAAAGGTGTTGGATGGATGGTAATTATTTAAAAAATGGTTTCATAATCAAATTGTGCCGTCTGTTATACAGTTGAAGAACTTACTTGCGGCGAGATAAATGCAGCCTTTTTACCACCAAATGTGACACCTCTATTACAGACAATAGACCAAGTTTTGCAGACGCTGAAGTTGAAGTACCGAAAACGGTTTTTCAAATCTCCAATTGAAGACGATATCATCCCTTTGATACAAAAAATTAAAGAAACAAACGTAAAGGATGTTTCTTGGCAATATGTTACAATTGGAGCATTGAGAAAATCTTGAAATAAACTATAGACATCTTCGGATTTGAAGAACAGTCTACAAAAAATGACACTATTACAGAACATTCCAGTTTGTAAGAATGCAGTCGAAGCAGACGTGATTGAATGGATGGCTGCAGACGCCGATAGCGCCGAGATTTTGACATATGATAACATCATCGCAACCGTGATGCAAGAGCAGGTTTAGTGCGGCAATGAGGCAGCAGCTGCACTCGATCTTACCCCTCGCTACTTGGAGCAACAGTCTACTACCAAATGTCATGTTCATGAGAAAATGGCGGAACTACACGGCGAAAAACAGACTGACCAAGTTGCAATGACGATTTCCTCTATCTCAGAAACGATTCACCGTATGAAAAATTTTTTTAAACCAAAGTTATAGAGAATTCAATGCTTTACACTATTTATAATAAATACAAATAGGGTAAAACCCATAGGAAACGAGTTATTTGCAAAAATTCGATTTTTTTGACTTCTGACCTTCGATTTTTAAAGTTGCTCACATCGAATTATATGAGAGGAGTTTTAGGATGTCAAATGAATGAAGTTTAAACGACTTTATAGCTGGGTATCTCGATTTTCCGAAATTCCTACCTAAATCTACCTAAAATGAGTGAACTAATGGGTCTTTCAAGACGGGCAAAATCCAACAAACGCTGTTCGCTCACGAAGCCCTTTGAAGCTAATGGTCGCTTGTTATTTTCGGAATAACTGCACGAAAAGCGTGGGATTCCATATTACATTAATAAACCTAAGTGTGTAAAATTTTTAAAAATATCTAAATATTGTATCTAATGATTAAACAAAATTTTCGAATGCGAGTTTCATTTTTCGATATTTTTTGGGTTTTCTGAGAAAATTTACCAAACTGATGGTAATATTTTTCACACAAGAAAAGATTTCAACGAACAAAAAACGTTTTAACGGGAGAATTTTCGATTGAGAATTAGGGTGCTTTTTCGATATTTCGATATAACCAAAAATTTGGTTTTTAAAATTTTTTACATAAATTTAGCGGTTATGTGAAAAAATGTGCATATAAAAATTATAGATCTTTTCATTACCAATAACTTTGCTGTTTGATTTTTATTCCATAGGACTTTTTTTACCCTTAAAAACTCCCCCTTCCCCTTCCTGAACTCCGATCGCCCGAAAATCATTTTTCCGCTCATTTTTATTATATTCTCCTTTCACAATTGTTTTCACCCTATCATTTTGTTGTTAATTATGATTTTTGAAGAATTCTACCCTGGTCTATATAGTCAAAAGACGGAGAGCTAGCTACATAAAACAGCATCTATTTGGTACAAGACGCTTGAGTTCGTGTAGCAGGTCAGAAAACCTTCGAAACAATTCGAATTATGTCGCTGTAGATAAGAAGTATTGGAAAGCTTTTTCTCAAGACGCCATTCGATAAATATCTATTTTTACTATCCTAAATAAAAAAAATCTCTTTGATACAATGAAAACTCGCTGAGTATTTTCATTTTTGTACTGCGCGCCCGATTTGAAGCCGCGTTCTCAGTTTCTGGTGCATCGTGCCGCCGGCCGCAAAACTCTCAGCGAGATAACTCTTTATACGTTCAAATAAATACGTTTTTTACTTTAGTATAAAAAAAATAGAAACTAGAAATAAAATATTATATAGACGCTCTGGATGTGCGAACGTACGCGCGTTATCTCGCTGATAGAAGCGCCAGAAACTGAGAACGCGGCTTGAAATCGGGTTGCTGAACAAATATGAAAAATACTGAGCGACCTTTCATCGTATCAAGGCGATTTTTTTTATTTGGGATAGAAAAAATAAATATTTATCGAATGGCATCATGAAAAAAAAAACTTGAATATTCTCCTCATTTTTTTTCTCATGAATTTCATACTTTCAATCGTTTCTGGCAAGGGTTGTCCAAACAGTCCCATTTCTGGCATTACTGCACCGCTCTTGGTTAAGGTCCCCAAAAAAATATGAAAAGAGTTTTAAGTGTGTACCTTGTCGGTTTTTCGGTATAAACTTTAAGTCGCTTTCGGCGCTAAGTTGAGGTTCCTATAATAGTATGAAAAAACTTGAACGCGTGTACCTTATCAGTTTTTTCTGCATATTTCTCGACGTGGAAAACGGGCTGTCATTTTCATTTGCGGCCAGAAATACCGATCGATGCTGTTTTATGTAGCTCTAGCTCTTGGACTATAAGTAGTACATACGACGATATATCATTGGAACTTTCTATATTCCACTCGTATTGTAGAGAATTTAATTATTCGTTCGATGTTTTCTTTTTTATTATTATACCATGCTATCAAAGTTTACGTGCTACATTAATAAACAAAATTGATTAAAAGTTGCAATTACTTCAATTAATAATTGTCGGTATAATTGTAAACCATCGTGCAAAACAATCAAATTTATAGTCCAGGAGCCAGTTACATTGAAAGTCCCGTCAAAGTGGAAACAAAAAATTTTTATTTAAATAAATAGAACATAGTATTCGACAGTAAATTTTATTGGCTTTTAGAAAAAATTCACGCAAACCACTTTTTTATCGGAAAGGTCTGGCATACCTATTTGAAGTGTGTGATGAAGGCTGAAATATCTCCAACATGTCGAAAACTTTTTTTTATTTTATTTATTTTTATGTAATTTTTAAAAAATATGGGCGCTTAAAAGATGCTGGAAAAATCCTGCATAGCATCTTGAAGTGCTTAAACTATATTAGCATCTACTCCAAAATAAATTTATTTTGGAGTAAATGCTTTTTGTGGAATAAAATGTCTTTTTCTCTGCTTAGATTCAAAAGAATTTGAGGACTAATATGATTCAAGGAATAATAGAAGAAACAATTGAAACAATAAAATAATATTAAAATAATTGACAGGAGTTTATTCTCAAACTTTGTATATTTATTGATAATCATCGTAATAAATTCCATCTATATCACAACGGTTTTCATTTTCTGATTCTTCACTTTCTTCTTCAGTTAATTTCTTCAACTTTTGAAAGTGCTGCTGTGCCTTTATACCACAATGGTTCCAATTTATTTTCTTGATTCAGTTGCCATCCACATTCAGTTGGTTCAAATAAAATAAAAATCTTTTGCCACATTGTATTTATAAGTATGGCGCGTAAAACTTTTTGTGACAGAGTTTTCCAGCATTGCTAAAATTGAAATTCATAAGACCTTTGTAAAATTCTTCTTTGTCACTGGTGCTTGTAAAAGTTTTTTCTTTATATATAGATTTTATTTGTTGATTTCTCTTGGTCATTAATGTCTTCCGGATCCGTCATTGTTCAAACATATTTTGGTATTATTCATTCTGTATTAAAATGGTGAATGGTATGATTTTTGCTTTGCTAACAATAGCTGTTGTATAATCAGAACCTATGAAGGCATGGAAGCCCGAAAGAGCTCGACAAAATGATGGACCTAAGGCATAAATATGATAAGCCACCCCACAACGATCATCATGAAACTCTATACATAGATTATTTGGTGAAAATCGATTGATCATTTTAAGCGGAAACATTTACTTCCCGTTATACCGGAAGTGGCCATTATCTCAGGAAGGCTAATAGATATCGAACCGTGGATAATTTTGTTTTGATCTCATCAAGATCCATCTGGGTGTAGAATGTTTCTGTATGCGAATGCATTATTTTCATGAAAAATCAAAAGATAAAATGAAAATTTAGTAATTATTGTAAAGTAAGGTTAGTTTTTTTTATTTATTTATTTAGAAAATGGACTAAGAGGTCATCAATACGATAAAAAAAATAGAACTGCTTTAACGAACCATGAAATATAAAACAAACATAAATTTAATTATTAAGATTAAAAAATTCTTGGAATGGAATCTAATACATTTAAAATAGAATTTTTAGAAATGGTTCACATTCATAAGGACGAAAAAGCTATGAATGATAAAAAAGATCTAAATAATTTAAGTAAAATTATAGCTCTATTTTGTAATTTATAATAAATTTAATATATTTGAGATTTGGAAACCAAGGAAAAATTAATTTTTCTTATTGGAACAAAGTTCTAAATTGATCTTATCCTTATTTTGATATTCATGATGAAGGTGATCTATAGATCAATATAAATAAGCGAATTGTCAGTGTCAATATCATATTTTGGTAAAGAAAAATCGAAACGTCAAAATTTTCTTTTAAAAACAATAAAAAAAATAAATATATATATATATATATATATATATATATATATATATATATATATATATATATATATACAGTTTGTCCATGTAAGTTGGCGACATATAGGAAACTTATTTATTATTAATTTTACGAAAAAAAGTTATTCTTTATAAAAAGTTCTGCATGGTCCAAAACCTAAAATTCAATCATCATATATTAAATTTTTTCAGTCGCATACGAGGTTTATCAAAAAATGTGATTTTTGCTCTAGAGTAAAATACCTTTCTTTTTGACAATATCGAAAATTGTTAGAAAAAGAAAAGATGTTCAGAATTAAAAATAGCTTTCAAATATTCAACATTGTTTATTTACATTAAAAAAATATTTTTTTCTACATTTTCTATGCGATTACGTTGGAAATTTAAGTTTGCACATTAATGCCTAATTAATCTAGGATGCACTGGCATTTTTTAAAACTGATAATTAAAGTAGGCTTTGTGAACTGTCTAAATATGGAACATTCGAAAAAACGTTACAACAATCGTATTTCAAAAAGTGCCACGGTATAAACACTTTGATAAAAATTGTTTTTAAAAGTTTATTTAGAATTGTTCAATCAAATTTATAATTAATAAATGCAATGCATTAATGTGCTAACTTAAATTTCCAACGTAATCGCAGAGAAAATGTAGAAAAAAATATTTTTTTAATGTAAACAAACAATGTTGAATATTTGAAAGCTATTTTTTATTCTAAACATCCTTTCTTTTCGATATTGTCAAAAAGAAAGGTACTTTACTCTAGAGCAAAAATCACATTTTTTGACAAACCTCGTATGCAACTGATAAAATTTAGCATCTGATGATTGAATATTAGGTTTTGGACCATGCAGAATTTTTTATAAAGAATAACTTTTTTTCTTAAAATTAATAATAAATAAGTTTCCCATATGCCGCCAACTTACGTGGACACACACACACACACACACACACACACACACACACACACACACACACACACACACACACACACACACACACACACACACACACACACACACACACACACACACACACACACATATATATATATATATATATATATATATATATATATCAATTTTTTTCAGCATAATTTTCTCTATAACATACTAAAATTTTAACGAAATTGGAGGGGTGTAACCTAATCTAGATAATTATCTTTTTTTCTTACACTCTATTTAATTTAAATAAAAATTTTTTGATTCCGCTATGACGGGAGTTTCAGTGTCACCAGCTCTCCGCCTATTAAATATTATATCAGCCAAAGAGCAATAAATAAAATTATTTGACGATCAATTAAAAAATATTGGTATTGGTTAAGATATTTTTCCATTGCTTTCAGCATATTTATTAAGTAATTTATAACATAGAACAATATACGCATAATTTACGATATTTGTGTGTCGAAAAGCGTTGTTTATTCAATAAAGGTTTGTTTATTAATTTTCGCCTAATTAGAGTTGTAGAATGTAGATGTTATCCACACTCTTTATAGCAATCAAGATAGTATTTGAATTCCTAGTATTAAATAGTGTAATAAAATTTGATTGTATATACATACGGTATACTCCGATGTTTATATAGGGTTAACTGCAGTCGAAATCAGATGATATTAGTTAACATATTATATCGTATGTTGTGCTGAAGAATATATAGTGAATTGTCACCGAAACGTTGATTATGTTTACTTCAAAATTGTTCGGACATCACACACAGGTAATCGTTGTTATATTTATACAAAAAAATGACGATCTTCCTTATCCTAATATCCTACTTAACTTATTCTTATGTATTTCCAAGCATTAAAAGTGTAACTTTTTGTTCGTTAAGATATTAGTCCGGTCAATTTAGATATTCGAAGCTACATAAATCAACACCAAGCTGAAAATCAATAAAATTGCTTAAATATAATTAAAAATAAAATTTGAAAGTTCCTCATCATTCCTGTGCGTGGAAAAAATTTTATTCAAGGTCAAAGGTCCAAAAAATGAGTTTTTCTCTGTTATCAGCAAAACTGTGAGTTTTATCATATAAATTCATTGCACAAAAATTGTAGATCATAAAATTATCTACAAAAAACGTATTAATACTTTTTTTCCTACAAGCTACTGTTTCTGAGATATAATTATTCAAAAAGTTGTAATCACCACCTATCAGATATTGTACGCGCTTTTTAACGTGGTAGGCTTATTCCACGGATTTGTTGCGATCATGTTTAATTTGAAACTATTGCAAAATAATGGAAATTAGCGGAAATTGAAAAGATAAAAGCGATTTAAATTAAAAAAAAAATTACCTGCCAGAGTACCAAATAGTCCGACTTTTTTGCAACCACATTCAGTACTGCATCACTTTTTGCAGTTTGGAAAAAATGTGTTCAGCAGCTTTTCCGGCGTAGATAAGAGTAAAGTTTGAACAGATTCTAATGTATTATTGACCAACTTACAGCACCAGTCTGAGGTTAGAGGAAAACGAGCCAATTGAACTTGTTTTTTACTTTAGTATTTTTAACGAAACATGCATATCGAAACTTATCTAAACAGGTAATTTTTTTAGGAGCTCCTTAAATAGAAAGAAGAAAGCGAATTTGTTTTTAAAAATTTGAGCACAGATGTCGTGTCACAACCTGTTATTGCGTGTAAAAATATTACATGATTTTCACACTTTGCAAAAGTAGATAAACTTTTTGATGTTGATCTTTTCCCGATTTTAAGGAGAAAATAGTTGTAGTTCGAGCAGTATAAATCTACATATTGACCACAGTTATAATATAACTCCAGTACGTGGCGTATTATGACGATTACAACTTCCCATGTAGGAGCCCCCAGTCTTGAACGACGGCGCTTAGCTTCGACCAAGGCTGGGAAACCCGGCCTTGGCAAACCAATAATGGCCCAAGCCTGGTTGAAGTCTGGCTAACTTAGCCCCTGCCATTCTATAGTGAGCCAAACTTGGCCGAACTCTGAATAAATATATAAAATTTTGTTCTTATATCTTATCCATAATAGATATGTTAAAATTAAAAGTAATAATTTTTTATGAATAAAATTGTTTTATGCATAAAGTACAATAAAAAATAGAATCATTTCTTTATATGTTTAATTATTTAACTAATATTTTTATGTACATCAATTAGTAGAATGCATCAAAGAAAATTTATTATAAAACTAAAATTTTATCAACAATATATTAAAAATCTATTTTTACAAGCAACCAGCTGGCTCAGGAATGTAGACTAATCTTAAGTTTATCTAGGCAACCAGGCCTGGTCCAAGCTTGCAAACCAAGAGGAGGGCATTGTTATCATCCCAGAGTCCTACCAAGTCTGGGCCAATAACGGCTTCCAAGCTAGAGCCAGAGTTGTACATACTTGGCCCAAGTCTGGACCTAGACTGGGCCCATCGTAAAATCCTATATAAATTTTGAATCGTTATATCCAGGAAATGGTGGCTCGTAGGAAAAATTATTGATACGTTTTTTTTGTTGATAATTTTATGATCTACAAATTTCGTCTAAGGTATTTTTATTATAAAACTTACCCATTTTCTTTACCTTTGACCTTGAATAAAATTTTTTTCATACACGGGAATGATGGGGAACTTCCAAATTTTATTTTTGATTATATTTTGAACAATTCTACAGATTTACAGCTTGATGGGAATTTATATAGCTTCACTCTTACTTTTTGGTCAAATTGACCGGACTATATATTGATATCCTTAGAAAAAACATCCTTTAACGTTTTCAATTTATATAAATCCATTTCCTCCATCAATCATTTTTCTCTTTGTGCTTTTTTTTATCAAGTCTTTAAGAACAACTCGATGTGAGAAACTGAGAAAAACAGTTTAATAAATTATTCAAAAAAATTTATGTAATATGTACTAAAGAACCAAATTTTTGGCATAAATTTGTGCAGTGGGTCTCTCACACAAAAATATTAATAATAGAAAGTGTTTAATGTTTCAATAAGACATAATTACTTGAAATGAAACACTAAATACAAACTCAGCATTTATTATACCGGGTGGGCAACTAAGAACGGCCATCGGCTTCGTGAGACGAGAGTCCATAGACACCATAAAAGGTAATTTACCTAAGGTATTGAAGATCATTCTACTCAAGGCTTGAAAAAAGTGTGTGGGAAATTAGATTGAGCTTTAACATATTTGTTTTGGTTCGAAAGGCGATAATAAAGATTTGTTTTTTCAAATATGTAAAAATGTTTTTAAATTTTGTTTAAATATCTTTGGTATCAAGGTTAATAGAAAATCATATATGTTTTTGTTGGCGATCTTAACATCGCATGTGCGTAATTTCGTTTGACCAATTAAGTCAGTTTACTAAAAAAGTTATGAAAAAAGTTGTCACGAGAAACATAAAAACTATTCCTGTAAATTTGATTCTACTTAGCTTTTGTCCAGATAAAAAATTATATTTCTAAGCAATTTAATCAACAACGTTAATTCTAGACGGCATTGTTTCGTATTTTTCTTCAAACGTCTATTAGGCTGATTCGCCCAACTGGAAATTAAAAATTCATTCTGGATGAAAAGTTCTTACATTGACCTACCTGCAATAATTTAAACCGATCTCATAATAATCTTATTATTTCCGATAGGTGGCATTATCTAAATTTGCTAATTTATTTTTATATTTTCAAATACGCTTTCTAGTGGTGGACAAAAAATTTTAAAAATAATTTTCATGTATCTCTTGAGGTCGTTTATTTATAGAAAAATTTGTCATTTTCTAACGTTTCGTAAACTGTATTTTTTCTATGAACGCATTGATTTTATATGATCCTTTAATCTCTTTTCTCTTTACTTTTTTCATTTTAATCCTTTAAGAACAAGCTTACGTGAGAATCTTCCGTAAGGTAACAGAAAAAACTAACTGAGAAAATACGATTTGTCATTGATAATTAGCATAATTATATCAATCAATGAATCACTTACAACTCGAATATCAAAATGTAAATAAAATACGAAAATAAAATCAAACAGAAGCTGAGAAATTTCGAAAATATCCCTCAAAAAATTGCGAAATAGAAAATCCAAATATATTTCCTGCTTCTTCTTCTCTAGAACCCTTTATTCCCTTTTTAGTGTCAAGAATATAGGGAATTAGTTCCTTTCTCCTTTTATCTTAGCTTCGTTCGAGGATGAACCTCGGAACGATTCGGAATCAATTAGTAACCAATTTAGAATTAATTACGAACCTATTCAGGATGTTGATTTACCGTTAACGTAAGCAATAATCAACTGAATCGATATGACCCACGAACACGGAACTGTATTAAAAATTCAGTACTCACCTAATCGTGAATGACGATTTTGAAAGCATGCGATTGGTTCCTAAACTGATTCGGAATCAGACCCACAAACAAAGCTATTATTTCAGAGCAGTAGACTAATTATTTTTTTAGTGTACGTACCCACAATAAACCTGATAGTAAGTCAGAGATTCCCAAAGTGGTTGATATTGACCCCTTGGAGTCGATATCTGTTTCCAAGGGGTCGACATAAACGAAAACTGTTTTTGGGGGTCGACGACGTCTAAACAATTAACTAACACGAGTTCGAAAAAGGCTTCAGTGTGGTTACAAACATTTTGACAAAACAAAGGTACAGTTTGAAAATCAACGAACGTGGCGATTTAAGGTTGCAACTCACCAATATTGAACCGAATTTAGCTAGATTGGTAGAAAGTCACCAGATGTTTTTTCAAAAAATAATTCCTACTGAAGTTTTCTTACGTAACTTGTATTAATAATTATTAATACAATTAATAATTTTATTGTATTTATTTTGATCAATTTTGATGACTAAAGAATGTTAAGTTCACTCAAAATTGGTAAGTATTTTGTATCAATAAAAATCAAAATAGAGATAGAATTTTTTAATTAATTGTAATTAAGGGAGTCTGAGATATCAGTTCAGATAGGAAAAGGGGCCTCTTGCCTAAAATGGTTTGAGAATCCCTGGTTTAAGTCAACCAGTGTACAATCTTAAAGTTTAACTAGATCAAACTATATAGGGGGTTCTAAAAATATTCCTACTTTCTTGGTCACTATAACTCCAAGGTTTATTTGGGGATTTCTGGCCTGCTTATCAAGAACTTAATTTTATAATTATTTCAATGTACATGATCTGATCAAAGTTGACTCGGGCTGGAGAATTTAAACGGCGTGCATAAATCTAATAGGTAATATTTTTTCCTTAGGCTGGTACAACTTTTTTCGATCCTCGTGAAAAGTTTGAGCGCCATATTTTAATTAGTATGTTTTCGTCACGATGCGAAAACTTTGTTGTCTAACTATGGAAAAAGTAGTTTACCTGATATTTTATGACGTCGAAACTGCCTAGCGAATTGCGCTCCAAACATGTGTGAGGAATCTGGAAAACCACGTAAAAGTAGGAGATCGTTTTGGGGCACCTATGTTAAGAAATTCGTTCGAAACAACTGGATTTGTGTGCAAACATTCATAAATTTTTCACCACGATAACACGTTGTCACATTCCAACATGATTACGACTGAGTCATGGCACAGCCACCGTTTTCCACCAAATTTTGTTCCTTATGACTTTTTTGTCTTTTTGAAACTTAAAAATTCACTTCGAGAGACGCGACATGAGTCCATTGACGGCATGAAAGGTAATTTACCTAAGGTATTGAAGACCATTCTACCCAATGCTTGAAAGAAGTGTATAGGAAATTAAATTGAGCTCTAACATATTTGTTTTGGTTCGAAATAATCTTATTTTGAAGGTGATAATAAAGATTTGTTTTTTCAAATGCGTAAAAATGTTTTTTTTTTCTCAGTTCGGGTCAAATTTGGCCAACAGTTTTATTTGTTAATTATTGCTCTTTTTTAAATTTTGTTTAAATATTTTTAGTATGATGCTTAATAGAAAACCATTTATTATATATTTTTGTTAGCTCCTCGATCTTAACATCTCATGTGCGCAAATTAGTTTGACCAATTATACCTTCTGAAAGTTCAGAAATTGGCCAAAAAAGGTCAGTTGGTCAAATTTTTTATTGAGGGCTAAAGCTCTTCAAGGTAATTCAACCTCGTCCGAGAAAAAAATAAAAAAGTTCCATCTATGCGCAGTCAATAATTATTCGCTAATTATTGATCTGCTTATATGAATATTTGGACAATTTAAATTTTTATTTAAAAAATTAAATAAGTTGTTTCTCTCGTAACGCGATTTTTTGGGCCGATTGATTGTTTCAGGAAAGTGAGCACCTACACGCATAAGTGGAATTTTTTTTCGCGAGTGGAGTGCTGACCTTGATAAACTTCAATACTCAATGAAAAATATCCTAAAGCTTACCAATTAATACGACCAACTGACTTTTCATGACCAATTTCTGACCTTCCAGATGGTATAATTAGTTAATCTAAATTTCGCACGTAGTGTGAGCTAAGATCGTGGATTTTTTTTGTTTTGTAGAAATTTTATCTACAATACTTGAGTCATTGTTTATATTCCAAATATTTCAATCTCCGTTAAAATCGTCTCTTTGATAAATTTTACTCTTCTAACTAGAAAAAGAGTTATGATTGAAAATGTCTTCTGGAGATTCAGCGCAGCGTTCGCGCCACAGCCTCGTTATTACACCGGAACAGAGTCCGGGCCGTCGCAGAGGTTCGTTCTTAAACCTCCACATACCAGAGACCAATTGGAAGGGATCTCTATCCCATCTTCATTTACCTACCTTCACCATTACGACTGCGGATGGAGAACAACAGAGTCTAGCCAGCAAGTTTACTTTCGGTCTGGTCAGGAGACATTCTCATAACGTTAGTCTAACTGTTATTTTTGGTCTTTTAGAGTTTCCAAATCCAGACTGATTTTAAAAAAATATGTATAAAGTTACATTTGACATTGCTCATTAATTTATCTAAAAGGGAGTCAAAAATTTAGCAAATTTTTGAATTAAAATCAAAGTTTGTAACCTCAACGTCCCCCCAGGAAGTGGTATTAGACCTCAGGTAATTAGTACTCAGATAGGGTGAAAAAATCCACCAGCTTTGTAACGAAATTAAATTAAAAGTAAAGAAAAAGGTGAAAATGTTGAAGATCTTAGAAATAATTAAATAAATAAAAAAAACTATCCCGATGTACTCTAAATTAATAATAATAACTGTAAAAAATGAAATTTGATAAAAAAATGCAGCGTTAAAATGAATTTATTAAAAGGGATTCGAAAAAGGGTTACTGCAAGTTTTCAATTTGATGCCCATCTTGTTCAATGCATCTAAGGCAACGTTTCTCAACCGAGAGGCAGGAGAAATCACATCACCGTGCGGGCCACTCAACGAATCCTCAAATGCCTATCCAAATGAACATTAGGGCACTCCCGCACACAACGCATAGTGCTACGAAGCTCCATCCTTCATGAAATGACGGATATTCGCGAGCGTTAGATCGTTGTCCGTTTGCCCACGTAAATCTTCGAGCATTTGTAGGTAAATTTGACCAGACAAGTGATACTCAAAACAGTACGGACTCACGAGACTTCCCGCATGGATACCTGCCCGATTTTTCGAGAGCGTTACATAACTTATACCGATTTCTGTATATTAGAGATACGAACTGCGAATTATATACGTTAATCCGGGTTGGCTGCGCAGCCCTCAACTGTGCTCCAAGTTGCTGGTGATGATGTTGATAATGTGGTAACCAGTTGGGTTTTTGATTACCGCTATGCTCCAAACCGGCAGCTGTAGAACTGAAAAAAAAATAAAATGAGAAAGGAAACGAAAATACTTAATAGCAAACGAGTAGGTAGAACAGATTTAAATAAAAAGGAGCATATAAAAATCCAATCTTTTATTTTTAAAATATAACCATACAGGAATCTGTTCTATTCTTCAAAGAAACACGGATTTACACGGAATTGAATGAAGAAAATTTGTTTAATATGATTTTTAATAAAAATATAAAAGATAGAGGTAGAGGACGTTTTAGAATCGACAATGATATTTTATTGACCTTTTCAAATGGAGTGATAATAAAACATAACTGACTACTAAGCCTTGATAAAATAACAATGGATTATGAAAAATATGTGAAGAAAATTAATATATTCCATGTTCCATGTGCTGAAAAGTTAATACCAAATCAATACGAAAGCAAAGTACGACGACAAGGATAATTTTGCCGTTCTGTAAAAACCGTTGCTTGTGTAACCGGCTTTATTTCTTCTAATTTAATGTACACACCCTCTTAAAATAAGTTTTACTTCAAAATGAGCCTTTAAGTATCCCACAAAAAAACTTTGAAATATGAGCAAATTAGTTTATTTCTATATTTTTCCACTTTCAGTTTGGAATCGGAGATTCTAGAAATTCCGAAACGAAGCTTCATTAGATATTAGATGCATTCACATATACGAGGGTTAAGCTATATATTTTGAGATATAAAAAAACTACGAGTCTTTAGGAAAACAATTTTATTTATATTCAAAGTAATCACCACACATCTTTTGGAATGCCCTCAAAATTGCTTCGTTTATTACAGGGCATGTTCGAAAAATGATGCGCCAAGACTTGGATTAAAAATGTATTGATTGGAATGGGAAATACAACTCTCTGGCGTCAATACACGTTTGCTATCGAGAAAACGGTACAAGCTGCCTGGAAGGCTTCAACGGGGATGTCCTTCAGCGACCTCCTCGTAACAGGGAACAAGAAGATTATAGGGGATGTTACAATTAATAAGCGAACGGCACAGCGTTGGTTTAATCGATTTCATCAAGGAAATTTGACGTTTGAGAATCATTCGCGCTCATGTTGTCCAGTTGCGTGCAATATTAAAGCATGTTTTGCAATTATCGAGCTGTCTTGGACTTTCTAAAAGTACCATACAACATCACCTTGCCGAAAGATGAACATTTTGTTGAAAGCATTTTTACTTTCGATGAAATATAGATTTATGTAAGCAACCCGAACATGGAAAATCTGGTTAGACAAAGAATAATTACCAGAATTTGTCGCAAAGGGGGATCGATTCAAGCGGTAATCCTTGTTAGGAGTCTGGTGGAATTATGAAGATTTAGTCTACTTCGAAATCATTCCATAGAGTCGAGCTATCAACGGCGAGGTAAATAGTGGACAGCTGATATGAATGTTTCAGGTTTTATCGAAGAAATATCTCCTAAAGCGGGTTCTCCCACAACAAGACCATTCTAAACCACATACAGCGAACTATACGCGGAATATTTGATTCCAAAGGAGATGTTAAATATGAATTACGATAATTTTTGCATCTAAGTTCTCAAAGAATTTGCTGAACGTTGGGTTTAAACCATGGAAAACGATGAGCTTATACTTCAAATATAAAGGCGTTCTTTCTGTATGATCATTCAATAAACTAAGTGAATATTGGGAACCGTCATTAGTTTTGAGACACCCCCTATACTGTGAAGACTGGAAAGCTCATTGATTTCCCAGGAAAAGTGTTTAAGATTAGCATTACATTTATTTGTAAACTACTTGGTATATCCTCATTATTACTATGAGAATGGGCTTGCAAAAATTGAGATAATTATTTTTCAAATTCGATTATAAGATTTTCATTTACAAAATAAAGAAATCACAAATGCCCAAATCAGGTGAATAAGGTGGACGTTACATTATTTTCACGTGAAAATCCAACCGTCTGCTATGTACTGAGTGAGGAAATGATGTCTCATTGAAGAATAAGACCTACCAAAACGTGTCTCACCACCAGGCGACTACTTGAGGATGATGGTATTTAAAATACACTGTGGCCAGACTTAACTCCTCTAGTTTCGGGTTATTCAAAATATATAGAGTGGCACTCATATAACACTGTTTTTATTTAGATATATATTTTAATAATTATATTTCTACTATATAGATACTAATATTATTGTATATACGAGGTGTGATCAAAAATACAACGAAATAATTTTTCTATCACCAATTACTTACATTGAATCTAGGAATTTCATTACATTGATATGTGTTCGGAAACCAAAGAGACGAGGAATTGTTAACGATATCTATTATAAATCACTTTTGATACCGCTTACAAGCGATTTTAGTCAATTAAGAACGAGAATTAATCTCAAAAATAGGTATAATTATACAATAAGTTTGTTCGTCAAACAGCTGAGAGCGAAAAAACTCAAAACAAGATCCCGATTTTGAGTGCCAGAATTGTTTCAGGCTTTCAGTCAGAAATTTAAGGTAAAAAAGTATAGACATAATGACACGTGGCTTCTGATTCTCTAACATTAGATCGCCAAAATTCTTTTTGTCAGCCCACATCCGTTCTATTCACCATTGCGCTTTTGGCTCTTCACGAAAATAAGAAATGTGCTAAAAAGACGTCAGGACAGATAACATATGTTATTATATATTGATATTTGGGATATTTGGAGGAACAAACAACAGCCTCTTATCCTTTACAAAGCCTAGATTCGTCCATCCTAGGAGTATTGCGCTCAGCTCCCAAGCATATCCTGAGGATGCTCGACTCCATACAGGAAAAAACAATTCGACTTATAAGTGATCCAGAATTGACCTTATCCAACTGTCTCATGTGACTGAATAACACCTGCAGACCGGGACTTCAATGTTTCGGCACTTCTTTTGAAGAACTGCAAATCTGTGGAATCAGCTACCAAGGCACGTCTTTTCCGAACACTATAACCTACAGAAATTTAACGTCAATATTTAAACATTGTAGGCGCTAGTATCGTAGGGTTCGTCGTACTGTTTACTTAAAAAAATTAATTCAAATGTTTCTAACGAAATAACTAATCGTATTTTTTATCACACCTTGTAATGCACGATTTGAATTGAATATTTCTACCTAACAAATAATATGTTTTATTTTATGGCACGTTAAGTAATTTTTAACATGTGTACTGACGTACAAAAATAACAATTAATAATTAAAAGTTTCAAATTCAATTAAATTGATGAAAATTTAGTTTATAAGTAAATGTATTAATTTAAGGGAAAAATATTAAAACAATGCACACCAACTAGTCTTACAAATCTGAATAATATGCATAGACGTTTTGATTTTCAATCACTTTGGATTTATCTTCTAACAAAAACAAATACGATCTTTGTCGATTTATATTAAGATTGCTGGGACGAAATTTTTGCTAAAAATTAAGGTTGTCTTCCTTATAAAGTGATGTAAATTGATAAACAAATTTGTTTTTGTCGATGAAGCACAGTTACATGGAAGAAGATTATATATACGAGGAGGTAACCAAAAGTAACCGGAATAGCATTGCCATGGGTGGAGCTTTTGTAGTACTGATTTCTATCGGCTTATAAATCAGTGCGTTGTCTTGGTGAAATAGTGGTTTTCGACATATAAGGCCGATTTTTCTTTATTCTAGCTTTCAAACGATCCAACAACTATCTGTAGTAGTCGCTATTGATTGTCTCTCCCTTTTGAAGACCGTCGATGACCAATATTCCATGCGCATCCCAAAATACTGAAGCCATAACCTTTCCAATTGACTTTGGATGCTTCGGACGTGGTTCACCGGCTACAGTCCACTCAGATGATGATCGTTTTTATTCCGGAGTGAAAAAAGCTTTCCCATGTTCAAATGTTCATGCATAATTATAAACACACCGCCTTCTGATATCTTAGCCTTAGCTATCTCACGCAATTTCAATTTACGATTAGATAGTTTTCTGAAGTAACCACCTCATTTGGACGACCAGAACGTTCATCATCATCGGTGACTGTACGACCACACACAAACAAATAGTTCTAAAGCAGAGTCCGGATAACACTTTTGAAGCTATTGCTGAGCTTATACTATTTATACTATTTTTTTTTTCATAAAGAAGAAATGATAAATTAACAAACGAAATTGTTTTAAAAATAACAAAATTAGCCTCACTTTTTTCTGACTAATTGAAATTTCATGAAATTTAACACATAATCTTTGTAAGTTGGTATTTCATGAACGTCATCTGGATTTGATATAGCAGTGCCATCTGTGTCAGTCGCACGACTTATTAAATGATGTAATATATATAAACACAAAAAATTTGATATAAACAGAAAACACCAAACACCACCGTATACGCAATATACAAAAAATTTTATTTGAAACAATTTCTCATAATTAAGATGCAAATTAGGTGTTTCACCCAATTTTTCACGATCCTATTTAAGTCCTATTTGTGAACTTTATACGAATCGATGTTTTTATCTTCGTAGAAGAGGATCACCAGATTACTCCTTTCCCAAAAAACATTTTTTACCTCAAAAAAATCCAAACACATTCTTATAAGGAATGGACTAAAAATTTGACCGATGTCGTTTGAAAGATAATAAAAAATTTATAAATATAGTTTATGATGATATATATCTATTTGACCGGAGATTTATGATTTAACAAATCCCACAATATAAAATAAAAACCTTGAATTTTACAAGAAGATTATGGTGTCATTTGATTTTATTTGTCACCTTCGCAAATTTTCAAATTTTGCGTATACCAACTTTCTAATTTATTAATCGGGTACACATTTCAAACATTATTTCCTTCAACTAAAAACGATTTGGATTCAAACGTAATTTATTTAATCGTTTTTGAGTTGTGATTATCACTATTAATAAATTTTATTTTCATATTTTATTGGTACAAACCCTATCGTATATCTAAACTCGTGAGCAAAAAAATTGACTAATTCGCACGTCAAATGTCTTTAGCAAAAAATCTGTAGCTTCCATTCTTTTTCTGATTTTAGAATTTCGGTGCCATTAGTCGTAGCTAGTGGTCTATGTTTTTATTTAGTTATTTTTTGATAAAGAAAAAATATCAAACAAAAAGGAATCTTAAACAACGAAAAAGGGTAATAATCAAGATTCAATTCTTAAACAAGATAATTTATTTGAAATTAACCTATTAATATTTATAGTTCACTCTAGTGGTTCTAATAACAGCTTCCAATCGCTTTTTCATCAATTTCTTCACCCGATCTTGTTCAGTGCTATCCCACTCTTCAGTGAGCGCCGTTTTAAGCTCAAATTCGTAGCTGGTGCAGGACTTCGATCCCCGAATTTTCCTCTTAAGTTCGGTAGGATTTAATTCCGGGCTTTGCCATCCTAAATATATAATACGGTTCGAAACCTTCAGTATGTGGATGGGTATTGTCCTGCATTAAGGCGTTGGGAACGACTTAATCCTCTTAAATTTCTTGTATGTATCGGTTTGCCGTTAACCCCCCTGCTCCACCGCCAGTTTCAATAAAAACCAACTCGTCTTCTATTTCCAGGAACCTCACTCAAAAGCTACCTTTCTTTGCAACACTGCGCGAATATCTCTCCAGGTCTCTTGTAGACTCGTCCTCTATTATCGCTACCATGCAGGCACACTCTGCTTTCGTATGAGAAGACGGAGCCGCGTTGTTCGTCAGTCCAATTAACGTGTTCTTTGGCAAATCGTATACTTGAAGTGCTGCGATAAATTGAGGGCCAGTATTTGGTCTTTTGCCTTAAGTCTTCTTTAAATTGTCCAGCCACTCCTGGCGTTTCTTTGAGCTCTTGTTGGACTTAAACACCAGTGAGGGTCAAATTTCTCAGCGATTTGAATTTTTTACTTCCGCAACCGCGCCTTTGATGAAAGTCTCAATAGGGTGACCACTTGAGCCACTTGTATCCCTTTTCAGGTAAAATTCTTGTTTGTTTTTAACGGAGATATGTATCGGTTGACGTTTGATGACTAACTGATAGTGGTGGACGAAGTAGATAACCTTTTATAAAGGTCAGTTACCCTAATAAACACTATTATAAAAAATCTTTAAAAAAGTGGTTACTGATCATAACATATTAAATGAAGCTAATACTATAAGAAAAATACAATTTAGTGTTCAGATTTTTTGCCAGCTACTTGCGATTGCAGGGGTGTCGCCTTAATCCCATTGTAAATATGAAAAAAATTGGTCATCGTTATGTGTCAATACTTTTATTTAAATGGCCTTAGCCCAACCACTATAAAAGCTAAAGTAGATTCTACTCCTTAGGTATCAACAGTAAAATATTGGGTAGCAGAGGTCATACGTTTAGCTTCGCAGTACTGGATGATCGTCGACTGGATGTGCGCGAGTTAGCACACATAGTAGGCATTTCAAAAAGTGCGATTCATCGCATATTAACTGAAAATTTTGACATGAAAAGGTTGTGCGCCGTTTCATAACTATGGATAAAACGTGGGTCCATCACTTCACACCAGACACAAAAGAACAATTTAAACAATAGACTGAAAAGGGAGAACCGGCTCAAAAGAAGGCAAAGACCATCAGCAGGCAAGGTCATGGCTTCGATTTTTTTGGGATTCGCGTGGTGGGATAATTTTCATTGACTATCTTAGAAACGGGAAAACTATCAACGGGGAGTATTATGCAAACTTATTGCAACGTTTGATCGAAGAAATTGAGCAAAAACGGCCGCATTTGGTTGAGAAGTGTTTGAATTGCTACCTCATGCACCCTATCCGCAAAAGTTAGCCCCAGACTTAAAACAATGGCTCTGTGTTCAAAGATTAATGACTATATTGAGGAGCTTGACGATTTTTATAATAAAAAGTGTATCTAACTTACTGAACATCGTTGGGAGAAATGTTATCGAATGGTAAATTCGTTGGAATCATCAGTATACGCGGGATCAAAACAATCTTCAAAACTAGCAATACGAATATTTTCTTGATTTATTTCTCTAGTCATCAGTGTGCTTAGTACGTGAAGGGTAGCTCGTTGCACATTTGATTAACTGCGACAAGTCGTCTTCTCGGTTAATTGTGATTAATCCAAGTGAGATAAGTTCTCACACACTTAGTAGTAAAGTGTTACTATCATAAAATATCACTAAAAAAGCACATAACTTGAAATTTCACTATCACAAAACATAACCAAAGTGAAGAATATTGGTTCTCACATGTTAAATATTATGGTTACGTTCAGCAATTTAATTTGTGACAAAGCATCAAGGAAAAAAACAATTGTTGTTTTTATTTAAATCCAAGCATTTTCATATCTATTCACCTTTCAAACCTTCTCTGGACTACATAATTCAACACCAAAATTAGCCAAATCGGTCCAGCCGTTCTAGAATTTTAGCGAGACTAATGAACAGCAATTCATTTTTATATATATAGATTTATTAATGCTTCTAAATATTCTTGATTTTAGGTCTCTTCTGTTTCAAAATTAGTTTTTATTAATAATTTTTGAAAGAAATTTATAAATTTATTTATAGTCGTCAATAATTTATAATATTCAACTTGCTGTAATGGTCATAACTCACGCGTTAATTATAAACTTCATCTTCGTTAGTTATGACCTACATTACCGTTCGTTAAATAATATACTATTAAACTTCTGATTAATTTCGAAGTAAGTAAAAAAATATTACTTTGTTGTTGCTAGATGATTTATCACTGTTTCATTTTTACTAACAAACGATTTGTTCTCATTCTTAATTAAAAAAAAAATCTAGGCAATTTATCTATGTCATATAACCGCAGTCAAAGTAATGGATTGTAAAATTTTAGCAATAATCCCTTTAATCTAAACGAATCGCTTTAAAATTGATACCTGCATTAAAACTGTCCTTTGACGTATCACCTATTGCACTCACAAAAACAGATTTGTTTAATTATTTAACAAAGACTCTCTTATCAGCCGCTTTCGTTGTGTTTTAGCTGACGGATTAACATTTAATCGCCGTCGTATGATAACGTAACGACTAGTTTTTTTCCCTCGAAATTTTCTTTATAAAAATTATTTATTTGTAGACGCTGCATCGTACTGAGTCCATGGTATCACTCTGTTTTCGATCGCTGACTGGTTATATAAACGATGACAATTTACGAGGACTGCAATCGTTCCTTGAAAGCAGACAAGTTCAAGTTGATGATAAAGATGAGGTAATTTTTTTTCCAGTTTCAGTACGCTTAATTTTCGTTTATTCTCATGTTTTTTTTTATACGAAGTGACTCAATAAAACTTCCATATTGCATAATCTTCTTTTGTCGCTCATACGTAAATCTTTAGGTTAGTTCCAATCCATCAAAAAACCGTCCTTGGTACGGTGACGATACCTTATACGAACGATTCTGTTTTATGTTCCAACCGACTAGGCATCATTTGTGAACCTTTACTCTTTCCGATACAGGAACCGTGCATAGCGGGATATTGCGCGAAAATGTTGACGCTTCCAATAACTGTTCCAAGAACGGTCCAGATTAGAGGGTTGGAACAAACCTATTTTGCACGCGTCATTGACAAGTTTTGACAAGCATTTACACGCAATTTCAATTTGCTGTTTCGATCCATTTTATTATATTAGAGCTCGAACGACTACTCAATTAAGTGTCAATGTGTCAAATTGAGTTTTCTCTGACTGAAAAACCCTATTTTTTACCAATTAAAAATTGGTCTAAATCGTTTCGCTGGGACCGATAATCATTAGAAGACGATCCACGTGCGGGAGGTGACGGTGATTACTCCAGAAAACATTAGATTGTCCTAAATGACCGGCGCCTAAAAACAAAAAAAAAACAATTGCATTTTCAAAACAAGTGCTCTGTCTACATAAGTATTTGAAGGATCCAAGGCTTAGAAAAAAGCTGGACCACGACCAACATTGAAAGCAAATTGAAGATTAGATTCCGTCAATCCGAGGATCGGAAGGATCTTCTACAGCTTCAGCAATTGTCAGCTCCTTCTACGAACTACGAAAAGTACACCAGATGCGAATGCCAGAACCTAAGAAAATAGGAAACTTCAAGAAAAAAAGAAGATAACCAGACACTTGCAGAAAACCTATGGAAGTAGGAAGGGGAGCGCGCAGTAGAGGAGACTTAAAACCCTGTCGGAAGAGATGTGAAGGTAGATGAAAGCACTTCCTGGAATGCTTGTTCATTGTTCATTTGGAGGGGTTTGGAATAGACATGTATTTAGCTACAGGATTACCAAACACCTTATACATTTTTTCTCAATACATATAATTGAGAATATCAAGGTTATTCATTCTGGATGTAACACTTTCAATGTCATTAAGTATGAATAGAAAATGCCTTCGAAGAAGCTCAATTTTGATATATCTTTATAGAAAATTTCAAAATTCGCAGAAATATTTAAATATCTCTTTGATATGACGAACATTTTCGTTTTATTAATATTTTTACAACGCCAGAATTGAATATACTGTTTTATTTTCTTTTTTCTTCTTTTCTTTTATTAGAATGGAACCACAGCTCTCATGGTGGCGGCGGGTAAAGGTCGATTGTCTATTGTACGAGAACTGTTAGCCCATGGCGCCGATCCAAATATAGAAGATAATGATTCTTGGACTGCTCTTCTTTGTGCGGCCAAAGAAGGACATACGGATATTGTGCTCCAATTGTTAGATCATAATGCCGCCATTGATCATAGGGACATTGTAAGTTAACAAATTCTGTAACGTTTCTTTTCCATATATTAAGTGAAGTGCTCAACTGAATCACCACAAATTTATTAAATTAAAAGAAATATCAATCCCAACTTGAAAAGTCCAAAAGCTTATAAATTTCATAAGAGTTCAAAGATGCAGAAGGTTTGGGCATACGGTAAAAATGAAGAAAACTAGATATGGAAAGGGTCGTGTGACGTTGTTGGCCCAGAAGGTCGTTAAAAACTAATAAGCCACAATAACCTTATTATGGTTCAACAACCATCACAGTCGTAGAGAAAGCGGGAAGAGGTGAGAAGAGAAAGGCTAATGAAAAAATTCTTGTTTGCATGTCGAAAGATAGTCCAAAATGGCAACCTATGGAGAAGAATAATAAATATAAATGAGAGAAAAAAATAAATCAAGGATCTTAAACTTTATCATTATTCAAATATTTAGTTCGAAGGCCTTATTTAATAACATTCAATTTGTTTTCCACATATTTCACAGTATCCAGGTGAAATTTCGTACCACTGCTCTTGTACACGACCCCTTACAATCTTTAAGTTCGATGGTGGTACTTTCTATTCAATGGAAAGTATACCAGAAAATTTACCATGAAATTAACACACTGAGATAACCAGGGTCTGATTGGAAATTCTTTCGATCAGTAGCTGTTTACCAATAAATGCTGCAGGGCTATTACACGACTATTATCTCAAAATTTAATTTTTTTCTTAACAAAATTAATTTTTTTTTCATATCTTCAGCTTGTGGAAATATTACTAGGCTCATTTCATCAATAATTTAAAACAGTCGCTTCTATTTATACAAATACTTCATATTTTGCAATTAACTGTGAGAATAAATTATGTTCTGGTTAGCTCTGAGTTAATACCAATTAGAGCAAGGGCCTCTGTTGGGAAGGGGAAGTCTTTTAAAATAGCTGCCATATGTACTAATCGGTGCTAGTTAGACGTTGGCCAAGCCACTGATTCAGTTTAATAACAGCAGAGTATTCAGACTGTTTATAACATAAATAAAATTCCAAATTTATTGAAACAAAATTACTATATGATATGAGCACTTTTTTAGGAAGTTATTACCTCCTCCTCCATTTAGTGTGGGTAAATTCATTAGCAACAAATGATCTCAGAAGCATTGAAACCCGAAGAGCAATAAAAATTCGATTCTGATTAATTTGATGAAGCAATACATTTTTTTAGCAACTAATTAGCATCAAATTAGCAACGCATTCCCCTAAATAAATATTATAATATTCTGTTGCCCTTTAAAAATAAGATCGACTAATTTCACCACTTTTTTGATATTATTACCTCCACAGTGATTTATGGTCTGTATTTTTCGTTGGGACACCGTGTATATTATTGATTGCTACGTAAATAATTATAATAGCAATATTCCTTAGCAACAACTTCCAAATGATCTCAGAAGCATTGAAACTATATGGGCTATAAAAAGTTCGATCCTGACGAATTTGATGAAGCAATAAAATCAATTTTTTAGCAAGTAATTAGCAACACATTCCCCCTTGCGCAAATATTATAATATTCTGTTGCCCTTTAAAAATAAGATCGACTAATTTTACCACTTTTTTGGTATTATTACCTCCACAGTGATTTAGGGTGGGTATTTTTCGTTGGGTCACCGTGTATATTATTTTTTGCTATGTAAATAATTATAATAACAAAATCCATTAGCCACAACTTCCAATTGATCTCAGATGCATTTCCAAAACCTGTTAAAAAGTAAATTAATTCGCTTTTGAAGAATTAGCAACAAATGTGTTAACATTAACGTCTACTCTAATTCTTTAGCAACTAATTAACAACAAATGCATTAACATTAACGTCTATTTTAATTCTTTAGCAACTTATTAGCAACAAATGTGTTAACATTAACGTCTATTCTAATTCTTTAGCAACTAATTAGCAACAAATGTGTTAACATTAACGTCTACTCTAATTCTTTAGCAACTAATCAGCAAAAAATGTGTTAACATTAACGTATACTTTAATTCTTTAGCAACTAATTAGCAACAAATGCCCATATCTTTCAAAAACCTTTCCTTTTGAAAATTTCGAAGACTCAGAGTCGCACGCTTCAGTTGTATCACTACAATTGTAATACAATCGATCAAATTATTGAAATAAAATCGATAACAATATTACCTAGGGGGGCTGGTCAGCTCTTATGTGGGCTACGTACAAAGGAAGATTGGATACCGCCTTGGTTTTAGTAGAAAGAGGTGCAGATGTCAACGCCCATGGTAATTTCCATATATCCTCATTATTATGGGCTGCTGGTAGAGGTTATACGGAGATCGTAGAGTGTCTCTTGCAACATAATGCCAAAGTAAACGTTGGTGATAAATATGGTACTACAGCATTAGTGTGGGCTAGTCGAAAAGGATATACGGAAATTGTGGATCTGTTATTGAAAGCCGGTAAGACAATAAACGCAATCGAAAAATGATTTATTGTTTTTTTTTAATTATAATTCAGGTGCCAACGTTGATACAGCAGGAATGTATTCGTGGACAGCCTTGCTTGTTGCAACGTATGGTAATCACGTCGATGTAGTCAATTTACTCTTAGAACACAAACCAAATGTCAACGCTTTGGATAAAGATGGTTGTAGTCCTTTAACTATAGCCTGTAAGGAAGGTTTTTATGAGATAGCTACATCTTTAATGGCGGCAGGTGCTTACATCAACATTCAGGCAAGTAACATTTTATTTCATCAATTAATAAGCAGAATTTGTTGCCTTACAATTTTTTTTTCATAATTAAGAAGCTTCTCTGGTGTATTTAGAATAATTGATCAGTTTCTTAATAATTTTTTGTTTCTCTTCGTATGCTGTAATGGTTCAAGAAAGGTATTGATGTGTTATATTTTTCAGGAAATATATTTGATAATCAAACAGCTTTCAAAGTATCAAAATCCCATGTCATTGACTTGGTCCTTGTCTTGATAATGATAATAATGTCTTGTCAATAAGGATTCAAAGAAAATAGAAAGGCCAATATACTCTCTGGAAAAGAAATACACAAGCTCAAAGCCTACAAAAAAAGGAGAAAATCGAGAAATAAAAAAATCTGGAGGTGTCTTTTCTGCAAGGAGGAATAAGAATTATAGTTTGGATATGCAACTGATTTTAACACATCCAAAGTCTCGTAGATACTAAACAAAAGAGTTCCTGAAAGAGGAGGAATCTGCAAAAGGAACACTAAGGATGAATGAACCTAACCTAACCATCTAGACACCACCACAGATGCTGGAACAAATTGTTTCGGAAGGAGGAGGTATCGCCTTCCAGAGTTGTTTCACTACAAAAAGATTCTTAGAAAATGTGATACCACTAGATCGAAAAGGTCTTTGGATCTCAGCCAAAACAAGGAAGGCTTGGACAGTATATAGATTGTATCTAACATTCTTGAAGCCAACGCAGATACTAAACAAAGAGTGTTGAGAAGAGGAGGAAACGTAATAAAGATTTTCAGGATTGTATGACTTCAAACAGTCTCTTCGGTTAATCCGAAAAGTATTTGGAGCTCGGAATAACAAGCTACACTTTCTCATTGGCTGTCTAATAGAGCACTGTTGCATAGGAAAGAATATTATAAGTCTAGATCTAGTGGAAACTAACTATGCAGTTTCTGTGGGGGAGCGGAAGAGTTCCCCTAGGTCTAGAATGACTCGAAATTGGAAAGCAACATAACAATGCTCTTGGAGTCATCACATGTACTAGAATAGGTGTGTTTTGGAAGGTAGAAGAAGCCAAAAAACATTATGACGTCGCCTTCCAGGATTGGAACACTACAAAAAGTTCTTTTTGAAATCCCAAAAATATTGAGTATACAACAAAAACAAGCTACACCTCCTTACAGGTGAGTTTACAGAAAATTGTCGCTTCGGGAAGTACCGGATAAGACTATGTCTTTCCAAAACTGACGAGTGTAATTCTTTAGGGAAGATGAAGAAGATGAAACTCTAGTTCAACTAGTTCTGGAATGTCACACTATTGAAAGTCAACACAGGTACTAAATATAGGGTGTTCGAAGAATGAGCAAACTTAAAAACAGTTTTTTAGGGTTGTCTCACTCCAAAAAGTTCCTTCTTTAAATCCAAAACGGATATGGAATTCAACGAAAACCAACTACACCTCCTCATAGGTGTAGCACTCAAACCAAGACGAGTGCAGATTCTTTGGGGAAAACCAGGAGGATGTAACTCTAGTTCAACTAGCTCTGGAATGCCTTGCAATAGTGAAGCAACGCAACAAATGCTTTGAACAAGATCAGACACTTTTAAGCGATCTAACTTTCTTGAAACCATTATAGATATGGAAATATAGAGTTTGGAAAGTATAAGGAAGCCGAAAAAATATTGTGGCGTCTCTTTCCAGGGTTGGAACACACCAAAAAGTTTACTTGAAACTGTGTTATCTCTAATTTCATAAAATATTTGTCAAAACAAGCTACACCTACTCTCATGTGACCTTACAAAGACACTGTCGCTTCAGTAGGCATTCGATCAGACTAGATATAGAAGAAACTGACAAGTACAGATTCTCTCTGGGAGAGAAGAAGAAGATGTAACTCTAGATCAACTAGTTCAGGAATTCCTTGCAAAGTGAAGCAACACAACAGATGCTTTGAACAAGATAAGACACTTTTAAGGGATCTAACTTTCTTGAAGCCATGATAGATACTGGAATATAGAGTTTTGAAAGTATGAGGAAGTCGAAAAAATATTATGGCGTCTCCAAAAAGTTTATTTGAAAATTTAATACCTTTGAAGTCACCAAAAATAAGCTACACTTCTTCACGGACTGTCTTACAGTGCAGTAGAAGGACCTGTTGAGCCTATGTCAGTACATATACTGGATTCCATTAGTACTCTGGAACTGCTAGTTTTCTATAGAAGGTGTAGTGCAATCTAATCCCTAATTGCCTATCTATGTACTTTTTTAAATCTTTTATAAAATCTCTTTTCCAGATTTTTGATAGTTTCTTTTTTTGGTTGTTTTAGGATCGATCGAGCGATACAAATTTAATACACGCAGTAAAAGGCGGTCATAGAGGAGTTGTAGAGGTTCTATTGAAAAAATATGCAGATGTAGATATTCTTGGAAAAGATCGCAAAACCGCGATTTACGTAGCAGTAGAAAAAGGAAACGTTAATATAGCGAAACTTCTCTTAACCTGTAATCCGGATTTAGAACTGGCAACCAAAGATGGGGATACGCCTCTATTGAAAGCAGTACGTTCCAGAAACGCGGAAATAGTTCAATTATTAATAGACAAAAAAGCGAAAGTTTCAGCTACCGATAAAAAAGGAGATACAGCTTTACATATAGCTATGAGAGCTAGATCGAAAGCTATAGTAGAAATTTTACTGAGGAATCCTAAAAATAGTCAGTTATTGTATAGGCCGAACAGAGCTGGGGAGACTCCTTATAATATCGATATGAATCATCAGAAGACTATTTTGGGACAAATATTTGGCGCGAGTAAGTCTTAAAACGATTGCGGTACCGGTTTGTTCAATTTTTACATTTGAATGTTTCCAGGAAGATTGAACACGAACGAAGACAACGAAAATATGTTAGGTTATGATTTATACAGTAGCGCTTTAGCGGATATTCTCAGTGAACCTTCTTTGTCGATGCCAATTATGGTCGGTTTGTATGCCAAATGGGGAAGCGGCAAATCGTTTCTTTTGAACAAACTTAGAGGTGAGTCGAAAATTTTTTCATTAAATGATTAAAACGTTAAAAAACGCGACATATTGTATATTGATTACCTGATCAAATATCAACTAATGATAATTTAGTTTCGTTCTTACAAATAAAAAATACCAACTTCTCAGATTGTAAATTGACAATGAGATAGTGAGCAGTAGATATCCAAAAAGAATTAAAAAGATAAAAAACAAATGTCAAAAAGTTGATTTCCTCAGTATCACTTACAATATAAGAAGAAGAATGATGTTGTAATTAAATTATTATTTGGTAATGGTATTAGATGAAGAATGATGTTGTACTTTGATATATTTACCAGAAGTGTTAATATAAAAAGATAAATGATGTTCTACTTTCATTGTTTCACTAGAAATGGTACTATGAAAATAATAATCATGTTTCACTTCAATTTATTCAATAGAAGTTACAATATAAGAAGACGAATGATGTTGTAATTAAATTTTTCTTTGGAAGTGGTACCATTAGAAGAGGAATGATGTTGTACTTTGATTTCTTCAATAGAAGGGGCACTATAAAAAGAAGAATGATGTTGTACAAGAATTTCTTCAATTGCAAGAAGAATGATGTTGTACATTGATATCTTTTCTAGAAGTGGCATAAATTTTTGAGGAAGAAATACGATGTAAAGAGCAGAACCATTATTAATGTTGAATTATTCGATACTACTGGCACGTTGATTTCTTCAGCAGAAGAGACAATATGATAAGAAGAATGATTTTGTAGTTTTTTCCTTCAGTGACACTAATAGAAAAAGATTCGTTATGACAATATTCAAAAAATGTTTGAATTTCTACTTCATGTACTCTATATACCGGATTTAGCACCTTAGGATTATTTTGTGCTCTCCAATTTGAAAAAAAAATGGATTGGGGGTGATATATTTTCTAACCATAGAGAAATTATAACTGAAATTAATGTCTTATTATAAAAAGAGTATTCAACTAACGAAGCTAACGAAGACCATGTTCAATAAAAATTTTTTTTTCAAAAATTTTCATATTTTTTCTTGGAGAACGTACATTATTTTATGTTTTATTATATAATATAATTTTCTTCAACTTTTGCCTCACTAACCACTAGGTTAACTAGAACAATAAATGTTGACCTCTTTTTCACTCTATTTTGAACTTTTATTTAATTATTGTAAATATTGATTATTCATCAATATATCACAAAAATAAATTTCTTTAAAAAAATATTTTTGGTTGCAGATGAAATGAAAAATTTCGCCCGCGAATGGGTTGATCCCGTCTTCCAGTTTTCAACTTTATTATTTCTAGTTCTTATGCATATATCCATTATACTAGCCACCATATTTGGTCTTTCGTTTCAATCATGGTTAATTGGTAAGTTTTTTCACTAAAAATAACTCAAAAATCATTCAATATACAAGGATTTATCTTTAATTCCGAAATTGTAATCACAATCAAAAATTATTGCTATCGTAAACAAATCAGTATAGTCGTAACCTAGAGTTATTTGGAAACATATTTTTTTAAATAATAGTGATTGTTTATCGTTTGTACCGAGTGTCCCAATAAGAATGGCTCTCGGCCATATCTCGGGAACCGTTTATAGTACAGCTTCGGGGAAAAAAATGTATAACAATAGGTGACCTCAAGAAAAACCTGGAAATTATAATGCAGTTTCCCGGTGACAGCATAAGTAATATTTCAGAGTTGTAGGTCCACCGCCAGATGGCGTAATTAAATACCAAAAATTATAAAATGAATAATTTACAAATTTTTCGTAATTTAGATGCATTTAAACTATGATTATCGTATTCTTCATGAAATTCAGCGAATATTTGATTTCACAAGTTTTAGTCTATCACTTCAAATAAGAGGTGGCGGGAAGCGGGAACTTTATTATGAAAAAACGTCTGTAAGTCCAGTTCTACTTAACCTATCTATGCAAACTTAGTCTTTTTGAAGAAAGCTCCTTTCTACCAATGTGAGAGTTATAATTTCGAAGCAACCTAATGAGTAACGTATATGCTAGAGGGCGCTATTTATTTATTTTTTAAATCTAGCTATCCTTGAAAAATGTTGAATGGAAATATGCAGTTTTAATTAAGGAGTATAAAAGTAGACCAAAATAGCAACAGAATAGCGAAAACTCCATGTCTATATCTTTTTCGTATTACGAGATATCCTAAGAAATGTGTAAATTTTAAGCTTTTTCGTTTAAACATAAATTACTCCGGGTTGACTGAACGGATTTTAACATTTTTTGACTCCTCAAAATTGTCTTTCCTTGTTCCTTAATAATAGTTCCAATTATTATGTCAATATTACTTATGCTGTCACCGGGAAACTGCATTATAATTTCCAGGTTTTTCTCGAGGTCACTTTTGTTAAAGATTTTTTTTCCCGAAGCTGTACTATAAACGGTTCCCGAGATATGGCCGAGAGCCATTCTTATTGGGACACCCGGTGTGAAGAATGTGTCCGTTAGGGTAAAAAGGGGGACATGATCTAGCTATTCGCTAGAATAATGGAAGTTCAAAAATCTCTCACACGTATATTGATAACGTTACATGTCTGTACTGGACAACGATCATAGTTATAATAATAATAAGCCGTCGACCCGGATGGATCGAACCAACCAAAAATGCTTACATATTAACTTACATTTCCTATCAATATGCTGACATCTGAAGTAAGGTACCATGCACATTGAAACAGGAAATTATCTTGCAATTATAACAGGCAGTTCAATGTCCATTGCACCGGTACTACTTTTTGATAATTTAAGATGTTTGAAAAGTCGTTTTGGATGACACCCACTCGGATCGCCCTTTCAAACACAATATCGAAAAATTAAGAATTTGATTCTATCGTCTCCTTAGTTAGGTGTTCTGAAGCAAAAGGCAGGAATGAGAAACTCGGGGACAATTTCTTGCCAACATTTTTTCTGATCATTTTGAAAGAAATAAGTGTGATTGGTTAACTTTGCAGAAATCTGGAAATGCACGATTTTCTGTGTATTTTCATAAATATTTCAGCCCTTTGACCTTAGAACCATTGCAACCATTCTGCCCAAAAATTTTGATAATAAAATCGATGATAAACTATGGTTCTATAAACATGGAATCAAAAAATCGCCAAGAAAATCTCATTATTCCAGGAAAATGTCAATGAGAACCCAAGAAGTTTTCCACGAATCATATATTCTTTCAGTACTCCAAAAGTCGGGAATTAGAAAATGGCGGATAATCACCAGTCCAATCCCTCTTGGTCTAATTGTAATGATACTCACTTGGAGGTTATTCTTCTTTTTCTTATAATTTTGTCATTATGATTTCTCAGTTATCAGATTTTCTGGAAAATTCTTAATCTTCTAGAACAATTTTGGAAAAACCAACAAGAATATTCTAAAGCTTCAGTTTATCTGTGAAAGTGGAGCACGACAGGAAAAATGCTCGATTTAATTTTTATGTTATTAATTTTGTTTCAGGTTTATGTGTAAGCGTCAGTTTTATATTACTAAGTTACTTTTTGCTTGCGATGATTTGGTTTGCTAGCAACAGATACGACTGGGATTGGGCATATAATTTTAACGTACAGTTAACTAGAAAAATTAATAATTTAAGACTCGTTTTGCAAATATTATTCTGTCATCCGCCCGGAGCTGCAAATGACAGACACGCCGCTCAACCAATAAGGTAAACTTTCCATGACTAAAGTATAATTACCAATTTTTTAACCAACTTTAAACTAAGTATAATTAGTTGGAGATTCTTTTGCTCTATTCGAGGTTACGTAAAACTATTTCCCAACATGACACAAACTATTTTCGCCCTTTTGGTGTCCGAATTATTTAGAAAAAAAGTTTAGAATTTTTTCCATAGTCTTTGCAGCTTTCCAGAAGCATTTTTCCGAGTAGATAACAATTTCATGGATGCATGTTTTTTAATTAAACTTAGCATCATAAAAAACGAAACAAGAACATATTAGCTACACTGTAACCATAAACTTCTTTTACGCTTAATAAAATACTAAACATTGAATTTTTAAATGTGCTCAATACAGCCAGAGGAAAACTTGGCCCACTTATCGATTCTACATACAAAATTGTTTACGTATTTGTCGACGTCACTAGAATTAGATGACGCAGCAAAAGGATCTTCAATAAAAGAAGAATCTTCGAACGTAGCGAAAAAAAAGTCGGTTTAGCGATCTCAAGGGGAGTCGCTCCACGGTTCCTGAGCGAAGTCGATTTATGGCGACCTTAAGGAGAGTCGCTCCTTAGTACCCGAGCAAAGTCAGTTTCTCCGCGGCATAAGTAACTGAAGTCGAATACTTCTGTGAATTTCGCTGCGAGGTGGTAAACAAAGGCTTCGAAAGTGTTTTTTCGAGCGAAATGTGAACAAATAGTATCCAGAGAAAAATTTCTCTTTACATGATTTCTGTGAAATTAATTTTCTATTTGGCGAAATTTAGTACCTACACATGCGTGAGTTAAAAAAGTTCGTTTAGCAACCGTAAGTGGAATCGCATCCTGGCCCCTTGCGAAGTCGGTGACCTTGAAGAGAGTCCCTACGCAGCTCACGAGAGAAGTCTATTTTTGGCGACCATAAGAAGAGCCGCTCCATAGTCCCCGAGCCAAGTTGATTTGAGCGACCTTAAGTAGAGTCGCTCCTTAGTACCGGAGCGAAGTCTATTTATGTTGAACTTAAGGAGAGTCATTCTGAGGTCCTTAGCGAAGTCGTTTTCTCCGCGGCCTAAGTTACTGAAGTCGAATATTTCTGTGGATTTCGTGGCGAGGTAAACGAAGACTTGAAAAGTGTCTTTTCGCGCTAGGTGTGAATAGATAGTGCCCAGAGAAAAAATTTCCCGTGTGTGATTTCTGCGAAGTTAATTTTTCTCCGTGGCCTAAGTGGCTAAAGTATAATATTTTCGCGATGAGGTAGACGAAGGCTTCGAAAGTAGTGAAATGTAAGCAGATAGAGAAAAATTATTACAGTGAAGTTTATTTTCTATTTGGCGGAATTCAGTACTTACGCATGTGTGAGTTAAGTCTCAGAGAGCGCTGGCTGGTTGTTATTGTTAAAAAAAGTTGAGTTGTTGAATGTCAAATGAAGAGAAGTCAGAATAAATGTGGTTCTAGAACCTTTGCATATTATTATATTTCGCTTCCAAATTACTAAAAATTTTAGTACCCCAACAGAAGTTTTTTTTATTATCTTAAGTTTGTTGTATTCGGTCATGTATTTTTTTAGGTTTTTCTTTACGGATCAAACCCGAGTGAGTAGTACAGCAGGGGGTGAAAATTCAGTAGTTCAAATGATCGGTTCTTTATATGATGCAATAGAAAACAGATACGGATCTTTGGCAACAAGATTGTATCGCGCTTTCAAACCTAAAGCAGGTAAAAATTTTTTTAACCAAATACATTACGAAATATTTGTTTACAGTGCACCATTTTTTTAGTTCGTCTCAATTTTATAAGCTAGCTAATTTTGTTTTAAAAGTTGTAGCAAACTTTATTATTTTTTTTTCTTTTAGTAAAATCCGCTTCCCGTTGGACGTGGAGGAAAGTATGTTGTTTGCCGTATGTTATATTTTTCGAATTAACGTTTTTAATGATATTAATCGGAACGTGTGCCTTGACTATTTACCTTATTCACGTCAATGTAACAAAAGTCGAGTGAGTATTAGATCCAATTTAATCTAATTTACCATCAACACCGTGTATATTTTTAATTTTATTTCAGCTCGGACTCGGATAATGTAGATGAATTCAAATTAAAAATGATTCTCGTTATTGCCGCATTGATGTTGGGAGTAGCTTGCTTAGCTAACATGTACACTTGGAGTAGAATGTTGAAATCTTTGTTTTTTTCGCAAAGAAGACACGTGCAACGATCTATCGCCAAGTTGGAAACTTTGAAATCCGAGGGATTTTTGCAAATGCTAAGGCAAGAGGTAAAAACCGATACTTCTTATCATAAATCGATCATTTAAACCAATAAAAATAATAAACACACCTTGTCTCCAACTCCGTGGTGTCTGATCATTGACGAATCGATCGCTGACCTAAACAAGATTTGTATACGTAGGCTCACCCTTATGACTTAATCATCTTGTACCCGGGAAAGGACACAGCCGCTTCGCGAAGCTTCTTGACAATGGTGCTGCGACTAATGAACAGGAGTGTCAGTCCGAAGGGCTAAGAGATCTTTTTTACCGACACAACAATGGCATGCTCTCAAAAGTAGCATTAGGAGGCGTGATTTTTACGTTAGATCCTTCGGTCGTACATAATTCTCTTTCGGTTTCTTTTTCCTGCTGAATTTCTTCAAGAAAGTGAAATCCTCGCCCTCACAACCGGTGACTAATGGACAGGGGTGTCAGTCCGAAGGGGTAGGAAATAACGCGAGTAAAACCGAGCTCTATTCTACCAGAAGGCACAACATTGGCTTACCAGAAATCCTCATCTACAACTTCATCTAAAAACGTGCTACCAAGTAATCGAAAACCGACTAGGTCATAACCACTATGTCGTGGGATTAACTGATTATTTTAATGGTGACGGCAGGGACAAATACATATTTTGCTGAATATCCCAAAGGATTATTTTTTTAATTGGAAATTCGCTCGGTTTAGTGTGTATAGTTATGTAGGACAAAAAAGGAGAAGTATGTCATATGAGAGAAAAATTGGAAAAGTATCCATCTGTATATGATAAATATAAATTAAAAAATTTTCCAGAATGTCGCTGGTGTAGACAAAGGGTATGCATATAGCAATTGTAGAAGAATTGAAATATGCCGAGGTAAAAAATGTACAAAGTGGGCAATATTTGTCACTTCCTTTAAAATTTACCCTGATGCTAATGTGGCACCACCCACATTTCTACTGACACTTTTTCATCTATACACACATTCTTCTCTTTACTTCTACTTAAATCAAATAATTCTTTCTTCGGAGTTGAATAACATTGAATCATCTAATCACCTCCGTACTAGCAAATTATCCCTTATTTCAATAGTTTGAATCTTATTTCGCTCTTTCACCCTTCAATTACTTACTTACTTACTGCATTCATCCTAGGTAAATTTGATGAAAGAGATGGTGAAATGTCTCGACAGTTTGAGCAATCAGCAAACCCGACTTGTTGTAATCGTAGACGGATTGGATAGTTGCGAACAGGATAAAGTATTACTCGTATTAGATACTGTACATATGTTATTTTCTGATGCTAACACCCCTTTTATTGTGATATTAGCAATAGATCCTCACGTTATTGCGAAGGTAAGAAATAGTTTTTTTTTTTATTTACTCTGGTTTACACCCATTTTATCATGTTTTTATTAACTTTTATTTGCTAACACGGTTACATAAAAAAACATTTGTTAAGCGATTAACGACCATTTTGTATATTTTGAGATGCCAACGAAACTAAAGGAGTTGTAGTTGGCAACATTGCATTTTTAAATAGTAAGCTCTGCTTGTAGTTGAGTCTCCACTAGCACAGAATAAATAATGGTAGATGCGATTCGACATCAAATTATGAATTTATCAGAAAAATTTGATCCACTATGATTTAAGGGTATTTTAAGTGATTTGCAACGCGCATTTGGTGGTGAAAGCTCTTGGTAATGGGGCACGTGCTGATACACCACAAAATATTTACTTTCTCTTCTTGAGTATGTCAATATTCTCGTGTTATTGTTGCATAATGTATCGTCACACACTAAACGGCAGACAGTTGAAATGAAATAATATAACGGACATTAGATATCGAACCTATTTGCTTGATTTGGACACGTTTAATTTGTAGTTCGTCTTTAACCTCAAAAAAATGATTGGCGTTTAATGACAGAGGATGACGTAGATGAAACAAATCAAGAATTTTTTGACAGCATTCCAGCAGTACTTGTCGAAATTAACCTACTGACACTGTCTGAACCTTAAAATGTCTTCATTCGAGATTTTACTATCAATGTCATATCTTGAATTGTATTTTACTCGCAATTTATCTATCACTATCAACATTAACCTTAAATTTTCGTTGCCATTTGCTTCTACTGTTACAATCAATCTTAAAATTTCTATATTCGCTATTGTAACTGTCAAATCTGGAAATATCCTTCTCACGTTTTATCCGTTCTTGTCAAAATTAACCTTAAAAAAATGTGTGGCTAGTGTTTTTAGTGTCACTGTCAACCTTAAAATGTCTTCATTCTCTGTAAATCTCAAATTTCAAAATATCTTTCTCCCACTATTTATCTGAACTTGTCGAAATTAACGTTAAAAATGTCTTTGACTTGTGCTTTAACTGCCACTTTGAAACTTGACCATCAAATTAATTAATTTGCAATTTTACTATTATTACAAATGTCGAAATCTTTTTCACTCACGATTAATCTGTAACAGGTAGATCTTGAACTGTCTTTCTCACTATATATATATATATATATATATATATATATATATATATATATATATATATATATATATATATATATATATATATATATATATATAGTGAGAAAGACAGTATATATATATATATATATATATATATATATATCTTTGTTAAAAAAGTCTTTCTCTTGTGCTTTAATTTTTACTGTGAAACTTAACTTCTAAATATTTATATTCGCAATTTTACTGCCACTATAAAATTGAAATCTTTTTCATTCACGATTTATCCGTTATTGTCAAATCGCGATTCTTTTATCACTAGCAAATTTAACCTTAAAATGTCTTCGTGCAAGATTTACTATCACTGTCATATGTTGAATTATCTTTTATTTGCGATTTATCACTCACTGTCAAACTTAATCTTAAAGTTCCGTTGACATGTGCTGCTATTCGCGTTCAAATTTATCTGTTCTTGTCAAAAATTAACATCAAAATGTCTTTGACTATTATTCGGGACCTTAACCTTAAAATGTCTTCATTCGCGATTTATCTGTCCCTGTAAAACATGACCTTATAATTTCTATGGCACGTTCTTCAACAACCAATACAAAACTAAACATTAAAATGTCATGCACTTGTGATTTTACAGTCGCTGTCACATATTCAGTGTTTCCAAATATTCCGTGATCAATTTCGTCTTGATTATTTGTTAACTGTTCCAAATTTAATTGCACTTACGTTCTAGTGACTATTATTTCCCTCTGGAGAATGCTCCTTGATTTGGAATATGAACGATATTTACCTATCCTCGTTTTTTTGCGGTTTCGAAGGCATATCATGATTTCCAATTTCTGTTGTAACTCAGAAACACTAAGAAGTTCTCCAAATTTCGCGATCTTGGTAAATGTTCAATGGGTGGGGCATTTTTGCTACAAGTACCTAACATTCTTCTTCTTCCATATTTTAAATGATCTATTTTTTCCTTAAACCGGTTAATAACAGATCTCTTAGTATGCACAATTTAATTTTCGTCACAATTATCACAGCTAATTTCGTATTTTCCAAATTCCTGGTCTATAACATAATATAACTTGAATATTAACTAATATTGTTTATTATCTTCTTTCGACATTATAAGACATCAAAAAGAGCGTATGTCATTACGTAGAAGATAATTGTACATAATATATGTTTATACTGTACTATTATTGCGCTTAATCAATAGCGGATACTACCGATAGTTGTTGGGTCGTTTGGATGCCAAAATCAAGGAAAAATGGTCTCATATATCGAAGAAAAAACCACTGCTTCACACATACAACGCACAGATTCACAAGTCGATGGTGACGATGGTTAAATTGAACGAATTACACGTCGAATTGCTTCCTCATCCACCATATAGTCCAAATCTGGCTTCCAGTGACTACTGATCTCAAAAAAATGCTCGCTGGTAAGGAATTCGGCACATATAAAGAAGAAATGCTGAAACTGAAGTCTATTTTGAGTCAAAAGAAGCGTTTAAATGATTGTATTGCTCTTGAAGAAAATAACAATGTGTTTGTCTTAGTTAGTCACACGATTTATTAAATGATGTTATACAATAACATAATAAAAACGCTTAATAAATAATTTTTTTGTCTACCGCTTTTTTCGTCATTGATTAAACTTTTATTTTGTCTCACAGGTTGCTTGGGAGAAGGTTAGTTTGAGTGTCGTTTTTATTCATTGTCTTTTTGTATGTTTTTTTTCATTTGGCATTTCACTTAATTATGTTTTATTCCATTCAATTCTCCCTGAAAAGATTCAAGGGAATGCGGTCATTTTGAATATACGTTGAAAATGCAATATCTTTTATAATATACAAGGGAGAATTGATAGAAGAGTGTTTTACTGTAGAAAGATTGTTTTTTCAATTTTCGTCATATTTCAATTGTAAAATTTTCATTTAAAAGTCACTCTTCTGTCAAATTTCCATCGTATATAGGATCTGTTTCAAAAGTAGTTGTATTTGTTTTTTCCTGAGCAAATGTGCGGGCGAGATTGGAGGAGAAGTATAATTTTGGGAACGCGGGAAAAAAATCCGCGTCACGAAGAATCATGGAGCGTTTACTGGAGCACCGATACCTGATCAAATTTCTATATAAATAATTAAGTGATCTGCCATATGAAAGTTCTTTTTTTTCATTGACTATTTTGTGCACTGATTTAATTTTGTTTTTATTTGATGTTTTTTATTCATATATATTCTGAAACAACTCATTTTCGGAATTCGTAAACTGTTCAAATACAGAGTGTTAATTTAAAAAAAAAAAACATTACGATCCTTCATTCTAACAGATTACAATCTTCGGTAGTGTATGTACTTGTCTATACACTCTGTATATTAATTAAAATAGTAATTCGAACTTTTTGATCGTGTCTAATTGGTTTTATATTATTTATTGAAATTAATCTAGAATGTTCCAATATCGAAATTGTAGAAGAACAACTTATAAACAAAAAAAACTTTTAATCTAGGCCGTCGAAGTGAATACCAGAAGGTTATTCAGCGAAAATAACATTGGAGGGCACAATTACTTAAGCAATATGGTACACCTGCCGTTTTATCTTCAAAATTCCGGTTTGAGGAAAGTGAAAATAGCACAACAAACCGCCTTGGCACACAAAAAACAAGTTGGTAGTTGGACCGAAAACGAAGAGAATCTCAATAGTTTTCTTGCTAGATCGGTAAGTTGTTTCCTCAACTAATCCAAGGAATTCCTATTTCTTATCTTTTTTTTTTTCGATTTTAAGACATCAGTATTGTTTCACTTCATTTTATTGAACGCTCCAATCAGATGAGGATCATTAAGTTTTTGCTCTACAATTTCAATTAAGCTTTAAAGTGAAGAACAACAAGATTTGAGACAAAATAGATTAAAATTCATGCAATATTTACATCGAGGCGGATGTATTTTGTGGTGCTCACGCAAGCTTTTGACCAAGTACGACTTGAAGACGTTCTGAAACTACCAAATAAACAATGAAATAATCAACCTTTTGGAAAGGAATCACCAATAGCAGAAGCTATGAGGAAAGGAGACAATCCTTGTAGATTGTTTTGGTTTTTCAACCACTGTGCACCTATAACTAAAAAGATATTTTGTGCGTCTCATTGTTCCTTTTCCAAAAGAGACATTTGCAAAGTAGATGTTCTTCTGTCTCTACGACTTGCTCGCAAAATCTGCAGCTAGCATCTTCTACCATGCCTATTATCTTAGGTAATATTCGATAAGGTAGTGACCAGTCAGTAGACATACCACCAATTTGAATGTCCTTTCTAGACATCTCGAGAAGTTCCTCAGTCTTATTAGCTGATATGATTATGAATCTGTTGGCTGGTTTTGGGCCTGGAGCTTCCATATGATTTTTCAACCAACCATCCTCTGGTCCAAAATATGAAGCCGTTCCCCTTTTCGGTGAGGCTGTCTGTTTTCTCATGGCCTAGTATACTATGGTAGTCTAATGTTACTCTGTTTCTGTTAGCTAGTGCTTTGACGAGCACTCAATAGCCTTAAGAACCTTTAATAAGAGAGGTCCTTGTCCATGGGCTTCGAACAATCTGAATACCCAAGAAATGCATTTTAAATTTTCAGAAGATATTTATTGAAACCCATGATTTGCAGTCATTGACGAAAACAGCCTTAGTTTGATCCTTTTATCCTTATTTATAAACGAAATGATTACTAAGATCCAAACTATAGGTAGATGATACTGTATAAGACAGCAGGTTATAGAATATATGTGCCAAACCAATGCTGACAGTGAGGTGACCTACAGAGAATGTCAGTCTGAATATATCTTTACATCTAACAATATCCAAGGAACCAAAATGATGAAAATTGACATTGAATCAAGTAATGAGCTTCAATTCTTTCGGCTTCAATTTTATCACTAGCAGGGATAGGCGACAAACGCAACTATGATATCGGGCTTCCAAAGGGATGTAATTAAAAGCAAATTAAGAATTTACGAAATCTTTCATAATGTATGTTGAAGGAACAAGAGCTTAAACATCTGTTACAAATCGCTTGCTTGACTAAACCATACTTTAAGGTCCTACCAAAGACACAAATTTACGAAATGGAAGATGTTGTTAGAATGTCATAAGTAGAAGAAGAAATTGGAGAGATCATGTAAAGAAAATGACTAATAATGGGATAGCCATAAGGGTCTAATAATTTGGACCGATTAAAGAAAGACCTCCAAGCAGATCACTGACAAGATGGTACAAATGCTCGGCGAATTAGGAATGGAATCGAAGATCCATGACAGTAAGATATTTGCAATTGGAGACAAATCAAATATTCTGAAGAACCAAGGAAGAATATTAATTTGAGTCTGGTGAAAGTAGTTCAAGGTTTCTCTGATTATATGTGGTCGCGAGTTATCTTATCGGATGTTTGAGTGTCTTCAGGTAAACAATTAGTGTAGTTAAAAAAAAATTCAGGCATACGACGTTTAGGAATTTTATGGATCCTCCTATATTGTAAATATGTAGTTAAAGACTGTACAAGGTTATAATCTAACCATCAATGTTCCTGTAAAACCCAGTCAAGGGCCCTTGTAGTGTAATAATTTGTTTTCTAGTCGTCAAGCAGAAGATTGTCCAATGAAAAAGCTTTAATGTCTAGCACGGAAAATCTTGGAAAGTATCCTGGTAGAAAAGGTTCGAGAAAATTAAAAATGTCCGAATCAGTGGCTAGTTCGATCGGTTCAAATTTGAATCGAATTGGAGGTGCTCAAGATCTCACTAAAATGTTACTAACCGACGATTATTTTAGTGACGTCAATCCACGTTCGATGAGAAGACTGATGAATGTAGTATACGTTGCAGGTACATTGATTTAATTTTTTTTATTTAAAAATAAAATAAAGACTGACTAGATAACAATTTAAATCCATATCTCTCTTGTATTTTGTGTATTGGAGACCTATTTACCCTGTTCCAAGCTCCCTTTATAGCCATACCTATTTGGAATATTCTTGCAGATTTCTCAAGCACAGTTAGAACACACCAGAATATTCTATAGCTGCTTAATCATATAGGCAAAGGCTAGAAGGAAAAGAAGAATAATTTCACCTACCTCCCTTCGTTATAGGACAATTAATTGCTCTAGATATATTTAAAAATATATAATACATAGCTAAAGTAGCTATTGTGACATTTTTTTTCTAATAGAAAAAGTTGGTAACGTTTAAGAGGTAATTGGATGGAACGTGACAAAAGTAAAGTTTCTTGAAGAAATTTTTTGTAGTAACAAAAAGGAATGGGATAATCATGATACACATTTGGTTCACAAACAAAAATCTTGGTTTAAATTCAAATTAAAAAAGGAATAGAACTGTAAACAGTGTAATTAAAAACGACTACACATACAAATTGAAACTCAATGTCAATACCTTCCCCCAAACTCAAGACTCCAATAGATTTCCTAATAGTTGAGAACGCAGGATCAAGAAGTTTCTTCGTAAACCTAACCGCAACTTATGATGACTGGGTTCCAGATTAGTCTTATAGTACTCATATTGTCAACAAGCAACGTTGGTAACCGAGACAAGCTTGTTATTTCGTTTAGCAACCTACTCAACCACACAAATTCCTTCGCGCCTTCACTTGCAGCCACATATTCAGCTTCAGTTGTTCTCAATGCCACGATTGATTGATTTGATCCTCGAGTGTCTCAATAGAAGCATTGATATCAAATGATCCTGACGTGGTCATGATAACCTATCACATAGTCACACACCAGTTCACAAAACAAACTTGATTAAAGCACGTCCATGTATTCAACTCCTACAGTTCGGATAAATCTGGGCTCATAAACCTTGGGGTAAATTAAAATATAAAAAAAAAATAGAACTAGATAGTGTAATCAATATTCAAAATTAAGTCCATTGTTATTGTCTTGTGTTTGACAAAGTACCAACAAAAAAGGCCTTGGTCCTGAAACAAAACCCTGAGATGATTCAAAGAGGAAATTTAGACTATTGGGATGTGTAAATCCACTAGTGAACTGGATAGAAATGATATATTTAGCTTGTTGTGAGGATTACAACAATACTGAAATAAAAAGAAATGAGATAACTGTAAAACTAGCAAAAACACTCTTCTGGGAACCAGATATTTTTGTGGACTTACCTCCGATACAATATAAGAAAAATTAGAACCAAAAGAACTAATGGAGCAGCATGGTAGGGCTTGGACAAGTAAAGATACTATCAGACACTATTAACCACAAGGAGTGGAAGCCTTATATTGGCCACATGTTTACACTAGATTTTTAACAGGTAACCTCAAAAAACTCAAAAAAAAAGATTTCGTATGTTAAAAGAAGAAATATCTACTTTTATACTTATGGGATCCAGTACTCATATTTGAGACATTCCCAAACTGAGGTTGACAGATCATAGAATTAGGATCAGAATAAGAAGAACTACTTGTTTGCGACATCTATGGAAACTAATTAGAGAAAGGATTCCAATAGATGCTTGAGTGTACATGACCTCTTCTTATCCCAGCATTTATTTCAAATTCCTGGAATGTTTCTTCTTTTCTCATTACTCATTTCCTAGTTATTTTCACTAATCATATTAAGTTTTGTGATACTTTCAGTTGTTACATGTCCTTTATAATTGTCTAATGCTTTTTCGAAGTCAACGAATAGCATTTGCACTGCAATATTGTGCTCATATCATTTAATCACTTTGTTTATAGTATATATGATTTCCACTATTAATTCTCCTTGTTCCTGATTTCTGACTCCACTAACTTTTACAATTTTTCTTTAATCATTTCCACAATGTTCAACGTCTTATGTTATTTCCTTCATATTTTATTAGCCCCTTCTGCTTTGTTGTGCTTCAATTTTTCATTGTGTCATTACATTCTTCTTCTCTCGGTTGTTCCTTACATTTTAGGTTTGTGTCATTATCACTTATATCATCTTTCTCATGTTTTGTACTGTCCTCTATTATCGAAACTATAGTAAAAGTGGATGGATGGTATTCAAATAATATTACATTTACAGGGAGATTACTTAAAGCATTCCAGATAGATTTTAATTGGTATCGATTAGCTTCATGGATAAATATAACCGAGCAATGGCCATTCAGAACTTCCTGGATCATCCACCATTACGATATGTACGAAGATTCGTTAGATGACAATACATCTTTAAAGTCGATATATGATAAGTAAGTTTCTTATCGAAATATACTTAAAAAAAATAATTTCACATTTTTTTTAGAATTCGTCCCAATATTCCTATCGTCAAAGACACCGAACCGCTTTTAGAATTAGACAGGGACGAGAAAAAATTCGATATTTTCCTAAGTTTCCATAGATCGAGTCTCCTTGTTAGCGATCTCAAAATATTCCTTCCGTTCACCATCAATCTGGATCCATATTTAAAAAAAGTGATAAAAGGTAAAATATAATTTTCTGATCATTCAACAATGACGCTATAAAATATTATCGTTTAGAAGAAACTCAATGCCTAGAAGATGACGGACTTCGAATGGTGCCCATTAAAAGTACAAATCCCGCAGGGCAATATACTACTTGGAACAGCAGTACCGAATGGACTACGCCAAGAACAAATTTATCGAGGAGGGTACGGATCAATCCAAAAGCCACACCTATAACGGTGATAAATCAACAAACGACACCACAAGCCTCGATGATGGCACCGCAAATTAATCCGGGGTTGAATTGGTCGGATTGGACCGATCCGGGGAGCTATAGACCGCCATCTTTACCGATGGCTTCATTAACCATCACCGAGGTAAAGTTTGTTTGGTTACTTAGTTCTAATAGTGATAAGTTCATGGTATTATTGAACAGTCAAAGTGGCATAATAGTTTATTGTGGTAAATTTTCTTGGTGTCTATTCAATTACAATGGATTTTTTTAAATATATATTATTGTTTCATTTCAATTTAACATAAGCTTTTTATATTTTATGGGTTTTTAATGCAGTTTTTTCGTATTGATGACTAATCTACTTTCTAAATTTTGAGATGTCTGTCGTATATAATTACCTTTGTTGGTTTATATCTGACAAGTGTGACACATACTGATAAAAATCAAACTAATATTAAAATTAAATTAAAATAAAAATATTATTGAACAGTCAAAGTGGTAGAGATATTTGGTTTAAAGACAAATAATAGTTAATCGTGACAAATTTTCTTGATTTTAGGTGTCTTTTCAATTACATTGGAGTTCTTTAATAAATATTTCTATTTCGATTTAACATAAGCTTTTTATATTTTATCGGTTTTAATGCAGTTTTTTCGTATTGATGACTAATCTATTTTCTAAATTTTGAGATGTCTGTCGTATATAATAAGCCAAAAAGTGTTGATTTATATCTGACAAATTTGACACATACTGAATAAAAATCAAATCAATATTAAAGTTGGGTGCCAAGGGTCAAGGATAACTAGGGGAGGGTGAGGGGAGTAACATAAAAAAATTATTGATCAGTAAAAAAACGAGGGATTTTTAAAAAGTAAAAAAATAATAATAACAAAGAAACACCTGCAGAAAAACAAGATTATTGTAGTACAGATTGTGACATTATAACCCTTTTTTCCTCATTTCTTTGCCCCTTACTATGTTATTCCAGTAGTTCAATATTTATTTATTCCTATTTCTTCGGATATTGTATTTGTGGTGATTCCTTCGAAGGATTCTAATACCCAAAAGAAGGTTTGGACAAGAAAACGAAAATGACAAGAGCCCTGTAGTTGCTACCTAGATGATCGAGAATATTGGAATAATGAAAATAATGTGAGACCCTAAATCAATTCGATTGATATAAATTTCTAAAGGAAATTAAATTTTTCTAAGGGAGCAAAATAGATAAAGTGAAGCATGAAATTTTGTATTAATCCTTTTTAGCTCAAGGCTAGCTACCTTAAGTCTTCTTCTCACTGTCTAGCCACTCCTCGCATTTCTCTTAGCTTTTGATGGTCTTGAACACCAGTGAGGGTACGATGTCTCAGCGATGTGCTGACAATGAATCGGTATGAAAGTTACCAGTCTCTTGGTTACGACAGTAAACTCTGGAAACAGCACAATGGCCACTTCTCGCTGATTCTGGTCTTCTCATAATAGAGTGACCTCTTGAGTAACTTTATCTCTTGTGTCTATTTGCAGGTAGAATTTTTGTTTGTTGTTAACGGAAATGTATATCGGTTGAAGTTTGATGGTTAACTGATAGTGGTGGAAGAAGTAGATAACCTTTTATAATTGTAAACAAGCATAAAATGGGTGGTCAGACTTTGAGAGCAAGGAACAACATTAGCTTAAAGATTTTATTGAGAATAATACAATTACGTTTTGCAGCTGACTTGCGATAAAATCAAAATTAAATATCAACATAACCTCATAGTTCCACTTTTCCTCAATATTTAATACTCAATTTAATGTTGTTCACGTGTAACCTCATATTAATTTATATAGTGTTAGACCTATATCTGTAATAAAACATTTTTTCAAAAATTCAGCCGGAAATATTGGAAACAAGACTTTCAACTTTGAACGTCGATGGTGTGGTCAAACTTCTATCTAATATAAGTGATCTTAATCCCAATGCATTAGAAGATTACATAAAAACTATAAAGGAAAATAATATTAATGGAAGAGTACTTTTACATTGTGACCTCGAGGAACTTAAGAAGGTAATAATTTCACATTAATTTTTTGGAATATCACAAAATTCTATTTCACTTTTTATACTCTTGGTACTAATTTGTATTTTTGTTTGGATTTGTAGTTGTTGAAAATGAATTTTGGCGATTGGGAGATGTTCAGAGTGACTTTGGTTATTTTAAGAGAACAAGAAATGTCCTACTTATTACAACCGGATGAAACGAAGCCGATTAGGATTGTTCAAAAAGTGGAAAGAAGAAGTAATTATATTGTTTTCCTTCTTAAGCACTGCAGTGATAAATTAGTCTAAAGGTGTTGAAGCCATTGCATTTCTCTCTCATATACTATTTCCCTATCTTTAGAATCATTTCTCCTAGAATGACGGTGTTATGTATCTTCGGGCTAACCAATGATAGTTGACCATATTCTTGTATTAAAACCTTCAAACTATTACTACTAATTAAAAAAATATTTATTATGCAATAACACAATTAATTAAACTTTGTTTCAATAATCCGACTACCGTACACGAAGAATGCTAAAACTATTAAGAACCTCATATCTATTTACAAACCGTTTTAATTACCAAAATCCAATTGTATACAAAAGCTATAAATAATTATATTTAAGGTCGATAGAGTCACATCAATATAAAATAAAAGTAAATAATTTGGTACGTCTATAAATAGAACTTTAAGTGTTTAAGGGACATTTGGAATCGCTTAACTATGACGTTGGTTGCCATTAGGAGCGGTCAGTGTACAATGAATCTTAACGAATATATTTATAAATTGAAGGTGGATCACTATGTATGATTTAACTAGGTGATTAATAGAACCTAATGGTTCCTAACAGAAGAGGTTGTATCTCTGTCTGGGTTACATTCATGCAATGTTGCCTAATTTTAAATAGGATATTATTATGTCAGAATATACGGTACATATCAACATCTGACACAGTTTTGTAACACACGAGTGGTTTTCCATTCTATATTGACTGAAATTAAGGTTAATTTTTTGTAAACAGTTCTTCTGTTACTGTATGGACAAGTCTTAATTAAATACCCTGTATATATATATATATATATATATATATATATATATATATATATATATATATAAACTGCACATTTTCTCTTTTTAGATAGCAATAAATCTACAACGACAAATGAAAAAGAAAAATTACCGGAAGAGAGACAAAGAAAACAAAGTATTATTGAAAAACAAGTAAGTGGATTTTCTGCATATATGAGGGTTGTTATTTATATTTCTACCTTAATAATAAAAAAACATTTATAATTGAAAATTATTGTTTTTCAAAATATATTTTATGAAGAATAATGATAGCAAAATGATTTCAATACACTGGGCCACTAAATCATTCATCAAGTTACACAGGATCTATTATTTTGTTATACTTGTGGCGACCACAGTTACACATTAACAAAACATTAATCCTTCGACCCCGTGAATTCCGTAAAGTCACCAACATATCGATAACCCTCTAATCTCTTATTGTTCCTCACACACACACGAACCCAGGTGAGACCTAAATCGAAGAGAAGTTCTCTCTGCCGGCACGGCATCGATGTTTTCAGGCACGAAAACAGACTTTGTGGGATTTAAACTTGGAGAGAACATCGATTACGTTTGAATTTATTACTGTGCATTATGTATCAAGTACATTAATGCAATCTTATTGTGAACTGCACTTTTAAATGAACTACAGACAACATTGATCGTTCTCATATAACGAAATGTTGTAGTTGAGGTTATGTAACAACCTAAAGTTTATATAAAATATAAATAACAATCTCGTGATTTTTTTTTAATTTAGTTCAATTTTTTTATGATAAATCTTATTACTTACATGCTTGCATCTAGTATCAGGTACGTAAATATAATAAAACTATAAAATAGGAGCTGCAAATGTGTTAAAAATCTACAATAAAAATGTAATAACATGTGAAAGTATTATAGTTTAATTAATTATTATTTATCTTAATATTCTTATATGAGGGGATTCTGTAGGATTCATTATTTATAAACACTTTAATTTGTAATAATTAATAGTCCAGTATAGGAACTACTTTCTCTTTTGCATTTATAATTCAAGTTTTCAATTCCCATTTATTTATTTCTTATTTTATTAAAAAAAAAATGAAAAGGTTATTATATCGAATATGGAAATATTTATAGAAAGTGAAAATGTTTATATTTTTATCGGAAGAGCTAGAAGTCATTTCGTGCCAAATCTGATGAAGGTGTGGAGACACAGGAAGACTTTTAGTTGTTAAAAACTTGCGAATCTAAGGAGAATGCTATTTATCCAATAAAAGGTCTCTTTCTTACCCATACGAAATTTTGAAATGGTCACTTTTTGAAATCGATGGACATTCCTCGTGCTTGACTGATTCTATTCTTGTTTTAAATTGTTCATACCACATGTTAACTGTCTTCAAAATTACAATATCATCATCATAAATAGTGTTAAACAATTCTTTAGCAACTTTGGTACTATTATCAATTTGAAACAAAACTTAATATTATCAAATATTATTTTTTAAAATCAAACTAGTTTTCTGAACACACCCCATACTCCAACTAAGACCATTAAAAAAGGAAATATAATTTTTAATATAGCATAACATTAGAAATCAGTCAAAAATAGAAAAATTATAATGATATTTTTTTGATTCTTGGTAGGTAACATTGGAAGATCAAATGATCTGCGGCGCCTTGCAAACATTGAACGAAGAAGCTTGCGAAGACGTTTTAGAAGAAACAGAAGAAACGAAAATAACGATAGAGTCGGACGTTCCGCAAACGTCTATAATACCACCTAGCCCCGACCAGAACCAAGGTGAATCTCAAAATACACTGCTGCCCCCGTATAATTCGCTTTTAACAAATCAGTCTAACGAAAAAGTAGCTAAGAAAATAACATCATTTCATAATTTGGACGAAAATAACAAAATCCATTTGCAAGCACCTAAATACGCTGCCTCTTTAAATAATATCGAAAACAAAACTGGTTTCCAAGTACCTAGTACCTCGAATGCCAATAAATTCGGTGATGGTCTGCGTAAAAATAACTAAATTTTTTTTTATTTCTATCAACAGTTATTTTTTATTATCTATTTCAATGTTTCTTCTATCTCTTCGGTTAATGGCGAATTTTTTTCTCTACTAACATTGATAATAATTTCCATTTTCAACCTAAGATTCGATTGAATACAATTGAGAGGTGGGAGTTCTTAAAATTCATTATTAATTTATCAAAATTTCTAATTTTTTTATCATTCCTTTAGCACAAAGTTTCATACAGCTAGTAATAGTATATAATACATATACAGGTTGTCCTAATTTACTTCTCGCACTTTTTAAAAATTCATTACATCGAATTATAAACTTGGAAAAATATATATTTCCATAAATCGCATTTTCAAAATGGCATCCATCAAAATAACGATGGTCAAATGTTTTTCTAAAGATCGGTATATATAGTTACATATTTTGCTGGGATTTTTTTATAAATAATATTTTCTGTCAAAGCCTGTAACCAAACAGCCGTCATATTAAACAAATGTATATAATTCATTGTGAAATACGTTACTTTTACACCGGTTTGGCATTTTCTCTTTACATTTGTTTAACATTTGTCCTTTAACATTAAATTGACATATATAAGTCATTTTTACTCTTGTGTGACATACGTCACTTTCGCACTAGTTTCGACATATTTCCTCCTTACGTTGACATTTGTCGTTTAACATTAGTTTGACATATATATGTCATTTTTACTCTAGTTTGACATACGTCACTTTTACACTGGTTTCGACATATTTCCTCTTCACGTTAGTATGACATTTGTCATTTAACATTAGATTGACATATATGTCATTTTTACTCTAGTTTTATACTTTTACATTAGTTTCGACATATTTCCTCCTTACGTTAGTTTGACATTTGTCATTTAACATTATTTTGACATATATGTGTCATTGTTACACTAGTTTGACATATGTCATGTTTACACTGGTGTGATATATGTTATTTTTACACTAACTTTTTTATTTTCACATTAACTCGACATTTTTACACTAGTTTGACTGCAGCATCTATTACAGTTTATGCAGTATACCAAAATATATAATGATCAAGTTGAAAAAGTGCGAAAGTAACTTGGGAGGCTCTGTATATATTTCCTTATATATTTTATATTGTTTGTTCTTTTATCTTCTTTTTTTAAACTACTTTAAGAAGCTCTCTTTATTTTCGCTCTAGAATGTTTGATGGAAAGTTATTTTTTAACATTTGTGTTTACAGTTATTGAATTCATTGTGTTGCACTAAATAAAAACATTATTGGAATTCCATTGTCCTTAACGACGAATTTGATTGAAACATTCAATTAAAAAAAAATATTGTTCTCACTTATTCGTAGCATTTATTCTGAACACACTGTTTACAACCATTACACCGACAATTACTGTTTCTGGTCCTTCGAACCGAATATCAATCAACGACCTAAGGAAGGCTCGATGGACCAGTGTAATTGTAATTGTCGGGGTGACGGTTGTTAGGGTTTTCGACCTACATGTGACGTTAAATTAACTGTACATGGTTGACTAACTCAAAAATCTTGTCTTTTGATGATTCAATACATTTGGAATAATGTTTTAGTGGTGGCAATAAAACTCACGCAAAATCTGATTACAAAAAAGTTGAAGTTATGTTTTTAATGTACAACGGTAGAATCTATTACTGCAAAGAGTTTTCTGACGTGTAATTCATTTAGAACTATTTCTATTCTAATGAAAAGATGATTTAAAATTATTTTATTCTATAATTTTCATTATACTACAAAAAATTCATTATTTACAAATATTTCTTTCATTTGTCCATGTCCAATTGTCAATGACGTTTGTGAGTATTTTGAGTGACATCTAGCCAATGCCTCGAGTAATATTGTTATTTCTTTCAAAGGAAAAACTCAAGAGGTGGGATGTTACATGATCTATCTGTTAAAATCATTAGTCCACTTACGATATATTTTAAATGTATGAGGGTAGAATCCAATAATGTTTTTCCACTTTATTTCCCTTTTGCATGGTATTCATTAGATACTTACCCCCATAAACAAATCATTCAAGTGATATTTAATTTTATTTATTTTAGTTAAGCATAAGTACACTGTATATAATAAAAAAATAAAGTTTCCTGAACGATTGCACGACGTATTTTTATTTTGATAATAATCTATACATATATAGGTTTGTAATTTTACAGGAATTAGTCCCTAGACGTCCTTATTTATTAGAGGTTTGGATAAAATTATTTTATGTTTTGAGTGTTGTTTTTTTTATTTGTTTTTTGTATTGAATTCAATAGCTGTGGATGTCTTTATTCGCATGTTGTACGCTTTGCATGTTTTTCATTGTAGTGGCTTTATGCACGTTCGCTTTTGTTCTACACATTTTCTTTATTCAACTTAGTTATATGTGCTTAAAAAAATGTTGATGACACTTTTAAATTTCGACAAAAATCTATAATAGTACCATTAAATACGAAAAAATTACACAAAACATCATTAATGGCTTAATTTTTGTCTTCCTAAAAGAAATTTCCCACATCTTTTCATTATTTTGTCTTATTGTCAACACGGATTTATATCTAATGAGGACACACTGTATAATATGTATCAGAACTTTCTAAATTTTTTGACAAGATAAGGATTTAAATTTAATTTTCTGTGAAAATATGATGATGCTGAATATTGATATATTACTAGGAAAACAGAGGGTAAGGGTAAATTTGGTTCTGCGGAAACACCTACATTAGGTGATATGGGGGAAGGTCCCGATTTCAAGATTTCAAGTTCGATGTGAAAAATGAGTTTTCTTTGCTGATAATGATGTGAGCGAACGATATAGTGTTTCAAGGAGCGATAGAACACCAAAAGGAGGCAAAAGTGGGTGTTCTTAGGCATAACCAAATCTAACCTAACCTAACCAAATCAGAATTAACTCGACAATATCCTAGATAAATACCACTTTTTATGGCTGACCTTGGTCCTCCGGACCTCTATCACAACAGCCTAACCTGAATCGGAATGGATGCAGATTGAGAAAGCTGACCACGGTCTTCTGGACCTTCCTCGGATCTACCTAGCCTGGACCGAAGGGCATGGGGATTTGTAGGGCTGGCCACGGCTTTCTGGGATTTTCTCGAACCCACCTAGTCTGGATTAGAGTAGCTGGGGATTGGTAGGGCTAACTTTCCGTGCTTTTCTCAAACCATTCTGGCCTGGCCAAATTCACTTTGAGAAACAAGTAAAAATTAAGAAATACCAGTAGGGGAGCTTTGATGTCATCCATTGTATAGACTTGAACTTTCATTTGCTCTGGTCTCTACAAAATTTTCTTTATGGTATAAAACTGACTTCGAGAGAGTCAAATTCTTATTTGATTTTATTGTGACAGTTTATAAAGACAAATGACGGTTTGCTTCTGGAAAAGACAATTTTTTGAGATAAAAAGTTTTTTTTTTGTGAAAAGACAGTTTATAAAGACAAATGACGGTTTGCTTCGAAAAAAGACAATGTCTTGAAAAATATCTTTTGTTGTGAAAAAGACAGTTAATAAAGAGAAATGGCGTTTTGCTTCTGAAATAGACAATTTCTTGACATAAAAAATGTTTTTTTTGTGAAAAAGACAGTGTCTTAAGACAAAAAAAAATGATTTTATTGTGAAAAGTACAGTTTATAAAGACAATTGGCGGTTTGCTTCTGAAAAATACAGTGTATAAAGACAAATGACGATTTGCTTCGGAAAAAGACAATGTTTTAAACCAAAAAATGTTTTTTTGTAAAAAAGACAGTTCGTAAAGACAAATGACGGTTTGCTTCTGAAAAATACAGTGTATAAAGACAAATGACGATTTGCTTCGGAAAAAGACAATGTCTTAAAACAAAAAAATGTTCTTTTGTGAAAAAGACAGTTCGTAAAGAAAAATGACGGTTTGTTTCGGAAAATGACAATGTTTTAAGACAAAAATGATTTTATTGTAAAAAAGACAGTTCGTAAAGACAAATGACGTTTTGTTTCTGAAAAATACTGTGTATAAAGACAAATGACGATTTGCTTCGGAAAAAGACAATGTTTTAAGACAAAAATGATTTTATTGTGAAAAGTACAGTTTATAAAGACAAAAGACTGTTTGTTTTGGAAAAAGATAATGTCTTAAGACAAAAATGTATTTTTTTGTGAAAGAGACTGTTCGTGAAGACAAATAACGTTTGTTTTTGAAAAAGCCAATGTCTTAAGACAAAAAATTTCTTTTTTGTGAAAAAGGCAGTTTATAAAGAGAAATATCGGTTTCTTTAAAAAAAAAAGTTTCTAAAGACAAATGACGGCTTTATTTTAAAAGACAGTTTATAAAGAGAAATGATGGTTTGTTTCTGAAACAATATCTTAAGGCAACAAATTTCTTTTTTTGTGAAAAAGGCAGTTCATAAAAACAATTGTTTTTTTTAAAGACAGAGTCTAAAGATAAACGGTTTGTTTTTGAAAAAAGAATTTTATAAAAACAAATAACGGTTTGTTTCTGTAAAAAACAGTTTCCAAGGGCAAATGAAGGTATAGGTATGTTTTTGGAAAAGAAAGTCTCTAAAGACAAATGACGGTTTAATTTGGAAAAAGAGAATCTGTAAAGACAAATGGCAATTTATATCTTTTTTTTTGTAACATACACTCTAAAGACAAATTATGGGTTTGTTTTAAAAAAGATAATTTCCATAGGCAAATGACTCACTAATTAGAACTTGAAAAACCTTAAATATGACAGTGTAAATTTTAAAGAAAGTTTTTAGGTTAGGTTTACAAAAAATTTTGAACTAGCTATTAGCTGAGATTTTCAATATTGTACCATTAAATATTAAATTTGTTAACTTGGCATACTTCAATTCATCTACAACAGATATATTCATATCCTATCTGCATGTGTACCATCTGGGTAGGTTTTTAAATTGTAAGTTACAAAAACTGAACACTTTTTAGACTTTTTCCACTAATGGCATAATTGAAAATACAAATCGGTACTTCTTAAAAATACAAAAATATTCTTGCTCTTTAATGGGACATACTGTATCTTGATAAGTTCTATACTTTCTGTTTGTGTTATTATAAATCTTATAATAAAAACTATCTTCAACTTTCTTCTCCCAAAAATTGACAGAAATTTTTATGGTGTAGGCAATATGGCAATTTTTATTCTACCCTTATTGGACCTTAATTATATGGTTATTATATCAAAAAGTTTCTAAATTTCTCTAGGTATTCAGAATACTTAATTCAAAACTGAAAAAGCAAAAATATGTTGGAACTGATTTGGTGTCGTATGCTTTTTTCATTTCCCTGCGTAGTGGCATAAATCTGTCCACTAAATTTTATAAAAAAAAATTACAAAAAAACTGGAAATATATATATTACGCGTTATCAAAATTTCTGTTTATACATCCCAAGATGATTTTACATGATTTTTCAATTAATTAATTAACGATACTATCGCTGGAAAACATTTTATATATAACGCCCCCGCTGTTTAAAACAGTACTGGAAGTCTTCTTTCATATCACGGTATCAAACCTTAATCCTTATAAATCAAACGGCGCAAAATAGGGGGAATAAAGTGGTCGGAATGATGCTAAAACCTCTTAACAAAAAATGCGGTATTAGCCGGCGCAAAAAATGTTAACGGCGCGAATGGCAATATAATCCATCAATAAAGAAAATAAAATCGGATATTGGGAAGCATACATTGAAGAAATATTCGAAAACCAAGTAAACAACTTAGAGGAAGCATTGGAAGGACAAGAAGTTCAAGCAGCAGTAATGCAACTAAAAGATGGTAATGCAGCAGGCCTTGATAATGTATAAGCAGTATCCTTCAAACTGCTTGATACCAAAACGATCGCCCTGATTAAAAAGATGTTCTACAGCATATATGATTCTGGAAGGATGGTAGAAATTCGAGTTCATTGCACTTCCTTAGAAACCAAACGCCAAGAAATGCAATTAATACACTACAATCTTAAATCATCTTTTAAAACCATTTTTCACAGTAATTTACTGGAGAAATCACAAATTTTTCATGAATTATCGTTTGATTCAAGTGTAACAAGTTCTGGAGTTTGAATTGAAATTTTTCGGGCGAAACAAAAAAAATAACTCTGATGCGAATGTAGGATACAGCTTTGTTGATACTAGCAAGAATATATAGATTTCTGTAGCCAATTATTATCGTTTTGGTACATTATATCATCCATGCTAAATTGAATATCTTCAATATTCATCTCTTTCCTGTTTTTCCTCAATATTTTATCATTTCCACTTCTATGTTTTCACCTCCATACACTTTTCCTATTTTGATTGAACAGCTACCAATATCTACCGATCTGTATCCAATTGAACGATTTAGGCCAGGTGTCTGCAACTTATGGCACATATACCAAACTTGGCACGCTTGACAGTTTGTCTTACAAGAAAACATTTTTTTTTAACTTAAAGCTTTAACTCAAGCTTAAAAATCATACGGTTGGCTATAGTGGGATTTTGTTAAAAGTTGTCCATTCTCTGTTTAAAGGTTGTCGACCCTTGAACTGGAATATAATTGGTCACAGACTGCTGTTGAATTTTTAGCATCTTCCACAAACTCTCAGGGCTTTCTTGTAAAGTTAAGGTAGCTTAGAATGAAATACCTCAACAACAATACATTTCCGCTACTGCAAATCCTTTGATAAATAATAGAAAATAAAACAACTTGCTCGTTTTAAAGTGATATAACATAAATGGTTCCATTTAAATATTATTTATTTAATATTCCAGTTTTTTTGTAATAGGTCGGTCTGACCTTTAACTAGCTTTAACGAAAACACATTCTAACTGTTCCTTTTTGATTCCAACGCAGCTTAGAACGCTTAATTTTGTTTAGATTTTCCTCCCAGAGGTTGTCGTTCTCGCACCAACAGCACTAGTGGTATGGGTGAGACAGATTTTATTTTGTTGCAATCCTCGCCTGTAGGTCACATGCATTGGCACCCCATTAGTATCAGTGTTGCTGGTAACTCAGAAAGTTTGAGCGATCATAGCTCCAGATGCAGTTCTCAACCACCATCCCCTGGTAAGTATCGCTTTGTACGAGCAAATATTTTGCGAAAAGTTCATTTACTTCAATAGTATTTTGATGTTTTCTTGTTTATGTAAATAGATCATATTCTATAATATAAATAAAAAGTTAAGAAAGTAAAGAAATAATCTTTAAAGCATAGCTGCTGATCTTATGGAGTAAAATAGTGGTTACTGCAAAACGAGAAATACTACAACAAACACTAATTATTTGCAAATATCATGAAAAGTTGAAAGAAGGCTACAAAGAAGTGAAAAGATTTCTTGGACGGTTAGGTTAGGTGTTGCAATGCTTGTTTTTATGTTCGTCTAGATCAAAGATTTTCCTCGTAGACCACATTCAAAACATTACTGATTTCAGTGAATTGCTAGTACATATCAACCATATTTTCAAAAGTTTGGAGATGAGATCTAACGATAGAAGTTTGTGCAGACCCATGTCAAATCTTCTGTGGACCTCTGGGAGCACCTGGACCACTTTGTAAATAAATGGTCTAAATGGAACATTCTGCTACCTTCCTCTTTTGTTCTGGATTTTTCTACATTATTCTAGAAGCCCAGGAAAGTCTCAATATTTTTCAAAATTAGTTACATTGAGATGGCCGAAATAGATGTTACAAGAATTTTTTGAAATCATCATGTGGGTTTTTCGCTATTATTGCTATTATCAAAGTTAGAGTAGCTAGAACTTCAGGGATGATAATTATAGATATAAAAAATACTTACCCATTAAAAAATGCGAGTTTTGTCAAAGAAATTCGAAGACGTCACATCGAAAGCTGAAAAACAACAAAAAAAGCTCATGCTGTCAGTTTGTTGGGATTACGAAGATGTTGTGTTTTTTGAGCTGCTTCCAAGGAACCAAACGATCAATTCTGATGTTTATTGTCAATAATCAAGGAAACTGTATGAAGCAATCAAAGGAAAACGACCAGAATTGTCAAATCGACAAGGTTCAGTGTTCCAGCATGATAATGTAAGGCCTCCCACATCTTTGGGAACTCTTGGGGAACTATTGGAGCTTGGCTGAAATACCACATGCCCCTGATTACCATTTGTTTCTAAGTTTGCAGAATTCTTTGAATGGCCAAACTTTTATAAATGACGATGACCTTCAACCGCACTTGGTTCAGTTTTTTGCTGATAAGGACCAGAAATTTTATGAGCGCTGATCATGAAGCTAAAAGAAAGATGGCAAAAGGTCATTGAGCAAAATTTAGAGTATATAATTGTTTTATTTTGTACTACAACACCAAAATTACTTCGTCTCGAATCTCATAACATTTACTTTCGATAGTACTGATTTGACACAAGATCGAAATAGGAAAAAAAATTTGTTTGGAATATGATAGATCGCTACTCAATTGTACACAAAGTTTAGCGTTTAATATACTATAGTTTAATCAACTTTACATTTGTTTCGTATCAAAATTTTTACAAAATAAAATCAATCTATTGAAGTAAATAACGATGCTTAAGCGAACATGCGTAAAGGAAACGCAGGTATGGTTTATTTTATTGATAATGCTTTTTATTGTTAAAATTACCTATACTTTCCTGCCACACCCTTTATAATTGATTTTACTTTTTGTATTACACACTTTTACTCAATCTTTACTAGTTACATGATTATTTATACTGCTTTCCTTAACGCACCAACGTGACGCTTGTCCCCAACGCAGATCACTCGCTAAGACACTTAGGCTCGATACTTTCAGGGTAAACCTCGTATCTATTAGTTTTTGTGCTCCCACCCATTCTGATTGCAATACTGGAAGTCTACTGATAACATTCGGTGATGAATAGACTCAATCAACTCATACCGATTCCTTCTCATCGCCACTTTTTTAAGGAATGGTTAGAAGTTCGCATTGTGGGAGCATTGAAATATAACTATTGACCAAAAATGGCTGAATTATTAACGATGAATAGGCTGTTGCGTTGTTGTTGTCAATCGCACACGCACAATTTTAAAATATAGCTAAATGGATTGCTACTCGTAAACCTTCAACATTGCATTGTACCAAAGAATTCTCGTCATAAACTTCGTTCCATTTTTGCACGATTACCAATAGTTTGCTTCATTTCAATTGTTCAACTCCTTATAAAATTTACAATTTTAATTATAGGTTGCATGACATGGACCATTTTTAAAAATCCTTCTCCAACCGTATCGCTGCGATTACTCGACTCAACTGATTCACGTCGCGCCGACGCATTCGTTTTATATGGTTAAGGAAGGTTCTAGTCTAGACTCGAACCGCGTGAAAGATTCTATCGTTCTAGACAAAAATAATAGGATATTTCCGCTTGCTACTAAGAGGTGGCGATACTGTCTTTTTCTCTCGCTTGTCTAGGCACTCGCTTCCCTTGAAATTACTTGACTTGAGAGTACGAGTATTTAAAACATCCGTAGAGAAATCGAATGAAGTCTAAAAGCTCTGAATAACATGATTCTTCTTTCTTGACACATTGCAATCGCGGGCCGTATCTTTGACATGACTGTCTAAAGTAATCATTACTAAAAATGAAAACACAACTATCTCACTTTTTAACTTTAAGCCTGAGTATTACCTGCTTCTGGAATACCTGTAACCGTGACAAGAACTATTCTTCTGCTGTGCCCTCCAATGCGTCGTCTGTGTGAAAGCACTTCCCAAACAGATGGAATTCGCAGTGTAGCGCGTCCGAACTTGACAATTATACTATGTGTTATCTTAAAGACGCATGCGTGTACGTTATCGTTGGGCAGAATCATTCGCTTCGTCACTAACTTAAGGCGTTTGTTTTTAAAAAATTTACTTATACGTCAATATCAATGGCTTTTCCATACACAAGGTATTTTATGACCTCGAACATGGAACATGCTTATATTGCATATGATCCCGATGTTTCTCGAACATTAAAAAAGGCTCAGGAGCATGCTTCCATTACATGTTATCCCGCTTCATCACTAATACTAAGTAATGGGACCCTGACCCCATCTGAACCCACTACCCACAGACGTACCATCAGGTTCCAATACTGTCTCTTAGGACACTCTCAACATTCAGATTGTGTCACGCTGATCACTTCTCACCGTTGTCACAAGGTTAATGACTTCATTGGTATTGCAGATGCTATATCAAACTATACCTTAAACCAAACCAAATCTAAAATCTACCGAAAGATAAACCCAATCATCTTGTTGTATTTTCAGTTTTTATCTGGCCTGATTTAGAGTTACAAGAATCTCCTGTGGCCAAAAATCTCGATTGTCATTAACAATCTTTATCAGTAATTTAATTTGGTATAATAGTTGCACCCAAAAACGTTCAGATTTTTTTTTCTGAGCCTCGTTGCGCAGCAAACTAGCGAGGCTGCCTCGCGCGGCTTCCCGATCAGTTAGTAGACTAATCATCATATTTTTTATTGTTAAGACGTTTCGTACCTTTCCATTTGAAAGACCAATCTTTACAAACAAAATTTTAAGTATTTTTATTAACAAACTTTTTTTTTAAGTTTCAGAAAGAAAAATTTCCGTCAACAGCATGACTAAGCATTCGAACCTGAAATCAAACGAGAATGTATCTAAAGGACGACACGTTATTATAAAAACGGATTACTCGGAAACGGCTCCACGCATTTCTATCAGTACCACCAAAGCATCCGTATCATATGAAACTCTAGTTACTAATAAAACTCCATTGCTGCAAGGCCATAGTAACAATATGGGTTCCCATGCTAAACAAAGACCAAGTTCATTGAACTTCAATAAAAACGATGGGCGACGTGCCAAATTTAAAACGCGTTCAAAGTCTATTGACAATAGCCCAAAAGGTGAAAAGAGAGATAAGATCAATTTTGACACGTTACATAGATTGAAAGAGAAGCTTTTACATTCTACTCCCGATTTAAATGATACAAGTGATAACGAGAGCACTCCTTTAGTGTCAGAAGTGTCGACTCCGTCGAAATCAGGACATAGTTCAGAAATTAAAACACCAAGTTCAAGAAGTTACCCTCTATCACCGTCTTCGCAAAAAAGTTTATCGCCAGAAAAACCGAAAATGACTAGAAGTGAGTTAAATATCGGAGATGCTGATGATTCGAGCATAGCGCAAGATATTTCCGATGGTTTTACAGAGAGAAAAGCGAACCAGAGGAGTTATTATGGAGAGAGACGTAGAACAATGTCGGATGAAATTAGCAATTCAGTTTCAATGCATTTAATGGAAAGAAGTTCTAGTAATTTAAGCGTAAGGAGCTCCCAGAGCTCTGGACGACTATCCAGGCAAAATGCTTTAGATTCTCTGGAAAATCTTACAGACATTTATTGCCATCCTGGAAGTAAAGATGATTGAAATATTTATGCTCATAGTACTTACCAACCTCAAATGATTGCAGTATTTGTAGGTTACTTATCAAATGTTGTGATTAAAAAGATCATTAGTTACGTATCTTATAAGTAAGAAGAATATATTTTAAATGACCAAAATAAATTGTTGTATTTACATGACTTTCTTTTTAAACACCCTTTTTCCTTATGAAGTTTTCCATCTATTTGAGTTCCCTTAAAACTTCCTCTCTACTACATTAACTACGAAGGAAATTATTGAAAAACTATTTGATGGTTATTTAGACATTCGCTACAAAAACGAAATTTAAACACACACAAAATGAAAAAAAAAAAGTTTAGGTCAAATCGACAAAACGAAACCTGCTATTTCAATTTTTTTGGTTTTTAATAATTTGGATTGAAAATTTCGAGACTGAGAGTTACAAAATGTTGAAATGCAAATATCTGCTAATTAGAATTTTTGGAATCATGTGATATTTATATTGAACACATTATTTTCTGCTACTACTAGGGCAAAACTTACAATTACACTGTTTGACGCGCGTTAAACGACAAGTGAGAGTGGGTCACCTTGTATTTTACCTCAAAAATGATCTAAGAAAATTGTTTACCACTAAATGGTCTTTTGAAAAGAGCCGGTAAACACTGGGAGCTACAAATGGAGAATATGGTGGCTACTCAAATTGCAATTGTAACAAAACTGAGGTCAATAAACTGCTGGTTTTATTATGTATCCAAAGTTGCTTGTATTGGGATAGTTTTCCTCACGAACGTAGTTAGGCGAATTGGGCTGCGAGGGAAGGTTACCCCCAGCAAGAAGGGGTCTAGAACTTTTTCCTAATTTTAGATGCAAAATGCAAAATGGCGTGCTATTCGCAAGTTTTAATGAAATATCTCATAGAGATGTTTAGGGAGCATAACTGCAGATGAAAATGTTAGGCCATTTTTGGAGAAATATTTGCAAAAAAGAAAATGTTATTTAGTTCCTTAAAAATATCTTTCTTCGTGTTCTTTAACAGTCATAAATTTTAAAATAAACTGGAGGAAACTGGCACTCCTTTGACGGTTAAAAAAACACCGACTTTCCATAGACAACGTTGTAAGCAAAATATTCGTCGAATAACATGCGCACTACTACCACACGGCGCTTCCAATCATACCAACGTCCTACGCTTAACCAAGTTGGTGTTAATAATGAAAAAAAATCCAGTGCTCTGTTTATTGATTTTTTTCAATATACAACAGTATTTTGTTTGATATTCCCTAAAAAAAAACAAATATTCTTCCATTATCATTTCTTTCTTCTTCTTCCTATCCTAGATTCTATGCGTTATCATGGTTTCCCTATAACAGTTGCGATGATTAAGTCCAGCTTATGTACCATATATCTTATTCCTGACGGTTAAGATGGTGAAGGATAATTCCTTATTAGCAATCTTCACTTCGATGATTTGGTGTCTTGTTCACAAACCATCTCCATTCTTTTTTCTTTGCATTCCATAATATTCCTGGAGTTGATAACAGTTCAGAATCCTTCGTTTCCCATAATATGGTACTAGCTACTAAACAGTCTAGAATCCTTAACTTTCCATAAGATAGCTGTCAAAAATATGTTTCTCCCATTACATTGTAGAAACTACTAAACCATTTATTTAAAATCCTTCATTTTCCGTAACATTGCTGAAGCAACTAACAGTTCAGTATACTTGTTTTCCCATTACATTGCATTATCTACTAAACCATCTGGAATCCTTCATTTTCCATTGCTGTAGCTACTAGAACATTCCAGAATCCTACTTTTTCCATAACTGTGCTGGAGCTACTAAACCCTTCTTTTTCTATAATATTGCTGGAGCTAGTAACAGTCCATAACCCCTTCTTTTTCCATAATATTGCAGGAGCTACTAGAACAGTCCTGTTTCCTTTTCTTTTCTATGATATTGCAGGACCTATTAGAACATTCCGGAATCCTTCTTTTTCCATAATTTTGACGGAGCTACTAACAGTCCAGTACCTTTCTTTTTCCATGTTATTGCAGGAGCTACTAATAGTCAACAATCCTTCTTTTTAGATATGTAGGAGCTACTAAACAGTTCAGAATCCTCCTATTGTCATAACATTTCTGGAGCTACTCAACAAGTCCAAAATCCTTTTTTTTTCATGATATTGTAGGAGCTACTGAACAGTCCCGAATACTTTTCTCCATAATAGTTCAAGAGCTACTAATAGTCTAGAATCCATAAATCATTATAATACAACACTATACAAAAACCAAAATCTTCTTTTTGCTCACAATCTAGCAACTACTAGTTGAATAAATATGTTTTTTTTTGTGGGATTTAACAATACCAAGTCTTTTCTAAGAGATCGGTTTGTTGTCACAAATCTGGAGTACCTCTGGGTTTAACATACGGAGGAGGACTAGGTCTACAGTGTACCCCACGGTTCATAGTTGAATTAGGACTATTTGAGTGGCTGCAAAGATCCGGTGAAAGTGTAGTTTCTCTGTTAAAACTTCTTATAGATTCTGATGGTCTGTGTATTGTTTCTGAATAGCTGATTTGATCGGAAGTCATGTCATATATATGACTAGCCCTAAAATGAAATAACAGATTGTACTTATTATGAGATTAGAAATAAACAATAAACAACAAGAATAATTAATTCCAGTTAGTGGGAATTTGAAAGGTGAAATACTTTGTTACGTTTGGAGTAGATACTAGGCAACTATGACGTTATAAAACAAAGATTGTTAAAAAAATCAAAGATCAGCGATTTAAGTGGTTGGGGCATGTACGGAGAGAAGGAAAAAAAAATCTATAGCATTTAATATGATGCAATGAGATATCGGTGGTAGAAAAAGAAGCGACAGGCTTAAGACAAAATGGTTAAAAGAGGTGGAAGATGACCTAAGTAGTGTAGGAGTTTCTAAGTCATAGATAGTTATGGTTTCATAGAGTTTTTAATTTTTCTATGTTTAAGATATTAAGACATTTTTGATAGATGGCGGTAGCTACGCCGTTTGCAATAATGCTTAAGTCAACAGCACTTGAGCCTCTTATTATCAAACAAACATCAGTAACATATCGATATAGGAGGTGGAGAATTTTTGTTTCAAAAACTGAAGTATTAAACATTCTCAAACTTCAAAGCTTAGCTTGTTGGGAAAGAATAGTTTGTTAATACTGATAGAAAAAGACAGGAAAGAGGAAATTGTGGCGAAATAAGCGACAAGGTGTAGACGTGAACTATGGGGTCCGATCCACCTCAACTAAAGGATCTAAAGAGCATGTTTGCGGCACAACCCTATTAGGGGTGTTACGACATTATTATATATTACTATACTTTGAGATATCAAAATTATTATTCATGTGAAGATGACGTGAGCCTTCGCTATACTTTTTCATATATTAATTGTGAAGAACTTTTTATATAAAGAAACTCATTTTGAGTCAAATAAAAAACAAATTTTAATAAAAAAATATATACGATTCATCGGTGTTCGTAGGAAAAAAAGCGTACACAGCTCGATAGAAAGTACCTTTTTTACAATGGTTTATTCTCATGTATTATAGTATTGTAGATACATGCAGTTAATTAATTATTTGAATAAATACAAATCAGACATCGCTGCAATAAAATTATTAAAGCCGCAATTTTCTAATTATTTTTACCTTTTATATATATAATGATCATAATAGTAATCCATACAAATATGAAATAAGTTGTGAAAATAAATTTCACTCTCTTCGTCTTCCCTAAAATTAATATATAAAAAAAATCATAATAAAATCATAAGTTATATCATCAGTTCCTTAATGGGGATTTAAAAAAGAAAAATCAAAAAAAAAGTTTATAAATGTTAAAGTAAAATGTTTACTTACAATTCGTCGTGATGAAAACATAGTAAAAAAGACAGGAATAATCCTAAAATAATTAGTATTAACACCGGAACTAACAGAGATACCATAAGTTCATTATAATAACTTCTTTGTGGTACATCAAATTTTGATATCGATTGCCATACATCACCATGCATATAGTAATCATCTTTTACTATTTCATTAGTTCGGTGCATGGCGGAATTATTATTATCAACCTAAAAATAAATCTAGATAACTGAATATTCGACAATATCTGACAAAAGCAGATGCCAATTCACCTGAATATATAAGAACTGATGTGATTCGACCTCAAAAGATATCAATTAACATGAAGTGACAATTGGGTTCAATGGATGTTAATTGACAATATCTGACAAAGGTAAAGGACAATTCACCCGAATCTATGAGAATTGATGTGATTCGACTCAGCGTCAATAGACATCAGAAGACATCAATCAACATAAAGTCAATATCGACCTCAATCCTACATCTATACCAGAATAACAATTACATTAGCTGTTTTCCATTTACCTTCAAGAGAATTGAGACACTCGGTTATGTGAGTATCACGACCACGATATTTCTTGTTCCACTTAGTCCAGACCGTTATAATGGTCTGCGAGGTGTTTTGAGTATTGAGATAAATATTAACGAATGGCAAAGCAGAAACAATGAGAGGTTGTGTTGCCATTAGAACTCTAAGCTCCAATATCATAAAATCCAAACTCGTATGGGATTGCCTAGAAAAATTGAACGAGCTAGACAAGAAAAAGAAAATTACCTTACAATGGGCCTTCATGACACTCAAACCCTTCTGTAGTATCAGCTACAGAACAATAGAGAAAGCACTGAAAAAGAAGGTAGATACGAGCAAAACCAATTATTGGGATAACCTACAGGGGCTGAGATAGGCAAAGACTCTTTTGTAGTTCTAAGTAAGAACAATCTACGTACACTAACAGGAGTTCTATCGCCTCAACAAACACGTGACGACGCTAGACCTAGCAGATAATGTGGAGTGCAGATTTTGTTGCACAGAGGACGAAAACTCTATCCACTTTCTCTTAAAGTGTAAAACACTAAGGAACCCAGAGGAACCCATGATCGAATCAAATCTTCACTTGGGGCGTCACGTAACCGTCGAATATTGTAACGTGAACTGAATCTTCGACGAGCAATTGCACACGATTTATTGGCTTTGAAATACGCTTCAAATGTAAACGAACGTTTTTCACCCGTCCACTGCGACATCTCCACTAAATAACCGGCACGAAGGACGATGACAACGCTGCCCCCTCCGCGCCCCAAAGCGATCGATGCTAATGACAAAATTCGAAATTCAAATCCTAATTCTGTCAACAAACATGCGTTATATAGTTGGTTTGTGGAATATGCACTAATTTATGGAAATTTTAATTGTTGAAAAAATATATTTACCAAATGGAATGAACACCAATCTAACACAAATCCAGCTTCTCTAAAATATCTCTCGACTGAAGTCTTTTTAAAATCTCTCGGACATGATGGTAAATTTGAAAGTGGTGTAACTTCTTTTTGGAGTTCTATCAGTTCAGTAGAAAATGCTGTTTCACTACCTAATCTTATTACCACTCTAAAAGTAAAAGGAATGCACTAAATATAAATAGTTGTAAATGACTAGAAATTATAAACTACTTGAAGTTGAAGGTACTCAAGAAAATATATCTGCTCTTAATAGAAAAAAATCAGCAAAATTTCTAAAAAATGCGCACTACCCATTAAAAATGTTTGTCCACCGTATAATTTGCGTGATAAACAAAAAATAAAAACATTACGAATGTTCGCATTCTCTGTAATAATTTCCACAAATAATCGTCGTCTATTTGGTTGAGAACGGGAGACTGTGACGATCAAATCGTTACTTTTAGTACATTCTTCCTGTTCAATTCTTTCAAATACTCTTTGCACATCTACGAGGAATGCTTGGTATCATTGTCATGCTAGAAGATAAATTTTCTTCTTATCAGGCACTGGCCGGAACGTAATACATCTTTTTCAATATTTTTTATAGCCTTCTTTTTTCAAAATCTGTCAAATTTTTACGTGGTCTTTAATCATCCTTCCTCCAAAACATCCCCAAGTCATCATCAAACCTCAGCGCTTTACAATTGGGATTACACATGGATCTAACATCTGTTCTTCCTTGATCTGTGCACAAAGAGTCTTCTTTTAGACCCAAAACCTTAAACTTTGGCTCATCACTCCATAAAACTCTCCATGGATCTAACATCAGTTCTTCCTTTGACCTGTGCACAAACAGTCTTCTCTAGACCCAAAAACCTTAAACTTTGGCTCATCACTCCATAAAACTCTCCATGGATCTAACATCAGTTCTTCCTTTGACCTGTGCACAAACAGTCTTCTCTAGACCCAAAAACCTTAAACTTTGGCTCATCAAACCATAAAACTCTCCATGGATCTAACATCAGTTCTTCCTTTGACCTGTGCACAAACAGTCTTCTCTAGACCCAAAAACCTTAAACTTTGGCTCATCACTCCATAAAACTCTCCCCTATTATTCCAATTTTCATGTTCTTCAGCCCACTGCAATCATTCAACTGTACAGCTTCTCTCAATCTCCTTTTTATTGTAGAAATTCTCAAAGATATATCCCAAAATTCATTGATCTGAGCTGCTATCTCTGAACCCGTGAGTCGTCGATCATGTTTACTGATTGATACAATATGTTTTTCTTCAGCAGTTGTAGTTTTTCGAGGCCACCCTGAACGTTATTAAATTTAAATGAATGGATGTACATCCATTTTTCAAATGAATAACTTTATTAACTATGTACATACTAGGAATATATAATGGAAAGTGAATATTATTAAAAATTTTCCACAAAATTTGTTATTAAGTACTTACCCTTCTCCTTCTCTTGGATTAGGTGGTTTTCTAGCACCTAATTCTACTGCCGAATTAAGTAGAGTAACATATAAATCGAAAGCGCTGTTTTTCCACAACTCTTTGCGGAAAACGTTTTTTAATGATTCCATTCTAACCACATCAAACATATCTTCAACATTCAAATTATCAATTTTAAGGTGTACCTCGTATTTAGCTGAATTCAGTTTTTCGGAAATGACGATATTGAGATTTTCTACTCTAGTTTCATACGTTTTCTTATTGAGAGCTACTATTTCTAATGGAATATTGTCGATAACTTTGGGAGGTACTCCATATAAAAAACCAGATCGATGTTGTTCACTATAAAGATAATTTATCCACGAAGGTAAATCTGGGGCATCTAATAACGAGGCTTGATATACAAACTGATCTTTTATACCTTCGTATGTCCAGTTAAACATTGGAGGATCTAGAGCTATTGCAAAAACTTCGGTCATAAGGACATTTGCATCTTTTGCATTTGCAAACGCCAATGAGCAAACTATTATTGTTTGTATCAACATTTTAGTAAAATACTGGAGGAGATTTCTAACTATTAACTGCTAAATTTAGATCAATAATTTATTTTTGAATACGAATTCTCCGCGCAAGCTCTAAATAAGGAGTAGTTCTAATGACTCAAAGGTAATGTTATTTGAACTACCCCAGAAACTAAGTAAATCACCTGATATCGCTTTCAAAAAGGTTTACGATCCTTATTTAAATTCGAGTTATTGCTTAAACAATAAAACCCATCTAGCTATTGTGTTAAATTAAAAGTAATTTTTTCGAAGACCTATTGGTAGATAGAGACTATCACCATAAAAAAGAAGATTAAGAGATACTGGTATAATATAACCTTAAAATTTACATCCAAACAGTTTACTTATGATTTGTATATATCTTTTTAAATATGTTAAAAAATACCAGTAAAATTAGACATTTGTGCGCAGTAACTCAAAGTTTCAATAATATAAAATTGATTAATGAAGTGAAAGGAACATGCCTAGTTAATTACCACCAGATTAGACCAAAAAAAGATGATTCTAGTTTATCATCTTTGTTTGTTCCTGTACAAATTAAACCTAACACTGATGATATAAATGTAGGAACGGAACTTACTGGAAATTTGAACAAATCAGATTTATTAAAAATTTTAAACAAATTTTACCAGAAGAAGGAAGTTACAGCGTTACTTATTGAAAATGGCCTCGATCGTAAGTTATTAGTAGGGAATAAATGCTTTTTATAACAAAATGTTTATGAACGTTACAGAATATTTGCAACACCAAGCATATGTGAGTTTCCGGAGGTATTGTTTAGAGGCTCAAAATCTTCCAACCGATATTCACGTTGTGTTTAGTGATATTTTACAAGGAGCTGGAAATGTTCTCGACCTTTTTCCTTATTTCCTTCGCCATGCCAAAATAATGTTTCCTCACTTGGATTGTATGGATGATTTGAAAAAAATATCAGATTTAAGGTTACCAGCTAATTGGTATCCTGAAGCTAGAGCAATAAATAGGAAAATTATTTTTCATGCCGGTCCTACCAACTCGGGAAAAACTTATCATGCTTTAGAAAGGTTCATAACATCAAAATCAGGAGTTTACTGTGGACCTTTAAAGCTACTAGCAAATGAAGTTTTTAATAAATCAAATAATAGGGTATGTATGTTTATCAATAAAGTATTTTTTTTAACTGCTCGAATAATTTAGGGAACTCCATGTGATTTGGTAACAGGTGAAGAGAGAAATTTTGCAGATCCTTCAGGAAATGCTTCTAATCACGTTTCTTGTACAGTGGAAATGACATCTGTAATTAATCCTTGTAAGTTCATATTCTTATGAGGAAATTGAATAAATTTAAAGAAAAATATTTCAGACGAAGTAGCTGTAATAGATGAAATTCAGATGATAAGAGATCCCCAGAGAGGTTGGGCATGGACAAGAGCATTATTGGGGCTTAAAGCTGAAGAAATACATCTTTGTGGAGAAGCCGGAGCAATTGATTTGGTAAAACAAATTAGTTTAACAACTGGAGAAGATTTGGAAATTCGTAACTATAAGAGACTGACTCCTTTAAAAATTGAAGATTCTGCTGTAGGTTTGTACAACATTTCAATTTATTTAAATAATTCCAAAATTATTATCAAATTTATGGAAACTTTGAGTCTATAAAGAGAGGTTATGCATCCAATAGTATTAAAATTCTTTAAATTATGAGTTTTAATGGTACAAGGATTAAAAATAATCATCTGGGAATAAAAACGATACAATTTAATGGTAAATAATTTTGGGGTACCAAAAAAGTTGTTATAAGTGAGAAAAAGCACAAAACAAAATAAATAGAAGATATGAGAAAACTTTATATAGAAAGTTATGAAAATGTTGTGGAGAAACAAGATTTTTTATTTTCAAAATGTACAATCTACTTCTATTGAGTAATAAGTAAATGGTATGTCTTTTGGCAGCTACTGTTCATTAACAGTTCTCTGAGAGATAGATCTTCGGCCCATTGTCTTTTTAGTCTTCTTCCTTGCAGTGGGAGGCTGAACTGTGTTGATTAGTTGTTTGCTATTGTTTGCACCTTCATAAGTTGCTTTCCATTTCCAATTTTTTTAGACGTTAATTATTTTTCATATTTGAAATTATTAATATATTATATTACAGGATTGTTAGAAAATGTACTTCCTGGCGACTGTATAGTTTGCTTCAGCAAAAACGATATCTACAATGTTTCTAGAGGAATAGAAGCAACAGGAAGAGAGGTTGCCGTCATTTATGGTGGCCTGCCTCCTGGGACAAAGTTAGCACAAGCCGCAAAATTCAATGATCCAGAAAATAGTTGTAAGATATTAGTAGCTACAGATGCTATCGGTATGGGTCTTAACTTGTATGTTATACATTTTATGTTTTGGACCATATTTCACTTGGAAAAATCAAAACCCAATTATAATTCAATCATAAAACCCAAAATATTCCAATCAAATTTGAATTTATTCAAAGAAAATATAGTTGAAATTGAAATTAGCTATTCTCTGTTTCCTAGTGCAATAACAGAATCCATTAAATAGAGTAGAAAAGTTAAAGTATGTGTATTGCAAACATCATCAGAGCTGTAACTAACTATAACATGTAGAATGATGAAACTTCTCTTTTAAAAAGCTTTCCTATTTAATTATTCAAAAATCATCTAAAACAAAGCGAAATCTAAGCCAACAGCCCTGATATCAGCTTATTTGGGATGAAATAAAATAATTTTTATAATGAATCCACCATATGATAAATATTAAATTGAAAGTTCCAAGTAACATATGGTCATTTAATAGTTTTATTAATAGTTCTTTTTATGTATCTTAGGAGTATAAAACGGGTAGTATTTTATTCTTTAATAAAGGCTTCAATGAATGAGAAAGGAGAAAGAGAAATGGATACCATTTCTGTTTCATCTGCTCTACAAATTGCAGGAAGGGCAGGACGGTAAGTCATTTCTTTCCCTTATCTGTTCACACACTTGGAACTTAATTTTTGTTTAAGATATGGAACTCAATGGCCAGAAGGATCGGTAACAACGTTCAAACCCGAAGATTTACCTACTCTTCAAAATTTATTGTCTTCAGAACCAGATCCTATCACTCAAGCGGGTTTGCATCCAACAGCCGAACAGATAGAACTTTATGCGTATCATTTACCAAATTCTACACTTAGCAATCTAATGGTACTATAAATAACCTTTGTTTACTATTTCACTAAATAAGTTAATTCTTATCTACCTAAATCTTTCTGAGATGCTTCTTTAAGTTGACTGGTATGTGGTTTCTGTCTTTTGAGTAGATCTTCCTTCAGATGATGTGTCCGGATATCTCATAATTGTGATGGAATATATAATTTTTTTGGATTTCTTTTTCCCTATTGTTACCACTAGAACCTCAGACCCTGTCAATATAATTAAGTTTCATGATTCACAATTAGATTCCCATTTTAAATGCTTAGATTCCTTTGAGTGTTTTCATTCTTCCACTGAGTACAGCAGTATTGAGTAAATTCCCATTTTAGTTTTCATTTCATAGGATCTTGATCATCTTAACGAATGCTGATATAGATTGTTCAAACTGTTTTAGACTCTTTCAACCTAATTATAGACTATGTCTGATAATTCACCATATTTCTGTATTTCTAAAATGTAGATTGCACCCAGTATAGGTATTAAGTAACTTCTTCATTTCATAGGATCTTGTTCATCTTAACAAATGCTGATATAGATTGTTCAAGTTGGACTTAAGTTAAGTTAGATTAGAATTATTTTCTTTTCTCTTCAAAATGGCGACTGTTAATTTTATGAACTCTCATTATTCTGTATTAGATTAAAATTTTAAAGCATCAATTAATAATTTGAAGTTAGGTTATTAGGTAGAGTTGTATTTAATTATAGATCTTATTAAGATTACTTTATATATTTTTATATTTTTTTCAGGATATTTTTATAAACCTTTCAACAGTAGACGATTCCTTATATTTTATGTGTCAAACTGAAGACTTCAAGTTTTTGGCTGATATGATTCAACACGTACCATTACCTCTTAGGGCTAGATACTTGTTCTGTTGTGCACCAATTAATAAAAAGATGCCCTTCGTGTGTACCATGTTTTTAAAGGTAAAGATTTATTATATGAATTTGAAGGAATGTTGCCTCAACCTGTTCTTTTTTCACCTCAAATCATGTTTATTTGATAGATATTTTAATCAATTCTAGAGTTTCATAGTGTTTGTGATCATGTGCCATCACAATTAAACTATTTCTATATAAGCACCTAATATATGTTTTTGCAAAACTTCAAGACAGGTTCCTGTTTCTTTGTTTGTTACAAAGTATGGAGCTTTTCTACAAAGATACATCAGATTTCAAATTCGGATTATATGTAGGGAGGATGTCCAGAGCTGTCCTTGTAACTGGACCATCAACAGCTCCAATTCCAAAGTTGTATTGGATGTTATTTTTCTTGAAAGTTTGATGATATTCATACTGCACATACGGTTTACACCAACACTCACAATTACTCTGTCTGCCCGCGTTTCGATCACCAAGTTATCATCTTCAGAGACTAAACAGTTTACCTTCAGTCTCTGGAGATGATAACTTGGTTATCGAAACGAGCATCAGACAGTGTAATTGTGTGTTGGTGTAATGTTGAAAGTTTGATGGTACAAATATTATTTACTTGATCAGTAAAACACAGAATGAATTTCTGAGTACCTTGTCAGAGGTCGTTGGCATTATGTATATGCTCCTTAGATATTCTAATGAAGGCTAATCTATCAAACACCAAGTGGAGAGGTGTGAAATTTTGATGATTGTTAGTGCTATGGTTGTGTATGTTCTCATATTATGTGTATTAAATTGATTATTGTTACTCTAAATTGCTTTTCTATACCACATGTAAGGATTGAAGGTGATTGACCTCCAATCCGTGTCTACTGCCTGTCCATAATTTATGCTGATTCCGTTATATATACAAAATAGAAAGTACCTCAACATTACTTAATCGAATGTTATAGTTACAAAGTTTGTTATTTATTAACGTCGCGTTTCTAACATTATGTGGTTTTTAATTGACTCGAATTACAGGTTTTTTTATTAATCGTGACTTATAATTAACCTTAGAAATTTCTAACGACCTTCTGGTTAAATAACCGTCCCATATGTGATTCTTACAATCACATAGTGCATCCTCCGCAGTATTTTATCTAATTTCTACCAATCAGAATTTCGAAGCTCATATTGCATTATTACCTGCAATTTTAATATGTTTATATCGAAGAAGGGGCTACTAAGACTTGATTTCAATCTGTACACTTTATTTTTACAAATTGTTTTATTTATTTTAATGAAAAAAATTTTTTTTTAACCAACATTTTTTGGTTTTAGTTTGCAAGACAGTACAGTAAAAATGAAATGATAACGTTTGACTGGCTTTGTAGAACTATCGGATGGCCTTTACAACCACCAAAGACAATATTAGATTTAGTCCATTTAGAAGCTGTATTCGACGTCCTCGATTTGTATTTATGGTTAAGGTAAGTTGTATTTAAATTACCATCGATTCAAAGCTGAAATGGGATGGAATTAGCGAGGATACTAGTCACTTTAGTCTATGTTCCTGGTTATAAGAATGTATATTTTACTGGGGCCGTGCTTATTTATGGTGTATGAAGACGAAAACTGCAAGAGATGTACTTTATGTAAAAAAAGTTACCTATCACTAGATCCAAAAAGTATCACAACTTATCAAAAATAAGCTATCCTTGCCCAATGGTTTCTTCGCAAAATGGTGCTTGATTAACGATTCAATAGTGCGAGGTGTAGGAAGAAACTGAATGCTCCACTTCACCATTCTAAAGTATAAAAAATACCTCTGAAAAGAGGATCTAATCTAAGAAGATAGATACTGAAATTAATTAGAATTGTGGAACTGGAAAACAAGCTGTAGATATTGATACCGGCTCTTATGGGTGGCCAGTAAACCTTAAGGTCGCAGTGCTATGTAACCTCTAATTGACTATTTATTTATTTAAACAAATGATATAGTTTTTTTTGTAGGACGTTTATTTAATGTGTGTATATAATGAAACATTTAGCTCTAGATATTTTTCAATCTACATATGTGACACTAAAATTGTTTTCTAGCTCTTCTTAAAAAAGTACTGATTCTGATATTACTTTTTGAATTCGTTTTATAACGTTTATTTCATTATAGAAAATAGTGTGATAAACAATTATTTAAACAATTTCAAACCAAGCCGCTTGAGTAATTCAGTTTTTAGTTGTATGTATGTATATTCGGGTGCCATGTATACATCATCCAAAGGATCTATTGTGTCTCTGTGATACTAGGTATTCTCAGTGCTTACAGTTGATCTATTAATTCCACTCCTCTTAGAAATTTCAGAATTTGGGATGATTCCAGCTGTCTTTTATTTTGTAAGCTCCCAGTTGTAATCATCTGGTGTTCCATTATGTCTCACACATTGAGAAAATGTGATAAAGGTTCAGTCCTCTGCGCAGCATGTGGTGTATGGTTTGTTTATCTAAGACTAGTAGTGAAAAATTCACGCTTTGTTTTATTTATGCCTCTTGTTTGTTTACGTAAATACCTAAATATACAATAACTAAGTTTTAAATGTTTAACAATATTACAAACTTTGGTTTTTATCAACCTTGTCCTCGCGTCAGTTCATATTGGTCTTTGTGATTTCTTCAGGTGGCCATTGAGGCAACAGTGCCCCGACAGGGGTTAGTATTCGTAGGTTGCTCTGATATATTCAGCAAATCTTTTCTAGCTATAGTTTCCCAGGAGTGTCTTTGCCTTTCTCAATTTCTTTAGATTGTCTCAGTAACTGATTTTATGTTCTTTTCCAATACTTTATAGTTCTGTAGCTAACACCACAAAAGAGTTCGAGTCCTATGAGGGCTTTGTTTGCCCAAACTTTAGCAAGTCTGCCAGCTATTTCATTCCTCTCCACTCCAGTGTGTCTCATAATCCATCAAAGGGTAATTTTATTTTTCTTTCTTAGCTTAGAGATCCAATAGCTGTTTGGGTATAGTATAAGATGATGATCTGTTTGCGATGATTTCTTTCTAGATTGAACTGGACACATTTTCAATTACATATATTACTGCTTGAAAAATGCTTTCAGAGTGTTTGGTTTTAGGCCTGTACACTTTTGATTCTAGTTCTGTTTGCTGTTTTGGATCCTAGTTTTCAGATATTGGTGGATAGCATACCTAAAAAGTAGTTTATAGTACCACTTTTGCAAGCATTTGTCGAAGCAATTGATAAGATCTAAAACCCTATGGCTAATTATTTATTATACAATAATGTGAATTGTAATTTTTCTAATGACAATATCGATGTAATTTAATTTTAGTTATCGTTTTACGGATTTATTCAATCAACCAGATTTGGTGAGAGATATGCAGAGGGAATTAGATCAAATTATCCAACAAGGTATTGTTCAATTAACAAGATTATTGAGAAATTCAGAAACAGGTATCAGTTCCGGAACTGCAGCTATCGATGACGATGAATTTTCAATGAGCAGACAAAAACAATCGTATTTGAGAGGTAATTAAATTTTTTTTTGTACAATTAACATAAATAAATCAGAAGTAATTCAAATAAATACCATGCGAATTTACATTTTTCAAATTTAGGTTGACATAAATAAATGTAACTTTTGCTGGTAGTCGACGTCGATGGTATCAGTGATCAAAGGTTGACGTATTGTGAGATTACTCTACCATTTACAAAGAATCCTCGGGATTCCAAAAGACGACTAAGAAATAATTAACTTCCTCAAAAAAATTTTTTTTATATAAATCAACCAAGAAATGATTCGTAAATTTTTTTAAGCCTACTTCATCTACACATTCTGGTGATAACTTTGTACTTAAATTAATGTTTTAGTGATATAATACGATCAAATCAAATCCTGAAAATTTCCTTGGCAGTTAAAGAGTTAACAGATATTGAAGAAAACTTTTTCACCGTTCAGCTTATGTCTTTGTTTTAAAAGCTATCTGGTTAACTCTTGACCTCAAAGCACTGATGAGCGCTGTTTAAATTCAAACAAAAAAAAACGATTCAACAAAAAATTGGGAGCCATATCGAGAATTACGAAATCTTGCATCTGAGTCAGTCAGAAAAGGAAAACGTGGGTATCTTGAGTTTCTGGAAGGTCTAAATTATACACACACTTTGGAGGGGCGATTGATAGAAACTAAAATTACGTTTATAATATTGTTAAACATTTAAAAGTTAGTTTAGGAATTTAAGTAAACAAACAATCTGTATAATTAAACAAAGCGTGAATTGTTTACTATTAACCTCATATAATCATAAATAGAGGCTAGAAAAGAGTAGGTTCCACTGCTGCAAACAAAATCCAAGCAGTTGCGCCTTTTTTTGAAAATATTAAATCACAAACTAGATATTAAGCCTATAAAAGTCTTTGTAAGGGTTAAATAGGTGAGATTTATTGAAACAATGTTCGGATTTCGTGCAGAACAGTGTGATTAGGGTAGGTTTCACCCTCTGTAAGATTCTGTAAACATTAAAATCCGATATCGTTGAAATATCGAGTTGTTTAAACGCGTCACGCTGTAGACGATTTCCTGTGCTTTATTTCTATCAGTTTGAGTGAATGATACATAGTTAATTAAATATTTTTTTAAATTGAGTTTAAATCGTTCAGTTCAAATTTCTATTGGAGAATGATTATTCTAATTTTCTTTGGTTTTTAGGTCAAAAGTCTATGAGTTTGGGAAAAGGTAAATTAACAGAGCGTCTTTTGGCGCAAGGCATTCTAACTCCGACCATGTTACAAGAATTGAAAAAAGAATGGAATAAAAATTCGGAAAATAAAACTGTCGACGAAGAACAGAAGAAAACTAGAAGAAAACGAAAAACCACCAAATAAGAAACATTCAGAATATCTAGATTTTTTTGTTATAATATTTTTTTATTTCCATTGTTTATGGGGGTTCACAATAAACATTTGAAAAATTGTACTTAAAATTAGCTACATACCCACTGTAGTATTTTCCCATACCGATTTTTAATATAAGACACAAAATTCAGTGCAGCTTTTGTTTTTCCTTGATATTTGAAGGCGATAACTTCGGTAAATAGTTCTGTAATCAAATCCTTAAAATCTGCCTTACAAGAAGTCTCCTAGAATGGAGTTCAAATCCTCATTACGTTTCGTTGGATATTAGGAATTTAAATCTAGTTTGAATGGTAGGAATAGGAGGATTGAAACTATTCTCCTTATAGGCGGTATTTCTTCTGATCAGATCCAAATCCTTGCTCCTTCTTTTTCACATCAATTTCCAAAGTTAGTTTCCTAAGGATCTTTTTTTAATGAAATACTTCTCTTCATATATACCATAGAAAATCTAAGTGCCATTACAATGCATTCGTGGTTCCTTTCTGGCATCTTGATTCCTCAGGGACAAAAGGGACACTTTTTTAATTCATTATTTTAAAAAATTAAAAGTATTTTATGTAAACGGAAATATTTATAGGGAAAATAATTGAACACACTTTTTTGTAAATTGGAATTCTTTAATAATTTTATATTTCTTACATCTATGACTAGTGCAAAAATTTTTAAACTGAAAGAATTCACTGCAATGGAAATATCTAACTAAATATTGGACAATTTCATGCTATTAAGATTTTTTTATTAACATAACAGGCTTTTAGTTTGGATGCTCTCAGTTTAGAATAAAAAAAATATTTTGATTTGTATCGGATAAACATTAATTCAATTTCAAAAGCGGAATATGTTTGGTTCAAATAAATAATTATTCCATTGCAATAAAATCTTCTGCTCACTTTCCTCAATAATATTTTTGATCAAAAATAACAATTTTTGTACATTACATTACAATGTATCCAATTATAAATTGTGAAATTTTTGCAAATAGACAAGGGATAGATTTTATTGGTACCCCAATATTTTTTAAGGTTGTATTGATAGTTAAAAAAATGTTGAAAAGACAAAGAAAATTTCATTAGTAAAACCTATAAATCCAACGAGTTGTTAACTAATTTCTTCAGTATTTTTTAAATAGTTTTCATTGGGAAATAAGGGAAAACACCAACCCAGACAATTTTTAGTAAGAGATAGTATTTATTCTTAAATTTTTTGAGGAAGGTTTATTTCTACCCCAAAAATATTGAAAAACCAAGCAAAATCTCAGAGATTTTATTAGTTAGATTTACTAATTAGTTTTTCTTTGAAATTTTTGAAATCGTCACCTCAATAAAAAGGCCCAAGAAATAAAGAGATTATTTTTTCAATATATCTGAAATTGACACCCGAGAAAATGCAAGAAGAAAAGCCAGAAATTTCATTAATAAGATAAATTAATTAGTCTTACTTCAATAGATTTGAAACTGATGCATCAAAAAACAGAAAATACAGAAAAAAAAATGAGAAAATCAAGAAATTTTCTTGATAGAAACTAAAGATATCATTAATTTGTATCACTAATTATTTTTTTTTTCAATATTTTTGAACTTGACACCTCAAAATAATAGTAAATTTGTCTTGATTTTAAGTCTTTTTCTATGAAAATCAGTTTTTCACATGTTATTTTAAACTGATTTTCATAGAAAAAGAGATACAAAATCAAGACAAATTATCACCAAAAATATTCAAAAAGGTCTAAAAAAATAGGAAATAGGGAAAACATGAGAAAGCTCAGAAATTTCTTTAATAAAACCTAAATAAAGTAAGTGAATCTGATTAAGTAATTTCTTGAGTATGTGAACATAGATTTTACTGATAGCTAAAAAATAAATCCAGTAATTTGTTGGCAAGAAGTACTATTTGTCCTTCAATAGAATGATAGTGGATTTCATTCTAAAATATTAGAAAAATATTATCAAAATATCTGATATTGAAACCTGAGAAAAAGCAAGAAGAAAAATCAGAAATTTCATTGATGAGATGCACTAATTAGTCTTACTTCAATAGTTTTAAAATTGATGCATAAAAAAACAGAAAAAATGAGAAAATTAAGAAATTTCATTGATAAGTTTAGTTTTTCTTCAATATTCTTAAAATAAGTTTCGTGGGCACCATAAAACATGGAAACTACAGCATAAAAATGAGAAAATCTGGAAATTTTATCAGTAAAAAATCAAATTTTCATTAATAGGATTCACTGATTAGTTTTAGTTTGAAATAATTCCCATTGGTACCTGGAAAATAAAAAATACAAGAAAATGAGAAAAAATCCCATTAGTAGAACCTAAAAACTTCACTGGTGAAAATTAGTAACTAATTTCCTTAGTATAAAGTAGATTTTATTGATACCTCAAAAATAAAAGAAATATTCCACTACACAGATTTACTAATCAGATTTTCTTCAATATTTTTGGAATAAGTTTCGTTGATACCTCTAAAAGAAAATACAGAAAAAAATGATAAAATCCAGAAATTTCATTAGTAAAAGTAATTTTATATCAAAATTATTTAAATAATTCCCATTGACGTCTGGCATAAAAAGCCAAAAAAAGAACTCCAGGAATCATAAAAATGTCATTGGTAAAAGTAACTTAAAAAAAATGAGCCTGTCAAATTAACATGAAACATGGATGACATAGCTTTAGATAGTGATAAATGATAATAAAGTATTAATTCTTTACTAATCTTTTTAGTTGATAGTACAAAAGTTGAAATCATCTAGAAATTTTTCTACTGCTCAAACGTTTCTTTGTTATTTTTGATCAAGAAAACCAAATTGGCATTTTCGTAACTTTCTCTTTATATTTGAACAATACAAATGTACAAGCTATATTAAAATGGAATTAACAACATAAACTCATGGTATTTTACACCGCTCATTTCTGATTAGACCAAATAAAAAACAATAATATTGATCTATTCATATCACAAAAAAAAATCAAAAGACCTAGAAAAAATTTGTTTCCAAGTTTTTCATAACAATATATAACTATTTGTTATTTTTTGTATATTTATCTCATATTATGTTGTTCAGTTGTGATCCTTTGTTATTTCTTTCGGTAAATACTTCGTTCTATATACTACATTTCGAAAAATACGAGGACGAGTGAATAAGTTGTGAAAATTCTGAATTGACAACTGTTGGAAAATGTAACAAAATAAAAATTTACAAATGTGATAAAATGAAGAATGTACATTGTTTTGACGGAATCAAGGAAAAAAATTAAGAATAAAATTTGAAAAATTGTATTTTTAGGACTTTAGTTTCAAAAAACAGAAAAAGATTAAAGGAACAATTGAAACATAATTAAAAAGCTAAAAAAAGTTGAGACAAGTGATGAAGCAAAGTATTTACAACGTTGCCAGACACAATAAATGAAATTAATGAAAAACTCGATACAGAATTTTTTATAAAAAGCAAGCTAAAATTAATTAAATTAAGTAATCAAATGAGGTAGAAAATAATGATAAAAATTTGATGATCTGGTTAAAAAAATGAAAAAAAAATATTTAAAGAAATCAAATAAAATGCTTCCATGGAAATAATTGACTTCAATTTTAAAACTTGAACAAAACATTGATGAAAAAAGTGATTAGAATATTCAAATAATCAAATGAAATGTCTGCACGAAGAGATTCGACTCCCAAAATTTTATTTGCTGAATTTTTAAAAACATCTCCAAAACTGATAAAAATCGATAAAAAATTGAAAAAAAGTCATTCGATTAAAATTCTACATGTAAAAATTGTTATAAGTGATGAATCGAACTAGGATCTACAATGTTGCCAGTTAAGAGAGATGAAATTCCTGAAAAACTCAAATAAGGCACAAAATAATGGAGTCATTTGAGTCACAAAATTTTATTTTTTGACGAAGATATTCGATCGAAAATTTTATTTGCCGGATTTCAGTTTGAAAATATTATCCAAAAATTGATAAAAAAATAAACAAGAAACTGAAAATAAATAACTCGATAAAAATTCTACAAGAAAAAATTGCGATAAGTGATAAAGCAAAGTATTTACAATGTTGCCAGATTCAATAAATGAGATTCCTGAGATATTCGATCCAGAATTTTTAATAGAAAACAAGCTAAACATTATTAAGGTACAAAATAATGGTGAAATGTACGACAAAATGAGAAAGAAAGTGCTTTGACTACCAAATTTTTTTTAGAACTCTAATATCAAAACAAATTTGTCGTTTGTTTATCAAAATTTTAACGAAAGGCTTCAAAATTGAGTGGATGATGAAATATGATTAGAAAAATAACGTGTGCATTTCATCAATGAAAAATTTATTTTTTACATGTTCAATTTTCAATTCAAAAATTTATGAATTAGGTTTAAAATTATCCAACGATGAGATCAGAAACAAAACTTATTTTAATAACGAAATATTTTTGAATAGATACAACAATATATTATCCAAAAATCTGTATTTCAATAAAAATGTTATTATGGATTTATCAACTTACCTACGTAACTTTCTAAAAACTATAAACGCTATAATGAAAATAGCTATATCATATCGAGTCTTCTATTTTGCATATAAAATATAAAACTACAAAAAAAAAGTATAAAAAAATTATTATAATGTAAAAAATATTATAAAATATAGTGGTGTCCCAAGAAGTTTTATATATATATATATATATATATATATATATATATATATTACAATGTAATTGTGAATTTCTTGTTCTTGTAAAAGTTGTAGTTAAAGAAAGCGTTTACAGAAATTGAGTTTATATATAAATAGTGAATTTATTATGAGATAAAAAGAGTTAATTCAAATCTGATTATAGTGTGGTTTACATGAAAAAAGATTCACATGACTAAACAGTAGGTCTCACTGCAGGGATTTCTCCAAAAGATTAAAAATTCTGACTCTCCCTTCCATTTCATTTTTGAATCCGTTTGCTTAATTCCTAATTTTACAATTTCAGAAAGATCGTTGCATAGCTACCCACTTAGGAACGTGAAGCACGACCTTCTACATCTACCTACTCCACGTTCAGAAGTTAAGGGCTCAATATTTTACAATGAAAAAAAAATGCAAATCACTTGCCAATTGAAATCAAATCGATATCATCTAATTTATTATATTACCTATATGATATGAGCACCAACCACAAGGAGACACTTAAATGCCCGATAAATTTTTTTGTAACAGTCCTTTATTCAACTTATTTATCATATGATTGTTTTTTGCGCCAATGACCAGCGCTGTCGAGGCACGTTAAAAAAACTGAGAAGAAGATTTTGAAACTTTGATATTTGGTATACAGGAGATTTTTTCAACCGTAATTTATCTTGTGAAATAAACTTTCCTTATAAATATAATACTTTTTGGAACACACTATATGAACAAAGCACGCCAACACTTTACTGTTGTCAATCTAAAGCCTGAGAAACATAATTAACAATGTAATTTCGGTTACTTTTCTTTTTTTCTCAAATTGATACGCACGCCTTTAGTTTCGACGTGCCAAACAGTTTCCCAGCTTCAGCTTTAGTTTTGCTTATTAATTTAATAATACTTTATAAATAGATTTAAGTATTTTTGATAACTTGAAATAAATCTATTTTTAAGTATAAGTAGATATAAAGGCTTCCAAAACTCGCATGGTTTTTCCTAATACAACGCATAACCGAGAGTCCAGTTATTACCATAAACTTTTCGCGTTTTTTTATTGGTACCTATATTTCGAAAATATAAAAACTGATTGTCATGGGAACTGAAAGAAAAACGCGGAAATTTGTATGTAATTACTCAACATTTGGTGATATTATAGGTGATAATTAACTGTTGATAAGTTGAGGATACGAGGTCTGGTTATTAAATAACGAGACTGGTTACGAAAAAAGGGTCTACATTCGAATGCTCCCCTCCCCTTCAATATGCTCCCTTCCCCTTGCCGCACACCTTTCCATACGTGTTTTCTAGAGATGTATCGATACCAAAATTTTTCGATTCTCGATACTGATACGTAAAAAATCGATTCTCGATACCGATACCATCGATATAAAATAGCCCCTTGTGAAAAAAATTCTCTCACTAGAAACATATTCATAATTTGTTTGAACAACCTACAAACAAATTTTAAAATATCTATGCCTATACAGGGATCAATGAGGCAATTTCTAATGATAAAAAATGTAAGCCATACGCAAGGGTTAAGTTGTCGAAATTATTTAATAAATATAATATAATTTAATAAATATAATATATTAAAGACGATACGGAACTACTTTGACTGCCCAATAAATGTACCGAAGCAACCTGTTGTTTAAACAACAAATGAAATACCAAAATTTCATAACAATATAAACTGGATTAAAAAATAATTTTTCCGTCCATTTACTGGTATCGGTATAGACTTTTTGCGATCGATTCTCGATAGCAATGTCCATGAATCGGTGGTATAGATAATCTGTATCGAGAATCGACTCATTCCTCGTTTTTCCATTGATGGAAGCAGTGCTGGAAGTCTTCTTTGGTGAATGCCTTCAGGAGCTCTGCCATTTTTCGCTTACCGCTTCCATCGATTCAAATTGGGTCCCTTTCAAAGCAGATTTTATATTCCGAAACAAAAAAAGTCGCACAGGGCCAAATTTGGTGAGTATGGCGGGTGTTCGAGCACTGGAGTGCGCTTACTGACCAAATATTGCTTCACAGATAGCGCATTATGGGCGGATGCGTTGTCCTGGTGCAAAACCGGGCCGTTTTTTAAGAACTCGCTCTCACAGTGTTGCCAAAGCTAACAAATAGTAAGTTTGGTTGAAAATCTGACCCTCTGGAACCCATTTAGTCATCACGATACAGTTAATATCGAAAAAAAAAAAACGATCAAAATTGCCTTGAATTTTGATTCGCTCTCTCGGAACTCACTAAAGCGCCTACACCACTCAAAAACACGCGCACGAGATAGAGAATTGTCCCCATAGGCCTCTTGCAACAATTTATAGCACTCAGTAGGAGTTTTTTTCAATTTAACGAGCAATTTGAGATTGATACGTTGCTCCTGTCACTATAATAGTGACGGAAACGTGTTTTAGGACGATCATAGACAAGATATCTAGATAACGCACTACTCGTTTTTTACCCTATCCGTCTTGGGTAGGGTAAAAGGGCTTGCACTTGGTGGAAACAATTAGAAAAAAAAGAAAGAATGTGCCAAAGGAAGTGGTACATGCCAAATTGAAACCTGGAGAGGTCAAGTCTCTTGAAAATGAAAAAGGTGTAACTATTTTGAAGTGGAAAGACGCGATGTTTTATTATTATCCACAAAATATTCCACAAAGTTTGTGAGAGCTGTTAACAAAAGAGGTCAACAAAAGTACAAACCTAAAATTGTTACTGTTTATAACGAAACCAAAGGTGCTATTGATTTGTTGGATCAAATGACTGCTTATTCATCGCCATTGAGAAAATTAATTAAATGGTATAAGAAATTAGCTGTAGAATTGCTTCTAAACACTGCTCTTGTAAATGTAATGATTTTGCATCAAACAGTGTCTTATCTTTGTACTGAAACAAGTCACACAGAAATAGTAACTCCTTCAAGACCCATACGGATTAAACATGAGCTGAAACGTAAAGATGGTCCAGTGAGGATGCCTGGAAAATGGTGTAATGCATGTTATCACAATGACAGAAAGTACGCAAAAAATAAAATAAAAAAAGTAGCAACTTACTGTCCCGAATGCCCTTCCCAACCCCACTACTGTTTGTCGTGTTTCAACAAAAAACATCGTTATTGATTAGAACATTGATTTCTGTTTATGTAAATATGTTTGTAGTAGTCTAAGATTAAAGCTTTTTTTTATTTTTGTAACGTTTATGAAAGAATATTAAAAATGTTATTTTTTCAAAGCATATAGGATAATATAGGAACCTATATTATCATATTTCCAAAATATATATTCAGGCCAATCTAAAGAAATATACAAAGGGACCATGCCGGTTACCCAAAATAATATAACGCACATAAAATGTGCCCGGTAGCTTTCTACGATATTTCAATCAGTTTTAATAAAAAACTGATACATTCGGTTAGTTTCAAGTTTATTTTATACAAAAGTTTAGGTCTTTCATTGTATTTATCGACTAAGGTCGTACTGCCTCAATCGATGCTGCCTATCATGTGATGGTACATTAAGAAGATATCTGGAAAGCTACAATTGAGGTGCAAATATTATTCTCATGAGTAATAGACATCATTATTCCATCATTGAACAATACTATAAAAGTTAGTTAGAATAGACTTTACGATGTTGGTATGGAAAGTTCTAAACATTAACAGTGGATTTACGTACGTACTTTACACAAATAGGTAACCAATAAAAATATTTCTCGTTTATCTATCATTCATATTTCATAAGTGCTAGTTTCAAAAACCTTCTTTATTCAACACCTGTACGTTGTTTTATAATTCTTTTTACAGCACATATCAACTAAGGGCGCCCATTATTAGTTAAACTGTACATTATACAGTATTTTATAAAATATGGTTCCTTCAGTTTTTCTCTCTATCTCTGTAACTTTCGTGAGGTAGAATCATTCGCGCATTTTCCCAGTGACTTATTTTTGCTGCATCGCCATATTCTGTCTATTATTCTTTGTAAAATGCCTAATAGTCAACCGCCAAAAAGCCAGTCGGAAATCGGGACTATAAAATGCGTATATAAAAGGATTTATGGCTGAATTTATCCAACCCAACCAAGTTAAATAAGACATAATTAAAGTATTGACTTCATTAGTGTTTATAAAAGGTGTTAATACGTAAAAAATAAAAAATGGTAACCAGCAGGCGATGAAACCACCGATGACGATGCTTAAAGTCTGCGCAGTTTTAGTCTCTCTTCTAAAGGAAGACACTCTAGAAGCTGGTTCGAAATTCAATACGGAAGTATCTAATGTTAGACTTTCCGGTCTGGATTGTCGCAATGGGAAATTACTCCTGTATAAACTTGCCGTTTGAGTTGGTGGTAAAGAGTCGTTGGTATGGTTGAACGAGTAATTAGATCGAAAGGATCTAGACTGAACTATTGGTTGCTTCTTTGCTTGTACGTTGTGTTGCGGTGATTCAGGACAATGGTTACTGTAAAAAAAATCATTTTTCAAAAACCACCTATCAGAAACGCAATAAAAAATGACATTTTTGTCATAAGTCTTAGTATGTAACGTTTTTCGTTTTCATTTACATTCTTTCTATTCGTGGCGTGAAATAATAAACACTATCACGGTCTCAATTTATTTACATTTAACTTATCACCTAAATTACTTTTACTAATTCTTTCTTTTCACTACGGCTATTTACTTAAAACTAAACTAGCTGCTTTTACACAAATAATTTATATACCTAAATAATATTCTACAAAGTTTTCTAGAAAAAAAAAAACAAAATAAATGAATAAATAGACTATCCTAGAAATTATTTAGAAGAAATACTATAAATAAACCACCCGCTACTAAAAAAATTATATACAAATAAACATCAGTAGAGTTCCGTCATTTATAAAAAATGTGAAAGACACTGCCCGAAAAGCACCGCGCGAATTCACCAAATTTATAATATTCTATAGTAGCTGGCATTGGAAAACTTGTTCGACAAATTACGGGGGCGGTTCAAATATGATCGAGACACTCTGTAAAAAAAATCTACCAGTCATTACTTGTGTAAATTTTGAACGTCTACTGTTTGTTTCTCCGATCTTCAATTACAGAAAAATATGCTAGTTTAAATGAGTTTGGTTAACCGACTTAACCTCCAAGTAATTTTGACTCAAATTTTCCCACTCAGATATAACACCTCAGTACAGTAGTAGCAGTCGTAGAAGACGGAGAGATTTTCTAGTTTATTCTATGTTCAATGTTAGCTGGTTTCAAATCTTTGGATCTCACCTTTCTGTAAATATTGCCCCACATTCAATAGGGTTCAAGTGAAGGTACTGGTGTATTATATTCCAGCGACATGGGGACGTGTGTTGTCAAGTATTAACACAAAGTTATTGTCTATAACTATGAGGAATAACTTGTGGCACTTAAATCTTTGTATTGTACTATAACTAGCAATTAATGATCCTTTATCTGTGTGAGCCTTTGAAGATATTCCACCCCACAACATGATAGACTCTCCTCCTTAATTTGTTGAAGGTATTCTCAGATTTGAAGTACATAAAAAAAATGTGGACTTGTCTGTGAAAAGTACTTTACCCAATCTTGAGCATTGAGTATTTTGACTTAGCTGCACGGTGTTTCTTGGTCAGTTTGGGAGCATTGTCAGCTACTCTATTTCTAATTCCAGCATTTAGTGAAATATTTCTCAAGTTTTGTTAAGTAAATTTTACATTTCGAGCTTCAGCTAACTCTATTTGAAGCTGTCTTGTCGTTGCACGTCTTCTTCGTGAGGTTTCTCTTTATTTGTCCTTACTAAATTGTAACCATTGATGTATCCAAAATTAAAATTATGCCAAAGACATCAGACACTTTGTTGACCAGTGTAATTATTAAAAAATATTTTATACAAAGTGTTCTTCTGTTAATATTTTTTTGTGAACTCTCTATAACCATTTGAGAAATGCTATCTTAGTCTGTCCATTAAAAATGTGGGACCATTGTTGATATTTTAATAAAAAAATGGTCAAAATTGATCTATATATGAATCGCTATAAATTTTCTCTCACATTGAAAAGGCGACTTCGGTGGAGTCAGCCATTTTCTCAAAGAAACTTTGGACTTTTGTTTTCTTATCATATAGAAGAAATAAAAAAATTCTCTTTCCAAAAACTATAAACATAAACCATAAACTCACCTTTGACCTCTCAAGTTAGTATCTTCACATTCCGAGGAGCCCCTATCTAAATCAGATTCTTCTTTTGTGTTGTAAATTAACTTCTGATTTTTCTGAAAAAAAATACTACATTTAGTTTTGTTTCCGAGAATATCCTATATAAAAATCATCTTTTGGAAGTGGACAATGCCGATCACGTTTAAATCTTAAACTTCCAAAAACATTCTGCTGATGTTGCTAATGCTGCCATCTCGTATAGGGCCGGTCAGTGGCTGTTATTATAAGGGGCCGTCCATATATCTCGTGATGGATTTTGAAGCATTTTTGAACCCCCTACCCCCTCACGTGATTAAGCAGGATTTTTTGTGTCACCCTCCTCCCCCCTTAAGTAACACGTGATATTTCATGTTTTATAATTATTGAAAGAATAACACATAATTAAACCTCAAAACGCTTTCTTAACGATAATGAATTCTTTAGAATGAAGTTCTTTATTACTTCTTTATTATTACATACGAAGTAAATGAATAATGAATTTATTTTAATTTCTTATTGATCATCTTCAACCCATGTAGATTGCATGTTATTTTCAATGGTAACTGGTGCAATGCATTCATCTGCACACGTGATTTCGAATGTTTTTTCAAGGTCACATTCTATATCGTTATTTTATTCGTCAATAGTTGGAGTCTCACTTTGAGTTGATTTACATGATGTACCTTAACCCTTATAGAACAAAAGTAAATTCCACAGTATTTACATGTTCTCTCTGTAACTTCTAACTTTACTGTTGGACAATAGTAGCCATATGGCAATTTTTTGATATTTTGCCAACATTCTATTTGAAGGCTATTCATTAATGAAAATTCTGCAAACGATTTACCATCGTGTTCTTGCTGGTTTGGTACTTTTAAACCTTCTTTGCTCTGATCAATTGGAATAGGCGCTCGTAAAAAACATGTAGGAACTACAATTAACCAACACCTTCGCATGCTAGAACTTAGAAATAATGCAGTAAAATTTTCAGGATTTATTTTTTAGTAAACAGAGATCTGATTCCGCAACGCTGTGAAATTCTCCTCTTTGAATAAAAATCTTGAAAATATAATTATATGAAATATCACGAGATTAGTTTGCTAATCCCCCCCTCTCTAATGTGATCGGCCAGAATGTTTGTATTCAACCCTCCTCCCTCACAGCCATTACGAGATTTATGCACATTTATGCCCTTAAGACATTTTATTATTAGTTTGTCATAGGGAATGGACAAAGGAGAAGTTAGAAAAAACACTTGAGGCCATTAGGACTGGAAGATCAACAGCCAAGAAGTCCCTTCAGTACGCTACAAGATCGGATAAAGAAGATTGTGTTTGGTTAATTATTAAAAAGAGTTTATTTTGGTTGAAATTTAAAAAAATACATATAATATAGTTAAATACTAAGTAAAATACAGTGCCTATGTGTTTTAATTTGTGATTTTTAAAGCAAAAATATAAATAATTTCAATATATTTGATTTATTTTGGAGAATTAATTTCGGTGAAATAGTGAAAAATATTTTGGATACTCATGGCATTATTGATACATATAAAAATGAATCCCCATTTTCCTTGGTGAAACTATCACGCGTGAACGGTTTGTTGTTTTTGTTATTAACAGGAGAAGGTTCTTATGAACGGAAAAATTTTAAAAATGGCACGGAAAATTAGAAAATTTAAGAATACTAACTTCTAACCTTAGTGCTTTGGACAATATAATGGTATCTTACGTAATGGGCTTACAACACGTGTAACGTATTATACTTTTTCTACGCTTATTCATAGCATGCTACTCAAAAGTACGTGCCCTATTTTTAAAGAAATTGCATAATGTGCTGCCTACATTTAGGGGCATCACTCTTTCAATCCTAAATATATCTCGTTAATACCTGTAGGGTCAGCTAGTAAAAAATAAAGATAATATAAATAAAACGTCGTTTTATTTTGTTTCAGTACTTGTTAGAAGCAAACCTGTGTTTATTTTGAATGACCGGTAATACCTCAATCTATCACCCGTACCATAGGGTAATAGCAGTCAATGAAGGGTTTCACAAAATGATTAAAAAATATGAAACGCGTGATAGATTGATCATCTGCTTGATATATATATATATATATATATATATATATATATATATATATATATATATATATATATATCTTTATTCCACTATATAGGCTCTGTAAATAAATGATTACCTATGCCGTAAGTCCCTAAAATAAATTAAAAATGGATCAATGCTAAGGTGACCGCCATTCCCCCATATTACCCTAAACGTTTGTCTCTGCCAACACCCTTATTTATCTGAAATTGCTTTTCTGTAAGCCATTTTTCAAAGGTCGGGAACAGAAAGTAATCGAATGTGCTAGATCAGGTCAATATCGAGGTTGAAGCAATACATTAAGGAGCGTCATGATGAGGTGGGGCTATTAAGTAACGAGACTGCTACAGAAAAACTACACATGCGCCAAAGTCTAGCGAATGTCAGCTGTTTAGCCTGAAGCCTACTATTCCGAATGCAGTGACTATATTACGTCTGTAGACAAACCAGTGTAGCCGTTGTCTTCGTTTCTATAGGGGTTGTTTCTTGTTTTGACGTAAAAATAGAAAAACGAATTGTCGCGAAATTTCCGTGTAAAAAATGAAAAAAAAAGGGAATAAACTAGAGGAAAATTTGATGCTCAAAGAGGCATCAAGAGTTGAGCGAAGAAGAAGTGATTTCTGATAGTTCCAAGCTTTTAAGTTGTGAATGCTTAAGCTACAAAAGTACGTTGATGGTAATTAATTTGAACAATGCCAAAATAATTTTTCTATAAAGATTTATAGTTTTCTTCTCTCTCTCTCTCTCTCTCTCTCTCTCTCTCTCTCTCTCGAATTATATAGTGCCTCCCTCGTATATTTTATATTGGAATTATTGTCAAAATAATATTTTCGATATAAACTATAATATCAATTAAAGAGTAATTGGAAATAATTTAATCAAACAGAAAACTGGGTTAATGAAATTATTTTTTCAATATAGTACGATGTGAACAAATAACTGTTAACTCAGTGGACAATAACATTTAGTTTATTACAAAAAATATTTCAATTTTCGATATTACACTCGAGTAGTTTGAGTGGTGCCTGCCCTGTGGAGCTGCCTGTGGATATTGGAATTTCTGTAGGTTGTAGTTTTCGTGCCTTGGTAGCTAATTCCACAAACTTGCACTTCTCCAAATAAAGGAGACCAGATAAATTATTCTGAATGTCTACAGGCGAACTCGGTGCTCATGAGCCACGTCCGCCTGTCGAGTAGGTCATGCAAAAACTGCTCTAGGTACTAATATGTTGGACAGCTCGTAAGATCTTTGCCATGGTAGTATCGGTATCCAGACAGGAGCAAATCCTTAGTGAAACCGTCAGACTTCTTTGTAAAAACAGCAGTCTGTGTCTTTGCTGCATAAAACTCAATAAAATTTGATCCTTAACTAATTTAGCTAACGCCGATGAAGATATAAGGTGGTAGACACGTGTCCCATTATCTTATAATAATTATTGCCTCCACAGAGGCAATTGTGGATCGATTTTCTAACTAACTACAATATGTTGGGCAGATCGGCAATAAAATTAGCGAAAATCACTTTATACTGCTATAATTCGTTTTTATTATTTATTTACCCTCAATATACCGGTGATTCCATATTCCCATAGATACAGATATCCAAGGAATTTATGTGGGAGTACGAAATGACCGCAGGACCGGCAACAGAGTCGCAATAATTCTCCGCTTATATTAACTCTTAACTACCTACGCTTCGTGGTAATAATTGTGATGTTTTTATATCCCAACGCTAATTATTGTGCTTTTTGTCCAACTCATGTAATAAGAAAGGATATAACATCAATACAAAAAATGTTTCATAACTTTTCGAGTCTTCATTTCAATTAGCAGTCATATGAAATTATAACGTTCTTTACAAATATTTTTTGCAGCGATTTTATAGTTTTTCTTTGGGGCTAATTTGCTCCATTCCTTTTCAAGATATCAACCCTATAAGATGGTGAGATAATTATTAATTTTTCTAGAAAATTTGAATAAATTTCCCACCTCCTTTCGAGACATAAACAATATAAAATGGTTGATAAAATGGAGCTTCCATTTTCCTCTCAAATTCAAGTGAGCTTTGCATCCCTCTCCCCAATTTTAATCGTATAATGGAGCAGTTGAAATAAAGTATTGTAATGCTTTTCTAATTTATTTATACGACTTCTATCCGTGGGGTTAATTAACAGACAATTTCTCTTACATTCTTTATTTATTTAAACACTATACACTATACTAACTTATAATAATTCACTTATCACAAATAATAAAAATAAACCGCTTGTTATAAAAACTGATATAAAAACAAATATCAAACGAATTTCGGGAAATTTATCAAAGGCGGCGCCTTCGACGAATTTTAGAATTCTACTATATACAAGCAGGACCGGCTCAAGGGCAGAGATGACAGTAACAGTATTAATTTATTTGAGAATTCTAATTAAACTCCTCCCCTGATATTAACCCTATAAAGAATTTATCAACATTAAGTATTAATTTTTTCCTAAAATTCACTCATATATGATTATATTTTATTCATCATCTCATAGAGTACATATCTCGGAAGAGGTGGTACGTAGAAATTTTGTAATAATTTCATACGTATATGTTTGGATGAAATTAAGGTTAAAGTTTACAAATATCGGTTTTTCGCGAATACTTCGTTTATTAGAACTTTTTTTGGTAGTTCGTATGAGCAGCTCTTTTAACTTTTAATTAATTTTTGTTTCATAAAGCTCACTAAAAATTTTTCGTTTATATAATATATTCTCTGTGAAATTCCAGATTTTTGGTAAAATATACGAGTTCGATCAAATCTTAGTTCTAGGTATGTAAATTTTTTTAATTAGTACAAATTGAATAAAAAACTATATAATAATTCAATTACTACTTACTCGAGGATGAGATGTATCAACGTGAGCGAGCTGGTCATGTCTTTGTGCTACAACACAAGAAATCTTAATGTAGACGTAGATCATTACTACCATTGGTATAAAGAAGGATCCCATGGCGGAAAAGATGACATATCCTGTGTTTTTGTTATATCGACAAATTTTTCCGTTATGTTTGCCATGTTCATACCTAAATAATAAAAAATAAATTACGTAATAGTGATAATAATTCATTTTGAAATTTTTAAAAAGTATTCGATTGTATTATAGAAAGTATTATTACAAATAACTCATAAACATAACCAAGACATGATTGAAAGGGTTTCTCCGGGCTCATGACTACAGCCGCAGGTGACCTTAGGTCAGAACCACGTTGGCGAAGGCCGACCTTTCTTTCATAAGGTTATTTTCATTCAATAACCTTAGAAAGAACTGGCAACGGAGCCCATACCAGCAACCGCATTTAAAAATTTAACATAAATAGAGTTTTTTTGTCTGAGAAAAAAAATATTTTAATATGTTTGTTTTATAATAGGGAATGAGCATGAATTTTTCTGTATTTTTTAATTCACCGTTCACATAATTATGACTCTATGAAAATAAAAATTTTTTGTCAAAAAGTCCCAATAATTTTTAAAATAATATTTAAAGTCTTGGTTAAATTTGGCTTGTTTTGAAGGCCTCTATTTTTCATGGACTTTAGATGACGTCTATTGCCACATCCAGTATTTATCTACGGTTTAAGGGTGACAGTTACTTTATACAGATTTTACGTTATAACAGAGACAAAAGTTATGGACAAGGTCAAAAAACCGTTTTGTGGGTATTTTATTATACCAGAAGGTAAAAATTCCTGATGAAGTGTTTTTTCAAGTACTGAGACATGCGAAAAAAAGAAGAAAGAAAAACAGGAAGCTTTAACTAGCCTCAAAAAATTAAAATCAAATTTTTTATCTGGTCCCGATTGGCTACCAGCCTTTCTATTACGAGACTATGCTTCTGTTCTTGCAAAACTAATATGTTACTTTACTTTAATATCTCGTTAAAATGTAGTAAATTTCCATTCACATGGAAAACTTAAAATATAATATGATAAAATTCAACTCATCACAATTATTTCCAGCTTTTCTAAGGTATTTGCTCTACGAAGTTCTTTTCCACCACGTGAAACTTTCTAATATGTAATGAACAGCATGGTTTTTATCTTGGTAGATCTACTTCTGACTAAGTTATCCAAAATTGGTTCAGCTGATTCATTTACCAATTTTTTTGTCATACCTCACGGATAGAAAACTTGCTCCATGGACCACTGTTATTTTTAATATTTATAAATGACATCCTCTCAGGATTAAATTCTTATGTTTTCCTTAATGCTGATGATCTGAAGCTGTTTAATTCCATATCGAACATTGATGACTGCCACTTACTTATAATCTGATATAGATACAATTTGTGATTGGTGCGATGAAAATACATTTCAAAGTGTAATATCTTATCTTTCACCAGCAAACTTAACCCCCTTCATTTCATTTATCGTATTTCTAATAATGCGCTTAAAACGACTGCAACATTCAAAGATCTTGGTGGTACATTTGATAGTAAATTAAACTTTGTTGAGCATAATAATATTATCCTTGGTGGAGCCTTTAGGAACCTGGATTTCGTACTGAGAAACTCTAGACAGCTTACCGAAGTTAAAACAACTTTACTTTTTAATGTTTTTGTTCTTTTCTTATATGGGAAAATCATATCAGAAAAATAAATAATATTTCCAGAAAGTATGTTAAATATATATGGTTCAGGTCTGTTAATATTTATCCACCACAAAATTCTAACTTAAACGATCTAGCGACTAGACGTACGTGTTCTTTCTTGATATTCCTTCACAAAATTGACTGTTAAAACCACTTTTAGCCACCTTCGTAGATGATTATGAATGTCACAATAATAATCAGATTATAAAAACACTTTAGAAACACAAAAACTAACAGGATATTTCTTGCAAACATAAACAACACTCTGTTTTGACCACGATAAATACAGGACGTAGCATTTGATGCACGACCAAAGATGATACGTTTGTCAAATTTGAATTTCGCTCGCTTTTCAATGATCATTTCATACAATTCAAAACAAAGTAATTGTTGAAATAATGACTATAGTTTTTCTGAAAAAAAAAGTAATCAATCGAATTTATACCTGATGCATATTCCCTATTATGTCTAACGCTAAGTCTTTCTCACAGTATTTGTCTAGCGGTTGATATAACCAAAACAGTCACTTGTATTTACGGTTATATTGAGTGAACGGTGACATTTTTGGCAAATTTTTTCTCATAATCACTTAAATATTACTACCAAAATTATTTATAACAATGTGGAGTTTATAACAGTGCTGGCAAAATTACAAAAATCAAGCGAAAAAGATAAATAAAATGACAGTTTCAACCCACGAAGATAATGAATTTTGGTATTAGGATCAGTAGCTAAGAATCTAAGCATAGGCACCAGAAAAAATGCAAAATATACAGGTAAAAGTGACTATAACATTTCTAGGATCTTTAGAAAACAAAAATACCGTCCGTATCATATTTAGCAGTATTTCGGCGATTACTTCTTGAGGTATGTTCTCCCATTCCTCTAATGCCGCTTACTCAAGCTCATATAAATTTTGAGGAGATGGATTTCGACGACGAATGCGGTGTTTTAAAATGTCCCAGACTTGCTAGATAGGATTCGTATCTGGACTTCTTGGTGGCCAGTCCAGGATATGGATTCCTACTTAGGTAATTCAAAACATCTGCCGCAATGTGTGGTCTAGCATTATCATGCAAATGATCACCAATAAATGGCCCAAATAGAACAACGTAATTTTCAAGAATGTCAGTTATGTATCTTGCTGCGTTAAGGGCGTGTCTGGGAAGAGACACTAATTCTGTGCGGACATCAAAACAAATTCTCAAAACATGATAGACCCTCCTTGGAACGGCTCCCTGGGAATGATACAAGACGCGCAAATCTTTCTTCTCCCCCTCTTCGAATTTGATTACATCCATCTGGACCTCTTAGACCGATTCTTGTCTCATCAGTAAATAAAACTTGGCACCAACTTTCCAAATTCCAATCTAAATGTTGCCTTGCAAATCTTAGTTTAGCAGCACGATGCTGCCTGGTTAGCTAAGGTGCCTGGAGACCTCTTCTGCTGTGTAGACCAGAAGTTTGAAGGTATCGGCTTATTGATCTATCAGAGATATTTACATTTTGGACTTATCTTAAAAGGCTGTTGAGCTCGACACTTGTCATTGACCGATGAGTTCAATTGCAAATAACGGTCATTTCGAGGAGTTAAAACTGAAGGACGTCCTTGTCCAGGCCTCCTAGAATATGAACCGGTCTCTCGAAATCTTTGCATCAATCTGTCAATGGTTATGTGGTGCAAACCAAACAGATTTGCCACTTCACGATAACTTTTTCCCTGTTCAACTAACTGACTATTTTTTCAGCTTCGCGTTCACTTAACTGCCTTACTCTATTAATTTTTTGTTTAACTAGTTTCGACTTTAAACTTGATTGACTTAAATTACTGATTTCCACAAGTTGGTACAACAATAGAATGAAAAAAAAAACATTAAAATACGCATAAAATTAAAATTTGAAAAAACCACAAAAACAGTTATTTGCTGATAAGAAATTTTGCTAACATTTAAGATACTTTAACTTTTTGTGATAGAAAAAGAAAACTCAAAAGATTAATATTTTAGGTTTTGATATTGAAATAAAGGATGATGCGTTATTTATGGCTACGAACCAAATGTGAAATGTGGTCAGAAACTACTGCGCATATACGCTTTATGATAAGCTTCAATAAAAACCACTAAAGACCGATTTCCTTTGGAAAACTAATCTACTGACCTTTTAATGTCAGTAGGTAAACTGTACATTTCCCATATGTTTGAACTTCGCACTTACAAGTGCTGGGCACTCACCGACCTTGATTCCTATAGTGTGGAGATGGCGTCTTAGACGATACATCCGTTTTGAGTAAGTGTTTTAAATTTAAAACGATTTGGGGTATTTAAGTATGTAAAAATCCATATTAAAATTGTGTCGCGAGAATCAAAGTTTTAATTCGAGTGATTTGATAGACCGATATTTTAATTTATGTAATTTACTCACCATCCAAATATCGGAGGACAAGTTATAAGTAGAGAGCTGATCCATACTATGAGAATCATTCCGAATGCGAGTCTTTTTGATCTTCGATTTCTTGAATACCTTAGTGGTTGAGTTACGGCGAAATATCTATCGATACTAATAGCACATAAACTAAGAATCGAGGCGGTGCACAGTAAAACGTCGAGCGATATCCATATATCGCAGAGGATCCAGCCAAGCTCCCAGACACCTGTAAAACAATACAGAATGTCAGTATTCTATTGTGATTTTAACAAATTAACTAGAAAGGAGTATATAGTCGGAAGGACGAGATAAAGAAAAAATTTCTCATACGTTCATATTTTTTTAGGGCGTCAGTTTGCAGGAATAACATGGATAAATTTCATCTTTACTAATTTAATTCTATTTCAAATTTACTCTCGAGAGCTTTCCAACGACGTATTTTCAACATAAATATCACTGATGACCGGAATGTCGCTTAGAATATTTACCAGTGAAACGATTTCTACCATGTTTTTTAAACGATAAAAAAAGTTGGAGTGTTTTCCAAAAAAAAAAAAAAATGAGCATATCGATTGAATTCAACTATCAACGATATCGCATATAGGTTTTTCTCATAAAGTAGCTCTTTCTTTTACTTGAAGAAGTAAACTATACGGTGAAAGTAGAAAACAACAATAGATTCAACCTTCAGCGACATCCCATTGTTAGAATAACTATGAGGGTTGTTTTTTCTTTTCAATCTCTGATAGGCTGTAAATAAATAGTTCATATAAAACAATAATTTTGTTACCAACGGATTGGTACACTTTTCGAGATAATTACCAAAGAGATTTCGACATTTGTCATATCTGTGGACAAGCTTTTCAATATCCTCTTCAAAGAAAGTTGCCGCCAATGAATTCAAGTAGAGTACAAAACAGACCGTGAAATTTTATAAAAAAAGATTTTCTCTAAGCATTCTGTCAACTCGTTGAACCAGCTCATCTGAAACGACTGATTCGCGTCCTCGGCCCCCTTCATTATGTATCTTTAAACTTTCGACACCATTCACGCACAACACCATCACTCATGAAGTTTTCCCCATACACACGACTTATGCTCCGGTTTACGTGGTTGTAGCACAACGCCGACTGAAGCCTGAATGTCAACAATGGCGGAGTGTGTAGTGCGAGAGTTTCGCAGTCACCTACACGTTTTCTCCTGCCTGCGTAGCGTCTGCACGGAGCGATCGGAGGTTGAAAAGAAAACGGTCCTCTATATTGTATCTTAATAGACAATAAGATCTTCAGAAATGACTTAAAAAAATTATTTTATTGCACATAATTTATCATAAGATTTTATAGGATACAATCTGCATAGGCTATTGCAGATACTTTTAGTCCTTCTATATGCCAACGTCTTGTCTCGTAATGTGTTGGTCGTTTAAAACTTTCATTAACAACAAACGAGAATATCAGTGGGACTAGTATACATCATCTTCTACTTTGCGTTGTCTTGAATGTTTTTGATATTTCGTGTTTTGTTCTTACAGCGTCCTCATATAATCTTCTGATTCCGTTTATCGTTGTTTCGTCAACTCTTCTGTTTTCTCTTCTTCTTATTCTTAATCCATATTAGGCAGATTGCCTGTTCATTCTCCTCAGCATGCCCATTGCTTCAATTGATGGTAAGATTATCACTAAATATTTTTCGTGGCATTCCCATACTTCTTCTCCCCAGTGGTGAGTTGTCTCGTGCTATCCTTACTATTCTTTCCTCGCTAATTCTACTTATATGTTCGTCCCATTCCTTAATATTTTCTACTCTGCATTTTTGCCTTATGTCGTCGCTACATTCCCCGTCTAGGAGCGTTTTTCCAGTAATTTTTCGCAGAACTTTCATTTCGCTTGTTTCCAGGAGCCTTTTTGTTTTTGCTGTATCAGGCCGAGTTTCTGCTTTGTACGTCATTATAGGTCTGATTACAGTTTTGTAGGTTCTTGACTTGACCTCGATACTTATGTATTTGTTTTTTCATATAGTGTCGTTCAGACATACGGCTGCTTTTATTATTTGCTGCCTTACCTCTGTCTCAATATCACCATATCCGGATAAGTTAGTTCTATACCCAGATATTTGAATTTCATTTCTTGCTGGATTATTTTGTTGTCTACGACCAGCTTGCATTTTAGAGATTTTGCTGTGCAATTAAAGCGATATAGCGATATTTTGCAACCAGCATAGCATCGTCAGCATAGCACAGGATTGTAATATTGCGGTCACCCATTTTGTATCCGTTCAATCTTCGTATTTGATTTATTATTTCATCCATAATTATGTTGAAAACGAGTGGACTCAGTGAGTCGCCCTGTCGTATTCTTCTTTACACAGGGATTGGTTCGGTGAGCTCTCCGTCGATCTTGACCTGGATTTTGTTCGCGCTGTTTTCTCGGATCTACTATATATCGTTTTCCTGTTTATCTTATCAAAATCCTTTTCGAAGATGCGTCTCTTACAATTTTTCAAGAAATTTTTCTTTCTATAAAGTTCGCGTCTATTTGGTCTGTTGTTGTATTGAGAGTCTTCTAGGATTTCTTCAATAAACTTTCTTAGAATCTTTTCATTTCCCGTATAGCTGTGCATCGTACTTTAATGCCCTTATGATTTTCTCTCTTCTGTATTCTCTCTTGTAAATTTGCTAGTCTGCTAGTCTGCTAGTCTTCTGGTACCACTCCTGTTCTTAGTATTTCAATCATTTCAGTTGTTAGACAGTACATCATCAAGTCATTTCCTACTCTCTGCATGTCCATTAGTATACAGTCTTTTTCAGCTTTCTATTATCTATTATTATGTTGTTTTCTTCTTCTCTTGTTATTTCTACTCTTTACAATAATTTTTTAGAATATTATCTCCATGTTTTCAATATTTCTTTATCTTGTGGTATAATTTGTCCATATACATCTTTCACATTCTCTTCTTATTTTCTTTATAGTCATTCTTCATTTTTGTTCAATGATTTTGGTTTTTCTTCATTGTTTTTTGTATTTTTGCCATCTTCTTGAGTTTTTGTAGATAGATAAATTTTCCATCATTGATTTTTCTTCTTCCCTACTTCTTTCTATTTTTTGTTGTTTCACCAATGTTTTCTTCCAAATTCTATGTTGTACCGCATGCTTGCTTTGCTGCTTTAATACTCTCTATGTGTAATCAAATTTTTACCTTAATTTTTCTACTATGTCGTATTCTTTGTTGTCGGTTAGCTTTTCATTTAGGTATTATTGATTTGTTTATCTTCTAATTTGTCACACCTAGTCTTTTTTTTCTACAGTTTTCTCTAGTCTTTACGTAGTCATTTTCCATTCAATTTCCAGAGGAAATGGTAAGTTCCAATCTGCACTATTACCATTTGTTGGTAATATGGGTACTACAAGGTTGAGTTTGAATTAAAATGCTACCTGGTAACCTTATCTATTTTATAGGTAAACATCTATTCCATCATCCACGTCATTCTTGGACATCCTATTTTCATAACACGCTCATTTTTCATTCATAGAAGGTATACATAGAAATCTTTTCCGTCTTTCCGTGTAATTCTTCATGTAAAATTTTTCTAACCGTTTTTATATCGGCGTTTACAGTCTAGGCAATAATCCGGATGCTTATTCGACGATCTGCATGCATAATTTGGTTGATTTTGGTCACAGGGCGACCTGGGCGCTGATCATCTTCAGTTCTCTCTCGGTCATTACCAAAGCGCATGTACTACTCAAAAATACGCGCAAGAGATAGAGAATTGTCCCCATAGGCCTTTTGCAGCTATTTATAGCACTCAATCGGAGATATCTAGATATCCAATGCACTACTAGTTTTTTACCCCACCCGTCTAGGGCGCAGCCTTGTTATTTGATAGCCAGACCTCGTGAAGTGTTAAGCCGTGGAACAAGAATTTTTAGTTAGTCTACAGAAGAAAAAAAATTCGAAAAGCGGCGTAAAAAATACCAGCCTGGTCTTTTCGCCGCTGCTTACAGGTAGGATAATTATAAAATATGCAATTACAAGATGATATCTTTTTTTCATTGTTCCATTTAAGGGTTGTTTCAGACAAGGGTCTTTTTTCGACACGCAATCTAATACAGGCCGTTGACTCTTCTGTATAATTCTGCGAATACAACGGTGATTCATATCTCTATAAAAGATATTTCAAAACATGATGAAGTAAATAATTTTTTGCAACCATAGAAAGTTGTAAATATTTATTTTACTTCAAAGTAATTAAAGAGAGGTTGATCAATATCTTTAGATATAATTTGTAAGGAATTTCGTAGGTATTTATTTGCGTTAATCTTCGGAATAACTGATATACTTATATCACTATCCATAAGTTGAATATTTGAACCCATTAATGGATCCATTAATCACTACTGTCGAATGTAGCTATAAAGTTGTATTACTACAGAAAATCGTTTTTAAAAATTTTTATCCAATGAACCACTGAATATTTCTAATACAGTTCTGTGCACATAGTCGGAACTGAAAGCCTGGACAGCGCATCAAGCATTTTTCAGAAATCTATGTAGTTGAAAAATTTGTTCAATTCAATCTAGAGAGGAGATGTCACAAACAGGAGATGATCATCATCATCCTATCCGATAGTCAAACTGCCTTTAGAGGTGTAAGCTCCAATATTGTATAATCCAAACTCGTTTAGGATTGCCTAGAGAATTAGCTGTTATGCTCGCTAAAGCGGGAACAGACAAGCTCTGAGAACAATGGAAAAAGCATTGGAAAAGAAGGTACATAGGTGCAAAACCAATTATTTGGACAACCTACAGGGGCTGAGACAGGAAAAAACTCTTCTGGGAAACTATAACCAGAGTAGATCTGCTGAATGTATCAACCTAAGTGCAGATTTGTTGCAGCAGACCACTACACTTGGGTTTGTATGAAATAAAAGACGAAGATCTCTGAGAATAGAAGCCACCCCACATTCTAGATCTTTGGGTCGCAGTATATACGAGATCCTAAATCTATATATACATACACATAGAAAAATTCTAATTTAGTGGATATGTCGTTGGTTCTCCTAATCGCGTGGTTCCTCATACATTTACTACTGTTGGAAGACGGTTTCAAAAAACAGAAAAATTTCATAACATTAATCGATAACGTCCTGTTCAAATCAGTGTGCGAGATAAATTTATTTTGGATACCATTGAAAATCATATTAGCACTAGTACTTTATCCAAAGAGAGTAATATATCAAGATTATATGTCTGTAAATATAATTATCGGACGTGATTTACTCCATACATATCATGTCTGGAAAGTTTTTACCTCAAGAATGTATTCAGCAAGTGAATTTCTGTCCATTTACTTTCAAAACCAAATTATTTATACTGATTACTTTACTAGTATAGATATTATAAATATGTATAACTATCAGAAAACATTTTTGTCTAATCGCATCACAATTACAACGTGATAAAAAATTATCAGTTACTAACCAGAGTCGACACCAATTATCAGCAACGAATAATTTTGTGTCTAATAGAAAATGAGGATTATTTTCAGCAATTTTTTCAAATTATGAATATTTCTATTTTTTTCTATAACACCATTAAATTGTTATTCTTCAAATGATTTTAGTCATTTTAGGATTCTGAAATGATATTAATATCCAACGCTATGTGTTGATAATCTTTTTTCAAATCACCTGAACTTGTATATAAACATGTATAACTATCATTAGTTTTTAGATGAAAACCTATTAGCCAGAGTCGACTTACATTTTCAGCAATGAATAATTTTGTGTCTAATTGAAAATGAGGATTATTTTCAGCAATTTCTTCAAATTATAAATGGTTATATTTTTTTATACATCATTAACTTGTTTTTTCATTAAATTATTCTTCTTCAAATGTTTCTAGTAATTTTTCGAATCTGTAATGAAATTAATACATATTGCTATGTGTTAATAATAACAATTTTTCAAATGAACAAAAAATTGTTAAAAAATTTTCTAGAATTGGTATGAAAATGATTTTTTTGAAATCAACTGATAGATAATAAACTTTTTAGGTTAAGTCGCCCCTAATCAACCCTCCAGATCGGTTAGATAGCCTTCTATTTATCATTACTCAATTTCTTCAATAGTCTTATGCAGTGTAGCAAATTTGGTATTTTTAAGATGAAGGGTTGCAAAGAAATAATTTTTTTCCAAATTTCTTAGTTTGAGGCACTATAACTCCTCAAGTATGCAACTTGTTTTGAATGTAAATTGCAAATTGCCCCCAATTCTCATATTTTAGCTGTTTAATAATCCATACCTATCGCATCCACCAGAAATTAAAATATTTAGTGTATTCACCAAAAAATGGAATACTCGTTTCGATCGAATGTAGTAAAAAAGTTTCAAGGCATACAGTTTAGTAAATTATTTATTCATTTATAAAATAGTCTTCGTATCATAGCAGTATCCCAACCAATAATTGGAAATCTCCCAAGTTAAGTTCTACAAATGATAAAAAAGAATTTATAATTATAAGTTTCAACTATAGCATGATTTGAAATTAGTATGTATAAAATTCTTGGAAATGGCCACCGGCGTCGCGAAGGCATTTTAATGCGGAGGGGAGAAGAAGTAAATTTTCCTAACTGGTACTCAAAAACCTCTCAGCTAGCATGTTACTTTCATAAAGATGATTAAATTCTTGTATGAATATGAGTTATTGAAACAAAACGGGTAATTCATATAACGTTTATTTAAAAGAGTTTGATAAAATTTAATTTTAGAAATATTAAAATACAAAACTAGATCAGTTGTTTAAGGCTTTCGCCGCCATCGTCTTATGAAAATTGGATTCTCGGGTTTTTAGGCCGCCGTCGTTGGTTTACTTAGTACTCCGCGCCATTTCCTTTAAAATCATCTTGTCGACCAAGTCATTCTCGCTTTTTATCAGCATCAAAAAATTTAGCCTTTCTTCGGCCATTGTCGTCCTGTAGGCATATTTTACGAACTTGAGTTAGCTAAATTTTCTCCCATTGGTTGCTGTTGAATAGCTAGTAGTGAAGACTAGTTTGCAAATAGTCTTGGTAGATTTCAGAACAGTTTTAAATTTAAGAGCTATATTTAAAACTGCTCGAATGGACTTTACACCATCCGATTCATTTTTGTCAAGGTCAAAAAATATTACTAGTTCTCCTTTCAAGACATTTTAGACTCTATTTATATACAGGGCATGGTTCACTTCTTATGGATTTCTTCCACCGTATTTAGAAAAAATCAGTATGCTATTGAGGAAGTTGAAATAAGCATTGAATTTATCAAAAAACTAGACATGAAACAATGTAATTTTCTTTTAACATCTTTTATTAGTGTTGAAGAAAATAGTAAACCTAGAAGGACATAGTGGATGTGTATCGTCTCCTAGAAGTGTGAAAACTTGAAAGACGTTGAGATTTACTTTTATCAAATTAATATAAATAAAAAATAAAACTTAGTTATGTACATAAAAAAATTTCAACAAGTGGTACAGAGTATATACACTGAGCAGTCAGCGACTTGGATAATGCATGTCTTATATTTGTTTCTTAACCATTTTGTAACAATTCATAAATCAAAACAGCTTATGAAACGAAATAAATTTGATACAAATCCATCCAAATTATTGTTTGTATGCGTAGAGTTTTCAATGTCTTGATATTTTGTGTTAAATTGTGTTGAAAAATCGAATATATCTGACAAAAGTAAACGGCAATACGCACAGAAATTTCCAGTCAACATTGTCATGATATTTTGTATTAAATTTTATCAAAAAACCAACAAAAATAGATTTGAAAATTAATATGAATTTTATTTAATACTAGCAGCAAGTAGAGAAAATGTAAAAATTACCTCATTCAATTTATTGCTGGAAAAGTCAAGAAAAACTAGACATTAGAAATTTACAAAAACACAAAGTGACAATCTACCCCAATCGGCTTCAATGGTTGTAAATCGAATATATCTGACAAAAGTAAGCGCCAATACGCCCAAATATATAAGAATTGATGTGATTCGACTTCAATCGGCGTCAATAGACATCAGAAATTTTCAATCAACATTGTCTTGATATTTTGTATTAAATTGTATTAAAAAATCAACTAAAAATAGATTTGAAAATTAACATGAATTTTCTTTACTACTAGCAGAAACTAGAAAAGCTATAAAAATTACCTTATTAAATTTATTGCCTGAAAAGTCAAGAAAAAATAGACATTAGACATTTACAAAAAACACGAAGTGACAATCGACCTCAATCGGCTTCAATTAATGCAAATCGAATATATCTGACAAAAGTGAACGCCAATACACCCAAATATATTGTTTATTAAATTTATTGCCGAAAAAGTCAAGAAAACAAAACCATCTCATTATGTGAGTCGACGATAAACATTTGTTGTCAAAGGTAAACAATTAAAATGTATAATTATCATCACATAAAAACGAGTTTTTGATTTTGTTTTCAGGTTATCTTCATTATTGGATTAAGTGTGGCTTGCCGTTAACAAGAACCTAGAAATATAAAAATGGAACTCGTCAGGACATGGGGAAATCCTTGATAAGTGAGATTCCAGATTCTAAAACTAAAACGAGACGGTCATTTGTAGTACAAGAAACGTTTTATATCACATGTCAAAAATACATGAATTTGCGTCCTGCTGAATTGGAACTTCCTTTATTTCTTAATTACAGAAATGGAAAATGCATAAAACAGGTTGTGGATATAAACATAATCGGTAACATTGCTGAATATCTTGAGCTGCCGGAACCAAAGCAATATACCGGCCAGTGTTTCAGTAGATCATCAGCCACTTTGTTAGTTGAGGCAGGAGATGATATGCTATCATTAAAACGACTTGGTGGCTGGAAATCTACTAAAGTAGCGGAAGGTTATGTGAATCAATCTCTTAAAAATAAAAATGACAACACATTACGAATATCGGAGGCAATTACCAATTATCAATCTTCGTCTTCTGATGTACCGAACAGTACTATAATTATAAATAACCGTTCATCACCATTAAATTATAAGGCACAATCGATTTACAATAATTGTTTACTTGTTATTAACAACTATTACAATGAAGTTTAAATAGTGGCGATGTTTTTTATTTAATGGAAAAAATGAATGGACGTAGAAAAAGTATAATACGTTACACGAGTTTTAAGCCCACTACGCACTCATGAAATTTTTCAATTCGTGCGTAATGGGTTACTTACAACTCGTTGTTACGTAATATACTATTAACTTTTTTATAATTTTATGCAAAGAGGATTTAAGATATTTAGGTTGTTTTTTGTTTCATTTTTTGTTTTATGTCGAAGATTTTTGATTAAAATACTGATTAGTTTAATAAATAATTAGCCAAATATGTTACTGAGATGATTATATAATTAAATTTACTCTACTTATCCTTGAAATCTTTATAAAAACCTGCTAAGGCCGAAAAATAAAGCGATTGCTTCCAAAAAAACCTGCTTAGTTATAAAAACACTTATAACTTATTAACAATAAAGAATTACTACGTAATTAGTTCCTAATAATGTAAAATATCCAAAAATACAACTTTATTTTTGGTTTTAACTTAAAATTGCAAAATTCAAATTTATTACTTTTTATTTTTCTCCTCTAATTTTGGGTGAAAGTGTGTTAGCAGGTTTACATTCTTATCCGACGATACCTGATTAATCAGTAGGTTTTATGAAAATAATGTACAAGAAAAAAAGCAGAAGTATCAATAAACAATAACTGAGGTATTCAAGACTCGAAAACGAAAGCAAAAATGAGCTTTTGGAATTAAAAGGAATTGGAATTAATGAAAATTCATCACATTTTCCATGTAAGCCTATGCATTGAGGTCAGTTTTAAGACTTGTAGTGAACGAAGGACTTACCAATTAATGCGTAGGCTACTGCTGGAGGCATGACACAAATTCCAACTAACCAATCGGCTACAGCCAACGACATAACGAAACAGTTGGTAACTGTTCGTAATCTTCTTGTCGTTATTACTGCCAAAATTATGAGTGTGTTTCCTAAAATAACGATCAAAATAACGATGGTGAGGAGGATCGCTAAAGCGATGTGTTGAATGTAGTTGCCGTAGTTCGAAAGATATTGCGTAGATGGCTTGGCGCTTGCATCCGAATAATTTAAAAAAATCGTAGGTCCAGATGTCGGCGTATCGTTTGACATTCCTTGTCATTTCTGAAACGAAACGAAAATAAATGAATTCAATTATTTTATGGCATTAATTTATAGTTAACGTTTCATTTTCGCACGAACTGATACCGAGAACGTTGAGTTATAATTTGGAACTCATAAATCATTACTGCTTTAACGGCGCGAAAGGCGTGTGTTGAAATTATACATAGTCCAGATAAAAAGTTCCAATTAATTAAAAATTAAATTATTGAGGGGAGAAAATGAGTTGGGACATGAATTTAAAAAGTTGTAAAACCCCCACGAAACTTTGATTGATTTCTAGATAATTATACTGCGAGATTCTGAATTAATTATACCACGAATGGCAAGTTTCAGAAATGTCTTATTAAAATGAGGTTTTTCACAAAATTTTATTATCGATATTCACTATTAATCTCGATTCAGTGTGATGATTTGAAACATCCTTGGTTATCTATTTAATTTTGCTCATTTAGAATCACGGTTGTAGTTTCTTTGACTTTATATCACTATAATGAGCTATGTATTCTTTTTGAGGTAAGTACGGCATACTTTTTGGGCTGAAAATATTTCAAAATAATTAATGAAAGGGTCGTTGGATTTGGAGGCGACTTGAGATAACGAATACACTTAGTTTCAATCAATTTTTTATTCTTTTGGAATGGCACCAACCAGTTCTAGTACTATAGACTACGAGTATGTCGTGTAATAGTATGATCCAGAATCCACCGACTGTAATGTCTTTAATTCAGGTTACGGAAAAATCCAATACTGAAAATATTTCTCGTAAATTATGCCGTATCTTATCGAAAAGAAGTTTTAAAAACTTCAAGAACAACTGACTGGAACTGGTGATGTGGACTTCGAATGTTCTAAATTCATGTGAATACTAAAATACACCCTAGTCCATTAAAGGTTTACGTATATCTGCAAAGAACATGCGATCTTTATCTCATCTAAGGAAATTCTCGGATAGTGTCTTCTACAAAAATTACGTGAAACTATATAAAAAAATTGTCAAAAGCCAATAAAACTTATATTATTATTATAATAGAGACTCGCCAATTCTCGTAAAGTTTTTGAAGAAATTCATCAACTTCTTCTCATGAACCGCCTTCATATCTCTCTGTTGCTAATGCTAACTTACACAGTTTTTTCATTATGCCCGTAGTTTTAGCAGAGCTTCCCAGTGCAATTAATGACATAAAAAATAGCACTTTTCCTAACATAATCAACATAGCCTTCAATTTCGAGTTGTAGAGAAATTACAAAAACAACTGCGCCACATATTGAGAAAAAAAGTTTTACCATCAGAACAACGCATCTTAAGTAATACCATAGCTGAAATACACGTCTTATACTTCTAGCTATCCAGCATTTTTATCTAACCCACAGCGATTTTCTCCTTTTCCTAACCTAAAAAGGACTATGTTGATTCCTAACCTAACCTAACCTAACTTCAGTGTTCTACAAGATATACACCAAGACAATAGAAGAAAGACTAAGAGAAGAAGAAGACAAGAAATGGGAAGAAGAGCAAGTAGCATTCAGGAGAACAAAAATTAGATGATATTTTCGTATTAAAAAATATAATAGAAAGACGTTACAAAAAAGAAGAACCACTGCCTTTAACGTTCATAGACCTGGAGCAGCAGCAATTTTGAATGATTTCTAGATAATTACATAGCGATTTTCTGAATTAATTATACCACGAATGGCGAACAATTCTGAAAAACATATTTTTTTCTTTTCTAACGTTAAAAGAGGCCCTTAAAATGGCTTACATTTATGAGGCGGCACAAGAGATATTTATAGATCCACCAGATCCTTACTGATAAGGAATCTGCCAACGAGGATCAAGGTTAGAAGTTGCATAATCTGACCGGCCGACAGCTTTAATCTCAAGTTTAAATAGAGCTTTCGAATAAACAACTTTCCAATAAATTTCAAGACCCAAATGCACTCTTGCTAGGAAAACTTGGTCTCGAAGATAATATTAGCTGGAGTGAAAAAGGAGATCTAGAAGAATCAAGATGTCGGACTTGGGATTGTAGATCATTTGATTTATTAACTGATGAGGAAAAAAATAATTATCAAAATAAAGAGTTTAAGAAGATGAATTTTTTAGTCGAAAGTATATAAAAATCTTCATCAACCAACTAGAAAATAAACAAAAGAATTAAATGAGGAAAAGAGAGACCCAGATATGTAAATGCGGAAAGGGATGGAATAATCTGAACCTCCTTCTACAATGAATAAACTGAAAAATTGCTCTCGGTCAGATAATAAAACTGAATTCTGGGAAAGATATAGTCCAGGATCCCTCGTACATTTTTGCACAAGCTAATTTGTGAGTAGCTTCAGTTTGATGAGACGCCCAATAATTTTCTGTAAGAAAGTCTCGATTGTGGTAACTAGCAATATGTCAATTTGATGATTCTGATGATTTTTTTTTTAAATCTCAAGATAATTTCTTCACTTCTCTAGTAAAGTAGGCCTCTCACAAAGCAAATTACACAAAAAACACTCCATAATTATTTGACATAACAAAAAATATCTCTTGAAATTATTTCTCGACACAAAATAAAACAGTTGGCCAAATGAAAAAATGTACAGTTGCTGTAGTAGCAAAATACAGAAACCCAAGAGTTAATTTTTTTTTTAAATTATTTATTTAGCGTCACTCAAACCATTTGTTAATGATTTTTCAAATTTAAGTAGAGGATTATTAATTTTTCAGCTTCTTATTCAGTAAAATCTACCAAAAAAGGAACATTTTTTTTGTAAAACGGGAAATAAATTAATATATAATTTCATGAATTTCAAATATATATTCCATTGTAGAGCCCGGATAACATACTACGCAATTTGTAGGACAATGTGACTGTTAAATTTTATAAATAGTAACTAAGTAAAAAAAATCAGCTGGTTAATAATCATTTATGATGATCTCGTTGTTAATACATAAGAGAGGACCCTTTTATCAAACGATAGATTATGTAAGACAAATATTTTTTTGGATAAATTATATAATTATCTTGAAATTTAAAGAAAAAAATTCAGTGAGTAATAAATATTTTAGAATCATCAAATCGAAATATTGCTAGCTCCCACAGTCAAGATTTTCTTACAGGAAATTGTTGGGAGTCTCATCAAAATGAAGCTACAAAAAATTAGCTTGATATTAATCAAGATGCAAAAATGTACGTGGAATCCTGGACTAATAATATTGTTACAAATGTAGCATTGAGAACAAAAATTATATACTAATACAGTTGGTCGTAAATTTTATCCTTCACCATGTCAGTAAACGGTTCAGTTATTCCAGCTTATGAATAAATTATACATTTCCATTTTTAATATATTCAAATTTATTACTTTATCAATTAATATGGAATTGAAATGAAGTAAACAAAAACTTGTTAACGTTTATTTTTGCTAACTGTAATGTCAGAAATAGATTATTTATATTTTTATGCCAAATAATCAAATTACTAATCAAAAATATGCGCAACTGTTTATAAAAAATCATCTTGGTAATGCGCGGTGCTATCTAAAAGTGTAAGTCAAGAAAGCAATACCTTCCCCATCAAGCTAATTCTATTTTCATTCCACGAAATCATCATTTTTTATTTATATATATTTTATTATTTCCACATGGTTTTTATCGCAGTTTCTTTAAACTCTGTACCATCTTTTCTTCTTATGTTCACAGTCCGATCCTTTAAAATCAACGCCAATTCATCGGACGTTCGGTTTCTATCATTACAAAACTCCATACATGCTTTCCATTCAAATTATTTACTGTAAACGGTATTCTTTGGTATATTTGATACCATAATTTCATTAATATTCTTGTTAATCGAAATATTAAATATTTGAAACGTTAAAATCGAGAGAGATGTAGTATAATGTTGTACTGATTGGTTTTCTCCAATCAGATAACTTCAAATTAATTAATTTAATTGGATTTCTACTAGAGCAAAAAAGTTTGAATGGAATTGCATGAAAATTAAGTTTTGACAGCCCTAGAAAAAAATTCTGTCATGCGATTTTTCTAATTTTGTGATTTTCTGGAATAGCATAAAATTTTATGTTTTTTTTTCCATGTTATAACATATAATTCTTGCTCTACAAGTTTTTAAGTTATGAAAGCCCTGGATACAGAACTGCTTCGATGTCGTTGGTTGATTACTTTCAATATAACTAAAATAATTCGACTAAAAAGATATGTATGAGAAACTACATAGCGTCAATCTCGTATAATCAATATTAACTAATAATTTTTACCGTACTTCTCATTAAAATTGATTTTAGGATATTGAAACATTTACTAATTGTTGTAAACAGTATTTTCAATTCGAATATTTACAAACAATGCTTCAGAATCAAATTCATCTGTTTTTATTGTATACTAATGAATCAGTTTTCATCAAGTTTTTGATTTAATTAAGAGAGATTTGGCGTTGCTATAGAAATTCACTTAAGATGTATATTTTATGTTTCATTTGGTATTACAATATTACGTGAATGTGTTCAATTAACTATTTACGACCAATTTTATAGATTTCTAATTTGAGTGGTCTCAATCAAAATTCTAATAAAACAGTCTATTAAATTTCTAATTAAAGTTATATGGCGACACACATTTAATTGAAATGTAAAGTCGAAATTACAAGATAGTATTTGATCTATATGAATTTCAAATCATTATTTCTATTTATTATCAGTAAAATTTTTGAACGTGAAAAAATTAATTTTCTCTGTGACGGTAAAAAAGTTTCGCATTTCATTTTTGTTGACAGGTAACAAATTGTCACTTATTATGAAATGACTTTTTTCGCCGGGAAAAACTTTTCCCCGGATATTGTATAAACACGCAGACTTCTAACATCAAACTCCGAAGGAACGGATACAAACATGACCGGCTAAAATATAAAGAAAAACTTTTTGGATACTACAAATTAAAAAAAAAAACAAAAGAAACAAAAATCAATAGTTTGATGAAGACTGCGAAAAAACTAAATGAAAAGAAACTGGTAACAAGGTTAATGATAGAAAAATAAGAGAAAATGAAGAAAAATTTAGAATACTGAGGAAGAGAAGTACAAAGCTAAACAAAGCAGGAGGATCATACGAGATCGTCAAAGAGATGGTAGAATAAGCTCCATCAATTAATAGAGCTAGTTTGGAAAAACAAACAAATGCCAGATGGATAGAGTGGTGGTGCCATATGGCCCATATTCAAAAAAGGAAATCCAAAAATTCAAAAAAATCCAAAAATGTGCAGACCTCTCACTCTACTAAATCTTCTATGTTCCGTTCAACATATCCACAGCATTCGTTGTAGGCGTAAATTTCAAACGCAACAATTTTCTTATTTGTGGACGCATCCATGATCCAACTTTCGCATCTGTACAAAAGAACAGGAAATATGTAACAGCGGAGCATTCTTGTTCGGAGTTCCAGGATGAGGTTGCGGTTTGCCAGAAGTGTCCTCTTGTTCTCAGAGTTTTCCTTCTTGCTCAATTCTTGATCTGATTTCGAGTTTTGGGTCGCATTGCTGGTTGACGAGCGTGTCCAGGTATCTTAGAGACGACACTTAATCAATGATCTCTACATGGAGCCTTAAGATGGCGTTTTTTGCATTTGAGAATACCAATAGTTTGGTTTTGAACGTTGGAAAAGATTCAACTGCTGATAAGCTACTGTCCACTACCACTGTATCATCTGCGTAATGAAGATTTTTCATAATGTTTCATAATGTGGACCCTTCGATTTTGACTGTTGCTGTTTGGTGCCAGTGAAGTCCGGTTATGATCTTTAGATTTTGTTGCTTCGATCCCGGTTGAATTTAAAATGCTGATCATTATTTGGTGTGAAACACAGTCAAAAGCTTATAGACCTACTACTATAAACTTTTTACCTGCATCGTTAATAAGGGATTAACAAAGTATACGTAGTCTCATCTTGGAGAAAATCAATATGGATTTAGACCCGGGAGATCAACAATTTATATTTTGAATCAAATTTAAGGAAAATGTTACGATCAAGATATGAATATAAACATTCTATTTATAGACTTTAAACAAGCTTTTGACAGCCTTAAAAGATGCATACTACTTAGAGACTTTGCAGGTCCCAAAAACATTAATAGAGCTCACCAGAATGATGATGATTCAGTGTAAATGACATGTAATTACGAGAGATGGAAAAACTTGAGAAATCGATATAAATCGAGGAGTCAGACAGGGTAACGGAGTATCAACAACTCCATTTAAGATTTCATTAGACGGAGTAGTGAAAAACTGCAAGCTGACAGGTACCAAAGACGTCCAAATATTGCCATACGCATATGATCTGACGATAATACCGAGAAGTTTAAAGGACTAAAGGAAACATGGTTGAAGATCGAGTTAGAAGGGGGCTAGAACGAAATGAAGGGAAAACTAAGTATATGGAGTTAAAAAGAAAAAAAAATGGCACCAAACATAAGAATTTGAAATACTTAGGAGTAACAGTTAACAACCATAATAATCTAGGAGAGGAAATTACTCAAAGGATCCAAACAGGCTTCTAATACTATGCAAAAAAATCGTACTAAAAAAAACCCTAAAAAACAGCAATAAGGCCAACAGTAACCTACTAAGGAGAAACAATGAAACTAACAAATTTTAAAAGAGGTTAATAACATAAAATAGAATCTTTCAATTCTTAAGGTGAATTTACCTCTGTAGCATAAAGATACGATCAAATTTTTAAAATTTTTTCAAGAAATAAAATGTTTATTGAATGAATTAAAAGTAAATGAATAAATGGACGTAAACAAGAAAGATGGAAAAGTGACATAAGTTGAAAAATGTAAAAGTTGTTTTAAAAAAAAAGAGATCCCGTTTCTAGGATAGATAGAAAACTGAACATTATTTGGGGTTTGCTCAGTAAAAAATTACATTTTTCACGATTTTACATCAAAAAGGTACTCTTAAATGTATTATTTGAACAAGAAGTCACAAGATGAAAATTAAAAAACAAACACTAATAACATAGAATAGAATCCAATCAGAGTAGGTGTCTAGTCTATCCTTTATTCTAAAGAATCCATTAATCTTCTAAACGGTTGTGAGTCAGCTTTGAGGTCAATGATGTTGAATTCTGTCTTCCAACTCTTGAGTGAATTTACCTGGGTAGCATAAACTTTTTCTTGAAGATACGACCAAACTGTATAATCCAAGTGATTAAAATCGCATGACCGAGTAGGCCAATGAATTGGAGCTTCTGCACCTCTACCAATCCATCGATTCGGAAAATGGTTACTCAATTACGACACCTTCTATGAAAGTATGGTGGAGCTTTATTGTGCATAGAGATTTTCGCTCGTTTAGCATTAAATCTTCCAATATGTCGAATAAGTGATTACTTAGGAAATCCAGGTACATTTCACTATTTAAATTAAATGAAAATATTTCAAAAACGGTACACAGTATCGAGTTTCTCGAGTTTAACTACTTGGTACGAGCTTTGTAACTAGCGCCCTCTATTCGAGTCAGACATAAAAACAAATTCATTGGATGTATCAGCTTCCCAAAACATATTCGTATAAAATTTTACTACAATGTTGCCAGTAGTTGCGGAAAAATAGTGAAAAATGTTTATGCCCTTTATCTTGAATACGGGTTAAGTTACAAAATTTTTTACCGAGCAGACCCCAAATTTGTTTCAGTTTTCTAGATTTCCTAGAGACCGAATCACCTCTTTTTGGAGCACCCTGTAGTGTTTAATATAGCTAGTATTAACATAGAAACTTGATAAAATTGGAAAAATTATCCCCTTCTGTAAAATTTATAAAATGCGACATTGAGTTTTACTTTAACCGTCGAATTGTGGTCTTGAAGCTAAGTATACATTATTCTCATAAAAAATATGGGAAAATCGAAAAAATGTACTGAAATAAAAAGTATTCCAACGGTGTTTAATGTAAATATAAAAAATCCCCCTTGTTTATTTATTTTACTTTAATGTTCTTTCTTATGGTTAAAGTCATCCATTACAAAGTACAATAAAAGATCCAGGACTGAAGGAAAATCGTATAATTCCATGACGCTAAATAATAATAAATGAAATTTGTTTTTGGATCATTATAAACAATGGTAAATAAAGTTTTTTGCTTCAATTGTTTAACAACAACTAAGAAATACATTAAGTGGATCTTATTGCTACATAAAAAAAAACAATAAAACTATACATTATTTTAAAAACTAAATACTTGTCAAAGTACTGCATTTAATTGCAATTATTGTAACTTGTCCTTCAAAGTAAATTCAGTCGATCAATTATAGGAACGTATTAACAAAAAATAAATCATTTAATATAAAATACGTTTAATAATTTTATCACAAGCTGATTGTATAGGCTGAGACATAAAGCAATTTTCTTAATTTTAGTTTAACGTGCCTCGACAGCTCTGATGCCTCAGCCATGCCCTACTTCTCCACCAAGTCTCCTTATATCTTCACTTGGACATTCCATCTTGCTCTTGGTCTCTTCAGTGGGCGCCTCCCTTTTGGTTAACCTCTCTACACACTTCTTATTGTTGTATCTTCATCTCTTCTTCTTACATAGATCAGCCACTTAATTCTTCTACTTCTTATCCCAGCCACAATATGTGGTCGTTTGTACCGATCCCTGAGGTCTCTGTGTTTCAGTATTCTCCATACTCCTCTTTCGAAAACTGGCCTTATATCTTCCTTAATATTTTATTTTCAAATGTTATTAACTTCTTTTGGGCGTGTTTTGTTAGTGTCCACAGCTCAGCTCCATACAATAAAACTGGCTGTTTAAGTTTAACTATTCATAGGGTTCACACTAGCAAAAAAAAATTAGTGGTCCAAAAGGACGTCATACTGGCGTGAACCCTAACTATTCATTAATACTATTACTACTACCTCTGTGGCCACTTAAATTTAACTTGATTTTTGGTTTCGCCATCTCCATAATTTTCTATCCTCAGCCATGTCCATCTTCTCCATCAAGTGTCTTTACATCTTCACCCACTTGGTCATTCTATCTTGCTCTTGGTCTTCCCAGTGGGCGCCTCCCTTCTGCTTGACCCCTCTACATACTTCTTATTGTTGTCTCTTCATCCCTTCTTTTTACATGGCCCAACCACTAAAACTGGCTGTTTACGATTAACTATTCATTAACATTTAATATTTAATTGATTTATACAGATGTTTCTAAATTCATGCGATAAAATTCAGGAGGTGATTAATCAAGATGTGTTTTTTTTATAACAAAATTCCCTCAGCCCACCCCTTTCCACGATATCACTTTTGAAAGATGGAATTCTGAATTTTTTCAATATTCCTGCTAGATTATAAAAGGGTGAAATTAGCGACCCTACAATATTTCATATCAAAACTCTTTTTTAAGATGTTGTGTTATAGAATAAAGTTCTAACTAGAAATCTTTGTTTCATTTAAAAATATTTTTTATTGTGGAATATTTTCCCCAAAACCAATAATTGCGGAGAAAAAATAAATAAACATCATAAATTATGATTTAAGAATATAAAATATTTTTAAATAGAGCAGGGATTTTAAGTCATGATTTTATTTCATAAAACTCCATGTTGAAAATTGGTTTTGATATGACGTGAAGTGAAGGTTGGTAATTTCACCCCCGTATAATATAATAGGAATATGAAATAATAACAATAGTTAGTCCTTACGAGTGCTTGAAAATGACAGAATTTCAAGTTTTTTACTTTTACTCAATTATTAATATAAACTCAATTTTAGTCTCAATCTTTTAAGAGTGATACCTCTGAAAAGGTTGGGCTAGGAAATTCTGTTATAGAAGAAATCAACTCCTGAATTTTGTCACATGAATTTAGAGACATCCTGTATATACAGTTTAGTTCACTTTTGCAATCACTTCACACTTGACGAATTTACTATTCTATCGAATTGACAGCTACTATCAGAAGGTTTTTGCTTTATGTATTAAAACCACATTCTAGAGTCTTCTATTTCTCGAAATTTCTAGTTTACATAAACAAAAAAGCCTTCTTAGGAATTGTCTCTATAGAAATAGTTAGAAAACGGATCAGAAAAAGACCCGGTGCTCTTTCCATGAAAAAGTTTCCAAGAGCGTTATTGATGGTGGTGATCTGGATTTGGGTGCAGTTGATTTGAACGACGACACCAGTCTTTTTCTTCGTCGGCGAAGCTATTGGGTTTGTATTGTATTTTTGTAGAGTAGATCTTTGATGAAGATGTTTGCCGAGTATCACTTCTTCGAAGGCAGTCCAAAATCACTCAATACGTGAGTCCAGTCTGGAATAAATTCAAGTTCAGTACACTCTCATTTATGAACGCTTTGGGTATTATTTTCTGTTGTTGTTAATGGAAGTAAAATATGTCAAAACCAAAAAAGATTTTGAAAATCTCGATGAAATTGAAAAAAAATGTGACGCCTTTATAGTATGCTCTTAATATTCTGTGTTACTAGAAAAAGTTTCTTCATTTTTTGAAGTATTTCCATTGAGTTCTACAAAGTGGACTTGTCAGAACGACAAGGAATGATGGAATATAGTGTTTTGAGTCTACTCGGAACTTTGTCTATGGGTTTCTTCACAATTTACAGATAAGAAATTATATAGTTTGTTTTTTCCCAATTCAATTATCATATTGTTTGTTTGGGGAAACACACTGTATCTCCATTTCCTTTAAGTTCAGTCGCTTTTTTTCATTACGTCCAATAGATGAAACGAAAACTGCTCACAAACTTATATTAGCTTCTTCCCGAAGCAGAAATTTCTACATCATATAAAATGACGACCACAAATTTTATATGAGTAACTTCTGGCAATCGTTTAGAATCTCATTCAAAAAAGTTTGGAGCTTCAACCATCTAATGTTCTGAAAAATAACCGATTCAGTCGAAAATCCCATGAAACGAGTTTGATGAAGAACGGCTAGAAACGAGGCCCTTTTTTGGGGTAAGACTTCATAAAGCGTAGGTTGGAATGGGAAAGGATTTAAAGACAGACGTAGTATCACATTTTAATCTTTTTCCCAATAAAAGTGGAAATGAGATGAAAATGTATCATTTCTGAATATGTTTCCATCGTTTTCATTCTATACTACGGATTAAATTGAATTTAAATCATAAGAATGAAAGTCGTTGTTTAAAAAAGTCGATAAATAAAACTTGAAAATTGCAATCTTCTTACAAACTTGAATTTCTCTACTTCATAATCATGATAAATAATTGTTGATTCCAGTACCAAAGCAGTTCGATAAGTACTTAGCTTCAACACTCGACGGCGCAAGAATTTATCGTTTAGTACATTTTTGTAGACAGCTATAAATCGATCGGGGATGAGATTTCTATTTTTTTAAGGGAAATCACGCAACGAAATTAAAGACCGTTTGGATGCTCTATACGGTAGCTCTACTCCCCTTCTACAGCAATGGATTGTAATAGGCTCGAATATGATAACGCATCGGTTTTTTATACAACACGTCCAAGTGCTTCGAAAACGGCTACCACGGAGATAACTGAGATAGTAAGCATTACAAAAATGGCGTGGGTCTTATTCTGCATGAAATTTTGAACATGAGTAAGCTGTCGGTGAAATGAGTACTGCTGCTGAACATGATATTCGACGAAGCATACATAGACTGGTATAGAGAAGAAGAATAAGAAGAGAAAATCGAACACAAGTTAAGGTTGCTATCTCAACGAACGATTAGGTTCGAAGCACCTTCAGCTAGAGAGAGCACAGTTAAACAGAAATCCGCCATGCCGAATCTTTGACAATGATGAGGGAAAAAATAGGCTAAATTAGGGTATTGTATATATTTAATAATATTAGTACTTTTGAAAAATTGGAAAAATTACAACTAATGAGAAATGAAAAATCTTAGACATTCACTAATTGAAAAAAGCTGTTGGAACTTGAAAAAATCGACATAAAATACCCGAATCCACAACTGTAGATGTAAAAATATAATATTACGTTCAACACGAAAATGAAACACTTTATTTGAGTTTTATGTTCAGCATTGGGTTTATTTCTACTCACGAAAATCTCCTTGGCGATTACTTTTACAAACTCTTGTCCTCTCGGGTATCAGATAGCGCGCCAATGGGACTAGTACAAGCTAAGAGTTGTTCGAGCGGGTACACGAGTTGCGGTCAGGTAAAACACTATGAAGCAGGCAGGTGCCGGTTAGGTTTTGTAAAACATTCTTTCTAACTCATAATATGAGTATAGAGTCATAGCGTTACTACTACGTCGAAGCGTGATTACCAAGTTGTTGCATAACTACCTCGTTGCTTCGTTACTTGGCGACGCCTCAAATTCATCAGGTAAAACTTGTATATGGATAAAAACCATTCCGAATTGAGGTTAAGTTGTGGTTGCTTATACTTATGAACTATTTTGATGATAACGAATTCGAATCCGTAAATGTCTTTGCCAATTATGTATACCGGCTGTCCTCATGAGCTGTTAGACCTTATCCTTCAAATTAACCTATATGTGACGTCTTTTTGTTTTCAAACTTAATAAAAAGCATTCGTCAGGAATAAATTTGAATCAAATGAGAAAGTCATCGCAGAAACTTGGCATACTTTTAATAAACGAGTTTTTCCGACGGGTTTAAGAAGTTGGAGAATCGCTGATTGAAGTGTATCGAATTAAAGGGAATATCAAAAATATATCGCCTCTTCTCGGATTTTTTTTTATTGTAGGTTGAGTATTCATCAGACCACTCTCGTATCTAACGATGAATTATGCGTATGGGAATCGTAATCAATAACGCAGTCCGGGGCGTGTTTAAAATTGTGGGATGTTCTTCATATTTTCCTTTGTTTATCTTACTAATTGGATTATTATCTAATAAATAATTTGAAATTTTTTGTTTGATTATATGTTTACTGATTATTAATTTAGTACAAAAATTGTTATTTTTACCCATGTTAGAGGATTCCGATTGGAGTAAAATAAAGATCAATTGTACCAGATCATGGCCAAACATTATACAGCCTTATCATAAGATTAGTTTCAATAAGTAGGTATCTATTTACCAATAAAGGTTACAAATTTTGTTTTATCTCAATTCCAAGAATCTCTTTCCAACAGATTTCACCCAAAATACGATTGTAGGTTATGTATACTTAGTTTGATTGCAACTTGCAAGGTACCGTCTCCAGTATATTGTGTATAATGATATATAACCTATAAATAAATGTTCAATCTTAGATTGTAACCTTATAATTATATAAAAAACAAAAAGACAAAAGAAGAATCTCCGTAAGTTTACTCTTGGTGTATTTCGGTAAACAGACATCGTCAGAGAACATTATTAAAAAAGATGACACACCTTTTAAAAAGATATAAAAGGCGGAAAAAAACCAATTGGAGAGTCTCGGAATCGAATAAAGAAAACCCGATATAGTGATCAAAAGATTCTAAGATTCAAAAAAAAAACAAAGAAAATTCCTGAAGTGTGCACAAAACCCAAAGTTAAAGTTTCAGTACGAGTTATCGAAAACAAACAGATTTTGGAGTGTATAGTAAAAGACAACTAGAAACCGTAAATATAAACCTTTTCTTTAATATAATTTTATAAATTGTTGTTAGTGACTTCACTATTTTGGCCCAAGCCTGTTGAAATCCCAGGTATTTGTAGGTTTTTCCATTCTCCATAGCTATATCTCTGTTGGGCACTTGCAAATTTTCGATCATAAGAATGCCTTTCTCAATATGTATTGTCTTGTTCTTAGACAGTCCAAACTCCATGTGTATATCAGTGGAGAATCGATGTGTTATATCGAGATTGGTAGCAGTACTGGAAAAGAATGGCCCGAATTGCAGATTTAGATTTATTCTTCGTCCTTTCATCGTTGTTGAAAGGAACTTTACAGTAGTTGGTTAAACTTTGTAAGACATCCACAAGCCAAGAATGAGGAACACAATCAAACGCTTTCTTGTTATCTACGAAAGCAGGTGATCTTGTTGAAGTATCACGGAGTCAAAAACAAGTTGTTCTTTGCACCCTTGGTGATATATTCTGTTCGTCCTACGTGTCTGTAAATTCTGTTAGTGATACAAGCGGCAAGTACTGTACTGTACTGAGTGGAGTCATTCGTCTGTGAGCTCTTTGCAAACAAATTAGTGGAAGCTAGTATTAGAAACGAGATACTTTCTGGGTTCTGTAAGAGGTCAGGAAATTGCTTTGCTAATTTCTTATGTACGCTCGTGAATTCCTTATACTAGAAGTTTTTGATGTTATCAACTCCTGGTCCTGATCATTGGAACAATATTTAATCGCATCTCTTCGGCTGCTATTCAGTCGGCGTATCTCTTGTGGTTTTTTGGGAGTTGACCACAATGAAGACCAATACTTTACCTGTTTCGTCTGTTTCGATGGCATAAGTTGATTAGTGTTGTTATTGGGCGTAGTTCTGCTGCATTTTTAATGCATGCTAGCTTTTGGATGTCATTAAGTATCAAATGGGAGAAGATTTTTTTTATATGTAACATTTCATGCAAATTATTGCACATCCTATTAATTGAAATATCTCACGTGCTTTAGGTCGACAAAGGATAAGTACAAGGGCACAAATTTCATCAATCCTTTCTGGGGAAGTTACGGTAAATTACCACGGGAGTCTAGCTACACTGTGTTCAATATATCTGCGTTTCAAATCAGGTTACTTTATAGAAATCATGTTATGGAACGAAGCACTTTTGGTATAATGATTTCTCGTCAAAATAGTCTCGTAATGATAAATAATGCATAAAAACAAATTATTGATAACCAACAAAAAGCTGAATAGCTTATCTAAAATCCTTACGCAAATATATGTATTAATATGTTCAATCTACTTCAATTACTTTATTATCAATAGTAACCGAAATAATTACATGTTATTGATTATCATGGATCAGCAATAAATGTATTCATATAATTTGTAGATTCTATCAGAATATATCGACAGATAAATGAATTTTCGAATAATTCGAAGGCTGTGAAGATAGTAAAAAATGTTTTGGAATTAAAAATCAACCATTACAAGAAAAATTGACAACATATGAAAGAGCGATTGAAATTCTATTTTTAAATATAAAATGAATATTGATTATCTACTGTAAAACCTTGTGGGCAAAAGTCCTTCTACCTTACAGCATATTGCTGATAACTATCTATCATCTATCGAAGCCATTGTCAAGAACGAACCATCCCAACAGCCATACTCCAAAAATTAAAGTTCTATCAAAATCTCAAAGCAATGAAACTATCAGAAAAAAAAAATTGTATTATAAACCATAGTAAGTCAAAAATAACATGAACGATTTGGTATTCGTCTATCTGTATAACGATAATTATTAAACATTATTTTAAAATGCCAAAAAGTAGCTGTTAGTAAAATGTTTTAAATCTCTAGTTTTACGTAAAAAGGTTTTCGATGAATATTGTCAAATATTTTGAATGGTATTTAATATGATGGAAATAGATAGGTCTTGTTGATAATAATTTTTTATGCATATAAAAGGGTTCATTGTTTCCAAAATTGTGTTCAAAGTTTCGTTAAATTTAAAATACGCAAATAATAAAGCTGTGTTAGTCATATTTTCACAAAATGTTTTTTTAAGTGACAGATAGATTTTTGAAGTAATAATGTGGGTATAATTTTTAAAATGGGTAGAGGAAAAGTTATTGATGAAAAAATTTGATTAACTTATTCAAAAATGGGAAAAAAGAACTCAGAAATCCCGAAAGTTGTAAACATGTCAAAATACATGTGTTCGAAATAAAGTCGCTTGTATAAAGCAAATGGTTCGGTTGTCCCTAAACGCCGATACGTAAGAAAATCGAAATTGTCAAACAAAGTTAAACGAACGTTAAAAAGAATAATTCAACAAAACAGACGTGCTAACTATGGTCAACTAAGTGTACTTTGGAGTAATGCAGTGAGTAGGCGGGTTTCAAGATCCACATGTCAAAGAGAGGCACAAAAATTAGGATTTCGGACATACAAGGTGAATTTTGTAACACCTTAGTTTAATGCATATTTTTCTAAATTTAAGTTTTCTTTACATAGGCCAAGGAAAAGCCATTATTGACTCAAATCCAAAAGAAAAATAGACTTAAATGGACCAAAGATCATAAAAATTGGAATTTTGAACAGTGGACCTGTATACATTGGAGATGAGTCTCGTTTTGCGTGGGTGACGATCGAAGTTATTCGACAAAAAAATGAAGCTTTTCATCCAGATTGTTTGAAGCGGAAAGTAAATTTCCGGCGTCTTTGATGGTGTGGGGCTCGATATCTGCAAGAGGAGTGGGAAATCTGCATTTCATGAACGAAATTGTCAATACTGAAAAGTACCTGGATATTTTAGAAGAATCATTGTTGCCAACAAGAGAAGTAACTTTAATTGCTGGGAAAGCCTTCATTTTTCAGCAAGATGGAGCAGCATACAAGTCAAAAAAGGCCTTGAAATGGTTATCAGACAACAATATTCCACTTTTAGAGTGGGTTTCAAGTAGTCCAGATTTATCACCAATAGAAACACTTTGGCATGAAATGAAAAAGCAGTTGCGTGCAAATCCAGCTAGAACTGTCGTGGAATTAAAAGAAAGATACAAGAAATTTGAGATGATTTTACTCTCGAATACTACCAGAATTTAATAAACACCGTGCCTCAAAGAATAACGGCTGGTATTGAAAATAAAGGGGATGCTACGCAATGGTAACTTTTAAAAGTATGTTTAATATTTCAGCTTTTCTGATTACATTTGGTTTTTGTTTTTTTTTGTTTGTAATTATAATATGTTAAGACTTGTAACTCCTGTAAAAGTATCTAAAATGTTTATATAAAATATAAAGTGCTCAAAACGAAACAATTTGTCGATTTTTAATAGCTGAAAAAGCAATAATTAGTAATTTTTTTCAATTGGGCCAACTGAAATGGGACGGGGTTCGTATGGAGTTCTATCTAGTTTTTGTCTTCGTCATCAAGTATCATATCCTCTCCATTGGTTTATCCATCTTAAACTGTATGTGTTGTTCAAGTCGATGTCTGTAGATGAGTATGTTGTTTGTGTTTGTTGTAATCGTGTTTTGAAGCCGTAGGTCGTACTGTCTTTTATTAATCCATATGTTTTCCCCCTGTCGTATCGTTGTCCCATTTTTCCTATCAGGCCATCACTTGATTGCTATATCTCTTTGTCTTTGTCTTTGCACTACCGGTAGAGATGCCCAATCATAGTAGGTAGAGGTGGCCAATATATTTGTATTATTTTTTCATAGGATATCATACTTTCTCTGTATAAAAGATCAAGTCCTCAAAGAGGTAACTGGACAGACGAAAATTTATAGCCATCCAGGTAGAAACTAATTTAGTAGCGCATACTTAAGGAATACCATAAAAAAACTTCGTAGAAGACTGAAGTTGAGAAATTGTAAAAAGGAAAAAATGGTGCCAGATAGCAGTCTTGCTTTGCGAATGAAATGAAGCTAGTGGAACATATACTGAAATTGCAATGGTATGGATTTGCACCTCGTCATTTGAATCTTTGACAAATGGCATACAGATTTACGTATGTTCTACACATTTCACACAAATTTAAAAATCAAACTGCCGGAAAAGACTCGTTAGGATCTTTCCTTGAAAGAAATTCGAAACTCTCCATAAGGGTTATATATAAAGAAAGAAGTAAATAATTATTTCATATTAAACCATACAATTACCACCACGTAAGGGGCATCTTACCTAACCCTAAAGGTAGAGATGGCTAAATGAAAGATTTCTTGTTTTCAATTTCAAATAATAGTTTTCTATATCTCAAAATTTGGAAGCATATTACACTTATGAAGTTAGATATATTCATACATGTCTTTGTTTCATTTATTTAGTAAAATTGAGACGCAAAAGAAATGTGGGGCATCTTTACCAACTACCTAACCTAACCTAACCCATATAAAGCTTTTATAAATATATGTTGAGGTTAATTTTCAGTTTATTCCATTAAATAAGAAGTAGGAGAGAGTTATGAAAAAGTCCGGTTCTGCTTAGCCGATTTCTATAAACTTGATGTTGTTTGAAAGAGTTTTTGTCAAGCAATACAAAATATATAAATTCCATTTAATTAGCAACTTCTATGCGAAAGGGAGTTATTCCATATATTTTATTGTGATGACCATTCTATAACATCAACCAATAAGTCAAGTGATTGACGATTGTCACACAGATGACACTGCAATTGTCAAATCCATATGAAGAACCATTTTTCAAAAGACTATGTGTAAAATTTCATTACATTTCGATTAGTCAGAAAAGGTGAAGCTACTTTTGTTATTTTTCAAACAATTTCGTGTCTTAATTTAGTATTTTTTCCTGACGAAACAAAAAAATACTGTAGATGATTCCACTCTGTAAACGTACAATGAAAAATTTTTGCATAGACATATCATGAACTTAATATGCACTTAAGTCATCCAGCTGTGAGGCTTTTCTGAAAGGAGCAGTATTGAAATCATAGATCTCTATCAAAATGGATCGTGTCCACTGTCCAGCAACGCGCGATGATTGAATACCTACATACATGTCAAACGAGTTGACACCAAGGCATATCTAGTGGATGAATTAGGGAAATTTGAGTTTATCTATCAAATACTTAACTCACGAATATTTAAAAATTAATACAAATAAACAATGAAAAATTTAATATACATGTTACAATTCGAATTCTTGTTGGCACGAGTACGATTTCCGTGACGCCTGGATTTGATTATGCCATTTTGTAAATCGACCCAATAGTCGAAAATGAGGATTAAAATTTTTCGATATCTCGCTTCGTTTTCGAGATATCGATACTTGAATTTGGAAAAATTCATTTTTATTTAATATTTGTATATATCAACCTAATCTAACTTAACCTAACCTTCTCGTGGTGCACTTTGAGTGTAAAAAGTTCAAAAATCGTGAATGTTTTACAACCAATTTTTTTTTTCGCGTGAGGATTATTTTAGTTTCATTTTATTATGATTTTTTTTCTTATGGGTGGCTTCGCCCCCTCACCACTACAGGGGCTCCGCCCCTGGACCCCGGACTCTGGTATGCCCAAAAGCCGCGAGGAACGGGTGAGCTTGGAGAGGCGAGATTGGGGGCAGATAAATTCGGAGCGGGTAGATTTGCAACGATTTTTTACAGTCATTTTTCTTATTCGGTTATTTTTAAAAATAGGATAGATGATGCAAAAATAATTGCTAGAGAACTTTTTCAGGATAATTGTGAAATACTGCAGTAGTCTGGCTTTTCAATTATAAAACAAATGGAAATAAATAACTTTTTACTTTAAATTACTAATTAAATCTTCAAACTATCATTAAATATTTTTTTTTCATTTTATGAATAATAAAAACAAAAGACAATTCTTTATGAAAAACATCAAATTATTCAAGTATTTATCGTATATTAAGTTATATTCATCACAGATTGATGAAGTTATTAAAAATGTCTCATTTTGTTATAAAAATCTGTTTTTTTAATATAATTTTGGAGTATCAGGGTAAATAATATTAAAATTAAATAAAAAATCTTTTGTTTATTAAATTACAACATTCATATTGAATTTGATGTGATAAAATATTCATTTGAAACGAAGTATTGAACGCCATCTGTTCAATAAAGCGAATTTTGAACTAACGTTTAATTATAACTTTAAGTATCGATATCTCGAAAACGAAGCGAGATATCGAAAAATTTCATTATTCATTTTCGAATTATTTGGGCCTAATGAAGCCACAGAAATCGTATTCTCCCCATCTAGTTCGGCATAACGTTATTCCTTCATGCAAAGAAAGCTTTAGATACACATAATTGGAACTTACTTCAGTAGATATTCATTTTCTCAGTTGATTTACATCCTACATAATCGGTAAATGCAATAAATCATTCCAACTATAAACCATTACCTTTATTTCCTATTATACACGCGCGAACTCCTCGAGTAAAGGTAAACAGTCGACCGATGCGACGATAGGGTCACACGTCAATAAGCAAACTGAAATATATTATTATCTATCATGTATAAAAGCAACGAGATATTATGTACGTATTGCCGATAGAAAATGATATGAAGCGTACAAGGTTTTTTAAGGACTTAATTTATAACATAAAGTGTCTTTTATTGTTTTTTTACTATTACGATTTAATAAGGAAGTCAATAATGACGAAGGGAGATGCAGGATGTTATTAAACGTATCGGTTCATAAAAATAGATGAGATGCGAAAAGCTATTATCACAAATGTATAAGAATCATTTTTGATGACCAAATCGATTAACTTTAGCAAAAAATTTCGTCCCCATAAAACTTCCAAGTCTGAAAACGTAGCAAACTTCTTAGTCTGTGAAAATAGTTTGAGGCCTTCAATCCTTTTACAAATTACTAAATCTACAATTATTTCGGATCCTTTAGATATTCAAAGGACATACCGTTTCCCACGGTTACATCTCGCGATAATATTTTGTATACTACTTAATTTAATTAAATAGAATAGAAAATTAAACTTGTAACTTACATTCAATGTTAATTCTCCGGTATTCGTTACAGCATCTATAACAAAATAAATAATCCTTTATATTCCTTACGAATAAATTCTTGATACAAATTTCAAACAGGGAAAACTTTATACGGATTAGGAATAACAAAATATAAATTTTGAAAATACTGTTTATATTTTATTAAGAGGTTAGAATAGCTTTAAGGGTTGTTATAGTGAATAAACAAATAAATTATAGTTAAAGAAAAATTTAAAAACATGCTTTTAGCAGTAATCCAATTAAATTCTTGCCATAAGATTAAAATTATTTATGGGAAAATTAATAATTGGTAGTTTGTTATCTTTAATTGCTAGATTTATTACAGACTGTATTAGCTTCACATTTAAATATCGCCATCTAGTGACAATAATAAAATTAGCGAGATCGTACGGTTAATAGTCCTCACTCCTCGGCTGGCTTAGTGGCTTTAAGATCTATTCATCCAGGTCGCTATCGGTGGACACACCTCGGAAAGGTTTGCGGTCATCGCTGGTGTTCTCCAGGGTTGCATCCTCGACAATTGCAGACTGGTGTCGTCGTTCAAATCAGCTGCCCCAATAAACTATGCTACAACCCAAATCCGTAGACAACGAAGATCAACATCATCGACACCGATTTTGAAAACATTCTGGAGTAAGGTAGAAGCAATCTTATTGAGTTTGATGCAGCAAAGACCCAGGCTGCTATTTTTATAAAAAAGGTTGTTACTGCAGCTCTCGTTTTAGTCCTGCCTGTACATAAAATATCGCCATCATCCCAAATTCACATGTTGGGTGTTGAGGATGGGAATAATGTGTAGACGATTTAGTCAAGGCAGCTTCCATCAACAGCTTCTAATCCTCTACAAGGACCAAATTCGTTCAATCAAAACAATCAATTCATACAACTTTATTGAATTATTTTGAAAACTAACAATTGTGAAGATTTTATGATAATATTTTTTCCTGTGGTTCTAAAGAGTATCGAAACAAATATACTTTTTTTTTGAACAGCAAAATTTTGTGTATGTGGATGTTGGGGTATCATATACACAATCATTTCTTGCTACGATATTAGGGATCTCAGTGTTTACAGTTGATCCATTAATCCCAAAAGTCTAGAATGTGGGATGGCTTCAATTCTCAGGGATCTTCGTCTTCTATTTCATACACACCCAGGTGTAGTACTCTGGAGATGTGTAGTGTTTCACCCTTCGAGAGAAAGTGGATAGAGGTTCCGTTCAAACGGCTAGCGTTTTTAGATCTCCAATAGAACCCTTGTTAGTATTCGTAGATAGTTCTTACTTAGGTTGATACAACCCAGGAAAGTATTTGCCTATAAATTGTCCCATAATTGGTTTGACTACTATCTACATTCTTCTCGAATGCTTTTTCCATTTTTTTGTAACTGATACCACAGAAAGAGTTTGGATTTTATGATATCGGAGCTTAAAGCTCTAGATTTAATCGCACTCAGTTTTCAATTGCATAAATTTATGTTTTAAAAATGCTTGTTGTGTTGCCTGGGCTTTCAGAGTGTTTGGTTTTAGGTCCATACACTCCTAGCAAAATCTTGTAGAACTTGTATGAAAATCGGTTCTGTCGAATCGCCAAACTTTCGTAGAAGTCTTTTTTATTTAATAAGGTTCTATTTTGTTTAGTTAAAATTACAGTAAACGATCATTTTACATCCTAAATTCAGTGCTTTGAAAATAGTTACTTTAAAAATTAATATACTTTCCGTTTCCGATAAAATTTGAACTACATATGTATGTAATTCGACCCAAATCTCTATAATCAGAAAAATACTTTTCATGAACCATTACGGTGATTATTTTTTTCGCTGCGAAATAATAAATTGTGATCCATTATGTAATTAGTTGCTGCTGTTTCATTGAACCAAACAGGTTCACAGAAAAAACACTAAACGCTAATTGTTAAGCATAAATTACAAACTATAAATAAATGAAAGAGTGGGAGTTAATCCAGTACCGGACTCTGATAAATAGTAAATTATATCATCATGAATATATACTTAAGATTATCACTACCATAAGTAGGTTTGAATTTGATTTGTTATTTATATTTCTTTGCTTTATATCAATATTATTATTTATTATATGCTCATAGATAATCTTTCTCTTTATCGATTAATTTTCACGTTTATTTATCAGCAGAAATTTGATGCTAATTCTAATTTCAACAATTTCGTCTGTTCAAATTCATCTTCTTCATAGATATTTCATTGTCATTTAGAAAAGCAAAAAAAGACAAAGTAAATAAATTATTTAACATGCGTGCTGTCAAGTCTTTTACCATTTAATTCGGCCTTTAGCTCTGCGAACAAAAATAGTTGGACCGGGCTAGGTGAGGACTATATGGTGGGTGTTACATCTCCGTGAAGCTCCGTGAAGCCTCGGAAAGCAGTATGTACTAGACTATTGTTATGAAGATATCGCACATCTCGGCTGATTTTTCCACTCTTTTTTCCTATAATTTTTTAACGTTTCTGCCTTAGTAAGTCAGAGTTCACGTATTTGATTACTTAAAGTCATTCATTCTCTAAAAATCTCAAAATATTGTGGCACTCACTTTTTGGGTTTTTTCCCGACAACCTCAGCATCTCAGCATTCTAAATGAATATAAATTACCCATTGATATGATCCCAAGAACCAGTACCAAGAACTATAAAAGTATAATAACAAGTCGACAGCAATGGACACACGCAGAGATTGAATTCCCAGGAGGTTAATGATATTCTACACTAATGGAATAAGAACTAAACTCGCTATCCCAATGGGCTCAGAGCCTTTCATTTGCCAGGCTAAAACATACATTAAATGTATGCGAAGATCTATGCGTACATCATAATGATGTCAGTTAACAGAACACCCCTATAAGCACTTGATTCTAATAAAAGTCAAAGTTAGTATGGGACTGCATCTAATCATTGAACTCCATGGGAGAAAACAATAAAGTTACTTATTGGCCATGCAATGAACAAGCTGGCGAAAAAAGATGGAAGAATTCGTTTCATATGGCCACAATTTTTCATAGATTTCCTAAAAGATATCAAGTCATGGTCATGAAAAAATGATAAAATGAGAAGAAATCAGAGACGTGGAATAAGACCCGAGGTCTGAACCAATCGAAAAAGTTGGAACAAAGACCAGCTAAGTAGAGATACTGATATGCTTACTGGATACTGTTCAGTAAACTAGCATCTAAAGAACATCGCAGAAACTCTTCACAAATTTTACCAAAGAAACGCGTCCATCACCTTTTTATGAGTGCGAGGCAATTCATAAATAAATATGACAGTACATACATTCAAGGTTTTTAAAGTCAAAAGAGTCAAGCCAGACATCTGATCTATGGTTTCTTCTAAAAACCAAAAATTAGACTTTCAGAATTTTGGATTTCTTCAGTTATCTTTTTACGAACACCTAAAATAAAATTCACCTCTTACATACCCAACGGAGTATTGTAATTAATTTATTTGTCAGATTCTTGTGAAATTTTGACAAGTGACAATAGAAATATGACCAAAACTGAAGACAGGATCGCCATAGTCTTCAACTCTTCTTTGAACTAGGAATGATGCGTTACGGAATATCCTTCTGATACCTAGTAAAGCCGTCAGGGGTTGTTTCGACATTTCTAGAAGTTCATCATGATTATTGTTCATATGACACTTCTAAAAGCTAAAAGTCTTTTTATAATTAGACAGAGTACTTTCATTTAATATTTACATAACGTTTTCTGTGTTTCTTCAATTATTTTTTCACGGTATGAAAACATTCAAAATTGATTTTACTTCTACATACCCAACGACCAACTAATTCACATATTCATCAGATTTTTTTGAATTTTTGATTTTTGGCATTAGAGACATAGAGAAAAAAGTCTCTTACTCTTATCTGAACGAATAGTCATGCGTTTCAGAGTACAATCATAGAGAAAATATTGAAGATAGAGAGAGCTTGTTCTATTCTGATTGTATCGAAATGAAGTTAAAGTTTTAAGTAACACTAATGACAAAATAGAAGAATAACAAGTTTTGAAAGTATTGGCGAGTAGAGAATGATTAAGTGTGGTAAGCCGATGCTCTTTTTCTCTCACCAAGTAGTACAATTTTACGTATATACCACTCTATCTTTAATATTTCCTCTATGGGTACTACTACAGCCTGCTGATATCTAATAGAGTCATCATAGGTCCCTTTAATATTTATAGTGGTGAAGTTCGTATGGCCACTTGTTCTTTTCTTTCTTATCGATAACTCTTTATGCCCTTTCGAGCATCAATGTCTTTCTCTCTCTGTACTACTGCTTATAACTATTTTTCTGAGTCTTTATTTTCTTCTTTTCCTAAATCTTCTTGTTTCTGTCACTTTTCTTATTAGGCTTTGTCGTGTTCCTCTCTTTAGTTTAAGCATCTTTTAACTATTTTGTATCCTATTGGATTACGTTTACCCCTACATGACCACTTCTAAAAGCTAAAATGACCAAAACTGAAGATGGAATCTCCATATTGTCTTATTTTTTCTTCTTCTGAGAGCTAAGTTGAAGTTTCTTCGGTCTCTGAAGACGATAACTGAAGACTTTTTGAAACGTTATTGGAGTGGTAGTGTAAACAGGTTGTTCAGTATTGGTGGTGAATTGAAAGGTGTACTAAAAGGCATATTTGTGAGATACAGTGTGCTTCAACATTATTTGATTGAAAATGTGGACTATAACCATCAACGTAATTAAAAACTTTCAAATTCGATTATTGTTCATTTTGCTTTGCATGCACTGTCATTTGATAGATCGTATTTATATTTTATTAAAAAATTACTATGATATCTACCATATCAGTACTCAATCTAATGAAAGTTTTGTATAAATGCTTTCAAATTTAATGCTAGTGCAAATATCATAAACAGCTGCATAATTTTATTTGTACACAATTCCCAATCCGTATCATGAGCGTCAAATGTTGTTTCTGTGGGGTATTTTATGGAGCATCGAGAACCCTTAATCTAACTAATCAAAATATTATCACGTTCATAAACGAGATAATTTATTACTAACACTAGTTTACAGAATTGAACCTTGGTTTACAGCCACAAATAAATGTATATAAATGTGTTAATCCACTTTCCTTAAACCTAAAAAAGTATTGGCAGGAATATTTTGTAACCTCACAACCTGCAGTTAAAAGTTTTTTAACTAGCTAACGTGGTTTATTCGTTCGCTTCTTTCGGATTGATGTCTTGTTAAGCGATGTCGTTTATAGACAAAAGAAAATAGGGCCTAGTACTCTGAGCCTTGGGGCACTTCACATTCTATTGGCTTGTAAGAAGACATCGTTGTATGCAAGAGGTGTTTAATACTGCAATTTTTTTATTAAAGTATTTTGATCAACACAATCGAAAGCCTTAGAAAAATCACAAAAAGTTGTTGCAGTTGAGTGATGGCCGTTGAGGCATTAAGGGTGAATTTGTTATTTAAAACCACATATTGATGGGTAGTAAGTATTTTATATTTAAAAATAAATGATAAAAACTTCTTTTTGACCAATCACTCGATGATTTTAGATAACGTGGGAAGGGTGCAATTGGACGGTAACTTTTCAAAAATTAAAACTAAAATATTAACCATAACACATCATTATTAATATCCTCAAGCTCATAGTATGTAAGTTTGTTGACTAAGGATATTTCTATTCGTTTTTTAGTACATTTTTTGATTCATTTAGCCCCTATGATCCCTGATAATGATAAAAGCATAAACGATCAACCATTCGACCGATATTTATTCGTGTTATGATAGTGTTAAAAAATTGTTGAATTATTACAGCTACCTTTCTAATATAAAATAACCACTAATAAGTCCAAATATACAATGTCGCTTTTTCGTAAACAGCTTTGTATAAAATCGTCCATCGATGCAGAACTTGTACCCGACATTAATTAACTGACTCATATTACAAGTAAATTCATTCATTCATCATTCCCTTATTTATAAAATCTTTTAAGAGTCGTTAGTATTAAAATAACTGGTAGAAACATGATACAGTGAAAACTCTTCGAATCATCTTAAAAATGTATAATGAGGTATTATTTTATGATGGGTTCGGAAGTTTCAGGTTGGTGGTTTGAAGAGAAAACTAAATAATGTAACGATTTGGAAATGATTTTAGTTAAATTACGAAAATGTATAAGTAGATACAAGAATGAAAACTGAACGAGGCAGAAACCAAAATTAACTAAAAATTATTTAAAAATAGTGACTTACATAATAAGTCTGTTTTTTTAGGACGAGTAGACAAGATTCTAAGCCGAGCAGCAGGCGAGTCCTGGAAGACGTGAGTACGAAAAACAGTTTTCGGTCGGGATTTTTGCGATTTTTTCCCATACGTGGAAATGAGAAAAACTCATTCCAGATCAAATGTGTGAGATACGAGGGGTACGAAAACCGTACAATTTTTGGCGAAACATTTTACAACGCAGATTACTGTATATGCAGATTCATTGTCATGGTGGAAAAAACAGTCTACTATCAGCACATATCGGCGATTTTTTGACAAATATTGTTACTGTTAACACTTCCAAATAAAACGTTTCATTGAGGCACTGACCTGGGAAAACAATATCTTATATTTGACCTGTATTTCTGATATTGACTCGACTGTTACTTAGATTTTTGGTCCAAATAACATTATCATGACTTATTAACTATAATGATGAAAATCTGAATATATTTTTTGCCGATTGTTAGCTAGGGGCACACGCAAACTCGCGATTTTAATACCCGCCATAAAATTTTAATTTTACAATGTGCCAACCTGTGATCGTAGTGGTCATGAAGATTAGATTACTCGTGACTAACGAGATTATGCAGCGCTCGGGTTTTCAATTAATATTATTTATATTATTGTGAATTTAGGATTGGTAAACTAATATAACCTATCCTAACCTAAAGGATTTAGAAAGTCTAGGTTTCAATTTTTGGGTTTCCAGCTTTATAAAGTGGATTAGGTACTAAATTCCAGGTAATACTCTTGCTGAATCTACCTTTTCGTTTACCTGAAATATGCCTAACCCGAGTTGGCGCATCGTTATCTCAAAGCATTGAAAATAACATACGATTCAAAGTTTTTTTCTATTACCTTTAATATCGGAAAAACAGAAGTAGCAAACAATATGATGGTTTTGCAGTTTTCTACAGAGCATTGCTATCCCAAAGAAAAATTTGTTTATATTCCCTTTAGCCCAATATCTTGAACCATACCATGCAAACAAAGTATGGTACCCGATCTTAATTTTGATCTCCTAATTCGAGTTTAAAGAAGCGTGTGAACTGAGCTTAACCATCTTAAAAAATTCGTTTGACTGCAGCTAACTTCAACCAAACATTTTACGGACGTAGAAGATAGAAGCTTTGTACATAGTGTCTAGCTGCAGTACCATTTGCGTGTCGTCAATCAAAACAAACATTTAATGACTCATACTCAATTTTTTTTTTTTCAATTTCAATCAAATATTCACAAAAACTCACGCATACTATTGTCAAATAGAATCCAAGAGTGTTTACTGGAGTAGCGATACGCGATCAAACTTTGTGTAAGCCTTGGTAAAACAAGCAAAGCGACTTACGGAGGCCAACGGGGGTGCTGCCATGGCTAGATTAGGTGCACAAGTTGTTCCAAGAATGGGAGAAAAGATCGCTTTGGATGCCATTCGAAAAACAAGACCAACGAGTGCAGAATTCACTCAACAGTAATCGTAGGATGAGTATCAGAATACTGTTAAGTGACAGAGATCATGACAGAAAGCTTAGGAAAGTGTGCACCAAGCTGGTCCCGTGAGAATGATCTAATAAGCAAAAGGTCAACTGGAAAGCGATCTGCTAGGATCCTCTTGGCACCGCCAGAATCTTTACTACCCTCTAGAATAAAAACGCTCAAAGGAAAGTATGATCGCTCAGTAGAGGAGGACTGAAAGCTCGTTGGCAGCATTGTATAGATAAAGAAGGGAGTAAGTTTGAATAATTCCAATCATTTGCACTTTTTTTATGAATAAATAATTGAATCAAATGATTTCAGAATAACTCCCAACTTATATTAATAACTTCTGACATCTTTAGGTTGAGGTCCAAAACTTTTCGGATATTCCTTGTAGATCATATGGCTTGTAGTCTTTCTACACTAAATATTATGTTCAACTCATATATAAATATATAAGGAGTAACCGGACTTTACTCAAATACATAATAATGTTCCACATCTAAGCTTTAAGGTTATGCAAAATCATCGAAGGGAAACTGTCAAATGTCAACATTGAAGTGGCTAAAGTCATATTTAAGGAAGTTGAAGTTGTCTACTCCAGAGCGTCCTGAAAGTGTTTCGCAGTACGGAACTGTCACTTTAACTACACGGAACACTCAAAACGCAACTTTCGGTATGTAAATGAATACAGAACGAACAATTTCAGATACAATTTGTAGATGTGTTTGTGTCTTCGACAGAATTTGTTGATTGATTCGTATTTGTGGTGGAAGAAAGTATTCTGATAGCAATTTCAATCTTGTTTGTTTTTTGTTAAGTCATCTATATAAGCTTAAAGGTTATGCAAAATCATCAAAGTGAAACTGTCAACATTGAAGTGGCTAGAGTCACATTTAAGGAAGTTAAAGTTGTCTACTTCAGAGCGTCCCGAAAGTGTTTTGTAATACCTAAATGTCACTTTCACTACATGAAACTCACAAAACGCAGCTTTCGGTATGTAAATGAATACAGAACGAACAACTTTCAGATGTCGTCGTCTAAAAAATTCGATTATTGAGGCCGAATTCTTTTATTGAACGAAATTATTCTGTTTTTTCTGTATGAACATAAGTGAGTTCAGTATGATATTGCTGAACATCTTACTAAAACACATTTCACCAAATGATTTAAAAAAATCAACCATTACTTCACCTTTACAAAACTGGCTACTCTATTAATTTGGCACTTTATTTATAAAATCCATATTTAAAATTGGAGATGGATTTATTACAAAATTTTTATATAAAATAAGTTGTTGACAAAATAATAAATTTGTTTCGGAATTTAGCCGCTCTCTGTATAATATTTCTTATGTAGGTCAGCTCAGAAAGTTCATGTATTAGTAGCTTTGGCCAACTGGCGTCATATGCAGGTTTTATCGAAAAAATATTATTTCTAAGAAACGAGATTAACATAACATTGAAGAAAAATGTACACATTTGAACATCGATTTAAAAAGAAATAATGTTTCATTCTTTTGATCTCCCAATTTAATTTTCCATAAACACTACCATCTCAGTGAATTGTTAAATGAAAATATTGTCACATTTCATGATTCATATATTTTTAGTTTATTATGCGGAGCAATTGTTAATATTTATAGTGGCATTCCGCTAATATTATTTGCGATTTTTCACATAAAACGAAAGTAGAGCAAATATAAAATCAAAACAGATTAAGATAATCACTTGAAAATATACTCTCGGACAAAATTTGTAATTGTGTATTTTATTTAGATAGAAATCTTAAAAAAATTACTAGATTTTACGAGAATCTCTCGCGAGGTATGAGATGAGACGAGACTTTTACTACGAGAAGAGACTTGAAACAAGACCTTTTTACATTCGATGTTTGAATGGTGTAGATGCCTGTGGATATTGATCTTTAGCTTCTGATGTTCGAGAAAGACGTGCCTTAGTATCTCATTCCACAAGCTTGTACTTCCCAGAAGAAAGGAGTCCTAGACATCTGCAGGTGAACTCGATATTCATGAGTCAAGTATGATTGTTGAGTAGGTCTAAAAACTAGTCTAGGTTATATTGGATAGCTGAGAAGGGCATCTACCGTGGTAGTATCGGTGAAACAGAGACCTTTTCTCTATGATCTAAGCTGTCCAAGTCTACTAGTCAACTCTGGATCGCCTATAAGTCGAATATCTGTCTTCTGTATTGAGTCGAGAATCCTCAAGGTATGCTTGGGAGCCGAGTAGATGATTAGAAGCTGTTGCGAAGTATATAGCTTTTGGGTCTTGAAGAGGGCTTCAGGTTTTTTTGAAGCTGTCTTACATAACTTGTTCGCATGACTATGCCAGGACATCTACACCCAACAAGCGAATTTGCAGGCAAGATCAAATCCTGAACTGCAATGTCAGCCTTCTTTGTAAAAATAGCAGCCTGATGGTTATCTGCTGCTTACAGATTTAGATATTATCCGAGTTTATTGGGATAGCTTATTTGAACGACCACACCTGTCTGCAATCGTCGACGACGTTATCTATCGAGTTTCGTGTTTTGTACAGGAGAAAGAGAATGACAAGGTGCATGCCTGAGGAACACCCAGCGTTGACCTCAAACCTTTCTGAGATGTTGCTTATCTATAGCGACCTGGATGGATCTGTGTTTGAAAAAGCTACTAAGCCAGTCGATGAGTGAGGATGACAAACCGTACGATTTTAATTTATTTAGAAGGTTAATATGTCAAACTCTGTCAATAGCTTTCCCTATTTTCAGGGCGATTTCCCTGGATGTTGTTGCCAGGCCAAGAGATCCCCAGTTGATCCATATTAACGAAAACCGTATTGATGGTTGCTGATGATGTTAGCAGACTCAAGATTTCTTTTGATTCACTAATTAACGACTTTATTCATGACCTTGGCAATTGCTGGGACTTAAGCAATGGGACAGTAGTTGTTGGGAACCGTCTTTTATCCTTTGTTTAGTATGAGTTGAATCCGATCATGTTTACAATCTAATCGTGATGTATATTAGGATGTTTTACTCTGAACAAAGTTAGTATCTAATATTGAAATCACATTCCAACAGGATCATGCTTTCCCACAGAGTGCAGTTAGGTATTTGTATGAGGAATGTAGTAGTAAATACATGACGAGATTTTTCTTTTTTTCTATCCCTGCGGAGCTCAATTCAGGTTACTTTTCAAGTTGATTTTTCGGTCTGTTAATAATATTGAACAAATAATTATTTTAATTCATCTTCGAACGTTAAGATTCCTAATAGTGTTAAAACATAAGGATGAACTTTTGAATAGGGTTGTATATAAAAAATTACAAGTATAGATTATAACATGGATAATGCTGAAGGAAGTGACGTGTTTCGATTTCAGAATTCTGACATATTTTTATATTTTACATTTTCTCCATTCTATATACATCAATTTCTATGGAAATTTTGTTACATTGACATATTTTTGATGATGAAATTACTTCTGGTGACGAAATATTTCAGTAATTCAGATTAGATTGTCTCATATAATAATGGCGGCTAATTTATAACTAAAGTTTATCAATAATAATATCAATAATAGTTTATCAATAAAAATGAGCTTGTTTTCATTGATTTTTCAGGATGAAATTGTTTTGGTGACGACATATTTCAGTCATTCAGATTAGATTGTTTCAGAATATTGTGGCGGCTTGATTAGCAATTTATCAATAAAAAATTAGCTTCTTTTCTTTGATTTTTCAGAATGAAATTGTTATGGTGACGAAATATTTAGGTAATTCAGATTAGATTATCTCGGAAGATTGTGGCGGCTCTTTTAGCAATTTATCAATAAAAAATTAGCTTCTTTTCATTGTTTCCTCAGGATGAAATTATTCTGGTGACGAAGTATTTGAGTAATTCAGATTAGATTGTCTCAGAATATTGTGGTGGCTCGTTTAGCAATTTATCAATAAAAAATTGGCTTGTTTTCATTGATTTATTAGGATGAAATTGTTTTGGTGACAAAATATTTCGGTAATTCAGATTAGATTGTCTCAGTTTATTGTGGCGGCCCGTTTAGCAATTTATCAATAAAAAATGAGCTTGTTTTCATTGATTTTTTAGGATGAAATTGTTTTGGTGACAAAATATTCTATATTTTTCTCTTTGGTCTTTTAATGCACACAAATTTTGAATCGCCTCACAGTTCTGCAGCAATCTTGTATAAACACTGATAACTGCGAAGTTCGGCTCGTCTTGGCACGATTTTGTAAGCCCTACCTCAATCATATCGACGAAAGTCACTCTTCTTGTCTTATTAATCTCCGGTGCCAATAGTTTGTAGACATTTTTTACGTTGGTAATTCGCAGCGTCGATAAACACGATTACCATTAAGCTTTTCCAGACGGACGTAGTTTTGAGTCATTTTAATCTGGTGGTCATTAGCGATCTCTTGGGCGTTGATAAGTTAATTCGTTAATTGTCTCGGGAAATTGACATTTTTTGTTATTGAACTACTGTACTCGTAGGATTGCTTACATTTTTTAATGCAAATCTAATTAAAATAATTCTTAACACGCATTTAAAAAATGTTGAGAAAAAAAGAGAAGAAGGCTGTCGTCAACCGGTATCCCAATTGTTATAAATCCTTTTTTTTTACCTTTTATGATTCTTTAAATGTCAATTTGAGATTTATATTAGTTTTAGAAATTATCCCTTTGGCATATATTACTTGTTTATAGTACTAATTACCGAGTTCAATGTATTTAGATAGTATTTCATCGTCGGCAACGTTCCATGCGATGTAAATTTTCCGTCTTTGTTATCTTGGTTTCTCGGGGGAATTCTGAAAGTAGGTTGTGATTCACCTAAAGGTAAATGGGGCCTGTAGAACTCCATTTATTTTGTAAATGGTATAGCTCTTGGAAAATGAGTTATTCAACCCTTTTCCACTGTGAATATCATTCCGAGAAATTTATTCTTATTTCACTGAACTTTTATTTGGGAAAAGTTCATCTTCGCCAGTATGATTTGTGTCAAAATTGTAAATTAGACCATTATTACATAGTAAATTAATGAAGCATTCAAGTTTTGGTATTCGAAGAAAAATTAAACAAGGTCTTAAACTGCTGATAAACTTGAACGTTCAGTTGTAGTAGAACAAACCTTTGCCGTTTTCACATTTTTCGAATTCAATAACGAACAGAACCAAGCAGAAACTACGATAATTCTCATGATATTTGTAGCAAATGCTGTAGTCGATTCTCCTAGAAAAACAACAAGAAAGATTCATTTTTCCTTAGTTGCCACCCCTTCTCGGTGGTCTGAATTTTTTTCCAAAATAACCTTGGATATCGATAGAAGGCCTAATTTTGAGAAAAGAATATTCTATAAAGTTTCTCAAAAAACGCAACACTTTTCAAGTTATTGGTAATTGAAAATTCGGAATTTTTCCACGTTTTTTCGGCAAATGTCACCAAAAATATGCATCTAATGGTTTTTTCTTTTAAATCAATGGGCTTCATAAGTGCCATTTCCACCAAAAATTAAAAGTAATCATATTCCGTCTAGAATTAACTTTAATATGAAGAGTTTCTAGCAGTTTGGCTGCTTTACGACACATATTTTACAAAAAAATCATGATTTTAAGAAAAAAAAGTTTTCGAATTTTTAAAAAAACCAATTTTTCATAATATCTCAAAAATTATGAAAGATATTTATAAAAGCATGATGATGAAAAAAAGTAGGAGTTTTTCTGACAAAAAATTTCTTTTTTTCTGTTCCACAAAAATTAATATGATTGTTTAAAAAGCGTGCGGCAGCACAATCACAGTCTCTCTGGAGCCCTTTGACTCTTCACCTTTAATACGTGAAAAACCTTTTATTTTAAAAAGGTTTCTTCCAAATATTTAAGTGAGAAATCGATCAAATTGTCACAAAATTGACTGGTAGATTATTAAAGTACAATTTTTAATTCAGCACATTTTCTCAATTTAGAGGTTGTTTGCAGGAGTTGTAAAATTTTTTAACGGGTTGAAAATGATTTTATTATGAGGTAATTGTGTTGGAAAATACTTTACAATTTCACCCCTCAATATTGAACAAATTTTCTAGCGGTAAAATGGTTCAATGTCAATTTTTCCATTAAAGGGTTGTTTATACCTCTTAAAAATAATAGGCGGAGCTCAGATCATTCTCACTTTTGAAGTTAAGGGTGAGATGAGCCTAATTTCAAAATGTCATGCAAATTGGTTCACAGTAAAAAAACTGAGGTAAGACCCTATTTTTCGCTTCAATGACTGCATTATAAATACGCAAATTGTCAATATAATAATTTAATAAAGACGAAAAGAAGTCGAAACGTCATATTTTCATTTGTCTTTCAAAAATGTCTTAGACCTTTTTTATAAGTTTAAGTTTCTAGATCGTCTTGATCTTAGGTGTTTTCTGTTATAAAATTAGTTTTTTTAAATAATTTTTGAAATATAGATAAAAATTTTAATTTTTTGACTACTTTCAGTCTGTATAGAAATATGATATCGACGCTGACAATTTGGTTATAAGCAAATTGTTCGTGTCGGACGGAATCACCAAAGAAAAACCGTTTTTAATTAATAACCAAATCTGGAACATGCCTCAAGATAATGCATCCAAAAAGTTTAGCTTTATGAAAAAATGTATGTCAATACTAAGATGTAGAAATAAGTGGGATCATTACACCATACAAGAGATGAACATAAATACCATTAAATAGTGTACGAATGGATATGAAACAGTAGAAAAAACTAGAAAAGGAGTGTACTGGCCCAGAACACAACACTCTGAAAGCTTGTGCCATACCCCAAGCATTTTTCAAGCAAAAATCTATGTTATTAAAAAATGTGTCCAGTTGAATCTAGAAAAGAATTATTACAAACAGGAGATCATCATCTTGTCCGATAGCTAAGCAACGATCTAGGCAAGAGAAATAAAGTTACCCTTCAATGGATTCCGGGAGGGAAATGAAATAGTTGATGAGCTGACAAGCCCTTCATGGGACCTAAGCCCTTCTGTGGTATCAGCTACAAAACAATGGAAAAACACTAGAAGAAGAAGGTAGATAATAGTAAAACCACTTATTCAGACGACGTTCAGGGGCTGAGTAAGCACAATATTTGAATACTAACAGAGGTCCAATCGGGGCACTAACGCCTTAACAAACACCTGAAGACGCAGATGATACGGTGTGCAAATTTTGTTGCACTTCTATACACATTCTCTCGAAGTGTAAAGCACTAAGTAGCTTCAGACCATTACACCTGGGAGCGTATGAAATGAAGATCTCTTGCAACTACAGCCATTCCACATTTTAGATTTTTTGAAAGGAGTGGGATTAATGGTTCAGATGTAAACACTGGGTCACAATAGATCCTTTGGGTTGCAGTGTATATGAACCCAATATCAATACATACATATAAATCTGGTCTGATGTCAAAGTCACTGTCAAATGTACAGGGTTATTTACAGGAAGCGGATACGTTGTACACGGGCGCTCATGATGGGAGAGTCGCGTGACTGGTATCTCACGTTTTCTTTGTTCATAGCATTTACATTTCAGTCATTGAGATGGAGCCGTGGAAGCTAGACCAACGCTTGGACGCGTATGACAGTTTTGTGCGACATGACGAATCCGTAACTGCTGTTCAGCGAGATTTCCGCCGTCAGTTTAATATCCATCGTCCCTTCTCGTAACACAATATTACGATGGGTAAGAACCTCCGAGCAAGTGGATCAATATTGAAGAAAAAACCACCGGGTTCTAGCACTCCGGAAAACATTGAACGAGTAGGGGATGCCTTTATCAGAAGCCCATGTCGCTCTATTCAGAGGTATTCAGCAGCACTTCAAATGATCACAATGACGGTAAGACGAATTATGCATACAGATCTACATTTCCATCCTTACAAGATAGTCGTCGTGCAGCAGTTAGAAGAGCAAGATTCCCAGCAGCGATTACAATTTTGTCGACAATTGCTTATCATTTTTGAAGAGAATGGAAATTTGATTTTCATTTGAATGGCTTCGTCAACAAACAAAATTGCCGGTATTGGGCAGAAAGAAACCCACATAAGTTTCACGAGAGACCACTTCATAGCCCAAAGGTATGTATGTTTTGTAAGTGAGTAAGTAACAAATGCTGTGATTTAACAAGTGTTTCTTCTTCTTCTTCTTCCTCTTCCTACACCATTTTAGGCAGATTGCCTGTTCATTCTTCGCAGCATGCCTATTGCCGCTCATTCTACTTATGTGCTCGTCCTATTCGTGCTTTCTGCTCACTAGCCATTCCTTAATATTTTCCACTTTGCATTTTTACCTTATGTTTTCGCTACTTTCCCTGTCTCTCCAGTAATATTTCGTAGGACTTTCATTTCCGTTGTTTCCACTAGCCTTTTTGTTTTTGCTGTATTAGGCCGAGTTTCTGCTGTGTACGTCATAATGGGTCTGATTACAGTTTTGTAGGCTCTTGTCTTGGCCTCAATACTTATGTATTTGTTTTTTCATAAAGTGTGTGTCGTTCAGACATCCGGCTGCTCTTGCTGCTTTTATTGTTTGATGCCTTAATTCTGTCTCAATATCACCATATCTTGATAGTTCTATACCCAGATATTTTTTTTGCTGGATTATTTTGTCGTCTACGACCAGCTTGTCAGGCTTTTTGTTTTGGAGGCAGAAACCATCAATTTCAGATATTTTGCTGTGCAATTAAAGCGATATAGCAGCCTTTGGAGGTCGTTTTCGATTTCTGCAACCAGCACAGCATCGTCAGCATAGCACAGGATTGTAATATTGCGGTCATCCATTTTGTATCCGTTCAATTTTCGTACTTGATTTATTATTTCATCCATAATTATTTTGAAAACGAGTGGACTCAGTGAGTCGCCCTGTCGTATTCTTCTTTACACAGGGATTGGTTCGGAGAGCTCTCCGTCGATCTTGACCTGGATTTTGTTCGCGCTGTTTTCTCGGATCTACTATATATCGTTCCTGTTTATCTTATCAAAATCCTTTTCGAAGATGCGTCTCTTACAATTTTTCAAGAAATTTTTCTTTTTATAAAGTTCGCGTCTATTTGGTCTGTTGTTGTATTGAGAGTCTTCTAGGATTTCTTCAATAAACTTTCTTAGAATCTTTTCATTTCCCGTATAGCTGTGCATCGTACTTTAATGCCCTTATGATTTTCTCTCTTCTGTATTCTCTCTTATAAATTGCAACAATTTGCTAGTCTGCTAGTTTGCTAGTCTTCTGGTACCACTCCTGTTCTTAGTATTTCAATCATTTTAGTTGTTAGACAGTATATCATCAAGTCACTTCCTAATCTCTGCATGTCCATTAGTATACAGTCTTTTTCAGCTTTCTATTATTTATTATTATGTTGTTTTCTTCTTCTCTTGTTATTTCTACTCTTTACAACAATTGTTTAGAATATTGTCTCCATGTTTTCAATATTTCTTTATCTTGTGGTATAATTTGTCCATATACATCTTTCACATTCTCTTCTTATTTTCTTTATAGTCATTCTTCATTTTTGATCCATGATTTTGGTTTTTCTTCATTGTTTTTTGTATTTTTGCCATTTTCTTGAGTTTTTGTAGATAGATAAATTTTCCATCATTGATTTTTCTTATAACATTTTATGTCGTATTCCTCTTTCCACAGGGATTGGTTCGGTCTTGCTCGCTCGCTCTCCATCCATCTTGGCCTGGATTTTGTTCGTGCTGTATAGATTCTCTATTGCTTAGATTAAGGTATGGGATACTTGTCTGTCGTAGAGCAAATTACAACATCCTCTAACTGAACCCGGTCAAATGCTTTTTCCAGATCTATGAAACACATGAAGGCTGGTTTGTTGTATTCGATAGACTTCTCTGCAATCTGTCCCATAACAAACACTGCATCTTCCCGTTCTAAATCATTGTTGCTCATCCAACAGGGATATAATACTATTTATTTTGTTTGTTATTATTTTTGTTGTTAGTTTTAATGTTGTATTCAGTAGGTTTATGCCTCGGTAATTGTCTGGCATTTTTTTGTCTCCGTTTTTAAACATAAGAATGGTGATATTTGTTCGCTATTTATCAGGTATTCTGTGGTATTTAAAGATATTTGGTTAGTTGTCGACTACCGTGCTTAAGCAATTCATCGGGAATGTTGTCGGGTCCAGGGCTTTTTCTGTTTTTTAATTGTCGGATCGCCGATTCTATGTCTCTGTTCTCTATTTATATATCCTCATTTGTGGTTATATCTGGAGTGTCACGCTCGATAGCATCTTCCTTTTTACTGTACAGTTTTGAGAAATATTCGACCCAGGTTTCCTTTGTTATATGTTTAGGTACCATTAGTTCGTTGCTCTCTTTTCTCTGATTTCTGATAAATCGCCAGAAAAAGAGTAAATATTCAATTTTTCATGATTATTTTAAAAATATCCGGTTCCGATGAATGTCCCTGTTTAATATGGAATTCGTTTCAAAAGACATAAACTATATGGAAATTTTTTAGATAATTCGTAGTTTATTTATTATTTTCAAGGAATAGAAATATCAAGGTTTCCATTTTTCAACATGTTATGTGGGTGATATAAATGATAAAATTGATATACCTTCCAGCACTTATTGGTTTCTTATACCAGTCGCTTCAAATTCTATTTTCTTCATTTCTAATAACTTAAGTGTTAAGAAGAGTTAATATAATCAACTTTCTCTTTTTCTATAGACGTCCATCTTCAGTTTTCAGAAAATAAGCTACTTTCTTATTTCGGCGTCATCTATTTCTATTTATTTATCAAAATTTCTCATTTATTTCTATAAATTTCCTGGATTTTTGATATTTTCTTCCGAAGGGTATTATTTTTTATTATTAAACTTCTTCACTCCATTTATTATATTCCTTCCTATTTTCTCCGCTATTTTCTATTAATACTTTTTGTCCGGCTATTTTTCTTTTTTGCAGAGCCTGTCTGCATTTTTAATCAAACTACTTAACTTGTATCTTTCCCTTAGGGTTTCCTAATCTACCTGTTACATTTCTCATTATAATTTCTATCTGTGACCAGTCGATGCAAGGTCTTACATTTAATTCTCAATTAATTTCTTGGTGGAAGCGATTTACTTCGTCCTTAAATTTTTCCAAATTGCATTTTTCATCTTATTATTATTGTTCCATTCTGGGTAGTTTATCTTATTTGAGTTGTGTAATTACTAGGAACAGTACGTTATCCTCATTGGCTCCTTCATAACTTCGCACGTTCGTTATCCTTTTTACGTGTTTCATTTATATCAGGACGTTTCCAATTTGATTATGTCCGGACGTGATCAATTTAGTTGTTTGTTAAGCCATTAGGTGATAACCAAGTTTTTTTATGGATATACTTTTGATTCTTATGAAAAGAATTATTATTAGTATAAGCGTTTTTGAACTAAAATTTTTCGATAAATATTAAACTTTGTACGTGGTTTTTTTATTGTAACCAAAAACCTACCATACTACAGTTTTTTTAAGAAAATAGTATTCTATTTAGCTACAAGAAATTTTTTTTTCTTCGCGTAATTAAGTCAAAATTTTATTTAGAGAAGAAGAAGAATATTGCTTTTTTTCCATTTTAATTTCATCTCACATAATATCGGATTTTTTCTTATAAAATGACACAATTCATCAAAGCTCTTGGCAGATTAATAAGATTTTCAACGTCAAGAAAACTTGAGTTGATCAAAGTTTCACTTCCCATTACATTTCCGATTTCATATTTTGGACACAGTAAACGGCGAAAACAAATTGCAAATACTTAAGTTTCAGAAAGATAAAGACAAATTGATTTGGATTCCGACAATTTTTTGTTTTTTTTTTACATTATACAGAGTGATTCCGTCTCTAGAATAGATAGAAAACTGAAAAATATTTGGGGTTTGCTCAGTAAACACATTTCTTACTATTTTACTGCAACTACTGGCAACATTGTATTTATACGAATAGATTTTGGAAGCTGATATATCCAATGAATTTATTTCTTACTCTAATATTAATTTATTATTAATTAGTATGTTTAAGTTCACTTGAAATTTGAACAAACCTATTACTATGAGAATCAGACAAAAAATTCATTGGATCTATCAGATTCCAAAAAATATTCGTATCACATTTAAATACAATGTTGCCAGTAATTGCGGCAAAATCGTAAGAAAGCCACAAATATTTTTCAGTTTTCTATCTATCTTAGACACGGAATCACCTTTTTTTAAAACATCCTGTATATATAAAGAAATATGAATAAACTATGATCATAAAATAAAGTAACCTGCTTATATTTTCGTATATACAGATGTACAAAACAAAACAAGGTAAGGAATTTATTTCATAAAAAGTTTTCGCAACGTATTTAAGATAAACAGCTTCGATAAAAACACATATCTTACGATTTTGCCGAAACTATTGGTAACACTGTTATAAAATTTTCAACTATTAAGTACATCTCAAAAAATTATTTTATATCTGACTCTCATAGAGGGTGGTTTTTGCACGGTACTCTTGGTATTCTTGGTCTCTTGGTACTCTTGACAGTTTTATCTTGAATTGAAAATTATAAATTAATAACCTATGCTCATATACTTATGAATTATTATGTATAATGAGAATAAGAAAGGTTTTATCGCAAGTCAAGTTCGTTGTATCTATCAATTTCCAAAAAATTTCGTCACAATGTTGCTAGTAATTTCGGTAAAATCGTGAGAAGTCTGTTTACTTCAAAGCCCTTTATTTTGAATACAGATGGCACGACGAAAACTTTTCGCTCTCATATTAACAACTAACAATTATCAAGTAATTACTTATTACAGTAATGAAAAATAATTGTCAATTGTAAATTCACAAACAAGATCACACTCTCTAATAAATTCTGTCAGTTACATTAAATTTTGAACAAACTATTTATTGATACTGTGCCACAACTTCAGTTTTGTGATAGAATCAGAGCTAAGAAAATACGGGACTTTAAACTATTTAAATATAGAGAAAATGAGTTTTTCGATCGATTTTTTAAGAAAGGTACTCTTTATTTAACTCAATAAAATCCATGGTTTAGGAGATATGTAGATATTTAGATCGTTGTACATGCCAAGAAAATCATTCGCCTTAAGAATACATTCTGAAAAATTATCATAAATTGTGATTATTTATTAAAAATAAGGTATTAAAATACAATCGAACATGTCTTGGGGAGCTAATGGAAAAGTAAATAAATATTTTTACTACATTCTATCGAAGATAGATCGATAGAATAAACTTCCATTGTGACGCAATAAAGCAGAATCCAGAATCTTGGAATGCTCTCCCAAGTTCAAAGAAATATCCTGAAATATCCTCCGTAGATTCCGAAAGTATGTAAAAGTTCCAATGACTACGTCAGTCACAAACCAGGACACTAATCATGTCGCTGGTGACGTGACTATTAGGTGCCTTGCCAGCGTAGTTTAAAAAATGACCTGATTTTGCACCAGGACAACGCACCTGTCCAAAACGTGTTATCTATGAAGCAGTATTTGGCCAGTAAGCGCACTCCAGTGCTTGAACACCCGCCATCCTCACCAGATTTGGCACCGTGCAACTTTTTTTTTGTTTCCGAAGATAAAATCTGCTTTGAAAGGGACCCGATTTGATACGATGGAAGCGGTAAAGCAAAAAACGGCAGAGCTACTAAAGGCCCTCACCAAAGAAGACTTCCAGCACTGCTTCGATCGATTGAAAAAACATATAGAAAGGTATGGAACTTACTTTGTTGATTTACTTCATACATACATTAGTTTCCTTTTGGCGTATTTGCAATAGAAAACAGAATCATCGCTGTCACTTTATTCGTAAGATTTAGTTCTTTGTGACTTTTTCCTATTTTCGAATTAAAAAATCTGCTTTGGAGAACGCGCCACGGGTCCATTGTAGTCATAAAAAGTAATTCGTTAAGATATTAAAGGTCGAGGTATACAATAAGTATATAGAAAATTGGATTAAGTGCTGTGATGCTCGAAAGAAATTTATTTTGAAAACGATAAGAAAGATTTGTATTGAAAACCGCAATTGTCGGGATTTCTTAATGTTGTTTCGGTGTTTTCAAAAAGGTAATTTCAGTTCAAAAATTCAAGCAAAGGAATTGGATTGAAAATTTTAGACTTCAAAGGACTAATATAGAAATTTGATGACCTCTATCTATCTCTCAGATCAAAAGCTTATTGATCTAAGGTTCAGTATTTTTTGCTTACACAACGAATATATATGAATTCAATTATCAGACATATCAACTGTACCACGAGAATTTTCAGTTTCTCAATTTGCGATACGAATCGATGAAAATGTAGTTTCCTTTAGAAATATTTTATGATAAGTTGTTAAATTTGGAAATCATTAAGCTAACTCACTTCAGTCAAAAATAGATTGAATTTCTGATCCAATTTTGACAAATATTGTTAACACTTCAAAGTGAGTTTCTTCGTCCCAAATAAATACGTCGAGCGAGAACCAGAGTTTGCCAGACGTAAGTTAAAGTTTAAAGGGAATATAGTATGTAAGAACGCTCGAGGGTTTACAAACTTTGAATAACAGTAAGTTAGCCAGTATCAATAACAAGATTTTAAAACAATATTTATAAAGCCAGGCCAATTTTAAGGGTCTAATACACCTACAAACTCAGTATAGAGGGCGATAAAACCCTAGAGCTCGTTGTTCATGTACTGAAATATCAACTGTCTCAGGATAGGTGAAACGACGTTTGTTAAAAAAAAATATATTTGAATTTTCATTTTTTAGAGTTGAGCCCTACATGGTTGAGAAAGAATTTCCAACATAATTTTCCAACATAACAAAAAGTTATTGATACAAACTGTTTAGAATCAACATTTAGATCCCTCACGAACCTCAACATTTTTTTATGTTTAGTTTTTTTTTTCAATTACATGCCTTCAACTATTATATTCGTAAATCTTACTCGTAATCGTATTAATTGTCCTCTTCATTCTCTTTTCTAAAATCTTCATTTTGTTCTACAATTATTATACTTTTTTATCTCATTTCTTATATTTTTTTTTATTTATTTTTTATGTTTGTCTTTTCTTTATTCTCCCTTAATTATCGTGATATTGTTAATACTTCATCTATTTTTTCTTTGTGATTTCCATTTTCAATTGACGTTCTTTTATAAAGAATGTCTTTCAATTTATTTCATTTCTGTTTTTATCTATGCTATATTCATTACGGTCTATTTTGATACAGTGCATACTTTAATAGTTTGTTATTGTACTTTAATACCCTCTTCTTTTATTATTTTCAGTCTTGCAATTTACAATCTAATGCTTTCTAATTTTCTTTGTATCCAAAAACTATCGAAAATCATAATCCACTCAAATTATAACTTTAGATAATATTGTTACGAACTCGTCCACTACATGGACCGTGAAGCCACTCCTGTTTTATTATAATGGAAGTCTAAGAATTAGCGAATACGTTGCTTACACTGTCCGACGCGCGTTTCGATAACGAACTTATCGTCTTCAGGGACTGAAGGTGAACTAAAATCCAATACCTTGACTTGTTTTATACTAAATTTTCCCATCAATAAACTTTCTCCCGCGAAAATTAATTCCAGCGGGAATATTCATATTCATTCTTTGACTACTAAACTATAGATTGGACTGTAAAATTGGCCCTTTATCTCTAGTTAAGAGCAGAGCAAATTTTTCTTACTTTTTTTATTAGTTTTTGAAAAAAGTGGTTCGTCTGATGTTTGTGTTTATACTTTTTATCATAGCGAGGATTTGCTTATATTTTTTTACAAGATATTTCGGAACATTTCTTTATCTTTCAGAATTCTAGAAATTCCTTTCTGATATATATTCGAGCTTGTTTAGCAGCGAGATATAGTTCATAATTGAATGTCATAATGAACATAACAAATAGAAGTTAAGAAACAATTCTAGTGAACTAGAAAATAAGAAAAACATTACAATATGGAAAATTGTTTTAACTATTAAAAGTACGATTATAGAAAAAATTATGTTTGTTTTTCGTTTGTGTTATTTCCGTTTATGTATTATTTTACGCTCGAAATATATGAATAAACTACTTGTACTTATTTTCTTTTTCATCATCGCCCTTGATGGAATGAAGAATGTCATTATGATACATCGGAATATGAATACAGTTATATCTATACAAACTGTGACTTTAACCAAAACAACCCAATACATAGTCATCTATATTTGGCACGTATACCAATAGACATAAACTTGTACGATTGTTAATTGCATCATAAAATTTATTCATGATAACCTACGCACATTTGCAAAATAGTATTACAGCTTTTGTCGGTAAATAACTTTCACACGCGATTTTTACTTGAACTATATCACATCATATTTCTCTTTGTACGTATTGATTCTGTATTGTAGGTCAAGGGTAGATAACTTTCTTTCATTCGTGTTATAATTGACGAGACTATAAAATAATTTTGAGACTATAATGTACGGAATGTACCCAAAATCAACATTCAATTTCATCTTAAAAAAAGTTATGTATTGTGTTGATATTCGTGTTGACTATCTATTTACCCTTGACAATCAAAATTAAAGTTTATAAAAAAAGTTTTACTGTTCGGGTACTTTCTGAAGACCATAATAATAATAATAATAATAGTTTGTCCAGTAGCAAACAATCGAGAACATAAATAAACGACAGTTCAACTTTAAATGATAATTTCCAATCCAAAAATTTCTTCATTTTTTCAACTCTATAGTTAATATTTTTTTGATCTCCTTGAAGGAGTCTACAATAAGAGCAACTACACCCCAAATTGCATAAATCAGGACTGGAAGTTGTTCAAAGCAAGACACCTCAAGTTATTGATATGAAAGAGGTTCATTAATGACAGTAGTTATTGCTATAATCGTTTTGTGTCTATGAGCGAACAGCTAATGAGAGACAGTCCTCCTGGTGTCGTAGGTGTTTCAAATCTATCAGGGTAGATATGTTCACAAAACCCACAAACTTCAACCTTCAGATAAAACTTAAGTGGGACCATTGAAAACCTATTATAGTGAAGAAATACGAATGTGGATCAAAAACAAACAGGCCACTAAGTCCTCATGACATTGTTGAACTATTTGGTGGATCTTACTTGAAAGTGCAAACAGAGGAAATTCCAACAGGCATTTGGCGATCGAATACAAATATATCCAGTGAGATCAATTATATTGTTGCCGAACAAGATGTGAAAGATGGTTTGACAATCAATGTCACTCTAAGAAAAGAGAGCTCCTAAGTAGAAACAACCCCCAAGAATGGTTGGGTCACCTCCTGCTTACCATTACTTAATGATTTTAAGTGTGTATATAATTTAGTATTTTGTATTTTCAAGCTGAAGGGTCGAAAAGAAATTTTTTTTCAAAATTTGAGGCCCTGATGCTAGGCCCTCGAACTCTCTAGACAACTTGGTATAGAGGTTAAATTTTCCCAATCATCATACTTTGGGCTTCCCCCTTCTTTGTGATGGTTTTAATCCAAAACACCCTGTATATCATCATCTAAGTGATATTATTATCAGATTTATCCTTAGTTTTATTGCATTTTCTCCTATTTTTTTCACAATTACATAAAAATTTCGTAAAATCAAAAAAAAAAACTGAGGTCGAGGAAACTATTTTTGGCTGTTAGACGATAGCCTTAGACTCAGTGGAGTCAGTTGCCGTTCACTATAAATTTGTTAATTTCTAAGAGTCATAGCGCCTCTAGGTTATGAATGAGCAAACATAATAGGTTTCGCGTTGTTACGGGCATTTGGCCATTGAAAACAAATATATTCAGTGAGATCAACTATATTATTGCCCAACAAGATATTAAAGATGACTTGACAATCAATGTCACTCCAAGGAAAGAGGGCTGTAAGTCAAAAGAACCATCAATAAACGATGCAAGACCACCTGATAATAGTTTTTTTTACCTGAAACTCCTTTCACGCTAAAACGAAACATAGAATTTCACAAATAGCCCTCAACTTCCAGGCTTGGTCGCAGTACTTTAAATCCGTTGGCGTTCAGTATAAATTTGTTAAATTTCTAAGAGTCAATCTAGATTCGCCTCCTAAATTTGCGAAACCTAAAATTTGTATTCACTTTTTCTTAAAAATCAGACAAATAGAAGGATATATAATACTTAAATGTAAAAAAAGGAAAAAATTATATGAAAACGTGTCATTTTAAACCAATAATATGCCTTGACTTTGACTATAACAACAATCTGAATTATTCGAAAAAATTTTCGGTCGTGTGTCTAAACTGCAAAATTCATTAGTGAGCTTGACAGCTGTCACGTGCGAATATCATAATAACAGACGCGTTAATTATTTTCAATACATATTCATTTTTATGAGGAGCATAGGTAAATACATGTTATTTACTGGTTAGTTCCATTAAAAATTCTACTTCTCCCATTGTGTACTTTTTTTATTAAGTAAATACCCAAAATTACTTCCATGCAGTTTATTTTGATTTCCTCGTGTTGGACGGTACTAAGTTACATACCTACCTCAATTCAAATTTCTTCCAAATTATTGTAACTGTCATGACATGGTGAAAGCAGTGTCATAGTGAAATTAGAACAGTAATAAGATGATACCGCGCCTGCGCAGTCTGTAGTGATTTTTTTATTACTTCACTTCTTTTTCAAGTTATGTAACCTTGTGTCAGATATAAAAACTACTGTCAATAAAGTCAGTGTTCATCCAATCTCACTGTTGTGCTCGTTTACACCTTAATACAAATTACCCTTCCCAAAAGAAAACATTTTCTTTTCACAAATAAAACATTGTTACGCTTTTGAAACTTGTCAAGAAGGCGTCAAAAGAAAAGATTATGTCATGCCACTTTAATTTATTAAGTCATTAAGTATCGAACCAAAATAAATGCTTGTTAATAATATATGTCAAAAATTTCATTTTTTATTTATTATTTTTAGTATGAAATTTTCGTAGCGAATATCCCATAAATTTTAATGAGTCTCTGTAAATTATTTCTCGGTAGCGGATTTTTTACGAAGATTTCAAAAAATTCGCACCCAGAAAAAATTCTTGAAAATAATTCAAACTCTGAGGAAACTATATGTGTGGAAAATTAATGAGGAAAAGTCCAAATAAAAAGTCAGAAAATTGGATTACAAAATTTATTTACTTGCACTCCTCACCAAAAAACGGTCTCTAGTACACCAACTGTGATATTTTCCAAAATTATTTTCTCATTATTATATAAAAATCAAAAATGGCTATATTCTAAAATGATCTTCAGCCATACAGGATGTCCCAGAACTAGTTAAATAAATCTAATCAAAACGTCTCATGATCATATTTTTGAATTATCTTTGTAAAATTAGGTCTTTGAACGATGTTTCAGGTACCTACGTTTTTCAATCTCGACATATTCTAGTTTTTGCAGAAATGAAAAGTTGTTATAAGAGTTTACTCTAAAATACTTTCACGAAAAAATTGCGGAACAAAGCGATTACCCTCTTGAAACAACCCTGATTCAAGGCACCATAGGTCTAGTGACCCAATCACCCTTAAATCATAGTGCGAATATAGTTTTCTCTGTCTCAATGTTTCCAAAACCAAAGTTTTATCATATAAAAATACATTGCATCATTTTTTAATAAATAACATCATCAAATTAAGTTCATTATTTTTAGAGCTGAGATCAGTTTCCAAAGAACTGAACTTATCTACCTCCTTAACAGTCTATTATGCCCTTATTGAGTCGCATCTCCGATATGCCCTTCCTTTATATACCCACATTCAGAATTAGTTAAGGGCTCAATATTCTACAATACAAAAAATGCACAATCACTTGCCAATTGAAATCAAATCGATATCTTTTCCCTCATTCCGCAATAATTTGAGGGCATATTTACTGGAAAGTGCCTTCTACACTGTAAAATTCTGTTCTAATAATATTTAGTTCCAGACATGCTGCATACTGATTATTACCTATTACTATTACGTATAATGTTGTTACTATTTTGGTTTTACTCTGTATATTGAAATTTTTATCTTTAATTAATTATTTAAATGTTTGTTTTTTAGTTTTTACAAGCTTTTATCTACAAATTGTAACAATTTATTGACAATAAAGCATTTTTCTCTCTCTTTTTATCATTTCGACGATTTCAAAATTTCAGTTTGAAAACTCTCTAATTTTGTAGACATATTGATTTAGTCTTCTTAATTAATCTATTTCAATCGCAATGATATCGTTGAATAACTATTTATTTTATTACATCTAATCATAATAATAAAAAAAAATGTTCTCTACAAGGTTATGCTTTGTTGATATGGCTATATTCAATAAAATGTTAGCGTTGGTACGATTCTCGCAGCTTACGTGGAATCTATTTATGTCAATAGATTATACAAGGGTTGTTTGAGAAGTTTCCGACCTCCAACTGAATATTTCACCAGAATTTCAATCATTTTTAACGCTTAGTTTATGTTTGACAATCGTATATTTGTTTTTTTGAAAATTGAAAAATTTGAGTATTTGAGTCTTTAAATATTTGTTTTTGAAAAGCAACACGCCTATTCAAATGAAAGAAACTCTTTATCATCATTTATGAGCTTAAAATTTTGAACATCTTAATTCAAACGTGAAAATATCAACTTGACTGGCGATGAGCGTTCGGGAGTGACAAAAACTATGACAATCAGTGATATCATCATAAAATACTATTGAATGACTATGGGATTGATTTTATAGATATAGAAGATGCTATAGGTATATCAAAAATTAATTTTTGATCAAAAAATTATGCAGCACAACGCATTTCCTCACACTCCAGTGTTTGCCGTGGCAAAATTTTTCAAATTACTCGACTACCAACTGTATTTGCCATATCTAGCTCACATCTAGACTTTTCCCGTTCTTTTATCATGAAGTTTCATTTACAGTAGTGATTTTCATCAGACAGCAAAGCTGGAGACCTAAAAAATGACAGATTGTTGAAAAACAAATATCTTATGTTTTTGTTGGGCCAATATCTTTTCAGATTACCATCGTATTTGTTGATGTTTCATCGGTTTGTAAATGATATCACTTATTTTGATCGCGTTTGATGTATTATTGAATTTTAAACTGTTCTTTTTATTATAAACATGTATGCCAATAAATTGTGGATTAAATGCTTTTCTATTATCAGAGTTCTGTTGATATTGTGAGAATTGATTTCGATTCTTCTAAATCACAATTAAATTCAAAAATATTGGTTTCTAATATTAGGAAAGTGAAGTTCGTTTTGTTGTTCTATGGGAAGTAAAAAAATATTTTAATGTTGGCTAGACGCTGTATAACATCACGCTTTCCGCGTCGAAATCGTCTCTACAACTGTAAAACATTTTTAGTAATATAATATTATTTTAAATCTTCAACTATGTGCTGGTATAAAACATATCCCAGCAAATTCCGAACATACCGTGTATTTTTATAATTAGTTGAAAGAACTGAAAAAACTAATAGAATTTTTTAAATAAGGTAGAAAATTCGTGCATAGTTTACATTCAAATTTCCACAGAAAAAGAAAATGAATAAATGAAACTCTGATGTAGATCCAGATGATAGTTTTGACGAATCAGTTAGTGTCGATTATGATAGAGGATATGATAGAGGAAAGAGCTCCATAGACATTGAACGTTGATGTGGCATAGTAAAATAGTTGTTGAAGTGATATTTGGGACTTCAATGGTCGATGCTCACAATCTGTATAAAAAAATCCAAAATCAAGCATGTCTCTAACTGAATTTTGAGACAAAGTTTACGAAAAAATGTTTTCAGTGTGGTAGCCAATACCTCAAGAGCTCTGAAGAGGAAGTTTGAACATATTTTGAAGAAAAGAGAGGGACTATTCAATATAACCAGAAAATATTGTAGAGGCTGATGTACAAACAAAAAAAAAAGATAATTTTTCCAAAAATAAAATAAGAAATGAGAAAACTTACTGTGAAGATTAAATACACATTGGGGGGTCAAGCGGTCCTTCTAGAGTAGAATAATCTGAAGAATGAGTGGTCCGCTGGCCACAATTCATGATGAAGTGAATTTCGATGCAGATGTCCTCACGGACCGCCTTAGCCCTACAACTAGATCAACCAGCGATCTTATGGGACCACCGTGTCTTGTTAAAAGACACACACCTACAAATAATTCCATAAGACGAATTATTTTTATAATAATATTCACGTAGCTTTTCTTTGGTATCTTTTTATTTGATATAACAATCAATGTTTAATTAACCATAAACGAACTATAGAAAGGTCTCAAAACTAACTGGGAACTACCAAATAATAAAACTTAGTCAATACAGTATAAAAAAAATGAAAGTCGTTTACTAGTCCTTGATCTCTGAATATTCTTTTCTATATCTAACTTTTTAGGTTTCGGATAAGGTTCTCGGTTCCTTCTGCATCCAATATTTCCGTCGTTTCCTACCTTCTGCTAATCTTTTCAATTAGGATTCTTGCCGTCTCATATCTGCCTTATTTGGTCAATATACATTTTCTTCTTTTCATCGCACTCCATCTCTCTACACCCTTCCATACCTCGTCTATATTTACACTCCTCTATTTTCTTCTTCCCGTTTTCATTCTCTTGTGATCTTTTGCCACTACATTCCACTGTTTTGTTAGTTCATAGTTAATATCTATACACATTTTTGCTCTAGTTTTTTCAACTGGCTCATTTTGCATTATATCTTCCTTATCTTGATACTATTTTTCATTGAGCATGTCGATTTTCCTAGTTTTTCTTTTGCTTCTTATCTTTCTCTTAATTTATTCAATATTGTCTTTGTTCTTTTTTCTAAAATCTTCATTTACTTCTTCGATCCTTATATTCCTTTCATCAAATTCTATCTAACTTCCCACTTTTTTCTGCTTTTTTGTTTATTTTTTCTTGATTCTCTTGTAATTAACGTAATATTTTCAATATTTCATCTCCTATATTTTAATTTTTGCTTGACGTTCTGCTTATTCTTTTGCTTTTATTTAAAGTGTATTTTTCTCATTCTGTTTCACGTTTTTCTCCATGCTAGATTCATTTTTTATTTTGATATGGATACTTCAAGAGTGTGTTGTCCTACTTTGATTCAGATAGAAGTTGTTAGTTTCTCTGTACTCTTTCTTTTATTATCACATTCTTAAAAATTGGATTAGAAAGTACCTCATGTCATTAAGTAATCATCGTATTGCTTAACTAACTTTTTAATTAAAATCAATTCCCATGTGTCAGCGGTTGTTTCAAATTACTGGTTGAATTTTATATCCAATACAACGTGCGAAATATTAAGTGAGAAATTTTTGGAGTAGGAAATGGAGTAATTATGTATTAACATACTTTTAGTAAAAACAAAATTCATGTGAACACTTCTTGATACAGTACAAAGAAAATGTAAATATAGAAACACATTGAAAAAACAAACTAAATTTTATTAATAGGATTTCAAAATATACTCACAAAATTGTTCCTCGGCAATATTAGCAAATTTTGAAATATTGATATTATTTGATTTGTTGAGGAGAACAATTAAATAACTTATACTGAACGTCCTCTATTTCCAAGTGTTTCATTTTCCTTTAAACTGACGGAAATAACTCACTCTTTATTCAAACACTAGATTTTTAATCGATTTTTTTATTTAATTTTTATGTTAAGCTCAATATGATCATCAAGCAAAGCATTTGGTACAAAATCATCATAAGATTTAGTTTCTGGATTTCGAAAAAGTAGAAATATATCGAGATTCATGGGTGAGGCCTCATTACGTCCGATTGGGCGAACTCCCAGTTCCGCCACAAAAGAGTCCAGATGTTCGCTTGGGTATTACACCTATTCACCAGGAACGTACTTTTCTCAGTTGGTAGAGCAATTTACTTGAAGTAAATACCTGATCGCTCGGCCCCTTTTCTAACACTAAAGTCCCTTCAATTCTTACAAATATTTTGAAACAGTGTCTATGCATAGTTTTGTATTAGGGTTCAAAGCTTTTAAATAACGTCAAGGTCATATATAATAATTTTAATATAAAAACATATCAGTATAAGTAGAGCTACTCCTCACAAATCCAAATTAGAATCGGAATTAGAAAATAGAGAGTCGTAATCAATATTTACAATAAGTGGCTAGATCATTCTATAAGAAATATTTTCCAAATTTCATATTTTCTCTTCTTCAAGTTTTAGTTCCTCTTTAAGACGAGAAAAAAAATACAGCTAATTCAAGTAGAGTACGAATGGATTCAAAAATCAATAAACCACTTCAAACAAAACCGTTTGAACTGCCAATTCATGGTGGATTGAAATTATAGATAAATTATTTAAAAAAACTTGTCTTCAAATTGTAACAGACCAAACCGTCCAAAATTTATTTAGTGTATGTCCATGTTTCATAAAATATCTTTATTCTTTGGTTTATCATTTCCTTCATAATCTTTTACAGTGTTTTTTTCGGTATGCTTTTTCCGAGAAAAATTTCCATGAAGATTTCTCTTTGAATGTTGTTATGTCTTAAAAATTTCGATGATACGAGGGCAGCAACTTAAGTTTTGAGGTAGACAAATAAAAACAAATATTCATAATTGGACATGGCTTTATTGTTTTTGAAAACAGTTTCCATCAAGATCAATACACTTTTGTATGCGTTTGAACCAAAGCATTTTTTCTATTCCGATGGAGATACCTTCAAAACACGTCAACTGTTTCTTTAGGTGTAAAAAAAAGTTAATCTCTCAATTAAGTTTTGTTCTGCTGGAATAAGAAGGAATCATTGGGTGCCAAACAAGGATTATATGGCGGATGACCCATCAATTCGATGCTTTGACTGTTTTTGTTTGAGCGTATGTGTCACAGTTTGCGTAGTGTAGAATGATGCGTCTTCTGCGATTAGTTTCCTTGATTATTTCAAACGCTTCTGATAAACAAATGCTGATGAATTGATCATTCTACGCTGCTCTAATGGAACGATGGTGACATGTCCAGTTATTCCCTAAAAACAGGCGACCATTTGCTTCGAAGCGCTTCGTGTACGAAAAACTTCTAGCATTTATAGTCATAATCAGTTTGTTTTGAATCCAATCTTGGTACTAAGCTTGTTTTATATATACTATTCGTGGATTAAAACTTTTGGTTTCATCTTTCCTTCAGATTCCTGTACCTATATATTCACAACACAGTTTGTAATCATCAGATATATTATTCTTAAAGACCAATTGTACCAAGATTTACCTTAAAAAACTGTTTTCCACTACTGTGCATGAAGTATGTACTTTAAACAGACTTTCGAGTGCCTAAAACTTTACTTTACGCTCTAGTGTGAAGTGTGAAGAAACATATTTTAAGCAGTAGCGCATGAGGAATGTCATTATTAATGTCACCGTGGCGTAGTGGCTAGAGATTGAGGCTCACATGCGGGCGGTATCAGGTTCAAATTGCGATGATTACACTTTTCATTTTTATTCTTATGTAGTAATAATAAAACGCACTAGTGAGTGAGGAAAATTAGATGTAGGTTTTTTTTACATAAATAACCTTTTTCAAATAATTTCGGTTGAACCGCAACTCTGTAGAATTGGAATTGGAAAGATAAAAGATAAATTTTGAATATGACAAAGGATTTTAAACAGATTATAAACATTTTTTTCTGGAATATAATGTCTTACGTTCTCCTGTGACTGTTCAAAGACCTTTATAAACATTCCCGCGAGGAAGGTTTCAAGCGACAGAAACTTTGAATAATTACTATTTCCCGAAGGAAATATTTTCATGGATCCAAACTAAATCCATTCCAATATATTTTACTTAGTTATTTTGGGGCGAATGTTCTTTTTGTTTTATGATACTTTATTAAAGAAAATTGAATTTATGTTTCCATAATACTTTTTCCATAATTGGATTAATTTAATTTCTATGTAAGTTTTAAACTAATGAGATATTTCTTGACGTTATAATTGAAATTGTGACTAAATATTTTCGATAAATAATTGATAATTTTCGGATTCCATTAAATTTTATGAAAAACGAGTAATTTGCTCTGTTCTGATTCTCACATGATGCTAGAATCTATTAAATCAAAAACTTTTTGTCAGTTAGATTGGAAAAGTTTGACACGAAGTATAGGATTCTCGATTATCAGTTATGAACCCTTGGAATTTTTTCTTTGTGGACTCTTAATGCTTCACTTTCAATCTGTTGAGATATCGTTGTAAGTCTTTTTTATTATACGGGCTGCTACTCAAGTTTTGAGATAGCCAAATAAAAACTAATACTCATGATTGACTACGGTGTTATTATTTTTCAAAATATTCTCCATTAAGATTAATACACTTTGCATGCGTTTGAACCAAATGTCGAAGCGTTGTTTCCATTCCCTCGAAACGTGTGGTTTAAACCATTCATCCGTTTCTTCAGGTGTAGAAAATCGTTAACCTCGCAATTTATTTTTGATTGCAGCATCTCAAATTATCTAGCACGAATCGTTACTGAAACCATGTTAAAGTAAAATTACCGCTCGATATTCATAAATTTCAAATTGCTAATATAGATCCTGGACTCCGCATGCAGAGATCCCGGATTTTGGATTACCACCAACAAAGGAAATATTTCGCATTATTATATGATAAGATATGATTATCGAAGCCCTGGGTGTGAAACTCCTGCTGGAATTTAATTAACACTGCAGCTACTCAGCGGTATCAAGGAAAATATTAACAAAAGCGGCACACATTTGAAAACTGAATTTATGTATTCTCGAGTTGAAAAATCAAACTAATTCCAAAATTTTTCATTTAAATTATATTCTTTTTATAATGGTTTACAGAATAAACTTATTGAAGAATGATCTTGATAGGCAATTAATAAACTTTTATGACTAAAGGAGACGTTCATAGAATATTTTGCTTGTTTTCAAAATGTTTTGATATATTTTTAAAGAATATTAGCAGCTGTAATTTCTGTAAATTTTTTACTATATTAGAAACTTTTTCAAAAGTACTGAAACTGCAGTTTCAGGTGACGATAGGACTGTTGGGCATCTTTAAAGATATTCAGCTTCAAATTTGATTATTTTGATACATTATATTGTTCTTATATGTTCCACTATTTTTCTACCAATTATTATTTTTTAGCCTTTTTCCTATGTTTCACTTTTTTGTTCTGATATTTAATCATCTCTTGAGGTAAACCAAGAAAAACATGGAAGCATTAAATAGCAGAATTATAAAAACATTTCCAACGCCTCAGAGAGGGTCGAAGGAAAATTAAGAATAGAAAGTTCGTTCAAACCTTTCTGTCTTAAGAAGTTCTTTTACACTGTTACATACCATTTGGCTTGTAACGTTTTTTTTTTCAAACATTTTGAATATTCCTTTGCTCACGAATTGTGGCACAGTACACTCACTTTAGATTTATTTATTCTAACATTCGAGGAAATTGATTTGTTATCGACTTTCTATATACAGAATTTTTTTTGGGTTTTACCAGATGCACAAACTGAAGATTTATCCACGTAGCGATATACAGAAGCACAAACTAAACATTTTTCATGTAGCGATATACAGAACTTCGTTTTGTGCTTTAACAGAAGCACAAACTGAACACTCAATCACGTAGCCATAGACAGAACTTCTTTTTAGATTTTACCAGAAGCACAAACTGAACATTTTTCCACGTATCGATAGACAGAACTTCTTTTTGGGTATTAACAAAGCACAAACTAAACATTTTTCCACGTAGCGATATACAGAACTTCGTTTTGGGTTTTAACAGAAGCACAAACTGAACATTCAATCACGTAGCGATTTACGGCACTTCTTTTTGGGTTTTACCAGAAGTATAAACTAAACATTCGTCCACGTAGCGATATATAGAAGCATAAACAAAACATTTTTCCACGAAGCGATATAAAAAACTTCGTTTTGAGTTTTAACAGAAGCACAAACTGAACATTCAATCGCGTAGCGATTTACGGCACTTCTTTTTGGGTTTTACCAGAAGTATAAACTAAACATTCGTCCACGTAGCGATATATAGAAGCATAAACAAAACATTTTTCCACGTAGCGATATACAAAACTTCGTTTTGAGTTTTAACAGAAGCACAAACTGAACATACAATCCCGTAGCGATATACAGAACTTCTGGTGAAGATACGACTGTAGAGTTGTCCTGTTTTTGCAATTACAGCATCATTATTATGAACAACAGAAGTTTTTCTGCACGTTTATGATGTGTTCCAGTTTTTTGGAGTATTTTGTTGAAAATTTCATTTATTTTTTAAGTTTACTCTACTTATAAAAATATAACTTGTCAAATGTGCATGAGACGGACGAGATGTTCTCTATATACCTAAACCATCCACTATAAAATTTCAATAGTAATAGTTAGATAACTAATTGTGGGTATGAACACTTTTACTTCAATATATTTCACGTTCTTTTATAGAAATTTGGATGGAAATTCGATCGAATGTAAATAGTAAATAGTTTTTGTATAATCCTTCATTACTTTGAAGTTTCAGTTGATATCCTTAAATCTATTTATAACTGAATCGCTTTTCAGCCAAAAGTAAAATCCCCAACTATTTCCTTCAACATAGTAATCCATCTACCAATACTAAATTATAAGTTGATTCAGAAGGTCTTTCCTTTGAATGAGCAACTCAATTACAAATCTCATGAAAGAACATTTACATACATTAATTAGAGAAACAGAATCCTCTGTGTTCAGAGGAAGGCATCAGTTTTCGTTATTTGTCATTTAGTTATTCTTAATGAGAGGACTTTAATGCAGTAATAATAGATGTATGATTATTTTTGCTGTTAATTAATGGATGAGGTGACAGAGCAAACGATAGGTTTCGAAATAAACAAATAAGAAGGGATTATTCAAGAAAGAGTGTGAAAATAAACCAAAGAAGGGCAATCTAGTACGACTAAGTTTACTAGAAACTGACTCGATGGAAACCAAGATAAAAACTCAGATGTCTGGAAAGATACTCAGATACAAAAAAGAATATGTTTGAGGAATCAACTACAAAGCATTGCATGACCATTTACAAACAAAATTTTTACAAAGAGGTCAAGAAATTAGTAGATGATTTGCAGATTTACAACACAAAGCTAAAAGATATGTTCGATACTTCAAAATAGTTCTAAATGGACAAAAAAAAAAGATCTTGAACATAAGGAAGAGGAAATAGCAAATGTATATTTTGTGATGGAACCAACAGATGGGATATTCTATTATCCAAAAAAATTCAGGAGATAACAAGTTATTAAAACTGGTAAGGAAATGTACAAAAATTAATAAGCTGAATAATAAGAAAAATTCAACGATAAAGTTAAAATTGGATGTCACTTCTGGATATGATGTTTAAAGTCTTGACTTGGATTGTGAGAAAAACATTGAGTGAGTATCAATAAAAACAGTAGGAGAATATAAAGGAAGTTTCAAGATAAAATATAAAACCGGTGAGCTTAATCTAGGCCTACACGAAAAATTTATAGATATCAAGCAGACTTATGACCAATAGACAAAAATAAAATGTGTACTGTTTTGATTCAACTGGGAACCCCATATAAAATGAGCGATGGAACTGTAACTGAAAAATTTGGGGTACAATGTCGAGAGAGTTTTCTTGTGTGTGTGAAATTTTAAGACAATATGATTGAAAGTTGAAATTGGATTAGAAAATTCCATCTAAACAGACAGATGAATTTACAGGCTTAATAAAATTTAAAAATTCCCAGGTGAAAATTAACTTTTCTGAATCTTAAAAGTGCTGAAAATGAAAATCTCCATACTAATTCAATTGTGCAGTGTAGATGATTCGAGAGAATCAAAATTCTTTTGGTTTATATGGTTTTATAGGAAAAATTATAAAAAAAACAATCCTGATAGAATATTCATGACTCATTGGAAAATATCAATTCTCAATCTGTACGTTTCAAAGACTGTAACTTTTTTTGTGTAAACATCTGAATTAAGGTAAGTTATGTTCAGTTTTCGGCCATAGAATATGTGGCTCATATTATGATAAACCTTTCTGGTACACCCTATATATTACGATAGCTGATTCAAATGCTTCCGAGAAACAGTTGAATGGTATTTGTATTGAAAATATCGTTGTAGAAACTTTTAAGGTTCACCTATTCAATAACGGAAACTTCAAATAAAGGGAATTTCCTGATGTATATAAGGAAATCAATTCATAACGTTGTATTATACGGTTTCCAGTAGATTTTTTGTATATTTTTTCATATATTATCAAATAATTGTCAAACTCATTTAAAAGTTTCATAGTTTTTCATTGAAGTGAATTTAACTGAATAACTTTTATGCATAATTAAAAATTCAGAAAAAAATTCAGAACTCACAAATTGTTTGATGGTAATTAATAACTTTCTAGTAAACATGTAAATTCAGAATAGAAGAAGAGTCAAAATATCACTATCCGTTTACAAAATGAGAAAGAAAAATAGAAATAATGAAATAAAATGCTAGATACCCTCATAAGCTGCAATCAATTTCGATTAATACTAAGCATAAAAAATAATTTCGAATGGTGTTGCGGGTTGAGGACTCAAAATAAAACTATCCAAGAGTTTTTTCCAAATGCCAAAGTTTCGATCCTTTATTTGATCTCCATCAAGGCTTCAACATTCGAGTTACCTCTATGCCACGTGTGTTGGTTGAGGACTCAAAATAAAACTATCCAAGATTTTTTTCAAAGGCCAACGTTTCGATACTTTATTTGATCTTCAACAAGGCTCAACATTCGAGGTTACCTCTATACGATCTGTGTTGTCGATAGATTTCAAAAACCCAGATGAAGATTGAACGAATTTGAAAAAAAAATCTTATACAGTTTAAATTTGAGTCCTCAACCCACATCACCACTAAAATATAGTACATAGAAATCAGAAATCGCGTCAAGAATAGATGGAGAGACAAGAAGTTGAGGGAAATTACTGTAGTTCAATGTTATCAAATATAAGAAATATGAAAAAAACTTTTGACAGAAATTGATAACAGCATACTGTCAAAATCAAAAGCTTTTCTTTGGTATGATGAGGAAATAACAAAATAAGAAAAACCTCGAAGAATATTAAGATAGAGGTAAATTTAAAGACCAAGTTATGGCAAGTTGGTGAGAATACTTTATGGAATTCTTGGATAAACAAGACGAAAGTGAGAAAAAAAGAAGAGAACGAAATTAAATGGTATCAAACTAAAAGATGAAATCACACTAGGAGAGATAAAGAATGTAATAAATAAAGTCAAAAAAGGGCAATTAAAAACAAAATGATTGTATGAGCAAGATATTTTAATAGGAAAGAAAGAAACAGAGCTAATAAGTTTATAAAGGGAAGGAAAATACGTGGTAAGACTTTCGACAGAAATTGGCAACAGCATACAATGATAATTAAAAGCTTCTTTAGCATGATGTGAAAATAATGTAATAAGACAAACCTTGAAAAATATCAAAAACAAAAAAGACACAGACCATTTTATGGAAATGTGGTGAAGATATTTTAAAGATCTCCTGAATAAATAATATAAAAGTGAAGAAACAAGAGTAATAGGGATCGAACAAAATCTGAATGATGAAAACACAATAGAATAGATACAAAATTAAATGAGTAAAGCAAGATAGGAGAAAGCACAAGTACCTGACAAGGTAATAGACAGCAATATAAGAGCGCCACCGGTAGAAAACTCTAAAGAATAATATAAAGGAAAGTTGAAGCAAATAAAAATCATTCCACCAATATACAAAAAAAGAGATACACAGAGGCATTACCTCATTGAATAACGTAGCGAAAATATTTGCAAAAATTACAGAAAAAAAATTGAGGGAACATATGATAGACTTTTAGGAGAAAATCAATTTAATCAGAAGGACACAAGATGCAACATTTATATTAAGAGATTAGAACTTTTATCAGAGTGATCTATCTTTTAGAACATTTTCTATCACTGGAAATATTTGGTGTTTAGTATCCAAAGAAAAAAAGTCTATTGGAATTCAAGTTAAATATATTCAACTCTACCTAGTTGTGTAAAGAATTTTTTTTAAGTTTGGTGTTAAAAGAAATATAGAAACACACTATTGGTTAAAAGTTTGATCAGCAGCGTCATATTGGTACCTTTCTGACCAAAAAGCCATGCTCCTCTCATTGGAGGTACTTGGATAGCATAAATCAACCGGCAAATGTTGAGGTGTGATTAAGAATAAGAAATATGTCTAGTTATTTTCATATCAAATTCATAGAAATGTTGAATATCAATAGTGTGAAGTAATTAAATTGTTCTAAATTCTAAATAAATTATTTCATATTTTATCACTAAATTGGGATACTCTGTATCATAGACTCATATTTCATCTTCGACATTCAAAAATATTTATTAGATGTTATTTGCAAAGAAACTCTTATTTAGAAACTTCTAATTATTTCTTATGAATAATATTTAAAAAAATCATTTTGTTTTCGAATCACTTCTCGACAATATTATTTATTTTTTATTATTTGGAAAAATATAGTAACAAATACTTTCATTAAATTTATGTAAAATAAAACATACTAACCTTTGGAGTACTGGGAAAAATCACTACATAATTTTAAATTACTACGAATCTTTGTTAGAATCCACCAAAGATACCATAAATTTCAAAAATTATAATCCGAACAAATCATTAATTAATATAGAACAGAGTTATTTGAACACGCTTTTGAAAATATCTGCCACGCCAAATTATCTAAAAACCGAAATTTTCGCGCTCAGTTTGAACCTCGTATTTCGTGAAAGTAAACTGAAATTGTATCATGGTTTTGTAAGCGTCGCGACGATGTGCGAGCGTCTTCACAGTGAAGAGTATAGACGTCGACTAAAACTAGGAGGTATGCCAGCTTTTGTTCAGTGTGGATGCTCATGACTGCTACTAAATGTTTTTTTTTTAATTTAGATTTTGAAATCGCTAAACTACTTCATATAAAATTTATAAAAATATTATTAGCTCTTGATACTTGATACTCTACAATAAAATTTTTTGTAAAAAATGTTCCAAATTTTTATTCACGGGGCTGTTCTACTCTCAAATTTATTTAAAGATCCTTAAATTAGCAAAAATACTGAATACACTGCTTATACCACCACTACACCAACCCTGACGATTACACTGTTTGATGGCGTTTCGATAACCGAGTTATCGTCTTCAGAGACTGAAGGTAAGCTCAGTTCGTCTCTGAATACGAGAAAGTTTCTTGCAGAGCTAGGCAAAAGAGACCGTGAAATTTTTGAATGTTTGAAACAAGTTACGTAAACAATTCTCTGAAGAAGCTAACCTTGAACAAGTTGTTAAAAACGTTCCGGGAAGATCGAGAAGAAGTTCTGATGAACGAATTCTTGAAGATTCAAAATGTGAATACTCAAAACAAGCGAAACTTCAAATGAAAGAAATTGTGTGTGAAAATCGTTCCAGAGCTGTTGACTTTAGAACAGAAAGCAAAGAGGGTTGAGTGCTCTGAGGATTGGTTGGAAGCAGAGGAAAGAGAGGATTCGAATCGCGATAATCCATGTCCAATATGAAGACAATGTTGATTATTTTCTTTGTTTCTAGGGCCTGGAAGTTTTGAGATTTCTCAGTGCTCGTGTGGCCCAAGTTCGACAGGATTTGGCCCAAAAGGGCAGGTGGATCCTTCATCCCCACAATGCGCCCGCACGTACGTCGCTCGTGTGTGAGTTTTAGGCCCAAAGTGGTTTAGAGTGTTCCTTATTTTTAAAATAAGGAAATAGAGAAACATGCTCTTAGAGTTAGTTATACTAAAAAGTAAAAAAAATCACTCTTCTAGCAATAACAAAACTGAAAAGTAAAAAATACTTTATAAACTAGAAAAGGATAGGGTATGAAAGTTTTATGCAGAGATTATCTGGGACAAGCTAATGAGTGAATAGAAAAGAGGAAAAGTTATTAAGAGCATTAGCAGGAAGATATGAATGAAAGGAAGATCAAAGTAGAAATGGATAGAATAGATAAACATAAGTGGATAGTCAAGAAGTACCTGGCCTGACCTAGAGATGGCGGTGGTTGCTTGAAAAATACCACAAAATATTAGAAAGTACACAATCTATACAGCATATGTTTCAAGGTTGAAAACGCCCCGTAGTTTAGTATTTGTTTTGTATCCATCAATCAATTTGTAAACATGGAAAAAATTGTGATACAATAGTTCTATTTGAAAGGCCTTAGCTCAAGCAATACAAAAGCCAAACCAGATTCTACTCAGGGTGAGATTGCTCCTTCATTATAAACAGTAAAATATTGGGTAGCAGATTTTAAACGAAGCCATACTATCTGCGAAGACCAGCATCGCATTGGTCGACCAAATGAGGTGACGACTCAGAAAATTGAAGGAAATCCACAAAGCGGTAGTGGATGATCATCAACTGAAAGTGCATGAGCTAGCAGGCATCCCAAAAAGTGTGGTACATGGCATATTAACTGAAAATTGAGATAAGTGCCGGGTTTCCTAACAATGGAACAAAAAAAGCGTCTTGATGTTTCCATTGATGGTTTGGCAATGTTCCTCAGAAATAAAGCCGATTTTTTGCAACGTTTCATAAACATGGATGACACGTGAGTTCATCTCTTTACACCCGAAACAAAAAAACAATGGATTGCAAAGTGAGAACCGGTTCCAAAGAAGGCAAAGACGGTTCTATCTTCAGGCAAGGTCATGGCGATAGTCCATTGACTATCTTTAAAAAGGAAAGACTATCAACGACGAGTATTTTACGAATATAGTGCAACGTTGGAGCGAAGAAATCAAGCGTGTTGTTTCATCAATGTCGAAATGGCCAGAATTAATTAATTAAAATTTGAATTGCTACCTCATACACCCTATTCGCCAAATTTAGCTCTCTCGGAATATTTTCTGTTCCCAAACTTGAAAAAATAGCTCCAAGTCATGTTGGAAATTGATGGATATTTTGAGAAGCTTGACGATTCTGGATAAAAAAGGATATCAAACCTATTGAACATCGCTGGGAAAAGTAAAAGGAGATTACGTTGAAAAATAAATATATTTTTCAAAATTTTCCTATTTTCTTTGTTATGGTAAGTACTTCTGGTACCATCCTCGTACATGTACGTTAGTTTGGTATAGAAAGATAAGAAGGGTAGACACAAGACATGATCAAATGCAAATATTTAGTGAAGAAGATCGACCTAACAATATAAAAAAACTCAAGAGCTATTTAAAATTTCTAATAATGTTTCGCATTACCAAAGCAAGTCATCAGTTAATTCACGATATACATTTTAAGGTGAAAAATATAATCTTCTAGTCCTACACTGTACGATAAGACTACGTAAAAGCTTTTGAAAATATTTGTTGATTGATTGAATGATTGTCATCACTATTATATATCGTGTGAATGTGATAAATTAATAACGATTTTGTTTCTTTCTTTGACGTATAGCTCTCTGACTAATTTAATGAAATGGATTCCATTTCTCATGTTTCTTTGAAAGGTGTGTTTATGTATTAGAGGCATTGTGTAAGAAAGTAATTTACGTGGGTGACAGTTTAAGAACCTAACCTCATGGCACCTGGATTTGACTAAGCCATTTTGTAAATCAACCCAAAATAAGTCGAAAATGGAGAATAACATTTTTCGATATCTCGCTTAGTTTTCGAGATATCGATACTTGAAGCTGGAAAAATTTATTTTTATTTAATCAACCTAACCTAACCTAACCTAACCTAACCTAACCTAACCTAACCTAACCTAACCTAACCTTACCTAACCTTTTCGTGGTGCACTTTGAGTGTAAAAAGTTCAAAAATCCTGAATTATTTTAGTGTTATTTTATTATTGTTTTTTATTGAGGGGTTTCACTTTTGAAAGCATTTAGAACGTACTTTTTGCTCGAAAGAGAATATTTTTACATTAAATTACTAATTAAATCTTCAAACTATCATTAAATGTTTTTTTTTTATTTTATAAATAATGAAAAACAACCGACAATTCTTTATGAAAAATTCAAATTATTCATGTATTTATCGTATGCTAAGTTATATTCAGCATAGAGTGATGAAAGTTAACAAAAATGGCTCATTTTGTTATAAAAATCTGTTTTTTTCAATATAATTTTGGAGTATCACGGTAAATAATATATAAATTAAATAAAAAATCTTCTTTACTGAATTACAAGACTCATATTGAATTTGAAGTGATAAAATATTCATTTGAAACGAACTATTGAACGCCATCTGTTCAATAAAGCAAATTTTGAACTAACGTTTGATTATAACTTTAAGTATCGATATCTAGAAAACGTATCGAAATATCAAAAAGTTTTCGATTTATTTTGGCTTAATTAAGCCAAATCGTGGCGCCACGGAAATCGTACTCTTCCCGACGAGGCGACGAAGGGGCCGAGTCAAGAATATAGAAATAAAAAACAAAAATTATATTAAAATATGAAATGTCATATAGCTTATTTTTTTGATATGGTAAGAACAGTTGCTCTTCAGAAGCATTCTTTACAAACCTAAGTTTTCAGGAAAAAACATTAAAAATCTCTTCATTATTATTTAATTACTCAATGGCCAAATTAATGATAATGGTTAATGAGAATGTCAACATTCCCTGTTATTGTTAGCTTTTATAAAAAAGCAAAGTGTAAACTACCATTCAAACCAGTCGAAAGTGTTAGCAAAGGAAGAAGTTATTGCATTAATTGGCATTGTCAGAGGTTGTCTAAGGGAAGACATTTATAATTTAGAAGTAGACAACGTAGAGGATACTGCTTCTCAGTTAGTGGTTCGTATTAATCACAGAAAAACACAAGTTCGACGGGTTTTTACTGTGATCAGCAGCAATGCGGTGCAATATTTGGATATGTTAAAAAAAAATAAAAATTTGCGAAAACACTTTTCTCTAAAAACACTTTTGGTAATCTAAAGACAAGGAAAATGCGTAGGTTAAAGAGCTGGAATACACAATGTTGGCGGAGTCCCTAAAAAATTGCCGAATTCCTAAAACCTGATGATCCAGAAAAGTACACCAGGCATTGCTTCAGAAAAACTTCGTCAACGCTGGGGATGATATCAATGTTTTAAAGCGACATGATAGTGATTACTACAATAAATGTTTCTGGTAACAGTAGTTGCACCATGACAGTTAACATTAAAAAATTGGAATAAAAGTTTGGTTATTGACGTTAATTGATTTTTTATGTTTAATTATTACAAATGGGGTGTAATTTTCTAGCACCATTACATACGATAAAGTATTGTTTTCCCCACGGCCGTCATTTTGACGTAAATCATCTGTTTTTTTAGATTGAAAAATACTGTGTCACAAATAATTTATGTCATCAAAATTCATCACTACTCAATAAGGTTTCGTCACAGAAAAATTGTTCCATTTTCTCATGAATTAAAAATCATTTGAATATTCTGATTTCCAAGTAAGATTTATCAACATCATTAAGTATTTTAGTTGTTCTTTCACTCACTATTTACTATTTGGAAATTTAAAAATATTGGTCAGTTAACTGTATTTAGTGATACGTTGTATTAAAATCCATATTCATCTTTCAATGAGGATCTTCAATTTCTTAATTAAAACATGCCAAATAAACTTGCTAAAGAAACCAATGACCGATACATCTAGTTAGTGTCATTCAAGTGAAATTTCAGTGAATATTATGTCATGTTTAGTCAATAATGGTTATTTTATTCATATAATTGAAGACTTTTGTGTTATTAAATGATAGTGGGAGTTAATAATTTTCAGCTGAATAAAGTGAGAGCTTGCGAGTGTATATATTTTGGAAATTTAAGGTAATTACCAGTTTTATTTTGATTCGATAATTATCATTGCGTTTTTTATATTTATATATCACTTATCAAGCATAATACAAATTATTATATATAATACTACCTATTATTGTATTGCTGAAGTATCAATTTACTCTCAATTTAAAGTGGTTCTGAACCTGAACGAATTCTAAGCGGTTAACATGATGATGGTTGAAAATTTCGAGGTTATGATTAATTCTAAATTCAAGTAAGTAGATTTAAGTCGATTTCAACAATAATTTATAGGTCTTCAGAAATAAGTTTCCCATTCCTAGATCTCGAACCGATTCAAACAAGAATAATCTAGTCTGAACTGAGCAAATTCAAAATTCTTTAGAGAAATTTTAATTCAATAATTATTCAATTCAATTCAATAATAATTCGGTGGGTTAAAAAAAGTAGATTTATAGCGTATAAACTTTAGAGCTAGTTTTTCGTAGTTATCCCACATGATTTAAAAAAAAATTGATTGATCTCTAACTTTTTTTGATTTTTCCTTGTTGTCGATATATATATCCAACAAACTAGTGGAGAATTGTTACTTTGTACCAAATAGAATTTATAATATGGACGAAATCAGCATCATGACTATGTAGAAAAATGCCCCAACGTGTATGAAGCTAAAGGAACTGAGGAAATGTGGCCTGCAGGCAATTATAAACCTCTAATGCTGATATATGTACAAAAGAAAAAAATAGAGCAATTGAAGCTTCTAGATAATGCTGAAGAAACTGAGAAACCAACTACGATTGATCTCGTTTCATTATTTACTTCCATACGGTTTTTTTTGTCCTTAGAAAATGCTTTGTACAGCATACACCAACTACTGGATATAAAAAAAATACCGAAAAATTATATAGCTGATTATTAAATTGGGTTTCCAAGAGATTTGCTACCATGAAAGAAGCAGGTGGGTTTGATACGACAATTTGATCAATACACTCGACATCTTGCTTTTTCTTGGATATGGCTTCAACTTCAAAATGGAGAAGCAGTCAGTAAGAACATCACAACAAAAAGAGAAGAGCGATTCGTAATTTTGCACAAATCTCGAAGAAATTGGAAGAAAGAGAAATTGAGAGAATATGTACTAAAGAAAATAGGAAGTGAAAAAATATTAATGGTTGACAGTTCATTATTATTATATTAACTAGACATCAGAGACAACACTTAAACAAGATCTTACACATGATTCTGACGATGACGATATAGCTTCAGATGTGATTGGTTATGAGGTATCAGATGATGCTGATGTCGCCTTTTCATCAACACCTCTATAAAAAATACAAATCCAAAAAGAATTATGTTGAACTTGCGGAGACTTTGGAAAAAGTGTAAAGTTGTGGAATCGGTTTGTTTTATGTTTTGATTTGATTTGGAACCACACAAACTTTTATTGTAATAATGTTCTCTTAACTACAAATTATACAGTGACGGATTAACAATTTAGCTTGTAGGCTACCCATCTTATGTCGCTTCTACTGACCTTTGAAATCGATCTTTAGTGTATGAATAAATTTGCAATTTCATAATTTTAAAACTAAAGTTTCTTGTGATTTCGTGATTATTTTTACGGCAATGAATTGTTAAAAGACGTTAGTTTGTGCAAAGGAAATTTAAATAATTTGTATAATTACTTTTAAAGTAAGGCGAGAAATGTTTTAAAAATATTCAACACTTCAAATTAAAGTATGAAAACACATTTTTTCGTACCTTCTGATTCGTAAAAACATAAATTAAATCATTGTATGAAATCTTGTTCATGAAATGTTTGCGTGAAAGAGCTAAAGGTTCGAGCAATTGTTCATATCGATGCGTTTAAGTATTGTTACAAAAAAGTTCGCGAAATGGGTCCTTGGGCCGGCCCTATCCAGCTACAACAATTGAATTATGAAATTCTATGAGAAGTCGCGCAACGCCTTTGATCTACTGTTTATAAATGACGGACGCACCTTTGATGTTCCTTCTAGAACTTTTTATTACAACAGGCGGTTTATTTCTTTTAAATACTTTCTAGGAAAGTCTATTTATTTGATGTTGTTTTTGTTTTGAAAGTTTGTAGATTTCTATTTAGGATATACAAGAAGTTGTGTAAGCGCAGTTAGTTTAGTCTATAATAAATAGTCGTGATGAACAGAGAATTAGCAAAGTAGTCAAAGAATTTGAATAAATTATTTAAATGATAGTTATACGTGAATCATTATAAGGTCAGTGTAGTGTATAGTGTATAAATAAATTGAGAACGCGAAAGAAAGTGTTTATTAATTCACCCCACAAATAGAAATACTATGAATAAATCAGAAAAACAGTATTTAGTATACTGCATTTAATTGTATTTTTCAATTTTTATTGAATTAGTTTCAAAATTACAATAATTGTAATATTATTTTTTTATATATAAAAAAAAGACAAAGTACTTTACGCACGAGTATCATGCAAGCTTTTATCCACGACATTAAATTAAATATTTTCCCTTAATTATACATTAAATATCGTCGACTTAATTCTAGCTCCACGCAATGCAGAGATGAAAAAATTTACAGAAGAGCCAAAAAATTATATAAAACTAATACTAAAATGATTAAATCCAATACAATTATAATTAATATGTATTTGTGACTAAAATTCACAACTTAAGTTACATAATCTAATAATCTGATTGTAATTACTCAAATTAATATTTACAGTGAAATTTAGACAACTGTGTATACATGGGCTGTTTTTTTTTTCAACCTCCAATAGACTATAAATAAAAGACGAATTCATATACAACAATAATTTTATTACCTAAAGATTGAGACATTTTTCATAACTATGGACAATCTTTTCAATACCCTTCTCAAAGAAAGTTGCCGCCAATGGATTGAAGTAAAGTGCAAAACAGACCTTTAAACTTGTGGAAATTCTGTAGATAAAGTAGTCATGGTGAATCTGCAGGTCATCCGAAACGACAAATTTGCCTCCTTGTCCCTCTTCATCGTGTCATCCTTAAACTCTTGAGAGAGCTGCACAGTCGCCTACAGCGCATGCCCGCTTTCTTCTGCCTGCGTAGCGTTTGCACGGAGCGATCGGAGGTTGAAAAACAATAGTCCAGTATCAAGAATGTGTTGATTTGGGCTCTGGTTCCCTCAGTGCACTTTCGCTCTGGACATATCTTCAAATTCTTGGCTTTCGACATTAAAAAATTTTTTGGTAGTCTCTATTTTTTTATTGTTGAGAGAATGTTCGATACAGATTTCTACCCGTCGTTGTGTCGTTTAACTTATAATATATCTACTTCCGAGTGGGCGAATAGAGTAGCAGATGATGGCCTAAAACAGTGACCTGTTTAGTCCCAAGGGTTGAACAAATTTATTATACAATAACTCTTCTCAATCTGGTTTATACCAACAGGTTATTAATTATTTACTTTTGAAGGTCGCAGACATATATTTCTTGTAAATAAGTTTACTCACATCAATGTTTAAATATATGATAGTTTTTCACTTTGTATAATGAGACCATAATTTTGACGATTTCTTTTGACATTGGCTTGACTTTTCCGAAAAATATACAATAAGAACATTTTAGTTTTCACAAAAATATTAGACCTGACTCGCTTAAATTTAGAAACATAATTTTTTTAGTGGAGAGCTGCATGTGTCAGAAAATTTCGAAAATGTGAAATAATAAAAAAATGGTGGACTTTAGGCATACTATGCCTTATATAAAGTTATATTGAAATTTTACGTAAATCCCAAAAATTTAATAAAAACTATAGCATTCCATTTAAAATAACGAAGTTTGGGTCCACTTCCTGTATAACCGGAAGTTTATTTTAGCTGAAACGAGCATTTTGGAAAACCCATGCAAGCAAATTTTCAGAACACTAGTCTCTGTACTTTCCTGTATACATATCGATTCAGCTCGTCGTGAAGGACCCTGTAGTACATACTGCTTTCGAAAATTTTCGAGAAATTCTTAGTACTTTCCGACATGCCAGCAAAAGTTATCAAACAGTTGAGAAAATGCTTCCATTTTTCATTTCAAATCTAAATTAGTTATAATCAACCTTTCAATTATATTTCGTCGAGCTACACGAATTGAAATTCGTTTTGCTCATAAAATGAATCGAAATTCAAATGAATTCAATGCTTTTCTATGTACATGAAATATAACTGTAATCAATCAATGTGAACCTTTCTGTTTTTCTGTGAAATATGTTTTTTCATTTATTTTACAATACGTGAGGTTATAAAGATGATAACCCTCTCGACGTGTGAAGATACAAAGTGAAAAATTTAACAAATTCTTCTAGTAAATTTTCTTGAAATTGTTAGATTCGTGGCGCGATAAATTTGAATTAAAATTAATGGCAAATATAGTCATTTGATCATCTAAAATTACGAAGCTGTGGGTTTTGAATGACAATGAGCTCAAATACGTCTTCATTGTGGAGATTCATCAACATAATATCGAGGAATTGTTGCCAAACAACAGTGCGAAACTTGCTCATACTACATAATAAACAAAAATCTTGATCAATGGATTCACGACAACGTTTCTCAAGGAGAAGCATGTCAAGCAGTCCGCGAAGAGTTCCAATTTCTTCTTCAATTGCAATTTGGAGGTCGAGAAGGGAGCGTGGTCCTCTTGTAAAAATGCGATTCTTCATAATCCTCTCAGGAAGATATCCCAAAATTATTTTAATAATTTCTCAAGGTGTGATCGTTATTTTATGACCCCGAAGGTCATAAAAAGCTAAAATGAACTAAGTTGAACCGATGCGAGAACAAAGTTGATAGAAACCAAAATTGATAATAGTGCTAAACATTTAAAAATTAGTTAAGGAATTTGGGTAAACACACAGTCTGTATAATTAAACAAAGCGTGAATCGTTGACTACTAATCTCAGATAATCACAAATAGAAGCCATGAAAGTTAATATATGTGTAGATAATTATTAGTCATATAAATTACTTGTATATAGATATACAGTGGTATATATAAGTATATATGATTGTATAATATAGAGGTAATAGATAGGAATTGTATTTAATGGAATTATAAACACAGTGATCTAGAAGATGTAGTTGATTTTCTAGTCTCTATTCCCGATTAGGGTGGGTCTCTATTCACATTAATCTCTGGAGTCGCCATAAGACGTAAGCATCATCTTTCAACGTAACCATATACCACAAAAGACCCCAAGATCTGCGGAATCGGCATGTTGAGAAATCCTGAACTTACATCAAAAGAGATTGGAATTTCTATACTCTTCACTTCAATAATAAATTGTAACGAATTCTTCACTGAGAACCTCCTCTATGGTTTCACGGGTAGATTTTCATATAACCATCTGAAAATTGTTGAAATAATTGCCCTTCTAGGTTTGTGAGTTTTGGAAAGAGGTTTGACATTGTTGGGTTACTAATAGATAACTTATACGTAAATTACTTCTTCTTCTTCTTCCTGCTGTGTATAGGCATCATTGCCTGTTTTTCTTCACATCATTGCCTCAGTTCAGTCACCTGGGAGGTTGTCACTCAATGTTTTCCTAGGTCTTCCAAGGCTTCATTGTGCTGCTGGTGATTTGTCCCTTGATATTTTCACAATTCGTTCTTCCGTCATGCGGTCAATGTGCTCATTCCATTTTATCTTTCTATCCAGTACCCAGTCATTGATGTTATCTATCCCGCATGTTCGTCTTATGTTTTCACTCCTTTCTCTATCCATTAGTGTTCTTCCCGCTATTCTTCGAACTATTTTCATTTCTGTAGTCTCCAATATCCGTTTCGTTTTAGAGGTCTCAGGTCGGGACTCTGCTGCATAGGATAATATAGGTCTGATTGCGGTCTTGTATATGCGGGCTTTTGCTTCAGTTCGAATGTATTTATTTCGCCAGATTGTGTCATTTAGGTATGCTGCTGCTCTTGAGGCTCTTGTAGCTTAGTTTCTTACTTCCGTCTCCACGTCCCCGTGTCCAGATATTTCGATTCCCAGATATTTAAATTTCATTTCCTGATGTATTATTTTGTTATCCACCACAAGCTTACATCTGATCGGTGTCTTGGAAGTAACCAGTGATTTTGTCTTTGCCACTGATATTATCATATTGAACTTTTTTGCTGTTTTGTTAAATTGGTACAGTAGCCTTTGCAGATCGTCCTCGTTCTCCGCCAACAGTACCGTATCGTCTGCAAAGCACAGGATTTTGACTTCTTTATTTCCCATTTTGTATCCTCTTGGTTTGCGTACTTGTTTTATGATTTCATCCATCACTATGTTAAATAGGAGCGGACTGAGAGAGTCCCCTTGCCTAATGCCACTATTTGCAGGTATCTGTTCAGTTAGGTCATCATTTATTTACAAGGTTGATATATTTTTTAAGCATTAATTTCACATTATGACAATTTCATTCAAAGTAATCTTCAAGATCTTGGTAGATGATTCTTTTTTCCGTTATAAAAACCTTGTTTTCTTTATCTGCTTTTAAACTATTTGTTTCCTTTTGACAATATTAAAATGTTTTCCTGTGACTGATGAACTTTTATCATTAATAGACATATTTTTAAAAATCCGATTGCTGCACGTGTCCACGCCGAATTTTCTGGAATCGGTTATGATAAGAGACTGGTAAATAGGTTAATTAACCTTTATAGGCTTAAGAAACCACTTTTTTCGAAAAAATTAACTTCTGTCTATAAAAGTATTGGAAAGAGTTTTTAACAGAGTGAGTTTAAAATTGGTTTTTAAATCTAGAATCAATCAGATTGATTCCACCTCATTCCAGAATGTGCTCAAGTTCGGTATCTATTGTGGTGATTAGTTGCTGTCTACGGATGTAGGTAGAAGCCGTTTATGTACAGGAAAAAGAGATTGACAAGATGCATCCCTGGGGAACACCAACGTTGACTTCAAGCCTTTCAAAGGTTTGAGGAAGCAACTAAGCCAGCCGATAAGTAAGGTCGACAAACTGTATGATCTTGATCCATTTAGAAGATTTTCATACCAAACCATGTCAAAAGTCTTTGATATATCAAGTGCGATTGTTCTGGAATCTCCATTGTCTCTGTAGTTTCAGTCCATACTTTAGTGACCTAGGCCAGGAGGTCTCTGGTTAATCTATGATTACGTAAGCCGCAATGATGGTAGCTGATGATGTTAGCAGACTCAAGATTTGTTGGTTAACAGCCTTGACAAAGGCTGGAACGATGTGCAAAATTAAATATCTTGAAAATACTTAATTTCCGTGCAAACATTTTATTTAAAATTTCAAATAGAATTTGTTAATGTAATGTAATGTAATACAATAATAATAGCTTCTATTAGAAGTAACACGGTTGACTACTACGTCCGGTCTAAACGGAAGCGGAATATTTAGCTATAGCTCCGTAATTTCATATTTTTAACACAACTGTATCCTCCTTTACTTCTAATCAAAACTTTAGTCTTTAAACCTGCTGTAATTTAGTTGATGACATTTATCGTGATTTCAAATGATAAGATTTTTTTACGAATTCGAAAAATTTATCGGAAACGAGTGAAATACCGAAATTTTATATGAACTGTTTCAATTTAACAAATGTTTGAAGTCCCTCCACTTTCTCACACCATGTTAATAGGTAATAAAATGTATTGCCAACATTTTACAACCGGCGTCTTTGTTAACGATCAACGATGTCGTTTGCCACGGAGGCAATTTATTAAAAGTAATCCGGAGTTATTAGGAAAAGTGGAGCTTTTACGTTTTACCGGACCGTTTTTCCAATTTTTATCGCCGTAAAAACCTTTTTCGAACTCCGAAGAAATATTTGAAAATAGGAATAGAGCTAAACCAGTCGAATTTGCATTTGTTAAGAAATTCAAAGATTTTCGTTCAAATACAACGTGTCGTTTTGAATTAATAACGCTATATAATTGGAAACTTAGGAAAACTACAAATGTTTTTGCATCTAATTCCTGTAAAGCTAAAAATGTGCTAAAACGAAAGAGAAAAAAACCTGAATATGACTCCGCAATGAAACAAAAGCAGCGTCGTGAAGATGTTTTCATCGAGTGTTGTTTTACAAAAAAAGCTGATTTTTTGTGCCGTTTCCTAACCATGGATGAAACGTGGGTCCATTACTTAACACCCGGAATAAAAGAACAATAAAAAATTGGACTGAAAAGAGAGAAACGTCTCCAAAGCAGACATAGACCGTTCCATCTGATGGTGGCGTGATGGCGTCGGTTTTTTGAGATACGCGTGGGTTTATTTTCATTGACTATTTTGAAAAATGACAAACTATCAACGATGAGTATCATGCGAACGTATTGCAACGTTTTTCAAAAAAATCCATTCCTCATTAAGCCTGTTTCCGCAAGATAATGCACCAGCACACAAATCCGTATTTGCAATGACCAAAATTGACGAATTAAAGTTGTAACTGCTATTTCACGCTCCCTATTCGTTAGATTTAGCCTCCTCGGATAATTTTATGTTCGTAATCTTGAAAAAATGACTCAGTGGTCGAAGATGTTTTAATATATAGGGTGTTCTATTCAAAATAACAAAGTTATAGTCGACTTCCGGTAGAACCAGAAGTTGGCCATCTTTAAAAATATTTGAGTTAAACAGATAGTATCCGAAAACTCAAACGTGGAAACTTTCATGACTTTACTATAAGTATTTTGTCATATATACAGATAGCTTTAACTCGTTGTGGGACACCCTGTATAGTGTAGCTTATGAATATAGTTTTTGTTTCTAGAAAAATCATATTTCATTATTATTATTAACTTGCTTTTAAATGCTATCCAATTTTCGGAAAAAGCTCTAAATCATTCGATTGTTTAGGAATCATGTTCGTAACAGCAAGAAAGTTGCTTTGGAGTTCAACTTGAAATACCCTAGACGTGATCCCACTACTCATGGAAGGTTCAACACATTTACAACTAATTATTTCACATCAATTTATGAAATAATCCTTTCCAAACTTGGACACTCATAAAAAATTTCATTCCCAATATTTTATTTTAATTATAGATGATTACTTTAGTCAAATTTATTAAGTCTAACTTTGTGATCATCTTTATTGAATAATCGAATATTAGGCACCTAACCTAACCAATTAACGAAGGTGGTACGTGATCTTAACAAGTCTAACTTACTAAAAAATTTAGATTACCAAATATAATAATAGATATAAATTTTTAATTAAAAGCATTCACAATTGTGCGGAAAAAGGGCTTTTACCGAAAAGGATATGTAACATTGGGACAAGAGCGTCGCTAAGGGGGGCAGAGGGCAGTTCCCCCCCCCTCTAGAGATAAAATGTAGCTAGCTGCAAAGCGACCAAAGTCCTTAGGCCCTGCGAGCAATTGACTTCATTATCCATTAATAAATTCCGCATCGCATGACAAATTAAAGTTTAATGTATATTGCAGGAAGTACTGAAATATTCAGAATTAACATTTTGACATCCGTTTTTAGAATCGCCGTCATTTTTATCACGACTATATCATGTTTGCAAAAACACAAGGCCTTTGAACAGAGTGAAAATATGTAGGTAGCATTCACGTTAGTTTTGTATAATTTGTATCCAATCTAGAGCTTTGGACATGGTCAAGTCTCGAAATTCACGTTAAAAGGATTTTACTTTTAATTAAAAACCACCGTGAAAATCCGGAAAAAGTGACAGACGAAATTATAAAGGAAACTGCTATTGTTGACTAAACAAAGTCGTAGAAGCAATCATCCAGCAGAAAGGCCATCATAATACTGGAAGAGGTCTAAAGTAATACTATACTTGGATTCAATTATCACCTCCTTTGAAGTACGTTTTGCTGAAGAAAACACGCCATCATTCGCATTATCTAAGTTACACCTGGTGCAGATGACAGCTGAAAATCTAAAACAAACTTGTGATTCTATTGCCCAGTTTTATGATTAACCGAACATAGAAAATGTTGTTGTTGATGTCCTAAAAGAAATAAATCCTTCTTTCCCGAAACGAAAAAAGTATTAAAAATTTTGATCGAACTGTACAGTAGAACGATCCTTTAGAGGCCTCAGAAGACCAAAAACATGGCTAAGAAGCACCATGGCAAAAGATCGCCATGATGAGTGTACACAGAGATTTGATAAATAAAAACATAAATAATTTTAATGAAAAAGTGGTTGAAAGTTTTGCAATAAATCCCCGCAAGTTATGTTTTAATGAAATATTATTTTTGTTAAAATAAATAATTATGATTGTGTTTAAATGTTTGACTTAGCTGCCGATGGATTGTGAAGTTTTATACATTGATGTTGATATTAGAACCGTTCTCATTAAAATCGTCATCGAGGCAAAGACTTCCAAAGTGTAACGCTTCATATTCTCGACTGTACCAGGCGTTCATATTTTTTATCCTCCATAGTATTGCCCCATTGCCCCTCTTTAGTCATAAGCTGGCGACGCCATTGCATTGAGGAGAATTTAGCAAGACTGGATAAGAAGTTACTAAGTGTTATTAATCATTTTAGTAACATTCTCCATAGATGAAAAGTAAATTATAAGAAAATAAAAACTGGCAAATAGCAAATTTAATTAATCAAGAACAAAAGTCCCATCTTAAAAATTAGGATTAACAAGATTGTTGTGAATCAAACACATCAATCAATAAGTCGGATTACTAAGAAAAATCATTTTTTTTGCAAAAAATCGATTTTATTCATCGATCTATTCTCCTTCAAGAGCAATACAATCGTTCCATCTTCTCGATGCCGTGCTTGCAGAAGGATTTGTCTTTTGCGTTAAAATTGGCTTCAGTTTCAGCAATCACTTCTTCATTAATGCTGAGTTTCTTACCGGCGAGCATTTTTTTGTACTCATTACTCAGTACTGACTGGAGGCCAGATCTGGACTATACGGTAGATAAGGAAGCAATTCGAAGTGTAAATCATTCAATTTAACCATCGTTGACATGTATTGTGAATCAGTGCATTGTCTTGGTGAAACACTGGTTATTTTCCTTGATTTTTGCATTCAAACAATACAACTATGTAGTATTCGATATTGATTGTCTCTCCCTTTTGTAGATAGTCGATAAACAATATTCGATGCGCATCCGAAAATACTAAAGCCATAACCTTCCCAGTATTTGGACGCCTCGGTGGAGTTCACTCAGATGATGAAGGTTTTGATTCCGGAGTAGAATGATAGATCCATGTTTCAACAATCATCACACATCGACGCAAAAAATCTGTTGATACATAGTTTTAAACACAATGCCTTCTGATATCTTCACGACATCATCTATCTCACGCAATTTCAATTTACGATAAGATATAACGAATTTGTACACTTTTTTTATGTTTTCTGTAGTAACCACCACAATTGGATGACTAGAACGTTTACTATCATCAGTGTCTGTACAACCACATTAAATTCAACAAACCAATGAATAAATGGTTCTTTTCGATGGAACAGAGTTACATGTTTAAAGCTATGGCTGATCTTGTTTTTCATCAAGAAACAATGATAAATTAACAAACGGAATTTTTTTGGAAATAACAAAATTAGCTTTACTTAAACGTCTATCACTTTTTTCTCACTAAGCGAAATGTCATGAAATTTTACACATAGCTTTTGACAGTTGCCATCTATGTGTCAGTGATACGACTTATTGAGTGATGGTATAAGAACCCTGTCAGATGATGAAGAATCAGTTTTCGAGAAAGAAGGAAATTATACATAATCAGTGGTAATGACTAGCAAGTCATCTCAATCCAATAACTTACAAGATTCTAAAGAATGACGGAATGCTGTCATTACACACTCGTGAATAATATAGTACCATTGTTGATTAATTTAATTTGGCAAGTTGTCAATGTCAAGTCATATTTTGATAAAAACCAAAAAAGGTCGAAAATTTAATATTTCTTCCTTTTTATAAAACCAATTTTCAATAAGAAATGACCTAAAATCAAAACAAATTATGAAATTAATCAAAAATCATGTTTTTTTCTTTTGTTGTAGGGTAATATGTCCCGTCATCCCCAATATGAATATGAATATCCTGCGAATTACGAACAAGATTATTATATAGACGAGCATGAAGGATTCATAGCCGATTATTCTGATAGCGATTGTTTAGCCGATTTACCGCCACAGAATTTACATACTGTACCGATATCTTCACATGTAAGCGATATATATGGCGAGGATTCAACTATAGTACCAGTTAAAGTAGTACCTTTGAATAAAGCGACAAAATTGGTTTCTAAACAACATTCTGAAAAGTTTATTCAAAAGTGAGTGGACTTTTTAGTTTACAAACAATCAATGGATGTCCCAATAGTTTTGACCCAACATATTTATACAGAGTGTCTCACTACGAGTTTAAACTATCTGTTTATGGCAAACTACTTATAGTGAAATCATCAAAATTTGTACGTTTGAGTTTTTGAATAGGATCTTTTCAACTAAAATATTATCTACCGGAAGTCGACTGTAACTTTGTTATTTTGAATAAAACACCCTTTATATCAATACATTTTTGAAATCTTCGTAAAATTTTAGTATACTTTTGTCTAAGAACTAAGAAAATGCATACTTTTTGAGTTATTGATTTTTTTGTAAAAAATTTGACTGTTGCAGACCCAATTTAAGATACCCTTAAAGATATGAAAATAGTTTCTGTTCGGTGGCTCTAGCAAGGCCATATTAAAAAAAATTTCATTCTTCATAGTGTGTATAAAAAGTGTTTAAAATTTAACTTCATAAATATCAAATTTCTTTATTCTTTTAAATATAATCACCCGATTTTTTCTATTTTAATGCAACGGTAAGGTTCAGGTATAGCAAAGTATACATGAATTTGCTTTATTTTCTACCCTTGAATGCATTAAAAAACGGGTGGTTCTATTGAGAAAAATGAAGAAATTTGATATTTATGAAGTTAAATTTTGAACAGTTTTCATACACACCCTGTATAAAATGGAAAATTTTTAACATATATTCAAATACGTCTAACCTTGTTCAAAGCATTTGTATAGAAACTATTTTCATATCGTTAAAGGTATCCTAGTAAAAAAATAATTTAAAAGGGTCTGCAACGGTCACATTTTTTACAAAAAAAATTAATAACTCTAAAAGTATGCGTTTTTCGGAAAAACTTTTCAGACAAAAGTATACTAAAATTTTACGTAGATTTCAAAAATGTATTAATATACAGGGTGTTTTTTTCAAAATAACAAAATTACCCGGAAGTCGGCCATCTTTGAAAATATTTTAGTTGAAAAGATCGTATCCTAAAACCCAAACGTAGAAATTTTCATGAATCTACTATAAGTATTTTGCCATATACAGATAGAAAGCTACTTTATAAAAAAAATATTTCCCTTACAGATCGTACTGTGATAGAAATATGATGAACCAGTCGAGTGTACCAATATCCAGACCTTGTTATTCCGACGTACGCGACCATTCTACTTGTTTTTACCCTGTATCCACGGCATCACAACACGATGCTAATTACGGTACGAAAGCATTCCGAAGTGCATATCATAATTACGAAAATATCGAACATTTCAATTGTCAAAATTGTCACCCCCCAAAGCCGATGAACCACAAAAGACTTCCAATTACTGTAAGAACCCCAAAGTAAGTGACAAATTCGTTCTTATTATATATTTTGGTCCAAATCGAAGTCGAAATGATTGCACACATTTCAATTACTTCACTAAAGAGGATTGAATAAATAAGGATAAAGCAGAACGCACAATGAATCAATTTGTAAGGTATGTAAATAGCTAAGCACGGAATCGGATTCGTCAACTCGGTGCGGTCGACTCAAAACAGTCAGGACTGAGGGGTAAATATATTGGGTAGATGGTATTTTATATTAATATAATCATTCTGATATTTGGTAGGATCTGTACTCATTTTGAACTATTCCAAAAATTCATTCTCGTCCCTTAGTAAGCCAGGAAATGAATGATAACCCTGTCTATATGCTTAGTGTGGTCCATGACTTCCTTCTTGGCCTCGTAGAGGATATATTGAAAAATTTTTAGCCTACTATAGAACCAAACAAAATTTCAATGTCAAAATATTTCATTACTCAACACATTCTCCTCTTAATTGGATACATTTATTACAGCGAGTCTGCAACGTCTCTAGACCTTTCAAAAAAAATATTTCTTCTTGTTCTGCAAACCAGTTTTTATTACCTCCTCGTTGGAAGAAAATTTACGACCTTTTAAACTTCTTTTCTGTTGAGAAAAGAGATGATAGACGGGCGGAGTTAAATCTAGTGAATAAGGGGGGTGTTCTAGTAATTCAAATCCTAAATCACGAATTTTTCGCGTGGAAATATAAGATTTGTGAGCAGGGGCGTTGTCCTGCAAAAACAAAACACCTTTGGATAGCTTTCCGCGTCTTTTCCCTTAGAGTGGTCAGTAATGTCTAATAGTAATCTCCAGCTATTGTTCTACCCTTATCCAAAAAATCAATCATGATTACTCCATGGTAATCCCAAAAAACTGAAACAAGAACTTTTCCAACAGATTTTTGGACACGAAACTTCTTAGGTCTTGGAGAATCAGAGTGTCGCCATTCCATCGATTGTTGCTTTGTTTCTAGATCGTAGAAAGGTACCCATGTCTCATCCATAGTAACTGCTTTAAAAAATCGAGCACAGATCGAGCGCGATGCTTCTACCCTTGCACGCTTTTCGTCAACATTTAAACATTTGGGGATCCATTTTGCAGCAATTTTTCTCATGTCCAAATTGACGTGAACAATATGATAAACGCTTTCGTATGAAATATTCAGTGCTTCAGATATCCGTTTTAGCCCAATTCGACAGTCTGATAAAATCTTGGCATGAACTGCATCGATATTTTCGGGGACTGTCACAGAAACTGGCCTTCCCGATTGGTCATCATCTTCAATGGAAAATTTACCTGTTTTGAAGCTTGCAGTCCAATTTTTCGCAGTCGCATACGAAGTGCATTGATCACCAAGGGTATTAAACATGTCTTCGTAAATCTGCTTACCTCTTAACCCTTCTAAATACAGGTAGGTACTTGGTGATGGCTCCATACTCCAATTTTTCGATTTCCACAATTTCGGTGGACATCTTTTTTCTTTTAATTTATCGCTTAACTATGGTTTACTATTTTAACGTCAAATTTTACACTAACACTTCTAATAATTTATTGTTCGTTGCTATGGTAACGCAATATTTTGTTTATGCATGGAAGAAGAAGCAAGAGTTGGTGAAAATAGAGTGACACGAAGCAATCTATAGCAAATCAGAGTACATTAAGACAACTCCAACAAACAATTGTAAATCGATTTCATACATAGTTGTTCTTGACTTACATCAGTTTTAAGCATGAATATGGAAATAAATTTTCCTGATTACATCCGAGAATCGATTAAAAACTTTAACGAGTGAAGGAGTTGAATCCAAGCGCGAATTGAAAAAATAATTGTACCCAGCTCATAACAGTAATATGAGTTACAGGAAGATATAAGATTTCTTTAATAATACCACGCGAAGAAACTGAGTTTAGTTGTTGCTAATTATCATTTCTTACCATATATGGGAAAAAGACATCTGATGATCATGTTTTCTTGATTAGATAGTTATTAATAATGATAAGATATTCATTAATAAATGCTAAGCATCATCGTTTTGAATATGCCACCACTAAGCAGCAATCGACTCAATTTTAGTCACTACCTTTTAAGGGTGATATCTGGGAAAGGGGTGGGTTGAGGAAATTTTGTTATAGAAGCAATCAACTTCCGAATTTAGAATCTATACTCTTATCCATGTTACTATATTAGTTTATTTGTTCAGATATTACAGGAAATCCTTGACGACAGGTGTGTTCAAGAGACCTTCAGCTCTTTGTTTACCCGTCGCCGTCCAACCCGATCCCAATGTAATTCGTCGACCAAAGAAATCTACGCTCACCGAAAATGTTTATGGAAACCAAGAAACGCAGGTTCGTTAAGTAACTTTCTTTTTATTTCTCTGGTTGAACAATGAAAACTTATAAATAGATTTTTCTATAAAGCTTTAATTTATATTGATTACTTCATCATTATTTGTGATCAGATCTGAACATCCGTAGGAAAGAAGTATTAAGAGCACATCATTTTGATTTCTACTTTTGTAATAAGGAAAAAAAGAGGAAGTTTATTACTGATATAATCTTGGTACCGGTCAGTGGCAAGTTTTTTTTAGGCAGGGTGTAAGTTGAGACGCAATGAACTTGCGCAGGGCAGCACAGCGCAAGGGAAGGCACCTCGGGAAAACTGTGGCGTAGTTGAGACATAGTTTTCGTTACCAATTCACTGCTGCATTTCAACGAATTTGGCCTGTTTTCCCCCCTTTAAATTTTTCCTGATATGGATCACTTAAATTTGAGCTATGAGTCGAATTCTGATGACGAAGTGGTCCAAAACTGACTCACGGACAATTTGCGCTGACGAATGAACTCTCTAATCAACAATAATTTCCTTCTTAGCCGAGCTGTGTTCACACTATGATTCAACCTATAATTCACTACGAGGGATGCAATTCTCAACCAGCAATTGGAACTACAGAAAAATTGACTATTTTCTTCACGAGATTCCATTTTCCCTAAACACCGGTGCGAGTGTGACGCAGTTTCTGTGTGACATTCTAGTCTTACAAGGATTTCTAAGAAGCCTGATGAGGATACTTCAATGTTACGGTCCTGATTCACCTGTAGGGCGGCGCTTGAAACAGCTAGGAATAAAACTGACTTTTAATTTTCAGTAATTCTTTAGAAAAAGCGTCGAGTTTTATATTCATTATAGTATTATTAAAATCTGTTTTTCTGTGTGGCGGCTATTCATTTAAAATATAATAAAAAAGTATTTCAATAATCGATTAATCACATGGTCCTTCGAGCCGGATATTTGATGAAAAGCAAAAAATAAAAAAAAATACAAAAACTCCAACGGAGCAGCTAAATATTGTTCATAAGGCCGCGACGGAATTGCCTCCTCGCAGAGTATATCACCGTCTTCATCAGGATTTCAAATCATCGGTGAGCTTGTTCCTTTTTTCTCGTTTTTTTCTTCATCCATTTCAAAAATACTGACTCTATTAATTCATTTCGACCCACAATTTTGCATGGAAACAAAAATATTTCAATTATATATATTTTATCAATTGCAAGTTAAAAATAAATTTTCTAAAATCATTCATGTTTTTTGCCGTCTTTCTCCTCGAAATAGATATGCAGTAACTGATTGAGATCTCTCTCCTGTAGATGACAATTTGAGGCTAGGAAACGGAAAAAAGTCGCTGGGACCAAGATCTTGTCAATACGATATCACTTAAATGTAAAAAGATGCGTTGTCCTGTTAGAAAACCGTTTTAACTTTTTAAAGTTAGTCGATTAAGGAATCGCGATCTTAGCACCCCATGTATGGATTTTCAATTGACCAATTACACCATCTGAAAGGTCAGAAATTGGTTATCCAAGGTCATTTGGTTTTATGAATTGATCAGTGTTGGAAAAATTTTATTAAGGGTTAAAATTTTTCGATGTCATTCAGAAATTTTAGCACCTCATTAAATTGTCGTTACGCGCATGCTTTGGCTCTTTTCATTTTATCACTCACGCACAGCTCTTTACTATGAACCAGACAGGGTGGAAGAAATATTCTTTAATAGATAAGAAACTTAGACATATATATCATCACTTAATAAGTCGTATGACTTTTGTCTTTCGCCTCAAAATTGGCTTCAGTGTTAGTACTGAACTAATTTTTTACTGGCGAACATTTTTTTGTGATCAGCGAATAGATAGTAGACACTTGGGGCCAGATCTGGACTATATGGTGGATGAGAAAGCAATTCAAAACCATCTTTGCATCTTTTTGAGCAGGATTGCCTCTTTCAATTCACTGTCCTGAATGTCTTTTCATGTCAAGAGTGTACTAGTGGAATCAGGTTTCATGTAAAGACTGAAAATTGTTCATTCAGCGTGCAGATCTGTCTTCCTAAACTCAACCTGACGGTCGTCCAATACCTATTGGAGAACTTTTTGAATGGTATTGCTAGATGTTGCGGTTTTGGCCATCTCCAAACGCTACATTTCAATCAAGCTTTCTAAAATTTACTGGGTCATATATAATTGTGTGAAATCTATCTCCTTTCTCATTGGCGTATGTGTATTGCCTGTCAAAAACATATATTGAATGACAGCTCAATATTACTATTTTCAGAAAAATCTCTACAACGACTAATTTATACGATTGTTGACCTGCAATTAAGCACACAAAATGGCTGAAATTTTTGTAACAATCTCTCAAGACAGATATATAACTTAACTTTTATTTACAAGTTTAGGTTAAGCTCGGAAACTTTTCAAACAACCCTTGTATCTAACGTACTAGTTTATTAAGTCAGAACAATTTGATAGATAAGGAAACTAACAAAGTTTGAAGGACATACTATGAACTGCCTTTTTGTTAATGTATCTATAAACCAGACCCGGGAATTTTGATGGCAACTTATTGATTGATTAGATACAACAAGTTGTGCTCAAAAGCTTTGCGATTTCCTACATGTTATTACACGGATGAAGCACTTTGCTACTTTTCTGTATTTTTCCACGTAGAAAATAACTTGTTCCCTAAGTGAACATCTAGAAAGTCGCCCTTCCATCAAATGTCCTTGTGTATTTGCTGCACTTACAATTTGAACTGATTAAAATGAGAATGAACTTATACAGGACTGTAACGAAACTGGAAAATTCCCTTGTTGAATGTACAAAAATGACATTTTGCTCAATGTAATGACTGGCAACGTTGTGTGTACTTCTGGCCAATGAGTGAAGCTTTAAAAAAAAAGAGAATGATTAATCGACGATTGTCGAATTCACATTAACTTAATCGTGTCGTATATGTTATACACAATAATTTAAATTGGAAACGTACATGTAAAATCTAAATTATTGACTGATTTGACCCATTTTTAAAAATTTCAAGTAATAAATCATCTCCGGAAAGTTTTAAAGGCAAACTTCTGTACATTTAAGGTTTGTTTATAGAAAAACATTCAAAATGCTTCAAACAAACTTACGTGGAATCAAAATTCGACAAATCCCTAACCCAATAGACACAATAAAGTACTTCGTACGAGGGTTACTACTCAAGTTTTGAGATATGGCAAGACGAGTCAAATCTAACAAAAGTTGTTCGAAGCACTTCGAAGCAAATAGTCGCTTGTTTTCCGAGAATAACTGGACATGTCGCCTTCCTTTCATTAGGGCCAGATAGAACAGTAAATTCTGAATTGTACACTAGCATTGGTCTGCCAGAAATTTGCTGACAATTGTTCTGAGACTGAAAATATTTAGTATAGTTTTTTTTATTTCTATTTATTAAGTTGTACGTTAACCAACTATATTTTTCTACATTTCAATTTTTTCCTCATATAACTAAACGATGTTAAACAGTATGCAGTTCAATTCGAATAATTTGATTGTGTTTCAATACCTGTGAGTATTTTCAACAAATAATCATAATTTATGATAATTTTCTTCAGAATGTCTCTTTATGGCGAACCTTTTTCTTGGCATGTACAACGATCTAAAAATATATATATATCCATAAATTTTATCGAGTTAAACATGGAGTAGCTTTTTGTTAAAAAATCGATTGAAAAATTCATTTTTGGTATATTTACATTGTACAGGTTGTCCCTGTAAATGTTATGATTTCGCAACTATAAGTTAGGAATGAGGAGTATGAGTCACAGCATTATTTTCTCGTCATCTACTCACTCCCAAATTTTTTACATCAAGTCCAAGAATACCATGTATATTAATGTGAATGCTAGTTGAATACTTTACTTTCATCTTTTCGTTGCTTCAAAAGTTTATAAATTATTCTAAATTCGAATGCTCACATCAATATACTCCCCTCCCCTCGCCACACACCTTTACATACGTTTTTTCCTTTGATCGAAGAAGTGCTGGATGTCTTCTTTTGTGATGGCCTTTAATAGCTGTGCCGTTTTTTGCTTTACCGCTTCCTTCGACTCAAATCGGGTTCCTTTCAAAGCAGATCTTTTTCTAACCTTTCAAGTAAATCTGAGCAGACCCGTTGACGCAAGAGCTTTTGGTAAGGAGTCAGATTTTTTGGCACCAACTTCGCACAGACTTTTCTCCTCGTGTAAAATTTTTCTAACCGTGTCTTTATCGGCATTTACAGCCTCGGCAATCATCCGGATTTCCATTCGACAATCTGCATGCACAATTTTGTTGATTTTTGTCAATGTTCCGGAGTTGAAACAGTCACAGAGCGACCCGGGCGCTGGTCATCTTCAGTGCTCTCTCGGAACTCACTGGAGCGCTTACACCACTCAAAAACACGCACACGAGATAGAGAATTGTCCCCGCAGACCTCTTGCAACAATTTATAGCACTCAGTCGGAGTTTTTTTTAATTTAATGAGAAATTTGAGGTTGAGACGTTTTTTGTCACACATTAGATACTCAACGCACTACTCGTTTTTTATTACACCCGTCTAGAGCGCCCTCTAGGCGCGCAGTATAGTTATTTAATAGTCAGACCTTTTTCAGGTGATAAAGCCAGTCGCAGGTACACCGATGCTGAAAAAAATGAGCAAGGAAGAATTTCCTCATCATGTCGATTCTCAAGGAGATTTGAATAAAAATGTTGAAACGACGAATAAATCTTTTGACGATTACGTGGAGCAGATGGAAAAAACTAAATGCCGAAAAAAAGCATACGTCAAACCGGATATGACTAAAATCGCAAAGCTATTAAAGCCAAGAGTAAGTAATGAACTTGATATATTACCGAAAAATCAAACATAATACTCCTAGATTGTAATTTATGGACTTTTAAGTCAAGTGCACTCGTTGACGCTACTTATCGTGAAATATCATTTCACCAAAGATAATAATAATAGAAATCTGCAGTAAATAAATAAATTACAAAAGTATACAACAAGAAATAGTTAACCTAGAAATAAACGAGATTAAACAAGAAGCACTGAATATCGTAGAAAAAGTAATTCAGTTGCAATAAATTATCTGACAAAAGGGGAAAATTAGTAAACAGTGATGTTATTCTAGCAGAACTAAAGCGTTGCAAAAAATAAACGTGAAAAGACGTGCTTTAGTTGTACATTAATATCAAAGCTAGCAACTTGAGAAACCGTGATAATGACTCCGCTTCCACGCGCTTTAGACGTCAAAGTCAACCAACTTTCTACCTTTAATGCGCTGAACGTAACCTCACTTCTTTAGACTAGACTACTAGAAGAATATGAGAGTTGATTTAACTAACAGTGGTTTTCCCATTGAAAAACTACTTAACAAAAACTGGTGTTGCTTTTATAGCGTCAGCTGACTTTAATCTGAAGGATATTTTATTATTGTTGGACATGTTTATTTACTATGGATTTAGAAGTGGTATCTTGCATTGACCATATTGCGTTATCGAGAATAATAGGTAGTAAAGAACAGAACGAAATGAAGATATCGGGTTGAATTATATTGACTTCGAAATAGCATTTGTCTCGATTGCACAGATATAAAATACATCACGAAAGATAATTATGACAGCGAAACAGAAAAGAAAAGGGATTGAGACAGTGATGTGCACTGTCGCCAATCCTGGTTAAATTGTAATAGATTGGATAATAAGTAAAAGAGAAAATAAAAGGTAAGTACTGAATTAGAATCTATTTGAACAACTGGAAGACCTTATCAAATGTCTTTTAACGAAGAAAAAGATCACATGTGAAAGGACACTAACAGACTTCATAGAAATGCAACACCTGTTTGAAAAACATATACAGAAAAATAACAGAAACATATCGCGAAACAACAAAACCGAAACAGAATGTGATGTTAATATAAATTAAGCAATTTAAGCAATTTTACTATTGAGACAGCGTAGTACAAAAGAAGTACTGAAAATTACATCAAAAAAAGAGTAGGCCTAGCGTAAATCGTTGTGAACTCACAGTATAAACAAGTCTTCAACATGTATTTCAAGAGTCTGTTTCCCAATGTAGAATCTGTTTTGTTATACGAGGAAAAGTGATCAAAGATGTTTTAGAAAATTAAATCGTTCATCAACAGACGCCTATGAGTTATCTGCAAAAGATTCTGATCAAACAGGTTAAAGGAATTAACACTTTGGAACATAACTGATGAAGATAGAAGAAACATAACGATTACAAAGCGGAAATAGAGATTGATAATTCGTACACTACGAAACCAGAAACAAACTTAACCAGACAAGCATTGAATTATCATACAACTGACGCAAATGAAAAAGAGGCAACTTGTAAGATCATGGTAAAGAACCATTGAGAAAAAATTGCAACAGATAAGCCTAACATGGAAAGATGCTACAAAAGTGGTCAAAAGCCTGAAGAGATAGCACACAGTAGTTTTTTATTCTACGGTGAACTTCATGGAGAGGACAACGATGAAAGGAATTTTTCCGGCAATTCTATTGTAACCGAATCTCTACTACTAGTTTACAACCAACTATATGCTATTTCGGTGTAGCTTTAGTCAAAAACCGGCTGATAATAAGACCAATATACTTTGTTTCAATTGGTTTAACGAAATTTGAAGTGTAGTGATGAGAAATTTGCTGTACAGATGATATTCTGGATTCACAATCACTCGACACAGCTTAGAACTGTAACAAGCATTAGTAAGCGTCTCAAAATTCTTGCTAAAAATATTTAGATTAAACAATAAATCCTAGTTCTGTAAACTTGCCATAGCAGTCCGATATGGGAAGAGCATCTCCATGTCTCGATTGTTCAAGAACCTCTCGACAATAGTTTTCCAACTGTTGGTTTGAGAAGAATGTTCATATTCTGTAACCACTTAAAAATCTTGATTTGACGCAATTGAATTTTGGAGCCATATAGTGAGACGTAGACTATACATATGTCTTAACCGCGACATGTCATGCTCACAGTTTAACCTTTTATATATAGGGTGTTTCAAAACGTTCGCATGCGAGTTATATCACTGCATTAAGCGAAAAAAATCGATTAAAAATTACCAAACAATCACATGTCTATAACGCATAGATTAATCGCAAATTAACAATAAGGTTCAGCCAATCAAAGCTTGTGGAACGTTTAAGTTCCTCCCTATCGAGCGGTCGAGAGAGCCAAAAAGTATTTAGCTGCTGCCGCATTTTTGAACTTACCGTTGTTTCTAAAACGTACTCGGAAGTTTTTTGGCGCATATTATTATGGATCGTTGAACTGCTGCGCACGAGCAGCTCGCTAGGGAAGAACTTGAACGTTCCACAAGCTTTGATTGGCTAAACATTATTGTTAATTTGCGATTAATCTTTCCGTTAGAGACATGTGATTGTTTGGTGACTTTTAATCGATTTTTTCCACTTAATGCGAACTTTTTTAAAGGCCCCGTATATCATAATACAAACTTGGGATTTTCTTCAAAATTATTTTCTCCTTTATTTTTGTCTTATAGACTCTAAATATCAGTCACATACTTTGATGACCCTGTATATTGTAGCCGGTTATTCATTATTTAATCAAACTAACGGAGAGTTTTAAGCATATTTTGCGTTTTACGACACTGTTCAAACATCGTCATCAAGTTTTATGAAAGTAATTCAATTATTTTTTATAACAATTCCTATCCCCATTACTTTTTATGAATATTGAATGAGTGAGTATCGTCATCAACAAAATCTCTATTTGATAGATTAAACAACAGACACAAATTTTTCTTAAAATTTATAAAAATTCGCAATTGTTTCAATTTATTGAAATGGGGACGTCTGCTATTGAAATTATGCATATTTTTTGTATTTTCCTCAGATCCCGGCCACTATTAAAGCTCGCCAAGAAAAATCGAAGGCAAAAACGATGGGTATAAACAGAAAATCTAATTTGGAAAAAGCAGACAATGAAACGAAGAAACAAAATAATAAAGACGTATACGAAGTTGATCAAATTTCTCTTGAAAAGCTACTAAATCAGCTCAAGAAATGTGAGATAACAACCGATAAAGAAGCGCCAAAGAAAGAAGGGGAAGTAGTAAATAAAACTGAGAAACAGGCGAAAGAGAGTAAAAGCGAAAAAGAAAATAGCGACAGAAAAAGTGAGAATACGGATGACGAGGTAAATTGAGCATTAAGTAGTAAAAATAATGGAAAATCACAATTTTATACCAATTGAAATACGAAGTGTGGCTAGAAATGCGTTTATTCCAACGTTGAAAACATAACTAGAAAGCTGATTTACTTAAGCTATTTTCAACGGCGGGATGAATTTATACACACTGTCTTCAAATCACTCAATTTATTTACACTCTGAAACTAGACTAAGTCACTATTTATAATAATTAACTTTTCACCACTTATATTTTGTTGTTACTTTTTACTAATTTGATCAGTTCACTACAACATCGAATTACATACTAACTTCTCACTGCTAAACAAGCACGTATTTATACCCAAAAGAAAATCTCGAATAACTCTAGAAAGTAAACAAACAAATAAATAAATGAAGAAGCCCTCCTAAAAATTGGTTCTAATAAAAAATAACCGCTGTATATATGTCAAAACAATATCAAACGCTTTCCGGGAACTTTTGCACTCGGCGCGTTCACCAGATTTAAGATTTTTAATAACCGAATAGCTTCACGGTCCATGTCGTGGACGAATTCGTAAGATTAATATAGTTATTCCAGGGGTCTACGGAAAGCTCTACAATAGGAATGTTCTTGAATTTCCATAGCTTGATCTGATTTTCGACTAGTTGGTAATATGATGTATATGTATCAACTAAAACTAGTGATAAGTATTCTGAAAATGGTTCACGATTTTTCCATTTTTGAAAAATACGGCGCAAGATTGGGAGTGACGTGAATGTAAATATACAGTGGTCAAAAACTTGTGAATAAAAAATATAGCCTAGAATGCCTTTGATTCATGTTTAGGTCTTTTATTTAGCCCAACATTCTATTGGTTAATCAACCCATATCGAAATAAAAAAATGACTAGGACCTTGATATTCAAGTCTCGTTGACGCGCTTCTCCAGTGCGAGCTGAACCACTGATTATTCATTGAAAATTCCGACAATCTGTCTCCGTAAAAATTTCGTTCGAACCTGCGATCTCCGAGTTGAAAAATAAGCACTTATTAGCAATAAGCAATAAGCACAACCTTATTAAATATACCGTTACTACTCGATACAAGTTTCGACGAGATGTAGTTATTTAAGAAACGAAGTCTTTATACGAGGGTGGTATCAATCGAAAAAGTGAAAAGTTAAAAATAATTTTGCTTTAAGAACGTGTTTTATTTTAACTGTTTATTTGTTAACGAAGGGACATATGAGATATATTTTTTATGTCACAGCATTATTTTCACGTCATCTACTCACTCCTAGTCGAGTTTTTTAGTAAATCTATGAATATTTTACTACGCAGGAGTCAAGTATATCTATATAATGAGTTTTTTTGAAATATTCGGCTTCCGTAAGGTTTCATATTACCCAGGTTGACCCACGTATTTACACACAATATCTCCAACTGTTCACATGTTATGAACATAAATTTCCGATCAACATATTTGTAGCATACTTTTATCTTATTTATATTCTAAACTGCTATTTCCAATACAGCATATTATTACTTTCCCTACTTTTGAGACACAACATCATTTATTATTCTGTCTTTCTGTCGGATATAGTAAAAGCTTTCATTTGACTATGTTCATATCAGAGTATAATACAAAAACCCACAAAAAATCGAAAGCGTCTAACGTCTGTCGAAGGATATATCGGAATGGCAAACCAATTGCAACTTGTCACGCAACGTTAAGCGAAAATAGAAATGAGTACTACGTATGGAATGTATCAATTATTCTGGAAAATTAGTTTTTCATATACACTGCCGAGCATGGAATCATAAATTGAAATTATTCTAGAATTGAATTGAATTTTTTACGGTGGTACCATAGTTCTCTAACTTTGTGTTATTTGTTATGTTTTCATATTGTTGACGTTCTGCTCTTAATAATTTTTCGTCGTTACATTATTCGTTAATGATTTTTAATTCTTTGTAATAAACATGCCAAACAACATTGTATACATCGACCCTTTTTTTCGATATCAACATTCCTAATGACTCGCAATTGGAAGAAGTCGATCGTAACCACTGACTAGTTTCGACGTTTTTGCGTCCCATTAGAGCAGCGTAACAATCTGTTTCTAATCCTAACTGGAGAAAATAACAGCGAACGCTACTATTTGGTTCTTGTTGAACATTCCTTAACAGACTAAATGAATCTATCCTCACTTCCAATTGCGAATCATGAGTCAAATAAAATCTAGCCGTAGTTGGCGATAATATGGAATCAATTCAGATCATTTACGAGGGGTGTTCAGTATACAAAAATATAAGTACCATATACAATTCAACTATTAGATTATTTCAAATTTATATAATCCAAAAAAAATTGTCTGTCGTCCCTCATAGGAGAAAACAACTGCTATTATGACTAATACTGCGACGAATATTGAATTACATTTCCTTCGAATGCCGTGATGTCCATTGACCTTTTTGCCGATATCAATATTCCTAATGGCTCGCAATTATTGGTTCTTATTTAAACATTGCCCAACAGACTAAATGAAACAATCTTCACTTCCAATTGCGAACCATAAGTCAAGTAAAATCTAGCCGTAGCTGGCGATGATATGAAATAAATTGATAATTTACGTCCATTGACCTTATTGTCGATATCAATATTCCTAATGGCTCACAATTACAAAGAATATATTATAACCACTGACAAGTTTCGATGTTTTTGCGTTTCATCAAAGCGGCGTAGAATTTTCTCGTTGGGTTCCCTAGTCCGAAATGAATATAACACCTGCTATCTCTGCTATTTGGGTTTTGGAGATAAGCGTACAATCATGGTAGATATTTATTGTTATATTGAAGTAATGTGGTTAAGGGTTTTGGGCCATGGATATCGTTGTTCTATACAATTTGATAATGTTTCCAGAATTATACCTTAACTTGACATTGTCAACGATTTGGAGTACATGGACCTTTTAAAAGCATTTAAATAATCACGTTTCCTATTCCATCAGAAACAATTCTACCACGTGCCATTTTCAATACGAGTGTCAAATGTCAAAAGAGGCATCATATTATTTATTTTATTACAAAAAGACCATCTAACTTCAGTTTTCCCCTACACATAATTTGTTGAACACCAATCTTCTTATGAAGACGAATTTTTCATCAGAAAAACCCTTCAAGTTTCCTTTAGCGCTTCTGTTATTTCATTACATATGAATTTTAATTTGTTTCAGATAAATTTACAAAAATCGTGATATGTGGAAGTGCCCAACTTAACTGAGACTGAGCTATCTCGATGCTGAACCATCTATAGATAGCTCCACAGTTAGAGATTTCCAATGAGTTTCTAGCTTCAAACCACTCTCTGCGATGCGATATAATTAGATAATGAAAGATTGATTTTTCTAATAACAAATATTTCTTCCAGAATCGATAGGATCCTAGCGGTAGTGGTGTTTGATGATATTTCCACAACTTAGTTGCTACATCCCTCATTTTTTCTCCTTATTCATACCTTTTGTATTTTCACAGAAATTTGATTTGAGAAGTTTCAACTATCAAGACATAACACAAAATTTATTCAGGTCGCAATGCGACTTCAGAGAAAATTCAGAATCTGTTGCAAGCATACAGGATATCACCAAAAAGTTAACATCCACTACCGTTCGCCCCCAACCGCTGAATACTATAAAACCCCTAGACGACCATTGTGCTTTGGAATTACATAAATCTAAGAGTTATATAGTCAATTTGATTGACAGGGCTTTGAGTAAGGAATTGGGAACTGTTCCAGGAGACAGAAATCGAAATGAGGTTAGTATTATATTATATAATAACATTACGGTTCTCAAATGAGATTGGTCAATAATATTGTACAAGTCAATTGATTAACACTTAAAACTTCACTTATCACAACTTTATTAACAATAAATACCATCCGGATTGCTACTACCGCTTGCTCCTTTTTTTTAATTGTACGGTGGTACCATAGTTCGCTAACTTTGTGTTGTTTGTTATGTTTTCATATTGTTGACGTTCTGTGACAACTGCTCTTATAAACTGCTTTACAAATATTTAGTTTTGTATTCCTTGTGGCTTTTCTTTTATTTTCAGGCAGTTGTTTGAGCTGTAATCTGTGCTTAAAGTATTTTCAATTCTTTCGACAATTTCTGTGTCTTCATTACCTTTATTTTCTATTTGCTTGGATCCACCATTAATTTCTTAGTTCGAGTCCAACCAATCTCGTGTGAACGACTGCTCGTGTCCAGACTTTCCTATAAAAGGACTAATTTTTTTGATTATATTACTCCGTAGAGAAAAGGTCCTTTGATGCTAGGCATTACTTGATTTTTCTAATGCATTGTGTGTAATTCCCCCTACATGTTTTCCAAATCTGATATTTTTCTAAAAGTTATCTCTCCTGTTTCTTGTTGACGTTTATTAAAAAGACTGTTATCACCTATAAAGAAATAGGAAATTAAGATAATTGAGATACGTTATCATAATGGATCAGAAATTCCTCGATTCAAACATTTCCTTTTCAGATATAATACTGAAATTATTCCAAATTCCAGACTTGCTCTGTATGATAGAATTTACTCAAATTGTTGGAGTTATCAAGTATAAACAAAAGTTATTTTTTCTTCTAATTCAAAATGAAATCAACTTTATGTAAACTGAGAAGCATCTAAAAATTCAATTGAGTTTTTTCGTTTACGAGTTTAGACCACTGAAGAATGTGATAACTTTGACTGACGAAAGGAGAATTTTTTTCTGACTTGCAGACGATCGCGTTCCGAGATCTGATCAATGACACTAGATATGTAAAAAACTTTTTTTATTTTATTCATCAAGCGCAATGCGAAATTTCATATTTCATATAAATTGTAATATAAAAAGGATATTTTTCAAATCTGTACGAATGAGAACAAAAAAAATATCTTGTTTTCAGTAAAACTAAACTGAACTATATGATGATTAGATGGAAAAGAAAAAAGAAAAGTTTTTATATAGTCATGTCTCTTTGAAATTTATTTCAGTTATTCAACCCTTCATTTGGTCGATTAGGACATCTTTCTACAGAAAAAAGTCAAAAATTCAATTACTTTCGATGAAAATAATAATGAGATTTAGAAAATCATCATTACTGAATCCTGTATGGGCCATTATTTAGTATGAAGTGCAAAAAAAATGTCAAAACAATGTAAACAATTAAGGTTATAGCTATCAAATATTTGACAGCCTTATATTGACACGAGGGCTGATCGTTTTGAAATATGGCAACACCGTTGTGAATATGTCAAATAAGACATTTTCATCATAAATTTTTAAATTTTTAATAGTGAACGTACTCAGTTGTCATACGAGTGCTATTTGAGTTGTAGATATTTGAAACATTCATTTTGGTCAAAAAATGGAATTACATCGTGATGATTTTCCATAGCTTTGGTGTGTGTGAAGTGAATTAAACGAATAGCAGCGTGCCGATCAATTCGCTTCTACTTTTGATGATGAAGCACCTTCCTGAGCTATCGCGTTTCACTGTTTTTCCGAATTCTATTGTGGTCGTACTTTGCTACAATATGAATTCCGCGAAGGTCATCCAAAATCGAATGTTGTACCAGAAAATATCGATGCTATAAATTCTATTGCAACTAAACCGAAGCCAAACCAATTGACTTATGAAAATACAACGAAAACTATTATAAAATAGAGAACGTTGCTTTTGAAGGAAGCAGCTTTTTAATGATTTATTGTGCGTGCTGGCGGCTAGGCTCAAAACACTCTGTATATAATATCAATGAGTTGAATATATGGAGTTAACAAGCAAGCGTTTTGTTTATTAGTTGAAATTGACCGTTTTAATTGCAGACATATTTATCCAATGTAGACTAGAAGTTTTTCAAAACATCATCTCTAAAATTCCATGTAGAATTCAAAAAATGGAAGGTAATATTTGAATAACCAAGTTGACGTCTACTTCCGGTTTAATCGGATTGCCTTTTATACCTACAGCTTTGTAATTTCAGATTTTAAACGTGACTGTATTCGGCATTACTTTTAATCTTTTCCCGTCACACCCTGTGTTTATATATAGTTTATTTTTAATACGTGAAAGATTGGTGAGATTATTGGTAGTTTTTTGATTGTATACGATATACGTTCGCCTGGATAACGTGAAATACCCAATTCCATGTTTCACGTTTTATTTCTAGATCTCCTATATAAGTTTTCAAATAAAGTTTTGAGAGATAAGAATTTTTATGTGCTTATTATAGATGAGAATATATAAAAATCGATGAAGACACGATTTTATTGCCCATTTTTTATATTTCCAGACTTAAATTGACAATTATATTGAAAATATTTAAGCATCGGAACGAGATGGAATGAAATGAACGAACAGGTTATAAAAAGTGATATAACATTTATATAGAGACGATATGCTTCATAAAAAGAGAAATTTATTGAAAAAAAAAAAACACTAAGACAAATAAAATGATTCATCGAAATAATTTGATGAAGAATTGTCAGAAGTGCATCAAAAATTTTGGATTGAGAAGGAGTAAAAGGAAATAACTTAAATTAGTGAGAAATAAGCAGAGATGAATTAAAAGAAACAACGCAAAAAGTAAATACAATAAGATAACTCAACATTTAAAATGGAAGAGATTGGGATAAAAACGAGAAACATGTGTGTTAAAAAGATGAAGAAAAACGAAAGAAGTGACGATACTAGGAAAATAACTTGATGATACTATATGATTATACTATATGATTATAAAACCAAATGTCTAGAGCAAACAAATTATAGTAATAATCACTACAATTTTGAAAAAGACATTTTGACTAGACAAACCAATGACATTTATAGTATCCTGTGACAGAGACAATTTAACAAAATCCTTTTTTAGACGATACCATCTGAAAGTTGTATTAATTTACATACCGAAAGTTGCGTTTTGAGTGTTCCATGTAGTGAAAGTGACAGTTCCGTAAGTACTGCAAAACACTTTCTGGGCGCTCTGGAGTAGACAACTTCAACTTCCTTAAATGTGACCTTAATCACTTCAAAGTTGACAGTTGACAGTTTCACTTCGATAATTTTGCATAACCTTAAAGCTTATATAGATGACTCAAGAACAAACAAGATTGAAATTGCTAGCAGAATACTTCCTTCCACCACAAATACGAATCAAACAACAAATTCTATCGAAGACAAAAACATATATACAAATTGTATCTGAAATTGTTCGTTCTGTATTCATTTACCTACCGAAAGTTGTGTTATTTTGAATGTTCCATGTAGTGAAAGTGACAGTTCCGTATTGCAAAACACTTTCGGGACGCTCTGTAGTCGACAACTTTAACTTTCTTATATTTGACTCTAGCCACTTCAATGTTGACATTTGACAGGAGTCAAGGCAAAAATCCCAACGGAAAACGTAGTGCTCGCTTATTTTTCAGAAAAATCTAAAATCTGGAAAAGTTCTACTTTATGGTCTACATTCTCGATGATTAAAAGTACTCTCGCCATGCAACTAGATGATCACATCAACAAATATCCAAAACTCATAAATTTTCTTAAGAAACAAAACAAAGGGTACACTGTAAAAAAAGGTTTGGATCTTATGCGTCGTCTAAAAAATGTTGTGTACGCCTCGGATGAAATACTACTTTGTTGGACTCGTCTGTTGCTCGCCTCGCTTCGGTCGTCTCGCAATTTTCAGTCTCGTCCAAGAAAGTAGCACTTTCAGTCCTTGGCATACAAATAACTATTTTTTCACACTGTACTGTAAAGTCTACTTTTTAGAAATAACTTGAAACTGGAAAATGGCACTTTACAGTATCCTTCTACTTCACAGTACTCTTCAATTCTCCCAAATTTATACAGCAAAAACTGTGTATTTCCGCAGTTTTCTTAGGCAGTTCATAAGTAACACTTGAAGCAATGTTTTATGCAAATGAATTTTCAATGTTGCGTCAATATTTATCAAATAATTCAGTGGCAGCTCAAAAGTACAAAGGGCTTTGTTGATTTTCCACCAGTTTCCAAAATTCTTGCTCTTTAGACTAAATTTATCGCTCACCTACACTGAGCAAAGCACTGTATAGTTGATGGAAAAACAACTAAACCATGTTTCCCGGAGGAAATTTTCGTTTTTATGCAACTTTATAAGGATACATTTCACAATAAAACTGCGAAAAATAATTTATAAAATCCAACAAATAACTTTTTTTCATACTGTACTGTAAAGTCGACTTTAGAGTACTAATTTCAGTCCAGAAAATGAGAATCCCGTTTGTGATAATTTCGAAATAAAAAATAAATTAACATCAATAACTAAACTGTTATTCTAATTTTTGAATGTTAACAGTAATAGTGCAACTACTGTTACCACTGGAAGATGTGTGATTTTGGTTTAACACTTGTACAAAAGTTTCACCCTCTTGTATCATTCTTGCTATTTTCTTTTGGCTCTCGACGGATTCTTCCACATATTTTTCAGCCAATGATGAACTCTTCCATCCACCATGGCGTTTTAAAACATTGATATCATCTCCAGCGTTAACCAACAGCGTTGTCGAAGTCCTTCTGAAGCAATGTCCTGTGTACTTTTCTGGATGCTCAAAATTGAGGAATTCAGCAATTTTTTTAGGTGCCACGCCAACAGTATGTATTCCAGCTCTTTGACGTACGCATTTGCCTTGTCTTTAGACAAAATAAATTTGAGCAGAATCGAGAACCAAAATAAAATAATTATCCAAAGCTAATGTTCAACAACATCCTCGTCTGTCAAGGATTCACTTCACAATATATTTTGAATAACAACTCATTTTTTCACTCCTTTATATTAGAAAATAGCATAGAAATGTTATATTCCCGAGAAATTGAACTACAATTGAAAACAAGTTACTGAATACTGAAATCAACCGAATGTTGAAATTTAGTTCGATCCCTTACAATAATGTTACTAAAAAATAAGTGATAATATTTAGTTAATTTCAGTTTGAAGCAATGAATCCAAAAAAAGCCATAGAAACCGTAAATAGACACCTAGCAAGATCAGACAGGGATCTTTCTGTGAAAATAACAAACGCTTTAACTGATTCCCTCATATCAAATGTCACCTCACGTGAACTGGATGAAGATCGAGAAGAAAAGGAGAAGCTGTGCCGTTGCCAGTCGAACACAGGTAATTAGGTTTCCTGAGTAAGGTGTACCGTACAGCTTTTACAGTATAAATATTTTTTCCTCACACATTAATCTATCGTACGCAAAATATTATAATACCCACATCAAATTGCATCTCCCACTAAATATGTTTACTGGGATTTGATTCTTTTTTATTAAAACCCATTTAATACGGTAGCCATTTTGACAGATTATCCTGAGTACGGGGCTATTTGAGATAAACCTTTGGCTCTAAGGGAAAGGTTTTTTGATATGAATTATTCGATCTAACACTAATTTGAATTAAAAAAATGTTTAAAAAAATCAGAAGGTCCTATTTCCGATAATTAATCGGGTGCGTCTCGGCTCGCTCTCCGTCAATGGTTCATCTGTGTAGCGGATAGCCTAATCTCGTGACTTACCTTGTAACTAATTCTTTGTTGGTGCCAAAACCGAGAAATTAAACCAACAATAAAAAAAATCAAAAACAATATTTTCAAAAAATGTAATTGTATATAATATTACGTTAACGATTACTTAAAATCATATACATATTTGACCTTTTTTTTATTGTCAATCAAATAAAAATGTTGTAGGAAATATAATGAGTAAACAATTTGTTTTTCATAAAACGTTTATTATATTTTACAATTTTTCAAAAACTTACTTTATATAAATTAAATTAAAATTATAGTCACAATTAACAGTAGACTTATTTACTAAAATTAATATAAGAAAGTTTATATAAACTCAATTGAAATTATATTTACAAACAGGCCAGGCCGGGGCTTTTCTCTGAGGGATGTTCATGATTATATCGTATTCTAACTTCTAGAAGTCGATTAAAAAAATGATCAAAAATACACTGTGAGAAATATAGAAACAACATTGTATTTAAAAGTTAGGATGAGATAAAGTGAAATCAGAAAAAACAGAAATATATCCCAAATCTTGAAAAATAACTGAAAAAAATAAAACAAAAATTTAAAAATGATGATAATTCTAAAAATGGTCTCAAAAATAAATTTCTTGTCCAATTTACAAGAATATACAATTTAGTTATTTATCAAAAATAGTTTTTTGAAATAGACTAAACGAAATGCTCAAATTAAATATTTTTAATTAGAAAAAATGTCAATTTATATTAACGATTCAGTTATTTAGTTGTCAATATTTGTTTTTCAACATGATTTTACTTCTATACAAGTGGAATTTCAAGATTAATATCTAAAACAAAAGTAAACTCTACGAAAAATGTGTTTCACTTACCTTTAATTCAATTTGAAAAAAAGGCACACTTTGACTTGTCCGATTTTAAAACGGTAAACGGCTTCTTCGAGAATCACGGGAATACAAAGTTGAGTCCTTTGGTTGTAACGGATAGTTTGCTATCGAGTTATAAAATCAAGGAAAACGAGCGCGCCGGCACGCTCTTCTTCATTAGATAAGAAATCGAAGAGCGCACCGGGCACGCTCTCCTTACTGAATTTTAGAATGTTCGATTCGTTTCCTGAATAAATCAGTCTTTCTGTTGTACAGTTTAATAGCTTCCGGTTCTGGAATCTACAATCGAAAACGACAGGATAACTGTCTAGTCGGGACCGTACTCGGAACGGTTATCGGAAGCGTTTATAGATATTTTCTGCGCAATCTCCTCAAATGCACGGTTCTTGAAACCAATTATCGGAAAGACTGTTCCGGAAACGGTTCACAACGATACCTAAGTCAATTGGAACACAAATAATAATCGTTCGTATAACGGTTACCACCCGGTTGGAACACGGAATCATTTTTGCGCAGAATCGTCACCGTACCAAGGACGATTATTTGATCGGTTGGAACGAACCTCATAAAACTATATTCACTAGTACCTTCTGTAAATAACTCTCCTTTGTTTTTATATCAGGACAGTAGCTTGAGATCATAAATAGCATATAAACGTATCAACCTACTTTCCTTGAACCTAAAATATTCCTCACGTCATATTTTTTAATTCAACTGAATATTTTTTTAACAATCCTAAATAATATTCGTCAATTCTTACTCAACAATCAATATCTAGTTACAAATTTAATTAAGATGTCGAAAAGAAATTGCAAACACAGTTTATATTTAAAAAAAAAAGAGAAAAACTGATCTAGCGATAGCTGTAGTTGCTTGTAAAGTACCACTGTGTTAGAAAGTACCCAATCTGTAGAGCAAGTTTGAAGACATCATGTTGTTTGGTACTTCTTTGACAGTCATTAGTAGTGAACGTTTTCAGTGAATTTGGAAATATGGAAAAAATTGGTCATCGATTATTTGATACAATACTTTTATTGGGAAGGCATTACCCCAACCAATATGAGAGCTGAACTAGATTCTACTCTGAGTGAGACTATCAACTGTAAAATATTGGATAGTAGGGTTCAAACGATGCCGTACGACCAGCGAAGTCCAGCATGGCAATAGCCGACCAAATGAGGTGACGACTCCGGAAATATTGAAGAAAATCAACAAAACGGTACTGGATGATCGTCGACTGCTAGCAGACATAGTAGGAATTTCAAAAAGTGCAGTATTAACTGTGAAATTGGACATGAGAGACTGTGCGCAAGATGGATGCCGCGTTCGCTCACAATTGAACAAAAATCGCGTCTTGAAGATGTTTCCATAGAGTTTTTGGCAGTTTTTCACAGAAATAAGGCCGAATTTTTGCACCGTGGGTTCATCACCCGAAATAAAATAAAAACCAAAACAATGGACTGAAAACAAATATGCGGCTCCAAAGAAGGCAAAGACCGTTTTATCAGCAGGCAAGGTCATGGTGTCGGTTTTTTGGGATGCGCGTGGAATAATTTGGATTGACTATCTTGAAAAAAGAAAAATTTTCAACGGCGGGTATATGGCTAAAAAGAAAGTGTTGTGTTTCATCATGACAATGTACCAGTTCCTACATTGGTTATTGCAATAGCCAAAATTGATGAATTCAATTATGAATTGCCACCTCATGCAACTTATTCGTTAGATTTGGCCCCCTCGGATTAATTTCTATTCCGAGATTTGAAAAAATGGTTCGGTGATCAAATATTTTTCAACAATGAACTTATTGAATATAATTGGGAAAATTGTGTGGAGCTAAAAGGAGATTACGTTGAAAAATTTTTGTGTTTTCTTTGTTGGATCAGTTTCTTCTGGCACCATCCTCGTATCTTTATTATTTTCTTTTACCTGTTGCGATTCGCGATAAAAAGTGGGTGCCACTAAAATTGTTTTACTAAAATGATCATTCAAAAATAACTTGTACTACCTTCCGTTTAGTTATATCGTGAAAATGATTGCTTTTGGATTGCAAAGATACAATAGAAAAAATAAATGTTGTAGAATGTCTGGTATGTAGAAGATACAATAGAAAAAATGAGTGTTGTAGAATGTCTGGTATGTAGAAGATACAATAGAAAAAATGAGTGTTGTAAAATGTTCTGATGTTCCAATTTACAATTAGAAACATTTTCCACATGTAATTTGTACCAGTAATTCCATTCAAAATGTATTAGAAGATGATAACGGAAAGGATGTTGGAGGTAAATATATTTCTAGTAAATTGGATGAGATATCTCTTCAAAAAATGATTCATATTTAATTATTTGAGTTGATCTATCTTGTTTCACTTTCTTTTTTGCATTTACTATTCTACATGTATACGAGTATAGATTTATAAGAAGATACAGGAATTCAATCTAATGAAAGAATGGAAAATTCCGTCTATACTCAGTTTATTGACCAATAATGAGTTTTTACTTCCAAAACTTCGAAAAGGAGAAAATAAAAAACACGATTTTATTTTTTTTCTTGACCTATATCAAAACATTCACGTGATTTTTTGTGTACCACATCTTCCAGTGGTATTTTTGCTATAATCATCAAAGTATAGAAAAGGAAGATATTGATGGTAAAGTTCACTTCAATCTATTGTTTTTTGCTCATATCTTTCGCTGGTAAACTATTTTCACTTTCCTATTGTTATAATTTGATTGTTTTTTCTAGTTCATTTTGAAACTTCCTATCAACATCTGCTATTTATTATCATTTTCAATTAAGTAGAAATAAAAATAAATTTTTAAAATTGAATTACTTATCTCTTTATCGAAATTAGTGAGTTTGGTGACAATTCCTTTAATGGAGTCCTCACTTTAATATTCGTTGAAAACTAAACCGAAGGCAAAATATTTCAAGTTCAATCCTCCAAACCATTTCTTAAAATGTTTCTCTTCACCCCAATTTCTTTAAAGTTTTCCTTGTTTTTATCCACAGCTTATTTATTATTCATATATCATTTCTTTCGCTGTCTTTATCTTTCTTTCTTCTCTTTTGGTTTAATGGAGATCCCAGTTTCAATTATACAGATCAGTTACCGGAAATACCTGGGTGATTGTCACGTGGGTAATAAATTGTTTGATCAACGGTGTAAGTCTTCATTGATATTTTTTTCAACCCCTCCCCCGATTTCTGATAAATAAAAGGTGTTGTATAATTCCTAGTTCACCCTCTGACGTTCTGATGTGATTTTTTCTTGCGCACATAACTTGGTGGATTTGACTCGTCTTGATAGCCATACACAGTTGATTCACCATATTATTTCGGGGTCTTATAGTATATTATTCACGAGTGTATAATGTAGGTTTTAATTTACGAGGTTAAGTAAGTAATAGCTAAGAGAGGTAGCGAGTGGCATAAATCACCGACATAATCCACGACTACTGAATATTTTTGTTGGAAAATCTTTTTACATTATTAAAAACACTATTAACTTGTTCGAACAAATATTTCATCACCGTATTTATTTATAGTTATTGATAATCTCTTTTGCCAATTCAAAATTCATTTGCCACTTTCCTCGACTTTTCTGGCAATAAATTTAACGAGATAACTTCAGCGGCTTATGTAATTTCTGATGGTGTCACTTTCATTTTCAATATCCATTTTTAGTTAGCTCTAAACACACAATAATGTGGACAGGTTTGAGTCAAATCTGTATTGATTCAAAAGGTACGTTAAGGAACAGATATACCACTAACACATTCAATGTCGTTGATAGTACAGTGAAAATGCATCTTGCATTCAAACTGTAGGTCCCAGGTTCGATTCTGGTACAAGAAAATTTAATTTTCCATTTTTTTATGTGTATAGAACAAAATTGACAATGTTTAGTAGTGTTTCACATGAGAAATTCATGAAAACCGATTTTTTGTAACAAAATAATATACTATGCTTCTAAATGTTCTTGATTTGAGGTCTCTTCTGATTTAAAATTGGTTTCTTTTATAAGTTTTTTAAGACAGATGAAATTTTAAATCTGAAATCCAGAACATTTAGAAGCATTAATGCATCAAAAGGTCTAGGAAATAAGAAATTGAAGAAACAATGTAAAAAGCATCTTACAGTAGTGATTAATGGATTCATCAATCACTGCTGTGTATTATTAAGGTCGAAAAACAGACGTAGATAAACGTTATAAGCAACCTTTAGTTTATGTTATAAAATTAACGATTGCACGATTTTTTTTAGTAGAAGAGCCAATATACATAAAACAATTGAAGCAGTTGAGGTGGGGTCATCTGAAACATATACAACGGGAAGTCAAAAGATTAGAAGACTTAGAACGATTTTTAGATTCTTGTTCAATCACCACTATACCAGAATTGTAAATTATATTAATAAAGATTGGATGTAAAAAGATATTTGAGTCGACTTTAAACACATTTGAATCATGAGAAAAAATGTCTTTGTCTAACTTCTCATTATATCCGAGAAAAACGCAAAATAAGGTTTTAAATGTGAGATTTTTTAAAATTTTCTAGCCTGCTTCTTTCACTTTAGCACAATATTTTTCATACGAAAATTACTAAAACTTATTTTTCATTATAGCATTATGATTTTTGTTCCTCTGGATTTATATATCATTATGCCAAGAGTTTCGAAAGAAATTGAGGCCAAAAAAATAGATATCGAAAAGAAAAAGCGAGAATTTCAGGTCGTTTAAGTCGGTTCTGACATGTGGAACTTGAACAGCTCTGAAAGAGAAATTTTTATATATGAAATGAAAATTTAATATTGATTGAATGAGAAATTTTTTCCACGACGCTGAATTTTTTGGTTTCTTATTGACATGTTGAGGTCATGGGGACGTCATCTGCGGGTTCTATTTACACTACACCAACACTATTACTCTGTTTGTGGTACGTTTTGATAACCAAATTACCGTCTTCAAAAACTGATGGTGAAAATGTAAACCACCCTGATACTATTATTAGAACAAGTTTGGATTTACGCAAACTAGAATAAGACGTGTTTCAATATCCTCCCTACAGACTTTGCTTCTTCTAATTACCATCTTTCGTGGTACATTGGTTGCTATAAGAAGTGGTTGGTTTTTGTGCAAAATAAATTAATGAAATGGTACAGGTGCTAAGTAATGTTTTTAAAAAAAAATTGCACATGCAGATGTTTGTTTACATAGGTTTTTGATAACTTTCTGACTTGCCCTCGTAAAAAGTGTAGCTCTATTCTGTCAAAGATTTGTTTGGTTAATATATTCGGGAAAATTTGGCATTAATCGTCTATTCAAAAGATTGTACAAAAATTTGTTCTTTGTAAGCTAACAGTAAATTTCGCATCCTTTTTCCTAAGATTTCTTGTACTTGAGTATTTTTTCTGAAACTCTACTGCTCCGACACTGTTCCTTTGAAAAAAAAAATAGTGATGCATATAGAGAGGTTTGTAAGAAGTGTAACAGAAGATTAACGATAAAAGAGAAGTAGAAAACATCTCTTGAGGGGTTTGACCTACAAATGTAGATTTTAGTGGAAAAAAACTTAATAGTCTGGGAAAATTGAGTATTAACCGCATACTACATGCGGAATTTCTGTGAATTTTCTGTAAAATAGAATCACAATCACAGTTGTTTATTATGTCAATTTAGTGCGAAAATTACATGAGGTAGAAATTATTCTCTTGTATCAGCATTGGCTCAGAAAAGCTTCGAATTAGTTGAACTCCTCCCTATTATTATAAGTCAATCTGTAAATTGCATAAGCCGCACAATCTATCTATATTAGAAATGCGAATACATCGGGAAGAAAATGTGTTAACTTCTAACCTTCATATTTCTCCTGGTCTCCCATCTAAATATTATATTTTAAGCATGAATTCTAAGATGTTTACTAATGCTTGTTATAATTCTAGGCTGTGTCGAATGATTGTGAATCGAGAATATCCTCTGTTCAGCAGATTTCTCACTACAACACTTCAAATTTCATTAAATTAATTGAAAGTACTCTTGAAAATAATCCAGAGAATATATCGAAAGTGTATATGTCTGTTTCATTGATTTCCAGAAGGCATTTGATAAAGTCCAAAGCGATATACGATTAATCAAAAATCTCTATTATAATCAAACGGTAGTAGTGCGTGTTGAGGACATGGAGACAGACGAAATCGAAATTCAAAAGACCGCGTTTTTTCTCCACAACTACTTAATCTATATTCTCAGTTTGTATTTCAGAAAATGCCGGAGGAAAGACATGAGAGGTTTAACATCGGAGGAACATTAATTAACAGCTTAGAGATTCGCCGATGTTATAATGGTTAAGAGCGAAGAAGATCTTCAAATTCTAGCATAGAGACTCAACCGAGAATTTGAAAGTATAAGACTCATTATAAATAGGGAAAAAACTAAATTCATGGTTATAAATAAAAACCAAAATATTAATATTCTCACACTGAATAAAGTATCTTGATTCAGTCATAAACGCTCGAATGGATCCAGACGAAGAAATCATGATCAGAATTGAAATGGCTAGAACGGCAAACAAAGTCTTTGCAAACAGAAATTTAAACCTCCACGTCAGAATAGGATTCATGGAATGGTCAGTAATGATTTTTGGAGTGGAAACTTGGACGTTGAAGGTTCAGATGACCAAAAAACCTGAAGCATTTGAGATGTGGTTCTATAGACGCATTCTGAAGATACCCTGGACTGACAGAATCACCAACGACGAAGTACTAAGACGCATTGGTCGCAAAAGAAAGCAGTCGACAATTATTAAGATAAGAAAAACATTTTGCATAGGACACATCTTACGCAACGACAAATACAGATATAAGAATCCTGGCTTCGTGACATAAGAGAATGGAAAAATCTCAGCGTCGGATAATTGTTTCATATTGCGAGAGACAAAGACGGATTCGATGAGAAAACGGCATAATAAGGAGAAGAAGAATTGAAACGAAGTACATTGGTCTCATTTTCAGATGGTTTTTGACTATAACTTCGCCGAATAGCATATAGTGGGTTGTAAACTAGCAGTAGAGATTCGGTTGCAATGGAGTCGCCACAGAAATTCATAAGGAAGCGACAACTTTTTTTTTCATTTTTAATCATTAATTATCATCGACATCGTCATGAAGTGACCAATAGCTTTGGGCAATGTACTACTGGCTGTGGTAGGGTGCTATCATCATGCCCCATAACTTTAGTTATATATCTTGAGATTCAGCTTGCCATCTTGGAAAAGGGGGTGAAAACATGTATTCACGATATCTCGGAAACTATCAATCTTACAAAAAATTTGCAGAGACATGTTTTATAGTAAATCACTTTACCTACAGTTATGTTGATATGATTTTTTGTCGTAAATCGAAAATTTAAAAAGTTATGAGCAAAAAAGTGAAAAAATTTCCTTTTTTCTATTGATTTTACAGAAAAAATTATGTCTAAACAATTTTTTAGAGGATCTCTTTACGATGGTTTTCCTCCTTATATTTTTTAAGTTAATTAAGTTAATTAATTAATTTAAAACGATGTTACAGCGCTCCAAACTTGACCGGGTTCGTCAATGCTCGGTCAAAACAACTATTAACCTCATTTCTAAGGTTTTTTTACTACAGAACTTTTAGAAATTTTAGTTGAGCTACATAGTGTGAATATTATTTTCAGTTTCATCAATAAAATTGAGAATTTCATATGTTGAAATTTTCATTTCATTTTTATTTTATTATTATTTTATATGTAAAAAACCTCTTGGAGACATTAAAGTCCGAACCGTGGAAACTAGAAGAGTTAAAACTTTGCTTGAACGAGCAAGATTCAAAAACAATTTGTGCAATGAATTATTTTTATAAAGTATTAATATTAATAATACTCCCTGATATTGATAGTCAAACAGATAATGTTTTTCGTCGTCTCAACAGTAGCAGTCATCATCTTCAGTATCAGATAATCTAGCTACTGAGTTTGATTTCTCAAACAATTGCTTTATATTTTGCGGCGACGTATTCATAGCAGTTATCTTATAAATGCTCTATAAATTATGCTCTAAAAACTTTCTTTCAATAAATTTGAAAAACATTTTAGTTTCTAAGGGCAAAACAATCTTATGTGAAACATTAATGCAACAATTCAGTGTTCTAGATACAACTAAAAAACATTAACAGTATATAAAAGTTTTATTACTCTAAATTTATAGAACTACTTTGCTAGCTGGGAATGGACTATAATAAATTCGCATTAGCTGTCTTCTATATACTTAGACATTGATAGCTCTAAAATCTAAAAGGATTTGGAAGTTCGCTAAGCATTTGTAATTTTAGCAGACCCACAAAATTTTCCGCGCGAATCGACTTCTCTTTGCGACACGTTTTAGTAATTGACCTTCATCTAATCACTGATTCTTCATGTTCGGGTTGTAAGATAAATCCATTTTTCATCTCAAGTACATACCTTTACTTATTTTGCTTGAATCTCGGTTAATTCATGAGGCACTAATCGATACCTCTCATAAATCTCAGCTAATGATTTCAAATGACCATGTATGATCCAAGGGGTCTGATAATCGATCTATTCCCTTGTAACTCAATATCCCATGCAAGTGGATGATCTGAGCGTGAACGAAGTTCAAGAGTCAAATCTTAACTATTAAAATGATTAAATCAAAGATGTGCTGTTCGCTCATTAACTGTGTTTTCTTAAATTTCACATATTTTCTTACTGGACGGCTGATTTACACTTTTGTATCAAAAAAGGTCTCGATACAACAAGAGAATATTTGAAGAAAGTGAAGCAAATGTACTTTCCACAATATTAGAAACTAGTCTTAACAAATTGCGATATGTTCAAGTTTTGGCATAGGAATTTTCACATATGAAAACAGATTATTTTCGAAAAGTCATAATGAAAAATATTCACCTAATTTTGAAGTAAAAATACGCTATAAAAATTATAAATATTATATTTACAAATAAACACTACCTGAACTACTAATCTTTTTATAAAAAATTCCCTGGTATTCTTAATACCTTTTGTTATATATTCTCTTCTACAAGGAATGGAATAAACGTCCGCTTTTTCCTGGGACTGATAATGTCGGCTATAAATTTCGGTGTCCAGTTCACTACGATAGGCAAGACATTATCCTTAGCGAATGCTTCCGCGTCGTGCAGCATCTTCCCGATGTTTTCCGGGATAACCTGAACAGTTCCTATTATCGAATCGAGAGGATTTGCAAAACTTCTAGGCGCCTGTAACTATTTCCAATATTTATTTATTAAAATAGAACGAAACTCAATTTCAACTCAGTGTAAGTTATCTGAAAAATTAGTAAATCACATATGTCCAAACCAACATGTAAAAGCACGACGTGAAGTATTAAGAAGTCCTATTACTTTTAGTTACATATTATGATCGTGAGAGGATGGAGATGCTAATGGAGATATATGATGATAAATAACATTTAGAAGGTGTGTGTATGTGGAACATTACAAAATGGGCTTAAACAAAGCGAGGATATCTAAACGATAAGCTTTTCGACTGATTTATATAAATGATTATCTAAAGAAATATTTGACATGAAATATTCATTCATTTAACAAGGTTTTTGCCTACTGATAATGAGTTGCAATATCAAGAAATATGGTGACTATTCATCAACCATAGACGTTTCACAGCTGTCTGAATTTTCTGTGTTATGCTAATGGGGTGTTACATTGTTTTGCGACAGCATTTGTGATGTTATCATGTAAAATTTGTTGGTTGTTAATGCCGCGGATACTCACGATGTTCTTTCTTGTTCAGTATCTCAAAGACCTCAACCACACGACGGAAAACATGCAATTTCTACAGTGCCTTTGAACCTCTAAATCACCATAGTGATCTTGTGCAGTTTTTCGGAATTGAAGGCGGTTTGGTTTATTCTAATAACTGAATTAAACGACTTATTTAGAGGCATACATATAATATATCGAAAGCACATGCAGAACTTCTTGGCTCACGCCTCATGCAAAAACAAAAGACACAAAGTTCAAAATGTCCAAAACCACCACAGTGATCTTGTGCAGTTCTCAGTGTTTATTGTGATTTGGTTTATTGTAATAACATCGATGACTTTTTGAATATTTCGGTATAATTATACAAACTTGGTGATTATTCCAAGATACAACAAAAAGTAAACCAAAAGCAGTACTATTTGACAAGAGTAATACATATTATTGGAAGACTTACGTAGATTTCAAAATTATCACTTTTTGGGCATGCAACAATCTCGTACGATAGCTACGTACAAATCTCTATATTCCAATCCTGACTGTAGACTAGAGCTACTATTAATGACCTCTAAGATTTCCTTGGTATAGAACGATCACTCTAATAAAAGATAGTCTTTCTGATCGCCCTGTTTCGTTCGAAAAAAGTACATCTAGATAGGAGCTCTGTGTTCTAAACCTCACTGTAAACGAGCTATGTATCCGGGATCTTTTAATGACTGCCAAGATCTATTTGGTATAGGGCGACACACTAAATCGATATGAACTACTTAGAAAGTACAATTTCTTCATGGGAATTTTCCAAGCAAATTCATTCCACTAACTTCTCTTATCCTACACATTCTCCAGGCATTTACATGGTTATCAAACAATCGATAGATAAAACTAGAATCTTCAAATATCAATATGATGTTTGGAACGGAAGGAATGAACATTCAAATAGTAGTATCAGCAATATGTATTTCTTGAATAAATAAGTTGGTTACAAGCTCGGTAATGTTTTGGAATATATTACTCTTGAATCAAAACGCAACACCGCTGGCTTTTTCAATTTTTGCCACGCCAGTAACTTACTAAATGTCGAGTAGTTATCATACGCATTTGTTATTTGTTTTTCAATCACGGCTTCGACGTTAAAGAAAAGAAAACAAGCAGTCTTGACTATTTCTGAGAAATGAGAGACTTTGGGTCAACTCAAGGAAAATTAGATACGATCTTATGTTATGAAAACTGAGAAGGGTCCAAGTGCTTGAAAGACATTAAAAACGTCCGAAAATCCTCAAGTAGAGGGTACATTGTTTACATGATTCATAGAACAGCGACAAAAAAAGGCTTAGGCGAGGAAAACTTTCTGTCATTAAAGGTTGCTTGGAAAAATTTAAAGAGAGACACGGAATACGTCAACTCAAAATAACCGACGAGAAGTTGTCAAGCAATGAAGACGCCATAAAACCATTCCAAGACAAATTCATAGATCTTGAAAAAATTCTGTGGGCCCTGTAGTAATTGGAAAATGTTCATTTTTATAATTTCTTTTATATTCTCTTCAGTATCATAACCAAATTGAAAGTCAAAATTGATATGTATACATGGCAACGTGATAAATTGGAAAGAGCCCATGAGATCTTTTTTCAGTATAATATTGTACTGATTGGTTTTCTTTAATCAGATGACTTCAAATTAATTGATTTCTACTGGAGCAAAAAATTTTTAAAGTAATCATAATACATCGTAATAGTACCAAACATGATTAACATTTCCATGGCAATGGTATATTCATTATCGGCATTGTTTTATTTCCTGTAAACTTGATTCTTGCTAGCTTTAAAATAAGTAAGAAAATCCAGATATTCCTAAGAACATATTAGATCCAGCAGCACAAGCCAACTTTTTATGAAATGGCGATATCTCAAAAAAAATTAAAACTATAAGTGATGATATTCTTCTTTATTTGGTCCAAAAACACAATAATATGAAATCTTCCATGATATGGAGTCGGTTCTCTTTTTATTAATCAGTGGAGATTTATATAACGAATTATACTGTATATATATTATCCAATACACAAAGCAATAAATCAACATTTGATCGAAAATATACTGCTGCGTGTGATCTTCAGTTCTCTCCCAGCTGTTCAGATAAATAATGAAATAAAAGACTTGGACATAAAAATATCAGACAAATGGATGAAACTTGAACGCTAAAACCGAATTCAACGCGTGAAAAAGTAAAAAATTGATGCAAGAACAGCTTCAGAAATTCCATCTAAATGATATATTAGTATGAATGGCGGTTATTGATCCCATCATAACCATATGCGACACCTTATGATTAATATGGAGGAGTTAGTATTAATACTGATATAGTTGTTAAAAACAGTATCACGTGTCTTGTTTCTATTGCTCATTCTAATATTCAAAATCAATGAGAACAATTCAGGATACGAGGTCTGAAGATTAAGTAATCAGTTTTTTTGTCGCCTTTGGGATAACCTTGAATGAAACTAATTTTAATGTTGCATGAAATCTCGAGCAGAGCATGGCTATAAAATTAAAAATGTTTCTGATGATTTTTCGAGTTGAACACAAATATTTCTTGGGTATAAAATGTTCAAGCTAAGCCGTGAAATAAGAGATGCATAATGACATGAAGATACAGTGTGTACACGTCCTAATTTACCAGGATCGTTGGTTCAAATATAGCAGGCGTTCTACCCCCTACTATTGCGTGTGAAATATAAAGCAATTTTCAGCTTCCAGAAGAATTTTAGTGTCACACCCTCGCAAAATATATGATCCTGTGAATTCCTCCTCTTCCCTTCATGCTGCTTGTGAAGTATAAAGCAGTCTTCAGCTCCAAAAAGCATTCTAGTGATAAATCTTCACCAGATCTATCGTCCTGCTACTTCGTTCTCTTTAACTACTATTGCTTTTGAAGTATAAAGCAGTGTATAGCTTCCAGAAGGTTTCCAATGCTACAATGCCTTAGAATCTATGCGACTTCTTACTCTTCTCCTCTAATAGAAAATCGTCTTCTTCTTCTTATTTTAAGACTATATCTTGTGTTTTCAAAGAGGCAGCCTAAGTTGTGACTCCGAGGACCAGCTCTCATACCAGCGCTTTGGTGGTCTTCCAGGCGGTCTACTTGTATTGGGTCTCTCTTCCTTTGCGATTTTCGCCAGTCGATCGTCGTCCATTCTATTGACATGATCTCTCCATGCTCTTCTTCTAGTTCTGGCCCATCTCACTATATCCGGAACGTCATACATTCTTCTAATTTCATTGGTCCTTATTCTGTCTCTTAGTGTTTTCCCTGTGATTGAGCGTAATGTCTTCATCTCGGTCGTTCTAAGAATCCGCTTAGTAGTTGCAGTCTCCGCCCTCGTTTCTATGGCGTATGTCATTACTGGTCTGACACAAGTTTTATATATCCGTGTTTTGCTTTCGATACTTAAAAATTTATTCCTCCATATCACGGTTCGAAGGAATCTCGATATCCTAGATGCTGCTGTTGTTTGCGTTTTGACTTCTTGTTTCAAGTTCCTATTGCTCGTGATGTTAACCCCTAAATATTTAAAAGACATAACCTGCTCTACACTTTTATTATAGATTGATAGTTTGCATCTTCTTGGTTCTCTCGCTATTGTCAAGGATTGTGTCTTTTGTGTCGATATGATCATATTGAATTTTCCTGCAACTGTTTCAAATCTGTGTAGCAGTTTTTGCAGATTATCCTCATCTTCGGATATCACAACCGCGTCATCAGCGTAGCAAACTATCTTAAACTCATGTTTTCCCATTCTATATCCTCTGCCTGCCGTTTTGACTTCTTTTATGATTTCGTCCATTATAATGTTGAAGAGTATTGGGCTGAGACTATCTCCTTGTCTGATCCCTGTTGATACTGGCATTTTACTGGAGAGTTCGTTGTTTACTCTTACATATGTGCTAATTCCGTTGTTCATGTCCCGAATGATGTCTATTGTCCTTTGGTTTACGCCTCGTTCTTTTAGTAGTAGAAAAATCGTAATGGAACGTATTTTCCGTCGATTGAGAATATCTAAACAACTGCGACGAGGATGCTGTTTGAGGTAGCAATCAAAGATTTTCATAATTGTTACCACGCAGTCTGTAAAAAACTTTTCGTTACGGAAAAATTTCATAGTAAATAATTTATACGGTATTACTCAATTTTCAGACTTTGTACAGGTGAAAGATTAATCTTAGGATGATGAATTAATGGTTATTCAAAAAATTATGTTATGATCTTAAAGTTTTTCCTAGTTCATATTTGATGTATTAATAGCCTCATCAGCACGATTTATTATTTATTTCTTATTTATAACAAATAAATATGGAATTCCCTATTTAAAATGACAATTACATTGCCTATGTTCTATTTTTCAAAAATACGATTTAACCAAAAAAAGTTCAGGTAAATAATCAATGGTTCAAAGGTATGTACTTAATTTGTTTCTCATTTTTATCAAAAACTGGTAAATCAATGAAAATGGCATCAGAATCAAGTTTAGTAGAAGCTAAAGCATTTTCGGTACTGCTACTAACATTATGATCGTCCCTAGCTTTCTCAGAACTACGGGTAGTTTTCCCTTGTTCATACCAGCTGATTTCTTCTTTCGTATGACGTGATTCTTCTACAGCCGGTTCATCCTCATTCTGCTTCTGTAGGGATTTTATCAGTTTTGTTTGTTCTCCAAGCACCTGTGAAAACAATTTGAAATATATAACTGTAGTAGGCGATCTATTAAAACAAACTGGTCATTCGCAGTTTTTCATCGAAACTATCAGAAATCTATTGTTCTTAATAGAAATAATGGGAATTTCCGTAATAATTTTGGATAAAAGTGGAATTTTGAAACAACGAAAGTATGTCCCGTCGGTTTACGAAAAGTCCCGCTTTGTTGCCAGTTATACGGAAATTTGAATTACTCAAATTTTATATAATATGTGAAAACTGTTACATAATCCCGCACACACACACTACAATGTTACTACAGTCTTACTACAAACCCTTTTGCCATGGGATAAGATCCAAAGCAGTCTCTTTGCGTTTGATGCCAACCAGATCAAACAGATTTTTTTAAATGAAAATGAAGAAACAAAACTGTTTGATCAATAGCAGTGCGTAAAACAAATAGTATCAGAAAATATATGAGTGGAATGGAGTTGATAAAAACAAGATAAAAACTGCAATTGAAGAAACAGGATTTATCCAAGCTGAGTAAAAAAGACAATTCCTCAAGGACGTTGAATTTGCGATGTGTCTACCAGGAACAAGTGCTCCAGTTGGTCATCTGAAAAATCTCGTCTACAGATCGAATCAGTGTGTTCCATGTTGATAGCCCGAGTGAATTTCGATCATTCTTATGACGAATTTTACGAAATGTTCATAGAAAATAAAAGTGTATTGAACAAAATAAGCAGTTCCCAGAAGTACTTTACTCAGTTAAGTTGTTGGAGAAATCTCGGAAATATATTCAAGATGATAACTCTAAAAAAACATGAAAAGAAATAGTGAAAGAAACATTTAACATTACAAATTAAAATCCCTCAAGAAACCTCTTGTTATTATAGAATTTGAGTTTTATATAATAAGTGTGAACTGTTATTTGGTAACTTATTGGAGCTCACAAACTACAATGAGTCTTATTACAAACCATTCCGCCACAGGATGATATAGAAAGCAGTCTCTTTGCGTTTGATGCCAACCAGATCAAACAGATTCGTGAAAATGAAAATGAAGAAACAAATATATATTAGATCTTGTACTAAAAAGGAAATGAGTGCATTTGTAAGTGTCAGTCCTAGAGAAGAATACTTATTTGGTGTTCAGGATTATTTGCTGACAATTACCAACAAGTACAGAAGCTGAAAAGCCCTTTTGGCAGCAGGCTATATTTGCAGTTCTGCTAGAATTTGACTAGCAGATGATACGATTGAAAGCATTGATATATTAACCCACACAATAGAAGGACACGAGGAAGGTCCTCAAGGAACTGGAAGGAAGGAATTGAGCAAAATAAGAAAGACGGAGCTATCCAGGAAAAGAGTGGATAGATAGAATGATATGGCGTATGCGTGATGCAGCAAAAACAATCAGTTTGAACAAAGAGATTTTGGTAATGATCCTAATTTAAGCAAGCTGCATGAGACGATGGTCACGACGGCTCCTACAAACCGAGCTGCCGTTGCTCTGAAGCAACGAATTCAAATTATTAAACAATTTTACCCAATCAAAAGTTGAAATAAATCAAATAAATGTACTAATTATCACATATTTAAATTTTTTTCGGTGATTAATCGTCGTCCATTTGGATGCAGGATATTTCAAAGATGGGGAAGTGGAAGTGAAACATTCTGACTTCCTGTCTAATTTGTTCCACAATTGGTTTTAGGTCGATCGACTGTAGCACAGCTCAAGATCGTTGTCATGCTTGAAGATAAACTTTCCTTCAAAACATTTCCAAACCATGACCGAGCCTCCGCTGTACTTCACAGTCGGCATTACGCATGGATCTTACATACGTTTTTTCTTTGACCTTCTCTTCGACCTAAAAACCTCAACTCTAATGCGTTCAATTTTTATGTTCTTTGGTCCACTGTAACCTCTTAATTACTGTAGAAGTACTCAAAAGTAGATCCCTAAATTCGTTAATGTGAGCTGCTATCGCTGGACCCGTGAGACGATCAAATTTACTGATCGATACAAGGCGAGGTTGTGGTTTTTCGAGGTCGCCCTGAACGTTTTCTATCGCCAAAGCTCCTGATGAATGCATATTTCTTCACGTTGTAGTCCTCGGCACGTCCAGGTGCTTTTAATTTGGCAGCAATGGTTACTTTTGCCCAGACTATGAAGACTTCCGATTGATGCACGAGTTTCAAACAATAGTTCCTTGGTTTTACCCATTTTTAATTTTGAATTTGCGAGAACGAAAACAATTCGTATGCGAAACGCACAAAAAGATATCTTGGCCCAAAAAGTGTAAATCAAAGGACATTCTTGATTCTCACAGGGCTAGCTGGGACTAAACTATAATCATAACCACTGAAGAAATACTGCTACTGGCAAGTTTCGACAAACTAGAAACATTCGCTCGTATAAAGTAAACAAATAACGGAGACTATTATTTTTAGTTAGGCTAGATTTCCATGATGATTACGTACGCCATAGAAACAACAATCCTTAATAAAAAGGTAGAGGAGGATTTGAAGATGATCGATAGAATAGAAATGAAACAAATATTAAAGGAGAGGTAGAAAAATGATTGAAGAAAATCTCACCTACTGGTAAGGAAGACAGCACAATGGATACCTCAATGGCAGAGTCAGACTAAGAAATATCTGGATACACTGAATTGAAGAAGATACGAGAATCCTAAAAATAGTAGACTAGAAATCGAAATGCAGAAACAGAAAGAAAACTAACAAAAAACTATAACAAAGGTGAAGTAAATGCCAATAAAAGAATTTGTAAGCGCACAAAGCGTTAGCCATAATCGAAGAGATTAAACGGCATGATGATGAAAACACCGTTTCGACTTCGCTTGGCAATGTGAAAGAGAAATTTAAAGTTGATATAGTATAAATACAAAGTTGATTTATTGAAATACTCACATCTTCAGATTCTCCTTTTTTTCTAATTTTCTGGATATTTGTAACTGGTGTTGTAATTTCCGCAGTACTACTAAAAATACGTTCAGTCGATGGTGGAGGATTGAATTCTTCGTTATTCTTATTTCTGTTTCCGGTTGATAATAGAGCTGAGTTAAGTATAACTTTATTTGTAGGTTCTTCGTATTGCAAAGGTACATAAATTTGACTACTACTTCTTTCTGGAGCTATAATATCACTTATAAATCTTGGAGTATACGTACTGACGAGTGGTAATATTGTTTCTCTGGCATATTTTTCTGCTTGTTCAAACATTTTCGCTAGCCTTTGTGGTAAAAATTGCACAGTATTCGCAATTGATTCTAACGGGTTCTCAGATGGTTCTTCTAATTGATCTGGTTCTTTATCAACTTTTGTAGAAAGTTTATTTACAGGTTTTTTTGTTGTCGTTTGTTTTTCTATAATTTCAATTTCTTTTGATTTTTTACCAGAATTTTTGTCTGTTGTAGGTCCTAAAAGAGGTTCGGTGATTTCAATTTCTTTATTTGGATCATGCGATCTGGCATTTTTCGTTGAATGCGTTTTTAATATTGGTTCAACGATTTCTTTTTGTGTGTTATTTTCAGTTGAGGAACCAGATTTTACTAATCTAGTATTAAAAGCTCTACTAGATTCTGCTTCATCTAGTATATAATTATCTTTATCATTAGACCAAGGTATATTGAAGAAATCCATTGCATTTTTGAAAGATATTCGTTCTTTTTCGGACTTTGTGATATTACTGTCTTCCAAACCAAACTTAACAACTTGCGTGGGAACAAAATTCAACTTTTTGTTTATTGGTAAAATTTTATTTTCATCTCCTTGAGAATTAATCCTATCGTCTGCCTGAATATCAAATTTATTCATAGACAAATTACATTCGCCTGGATATAAAGGCAATAGCACAGGTTTCCCTGATTCAAGAATAAGATTTTTTTTACATACTGATGATCTGAAATTTTGAAATTACAATTCTATTGATGTACAATTTAAATTAACGAAAAAACTTACGTTTTTCCAAAACTATCCATTAGAATAACTTTGTCAATTCTCCATTGCGTGAGTCCTGAAGATAACCATCCACTATATGCTGTATAAAGTAGTTCAATTTGAATAGGTTGTGATAATATGGGATGAGGTACTAATATCCTAGAAATTGATTCTCCAAGTCGCATTTCCTCATCATCTTTTCTAGTAAAAGCATACGAAAAAAAATTGGAATTTGAAAACGTGTATGGGTTGATTAATACCTTAGTCTAAGAGATATCAAATATCTTTTCAAAAAAGGGAAATTTATGATCTATAACATCTACAAGGCAATAACTAGACGACTCTCTACGTAAACATAACTGCCAAGTTACCAAGAGTGGCCAACTCGCGATGGTAACACGAAGTCTTCAGGTAGCTATGGACAAAATCGACGACTAGCGTACAACGTAGAAAATCGGCAACAACGCGGAAAAGACCCATTCTCAATTTTTCCACCACTACAAGATCAAGAACAACCAACTGGGGGAGCTGACAAACTAAGCCAGAGAAGATGAAAGACATCTAATGCCGAGAAAATCGGCACAGAAACCAATTAGAAGGTGAAAACAAACCAGTAGAGATCTTGCAAATCTGAGTATGGGGAGAATCTCGAGCAGAGACAGCAGGATACTGAAGAATACTTAAAGCAGGCGCATTTTTTGATAAAATGGTCAAAAACTGCTAACCAAATATTGCTTGAGTAAAAAGCTGTGGTTCATTGCGTCTTCCTTGAGAAAATTCATCCTCTGATAAATGGATCTCACTGTCAGATTTGGTGTTGCGGGTGTCTGATTATTTAGTATGAATCCTCACGATATAAGTTTTCGATTTGTGAGTTAACCAGACGTGATAGAACAAAACGAATTGCATTATTGAAATCAGTGTGAAAACTGCTGAAAAAAGATTTATTTTCATTTCCGATTTCGTATAAGATGACTGTACTATACGTTTAAGAACATTTCAACGAAATTCGGTCATTACCTCACAACTTTCATTCAAAATTTTCTATTTCTACAGACAATAATGACGATGATGAAAGTGTTGGGTAATTTATAATGAATAGTTCTCTGTAATTTTCCCTTGTAAAAGACTAAATTAAACAGCATGTGGCTCTGCATAATAGCAAGTGTATAGGAATGATAAATTGTGACACACCTAGCATCTGACGTTGAAATGACATGAAAACACTTTTCAAAAGAAAGAATTATTAGATAGTAACGTTTTTGAATATATAAGTACTCACTTTGTCATTGTAAAAGTTTCGTTCAAACTTGTTTCTCCAACTAAAGTAATTTGTAATTTTCCGTAACTTTTTATTAGAACAGGACTCGAGCTCGATTCAATTTTTACGTGATATTGATGAGCTGAAGATGGAAAAAAAATGTCATTAGTTGAATCTTACTAAGTTTCTGTTGAACTCAATATAAAATTTGATTAAATTCCAATCGAATCTTACTGTAACTTGATTTCTTCCAATTAAAATAAGTCACTTGTTGCTTTTTTTGCAATTAAAGAATACTAGAAGTAGAACGTGCTTATTTATGTATTGAGCACAAACATTTACTACCGATGTATTTTCATTTGGACGAAATATGTAATGAAGCCTTCTACTGCGATTAAGATACGCTACTTTCAAATACAAGGTGACACAAAAAACAATTTTAAGAAAAAATAGTTTATTAAGAAAATTTTGGTTATATATTGTTTCTTAAAAGTCCAAATGCAAACCGTTGCGCTCACGGCATTCATTTGATCCAGATGATAGCTCGGGAGGTATTCTTCGTGATGGCTCCCATTCCATGACGGATATTGTTTGTTAGTTTAAACTTTAGATTTACATAGCCCCACGGGAAAAAGTCTACAGGTATTAAATCAGCACTGAGTGGAGGCCAACTTATGTCACCTCTTCTAAAGAACAATTAACAAGGAGAACTTTCACGAACTCGTAGCAGAGATCTATTGGATCATCTGGTTTAGCCTCTAATCAGCATCCTGAAACGTCAATTCTGGCACGAACTGAATTTTCTATGGGTAATGGTCAAGCCACACTCACTCATCGCATACAGACCGAGTAGAACTGTACACGTTTTCGACCGTTTTAGAAGACCTTGGATGCCTCAATCTTCTCGACCAATTTTCTACGGGCTACAGAAGGAATTATCGCTTTTAGTAAACTTTGGCACGCACAACGCACGCTCCGTATTATCTTAAATCCATCGAATACTTTGTAAGTGGATGTTGTTGAACGTTCTAAACCGATATTGACTGCAGTTACTCCAGAAATGATTAATAAAATCCATCGTTCCTTACTGAAAGGACTTCAAATAAAAAAATTGGATGAGTATGTAATATTTTTCATTTTCATTTCTCGTATTAGATAAATTAATGTTCAGATATGTTCAAACGTAATCTATTTCTTCGATATCTCACAGTAGATAAAACTTTAGTACACCATTATACCCCAGAAACAAAAATACTGTCGAAACAATGTACTTCATCTGAGGGACGTGCTCCAAAAAATCGTTTTTCCGGCCAATAAGCTCATAGACACAGTGTTTTAGGATTCCAAAGGTGTAATCTTTATTGATTATTTAGAAAAACGAAAAAGGATAACTGACCAATATTATGCTGATTTGCTGACACATTTTGATGCCGAAAACCTACTCTATATAATCTAACAATCGTTGGAATTCAAGCACCAGTGGCGGAGGGATTTGGTGTATCTACAATATTCTAATAGAAGTCGAAATATTGTTTTTTACATCATAATGAAATAATAATCCAATGAACTTCATTCCTCTCTCCTTTTCGAACTTAATTTAAGGTGATCTTCCATGTTAACTAGGTTGTAGGTGTAAATTAGAGCTATGGATACTGGAACACCAAACTCACCAAATAAAACCTAACCTAACCTCTCAATGGGGTATACTGTATGTAGTATACACATTTGATAGTGATATGTTTAGTATTAATGTCGCCAACGGTTCCAAATTCTCCTATTTAACTCTCAATCGTGATCCATCCGGATATTTCGACATGTTTTCTTTTTCTTGCCTCGCTTCAGGCTTTTATTTTTCTCTGATTCTGCCCTTGCTTTGATGGGCTGCTCTGTTGAATCTAATTTCGTCAAGTTACCTTGACTTCAAGTATACGTAAGTATACTAGTTACTTAAGTAACGGAACGCCCCCAAAAAAGTAACCATGCACCATAAGTTAGAGACTACCAGCTGTTTAACTTGAGGTCTACTATTTCTGATCTGATGTCTACTGTAACTGTAGACAAACCAGGGTAGTTTGTATGAAGGTTGTTTTGCCGTAAAAATAATCGACTTAAAAATAGAGAAGCGGATTGTATATCTAGGGAAATTGTCCTTGTATTCCGAAACTCAGAAAACCGTAGTTGAGTGGACCCCACCTTTAGCACAGATAAAGAAAAAGAGCAATAAATGATACGATACTGAGTCGAAAGAGACTTCACCAGATTATCTTCTAAAAGAAGCTCTTGACTTGTGAGTAGTCATTCTCAGGTACTACGAATACAAGTACTGATTCAACCCCAGTAACACTGATTATGTCAATACTGACTGTGATTCGTAGAATTGAATCAAACAACTATAAAGAAATTCCTCTCACCCTCTGGCTCGCCAATAGACGGCACCCGGTACAAAGCCTAAAAAACCCTTATCTGCCCCTTCGGCTGCTAGAAACAGCATACGAAGGTGGTAGGAGGGAAATACCGGTAGCAGCTGTAAATTCTGGAAGAACCAACGCAGTTCTCGAAGACCACAACGCGATCTACAACGAAGACAAGATCTGGAGCAGAGTAAAAGTTCAAAGTTAACTTAACTTGGAGAAACCTAGTTGTTAATAGAGGAAATTGCGTTCAACCATCGATTTGCTTTCTTATACGACTTCGTATCTGAATCTCCGTGAGGAATATCCAGCGAATACCCAGGTTACTAATCCAGGGTGGTGAGTAAGACCACCACGCGATCTACGACGAAGACAAGATCCAGAGCAGAGTAAATGTCCCAAGTTAACTTAACTTGGAAAAACCTAGTTCTTAATAGAGGAAATTGCGTTCAACCGTCGATTTGCTTTCTTATACGACTTCGTATCTGAATATTCGTGAGGAATACCCAGCGAATACCCAGGTTATAAATCCATGGTTGTGAGTAAGATCTTTATTGATATCGTCCTGCAATTGTTTTAATATCAGAAAAAAATGTGTTCTCCCTCTCAGCTAGACGTACACTGATTGTCTCTTCATTATCTTATCTTAAAACTTATGTATTAGGTGATAATTTATAAACTCATGCTTTTTTAGCGCTCTAACCTAGCATTTCGTGAACTTATCCGATATTCGAGGTTAGGTTAAGGTAGATTAGGTCGTCGCAGTTTTTACTCGTATCCAATCAAACTGACACGAGCACATTTGATTGAAATTTTACAGTCATGAGTGAATGCAGAGTCTCCATACACAATATCTAACATTTTCGTTGTATTTCCTTTCAAAAACAAACATTTTAGGACAGCTAGATACTTAATTTTCTCTATTTTCAAAAAAATCCTGACAACTATCTACTCATACGATCTAAACTAAACATTATAATAAAATCTCAACGCGTGCCGATCATCTTCAGGTTGGTCTCGGTAACTTTCAAATAACCTTTGTAATAGTTGAATACAAAACAAGTAAGAAAGTATTTCTCAATAATCAATATAAAATGTGAATAAATAGAAAAACCATTCTATTCAATGTGAGTTAATCTATATTAATATAATATCTAAATACGTATTTTACCACAAAAAGGTTCTTCCTCTCTAGTTATCAGATAAAGTTGCCCTCTTCCTTTAGATCTATCGGCGTAATATCCCATGTTGCCACATTGTCTGTGAATTGAATAAAGTTAGTCTATCCAGTAGTCTATCTATGATAGTATTTACATTGTTGTCAGATCTTTCCATTTTCCGAAAAAATAGTTAACTTTGTTATTTCAAACGGATCACCCTGTATATTTGTCACTTCTCGAAATGCCATAATTTCGGAATTATGGCTACATTTACGTTATCTTCGCCGAAGTTAAAATTATATGTTTAGGTGGATATGACAACAATAAGTTTGACGTTTCATTAAATTATTATTGTTGAAGTTTATTGAAAGTCACAAACGATCGTTCATCTGAAAAAGAACGAATTGATATTTCAATGATATTAAGATATCATGATAGACGTAGAAGTCAACAAGAAATATCTTTAATAATTCATATCCTAACCGAAATCCCGTAATAAGATTTACGGTCAGTAAATTAGTGAAAAAGTTTAACTTAACTAGTTCAGTAAAATATTTATACATCAAGAAAACTTCATCAATGAAAACAAATCTTTAGATATCCTTTTAGAAGACGATACACACTTGAGTACTAGTTAAAATCCAGGGAAGTTGATATTTCGCAAATATCCGAAATGAAAATTTTATGTTTTGAATGACAAGAAGATTTTGCAGACCTAAAAATATCACAATCAAAACGATCCAAATGTTATTTTACGCGATGATGCTACTTTTTCTATTAATGGAAACTAAAATCGGCATAATTGTAGATACTGCTCTCGTAATAATCCTCGTAGGATGCGTGAATCCCACACTCAATATCCCGAAAAACTAAATGTAGGTGCTGGAATAATAAGCGACAAAATAAATGTACCATATTTATTATAACTTTATTGGAGACACTATAAATGTAGCTATTAATTCGAAATTACGGCATTTAGGTATAGAGAATTACACATAAATTAGTATTCCTTAAGGAATTCTATAAACACAAAATATATAATGTGATCCATTTGAAATACCAAAGTTTATTATTTTTCCGGAAAAAGAAGAAATCTGACAACAATGTAAAAACCACCATAATACCGGCCATACCATAAGACGCTTGTAGACAAAAATTTATAAAAATCCTACAAGCCTTGTTCGAGATAATTGAGGCGTATATAAAACTCACTCTGTATATTTCTGATTATTGTCATACATAGTTTTTGTACTGAAGAGTATTTGTAGATTATTCCTATAAGACACTATTCGAACAATTATACTGAACAAACTGTTCACTTCAACGACTACTCCAACACTCATAATTTCACCGCTCAGCGTACGTTTCGATATCCAAGTCTTCAGAGAAGGAAGATAAAGTTTTTCAATTTTAGCTTTGATTTTTGAATAAGATGACTTGGTTATATGAACTCACGTAAAATTGTGATCGTTGATGTGATAGTGGCCGTAAACAGTATGTTTAGTATGCATACTCCATTCTGTATATTAAGAAACGTCACGAGTCTAGAGCTGGCAAAACCGCATTTTCAAATATCATAATCCTTATGTAATAAGCTCTGATGCAGTTGAGTCGCTGCTATCACAACTAACTCGTAGGACAAAATATCTTATAAAACTTGTATAATAAATATCTATTTTTCGAAAAAACACTGTTGCTCAAAAATGTGCAATACATTGTTGCATGGAATTTCGGACTTAAACTTTTTATTGATTGGGCACGCCATAAGATAAATTTTGGAATTTACCGCACGTTTCTAACACTCATGATAGCCTGATTTCTTGTTGTAATGTTGTAATGTTGTTTTGTTTTACCATCTTATCGCGTCGTGTTAGTTGTATTCTTTGTTAGGATTTCGAAGCTTGGATCGACAAAGATTCGTTATAAATATTGTATTGTACCAAAATATACCAACACCATCAAATCAACTATTTATAAGTATCCCCAAGGAAGAAAAATTACGAAATAAGTGGTGGGATGCAATAAAAAGGAACAGTGAAAGGAGTACTGTCATTTTTTCAATACCCTATTCAAAACTCAAAACTTACGATACAGGGTAGTTTGACATATTATTGTAATAATAAGGTATTAGTTTAAAGGCGTTACTTGTTTTTTTGTATTGGCGTAGCGTCCAGAATGGATCTAACTTGAATATTATTACTGAAAAAAAGGGACACCATCGGTTTTTCAAAATTAATAATTTTTATTATTCACGTTTAACATGAAGGAAATTTGACCACTAGAATTGAATTGAATAACCAAAATATGGTACGGATATATTTTATAGAAACTTCAATAATTATCAGACATTAACTAAATTAAGTTAATGAAATCTAGGGATACTATAAAACTTGAAAAACATTGATATATCCCTATCTCATTTTAATTATTTTATGAAACAAATCAAACATTTTTGTACTCGAACACATAAGTCTAACAAAATCAAAGTCGATTTTGTTCCAAATTAATTGTAATATATTTGTTCAAACTTCAACTCTTGGTATCTCAAAATTAAGAGGTTCCGTGTACATTAAACCTTCTTGTTGTTGCCCCATGAATATGTCTATTGATCAATCTGTTTTCAGTCAAGAAATCGTAATTTTTGGCAAAATAACTAACCATTGCAAGGGGCAAGTTATGTGTAGAACCACGAAAAACCTCCTGCTCCATTTTTATCAATAAATCAACTGTTTGTCGTCAAATAGCCAGTAGTATTTTGTCTGGTCGTTTCTCTACACAATCGGCACTGATGACGTAGTATTTAGAACGGATCTCAAGCGCTATAAAATATATCCAGACTTGTAAACTTTGCAATTTTGTTAATACTAATCCTAATGACTTGAAATAACACGATTATTCTTGTAAAATTATGTTGTATGTATTTTCTTTAATTCAATCAAATTTTTTAAGCCATTTGTAGCTCAAGACACGCTCTAAGTTTAAGGAGTCATGGCGAGGATAACGGCTGTCACTTATGGCAGCTCCACTTTAGTGCCGTGAAGCTCCGTAAGCAGGCGTGAACGTCAATGTGGACGTTTTTTTCGAATAACTCTCTTGTTTCAAACGACTAAATAGTGATCTATTTCCACAGCAAAAAAAGTTATTCCAGCAGCAGCTTCTACGTCCATTTCGCGGCGAGTTTCAAGAACGATTGAGAGTATACCATGAATGTATAGGACACGACGATACAAGTTTTTCTTTTTTACTTTTAGAGGTTTTGGAAGCTCAAAGCCTGTAGTCTGACAATTATTATCATCAGACTTTTATCGTTTTCCTATTTCTCTTATGCTCAGCTTCCATTTTAATATGTATTAAACATGAACGATTTATTTGGGTAGAACCAGAATGATGGAAATAGATCACCAACTACAACTACACTTCCAGTTGATGATTTAGATAATAATTTTTTGTAACTATCAAAATTCATATAATCATGATAATCACTAGTGGTGTAGCTCGAGTTTCATCTAAACATGTGATGCGACTCAATTTGAGCGAATATTCAAACTACAAAAGGGAGCTGTTGGATACTTACTTGGACTAAACAGCAGGACTCACTGCAGGATTAAAAACTCTCATTCTTCCTTCCTTATTTATCCGTTTCCCTAAATCGTAAGAACATTTCTCCAATTTCAGAAAGATAGTTGTACGGGAACGGAGTTCACTTAGTTCACTTAGGAACGGAGAACGACCTCCAGCTACCCACTCCACGTTTAGAATTAGTAAAGGGCTCAATATTTTACAATGCAAAAAAACGCACAATCATTTGTCAATTGAAATCAAATCGATATCGTTTTTTCCCGCATTCCGCAATAATTTAAGGGTATAGTTACTAGTTTTTACAAGCTTTTGTCTACAAATTAAAACAATTTTTTGACAATAAAGCATTTCTCTCTTTCTCTATTTTGAGACGAACAACATTGGTAATATGATTTTATACATCATTGTGCATCATTCCATCTTTCCTGCAATAACTAGAAAGTTTCTCAAGTTATATTTTAGAATAGAGTGTTGCTTTTACTCCTCTAGATTCATGGCTTCTCAAAATATACAGACTGGTCCAAGCGATACCATAAAAATTTTCTCCAATTTGAAATGAAGTGATTATCAATTAATTTAAAAATGTTTTACCTTTCCTCAGTACAAGGAAAACATTTTCCATTCAGAAAATCTTCATAGGAATCGCAAGGAAAAGCGGGAAAATGACATCTTGGTGAAACAGAGTCGATAAAAAGGTGATACGCCCTTCTGTGATTACAAAGTGACCGCCCTTCAACTGGTGATGCTGAAAATATTTCCAAATATCATTATTATCGCATCGGCATTCATTTAAAAAATAAAATAGAGCCCTTACACCAAATGATATCGCTGACAGCACCAACAAATAAATGACTACATCCCTTTTGCATTCTCCCTCCGTTTGGATAAAAATCAACATGACCCATCGGTTGAGACGTTCCCAATCCTCCGAGGATTAGATTTTCACCGTTACTATGAATAACGTCCACGAATTCCGCATCACTTTGATCCAAACGAGCTCGAGGATCTTGAGATTCGAATAGGGGACCTGCGGGATCTAAACCTGAAAATAAGCAATATTGAAAATGAGAAAAAAATCAGTCAAGTGAATTATACGTCAAGTCGTAAAAGAATATAAATGAAAAATATAAATTAATCGACATAATTGTGGTGGTCACGTGATAATGTTTACTAGATAAGGGATTCATCATATCTTATAATAATTATATGAGGTGAACAACCCTTTAGGGACAGGAGTGGATACGGAGGAGATGAGATCAAAGGGTCATTATATTATGTATTTATCATATAATATAGTACGAGGGTGCTTCAAATATAAACCGAAACATTTAGTGTCTTAAAACCGGTTGCACTGGATGCTAGACTGGTTTGTAAGATTAAAGATCAGCAAATACCACGAAACCTCGTGGGTCATCCCATGTGATGGGCTCAAAAAATCGATTTTTTGTTCATAAATTGCTTTCTTAACATGTCTATTAAACGGTAGTAAAGTGATTTTTGAAAATTCGAAGTCGTTTTAAAGATACAGCATGTAGAAAAAAGAGCTGTTCGGGGCGCTGAGTTGGCAGTTGGGGTCCGGGCCTATTGTGTACCGTCGACTTTATACCTGGCCCCCCTTTTATACATTCATACATGTTTAGACAAGTTTCTACAGGCTTGAACAGAGATTTCTATAGAAGAAGAGGAAGGAATACTCTATGGACCAGTCATCGCCGATTAAGGGCAAGTTGAGATTTTCATAGTTTTAAATGGACTTGAAACTTAAAGAGCGTTTTTCTCAAAACTGTGTTTCTCAAACTTTCCTCCATCGTATCTCAAAAACGGCTTGACCGAATGACTTGAAATTTATAAGGCATACATATGTAAACGCATAGAATGATCTGTAATTAATCGAACATTTCTAAAATTTCGATTTTATTATAGCAAAAAAAAACAAAAAAAAAACCCAAAATTCGCAACTTTTATTTCAAATGTCTACTAAAAGTCCAATTTTTTGTATATTCATTTGATAATAATAATTATTAGAACGCCGTTTTTTTATCAGATAAGCGAATCAGCCGGAATCGTAGAAGTGCGAGCTCAGAATTTGGTCTTGTCTGTATATAAAATATCACCATTACCGAAAATTCGCTGGTTTGGTGTTGAGGTTTGGATCAATATCTCCTGGCTGATTCAGCTGAGGCAGATTCACAAAACCTTGGAGCTCTCTCTAAGACCAAAGAGTTCGACTAAGATAATAATTTGATTTATAGGCGATCCAGGGTAGACTAGGAACTTGGTCAGCTTAAAGCATAGTAAAAAAGTCGGTGACCTGAGTCTGTTTTACCGTTATTATCACGGCAACTGCTCTTCCAAGCTGTCCAACATAATCCCACTTAGAGACACATAGAACTTCAATTTATCTAGACTCTTTTCTTTTGAGAAGTGCATACCTGTGGAATCAACTACAAAGGAACGTTTTTCCCGAATACTGCAGCCTACAGAAGTTCAAAACTTGCTCCACAAGGCAGGTATCAATCGAATTTCTTGAGTGTAAAAGGCTTTACCTTCTTGTGCTTGCTTTTTACATAAAAAATCCGTTTCTATCCAATATTTTTTCTCTCCACCAGTTATTCCCACCCTTCACAAACCTATCCAGTTTTTCTGCCTCTTCTTCTCCTGATTCCCTTTCTCTATCTATTTTAACTCTATTGGTATTTTGTTGCCTTCGTATTTTGGGTCATTAATCCAAACTTGGTTTCTCTTATTCATCAATCTTATTTGTTTGTCAATCCAATCTCCTTTTTGCTTTTTAAGCCTATTCGCCTTTCATAGTTTCCATCAGTGATAATTTTGTTTCCATTTCTCGTCAATATCATCTGTTCCTGATTCAGCTTAGCAGTTTCTATGTTTCCTTATCTATTTCTTCACTTTTCAATCTTTTCATATTAAACTTATTCATCGCGTTACTTCCTAGAGATCATTACTTGACAAATATTTCTTTATTTTTTAAGGATTTGGAATACAAAAATCCTCAATCCATAATTTGTAAAGTTATTGTATATATTCAAAACTCACTCTGTATGCTGTTTGATAAATTATGTTTCTCCATAAAATTTTTGTGTTGTTCAAAAATTGCTCGTTGATTAAGTCGAGCTTGGGTATATTTATTCAAGTTGTTTGGAAGTTTAAAAATTCGACTTGAGATATCACAGACATGTTTTATTCATGCATCGAAACACATCTCACTCATGTGTGACGTCGAGGACATGACATAAGAGATTTTTAAATATTTCATTTCTTTACGTATTTAAAATCTGATATAACGTGACATTGTCGTACATTGTCGTACATTGTATAACGTTTTTTTTGCTCGACGCAGAGCTGAAATCTGTCTTACGATACGAGGTCTGACTAATAAATAATTACGGAAAAGGGTTTTATTATAAAAATTATTCTACATTCGAATGCCCCCCTTGAATATACTACCCTTTCCTCCCTTTCAAAGCAGATTTTATCTTGGGAAACAAAAAATGTCGCACGGTACCAATTTTGGTGAGTACGGCGGAAGTTCGAGCGCGTTATGGGTAGGTACGTTGTCCTGGTGCAAAATCAGGTCTGCCAAATAGTGAGTCTGGTTGACAGTCTGACCCTCTGGAGCTCATTCAATCATCACGATACCGTTGATGTCGAAAAAAACAATCCATATTGCCTTGAATTTTGATTTGCTTTCTCGGCCCTCACTAAAACGCTTACACCACTCAAAAATAAGCGAACAAAATAGAGAATTGTCCCCTTAGGATTCTTGCATCAATTTATAGCACTGGGTCGGAGTTTTTTCAATTTAACAAGTAATTTGAGAATGATACGTTGCTAGACAAGATATCTAGATACCCAATGAACTACTCGTTTTTTACCCCACCCGTCTAGGGCGCCCTCTAGGCGCGCAGTCTCATTATTTAATAGCCAGACCTCGTATATTACTTATCACAAACAATTTTTTTTTAAATTTGAGATATAGTAGATCGTCTAAGAATATTTTTGATATACTTTAGGATTATCTTCCAATCTCAACATGAAGATGTTAAAAGAGAAAATAAAAATAAAACTTACCCCTGAAGAAAAAACTTCTTACTTGGGGGAAGATTTTATATCGAGGAGAAGTGCGAGAATCAGTGAAAGTATTGGTAGTCGATCTTAGAGAAATTTGGGTGGATTCCCTGCTCAAGATTATCAAGAACTTGTAAATACAATTCTGAGAATCTGCTCCGATTATGCAATGATAAAATTTTGTTTATGTTTGTAAGGGTGTTAACTATATACGTATGCTGCCACTTAAGTTGTATTTGCTATAAAAAGAATAAATTTACCGGTAATCCTGCTCAAATTTCCAAGATCTGATCCAGCAAACCCGGCAATGTGAGCTCCTAAACTGAAACCGATGATATGAGTTTTTTTTAATGATAGTCCAATTTTTTCAACAAGACCTCTCAATAACAATGCTAATTGTTTACCAACAAGTCTTGTATTTGCTGAGGCTTTCAAATAATTTGGTAGAGAAGCTCCGTTACTCCAATCAACACAAATTATATTAACTTCTTCCTGTAAAATGCAAAAGTGGTAAATTAATATAAACGATGGTAATAACTAAATTAATCATTATTAAAACATAAGCATCCAAATATTCTTTTCCATAATGCGATTGAAGCTATTCCACAGAACTTGTGGATGATTATGTATTATCCTTTTAAATGTACCGGGTTTATCGATAAAAATGCCTCTCGTTCGTATTTCAGAAATCGTTTAAAGTAAACCTGCGAGGAAAATGAAGATATAACAAACTAAAAACATCTGGTAATTATCTTTGAGTTTGTATACGTTAGAGGTGAGGTGTTACATTATATGATAATGGAAAAAAAATAGAAACAATGAAAAAACTCATCATATCCACTCAAATAAGTATTGGAAGATGCCTCAAAGCTGAGTACTGGGATCTAACTTATTTCTATTGTTTATCAATGAAGTTGCCTATCTAGACATCAGTGGTAAAATATGTCTTTTTACAAACGATACTAATTTCTTTTGGAGCATCCCTGACCTCAAGGCACTTCATAGGACCATATCTAGTGACCTAATAATCCTTTAATTATGATGCGAATCAAATGACGTCATTTAATCTGTAATTTATCGTTATCTGAAGAGTTGAATGCTACTTGTTTCGAGCTAAGATGAGGATTAATCACAGTTTATTATGGACTTATTGAGTTGTGAGACTCAATTTAAGTGAATTTTCAAACTACGAAAAGGAGCTGTTAGATATTAATTCAGATTAAACTGAGAGTTTTTAGACGATTCAAAATATTAATTCATTAGGGTCATTGTACTTAGGAACGCGGAGCACGGTTAGAGATAGATGAAGGCTCAATACTGTACAATACGAAAAAAATGCACAATCATTTGCCAATTGAAATCAAATCTATAAATATTTTCCCGCATTTCGAAGGAATTTGAAGGCATATTTACTAGAAAGTTGTAAATGTCTAGTATTCCAATAATAATTTCGTTATTTATTGTATTTTTTATGTGTATAGTCCATTTTTATATTTAGTTTTATTTGTGTATCTATTTATTTATTTGTGTGTCTGTTTTTTTAGTTATTTACGAGGTGTAGTCTACAAATTGTATACGTTTTTTTGACAATAAAGCATTCTTCAACAAAGATATAAAAGATGATAATGGAGTCATTTGAAATTTATACTGGACTGTTTCAAATACAACTCCTAGAGACTCACGAAGAGTTGAAAGGACTAGGGTTTCAAAAATTCGAACACATCGCATATTTGACGATTGAAATAGTTTCTCAAAAAAAAGTGTAAAAGTTTGCATATGATGATCTTCGACTCGACATATTCGTACAAACAACGTTCTCGTAAAGTAAAGTTAGAAGTCACTGATTCCATTGATTTAACAATCCAACGATCACTGCAGTGATTGGTAATTTCATTTGGAATATACACATGTTTAATTAGAATTAGTTAAGCGGTTAAGCGTGGTTTGAAGCTGTTTAGTGGACACAAACTAAACTTTATCTAAAGAGTTAAAAGAGGTTCTAATGATATAAAGACCTGCTAATTTTGAGCTACACGCGGTTTTTTGTTGATTGGAAGAGGCAAGAGAGTCGCTATATGGTTCACTTGTTCAAATACACCTTTTTTGTATATTACACTTAGTTAAATAGCAAAAAAATCATTGATTCCCTCTTTTAATTGCTTCTTCTTTTAGTACATTCTACTTCAAAACGAATATTATAAAAATGTACAGAAGAAAATAGTTTTTGAAAGTTGATTCAGTTCACAAAATATCGAAATATTGGAAAACTCTGAAATGCTTGAAATGAGATTTTTTCCGTTTTTCTTTGTATTCGTGTTTGTTCAATTCTATGTTTGATTTTTAAAGAGATAGAAAGAAAGTTTCTTGACAAAAAATTGTAACAATTTGTAGACAAAAACTTGTAAAAACTAAAAAAGACACTGAATAAAGATGCAAATAAAATAAAATTTCCATATACAGAACAACCTCCACCATTGTTTCAAGTCTGGGAAAAGAAAATAATCCGAGGGGGCTGAATCTGTCGAATATGGTGCACGACGTAGCAATTGGGTTTTTGAAAAAAAAATTATTGATTTTTTTTATGTATTTTAAAACTTTATTATTAATAATATTGATATTTAATGCAAAAAACTTTTAAAAATTTTTTTTTCTATTAATTATAAACAATTAAAAATTGATGAAATTTAAATAAAAATCACTATAAACTATAAACGCGCCATGATTGGTCACCATAGTTGTGACGTCATAATGTTATAGCTATTTAATAACAGTAAAGCGTTTACGACTATTACACGTGACTAGACAATAATATTGAAAAGTTATTGCTAAAATACGAGTTGTTAGTTGGTTTCGATTAGCTATGTGTGATAAAGGATTTATTAAGGTAAAGTCTGATAATATTCCTGATGTTGATATATTTATGATCACCGATTTTAAGTTCGAGGTGCCAAGGCATCAAGGTAAGTCTGTTAAAAAATAATATAATTAATGAAAATATTTAAGTATTTATTCTCCATTACATTAAATATAATTATTTATTTCATAAATTGTAGAGCATCGCGTGAGAGTTACGGCGACAAAGTTATAGGTTATGTTCAACTAAGTCGTAAAAATAATATTTGTATTGTAAAAGGACGGGTATGTCCAGAACACCGAGTTCGAAGTAAAGCTTATTCAGTTATTTTAACTTTAATGAAAAGTCAAAAAAAAATTCAGGATGTTCATTGCCATGACTGTGCAGCTTCAGCAGATAATTTATACTCCTATTAAATTTAAGTTTTTTGATGTTGTAAGCAATAATAATCTTTTATATTGTGTCTACGGGTGGTTGCAAACATGCATTAGCATTACTTATGTGGACCCATCGTAGAAGTGAAGATCCGACACCAACAGAAGTCGCTTGCTATTGGAAAAAATCTCGATTATCAGGCATTAGTACAGTTATAAAATATATTGAAGCAGAAAAACTGACAAAAAAACCTCTACTACTCCTGTTGAAAATTTTCCGGATAATAGTACATTTTTACAAGAAGTTGCTGAATTTGCCAAAAATCAACAAATAAATTCTCGAATTGGGCAATTAAATTTTGATTTAGAATTCAAAAAAGCTTACAATTTATCACTACATCGATTAATTTTGGATTTTAATCAAAATATTGATTTGCGAGTAGAGAAATTTTTGGAATTCTCTAAAACTGAAATGGCAGAAGATGTGGGTAAAGAAGCTGAACAGCTAACCAAGCAGCAAAGTGAATGCGCAATTTGGCAAGAACTTCGTTATGGACGCATTACTGTATAAAAATTTTATGAAGCTGCTCATTGTAAAAGTAATAATGGTTCGCTACTTCAACAAATCATTGGTGCAAGTAAAGTTCATGAGACAAGCGCTATGACACGAGAAAAATAGTTAGAAAAAGATGTAATCGAAGTTCTTGAGAAAGAATTAAGAGTAAAAATAACGCGTCCGGGGATGTATCTAGTACGTAGTCATCCGATTTTTGCAGCATCTCCTGATGGAATGACAAGCAATGCCATTGTTGAAGTAAAATGTCCCACCAGTCATAAATCATTGGATATTTTTCTACCAAAAGGTAAAGTCAGCTTGAAGTGTAATGCCCAAATGCAACTACAAATGTTATTGACTGGTAAAAAAGAAGGTATCTTTTGTGTTGCTGATCCACATTTTGAAGAAAATAAAACTATTTACATTAAAAAATGATTATGCACATACACAAGCTCTAATTAAAAATAGTCAAGTATTTTGGTCCAAAAATATATTTCCAAAATTATTAAAATCTGTACAAAGTTAATTAATGTTATTCATTATATTTTGATGTATTTTTACAATAAATAATAAATATATTAGCTTAAATAGAACAGACACCTAGTAATTTAATTTATAATACAAATACTCTTAAACTTAAGTAGAAATTATAGGCGCTTGTAAATTTACAAGTGCTGCAGCAATGGCAACAATATTATCTGTTAAACAACCGCATGAGGTTTTAGAAAATCAAACTCTCTTATTCTTCCAATAACACGTTCTATATGAATACGTAGAGCAGCGATTCGTTTGCCTTGTAACACGTCAGATTGTGATAATTTTACTCCAGAATCAACTAAAGGTGATCGAATTAATTCAATATTTTTATCGTCAAGAAGTTGAACAATGTTTTTGAATCCTCGATCAGCCATGACAGCACAAGCCTCGGGTAGCTCTTCCAATAATCCGCTTTCTTGGAATAATAGTTCATCTGAAATTCGACCATAAAGCCATCTGGTGTACAAGATATTAAATATTTTAAAGAATTACATTTTTTATACTCTGACCAAGTTATAGATTGGTTCTCCGGATCACTTGGTTTTTCAATTTGTATCTCAAATGCATCAATGATAGCAATCACATGATTATAAGTTCTAAATGGTATCGGTAGTATTTTTTTATATTACTAGACTTCGGTATATAAACGAGTTTTTTTAATAAATGTGCCAATACAGGAACTGTTTTATTAAAAATAATACTAGCATTGCTGACACTCATTCCAAACTGTTCACCTAATCTTTCCAAAGTATCTTGGCCTCGTATTTTCATCAAAGATAATTTTATATTAGTAATATCAATATTAGATATTACACTAATACGTTCTAGCACCACATTCCATTCTTGAGGAACACCAGTATACGCTTTTAAATTATCGTTAATTAAGTAATTTGTGACTTTCAAAATTTCAAATTTTTTCACAGGAGATTGAAGGCAAACTTTTCTGAGTATCTTCCAATAAATTTGGATGTAATTTTTGACGCAATGGTTTTATTGGAGATGTTGCTACCAGTTTTAATTGTTGAGCAGGATTCATCGATTCCGATTGATAAAATTTTACATTGAACTGATACGCTACGATACTTAGCACGACTATTTACTTGTACAGCAACAGTACGGTGGTTAATATTAGTTTGTGTTTCAACAGTGACCTTTTGGCCAGGTGTTTCATTTGAAGGAGCAAAATCTACTCCAATATTTTCAACAGTACTGGCTGATACGGCATCAATGTTTGGTTCTAGAGGATTACCAATTTCCATATTTTCTGAAGATTCATTTAAAATTTCTTGAATGATTTGTTGTCTCCGTCGTTTTTCTACAGCTGGTCTAAGAACCGTTGTAGTGCCTTGTCTTTTACGATTAGGTTGACAGTCAAACTTGTGTGGTACCACATCAATTTTAATCTTTGCTTTACCTCCCATCGTTGTATAATAAATGTAATTTTCCATGTCATCTTTCAACTAGAAAAAAAAACAGAAATGATGTGATTTTAAAGGTTATGATTTTACTTAAATATATAATAATTATTTGATTTGTATACTTAGATAAATAATAATTAATAAAAATGGTATTAAGAAATACTTACATCGAAATGATCTTCACAACAAAAATAATTCGATTTTGTTTGGGGATTATCACGGTGCACTGCTTGAAACCATTTATTTTGAAGTTTGACATCTTGGGGAACATTTAAAAACATTTTATCAGGAGTTGCCTTTGTAGTATTCGTACATAATGGTACAAAACAAGAACGATAACTTTTGAGGTTCGACATTTTTAATATAAAATTAAATATTTAATAATGACAACAAAATTAAATAGATCAAAACACTGTATTTATTATTTTTCTATCAACTGCAATGAGTGAAAACTAACATTATGACGTCACACGCGCTCTGGTTTGTTCGGGAGTTGTCGGCATGTCTTCGGTACTGGATTCAAAAATTATTTTATTTTGAAATAACTTTTGATTTATTGCGAAAAAAAAATAGTTTTGTTATAAAACTAATATATAATCTTTCCATTTATCACAAAAAAAAATTTTCAAAAACCCAATTGAATTATTTAATTAAGATACTTACAATAGCCATCAAAGCACTTCTGATCTCGTACACCCAAATATAGTTACAATCACTACCGAAACCATGAACCAAAACTTTCGTTGGTAAACTACCATTGAATCCGTCTTTGGCCCATTCGAACGCTTCGTCTAATTTTTCAAATGGCACTTCAGCGGGAGGTGATCCTCTTTTTCGCCTTCTTCTACCTGGGTACATCAAAAACTTCGTACCTGTTAAGTGGGTATTAGTAAAATTTTGAAGTACCAAACCAGTTTTCTATACCTATATCATCCGGTTTGTCTGGGATAGTATCTAGGTATTGAAATGGTCCTGATGCCTCGAAACATCCTACGTCCTTATAGCAAGCACTTGGAATATCTTCTCTTTTTAATCTATAATGACATTAAACAATTAATTTCGTTCTATGTACAGACGGAACAAAAAAGAACATACTCATGGCTTTTGGTCCTCCTATAACCTGAGAAGAGTTTATAAGTCTTATGAATTGAGTATTTTTCAGAAAATTGAGGCGATATACCATTACAACATTTCAACGTAACTTCCTTTCAGCCACAATCACTTTTCTCAAAGATGTTCAATACGTTCGATACCCTTTTTATAATAAAAAATCGTCAAGCTGCTCTGGGAACATAAAATAATCCGAGGGGGCTGAATCTGTCGAATATGGTGCACGAGATAGCAATTCAAACTTTAATTAATCAATTTGATTTATTGTAATAACGGATGTGTGAGCTGGAGCAGTGTCTTGATGAAACAGCATTTTCTTCTTACTCAAATGCAGCTGATTTTGCATAATTTCTTCGCTCCAACATTATATAATATTCGCCATAAATGAAATGGAAATTATCTCACGCACTTCCCAAAAAACCGATGCTATGACCATGCCGCCTGCAGATGGAACTGTCTTTGCTTCCTTTGGAGCTGGTTCTCCCTTTTCAGTCCATTATTCTTTTGTTTCGCGCAGCTTTCTCAAGTCCAATGGTGGATTTTATTTATTATTATTTCTTTCCGTTATTTAAACGATCTTTAAAGCTCTTGAAGCTATCAAGTACACATCCAAACTAGCGTCGGAGTGTGAAAAAAAAGCATTAGCTTACAGAAATAAAGTATTTCTCTATATTTTGGACCAGAACCCTACTGTGACCACATGAGATGTTACTTCAATAAGAACTAAACTGATAGGAAAGGACCAAATGATGTATCAGTGTTAATTCACTCCAGGAATAAAATAATCCAAAATATTCATATCTGAATCAAGTAAGAAGTGTGAGGAACATCTCGAGATATATAAAATGACATTAAACTGTTTTCATGGGTCAAATAGCACTTTAAATGATGAGCATGGTAGAAGATGACAAGCAGCCTATGAAAGCAACAGAGCCTTTACTCTGCGAATGTGGTTTAGCAAAAGGCTCAACTATCTTAAGAGAGTAGTTTTAACACCTTGAAAAGTCGAAAAAATAGCCTTCTTTGGAAATAATATAGCAATAGCTCTTAGATGTAGGTATAGAGAGCTAGATAGTCGAGATGACTCCTCAAATAGTCTAATTTAATTTTTATTCTCTATTCCTTCAATTGCTCGCTCAACTTAATTAAGCACCCAACGAACTTGTCTTTGAGCTTTCCTCTATTTTTTAGTAGTTCATTTTTTCCAATTTTCCGTGAAAATCTATTGTAACTATCTCCATTTCTTGCTACTTAAAACATTAATTTGAAGGCTTTTTGGTGTTTGTATCCCCCAGACATTTCCAATTATTTTCTATATTATTCACATTTTTTTTTTTCATTTGTTTACCTTAAAAATACGAACAAATTTATTTTCCATGAATTTGAATAAGATATCTGGTATGAAATAACTGCTCAATCTTATTTAAATCAAAAAAATGGAATTGGATTATGCAAATTGAAGCTTTTCAGCCGATATTTCATTTTAGTCTGGGAGCAGGCCCAAAATCTTGGAAAAACGATATCAATAATAAAAATACAGTGTTTCAAATGAGTATAGGCCAAAAAAATATAAATTCTATCCAATAATATATTATTAAAGAAGAAACGTATTTCGACGTTGCCTATTTTCTTTTTTTATATAGCTGACCGTTTCATCCCAAATTGGGAAAGAATTATTTTGAAGTCACCATAACCTCAAAATGTCTTCGACACGATAAAATACACAATGAACAGACATATGACAATAAAATATCGACATGCGTAGAACTAACACGTCACCCTTCGGTCCCCCATATCAACTAATAAATTTATAAAAGTTATTCTATTACCACCACAATAAAAGAATAAAAACACCTCTAAGTTGGAATTTCTGAAACCGTCGACGAAATTCATTCTGAATACACTGTTCACACTACCACTACACCAACACAACACTACACCAACACAGCACAACACCACCACTACATTAAGTGTTGGTGTTTTGTTGTGTTAGTGTAGTGTTGGTGTTTTGTTGTGTTGGTGTAGTGCTGGTGTTGTGTAGTCTTGGTGTAGTGTTGGTGTTGTGTTGTATTGGTGTAGTGGTGGTGTAGTTAACAGTGTATTCAGTAAAAACATCTCTATCAACTGCAGGAGTATAGCTTCTATATTGGATTCCAGTATAACAAAGAAACGAATAAACAAGTGAAGGAAACAGCTGGAAATGAAAGTGCTAGAGCCATCATTGACCTGAATCTATCAATGAAGAAGTAGTAATAAGTCCCCATAACGATACATATAACATATAACAGAAGCTATTAAAAAAATTGAGGCGAGAAAAGACGAAACAATGGATGAAATACTTAGTACAGAAGCAAGCAACCTTCAGACTAAATAGAGAGATAATAGGCACGAAAGAAATATCAGAAAAAACAATAGGAGAATCTGGAAAGACGCGCTTTCGTTCCATAGACTTTGAGAAGACTTTCGATAAGGTAGACGAAGAACAATAGGTAGATCCTCAGAAACGGAAAAGTTAACCAAATAACGATAAACAGAATCAAAGGATTCTACAATACAACGAGCAAGATACGAATGTCAACATAAGACAGGGATTCAAACTGTTGGTGCGTCTTTTGACAGGACACTGCTCCGTCAAATGCCAACTTAGAACTATAGGCGTGGCGGAGGTCGACTTAATATTCTACGAGCAGCCATAAAAGCAGCTCCTTTAGGAATAGAGACAACTAGATGTAGCGTGTTGTACAAAACATCTTCTAGGTATAGGTGAAAAGCCAAAACGACTTTCTAAACAATCTACAAGACAGGAATGTAAGTTAAGCACCACTTAATTTGGTGCTGATCTAAACTAAAGAACTAAGGATAATATTCGGGCAAGCTTTGAAAGCATCAACATATATGAGATGAAAATAAAGACATTAATTAAAGATAAAGATGAAAGAATCGAGGATGACCTAAAGTAAAAAGCAAGGGCAGCAGGAAAATTCTTTAAAGGTATCAAAAATACCTTCCTGGTAAAGACAGAGACAACCGAGACATTTTTTGGGGCAGAAACATGCACCACCCCACAAAGCCAAATAAATAAGATACAGAGTATAGAGATAAAATATCTAAGGAGAAGAGAATATCAAACAGTAAATATCTAGTGACAAAATATGAAGTAGAAGATAATTTAAACATACTACAAGAATGGGAGTAACCAAGAAACCTGGAAAAACAATGAATGAGGAAGTTAGGAAAGTTATGTATGTAGATGAATTGAAAATAATTTGGAGAAGTGATTCTACATCATAGCTCGACTACACACGTGTCTTACACCCGCAAGGGTAGAAAGGCTTAGGATTAATTTTTCTTTAAAAAAGTAGAGTATTTACCAGTTATTCTAATCTGATCATGAAGATCAATAAGCAATCTTTTTCTTACCTAACTCAACCAACGTGGGAATTCTTAAATCATAAGGCCCCTACTTAGTAATATACATTACATCTAGCACCGTTATTTAAAATAACTCTAATGGCTTAATCCTATTAAGCCTCGTCACTAAATTCCTATTCTTATGATGTAGTATCTGGTTTCATGGCTACTGGTGAATTTGGTTATAGTCTGGTTAACAGTTTATACATTGAGGTCCCAATGAAGATCATTGTTTTGGTAATACAAACGTGTATTAACGATGTTCCTTGTTACTTCAAACGTGGACTCTCCAGCGAAGTCAAGCGTCCAGTGTCATCCCCAAATACTTCGCATTATTGGTATTTTATGTTAGAATTTGAGCATTTTTATTTTAACTAGGATATTTTGGTTTCGATAAAGTTGACATGGCATAACTCGATACGTTATCTATTAGTTCAGGTGTTAATCAGGTCTATGGATATTTGTAATTCAATACTAGCCTCTTCATAGGTCATAGATCTTCTCCGAAGGGGAAAATGATCATCTCATCAACAAACATTGTCATTTAATAGAACTCGAACAGCTTGATCCTTATCACTAAATTGACATTGTCGAGGATCTGGTATCCACAATGGTCCATGTTGTAATATCTATTCAAGGTTTGGTATATCGCTGGTATACCTCTTAAATTGAGTATCGGACTTAGTACACTACCCTGAGGCACTCCTGCTTTTATTTCTGTTAGATGAGAGTATATTTCTTACTGTTTGAGGCCCTAATGCCAAACTCAAAGGCCTGGGCCACGATTGGGAAAGCAGAAAAGCGCACTTATTTTTCTCCAAAGACTTTTCGAGTACGTCTGTGATGCTATAAGCTTTATCGATGGTTGAATACTTTACTCGAAATAATTGATGAGATTCAACCTCTAGAGAAGCAATTTCTCGTACAATACAGGCAACAAACAGAAAGGGCTGCTACTTTCCACAGCTTAGGTACGTATCATTAATAAGATTGGTTAATTTGACTATAGCTTTGCGTTGAAGTTGCTTCAGTATATCCCCAGTGATAAGATCAAATCCAGGTGTTTTCCTTGTATTTATGTTAGTGATAATTTCTGTGGAAATTTCTTTTGGAGAAGTAAGTTTTGCAATCGAATTCTCCTGTTCTGGTTCTTTCCAGTCTTGTATTTCATCACCTTCATTGGTCTAGAAGGTTTTTTCCAAAAGTTTCAAGAAACTATTTGCTTTTTACTTATTATTTCGTGCCCAACTTCCATCTTCTTTTCTCATTGGTGAGTTATGCAGAATGAATCTTTTAAATCATTTATTGATTGAAATATTTGATGCAAAATTGAAGTATACTTCAGTCTCGAGTGTTCCAAGTATATTGAAATCAGTCAAAACTACGACTAATATCTGAATGAAACTTTTCAAAGTTGATTTTCGTTTATTGATAGTGAAAATGGGATTTAAAACATGAAAAATACCTATTAGTAATCCGCTTTAATTCTCGTTTTCTCTTCCATTCACTAACAGACGACTGAACAGCCTTAAGAATTTCAGCATCGTTGATTTCATCTAGAACTTCTATAGAAGGATGTACCCACGGAATTTCCACGGTTGGATGAGTCACACCTGAAACAATAAGAATCAACTGAATGAGAAGAGGAGGATTCAAAATGCAAATAAAAATTGAAGACATATGGAAAATCTTATAGAGTTCAAATAATATATTTTATGTCGTTATAATGTATGTAGTTATAGATGTATATTGAGTGTCTTTTTTGTTGTATTGAAAGGTTTTAAGAGCCTCTGTAGGTATTTTCCTTTTTCCACAAACACGGAAAAATCGTCGGAATAACAAAGAATTTCAATCGCCCATTATATATCCGCTAATTTCACGTATTTTTTAATAATTTCATCCTTGATGATACTCCTTAGAGAATCTCATCATCTTCCCTACTAGGTAAGTATAAATTCTGACGTGAGTTTGGTTTACCTCAAATATGCTTTCACTTGCTTGAAGTATCACGGAATTGATATTGCCTAAAGAAAATGTAAATATAATATCCTAGATCTGCATTCCTTCGAATGCTTTTTCTACGTTTACAAAACATGAATACTGTGGTTTGTTATAATCGATCATTTTGTCTCTTATTTCTCTGAAGGCAAAACCCAAGTGGATATTTGATCTTCCCTAGTATTAAGGGGGTTAGTACCCCGTGGTATGAGAAAAATCACTACTATAGATAGTTTTAAATCTGCCCATACTGATTTTACAAGAGATTCTATGTGAAATTACGACGGTTGATACTAAAGCTTTGATATAGACAAATAAAAACAGATATTTATAAATGACTACACGCGGCGTTATTATTTTTCGAAATATTCTTCATTGAGATAAATACTCTTTTTTAAGAGTTTTAACCAAATGTGGAAGCGTTTTTTCCATTTCGATGCTTTTTTGAGTTGAACTCGCAATTAATTTTTAATCTGCGGAAATAAGACAAAATCATTCGGGATTTTTAAAGGAAATAATTGAGTGCTTGACGTGATATACTAAAATATGTTATTGATTGAAGGGTATGAGAATAATATTGTAATTACTGTTTTGAGAATTATTAAAGATCAAGTCTATTTATATGTTCAATTGTTTTACAAAATCTTGATAATCTTAGTGGTGTTGCTTGTTGATCCAGATTTGTCTTCTACAAATAATTAGTGTTTGATTACGAACTCAGAAACAGCTATAAGAGATTATGTAAAGCCAGAACTTGACTGAATCGTGAAATAGACCTCATAAAACCAAAGCCTATCTCTGCTGTAAGTCCTATGGTACAGAAAAAATCAAAATAAGAATCTGTATAGATCCATCATATGTAAATAAAAACATACTGAGAAGTCATTTTACACTCACCACTATAGAGGCAATTTCATCTGATATTAAAGGTTCTAAATTCTTCGCATTATCAGACTGCACAAAAGGATTCTGGCAAATTAAACTTTCAGAAAGAATACAAGAAATATTAACTTTTGCTACATCATGGGAAAGATATTCTTTTAAAAGACTTCCATGAAAGTTTAACAAATTTGCTCAGTAAATTTAAAAACGAGAGATTATCAATCGATGACATTTTTATAAATGCAAATATAGAGAAGAACCACAAAAACCATTAATTATTTCAATACAAGGACTAGAAGCAGACCCTGAAAAATTAGAAGCCATACGTGCATTCAGGACACCAATTAACAAAACATTATAGAGACTACTAGGAATCCTCTGAGAGGAACCATGCTGAACAAAAAATTTAATTAGGTATTCAGAAGATCAAATGGTAGTTCTAGGTGAAGCAGAGCTACTTTGTAAGAAAAAAATTGAGAAAACATCATTATATTCAAAATAGTTGAAGAAAAGGTTAGCCCGATTCTAGGACTTGATACCTTTGAAAAGAACTTATTGCACTGGTAAAAACATTAAAGGAAAATGAATGTGAAGATAACATCTTCGAAGGTGAGGCTGTTATAAAGATTATGAGTATGATATTGACCCAATCGAAAATCCAAAACTTGAAATTAAACCGTCAAGAAGAATCCCACTTCTGACACCATATAACGTTGTTATTATTGTTTTTACTGAAAGTTTCAAAGGAAAAGATATATAGGCACACGACTACGGATTTTGTTGTTCAGATTTTCATAAAAAAATAAAGAATGTTTTGTTGAATCGTATTAAAGTATCGGATATGAAATATGAGAATTTCATCGAGGTGTTTCACTACATAAAAAAAATAATACTACGTAAAAAGTATTTGCCTTTTTGCTTTTTTCGCGAGTCAACTTTAGAATCGATTTAGATCTCTTGATTAAGAACTTATTCCGGATTTAACTTGATCCTACAACTGAAACGTAATCATTAACGATAATTTTAAAAGCGCAAACAACATCTCTAAGCCGATTTAGAATCATACCAAGCTATTATGTAGACGTTTATGACTCATATTTGAAGCATATCCCAGTTATATCTCTGTTGTGATTTCTCCCGAAACTTGACCTCGGATATTTCTATCGGTTATGTTCAATGTTGTCTCACTATCAGGAAGTGAAATTAAATTCCACGGCTGTTTTCAATCGATAATAATGTGCGTGATTTTTTTATGCTTTAATTCAGTTACTTTTTGCAACTTTTTCATAATTTCGTTTTACGAAGACATCTGTGGTATTTAATATGAAGTTTGATTATGGTATGGACCATCATAAATAACATTAAACTTTGCTAGGACTTTTTATGGGAAATATTAGACCCCTAGATGTCGTTAAATTATAGAGGGTGTCTTATAAATAATGTCGAAATAAATAATATAAAATAATACGGAAACTATATTATCGATTGTCGTTTCATTTGATGTACAAGTTTTAAACTAGGTGTCCATACTTTACAGTGCCAAACAAGAAATGTAAAGTCTGTTTTTGTTTGAACTGATGAAGCTCGCATTGTTGTGGTGGAGAATAGTTAGTCTCGAGAATGATAGGTTTCCATATTTCTGGCAAACAAATGCAAATGTACCATTCATAAATAACCATTCTACGTTGCTCTAATAAAACGGTGGCGATATGTCTAATTATTCTAAAAAAAAAACCATCTGCTTTAAAGTGCTTCGTACGTGAACAACTTTTGTTGTTTAGATCCAGGATTTATCTCCTATCATGATCTTTGCACCAATCGAGCTCTTTTTGAGCGATTATCAGATTATGGGGTATCCAGCGCGAAAAAATCTTTTTGACCTCCAAATTTGACCAAACGAGAATTTTCTATTTTTTCAACTCAAATAGTACTCATATAACAACACGTTGAGAACACGATCACCAAGATTTATTGTGGTAATGTCAGATTTGACATACTCACAGGAGTAACGTCATATCTCAAAACTTTACCATAGTCGCCTTCTAACTGAAGATGTCGATTCAACATGGTAAAATCTACTACGAGGGTAGCCTCTAAAATATGAAGTTTATTCCGTTGAGTGTCTATGGGTATTTTGCACAAATTATTGATTTTTTCTTGTGTTAGATAACACGGAGCTTATAAAGTAGAGTGGAAGTCCATAATTCACTCCTAGGATGTAAATTTGCACCATAGTCGCCTTCTAACTGTAGGTGTCGATTTAACATGGTAAAATCTACAACGAATGTCAGCTCTTAGATATGAATATCATTAAGTTGAGTGTCTGTGGGTATTTTGCACAAAATATGGATTTTGTCTTGAGTTAAATAACACAGTGTCCAGAAAGTGTATTGGAGGCCCATAATTGACTTCTAGGATGTAAATTTGCACCATAGTCGCCTTCTAACTGTAGGTGTCGATTTAACATGATAAAATCTACAACGAATGTCAGCTCTTAGATATGAATATCATTAAGTTGAGTGTCTGTGGGTATTTTGCACAAAATATGGATTTTGTCTTGAGTTAAATAACACAGTGTCCAGAAAGTGTATTGGAGGCCCATAATTGACTTCTAGGATGTAAATTTGCACCATAGTCGCCTTCTAACTGTAGGTGTCGATTTAACATGATAAAATCTACAACGAATGTCAGCTCTTAGATATGAATATCATTAAGTTGAGTGTCTGTGGGTATTTTGCACAAAATATGGATTTTGTCTTGAGTTAAATAACACAGTGTCCAGAAAGTGTATTGGAGGCCCATAATTGACTTCTAGGATGTAAATTTGCACCATAGTCGCCTTCTAACTGTAGGTGTCAATTTAACATGGTAAAATCTACAACGAATGTCAGCTCTTAGATATGAATATCATTAAGTTGAGTGTCTGTGGGTATTTTGCACAAAATATGGATTTTGTCTTGAGTTAAATAACACAGAGTTCAGAAAGTGTATTGAAGGCCCTTAATTGGCTTCTAGGATGTAAATTTGCACCATAGTCGCTTTCTAGCTGTAGGTGTCGATTCAACCTGGTAAAATCTACCACGAGGGAAAGCTCTTAGATATGAAGTTTATTCCGTTGAGTGTCTGTAGGTATTTTGCACAAATCATCGATTCTTTCTTAGGTTAGATAACACGAAGTTTAGAAAGTGGAGTGGAGGCACATAATTGACTTCTAGGATGTAACTTTGCACCATAGTCGTCTCCTAGCTATAGATGTCGATATAATAAGAGTGAACTTTTACGACTTGGCATCCAAATACATATAAATTACAAGACAATATCTTTTAATTTGACTTAATTACACAATAAGCATAGAAAAGTTTTTCGTAAAGGATGTAGATGACTTTTAACGTCAAGATACTTACTGACTAGTTGCAACGTTGTCATACTTGTTTTGAATATTTTAAAACTAATTTTATCTTAAAATAATGATCGTTTCATGTAATTTTCTCTTATATGTATTTTCTTTCCAAATATCACTTTCATAAATTATCCTAGCCGCTGGACTGAAGAGAAGAAATTTAAAATTAATTCTTACCATTTGTTTCTCAATTTGACGTTAAAAACTGTCATAAATATCCAAATACAACTCCGTATTGTTAATCTAATTTCCCGTATACCCGTTTTGTTGAAATGCTTTTAACTGAAAGGGGAAGAATTGAAATTTTAATGATTATTGATGTTGGAGTTTGTATGGGAACTTAACAAGGTGTGTACATTATTCCACGAAATGCATCTAGATGGTAAGTAGCGGTAATCAGAATCCCGTAGAAAGGATGTATATTAGAACAGGTTAGGGATATACACCTAAACAAACTAAACCTATACTTAATGCAAATTTTTTTGTCGACATAGAATTTTCTTTTTATTCATTCAGTTTATAATGAAATAGCTAACCGGGTAAACTTTATTTTGCCTTAGAATTACTAAATAATCAGATTTTGGATTTGATTAAGCTCAATTTGTTATTAGAATAATGAATATTAATAAAAAATGTATCAGGCGCGAAAACAAATAACGCAGATGGTCTTCCGACCATCATATGGACATGCCACATATAATTTACCATGGGAAACATGGACCTTTTACATTCAAACCAAGATTTTCCCAAGATTGGCCTTGTGATTTGTTAACGTTCATGGCGAATGCAAGACAGATCAAAAATTTTTTTAACTCAAATAGTAAATCAGATGAGATCATCGGGATTCATTTTCCTCATATTTTCCTTCGAGTGTCATCGCGTTAACCATATTGTTTATCAATTTAGTTTTTTCTTGGTTTGGTCTTTCGAAGCAATAATGTCAATTTCACTTTCCAGGATAATTCTTGCGTTTCCCCGGAAAACGCACCACAATAATCACAATAATCACGAACGCAGTAATCATTACTGCAACTGTACTGATTCAATCAGTACTTCATAAATTTCTTCTTATGCGTCGTTTATTATCTATTTATTGATCTCTGAGATTTACTCGAAAATTTCGCCAACCGAGCCCTTTCATGGGCTGCCTTGTTTTGATCTTCTCATTAAGAAGCACGAACTGGGGTAGCCTCAACTGCCTAATATTTTCGTTTTCTATTCCGTACACTTCCAGTTGTAATGCTCTGGAGTTTCTTAGTCACTTACTCTTCGATAAAATGTAGATAGAAGCTCGGTTCTTTGTGTAATAGAAAACCTAGCGTCTTCTGGTGCCCATTGATGTGCCAATGTCCCGACAAGACTGTTGGAGTTCTTAGATTGCCCTTACCTAGGTTAACAGATTACTCACATCTTCACTAATTGTAGTTTCCTAGGAGAATCTTCTTCAAACCTTGGAAATTGTTCCAGTAACTGCTTTTCCCTATTTTCAATATTATTCTATTATTTTGTCTGGGTTTATCCACCCCTATTTTGGCAAATATGTCTACTATTTTATTTCCTTTCACACCAGTATAATCCAGAATCAAATTCACAAACCAGATAGGGTCTTATGATATCAGAGCTCAGAGCTGTAATGGCTGCTTCATTAACTATCTACTTTTTGCGATAATTCCTCTCCTTTTCAATTGCATATATTTCTACTTGACTAATAATTGATTGGACATGTTTTCAAAATGTTTGGTACACTCCTATTCCAGTTTTGTTTGCTGCTTTGGAGTCATCCGTATACCATTTGATGGTATTTCTGTTCATTTCTAGTATGGTACTATGATCCCATTTACTTCTACAGCTCAGTTTCAAACTGAGTTTTTCTTCGCTTAACATCTCATGCTGCGACATTGCTCCTTCACTGAAATTTTTTCAATCATACTTTCTAAAAATATATGGAGAACTAGTACTGCTGTTGAGCAAGTTGTCTTCGTCTCGGTTGTAGATAAAATGTAGGCTTTTCAAGAAATTGATTCTCGTTGTGTTTAGATCTTTGGGTAACATCCCCATTTTTGTGTGAGAAATTTCTGCATATCATCAGAGCCCATAAATGTTTTAGGCTTGGAATGTATGCTGGCCACTCCATAGCCCATAAATCGCCTTCCTTCTTTCATGTTACCAATATAGTCGACGTAAGGCACTAGATGAATTGCTCAAATGTCCTTGATACATCTATCAGCCTACAAATGAACACATAGTCGGTTTGAGCTCCCAAAGAATTGTCAGATCATGCAGGAATCACCTCCATAAGCACTCCGCTCTTCAAAGCAGCTCTCTGCAAATCGCTCTTTGGTCTTCGGTACATTTTCCTTCTTTAGTCAGTACCATGGCATATTCTGGTCTTATCTGAGAAAAGAACAGATCCCCATTGCTCCAACGTTCAACTCAGACGATCCTATGCAAACCACAGTTGTGCTCGATGAGCTGTGGTAAGTTTTGGACAAAACGCAGGTGTTTTAAGATGTCGTTGTACTTGATACATCTTACAGCATACGAATGGACATAGAGTCGGTTTGAGTTGCTCAGGAATTGCCCAGATCATGCAGGAATCACCTCCATAAGCACTCCGCTCTTCAAAGCAGCAATCGCTCTTTGGTATATTTTCCTTCTTTAGTCAGTACCATGGCATATTCTGGTCTTATCTGAGAAAAGAACAGATCCCCATTGCTCCAACGCTCAATTCAGACGATTCTGTGCAAAACACTTGCGTGCTCGATGAGCTGTGGTAAGTTTTGGATAAATTGCAGATGTTTTTAGATGTCGTTGTACTTGAACGGTTTTAAAGTGACTATTTCTTAATGTTATGCAAATGTCTGTTGCAAAAATCACCACATAAACACGTTTCATTTGTTTACCGGTTGCTACGCATATAAACGATGAACTGCTGATAAACTCATACTCACATTAAAGCATATTAAATTGTCTTTTAAACAGCATATTTATTTTTTTATCTGATGAATATTTAAAAAAATATATAGTTTAAGTCAAAAGTTTGCAGTGGTACGATTTCTATGCACGCAAATTTACTTTTTGTAAAATAAATACTATCATATGAGTTTCAATGGATAATTCATGTTAATATTTTAAAAAAAACTCACCAACCACAAAAAATTCCGTGGTCCAGATGATTAACACCGAAAAATTCACATAAGATACCATTTTTTGATCATCAAACACTGTTTATTGATCATTTGGTAATTTTCACTTATTATAAATTTCACATTACTTTAAAAGAATAATACACCACTAGTCAATACACAATTGTCACAATATTAATTGAAGAAACAATGAAAGTGGTAGATAATATCTTCCGTGTTTTCTTATCCGATGCTTCCTTTGTTTCTAGTATCTGAAAAAAACATAAATATCATTGTCTTAAAGAAACAAATAATTACTTTAATGTAAAAATGTTTATTCATACTATAATTAGAATATGTACCAGGTGGGCAACTAAGAACGGCCGTCGACCATATCTCAGGAAAGGATTATAAACTCAACAGCGAAAAAACCGGACACTTGGAATTGGGTCTTATAATTTTGTTAAATATATCAATTTTCTCAATTTGTAGTAAGATTTGGTGAATTTATAGGTTATTCAAACAAAATCTGCCAATAGTGAATATTTTTTATTTATTATGTACAAAAAAATACAAAATAAAGAGAAAAATATTTTTAAAAAACGTTATTTTTCATTTTTCTAACAATTTATGTAATTCTAATAGCGGGTATTACGGCAAACGACTCTAGCCCTCTAAGGCATCGAAGAAATTAAATTCTGGACGTACTCCACCTGCAAATCATCCCATTCTTCTCGAAGACCAATTTAGAGCTGCTTTAAATCACTAGGAGGAGGACGACGACGTCTAACACCTCTCCGTAAATTATCCCACTAATGCTCTATGGAACTCATATTGGTATATCCTGCAGGCCTCTCCAGAGCTGTGATTCCCACTTGCTCCAAGTATTTGATAACAATTTTGGCTATATGTGCCACCAATAAATGGAGGACTTCCTCGATGTACCTCCGAGCAGTCAGAGCCCCATGAAAATCAGTTTATTCCGACTGTGGACCTAACCTAACCATAACTGATCTTCTTTCAAAAGGCCGTGATTCACGAATGGTACATTGAACAAATCGCTCCATTGGTCGGCTTCACACTCTGTATCGATTTTCTGAATTGTATAGATGAAAATCGAGACTCATACGTGAATAAAACAGTTCCCCATTGCTCCAGAGTCCTATGAGATTACTGATCAGCAAATAATCGCCTTTCCAGAAGCTGGGGCCATTATTCTGGACCAAAATAAAAAAACATTAATCACGAAAAGGCTTGGTTAATAAATTAAAGATATTTAAATGTGAGAAAAACTACTTACAGTTTAGGATATATCAGACAGGTAAATCAACTTCAAGACAAATAAATCAAATTTGAGTTTTATCTAATTGTTTACGAGTCCTGAAAGGATTAGTTCAATGGATTTAGACCCTACATCTTCACATTGCGGAAAATTAGCTTTTAATAAGAAAAATATGTGTCTGGTTTTTTGCTGTTGAGTGTAGTACAAAAACAAACCTGGCCTCCACTTAAATATGTTTTTTAAAAGTTAACTAATGGACATCATAATATCCTGAACCCCATGTTGATATCTTTTTTATGCCCAGAGATATTTTGAGAAATTTGTCAACGGCGAGATTTTTTTTTAAACGTCTATTAGATTGGTTCGTTCGAACGGAAATTAAAAATTTATTCTAAATGGAAAGTTTCAACTTCGGCCCACCTACAGTAACTTCAACTAATCTTATTATTGCTGCTAGATGGCGTTATCAAAATTTAAAGCTGTAAATATGATACACAACAACCTTTGGGGGATTCTAGACTTTTTTGTGAGAAAGTTGATAGAGAAAGATATTTAGACTTTTCAAGAAACAAACTGCCAATTCTGTAAGAAGACATACCCTTAGCAATTCGACATGACATGCTCTTATAACATGTTGGTATATTATTCTTTATATGTTCGGCATTTTTAACATCATATCCTGATAGATGGATAGGACGTGGAAGCTCATTTATTTGACCAGCCATATCACCAGACATAACTTACTGAGAATTCTGTTCGTGATGCTGAATGAAAGATCTCGTTCACACCAATAGAATGTTTCATTTCTTTTTGGGCAAATGAGCCTGACTGACATTTGAGGTAAAATTATCACCGTTTACAATTTTTTTAAGATATTTGGGAAGCTTCCTGGGAGTGTGAGATGTTTTATGCTACAATGTGTCCAAAAAATTCAAACTATATGAAGATTTATTCATGTAGGAGGATGGTTTCAAAAGTACTTGGCCTGACCTAGAGATGGCGGTGGTTTCTTGAAAAATACCAATGTATTAGAAAGTATACAATCTATATAGCAAATGCTTCAAGTTTGAAGAGGGCAAGTTGTTTAGTATTTGTTTGGTAGCCATCAATAGTGAACGTTTTCAGTGAACTTGTAAACATGGAGAAAAATGATCATCGTTATGGCTTTAACCCATCCAATACAAAAGCTGAAATAGATTCTGCTCTGGGTGAGACTACGATAGGTGTAACAATGGAAAAAAACAACATCGTGAAGATGTTTATCAAAATATTTTGATCAAGACTGAAAGTAGTCGAAACGTCAAATTTTTGAGTGTCTAGAAAGATAAAAATTGATAATATCAAATTAGAAGAAAACTAAAATCAAGACTTTCTTTCTTTGGCAAAATTATTGTTTGTAAGACTAAAGAATACAATCACTTTATCAACTTCTAATCAAGTACTTGCTTTAGAAATGATACATAATGATTTGATTTTGACATGACGATCAAAAATGAATAATTAATGACATAACTTGTCAATATTCTCTAAACAATTCATGATATAGTTGTAGATAAAAATATTATGCAACTTTCCCTTGCACGATATGAAAACTTTCAAAAGGTGATTGTTCTAGAAACTAAGCGTTTAGCTATTATTACGATAGGTATATAATAATTGATACATCCATTATCGAAATTACGGTCAACAACACATTCATATATATTGATTACATGTATTGCTTTCTAAGCCGATTATAAAAGAAATGAGTAGAAATTTTTAATAATTTTATTGATGTATCATGAGTTTTTCTGCGTGGTATACCTCTCGATCACATTATACTGAAATAAGGGACTTTTAGCGGCATCTACAGGATAATCCAGACAATTTCACTCGGGGAATCTAGCAGGTTACCTAAAGATTTAGAAATTGTTAAAGCTGAACAACAATGAGAAATTAATATATATATATATATATATATATATATATATATATATATATATATATATATATATATATATATATGAATGTATACGAATCATGGATCAATGAAAAGTTAGAGCGCAAAGAGATGGATGGTCATTTTTATAACAAAATGTCACTAGGAAAATTACACATCACTTTTCAGGTAGTTTCTAGCAATAAACAAATGTGCTCAGGTTTGTTTGGATAGAAACATCACTAAAAAGCACCTCTATATATAGAGCAACCTTGGAGGCATTGAGGCTACTGAGTGTACGTCCATGCTAGCTTTAGAGTACAAACTGCTTTACCACTCCGCATTTTGGACAAAACCCCAACAAACCGAATAATCAGTTGCAATCTTACTCAAAAAACGGTTTAGGCCTTGAGAAATCTAGAAAATTCATTAACTAAAAAGTCTGAGGAACTTTTCGTGAAATCCAGAAATTGTGGTCGCTTTTCAAACAGATCATTGCACCGTCGAATACTATCTTAAGACCATAGCAAACCATAGAAACTGTTAGGCATCTATTCTGCCAATACCTTGCCAAAGCATCCTTTTGGAACAATCTACGTATTTTAGAAGCGCAACATGGTAAATAGAATCATGCACAACATGAAGACCAAAACAAATCTCCAAATAAATCATTATAAAAAAATTTAATACTGCGTTTACACGCTTTGAGAGACTTGGCAATCGTCCACATACCCAAAATCTTGGATTCCATTTACAAGCTTGCAGCTGTGCTCCTGACAGGCAAGCTGTGCAGGCAAATAAAGACGTTGAAATTATTATTTCTATTATTCTATTATTTCTAAATAAAAATTGAGACAAGAAGGATGGAAAAGTTGCAGAGAATATGGTGGATGTTGTAAATCCGTAGAAATATTCGAAAAAATCTTGTGAATTACACTTAACATTCAGGTATCTTGCAAGCGTAGCAGCAAGCTTCCTTCGAAATGTATTGTCAAATTGGCATTAATCCGGATTAGAGAAAAGATAATGCAAGATAAGCCAAATAGTGCTTTCACACGTTTGTTTTTGTGAATTTTCGAAGCTCGCCAAGCATAAGATACCTCGATAATGGTCGTGGAAAAAAACCTTCATTTGCTTGAATATCTTATAAAGAGGGTGCCATTTTCAAATTCAGAATGGAAATATGCTTTTTAAAATTGATCAAATGAACATGTTAACAACAAGCTTAATTATGATCTTACTTCTTATAAATTCGAAGGTCACAGAGGTCACTAGTTTTTTTATTAAAAAGCAGTTAGGAAAGGGAAAATAGATGGACATATCCATTAGTTAAACGGGAACAAGTTTTGTAAATGCTCGATTTCTCTTTAATTTGACCAAATTATTTTTAAAATTAATTACAAACCAAATACATGTGAAACAAATCAATTAGAAAAAAGAACGATTTTTGTGATAAAAAAACATCTATTGTACTTATTTTCTCATTTAATTAAAAGCAGGTTAAAAGTGAAAATTGTATCATACTTTGACTAATTGAAATAATAAAAATTTCCCTGCGTTCTCTTTAATTAAATCTAGTGACACGTAAATTTATAGTAGCAAGTGCGATTTTTTATATTCACGTTTTAACAAAAATTTTAATATTTTCTTATTACTTTATTGATTAAAGTGATACAGCAATAAAATTATTCAAGTATACTTAGTGACATTAGAAATATCACACCCAGATATAATAATTTCTAGACCTTGATATTCATAGCAGTACTTCGAATTAATTGACTTTCCTTATTCTATTAGTAAACATTTTAAATATTTCATTATCACTAATAATTTCACTGAAATTCAATATAAAACTCACTTAAAAATTATAAATTTCTTATTTCTCAGACCTTTTGATATATTAATACATCTAAATGGTCTTTATCAACTACTCAAATAAGAAAAATGATTTGAAAAACATAACAGTTAAAATAAATGAAATAATTCCTAATAATATTTTCCAAAAATTTAAGGAAAAATGTCGAAAAAGAACTGAATCACTTTTTAATAAATGCAAAGAAAAAAATATTAAAAAAATTTATAAGCTAATATTAAAACAACAACCTATTGCTGAAAATACAAAGGAAATAGAATCAAAATTTTGCACAAAATATTCTTAGTGACAAAGAATTACCTGTGACAAATATCTTACGTAATATTGAATGCAACACCAATCATCTAAATAACGAAATTCAAAATAAAATAAGATCTGATACATGTGATATTATCACTTATTTCAAAAATAAATTGAAAAACAAACAACAACAAAACAATATCAAATCTCAAAATATAACTAAAACCAAAGAATTCATAAATAAAAAGACAACTAGACAAGATAAGATAAGACAACTTTTAAAAAATTAAACAAGACCCTACGAATTCTTATCAAAAACAAAATAAGATATTTTAATAAAGACTTGAAGAAAAGTCGAAACGTCAAAATTTATCATTCTTTTAAAAATTATCAAAAAAAAACTAATTTTAAAACAGAAGAGACCTAAAATCAAGAACATTTAGATGCATTAAAAATTATAAATACGTTGATTTCCAAAAACTATGGAGCATAGCTTATTCTCAAGCTTAAGAATAATGCTCGGAAGACTTTGAAATAAGCATAACAAGAAGCGATTCCTCAATAAATGCACATGTACATATGCATCTCCTAATTGATTGAGTCCTTTTCAAAAGAAGCTAATTTATTACTTTCCAATCACGTTGGTCTGAATTTTTGATGTTAGCCAGTTTTTGATTCACTTTATTCGAAGCTAAAAGTGCAAGAATTTTTATAATCCTTGTTAAAAATGTTACAGTTAGTGACGCCCCTTGACGTTCAGTATCATCCATGTTCTTATTATATCTTTCAAAAGCAGAAAACTCTTTAAAAATAATTCCACTAGACAAAGCATCATTAAGTTAACCAGATATTTAGAGATGTTGTGTTTCTGTAGAGAAGAAAAATTATACATCGTTGTAGAGGATGTTCCACAAACTTGAGGGCTAGCACGGAACCCTGAGGTAGTTCCTAGCCCACTTGAAGTGTTTCTTTGCTTTCTAGAACTATCTTTCTTGATTGGAAGTAACTATATATTAATTTGACCAGATATTTAAAGATATTCTAGTTTCCGTAGAGAAGAGGAATTATACATCGTCGTAGAGGATGTTCCGCAAACTTGAGGGCTAGCACCGAACCCTGAGGTTGTCCCTAGCCCATTTAAAGTGTTTCTTTGCTTTCTAGAACTATCTTTCTCGATTGGAAGTAACTAGATATTAAGTTGTCCAGATATTTAGAGATGTTTTTGTTTCTATAAAGAAGAGAAATCGTACATCTTCGTAGAGGATGTTCTACAAACTTGGGGTCTAGCACCGAACCTTGAGGTAGTCCCTAACCCACTTAAAGTGTTTCCTTGCTTTCTAGAACTATTTTTCTCAACTGGAAGTAACTAGACATTAAGCTGACCAGATATTTGGAGATATTTTTGTTTCTGAACCGAACCCTGAGGTAATCCTGAGCCCATTTTAAATATTTCCTTGCTTTCTAGAACTATCCTTCTCAACTGTAAGTAACTAGATATTAATGTCGCCCCTGGACGTTCAGCATCATCCATACACATATCATATCTTTCAAAAGCAGAGAACTCTTTAAAAATAATTCCACTAGACAAAGCATCATTAAGTTAACCAGATATTTAGAGATGTTTTTGTTTCTGTAGAGAAATTATACATCGTCGTAGAGGATGTTCCACAAACTTGGGGAATAGCACCGAACTCTGAGGTAGTCTTGAGCGAAGAGAAATTATATTTGGACTTTTATTTATTAAACTACTCTGAGAACATCCTAAATAAACTAAAAAACAAAGAATTTTGGGAGGACACGCTGTCCGTTCTTGGATAAAGATTAGTTTTTGCTTAAAAACTTTTCCATCACCCTCAAAATTTGTTTATTCACTTCATTTACATATGTGGTAAATTTATATAGTCTAGTGAATTGGGGTGGACTAAAAATACCCGTTGAGCCATTGCTTACACATCGTTAAGTCCGCCGTTATCGATAAATGGTTGGTTTTTATTATCCTTTTATTTCTTGGCCAGCGTAGGATCAAATCCATTAAAGTTACGATCCATTTGTTTTTTACTCATTCCATGATTTTATTTATTGCTCTCTATTAATCTCATTCGTGGTATTGATTTTATCTATTCAATTGTTAATTGGAGTCTGTGTAATATTTAATTTTGATAAATTACTTTCAATTCCATTTATATCCGGATCTATAATTAAGTAATACACAATTCATTAAACGTACTCTCAAAAAATTGAGAAAATCAATAAAAGAAAATGAGCTTGATTTTAAATTAAGCGAATTCTCTCGACAATCCTAATTTGACTTTTAATAATCATAAATCTATTTAACTTCTTCTTACTATTGTATTCGTTAAGATTTATTGTAAAATTACTGTCCTCAACGTCTTACTCAAGCGGTTCCATATGCCCCTTATACACTTGAAGTTTCATTAACTTACCAAATTACTCACCATTATAATGGCTATTAAATAACGAGACTGGTTATGAAAAAGGGTTTTAATATAAAAATTATTCAACATTGGAATGCTTCCCTTCAATATACTCGCCTCCCCTCACCACACACCTTTTTGGAAGTCTTCTTTGGTGAGTGCCTTTAGGAGCTCTGGCGTTTTTTGCTTTACCGCTTCCATCGACTCAAATCCCTTTCAAAGTAGATCTTTTTCTAACCTTTTAAGGAAATATGAGCAAACCCGTTGACGCAATAGCTTTTGGTCAGGAGTCAGATTTTTTGGCACCAGCTTCAGACAGACTTTTGTGTAATTTCTCATGTAAAATTTTATTTATCGGCGTTTACAGCTTTACAACTGTTTCCGGAGTTGAAATAGTCACAGGGCGACCTGGGTTCTGGTCATCTTCAGTGCTATCTCAGCCTTCACTAAAACGCTAACACTACTCAAAAACCACGTCTAGGGCACTCTCTAGGCGCGAAGCCTTGTTATTTAGAAGCCAAACATCGTATAATCAATTATAGCTTTTGTATACAATAGAATTAGTATTTAAGACAACATAAACACGCATAGAGTGTTCTTAACAGTGTTGACATCCAACAACAAACAAACAAAAAATTAAAATATTTAACTAACGTCATACGCAGTAAGACGAATTGTTGGAAAATTTAATAAAAGACTCGAGAGATGATCCAGAATTTGGGATACCAGGAATAAGTGACAATACTAAGGTAGATCTTTGTTTGTTCAGCATTATTTTCTGTGGAAAACCATTAAAGAAACCGAAGAAAAGCTACTTAAATATTATAAGTTCTATACCATAACGTATAGGAACGTTTCATTCATTGTATTTGATATGAAACTGAATTTGAAGAAGCTATCTGCAAGACTTGAAAATGTTTCATTGTTTTTCTCCATTAATATTGCACGAAAATACGAGTTATGAAACACTTACACATCATCACGTACTGAAATTCTCTACATTAATATCACAAACTATGCCACAATATTTTATTGTGAAAACGGTAGAAAGCAACGACGTCTGAAGTTATCAGGGTCGTTGGCGAAGAATGATTGTTGCATATATATATATATATATATATATATATATATATATATATATATATATATATATATATATATATATATGATGAATAAAATAGAAAAATCATGTAAATTAATATAAATCTTGATAATAATTACAAATTTCTTACATTTTCCATACAGAGCGTGACTAAATTACTAAATTATGAAAGTAATCGATTATTGTAAGAATTATTTATTTGAGATACAAATTCTAAATTAGATGTTGATTAACGATTTTTGTAATACTACGCCTTGTACGTTTTTTATTAAATATTTTCCCTATTTCGTTGATTTATCATTATGACTAAATACTTCTTTTTAATTACCAGATTGAAATTGTTGAAGACATTCATTCGTTGTCAAATCCATTCCAAAACTTCAATAAAATCTCAATGTCGATTCCTCTATCTAAAACGCTTACTGAAGAAAAAACTTCAATTATATTTTGGTAAATTTGTGGTGACATTCGCTGGTGAATTTTTCCAATTTATTTTATTTATTGTACTACATTTTTTTCACATTAAAACAAAAAGAATTCGCATTGAGCTGAGTTTGAGGAATACCACCAATTTAGCCGTAGCTTGGGTGGGTATTTCTTCATTGAATCGATATAATTCAGCCTTGTGATCATTTTGTCCTTCCTCGAGTAGCTGACACATTTTAAATCCCAGAAAACGGTAGCCATCGCCATCATATAGTCGATGGGATAGTCTTTGCTTCCTTTGGAGCATGATCGTAGGGTAAAGTACTCCTTGGTTCCTTGGTTTTTGGTGTATCCCAGTAGATCAATATTTCGTCGACTAACATGGAACGAGGCATAAACTCATAGGGATTGATGAAAACACTTTTCTGTAGTATTCTCTTGATTTCTCGAGTGAGCAAACGCGCTGACAGTTTTCTCATGCTCATAATTTCATCCAGATACAACATACGCGATATTTTGAAATGTCTACTGTCTCAGGTATCTTGAACACCTTTAATTGGTGGTGTACCAATACAATACTGTGAAAACGACGTGCGACCACGTCAAGAAACGTTGAACACTCGCCATAGATGAAGAAGTGTCGTTGTATGTAACCTTAAAACGCACTTGGGGTCTCTTACAGACAGATGTTGTTTTTTATTTCATTTTTATAGAATCCACTGATACTTTCAGCTCCATCCACGGTCGAAATAAAAGTATGACGATTGCTGCAAAAATTTCCGACTTGACAAAAATATTTTTCATCACTTCCAAATAATTAGAAACGTCTTTGTCCTCAAAATAAGTACTAACGTTTTCAATAAGGTATGATGGAAGTAACACTACAAAAATCATAATTATCATTAATAACGTTAATAACTATTGCGTCATTATATTTTTGAAAAATGTTCATATAATTAGAATACTAATTTGAAGTAGAATTTTCCCACAATCAATGAGTGAACATTTTTTATTGTCAGAAATAAATTCTGTTTGTTTTTTTTTATTGAACAATAAATTTAAAAAAACGTTTGTTATACTTTATGTTAAGCAGTATAATGTAAAATTGTTATTACATATTTGAATGCGGATTGGTGAAAGTTGCATCCTAGTTTAACTCGAATTCATTACTATTCATTTGGTATAGTTCTTCGGAAGAGAAATTTCTTATTTGTTGTGTGGGTTTTGATGTATTTTGAAACGCATTTGACATTGGCTGAACTAAATTATCATAATTCCCTCCGTTTTTTAAAAAATTTTTAAATTAATCAAAAACGTGTCTGCTTAGAAAATGATTAATTTTTTCTCAATACTTAGGGGATGTTATCTTTAGACATGTTTAAAAACTGGGTATAAACAAGGAAATATGTTTATCTACTCATTAATAAGTTGATAAAATTTAGCAAGCACCATCTTTTTTGACTATTATTACAAACTCTGGCTATTAAATATCGAGATTGCGAAAAAGGGTTTTATGATAAAAATTATTCTACATTCGCATGCTCTTCTTCAATAAACTCCCTTTCCCTTACCACACACCTTTCCATACGTCTTTTTCATTGATTACAACTCCTTTTTCATTGAGGAAATGCTGTTTTTGAGTAAAAAAAATGCCAAAATAGTATGTGTTTACAATTTTCTATGTAGTACAAACTAGCTGATGACGACCCTGTTTAAATTAATATTCTTGGTGATTATTACACCTTGTATAATGTGAAAGGAATAAATAATTAACTTATATTAGTTCCGTTCCATTCACAATTATTTTCATTGCATTTTGAATACCGAGACCTTTCGACGTTCACTTCATCAATCAAAGTTATCCTTCAAGCCATCTGAAACACAACAAACTGTGTTTGTAACATTTATAAATTGTTGTTTGTTTACGTTCAATTGCTGATGGATTCGTTTATCAATTAGAATTGTCCATATATTTTATCGTCGCCATTTTCTTTAATCATTATTGAATGTTAAATGGAAACATCTATAGTCGAAATTTGTAGCAGAAATTTCGGAAGAATTTAAAATTTTAAAAGTTATCCTTCAAGCCCTCTGAAACACAACAAACTGTGTTTGTAACATTTATAAATTGTTGTTTGTTCACGTTCAATTGCTGATGAATTCGTTTGTCAATTAGAATTGTCCATACATTTTATCATCGCCATTTTCTTTAATCATTATTGAAAGTTAAATGGAAACATCTATAGTCGAAATTTGTAGCAGAAATTTCGGAAGAATTTAAAATTTTAAAAGTTATCCTTCAAGCCCTCTGAAACACAACAAACTGTGTTTGTAACATTTATAAATTGTTGTTTGTTCACGTTCAATTGCTGATGAATTCGTTTGTCAATTAGAATTGTCCATACATTTTATCATCGCCATTTTCTTTAATCATTATTGAAAGTTAAATGGAAACATCTATAGTCGAAATTTGTAGCAGAAATTTCGGAAGAATTTAAAATTTTAAAAGTTATCCTTCAAGCCCTCTGAAACACAACAAACTGTGTTTGTAACATTTATAAATTGTTGTTTGTTCACGTTCAATTGCTGATGAATTCGTTTGTCAATTAGAATTGTCCATACATTTTATCATCGCCATTTTCTTTAATCATTATTGAAAGTTAAATGGAAACATCTATAGTCGAAATTTGTAGCAGAAATTTCGGAAGAATTTAAAATTTTAAAAGTTATCCTTCAAGCCCTCTGAAACACAACAAACTGTGTTTGTAACATTTATAAATTGTTGTTTGTTCACGTTCAATTGCTGATGGATTCGTTTGTCAATTAGAATTGTCCATACATTTTATCGTCGCCATTTTCTTTACTCATTATTGAAAGTTAAATGAAAACATCTCTAGTCGAAATTTGTAGATTTTCTCTTCAGCTTCTTATTTACGAAAAATATTTAGAAATTTCTAAGAATTTGAAATGGACATTAAAAAATTTTTTATCGGTCTATTTATTTTTTATACTGTAGGAATGTTTCATCGTCTACGTTAGCTTCAAAATGTGCCTAACTGAAAAATAGCTTCTTCTGGTGTTGAAATCCGTTAGGTACGAAGTTTATTTTACACGCCAAATTATATTTTAATGGTCTTTAAACTCAATGTTTTGGCAGGTAAAATAATCAAAAGTTTCAGAGCTTGCTTTCTGAAAACTTTTTTAACGTTTTGCACTTTATCGGGAATCATCCAGAGCCAATTGTGCAACATATAGTGAATTTCATACTTTTCCACTATCAATATTTTGTCATTAATTCGTCTGTTTTACTATCAGAGAATTCTTTTTCTTTTCATTCCAGTCATTTTATTATTTTTGGAGCTATGCAGAATCTCATTTCTCTTCTACTCATATTTTGTATACTTCTTCTTCTACTTCTTTTCTGTTTATTCTGTGCTGATCTTCTTTTCTATTAACTCTATCTTCTTATGTTGCGCCTTGTTATTGATGTCCATATTTTTCACTGTTTCAATTTGGTTCATTCTCAATTTTTTCTGTCAAATGTTTATCAAATTTTTCTTTCATCTTTCGTCTTATGTTATTTCCTGTGTTTTTATAATCATCTTTTTGTTATGTTTTCATTTATATAATTTTATTCCAAGTTTCTTCTTTTTTCTCTATACTATCGTTATTATCTTTTATTTCGTTATTTTCAGTTCTTGTTTGCTCAGAGAAGCGACTGTTAATAAACTAGTTTCAAATGTAGTTTATCTTTATTTTAACTTCCATTACACTCTTTCATTGTAATTTTTCATTAATGTATCATCATTATCATCCTCATCATCATTAGCGAGTATTATTTGGTAATCACTGAAGAGTATAAAATAAAGAAAATGATCTTTTAGAAATTTATGGTTATTTAGCTTAAAACTCTACAGAATATTGACAGCACAACTGGAAACAAATATAAAATGTACTAAAAATTAAATACATTGTGTTACTTCAATTAATTGAATGACATAACTCGACATTAAGAGAGAAGAATTGAAAGTAACTAAGTGTTGATCATCATTAACAATGAATTATTATATAACTAAATAGTTAATAATTTCGAAGCAATTGTTTTTTGTTTTCATAATAATTTATCTTCAATATTACTGATGGTAGTTTTTACCAATGCAACTTTGAAAATATACCACAGATTAAGAGACGAGATGTTTAGAACCTCCTATTAGCTCAGATTAAATAAAATAAATGCTGCTTAGAAAGCTACAATATTAACTACTGTACAAAAAGATACTATAAAATGCGAGAAGTCATCCAATTATTTAGCTGTCTAATTTCTAGTAGAAAAAAAAAGTTATTGTCTGAGCTGAAGTTTCTGGAACCATTCGAGAGAATCATACTGAACACACGGTATACACGACCACTACACCAACACTCACATTTTAAACTATCTCAGGCGCGTTTCAGTTACCAAGTTATCGTCTTCAGAGACTGAAGGTAAAAGTAAAAAGTGAAAAGTTTACGTTCAGTCCCCGAAGACAGTTTGAGTGCTGGTATAGTGATAATGTATACAGTGTGTTGAGAATAAAATTTGAAAATAAACTAGCAACTTTTGATGTAAACGAGTACAAAATTAAAAATTCCGCAAAGAATGTACGAGTCCATGAATTTACCATCAAGCAGTTTATAGATAAAACAGTCAGAGATACAGATGCATTATTTGGATTTATTGTTATGGAGAAAGCTTCTGACAAAGTACCGAGAGCAAACATATGTTAACTTACGAAATGCAATCATAAGCCTATATAAATAAATATGAAGCCTAGTATTAAAGGGTTTTCTACACATTGAAGGAGTAAGACAAGACCTCAGACCATAACTTTTCAACATATTTTTAGATTATAAATAAAATAAAAAATATATAAATATAAGAAAATGGAGTATGGAACAGAAAAAGAAAATACAAGTAATGAAGTTGCAGAGTTTACTCAGAGGATTAGGAATCGTCTTGTTTTTGGATCTCTTCCGATACAAACTTAGTTATTGAAGAAGGCAAATATATTAACGTTTCGACGGACTCGGTTTTTATCAAAATATTGAAAGCCTCATTGTCGAGCACCATTTCTTCAACTTTTTCGATGTTATCGTCATTAATAGAAGTGAATGAAGCATGAAGCAGGTTCTCGACAATTTCATATCGTTCACTGAATTCGTTTTCGAGGATTTCGTAACCGTATTTCCATTTCAAACATAAAATTTTTCTATTTAGACAAAACTATCGCATCGTAAACAAACGATTTACAAAGAGACACTAATTAAAATATGACGTTCCAATTTTCACATAATCATCCAAAAAGGTTGTACCAAGTAAGAAAAAAAAATGTTACTGACTCGAATTAGGCGTATTAGTCCAGGTGATTCACCAAACTGTGACGACCACTCCCTTGCATTTAAAAATACACTTTTCCCCAAACAATTTCATTGTTTTATAATCTTCTTATTGTCCTATGCAAATAAATTGATCCTCTCTGATATACCCGTTTTGGGAAAAACCATTATACTTACACCAGCAAAGTCGGGAAGTTTTGAATTATTCTCTCTCGGGACAGCGAAGCGCTGCTCCTAGAGTTTCGGCACGCGCCACTTAGTTTAGTTTTACGTTTTGTGTATATTTTTGTTTTGTTGATTATGATTTAATCCTCAGCGAACTTCATGTATGCGCTAAAGTGATAAACAACATACTCTTCAAACCAAAATCTGATCAATTCCAGCTGTACCTTTTAAGTATTTCTCACGTTTCATTAATATTAATTATGGCAATGTTATTAGCGAAGTTTATGATTATGCAGTAGGAATCTAGATTATGTAAACTACTAATGTACACTAGATATATAACTGGTTCAAGTACAAAGCCTCGAGGCTCGCCTATTCTTGTATTAAGTTCCACATATTATAATGTCTAGTTTGAATAACAGTTATTGATAATAATACAATAAAATAATAACGTTTACTCAGCTAATGTTCGTGATCTACCGATACAAAAGAGAAATTAATAACATAATAACGGAAATTCTCGTCTCAATCATTTAGTTTATAGAATGAAATTCAATGATAATTTCGCGGTTATGAATAAAAATACACCGAGTAGAATAGTAAAAGCAGAGATAAAACAACTGAAGATGAAGTAGTTATAGAAAAACTCAAACAGAAACGAACAGCGAAAGAGTTTGAACTGGTACGTACATGTACAGAAAAGAACACCTCGATAAGTCGTGTGACTGATACACAGATGGCGCTGCCAATGTCAAACTATATGACGTTTATGAAGTACCAACTTTTAAAAGACTCAATCGAGAAGAACCGTTTGTTTGTGTGTGGTCGTAAAGACACCGATGATGGTGAACGTTCTGGTCGTCCAATTGGGATGATTACTCCAGAAAACATAAAAAAAATCTACAAATTATATTTAATCGTAAATTAAAATTGCGTGAGATAGTTGAGGCCGTGAAAATATCAGAAGGCAGTGTGTCTATAATTATGCATCAACATTTGACCAATAGAAAATTTTTTTTCAAAGTAGATGGTGCGTTTACTCATAGTAGATCAAAAACAACAACGTGTTGATGATTCAGAGCAGTTTGGAGATGTTTACACGCAAGATTTTTTACATTTATATTTAATAATGGATGAAACAGGATCCATTACTTCACTCCAGAATCAAAACGATCATCATCTGAGTGGACTGCAGCTAGTGAACTGCGTCCGAAGCTTCTAAAGGCACAACAGTCATTTAGGCTTAGGTATTTTGGAATGCGCTTGGAATATTGTTCATCGACTATCACCAAAAGGGAAAGACAATCAATAGCGAATACAATTGAATGCAAAAATCAAGAAAAACGGCCTTATATGTAGAAAAAAAAACACTGTTTCGCCAAGACAATGTACCGAATCACAATTCGAATTGCTTCCTCGTCCCCCAGTGGCTCCTGGCTATTTGCTGATCTCAGAAAAATGCTAGCCGATAAGAAATGCAGTTCAATTGAAGAAGCAATTGCTGAAGCTGGACACCACAAAGGAAAAGGAGACGAAGAAGACCACGAAAAGCTGGAAAGAGGAAATTGATAAGAGAGAACCAACAAAAAACCTATAGTAGAATATAGATAGATGGCGGCTATGAATCGGAAGACGTATATACCCGGATAAGACCCGACAAAGAGCAAAATATGACTAGTGACGGCATTTACCTCTTACCTCTACATCCCGTAAGTTATATGGGTTAACAAAGTCATTTTTGATCATGTTTCTCCAATTTAAAGACATAATAAGTGTCTCAGCGCTCTCAAACATATTCTTAGTAAGTAGAATGAGGTTTATCGGTTTTTCGTTTCATATTTAACTGCTTTAGAGTGTACTGCTATTATATAATATTCCCAAAACAGTTAAATATCGCAATGAGACCCACTCAAGATATTACTAATATGACGATTAGAAGCGATTTACTTATATACCAAGCTGCCTCTTCAAAGATATATGGGGCCTCAAAGCAGGACTCAAAATTTAATAAAAATAAGTTTTTGCAATTATTCAGCCTCGCTTTTCATTTTTTGAAAAAATTGCAGCTTCTTCAGAGATTTAAAGTCGACTATTTCACAGTAAGACTCACTCAAATGAATATTATTCAATAATTGATTAGCTTTTTATTTGAAGAAAGAATTGCAAGAGCTTCCGAGATTTAAAGTCAAATATTTGGTTTCATTAATTAAAAAAATTGTGCATATACAAGACCAAATTAACATTTCAATAAAATTGAAATTGAAAAAGTGTTTGAATGTGCTCAGTATCAAATTAAATTAATTGGTGCATTAACATAATAAATATCAAGCTTTATCGTCAATTTATTCCATGATAATGTAAAGAGCAACGTACTTTTGAAATCCGATCTTTTCTTGTAACACAACACAATAAAAGTAACAAATACTTCACTTACAACTAGAAATGACGAAAATCTTACATACTACCGAAACACTACGTTGCTTCGACATACACTGGTTTCGAATGGTACTGAATGAATAGTACTACTACTATGGTACCACTTAGTAGCGAGTATAACACATACTAACCACCACTATCAACGGTAATCAGTAACCATCGCACGTTAGAATGGTACATTTGATATTAACGTGTTTTACTAGAGAAGCAGACAGAACCGGATGAAAATGAAAAGAGTGGTTGACCTACTTTAGGAGACATCGAAAAAAAGGTGATGGATATACGTACTGCAGTACTAAATGAAATAAATAATGTTTGGGTTGTAGACAAATCGGTATTGGCCTATTTTGTATAATTTCTTTATGCAGTCGATTAATTAGATTTGTTGATTTTGGATAGTACCAGTGGCGCCTCGTGATAATAAATTTGTTTTCATAAAAAAAGTTACCTCATTACGACTCTGTTTAATTTCCTTTGTTATAAGAATTACCAAGCATGTATTTGCGCCTTTACCGATGGTTTCACTACTTGTCTCTAAATAAAATTTGTATTGTTTCAATTTTAAACAATGTACTGAAAAATTCGAAGAGATATGACATCTTCTCGTGGTCGTTTTTCAGCGTTGTCTATTGTCTATTCCGTTTATTGAGAAGCCTAGAAATGTTCATAATGTGCCTCAGCTGATGCCAATTGAAAATTTTTGGCGGAAACTTCGGTAAAGGCCAGTTTCAGCATTTCATGATTTAAAAGTAAGTGTAGTAACCATTGTTTCATAGAATAATGTGCAAATTATTGAATTAAAAGAAAAAGTTTGTACGGATTCTTTGTCCTCACGCCTTTGTGATTACTTATCTTTACAGTTCTTTGAGAATGTTGTTCATGAACTTTTTTTTTGAAATCAATGCGTATCTTCTTTAACACATTGAGCCCCAACCAAAACTGATGAATTTTCCCCAGAGCTATTTTTTTTTTGTTTTTACATATAGAGAATGAAAAATAATAATAAATATTTATTCCGGATAAAAAGTGCAAGAAATGATGTTTTTTTTTGTGTGTATGATAGAAGTTTTGAATTAGCAGGGAAGTTGCGAAGAAACTAAACCCATTTATTAGGGAAATTATGAAAAAACAGCTCTACCCAAAGACATTGCAAAAAAGAAGCTGAAGAAATGGAATTATTAGAAAAGAAAACGATAAAAGAATCTTCTATAGATCTGTCTGATCAAATGGCAAATTACAACAGTTGTTTGAGAAGGACGTTGATGGGGCATAGAAAAATTGCTATTGAGCTGTTATTTGATACAGAAATGATAAATGCCTATATTCTTTATAAAAGACTATTTCCTTCGAAAAATTTAAGCCAACCAAAAAGCTGTAATATTTTATGTTTACCTAGCAACGATCAAATTTCAGCGATAATACTGCACTAGTGCAAATTATCGATAATTTGCACTAGTGCCAAATTTTCGTCTAGGATGTAAACTCATTTTGAAATATTTTTTCACGAACAAAACTGTTGTCAATAAGTTACCGTAGATACCAATTCAATGCCATGATGATCGTCAACTACGGTATAATTTAAAGAATAACAACTTTTAAACACAGAATTAAGTTTATTTTAAATTAAATTTTTCTCAGGAAATAGTCTGACAAAATGCCCTCTCGTGCATGTCAAATTGTCTCATAATTTCCTCTTGTGCGCATTCGCGCACTCGACAAAATTAAATTATCCACAATTTGACATGCACTCGGGACATTAATATTGAATATAGCGATTACTGATTCTCAAATCAGTGTAGCGTAGCAAAGAAGTTACTGACGAAAGAAACTATGGCTGTTGCTGATTAAGAAACGCCAAAACCAAAAAACCCATTGTCTAGTGAAGAAAGAAGGTCCCAGTCATAAGATAAGAAAAGATAGTGTAGGGTACAGTAAAAAAATCGTCATAAAAAAAACACAAGGACCAAGTGTAAATTAATATTTCAAGGACGGTTTAACCAAACTGTAAAACACATTTGAGTATAGTCCCTTGTACCGCGGAGAAGTCGTGCGGTCCATAGAAAATGGAGAAAGTGCAGTTGCGGTGGATCGCACCAGATCTCAACGTGTTAATTTTGGAACTAACATTAGTATTAAATTTACGTATGCAATCTCATAGTTTGTTCGAGTTCTAAGGAAAAATGAAAATACTTTAACCATTGTTGTAACATTAGATGAGCTGGTTGGTTGCAGGTAACATTTTCTTTATCTGTGGTAAATCTACACTTTTTGTTTGTTCATTCGTAATTTTTTCTAATAGAAGTAAGAAGTAAAAAGCTTGTTTGCTTATTACAACTCTATTTACATCTCTTACCAAAAGTAGCAAGCTTCTGTTGAGATATCTATAGGTAGGGATCAAAATAAAATATTATATAGAATCTAATGAGGGTGAAAAGTTTACTAGAAGGTATGCCAGTGTTGAATTTGTATCGACAGATAGAAGATAGTGCTGGAGATCACGAGAAGAATTGGAAATCCAAATGATCGTATTGCTTCATCAACATCAGAGCTCAAAAGAAGCAAAACAAATAATAATGAGGAATAGGAAGCAAACGAAAGGAAAATAAGTCATAACAAAACGTGATAGGTAATTAACTTTTTACTGTTTTACATAGTTACACGTCAATTGTATGAAGTAAATACGAAGATCGTCCCAGAAGTAACTGGCACAATAGAGAAAATTATGGATCCAGTAGTACGCTGCATAAATTACATATGTGCAAAAACTCTTAACAAACGTCAATTCGGGCTATTATTTGAAGAAGAAATCAGAGAATATGGAGAGTTACAACTGTATTGTGCTGTGCAATGGCTTTTAGGCTTTCTTGTTGACATTAAGAATTACCTCAATATTTTGAATCTCGAATTACAGGGAAAGAGTGTTCACTTCCGACTATGTTTAATTTGATGAGCGGATTGAAAGCAAAATCTCTTTTCAATTAGCTCTCTTCCCCACACTAAAACATTAGAAAGAGGAGCTCAATATTGTTTCTGTTAATTACTCTAAATACCAATCTAAAATTAAATGCTTATCATATTCATTTGAGAGGAGATTTCAAGATTTCGAAAGTAAAAAACAAAATGTACAAATTTTTATAAATCCTTTCATAATGAGTTTGGCTGGTTTCAAAAACCTTGTTGCTAACAAATTTTCTTCGAAAGCACAAAATTGTTCAGAAGATTTTGCAGATTTCTGGAAATTGGTACCAAAAGGAGAATTTCCAGCAATAACTGACCTGGCATTACAGTTTTTAAGTAGTTTTAGATTAACATGCAATAAGGTTTTTTCAAATCTTAATTATGTAAAAAATAAATACCGCACATCCTTAACTGAGCAACATATTTAATCTTGCCTCCAGATGGATCGGTCTTTGCCTTCTTTGGAGCCGGTTCTCTCTTTTCAGTACATTGTTTTGATTGTTCTTGCGTTTCATCCATGGTTATGAATCGGCGCAAAAATACGGCTCCATATTTTGTAGCACCCATCTTGCGCACAGCTTTCTCATGTCCAAATTTCCACTTTTTGGAATGCCTTTGGAATATAAATATATAAAATAGTGAATAACTCCACCAAATCCATTAATTAAATCAATTTAAAAAGAAACCTAAGAAATAATTTCCAATAATTCTTTCTAAGCATTAAATTATTCAGTATACGTGTCCCAGTATTTGTCCCATCACGCCCTCATTTATTAATTTTTAAGGAATTTATTGCATTTGACTGCTCCACACCGAATACACCGTATGTTTCTGAGGAAACCGGCCATAAGATTTCCCATGTTACCATTTAAATTCCATGTTAAGTTCCGGTCGCCTCCCGGTCAGACCCTTCTCGGTCCGTGGGGGCGGTCGACCTCCAACTTTTCAGAATAAGTCTTTCTAGCTGAATTTTATTGTTGATACATTAAATAACATTTTTTTTTGTTCATAATTTTCTATCGTCTTAATGTTATTTTATTAAAATCTATGAAATTATATTTATTTTAGTTTGAGGCTACTTGACTAAATTTTCATTTTTTTAATTTTTTATGTTCTTCTGCTTTATCTAGTTTGAACTTTCTTATTTTATAACAACAATTTATTCTAATATTCGATCAGAAAGATGAGTGTTTTTTTTTATTTTAAAGGATTGTAAATGAACAAATTTACTAATAATATGTTATAACAAAATTTTTATTAAAAACTAAATGAAGAACATTTAGTATTTAACAAAAAATACTTCTCAAATCGATTTTTAAGCAACAAAAAAGAGTTTCAAGCTATTAATCAGACTTATCATTTGTTCGTTTTTTTTTTTTTTCATTCAAAAACTGAAATAAATGTAATTTCATAGCGTTTATTAAAATGCATAGCATTTATTAAGTTGAGATCAATTTCTATACTGCAAAAAGCTAAAAACGCTATTTATTCGGAATCTAACCACCAAATCACGCATTGCGCTGGACTGAGTGCTGGGAATTTATCCACTCAAATCATGCATCTGCTTTAAACCGCCGGTACTCTAGCTTGAGTCATAATACGTTATATAAAGCGCGTAGAACACACTAGAGTATCACGAATGAATAATAACATTCCAACAGGGTCATTCAGAAAGTTAGTAAATGTTTCAACTGGTCAAGTTTTTTAATAAAGTATTAAAGACTACGGCGATGTATTGAAAATTTGGTTGTATTAGCTTAGATGATTATTATTTAAATTTTTGGGCTCTTAATTTTTCTAATAGTTTTGCATCACTGCAGCATTTATGCACTAGCTCCACCCCAAAATTAAATTCAATTCGTGAGAAATGTTAGTCTATGGTGCAAATATGTAAATAAAAATTTTCCGGTGTCTTTAATGTTAACGCTAATACAATAATTTCAAGTTTAGGAAAGTGACTAGAAATAATTTTCTTTCTATTTGTAAAGCGATTAAATAAAATATGTAATTTATGATATTAGTACTGACAATTATAAATCGATGATTATCACACTTAATTAAGTAGAAAGCTGAGTAAATTTATGCGAACAAGTTGAATTAATAAATGAAAAAAAGCGAACATACACAACGATGTGTATAATATACTCCGTGGTATTAGCCAGCAAAGTAGTTGTTTTCCCCTTTGACGAACGGTAAACCAACATTTCGAATCACGAAATTCGAAATAATAGGTGGAAATAGATATATGTTTTTAAATTACTGAACATGCCTCATATATCATCTAATAATTTAATTCACATATCGCCGTCTACTTGACTAATGGTTCACAGTTGGAAGTGAAGATTTCACCAGAAGACGTCTACCGAGGAATCTTCAACTACATGAATCAAATAGCAGCGCCAGCTAGCCGTGTCTTGAGTTCGGATTAGAGATTCCGAACGAGAGGTCGTTACGCCATTCTGAAGAGACTCAACACGTCGAAACTAGTCAATGGTTACGATCGTCTCCTTGTAATTGCGAGTCATTATGAATGCCAATTTCGGCGAATTGTCGATGATATCAGGTTCTTTGAAGGATATGTAATTCAATATACTTTGAAGTATTAGCCAGGAAAGTAGTTGTTTTCTCCTTAGAGGTACGACAAACCAACATGAAACTCGAAATAATAGGTGGGAGTGTGGTAAAATTAAACACCAATCTGTAGTTACTTATAATATATACTGAGCTTCCGAATACTTATGTATTAATCGCCTGGGAAATAATTAGTTAACATTGATTAATTAATTCTATCAAGTGTCAATTTGAATATTGATTTTCCAAATTAATGAATTTAGTATTTTTATAAAAAATAACAAAATTTAAAACCATTGGATCTTACTCAATTATTTCCCAAACGATAAATAAATATGTATTCAAAAGCTCGGAATAAATTAAAGTTAGTAAAGTTTGGTGTTTAATTTTGCGACGTTTACAATACGAAAAAGTTCGAGGTCTAATCTTCTCCCTCCACCCCAGACGTAATCTAGAAACTAACAAGTCTAATGCCTTTTAGACACAGAGTTACTCATTTGTACACTAAGTAGTCCTTATTTACTGCTAATTTTATGTAAATGTTAAGCTAATGGAGCGTAAACACATCTCAGTATCAAAATGGATCTTGTCGAGCAACACGCGCTGATTGAATATTTGCTTTAAAAGAGTTGAACCTAACGGAAATTCAACAAGTATTTATTGTATACATATAGTTGAAAATCTTAATTTTAAATTAGTTTTAAACAGCAGATAAAACTTGATGTATCCGCCTATTTTAGTCTTTATCAAAATACGACTAAACATTGACAATCAATAATAATCAATAGATCACTTACAGCATGATTATCGTACGAGACTCTACATCTCATTGTTCTGCTTCCAAAATGTGTAGACTCCTCCCAAGAGAGGCCCAGAGAGATACTAGTACCACCATTTTGGTGATATGGGCACGAAATTCGCAGAGCACATGCTTTGCACAAGAGATAACAAACCATACGGAAAAAACACTTCGGATACCAAAACGATAGCGAGGCAGATGGCAATCTACATCACCAAGAATGTCATAGATTTGTACCAACCAGAAGAAATAAACATTATTTTGAATTGGAAGACACTTTATATGATTAAATCTTTGTTTTGTAAAAATAGGTTCTGTTTTCTCACTTATTCAACATTTTCTTTGTTAATAACGTAGATTTAATTATTTTAATAATAGTATTTCAAAACCTTTATTATTTATTACTGACCAATTATTACAATTCTACCTACTTGCATCATTGACACAAATTAATACTGAGTAAAAAGTTTACTAACTCCTAATTGATGAGTGATAAGCAATATTCAAACCAATTGTTTATTGAATTATCTACAGTGTTGAAATATGTCGTCACACCAATCAAATAAAATAATTGACACAATTATATGAATTAAAAAGAAAAATCATCGTATAATTATAAAATGAAGTATTTTTTTAGACGATTACATACAGTAATAAACTGGAAGTCTTTCCTATACCCCCCAGCACTTGATTCTCTCGCGGTAACGCCTTACTGGCTCTTCCTTGAGCTGTTTCCTTCCTCTCGCTTTTATACCCTTTCTTTTGTTTTCATATTCAGAACTGTTTACACCCCCCACTAGTCCAACACTCACAATTACACTGTCTAACGCGCTGATAATCTATGAAGACTATAACTTATTGAAACGCGCGTTAGACAGTGTAATTGTGAGTGTTAGCTACCAACGTGACAATTGCTGTCCAGATAATTTTCCATTTCTTAATAGTTTCCCAGGAACGTAAAACTATTCTGGAATGTGTGTATTTGTGCTGCACGTTTTGTTTCGTTCCTTTACAGTTTGTATACTTCGTATTTGAACCTGTGAAAGTTTATCCTAAATCTTCCATGTAGGGTAAATGGGGTTATGTACTAATTTCCATCCTCGGCTAAACCATAATATTTGTAGATAACTTAAACTGTTTCTCCGCTCATCTGTTCTCAGCTCTGCCGGATTTTCTATCGGTGAAGGAATCTTCTTTCTTCTACTCGTATACCGTGGGGTATGCGCTGGCAACTCATAGGACACTCAGTTGTTAATCTAATGTAAGGCCAGATGACAATATCCAAATGAGAAATGACTAACAATAAATTCTAACAATTAATGATACAAGGCTACCAGCATTTAGAATTCAAAGTCTCTACATAATTATTTCACACACACACTTTGAATATTTATATTTTGTTTAGTTGCTGTTATTGTCGCTACAAATGTCAAATGGCAAACTTGACATTAAAGCTGTTCATACATGGGCCTAGTGGCGATAAGTGATGACTATAAGACTCAAATTAACATAAAAACTAAAAATTTTGACATAAATATTTCTGTTTTGACAATAATAAATCAGGCAACACCGAAGGTTGATGCTACACTTTTCCAACGTTTAGAATGTAATTTCCCCTGGCGCATTTACACTTTATATAAAAGTTGAAAAATTGCAAAGTTTATATCAAATAAACGAACAAAACGAGAAATTTTGAATCAAATGCTCGATTTTCACGATAATAAATCTAAAAATACCGGAGATTAATGATACACGGCTGCCAACGTTTAAAATGTAGTTTCCCCTGACGCATTTACACTTCGGATGTTCAGTTGTTGTTATTTTTTATATAAAAGTATCAAAATTGCAAACTTTACATTAAATAAACACAAAAACTAAAAATTGTGACATAACTACCTCTATATTAACAATAATAAATCTTTCAACACTGAGGGTTGCTGCTACACGTTTACCAACGTTTAGATTGTAATTTCCCCTAGCACATTTGCACTTCGAATGTTCAGTGGTTGCTATTTTTATATAAAAATCACAAAATTGCAAACTTTATAAGAAATAAACTAAAAAAAACTAGAAAATTCTACTCAAATGATTAATTTTAACGATTATAAATATGGCAACGTCGAATATTGATGCTACACGGCTGCCAACGTTCAGAATGTAATTATTTCTCTAACACTTTAGATATTTAGATTTAGTACAGTGACTACAACCACACTACATAACGAAAAAGCTATTTATAAACATACAGGGTAGGGTGTTCGATATTAATTTATACTTTATTATCAGTTTCCTGGATAACAATTAATTATATTTCTTGATTGATTATTGCCGAATAAATGAAACTAAAACGTTCAATCCAATCACTTTATTAAACAATAATTAAAAACTTATAAATTAAATAAATTAATTGAAAAGCTTCTTGATATCGGTAACTCTCGATTTTATTTCGGGAGAATTATCGTTGGCAATTTCTGGAAGAACATTCCCAAACATTCTACTCAAATTATCAAATTCTCTCTTCCTATTTTTCTCTTTCAGCTTTGTCCCTAAACAGAACACCACGTTCAGAGCTTCCTTCCTTAGTCGAACGTGCTTTCCGACACTTAAAGCAAACTGCACCGCTTTCAGGATATTTTCAATTATATTTTCCAGGCTGTTGGTTTCCGCTTCGGTCAAACGTTCTTCGGATAGAATAATTAATTTGTCGACGAAGGCGTACAAAGCTCCTACAACCATAACTTGTATAGACCTCGTATTCGTCGGCAAACATTGTACAGTATGTTCCACAAACAATTCCCTGTATTTCTCTTGCGTACTTTTATTGTTAGGCCAAGCTCTTCCCAATGTTTCGTAAGCCGTTTCTTTTAATTTTATCTTATCTTCTCTATTTTTACTAATTTCTTCGCTGGGAATATCTTCGTCTTCTTTGTTATTTTGATCGGTGATTATTGTTTGTATAATACTGTAGATTTCTTCGAATCGGTCTATTTCTAACGATGAAACTATTTCACCCAAAGATTGTAAAGCTGTTATTTTGTAAACAGTTTCTTCCTTTTTACTTTCTTTCAAAACTGCTTCTATTAAGGAGGTTATGTTTATGTCTGGATCAGTTTTTATAGTATCCCTACAACATATGACTTATTTTAATGATTTTTTTAATAATCTTAGCACAAAAATCAATGAAAAGCGAGAAAAGTGGACAAAACTGTTAGTTGAAATAGGCTTGGAGGACTTAGGAAGCAAATAAGTCATGAAATCACGAATTTGATTTGCACATATACTTACTTGCAGCTACTACAGATACTGGACAGTGCTTTCAAAAGTTTATCTTTTCCATTCCATGTTCTTCCTGATAATCCAGCCAAAAGTATAACTATCAAAGAATTTCTATGTTTCGCATCCATCGTACTACCAAGTTTGGTAGCTACCGTTGAAACTGAGTTTGCCGCCTAAAAAAGCATAGTTCAATAATTTGCCAATCAATTCAAAAAATACTCTATGGAGATCAGCAGTATATCAATGTCAAGTCAAGGTTAGGTTGGGTTAAGGTTAGGTCAAGGTTAAGTTAAGGTTAGGTTAAAATTAGGTCAAGGTTAAGTTAAGGTTAGGTTAAAATTAGGTCAAGGTTATGTTAAAATTAGGTCAAGGTTAGATTAAATTTGCTTTAAGGTTAGGTTAAAGTTCTGTCAGGATTAGTTCAATGTTAAGTTAAGGTTAGGTCAAGGTTAAGTTAAGGGTAGGTTACGGTTAGGTCGAGGTATTTACCTGCGCTTTCATGGTCCAAGAAGGTGATTCTAGAGCAGTCTTAAGGATATCGCAGATGTTTTGTAAATTTTGTCTGATACCGGTCTCGGTACCGGGACTTTGTTCCAACCAAATTTCGTTCCAAATTTCCAAAGTTTTTTCGGTTTCCGGTGTCTTCTCGGCGTGCATCGCGAAAAAAACTAAAGGTAACACAATATCGGCGTGCGATTTAAGAATATCTTGATTGTGAACTCCTATCGATTGGATGGTCAATGCGCAAGATGATCTTATGGAATCATCTGGAAAATACATCATGAACTAAATTCATTGTAAATATTATATTTAAAGTGAAACATTCTGTAGAGACATTCTATGGAAACGGTTTTAGTAGTACATTTATTAATATTATACGAGAACTAGTAAGAAACTAGCTCTGCAAAATATGATCTTATTACCTTCCCTCTCAAAATACCAAGTTTGTAATTTTAAAAATAATTTTTCCATGCTAGAATCCTTTGCGGTAGATACCAAATAACCAATGGCGGTAGCATTGTGTTTCCTAATCGCTGAATTTCTATCGGTCAAACCGTTAACAAGTACTGCCAGAAGTTTTCCTGAAAATATATAAAGAAAATTCAATTTTGATTCACTCAACAACAAAAAGCTTTTCTACTTTAGTATCATCAATCATACCTGTGTAAGGTTGAATATCTTGACCGAGCTGTACAACAAGAAGCGTTATAAAATGGGCGCAAGCTATTCTAGTACCCAAACCTACACTGCTCTTCATTAATTCGATAATTTTTGGTATTAGTTCTTCTAGAATAGATGCGTCAGCAAATTGTAAACTCTAAAAAAATACAAAAGATAAAAAAAAATCATCATTAGAATTGAAAAATGTATATTTTAGTCATTTAACACATTTCATTGTAATTAATTATAGCAAAGTCGTCAAGGAACGAATTTTTATTATATCAGATAGTTTAGAGGGAATATAGAACAAATTTGTATAATTATTATTTACACAGGAAGGTAAGAAAAAATTTCCACTTATAACATTTTTTATTTTCAGGAATAACCGAAAGTCATATGGTTTCAAATCAGGTGAATATAACAGACAGCGGCTAATAACTGTGGTGCAGAACAAAACCTATTGGTCCATTTTTCAGGTCTCTTTGTTAGCATATCAATTTGCAAATTTTCCAAGAAAATACTTTCCAATGGAGTAACGTATCTAGGAGTCATCTTGGATAAAATACTTGGAACAATAATCTAGGCAAGGTAACCTTCAAAGCCTGTAGGGACTTATCGCAAACTAAAAGACAAAACATGGGGATTTAAGGCTAAATGGTAATCAAACCCATAATCACATACACGTTTGGTGGCCGAAAACCCAACATGTCTTACTAGAACCTTAGAAGCGCTGCTAAGCCTGCTTCAGCTTCTTATAATGAAGTAAGAGGCATCCACAGGTTAATCCAAACAGAAAAATTGAAACAAAGCAATCTAAGGATTCTAGAATCGATAAAACTAGAAAGAAGTGATACAGCTTCCGCATTTCCATAGTATACAGGAGGTTCGAGTCCAGAACAAAGAGATGGATTGGATATTTTTTAACCAAAATGTGAGCTCTCCATACCGGTAGGAATAGCTCTCACTATTGACCTTGCATAAAAGCATTTTCACATTCTCTCAGATAGTCAAGCGGCTTTGAAAGCCCTGAAGGTTATTGAATGCAAGTCTAAACTAACACGGGGATGTAAACAAACTCTTAATGTGGCTACTAGGCAATGAAGAAGCAAACTGCATTAGCAAAAATGGAGATGTCACAACAAAAACGACCTAAACAGGCGTCTCCAAGCCTTGAGATTGAGATTCTTGAGATATCCACAAACTATATTAATCGTTGATGAGTTTTTAGGTCACTTCCTCATCAAATACCACATTAAAACGATGGGCATTGCAGCAACATCTTGATAAATGAAAAAAAAAACAGAATAGAAGCCTCCTTTTGGGGGAGTTTAGATATTTTGGAAGTAGAACAATCGTATAGGTGCAGAGCTGGATAACCAAAATCACTCCTTAAAAAACCAATCAATCTATATTGATGTTCAAGACAGATGGGCTCCAGGATGAATGGCTTAGATGGAGCAGGCTTTTGTGGAGGACACCTCAAATAAGAAAATTTTACTCGCCGAAGTATCAGCTAAAGTAGAATGTGGACGTTTGATACTGTATCAACGCCATAGAAATACATTAACTTCAATTTTCTCAAAGAGCAATGCTGCTATACAAGAGACAAAGGTTGAAAGGGTGTGCTTTAGGCTTGTATTGGAATGTGACAAGTGGTGAGTTATTGCTGTAACGTGTAGCTCGTTTGTAATTCCGCCAACAAGAGCAGCGACGAAACGGACTCGTTCGCAAGATTGGGATCAGTAAATTCACCCATAATCCATTCTTGTTGAAGCCAAAAGTGTTGTTAATACGTCTCTCAACATTTTGCTCACAGGAAAGGCTTTGCAATCGCAAAATCCGACCAGTAACTGGACTTTCAACCAGACACTGTAATCTAAAACGCCATCTCTATACTATGGACGTCACGGACGAACCAGAGTGCCGCTGGTGCACGGAGGAGGAAGAAACTTAAAGCGACATCATCGCAAATACCCAGCACTCACACGTGCGGAAATTCAAGCCTCACAGTTTGCTCAGTGAAGTACACGAACACAAATAAAACTGTAGGTTCTTTATTAAGCTCTCTAAGTCTATTGGAACAAAGGGGTTTGTTAACTGATGGATGATTATCATAGAATCTTAAGATTCTTTTATGAATGATGATCCTGAACGACAGTATTTAGTACTACACATAAAACCTAGTTATCATCTCTGGGCACCAAAGGTAAATTGTACTGCAAACCTTACCTTCGATACTGTTTCAGTAGTAAAATGCGATTTAGCGATAGAAGCTCTCGCACTGTCTAGCGCTTCTTGGGCTTCAGTTTGAGCACCCAATCTAGTACTCAAATAAGACAACTGACTCGATTCTAATTCTCCGGTAGCTTGTAAAAGAGCCGGAATTAATTTCGGTAAAAACGGTTTGAGCTGTTTCCCTGCTGATTTAACTAATTCCGATACGGTTTGTAAACTATAAACAAAATAATAATAATAGCAAAAAAACGGTTAACGAGAAAGTTTTATACTCACCTTACTAGACGGATTTCGGCGACAGTATTAGTTATACCATTATTCAGCAATACAGGCAAAATTGATTCCACCATTTTGACACCTAATTTACCTTGACTAATATCACAGCCTCGGATACATAACTGGAATAATATTTGTTTTTAATTGAAAGAAATATAAATTACCTCATCTTCGAAGTAGTCGAGACCTTTAAATCATCGATATGGTAACTAGGTGCTAAAGACAGTGAAGAAGATGACAATAAGGACGAGATAGTTCCCAAAATATCATTCACCGATGGGGGGGGGTCTGTTCTTGCTTTCATACAGCGTTAGCGCAACATTGCATCGTCTAAGCGACGTAAGAGGTTATCTCAGAAGACGATCAAAGACTTTTTTAAGAAATAATCATTGTTTCCACAATATATGGAAATGGAAACAAGCAAGGAAGCTCAACTTCGAAGTAGTCGACACCTTTAAATACAGTAAACACCCGGTTATCCGAATCTGTCAACAGAGCCTCTGGTTTAACTGAGCCTCTCATTCAAAAATAGAGAACGTGAGGACCTAGTCAATGAGTTACCCGTTAAAGATCAAATCAACAGCGGAGACATTCGTGATTGGTGCAATCAAGATGTTCAGATGGAGTTTACCGACGAGGAAATCATCGATATGATAAGTAGGTGCTAAGGACAATGAAGAAGATAAAGCGAGGGATAGAAAGAGAGAGTGGGTTCTCAATTTTTTTTTATTTTGAGGTTAGTTCTATTTGAATTTGAAATTATTATTGAAGTTCCTTTTTAAAAATTATATTTATTCAATAATATTTTTGAAAGTTCCACGTTACCTTGCTCAATATTTTCGCGGTTCTATTTGCCGTTATTCTCGTCTGTTCGTGATGATCGTCCATAACTCTAAATAACTTCGTCCACAATTCTTCCATCTTATTTATGGCATCGTGGATTGAACGATTCGGCGAACCTTTCAGGAAATCTTGTAAAGCCAAACAACAAGATTGACGCACCCTGTATTGATTCGAATTTATATTAGCGAGTAGATCTGTTAAAATTTCATTATAATATTCGTCTATCTAAAAAATTAAATCAAAATTAATAAAAACTATTTTTATCAAATGATCTTTTATTGTTGATTTACTCTGTACTTTTATTTCGTTTTGGAAGAAATTAAGCGAAAAGTGTAATGACATTTCTTTCGGGAAGAATCTATTTGGTTTCAACTGATTTTTCACAGTAGAGAATATTATTTCAATCCAGTACGGTCCTGCTCTTTGTTTATGTTCAGCATCAGGAATATTAAATTAAAGTAAAAAAATGTATTTTTCCATCTAAAGGAATAAAATTTTGAATCACTATGATCTAGGAAAGTATTCTTCTTGAAATTTCGACACGTTTTCTGGAGAAACTTGAAAACAACACCTCTAATCGAGGAATTATGGAATTAGAACCCACCTTTTTGGGGTAAACTGAATCTAAATAAATGAAAAAATGGAATAAAGTTTTTATACATTCTGGTCTATGAAAGTATTTTTCTAGAAAATTTACATGACACAAAAGGATTGTAACCGCCCCTCATGGCAAGAAACGTATGTAAATAGATAAAAAACATTTTTTATATAATAAAAAATAAAATTTTGATTCTGATTGATTTATGGAAGTATTCTAGAAAATTCGACACGTTTCTCGAAGAAACTTGAAGGGATTGAGAACACCACCTTTAAACAATTAAAGGGAATTGAAACCAACCTTTTTGGGGTAAAATATATCTAAATAGATAAAAAATGTATTTTTTAACTAGAGGAATAAAATTTTAATTGAGTCTGGTCCGAGGAAGTATTTTCCTAGAAATTTAAATTATGCTTCACAGAGGAAACAATAAATCTAAAACAAGGCAAGCTTTAGGGTAAAAAGCTTTTAAATTTATATTTTTATACAATCTGGTACTGATTTTCATTCACGATTTTCAGTAAAATAATTTTCTAGTAGGAAAAGGTAAGTATCTAGAATATTCGATTCGAATTAGGAAAGGGAGGTGAATATAATTACAACCAATAAATGTGATTGAAAATATAAAAACTACAATTTTTTTTTTGTTTTTTTTTCTGAAATTTCGTACAGTGATAATATTAATTTAATCAATTTATCGATTATATAAATTATGATGTAAAAATAATTGACTTTTATAAATGGTACTCCTCACCATTTTGCCAGTGTCGGAAACCAACACCCGCCAAATGTTGTGCATGGATGCTTGAATATTTGGCGTCGGGTCGTATTGATATCTGTACATTTTAGGGATAATAGTCGGTAAATACGCCTTCAAATCGTCTCCGCATCTTTCCGCTATACTGGAAAAACCGAAAGCCGCTCCTTTTTTAGAATTCCATATGGCGTTGTGATTAGCCAAATGCATAAATTGGTATATCAAATCAGGTTTATTTAAATCTGATGCTAACGAACACAATTCTTTGTAAGTTGTCAAATTTCCCCTAAAACAAAAATTATTATTTTCCAATTATTTTCAAAAGAAAAAAAAATATAATAATTTTTCATTTCGTAGACTTTTTTGTTTATATTAGGAAAGCTTCCTCAAACCCATTCAAAATTGACCCTTTGCGTTATTAAAGGTACTGTCACACATTTTCTAAATCCAATAAATAATAAATGGGGACATTTTTTTCAGGTTTCAGGTGTAGAGACCACAACTGGGTTCCCAGAACGTTCCGTCTTGTTCCATGCTTATATAGCTATAAAAATATCTAGGAAACTATTTTTTTTACAATACAAATTGAGTTTCAATGGTACTAAGACGAAATAAATGAACCAGATTTTGTCAGGAATCAAGTAACAAATAGCTGTTCATAAAAACAGCATCACGGTTCCACTTAAGTGACTGAAAATGGAAAAACACTATTTTAATAAACGTTTTTCAAAAATTATTCTAAGTGAAAAGTTCCATTGTTTGTTAAGTACAAAAAGAAGCCACATTTTGCACTGCTGCCTACGATATTAAATATACAACGAGTGGAATACTCCCCTATATTTTTATGTCTCTAAAAAGTAGTATAAAAACAGATCTAAACAAATTTTCATTATTATATCTTTTCCTCATTAACAATATTTTTTTTATTTTCCAACTTATTGTACTATGTTTAATAATATTTTGTTCTTACCCCGTTGGAGACTGACCGAGTTGTCCCTCCTCGAACAGTTTCGTATCCGAAGTAACAGCAGTCACTTGTCGACTTCCAGAAGTCAACTGTTTCACCAATGCTGTCAACAGTTCTTCTGATTTGTAAGTATCATACACCACACACAGTCCTTTTGATGCGACGTCTTGTATAATGTCTACAACAATATTTTGTATATAAATAAAAAACGATAATAAAATATTACACACGTACCGTTACTTTCACTCAAGAATCCCATAAACACACTCTGTAACTGCTTCAGCCTTTTGGTGATAGGTTCCCTTTCGCCACAATATTTAATCACGGCCAATAACCAAATAGCCGATGCTTGTTTGGAATTGGGGTGTGATTCCTCTGCCAATGTCAACAGTTCTACTAATAACCATTCTAAACTATCATCAGCTTGTGATTCGTTAATCAATGGTACATAATCTTCCGGTAACGTTATCCAAGGATTCCTAGCCTCCGGAGACCATACTCCTTGACAGCACATCACTAAAGATTCTCCTATGGTAAAATGAACTTCGATATCTTTAGTCTAAAAAAAATATCATCAATTATTTGAGATAGTTCGAGATAATGTACTATATTGACAAGAACTTTTAGACGTCAAACACCAACCAATTCTCGAGCTTCTCCATCTTCATTTGTTGCACTCACTCCTCTAAATCACACCAGACATTAGATCTCATTCTTGAAACTACAAGTATACTAATTATTAGTCATTGATCCTGTTGTCAATCCATGATAGATTAAAATTGTACAGGAGAAACAAGAACAGAATAGAATTTCCAAGCTCCTCCATTATTTGAACTCTAACAGCCCTAATAAATGACCCCTATTGGAACCCAATCCACACTAATAAATGACCATCTATCTTCTTTCCAATCAATGGTATACTCCAATTATGTATACAAAGGATAAATTCCAGGGAAATTAGAATAGCCTATTCAACTAACAGGAGTTCAATTAATTTCCACCTCCATATATTGTACTCACTTCTCTAAATGGCGCCACGCAATAGCTCCCTCCCTTGGAACCAAAATTATATGATAAATGGTCATCAATATTCTTCTCAACCCATGATAGTCTCTAATTATATAGGCAAAAGACAAACTCCAGAGGAAAGAAGAATAACTTATCCAACTGATATTAGTCCAATCAATTTCCGAGCTCATCCATCTCCATATGTTGCATTCACTTCTCGAAACGGCGCTAGGTAATGTTGGAAAGTCCCTTCAAGTTCCCAACAGTCGAAATTCCATATAACACCATGGAAACGGATCCAGTTGAAGATTTGATTGATTGATACCAGACATATCTTCACCAGATACACGGATAAAAAATTCTTTCTGCACCTGTCAAATATTCTGTTAAGTTTTTTGAACATAGTCTTAACAATACCAGAATATTCTATATCCCAGGATAATTAAATACGCAAAAGGACAATTTATGAAGGGATTGGGAGTAATATAACCATCGGAACAATATATTTAACCTCGTTACGCTGCCACTTCCTTAGAACTTTGTGGAATGACTGCAATTATGAACTAATCCATCTCCATATATTGTACTCAATCCCCTAGGTGACTTTTAATATGCACGATGGTTCTTCCCCCTTGATATCTCAACTATCTTGTATAGAAAAATGTAAAAATGGACCTTCTCCAGAAGATTCAGTTAACCATTGATCAAATCCAGATATATATTTCTCTTTCCTATCATTATTCGTCCTGGTACTATTACCATCTTCCCAAACTGTCTAAGATGGTTCTATTTTCCTTCTTTTACCTACTGCTCTTCTTAGAAACGTCTATTTATAGATTTTTTGGTAAAAAAACTCATTTTGTAATAAATATGATAATCAAAATCATAATTAGACTTGAATTTTTTACCTCTTTAGCTGTATTAAGTAACCCTTGTAGTACTTCTTGAGAATAGGGAAACTTTCCACCGACACACAATAATCCCAAACTTCTAGCTGCTTTTTCTCTGACTTTCGGTGAAAATTTCGTATTGTTCATGACGTCCAATAACTGATTAAGAACATCAATCTTCGTAACAGAATCTATTGCCATTCTTTTCGGATCAGGACTGCCGTTCTTTAAAGGTTTTCCATCTTCTAATGGTAATTCACTTACTCGACCTATCAAACCAATACTGGTACAAGCCGCACTTACCAAAAGAGAGTTTTGATGCTTCAAAAAAGGAACTAAAAAAATTAATTCATTCATTTATTGGCAAAACTAATTAAATAAGTATTACTCACTTAAATTTTCAATACACAGTTTGGCCAAAACCAAATTTTCATTCGATTTATTATTGGATAGTTTCAGTTCCTCGCATCTACCGATGGCAAGTACCGCGCCGTGTTGTGTTTCCAAATTTTTACTATTCGCTTGTGTCAACAAACTCTTTACGGCTAAATCGAACTCACTATCACTAGACGAGGATAAGATGATAGAATAGAGGAGCGAACTAATTTCTCTGACTTCTTCTTTGGTTGATGAGAGTTGATCTTTGATCCACTGAAGATTTTTGGAAACGTTTGCATGTAATTGAGGTAGACAACCGACTAATTCCACCATACAACACAGCGGTTCGCGAGCTATATTGAAAAAAAATATTTTAAATTTTAAAGTGAATTTGTTGTGGAGTAATTATGGGATTGAACAAATAGATCAAACAAAAATTTGAATTCCCACAAGTCTGTTGGAAAATTAGATGTATTGAAACTATTTACTTCTTTTAATTTTTCTTCACTTATTTTTTTGGTATCTCTATACCTATTTCTTCCACTTTCTTCTGTCCTTTATTATTATATATCCGGATGCCTCTTGACTTTCTTCTTCTGCTTTCCTTTAATTCTTTTATTTGTTCTATACATTATGAACAAAAAGCTGCTTTTCATTTTCTTCTATTCAATTGCCGGATAAGGGTTAAGTTCATGTACAATGAGAAACTTCTTGTCTTATTGGTTGAGAATTCTAGGTTTTTTTTGCTTATTCAAGTATCAGGGGAGGGTTCTAGTGCCTCTGGTACCCATTCCTTTCACTGCATTCAGTCTTTTGCCATTTTCCTCTATTCTTCTTTCGAGTTTTTGCCTTCTTTTGTTTCCAGTGCCTTCATTTGAGCTATCCATTTCATTGAAAATTTTGTGTTTGGTTTTTGGTAACAGAGTTATGGACAAAAGGCTTCTTCTCATTTTATTTTACTTATTCAAGTGTCGGATTAAGTTCAAATCCCGTCTTATGCATTTCTTCCCCTATCTTCTATCACAATTCTAATCAATTCCTCCCAATTTTTTTCCATTTGCTCATGATCCTTTATTCAACCTTTTAATTTCATTAAAATTTTTTGACTTTGTAGTGACAGTTTTTGATGAAACAACTTGTTCTTCTCATTTTCTTCTTCTTATTCAAGTGTTGGATGAGGACTCCGGTCCCTCTTATCATGTAATACATCTCTTTTTCTTCTTATTATTTTCTTTTACATATTCTAGTGCGAAACGAGGGTTCTTGTGCCTCTGGTACCCACTCTTTTCACTGCCTTCAGTCTTTTGTTATCTTCCTGAATTCCTGATGAAAACGTCCCTCTTACATTATAATAAATCTCTTTTTTCTTCTTCTTACTTTCTTTTACTTATTCATATGCCCGATTAGTGTTAATCTTTAGTACCATAATAAACTTATTTTTCTTTTTTTATTTATTTAAGCATCAGATTAGGATTTCTGGTCCCTCTCGTATCTTTTTCTCCCACTGTCTTCTATATTTCACCATCGCTCTCAATTAATTTGGAGTTTTTTCTCCTTCTCCCATAAGTTCCATTATTTGTTGCAAATTTATCAATAAAAAACTATTTTCTATTGTACTTATTCAAATGTCGGATGTATTTCACAATCTTAATTAAATTCTTCAAAGTTTTTTTCTCGATTTGCATCAGATTCTTCATTTAGTCTATAAAATTAATTTTAAAATGTTTCTTATTCAGTTCCTGAGTCATTGATCTTCTTATTCTTGTTCTCATTTTCTATTACTTATTCAAGTGTCGGATTAGGATCCAATCTCTATTTATCAATTAATTCCTCTGAAGTTGTTTTCTCCATTTACTTCAGATCCTTTATTTATTTTTTTCTGGTAACAGACTTTTCAATAAAAAAGTTGTTCTTTTCATTTTCTTTCACTTATTCAAATGTTAGATAATAATTTCAGTACGTAATTAGTGATAAAAACATTTTTCTTCTTATTTTTTTTATTTAGACAAGTGTCAAGGTCTTTTCGTACCAATTTCTTCTACTTTCACCTTTATAGGTTAAACAACCTCTCAAACTGAGCGGCGAAAATCCCGCACCTGAGTAGACAGGAGGCAAAAACTTTGGTAGGTTCAATCAGAGATACCATATAGACAGGTTTGTCCAAAAAGAGAAGGAAACTACGAAATATCCCTTCGCAACTGTTATGGACATCCAGTGTGCCTACCATGCCAGTGACACTCCAAATCGGAGAAGCCTCCTTGGGCTAGGAGCAGATCCTTTCTTTGGTTTATACTTACAACATTTTTCATTTCTTCCTTGGGTGCCAAATTATTGATAAAAAATATTCTTCCCGTTATTTTTTACTTATTCAATTATCTTGTCAAGGGTTAGTTCCTATCCCTCTTGGTCAGATTCCTTCCACTGTCTTTTACTATCATCTTCGAATTCATTTTTTGCTCCTAATTAATATTTCACCCCTGAATACTGAGTTATTAATCGAAAACATTTTTTTTCATTTGTATCCATTTCTTCCTCCGTCTTTTACATCTTCCTCGATTCCTCCAAAAGTTTTCCCTTTTTTTGATTTGATGTCTCCATTTCTTCCTTGATCACTAATTTCTTTTATTAACGATGTGTCCTGCTTCTTACATATTCCTTATAAACCCGTATCTATTTCCCAGATATGCCTATGCTAATTCAAATATTTTTCTACTATTTCTTTTTGTTCTGTTACTTTTCTAATCTCTTCTTTTTTTATTCTGCACTATTTAGTTTTGTTTGTGTGCTGCTCTTTTAGTTTTAGTTCTAAGCAGTGCCCCAGTCTCTCTGTTCCTGACTTATTATATTGACTTACCTGGATTTGCCAACATCAGATCCCTTACTAAACTTGTATATTGGTTCAAAGGATTATTAATCACATCAGAGGTACGTCTAATGATTTCTTTAAGGTGTGCAGCTATTTTCGGTGAATATTCACAGGGATGTTTCAACACATCCCTCGTTCGTGGAACATCTAAATCTCTAAGTAGACACAATCTAAGAAAAATAAGAATCTGAAAATCAATATCAAATAATTATCAAAAACAAGTGAATCAATTTATTATATAGTATTAAATGAAAATTAAAAATTATTATTTATCGTTACCTCAGTGTACGTGTTAATATTAAATGGCAACATGTGATTTCCAACAGGAAAACCTTTCTTTTCCTTCACAATACTTTCCGCTTCATTAAATATGTAATGAGTAATTTCATCAAAACATGGTAATTTTATTTTTTTGCCTTTTAGTTTATCTTGTGACATATCAATGTCGGTTTTCCTTGTCGTTCCATATAAAGATTTGAATGCTTCAGCGGATACCTCATCTTTACTGAAAATAATACAAAAAACATTTTCTCTTCCAAACTATAATGAAAATAATAGATTGTATGAAATATGTAAGAAAATAATCATAATAATCTATAAATAGAGAAAGGTAGTCCAGAATTTCTTCCTCCTTTCCATTTAATCTAATAAACCTAAGCTACTCAAGTACTTGCTGAATATCAAAATCCAAAAAAATTTTCTGGACGCACTGAAGAATATTTTCAATTTCCCCCTTCTTCTGAAACTTTCTTGAAGCATTTTCCAGCATGACAAAAAGGTTCTGGGTCAATAAGAAGCGTTTATGCTCCTCTTTATTTCCTTTGGGGATGAACGTTAGATAGATAGACCTTCCAGCTTTTCATGCAAGAGTTCTAATAGACACGAGTATCTGTGATAACTTCAAATACGTTACAACCTGACTGATACAATTTTCTTGGTTTCTTGGCAAAAAAGTAATCAAGAATTTCTCTTTCCTCTATATAGAATTTGCATTCAATAGAATCTGCTAAGCATAATCTCCTGAAGCAGCAACGCGCTACTAAGAAGCCTATCAGGAGGTATAGATTGTTTTTCTGAAACCCAAACCTGAAAGAATTCTCTAGAGTGATCTAGCACTTCTTTATTATCGGTTTCTCCCTTTTTCCAAAGCTCTTTTTCATTGGAGCAGTCTTCTATACAACATAAAGGCTATGGACTAATAAAAGGCTTCTTTATTCTTGTGAAACCAAAAAAAGGATAAAGGTATTGTGGGAATATTGAATGCAAAAATCCTTCTTGTTTAAGATATTGTACTTCAAATTTCAAACATCTACTTACATTTTAACCTTGTCAAAGAATATATTTCCTAAAATAAAGAAAAAAAAAGTTTTTCGAGTTACAGGTCATAAAACCAGGTATAGAATGGATAATAAAATCTAGAATGTACTAAGTTTAGGAAGTAGGTAGTTTAGTCCTCTATCATCGATCATTAACATTGTAAGGACATACCTCCTAAGCTCAACTGTATTTAATTTTTTTCATAAATATACAGTTACCTTATCCATAATCCCAACAGATATTATATTTTATTTGTTATTTCATCCAATTTTCTATACCAGCCTTGAATCTATCAGAATGACTATGTCACATTTGTGATAGTTTATTTCCAATCTCATTTCCACTTATAATTCAATGGTAAATCATCATCCCTTATCGGATAGGAGCTTAAGGATGATGATAATTTACAAGCGATACCAAATACCCCAGTATCTGTTTCTATTACGGTTTTATCTAATATTTGACAGTTTTTATTTTGAAAGTTAGATTATTATTTCTCTTGTTTATTGTTATTATTATTTCACCATTTTTCAACTATATCTGAATTATAGAATTGTCGTAAAAACCATTGAGTCTGTTGTTTGTTTACATTGTTTACAAATCTGTCAAGATATAAATGTAAACAAAGAGCAGAACCGTATTATCTCAGATGCTTTGCTTTCATTATTTTAATTGAACTCATTTTGTTGAAAACTCACTTATCTCCGGTGGCTGTTAACAATAAGTACTTCGAAGGCACGTGATCAGGAGGAAAAATTGTTGCCAAAGTTCTAACAGCGGCAAACCTAACCATCGGTTCTTCGGATACCATTTTACATTTTATCAACAAAAACAAAATGTTTAACCTAAAAAATTAATTATTTTCATTGGTTCTATAGTAAAATCAAATGAAATTGAAGGAAAGGAGATATATAACAAACAAAATTATATGAAAAAACAAAACGTATTTATAAATGAGGATCTTGTGGAAATTTTTTGATTTTTAGTTGGAGCCGAATAATTGTGAGATGAAATTTATAATTGAAGCATCGGCTTTCGAGGTTTTTGTAATGTTAAACTGAAACTATTAAATGAAAATGAAAATTACACTGAAATAAAAAGTGTCATTTGAATGCAGATTATTTCTGTCAAATTTTTTTCCCATAAAATAAGATTAAATATTCTATAATGAGAATTATACATCACCTATCATCTTTATTGCATTCTTGGGGCAAAATATCGTATTTATAAGCCAAAATTAAATTCAATACACCTTCTCGAATTTGTAATTTCAATTCTTGATTTGCGCTTTCCATATTAGAAAAAAACATTTCGAGTAATCCGACGTCGTGGTAAACGATTTTCGGGAAACGTTGTGCTAACATCCCTATAGTAACATACGTTTGACCGTAATGGACTTCTTCACCTTCTCTTATTAATTTTTGTAAACCGGATAGGAGCACTGGCGCTACTCTACCAAGTAGATCCTCGTCAGCACTGAAAAAACAAAACATTTTGTTACAAGATAGGATCAAATGACCTTTGAACTACCACTACACCAACACTCACAATTACACTGTCTAACGCACGTTTCGACAACCAAGTTATCGTCTTCAGAGACTGAAAATAAACAGTACCTTGGTTATCGAAACGCGCATCAGATAGTGTAAGTGTAGTGCAGTGGTAGTGTAAACAGTGTGTTCAGTATGAATATCACTCAACGTTTCCAGAAATTTCAAATTAGTATGAATACAGGGTGTTTCAAAAAAAAGGAAGCCCGTTTTTTTGGATAGTAAGAAAACTGAAAAATAATTGGTGTTTGATTAGTAAAATATTCTGGTGAAGCCATCCTTAATCAAGATAAAAGGCCTTGAAGATAAACATTTAGTCACATTTTTTATGATTTTACCGACAACATTACTTCGTTCAACAATAAAACCTAAAATTGAATGATGTTTGAGCTATCTTCATCTAAGCGAAAGCTAGCTAAGCACTTTTTGATATATATAAATCTAACCTTAAAAAAGCTATGATTAATATTACTTGGTAAGTACCTTATAACTAACGCCCTCTATGAGAGTAAGTTGTAAAAACAAATTCATTGGATATATCAGCTTCTAAAACAAATTCTTTAAATTTTCATTGTAATGTTGCCAGTAGTTTCTGCAAAATTGTAAAAAATATGGCGTTACAAACATTTTTTACAAAACAAATCTCAATTATTTTTCAGTTTTCTACCTATCCTAGAGACGTGGACACTTTTTTTAAACATCTTGTACAGTAATATGAAAACATGAGCTAGTTTTTATCAGCCATTTTATCTAGTGGTAAACAAGAAATTTTCTTATAAATATGGAATCCAATAAAAAATTAAATACATCGTTGCAAATTGAAAATTTGTCATCCGATTTTTTGTCACTCCTTGGGAAATTGAGATCAAAATCTTAATGTGTCTACTAAGATAGTAGGTTTTGAAACACCATAAGAAAACCTGCGGTAAAGTGTAAGGTAGGGGTAATTTAAAATTTCAGTTGGAAATTAACCGATTTTGGAGCCCTTTTTGGAAGTCGCCAGTATTGCAACAAACTTAAGCTTCAAATATTCCCAATATTTATGTTGTCATTATTCTCCAATGATTAGATATCTTTTTCCTCATAGACTTCCACATCACCTCCCACGTCACTAAAAAAATGTTTTGGTAAAAATCCAAAACGTCGACTTTATCCCAATCTGGTACATAACGTTTTTCATCACCTAATTTATTTAATTTCATGCACTAATGGTTTATACTTGTCCTTTGTTATAAAAAATCTTTTTGCTGTCAGTATAGTCTCTACGGGTTTAAAAACCATTTCACTTTTGGCTAAAATGATGTTCATGAGCTGAAAGATTAATGACAGTCTCTATTCTCCTTTCAATTTGAGCAAAAACTCTATTTTGGGGGATGAATGATTGTCCAGGAGTGGAAAACTTATTTACATTATTCACCTTTAGAGATCTACTACATTGGTAGGTTTAAGATGAATACCTACATTGGGATTATCATTAGGGCAGTACCTCTAACAAGAAAAGTAAAAAACATTAGAAAACCATAAAAAATGTCATATAAATACGTTAATAATACATTAAATACTACATTAGAAATTGAGATGAAGATGAAAAATTCAATACAACTGAAGATAATTGTGTATTTATGTACCTAAAAACTTTTTCCTGGTACTTTATTCATGGTATCGGTTTCCTTTATTTTTTTTTGTTTGCAAGCGCTGTAATAACGAATTTCTCTATTTCTTAGAGATAAAATCCCCACACCCAAGTTTTTTATACACAACTTGCGTTAGCGACAAAAGATGAAAGCGACACTATATTTAGAGATGACCGATTTTGTAGCGCATTGGAATTTTCTAGCTTCAAAAACGCACAGATTTAACTAACTTAGCTAGAAATTAGGTTTCTCTTTATCAATGGGTGAAAATGTTAGTAGAGAAATTAAAACAATTAAATCGGCGATGAGTTGACTGGTTTTGCAACCAGATGACACAGATATTGATACAAAATTATTCCACCACTTACTATTTAATAATGTTCCCTGTAAAATTGAGAGCCAATGATTTCAACCTGGTGTTGGTGTGAGTTCCATACAAAGAATCAAAAATAATTTGTATGCACTGCGGGAAAACGAAACCCTGGTCTGTAACTCTACCTAGGGAAGTCAGTAATTTTAAACGAATCCTTGTATTTGCTGGTAATTTTTTCTCCTCCGGTTTCCCACTTTTCCCTTGGCTTCCCAGGTACAAATGATACAGCGGCGTTGATGTTTGCGGTGAAGACCAATCAATGGACCTACAATAATGAAATATTTAGAAAAACCACTAATACAAAACGTAATTTCCAAAAAAAATTACCCTATAAATCGTTTCAGTTCAGTATCAGCCTGATTGGCAACAGCAAATCTAGTATCAGATGCAGCAACTACCAGGTGAGGTAATATTTCTTCGTTGAGGAAAACTCCTTGACCCAAAAACTTCACAATGCCTAATTTGATCTAAAATACACCAAAAATTCGATTTCTCGACTCCTCTTCTAACTCAGTACCTTAAAAAATATATATTTACCTCTTCTAATTCTTCTGGTTTCATCGGATTATTGTTTATCAGTCTTTTATAAGACAATTCGCTCAAACAAGGTGGAACAGGCAAGGAAACATTAGACTGACTTCCACTGTCAATAGATTGGGGTGCTAAGGCACTAAAATTGAAAAAATCCATATAAAAACTTTCCATAATATCCCAAAATAATTTCATAATATGAAATTGCTGGGAATAAGTTTGGATTTCAAATTAAAAGTTCTTTTGTTTAATTATAATCCGTATGTAAATATCAGATCAAAAATGTAAAAATTAAAGTTTTCAAGATATATTCATACCTGTATGGCAATAAAATCATATCTAACAGAATATCCAGAAGGTGTTTTTTTATTTGTGGGTTTTCATTCAAACCAAACAAACTGAGCTTCTTTTCTGGTTCTGTTGGCACCTTAACTTTTCCCAAAAGAGGTACGATTAATAAAAGCAAACTATCGACATGTGATTGAGGCTTGTTTTCTAAAGCATTTAGTACAACTGGCACCAACTCAGCTTGCTTATCAAGTGGCAATCGTGGAAATCCAGATTTTAAATAAATAATAGTGAAATTCTAAAAAATATTAAAGAATTTTAATGTATATAACTAAAAAACTACGAAAATAACATGAAATTATAAGTAGGTACAGTTTAATATTTTCACTGCAATGCCCTTCTATAGTCGAGCCAGTGAAGCTTTCCGGTTTTGTCCCATATCTGTAGATCTAGACAAATGTTCCATGCTTATATACCACAACTAAAATCGGGCGCAGGATTTTCAACATTTTACTGCTGCAACTGACTAAAAAAGGTCTATAAACGCATTCTAATGGATTTCAGAAACTATAATGATAAAATAATTATAAAATAATGGTAGAAGTGAAAAAATTTTAACCAGATATAAGTAGGTTTTACTCAAACTTCGAAGCAATTGAAAATAAGTAATTTTCAAGGAAATTGAACTGAAATAATACTTACAATAACAAAGGATGTAGCCGATGGATCTTGATATTGAGTTAAAAGGACCTCTACGGGTAACTGCACTTGAGGTCTTGACTTTATCCTCTTATTGACATGAATCAAAAGTTCCATTACCTATTTTATTAAAAAAATTAAATTGAACAGAATAAACTTTCTCTAAATTAGTTCCAAATATTTTGGAACAAAATTAAATATACAAATACCTTTTTCCTTACACCTTCTTGTGGGGAAGATAATTTCAGTAAAACCGGGGGTAAGAATTTGCACAAGACACTCTGCAACTGTTCGTCAGTGTCTGCTGAGCCAAGACGCAGAAACACTCTCTCTAAGAGTACTAAAATGCACCATTAAATCACCGAAATAATAAAAGCTGTATATATTTTTAAACAAAATATTTTTAAATAATTAAAATCTATTACTTATAATACTTTTAGAAACTTGAGTTTTGAAAAATGTTAAGAATTGCTACAAAACAAGTTTGAATCCACTGTTCAAACAAAAATTGTAGGATGCATAGACTCCACATAGTGTGGGTTTAAACAGTTTATTTAAGTAAATATATTTTCTCTAACACATTAAAATTTTTCAATTTATTTGATATTTAGAAATATGTAATTACTTACCTAGTTCGTCAGTAGCAGCTGCCATCTTATCTAAGTAAAAATTTATTTTTTTATTCTATTCACAAAATCCAATTTCAAATTATTCAAAAATGAATCAAATCTTGAAATATTTTTACTATACAAATTTGAGAAAATGAATGTCACTACTTTTGTCAGATATCAAATATTACTTCTTTTTTATTTCCCAAATTTGAAAGATTTTAAATAATATACAAAAACATATAGATATCAAAATCAATATGAAGAAGAGATAGAAAACATTTAATTTTATTAAGCAATAAATAATTTATTATATTTACGGATAAAAAATTAAAAACAGAAATGTGAGAAAAATAGAAAACGAAATTACTTTTGTAATGTATTTTTTATTAAAAGTAGCCAAAATAGTAATAATAAAGAAGATATTTTAAGGTTACACATTCTTCTTCTTAATGGGTCGAGGATTGAACAATTTCCTTAAGCAAAACAGGATCTTTTTCGTTTAATAATGAAAATGTTTATCATAATAAGTTACTAATGCAAAAAGATCATGAAAGTATTGAAGAAAATTAATAATCATTAATAATAAGTTGTTACAATGCATAAAAAACAAATTCCTTAGAATAATTAACTACTAACCACACCATTCTGTCTATTGATAACAGACAACCATTATTTTCAAGGTCGTTTATCCTGTCATTTGACTTAATTTAGTACACAAATAAGAATTATAAGTTGGTTCTGATTCGGTGTTATATTTTATAAAGTTACAAGAATTCCAACATATTTTTTATTTAAAAATTCAATTGCTACATTCTAGTTAAGTGTATAATTTCAACTCGTTTTCTAACAAATATTAAAAATGTCTATAAGACCTGAGGACCATCGACGAAAATGGGACAAGGAAGAGTATGAAAGACTTGCCGAAGAAAGGATAAAAGAGGAAAAGCTCTTAAAGGAAGAAACAGAAAATAAGAAAAAAGGCCCGCCAATAAAAAGAGAGCTTTTAAAAACGCGAGAATACAAAGTCGATCTTGATTCTAAACTAGGAAAAAGTATCGTTATAAATAAAAACACACCAACTTCTCAGTCGGGAGGATACTATTGCAATGTTTGTGATTGCGTTGTTAAAGACTCTATTAACTTCTTGGATCACATTAACGGCAAAAAACATCAGAGAAATTTGGGTATGTCAATGAAAGTAGAAAGAAGTTCTTTGGACTCCGTGAAGAGGAGATTCGAAATAAACAAGAAAAAAATGGAAGAGAAAAAGAAGGAGTATGATATGTCATCTCGGTTACAAGAATTAGCAGAAGAAGAAGAAAAATTGAAGGAATACAGAAGAGAAAAGAGGAAAGAAAAAAGAAAAATTGAAGAAGTCATTGACGATGAACCACCAAGTGAACTAGCTAGTATAATGGGATTTTCCGGATTTGGTAGTTCTAAGAAAAAATAAAATATTTGTTCAATAAAGAATATCAATTCTCATCAGTGTTTGATGTTACATATTTGCACCAATATATAAATTATGCCAGTTCTTTTTTTAACAATTTATGATTGTTGATATATTTTTGTGGAAATCTACTCAAGCTATATAGAAAGTTCTAATCACCTAAGTTAACTATAAAGACTCCATGGTACCATATTTTTTCAAATATCTCGTACTTTAACTGATAACTTTAGAGTTTTTATAGGACTTGTTCATTTCAGATTTTGTTCTGAACAAGGCTCAGAAAAGAAAGAAATTTGGCTACTTTTGGGGTCACATAAAAATAGGGAATATTTTGAAGTACTTTTCAAAAACTGGGAGTGGTTTAGTTTATCAATATTCTGGTTTTGTTCATTCATAATGTTGAATTGGAATTTTTGAAGTTACTTGGATTTGATAGATCACAAAAATGCTTCAGTTATTCTCAAAAAACAGAAAATTTATTTTGAAGTAACAGGCAAACATTTTTTGAAAATTGGAAGTGGTTCAATGTCCAATCTTCATCATCTATAAAATCCAATTGGAATTTTTGCAGTTATTAGAAAATGTAAAATATCCAATTTTGATCGTCTGCAGAGTTGAGTAGCAATTATCTTCAAAAACCTGGAAATAGTTTTCTATGTACCTTTCAATTCAAATTTCGAATCTTGATATAGACTTATGACTGTAACTGTAACCCAACTGTAAAGTGGAGTCAAAAATTTTGAAATAACAGTTTCATAATTGTCATCGAAAAGTTGAATTAAAATTTTTTCAATTATTACACTAGCAAACAAAAAACTCGCAGTTATCCCAAAAAATATGGAAATCATTTTCTATGTAATTTTTATATCAGATTTCGAATCTGGCTTTAGAATAAAGTCAGAAAAATGACATTTTAGTTAACTTTTTAAAACTAAAAGTTGTTTATTTAGTTCAAGTGTACTGATTATAATATATATTCCGAGCGTTCGATTACTTATATATTCATCATCGAGAGTTTATGAACGTGATTGTTGTGGGATTGTGGCAATTAAATACCAAAGTGTACTCTTTTTAACATATATTCCTTTAGATTAACTATATACCTACATAACACAAAAAGAATGATATATACATGTTTGATAAAATTTCGTGAGCGACACATGGAAAAAATATTAAGAATGGGTGCTTATTCAAGTGTTTTCGGACAGCTGGCAGAGAGAGAAAGAACATCGGTATACCACTTTATATTTCTCCCTACTATATTCGGATTGGATCACAATGACGTCGAAGTTTCAAGTGGTAGAGAAGGCAAAAGAGGAGAATAACATGTTTTGAATTTATTGACGAGTAGAGGAAGATAGAGAGTTGCAAACCAATGCTCCTTTTCTCGTGTCTAATAGTACAATTTTCTTTTTGGAGTGACATGAATAAATATATTTTCAAAAACTAATTGATTACCTATACCAGTCGATCTAATATTTATCTTTGTTTTCAATAAATTTTTTATCAAGGAAAAATAAGAATTGTCCAAGTCCAGGGATCTACGGGGGTCTACGTTAGGCGTGACATAAAACGGGGATCCACAAGCGTAAGCAGGGGTCCATGAAAATATTCATTCTTGATAGAAATACCACAAAAAGGTCATAAATCTTTCCCTCATCATATCTTGTCGAAAAAAGTTTCAGTGCAGTTACAAGCTTATTAACAAGAAAAGGAGTAGATTTAACGAGGAGATTCCTTACAAAACCCAAATCAAATATTGATAATTTGCTGTCAATCCATCAAATACATCCCTCTCATTAGAATTATATATTTTGTAATTACCATTATAGAAGTTACATTACGTTATACTTTTTAATTAAGAATAACTTGAAGAGCAAAACACGTCATAACAAAGTCGAAATTACAAGCCATCATCATAGATTCTTGGTAATCTTTATTATGATAAGAAAAACATTGTACTTAGTTTCAAAATTGACTCACAGTTGTCTTCGAAATGCTGAGAATCGTCTTTGATTTTCAAATTTTATTGCTAAATTAGGCTTCAGAAAGTAAAAAATATGTCTCCTTTTGAAGTTATGAGAAAAATGAGGAATAGTTTTTAAGTATTTTCCGAAAACCAGACGTATTCAGGCATTACTTTTTCAGTCTTTTCACTACAACTACACCTAAACGCGTTTCAGTAACCAAATTATCGTCATCAGAGATCGAAAGTAAACAGAATAAATTGTTTGATTTATGACCTATCTTTTTACTGCATTCTGCATAATATAATAAAAACCACTACTAAGATTTTTATTACTGAAAAAATTATTAAACATAAAACATAAAAAACTTTATTTTAGATTCCACCAATAATAAATGTATAAATATCAGTATAGGCTTCGATTAATACAATTCCAATTCCTACTAATATCAGTAGTAAAGACGACGAAGTTTGCACCTAAAATAATAATAAAATAAAAGTTTAAATAACAAAGACACAAAACAAACCAGTTAAATCATAATTTAAAGATGTTAGAATATAAAAAAGATGTTTAAAGTGCAGTAGATTCTCTTTATAACAATATTAAAGGGATTTGAAGATTTCAGTATCAACGCAACCGATTCTAAACATGCCTTACAGCTCAGAAATACAGATTTTTTTCGTAAGACAAAGGACAAGGATGGTACAAATATGTGTACTTTTATCAATGAACTAGTTTCTGTTACATAACGCATCATTATTCGTTTTTTGGTCAAAGAAAATGTGAAATCAAGCTTTCTTAAAAGGCCGAAAAGTGTTGGCAAACCAGTCACGTGCAAGGTACTCCAAAACAAGTGTTACTGATAAGAACACCGACGTAGTACTTAGTACGCGATGTGGCTGCAGAATTGGGCATCAGCTTAAGTAGTTCAGAGCAAATAATTTCATGAACGGTTCGATTAGCGCAAAATTTCATTCAGCTGGATGCCAAGACTTCTGAATTACGAGCAGAAATTCGCACGTCGAGAAGTTTGCAAGCGTCTCCACGAATTGATTTGATAAACATTGGAACAGCCTCCTTATAAACTGCGATTCGAAAGCAACGAGGAGCAGAGCAATATGAGCGGAAAAATAATAAGCGGAAAATTAAAAGCCATATGACGAAATTTTCTGTTCTTAGAAGTGTCGCATCGTTAGGGCCTGTATAATTAAGTGTTTGACTAATTGGGATTAGTCGAGCATTCGATTATACAGGCCCTAACGAGGCCACACGTTCAGGAATAGGAAAATTATTCCTTGAAAAACGAAGCATTTAAGTAGCATTGAATTATGGAAGCATTCTACTTCAATTAAATATCGATTTTGCACACTAAACTTGCATTGCTGCGCTTACTTTTCTCTAAAGGTAGCAGAGTAGCCAATTTCTCAAAAGCTTGTATAAGAAAAAAATTTGTAATATGGCACTTAATTAGCATTTATTTTTCTGCTTATTTATTTCTTTGCCTGCTCATATTGCTCTACTAACGTTCCTCTGAAAGCTTCCGGAGATGTGACAAAGGTCTGTACAAAGTGACGAAGATTATCAAGAAAAACTGTAAAAAATTTCAGCTCTGTAACTTAATAGAATTACTTATAGCAAAATTTTGGTTTATATTTGAACCACTGTAATATTATTACATAGTAATTAATTAATGAAGGTCTTTCAACATAGTTTGTCGTTTTTTCGTCTTCTATATCAATGACCTTACTTTATCTTGCAACCAAGAAAGATTTTCTGTAGTCACTGGATCATCTTCATGGTAAGTGAAGAGTTTTTGAAGGATTTCGGCTGCCTTCAATGCCTCCAAAGAAGTTGGAATCGGTTTTGCCTCTGGATCAAATTCTTCTTGGACACTAAATTCATCTTTATTTACGCAGACACTATTCAAGATGTCTTTATCTTAAACTCCAGTTGTGGTAGCAACTGTTCCATCGACGTTTTCATAATCTTGCAGCTTTTCATCTTCATAAACACTGTACAGCTCTAATTGTCGAGCCCAAACTGCTAAATACAACTCATCACCGTCACCTTCTCTTGTTTCTTGGCACAGGCAGATGCTTTTTGTTTGTGTCTTAGATTTAAGTCTTTTAACCGGAGTTTGTCGTTTTTTCGTCTTCTATATCAATGACCTTAATTTATCTTGCAATCAAGAAAGATTTTCTGTAGCCACTGAACTATATTCATGGTAGGTGAAGAATTTGTGAAGGATTTCAGCTGCCTCCAATGCCCATTGAGAAGTTGGGACAAGTTCTGGCTCTGGATCAAATTCTTGGTCACTAACTTCATCTTTAATCACACAGACACCATTAAGGGTGTCTTTATCTTAAGCTCCAGTTGTAGTAGTACCTGCTCATCGACGTATTCATAATCCTGCAGCTTTTTATGTTCATACAGCTTTAATTGTCGAGCCCAAACTGCTAAATACATGTCACTTTAATCCACTGATCCAAGAAGCAAATTTTCTTTCTCTTAAGCTTAAAATCCCATTTCTTCTTCAAAAATTTGATTAGTCATTCAAGTCAAGTTTTCTTTCTACAATACTAGTCATCCTAGCTGCCACTAAGACAGTGATTCTTCCCCTCCAAAACACTTTTCTGATTCGAATTTGAAAGTTTTGTTTGGTGTCAGTTTATAAAACAACGCAGTTTCGTCAGCATTGAAAATATCTTCTGTTGAATATCGAGCTTTCATATCAGTCCATACTCTTTCCAACAAGCCGTCTGTACTTAACATTTCTATCAACATCACGAGCCTCTCCACTGATTTACCAATAATTTATGTTATGACGCTTCTTCCACTTGCTTAACCAACCTTCAGAAGCTTTCCCTCTCTTTCCAAATACAGTGGAAACTCGATTAACTGGACTAATTGTTGTCGTTGGGGATTCGGAAAATCGAAAGTCCGGATAATCAAAAATATGAAGTAAAGCGGGTTTTGGTAAATAAAATAAGTTTAATAATAGTAATATTCATTAATAAATAATAATAATATCAATTAAAAATAATAATTATTTAATAATAAGTTTAATTTGGCTTAAAATATTTGGTAATTGGCATTTGAGGTAAGCTACTTTTTCTCTTCATTGCTGCTATATCACGAATTGCTTTCAGCTGTATTAAGCTCACAGTATCACTCTCTGTTTGTTTATCAAACCATTTGAGACCTGTTTCCAGAGCCTGAAGTGCTTCATCATGAGATGGTTCTACATCATTTTCCACGTCTAGATTTTCTTCTGTTTCATCTTCTTGCATTTTCTGCTGTTCATTTATCTGCAATATGTTTTCTACGATTTCGTCATCCAACAAAATCTGAAAGCCTTGATCATTATTGTCACAAGTGACCCACTCTTTGATATCTTATATTTTGTAACTTATCTCAATACTACTTTATGATTTAATTGGTCGCAGTTGATATTCCGGATAATCGCTAATCCATATAACTGAGGGCCGGATAATCGAGTTGGTGGATTGGGAAAGTCCTGCACATCGAACAACATCAGTCTTTTTTATATCGCTCTAATCAAAGACACTTTTTCTTTAACAGTAAAAATTTTACGTTTTGTTCAAAGTACATTAAAAAAACAAATAAAACCACTAAATGCACAAAGAACAGCTGGCAGTCGAGAGCTGATGTGAACAGCCAGACAGCCAGAAACAAAGATGTCTGTCGTTGAACCAGGTTACTGCGTTTTCTAAGAAAATTCCCAAATCTTGAACTGAACTTTAACGAATCAATCGTTGTAGAGAGAACTTAGTTATAGGGAGAATCGTTATAAAGAGAGACTACTGTATATTAAACTTTTAGATTTTTACTCGGAGGTCCGGTTTATCAATTATAATTTATCTGTGAGATAAAGTCTCAACTACAATCAGTTATTTTTGAAAATTGGGTTTATCGACAACAGAATAACTTTTATGTGTTGTTTAAATTGTGTACTTTCAACTGTCAAATAAACCAGTTAACTGAAAGATAATAGAACAGCAATTTGAGGATTGACATCTGAATCTAAATAATTGTTTTGTGAAATATATTTGGTTTCCGGTCTTTGTAAGCTTAGACAATTTTTACTAGTTTCTTATGAGCGAAACTTATTTTAAAGTAATTAAAAATACTGAAATTAAGAAGCCAGGCAGCAATTTTACTCTCGAAGAGAGAAATTTACCGTTGAGACCTGCTAACAAGCAGAAAAATAAACGAAATGATTGAACCTAGTGTGAGAATAATGTTCATCCCATTTCTCAAAATTATCCACACTACATAAGATCTTCTTTTTGTGTAGAAGATCAATCCAATATATCAAAATAAAAATTAAATGATGATACCCACTTAGTGATTAATGATGAATAGCAAACAATATGATTATTGTCCTATGGATAGTCAATCACTATTGCCAACATTGCAATTGATAAACCGGCCCTGGAATAATGCAAATTACCAGCGAATAATTTCTCCTTTCTATATAACTTGCTGGCATGGCATCTTTCACAACAGGGAATTTGTCAATATCTTTGCAAGAATGACCGATCGTACTTTGAATGACGTGTGTGGCTAAGCCTCCGATAGCCAATGCAGCAGGTTCTCCACAAACCTTGGCCGTTTTTATATAGTAACAATCTACTATTGTTTTTGATATCCTGAAATAGAATTTCGATGTGAAATCCAAACCGAAAATAGAAATTTTCAAGATTCAATGAGTGTATAAATTGCACAATCGATGCATTCCACTAAGCACTCGCGACAACCATGTTCATGACCACGGTTTTTCGCGTTCCACTTAGTCCAGAGCGTTATTATCGATAAACCCAAGTGGGATGGATTATCCCTTACGCTCCTGAAACTGAATTTTCCTATATATTCAGTTAAGAATTATTATTACTGGAAGTTTATGAGCTAATTAGGAAGATCAATTTTTTTTATATTTTTTTAAAATGACAATTTTAGGTATTTTAGGGACTATCACAATTGTGTAATTGTGTACTACCAGCACAACTCATATTTTGTACCTAACTAATATATTTTATTACATATTATTATACAATATTATATAAAATTATATAAAATAATCATTTACAGTTTTGATCTTTCTTTAAACACAAATAAACCTTACATTTATCACACTTTATTCTTGACCAACTTTGACAAGTTTCGAGACGACAAATGTTGGGGTTTTTTGGTTCTCACGAACTGGCCAATGATTGAAGCCATCAAATCTTTTGTTTTCAGGCGGAAGTGAAGCATATCCAGCTTTCTTAGAACTGGGCCTCGGATCTTCTTCTCCTAGATTAGTGTCTTCACTTTCTCTTTCCTTTTTTTGTGCAACAAAATAAAAACTCCCCTAGACTTAAACGAAATTTCAAAAAATCTATCTTTGGACTTGAATTTATTCGTTACGCAATCATATTCCACCCAGCTATTAACTATGCATATATCAAATAAACGAATAAATGTCCATTTTCTGGTTTTGAAAAAAGTTCTGTAACATTCAGTCATTTGGTCAGACATTTACTTATTATAAATTTTAACTAAATTCGGACAAGGTATTTCAACATGTTTCTTCGTATTTTTATCCCACCGCCTCACATTTTGTTCTGGAGCTATTCCAAAGGCCGTAGAAACCATAATAACGGATTTTTTATCTTTCCATTTTGTAGCACATATTTTTAGTCACTTCTGACATACTTCTCTGCCTGTCCTCTTTTCATCTCTGAATCTTTTTTGAAGACACATCCTTTCATTCTGTTAGACAATATCATCCCTTTACCTTCTACTTTTAACTCCAATAATTTATCAAGCAAAGGTAATGTTGAAAAGTATCTGTCAAAAAAAAACTGAGCTTACTTGTGGCAAAGTTTTTACTAAACGCAAAACGACTGATGGTCCCAAACCAAGCTCTTTGTTTTCCAGTGGTGTCAAGGATCCCCGAAAAACTCCTACAGGAATTTGGTTCAGACAGGTACATCCTGAACCTCGCTTTTAGCGACTTTCATATCTACTTACACCCAAAATCTTTCCTTGGAAGTCCACGCTTCAACCATTATGACGAGCTGGTAGAATATGTTACCCCATGGTTGAAAACAAGCAACAATTTTCTATTAAGGCATACAAAAACTAATTTATAACAAGTATCCACAAAATTTCGGGAACTATATATAGAGAATTATTTTAACAGTACAATAAATATTTTTCTGAGATGTACGTTATAGTTGTCAAATTGTTATTGGAAAATTTAAATTTTATTCCAAACAACAGAAATCAATAATTTATCACAATAAAAAAAACTACTTACAACGAGCCTCAAGGTACCGTTCGACCTTAACGTTGTTGAGGGAACCCATCAGCCGCCTTCCTCAGGTGCGCTTACGTGGGCATGAGGAAAAGGGCCGATGCAAAAACCGTTCAAGGCATAATGGTACCAAAGTCCAACCTGGCGAAATTCCAAGGACCTGGCATGAGCGCCACTTTCCGCCAACGGCTCTGAGCAGGGACCACAGAACCCACTACCCCAAAAGCATTGGCTGCTAGCGAGGTCGAAGCTCTGTCCGATGCTTTTGACAATGTCCGATAAAAACGCCACATAATCACTGGTGCGGAGCAAAAAAAGAGAAGGCTACCGAGACTGCTCAGGGATTAACGTTATCGGATACTAAAGTTTCCTCGACCACCAGCCTTTCCCCACCTAGAGCTTCCATCTCTTGAGATCCAGGTAAAACTGCAACAAGTCGAAGAATGACAGCGGCTGGATCTCATTGACGCGGTGACTGTGGACTCTACTCCACAGCGAAACCAAGCCATAGCAGTCTCTCCTTATCCATCTGATTAAGAAGAATTTCCTAATTTGTTGAAACGTTGGTGCCAAAAGACATCTGCCTTTGGTAATGTCACTTGGTGCTTATCAGAAGACCTTTTGGACGCCCATTATTCCACTATGAATTATAATATTTAGTTGGTGTTGGAAATAGAGGAAGAAATTAAAGTACGAGATTATTATGCTAGGGAATATACCAGGGAAGTTTAACGGATGATTTTACAGATTTTACAGAGGCTGATGACTTGGAGGAAAGCTAGTACAAGTAAAAGAGCAATGGCGGAAACAAACTTCCGTAAAAAGTGCTTCCGTCAAGCAACCCTTGTACTTCAAATATTACTTGCATAATTGTGCAGCATCTGCTTCTTCTACCCAATCGGCTGGACCGTTGCAACTATCAAAATCTCGTTTTAGTTCATACAAACAGGGATGATAAACTTGATATTCTAGAAAGATTATATTATAAAATTATAATCGGTGAGAAAAGCATTTTGTTTTTATGTATATTACGCCTATAAAATCCAGTTTCAAAGCAGCATAATTTATCGTTTAAGGCTTGCAATCCAGTTATTAGTTCAACGTATAAACTTTGTGGATTTGCTGTCTGACATTCTTCATAATTTTTTCCGACAGTTTTCATGTCTTTTTCCAATTTACTGAAAATGAAAAACAGAAAGAAATGTTTGTCATATTTGTTAGAATGAAAAAATATTTTTGCACAACGTTTTTCTTGCTGCTGGAATACCAATTTTAAGACAATTATAGTGAAAATCACTATTTTTGTTTGTTTATAGTTCCAGTTGATCATTCACTCTCATCTACACTATCAATTAAATACTTTATCTTTATCTTAAAAATATTTAACGACCCGATAAATCTCGATACATAATCTGATCTACGTGTTGACTTGCGCGGATCCATATGTTCCACGTTTCGATGATAACCAAGTTATCGTCTTCAGAAACTGCAGGTCCCTGAAGACGATAACTTGGTTATCGAAACGCGCGTCAAACAGTGTAATTGTGAGTGTTGGTGTAGTGGTGGAATGTTTAGTACGAATATCACCTACGATTCCAGAAATTTCAATTAAATTATCTACTCTATTGTGATTGGATGGCCATGATATCATGTGACAAAGGTGGACAATAGAAAATTTTGCTTTAATAGCTAAGAAGAAGAAATCCTGATTCCGTAACATAAAAGAATGGACAAATATCAATGTCGAAGATTGTTTCCTGTTGCGAGGGAAAGAGACGCATTCAAAAATGAGGTCGCCAACCTTCAATGAGAACACGGCATGAGAAGAAGAAGAAGTGACAGATAGATAGGGGTAAACCTCTAGTTTTAATAATAAATCTGTCAAATATATACGCAATGTCACGAGCACAACCTAAAAATGTGAAATTTTTAACATTGATTGACAATTCCTTGTAGTTGATTCTCATAGAAAGAAATTTATTGAGGTTAAGATTTTTTTTATGTAAGAAGCAAGCACAAGAAGGTAAATCCTATCACAGTCGAGGAGTTCGAGTGGTTGCCCTGTGGAGATGCCTATGGATACTTCTAAATGCTGTAATGTTCGGTAAGAACATGCCTTGGTAGCTGATTCCACAGACTTGCTTTTCAAAGAAAAGAGTCTCGATATATTGACGTTCTAGGCGTCTGCAGGCGAACTCGGTGCTCATGAGTCACGTCTGCCTGTCAAGTAGGTCTTGCAGATGCCGCCCTAGGTGGGATTTTGTTAGACAGCTCAGAAGAGCGTCTGCCGTGGTAGTATCGGTAAAACAGACTCAGATCAGCGATCTTTTTACTATGCTCTAAGCTATTCAAATTTCTGGTTAACTCTGAATCGCCTATAGGTCGAATTGATGTCTTCTGTATTGAGTCTAGCATCCTTAAGACATGTTTAGGAGCCGAGCTTCAAATGTGCGAGCAATATTCGAAAGATGGAAGAATCTGGACCGTGTAGAGGATAAGAAGCTGTTGTGGTATGAATAGTTTTTTGGTCTTGAAGAGGGCACAAAGTTTTTTTGGAGCTGCAATAGCTGATTCGTCCACGTGACTGTGCCAGGTCATATTGCTCCCAGCCCCAACATCTAGGCTGGACCAAATCCAGTGCCGCAGTACCAGCCTTTATTGGGGCGGCTGATTTGAACGACGACACCGGTATGATAATGTAATTAAAAACATACCTGCATATGTCTGTTTCTAATTCTTCAATAGATAAAGTCAATATACTTTCAGGGCTGGAAACTTGAACGTTAGCCAAAAACGAAATTAGTTTCTCTTCGTCACAAAGTGAAATGCATTCACCTGAATTATACCTAAATATTAGTATACCCTCGGTATCCTTCTTTTTCTACTTACGTATTAAAATAAATGTAAAAATAAGCTGAAGCAAACAAAATTTCAAAATCATTCGAAATATTGTTTAAATATTTATATTGATTAAACTGTCATAAATTGGCATATTAACCAAATAGATGGTAACCTTATTTTTTCAAACTTCCAAAAACAAATGCAAACAATAGTAACGCATTCAAGGATTCTCCACAAAGAATTCTCTGTGGAGAGTCCTTGGATTGCATTGCATGCAGTATATTAATTTTGTCTATGGCTGTTCTGAACGTTACAAAATGCAGTCATAGAATTGATATTAAAGATAGAGATACCAAAGTATGTTCAAATTCATTCATTCATTCATTCATTCATATTCAAAGAATATCGATAGTAAGAAACGGGAAGTTGTATGTAGATGCTCTTTGTCTCTTTTTCAATGAGATTTTCCACACACATGCCGCTATCTCTATCATTAGCACGAACTCTATGATTAACCACCGAAAACGAAATTTTACAAGTGAAGTTTAAATTTCAAACGTCAGTTTAAACGACAATTATAGCGTTTAATAGATGGCGTTTACCAACAAACTTGAGTTTAAATGATACCCCAGCTAGCTTTTTCAAATGTTTCACGTTTTTACGATACCTACTCAGAAGATGTTATCATAAGAGTGCTGTTTGAGTTGTTTACAGATACAAGTAAGTTCTATGGTCGGGATAAAAACTTTGAGCACACCGTTGTGTCAATGTCAATCAATGAAATACTGCAAACATTTTTATAAACATTTAATACAAAATGGTAATCAGGGATGTAACATGTTTAATGTTAATTATTGGTATAAATTACGCCAGATTGACCACGGCTTTTGTAACAGATCAGTGTATAAGCGTATGTAAAAATGTAAAATTACCTACACTAGATTTGGTAAGTACATTTTCTTTATTTTAAGATTTAATTTACAGTTTAATTTTAATTGAAGGATTTCTACGAACAAGTAGTTTGTCAGAGAGGTTGCAGGTTTTTTAATATTATAAAGTTTAAGGATGTACCTAATGTTAACCGAACAAAAAAAGAATGCCATTTATGTAAGTTTAATTTATAAAATATTCTTATGTCTTATTTTAAATGTTTTATTCAATTTAGCTTGTGGAGATTCTTATATAGTGAAAAAAGAGAAAGATGTATGTCAAACAGGATGTAATTTAATGGCAAAAGAACAAGAGGTAGGTATATATTGATGAATTATTAGTTTATTATGTGTCATATATGTATTTCAGACTTTTATTTCATCATTCCTGATTGAAACTGAAAATAGTATTGTTTTGGCAAGCCCGGATCGAGATATAGAGTTAGATATCCTCTCAGATCCGAGTATTAGAAGCCAATTGGAAATAGGATTCAATATTGATTACAAGATTCCAGCAACTAACATCAGAACTATGCCCATAGAAATTGAAGAAGAATTCAAAGTAAACGAGAGGGATTGGTTAGATTGTGCTTCAAAAAATTCGGGGATACCAAGGTGGATATTATTACTGGTTATTTTATCGTCAGTTTTGGTGGCTTTGTGGTTGAGCTTCACTTTGGAAAAGAGAAACAGTGTAGATGAAGAAGTCCACGAGATGGATATTCCTGATGAAAAACTTATTCTAACCAGTGATGAAGTGAAAGAACAGAACATTGTGGAAATATTTCCTGTATATTTGAATGTATCTGAGAAAGAAGCCCCCCCAAAATATACAGACCGAACCGAGGACGTCTAATTGGTAATTAAGAATTTTTGAATATAGTCAATATCAAGTGAATGTTATTTATATTTTTTCTCCAGAAATTGTACATGAAATAATCAGCAATGTACATTCAACATTATTTCTATGGGAACTTGATTAATTTTTTAGTTATTTCTGGTTCACTCTATTTTTTGTCATAAAAACTTACTCCAAAAATTTTTTGCTGCATTTCAGATCCATTAGGGGGTTATGTTAAGGTGGGGGAAACATTTTTTAAGAGGTGATTGGAAAAAAGTTTATTTTACAGTGAGTGTTAGGCAATCCAGCCAGAAAGGGTGAGCTGCAGAGCACCCCAGACAGGTAGCTCAATTTGCAAAGTCATTGCTGCTTGACTGGTAAACAGTCCGGGGTATGTAATAGATTCATAGGTCAAAGTGTTAGCAAGGTAAATTACCCAATCTCTCATCTAATCTGATTGCCAATTCCAGTCTCTCTGCCTCTAAATTCACTCAAAACTATCCTCTATGCATAAAAACCACTTTACAAATGTAAATCACAAACAAATGTTTGAGAAGCTCTCTCTAAAATAGACATAATTTAACGGCTATAAATAGGAGTTTATGTTTGTTCAGACTACAAGGATTTTTTGAGGGCTATGCTCTAAAATATCATATTCTGTATTGTTTATAACCTTCCAGGTTATTTTTACATATTGTACGTTATTGTTAGTGACCTTGTAACCTTTTATAGCCGAATGACAAATTTTCACTTTAATGCAACTTTAAAAATTCTCTTTGTATGCTAGATTATAACATGTACATAATTATTACCAAATATCTTGGCTGTTCTATTTTATACTTGATCTCAGTCTTTTTCAAAGTGATTCACGATAACAGAAAAAAAATTTGTTCAGTACTACCGCATACGCCAGGTTTAGAATCGTAAATACTCGCTAGTTTCGCGTTTTCGAGGTCGCAGATTCCATTTATCAAGGTCCCAGATGTCGGAATTTACTACTTCCCTTTTTTCCTTTGTATATATCTGAACCATCTAGCTTTTACATACTTTACTGTCTTAAACTCTCATCTGGTTTTTTATTTCATGGCTCCATAAGACCTAGGATTCTCTTCAGTATTTTTCTTTCTATTAATTTCAGTTTTCCTTTGTTAATTCCATTCTTGGGAATTTTTATTAAAATTTCTAACTTCTAATGTCTGGTATTTCCAGTATAGTTCATAACTTTCAAATTTCTCATTTATATCTATACTTCTTTTGTTTTTTATCTATGTTTCAATTTTCATGGTTTTGTATGGTGCAGCAATTATGTCTCAATTTCTATCAATACAAAATAATGTCCCCTGAACGGTTCCAGTATAATTTAATTTTTAGATTCTGACCCCATTAAAGCTCTAGATTTTCCTACTCCATCCACAGACATCAATCCATCTATTGATCACACCTGTAAAGGATGCGATTCCACAAAATGGTTCATGTCCTGTGGAGGGTTTATCTTTATCTTATTCCACGACAATATCTTATTGAAGTATATTGAATAATTAGCAATAGTATAGGAGTAGATCTATAAACTGGTGTTTTTTATCATATATACGAAGTGTGAGGTGGGTAGTATAATACTGGGATGATGTACTTGACTAGAAACCTCTTGCCTGAATGAGGCATCAGTTTTGCACATACTTTTGGCATGTTAAATATTTATGTAAAATTTACCGTACACATTCCTATAGATTTAACAATCCCTTGAATAAGTTTACAGACTTTTTTGATATTTGTATTCGTTTTTTACGTGGAAGGGTGACCCGAATGCGGATAATTTTCAACATCTCTGCCAATTTTAAGTCGATCATTTTTAAGGCAAAACAAAAGCAACGGCTACACTGATTTGTCACTGATTAAACATCGTATTTGAATAGTAGACTTTCGGTTAAACAGCTGACAGTTGCTAACCTTTTACAAAGACATGTGGCACTACAGCTCAGGATTTGGTCCTATCTGGACATAAAATATCACCTTCAATACAAATTAGCTTGTTGGGTGTTAAGATTGGAGGAAAACGCCCTGGCATAATCACATGGTTGGATTAGCTGAGGCAATATCACAAAAACTTGGAACCCTCTTTAAGACCCAAAAGCTATATACCCCGTAACAGCTTCTAATCCTCTACAAGACCAAGATTCGACCATTTTTGGAGTATTGCTCGCATATTTGGAGCTTGAGGACGCTAGACTCGATACAGAAAAGTGCAATTCGACCCAGAATTGACCAGAAACTTCCACAGATTAGAGAGTAGAAGAAATGTCGCTGAACTGACTTTATTTTACCAATACTACCACGACAGATACTCTTCCTAGCTGTCCAGCATAAGTGCAAGACCTACTTGATAAGTAGACGTGGTTCTTGAACACTGAGCTCGCCCATAGACGCCTAGAAAATCAATTTATCGGGACTCCTTTCTTTGGAGAAATCCATACCTGTGGAACTTGCTACCAAGGCACGTCTTTCCCGAGCACTACAACCTAAAGAAGTTCACAAGGCAGTCACCACTACTCGAGTGTAATAAGGTTAATTAACTTGATACCCACACCTCATACAGTACTTGATAAAAAATTTTTTCTGTTATTATCGCTTTAGAAAAGGAAAAATTGTACTGAATGGTGTTGTTTGTTATCGTGCTTGTTTTTATAGGTATCATATACTCACGTAATTTTTTTTAAATTAATCTATACTAGATGTAATGTTTACCACTATGTGATTATTTGATTCACCAAAATAATAAATAAGCAATGTGTATGTTGTTCCATTCTTAATGAAATATTGATTAATGTACTGAATGATCTCTTCAAGAAGATAATTGTTGTAAACTTAGCCATAAACAATAAAATGAAAAAGAAAATTTTGAAGTTTTTTTCAAACCAAAAACTTTCCAACCGTTCAATTCTAATGGTAAGTAGAAGAAAGAGTAAAACTGTTGGAACACTAAGTTCTTCTTTAAGATAAATAAAAACTAGAGAAACCAAAATTGGAATTTATAGAACAATAATTCAACCAACAGTGACAGATGGCGTATGACATATCTTTGGAGAAGCTAATCAAGGTATTTTAACAATTTGTTAGATTGCTTCACAGAACACACCCTTAGATGAATCACATGATTGAAACCATAGACATGTACATGTTCCAAGAATCAGTCGTAATAGTTGACAATTAATTTTAAATGTCGATAAAGTAACTAATAGAAAATATGATTTGTTTTAAAGTTTGATAAAATGACTAATAGTGGACCTCCTATAAAGGTATGTTGCCTTTGTTAGATTGCTCCACAGAACATACCCTTGGTTGAAATCATAGATGAACCATATAGTTGGAGCCATAGACATGTTTATTTTCCAAGAATCAATAGAAATAGTTGACAATTAATTTGAAATGTCAATAAAATAAATAATAATAAAACATATGATTTGTTTAAAGTTTTATAAAATGACTGATAGTGGAGCTCATGTAAAGATAAGTTACCTTTATAATATTGCACTACAGAACATGTCCTAAGATAAAACCATAGATGAACCAAATTGTCGTACCCTAGATATGTAAATGTTCCAAGAATCAGTCGAAATAGTTGACAATTTTAAATGTCAACAAAACAAATAATGAAAAATATGTTTTGTTTTAAAGTTTAGTAAAATGACTGATAGTGAACCTCCTATAAAGGTAAGTTGCGGAAATAGATTCAATGAATTTAATTTAATATCAATTTTTAGAGATATAGGCGAGAAGAAAATAGTAATTCCGAATCTGAAGATGATTATGTTCCTTATGTCCCTGTTAAAGAAAGAAAACAACAACTACTCAAGTTAGGTCGACTAGGAAAGGTACGTACTTCAAAAATTTTAAAATTTTCTATAAAAAATTTGATTAAATGAAATTTGTGAATTATACTATATTTGGCTTTGTTATATTAATTATAACAGTTGAAGGAAGCTGAACAGAGTAAACCAAAATCTTCTAGCGAAAACGAAACTAACGAAGATGAAGAAGAAGATGAAATTTGGGGAAGAAAAAATAATATTCCTCTACTTGATCAACATACAGAATTACGCAAACTTGCAGAAGGTATAAATCTATATAATGTAACTTTTTTCCTTTAGATCAGTCTAGTTATTCACTGTTGTGGTTGTAATATAAATATAAAATTATAATTTTTTACTCCCTTATTTAGCAAAAAAAGTTAGTGCAGTAGAAAAACAGTTGAAAAAAGAGGAAGAAATCTTAGAAATTGTTGCCGAAAAGAAAGCTTTAATGGGGGTATCAGAATTAGCCAAAGGTATTCAATATAGAGATCCCATAAAAACAAGGTAAGATTAATGAATATGGGAAGGGTGGCGCCCCAATCTGATAATGAATTTAGTTTAATTAGTTCGAAATAAACCAAAAATAGATAATAAATTTTTTTGATATATCATTTCGTTTTTTGAATTTTTTTATCTAATTCCTCCTTGGAGAGGCGGCCATTTTTATTAAACAGTGGTACATCGAATAGATGTACAGAATAGAGCTAGAACAATGAGACTTATACCTTTATTTTTCTTTAAAACCCCCTCTATGAATAAGGTCTTCACAACATAAAGTGCCCTTTTTGAAGACCTAGTTTTACAATGAAGGAATCAAATACAATAGCTAGTGATTTTTATACTATAAGATATAGTAAAATACTTACATATGTCTCAATATGAAGTTTCCTCAATTTTTTATAAATTTTTGAAAATGAAAATTTTTTCTTTCAATCTTGTTATTTGATCTTAAGCCAAGTTATAAAATTTTGAATTTAAGGTACATTTAATTAAATGACAATGCAATTTGAAGAAATCCTCATACATTTTTAATTATCAAATTTAACTTCAAGGTAAAACTGATGTATTACAAATATATTTATTATTTTTTGCACTTTAAAACTTCTAACTTGGAATTTCTAACACAACACACTGTATACTATCACTATCAGCCTTAGAGCCTTCAGTTGTTAGTTTCTACCTGGCTTGACGGACCAGAATTATGATTTTATATTTATAGGGATAGTATGTTTAGTATATGAAGTTCTTTATTTAGCTGGTGTCCTCCTCGATACATTCTACAAAGACCTCCTACGATTCACGATAAATTGAGAAACAGTCTACGCATTTTAGTAGAAGGAGAAGATATACCACCTCCATTGACAACTTTTAAAGAAATGAAACTACACGAAGGTATTATTGCCGCATTGAAAGAAAAACATATAAAAAAACCGACTCCCATACAAATTCAAGGAATACCTACTGTGTAAGCTTATTTTATTTTTTTCAAATATAGTTTTTTTTTAATTTTAATATTTTTAACTGAACTATCTAAATGAAGTTGCTCTATTTATATTAAAATAAAATATTCATTTGATTTGTCAAATTTATTGTAGTTTCTGAAAAAAAAAGTTATTTGAGACAGTAAAAGTAGAAAAAGAGCAGGACCGTACCGGCTCTTATGTTTCTTATGTCAATATCATTTAATATATTCAAACATTGAAAGTTTTTAGAAAATATTAAAGTACAGGCTACTCAATATTATAAATAAAAGACAGGTTAGGAAATTTCTTCTGTTAATTTGTACATATAAACATTTTTATTAAAAAAAAATAATTTATTTTTATAATTAATTGTTATAGATTATCAGGCAGAGATATGATTGGTATAGCATTCACTGGATCGGGTAAAACATTAGTATTCGTTTTACCTTTGATAATGTTTTGTTTGGAACAAGAAGTAAAATTACCGTTCATCAAAGACGAAGGTCCTTATGGTTTAATTATATGCCCATCGAGAGAGTTAGCGAAACAAACTTATGACATCATCCAACATTATTCGAATAGTTTATCTAAACACGGAATGCCTTTAATAAGAAGTTGTTTAGCGATAGGAGGAGTACCAGTTACAGAAGCTTTGGAAGTTATCCAAAAGTTCGTATGAATATGATACCATTTGTGTGTTTATATAAAAACTAGTGGGTTTTAGGGGTGTTCATATTATGGTAGCGACCCCCGGTCGTCTTATGGATATGCTCGGAAAGAAAATTGTGAAGTTAACAGTCTGTAGGTATTTGTGTATGGATGAAGCGGATAGGATGATCGATTTGGGATTCGAGGAGGATGTTAGGACTATATTTTCTTATTTTAAGGTAATTGCTTTGAAAATTGAAAACACTGGCCACCTTAGAAGGCAAAAACACTTTTCTGACATATTGTAAATTATGGTGTGATAGTGGACAATACGGTTATGTCTTATGTCTCAAAGAAAACAATATCAACAATTCTTTCCTCCTGCCTTTTAGCGAGTGTCTTCAGAGACTCTTGAATAGCATTGAAACCATAGGTTACTATTAGGCAATCAAAAATTGACTGCATTTGAATAAACTAGGAGGGTGAATCACTTAGTCAGAGTTGAAAGACCAAATAACGCGCTTCTAAGAATGCAAAATGAAAAACTTTTTCAAAAAATTGTCAGATAATTGCTTATAACAAATTAACTATGCAATATAAAGGAAAAATCCTTTGTACTTTCAAAGATAATGTGTTTTCAAAGATGTATTCAAAAATTTCTAGTCAATCTCACTCAATAAATAGTGTGACTAACTAAGAAAACCACATTTTTTGCCAAAAATCTAATAAAATCTTCTCCAAGAGCAATACAATCATTTCAACGCCAGTATTAGTCTTTTATCTCAAAATAGGATTTAATTTCAGCAATTTGTTTTTCATTTGAGGTAAATTTCTTACCGGCGAACATTTTTTTTGAGATCAGTCCCTGATGACTCAAAATATCTCAATATTTGCTGGTTAACGACTCTCCTCTCCAAGACCTTGGCAATGGTTGGGACTAAAACAATCGAATGGTAGTTACTGGGAACCGTCTTTCTCCTTTTTCCAATCTGCACAGAAGAGATCTGTTTCAGAAAAATTTTCATAATGGATTTGTTAGTTCAGCTGCACAATTCTTCAATACGATTAGTGGCATTCCACTCGCTTTTTTGATGTTCAAACCATTGAGAAATTTTGCCACATCTTTTCTCAAGTCATATTTATCTTGACAGACCAAAAAGACCTTGATACATTTGGTAAATTGATAAGTTTGTTGTGTATTCTTTAATTATATCATTATTTGTACTAGAATTCGAATACCGAGTACTCAAAGGTTTGTCCGCGGCTATAATCTCATTTTTGAAGTTCTAGGGGATCGTTTAAAATAAAAATCGATTTTTCAAAAATCTTAAGGTAGTCTAATGTTACAAGAGCGTCTTTTTTTTCAACCGTTTAGAGTCACTTAAATAATAATTTATGGGAGGATAATGTTTGTGGATGAAATAAGTATTTATATTTTAGGGTCAGAGACAGACATTACTGTTTTCTGCAACAATGCCTAAAAAGATACAAAATTTCGCCAGATCTGCACTAGTGAAACCGATAACGATAAACGTGGGACGAGCTGGAGCTGCATCTATGAATGTTATACAGGTAATATGGTTTGGACAGACGTACCAATATTGTAACTTTTTTTTTCGCTATAATTGATACTTGGAACAATATTTTTCTTGACCTTTCTGTTTTGCTAAACTGAACTGTTCATAATGAACACACTGTTTAAACTACCACTACACCAACACTCACAATTACACTGTCAAACGCAGTTAATATCCTCAAAAACTGAAGGTAAACAGTTTACCTTTTACATTTATATTTTTTTTTTTTCAAAATCTTGTATATATATTAGGGTGGCCAAAAAAAAAAACCGATTGAAGTACTCGTGGAGCGACCTTTAAATATTAAAATTTCGACTTGAGTTTTTAGGATCTCCATAATTTTTGCTGTAATGATGAGAAAAAGAATTTAAAAAAAATCGATTTTCGACGATTTTAGAATTTTTTAAAAAATTGGAGTTACCCAAAAAAATATATTTTGACCTGCCGTTTGGAAGGTACTCTTAAAACATTATAAACTTACTTATTTTGGTACGAGACTCGAAAAAAAAAATTTCTTGGGCTACCCTTGTATATTATAGGCTTATATGCAGATTATTTAGGTCCATAGACTTGTAATTTCTCTTCACTTCTTTCGGTCCCTTGCTTTTTCTCTCCAATTCTGGATGTTTTTCTCTGTAAGGGTATCTTCCACTATTTCTGTCCATCGTTTTTTTGGTCTACCACTTGCCTTCTGGTATCTTCCATACAACTCGTTTCAAGTGTCCTGTCTTTGTCCATTTCATTGAAAAGTGTGTAGGTTTCATGGTTTGATCTTCTCTCCCGTCCTAACTCTGTCTGTTCTCCTCCAAAAATTCTTCTTAGTATTTTTCTCTCCCAGATTTCACAGGCGTATGACTTCCTAAGGCAATTCTAAGTTCGATTTCCTTTTCTTTTTGGCATTTATTATCTAGTAGCACGCCCTTATTTTCTTCTTCCTCTTTCAATAGGACCAGATCCTGTTCAATCCTGTACGTTGTGCCTTCTTCCTGGATCTTCCTGAGAAGCTGAACTCCAGCCCTCGTACCACCTCTTTGGTGGTCTGCGTGTGTTCGGTCTCTGAGTGTTAGCCCACTTTGCCCATCTGTCTTCTGGCATTCTTTCCACATAGTAGCTCACCCACTTCCTCGAATTCTATTAACGTCCCATTATGTTTCTTCAAACTTTCTTCTGTTTCTTGCTATCAACGTCACTTCCAAAATATGATCCAAACATTTTCATAGATAATTTAATTTTTAATCCTTAAAAGGGTTGAATAGTACACATTAAGTAGTACCCTGTAGTCCAACGTAATCTTTAGTGTTGTTGTCTAACCAAGTGTTTTCCTGTAGGGTTATATTGAACGCGTCTTGTAATTGTTTGGTCATTTCAATTGTGTCTGTTTTGCTGACCTTATCAAAATATTTTTTGACAAACAGTGATCCCAGTGCCATTCCCATGTTGAAATTCACCTCCGTAACCCAAAACTGCCATCTTGGTGGGCTTTTTTTCTCTACCAAACAAGATATAATAGAATCTTCTGTATTCTTTCCTCAAAACATTCTTAATATTTTTCTCTCCCACATTTCCAATTTCTGTTTAGGTTTATTCGTCATTATCCAGGTTTCATAGGCTTATGTTAGGGTGGATCTCAAAATTGTCTTGTCTTTCGTAGATCTGGATATCCCTTTGATGTTAATATTCTTCTAAGGTTGCCAGCGCAGCTGTTACTTTTGGAAATTCTTAGTTCGATTTCTTCTTCTTCTTCTTGGCATTTATTGTCAAGTAGTACACCCAAATACATGAAATTAGTCCACTTACTCGAATTCTATTAACGTCCCATCATGTTTATGTACTTTGAATTTGTTTTTTGCCTTGCTTCTACATTTATTCTTTATTTGCCTTTCCTTGATACTGGTTCTTCTTATTATGACTATTCCAAAGCTGGATAGGGATCGCCTTGTCTTAATCCTCGTTGTGTTTTGAAAGGTTAAATTTTCTTGTTATCAATTTTTACTATATTGGTTATATCCTCTAATGACATTTTCACTAGTTGAATGAGTTTATTTGGAATTTATAATTCTTGTAGTATTTGGATTAACTTTTTTCTGTTTACATTGACGGCTTCTGATGGGTGAAACTCTTGTATTAGATAATTTTCCTTGTCTGCTAGCCTTCTAATGTTCCATCTTGCTTTTTTCCACATCCTTTCATTTTCTATTCTTTTCTCCATAATATATTTGTCTTTTTGTTATCCGTTCTTCACCGCTTATTTATTTTTGGTACTTTATATCAGTCATATCCGGTTCCACGCCATGTACAAGGACTCTTAACTTTTATAAGGACTACTATACCATCTTATATTGATTAAAAATGGTTAGGTTAGGTTATGTTAAGTTAGGTTAGAAATTTGTTCCATTTTCCTCGTCATATCCGGTTCCATGCAGTGTACAAGGATTCTTAATTTTTATAAGGACTACTATTACTATGCCTTCTTATATTGATTAAAAATGGTTTTTGTTGACATTTTAGGAAGTGGAGTATGTTAAGCAGGAAGCCAAAATTGTGTATTTATTGGAATGTTTACAAAGAACCCCGCCTCCGGTATTAATATTTGCAGAAAAGAAACAGGACGTAGATGCCATACACGAATATCTATTATTAAAGGGAGTGGAAGCTGTAGCTATTCATGGAGGAAAAGGTAATTTGACAACATTTCAAGATATTTTATTTACATATTATTTTCGTCGACAGATTTTATGTTGATTTTCTTATTTTTTCCAAATTGCTTCTTTATAAGATCTTTTTTAGGTTTCTGCTAGTTATACCGCTATCAAATGTTATAACCTCAAATACCACCACCTTCTCTCGTAACCTAACCTTCATCGTGTCGCTATATATATAGGGTAGTTCAAATGAAGGTGCTAACTACACAACTACACAAAATAAGTTTCTGTTTCCAATATACAAATTATCGACACAATTATGATAAAACTAGTGGCAACATTGTATTAAAATTTTATACGAATATGTTTTAGAAGTTCATACATCACAAAACAAATAACTGCTTCTAATAGAGGGTGTTATATACACAGTTCGAAATTTGATGAAGAACATAACCTTTTCGTTACCTTGAGATGACCATGTGATATTTTTGAGAAAAACGACAAATTTCTCTATTATTTTATCACAGTTATTGAAAGGAATTAATTTTTTATTTTTTGCACATGGACTATGTGCAAAATATATTGTACATTTTATTTATTTATATATGATACATACATTACCGATCCAAATTTTTTCCCCACTCCATAGTTTGCCTGATACACGACAAATAAAAACAATACGATCGGTTTTGAGATTTATATTTTAAAGAACATATATAGATAAGAAGTAAATTTTGGATTAATCGATGATGTTACCCCTTTTTGATTGGGTTCTATTCGTTTTGCTTTTTACAATATTCCAAAGATGTTAAATGAAAATAGGACATTGCTTTCTGACCTCGCTGTCCAATTTGTCCAGCTCCAGCTGCAAAATAAGATCAAGCATTTATCAGAATGTACTACATTTTCTTTTTTTGGCATTTTCTTCAAAATCCCTTTAATTTCTACCACGTCTCCAATCGCCCTTCCTCCAAAACATCCCTAAACCATCACCAAGCCTCTGCTGTGTTTCGGGATTACCCATGGATCTAATATCCGTTCTTCCTTTGACCTGCCGTACAAACACTCTTCCTTTAGACCTAAAAATTTCAAAGTTTGACTCATCACTCTTCATGCGTCTAATTTTTATGTTCTTTAGCCCACTGCAATTTCTTAATTTTACTTTGACGTCTTCATTGCTACCCATCCAAAATCTTTTCACTGTAAAAGACACAAAGGCAAAGGTTTATCTTCAGCGGTTGTGGTTTTTCGAGGCCGCCCTAAACGTTTTTTATCGTAAAACCTCCTAGTGGATGCATATTTTTTGACGGTACGTCCAAGTATTTTTAATTCAGCGACAATTGTGCGGTTACTTTTGCCTAATCTATCAAGATGTGCGATTAATTATCACAAATAATTCGTATATGAAATTTATGAAAAGATGTATCGAAGCAAAAAGTATAAATCACAGAGACTAAACTACAATCATAAACACCGGAGAAATAATTAACAGTTTAAGAATAATACACAAATTAGTCGGTACTTGCAACTTTTAACCTAATGTTCTTATATTTTTATAACTTAACTTAACCTCAAAACAGATTCAGTATAATCTCCTGGATTTAGAATACTATATTCTATGGTCCTTTTTCATTAGTACTAATGTCTAAACAAAAATGAAATTAGTTCATTATTGACAAGCGGTTAATAATGAACAAATTGTTAACTAGCTGAGGTGTTGAATGTAAATTTCACGGTTGGCTATGACATGTGTTCTATGATTAATAGTGGAAAAAACTGTTCTACTTCTCATGTTGATTCTAAATTTATTTTTCTTTTTAGATCAGGAAGAGCGATCTCGTTCTGTGGAAGCATTTAGAAAACAAGCCAAAGATGTATTGGTAGCAACCGACGTGGCGTCTAAAGGCTTAGATTTTCCTGATATACAGCATGTTATTAATTATGACATGCCCGATGATGTAGAAAACTATGGTAAATGCAAAAAAATCGAAAATTCCTAAGAATAAGTAAATTATCGTTTGTTTTAGTTCACAGAATTGGTCGTACCGGTAGATCCGGAAATAAAGGCTTAGCGACTACATTTATAAATAAATCGAACGACGAATCCGTACTTTTGGATCTCAAACATTTACTAATGGAAGCAAAACAAAAGGTTCCCACATTTTTGGCCGATTTATGCTCGGAAAGTGAAAAATATTTGGCGCTTGGAGGTAATAAATGGTTATTCTTTTTCTTGTATATCGTACTACTATTGTTCCATTTATGATTTATTAGAATTTATTCCGCTACCTTGAAGTAACACGAAATAAGTGCTAAGATAATAAAATCCAGAATTTCTTTAATAAATGGGTCTCTTTATAAAAAAAATTCAAATTCTAAAGATTCCCTTATTTTCATCCTACGTAGTTTCTTCGATTGTTTTATTCACTTATGCTTTTCTAATCTCTATTCTCCAACATTTTTTGGCTCGGCTTCCTTTTTTGTTGTATTTTTTGTGATTTTTATCAATTTTTTCCCATTTTTTTTTCAACAGTTAGTGTGTGGCTTTCTTCTCGACTACTTAAGTATGTCCATAGTATACTTTCTTTCAATATTTTCTCTTTTTACATAGTCCAAGTCGTATAAAATTTGTTTAATCTTTGGTTTATTTGTTTTCTCTATTTTTTTATCCTAATTTTAAAAACTACCAGAAACTGATCCGTCTGCTCTGGTTCATCCCTAACCGAATAATAGAGACTTGTTGAAAGTTCCCATCATCAAAGAAGAAATCAGCAAATATAGCAATTAATATGAAGAAATATTGAGTGTCCCCCCCCGTTGATTATAGGTTTTAAAAAAGAAGATTTTTATTGCAAATCCTCCCTACATGTCACATTTAACAAAATTTTCACGTATTGATCCCTAAGAGGCACTGATTGTCAATTAAACTGGAGTTGAATAAAAAAAATTTCGCCCTAATTTCTTGTACATACGGAACATGTACACTCAAATAGTTAGTGTCTAATGTTTGATGTCTGAAGAAGGTAACTTTGTTAACGAAACGTATTTATGCTTTGTAGGCGAACATGGTTGCAGTTATTGTGGAGGTTTGGGGCATAGAATTACAGATTGTCCTAAATTGGAAGCTCTTCAGAATAAACAAGCATCTAACATCGGAAGAAGAGACTACTTAGCTAACACAGCTGCTGATTATTAGAAATATGGTAAATGTATTTTTTAATTCAAAATAAATGATTTTTATTGTTTTTTTTTCTTCTAAAATTTATCTTAACTTTTTAATCAGACGCTCCTTCCTTCTATTTCATTAAAATAACCTTTCAGAAAATTCCATAAATAAATTACAATCTTCTTTTTCCTATTTTGGTTATGTTCCTCTTATTAACAATTTAAACAGCCACTTTAAACATCTAAAGTGGAAGTGAATTACTCGCTTTTCAGGGAAAATGACATTCCAAAAGTTGGTGAATGTTATACATCAGTTTGAGATTTTTTCAGATGTTTTGTTAATTAAGTACTGTAAAAAATAATATCAGGCAGATATATTAAAGCTTTATGTTTACATTTTTCAGATTTATAATATTTAATTATTACTTGGAAGAGCCTTCTTGCATTGAAATAATGGTTACTTTCTTGAAGTTTAAATATTTTATTAATATTTAAAGAAAAATATGCTTGCTACATTACATACCATTTTCAACGACAACTACTAACATTTTACCAACTAACACTCCTCGATTAAAATGTTTCATACAATGGTACATGAAAATCGCAACTTAACTACTTAGCAAACAAAACTTAGACTACACTTACTTTTCCTCTTAAGTAAATGAAAGTATCCTTCACTAAAGGTTTTGTTAATATATCAGCTAAATTTTGTTCTGTTGACACATAACTTACAGAAATTTCTTTTTTCGTAACTAAGTCTTTTAAAGAATTAACATTCTTCTTAACATCTATGTGCTTAGCTATCTTAGAATTTTCATTGGACTTTGACATTAAAATAGAACTTTTATTATAACAATAAAGAACAGCGCCGATAATAATATTAAAATCACTCAAAGTACCTTTTATATTCACTAGGTCTTGAGTAGAATTAGCCGCTGCCACATATTCAGCTTCTGTCGAAGATAATGCTACACAGTTTTGCTTCTTTGAAAACCATGATATCGGATTCATTCCATACAGTATTATGCAACCACTTGCATTCTTTCTATCAGTCGTATCTGTTGCCCAATCAGCATCTGAATATCCCACTAGTTTAATTTCATCAGTAGTGTTTTTGTAGAATGTTAGCCCCATTTCTTTTGTTCCCTGCAAATAACGTAAGATTCTTTTCGCTACGTTCCATACTTCAACTGTAGGTTTATCTAGAAATCTACTCAAGTAAGATACTGAAAAAGTCACATCAGGTCTGGTGGTTGTGGACAGGTACATAAGTTCTCCTATTATTTGTCTATAAGGCACTTCTATTATTTCGCTTTCACTTAAGTATTGAAATCCTTTGACCTTTGACCATGTGTTGTTTTCAATTTACATTCTTTCATGTTAAACTTGTCTAGCAGCTTCTCCATATACTTCTTCTGATTAATTACTATTTTATTTTCTGTCCTTGTTATATCCATACCTAGAAAATTCTTTATTTTACCTAAATCCTTTGCATTAAATAATTCTTCAATAAATTGACTACTGCTTCCACTTCTTTTTCTTCTCCGACTACCAACATAAAGATACATACTTTTCCATTTTGATACAAACAACAATCATATTTTGATCTTTCAAATTTGTTCTTACTTGCAAAGTCATTAAATGTATCATTCCATATTTTAGGAGACTCTTTCAATCCATATAAAGATCTGTTTAATTTTAAAACTGGTGATTGTGATGCCAGACCAGATGGTGCATAGATATATTTATATTTTCCAAATAACCATTAAGAAAAGCCGTTGAAATGTCCAACTGTCGTATTTTAAAATCTTGCAATGCAATTGATAGAATCAATCTTAAGGTTAACATTCGAGTAGACAGGTTGAAATGGATGTTCCTCCTTCATCTGAAAGCCTCTAACCACCACTCTTGCCTTCTTTGTTCCATCTTCCTTTGTTCTGTATACCCATTTAGTCTCAATTGGTGATATTCCTGTAGGTAGATTCGCTTCAGACCACGTTTTCAAATTTTCGTGCGAGTTCAACTCCTTTTCCATAGCATCTCTCCAATCTTTCACGTTCGCTGCATCTTCATATTGTACTGGATCATTATCTGAAGATATTAGACAGTAGGCTGTAAAAATCTCGTACTCATTAAAATGTTTTGGCATATTCAGTTCTCCCGCTAGAGGTTGTATCTGTTCTTGGTAAATACTCTTCAAAATCATTTAAAACATCTGAACTTCCGGACTCTTCCAAAATTATTTCTTCTGAGTCACTCTCTTCTTCAATTTCAATGTTATCTTCTTTATCCCTTAATTCAGTTTCTTCATCAAATCTTATTCTTATTTGTTCATTCGCGTTTTTGTTTCGATATTTCTTCGAAATTCGTTTGTTTTTCATTAAATTTCACATCTCTTGAGCAGAAAATTTCACATTTTTCATTATACCATAATCTATATCCAGCTCCACTGTACCCTACCATTATACATGGTTGTGCTCGTCTATTTAGTTGCCTGAGACCCATAAATTCTCAATCTTGATAGATCGTTGCGACCATACCATCTTGTGGCTGGAGTTTCTCCAAAATTTGTCTCAGTAGGCGATCTGTACAACTCATATGCAGAACATAGAATTGCTTCGCCCCATAACTCTCTTGGTAAGTTGGTTTCTGAAAACTTTGTCCTTACCTTATGTAAAAGTGTCCAATTCATCCATTCTGAAATACCATTCTGCTGCGGAGTATGCTGCAACGTATACTCCAGCTGAGAATCCCTTTAGATTTAAAAAAAATTTTAAAGTAATTAGAGGTAAATTATCCCCCTTTGTCCAATCTAATTCTTTGAGTTCTAAGCCCATGTTTCGTTTTAATGAGTTTAATAAAATTTATAACATTTTGTTCGTTTTCATTTTTATCTTTCAATAGCTTAACAACTAAAAAATGAGAATTAAAACATGAAAATACTTGTAACCTTCTGGCATAGAAGTTTTTACAAGACCGGCTATATCTGTACGTATCAATTCCCCTATTTTTGTAGTTTTCTTTCCACATCTATAAAAAGGGTTTCTAGGACATTTACCTTCAATACAATTTTTACAATATCGCAAACTACTGTGAAATCATTCAACAATAATTTAGACACAGACATTAAATTTGTGTTTCATACCTTGTACTAATAGTGCATCTATATTTATCTCTTTCCCTTGACATACCCCTTTGGCTGTCTCTTTTTTCTTTGCATACAGCACTTCATTGTTCTTTGCAGTTCCTATTTTTATTTCTGATGCCAAATCCATCACATTTGACATGTAAGGCTCCATTTCACCCATTACCATATGCTGAGTGCACTCCGAGTCCAAAATAAACTTGTTAATACCTCTAGTAGAAGGCACTGCTTAAAGCTATAAATGCAAATTCATTGGCGACATTTGCTTGACTTCCTGTACCTCGACTTTGACGTCTAAGATGACTTCTACAAAAACCTCTTCTACCTCTAAAGTTGCGTCGTAATGACTGATGACATTCTGCTAACTTATGAACTTATGTCCGGGTTTTCCACATTTGTAACACACATATTGTAATGTATTAAAGGATGCATCAGTTTGATCACTATACTGTCCTTGTTTTGATTTTATTTTTAATTCTTCATCAAGTAAACGAGATTTCACAAAGTCCATTGTTACACTGGTGTTCATAGTTTCAATCGCGGTTACTTTGTCTTCATCATCTATTTTTGATCCTATTCCTTCTACTCCCTTATTATAGTATCAAACACATGGAAATGATCCTCTAATTTATCATTTCTTCTATGCTTCAAGGTGAGTAGTCTCTACTACTTACTAGTTTCCAGTATTACCTGGGCCTATAATATGTTTGATTATTACTTGGAAGAGCCTTCTAGCATTGAAATAATGATTACTTTCTTGAAGTTTAAATATTTTATTAATAATATTATGCAAATATTGCTAGTTTCCAAGATAGTTCAAAGTTTAAATTTTGATTTTCGCAGTAATTTTTTGTTTTCACAATTTCTCTTTGAAAATTGGCAATTTTACGTTTTTTGGCATGAGGAATCATAATTTGCACTCTAATTTAAAATTGCTAATAGAGGGCGCTAGTTACACTTGTTTGTGTTAATTAAATCAAAGTTACCTTTTTTTGGACTAAACAACTAAAATAAAAAAATATTAAAAAGCGTTAAATTATACAAAAAAAGTTACTCTTCTTTGATTCATGTAACTCAATTGGTTATCGAGTTATTTGCTTCTAAAAAGTTCAATAAATTTTAATTTTTTCATAAAAAATTTTTATTATTTCTTAAATATGTAACAATAACAAATTTGTAAACAAAAATAAAAAACTTCAACGCTTTCGTAAAAATCTCTTAATATCAAATAATCCTTGTCTATTATTTTTAATTACATCCGCGGCTTCTTCTATTTTCCGTCGCAGTTGTGGAAGAGAAGTAATTTTTTCTTTGTAAACTAATGCCTTCATTTGCAACCAACTTTAAAAATCCAAAGCATTTAAATCAGGGCCTTTTGGTGGCCAAGCAAACTCACTTCCACGACCAATCCATCAATGCGGAAACTGTTCGTTTAAGTATTGACGAACTTGTAAAGAATAATGTGCTGGTGCTCCGTCATGCAAAAGCCACATATTTTGTCTTAAAGCGAGAGGTATATTCTCTAGAAATTCGTGTAAATGTTCTTGAAGAAAATCTAAATAAAGAGGTCCATTTAAATTGGTTGGCAGTTCAAAAGGACCTATTAAATACTCACATATTACACCACCCCAAATGTTAACCTTAAACTCGTGGTGAAAATGTGTTTCCCTCATAGCATGTGGATTTTCAGAATCCCACAAATGATTATTTTTATAATTAAATATTCCTAGTTTGGTAAAAGTTGCCTCAACAGTAAAAAGAATTGTATCCAGAAAATCTGGGTCAACATTTTGTTTATCTTGCAAAAAAAGGGCAAATTGTAGACGCTTAGGTAAATCTTGAGGTTTGAGAAAAATTGCATCCATATCATTACAGGAGTGTAATGGGATGGATGCAATTTTTCCCTCTTCAGTATTATAAAAATAGATGATTGGCTTATACCTGTTTGCATACTTAATCGGCGAGTACTGACAACTAGATTCTCCGTAACAAACTAAAATTTCATCTTCTTCATCGGCAGTGATTGTTACATTACATATCAATTTCAGCGACAACTTAGACAACTGACATATAACATAGTTGAAGTTGGCATATAATGATTAGAACCACTTATTAATTTCCAAATATCCAAAGTGCAAGTAAAATAATTGCTTATGAATCAGGGAAAATTACATTTCAAACGTTGGCTGCTTTATGACAATGGTTTTAGGTGTTGTCAGATTTATTGTTATCATAATCGAGTTGTCGCGGAATTAGTGTCTGTCATGGTTATAGTCGATATAGTGAAGTAAGTGGTGGTTGTTGTTGTTGTCGCTTTAATCGCGTCGTAGTAGCCTCGTGTCTTGTCAAATTTGATATATATTGAAATTTAGTTAAAAAGTTTGTCAGTCAGTGTAATCTTCAATAGTTGCGATTAAATAATTTCCGTTTCTTCTGTTAAGTTCGTTTGTTTGCTTGTGGCTGGACCCGATTTCCCATCTGGCATCCCTGGTGGGGAAGGACGATCGTTGACGTCATTTTGTTGCAGCAGTTTGGAACTATGGAACGTCTGTGCGCGAAACGAACGCAACTTAGAAGATTCTTCACGATTGCCGCGAATGGTTGTGAAGAAACCTTTGGAAAACATGAGGCAACCGTCGAGGAAGTAACTGTTGCTTTCATTAATCTTACCGACAAGGCTGATAGGCTTTTTCTTCTCGATGATAAAGTAAAAAAAATTATGTTCGAGTCATTGGATCAGGTCAAAGAAGAAGATTTAGGTAAGGAGTTTGAAACTGTGGAGAAGTACAGAGACACCTGGCTAACTTTGAATGCTAGAAAGAATGAGTTACTGGAAAAAGTCAAGGCCAACACAGCGTATCCTACTTCGACATCACGCCTAAAACATGGATTAGTTTTTGGGCATATTTCATCCATGAAAGAGAGGACCTGCCTTCTGAGGATAAGTTCTTGATTTAGTTGCGTATTGCCAAGGATGGTACCCGAGCAAAGGAACTGTTGAGTAGCTATCCTGCATCGGCGGCCAATTATCCGAAGGCTTTTGGCCAACTGAAAAACCGTTTTGGCCGTGACGAATTGCTGATTGAGTTGTATGTTAGGGAGCTACTCTCATTGGTCTTGGTACAGGCATAGGGCAAAATTTCTTTGACTCTCACACAGCTTTATGACAAGCTAGAAACTCAGCTAATGGCCTTGGAAAGTTTGGGAGTTACATCAGAAAAATACGCGTGCATGCTCGAGCCGTTAGTTGAATCCGCACTTCCTGAGTCAATTTTGCGGGAATGGGAGCGTAAGCGGAAGTCGTGCGGTACTGATGGATCCCTCTTTGAGACTGCAGATCAAATGGTCAAGCTGCGAGAATTTCTGAAGAGAGAGGTTGAAAGCGAGGAGCGTCTTCTGCTAGCTAGGAGCACGTTTTCTGTCCCTAAGGAAAAGGGTGCTGCACCAAAGAGTAGTGCTGGGAATGTCAAGTCCTCGACTGGAAAGTACACCACAGCTGCTGGCCTAGTAGGTATTGAGTCCACTGAAAGCCCTGAAGATGTCAGTTGCATTTTTTTGCAAGAATTCTCACAATACCGAATTGTGTTCAGAGGCGTGGGATAAGAGCAAAGAGGAGAAAATTAAGCTTCTCAGAGCTAAAAGCCGCTGTTTCAAGTGTCTGAAACAATTCCACGGGAAACGGCCCTGTAAGGAAAAGCTGTGTTGCTTAGTTTGTGCTGAACCTCATGTTACTGTGATGTGCCCAGTTCCTAGTAACCGGAATTCAACGTCTACTGAAACTAGTAAGGCAGCTAAGAAAGAAAACGATGTAGAGCACAACTATGCTAGTATCCAGAGTGCGCCAGTGTTGATGCAGACCTTGAGGGTTCGTTTGAAAGGAGAAAATATTGTCACCACCAGGTTGTTGATTGATACAGGTTCTCAAAGAAGTTATATAACTCAAGCGCTGGCTACCAGAATGCACTATGAGCCGATCCGCACTGAGAACTTGGTTCATGCATTGTTTGGTTTGCAAAGTTTTATGAGTGCGTTTTCCTGCAACTTTGAAGTTCTTGACAAATTTGTCACGCTATTCCATCCATTCCTAAAGGTCTATGGGTATCTGAACTTTTCGAGATGAAAATCGAGTTTTTGACGACAGAGAGGGCTCAATTGGCATTCTTGTTGGAGCGGACGTCGTGGGAAAGCTACTCACCGGGAGGCGCGAGGTATTAAGTTGAGATAAGTTGCATGGTTAACATCAGTTTGCACTGCGCCCAGGAGTTCGACCCTTCTGATATGTGGAGGTTGGATGTGTTAGGCATCGAGGACCCCGCTTTGGTTAGTACCAAAGAAGAGGCAAAAACGCTTGCGCGTCGGCACTTCTTGGAAACAGTTAAGATATTACCTGATGAGGTAATGACATATGAGGTATGTCTTTCATGGTTGAAAGAACATCCCCCGCTGCCTCGACATTTCGATCTGGCCCGTGGTAGACTTGAATCGACCCTAGCCAAGTTACGTAACGGTCATTTGGTGAAGAATATGAAACGGTGTTTTAAGAATGGCTGAAAGATGAAATTATTGAAGAGGTACAGCTTGATAAGTGAGATTTCGAACATTATTTGCCTCACCGAGCCGTGGTTAAGAAAGCCAGTACCACCCGAATTCGTCCTGTTTTCGACGCCTCGTCCAAAGAGAAAGCCTAGCCTGAATATGTGTCTAGAAAAAGGGGACAGTTACGTAGCGTTAATCCCATCGATACTTCAGACGTCGTAGTAGCCTCGTGTCTTGTCAAATTTGATATATTGAAATTTAGTTAAAAAGTTTGTCAGTCAGTGTAATCTTCAATAGTGGCGATTAAATAGTTTTCGTTTCTTCTGTTAAGTTCGTATGTTTGCTTATGGCTGGACCCGATTTCCCAAACACGAGTAATAGGTCATTTTAGAATGACTTAACAACCAGCCGTGATATTGTCTTGAGATATAAACATTGCGTTATTTACATTTAAATTATGGTTATATTGGTGCTTCATTTTCGTTTTTTTGGCCAAAGATATTAATTTCATTAAAAAAGCGTTCGAAATAATTTACTAAAACCGTTTATGTATCACTTTAAGTCAACAGCCGTACAAAAATTATAGTATGGCAACAATGAAAAACATCTGTCATAATTCTCTTAAAGAATAGTTTCATAAACTTCCGTACCATATGATGTAGCGCCACTAATCAATGTTTAATCTTTGAGGTTAGAAAAATTAATTTCAATTTTTGGTTTTTTTTTCAATACATAATAAGAAATTGAAATGCTTACATGTTCAGCGAAATGTGGTAAAAAGGCCGTTTTAAAAGTGAGCAGATATAATATATAATTTATGTCGTCCAACGTATTTATATTTTTTCAGAGGCCTAAAACTGGAGACGTTTTATGCAAGGAATGTTTTTTCGAAGCTTTCGAAAATGAAATACACTTTACAATTACTAAAGCTAAATTATTTAAACCAAATACTACTGTAGCAATTGCGGCTTCTGGTGGTAAAGACTCCACTGTATTAGCACATGTAATGAAAACATTAAATGAAAAATTCAACTACGGACTAAATCTAGTGCTTTTATCAATTGACGAAGGAATAACTGGATACAGAGACGATAGTTTAGAAACAGTGAAACAGAATCGTGATGATTATGGGATGCCTTTGAAAATTATGTCGTACAAAGATTTATATGGTTGGACAATGGATGAAATTGTAGCGGAGGTTCGTAAAATTTTATATCAGTATTTTTATCTATTGTGTAATTGGAAACTTTATAGATTGGTAAAAAGAACAATTGTACTTTTTGTGGGGTATTTAGGCGACAAGCATTAGACCGAGGAGCAAATTTATTGAAAGTAAATTATTTAGCTACGGGGCATAACGCTGATGATATAGCAGAAACTATATTAATGAATATCTTGAGAGGGGACTTAGCTAGATTAAGTAGATGTACTTCTATCATAACGGTAATATGGATAATTTTTTAACTAATTAATTTAATTCATATAGTTGTTTACTTTAGGATAATGGAGATGGTATACCAAGGGTAAAACCTTTGAAATATTGTTTTGAAAAAGAGATAGTAATGTACGCTCATTTTAAAAAATTGGTTTATTTTTCTACAGAATGTGTGTTTGCACCCAATGCATATAGAGGACATGCAAGGGTACTGCTTAAGGATTTAGAAAAAATTGATCCAACTGTGATAATGAACATAATTCATTCAGGTAATTTTATTCTTAATAAATACTGTATATAAGGTAAGAGCATTGTAGCCAGAGAGTGTACCTAAAGCCGACACTTTCTAGTTTGATCCTCAAAATAAAAAAAAAACTATCATTGTCTTCATCTATCTGTTAATAGGTACTTTAGATATAGGATCCTCTTCATGTACTTACCCTGTTAAACAACTTAAATTAAACTAAGAATAAATGAGATGGCTCTATTTTACAGGTTACAACTATACAATATAACTAAAATTTTTCCGATATTTTTAAAGTTGAATTGTTTAAGAAACTTATATAAACAAAAATAAGTAAAGACAAAAATTTTCATGAAATAGTGCTTTTGGTTAACTTTTTGAGGAAATACAAAGAAACATTTGAATCCAAAAGAAGTGATACAATAACTTTGAAGAAAACGAACAAAAATTGGGAGGAGTTGGCAAGGGAATTTAATGATAAAAATAGCAAAAACTGAAATTTTTTCGATAGAACTACAATAAATTTAAAAAAGTGGGACAATTTAAAGATTCGTTTGAAAATAAATAACTTTTCCTTGTCTCAGGCTGTCAAAAATGTTGATAATTTCTGTAATATCATCTTCGAGTTTATCAAATATTCAATCTTTCTATCAAAACCCTTAATAATATTGTAAAAATATAAACAATTTGAAAAAGTAACGTTTGAATCCTCTGTTTCACGTTAAACTGAAGTTTAAACTACCTCCACACCGCCACTAACGTTTAAACTAAAGTTTGTCAGTAAACGCCTATAAAATGTGAAAATATAGTTTAAACTAAAAAATAGGAGCATCCCCAACGTTTCCTCCAAACAAGAATAACAAATTGTTGGATGGAAATTTGTAATAACAAAGATTAATTTAATATTGTGTACTAATAAACTATAAAGATATAAATATGAAAATTAATAAAAATATGCATGAAATTTCAAATTTTCTCCTAAAATAGAACAAGATTTTCAAAAACTCTGAAAAATATCGCATTATGGGTTCAACTGATAGGTGATAGTTTTTGAAATGTCCTAATGTAGCATTTTAGTCAATTTATAGTTTTTCATAAGATAATCTATAATTTTCTTCAAATTTTTACTTCTTAGACCTTCTGGAATGTTTCTAGTGATGATTTGTCTTAATTTTGTGTCATTTTCTCTATAAAAACCAATTTAAAATAAAATAAAAATTTGTCTTTCTCTGGAATTAATCTAGTTTGATTGTGTATGATCTATTTTTTTTTTCAGGTGAAACTATTAAAGTGAACACAACGGCAAATATGCCAAAATTAACTAATTGTACTCGATGCGGATACGTATCCTCTCAAGAAATTTGTAAAGCATGCATTTTACTGGAAGGTTTAAATAAGGGATTACCCAGATTGGGAGTCGGAAAATCCAGTAAAGTAAGAAGGATACTTAAGGAACACGAGAATAAAGGAATTAGTACAGGGACAAATCAAGAGAATTGTGTTGATAGAGAAGATAAGAAATGTTTGTGTTCTGGAAAACAGGATTTGAAACAAATAAATATCGAACGAATTGTACTGGAAGATTTAAAGTAGTGAATTGTTGAAATAAATTATTTTTTATGATATATGTAATCAATGATTATTGTGGATGCTCCAAGAAAATGAGGAAATTGGTAGTTGAGTTGAAATCGAATTTTAAAACTTCTAGGTAGTTTCTGATTGAGATTTGTAGCTGTAGGTAAGTATGCCTTCTCTCATTTGAATTGTTGAACTAGATCATTATAGATATCAATTACAATGACATATTTATCTTTTTAAATGAGTGACTTGGTGATCCTCAAAAAATTCCTGACTGTTTTAATTTTTTTATTAATGAAGGGTATTCAACAAAGAAAGAAAGATATATGTTATGTAATCATCAAACTAACTGGCAGTGGTTCAAAGATACTATCAAAAAATAAACTTAAATGTAACAATAAAGATTAAAGAAGAGTTAAAAAGAGAAGTTGAAGATCTGATAACAATAATACAATAGAAATAAACACAACTAAGTAAATAATAAAATTGTTGAGAAGAAGCAGCTAAGGAAAACTTGGAAAATTACAAGGCACCTGTAAGATGTAAGAAAGTTTGATCAAGCAGTATGACTATTAGAGAGTTTGCTAAAAGAATTTAAAAATAATGGCTTCGAAGAATACTTGCAAAACCGTCAACACAAAGTGAATATATTCTAAGAAAAGCCACTAAAAATATCAAACAACCAAGACAACAATACCACCCATAAAAAATCAAATAGAAGTTGGACAAGAACGGATAGAGAAGGAAGCGGTGTTTGGAAACTACTTATAAGAAGTCCTATCGTGTTCTTCGTATATAGAAAAAAATCATTTGATTTAAAAAATCTCAAAATTTTGGTGTTTTAAAGATTTATTTTAATACAAAAATAACACGTGTTAACCAAACATTATTCATTTGAAATATATAACACTTAAACACTCGTCTGGTCAAATTAGATAACATAAACAATTTTTTTAATAATTTATATCACATATGCAACATTTTTTTTATTGATATGCGTTCTACAAATTGGACAACTTTCGGTAATATCCACAGCACAATCTTCACACAAACAAACATGTCCACAAGGTAACAAAATAATCTAAAACAAAAATAAGCATTAAATAAATTCTTTGAAAACAGCTCCAGTATTGATGTTTTTTTTTATTTTTAAAATATTTTTACTTATTCATATCATTTGGAAACTGGAATAAATGGATGTTTTTATATCACTTTTGAAAAGAATTATAAATTATTATTAATATGCAAATTGTTGTGAAAGATCAAATATGAGTGTTTTATGGCCACTAGTTTCAATGTTCTTCATTGCAATGCTCTTAAATCAACTTTTAAAGCACTTTTTTCATTCTGACTGAGGTAATTTCTTCTTCTGGTGCCGGAACAAAAACAAGTCATTGGATACTCATCAATTTAAATTCAATTAAGAGAGAGTGAAATGCTTTATCGTCAAAAAATGTTTGTCCATTTCTAAACAAAAGCTTGTAAAAAACTAAGAAACATACAAATAACTAAATAAAGTAACAAATAAATTGAACAGCAATGTGAGAGATTAATCCTTTCTTTGAATATTTCTAAAGTTCCCCTATGGAGTTGACATAACCTTGTTCTTGTTTAACCGGCGCTACGGTCCTTTGAGAACCAGGGACTTCTCAACAATCGACTGTCAATACTTTCTGTCTTGTGCATAGTGTCTCCAACGTCAAACCCTTAGCTGGATCTTGTCCATCTCAACTGTTTTTTCAGTGTATATATAGAATTTTTGTATAAAAACTATTGATCAAATTATCGAATGGATCATGTTTACTTTTTGTCATCTCTAAATTATGTCAGCATAGGCCTGGGCCTCACGGGATAAGGAGTAAATCCATCACTGAATATACCTAATATTACTTAACTAAAAGCAGTCTAATATGCGTTATTGTTATTTTTGAAATGTGTTAATATTGGTGTGTATTGGTAGTGTTTAGTTTTAAACTAGACGTTTTTGCAAAAATTTTCATCTAGTAGAGCTGAAACAAACTTAAACTTGAACTGTTTACATACCTCTTTAGGATTTTCTCTACAAACAACACAAATTTGATTCTCAGGTAAATCCCCATCTCTGATTTCTCTCCGCCTTTTTCTTCTTGACAATTCCAATTGAAGTCTTTGCCTTTCTGCTTCATCTTTTTCACCTTTTATTTTCAAGTATTTTCTTACGATAAGTCCTGTTAGCACTAAACCAATTGATCCAAACAATATGCACAGTAATCTATAATTTTTCTTAGACCCGTTCAGTTTTTTTAAAAGAGAAGTTACACGCATATTCGTCAAGTAAAAAGGTCCTCCATTGCTCGGGGGTTGTAACTTCAATTGACCATCTTTTCCCGTAACTAATTCTCCTATACCTGTAGATTTAACAATAAGAAAATATTCTATATTATGGAAACGATTGTAACAGTACCTGTTATCACAGTCCCTGTCCTAAGCATTTTCTCTGTAGATTGTACCCCTCTTTGTCTAACTCCAGCAAAGAAGCTCCAAATATGATCTATAACACTAGGTACTGTCGGATGAAAATTGTCAGCAATTACGTCCATATCTAAAATTATTATCAGATCGCTAAAGCAAAATACAATTTAGAAACAATAAAATGAAAATGATCAAAATTTTTATAATTAAACAAACCTAAAACATCCGCAGCTAAAGGATCACAAATTTCAATTAGAATTCCTTTGGTTTCTAACGAGAAAGGCATAACATTATGTACTTCTTGGATAACTCTTTCAGAATCTGCCCAAAACCCAGCGGTGCTTCTTTGTATAACGTGCTCTTTAATCCTTAATAATTGTACTACTCCCGAAATATTCGGATTTGAATTGCTAATGATGGGGTTTCCTAGAGGTTTGACTGTACCTCTAATAGCTACATACGACAACTTCCCTTCAGGATGGGTATCTACTATCTCTTTAAGATCTTTGTTAATTTCTAAATAGGGAGCACCTTGAATTAAAGCCATCGCATTTTTATTTTTGTAATACTGTTTTATACAAGCAACTAAAATTAATGAATCTATTCCCAGCGCAATGCTTTCCGCCAAGTACTCCATAGTTATAAATTTACTACAAAAAATTTTACACTAATTTCTGAGGGAATTACTTATTATACAACATAAAAATCTATTGTATTTTAAACACGTTCCATTTATTTTTATACGTCTTCCTAAACATTGTCATTTTAAAAAAACATTACGTGAACTATTGACTATGACATGATTGTCTTCTTCTTTTCTATTTTGGCCTCTACCTAAACAGTATTTGGCCAGCGCTAGTTTTTGCTTTGGTTAATTTAAACCAAAGCTTATACTTTTTCTGTTTCTTTTTTAATGACTTCTATTCTTCTTGTGAACTAGACATGTTAATAAAAGACAATCACAACAGAGGTTAAAACTCTTCTCGCTCAGGAGCAACGCCGAGCATTTCACACATTTGGGATGTCTTAATAGGAAGGATTCTTTTTTGACTTATGTTCATATTTAGTTTTAAATGTATGTGTATTATAATTATTATTTTTGTCTATATATCAATTTTGTATATTTTGATAAACTTCATGATTAGATTTATAATGTAGTTTTCTAAAAGGTCGAACATAATTTTTCTTCGTTTTGCGTCAAAATCTTTTTTTTTTATATATACACAGTTTACAGCTAGGCTTATTAATATAACTTTGACATAAATATATTGTAGGAACTATATAATTATAACAATGTTTTAAGTAATTGATTAAAAAGACTTCTTATTTTTCCAAATATAACTCCCATTGAATTAAAATTACTTTAAATTTAATATTAACTCCAAATTCATGCCGACATCTGTCATTGTGTTTCTTCTTTAACTAAAGTCAACGCACTACCTATGTAGTTATTATTAACCTTTCTTTTTCTTGTTCGGGATTAATTACTTCCAGATTATGAAATATACATATTTAATACTATTTGCATTTGTTTTAAATTTCTTAAATATTGTTCTTTAGTATTTAATCTTCAAAGTAAAAGTCTACACTATTTATGTCGAGTAGCTTAAATTACAAAAAAGCCTCTATAGATTATACTTTTTCTATGGTGCATAGATTCCCGTTGCCTAGCAACTTTCATCATAAATGTTTCATGTGACATTGTCTGAATAATTTTAATCGCGGGATATACAAAAATTTAAATATTGTTTTATTTATTTTGAAATAATTGTTGAATAATCTTGAAGAATGGCGGAAGAAGAGAAGAAAAAGGAGGACGAGTCGAAAAAAGTTGTACATACTTATCCCCTTGTTAGAGTGAGTCATAATATTGATTATACAGCAAGAATAAAAACTGACAGAATTTCGGACTTCTGAGTTACATATATATTTTCAATAATTTTTAATTCTTTGGGAATTCGCAAATTATTTAAAATAATTATGTCGCGATAGTTTGGCTATGTATGAGATAATTATTATTACTTTTAAATTAGCGCCAAAAATATTTAAAAAATTTGTTTTACATAAACATAGAACTTTAACTGGTTGTCAATATACAATAACTAACAAAATTAACGTATAATTTGATATTTTTAATGCAAAAACTTTATTTAGTTGATTTTATGTTACTTTTGTGAAAAACGCTTTTATTTATCTCGATTTGTAACAAAATATTAGACCATACACAGTTCTAGTATTTTTCATTTTATGGCTATGTATTGGAAGCGCATTGTATAGGGCCGTACGATTATAATTATTTTCTTAACAGTTTAATGAGATATTCGAATTTTCTAAAATATATTTGGTTTTAATTCAAGGTACATTTGGTTTAATATTTGTCTATATACACCTATATGAATTTTTTCACTTGTTGAATACAGTTTCTCCAGTTTTCAGCGGTTACATTTTTAACTTTATCAACTCGATCACACTGTTTAAAGTAGGTACATTATTGTGAGTACGTACATTAGACTTTAATTGAGGCCGTATCAACTTGACCGGATTAAAAATACAATAATATGATAAGAAACGAATTACTTGACCTGTTTCCTTTGCTATGTTGTCACAAACGTATTCCTTTGAAAAATGATAACTTTCCATAGTTTCTAGCAATTATTGAACATTATAACTTTATTGGAAATATATGACACGTTCGCACAAAAATTCGTCTTGTAGGTATTTCAATTTTTCTATTACTGGAACCTGGTATCTTTTTCTTTTGACGATTCCCTCATGTATAATATTTATTCGTCTTTTTTTGAACCATCAACATTGCGTCTGTTTAGTGTCTCTATCCATTCCTTCGGCGTCGATTGAGTATTGCGCATCCGCATTCCATCACAGCGAATACATGGGCTTGGAAGGCGGTTACGTGTTCACCAAGCTAAAAATATTCTTCCGCAGAAGCCTGCTTCGACCGAGCCATTCCTTCTGAAGCCGTCTGTGTACCATTTTATCTTAAAAAGTCCCAAACTTAAACATCAATTTTGTAGATTGATGTTTAAATTTGATCATCTTAATAAGTTCTTCGTTGATATGAATCACCATTCGACCAAACCCTCATGGTTTAGAATTGTAGATTCAGGGGTGGGAGGCCCAATAGGACGTCTAGGGCCCTACGCATGGTACTTGTGATACTGAGACACGCTGGACTCTGTCCAATGGCATTCTTGTTTTCGGTTTCTCCATTCAGTGGAGGATCTTAGGTGAAATTCCCTCTTCATATAATAAATAATGATGCGATTAATTTTTTTTCAACTATGTTGGTAGTATGAATTTTTAACCTTTTACTTAGTAAAATAATTGTTTACAGCATTCTGATATGCCCGAAGAACAACGAATCGAATCAGTCGAGTTGGTAGTAACGGCATGTGAAAAGCATTCTGCTAATAACGAGGTAATGAAAAACAAATGAAAATTCCATTGGAAAATTTTTATTTTTATCTTAGGCGGCTGCAAGAATGATAAAAGAAGAAATGGATAAAAAACTTGGTCCTCCATTTCACGTTGTTGTTGGTGAGGGATTCGGTTTCGAAATATCGTACGAATGCTCGAATTTGCTTTACATGTTTTTTGCTGGAAATTTAGCCATAGTTATATGGAAATGTTGAAGTATTTTTTTATCTAAAAAGATCCTGTAATACATATTTGGAGCAAATGAATATTTTCAATGTCGTTTGTATTACTATAATGGAAGAATTACATTTAATGGAAAATGGATAATTATTTCAATAAAATAAATGAAATTAAGGCATTCGTATGTTTGAAAGTATTATTTTTTTAATACGCGGTTATAAGAGCTAAAGTCAAAATTTTGAAATCTTCAGGAGTACAACAACAAAGTTTAAAACATACAAAATCTTTGTAAATCTGTATTTTGTAAACATTTTGACTTAAACTCTTTTGACCCCTCATTTTAAATCGTGGTCGTTAAGACTTGAATAAAAAATTTTTACGAGAGCAACTGTTCAAAATATGTAAAATCTTCTTTCTAACCTAACCTAACCAAATTATTAAACAACTTCCTGTTCATTGCCAGCTAGTCTTCGGTCTTCTTCCTTCTAGGTTATTCATTTTTGTGTCTTCAACAAGTCTTTCATTCTCCCTGGGTGGGAGCGAAAGATCTTACGCTGAATATATGGACTAGTGTGCGAGCAAAGCGTGTGGCGCAGCCGTACAAACACCGAACTCTATGAAGACTCCAGCCTGGTGACAGAAGTCAAGAAGACCAGACTCAGATGGCTAGGCCTCTTGGAGCGTATGCCTGAAGCGCGTGGGGTGTACAAAGAGGACTGCCTGGGTGACCGCGGAAACCATGGCTGGACGATGTCGAAGAGGATCTTCGGGAGCTAGGTGTGAGAGGGTGAAGACGCCAAGCGTTGGACCGTGATAACGAGAGGAATGTGGTGGACAAGGCCAAGACTCTTTGAGGGTAGTGCCAGATGATGATGGTGTTAGAAGTTTGCCTTGTATATTTCTTAGTATGTTCATTTCAACTGTTCTCATCGTCTTTAGTGACCTATTTGTATCTGGTCTTGTTTCTATTGCGTACCTGGTACCCTTTACGACTAACTAAAACTAGTTCCCTTGCAACTGTTTACCTTTAGAGCCTATTGATTGTCCGAGATTTTACTTTAATATTAATTAAAGTGGCATATCAACCGAGCCATGAGCTCTTAATCTTTTGCAGATTTCTGAACTGTCAGTATACCAGATTAGGTCTCTGATAGAATCGTCTCCATTTCGATCTTCCTGTCTGGTATTAATAACTCGCAAGTACTTATTAGAAATGAGAATAGAAGCGAGTACATTTCAAATAGAAAACTGACTTCTTGATATTTTTATTTTTAAATTTCTAGTACTTAATTGACTCGTTTTGTAGTTTCTGACTGTGAACACCTGGTTGACATTTGTTCCACAGGTCTTATTACCATTATGTATAGCCATAGGTTCACTTTTAGATTGAGTCCCAAGGTTTATTGCAGAATCTGCTCACTATTAAAACCTTGTAAAGGTGTGCTCCCCACATCAATTTCTAGTGAAATATGATTCCGAGGTACTTGATTTTTAATACAGTAAAAGATTTGTATCTGATTAAGTTTCTTATTCAATAGAAAGCTGGTTGTTTTTTTATGAATTAACCTCGCCACACCATTCATCTTCTTTTTCTAGTGTCTTATGAGTTCTTTATGAAACTTATCGGAATTTGTGGAATTATACTAATCGATTGTTCTAAAGCACCTCAACAACCATCTAGTTTTGATAAAAACTAAAAAAAGGTATCGATACAATGGAAATAACTATCTTAATAACAATATACTTTATTTTTATCTAACTAAAATGTATATATATATATATATGTATATATATATATATATATATATATATATATATATATATATATATATATATATATTTCGATTGTACGAAGGCAATTCAGAAAGTAACCTGCTGGAAAGAAACTTAACACAAAAAAAATATTTACAGGTAAGAATCTCTATTTTTCAAATAATCTCCTTTTTATTTGAGCATTTTTATCATCTGCATAAAAAGCGACCTGTTGTGATTTTAATCAATGTGTAAAACAGTGTTTTTAAGTTCCTCATCATCATCCACTTTCTTTGATCGAGCATCTTGATTGTTGTATTGTATTCCCATCTGATAATATATCGATATTCATACACTGCCATTACACCAACACTCACAAATACTCTGTTTCGATAATCAAGTTATCGTCTTTAGAGCCTGAAGGTAAACTTTAGCTTTGCTGGAGTGGTAGTGTAAACAGTACAAACTGTTGTTTTGTCTCATCAACAGGAATAATGATTTTGAACAAGTATACCTCATCGGTATGGTACTGGATTCTAAGGTAGCTCCCATTTGATTTCGGTACTCAACTTCCGGTAGGTTATTTTTACTATGACTGTCTCATATAAAATTATCTGAGAAATATTTGGGAGACTGTGACATTACTGAACAAATTTCTTTGATAATACTGACGGTCTTTCATTGTATGATTCGTTATGGATATTTTTTGTTTTCTTTTAAAACTCATATTGTTCGGCACATGTGGTGTTTTGACATATTTGAAATTATTTAATTTTAAAAATATTGCACGAACGTAACCTAGACAGAGATACAACCTTTTGTGTGTAAATTCACTCACCTCCTGATGGGAACCATTAGGATCTGTTAATCATTTGGTTGAGAGATTATTGTATATATTAAGATTTATGGTACACCATCCTATTAGGGACACACGTCATAGTTAATTGACTCCAAGTGTTTCTTAGGCACTTGAAGTTCTTTTAACGTATTTTATTTTATATCGATGTGACTCTAACGACCATACATATAATTAATTATAGCATTTTGTACAATTCAAGCTGGATATTCTCCATCAGCAGTTTTTTTACCCATATTTTCATAGAAGCACACATTTTGTTTTTATTTTCACACTTTCACTCGCCAACTGAAAGTTCACCAAATCATATGTTAGATTGAGGGCGCTGCGAATAGTACTTCCAACGCCACGCATAACCGGCGGTTAGTTTCCGATTTCCCCTTGTATATAAAGCTGTGGTAATATTCCTATTAGTAATAAAATTTCAGTCGGTTGTTACGTTATGTACAGATTATTTCGTAAAATACATTAAGGCACGAAACGTTAATTTTTGGTGTTCTGTTAACTAAAATGATCAGATTACAAAACCAGAACCATCTGTCTGAAGGCAACAGCAAACTAAATTCTAATATTCTACTTAGTGAAGCTTCTCCTTGTTTAGGTTTAAAGATTTAAAATTTAGATTTAACACCCAGACATCACCTATTGGAAGAGAACTGCAAAACCACAGACAGTATTTTTGGTGTAAACTCTCCTTGTTTGAGAAGAAGTTGTCTTGGTTGGAGTTTATTTTTGTTTATTGGAAATTGAGGGATGATATTTGGATCTGATTCACTTAGATACCAAACAGAGCAAATCAATTGAATTGAATTTGATTGTGTCCAATTAAAGGATGTAAGAGAAATTTCGTATTCACTAAAAACATTTCCGATAAGTGAAATTATCAACTTAAAAGACAACAGCAAACCAAAGACAGTATTCTACCTCAAGGAGAAAGGTTGTCCAAATAATTTCAGGTAATTTTTATTATGAATTGGGGGATGATTTATGAATCTGAATCATTTGAAAGTCAAACAGAGCAAGTCAGTTAAATTAAATTTAACCGATTAACTGATGTGTAAGTATTGACTACAATTGTCAATAAGAAACAGTCTAATTGAATGTTTGTCATTATAAAAAAATATTCCAAAAATGATTAAAAAAAAATATAAAATTGGAATATTATTACGAATAAAATGATAATGTTAATGATTAGATGAATATTTGGTTATTATATCTTTTGTAAATTTGGCAAGATGAAATGCTATGTCTCTAATATTACAAAAATGTAGTTCAGTAGATTTGACGTCATTATTTTTATGGGATGTTTGTAATGCCAAACACTCCGGTTGTAATCTGGATACTAATTCTAACATGAGTTTCATTCGTTCACCTTCGCTTTCCTAAAAATAAAACAATTTATGTAAATAATTGACAAAACCACAATCTTAAATATCCCAGAACATCAAAACAAATACATCCCAAATATAGGTAGAGAAAACATTTTTCAAATTGAAGCTAAACTCAAATAAATGAAAAAAATGACTATTACGGGAAAAGGTACCAAAAACATAGAAACATCTAAAAGGAGACATTACAAATATAGTTGTCTTATTTTTTTGTAATTTATTGACAAAAATTATATTGACAGTTGCTTTACTTGTCTCGAAAAGCTCGAAACCTTATTGGGTCTTCTATTTTTGGACCTAACAATACAGGACAGCATACAGGCTGCATATCTGAATATTTAAACAAATTTTAGATTCGAAAAATATATTTTTGTATTAGAAAAAAAGGACAAGAAAAATAACGGTTTTTAAAATGTTTTAAGATTTTTAAAAGCTTTGATCATTTTTTCTACCTATTAAAAACAAAACGAACATAGATAAACGGACTTCTGGTTTATTTGACGATTTTTTTTGGTTTTTGGAGCGTTTTTGATATATTTTGAAAAAATGAAGATTAATATTCGAATTAGGAAAAGTATATAGGAACAAACTATGGATTTTTTTATTGCTCCTATAAATTTTGGAAAACATTAATACATTCACGTACTAGAAAAAAAAAGAATCGATTCATTTTGATCTATGAATAAAAATCTAAATAAATAGAGGGTTTTCGATTTTATTTGATATTCGGTATATTTTTTGCCAAAAACAAAAATAGAACCTAAATAAACAGTTTTAAGAATTTATTCGAAAAATTTTGGGTAAAGTCAACATTCTTTTTCTAATAGAAACAAAAACAAGTACTATTAAAAAAAATATACTACAAATAAAAGATTTTTTGAATATTTTTGAGAAATTTTCAAAACATTTTTTTGTCCAAAAAGCTAAAGGGGGAATCAATAAATGATTTTCCAAATAAATCTGAATAATTTTCGAAAAAAAATTTTTGAATTTCGTTCTGTTAACAAAATCATTAGCAAATAAAAGATTTTTGGAATGTTTTTGAGAAATTTTGAAAAAAAAAACTACATTTTTTTGTCCAAAAAGCAAAAGGTGGAGTCAATAAATGATTTTCCGAATAGTTTTCGAAAAAAAAGTTTTTGAATTTCGTTCTGTTAACAAACTCATTAGCAAATAAAAGATTTTTGGAATGTTTTTGAAAAATTTTGAAACAAAAACTACATTTTTTTGTCCAAAAAGCAAAAGGATGAGTCAATAAATGATTTTCCGAATAATTCTGAATAGTTTTTGAAAAAAAGTTTTTCAATTTCGTTCTGTTAACAAAATCATTAGCAAATAAAAGATTTTTTTGAATATTTTTGAGAAATTTTGAAAACATTTTTTTGTCCAAAAAGCTAAAGGGGGAATCAATAAATGATTTTCCGAATAAATCTGAATAATTTTCGAAAAAAAGGTTTTGAATTTCGTTCTGTTAACAAAATCATTAGCAAATAAAAGATTTTTGGAATGTTTTTGAGAAATTTTGAAAACAATTTTTTGTCCAAAAAGCTAAAGGGGGAATCAATAAATGATTTTCCGAATAAATCTGAATAATTTTCGAAAAAAAGGTTTTGAATTTCGTTCTGTTAACAAAATCATTAGCAAATAAAAGATTTTTGGAATGTTTTTGAGAAATTTTGAAACAAAAACTAAATTTTTTTGTCCAAAATGCAAAAGGAGGAGATGATTTTCCGAATGTTTATGGATAATTTTCAAAAAACAAATTTATATTTTCATCCTGTTATCAAAATCATTAGAAAATAAAATATATTTTTGAACTTTTTTGAGAAATTTTGAACAAAAACTATATTTTATGTCCTAAAAACCAAAGTATAAGCCAAAAAATGATTTTCCGAAGATTTCTGAACAATTTGCAACAAAAAATTTGTATTTTTGTCCTGTTAACAAAATCATTAGCAAATAAGAGATTTTTGAATTTTTTTTTCAAAATTTCAAAAAAACCTATATTTTATGCACTAAAAGCAAAAGTATAATCCAAAAAATTATAAATTAGAATTTGGTTGAAAATTTTTCACTGAAATTCCTTTTTTCTCCAAAATATTTTCAACTACAGACTTTCCTAACGTCAAACAGGGTGAAACATATTACCTAATCTATTAAAATTGTGTGAAAAAATCAACTTTGAACAGAAGAGATTAAAAATTGATGCCATGCAAGATTTTAAATGAATTTATGAACAAAAATAATTTTGATACCTTTGGTAAGAACGAAGCCAACTTGCATACAGATACTTTAACCTTTTCAGAACTGATGACGCATTCTTCTTGACCCGGTTCTTGGATAGTTTTACACAAATGTTGAATAGTCCTGGTTATCTGTTCAGTACATTGCAGGATAGTTTCCCTATTTTGTGGAGAAGAATACAGGCTTTGAGTGCCCCTCGAATCTGACTGTTTTAGCTGGAAGTAAATATTGCGTATGAATATTTTATCAATAGAATACAAACAACACAATGAAATATGAGAATAGAATATTTAATGTTCATAACCGAAAAAACGAAAAATATGATTCGAAAAAGATGCCTAGAATTGAAAACTACAATTTACTATTAGTCGTTTTTTTCGAAATAAAAAATCGTTTCTATAGTTTTTTGTCCTGTAGAAATTTTATTTTTAATTCAGAAAAATAACAATTTGTTTGTTTGAAACGAAATTTTACCCATAAAAATGATCATAGGTATAATAGAAATATTTTTGTTTCTTTTATAAAGTCAAAATTTGGAAAAAAATTAATTAAAAAAAGTTTGCATTCATTTTTGTAATACGTACAACTTCGAAACAAATCATATTTTCAATTATTTCTAGTGAAATATTAGATACAAATAAAATGGTTCATGTTTGGATTAGTACCGATTCTCTTGGAGATGACTATCTGTACTTCAACAAGAAAATTTTAGCTTGCGGAAAGATAAGCTTCCCAAAATTCGTTTCGATCAATTTTTGATGTTGTGTTTTTATCCTGGAAGCCTTTATAATGCTGAAAGTTGCATTAGAATCCGTACCAAGTGTTGGATCTCGTGATGTTTATCGTCTTTGATAAACTCTTCACTTGATAAATGTTGCTGGTTCAATGTATTCTATATTGAATGAAACTATTGGTTGAATTTCAACTAATTTACTGGCATTTATAACATGTTAATACGTTCTACTGTTGTAAGGAGCGCTTTTGCTCCCTCACCATGCCTATCGCCAGGTTAGACGAAATATATTTTACAACGTTGCTCATGCGGCCAATGTATAACAGATAAAATAAAAACATTTATATGGTTATAAAGTAGTAATAGGAAATAATAAAAGAATGATAGAAAAATAAAGTAGTGAGATTCTACACCGAGCGCCTTTATCCACGTGGAGACACGAAAGAGCGAGCACTTTTCTACAAAAACCAGATAGAACTAGATAAATCGTTCATAGCTCCATTGTGAGACTATAAAAAGGGAATCAAAAACAGTGATTCATTTCGAGGTTAGGTAGGGTTCCCTGGATTCCCCTGTGGGATTTTTTAGGTTTTTCTAGAAAACATTTTTGATTTTGATGGAATTTTGTACTAGGAAAAAAATAGAAATAAATAACTTATAATTTTTTTTACTAGGAAATTAAATACAAAACAAATTAATGGTTTTTGAATTTTTTTGTACAAATATTGAAAAACTCGATGCAATTTTGTACTAGGAAGTATTTGGTTTTAAAAAGAATGTTAAAAAAACTTTTAAAATCTGCCTATTTACTTCTATTTGCTTTCCTAGCTCAAATTTTATAGCTTTTCTTCTTGCATTGATTTTTTCCAATGTTTTACAAAAAATACAAAAATAGTTTTGTATTTAATTTTCTAGTTAAAAAAATTATAATTTTTCCTCTTTACAAAAGTGGCTATTTTAAAATAGATGAATTTTTATATTAGAAAAATATAAGGAAATAAACGGTTTTGTGAAGATTTTTTCTTCACTCGGTAGTACAATATAATTTTTTTAATCCAAAATCAATAATTTAAAAACTACCCTATGTTCAAACTTACCTGATTTTTAATAGCATGAAAATACGGTACTTTGCTAATACCTTCCCTCGTTTCATACATACTCGATGGTCTTTGACTCCGTTTATTTTTCCTTAAATCGACATCATCAGTTGTTACCCCATTGGGCAACGTTTCCTCATTATCTCTATTCTAAAATAACAATTAATACAAAACAGGACGAACTATTAAAAAAAAAAAGAATCAACAGGATATCTACATACCTCTGGAATATACTCCAAGGAATCAAAACCGCTATCACCATTCGCTCTTGTAGTTATCTTACCATGCGTTAATTTACTTTTAAGTTCCGAATTTTCCGTTTGTAAAACTTTCACTTGTTGTCTCAATTTCAATACTTCACTTCTAAGGTCAGTTATCGTACTATCGGAATTTTTTAACTGTTTGGTTAATTGTTCCAAAATTTGATTAGTTTTGTTAATACTGTCCAACGATAATTTGTTTTCTTTATCAACCATATGAGATTTTTCATTTTTAGGAGAAGATTTCTACGAAATAAATTGTTAGTTTTTATACTTTGTACATGCATTGAAAAATTTTTAATGTACTGGAAATGAATCATTAAATCACCCATGTATATGTCTGTATACTTGATGGAGTGACAATTTACCAAGACCCGCTCTCCATTCAGTTTCTATTCCAAAACTAGTCCAGATCTTTTAATACATTATACTGTTTAGATAAATCTTTCCAAGCCATAACATTCTGTTGTCCACAAGTTTGTATTTCCTTTTACCATAAAAGAGCTCTGGTCCACAGAATGGTATTTGAGCCTCATTTGTTTCGGCTATTTCGTTAATTTGGTAAAATACCCGTAACAAGGTTACTATGTTATTCATCCCCAGTTTGTTAAGTACAGCTAAGCATTTTCAACTCTTTTGGAATTAATTACACAAAAAAAACTCAATATTTGTAATAGTTGCTTGATTATCCTAATTTTGCCTTCTATGTTTGTCATTGATACTGAAATGGGAGCATGCATCTCCCCATTCTTTATGCCACTTGTTCTTCATACTCTTCTTATTGAATGGGATTTTTTCCTTGTTTAGTAATGATGCTTTGAATACACTCCTCTTCGTAACTTTTTGTACTGAATTCCTTAAAAAACTTCTTCCTCATTACATCCTGTGGCATGTTCCAGGATCTCTTTTTACTAACTAGCGAATAAGAAGTTTTTTTTAAATGTCTTTTCTACTCAGTGTTGCCATTATTTCTGAAACCTTTCCCACTATATCAATATCATTAGTTCATGTTTTCATTGCTCATACATATAAAGAATTTTGAAGAGGCTGTCTTTGAGATTCGATTTTTTTTTCAGTAAAGCAAGAGGAATTGTTTCAGTACAATTAATGTTGAGTTCTACCTGTTTACAGTAGCTATTGGTTTGAGGACAATTCTGGAGTTCATCAATTGTCAGAATTCACCTTAACGAAAATGTTATTTTCCCCTGCGGACATCATCTACTTGTACTAATAGAGATGATTTCCTCCTTATTTTTGCTGCCACTACTTCCTTATAGGAGTCCTACAAATGACAGGTTTCAAATTAACGAAGATGTGACTGTTCCATGTGGATATCTTCTGGTTATACGGATAGAGATGATTTTTTCATTTTTTTTTGTATAAGCTACTTCCTTGTAGGTATTGGATTTCACCTTAACGAACATGTTATTTCCCTCCAGAGGAATCATCTAATTGTACTGATAAACATGTTTTCTTCTCGTATTTTTACCTCAGATAAGTACTTCTAGGAGTGTATCAACTGTCGGATATCACATTAGAGATGTTTCTGCTCCATGTTGATATCCTCTCCTGTTTGGTACTTTTTTAACAAATCTGTTATGGAGTAATATCAAAAGTTCCTTCTATGTCCAGGAACGGGTAGAGAATTATTTCTTTGTTATACAGTATGACCCAGTTAAAATCAACGCAGTCTCAGTAGACCTACTGCACAGTAAGCTTGATGAAATTCTGTTATCAATTGTTTTAAGGATAAATTATCACTGTAACTGTGAATAATCACAGTATGATTGAAGAAAAAGAGGTCATTGAGGGAATTTAATATATGACTTGATAATTTGTTAAGATTCTTATTAGATGGAGGCTATTAAATCAATGAAATAAAAAGTTAGGTTATGTATCATATTGTAGTATTAAATTATATTCAAATAGGCAATACCTCATCATCCGGTACAATTGCGTAGTCGTCATCAGAAGCAACCGAATCATACAAGGGATCTTCATCTAAAGACGAAACTTCTCTAAGTAGTAGGATGTTATCTAAAAAAATAAATATTTATTTTTTATACAATTGATCCATGTTTGTCTAATTATTTATATGGTTAAAAGAATATCCAAAAAAATAAAAAAGTACTGTATAATAATCTAGATTACAAAACTTTCCAAGAATACAGTTAAATTGATGATTTTTGTTAAAAATATTTAGAAACGCAATAATAAACGTAACAATTACGAGGGTGGTCCTAAAAGTATATCTTTCTTTCATAAAAAACATATCTAGTTGTATTGCAAAAAATATGGTCAACCATGATTGGTTAGTTCAAAGATACATTACATAATTTGTGCTCACTATCTATGGGTGTTAGGTGTATGTTTTACTTTACTTTTATTTCCAGTTTTTATCGTAATCGCTGTTTCACGTTTTACAATGTTTTCTTTGAGCACCCCCATTTAGAGATGCTCATATCTAATTTCACTGAAAACGGCTGCCAAATAATTATTTTTTACAGATTTTGTACTTGAAATGAACTTAAACAAGGGAATTATATGGGGTATCTTTATCTTCATGAAAATGGTTTCTGCTTATACTGGTTAAATTATTAGATCATAAAAGCGAAATGAACAGATTTAAAGAAACTGTACAATTGCCATCTTCATTAATAATTAGTGTTACATACTTTTATCGGGCACCATTTGTCTTCGTTGTGTATCAACTAATATGTCGTATACTAAGCTTTTCAGTTCTGGAGTAGAAAATCTGGCTAATTTCTGTCTACCCTGATTTCTTGTCGTTGATAAAGTGTTGTCAACTGGGAGGAAGGGAACATCGTTCAATTCTGTAGTATCCGCACAACTTAACCAGACTAAAAATGGAATTAGTACATTTTCTAATTCGAGGCCCAACTAATACCGTTTTTTTTTGTTATGTTATAACTGATATAATACTTACTCGCTTCTGTCTCTCGTCTGTCAACTTCATCGTATACATCCATAGCTAGTTCTTCGAAAACGTTATTACTTAACTGCAATTTGAAAATAAATGTAGAACCCTGTATGTAATGTATAACGTTTTTATTTTTTTTTCTTGAAAAACTTTGTTTATTATTAAAGATCAGTAATGACGATCAAAAGGTATATTTCTGAGCAAACTAATGATGAAGTGACTTACTCAGTGTGGATTTTGGGGTTTTTAAAAAGTGGGGCATTTCTAATGGTGGTGTGAAATAACAGATTTAGACATATTCGAATTTCTTTAATTTCTTATTTCTTAGAATCCTTTATCTTTTAGATAAGACAACTTTCAAATATTTTGATAAAGATCACAGTAAGTCAAAGCATAACATTTATACCTGTTATTTTGAACTTATTTTCTATGAAAAAAGACCTAAAAAGACGAACCCTCACGAAAAACGAGGAAAATATTTTAATTCTGACATTGACAGTTACCGCAAGTAAAATAAATTTTAAGGTTAATGATATTGACATTTATCGTAATTAATCAATTTTGACAGTTTCAGTAAAAGCAGGATTTTTTAAGGTTAATTTTGACATTGACAGTTATCGCAAGTAAACAACGTTTTATGGTCAGTTTTTAAGGTTTATTATAACACTGACATATAGAAGACATTTTAAGGTTAATTTTAGCATTGACAATTATCGAGAGTGAGAATCATTTTGAGGGTAATTTTTATTGATAATAAATCAATTTTGTCATTGACAATTATAGAGAGACAAAGAAAATTCAGGGTTAATTTCACACTGATAGTTTGTTATCATAACTAAAAGACATTTCTCGATTAATATTAACTCCGACAGCTATAGCGAGTAGAAGATATTTTGAGGTTAATTTTGACATTGACAGTTATAGGAAAACAAAGAAAATTTAAGGTTACAGTTATGCAACCAAAACACATTGTAAGGTTAATTTTGAAAATGACATTTATCGAGAGTGAGAAGAAACATTTTGAAGATAAGTTTTATTGATGTTAAATTAATTTTGACATTGACAGTTATTGGGAGCGAACCAAATTCCAAGATTCATTTTGATACTGACAGTTATGTAAAGTGAGAAACATTTCAAGGTTAATTTTAACAATGAGAGTTATCAAGGTGAGAAACATTTTGAAGGCAAGTTTTATTAATAGTAAATTAATTTTAAGATTGGCAGTTATTGCGAGCGATGCATATTTCAAGGTTAATTTTGACAATGACATTTATCAAGAGTGAGAAACATTTTGAAGGTGAGTTTTATTGATGTTAAATTGATATTGACATTGACAGTTATTGCGGGCGAAGGAAATTTCAAGGTTAATTTTGACACTGACAGTTATGTAAAGTGAGAAACATTTCAAGGTTAATTTTGACAATGACAGTTATCAAGAGCGAGAAACATTTTGAAGGTAAGTTTTATTGATGTTAAATTAATTTTGACATTGACAGTTATTACGAGCGAAGCAAATTTTAAGGTTAATTATCACACTGATACTTATAGCATCTAAAAGTCATATCAAGGTTAATTTTGATACTGACAGTTATAGATGAAAAGAGCATTTAGGTTTAATTTTAATACAGACAGGTTAATTTTTATTTATAATAAATCAATTTTCACATTGACAGTTATAGAAAGATAAAAAAATTCAAGGTTAATATTACACTTAATAGCGAATAGAAGACAGTTTAAGGTTAATTTTGACAATGACAGTTTCTAAAGTTAGAAACATTTCAAACTTAATTTTTACACTGACAGCTATAGCGAGTAGAAGACATTTTAAGGTTAATTTTGACATTGACAGTTATAGGAAAACAAAGAAAATTTAAGGTTATAGTTATGTAACTAAAAGACATTCTAAGATCTAAAATCGAACAAATAACTCCACAAATCACACAAAAAGTTAAAATAAGAAAAATTTTATTATTATTATTATAATTTATATTAAAAACTTATGGAACAAGTAAATTATGTTGATTATGATTTTTTTGAAATTTCAACTATTCATTCCTCCTGTTATTAAATGAAAAAGAAACTGTGAAAATGAAGGATATATTAGACATAACTTAAATATGATTTTTCCTTTAATTCAAAGGACATACTTACCTTTTGTAATTTCGTTAACGATTGAGCATTTGATTTGAAACCAGTCTGTGGAATAAAAAAATGTATACCGGCAGTATGATCTGGTTTTTTGAGAGATAAATAATAGCTAAAGGTGTCGGTTACTTCATACTGACTCTCTATTAATCTATTCATCATATCTTTATTAGGAAGAGATCTGAAACAAATTGAGAGCAATACAATAACCTTCACACTAACCACTCAAATCAACGGACAAGAAAATATTCATATAAGAATTATACAATAAGATTATTTTACCATTGTACTGTTTGTAAATTGATATACGGAACATATGATCAAATGCTTTATACGGTTCAAATCAAAGTTCAAAATCAGTACAGTTTTTTCTATAACGCAACCATACTGAGAATTGTAGCGGTTACCCTAAATTTTTATAAAACAAACATCAATTATGGGACAAAAACAATAAAAAAAAACCGGTATTTCAAACTAAGATAGGATGAGGTGTACATGAGGTACATTGGTCATCATAGTGCTGAAATGCTCTGTCTGCTAGTCAATAATGTCTTAAAGTAAACACTGAAGTTATAGAGGTAATAGAGATACTCAATCGACACCATAGAAATTTTACTGAATATATTATAATTGACCTGAATTGGCATCAATAGATATCAGAAGTTATCAATTAACATGAAGTTACAATCAACCTCAACAAAAGTAAACGACAATTTATAAGAATTTGTGACTCTTCCTCATTCAAAGTCAATAAATATTGAAATCAAGATTTCAGGATTTGTTTAAAATGTAAAATTTGAAAGAACTCAAATATGCGACTTGTAGCTTGTTACCCTCTTTCTCTGAGCCCCTCAATTGAAATTATAGTAGAGTGACATTAATAATTCATTTTTTTATTATAAACCTAGTACTAATGTTAATCTAAGCAATTTTTAAAAATTTAGATAAAAAGTGGTTTTAATTAAATATAAATAAATGTATTACTCACTTTGCATAATCAATGGGAGTTTTTCCTTGACTATCAGGACAAGAAGGATCAGCTCCATAAACCAATAAGAGTTCCACCTGCAGTTTCTGATCAGATTTAGTTGCCACATGTAAAGGTGTTGTTCCTTTTTCCTAAAACATGGGAATGCATTTATTTTTATCTGTTTTTGTATATAAGTAAGACTCTGTGTTGGAAATACGTACATCATGGAAATAATTGGGATCAGCTCCGAGAGCTAAAAGACGAAATGAAGTTTCTAAATTGGGAGTTCGAACGCTGGCATGTAATTGTTTACCCAGTTCGTTTTCAACACTCATGAGACCATCTTCGTAGTTTTCACGAAAAGCGTACATACAATGTAAGTGTTTTTGTTTGATGTATTCTTGTTTAATGCTACAAAATAATCCTCATACAAAAATTTGTGTATAAAGATTATTATTATGAAGAAAATAATCAAAAACTAAATATTACCTGTAAGTACGAAATTTTAAGGTCAAATAAAAAAAAATTACCTTATAGAATCTTTAGCGGTGGGTTTTTTCTTCATCAACTTTGCACCATTCTCAAGTAAAACATGTTCCCAAATATTATTTGCACCGTTATTATTTAGAGTACATACCATCTAAAACAAAATAAATATCTAGTGATGTTTTAGGTAGTTTAATGGTGATAAATACATTGAGCTCGTTAGGATGCCAGGGACTCTTCAATAAAGATTTAACTTGCGAAATGTGTCTTCCTAAACTTCGATGTATACTGCAACATTGAGTACATAGTAATATTCCTTTATTCACTGCAGCCCAAGTAGCATCTACGAAATGGATCGTTATATTCGATTTTGTGTACGAATTAATTAGTTATACCTAAAGCTCCACAATCTCCACATACTTCTATATTATTGTGCTTAGATTTTGCTCGTGACATTTTAATAAATGGGTGACAATAACCGACGATAAAAAAATTAAAATCAAACAAAAATATTAAATATTCTCAAATACAATTATAGACTCTATACCCTACACCATTTTTCTTTTTCATTTGTCAATCACTTTGACATTTAACAGTTTAAATCAAAATGCAAGCATAGATAAATTATAGAGGTTAATTCAGAATACTCTAATAATAATAATAAATAACCAAGACGTTTTTCCATAGACAAGTGTGAAATTATTTAATGGGGTTCTTTTTTACTAGAATAATATAATAATTTTCGTATTTTTACCTCTACTTGTATCATTTGACTTACTACGAACAGATTTCTTTATTGGTAAGCCGCATAAATTAGAGCAGGTATTGTAGCTTCAAGCGGACCACAGATGCTTGCAAGGCATGATGTAATGAGAAAGTGTGGAACAAACTTCTCAATGGCTCGAATAGATCAAGGTCTTTCTCGTCTCTATAACTCAAAAATTCCTCCTTTGACTGGAGAATATGGGCCAATCGCAGTGACCGCAAAAGAAAAAGAATCTTGAATCGCGTATTTGCTTCAAATTCAATTATCAGATGTGGAAAAACTTCTCGAAGACATTAATAAAGTCACTGACCCCGATGGAATATCTCCAATCGTATTGAAGGAACGCGCAACTTACTAACAAGTCCTTTATGGGAGCTCTTTTCTCTGTAATCTAAAAAAAGGTCTCTTCCCTCCAGACTGGAAAATTGCTCGAGTTCAGTTCATACCGAAAAAAGGAGCAAGAGGCTCTCAACAATTACCGACCTATTGCTTTAGTCCCAGACATTGCCAAAGTCATGGAGAAAGTCGTTAACCAGCAAATCTTGAGATATATTGAGTCTACTAACATCATCAGCGACCATTAATCCGGCAACCCACGTATGGACTGAAGCTATAGGGATATATTGGAATCCAGAGCAATCGCACTGGACATAGTTGGTGCCTTCTTTAAGACCAAAAAGCTATATACACCGCAATATCTTCTTATCTTCTACAAGATCCAGATTCATCCATATTTCGAATATTACTCGCACATTAGAAGTTTGGAAGGTATGTTTAGGACCTTGGGGATGCTTGATTTAATACAGAAGAGAGCAATTCAACTTATAGGCGATCAAAAGTTGACCAGAAACTTGACAGTTTAGATCATAGAAGAAACGTCACTGACCAGATTTTGTTTTACCGATACTACTTCGGCAAATGCTGTCCAACATAATTCCATCTAGAGCAGTTTTTGCAAGATATACTCGACAGGCGTACGAGGCTCATGAACATCGAGTTTGCCTGCAGATGCCCACAATGTTAATTTATCAGGATTAATGTAATAGTGTTTATCCTTTTGTGCTTGTTTTTTTACATAAAAAAATAGCTGATGGTTTTATACGTCGAATATATTAAACAAAAACCAATATATTGGAGCTTGCAGCAAATTTTGTAAACTGTGACTCTTTATTAAACTAAGAATCCAAGCTTTCGGGAAGTATTCTTCCCATCATCGGGGAAAGTTCAATTTGAGAATGAATTCCTAGGAGTTTTCATAACAAGGTAAGTCATGACAAAATATTGAGATTTGCTCTCCATTGCGGGTTAGAGATAGATCGCTAAATATTAGACTTGTGTATCTTAGAATATCATTTTTAGTAATTGACATCACATGATGTTTTGGGAAAATATGTCCATTATTTAATGAATAAATCAACTTCAATTACATATTTTAAAAGTTTTTACTATCCAAAAACTTCTTTCTAATTTCTATACGTTTCTGTTTTTAATACTGGAGGAAAAGCGATAGAGAAAATATGCTTAACATTCATAACACTGTTGATACAATAAATTAGGTGATAAACGAAACAAAAAAAATAAAAAGCGCGGTTAATAGTTGCGCTTAAAAAGATGCGCGGTAAATTGAATTTGATCTACCGCGCAAACTTGTAGAATATGAGAAAAAAATCATTTTGTTTTTGAACTCCGATCTTAGATATTATCGTTTGGTAATTGACTGTAGTTCACTACGAGATTTAAATTTTTTTATAATTAAGTAAAAATAAATGAAATTTTTGTTTATAACATAATATATGATAATTAAGAAAAATACAGTATCAGAGCAACCTCGAGCTATAATATAAAAGGAAGATGTACCAAATCTAGTTTAGAAATTTTTTTTGTACTACATTTATCGTATTGTTTATCTTCTTCTTCCTCCTGATTCCTACTACTTGTTCTAGCCAAGTTTTCCTGGGTCTTACTTTCCTTTTCTTTTCTTATATCTTTTTGCACCAATCACATTGAGTCTTTGAGGTGTTCCTCTCTTTATGTGCCCCTACCAGTTTGACTATCGGTACCTGTCTGAGCTTTTCTATAATTATCTCATTTCTTATCTTTTCTATCCTCGTTTCTCCTGATATGTTGTTATTTCATCTCTGCTGTCGTCATTTGGATTGATTATAGTCATAGAGAAACCTTACAACTAGAAATTTTTTTAATTAATTGGTCTAATATTATCTTTATTTATTTATCAATTAAAATCAGTAGAATGTTATGTACACGTAAATATTATGTATTATTACATATATTTTGTATTATGCTTCTAAAAGTTATTGATTTTAGGTCTCTTCTGATTTGAAATTAGTTTCCTTCATAATTTTTCAAAAACAGATGAAAATTCTCTTTTTCGTCTGTTAGATTCCGTTCCAAGAATTTTTTTGATATTTCGTGGTTCGTTTCGTGGTAGAAGAGATTTTGGATGTAACAATCTGAAACAAAACAAAAAAATTAGCAAATAATATAAAAACGTAAATAAAATAAAACTTACCTCAAAATAGTTAACCACAATTCCACTGATAAACCAGGTAAATCGAAACAGGAAGCTGCGATCACTGGTATGATACAAAACATCTTGAAACTCACTCACTGAATCACAAAATTAAACTGATTAAGACGATAACGAACCGCCCTTATATAAACTAGTTTACGCGGTTTATCTAATTCATTTTACCGCGAATTACTTCAACCGCGGAAGTTTACCGCACTTTTTATTTAATTCGTGGTAATTAATTAGTACTGAATTAGATCTACCGCGTAAACTTGTGTATAAAAGAGCGTTTCGCTAGCATCTTAATCAGTTTAGTTTTGTTATTCAAAGAGTGAGTTTCAAGATGTTTCGTATCATACCAGTGATCGCAGCTTCCTGTTTTGATTTACCTAGTTTACCAGTGGAATTGTGGATAACTATTTTGAGGTAAGTTTTATTTCATTTACGTTTTCATATTATTTGCTAATTTTTTTTTTGTTTCAGATTGTTAGATCCAAAATCTCTTCTAGCGACAACAAGAGCAGATGTAAGGTGGAGAAATATTTGTTTGGGTGATTGTATTTTGAGAAACAGACTACAAGAGGTCTTGAAAATGGAAAGACGAATCGCTTTAGACACGATAATAGATCCTAGAAAATCCGTTTCGACCACTGGAGATAATTCGGAGAAAACAGTATTCACAGCTAATATCCTCAAAAAGAAAATGGTAAGTTCTTTCAATCTACGAGAATCTATCGATATTTTGAAAAGAAAACCTGAAAAGTTGAAAAATAAGAAGAAAATTGAGCACAAAAATAAATTTATAAGTTGTAGAATCTGAATAAAAATTAAATTGTTTCTAAAATATTAATTTTGATCAATGTATTTCAATATTTTGAAGTTATCACATCTTAAATGATAATAATATTATGTATTTTTCACTCCATAAGGTCGTTTTATCTGTTTTTCTATGAATTGATACAATTAACAATAAACGATAAATAAACAATAACAATTAACAATAAATATTAAAAAATAATTTAAAAACACGCTTTTAAAGCACATAATTATTTTTTTCAAATAATGAATGAAAAATACTGCAACTGGAAATATAGAACAAAGTGCCCCACGATTTTTTCACAAGAATTTTAATATTTTTCAATCATTATTGTTTTAAGAATATTTTGAAAAAAAAATTCAGTTCGATGTGTTTTAAAAGCGTGTTTTTAAAATTTTTTAGACTATTTTCCTTTCTTAATTTCTTAATTGATACCACCCGTCTATAATTGCTTCACTGCTTATATACCTACACCTCATCAAAATCTTGTATCAAGCATTAACAATGTACAGTAAGACCTCGCTTAAAGCTGTTCCAATTTAGCGATCTTTTATTTCAATTCGGTATTTTCCTTAAAGACTAAAGTATGTGCAGTTCTAGGTTTCCAAATATGTACATAATAGGTTTGTTCCAACCTGTTAGTTTGGACGTTTTTGGAACGGTTATAGGAAGCGTTCAAATGATATTTTCTGCGCATTCTCCGGCTATACTTGGTTCGCCGATTAACCAAGTATCGAAAAGACCTTCCCGGAAACGGTCAACAAACTATAACATGTAATCTAAATTGTGCAGTATCGTCACCATACCAAGAATAGTTTTTTCATTTTGATTTGTTGACATCATTATAAGTATAAATTTATTTATACAAAAAACAAGAAAAGAAAGCAAGTGGTTAGAAGTTTTCATAACAAGGTAAGTCATGACAAAAAGATTGAGATTTGCTCTCCATTGCGGGTTAGAGATAGATCGCTAAATATTATACTTGTGTATCTTAGAATATCATTTTTATTAATTGAGATCACATGATGTTTTGGGAAAATATGTGCATTATTTAATGAATAGATCAACAAGTTTTTACTATTCAAGAATTTTTAACTGTAAACTTCTTTCTTGGATGGCGAGAATAAATTCAAAAAAACTTTTCAAAATGATCTTTATTTATATTGTGTTTACATCTGTTTGACCAAAGTCTCTATCAATGTTACCTACCCAACCTTTCAAAATTCCCTTTCTAGAGCGCGAAATTCGAATTAAAATATAAAAATGCTTACATAACTTAATATTAATAACAGCATGCATTATTAATGTGAAATCTAATTCCTCAATCTTTTGCCATGGCTGACAAAATGATTATTTTAGGAAAAAATATAATTTTTGTTCATATTCTACAACTTATGAATTTATTTTTATGTTCAATTTTCTTCTTAGTTTTCAAATTTAGCTGCGAATACTGTTTTTTCCGAATTATCTCTTGTGGTGGAAACGTATTTTCTAGGATCTATTATCGTATCTACAGCGAATCGTCTTTCCATTTTCAAGGCTTTATGTAGTCTATTTCTCAAAATACAGTCACCCAAACAAATATTTTTCCATCTTACATCTGCTCTTGTCGTCGCTAGAAGAGATTTTGGATCTAACAATCTGAAACAAAACAAAATAATTGTTTTTTACATAAAAAAATTGCTGATGGTTTTATACGTCGAATATATTCAACAAAAACTAATTTTGTAAACTATGACTCTTGATTAAACTAAGAATCCAAACTTTCGGGAAGTATTCTTCCCATCATCAGGGAAAGTTCAATTTCAGAATGAATTCCTAGGAGTTATCATAACCAGGTAAGTCATGACAAAAGATTGAGATTTGCTCTCCATTGCGGGTTAGAGATAGATCGCTAAATATTATATTTGTGTATCTTAGAATATCATTTTTATTAATTGAGATCACATGATGTTTTGGGAAAATATGTGCATTATTTAATGAATAGATCAACAAGTTTTTACTATTCAAGAATTTTTAACTGTAAACTTCTTTCTTGGATGGCGAGAATAAATTCAAAAAAACTTTTCAAAATGATCTTTATTTATTTCGTGTTTACATCTGTCTGACCAAAGTCTCTATCAGTGTTACCAACCCAACCTTCAAAATTCCCTTTCTAGAGCTCGAATCTCGAATTAAAATATAAAAATGCTTACATAACTTAATATTAATAACAGCATGCATTATTAATGTGAAATCTAATTCCTCAATCTTTTGCCATGGCTGACAAAATGATTATTTTAGGAAAAAATATAATTTTTGTTCATATTCTACAACTTATGAATTTATTTTTATGTTCAATTTTCTTCTTAGTTTTCAAATTTCCGGGTTTTTTTTTCAAAATATCGATACATTTCCCTAAATTAAAAGAACTCACCATTTTTTTCGCGACGACGTTAGCTGCGAATACTGTTTTTTCCGAATTATCTCTTGTGGTCGAAACGGATTTTCTAGGATCTATTATCGTATCTACAGCGAATCGTCTTTTTATATAATTAAGTGAAAATAAATGACATTTTTGTTTATAACATAATATATGATAATTAAGAAAAATACAGTATCAGAACAGCCTCGAGCTATAATCATTAAAATAAAAGGAAGATGTACCAAACCTAGTTTAAGAATTTTTTTTGTACTTCATTTATCGTATTGTTTATCTTCTTCTTCTTCCTGACTCCTACTACTTGTTCTAGCCAAGTTTTCCTGGGTCTTACTTTCCTTTTCTTTTCTTATATCTTTTTGCACCAATCACATTGAGTCTTTGAGGTGTTCCTCTCTTTATGTGCCCCTACCAGTTTGACTATCGGTACCTGTCTGAGCTTTTCTATAATTATCTCATTTCTTATCTTTTCTATCCTCGTTTCCCCTGCTATGTTGTTGTTTCATCTCTGCTGTCGTCATTTAACTGTTTATTCATGTGTTTTTTCTTATTATAAAGGTTTCCCTTCCAGAATAATTGTTATGAATGTAAATTAACAACATGAATTAAAAAAATGAATATCTTAAAAAAAGAATTGATGTTAATTAGATAATTTTTTGGATTGGTTATAGTTATAGAAAAACATTTCAACTAGAAATTTTTTTAATCAATTGGTCTAATATTGTCTTTATTTATTTATCAATTAAAATCAGAAGAATGTTATGTACACGTAAATATTATTTATTATTACATATATTTTGTATTATGCTTCTAAAAGTTATTGATTTTAGGTCTCTTCTGATTTGAAATTAGTTTCTTTCATAATTTTTCAAAGACAGATGAAAATTCTCTTTTTCGTCTATTAGATTCCGTTCCAAGAACTTTTTTTGATATTTCGTGGTTCGTTAATGCAGTTTTTTTTTTGGATTGTATTGATGATTTTTTAGTCTATTTTATAAATACTGAGATGTCTGTCTTATGTAGATAGCATCTTCATAGGGCAATTTGACTGCTACGTATTTGTGATGTAAAAACTAAGAAAAAATCTTTTTTGTTAAAAAAATTTCTTCTTATATAATAGGCAAATAGTCGGTGTCAATATCATATTTTGAAGAAGTGTAAACATCAAAATTTTATCTGTTTTCAAAAAAAAACGAATTCTTAATTAGAGAGACCTAAAATCACGAACAGCTAGAAGCATAAATATATCAAACGTCTAAGAAATAAGAAATTAAAGAAATTTATTTTGTATTATTACCTACATAATATTATTATTATTTATATATCTTTGGTTTAAAAACAAATACACCAGAGATGAAGTGTATTAATTTGTATATTGTTATTGTTCTCAATTTAATACCATCATGAGTTAATGTTCGTGAGAATTTATTATTGAATAACTTGAAAATATTCAAATTCTATACCATATAGGAATAAATTACGAAAAAATCAGATTGTCATCTTTGTTCATATTCTATAATTTACAAATCTCTTTTTATGTTCAATTTTTTTCTTATTTTTCAAATTTCCAGGTTTTTTTTCAAAATATCGATACATTTCCCTAAATTAAAAGAACTCATCATTTTTTTCGCGACGACGTTAGCTGCGAATACTGTTTTTTCCGAATTATCTCTCGTGGTCGAAACGGATTTTCTAGGATCTATTATCGTGTCTATAGCGATTCGTCTTTCCATTTTCCAGGTTTCTTGTAGTCTGTTTCTCAAAATAGAGTCACCCAAACAAATATTTCTGCATCTAACATCTGCTCTTGTCGTCGTTAGAAGAGGTTTTGGATCTAATAGTCTGAAACAAAACAAAAAAATTAGCAAATAATATAAAAACGTAAATAAAATAAAACTTAGCTCAAAATAGTTATCCACAATTCCACTGATAAACCAGGTAAATCGAAACAGGAAGCTGCGATCACTGGTATGATATAAAACATCCTGAAACTCACTCACTGAATCACAAAATTAAACTGATTAAGACGATAACAAACTGCCCTTATATAAACTAGTTTACGCGGTTGATCTAATTAATTTTACCGCGAATTACTTCAAGCGCGGAAGTTTACCGCACTTTTTATTTAATTCGCGGTAATTAATTAGTACTGAATTAGATCTACCGCGTAAACTTGTGTATAAAAGAGTGTTTCGCTAGCATCTTAATCGGTTTAGTTTTGTTATTCAAAGAGTGAGTTTCAAGATGTTTCGTATTATACCAGTGATCGCAGCTTCCTGTTTTGATTTACCTGGTTTACCAGTGGAATTGTGGATAACTATTTTGAGGTAAGTTTTATTTCATTTACGTTTTCATATTATTTGCTAATATTTTTTTTATTTCAGATTGTTAGATCCAAAATCTCTTCTAGCGACAACAAGAGCAGATGTAAGGTGGAGAAATATTTGTTTGGGTGATTGTATTTTGAGAAACAGACTACAAGAGGTCTTGAAAATGGAGAGACGATTCGCTTTAGACACGATAATAGATCCTAGAAAATCCGTTTCGACCACTAGAGATAATTCGGAAAAAACAGTATTCACAGCTAATACTCTTAAAAAGAAAATCGTAAGTTCTTTTAATCTACGAGAATCTATCGATATTTTGAAAAGAAAACCTGAAAAGTTGAAAAATAAGAAGAAAATTGAGCACAAAAATAAATTTATAAGTTGTAGAATCTGAATAAAAATTAAATTGTTTCTAAAATATTAATTTTGATTAATGTATTTCAATATTTTGAAGTTTCACATCATAAATGATAATAATATTATGTATTTTTCACTCCATAAGGTCATTTTATGTGTTTTTCTAAGAATTGATACAATTAACAATAAATAATAAATAAACAATAACAATTAACAGTAAATATTAAAAAATAATTTAAAAACACGCTTTTAAAGCACATAATTATTTTTTTCAAATAATGAATGAAAAATACTTCAACTGGAAATATAGAACAAAGTGCCCCACGATTTTTTCACAAGAATTTTAATATTTTTTAATCATTACTGTTTTAAGCATATTTTGAAAAAAAAAAATTCAGTTCTATGTACTTTAAAAGCGTGTTTTTAAAATTTTTCATACTATATTCATTTTTCATTTCTTAGTTTCTTAATTGATACCACCCGTCTATAATTGCTTCACTGCTTATATACCTACACCTCATCAAAAACTTGTATCAAGCATTAACAATGTATAGTAAGACCTTGCTTAAAGCTGTTCCAAGTTAGCGATCTTTTATTTCATCCCGGTATTTCCCTAAAAGTATCTGCAGTTCTAGGTTTCCAAATATGTACATAATAGGTTTGTTCCAACCTGTAGTCTGGACGTTTTTGAACGGTTATTTGAAGCGTAAGATATTTTCTGCTCAATCTCTGGTTATACATGGTTCTCCGATTAACCAAGTATTGAAAAGACCTTCCCAGAAACGGTCAACAAACGATAACTAAGTCTGTTGGAACACAAAAGAGAATCGGTAACACGTAATCTAAATTACGCAGAATCGTCACCATACCAAGAATGGTTTTTTGATTTTGATTTGTTGAAATTATTGTTAAGTATCAATTTATTTTTACAAAAAAAACAAGAAAAGAAAGCAAGTGATTAGAAGATAAGATTCTGGTGAACTGCAATCTAAAATTAGTGATGCAACTTCAACAATTGTTGTTAAGAATAAAGAAAAAATACTGTCATCGACATCTACAGCTACGTCAAGCTCTAAAACTAGAATTATACGCTTAAGGAGAAGTGGTAAAACGACTATCTGTTTGGATTGAAATTGAACACCAAATGTTGTAAAGCCATTTTTCCATACTGAAACAAGCAAGAAGGCTAAAGCAAGTGAAATTTTCATTGCTAATCGAGGATGGTTTAATAAATTTAAACGTAGAAATAATATTTACAATATAATGATTACAGGAGAAGCAGTAAATGGTGATTAGGAAGCAACGGCTGAATTTCCAGCGACATTAAAAGGCCTGTTTTGGAAAAGAGTGCCAAGATAAACATTTCTATCCCATGAAGCGAAACGAGCATCAGGATTTGAAGCTGCTAACGATTGCTTAACACTGCTTAACCATTTGATACCATTTTTTTTCTGTCCAATTCTCTTCTTCCTTCTATCAAGAGTTGAAGCAAATGGTACCTCTCGTTTCCTGTCACATGTCCCATATATGCTGTTGTCCTACTTTTATCGTACCCAACAATTCTTCTCTTTGTCTCTTTTATGTTGATACTGATCTTATAAGCCGACTGTGTATTCCAATTATGCCCAGGCGCATTTGGATGTCATTCATTTTATCGATATCTAAATGTTGATCTTTGAATGCTTTTTGAAAGATGTCTTTACCAATGCGACACCATGTAATATCTTTTGGTTGTCGGATAATACTAGAAGAACCATAGTTTTATCACTCATTACAATTGATTGGATTATTCTTGCTTAGTCCTCGTGGCAAAGCTCTAAAAATCGTTCGTAACATTCTACTCGAAGCTTTTTGTCGTCTTTCATGTAATTTCCTTAAAACATTTGGAAATGTCGATCTGTGTTAAAATTACTTTTGTTTTTAAACGCAGTTTTCTTAAAACTATTTATCCACAACTATTAATTAATATATCTGTTAAATATGCGATTATTATCAAGTAATGCCATGCATTACCATATAGAATTGAATAATAATGACAGTTATATGGAATAATATTACTCAATCGTTGCGTCAAATTTGACAATTTGTAAATTTACTTGTCATTGTATTTGTAGATATACTGTTAGTCGGTTTGTGAGTTATTGTGTTAACATTCTTATCTCTGGTATTATTAGAGAAATGTCTAATAGTGATTAAGATTTAGAAGATATGTCTTGTACACCGCCAGAGATTTTAAAATTGGCGGCTAGCGCTACAGAAAATCTACCTAACAAGTCGAAAAGTAAATATGATACGGTGTACAAAAATATTATAGATTGACAACTGGCACAAAAAACATCGTCTTTTTCTGAAAATGTTATCATCGTGTATTTTGTTAAACTTGCTAAAAATACAAGTTATCATCATTGTGGGCATATTATTCTATGCTGAAAAGTACATTGAATATTTACCATAGTATCCACCTAGATACTTACATGAAGTTACAGGCATTTTTAAAACGACAGTCCGAGGGCCATCAACCGAAAAAAATCTAAGACTTTTACTCCCGAAGAAGTCAGTAAATTGAAGAAGCGCCAAATCATACCTATCTGAGGACAAAGGTATTCTTATAATAACGTAATTTTCAGCTTAGAACTTTCCAATTCCTAGATCATTTACTGTATCAGGTGAAGTTTACGATATTTGCAAAAAATGCCCATCATTATTTTTAAATTATCAAAATGGCAAGTGTACTATTCAAAAAGTAGGCATTAACAAATTATCTTCTATAGAAAAGCACATTGCTATGTTTTTAAAATTAAAAAATCCGGAATTGTACACAGGACATTCGTTCCGAAGATCATCTGCAACCATCTGCAACCATTTGCAACCATTTGCAATGACATTACAGCAATAAATTAGTTAGTAGTAAATAAATAAACATAAATTTATTGTGTATTAACAACGTTACTATTAATAAAAAATAATTTTCATTTGAAATATATTTTGCTAGAAGAGATTTTGGATCTAACAATCTGAAACAAAACAAAATAATTGTTTTTTACATAAAAAAATTGCTGATGGTTTTATACGTCGAATATATTCAACAAAAACTAATATATTGGAGCTTGCAGCAAATTTTGTAAACTATGACTCTTGATTAAACTAAGAATCCAAACTTTCGGGAAGTATTTTTCCCATCATCAGGGAAAGTTCAATTTGAGAATGAATTCCTAGGAGTTTTAATAACCAGGTAAGTCATGACAAAAAGATTGAGATTTGCTCTCCATTGCGGGTTAGAGATAGATCGCTAAATATTATACTTGTGTATCTTAGAATATCATTTTTATTAATTGAGATTACATGATGTTTTGGGAAAATATGTGCACTATTTAATGAATAGATCAACAAGTTTTTAGTATTCAAGAATTTTTAACTATAAACTTCTTTCTTGGATGGCGAGAATAAATTCAAAAAAACTTTTCAAAATGATCTTTATTTACATCTGTCTGACCAAAGTCTCTATCAGTGTTACCTACCCAACCTTTCAAAATTCCCTTTCTAGAGCGCGAAATTCGAATTAAAATATAAAAAGGCTTACATAACTTAATATTAATAACAGCATGCATTATTAATGTGAAATCTGATTCCTCAATCTTTTGCCATGACTGACAAAATGATTATTTTAGAAAAAAATATAATTTTTGTTCATATTCTACAACTTATGAATTTATTTTTATGTTCAATTTTCTTCTTATTTTTCAAATTTCCGGGTTTTTTTTTTCAAAATATCGATACATTTCCCTAAATTAAAAGAACTCACCATTTTTTTCGCGACGACGTTAGCTGCGAATACTGTTTTTTCCGAATTATCTCTTGTGGTGGAAACGGATTTTCTAGGATCTATTAGCGATTCGTCTTTCCATTTTCAAGACCTCTTGTAGTCTGTTTCTCAAAATACAGTCACCCAAACAAATATTTTTTCATCTTTCATCTGCTCTTGTCGTCGCTAGAAGAGATTTTGGATCTAACAATCTGAAACAAAACAAAAAAATTAGCAAATAATATAAAAACGTAAATAATATAACACTTACCTCAAAATAGTTATCCACAATTCCACTGGTAAACCAGGTAAATCAAAACAGGAAACTGCTATCCCTGCTATGTATATCGAAAAATAGATCTTTTATATAAATATATTCGGTGTTTCAGTCCGATTATATCAAATGAAGCAATGAACTAGTTTCGCGGACTGAACATGGTTGGCAATTTCTAATTTCTATACTTTTCTGTTTATATACTGGAGGAAAAGCGCTAGAGAAAATATGCTTAACATTCATAACACTGTTGATACAATAAATTAGGTGATAAACGAAACAAAAAAGAATAAAAAGCGCGGTTAATAGATGCGCTTAAAAAGATGCACGGTAAATTGAATTTGATCTATCGCGTTAACTTGTAGAATATGAGAAATAAATCATTTAGTTCTTGAGCTCCGATCTTAGATATTATCATTTGGTAATTGACTGTAGTTCACTACGTAATTTAATTTTTTTTATAATTAAGTAAAAATAAATGACATTTTTGTTTATAACATAATATATGATAATTGAGAAAAATAAAATATCAAAACAGCCTGGAGCTATAATCATTAAAATAAAAGGAAGATGTACCAAACCTAGTTTAAAAATTTTTTTATTGTACTTCGTATTGTTTATCTTCTTCTTCCTCCTGACTCCTACTACTTGTTCTAGCCAAGTTTTCCTGGGTTTTACTTTCCTTTTCTTTACTTATATCTTTTTACACCAATCACATTGAATCATTGAGGTGTTCCTCTCTTTATGTGCCCTTACCAGTTTAACTATCGGTACCTGTCTGAGCTTTTCTATAATTATCTCATTTCTTATATTTTCTATCCTCGTTTCCCCTGATATGTTGTTGTTTCATCTATGCTGTCGTCATTTAACTGTTTATTTATGTGTTTTTTTCATTACCAAGGTTTTCCTTCCAGAATAATTGTTATGAATGTTACTTAACAACATGAATTAAAAAACAATGAATATTTTAAAATAAGCATTGATGTTAATTAAATAATTCTTTTGGATTGATTATAGTCATAGAGAAACGTTACAACTAGAAATTTTTATGATTAATTGGTATAATATTGTCTTTATTTTTTTTTATTACATATATTTTGTATTATGCTTCTAAAAGTTCTTGATTCTAGGTCACTTCTGATTTGAAATTAGTTTCTTTCATAATTTTTCAAAGACAGATGAAAATTCTCTTTTTCATCTATTTGATTCCGTTCCAAGAATTTTTTTGATATTTCGTGGTTCGTTAATGCAGTTTTATTTTTTTGATCGTATTGATGATTTTTTTAATCTATTTTCTAAATACTGAGATGTCTGTCTTATGTAGATAGCATCTTCATAGGGCAAGCTGACTGCTACGTATTTGTGATGTAAAAACTAAGAAAAAATCAATCTTTTTTGTTAAAACAAATTTCTTCTTTGATTTTATTCTTACTTTGATATTCATGATGTAGGTGATCTATTGATTAATATAAATAGGCAATTAGCCGGTGTCAATATCATATTTTGAAGAAATGTAAACGTCAAAATTTTTATCTGTTTAAAAAAAAAACTTGTTCTTGTTTAGAAGAGACCTAAAATCACGAACATATATACATGTTATTATTATCATTATTTATAAATCTTTGGTTTAAAAACAAATACATTAGAGATGAAGTGTATTAATTTGTATATTGTTATTGTTCTGAATATAATTTCATCATGAATTGATTTTCCTGAGAAATTATGATTAAATAACTAGGAAATATTCAAATTCTTTACCATATAGGAATAAATCAAGAAAAAAACAGATTGTCATCTTTGTTCATATTCTACAATTCACAAATCTCTTTTTATGTTCAATTTTTCTCTTATTTTTCTGCTTCTCAGGTTTTTTTTTTCAAAATATCAATACATTTTCCTAAATTGAAAGAGCTTAGTAACCAGTATTCAATTGCCGAATACTTATAATTAAGATCAGAGTTTGATTATTTTAGAAAAGAAAAAAATGATTTTTATTCATATTCTACAACTTACAAATTTATTTTTGTGTTCAATTTTCTTCTTGTTTTTCAACTTTTCTGGTTTTCTTTTCAAAATATCAATAGATTTTCCTAGAATAAAAGAACTTACCATTTTTTTCTTTATTACATTAGCTGCGAATACTGTTTTATCCGAAATATCTCTCGTGGTCGTAACGGATTTTCTAGGATCTATTATCGTATCTATAGCGATTCGTCTCTCGATTTTCAAGGCTTTATGTAGTCTATTTCTCAAAATACAGTCACCTAAACAAATATTTTTCCATCTTACATCTGCTCTTGTCGTCGCTAGAAGAGATTTCGGATCTAACAATCTGAAACAAAACAAAAAAATTAGCAAATAATATAAAAACGTAAATAAAATAAAACTTACCTCAAAATAGTTAACCACAATTCCACTGATAAACCAGGTAAATCGAAACAGGAAGCTGCGATCACTGGTATGATATAAAACATCTTGAAACCCACTCTTTGAATAACAAAACTAAACTGATTAAGATGCTAGCGAAACGCTCTTTTATACACAAGTTTACGCGGTTGATCTAATTTATTTTACCGCGAATTACTTCAAGCGCGGAGGTTTACCGCACTTTTTATTTAATACGCGGTAATTAATTAGTACTGAATTAGATCTACCGCGTAAACTTGTGTATAAAAGAGCGTTTTGTTAGCATCTTAATCAGTTTAGTTTTGTTATTCAAAGAGTGAGTTTCAAGATGTTTCGTATCATACCAGTCATCGCAGCTTCCTGTTTTGATTTACCTGGTTTACTAGTGGAATCGTGGATAACTATTTTGAGGTAAGTTTTATTTCATTTACGTTTTCATATTATTTGCTAATTTTGTTTTGTTTCAGATTGTTAGATCCGAAATCTTTTCTAGCGACAACAAGAGCAGATGTAAGATGGAGAAATATTTGTTTGGGTGATTGTATTTTGGGAAACAGACTACAAGAGGTCTTGAAAATGGAAAGACGAATCGCTTTAAACACGATAATAGATCCTAGAAAATCCGTTTCGACCACTGGAGATAATTCGGAAAAAACAGTATTCACAGCTAATATTGTCAAAAAGAAAATGGTAAGATCTTTTAGTCTACGAAAATCTATTGATATTTTGAAAAGAAAACCTGAAAAGTTTAAAAATAAGAAGAAAATTGAGCACAAAAATTAAATTGTTCCTAAAATGTTAATTTTGATTATTGTATTTCAATATTTTGAAGTTTCCCATCATAAATGATAATAATTTTATGTATGTTTGAAGTTCACACTCCATAAGATAATTTTATGTGTTTTTCAATGAATTGATAAAAAATTGTTACAAAAATACAATTAACAATAAATATTAAAAAATATTTTGAAAACACGCTTTTAAAGCACATAATTATTTTTTTTCAAATACTGCAACTGGAACTATAGAACCCCCATGATTTTTTCAGAAGAATTTCAATATTTTTTACTCATTATTGTTTTAAGCATATTTTGAAAAAAAAATTTAGTTCGATGTGCTTTAAAAGCGTGTTTTTAAAATTTTTTAGACTATTTTTCTTTCTAAATTTTTTAATTGATACCACCCGTCTATAATTGCTTCACTGCTTATACACCTACACCTCATCAAAATCTTGTATCAACCATTAACAGTGTACAGTAAAACCTCGCTTAAGGCTGTTCCAAATTAGCGATCTTTTATTTCAACCCGGTGTTTCCCTGAAAGTATGTGCAGTTCTAGGTTTCCAAATATGTACATAATAGGTTTGTTCCAACTTTTTAGACTAGATGTTCTTAGAACGGTTATTGGAAGCGTTCAAATGATATTTTCTGCGCAATCTCCGGCTATACATGGTTCTGCTATCAACCAAATATCGGAAAGACCTACCCGGAAACGGTCAACAAACTATAGCTAAGTCTGTTGGAACACAAAAGAGAATCGGTAACACGTAACCTAAATTGCGCAGAATCGTCACCATACCAAAAATGGTTTTTCGATTTTGATTTGTTGATATTATTGTAAGTATAAATTTATTTATACAGAAAAAGAAGAAAAGAAAGCAAGTGATTAGAAGATAAGATTCTGGTGAACTGCAATCTAAAATTAGTGATGCAACTTCAACAATTGTTGTTAAGAATAAAGAAAAAATACTGTCATCGACATCTACAGCTACGTCAAGCTCTAAAACTAGAATTATACGCTTAAGGAGAAGTGGTAAAACGACTATCTGTTTGGACTGAAGACTAAATTGAACACCAAATGTTGTAAAGCCATGTTTTCATATTGAAAAAAGCAAGGAGGCTAAAGTAAGTGAAATTTTCATTGCTAATCGAGAATGGTTTAATAAATTTAAACGTAGAAATAATCTTTACAATATAATGATTACAGGAGAAGCAGTAAATGGTGATTAGAAAGCAACGGCTGAATTTCCAGCGACGTTAAAAGGCCTGTTTTGGAAAAGAGTGCCAAGATAAACATTTCTATCCCATGAAGCGAAACGAGCATCAGGATTTGAAGCTGCTAACGATTGCTTAACACTGCTTAACCATTTGACACCATCTTTTTTCTGTCCAATCCTCTTCTTCCTTCTATCAAGAATGGAAGCAAATGGTACCTCTCGTTTCCTGTCACATGTCCCATATATGCTGTTGTCCTACTTTTATCGTACCCAACAATTCTTCTCTTTGTCTCTTTTATGTTGATACTGATCCTATAAGCCGACTGTGTATTCCAATTATACCCAGGAGCATTTGAATGTCATTCATTTTATCGATATCTAAATGTTGATCTTTGAATGCTTTTTGAAAGATGTCTTTTCCAATGCGACACCATGTAATATCTTTTGGTTGTCGGATAATACTAGAAGAACCATAGTTTTATTACCCATTACAATTGATTGGATTATGCTTTCTTGGTCCTCGTGGCAAAGCTCTAAAAACCGCTCGTAACATTCTACTTGAAGCTTCTCGTCGTCTTTCATGTAGTTTCCTTAAAACATTTCTTTTGGAAATGCCGATCTGTGCTAAAATTTCTTTTGTTTTTAAACGCCGGTCTCTTAAAACTATTTATTCCATTAGTTTAATAGTTTCCGTTACAGCACCTCTCGGACGTGGGACATCTTCTAATGATTCTTGTCCTTTGTGAAACAATTAGATTAATTTTTCATTATTGAAAATGATGTCCTAACCTCACCTAACTCCCATTATGTTTTGGTGTTAATCTTTTTTTACTCAAAAATTTTATATCTGTTTTAAATTGATTATATTACGTGTTTGGAAGGCCTTTAACGCTGAAAAGAATCGAAGTAGCAAGTTGAAACTTTATTGAGACTCTCCGAGATCAAAAAGACTTCATAACGTTCTGTCATTAGACGAGGGCTTGTCACGTGTCGGTTGGTTGCCAAGTAGCCACACCAATGATACCGAGCAAGGTCTGAAGTTGTAGTTAAGGACTAAACACAGCCATCAACAGTATTGTCGCAAGGATATGTTTGGTGGAATAAAACAGAAAAAGACCTGTGAAGTACTAGTTTGTTTTTTTGGCTGTTTTTTTTATTTGTTATATTATCATTTTCAATGGCTAATTTACAGATTGATTGCTCGTGGGCTATTTTTTACCGCCTCTACTGAGCTTTGTAATTAGAAACCATAATTAGTGTCACATTTTTTTAACAAAATGTGACACTCCTTGACATTTCTCGTACTACCGACTATTCAGTTTGCTAGTAAATCCACAATTGCATATTATTAAAATGTTATATTAACAATATATATTACGAGTGATTAACAACAATAGATCGGTTTTTTGAAAATATAATAATATACAATAACAATAAGTTGACTTATATTTTATATTCTACAATTTATAAATATTTTTTATGTTTCATTTTCTTCTTATTTTTCAACTTCTCAGGTTTTATTTTCAAAATATCAATAGATTTTCCTAGATTAAAAGAACTTGCCAATTTCTTTTGATGATATTAGCTATGAATTCTGTTTTTTTAGAATTATCTCTAGTGGTCGAAACGGATTTTCTAGGAACTATTGTCATTCTATAGCGATTCGTCTTTCCATTTTGAAGGCTTCTTGTAGTCTATTTCTTAAAACACAGACGTCCAAACAAATATTTTTCCATCTTTCATCTGCTCTTGTCGTTGCTAGAAGAGATTTAAGATCCAAGAATTTGAAACAAAACAAAATAATTTTTTTTCACATAAAAAAAGCTGATGGTTTCATCTTCTTCTTTTAATGCTTATCCATTAATGGATGATCGCGACCACATTTTTCATGGATTCTCTATCTCTAGCGTTATGGATCAATGTCTGAATATCTTGTATACTCGTCTACTGCCTCACGTTCCGTAACCATGACATCCTCTTCCGTCCCAATTCTCTCTTACCTTCAATCTTGCCCTCGACTATCAGCTGAAGGAATTGATATTTATGGCCTCGCATTATATGGCCAAGATATGCAATCTTTCGTTTCTTCACGATGTTAAAGAGTTCACGGTCTTTATTGATACGCCTGTTTTTCACCTTAAGGGTCCAACCTTCCATCCCGTAAAGAAGCACTGACCAAACGTAGCACCGCACAAGTCTCAGTCTAAGATCAAGATCAAAGTCGGTACATGTAAATACATTTTTAAATTTTTTGGGTTTTATACGTCGAATATATTCAACAAAAACTAATATATTGGAGCTTGCAGCAAATTTTGTAAAATGTGACTCTTTATTATACTAAAAACCCAAGCTTTCGGGAATTCCTAGGATATTTCATAACCAGGTAAGTCATGACAAAAGATTGAGATTTGCTCTCCATTGCGGGTTAGAGATAGATCGCTAAATATTATACTTGTGTATCTTAGAATATCATTTTTATTAATTGAGGTCACATGATGTTTTGGGAAAATATGTGCATTATTTAATGAATAGATCAACAAGTTTTTACTATTCAAGAATTTTTAACTGTAAACTTCTTTCTTGGATGGCGAGAATAAATTCAAAAAAACTTTTCAAAATGATCTTTATTTATTTCGTGTTTACATCTGTCTGACCAAAGTCTCTATCAGTGTTACCAACCCAACCTTCAAAATTCCCTTTCTAGAGCTCGAAACTCGAATTAAAATATAAAAATGCTTACATAACTTAATATTAATAACAGCATGCATTATTAATGTGAAATCTAATTCCTCAATCTTTTGCCATGGCTGACAAAATGATTATTTTAGGAAAAAATATAATTTTTGTTCATATTCTACAACTTATGAATTTATTTTTATGTTCAATTTTCTTCTTATTTTTCAAATTTCCAGGTTTTTTTTTCAAAATATCGATACATTTCCCTAAATTAAAAGAACCCATCATTTTTTTTCGCGACGACGTTAGCTGCGAATACTGTTTTTTCCGAATTATCTCTTGTGGTCGAAACGGATTTTCTAGGATCTATTATCGTATCTACAGCGAATCGTCTTTCCATTTTCAAGGCTTTATGTAGTATATTTCTCAAAATACAGTCACCCAAACAAATATTTTTCCATCTTACATCTGCTCTTGTCGTCGCTAGAAGAGATTTTGGATCTAACAATCTGAAACAAAACAAAAAAATTAGCAAATAATATAAAAACGTAAATAATATAAAACTTACCTCAAATTAGTTATCCACAATTCCACTGGTAAACCAGATAAATCAAAACAGGAAACTGCTATCACTGGTATAATACGTAACATCTTGAAACTCACTCACTTAATAACAAAACTAAACTGATTAGGAATATTATTATCATTATTATTATTATTATTTGAAGTTGCCTTTCTGCTTGATTTTCTCGTCTGCAAGGACATGTTTGTCATTTTCAATCTTCCCGTTCCGCTGTCGCACCAGGGTTAATTTTTATTTATTGCAATCTAATTTTTCGCTATTTGATTTCTTCTCCCGTCTTTTTCTCGGCGTGAGACGAGATTTGCTTACTGATTAGGAACCTAAAGAACCGTCCTTATATACACAAGCTTACGCGGTAGATTAAATTTTAATTTACCGCGCACTTTTTCAAGCGCAAATATTAACCTAGTCTATTTTTTCTTCAGTTGAATATATATTTTTATTCAACAATTTCGTATGTATATCGAGAAATAAATCTTCTAAATAAATATATTCGATGTTTCAGTCCGATTTAATCGATTATATCAAATGAAGCAATGAACTAGTTTCACGGACTGAACATGGTTGGCAATTTCTAATTTCTATACTTTTCTGTTTTTAATATTGGAGGAAAAGCGATAGAAAAAATATGCTTAGTATTCATAACACTGTTGATATAATAAATTAGGTGATAAACGAAACAAAAAAGCATAAAAAGCGCGGTTAATAGTTGCGCTTAAAAAGATGCGCGGTAAATTGAATTTGATCTACCGCGTAAACTTGTAGAATATGAGAAAAAAATCATTTTGTTTTTGAAATAATTGAACTCCGATCTTAGATATTATCGTTTGGTAATTGACTGTAGTTCACTACGAAATTTAAATTTTTTTATAATTAAATAAAAATAAATGACATTTTTGTTTATAACATAATAAATAATAATTAAGAAAAATACAATATCAAAACAGCCTCGAACTATAATCATTAAAATAAAAGGAAGATGTACCTAACCTAGTTTGAAGAAAATTTTTTTTACTTCATTTATCGTATTGTTTATCTTCTTCTTCCTATTGACCTCTACTACTTGTTCTAGCCAAGTTTTCATGGGTCTTACTTTCCTTTTATTTGCTTATATCTTTTTGCACCAATCACATTGAGTCTTTAAAGTGTTCCTCTCTTTATGTGCCCCTACCAGTTTGACTATCGGTACCTGTCTGAGCTTTACTATAATTATCTCATTTCTTATATTTTCTATCCTCGTTTCCCCTGATATGTTGTTGTTTCATCTATGCTGTCGTCATTTAACTGTTTATTCATGTGTTTTTTTTTCATTACAAAGGTTTCCCTTCCAGAATAATTGTTATGTATGTTACTTAACAACATGAATTAAAAAACAATGAATATTTTAAAATAAGAATTGATGTTAATTGAATAATTTTCTTGGATTAATTATAGTCATAGAGAAACCTTACAACTAGAAATTTTTTTAATTAATTGGTCTAATATTATCTTTATTTATTTATCAATTAAAATCAGTAGAATGTTATGTACACGTAAATATTATGTATTATTACATATATTTTGTATTATGCTTCTAAAAGTTATTGATTTTAGGTCTCTTCTGATTTGAAATTAGTTTCTTTCATAATTTTTCAAAAACAGATGAAAATTCTCTTTTTTGTCTATTACATTCCGTTCCAAGAATTTTTTGATATTTCGTGGTTCGTTTCGTGGTAGAAGAGATTTTGAATGTAACAATTTGAAACAAAACAAAAAAATTAGCAAATAATATAAAAACGTGAATAGAATGAAACTTACCTCAAAATAGTTAACCACAAATCCACTGGTAAACCAGGTAAATCGAAACAGAAAGCTGCGATCACTGGTATGATACAAAACATCTTGAAACTCACTCACTGAATCACAAAATTAAACTGATTATGGCGATAACGAACCGCCCTTATATAAACTAGTTTACGCGGTTTATCTAATTCATTTTACCGCGAATTACTTCAAGCGCGGAAGTTTACCGCACTTTTTATTTAATTCGCGGTAATTAATTAGTAATGAATTAGATCTACCGCGTAAACTTGTGTATAAAAGAGCGTTTCGCTAGCATCTTAATCAGTTTAGCTTTGTTATTCAAAGAGTGAGTTTCAAGATGTTTCGTATTATACCAGTGATCGCAGCTTCCTGTTTTGATTTACCTGGTTTACCAGTGGAATTATGGATAACTATTTTGAGGTAAGTTTTATTTCATTCACGTTTTCATATTATTCATATTTCATAATATTTTTTTTATTTCAGATTGTTAGATCCAAAATCTCTTCTAGCGACAACAAGAGCAGATGTAAGGTGGAGAAATATTTGTTTGGGTGATTGTATTTTGAGAAACAGACTACAAGAGGTCTTGAAAATGGAGAAACGATTCGCTTTAGACACGATAATAGATCCTAGAAAATCCGTTTCGACCACTGGAGTTAATTCGGAGAAAACAGTATTCACAGCTAATATCGCCAAAAAGAAAATGGTAAGTTCTTTCAATCTACGAAAATCTATCGATATTTTGAAAAGAAAACCTGAAAAGTTGAAAAATAAGAAGAAAATTGAGCACAAATATAAATTTATAAGCTGTAGAATCTGAATAAAAATTAAATTGTTTCTAAAATATTAATTTTGATTAATGTATTTCAATATTTTGAAGTTATCACATCTTAAATGATAATAATATCATATATTTTTTACTCCATAAGGTCATTTTATCTGTTTTTCTATGAATTGATACAATTAACAATAAACAATAAATAAACAATAACAATTAACAATAATTGTTAAAAAATAATTTAAAAACACGCTTGTAAAGCACATAGTTATTTTTTTTAAATAATGAATGAAAAATACTGCAACTGGAAATATAGAACCCCCATGATTTTTTCAGAAGAATTTAAATATTTTTTACTTTTTATGTTTTAAGCATATTTTGAAAAAAAAAATTCAGTTTGATGTGCTTTAAAAGCGAGTTTATAAAATTTTTTAGACTATTTTCCTTTTTTAATTTCTTAATTAATACCACCCGCTATAATTGCTTCACTGCTAATATACCTACATCTCATCAAAAACTTGTATGAAGCATTAACAGTGTACAGTAATACCTCGCTTAAAGCTGTTCTAATTTAGCGATTTAACGATTGCTTAACACTGCTTAACCATTTGACACCATCTTTTTTCTGTCCAATTATCTTCTTCCTTCTATCAAGAGTTGAAGCAAATGGTACCTCTTGTTCCTTGCCACATGTCCCAGATATGCTGTTGTCCTACTTTTATCGTACCCAGCAATTCTTCTCTTTGTTTGTTTTATGTTGATACTGATCCTATAAGCCGACTGTGTATTCCAATTATGTCCAGGAGCATTTGGATGTCATTCATGTTATCGATATCTAAATGTTGATCCTTGAATGCTTTTTGAAAGATGTCTTTCCCAATGCCACACCATGTAATATCTTTTGGTTGTCGGATAATACTAGAAGAACCATAGTTTTATTACCCATTACAATTAATTGGTTAGTCCTCGTGGCAAAGCTCTAAAAATCGCTCGTAACATTCTACTCGAAGCTTTTTGTCGTCTTTCATGTAATTTCCTTAAAACATTTGGAAATGTCGATCTGTGTTAAAATTACTTTTGTTTTTAAACGCAGTTCTCTTAAAACTATTTATCCACAACTATTAATTAATATATCTGTTAAATATGCGATTATTATCAAGTAATGCCATGCATTACCATATAGAATTGAATAATAATGACAGTTATATGGAGTAATATTACTCAATCATTGCGTCAAATTTGACAATTTGTAAATTTACTTGTCATTGTATTTGTAGATATACTGTTAGTCGATTTGTGAGTTATTTAGTGTGAACATTGTTGAGAATTGATCAATTGACAGCTGACCCGAACCCAACCCAACCTTGACCCTATCCAACTTCACACTATACTTTTGTTTTATATAGAGTCAAAGTTGGTAATTATGTATTCTAATGTATTCTGATTTTATTAAAAATTAGTTGGTGATAAGCACCTTTTGACAGTTTCATGTAATAGTGACACAAGCGAAAAGAAAGGCGAAAGAAAAACATGCTCCGAAATTGTTATTCCGTTATTATTGTTATTTGAACGCACTTTGAAATCTTTCATTTGTCATGGCGCAAAAGTAGCCATGATTGGTGAAGCTGAAGACATTCCGGTGAGTCAGGCACTTAAAGATGAAAAGTGGAAAAAAGCAATGCAGGAGGAGTACGACTCGCTAATGGAAATGAAAACTTGGGAACTGGTGGACTGCCCTGAGGGAGTGAAACCTATCACATGTCGGTGGGTACTTCGAGAGAAAGCAGATGGAAGATACAAGGCCAGACTCGTAGCCAGAGGATTTGAACAGAAGAAAGGAGTGGACTACAAGGAAACATTCAGCCCAGTAGCCCGCCATGCATCGATTCGACTACTACTAAGTCACGCAGCGTCAGAGAAAATGAAGTTGGTATCGTTCGATGTGAAAACGGCATTCTTGTATGGAAATCTGGAACAAGTCATCTACATGAATCAGCCTGAAGGATTCGACGATGGATCATTCGTGGTATCTCAATGTGTCTCTTGCCTCTGGTTGTCTTTCCTTCGTGTGCATTCTGTAACATGTGAATGGCTGACATGTTGTCGATTTTCAGAGTGATCGGCTGATCACTTTCCAGGATACCAAGTTCCAGTGCGAGTCTCTTGATCCAACACACATCTCCAATCACAGACACTGCGGCTCGGTACTCGGCTTCTGCGGTTGAAGTCGCTACCAAACGCTGCTTCTGTGAGTACCAGACTACTGGTCCTCCTCTCATCACCAATACTCCACTTGTCGACTTTCCTGTCTCAGGGTCTCCTCCGAAGTCTGAATCGGTGTATGCTACGAGTTCTGTGCCTCCTCCGAAGTAGATTCCTGCTGTCACTGTCCCTCTCAAGTACTGGAATACACGTTTCACCATCGCCTGATGGCTTTTCATCGGATTGTTGCAGAATCGACTGAGGTAGTTCACGGCGAAACTGATGTCTGGTCGAGATATTGTAGCGAGGTACAACAAACTCCCTATCGCCTCGCGATAGTTGTTCTTCGCCGGTAGTGCCTCGTCGTTCTTGAAATCTGTTTCCATGGTGATCATTCCTTGCTCAATCGGTGTGGATGCTGGGTTGCACTGTTCGAGTTTCATCCTCCTCAAGATCTTCTCCGTGTACCGAGGCTGATTCACGAAGATTCCATCTTTGTCGACCTTGATTTCCATGCCCAAGTACGTCAACTTGTCCTGAACCTTCTCACTGTAAGTAATCTGAAACTCCTTGCTTATCTCCTTCAAAAGTCTGTATATTCTCTTTTCATCTTTCCCAATTATCAGTCCATCATCCACGAAGAGTGAGAGCATAATGCTCTTAACCTTGGTGTAGTAAATACACGGGTCGTCATCTGCGTTGATCAGGCCAACTTTCTTTACAAAGTGTGTAGTGACTCTCTCGTTCCACATCTTTGGGGCTTGCTTGAGTCCGTAAAGACTCTTATCCAACCTGCAAACTTTACCTGATCCATCGTCGAATCCTTCAGGCCGATTCATTTAGATGACTTGTTCCAGATTTCCATACAAGAATGCCGTTTTCACATCGAACGATACCAACTTCATTTTCTCTGACGCTGCGTGACTTAGTAGTAGTCGAATCGATGCATGGCGGGCTACTGGGCTGAATGTTTCCTTGTAGTCCACTCCTTCCTTCTGTTCAAATGCTCTGGCTACGAGTCTGGCCTTGTATTTTCCATCTGCTTTCTCGAAGTACCCACCGACATGTGATAGGTTTCACTCCTTCAGGGCAGTCCACCAGTTCCCAAGTTTTCATTTCCATTAGCGAGTCGTACTCCTCCTGCATTGCTTTTCTCCACTTTTCATCTTTAAGTGCCTGACTCACCGGAATGTCTTCAGCTTCACCAATCATGGCTACTTTTGCGCTCATTCCTCCATGTCTGTTATTAAGTACATAGTCTTTCAGTCTCGGTGGTGGTTGCAAAGTTCGACGATCTCGCAAACTTCTCCTTCCTGGCTCTTCTTCTGGCGGTTGTGTCCCACTTTCGTTCTCACTTTCCTCTTCAGCACTTTCTCCAGTCGTCCAGTTGTCTTCTTCTTCGTCTGACTCACTGCTGCTTTCTTCTTTCTTCTCAAGTGTACCCTCTGTTGCCGATGTCTCAACTTCAGTGCCTTGCCTCTGTCGTATCCTCTCCTCGTCGAAGATTACATTGTCTGAAGTAATGACCTCTCTTTTCTCTTTTATGTAAATCCTGTAACAGGGCGACATGAACAAGATCTAACGGCTGCTGTGCTGTCTTGGGATTGTTCGGATGTGCGGATCGATGTTGCTTGCCATATGCGCACTCTATGCACACATAATTATTCCAGTCATCAACATACTTGATCCCTTTCCTTTTCAGTATGTCCCTCACATACTTCACGTTTTGATGGGCGAGTCTTTCATGCCATACTTTGATCGACTGAACCATCAAACTTGCCTCTTCTGAGCATAATTTTGTATAAATTTCCTTTGCGCCTTGCTACTGCCACAACCTCGTTGCTTTTCTTACAATGGAATGTCGACTCGTTTTCATCTGCCTTCTGTACATGTCCCTTGTCTAACATATGACTGACTGAGAAAAGATTAAAGTTGAGATTTGGTACATAGATCACATCTTCAAGCACCACTGGATACCACTTTTGACCATCAAAAGCCTCCATCTCAATGTTCCCGACTGCAACGCCATCTAGCCTAGTTGAATCTCCGATCACAATTGGGATTGGCTCGTCCAGCTCGACAAGCTGTACAAACCATTCTCGATGAAACGTCATGTGTTGACTGGCTCCACTGTCTTGATACCATGAAGTTGCCCTGTCCTGCGAGATGTCGTTGTCCACTGTCGAGAGAGCTGTGGTCAAAAATGCCTTCTTGGGTTTTCCATTTGCTGACTTATTTCTTTCTTCTCGGGATGGACAATCCTTTGCGAAGTGGCCTTTCTGCTTACAATTGTTACATGAGTATTTCTTCTTGCAATACTCAATGTACTTCTTACATGCCTTTCCTCTGCACTCTTTGATCACGTGACCTGGCTTCCCACATTTGTAACATGTGAACTGTGACTTGTCCTGCTTGCTCGACGACTACCCTTGTTTTCCACGTTTTGCCATGAGAACGTTGCTGGTACTGCCCTCTGCGTTTGTCGTCGGTTCTCTAAGCTGCTCGTCCTCAAGTCTCAGACGTTCGATGAGTGTGTCCAAGTTCTTTGCATGTCCCGTCACGTTGTTCCACGCAGTTCTGAAATGTGCCAGTTTTGGCGGTAAGACACTCAAAATCCTCGTCATGACCCAACTTTCCCTCATTGGATCATTTTCAGTTGACAATTCCTCTGCCAAGTCCATGATCTCCATACAGTTCTCTATTGCTGACTTGCTCTCATCATACTCAAAGGTAAAGAATTTGATTCGGGACGTTTCTAAAGTTACATCAGTCTTTGTACCATATAAACTAACTAATTTGTCTATCATGTCTTTGGACGTTTTACAATTAGCAATTTTGTTAACTATCTTACTGTTTACATTTAAACCTATCAGTGTTTGAGCTTCGACATCTTTCTTTGTCCAAGCTGAAACAGTTGCATCTGACGCAGCACCTGCTGGTCTGACTTTCGTGCCTGATACAATCTCAAACAGGTCTTTGTTCTTAAGTACTAGGTTTAATTTAAATCGCCAAGAAATAAAATTGACATTCCCCTGACTATCTTCACTTAACCTCTCCAACTGAGATTTTACAGTATCCATTTTGCATTTAAATTCTACAATTTGACTGACTTCTGACAATTTTCAAATAAACAAAATGAATTTACAATCTTTCGTGACGATTTTCTGACTTAAAATGACTTGCGTGTGCGTTGTTCAACGTTGACTTGCTGTGCGAGCCGGATGTGGTCGCCTGACTGCGTGCCGATTCTGACGTTTTGAACTGCTTTCTGGACTTCGTCGTCGCTTTCCTGGCTTTATTTACAACAAAACCCTTTTACAGCTGCCCTGGGCCCATAAACTGTTAATTTACAGTGGGTTTTGGGTTTGTAGTTGCAAATAAATTGAGTCCAATCTTGATCAATGTTCGATTTATTGAACAGTATTTCAAAGTGCGTTCAAATAACAATAATAACGGAATAACATATGTATATCGAAAAATAGATCAAAATAAATATATTTGGTGTTTCAGTCCGATTTAATCGATTATATCAAATGAGGCAATGAACTAGTTTCGCGGACTGAACATGGTTGACAATTTCTAATTTCTATACTTTTCTGTTTATAATACTGGAGGAAAAGCGATAGAGAAAATATGCTTAACATTCATAACACTGTTGATACAATAAATTAGGTGATAAACGAAACAAAAAAGAATAAAAAGCGCGGTTGATAGATGCGCATAAAAAGATGCGCGGTAAATTGAATTTGATCTACCGCGTAAACTTGTAGAATATGAGAAAAAAATCATTTTGTTTTTGAAATAATTGAACTCCGATCTTAGATATTATCGTTTGGTAATTGACTGTAGTTCACTATGTGATTTAATTTTTTTTATAATTAAGTAAAAATAAATGACATTTTTGTTTATAACATAATAAATAATAATTAAGATAAATACAATATCAAAACAGCCTCGAACTATAATCATTAAAATAAAAGGAAGATATACCAAACCTAGTTTAAAAATTTTTTTTTGTACTTCATTTATCGTATTGTTTATCTTCTTCTTCCTATTGACCTCTACTACTTGTTCTAGCCAAGTTTTCCTGGGTTTTACTTTCCTTTTGTTTTCTTATATCTTTTTACACCAATCACATTGAATCTTTGAGGTGTTCCTCTCTTTATGTGCCCCTACCAGTTTGACTATCGGTACCTGTCTGAGCTTTTCTATAATTATCTCATTTCTTATATTTTCTATCCTCGTTTCTCCTGATATGTTGTTGTTTCATCTCTGCTGTCGTCATTTAACTGTTTATTCATGTGTTTTTTTTTCATTACAAAGGTTTCCCTTCCAGAATCATTGTTATGAATGTTACTTAACAACATGAATTAAAAAACAATGAATATTTTAAATAAAGAATTGATGTTAATTGAATAATTTTTTTGGATTGATTATAGTCATAGAGAAACGTTACAACTAGAAATTTTTATGATTAATTGGTATAATATTGTCTTTATTTTTTTTTATTACATATATTTTGTATTATGCTTCTAAAAGTTCTTGATTCTAGGTCACTTCTGATTTGAAATTAGTTTCTTTCATAATTTTTCAAAGACAGATAAAAATTCTCTTTTTCATCTATTTGATTCCGTTCCAAGAATTTTTTTGATATTTCGTGGTTCGTTAATGCAGTTTTATTTTTTTGATCGTATTGATGATTTTTTAGTCCATTTTCTAAATACTGAGATGTCTGTCTTATGTAGATAGCATCAATCTTTTTTGTTAAAACAAAATTCTTCTTTGATTTTATTCTTACTTTGATATTCATGATGTAGGTGATCTATTGATTAATATAAATAGGCAATTAGCCGGTGTCAATATCATATTTTGAAGAAATGTAAACGTCAAAATTTTTATTTGTCTTTAAAAAAAACTTATTCTTGTTTAGAAGAGACCTAAAATCACGAACATTTAGAAGCATAAGCATATCAAACGTCTAAGAAATAAGAAATTGAAGAAATTCATTTTGTATTATTACCTACATGTTATTATTATCATAATTTATAAATCTTTGGTTTAAAAACAAATACATTAGAGATGAAGTGTATTAATTTGTATATTGTTATTGATTGATTGATCAGATTGTCATCTTTGTTCATATTCTACAATTCACAAATCTCTTTTTATGTTCAATTTTTCTCTTATTTTTCCGCTTCTCAGGTTTTTTTTTTCAAAATATCAATACATTTTCCGAAATTGAAAGAGCTTGATTATTTTAGAAAAGAAAAAAATGATTTTTATTCATATTCTACAACTTGAAAAATGCATAAAATTATTATCATTTAAGATGTGATAACTTCAAAATATTGAAATACATATATATACAAATATTAATATTTTAGAAACAATTTAATTTTTATTCAGATTCTACAACTTATAAATTTATTTTTGTGTTCAATTTTCTTCTTGTTTTTCAACTTTTCTGGTTTTCTTTTCAAAATATCAATAGATTTTCCTAGACTAAAAGAACTTACCATTTTTTTCTTTATTACATTAGCTGCGAATACTGTTTTATCCGAAATATCTCTCGTGGTCGTAACGGATTTTCTAGGATCTATTATCGTATCTATAGCAATTCGTCTTTCGATTTTCAAGGCTTTATGTAGTCTATTTCTCAAAATACAGTCACCTAAACAAATATTTTTCCATCTTACATCTGCTCTTGTCGTCGCTAGAAGAGATTTTGGATCTAACAATCTGAAACAAAACAAAAAAATTAGCAAATAATATAAAAACGTAAATAAAATAAAACTTACCTCAAAATAGTTATCCACAATTCCACTGGTAAATCAGGTAAATCAAAACAGGAAGCTGCGATCACTGGTATGATACAAAACATCTTGAAACTCACTCTTTGAATAACAAAACTAAACCGATTAAGATGCTAGCGAAACGCTTTTATACAGTTTTTAAAGTTTACGCGGTTGATCTAATTTATTTTACCGCGAATTACTTCAAGCGCGGAGGTTTACCGCACTTTTTATTTAATACGCGGTAATTAATTAGTACTGAATTAGATCTAGATTTTTTTTCAAATAATGCATTAAAAATACTGCAACTGGAACTATAGAACCCCCATGATTTTTTCAGAAGAATTTCAATATTTTTTACTCATTATTGTTTTAAGCATATTTTGAAAAAAAAATTTAGTTCGATGTGCTTTAAAAGCGTGTTTTTAAAATTTTTTAGACTATTTTCCTTTCTAAATTTTTTAATTGATACCACCCGTCTATAATTGCTTCACTGCTTATACACCTACACCTCATCAAAATCTTGTATCAACCATTAACAGTGTACAGTAAAACCTCGCTTAAGGCTGTTCCAAATTAGCGATCTTTTATTTCAACCCGGTGTTTCCCTGAAAGTATGTGCAGTTCTAGGTTTCCAAATATGTACATAATAGGTTTGTTCCAACTTTTTAGACTAGATGTTCTTAGAACGGTTATTGGAAGCGTTCAAATGATATTTTCTGCGCAATCTCCGGCTATACATGGTTCTGCTATCAACCAAATATCGGAAAGACCTTCCCGGAAACGGTCAACAAACTATAGCTAAGTCTGTTGGAACACAAAAAAGAATCGGTAACACGTAACCTAAATTGCGCAGAATCGTCACCATACCAAAAATGGTTTTTTGATTTTGATTTGTTGATATTATTGTAAGTATAAATTTATTTATACAGAAAAACAAGAAAAGAAAGCAAGGGGTTAGAAGATAAGATTCTGGTGAACTGCAATCTAAAATTAGTGATGCAACTTCAACAATTGTTGTTAAGAATAAAGAAAAAATACTGTCATCGACATCTACAGCTACGTCAAGCTCTAAAACTAGAATTATACGCTTAAGGAGAAGTGGTAAAACGACTATCTGTTTGGACTGAAGACTAAATTGAACACCAAATGTTGTAAAGCCATGTTTTCATATTGAAAAAAGCAAGGAGGCTAAAGTAAGTGAAATTTTCATTGCTAATCGAGAATGGTTTAATAAATTTAAACGTAGAAATAATCTTTACAATATAATGATTACAGGAGAAGCAGTAAATGGTGATTAGAAAGCAACGGCTGAATTTCCAGCGACGTTAAAAGGCCTGTTTTGGAAAAGAGTGCCAAGATAAACATTTCTATCCCATGAAGCGAAACGAGCATCAGGATTTGAAGCTGCTAACGATTGCTTAACACTGCTTAACCATTTGACACCATCTTTTTTCTGTCCAATCCCCTTCTTCCTTCTATCAAGAATTGAAGCAAATGGTACCTCTCGTTTCCTGTCACATGTCCCATATATGCTGTTGTCCTACTTTTATCGTACCCAACAATTCTTCTCTGTGTCTCTTTTATGTTGATACTGATCCTATAAGCCGACTGTGTATTCCAATTATACCCAGGAGCATTTGGATGTCATTCATTTTATCGATATCTAAATGTTGATCTTTAAATGCTTTTTGAAAGATGTCTTTTCCAATGCGACACCATGTAATATCTTTTGGTTGTCGGATAATACTAGAAGAACCATAGTTTTATTACCCATTACAATTGATTGGATTATGCTTTCTTGGTCCTCGTGGCAAAGCTCTAAAAACCGCTCGTAACATTCTACTTGAAGCTTCTCGTCGTCTTTCATGTAGTTTCCTTAAAACATTTCTTTTGGAAATGCCGATCTGTGCTAAAATTTCTTTTGTTTTTAAACGCCGGTCTCTTAAAACTATTTATTCCATTAGTTTAATATTCTCTGGAGTAGTTTCCGTTACAGCACCTCTCGGGCGTGGGACATCTTCTAATGATTCTTGTCCTTTGTGAAACAACTTAGATTAATTTTTCATTATTGAAAATTATGTCCTTATCTCACCTAACTTCCAACTTTTTGGTGATTATCTTTTTTTACTCAAAATTTTTATTTCAGATTTAAATTGATTATATTACATATTTGGAAGGCCTTTAACGCTGAAAGGAATCGAAGTAGCAAGTTGAAACTTTATTGAGACTCTCCGAGATCAAAAAGACTTCATAACGTTCTGTCATTAGACGAGGGCTTGTCACGTGTCGGTTGATTGCCAAGTAGCCACACCAATGATACCGAGCAAGGTCTGAAGTTGTAGTTAAGGACTAAACACAGCCATCAACAGTATTGTCGCAAGGATATGTTTGGTGGAATAAAACAGAAAAAGACCTGTGAAGTACTAGTTTGTTTTTTTGGCTGTTTTTTTTTTATTTGTTATATTATCATTTTCAACGGCTAATTTACAGATTGATTGCTCGTGGGCTATTTTTTACCGCCTCTACTGAGCTTTGTAATTAGAAACCATAATTGAAAGTTTTTTTTTTCTTTTCAAAACTTATTTTCTTTGTGTGAACAATATTGTTTTCATTTAGAAATCGGAATAAAATTTCTTTTTTTAACAAAATGTGACACTCCTTGACATTTTTCGTACTACCGACTATTCAGTTTGCTAGTAAATCCACAATTGCATATTATTAAAATGTTATATGAACAATATATATTACGAGTGATTAACAACAATAGATCGGTTTTTTGAAAATATAATAATATACAATAACAATAAGTTGACTTATATTTTATATTCTACAATTTATAAATATCTTTTTATGTTTCATTTTCTTCTTATTTTTCAACTTCTCAGGTTTTATTTTCAAAATATCAATAGATTTTCCTAGATTAAAAGAACTTGCCAATTTCTTTTGACGATATTAGCTATGAATTCTGTTTTTTTAGAATTATCTCTAGTGGTCGAAACGGATTTTCTAGGAACTATTGTCATTCTATAGCGAATCGTCTTTCCATTTTGAAGGCTTCTTGTAGTCTATTTCTTAAAACACAGACGTCCAAACAAATATTTTTCCATCTTTCATCTGCTCTTGTCGTTGCTAGAAGAGATTTAAGACCCAAGAATCTGAAACAAAACAATGCTTATCCATTAATGGATGATCGCGACCACATTTTTCATGGCTTCTCTATGTCTAGCGGTATGGATCAATGTCTGAATATCTTGTATACCCGTCTACTGCCTCACGTTCCGTAACCATGACATCCTCTTCCGTCCCAATTCTCTCTTACCTTCAATCTTGCCCTCGACTATCAGCTGAATGAATTGATATTTATGGCCTCGCATTATATGGCCAAGATATGCAATCTTTCGTTTCTTCACGATGTTAAAGAGTTCACGGTCTTTATTGATACGCCTGTTTTTCACCTTAAGGGTCCAACCCTCCATCCCGTAAAGAAGCACTGACCAAACGTAGCACCGCACAAGTCTCAGTCTAAGATCAAGATCAAAGTCGGTACATGTAAATACATTTTTAAATTTTTTGGGTTTTATACGTCGAATATATTCAACAAAAACTAATATATTGGAGCTTGCAGCAAATTTTGTAAAATGTGACTCTTTATTATACTAAAAACCCAAGCTTTCGGGAATTCCTAGGATTTTTCATAACCAGGTAAGTCATGACAAAAGATTGATATTTGCTCTCCATTGCGGGTTAGAGATAGATCGCTAAATATTATACTTGTGTATCTTAGAATATCATTTTTATTAATTGAGATCACATGATGTTTTGGGAAAATATGTGCATTATTTAATGAATAGATCAACAAGTTTTTACTATTCAAGAATTTTTAACTGTAAACTTCTTTCTTGGATGGCGAGAATAAATTCAAAAAAACTTTTCAAAATGATCTTTATTTACATCTGTCTGACCAAAGTCTCTATCAGTGTTACCTACTCAACCTTTCAAAATTCCCTTTCTAGAGCGCGAAATTCGAATTAAAATATAAAAATGCTTACATAACTTAATATTAATAACAGCATGCATTATTAAAGTGAAATCTAATTCCTCAATCTTTTGCCATGGCTGACAAAATGATTATTTTAGGAAAAAATATAATTTTTGTTCATATTCTACAACTTATGAATTTATTTTTATGTTCAATTTTCTTCTTAGTTTTCAAATTTAGCTGCGAATACTGTTTTTTCCGAATTATCTCTTGTGGTGGAAACGGATTTTCTAGGATTTATTATCGTATCTACAGCGAATCGTCTTTCCATTTTCAAGGCTTTATGTAGTCTATTTCTCAAAATACAGTCACCCAAACAAATATTTTTCCATCTTACATCTGCTCTTGTCGTCGCTAGAAGAGATTTTGGATCTAACAATCTGAAACAAAACAAAAAAATTAGCAAATAATATAAAAACGTAAATAATATAAAACTTACCTCAAAGTAGTTATCCATAATTCCACTGCTAAACCAGGTAAATCAAAACAGGAAGCTGCGATCACTGGTATGATACAAAACATCTTGAAACTCACTCACTGAATCATAAAATTAAACTGATTAAGATGATAACGAACCGCCCTTATATAAACTAGTTTACGCGGTTGATCTAATTCATTTTACCGCGAATTACTTCAAGCGCGGAGGTTTACCGCACTTTTTATTTAATACGCGGTAATTAATTAGTAATGAATTAGATCTACCGCGTAAACTTGTGTATAAAAGAGCGTTTCGCTAGCATCTTATTCAGTTTAGTTTTGTTATTCAAAGAGTGAGTTTCAAGATGTTTCGTATCATACCAGTGATCGCAGCTTCCTGTTTTGATTTACCTAGTTTACCAGTGGAATTGTGGATAACTATTTTGAGGTAAGTTTTATTTCATTCACGTTTTCATATTATTCATATTTCATAATATTTTTTTTATTTCAGATTGTTAGATCCAAAATCTCTTCTAGCGACAACAAGAGCAGATGTAAGGTGGAGAAATATTTGTTTGGGTGATTGTATTTTGAGAAACAGACTACAAGAGGTCTTGAAAATGGAAAGACGAATCGCTTTAGACACGATAATAGATCCTAGAAAATCCGTTTCGACCACTGGAGATAATTCGGAGAAAACAATATTCACAGCTAATATCCTCAAAAAGAAAATGGTAAGTTCTTTCAATCTACGAAAATCTATCGATATTTTAAAAAGAAAACCTGAAAAGTTGAAAAATAAGAAGAAAATTGAGCACAAAAATAAATTTATAAGTTGTAGAATCTGAATAAAAATTGTTTCTAAAATATTAATATTTGTATATATATGTATTTCAATATTTTGAAGTTATCACATCTTAAATGATAATAATTTTATGCCTTTTCCAAGTTTACATTCCATAAGGTCATTTTATATGTTTTTCTATGAATTGATAATAAAATTGTTACAAAAATACAATTAACAATAAATATTAAAAAATATTTTGAAAACACGCTTTTAAAGCACATAATTATTTTTTTTTTCAAATAATGAATGAAAAATACTTCAACTGGAAATGTAGAACAAATTGCCCCACAATATTTTCACAAGTATTTTAATATTTTTCATTCATTATTGTTTTAAGCGTATTTTGAAAAAAAAATTCATTTCGATGTGATTTAAAAGCGTGTTTTAAAAATTTTTCATACTATATTCATTTTTCATTTCTTAGTTTCTTAATTGATACCACCCGTCTATAATACATACACGATACACCCTACCTACCTAGGTAGGGTGTACCGTAGCATATATAGATATTAGCTTTCTGCACAATATAGGTACATTATTTTAGTCAAGGTTTGGGTTAGGTTTAGTTAGGTTCTTCTCTACAATATCAATGAAAAAACTCATAGTTATTAAAAATTGCGAGTTTATTGGTTGTTACAAAACAAAAGAGTTACATATGGTGTTAAAACTAACTAAAGAGTGGCTTTGGATGTTAAAGCGTGGCACTGCATGTCCTCAGCATACTTTTCATAAGATGGTACGTAACCACTGAGTGCTAATCGCAAGCATGATGACATATGATCGTCAGTTAGTCGATTGCGATATTTTGACTTAATTATCTTCATTTCAGAAAATGCAGACTCGCACAAGTAAGTTGACCCAAACAATGCCGTCAGTTGAAGAGCGATTTGCCTTAGATTCGGATATTTATCTTCAGATATAAAACACCAGAAATTTGTATCAGATGCTGTAGCTTTGAGATGTATATCTGATATAATCTGCACCAACTCATTTTCAACAGAACATGAGTTCATATTAAACTGACTTGCTATTTCAGTAGCTAATTCTTCAATGTTTTTACATGAAAAAGGATAACTCATAAATGATGCTATATTTTCCAATTTCTGCAATCATAAAAACGCATTTCGAATTGTCCCAAAATATTTGATATTTCAGCCTCATACGTATCATAATTAAACTGAGGAATCCTTGCTTTCAAAGACGGAAAATGTTTCAGATCCTTTCTTTTCAGTTGATCTATCATAAGTTGCAATTTACTTTTGAATGCGTTTACTGCGCTAATCATCTCAATAATAGTTTTTCCTTTACCTTGAAGCTCCAAGTTAACGATGTTTAAGTGCATTGTGATGTCAGTCAAAAATGCCAAATCAGTCAGCCATTTTTCGTTTTTCAAAATCTGAGTGTCATCACCTCTTTCGTCTAGAAAAGCTGTTATTTCGGGCAATAATTCTTGAAACCACAAAATTTGTTGATGTATAATGCAATGGAATGAAAAAAATGAAGGGAATTCTTCATTAGCTCGACACAATGCCACAAAACCGTTTTTGTTTCCAGTCATTGCTGGTGCTCCATCGGTTGTAATGCACACTAATTTATGGTAGCTCGTAGTTTTTTACAAAATTAAAGAAAACTTTATATATATCTTCGCCACGGGTCTTCCCCTTCAGAGGAATGATTGTCAAAAATTCTTCCTTAGCCGACATGTCATTGAATACAATCCGAATAAAAATACACAGCTGGGCAGTGTCTGTCATATCGGTGGATTCGCCGAACTGTAAAGAAAAGTATGTACATTCCATGATATCATGTTTTAGTTTATCTGCGATGTCCTGACTCATGACTTCAATACGCCTTGTGACAGTCGGGCGAGATAACTGAAGTTCTCTAATAGCAGACATGATTTCTGTTTTATTTTTAAAATCTCCAAATAAAGTCTCACCCGCTTCAATAAATGCTTCCTTCACCACCGATCCATCTTCGAATGGTTTCTTGTGTTTCGCCAATATATGAGATATTTTAAATGACGCCATCGTAGCAGCTTTTGATTGTTTGGCTGTTCTTGTGAACATGGTTTGTTTTTTTTTCAAACAAGATATAAAATCACTTACTTTTCGTTTTCTTAATTCACTCTGTGGCGGAAAATCCTTTTGATAGTTTTTTTGAACCTTTTTATGATGCCTCTCTAAGTTACCACGCTTAGGTATTGCAACTGACGCACGACAAATAACACAAATGCTATCCTTCACCATACAAAAGAAAAATTCTTCCTCCCAATCCTTATTAAAATGATACGTTTTAGATTTCTTCACTGCACTTATTTTCCACTATTTAATAATAAACTTTGTATCGACGTAGTATCGCTATCAAGTTACAATTCAGAATGACTTCAATTCATGCAGGCGCAACATTTATATCGGCGTGAAAGAAAGTCTCGAATGTTCCCGTCAAACGCGCCGCCCGAAACTAGACAGTACAGTCTAGTCTAGAAACAACGCGGCTTTTCTTTGACAAGTGCCGCGCGTTCCTTTGATAAAGCCGCCTTTTGCCGCAAGCAGTGTTATTTTATTACGTAATACATTTTTGTAGTTTAGTTACCTACCTACTTATTAAAAATTTTTTTCTTTTCGAGATCTACTCAAAAAGCACTCGCGATCGACCGTTTGAGCACCCCTGATGTACAGTAAGACCTCGCTTAAAGCTGTTCCAATTTAGCGATCTTTTATTTCAATTCGGTATTTCCCTTAAAGACTAAAGTATGTGCAGTTCTAGGTTTCCAAATATGTACATAATAGGTTTGTTCCAACCTGTTAGTTTGGACGTTTTTGGAACGGTTGTTAATATATATACATTGAATATTTACCATAGTATCCACCTAGATACTTACATGAAGTGACAGGCATTTTTAAAACGTCAGTCCGAGGGCCATCAACCGAAAAAAATCTAAGACTTTTACTCCCGAAGAAGTCAGTAAATTGAAGAAGCGCCAAATCATACCTATCTGAGGACAAAGGTATTCTTATAATAACGTAATTTTCAGCTTAGAACTTTCCAATTCCTAGATCATTTACTGTATCAGGTGAAGTTTACGATATTTGCAAAAAATGCCCATCATTATTTTTAAATTATTAAAATGGCAAGTGTACTATTCAAAAAGTAGGCATTAACAAATTATCTTCTATAGAAAAGCACATTGCTATGTTTTTAAAATTAAAAAATCCGGAATTGTACACAGGACATTCGTTCCGAAGATCATCTGCAACCATTTGCGTTAGCGCAGGAAGTGACATTAAAGCAATAAATTAGTTAGTAGTAAATAAATAAACATAAATTTATTGTGTTTTAACAACGTTACTATTAATAAAAAATAATTTTCACAATCTGAAACAAAACAAAATAATTGTTTTTTACATAAAAAAATTGCTGATGGTTTTATACGTCGAATATATTCAACAAAAACTAATTTTGTAAACTATGACTCTTGATTAAACTAAGAATCCAAACTTTCGGGAAGTATTTTTCCCATCATCAGGGAAAGTTCAATTTGAGAATGAATTCCTAGGAGTTTTAATAACCAGGTAAGTCATGACAAAAAGATTGAGATTTGCTCTCCATTGCGGGTTAGAGATAGATCGCTAAATATTATACTTGTGTATCTTAGAATATCATTTTTATTAATTGAGATCACATGATGTTTTGGGAAAATATGTGCATTATTTAATGAATAGATCAACAAGTTTTTACTATTCAAGAATTTTTAACTGTAAACTTCTTTCTTGGATGGCGAGAATAAATTCAAAAAAACTTTTCAAAATGATCTTTATTTATATTGTGTTTACATCTGTTTGACCAAAGTCTCTATCAGTGTTACCTACCCAACCTTTCAAAATTCCCTTTCTAGAGCGCGAAATTCGAATTAAAATATAAAAATGCTTACATAACTTAATATTAATAACAGCATGCATTATTAATGTGAAATCTGATTTCTCAATCTTTTGCCATGACTGACAAAATGATTATTTTAGAAAAAAATATAATTTTTGTTCATATTCTACAACTTATGAATTTATTTTTATGTTCAATTTTCTTCTTATTTTTCAAATTTCCGGGTTTTTTTTTCAAAATATCGATACATTTCCCTAAATTAAAAGAACTCACCATTTTTTTCGTGACGACGTTAGCTGCGAATACTGTTTTTTCCGAATTATCTCTTGTGGTGGAAACGGATTTTCTAGGATCTATTAGCGATTCGTCTTTCCATTTTCAAGACCTCTTGTAGTCTGTTTCTCAAAATACAGTCACCCAAACAAATATTTTTTCATCTTACATCTGCTCTTGTCGTCGCTAGAAGAGATTTTGGATCTAACAATCTGAAACAAAACAAAAAAATTAGCAAATAATATAAAAACGTAAATAATATAAAACTTACCTCAAAGTAGTTATCCACAATTCCACTGGTAAACCAGGTAAATCAAAACAGGAAACTGCTATCCCTGCTATGTATATCGAAAAATAGATCTTTTATATAAATATATTCGGTGTTTCAGTCCGATTATATCAAATGAAGCAATGAACTAGTTTCGCGGACTGAACATGGTTGGCAATTTCTAATTTCTATACTTTTCTGTTTATATACTGGAGGAAAAGCGCTAGAGAAAATCTTCATAGGGCAAGCTGACTGCTACGTATTTGTGATGTAAAAACTAAGAAAAAATCAATCTTTTTTGTTAAAACAAATTTCTTCTTTGATTTTATTCTTATTTAGATATTCATGATGTAGGTGATCTATTGATTAATATAAATAGGCAAATAGCCGGTGTCAATATCATATTTTGAAGAAATGTAAACGTCAAAATTTTTATCTGTTTTAAAAAAAAAAACTTGTTCTTGTTTAGAAGAGACCTAAAATCACGAACATTTAGAAGCATAAGCATATCAAACGTCTAAGAAATAAGAAATTAAAGAAATTTATTTTGCATTATTACCTACATGTTATTATTATCATTATTTATAAATCTTTGGTTTAAAAACAAATACATTAGAGATGAAGTGTATTAATTTGTATATTGTTATTATTCTGAATATAATTTCATCATGAATTGATTTTCCTGAGAAATTATGATTAAATAACTAGGAAATATTCAAATTCTTTACCATATAGGAATAAATTAAGAAAAAATCAGATTGTCATCTTTGTTCATATTCTACAATTCACAAATCTCTTTTTATGTTCAATTTTTCTCTTATTTTTCTGCTTCTCAGGTTTTTTTTTTCAAAATATCAATACATTTTCCTAAATTGAAAGAGCTTAGTAACCAGTATTCAATTGCCGAATACTTATAATTAAGATCAGAGTTTGATTATTTTAGAAAAGAAAAAATGATTTTTATTCATATTCTACAACTTACAAATTTAATTTTGTGTTCAATTTTCTTCTTGTTTTTCAACTTTTCTGGTTTTCTTTTCAAAATATCAATAGATTTTCCTAGACTTAAAGAACTTACCATTTTTTTCTTTATTACATTAGCTGCGAATACTGTTTTATCCGAAATATCTCTCGTGGTCGTAACGGATTTTCTAGGATCTATTATCGTATCTATAGCAATTCGTTTTTCGATTTTCAAGGCTTTATGTAGTCTATTTCTCAAAATACAATCACCCAAACAAATATTTTCCCATCTTACATCTGCTCTTGTCGTCGCTAGAAGAGATTTTGGATCTAACAATCTGAAACAAAACAAAAAATTAGCAAATGATATAAAAACGTAAATAAAATAAAACTTACCTTAAAATAGTTATCCACAATTCCACTGGTAAACCAGATAAATCAAAACAGGAAGCTGCGATCACTGGTATGATACAAAACATCTTGAAACTCACTCACTGAATTACAAAATTAAACTGATTAAAATACTAGTGAAACGCTCTTTTATACACAAGTTTACGCGGTAGATCTAATTCATTTTACCGCGAATTACTTCAAGCGCGGAGGTTTACCGCACTTTTTATTTAATACGCGGTAATTAATTAGTACTGAATTAGATTTTATTTACGTTTTTATATTATTTGCTAATTTTTTTGTTTTGTTTCAGATTGTTATATCCGAAATCTCTTCTAGCGACGACAAGAGCAGATGTAAGATGGAGAAATATTTGTTTGGGTGTTTGTATTTTGGGAAACAGACTATAAGAGGTCTTGAAAAAGGAAATTTAAACACGATAATAGATCCTAGAAAATCCGTTTCGACCACTGGAGATAATTCGGAAAAAACAGTATTCACAGCTAATATTGTCAAAAAGAAAATGGTAAGTTCTTTTAGCCTACGAAAATCTATTGATATTTTGACTATATATCGGTTTTTTGAAAATATAATAATAAACACTAACAATAAGTTGACTTATATTTTATATTCTACAACTTATAAATTTATTTTTATGTTCTTCTAATTTTTCAACTTCTCATGATTTATTTTCAAAATATCAATAGATTTTCCTAGATTAAAAGAACCCTCCAACTTCGCGCTCAAAGAAATTCGCGGTAAAATGAATTAGATCTACCGCGTAAACTTGTGTATAAAAGAGCGTTTCACTAGTATTTTAATCAGTTTAATTTTGTAATTCAGTGAGTGAGTTTCAAGATGTTTTGTATCATACCAGTGATCGCAGCTTCCTGTTTTGATTTATCTGGTTTACCAGTGGAATTGTGGATAACTATTTTAAGGTAAGTTTTATTTTATTTACGTTTTTATATCATTTGCTAATTTTTTGTTTTGTTTCAGATTGTTAGATCCAAAATCTCTTCTAGCGACGACAAGAGCAGATGTAAGATGGGAAAATATTTGTTTGGGTGATTGTATTTTGAGAAACAGACTACAAGAAGCCTTGAAAATGGAAAGACGATTCGCTATAGAGACGATAATAGATCCTAGAAAATCCGTATCGACCACTAGAGATATTTCGGTAAAAACCGTATTCGCAGCTAATGTAATAAAGAAAAAAATTGTAAGTTCTTTTAGTCTAGGAAAATCTATTGATATTTTGAAAAGAAAACCAGAAAAGTTGAAAAATAAGAAGAAAATTGAACACAAAAATAAATTTGTAAGTTGTAGAATATGAATAAAAATCATTTTTTTTTTAAATAATCAAACACTGATCTTAATTATGAGTATTCGACAATTGAATACTGGTTACTACTAAGTATCTTCTTTTTCAAGTTTCCATGTCATAAATTGTCACAAAAAAGAAAATCTTCGGGAAAAATTGGATGAAAATAAATAACATTTTTGTTTATAACAAACTAAAGAATAATTTTTGACAAGATCTACTGTTATAATGAAATAAGAAAGTTCTTTTTAACAGTAATTACTTAGCTTTAGAGATCTTTATATGTAAGTCTCTACTAGTTTGCTTAGTAATTATAGAAAGTTTTTATAAACGCTAAAAAGGCAAAAATGTGGGAATCAGTTCAATGATTCATTAACAAATGGCATGAAAGATGATCAAAATCTAGAAGAAGATTTGAACCAATTTTAAAAGGAAAGAGAGAAAGAAAGAAAAAGAAAAACAATAATGGATGTCGAGAAATCAGCCAAAAGAAATTATTTGATTAAAATAGCACCAATGCTACAAAAAAGAACATCCAACATATATATCGATGTTTTGAAGAAAAAACCACTAAAATTTAAAAATGAGAGGGAAAATCACACTAAAAAGGGTAATGAAAATATATTAGCTATAGAATATGACATATAGACCAGTTGGTCAATATCATCGGAATTCTAAAAATCTTACAATCAATGAAATTATTTTACAATTTACTTTGGCATGCTTCTATTGCATACATAATTGTGAAGGAAACTAGTTCTTCAATTTATTAGTTTCAGAGGCATTGTTTATATCAGCAGACAACATCGTGACGTTTCCATATTTAATAGGGGTCGCATAAGAATTAGACTAAAAAGCGCGCGAGAATAGTTGCCAAGAAGACGTGAGCATTGATGATTTATGATGTTCTGCGAAGACGTAAAGACGCACGTTTACCAGAAAAGACGTATTTGTTTTTAAAGTTGCAAAAGACGTAAAGACGACGGATCCCTAAAATCCAAAACTTGTGTAAATATACTATTATTTTGTTAACTAACAACCAAGATTTCGGGAAGTGTTCCATTTGAGGATGAATTCCTAGGTATTTCCTTAACGAAGTAAATCATAGCAGAAGATCTCTGATGATGGGAAGAACACTTCCCGAAAGCTTGAATTTTTAGTCATAAGGAGTCATAGTTTCCAAAAAATGCTGCAATATTTCTTCAATTTATTAATTTCAGATTATTTCATGTTTTTTTTTTCACTTAGTTATCGTTTTTTGTTTTCTCCCATCTCATTTCTTCTTAAGGCATCGTTTTTGCAAGCCGGCAGCATCGTGACGATTCCAGACTTAAGAGGGATCGCATAAGAATTAGACGAAAAAGTGCGCGATATTTTGAGAGTCAGTTACTCAGAAGACGTGAGAAGTAATGATTTACTACGTATTTCTTTTTAAAGACGTAAAGACGATGGATCGCTTGAAGCCAAAACTTGAGTAGAAAAACCATTATTTTATTTTGTTACATTCAAATCTTCATAGTACTTTTTTTTTAAAAAAAAACTTACATTGTTAACGTTTATTTTTGCGTGTGTTATAAAATTTTAATCTAACCCGCCGAATTGTTTTATTCCAAAATACCCTAGACAACACGACCTAAATAGAACCCTATAATTGTCATATTCCTACAACAGAATCTCTCTTTTCAAAAGTTCAACCCCACACGTACATATTAATTTGTATAATAAACAAATGATTCTAATAAAGAACATTGCTGTGCTTGTACAATATTTGTTTTTCATCATGAAGCAATGATAAATTAACAAACGAAATAACAAAAGTGGCTTCACTTAAGCGTCTGTCACTTTTTTCTGGCTAATCTAAATGTCATGAAATTTGACACATAGTCTTTTGAAAGTTGTTACTTCATAAACGTCATATAGATTTGTCAATGGCAGTGCCATCTGTGTGTCATTCACACGACTTATTGAGTCATATAGTTAGTCCAATTCAATTCTTTTTAATATTCGTTTTTGTTTTCTCGCTGTTGTCAAGTGGAATCACTGTTGAATCCTTTGTATGGTTCTAAAGTCTATTTGAATAGCGTTTAGTAAAGGAACTTTTTCTTCGTCAGAATTCACTGGAAATCTTGTTGAGTATATGTGATATTTGACTGCTTTCTCCCAAAATTGGACCCCATAGGGTCTATAATAGCTTGAAGCCGACTTTATAAACCAGAAGTTTATTTTGTAATATCAATTTATATTGACGTCCCGCTGAAGATTGAATATTGGCGCTCTAAATAATTCGCAGTATGAGTTTGATTTATCGCGTAAACTTACGTATATTAGGGCGTTTCGTTAGCATCTTAATCAGTTTAATTTTATGATTCAGTGAGTGAGTTTCAAGATGTTTTGTATCATTCCAGTGATAGCAGTTTCCTGTTTTGATTTACCTGGTCTGTCAGTGGATTTGTGGATAACTATTTTGAGGTAAGTTTTATTTTATTTACGTTTTTTAATTAATACTATAATTTTTTGTTTTGTTTCAAATTGTTAGATCCATGATCTTCTGGCGACAAGAGCAGAGATAATATTGAAAAACATATGTTTGTTGTATGTCTGCTTGTTCTTTTTTATTCTGCATTACTGTTTTCTTCTCCTCTTAATATGCTAAAGGAGACTTTTTTCGCTGTTTAATTACTTTTTCCACTATTATGTTAATTTCCAATAATTTTTCTATAACTTTTATTAGTTCTTCGGAGTTTTCTGTGTCTTTTTGTATCTCTTTATTTTTTTTCATTTTCTAGCTACTTCAATATATTATCCAAATTTCTCATAGTTTTCTTCAGTTTCTCATTTTCTTCCTCTAATTTCCTATTTTTCACTCACCTAAATTCTTTTTGTATCTCCAATGATTTTTCAATTTCTGCAACAGGTCTTATATTTTGACTCATTTTTTCCATTATTTCAGTATAAAACTCAATTTGACAAAAGTATTCTTCGAAGGGAACCTCAATACTATGAAATTATGAAATAACAAAATTCATAAGTATGTTTATATTTATTCTATAGTGAAAATTACAATTTATTTATCAATTTAACAATGTCATTCAACTGTGTTATGCCACTTATATAATATTTAGGCTTGTATTCTTCTGGATATTCCCAGTTGTTCACATCGACAATAGATGTAGCTCCACTCAATACAAGAAGTTTTTGATATCCTCCGACTGTCGCGAACCCCATATCTTCGTTAATTCTTAAACAAGAAACATGTTATAGTTTCCAATTCATTAATTCAATCCAAACACAAAAAAACTGAAAATACTCCTATGGAATGAAACTGGGATTGCCTTTAAAATAATAAACTTCATCGAAGATTGGATACGAATCAATGTAGTATATGTTAAACAAGAAGAAAATGATATTTGGGATTATAAACGATGTAGAACTCGCTAAAGTACAATGTAACTTGACGCAAGGACTCTTTCTTTCATTAAGTCATAGAAGTTCATGTTTTAGACCCCATTAATGAGAATATAAGCACCATAGATCTGGATATCTGAGAGGCCAAATAAATAAACTTTCACGACTTATCCACCTATCAGAGTATGTTTGATCTGAACAATGCCGAATGTATATAGAATATGGATCTTTTGTATCCAACGAGGATTCGTTTCAAACCAGTGTTGCATATTATTGAAATTTACTTTGATTACATTACTATGAAACGTCAGCCGTCACCCGTCACCCGTCAGCGACTGTTTTTGTGTATAGAAAATGGTATATGTCCTTTTGGGCGTCACTAAATAGGTAGTTTGTTATTGTTGGTAATTGTAAGATTTGTTACGTGATTTATATGATTTATTTCCAATGTTAGGTTTATATGTAGATAATGCCAAGTTGCGGATTAAATTTATTAGAATTTGTATATTCGGTATTGGTGGATAAAACCTCTTTTAAAGAACATTAAGTTTATAAAAATCGATTAAGCAGAGCCAGACTTGAAGTTACTTTTTCGTTATCCTGGATTTGGCCACTCACGATACTGCAGCGTCCAACGAAATTGAAAGCAAAAGTGTTCGCAAAAATTAAGGAAACTAATCGCAGAGGACGAATTATCCTCCACCACAAATAACGTTTTTGTTCAGTCAAAACATCGAAGTGATGATTCAAAATTAGTTGCGAGGTCACCTGAAGAAGGTGTAGAAAAAGAGAAGTTGTCTATATCAAAAATTGAGTAGCAACCTTCGTTCAGTTATGAATTTATGAATATATTTTTGATTGTCGGATCAACTTACCCATCACCTATGAATAGTACTCGAGTCGGATTCGTTATATTCAGTCTCTCACTCACAAAGTTGTTGAAAGCATCTGAAGGTTTTGCTAGTTGTACTGCTTGTCTTCCACTGACATATTGTAAAGCAGCGTGATAAAAGTAGTTACCTATAAAGATAGCTTTTAATATAAAAAAAATATTTACGTCGCGTTTCGAAATTAGGTACCGAAATTTTCCCTGTTTTTTATACACAACATTTATTATGATTACGTAAGCTGGTTTCATTGACTGTTATCGTTGGTTGTCAAGACTATTTAGAGCACAAGCTATGCGTGTTTATGTTCTCTTAAATACTAATCCTATTGTATATAGAAGTTATAATTAATTATATTTATGGTCGTCACGTCACATCAATAAAAAATTAGAGGTAAGTGATTTGATAAGATAATGGAACTTCAAGTGTCTAAGGGACGTATGGAACCGCTTAATTAAAACGTTGAGGACAGTCAGTTTAAAATAAATTTTACAATACAAAACGAATACAATTGTAAGTAGGTACATTTATGATTCTTCAAAGTCGCATAAGAGAGAAATTAAACAATCCGAGACAATACGTTAGTGGAGCATAAAATAAAAGACATATTGTATAATTTAATTTATGGTTAACAGATCTTAAATGGTTCTCATCAGGAGTGGCGGGATAATTTGAGTAAAATGCAATTACTATGTTCGATTGGAATCGTAAAGTCGATCAATATTGAGGATTTTTATTTCATTAAAACAACAAATGAATTAAATTAAAAGTGAGTTTAATAAGTTATTGTTGGTATTTCTAAAAGCTGCTTGACATAATGCAATACAACGTGCAAGAAATTGGATGAAAATCTCTGTAAACAGTAAAAGTAAACAAATTCCTAACCTCAAATTTTACTTAATATTTTATACATAGTTTAACAATGAAAATAACGAAGCTAAGTTTTAGTCTACTGATCTGTTAAGCCTAAAGTAACTAGATCGCATCTTGCTCATGCTTTTGATCAAGAAATATTGCGTCTTGCATTGCATTGCATTGCACGTTTTATTGTACCATGTCAAGCGGCCTTAAAACGGCTTGCAATTTCTTGCACGTTATATTGCATCATGTCAATCGGCCTTGAAATTGCTTGCAATGTCTTGCACGTTGTATTGCATCATGTCAAACGGCCTTAAGGCTGAACACTTCACTTGATTTTTTAACGAAATAAATACTTGATTCTCTATTAGATAATAACTCATAAACATTGAAAGAAAGCTAAAATGATTATTATTTTATTATTTTTTAATATCTTTTCTCTTTAAGATAGCTTGATATGATGCAATATAACGTGGAAGAAATTGCAAGCAATTTCAAGCCCGCTTGACATGATGCAATACAACGTGCAATGCAATGCAAGTCGCAATATTTCTTGATCAAAGCATGCGAAGATGAAGTTCTTCTGATTGTTTCATTCAAGATCTCGCACTTGCAACATTATCGATTTGATGCTACGTTTATTTTATGCAAGCAAGTCTAGTTACTTTTAGCGTAAAAACCAACCTGTTCATCAAGCTGCAAAAGCGAGACAGCGGTAGATATCATTATTGCCAATTATTCACTGACCATTTTTTTCTTGACCATTTCACTTAGCTTTGTTATTTTCATTTCAAACCTGTCACAAAATATTAATTAAAATTTGACGTTAGGAATTTGTTTAATTTACTTATTACTAATGTCAAACGAAGTACAATAGAAAATCTATGAAATAATTTGACTTTTCAAAAAATTGCGTGCAATTTCTTACGAGTTGTTTTGCACCATGTCAACCCAACAGTTTTTTGGACAAATTGACAATGCGGAGGTAGATTAGTTTAGGTTAGGTGAACATTTACCTTCAGCCTCTGAAGACGATAACTTGGATATGGAAACGTGCGTCAGACAGTGTAATTGTGAGTGTTGATTTAGTGAAAACAGTGTTTTCAGTATGAATATCGCTAACGGTTCCAGAAATTCCAGCTTAGTCTGAATGAATTACTTTGAAACAACAAATATATTTACCAATTAATGGTCCGTCCGGTCCCACGGGGAGCTTTTTGTCACCAGCGGCGATTAAGAATAAACAATCTTTTCTTTTTAAATACGTCAGCGCTTTCTGTAGTTTGATGAATGTGAGATTTACATCGAAATCATAAATAACGGCTCCAATTTTTTCGTCGTCTTGGATGTTTTGTATAATATAAGCGGCCGATTCTTCAATTTCTTGAGGCTAAACGAATGATTAATTAATTAAAACACATATTATTTAAAAACTATTTGACCCGACATGCTTCGTACTGCCTTAATCGATATATAAAAGACCTAAACTTTTGAACTAAATGAACTTAAAATAAACAAATAGAATAATTTTTTTATTGAAACAAATTAAAAAATTCTCGAATACTTCGATTAATCACATATGATGTTTGATTACGCAAACTTCCAACTACTGGCCTTGCGATTTATTTATGGTCATTGCAAAGGCCAAACGTACCGGAAATTCTAAACGTTTAATGGTAACTTAGCTGGAATTATAGGTATACGCAGGATCAAGACATGCTTTCCTTTCTATTTTTCCTTTATGATTGTTGCCTTGATGACGTTATTCATCACCTTTTTCACAGCCAGACTTGTTCCAAGAATTGAGGCATATGAAAACCGACATTACATATGAGATACCTTCAGTAGATTGGTTTCAAAATATTAGACTTGAAATACCTGAACAATGTAGTAGTTGACACGGAATATGAAATGAACAAGTTCTAGCATCAGTGAGGAAGACGACTTATCAATATTTTCAGAATACAGTACAACTTGAGCTGCAGCATGAACTTTATTTGTTCACGCAAAATCCAAAGAGGTTGTCATCGACGAAGACATAAAGAAACTTCACAGAAAAATATCGGAGAGCAGGAATCCTGAAAATATGTTCTGTTCTGTTCAAAATATTTACTAGAGCTTTTTTGTGCTTGTAACGCGCATGTACTGGTTCAATGTGGACTAGTTATCGTGTAGAATAATGGAATGATTAAACATTTAATTTTACTTTACACAACAACAATAATATTAGGCTTTAAGTTGGAGGTTTGATTTGGTTGATTTACAATTTTGTCAGGTTTAATTCGAAAATACCGGTGAACAACGGAATGAGTTTTATTTGTTGATCAAAGAACTGCTCATGAACTGAACTATGGCCATCTAAACCTTCCACTTCAGACATTACGCACGTAAAGGGCTGATTGGCTGGTGACTTTTCGATGCCATAGAAAAGGAAACAAATCTCAACAAGTACAAAATAACAGCAAAAAAAGCTTTGATGTATTCTCTACTAGACTAATACAGCTGAAACTGAATAGTTTTCAAGATTTTTTAGTCAGCTTGCTGATAGGTTTTCATTCAAGTATCTCAAACATGAGTGAGTACTTTTTAAAGTTACAAAGTGATAACTCAGTAATAGCTGAAAGGAACAAGGACAAACTTATTGCTTTAGGTGGAGATAACTCATTTTTATTCGATGAGAAGATCTTTAGTCATAATCCCGGTAATTTTCCCCCAGTTTCCAATACACTTTTTTTGCACTTCTTTAAGTAATATAGTTCTACTTCTAGTATAAAACAATCAATAATTTAGAAATGGAAAATAATGTTTACACCCCGTATAAAATTGGGTAAACATCTAACAAACCGTCAGTCCACGTGGACTCATCATCTCCACTGTTTACCAATGAAACTATCTAATTACTTTAAATAAGACAATGGAAAAGGAAAATATTCAGAAATCTGATAATAAAAGGGGTTGCAGTGGATCATTCACAGAATCGAAAAACATGTAGATAAAAACTGAAATCAGTTGACAAAGCTACTCAATATTGTATATGTAGGACAAAACAACAAAAGGTAGCAGATTGTCCAGAATACAATTATACAAGTTTAGAAACATTACGTCAAGTTTTGTAAGCATGTGGTTAATTATAGCTCCTTAACAAGCCATTTTGCACTAAAACTGCAAATAATAAGGCCTAAATAAACCAACAAACAGTAACTTACTGTTCACCCCACACGGCCATTTTTAAATGATCAACAGGTGATTTGGATGATTTGTTAGATTACTCATTTACTGTGCCTTTTTTGCATCCAAACGTGTTGGGACTACAGCTCGTATATGCGAGATGGAACATAATATGATAAATTAATGACCAACCGCAGGGTAGCCTCTGATGTTACATCATACGACATTTGAAAAGTGCGCGCTGACTGATCAATTAGAGGAAGTGGGCGTGGCGATGGAAAATCGCGTTCTACAGTGCAGAGTTCCCAGCGGCCAGTGTTGGTGTAGAACGACAATAAAGATCGAATTTGATTGAATAAATACTCAACTTACAGGATCTTCAGCTACATCGAAACCTTCCTTTCGTAACTCTTGTTTATAAGCTTTAGAAGCAATGGCAAATATTTTTTTTTCGAATTTTATTTTCCTCAAGTAATCAACCATGCCCATAAATGGATTGATAATTTCATTTATATCGACTGTGAATTTATTTTTATTCAATCTTCTGTATGTTTCTTGTAGAGGAGCAGCTGCGTAATTTGTAATAAAATTTATTTTTTTGCCCAGTTTTCTGAAATTGTCGAAACATTCTGTTGCTCCTGGAAATGGTACCCATAATGTCCATAAGACTCCTGAAAATGATATTTTTCTTATGAGGATAATAACGATGGTGAATAGACATGAGAAGTTTTATGAATTTTGAAGTCGTTAAATTTTGCAACCTATAACCTGTGAGGTTAGAACTTAGATTATATAACATGTAGTTTAATATCAGTTTTGCCATACTTCATATTTTGTTCACTTTCAATTGTTTGCAGATATTCAGATCCCTTTCCATCTCCATATATTTGGTTTGTTGATGGTGGGTCACCTTGCTTTAAATCTCTTTTTGTTTGAAAATTTCCCGACAGGCCACCTTCTTGGTGTTTACCTAATGTAGTATTTTCTTAGGTATTCCTAGAGCGGCACACCGCTGAAATAAATGTTTTTACTTTAAAGAGGAGCTTCAGGTCCACTACTTTCTCATAGTTATTGTTCTGGATTAGATTCAGAATGAAAATTTGATCACTAGTTGACTTGGTATTTGCCCATTTGTTCATCCAAGTATTTGCCTAAGCTATTTCTCATGATTCTTGCTAGGACTTTGTATACCCCATACGACAAAGTTATACCTTTATAATTCATGCAGTCGGTCACATAATCTTTCTTATGTATTGGGTAAGTAATTTACCAAAAACTTGGTATCTGCCTTTCCACCCATATGTTTTCAATCCTTCAAGGACTCACCAACAAACTTGATAATTTCTATTGGAATCTCATTCTTACCAGAACTTGTGCAATTCTTCATGTTATTTATTAGTTTCTCTACGCAGAATGAATCATTCAGCGTCTCTTTTTCTCCAAATTCGTCCTCTTCGTTCCTCTGTTCCATCATTCAGCAGTTCATTCTACCTAATTTTCCCTCCAACTGTCCAGTTTTTTCACCCATCTTTGTTTCTTTAATATTTCTTCTTTTTGCCTCTTGTTAAATATCTGTAATGTTTTTCAATTTTTTTTTAGTTTATCCTCCAGATCACTTAGTTTTCAATATCTGAACATTTTCTATGCTTTTCTGTACGTATTCCTGTTTAAATTCGTCCTTGGGTTCTCCCATGCTTGTTTGCGGTCTTCATCAAACCATTATTTTTTGTCTTCTTTCCCGATATTCCTAGATGTTGCTTTGTCACAACCTTAATTGTTTTCTCAATCTCTGTCCACTTCCTGTCCATATCCTTCCACGATTGTTTTCTGTTATAATACAACTTTTCATGACGATTTATTTTCATATTAGGTTTCTTTCCATAGAAAATCAGTTCAAAATAACATGCAAAAATTTGAAGTATTCCCCTATAATCAACCTCGAAAAGTGTTTCACTCACTGTAACTGTCAATGTCAAAATTAACCTTAATAAGTCTTGCTTTTACTGAAACTATCAAAATTGATTAGTTGCGATGAATGTTAATATCATTAAACTTAAAATTGTTTTTACTTGCGGTAACTTTCAATGTCAAAATTAATATATTTCATTCGTTTTTCGTGAAGGTTTGTCTCTCGATTTTAGGTATCTTTTCATAGAAAATAACAGGTAAAAGTTTGACGTTTTGCCCTATTTCGGTCTATATCAAAATAATTTAATATACAGGGTATTTCAAAAAAAACGTGATCCCGTCTGTAGGATAGATAGAAAACTGAAAAATTTTTGGGGTTTGCTCAGTAAGAAAAATTTCAGTTTTCATTGAGCAAACCCCAAATACAGGGTTATTCTAAATGATGGACCCATTTTTAAAAATTCGTATTTATCAGACTACTAATGGTATATGAATAATTGCTATACCAATGAAAAGAGAAAGTTTTAAAGTTTTTTTTATGTATTACAATTGTTCAATGTAACCTCCAGCTGCTGTTACTAATTGCACGGCAGCTGTGATACGGTTCCGCAGATCGTTCAGAGTTGTTGGTAGAGGCGGAAAACAGCTTGCTTAACATAACCCCATAAAAAATAGTCACATGGGGTCAGATCAGGAGATCTCGGTGTCATCCTCCATCATTTCCAGCTCATTACCGCAAAATTCGAGACGATTCTCTTTGTCATTAGGGTTGAGACTTACTTAAGCTTCGAACAAAACTGTCTTCTATCCGTCTGACATCATCTTTTGACACATGTGGTCGGCTTGTGCTTTTTCCTTTACACATACTTCTAGTCTACTTAAATTCAGTAGAAATGCATGCTGCACTACAATTTGCGTCTGACTTCTTGCGAACTCAATAACACAGAACACCTTGTGCTCCACAGTCGCCATCTCATTGACAACTGGCAGTTACAGAAAATGGAGGCCTATTGCCGCGAAACTCTAACGGCCGCTTCTGGAACCATCACCTCCTGCCTACACTTGTAATACATTAAAAAAAAACTTTGAAACTTCCCCTTTTCATTGGTATAAAAACTGTTCATGTAACTTTTGTACTTTGATAAATACGAATTTTTAAAAATGGGTCCATCAGTTACTATAACCCTGTATTTTTCAGTTTTCTGTCTGTCCTATAGACTGGATCAACTTTTTTTGAAACACCTTGTGCATGAATATCAATTCTCTGGAAAGTAATTTTTTATAAATATTATCAACATATAAATAACCTTCAAATCCATCCTTGAGAATTTTATCAACATTTTTTGTTTTAAATTGGGTATGTGCATGAAAATTTACAATTTACTCACCATCTATATCAGTTAATACGTGATCAAAACTGTTTATGAATTCTAGTTGTTCCTCTTTAGACACTTCAGCGAGATTTTTCATTGTTGCGTTTATGTTAAAACAATTTTTTGTTAAATTTTTTTATATATATATCACATTCTTGGTAATTTTGAATGAATTTGCAGGTCAGGCTCGTAACTTGAGAAAAAATAATTAAAATATTAGTGCGTAAACAAAATTGATAAGATACGAAATTAATAGATAAATGTTATAGATACGAGGGATCATTACTTTGCCACGAACTTTATCTATTTGAAAATCAGAACAACTTTTAATCATTATGAAACATTGAAATTATTATGACGATATGACAACTTGTTTTTTTTATTAGGAAGCTAATATATATATATATATATATATATATATATATATATATATATATATAAATACATTATTTAATAAAGAAAAATAATTTAAGTACGAGTCACATGAAAAAAATCATAAAATAAATGTAACTTCACTATCTGACACAGCTCAAGACCGTGGTAGACATGATGTACAGTTTTCAGTCGACTCCACATTTAAAATCAAGAAAAAATAAGGGGGGTAAAATAAGATTATCTAGATAGCCACTTCATTTATCAACGTCCTTCAATCCACCTTTGTTCAGGCTGGTTTCATAGAACTTCTGAAAAACCGTCATGTGAAGACGGTATCATCAAAAAAAGTGTCGTGATTTGAGGTTAGTGGACACTATCTTTGACACGATACCTTCACCAAAATCGACTAATCTAATCTAACCTAACTAAATCTTGGGATTCCAGTTTCTTCAATATTTGTACGTCATCAACAAAGGGTCGTGATTTGGGGTTGTTTGCCATCTTTTAATCCACGTCGAAAGTCATAAAAAATCATTGTACGAAGATTTTCTCGATTTAATTCCATTATTTGACCAAGGCGGATGTTTCAAGTAAACAACTCAAATAGCAACCCTCGTGTGATAAATATTTCATAATATTTCAGGAGATATTGGAGTGCTGGAAAATGCTTCAACTATTTCCTGTTTATTTCAATATGTATTTCCATTTGTTTACATTAATTAGTTTAAACTTTGAATAAAGATATCTCTCTGTATAGCAATTTCCTGTTTTTTGTGAGAGAGATTCCTTACAAACTATTGACGTGAATATATTGTGTGTAACTAAATCCATTCATCATAGAACCATCTTTCAGATGTAAATTTACTGCTTTGTGAATTTATTTATTAACAGGGCCGGTTGCAATTGTTGTCAAAAAATAATAATAATATCCAACATTTACACACCCAACTATTTACTATAAATCCAATCCCAAAGCAAAAACAGTGATTAAAAAATGAATATTTCATTCTATATATGTTTGTATCATCATATTTCGGTATAAAAGGAAATATTCCACATTATCTTGCAATGTATTTTAAAATAAATATGAAAGTTAAATAGTGCCTTATGTTATTTTTACAAACTCATCTCCGCCTTGGAGCCGATCTTGCTTGGACATTATGGAATTCTAAAATTTGGCGAAGGCTGCGCCTTGGACGAAATACCCGGAATTCGTGCGATCTTTGTTTTTATATCAGTTTTTAAAGCAAGCGATTTATTTACATAGTTTTGAATAATTCCTAGGAAAGTCTTTTTATTTGTTTCTTCATTTATCCAGATGTATTGGAATTATTTTGGGATAAATATATAATGAGTTTGTGTAGCTAAGTTGGAATTTCCGGAACCGTTGGTGATATTAATACTGAATACACTGTTTACCCTAAATCAACACTCACAATTACACTGTCTTTAGAGGTAAACTGTTTACCATCAGTCTCTGAAAACAATAACTTGGTTATCGCAACACGATTCAAACAGTGTAATTGCGAGTGTTGTTGTAGTCGTGTAAGCTGTGTATTGAGTATATGTAGCGGAGTTGAATTCAGTTTATAATAAATAGTCGTAGTGCACAGACCGAAATAAAAAGCAATGGAAGAATTTAAATAAATTAGTTAGTTAAGAAGTGATAGTGATAAGTGAATTATTATAAGTTAGTTAAGTGTAGTGTATAGTATTTAAATAAATCAAGAATGTGAGAGACTGCTTATTAATTCACCCCACGAATAAAAATAGTACAAATAAATAAGAAAAACATTACGTAGTGTATTCATTACATTTTGTATTTGTATGTTTTAATAAACTTCGGTAGATTTGTTTAAAAATAACTCAAGGTCGTTAGTATGGAAGAAATGGTCAATCGACTTAATACAAACCTTTTATTTAATAATATAATAAACCCGGTATTATTTACCTCTCTTGGATACAAAGTATCAAAAGGATTTGTGTTATTTTATGTCCAGACAGGACCAAATCCTAACGAAACTAGAAACCCTAGGGGCCAATTAATTCATATTTCATATTTTGGGTATTCCATTTGCATATTTATAAGTAACGTATTCTACGAAAAAGTTTTATGTGGAAAATTCTAAAATGTACAAAGCCTCAGTTACTAGTAATATGTGCTGATCATGAGTATTATTAAAAAATAACAATATACGGTGTTTATAATAACACATTATTACAAAATTTTGAAATTTCCGTTGTATTATCTTCCATATTTTAATGTTAAAGAATGCAAAATGTATTTTAACTAGTACTAGTGGGTATGTAGACATACATGTTTATGTGTATTTTGTGTTGTATACCTTCAAGTCTTGTCATGGTATCCCGACCTAGATCACATGTTTTGATCTACAGTTAATACGAGATCTGTTGTATTAGCATGTAATTGAGTTCTAGCTGACATAAATTAGGGTAAGTGGTTGTTTTTAATTGATAATTACTTTTATTGTTATCATTATCGAAGGTTAATTATTCCAATTGTTGATTTTTAATCACATTCTAATGAATAAATACGTTGAAATGTGTGACACTTAAAGAGAATAAATTTATGTATATAAATTATTTCAAATTCGAGACTCTGCTTTTATATAAACATCAGAGTATGTACATTTATGAGAATATATTTTTTGATGTGTTAAAAAGTAGGGCATGTATTGTTTAATTTTCTTTTTTTTTTAATTTTGTATTTAGTCATCTCGAATTTATTTTGTTTAAAATCATTTTTCGTAGTGCCTTAGTTTTTTTAATTTTATTGATATAATGCAGTTTTTTATTAACAAAAATAGTAAACAATATTTTGGTTAAATTTCATTTTTCATGCATATATAAGTGGAGAAGTAAATAAGTAAGATTTCAAAAATATGGACAGTAAATTATACTGACAATTATTATAAAATATACAGGGTGAGCTTTGTAATGTTCAACTTCGCTATTGTAAAATTTATCTAACAAAGTTATTGATAAAAATTGTAGTCAACGACATGCTGCTATTTGGAAAATATGCTGATATGTACAGGATGGCTCATGATACATAATAAAGATAAAATCTTTCCAAATACCTCATATAGAGTGCGGCTAAATTACGTAATAGATTTAACATGGCAACGTAATCGTTAATTTTGAGATGAACATTTCCCCTATAAGTTTAAAGGCTTCTCTTTTTATAATCCATAGCCAAAGCTAACATTTTTCAACTGAAAATCTTTAAAAAACAAAAAAAAATATTTTTGGTCTTTCGCATTCTTTATAACTGCTTTTTTGCTTAGGAAGTACGGACATACCGTCTCGGGTGTATCCCTAACCCCCTTTTTTTATTTTTCTTTGTGTTTTTAGAAATACTTTCACTAACTTAATTTAATCTATCAATCTAATTATCTCCTCGGTCTCCCGTATTTTTGTAGATACAAAAGGAGTTCACTTGTTCCTGGCATCTATTATATCCAATACTTTTCATAGTCCCGGTTCGCGTACATTTAATTTTGACGCATTTTACATAGGACAGCAATCTCAGTATTTAAAAAGTAGATTAAAGGGTCATCAATACGATAAAAAAATAAAACTGTATTAAAAAAACATGAAATATCAAAAAAAAAACATATGTACTTCGGTTCATGAGTTCATAGTCATGAAAAAAAATGTGATTATTTTTTAATTTATTCGGTATTTGTAATAGTATCGTTTAACTCTCTCAGCTTGGTCAGATTAGGTTAGGTTAGGTTAGTTTGGGTTAGGTTAGGTTAGGTTAGGTTTTTCGTATTCAGAATGAATATATTCAATAAAAATTCATGTTCCTGAAAATATAGTTTGGGGCGGGGGAGGGGACTTATTGGTGTTAAAAGTTTGAAACCAGTGTTGAAATTTGGTCCAAATTTCTACGCCACTATAAAAATATTTTTTTGATAATTAAAATTGAAATATCGTAATTCTTAATTAATTAATATCAGTAATCTTTATTGTTGTTATATTTATATAAATATTTGTTTATTGTACTTATTGGACCATAATTTCAGTCCTAGACGATAAATACATAAGTATTCGAAAGCTTGGAAATATATTAGAGTTAGTACACTTTGGTGTTTGATTTTGCCACAATCCCACTACGAAATGTATATAATTGTGAATGTCATATTTTGATAAAGTCCTAAATAGATCGTAACGTCAATATTTTTACTTGTTTTAAAAACTAATTTAGGTAATTTTATACTTTCGTGGTCCCCTAGTTTTTTGGCTCTATAAAATCGAAAAATCATCAGATTTCGATGAATTTTTTTAAAATTTTCGTTTTTACGGCGAATTTATGAAAAAAATATGGGAATGAAAAAATTAAAACTTATATTGGTAAGGTTAAGTTAGGCTAGGTTATGGGGGGGCTGCTAAAAATTCAGAACAAATGTTCACTTCTGGTTTACTCTTTAAATACCCCCTCCCTCGTCTCTCGCCCCACTCCCAATTTTTCTCTAACAGTAAACTTTAGTAAAATACCATTTTTTTAATGGTGAAAATTTTCAATTATTTGGAAAAAAGTTATCAACAACTACATGTGAAGTGAGTGCATTTTCATGAACATTTACAGCACTAAAACCAATATAAGTTTTAATTTTTTTTTATTTTCTAGAACCATAAAGCGAGGGGACCTCGAAAGTACAAAATTACCCCAATTTACATTCAGAAGAACCCTAAAATCAAAATAATGTATTATAAAAATTATATTTATTTATTACCTATTTCTGAACGATTCTAACACCATGTTTGTATCCGATTTTTATTAGCCTCTATGAATGAAAATACCCCGTAAGCGAGAACCTTGAATTAGTTATTAGAAAATGCATCGTTTTTTTTTAATTGATCAAATTAGATCAAGAGTACAATTTCAATTACGTAGAAATCATAAATTAATAAAATTCCAAGTTGCTGTCTGTTGAATTTATATACCAAATATAATAAAATGTAAATATTTGATTTTACATGATTATCGTTGAGTAGATTCTGTTTGTATATTGTATAATATATAAAGTACATTCCAAAAATTTCCATTGTTGATAAATACTATTTAGATTTCATCTCATTAATATCACACTGATGTTCTTATTATTAAAGTATGATATAAATATCAATAATCCATCTTGTTAGTCAAATAACGAGGCTACTTCCATCACGAACAAAGGGCGTGCGTATTATTGTTTAAAAGAGTTCGAAATAATCAACATTAATTGTTAATTGTATTTTCTTCATACTTGTATATGCTTTGTCAAAAATACAACGAAATATAGGGCGTTTCATTTGAGAAAATGTAACTTCAATATGGCACAGCATTCTGGAACACTCTGTAAAATTGTAAATAAGTTTGAAGGTTTTGATACCTTCAAATTGACATCTCTAAGAAGAAATAAATCAATCACCTTGTATGTTTGCTGTTGTTTGTAATAAACATTTTTAAAGTAATTTTTCAGACCTTTATAATGAGCTTTTACAAAACCGTTTAGCATGAAAATTAAGCGAGTTATGACGAAAATAAGTTAAGTAACTCGAATTTGAAAAAAGAAAAAAATATCGCTAAATTTGACACCATGTGCGGCAAAATTAAAATTTTGCTTTTTTTTAAACTCACGTAGCTTGAAAATTAAACGAGATATAAGCGTTTAAACTATTGATTTCAATACTAAGGGAGGGTTTTTTTACCCTTTAACATCAAAATTCTCTAAAGAAAAGGGCCTAGAAGGGGTGGAAATCTTATGGTTTTGTAGCTTATGAAATTTCCTACAAAATAATGTATGGATGAATGCAAAAAGCTTAAAGGGAAGCCGAGTTATTATTAAAAAATCGAATACATTTTTCTAGAGATAATACTGGAAAATCACGAAAGTTTTGATCTTTTTGGAGTATTTATTATTTTATACATGCTGTGTCTCCTTTGTATTTATATTTTATTATATTTTTTCCATTCTGAGGGGTGGTTTTTGGTGGTTGTATTATTAAAAATATTGAGGGTCAGATTTCTTATACTAAAGAAAAAAATCTCCTATTACGATCCAAAATAAAAAAAATTTCATGATTTTTACCACATTTTTTAAACAATCTTTGTATGAAGGGTTTTTTTAAGGTTAGGTGAGCTGTAAAATATCAAAATATTAAAGTCATGATACAAAACAATCAACATTTATTATATTTGAACATAACTATAGCCAATTACCGCTTTAATTCATTAGTTTTCAATTTATTGAAGTAAAAAAGAAAAAGCATACTTTGCGACCAATTCAGGTTTGAGGAGGAAGATAAGATGAACTTAATTCCAAATTTTCAAGAAGATCGATGAAGGCGTGTGTTTTTTCTACAATTTTTCGTGTTTCATCCATTGTTAAAATGAAAAATAATGGGCTTAGATTATTCCTTTACTTTATCCCTTTTTTTCACATCAATACCATCTGAACCTCGTTCATTCAGTTGCACTTTTTTTTATTTTTTTATACGCACTTCTTCAAATAAGATTTTTACATAATAACAAAAATAATCATTGAAATCGGATGATTCATCGAATTTCTAGATCCATAAAACGAGACGACCTCGTTAGTATAAAATTACCATACAGGGAGTTCCCTGACTTCTTACAGAAAAGGTGGGAGTGAGTAGATGTAACATCAGGAAAATTCATCTCGTTTTTGAGTTATAGGCATTTAAAGTTGTGAAATCACTCCCGAATTTTTCGCATCAAGTCCCCGAACACCCTGAATATTAAAAGAAGCTGTATAATAATTTGGTTATATGTTAATATAGTTTATTAATTCTAGTTTTGATAATTTGAAACCAATATGACTGTCGCTCAAATAGCAGCTAATACAACTGTATTAGCAGGCGCTGCAGTTCTAGCTTACTTGGGATTCCAATTTTTCCAAAAGAAAAAGAAGGAAATCATACCGTGGAACTGGGAAGAAGTGGGTAGTTTATCACATCTGTACATATATCCACTGAAGAGTGGACATCGAATGGAAGTAACTAGAGCAGAATGTACCGAAGTTGGTTTGAAACAAACAGAAGAAGATGAAAAAGTTTTACAATTACGGGATAGGTACGTCAAAAACAATAATATTCAACTTATTCGTTATATTGATAACATCGACCTTAGAATTAAATCCTATTTCGTCTAATTTTAAAATTATTTTGAAATACAAGAGCTATTTGAGAAGTTTCCGAATCTGAAGAAATCAGCAATTATCAATTGTAGATGAAACCTGGGTCCACCATTGCGCCCGTCAAACCCTTGCAAAGGTCGAACCTGCCTATCATCTTGCTTGACAAGTTAAAGGGAAAAATTGCACAAAGCGACGTCATTTGCCAAAAATGCTTTTCATTTAGCACCTTCTCATACTTCTTTGATCGACATTTGGTTAAATTTATTAATTGCACTTCGAATTGCTTGAACACTGTTTCCTGTTTTCTAACCACAAAGTTGTATTTGCAGGAATAGAAGAAGACGAGCGTAGAGTTAAAAGGACTATGTTGAAAAAAATCGGTTTTGATTTTCAAAAATTTAACGCTAAAATAAGTTATGACTGAAATATAAAATAGCTTCGATAGTTTAATGGTTCCGGTATGAGACTTATATTCCTATAGTTGCTAGATTGAATATAATTAACGATGTGATTAAAAAAAGGCAATTTTTAGTCTTAAAATATTCATATTTATACAACGAGATTCTTAAGTTTCTAGCTATTTTCTTAGTTTTCTCATATTTTTCTTCCCTAGTAGTTTCCTGCATGTAGATTAGGGATTGAATTGCCCTACACCCTATACAAATCAGCACTTGTTCCTACAATATTGACCTCCTTTCAATTTAATTATTTCTCTTGTTGTATTTTCACTCAACCAGTTAGGTTTTACTTTTCTTCTTAGCTTCCGCACATTTTTCTTTTGTTCTAGCATTTCCCTAGATGTAGATTTGAATATACGTTGCCTTGCACTATGTACGAATTAGCCAATATACAAGTCGATGTATATTAGGGATTACATCGTACTAAATCTAGTAAAAATTAGCCCTTAGTACCAGTAATACTGAAATTTCTTCAATTTGTTTTCGTCTCTTGTTATACTTCCAATAACTCGGATCATTTTTAGCTTTGCAATTTTTCTTTGCTTTCCCACCTTTCTCTTCCTTTCTATCATGTTCCTAGATGTAGATTAGGAATCACATTGTTCTGCATCCAGTGCAAATTGGCCATTGATACCAGTTTTATTGAAATTTCCCCAATTTGTTTTTTTCTTTTGTAGCAAAATCATATTGATATCGTTTACTCACTTCAATATATCAATTTTATGGTGTGGACATCTTGACCTTGAATTTTTTACTAAAAGCAATTTATTTGGAACGAGATACTGACCTATTACTACCACATTAATATCCAATATTATAGAAGATGTCGATGACAGTCACTAATGACTTGGTTATTATTTGATTAATAATTTTCAATATGTTTCAGAGGATTAGTAGTTTACGCTGAAAGAAATAACGAATTCAGAACTGCTAGGACGTATCCTCAACTGATGCAAATCGATATTAGTGTCCATGATGAAAAACATTTAGCGATAGATGCACCTACTATGAGGACATTGTATGTCAAAATTCCAAATAACACTGACAATAAGGAAATTAAAATCAAGTAAGATACTAGATAACATTAAATTAATAGGTTTTCGAAAAAGTCGGAGAGTTTTGAGGAATGATCCGAATACAGGCAATTTCATCGATCATATTAACGACGTGGTAACAAGTGTCACTATACCAACTTTGGCAATGATAGAAGGGTCCAGCGTTGGAACGCTTGACGGGCTAGGTTACCGGAAGGGTTCAAAAGAAGCGTAGCAAATCCCAAAAGGAGTTGGGTTCAGGATTAATTCAAGCCAAAGAAAAACATTCAAGATTTTTAGGACTCCTTTGGGTCGTTAACCAAGGAAAGAGTTGTGACATTTGTCATATCTGTGGAAAACTTTATTCAAGTAGATCACAAACAGACCTTGGAACTTCTGAAAATTCCATAGACAAAGCAGTAATAGTGAATCTGCGGTTTTCTTCAACCATTCTCTCAATCCGTTGAACCAGGTCATCCGAACCGATAGATTTGCGGCCTTGGCCCCCTTCATCATTACGGCCATCTTTAAACTTTCGACACCATTCACGCAAAACACCATCACTCATGAAGTTTTCCCCATATGCACGCGACTCATTGTCCGGTGGTTTTCTGCAGGACTATGGCCTTCAGCTTGTAGAAAACGAATCACATTTCGCAAATCACACTTGGCGGCAACATCAATAATAACAGACATGTTTACATGGCTGTACTACAACGCCGACTGACGCCTGAATGTAAGTAATGTGTAGTGCGAGCTGCCCAGTCGCCTATAGCGCATAACCATTTCCTTTTGCCCGTGTAGCGTCTGCCCTGAGCGATCGGAGGTTGAAAAAAAAACGGCCCTCTTATTTTTGAATGAGAATCTTAGTATCGTTTTGTGTTTTTCATTTGAATTCCCCTCGTGAAATGGCGAGAACTAAAATCGAAAATAAAAGAGAAATACTTTTGTATTTGCTCGGTTTAGAATTATATTATTGACGTTTTCGGGTCGCAGATTCCATTTGTCGACTTCCCAGATGTTGGAATTTAGTTCTTCCGGTTTTATCGATGATTGGAATTTGTTGATTACTTCGACTTTCTGAACTGATTTCACGGATTACAAAAAACGGTAGCGCCTCATAACCTAACCTAAGATAAAGTAAACATAACCTAAGATAAAGTGAATTTTACCTAACTTAACCAGAAAATACGAGATCTGGCTATTAAATAACGAGACTGGTTACGAAAAAGAATTTTATTATAAAAATTATTCTACATTCGCATGCTCCCCTTCAATATACTTCCCTGTCTGCCGTTTGTTGATATACCGTTTCCATCGACTCAAATCGGGTCCCTTTTTAAGCAAATTTTATCTTCGGAAACAAAAAAAGTCGGACGGTGCCAAATCTGGTGAGTATGGCGGGTGTTCGAGCACTGGAGTGCGCTTACAGGCCAAATACTGCTTCACATATAGCAATGCTCTCTCGGGTCTCACTAAAGCGCTTACACCACTCAAACACACGCGCACGAGATAGAGAATTGCTCCCATAGTCTCGTTATTTAACCAGATTTAGCCAGACCTCGTAGATCATTTTCTCACTTTAGTAACTCAAGAGGCAGTTTCCAATTCGAATGTTAATAAAAGTTAATAACAATGATTTTCGTTTTTAAAAGCTTTTCTTCAATTCATGAATCCCGTTGAAAAAACTGAACAGGAAGTTAACCTATTCAATTATTTTTAAACCAGTCAGTACTAGTTTTCGACATCCGGGTCTGCGATAAATGGATTCTATGACCTTGAAAATGCCAAGATCACATGTTTTTATTATGATCTTTAACCAAGCAGAATTCGTAAATATAACCAAAGTTCGCATTAACTGCGTTTTAAGAAAAAAAGAGTACAACAGTTATATAGGGTGTTCCAAATAAAATTTCTATCCATAAATATCTCGAGTTATGTTTATCTGTAAAAATTTGTACTAGAGGATTTCAGTGCAGTCGAAACATTTGTTAAGAAATTACAAGTTACAAAATGAAATTTTTTTTCAAAATTATATACTTTTCAGTTTTTCAGTATTAGGAGACAGAGTGTTTATATTTTTTAACATTTTTTTAATGATACATTCAAGGTAAATGTACTGAACAAAAATATAAAATTAGATCTGGATTATTTTTCAAAAAAAAATTGGTTGAGTATTTATTCTTTCAGAAATTTTGAAAATATTAGATCACAGACACATTGAACATCCTGTTTGGTTAATTCAAAACTTGATTTGGAAATGTTTTTTTTTTGCATTTTAGACTTCACAAAGGTGAAGAATGTTATTCTATCGATTGTGGAGACGAAGCAGCCTTATGGTTTTCGAGATATATATTAGAAAAAGACACTGGATTGCGTCTAGGATATCACGACGGTAGTCAAAGGAGAGATATCACCAAAACTCATAACAAATATTTGGAATTTTATAAAAATCTAACAAATTCATCTATAGTAAGTTATAAGTGATAAAGCGAAATAATTTTTCCACTATTTTTATAAATTTTCATCATTCCCTGATATATAAACTGATTATAAACTCCAATACAAATTTTTTTCTAATCTCTACAAATTTTTGTGAGCTGAATCATCATACGTATAATTCTTCTTTTTACCCAGTATATCTATCTACGTCAATTATACAGCAAAGTATTGAAAAATAAAATACTAAAGAAGCCAGTCAAGAATTTAGCCACTCACCTCGTATTTGTCGATCTCGAAAAGGCCTACGAAACGGTACCGTTGAAAACGCTGTTCGAGATATTGACGAAATCTGATCTCAGCAATGTGTATGTTCGAGCTAATCAAAATAAATACTGAAAGTTGAAAGGTCAAGTCAAACTACGAAATTCAGTTAGCTGGAGAACTAAAATTGCGAGAACGAGAATAGATCTAAAGGATAAGTAGTTAACAACCAAGCTTACGAGGAGGACGATGCAGATTATGTGCCGAAAAAATTGGACAACGAATATGCAAAAGAGAATATCTGCCGGTTGGAACCACATAAGGAGACCGAATTTCAGAAGCTGGAACAACCAAAGAAGGTATTGGATATAGGGAAAAACTGAACAAATTCTGAATCCCATTGCTTTGATCAGAAAAAAATTACCTTTTTTGGTCTCCTGATGAAACTTCTCCATTGAGGTCTTATTTGAGATCAATTGGCGAGCTCCGTTTCAGTCTTCTGTTGTTTGGTTCTTGGGTGGCTGTATTAGTAGATTAGGATGGCTGTCCAGCTTCTTTCTTCTACTGTTTCTTGTATTAATGGAAAACGGAGGTGTTCATGGATCAATTTGTTTTTGACGTACCATGGTGCATTGACCAGTGATCGAAGGATTTTAGATTGTCCTCGTTGTATGAGAGCAATACTAGATTTGGTGGCACATCTCCATAATTCTATTCTTTAGGTCCAGATGGGCACGATAACTGCCTTATACAAGTATAATAAGATTTTATTTTGTAGTGAGACTGGTGATCTTCTACCTAGTAGCCAATATAGTTTTTGGAAATTTTTTAGGGTCTGTATTCCGATCTGACAAGCCTGTTATTGGTAAACCAAACGTCAGTGAACGATTTGAAACAAAGAATAAGTAATACCACTATTTCCGCTAACAATTTTCGACCAAATTTGGTAGTTGATGGACTGGATTTGAAGCCATATACCGAAGATACTTGGGAATGGATTAAAATTGGTGACGTCGTATTAAGGAACGTCAAGGATTGTACAAGATGTACGATGACGACTATCGATCCTGATACAAGTATCCGAGATAAAAATAGGGAACCTCTAGCTACACTGGAAAAGTAAGAAAACTTTTGATTTTTTATATTAAATTTTATTATTGATAGCACTGCTATCCAGGACGAAGGCTTTCTTCAGAAGAGATTTTCAGGCATTCCTTTGGGTGAAAACAGTTCACGATTTCGTAAGTTGTTATCTGTCATCTCGCTGTCGTTGAGTTTTTGACAGAAAGGGTTCATAGCTTGATACCAGTGTCTTTATGGCATGATACCAAGGTCTTTACATCTTGATACCAGAGACCTTATAGCATGATACCAGCGTCTTTATAGCAGGATACCAGCGTCTTTATAGCATGATATCAGAGTCTTTATAGCATGATACCAGCGTCCTGGACTGCCATAATGGTAATGAGCGTTATAGCAGAAAGTTCAAACCAAAAATTTGATTTTAAATGTAATAATATATAAAATTTCGAAGCACTTTTTCAAAATTTGTGAAATACCGTATCGTCGAGTTATATAACGAAACAGAACAATTAATAAAAAAATTTGAAAATGTGATAACCGCCAAAGTGTAACAAAGAAGAAAGAATGAGTTTTTTTTTCTATTAGTTTTTTGAAGTTGATTTTAATATTCATGGATTTTAGGTACAGAATGAGTAATGGTCCCGATGCGTTACCAGTGATGGGAATCAATTTAGAAGTCAGAAAAACTGGAATTATAAAAGTGGGAGATAAAGTTTTGGTATCTAAGAAATAATAGATTCGGCAAAATTGATAATTAGTTGTTTTAAATTAATATAGTTTGTGAAAATAAACAAAAAATCTCGTTAATAGTATTTTTGTTACCAATTTATCCACTTCGAACAGACAAACTTACGGATATGTTGACACTATTTGGTGGTAAATTAGAATTTCTGGATTCGTTAGTGATATTCATATTTAACACACTGTTTAAACTACCACTACACCAACACTCACAATTACACTGTTTGAAACGCGTTTCGATAACCAAGTTATCGTCTTCAATTCACCCTCAGTCTCTGAATACGATAACTTGGTTATCGAAACGTGCGTCAAGCAGTGTAAGTGTGAGTGTAGATATGGTATATTTCAAAGTATTCTTCCTGAGACAAGATACACTTCTGCCAACGCCATTTCTACTGTTGATAACATCACTGAAAGTCTTCATTTATGATGCTGTTCAGTTGCCGTGTCATTTCTGCCTTGATGACTTCCAAATCTTCCAAACGCCACCTCCAAAGCACCATTTTGAATTAAGGGAACAAAAAGAACTCACAAGCTGCAGAATCGGGTAATTAAAGCGGACGGTCTGTCACGGTTATTGAGCTTCTGGTTAAAAACTCACGCACAACGAACGACGTGAGTTAGCGCATTGACGTGGTGAAGAATCCACCTCGAGCTCTGAGAGACGTCTCAAAATTTCAACGTTAAAATTTCCGTTCACTATCTGGCCGGAAGGGACAAATTCCTTGTGAACCATGCCTCTATAATCAAAGAAAACAATCAACATTGTTTTCACATTGCACCTTGATTTTCTTCAAGAACACAAACCCGAAGTCGTTTAATATTTTCATCAGACGGGCGTCCTGGTCAAGAGTATCCTTTAACTTCTTCTCGACCTTCCGGGAACCATTGTAACCACTCGTTCACGTTTGGTTCCTTTAGTAAACTTGTCATTTCTGCCTTAATGGCTTCCACACCTCCCAAGCACTATTTTGCAACTCGGGAACAAGAGGCAAAATTGGGTAATTAAGGCGGGTGGTCAGTCACTGTTATTGAGCTTCGGGTGAAAAACTCACGTATAATTAACGACGTGTAAGTGGGCGCATTGACGTGATGAAGGACCCAACTGCCTTTTGTGCCAAATCCAATGGAACCCGGGCCATTCTAACTCTGAGACGTTTAACAAGTTCATCGGAACTCGATGTCGACGGGCGTCCTGGTCGAGAGTCTCCTTTAACTTCTTTTCAACTTTCCGGGAACCATTTTAACTTGTTAACGGTTAGTTCCTTCAGAGAATTGTCTATGTAAGTACTCAAAACTCTCACGGCCATTGTTGCCTAGCTTTGTAAGAAACTTGGTGCGCTGTACCTCAATAAGAGAGAGCTCCATGGGGATGACAGGTAAAAAAAATGTAATTTTACACTTAGAGTGCTCTTATTAGAACTAAGCGTTGATGGGATTGGTTATAGCAGCAGTGCAACCTCTAAAATAAAGATGTTATTCAACTTTAATACGTATTTTCCGAACAAACCTCGTATATTTATTACCGAATAGAATTATCTAATCAATTTCTCAAGGTTTTTCTATGTTGTGGTTTGGTATTTAAATTAATACTGATCCAATTCGTATAACTTTATATTTATATTTGCGATTATTATGTTTAAAGGAATTAGATTTACATAAAACTTAATTTAGCTAATATCTTATAAGTTGTTTATGAGTGATTGGAAAATGTGCGACATAAGAAAAATTAAAAATTTCGCGTGCGCTACTAAAAATGAACAAATAAATTTTTTTGGATCATTTGATTTTGTTATACTAGATTTAGATGGTAAGTTCTCGATTAATGATTATTTTTTTAACTAATTTCGCTTAGGAACTTACCAACAATTTTATAGTATTAGGAAGTATTTGGTTGTGAGTCACAAGGATGAAGGAAGAGGAATTGTAGGTGAGCTAATGGAAAGACAAGCCCTTGTATTGAAGACCGAAATCAAGGGACATTTAAAATTCATTTAGGTTAAAGAACGATAGAAATTTGTGTAGACGATGTAACAGAAAAACCATTTAATAAAATATTTCATGGTTTGGCATAAATTTTGAACTTAACAAATCCTACTTGACGAGTTCTGGTTATTAAATAACGAGACTGGTTACGAAAAAGGGTTTTATTATAAAAATTATTCTAAATTCGAATGATCCCCTTTGATATACTTCCCTCCCCTCGCCACATATCTTTTCATACGCTACGACCTGGGCGTTGGTCATCTTCAGTGCTCTCTCGGTCATCACTAAAGCGTTTACACCACCCAAAATACGCGTACGAGATAGAGAATTGTCCCCATAGGTCTCTTGTAACAACTTATAGCACTCAGTCTGAGTTTTTTTTTTCAATTTAACGAGAAATTTGTTTTTCGCCACACATGGTTTTCGGCACGAGAAAAAAACACGCTTTTTAATTAGTTAGAGAACTTTTTCCTGGTACCATTTTCCGGTGTTTTCATGTCAGGCAGTGTAAGTGTGAGTGTAGATATGATATTCTTCAAATTACTCTTCCTGAGACAAGATGTACTTCTGCCAATGCCGTTTCTACTGCTGATAACATTACTAAAAGTCTTCATTAACGATTTTGTTAAGTTGCCGTGTCGTTTCGGCATTGTTGGCTTCCAAATTTCCCAAACGCCACCCCCGAAGCACCATTTGGAATTTGGACAAGAAGAAGGACTCACAAGAAGCAAAATCAGGTAATTAAAGCGGGTGGTCTGTCATGGTGATTGAGCTTTGGGCTAAAAACTCACGGACAACGAGCTCTGAGAGACGTCTTAAAACTTCAACCTAAACATTTCCGTTTACTGTCAAGCCGGTTAAAGAACGATGGAAATTTGTGTAGACGATGGTACAGAAGAACTATGTAGTCAAATTTTTAATGGTTTGGCATAAATTTTGAATTCAACAAATCGTTTATAGTCTAAGAAAAGAAATATAGGGTTACTTTGGAATGCCAAGTATTTCCATGGTATTCCAATTATAGTTAAAATGAAGTTGAGAAAAGGGTATTCAAAGATTCAAAGAACCAATATTTTCATCGCCATTGTTTAATAATTAGGGCAAAAACAACGTTTTTTACGCTCATGTGATTAATCGTAAACGTAAACTTCTAACATAGACGTAATGTTTATACAAATTGATATTTAACAAATGCCAAATTTCGAGAAACTTTGGGGTAAAGAAAGGGTAGAGGGTGTGTATTTAAGGGTAAAAAACGATCTATTTCGATTTCTGGCAAGTCCTATGGAAAAAAGTCAAATAGGCAAGTTGTAGGTAGTAAAAATAAAACTTTTGTATTTACACTTTTTACACATAACCTCAAAATTTATTTGAAAAATTGAAATAATCAAGTTTTTATACTTTATTTTTGTCTTTCACAAAAAAATTTTTTCTTTCCAAAAAATTTAGCGGAAATGTTATCACAATTTTTCACATAAATTTTGAGGTTATGTCCCTCCTTCTCCAATGGGTTACATCCTACCATTATTTTTTCACTTTTTATCATTTTTAAAGGCTTCTACTCTTGTTTAATTATCATCTATAAAAGAAATAAATTTGTTGTGAAAAAGAAACATATTTAATTACATTGAATTGCAATTACCTGTTTGATTAAGGAATTCTTGAAAGATAAAATATCTTCAATAATAAAAATTTTATTAATTTCAATAGGTGTAAATTCAATACGAAGAGTATGACACACAGTAACATTTTTTTTTATTTTATGTTTGAGTAAGGTTGTAAAATGTTATTTTATTCATTTTTTTCTAATTTCCGGAAGTTACTGAAAATTTGGTTCCCTTTGATGCATAATATGAGAATTTTTTTTGAAATGAAGCCCCCCATTAATGCCAAGAATGATCTAATAATAATTTTTCTAACTTTGTGCTGAATACATTGTTTACACTACCACTCACAATTACACCATCTGACGCGAGTTTAATTAACCAAATTATCGTCTTCAGAGACAGAACGTAAACGTTTACTTGAAGATGATAGCTTGGTTATCGAAACGCGCGTCAAACAGTGTAATTGTGAGTGTTGGTGTAGTGGTGGTATAAACAGTGTAATAGTAATACCATCTGGCACCTCTGCTGCTATAGTGAATTTTTCGGACTTTTCCTCATTAACTTTTGTTTGGAAGGCTCGGTTTATTAAGTTAGCATAATTATAGCAGCACTTGATGTCACACTCTGTCAAATGCCTGTCAGATATCAAGGAAAACAGCAGTATTCTTTGTTTTCCAGGGCTTTATTTATTTTCTGCGTGAGTCGGTGGACTTGTTGCATGGTCGAATGTTTTTATCGGAATCCAAATTGATAACAGGGAATTTTTTCCGGAAAGTTAAATGGTAAAAATAAATAATTTTTTCTGTGCGAAAACGTATTTACATTCAGTAATTTGTGCGTCTCAAATTTACGTTGAAAATAAGTATTTTACGAAAAAATGTGTAATAACATTTTTTTATTTTGTCCCGTTAACGAGATATTAAAAAAACTGAATTAAAAATTTTGTTTTTGTCCTAATTATTTGGCATTTCCATAAACGATGGCCTTGAAAATATTTATCTTAAAATATTCGATAAACAAGTTTCATTTCTAACCATCATTGGAATGAAATCTTTTTTGAACTATCAATTTCAGCTCTAAAATTGCTACTATTTCCAGGAGTTGTATGGATTGGTTTCCAACCATTACCAGGAGCAGTGGATTGTCTTAATAACTTGAAAAAATTAGGAAAATCCGTGAATTTTGTCAGTAATAACACTACCGCGTCATCCGAAAGAATGGCTGGCATTTTGATAAAAAGCAATGTCTTAATAAAAGTAGAAAATATTTTTACGCCTACGCTCGCATACATAACTTTTTTAAAAAACATAAAATTCAGTAAAACCCTTTTCGTGATAGGATTTAAAACGCTTAAAGAAGAATTTAAGAAAGCTGGATTCAAAGTAGCAGAAAATACAGTAAGTAGTCTTTGATGATTCTAGCGAATTTTTCTAAAGAACTCCGTACATCGCATCATACATTTTTTTATTTTATAAAATAAAAAACCAAGAAGTTATTAACTTTCACTTTCTCTCCAGTTATGGATGTTTTTCTCTCTTTAAGGTCTTCCACCGCGCTTCACTTCATCGTGTTTTTGGTCTACCTCTTTTCCTCTTGCCCTTTGGTATCTCGTTTCAAGAGTCTGTCTTCGTCCATTCGCTCTAAGTCCTTCTTGTATTTATAAACGCGCTAATTGGTACATTTATGCTTCTTCTTTCGCGTTCTAGTCCACGTTCTTGCGTGTCATAGGTCTAAGTTAGGTTAGGTTAAGTTAAGCTAACACGGACTAAACTACAATCATAAACAACGAAGAAATAATTGCATGTTTTAACTTGTGGCGCTCATCGTCAAAATATAATATTTTTGGTTTTGATTATTTTGACCTTCGCTTGACAATATGAAAGAGAAATTTTGTATATAGTACAGTGAACCAAGCAAATCACCTCGCAATTTTAAAGACCTTCATGGATTACATAGTTTGAAATTTTGATAGAAGCTCAAAAATTATGCAAATAACAAACCTGATTTGGTGCCAATGTATGCTTCTACCCTAGGGGTGAATGCCACCCTTTAGCGGGAGTGGAAATTTGAAATTTCAAAATAACACAGGGAATCGATAGAAAATTGAATTTCATGAAGAAAATGTGGAATGAAGTCTTTTATTTAACTAAATAATTTCTGAGTTATTCGCGATTGAAAATTAAAAAAAAAACACGTTTTCAACATTTTTTCATGAAAAACTCGAAAAAATTATTCTTATCAAAATTGAAGCTTATAAAAAAACAAAGAAATTTGTCAGTTTAAATAAAATTTTTTAAATAATATTCAGCAACTTGTGTTACTGAAAGTTTTTCTTTTTCGTAAATTTATGCAGAGGTTTGAGCTCAAATAACGGAAAAATGATCAATTTTTCATAAAAAATTGTGATAAACCTTCTTGATTTTTGAGACCTTCAAAATGAGCTTTTACAAAACAGTCTAGCATGAAAATTAAGCGAGTTATGACGAAAATAAGTTAAGTAACTCGAATTTGAAAAAAAAAATGTCGGTAAATTTGACACCATGTGGAGCAAAATTAAAATTAATCGAAGTTCATGTAAAATTATCTTTGTTTAAGCCCTAACTACACGTTCTAAAAGTTTGAATGATTTGGAACACGTATATTTTGAAAAAAGTTGTTTAATGTGAAGTTGTAAGTAAAATTTATCTTTTATTTTACTAAACATTTTGCTTATTTTTACTTGAAAATTAAATGAGACATAAGCGTTTAAACTATTGATTTCAATACTAAGGGAGGGTTTTTTACCCTTTAACATCAAAATTATCTGAAGAAAAGGGCCTAGAAGGGTCGCAACTCTTATGTTTTTGTAGCTTATGAAATTCCTTACAAAATATTGTATGGATGAATGCAAAAAGCTTAAAAGGAAGCCGAGTTATTATTAAAAAAACGAAAACAATGATTTGGAACACGTATATTTTGAAAAAAGTTGTTTAATGTGAAGTTGTAACTAAAATTTATCTTTTATTTTACTGAACATTTTGCTTATTTTTAAACAAACGTAGCTTGAAAATTAAACGAGATATAAGCGCTTAAACTATTGATTTCAATAGTGAGGGAGGGTTTTTTCCCTTTTAACATCAAAATTCTCTTAAGAACAGGGCCTAGAAGGGTTGCAAGTTTCATGGTTTTGTAGCTTATAAAATTCCCTACAGAATGATATATGTATGAATGCAAAAAGCTTTAAAGAAAGTTAAGTTATTATTAAAAAACCGAATACATTTTTCTAGAGATAATGCTGGAAAATCACGAAACGTCTAATTTTTGATCTTTGAGTATTCATTCTTTTATACATGCTGTGTCCAAAATAAAAAAAAATATGTTTTTATGACATTTCTTAAATAATCTTTGTATGAGGGGTTGTTTTTAAAGGTGGGTGAACTGTAAAATATCAAAATATTAAAGTCATGATACAAAACAATCAACATTTATTATATTTGAACATAACTATAGCCCATTACCGCTTTAATTCATTAGTTTTCAATTTATTGGAGAAAGGAGTGATTTTCACCTCTCAAAAAAAGCATACTTTGCGACCAAGTCAGGTTTGAAGATAAGGGTAAAATGAACTTTTTTCCAAATTTTCAAGAAGATCGATGAAGGTCCTTAAAATTGCGAGGTTTCGGTCGTTTTTAAGCTTGAATGGCTGTACTAATATTGTAATTTAATGAATGGATTATGGGGTGAGCAAAAACGTTTGACCGGGAGCATATATCAAGATGTGAATTTTTTCAGCCTTATCCTATCGGCGAAGATGTCGAAAGTATTGCAAATAGCGTGGTTGATGACGAAGAAATTGGAGCGGTTATAATGGATATTGATGTAAATTTGACTTACATTCAATTACAGAAAGCTTCAACATATCTTAAAAGGAAAGATTGTCTGTTCATAACTGGAGCTGGAGATAGAACTTTACCTTTCCCTAGGTTTGGACCTCTGATTGGTGAGTGTATTTAAAAAAATAATTTGAAAAGTTGGTAAGTTATAAATTATATGTTAACTTAATAACTTTCATGATAATGGGTGTTAAGACTCCAAAAATTATAGAAAGAAATACTTTATTGACAAAAAATTGTTACAATTCGTAGACAAAAGCTTGTAAAAACTAGAAACATAAAAATAATTAACTAAAAGTCGTTTACAGAGTAGAAGGCACTTTCCAGCAATTATTGCGAAAAGCGGTAAAATTTTATATCGATTTAATTTCAAATGGCAAGTGATTGAGCATTTTTTCGCTTTGTAAAATATTGAGCTCTTAACTAATTCTGAACGTAGAGTTCAGAATTTCACGTTCCTAAGTGGATTCCTAGTCCGGGCGTTTTCAGTTGCCCACCGGGTATAATAAATGCTGTGTTTGTACTTACAACTTCGTTTCAGGTAATTATGTCTTTATTGAAACAATTAAACAAATAAGTGGAAGGGAACCTCAACAATTGGCAAAACCTTCAGTAGAATTTTCGAATTTTATCAAAGAAAAATTGTCCATTACAGACCCACAGAAAGTTTTGTTCATAGGAGATTCGTGAGTAGTTTCAGTTTTTAATTCAATATAAAAAAGCCCCAAAACAAAATTAAATCTAATTTTATAGAGTGAAAATTATTTTTTACAAATTTTTTATTGAAAGAGATAATATTAACATTATCAGATATTAAAAATACTTTAGATTTTTATATAAATATTATTTGGTTTAAACTTATGCCTTCGTCCACAAAGATAAACTAAGGATTTCCCAGTTACTTCATATTTTCTGAATAGTCCGGGGAAGTTATCTCAAAATTTCTTTATATTTGAAACACATTTTTTCGTAACAAATCATTTGCGTCTTTGTATGAATTGTTTACGATGGCATGATTCAACAATTGATTTTCAGGATAGATGATGATATGAAGTTTGCAACTAACAGTGGATACCAGAAATTAATCGTCCTTACTGGGGTAACTAAAAAAAAAGATTTAGATAATTGGAAAAAGGACGAGATCGACAAGCCCCAATACTATATCGAAAGTTTGAAAGCCTTAAATTTAATTCTTGAAATGTTACAGAATATTAAAGATAATTGATTACTTGGTAAAGATTTATTTTTGTAGAATTCCACCAGTTGAACATTTTTTAATAAATAATTTTATATTCGAAATAAACTACTGTAATTGAAAGAATTACACCTCTTGTGACATCATCATATGGGGATTTTTTACTGTTCCTGTTCTTTATCAACAAGGTGTTAACCTATTCGATTGGCTAAAGTCTCAAATAGGATCACCAGCACCATCAACGTGCTAATACGACCACCACCAAGACGCCAATACCCAACTCCCCCAATGGCAGTTTCCTCAACTAAAGAAATTTAAAACTTATCAATATAATAAATACAAACTCACGTAATATTCTAATCTGACAGGTCTGGTGTGGTTTTGGCGGTGGCTGCAAGCACTTATGACAATTCAATTACTTATTACCACCGTAGGCAAATATTAGAGCTACTACCGGTGCTTCCCTTCTCCCAAGCTGCTTGATGTGCACGGATTCCGGTTGGGACTTGGTAATGACGGCGGTACGATTTCCCATCTCGACCTGGTACCATCTGTTTTATTTCTGGTAGCAGTTCCTTTTCTATAGTGTTGTAAAACATTGGGTAGCCGTTGTTAAGGTTCCTTAAGTTTCGTAGCTTAGTAGCATGGCAAAATATAACCCTTGTAAGTAGTAGTTTCGGGGGTGAACTATATTTTACATTTAAATTCGAAAAATAATTAGATTTTTACGTTTAAAAATAACGATATAAATATATATTTGATATTAGTAATACTGATACTTTTGCGTATTGGAAAAATGGTTATTTCGTTACAAAACCAATTTTGATATCGAAAGTTATTTTTTGCGAATCTGGTTTAGGATAAAAATTCCACAAAAATATTTTATGAAATACGAAGTGTTGATGTCGTTTTAATGGAAGGAAGTTTTATTAAATATTTACAGAGCCTCCGTGGCGCAATTGGCTAGCGCGTTCGGCTGTTAACCGAAAGGTTGGTGGTTCGAGCCCACCCGGGGGCGGATTTTTTTTAAACATAAAAATAGTTTATATAATAATTATTATCAGAATTAAACTATTTAATTTAATAAAAAAATTTTCAAAATTATTAAAATATTAATTTTATTATAAAAATAAATTACGCCCCCGGGTGGGCTCGAACCACCAACCTTTCGGTTAACAGCCGAACGCGCTAGCCGATTGCGCCACGGAGGCTTGTAAATCTCCGCATATATAATCTGTAAACACCTTCACAAATGAGTAGCAGATTTATAACACATTTTTTAAAAATTTATTCAATAGTCTTATACGAAATTAATTATTCTAATATATTTACTGAAACTATAAGAAATAACATCAAACAGAAGAGATTACGTTTTTATTCTATGTAAATACCAGCAAATTAAATATTCTTCTTGATAAATCGTCTTGTTTTGGATCGCTTCTAATAGAAAATTAGTTTCAGAAAACATATAAAAATCTCCGTTTATTGAAACTACTTTTCTATCAAAAGAACCTTAAAACCGACGACATTGTTATGAAATGTTTGATATCAGAGCAAGACAAAACCGCTCATCTGGAAAAACACTTCCAGAAACTACCACCAAATAAACGGAGCTCTAAAAATGTCTAAAGAAAATTCTAAATTGACTTCAATGAAAGTATAACCAGAGGAATCTATTCTTCTACATTATCACCTATAGCTTTTTCTACGAGGATATACAAATTTAATAAAATATTGAAATTTTCTGTTCGGTCTAAACAGCCTTTTACGATTTTGATGCAGTCTTCTCAATCTTCTCATTACTCACATTTCGATTATCTCGAAAAACTTTATGAACTGAGCGAAAATAATCAAACTGGAAACAACCGACAGAAACAAAAGTGAATAGACTAAAATGACTGTTAACATTTTGTGACAGATGCTTCCAAGCCATTTTCTTTCATACACACTGAAATGGCGTTTATTTTAGGATTAAACATTTTCAAAAAATCATGTGGGATATGTACTTTCGAACATTAACATTAAATAATTTATAAATGCGGAGTGTGTATAAGCCTCCGTGGCGCAATCGGCTAGCGCGTTCGGCTGTTAACCGAAAGGTTGGTGGTTCGAGCCCACCCGGGGGCGACCTTTTTATTTTTACAGAAAATTGTTTTATCTTATCTCTTGTACTGGTTCAATATGTTATAATTTTTAAGGGACTCTAATCAATTTCTAATATACAAAATTTATGAACGGAAATCAAAATATAATTAAGAAAATATGGGAGACAAATTCTTGTTGGAATTATTAGTCTGGTTTTTAATTGATTCCCAATAATTGGAAACGTTCATATTATTTAATTTGTGAGTTAACAAGTGACAGTTTCAGAGAATTATATGTAAAATAAGAAGCTAATGGATCTAACTTTATACTGTACAGAAATTTTCAAAAAATATAATCTTATAAAAAAGTGATGTTTGCTCGAATCTAATAAATTTTATATTTAGATGGTAAAAATACCGCCCCCGGGTGGGCTCGAACCACCAACCTTTCGGTTAACAGCCGAACGCGCTAGCCGTTTGCGCCACGGAGGCATGTTTTTATTTTATATAACACCAACTGATATGAATTCCTATATAAAAATGTAAGATAATTTAAAACATTAAAGCAAATATTTAGATTTCATAGTTTTTTTTTAAAGAGCTAAGGAAGTTTTTCATGTCGAGGAGGGTATTTATTGGTTAGGTTAATCCACATGGCCTTGACATTGGAATTACTTTGCTGCAGAGTTGGAGTTATTTTGTCTTAGTAGTTAATCACCCGTTTATAGGATAGTCTTTATAGTCCAGTAAATGAAGTGTCCAACCTTGAAAGAATTCCGTAGAGTGCTCAAGATTTAATCTAGAGATTCTGAATAGTACTTTGAAATTTTAAAGTATTCTGGAGAAAGTTGGCCTCTAAAAAATGAGCTCAAAGCTTAGAAAATTCGTTTTTTCTCAATATGTAAGGAAATATGGTGTTTAGGAAAGAAATGAAGATCAGTTCTATAGAAGAAACAGTTGAGGTTATTTTTTGAATATGAACTTTTCAATGCTGATACTATTTCCGGAACTCTTCAAGATGATTTATTGCCAATGTTAGGTGAACTGTGATAACAAATGTTCATACGAAATTGTTTTTGTAGTTGAAATTTTGTATAAATTTTCTACAATAAATATAGATTGAAACAAAATTTCTAGCTATTTTTCCAAAATCTTTTGCAAAAAGAACTTGGCGATGAAATTTCTCAAGAATATCTCGACTTACTGAAACTTAATTTCCTTTAGACTGAAAGTGATTTTCGAAAGCTCTAGATCAATTTCTTACACCCACCTTCATGTTATAACTCTTAAGATATGCTCAACCAATGAATTTACTTCAAACATTTATATCCAAGTGAAAAATCATGTTCGCAATTCCAATAATTGTTGAGATATCAATCATGTCCGGGGTTATTCATTTATCTTTATGGTTCAAAAACAGTGTGATTTCACATGCCTCGATCTCAAATTTTACAAGAAACTGCAATTTATTTGAGTATAAGTATTATGGATTTTAAGCCCCCGTTTTTGCAAAAAGTATTCATGAATGACGAAATTTAGTAACATTTTTCTAAGAACATTGGAAAGTGCCAGTTGGGATCTAGCAGTTAAAACTTAGACGACCATTACAGAATTTACTTAGCTTAATCGTTTTTTGAATTCATTTCCTGGACTATTACCTTAAAAACATGAATTGTATATTGATTGTTTTGAGCGGTGGCGTACTCTTCTGGAGTTTTATGAAACCACTGTAAGCACTCTGCTTATAATACATGATGTTTCTTAGTTGTTATAGCTAGTGAATACTAGATGGCGAGACAAATACCAAAATGGTTCATTCCTTCAACAATACAGTATAGATTAATCAGTGGCCAATAAATTAATACAAAAACATTAATTAATTAAAAGATATAATAAAGCATAACAAAGAAAATAATGTAGAAAAGGCAAGAAAACGTACGAATGACTTTTTTTTATTATTTAAATGATATACAGGTAATGATGTAAAGAATTTTCGTCTAGATTCGAATAAGTTAATTTCAATCTTGTCATAATTAGAAGTAATATTACAGCAATCGTTATTTTGAATATTTCAACAAGATTGGGTTCTTTCTACGAGGATTTATGTTATTTTTAGAAAATTTAAGAAATATTAACCGGGATGAAACTTTGTGCAGAAGATAAGCTTGATATTTCGTAATTGGATCGGCAAAACCTCTGGTTATTGTGAAGCTCAATTTATAAATTAAACAGATTTCAGATGAACAGTTCATCAATCAATCATTTTCTTTCAATTTACCTTGAAATATACCAAAAACATACAGAAATCAATGAAGATAGATGAAAAAAAAATAAACAGCGAAGCGAGGATACAGATAAGGAGACAGAAAGGACACAAATGGATACAGGAAGCTATTTAGACTAAAAGATACACAAAAAATGCAGAAAGCAATAAAGATGGTTAGGAACGTGGAAAGATAAACAGAGAAGCAAGCAAATGTAGGGAAACAAAGAGAGATTTACAGACATATTGAAAGACAGACAAAAAGAATTGAAATGAATATTGGAAGCTATTCAGTCAAAGATATGCGTCAAAATCTATAGAGAGAGCAAAAAAAGACAAACAAATAAGCGGGAATACAGGCAGAAAGACAGACTTCCAGAGATATTGAGAGACAGAAACATTGAATATTGGAAGCTATTCGGATGGAGAGATGTATCAATAGACATACAGAAAGAAATGAAGATAGATGGGAACGTAAAAATATGAACAGAGAAGCAGAGACATGTACATGAAGGTAGAAAGACTCACAGGCACATTGAAAGACTGACAAAAAGGAATGAAATGAATATTGGAACCTCTTTAGTCAAAGAGATGCGTGAAAATATGTATAGATGTATAGAGAGCAAAAAAAGACAAAAAAGAAGCAGGAACACAGGCAGAAAGACAGAAAGACCTCCAGGGACATTGAAAGACAGAAACATTGAATATTGGAAGCTATGGAGAGATGCATCAATAGAGATACAAAAAGCAATGAAGACAGATAGGAACGTAAAAAGATAATTGTGAAGCAGAGACATATACATGAAGATAGAAAGACTCACAGGCACATTGAAAGACTGAAAAAAAGTAATAAAATGAATATTGGAAGCTACGCAGTCAGAGGTACGTTAAAATAAATATAGAGCAAAAAAAAAGACAAACAAAGAAACAGGACCACAGGCAGCAAGACAGAAAAACCTCCATTGACATTGAGAGACAGAAACAATGAATATTGGAAGCTATTCGGAGGGAGAGATGCATCAATAGAGATAGAAAAAGCAATAGAGATAGATGGAGAAGCAGGAATTCCATTCTATTGGTAATAAATACGTTAAATGTAAAATCCATTCGAGTGTTTAATCGATATCAATCATGATAATTATGACGTGGAAAACACCTGTACATTCGTTAGAATTTACAAGATTTCCACACGATATTGTTAGCACACTAATCTATTATAATCAAGGAATAATGGAAGTTGGAAGCGATACTTTTCTTTTCTATAACATAATAAGACGTACAAACACAATGAGAACCAGATTTCAGGCAACATCTATCTCCTTATAATGCTTGCTCTGAATATTTCATTGAAGCGATTTAAATATTAAAGGATGGATTAGCTAGCAAGAATTAATTATCAATTTCCCAAAGGAACTCCGTTCATATCAATCAAGCTTAACGTAATAGCTATTGTGAATTTATTATCTATAATTGTATAGATGAACAGTAGCGTAGAAAAAAGATTTTTTTGGAAAATCGTTTTTGATTCATCTCAAATACGAGAGAGACTTTTTAATAAAAAAAAGGAATTAGTTAACTTTAAAAACATTATATTGTGCGTAAAAACCAAATTTATTTTTTAGTAATGCTTCTAAATGTTCTTGATTTTAGGTCTCTTCTGTTTTAAAATTTGATAATTTTCGCATTTTTTCTTTATATCTTTATCAAAATATGATTTTGACACCGTGTCAAAATCAAAAAGATTTAGAAACATAAACATATCTAAGAAAGTCTAAGAAATATTAAATTAAAGAAATTTATTATTTACGTTACTATATACAGAGTGTGAAGAGAAGTTTTTATTAAAAGTAAAGGCGGATACAGTTAGTTAGTTGAAATTACGAAACTGTCGGTTTTGTATGACACTGAGTTCAAATATAATGTTGTCTTGAATGTAGCACTTCCGGTTTTGCCGAAAGTAGACGTCAACTTTGTTATTTTGATTACAAGTTCGAAAACTTCATACACGTTGTATATACGGTGTTACACTTGGACATGTCGATTAATATTTTTTAATGCGCATTTGTTACGAAAAAAAAAATTATACATACAAATCAAAATCTGGGGGTCCAAAGTCTTCTAGATCGGTCTGTTCGTGACGAGGCTATTCGTAAGCATTCTGTTGCTTTAAACATTTATAAATCAAGATTATTTCACATTTTACATAAAAATTTGGGGCTGAAGTCTTCCAAAATTCAGTTGGCGCAAGAATTGAAGCTTCAAGATGCTTGGCTTCGTAAACCAGACGATTGAGCGTTTTTCAATGTTTACCATCATCTTATTTACAGAAAAAGCTCATTTTCATCTCAATGGACACGTTTGGAAGGAAAATTCCCGCAAATTGAGTGCAACAAATCCATAACACAAACATAGAAATCTCTACATTTGCTTAATTGACCTTAAGGGCTGTGATGTCAGAGCGAAGGATCATAGGCTCTTACTTTTTTGAAAATTAAAGGGAACGTACAGTTACAGTAAATTCAGAGCGTTATGTGCAGATTTTAGAGGACTTCTTCGTGCCTTTACTACAAATAACGTGGATCCAGTAGGACGGAGGAACCTCACAAACGTCCAGTAGATCTCTGCAACGACTTTGTGAATTTTATCCTGGCAAATTGATCTCCAGGAGATGTGACATAAGTTGGACTCCAATCAGTCTCGATTCAATACCTATGAACTTTCTCCAGTAGGGTTAAGTCAAATGTAAAGTTTACGCTAACAAACCAACTTCCCTGGTACAGTTAAAAGGGTGCTGTGATCGAAACGGTTCGTATTTGAATGATGTTATTTTTACGAAATAAATTTTCAAGCAATGAATGTAACATTCTCACATTTTTTTAAAAAACCCCTTACGTTTTTTTGAAATGTGAACTTTCATTTGAGACAATTTCTAAATAATAATAGTTCACGTGTGCATATCTGCAAAAATAAAAAAATTGAAAATTTCTCCAAACAAATTGACTCACTAACTTTCCGTTGATAACACTATTATGAAGAGCTCTTGCAAGAATAATGACTTTTTGTACGTTAAATATTCATGTGAGCAGTATACCGGCAACGATGAAATTCGCCTAATGTGAAACTGGGTTGATGGAAAGTCTTAATGGAAACAGGAAGTGGAAGAGATATGACTAACGAAACAATGACTTTTTTGTTAAAGGAACTTTGTTTTATATTTAAATAATAAATTCACAAATTGTAAAAGGTATAATATTACATCAAAATTGTATATTTCATTTAAAAAATTTATAAATATGATTTGTGAAATATTTTAAGTTGAGATAATTTTAGAGATTTTCGATAATTTTTGTTATCACTATGATCACTGTCATAAAAAAATCGGTTTCTTTTTAAAAGTATAAAGGCAGTTGCTGTCACCAATGCCCAAGGGTAAGGAGTTATCTGTCTTTGTCTGCGTCTACCTTATTTTTAGGTAGTTGGGCAGTTTTCCTTTTGGAAGTGCCATGAGTAGAATTGCAGAGAGAGTGATACTGAAGATTTTGCTACGATTACCACAACAACATCGACGAACTACTCTATAAGCTTTACATCCCTCTTAAGCTTGCAGTAAAGTTTTAGATGATCATGAGGGTTTGCAGTAAAGTTTGACAAGATTCTGAAGCTTGCAGTGAACTTTTAAATGACCCTGAAGCTTATAGTGATCGTTTAAATGATCCTGAAGCTTCCAGTGAAGTTATAGATAATCAAGAGGCTTTAAAGTAAAGTTTTACAACATTCTGAAGCTTGCAGTGAACTTTTTCTTGCAGTGTAGTTTTAGATAATCATGAGGCTTTGGAGTAAAGTCTTACATTACAAGATTCTGAAGCTTGTAGTAAACTTTTTTAATGATCCTTGAGCTTGCAGTGAAATTGATGATAATGAGGGTTTGCAGTAAAGTTTTAGATGATTATGAGTTCTTTCATTGCATTTTTCTCTGAATAAATGTTGTAAATTTCACGAATTACATTATTTTATCATATTTCTATATATTATATAATCAAAATTACCGGGCTTACCTGATTAGTTGAACTTATAGATATAGGTAATCAAATATCTCACATTCTAACCTAGGTATCGAAGGAAATGTAGTAATTAGATACATATTAATTCTATGTAAAGTGTTTCTTAGAATTTTATAAGGTCTCCATTTTAGAAGAGAAATAAGTGAAAAAACGAAAAATTTATAATAAACCCTAGAATACCATTTCAAATCCACATAATTTGCGACGTACATATTAGCAACATCTCTTTGTTTTAACAAATTATATAAGTAATTCACGACGCAATTGGTTTCTAGTTCTAGCAACATCGGCTTAAAACAGAGACTCGCTACTTTTGTAGTATTCAGATAAATCGGGTTTTTCTTTTCCATTTCGGGTAATATCAGTTTTTGAACAAGACATTCTGCTATTTTTTTACTGGTATCTAATGGAGGGCTGCAGATGTTGAATCTGAAACAAATTTCATTATGACAAAAACGAGATCCCGGTGAATAAAGTCGAACAATCAAACTTCATTTTTTCATAAATAAATTTGTTTTGTTGCGATGCAATAATGCCTTTTATTTTTTTAATCATATTGATGACTTTTCAATCTCTTTTCTTAAGATTGAGATTCCACTTTTTTATGACCACGACTTTATAGCTTTCTTGGAAAGGATAGTTTGGAAAACTTTCATTCCTCTAGAACGCTGAGATGCTGAGACGGCCAAGTCGCCTAGCTTAATGTTCTGTTCCTTCTATGCTTCACTTTTTATGAAGGTCTGGACAAGTCTAAAATGAGTGGTAGTGTTGCAGCGGCTACCATATGGAAGCTGTACAGCTTACGATGGTCACAATTGAAATAAGCACTATAAATTCCACGTGGAAATATTTCATGCTAAACATATACTTCTAAGGCTTGCTATTTAGCAGATTGCATTCAATTAATTTTCTTTTAAATACGAAAAAAATATACTAAAATAAACAATAATAGTATATAAAGAAAGTTTTTCATGTTGTACTGCCGAATATGCTGGGAATTTTGTGCTGTTTATTCAAATATTTTCGGGTTGTTTTCAAAACAAGTTATTAAACTTTTTTTAATTTTAATTGAGTATACACGAAGAAATGAATTAAGCTAAAATAGCAATCGTGCACGTTGACATTCAGTTCAAATTCAATAAATAATTAGATGTGAATAGCAGTGTAGGTTAGTGAAACTTGATGAAATTCTGTGCAATTTTAATGATACAAAATCATTAAAGAATATTCAAAGAGCTTAAAACACAAACTTAATGGATTTAATTGAAGTATCGAGAGGAAAAAATCATTATCATCATAATCAATTGATGAGTTGTGAGGTAAACCCAAAACAAGTTAAAAACAGCAGCAAACAGCAACAGAAAACAGAAATGACCTAGAAAACACTTTCCAGTATATATTTCTTCAAATTATTGCGAAATATAGGTTATAGATTTGATTTCAATTGGCAAATGATTGTGCATTTTTTCGCATCGCCAAGTATTGAGCCTTTAACTAATTCTGAAAGTGGGATAGGTAGATAAAGATCGTGTTCCGTATTCCTAAGTGATAAGCTGTACAATAATGTTTCTAAGATAGTAGAAGTGTCCTTACGAATTAGGCCAACCAAATTAAATATGAATAAGGAAGGAAGAATCAATATTTTGAATCTTCTAAAGAAGTTCCGGCAGTGAGACCTACTCTTTAGTTTGAGTAAATCTCTAATAGATGTTGCAGAAGATTTGCTCAAATTGAGTCGTACGTACCCCAGAAAGGAATGGTAAACTGTTATAGAGGATTATGTTGGAAATTGAGGTCAATTTTTTAGATAAAACAGAGATATGTATTCCGAAGAATTGTCTACAGTGAGCGTTAAGAATTTTACAGATTCAACGACACAATGGTGGTGGTATCTAGTACAAAAGGCGGCAACATATTGTTATATAACGAAACTATTAGAGCAAGAGCCCGTGAACCCCAGACCTTCGTTATTTTATAAAAGCTGAAAGTTTGTCAGCGCATGCTCCCAACACAGGTAAAAACGATGGACTATTATGAAGTTTGGGTTACCGTGGCTTTGGCAGGTAAACGGTATTAAAGGTATGTAAAATACCGATCTAAATTCATCAAATAATAAAGTGTGATTTTTTGGTATTACCTTCAGAATATTATTAAAAATCACGTTATTGATTGCCAGACACTTAACATCGTGGCAACCCCTTGCCAGACACCCCTAATGTTCATGAAATTATAATTCTACTTATGTTATAATATAAAAGCTGATTTTTATATATAATACTTAGGTAATAATTAGATGATGTTTCCTCATCAGCCAGACATTTTTGATAGTTCCAACCCCTTGCCAGACAATGATATAGGGTCGCTGTAGGAGCGAGCGCGAGACAGTATATGTATGGTGGGTGCGAGTGAGATGGCGAGATAGGTCTATCGTGATCCCTCAATAACAGATTATAAAAAAAACCAAATGAATAATACTCAAAAATTTAATTTAAAATATATTAATAACATTATAAGTTATTATAAAGCATAAAAAAATAGATTGATGACATTACAGATTATTATTATAGTGTACTAAAGAAAATATTATTATATTCATTATCATCATAATAATCAATGTTATCATTTTCTTCGTCACTGTTACTCCATTCCATATCGTCGTCTTCTTCTTCTTCGTCAGTTTCTGTAGAAATATGAAAAAGTTAATGGGATTGAAAATATCAAAAAATAATGTATAATGGTTTGAAGTGAGATAGTTTTCAATGATTCTCTGACGAAATTTGGCAACTGATCACCTTCGAACCATTTAAAATAGTACTGATTATCTTCGAGAACCCAACCATTATTCTCGGGTTGATAAATTGTTGGAATTTGCTGATTTGCATTCTTCCAAATGCTAGACACATAGTTGGCTCGCAGAAATTGTTGTAGCAGCTCGGATTTACATGGTGGCAGACTGCTAGCATCAAAAGTTCGTAGTTTTTTACGGCTAAACGCTTCATTAATATCTGAGACCTGATATGTATTAATGAATAGTTGAAGCCGTTCTGCATCAACATCAGTTATCGAACCGACATTGTATACCTCACATATAAACCGTTGAATAATATCAAAAGTGCTTTGTTTGTGTTTACCGAATTTAATGAAAGCTGTTTGATACTCTTCAGTTTTTTTTAAAAATTTTAAAAGGCCTCAACTTTCCTTTTCGGAAAAATGCAGGATTATAATCAAAACCTGTAATCGCATGGAATCCTGGTAATCAATTTCATCAGCCGTTATCTGCAAATCACTTGTCATTTTTGGTTTTTTTGGAAAGGGAATTTCTTCTGAAGCTATTGCCTCAAAAGTTCTTCGTCTCCTTTTCCTCTTCTGTGGTGAATTGTCTCTACTAGTGGGAACTGGTGCCTCGGATATTTCAGATTCTTCAGATGTATTGAATTCGATGTTCTGATAAATAATTCCGACGGTGTCATGTAAAGTGTCCTTCCCACTAGTAGTTTCAACAAAGCGGTCAAAATTATCATAAGCCAGTCCAGTACAAAGTTCAGGTGTTTTTTTAATTTTTTCGGGGCATAAATTTGACTTTTCAATGGAAGCATAGGTGGTTTCTGTTTCAAGTTCTTCGACACTTTGATAGCTGATACAATGACCATATCTGTTGATTATATCTACAATTTTTCTGCTACTAGTTAAACTCTTCAGAGTCATACCCAGCGTGATATGCTTAGACGTCTTGACTTGACCATTATGAATTGCATAAATAATATCTTGACAGTAAGACCGTACTTGACGAATACATTTTAAGCCACTTTTTCGTTTCTCTCTAGAACCACCTATGAGAGTAGAATAAAAATCAAATAATTCTTGCGGTGTAGAAGCTTCACCTGCAATTAAATGCTGTGCTGAAAGATTTTTAGATGGTAATTTTTTCTTGTCCATTGTCAAAATAGTTTTTCGTAAGACTAATGCAGCTTTTTGGATAATATTTTCAGATTTTAAGTTGTTCAATACTGATTCGTCAATCTTCTCCATATAATTGGGTGCTATTATTTTTTTATTCCGGATTGCAAAGAATTTAACATTTTTGGAAAACTTCTTATCAATTTTTTCTTCTAGGTGGTGTGCAGTAAAAGTAGTATCCATTTCAATGGAATTCTCTGCATACATTCTCTCCAATGAATCAGTATATAATTCATGTAAATGAATCAATAAATGACAGCGGCCATTGTTGATAATATCTTCTTCTATGATGCTACAAATTTCATTGAAAGATTCTTGGTGGTACTCTTGATAATGATGCCAATCATTTTGAACAGATATTTTCGCCAATGAAGATATTTTATTATTAAAATGAATCCTACAGTCAGTGTGATAGTATATTTTCGGACTTGCAATACTTTCCAATCTACTTAACAACTCATTATACTCTTTTTGATTTTCAATGCTAGACATTATACGAGACTGAAATTGGTTTTTATCACCTTCATGGAGTGGAAGCATTTTTGATCTCACATGTCTCTTTTTTTTATTACAAAATAAACAAATTTTTTTACTTATATCAACACTGGTATCACTTTGAATCGAACTATTTACTTCTGTGGTTGCATTAGCATTTTCACTCACTTCTTCAAGTCCGCGAATGTCCACAGCTGCCTGGAAAGGTTGAAGTTCTGTTGATTGAGAAGCTGAAGTCGGGTGTGATACAGTTAACTCAGACAAATGCGATGAACCTGGTATTGAATCGTCTGTTAATATATTTACATCTTTAGATGGCTCTTTTTCTTGCTCTGTTTCAACAGTCTTTTTAGAATTTTTAGGTTCTGGGGTAAAATATTTTTTCATCAGTCCTGTGAATGATTTGTAACATTCCCTGTGATGACCACTCTCTGTATATTCACGTGGAAGAATGATGTTATTATATTTAAGGTTGTGTTTTTTTCGCAATTTTAAAATTAATTCACATTTTTTCAATGTCTCGTCAGAAAATAATATTATTTTACCACTACTTTTCTTACAAATAATACAAATTAATATATCACCCATGACTTAATTTTTTAAACAAAATCACTTTCATTTAAAAAATCACATAAACAAATTGTAAGCATATAATGTACGTATCACACACTAATAATATACACATATTGAATATACTTTAAAGTCTGTATATATTCGAAATACGTAGTAGAAATAACAACTGCGCAGTGAGGGATCGCGATAGACCTATCTCGCCATCTCACTCGCACCCACCATACATATACTGACGAAGAAGAAGAAGACGACGATATGGAATGGAGTAACAGTGACGAAGAAAATGATAACATTGATTATTATGATGATAATGAATATAATAATATTTTCTTTAGTACACTATAATAATAATCTGTAATGTCATCAATCTATTTTTTATGCTTTATAATAACTTATAATGTTATTAATATATTTTAAATTAAATTTTTGAGTATTATTATTTGATTTTTTTTATAATCTGTTATTGAGGGATAGCGATAGACCTATCTCGCCATCTCACTCGCACCCACCATACATATACTGTCTCGCGCTCGCTCCTACAGCGACCCTATATCATTGTCTGGCAAGGGGTTGGAACTATCAAAAATGTCTGGCTGATGAGGAAACATCATCTAATTATTACCTAAGTATTATATATAAAAATCAGCTTTTATATTATAACTTAAGTAGAATTACAATTTCATGAACATTAGAGGTGTCTGGCAAGGGGTTGCCACGATGTTAAGTGTCTGGCAATCAATAACGTGATTTTTAATAATATTCTGAAGGTAATACCAAAAAATCACACTTTATTATTTGATGAATTTAGATTGGTATTTTACACACCTTTAGTACCGTTTACCTGCCAAAGCCACGGTAACCCAAACTTCATAATAGTCCATTGTTCTTACCTGTGTTGGGAGCATGCGCTGACAAACTTTCAGCTTTTATAAAATAACGAAGGTCTGGGGTTCACGGGCTCTTAGACTATATGGTTTTAACGGTGATTAGGTCACTAGATGTGGTCTTATAAACTGCCGTTAGATCAGGGTTCCTCCAAAGTAACTACCATCGTCTGCAAAAAGACATATTTCACCATTAATGTTTAGATAGAGGCAATTTCGTTGATAAACAGTAGAAACAACTTGAACCTGAACCTTGAGGCACTTCACATTCTATTGGTTTCCAAGAAGACATCGACAAGCTGATTTCTGTTGGTAAGGTATGACTTGAGGTGTTCCTCGGAAAGTTTAGTACTGCAATTCGTTATTATTATTATGAGTAACACAATCAAAAGCTTTAAAAAAGTCTTTGCAGTGCGTTGATAGTTGTTTAGGCTGGTTTTCTTAATTTTTGGGTATTCTATATTTTATAGTAAATCAGAAATGATACACCGTCTTTTTGACTGATATTTCTATGATCTTAGATAAGGAAGGATTGAAATTGAGCGATAATTCGATGCTTGATTCTTATCTCTTCTTTCATGCAAAGCTATAGTTATTGCCGTCTCAAGACAATATAAGGAAAAGAGAAAGATTACGAAGATCGTGGAATGAGGACATTTGGTAATCTATGAAAAAGCAACTACTTTGACCTATGAAATAAATATAATAATAACGATTAGTTATTTAGAATATATCAATATAGTCTTTACCTTTCTTCCATTCCAAGTAAGTATCCCATAACTCTCCAATAGTGATGAAGACCTTTCCATTCTTCTTCGCTAACAGCTTGGAGACCGACGAATTCTGCTCTTATACTACCCAAACCAAAAAAAGCGAATTGAGCTACTGCCATGTCTAGTTGTGTGAGTGGATTTAGACTTTTATTTGAACTTCCTTTACTCACTTTATTGTGCTTCATTTTGATTTTCTTGAGTGTCTTCCAAGCACTATAATAGACCGATATTAACTGTTGATTATTTCTTTTAACAAAACGAGTGCAACATACATGATTAGTTCATATAAAGAGTGTCCCGCTACACAAAAAAACTGATGAAATTTCAAATTGAGTTCATCCCTAATTAACCTCTAGGATGATACCCTTAAGGTATAGGTAATTATTATAACTATCCGTTGTCTCCTCCTGTATAAGATAATGAAACTAATTCGACTCTACTTACTTAGAATTTGGTCTTAAGTCTGAATAATAGAATGATTGTATGTTTAGATTTGTACGCAACTGTCTAGTATGCGTTTCGTACAATTTAAATGAGGAACCAGCTGCGGATAAAGCCACATTTAGTGCTGTGGGGATAGAATAAAGAACCAGAACCCCAAAAGCATGTACTAGATCCATGGAATACATATATTTTTTATATAATTCTTGTCCCCTGAAATAAAATAAAAATCAAGTTATAACGACACTAGAGATTTGTTAAAATTCAACTGTTACAAGTTTTTTCAACTGTTACCGTTACAAGTTTTTTGTCCTGAAAAAAAAATCAGTTCAATTTTAAGATATTGGAAATATTCTATGAATGATTTCTGAACACCTCAACTATCAACAACATTCTGTTATCTAGAGTGTAAATTTTCGATCTAAGATCTTGGCATTTTGGATATATACTATCAGTCAAAAGTTTCTCCCTTCCTATAGTTCACGTGATACAGATTTTAGTACATTCTTCTGTTCCGATTCTTTCAAATACACTTTGCACAGCTTCGAGGAATGTTTGAGATCGTTGTCACGCTGGAACATAATTTATCTGACCTTGGTCAGAATTTTTCTTTAAATTTCTTATAGCCTTCTCTCTTCAAAATCTAATTTTTACCAGTCCGCTCTTTCCTCAAAAACATCCCTAAATCATCACCAAGCCTCCGTCGTGTTTTCCAATCGGGACTACACATGGATCTAACCGTTCTTATTTTGACCTGCGCATAAACACTCTTTTTTTCTCAATCCATAAACCTCAAACTTTGACTCATCACTCCATAAAACTCTCCTCTACTCTTCATGCATCCATGTTTTATATTTTATTTTGACGTCTTGAAAGAGGTTTTTTCAATGCTACCTTTCCAAAAAGACCAACTGCTCTCAATCTCATTTTTACTGTAGAATTATTCAAATGCAGATCCCTAGATTCATACGAACACAATAAGATGTCTAGGTCCAAAAGGTATAAATCACATTACGTTTTTGGAACTCTTAGGGTTAATTGGGATTAAACTACAATCCTAAACACCTAAGAAACAATTAACAGTTTAAATATAAACAACAAATTAGCCGGTACTTGCAAGTTTCAACTTGTCGCACTCTATAAAGATGCGCTGGTATAAAGTAAACAAATAACGGAAAATATGATTTTTAGTGTGGAAAATCTGAAAGAAAATTAACGACACATAATAATTGTCAGGGTTTATAAACAAAATCAAAATCTGACGAAATCGTTTACGGTTAATTATCTTAGAAGAATTGAAACGAGACAAACAATCCACGATCCAGATATTTCGATTGAAACGAAGTTAGGTTCAGGTACAAAAGCAAAACAAATGCCAAAAAAGTAGAGAGAAGCTTTGGTTGAAACGGCTCGCAGAAAACTGGGGGTCTGTTTGCAAAAATTGGTCAGAAAATTCAAAATTGATAAGATATATGTAAGTTACATTCTAAGGGAACAGAATGTAGGCCAAAGTGAAAAATTTTCGCTCGCTAAAGATTTGGAAATCATTTTCGACGACGAGTCATTTTTTACTTTTGACAGGAGTGAAAAGGCTAATAATTAGACTTATAATGTTAGAAAAGCGAGGGAGTAAATTTAGAAGGTGTTTTCAAAAAACACAAAAAGTTGAACTCAAAATTCTGATCGTTTTACAGCAAATATTTGTCCTTGTGGAAATGATTTAACCGCCATAATATATAAATATATAAAAAAGAGTGTCTCAGATCTAAATTAATGCAGTTCTAATAACCTCACCTATATTTATCACATTCTCACCTTTTATATAATATTTGGTTATAATAAGGTGGGAGGCAGTCTCCTTGACTACGAAATGTTTCATTTGTAGTATCACAAGCAATGTTCGTACCTTCTGATAGTAATGCATCAACGAATTCCTCGGCTGAGATATCTAAGAACAATACTAATTAATAACATTGTTTGTACTGATGACAGTATATTATTCACGAGTATATAATGAAGGTTATTATTCACGAGTTTATGAAGCTGATTGCTTAACAGAGCTGATTGGTTTTGGAGATTTTTCCCTCAAAGATGTGGAACCTTTTGATCCGCCTACTGCAGTTGGTGATGCCCAAATCAAAGTAATAATTGTAGAGGATAGTCATATTGAAAAACGCTTGAAATGGCTAATTAAGAAGGGTACCTCACGAATTGAAAGAAATTTGCGATATACACCTTAAACGAAATGAAATTGAGACTTTATTGAAAAGAATCATCACTGGTGATGAAAAATAGATTCTGTACAGTAACATAGTTCGAAAAGATCATGGAGCAAACTAGATGAACCATCACAAACCAAATCGCAATCTGAAAAACAACTAAATCTCATGTTATTAGTTTGGTGGGATTAGGAAGATGTTGTATTTTTTGAGCTGCTTCCAAGAAACCAAACGATCAATTCTGACGTTTACTATCTACAATTAAGGAAACTGGATGAAGCAATCCAGGGAAAACGACCAGAATTGTCTAATTGGAAAGGATTAGTGTCCCACTAGGCTTCACACATCTTTGGCATTTCATGAGAAACTATTGGAACTTGGTTGGGAAGTGATGGCACCTCTCACATACAGCCCTGATATGGTACCGTCTGATTACCATTTATATCGAAGTTTGGAGAATTCTTTGAATGGTCAAGCTCTCACAAATGACGATGACCTTCAATCGCACCTGGTTCAAGATGGCAAAACGTTATTGAGCAGAATAAAAAATATATATTTGATTAAACACTATTCCTTGTTTAAAAAAAAATCGAAATTACTTTGTCGCTAAACCAAGCTCAACAAATATTACGGATCTAATCTTACAAGATGTTGGTATGTGTTTAGGGTTACTAATAATTCCTTTTGCCAGTTCCATATAGATTTATAGGCCTTATTATAGAATTTCCTTCACTTTTCCAGCATTCATTTATTTTCCATACCTTTCTGGTTGATTTTTTTAATACAATTTAACGCAAAATATCAAATCACCGAGAGATCTACGCACACAATTTCATTTTCTTTCACTTCTTCAATTTATAAAGTGTTTCGAAAGAACGGTGTATTAAGAAACAGATGGCTCAATATAGATGCTCCATGCCTTCCAACTGCAGGTGCTGGGTTCGAATCTGGTTTAGGAATATCCACTTTTTCAAGTGATTAATTGGTTTCTAATCACTGTCGTGATTAATGGGTATTATTAAGGTCTATAGAACAGACGTATAATTCCAGAGATTCCGGAGATATTTAATGATATATTTTTGGTTGTTTCAAATTTTCGAATCAATCAAATACATCAAACAATCGGTATATAACTACTCACTTTTTTTTCAATGGATCGGTAGAAAAACATGAATAGTTGAAAATATGTCATCTTATTTGTAAATGTAAACTTTTTTTCTTACAATCTACATCAACATACAAACGCTTCAGCTCATTCATGCCTAGATTCAGATCTAATGAACAAGATTTCATATACTTAATGATTTCGTGAATTGAAAGACAAACCAAATTGTTTCCATAATTAAACTTAAGCCGTTATCTTAAATAAAACGTTATCTTTCGAATTATGAAAATGAAATTTTATTCATGTAATTTAGATAATTCTGAACCAAGGTATCGAATTAAAGAGGTCAGCAGGGGCGGCTAAATATAGATGGGGCAGCCCATCTGTAAGTGTTAATAACATACAACGCGGTTCATTTGTATGGAATAAATTCATACTATAATTATATCAATTTAAGTTTAGAAATCGACCTGTTTCAGGTTTTTTTCACATAGTACATAATAAGGATAAAATTGAATTTATTCCATATAAATGGAACGCATTGTATGTGTCATAACCTTAATTCTAACCGATTCATGGCCTGAATTATTCTATAAACTCGTTTAGACAGAAAACGAAATATTTTCAAGTTTTTTACGAGCTGTATAAATATTGAGAAGATGAAAACAAAAAATTTATTATTATTTATATATCATATAGAATTTATTTTATTTTTAGGTTGGGTTATTATTTTTTAGTGATAATACCAAATATATCATCTAATAATAAAATTCCGATATGCATTTAAAAATAAATGTATAATGATTATTTAGAATTAATGCGGATCTTTGACCTGATTTAACTACAATATACAATCTCCTACTAAGAACATTAACAAATGTTATATTTAAATATTAAATTATGAAGAAAATTCATAAAGTAAAGAAATTTTTACTAATTTTCAGTACATAAGTTTATTGACTGTTCATCTTATATGGTAAGAAAATTATCAAAACTTACTTTTTTCTTTATCTGTGTGCATTTTCGAATTTTATCCCACTGCGTTCAAGTTGTCGTTAAAACAAAATGTATATCGACTGATGTTTCAAATTTAGACCTTTGCCTCGATAGATTTCAAAAGGAAAAAAAATCATAGGCGCGTGTTTTTAATTTATAAACAGGGTGCCAACACTATTATGCCTATCGGGATAGGAAACTCATCCACTCCAAGATACAAAGTTTTAAAAATAAAACGATTTTTTGTCGATAAATTTCAAATGTTTAATCGATTGGTATTGAAACTTTTTAACGGTTATCAGGTTGATGAACTACTTGTTTTGACATGAATAGATGATTTAAAGTAATTTCTGGATGCGTGCACCAGGGGTCAAGGACCCTTTTTTCAACACTTCATTCACCGCAACTGGATTATATGTTTTTTTTCCAATTTTTGAATTCTACTCATTCTTAAGAAAAAGTAAGAGGGTGATTCCGTTCTAACTGTGATTTTTTGTATTCAAAATTTCAAGATTTTAAAATTTAACTTTTCTAACTTTTTTATGCATATTATTCATCTATTTTACTGTAAAAATAAAACTCTAAGAGGAATTTACTACAACTTCAAAGTATCACGAGCAAGACACAAATGTCGGATTTTGAGTTCCACGGTACTGACTCATTTATCCACGGTACTGACATGGTAACTTAAGATATTAAACAACAAGTGCATCAATTTTCCTCAGTTTGATCATAAACATTAGAATTTATAAGGTAATTAGTTTAAATCATTTGTTACGACAAAAAAAATTAATAATTTATCGGTAAATTCTAGGAATGGACATGACACGGTACTGACATTCAAGTGATGTAGTATAAGTTTTCTTTAAGTGGCAAGTTATATTGTATAAAAATAATGTTTAAATATCTTAAGAATTATTCAATTAACACAAAATTTTTATTAATTGATTATTAATTAATGACTAGTACAAAAAAACAATACAGGACATTGAATATCACAGTTATAATGGAATCACCCAAGAACACATTTGACTACGCTCAAATTAACCGTGTAAATAGTTTTCATAGTGGGATTGTCGCAAAATTAAACAAAGTGTACTAATTCTAATATATTGCGACTCTGAGACTGAAATTATGGTTTACTACAATATAAAAATATGTATAAAAGCAATAAAATAATAAAATTGACTTACAATAATTAGTTAAGAATTACGACGTTCTAAAATTTGTTATTTTTTTTTAAATTAATGTCAATAAAAAATATCCAAATTGTCATTTGAAGGAATATTGAGGTTATTGATTATGGCGGTTATTACGTTCTGATCTGATCTGATAGTTGGATAAATCTATCAGCCAAACTTATTATTATTGATCTTTTTTCTGTCATTATGTTGAAAAAAAACCTTTGATAATTCGTATTAATACAACTTCACATTTTTCCTACATTACAACCCTCTAACTAGACTTTTGCCATGGAAACTGTGCGCAGCCAAAGCTAGAATCCAGGACCAATACACCAGTCACTTATGAGGTCTAAATTAAAGACAGGCAAGTTAGTCCAGGCAATCAACACCTATGCTACGTCTGTTTTAACGTACTCTTTTGGAATTCTGAAGTGGATGAAAACAGAGCTAGAGGTTATTCAAATCATTGATAACGAAGAGCAACAACCACCACCCGAAGTGAATTCTTTCATAGAAAATCATAAATTACAATAAAGTATAAATAAGTTTATCGATTATCGATTTTGGCTGCTACTAATTTGTTTCTTTAAAATTGAAATCCATCCAAATGAAAGTTGGTTTAGTACGGTGTGGCCACCTCTAACTCCTCTAGTTTCAATTTTTATCGCAAATTAAATAATTCAATTTAAGTCTTTGTTAAAAAATAATTTGTTAAGTTAGTTACTTTTGGTTTCAATAATCTGACTAGCGTACTCGATGAATATCAAACATCTAAGCACTCAATATCAGTGTACAAACCGTCTTAAATACTAAATCTTATCGTATACAATAATAACTATGAATAATCATAAAATAAGTGGAAAAGGATAAAAATAAATAATTGAAGATGATACGTTAATCGAGTTGAATTTGACAATCTATAAAACTGACAAATATGAAATATAAACAATCCATTGGTGATGATAAAATTATTGAGGATAGAATGCATAGTTTTAAATAAGGGCCCTTTTGAATCATTTAACTATAAGATCGACAGATCTTAAGAAATGAAGTTGGTTCCTATAAGGACTGATAAGATAATTCGTATTAATACATATTTACTTTTTTCCTATTTTAAAACCCTCTAACTAAATTTTTGCCATGGAAACTGTGCGCAAGGAAAAACTAGGATCCTGGATCAATACAACAAAAGAGTGAAGTCACTTAAGAGGTCCAAATTAAAGGCAGGCAAGTTAGTCCAGGCAATCAACACCCATGCCACGTCTGTTTTAACGTACTCTTTTGGAACCCTGAAGTGGACGAAAACAGAGCTAAAGGGTATTCAGAGGTTGACACGAACAATGATGACATTAGAACAAATTTATCCCGAAAAGAGGGCGGGAGAGGCTTCTCAACCTGCACTCTCGACAGGTAATGAAACTACGTGAATTCTTTCATCAGAAACCTCAACTCTACACCGGATTATATTCAAGAATGAGGATTACTCAACCCTCAACCTCGCATCACCAGTATCTGACTTAAATATAGTAATGGACACCGAGAAGCTGGAATATTGGTCACGAAAATCACTTCACGGCAGCATGTTGACAAGGAAGCTTCAAACACATAGCTTACTAGCGGCAATCTCTTTCCAGAGAGATAGTAGGCTTCATGGCTATCCAGGATCAAGTTATTAACTCGGATAACTACAAGAAAAATGTTATTAAAGATCCAAACACTCAGTGTGACGAATACAGAAAGTGTCACCAACCATGTAGTGTGTTAATTAATACCATTGACCATGACCAAGTGTGCAGCACTATCCACCAGAAACTGACCAACAAGTTCGGTCTTCTAAATGCGTAAACATCGTATTATAGCCGCAGAAGGTGCTCGGAAATGAAAATTGTAGACTCTACTATGGTAGGTCCATTATCACTGATGGATAGTTGACGAATAACAGACTTGACGTCGTGGAGAGTCAATTTAGTCTTTCTTGTCGTTGTAGCTATATCGAACACATAGAACGTTCTTAACAAACACCAGGAGAAACTGGCAAAATACGCGGACCTCGCAATTGAGATTAAACATTGGGATTACCAAAAAAACATCCAGAAGATTGAATACTTTGGATACTTTGTATCCGGCTCTAAGCTGAGTAGTGCATAACCATTAATAACAATAAAGGATGATGCTTTTAGATCGATCGACTTTTTCTGAAGGAGATGTAATACTATATTCTTCGTGGTATATTACCAGGAAATTGATTGTTTATCCTTTAAGGAACGGTCAGATTAAATGACATGTTTTTATTGACGTTTCGATAAGGCTCTCACCTTAAACAATTCTTCTCTTAATAGATGAAAATATTGAGCCGAACACGATGATTATTTTGAACGAACCACGCTTCGCAGTGATGATTTATGTATTTCGAATTCTCATCTAAGTAATAACACAAATTGAAACTTTCATCGCTATAAATCTCAGAATGCTTAGAGCTCGCAGGGCTTTTATTGCAGTCTTTCCAATGCCCTAAATTCTATTACGACAAGAGAAATGTTTTAAGGTTTTCTTTAGCTTTGATAGTAGTTCGATAATATATTTTTTTCAAAGCAACGACCACTACTAGGGTAGATTTATGTGTTTTTTATGGATTATGTCGAGATCAGTCTCTCGTAGTCGACTGTTGTTAGAAAAAGTAATTACGGAATCACTTTGGTACGTATAACTTTTGCTTGGATGCCCACAGAGATTGAGTGGCATTTTCGACAACATCATCCACTTTTATCATGGCCATTCACATCTAGTGATTCAACTCAAATTTTAAATTCATATCCAGGGTTCTGAAGATCGATTTTTCATCATTGATTAGTTACTCATAGTACAAGATTTGCTTCTTAAGTTGTGGGATAGTCAAATAAAAACGAATACTTCAAAATATTCTCCATTGAGATCAATACATTTGCGCATACGTTTGTACCAATTTTCTTTGAACGCATCAACCGCTTCTTCAGGTATAGAAAAACGTTGACATCGCAATTTGGTTTTGATCTGCGGGAATAAGAACAAATCATTGGATGCCAAACAGGTTCTGACTGTTCAAATCGGTTTTGTTTGAAGTGCTCTGTGATAGCTCGCATTGTCGTTGTGAAAAATGATTCGTCTTCTGCGATTGGTTTCCTTGATTTTTCCGAGAACTTCTGGCAAACAAATGCTGGTGCACCATTCAGAATTCACCGTTCTACGTTGCTTCAATGGAACGATAACGACATTTTCAGTTATTCCAAAAAAACAAAGGACCATTTGCTTCGAAGTTTTTGCGAACAGCTTTTGTTGGATTTGACTCGACTTGAAAGACCCATACAGTGGATTGTTGTTGAATTTGGGGTTCTTATACATAGATTCATGATTTCGTCTGTTATGATCTTGTAGACGTCTTTTGAAGCACCACGATTAAATTTTTTCAAAATTTCTTTGCACCAATCGATACGAGCTTCTTTTGAGCGATTGTCAAATTTAAAGGTAACTAAAGAGAACAAATTTCTTAAGAGCCAAATAATCATGCAATATTTGAAATAAATGAGTGGAGCTAATATCCAAGTATGCCTCAATCTCACGATCTTGAGATCCTCAGATATCAGTTTACGCAATGCATTTATATTTTCTAGTACAACACCTGTTCTTTACTAAATTCATCCTATACCTAAATGTGACCACGTTTGAATTCAGAAAACCGGCGAATCACATTAACTCGAGATGGTGCTTCATTACCTAAAGTCGAAGCGATTTGATCTGCTCACTGTTGTTGGTGTAATCCACGTCGAAAGTTAGAGAAAATCATCGCACGAAAATTTCCACAATTTGATTCCATTTTTTGACCAAGATTCAAGTATCTGTAGCAATGAAGTTCGAGTTGTATATAGCTTAAATTATTACCATTCAAGAGTGTTATGTTGATTTACATCAGTCGTCAAAAGTAACTGATACCTTTTTGGTAATTGTCGACCTCAAAACAGTGTAAAAATGTGTTGATAACAAAATGGAGAGAACGGAAACATTTTGTACATAGAGGTTGTACTTTAGAATTTTTTTTCCGTTTCAGTACAGACTCAAGAAAGTTCCTTGAACTCAAACTTATGGAAATCAGAAAGAATTCCATCAAAATCATGATAAAGTCGATGAAAATGACAAGAACGTTAATTAAAGTCATGATAAAGTTTATGGAACTGACGGTAAAGTTCATTGAAGTCATGAGGAAACTCATGGAAGTCATGAAAAGTCTGTTAAGGTTTAGTGAAAGTGTGGGCGCGTTCCGGCATCAGGAGACTTCACGGATTATGTTTCTGTAGCAAGCTTTCCTCAAGAGTTTTTTAGTGGCTGAGAATCTATAGCAGCGTGCATATTATATGTATGGCATAGCGTTTATATCATACAAAGTCATACTCAAATTTGAAAATCCATTGAAATTCATAGGAAGTAGATTGTAGTAACATAAATCCTGAAAACTGTCACAAATGAAATGTTGTTAAAAAAGTTTTTTTCGAAGTTATTAGAAGCAAAAACTAGGGTTTTTATTGGATCGTAAATTCGGGAATAAAAAATTTCCAACTTGCACAATCGTATCCAAAAAGTTAGATGGAATAGTTTTGAACCACTAGTTGCAAGATGTTTAGGAAATAATTTATGAAAACTACAAAGAAAACATTTTCATTATGACATATTTAAAAAATTTATGGTATATTTAAAAAACGAAATCTAGGTATAATAACCAACCAGGATAACCAGATAGTTATGGAAGATCATGAGAAATACAGGATATAGGAACACCATGCAGAAAAACTTTTTGACGACAATAGACCAGACCAAACCAGAGAACTCGATGCAGAAGAATGTATAACTGGACCTTCTATTACCAAAGAAGAGGTAGAAAAGGCTGTACTAGTCGCTAAAAACAATAAAGCAGCTGGTCCAGATGAAATACCATCAGAAATACTGAAACTACTGGACGAAAGGGAGAGGATATCATGGTTGCGGAACGTGAGGCAGTGGACGGGTATACAAGATATTCAGACATTGATCCATACCGCTAGAGATAGAGAAGCCATGAAAAATGTGGTCGCGAACATCCATTAATGGATAAGCATTAGAAGAAGAAGAAGATTATGAATTCCTAAACACGTAATTAAGGCTGTAACTATGAGAACGTGATGAAGTTTCTATGAAAGAAAAATAATTATCATTATTATATTTTTTCAGACTATGACTTCCTACGAAAGGAAACTCCGTTGGATGCAGATGATCCAAGTCCCAGGTTCCTTGGTCTGTAGATATCTAGTCCGGGATCATTTTTCAATAATTCAGTTGATGACGAAAGATATTTAGACTTGTCAAGAAACAAATTGGCGCTTCTTTTAGAAGACATATCCTCAGCCATTCGTCGTGGCATATTTTTACAACATGATTGTTGTCTGGCACATATATTTTGTGAATCAAATATATCTTGCTAGGAGGATAGGACGCGGAAGTATTTGAAAGAATACGACAGGCAGAAATTAAAGCGGCTATCATATCCACTCTGATTTTATGTATAAAAAATGACGACATTTTGAACACCTAGGGTGGCAATAATTATTTGTTGATTTTTGGATTTGTTATAAGGTTTATTTATATTTTAGTTTATTGATATAAGTGGTTATTCGTCAATTTGTATGAAGTGATCCGATTACGTGGTCTCAATCTTTTTATTGCTCAATGTAAATGCCCTAATCTGCCTATTCCTTGGAATTTCACCGAGAAAATGACGCGATGAAACAAAAAAAAAGTTTTTCATTTCCTCGTGGTTTATATACTTCTTTCTAAAGATATGTATAGACAAAGTTTCTATATTAACTTTGTTATGACATTTAACCAACTAAATAACAAATTTGAAAGTTGAACAAATAGTATTCAAAAAGTTGGTTTCGTTATTGAAGAAATTGTGAATCAAATGATTGATTCAATTCAATTGTTTCTTATTCTATCTGAAATTTATGCTTTAAAGTCAAAATCAAATTTTGTTTTGACCCCTGTAATCTTACGTAAGATGATTCATTTTGGTCACAAAGTACGGATGTAAAACGGAATTCACAAAATCTCTCGATCACTATTTGTTTACTTTTTGTTCCAATCTAATTAACTTAGCTCACAAACACAAGAGGTAATTTATCTCAAATTGCAGTGGAATATTCGGAAGCTTAAAGTATACTACAGCGCAATACCAATGTTCTCTATGTTTACCAAAGAGAAAAACTTTTTCGAGCTGGAGCGTTAATTAAAAGTTAAACATTCTCGTTGCAGTCAATCAAAGTGCAGCTTTAACCAAAAGCTTTATACATGCTATGCATTTGGATTGCTTGGAGTAAATTGGGATAGGGCGAACGTAAAATTTTCTGCTTACATTGACGATAGTTGATAATGTGTTTGTTTGGTATTATAATTTTTATTGGAAAACCGCACTTCTGACGATCAAAGATTTTTTCGTGAGCAAATGGTTAGCTCAATTTACAGAATGTAATAATTCCACCAAATGGAAAAAAAATGTCTTTAAGATGCATAATATGGAAAAATCTAGAGCTATAATAAAATTCTAGTTCACTCAACTCTCCTTCTTACTAATATAGGAGTTCTTCAATTAAAAAATCCTTCGATTTCATCCTTTATACTGATCCCTACTGGTGTCCCTGTTTCTATATCCGATTCCGTTCTTGTAGAAGTTGGACAGGTATGTGGTTAGTTTAATCTTTGAGAGGTCTAAAACCTATGAAAATCAATTGGATTGATGTCTGGACTGTGAGGTGGATCAGATGGTTTTTTTCAAAATAATCCCATCAGTTTCTATTGCATTGCAGCTGGATTATGAGAGTTGACTTTGTCGAGGAGGAGTGACATCTCGCGTATAGAACGATTTCGATTTTTTTAACAAATTTCCCATGTGAACATCGAAGCAATCCAGATCCTTGACTACACGAACCTAGAGAGAAGACTGAAGAAAACGAAGCTATTTGAGTTAGTCATCTAAGTTCTTGATGTAAGAACAGAGCAAAATGATGAATTTCACATATCGGTGTTAGTTTAAATAATAATAATTGTGGTTACAGTAATTGGAGGAGCTTCGACTGAGTAAGACCCTTAGTTTACCTTAGTTTGAAGACACTTGTAGTAACTTAGGATAAAATAAAATCGTTTATTGATCATGATAGAGGTCGGATCACAATGATAGGGAGATCTTCCATATATTCACAGCTTCATACAAAAAGCTTCTTGCTTCTTCAATGCAAGCTTCGAACAGAAATTGCAGAGATTTTTCTGAAATTTAGTTGGTTTCTGATGATTTTTTGGACAATAGCTAATACTTCTTATTACTTACTCTAGTGCAAGGATGAAGAGGATGCACTTAGTTCACAACATGTTCACATCCTTTTTGACTTCTTGCTTTTGACTATGAAAGTGTAGTTTTTCCAAACAGTTCGCAGTAAATTTTGGCTGGTTTCACGTTTTTTATAAATGTTGCTCAATAGAGAATACTGCTCAAAGTTAGTGCTACTCAAACTATGTAGTTTAGAGAAATACACTGACAGAAGCTCAATTATACACAAATGCACTGCCACTTAAGGGTTATACAGGGTAATGCAATAGAACGTGCGTATTCAAAAAATAGATTGAAGAAATAATACAAAAGGTAAAGTTGAAATAAAACTAAGGAACTGTGAAGCAGTAACTGAAGTTTATTTTTTTGAAAATAACAACATATGAATAATGACTTTTTCTACTTCGGCTTTCCTCTAACCGCGAACTGAAATTATTGAAAACTATCTTGATTAATGCTGATGTAATTGGTGCCATTCCACTACAGATATTCCCATAAGATGATCGATGTTTGTCGGATTATTAGTGTAGACTTATGTTTGAGGTTTCCCCAGAATAGACGTCTTTTAAAAATCTATTTCAAAACCATATTGGAGTCATTTGACGTGTAGCTGTTAATTCCGTCTCCTTGAAATCAAGTCCTAGAATCCAGAATCCTTAAATTTTCAAGATCCATGTTCCAAGTATCTGTAAACAACTCAAATAGCATAACACGTTCTGAGTACGTTCAACATTGAAAATGTCAAACTATATGATGGCAATGTCAGATTTGGCATGTTCTAATCGATGTTGCCATATCTCAATAGCAGCTCTCGTATATAAAAATAAAATAAATTACTTTCCCTTTTCGAGAATGTTTTTTTATTCGCCGGAATATTTTCTAAAAAGAGTTTTTGTGATTACCAAGTTTCCTAAAACCAAACCTGTTCAAAATATACACTTTTTTTTTCTGGGTTTTCCTTTCATATGTCCCCAACGCAATTCCGGAACACATTCCATGATCATTTTCAAGATCTACGACTAATAGCTCCTCATTCTTCCCTACGTTTCCACCATTATTGTTTTGAGACAAAACAGGAAATGTCCACAAGGGAAATGACACAAATGAACACCAGAGTATAAGAAACGTTTCTCATTAAAAATAAATGCAGAATAGCAGATAATCCTAAAAAACAATTATTTTTTTTTGTTTTCCATAAATATAGTTGAAATATCAACGTTTCCATACTTGATTTTCAATATACATATGATTGTTCCTCATATTTTTTGATATTATGCAAGACTAGTAAGAGTTCAATTCAATTCCGAAAGGAATTACAGCAAACAGAAGATCATCAGCTTTTCAGATAGTCATGAAGTTAGAAATCCAAGCTCTAATACCATAAGATTCAAAATGGTTTAGAATACTTGGTGGATCTAAATCAATAAAAATACTCTTCAATTGGAATAGAGGCAAACAAATTTTCCTTTGTAGGACTTGAAAGATAGTTAGGTGGAAAGATCCTTATCAAGGAGAGAAGGAGCGAAAAGAAAAAAGGGCGTCCACGGAAAAAATGGATAGAAACATGTAGATGAGATCTAGTTAGAATATGGATAGAGAAAGAGAGGAAAAAAGCAGTATAGCAGCTTCAAGTCTTGTACCTATAATTAGTACTAGATTTTTCCTAGAACTACTATGGTTGCTTTTGCAACTGATCTTACAGATAGTTGATTGCTTGTTGGAGTTTCGTCTACACATGGTTTTAATCCAGAGTTGTCCTTCTACACTTGAACGATTTTTACTTTCAACAACAACAACAATTTGGACAGTTTTCCTATTCTCATTTATCAATTCTAGCGTGAATTTTGGTAAAATGAATTGTTCACCTTATATCTGATTTGGAGACTTCTTTCGCTATAACTTGGAGGTGCACTCCAGCCATTACTTAGTGATGAATGAATCGCATAGTCGCAGCTGACCCCTCGTGCTTCGGTACCAGAAAACCTTTACTATGCAGCATCTTCAGTTCAGTAGTACAAACACAATCAGCTTTAGCTTTACAGGATTGATCGCTTCTAGTACTGATTTGGTAAATAGTAAAGATAACAAGATATGACAAAATGTCATACTAGTTTGAGTTATATAGAATTGAATGCTTCTAGTGCTGATAAGTTCTTTTCAACTTTCTAGTTTTTTCCCCATCTTCATCATAGTTGGAGGATCTGTACTTTTCTGCAATTAGCTTCTTATCCTACGTCCTATGCGTCTCTTTTATGTTACAGTGATAGTGTGAGAATAGTTGTTTGCTTTATAGCTCTTTTTCTTCATCGACTTTCTAACTATAATTATAAGAGTATTAGAAGTATATAATAAGTTCAATTATACAGAATTTTCTTTGTAGGCAGTGTCTTTGTTCGTCTTTGGGATAGTCATGGGATTGGGTCTATCGACTATCTTCAAAGAGGTAAAATTATAATAGGAGAGTAGTGAAGGGTGAAATTGTAGCATTTTAAGCAAAAAAGTGCTTTTTCTTTAGAAAAGCACTTTCTTACATCGGTGATCGCTATGTGCACTAGATCTGGATTCTAGTGACTTTATTCGTTTTCTAACCTCAAAGTTATGTTTCTTAGCTTTGACTTTATGGATTGGCAGTTATACAGTTTTCGTCAATTATTTTAATATACGATTTATGTATTTAACTTTTTATCAGATTATTCGTGGCTACGGAGTAATTTTCATAAATACCTTCCGGGAAGTTTAATGTCTGCTGCAATATCGATGCTTCGGCCGGTCCGTTACTAATAGCCACGCATTTTTTACGATCTTTACTACCCGCTTCTGACGTTTCGCAAAAATCGCAGCCATAAACAGCAGAAGTTCGTCAGTGATAAATGTTTAGTGATTTTGGTGTTTGCAATGTGGCACTTCGTCTCAATGAAATGCCGCTTATGTGCCTCGAGGTAGACGAAATTAATCCCTTTACGTTTTTCCTGCAAACCGCCCTTCGAAGGCGTTTAAAGGATGAGAGAATATTCGGAAATTAACAGTTTCACGAAGTAAAAAATCTCGTAAAACTTTTTATTTCTCCAGAATTATAGTAGAGGGTCGGTCAAGCTTGAAAATACAAATTAAAATGTTAATTTGTAATGAAGTAGTTTTCAAATTTAAGCCTCGTCAGGACAGGATTCAAAATAATCAATTTCTATGCGGTTAGATCACTGATTTTGAAACTAATTTGAATGTTTAATTCTTGATTTTTTTTAACGCTACATATTACTCAAAGCAGTTGCGTCAAAAAATTATCCAAAAAAGTCAGTCAAGGCGAGCTTGCTCCATAAAAATGCTCCAGTCTACACTGCTTTGCTTTCCAAGCTAACTATACACGAATGCGGTTTCCCAAAGATCGAACACCCACCATATAGTCTAGATCCGATCTCGTTCGACTATTTTTTGTTCGTAAAGATGAAGGCTGAGTTAATAAGTGAAATAGGTGGTATTTGAACTATTTGACTCGATGACCTTTATTTTTATGTTAGGTTAAGAACTTATGGATCGCATTACATATCTCTTGTTATATTGGTTACCTTGATATTATAATCAATAGAAGGTCATCCATAAAAGAGACGATTCAGAAGGAATTTCTCGACTGAAATATGATACCGAACAATATTAAGAGTCACTAGAATTTTGAAAATTTAAATTAATTCATTGATGAAATGTTTTGGATGTTCTAAAAAAATACCATTTTCATTTGCCTCTATAATTAAATTCCACTCAGAAATTCTTCAAAGAATAATTCAACGTATAATCAATCAGGTATAATAATCTTGAAAAATAATTTCATTATAATTCTTAATAATGAGCGGCTTTATAAGTCAGAAGTATATGCGAATATAATGAATATTGTCTACCATCTATCTACATAATATTTTTTTTCGATAATCTAGCTCACCGGTTAATTAACAATTTTCCGAACACCTGTTCGGAAGCCAGAGATCTACTTAAATCGTTCTCATCAGCACTTTTCTTTGTATTTATGTCGATTATCAGAGGCGTAGATTTCTGCATAATAAATATTCTATTCAAATCCTCTAAATATCAAGTTGTACATCAAAAACTTTCCTGAAGAATATAGAAAGAAAATATAGTCCAGTGAACTCAAATTGGTGTTATTTGAGATAGTGGATCTGCACCTTGTCCCACCAACGAATTTAACACCAGTAATATTTACGGTATGTCCTGAAATTGATAGACCTTTGGCAAAGTATAGGCTTCCTGGAAGGCTATATATGGAAGACATCCACGGGGATGTCCTTCAGACTTCGTAATTATTCTAATGTTGTCCAGGATCTTCAAATGTTGTCTTTTCAGCAATCTCTTGAGCTGTGGGACTAAAAGAGAATCTGGCAGCGTTGTATACTGGCTAGGTATATGAAGTTGACCTCGGTTTTCGTCAGGTAATCGGTCGTGAAGAAGACCGATTGAGCCCACGCGTTGTCATGATGATAAAATTCAACATTCACGGTTTGCCTAGGTGGCAGGCTTTTTCCCGATCATCCCGGAATATATTGTGTCGTTTTTCCATCATCCCCAAGTGCCTCATGAAGCATTGCGAAAGTTTCTGCTGCTTTATCGTTTTTTCCGTTCCCAAGAGTGCCCTAATCCAAACGTGCTGTGTTTCAGGAGCTCGGAGCCTACTGCGGCACGGTAAATTTCCAAGTTCCATAGGATTATGCCTGAGCATTCGCTGCAGTATTTGACGGATTATTTTCCTGACTTTTCCCTGTATACTGGAAAACGAACTAAGGAAGCGTGTAGTTTCAGGAGAATTGCTGTTTTCGACATCTGGTGCGACAAAAATCGCAACGCATCGTTAGATACGTCAACTCTGAAGGCATGGGACTTGGTGAGCAAACAATGATGGTTTATCGGTGTTGATTGTGCCTAGTCATTGTTTTATAGAAAAGCGAAAGCTGAAAACCTGGGAACAAAGCAGTATTCACACTGGAAATTTAGTAGTAGTAGTGATTGGAGAACTTAAAACTGGAGGAAGTAACTATAAATTTTCATATTTATTTACTAATTTCGATTGAATACAGTTGAATATTGACTTATATTACTTTTACAAATCCCAGATTCACAATATTTGTTGCTTAATGATTATTTTGATGCCTGTTTCACATAATCTGTTCAAACTATATTCTGGTAGTTTACTCGAACATTATTGCCAATTCCAAAATATCTGTTCTCTTTATTTTGAATAGAGGAAATTATGCGGTTTTTCTAGAGCCAAACGACGCTTCCAACGGCATCAAAAAGGTCCTAAGCTTTTGTTTTCCAAGCTCAAATTGCGTCCCCAACAAAAACGTTCCTTTTCGACTTATATTCAAAAGGAGTTTATATTAAAACAGGATTTACTTTTAATCCTTGGAGGATTTGTTGCAACGGCGATGTGTTAATAGTGCCTTTGTTTCCATCAATTTTATGGTATACGAAATTTCGTTCTTTTGACGACGAACAATTCTGAGTTTGCGGCTGTTACGCTATGGAAATTTCACATAGAATGAGGAAATTACTATATAAGCATATAACACTCCCATATTTTGGTCTTTTTTTAGAATTGAAAATCGTGAATCGAGTTTCAGACAGTGTAGGTGTAGTTGTGGTAAACAATTGAAGACGATACCTTAATGTGGTTAGACTGGAATCTATAAAACTGAGAGAGAGACTAAACACAGACAATTTCTAGCAACGATAACTTAATGAGGCTAGAGTTCATGATAATAAATAAGTAATTGATAATGATACGCCGCTATGATAAAGGTTGTTTTGGATATCTCAACTGTAGTACAAATAAAATGATCATTTCAATATACAGAGTGAGCAAAGAAAATAAATCTCTATGATAGTCATCGATGATCTGATTTTGAAGCAATGATGGAATTTTTATTGTCCAGATTATTAAGTAAACGGTCCACGACAAGTGTGAACGATGCACGGCGTTCGTTTGTTGTGTCTGTTTGAGGCAGAACACTGAGGCAGGGGCGTACGTATCGTCACCGCCATTTAATTATGAAATAATACAAAAATATTATTTGTAAGTTGTTATTTTGAATTTGGTAAGTTGATGTGTTGTTTAGCTTTCAAATAATTTATTTATATATCATATATTTCAATAATGAGTTGGATTAGTTAATTTTCTACTGAGTGGCATCATAATTTTCCATTTAAAATTATTTAAATTTAAAAACATTGGACAAATGTAACCCAGACAGAGATACATTCTCTTATGTGTAAATCTGTCATTTTTGAAGGACACAAAAACGTTCCGTATTCTTAACCTCTATGATCTCGGATTATCAAATTTTTGTCTTATATTAATGTGACTGTGAAGAATCATAGCTACTTAAAATCAAAGTTTATTGTATTCTTTAAGATTTATAGTACACGATCCTAATAGGGACCCACATCATATATGATTAATTTCATTATGGTATCAAATTACGTCCTAAATTTTGTATCGATGTGACTCTAACGACTATACTTATAGATAATTATAATCTTTCATACAACAGGTATTTGAGAGCGGTTTGTAAACAGATAGATGTCTTAGTATTAATTAATTTTTACTGAATTATACATATATCATTTAAACCAAAATTAGCACTATAAAGAAATCTCTTTTAATGTTGATTTCTCCGGAAAAAATTAGATATTCTCACTTAAAAAACTTTTTTCTACTTCTAATATTAACGTCACTAACATTAGTGCCCAAACCTACCAGAAATATGGTATGTCTCGAGAACTGTTAACCGTGAGCATATTATTGTTCAAAGTGATTTTCAATTTTGAAATTCCTTGACTTTTTAGGTCCCTATTAGAGCTCTTTATAGTAAAATAATCGATTTGAAACGGCCATTTTTGCATTTTTTGTGTTTTTCGATGGATATGATAAATACATGCCAACTTTAAACGGTTATAGGTATGGACCGTCCATAACCTATGGCGAAACTTTGTTCAACGGAGCGCGAATGTGTCTAATTTCGAATGGGATGAAAAAAGTTTTATTTTTACAGATTTTGGTAGGTAAAGTGAGAGGTGTATCATATTCAAATATTCGTATATACGTGTTGAATGCAGAATTCCATTTTTACATCGCAATATGCAGGCAATTTGGTGCAAAATTTCAAGAAGTTGAATACATTGAAGAAGATGTCCAAAATTTTAACATTTGACTGTATAGAAAAAGTTTAAATAGACTTTACAGAGTAAAACTTTTGCTCTTACTATGTACAAAAGAAGTCTTTACTTGTCTGCTGTATCAATATTGCTCTTTTTTAACATATGCTGGTAGACAGATCCACTTAAACCTTTCAAAGAACTTGAAACGTTCCCTAGGGCACTAGAAATTTCCCGATGTGAATTTGGATCATTTATCGATTCAAGCTACATAAAATCTACAAGCTGTACAGTTTTATGACTTTTTTAAGCAGTTGAAGACATTTGACTGTATAGAAAAAAGTTTAAATGTACTATACAGAGTAAATCTTTTGCTATTTCTTTGTACAAAAAAGTCTTTACTTGTCTGCTGTATCAATATTGCTCATTTTTAACATATGTTGGAAGACATATCCACTTGAACCTTTCAAAGAACCTGTAACATTCCTTAGGGCACTAGAAATTTCCCGATGTTAATTTGGATTATTTATCGATTTAGGCTGCATAAAATCTACAAGCTGAACAGTTTTCTGACCCCAAAAAATAGTTGCTTTAACCTAACGGTTATTGAAGGTGACTTGGGATCATATCCATTTTGTCCCTGATTGCTTTAAAATAGTTTTATTTGTTTTATAGGTTTTCCCTACATTGATATATTTCTCAAATGAAAAAGAAATATAAATATATTTTCTATAAATAGAAAAATACAAGGTGTTTAATTTAAGTTAAAAAAGTTAATCTCAAAATTTCACACTTGCAATGACATTTGACAGCTTTTATCAAAGTTTAATCGATGCATATTGATTTTACTTTACGATAATTTTGATAAATTCAAGTTTTAAGAACCGAATCAAACAAAAAAATATCCACCACTTCGAACTAAAGAATATCAAAACGCCCTTGATAATTAAAATAAAATAACTAAAAAAAACATACATCTACGCCTATTACTGCTTACGGCAAACCAGTTGCTGTAGAGGTAAAAAAAAATAAGAAGGTAAATAAAAATTACGATGAGTGTTTGAATCGTTTACGATTTTACGAAGAAGCAAAAACAATCACATTTTTTCCATAATAACACGTCATAACCTTCTCATTTGTTGAAAATTTCTTTTCCTGAAGTGAAACTTTAAGGTTACGAAACGCTGGATGTCAGATATGGATAATACAGTTGATCACCAAAGGTGAGAAGGTGTGTTGTCCTCGAGGAAAAGCACTTTTCATCATCAAATAATGATGCGTGATACTCTCCTATAATTGTTTTATTTTTTCGATGAACACAATCCCATGACAGTCCTAAATAACGCTCATCACTACTCATTGCGATGAAACCATATCTTTCGTGCAGGTATATCATTTGCAATCCACCGTCTTGACTTCAAGATTGTAGCGGTGGATTCATTCACAGTTATAAATCGATACAAAACATTGATTTATTCAGCGTGGTTTGAAACAAGTGATATGCCGATAACCTCTTCTATTCCTATAGCCCCAATCCGATGGTTTTCCAGAACTATCTGGTTAAATCTTTTTGGTAGGCAAGGGCGTATCTACTTCTTGATTTTTTTCAGGTATTAAACTACCCATTTCAGCATTCGCAGACTCTCTTACTTCAAATGGAATACCTGATTCGCTATCTGAAAACATTTCAACTAATTATTTCTGACTTTTTTTGAAAAATCGTTGTTTTCTTCCAAAGTAACTATAGTTGAAGACCTGCTTCATCCATTTTTGCTTTGACATTAATATTTTCATTTGCAGACTCACTTACTTCAAATGGAATGTCCGATTCACTATGTGGAGACATTTCAAGTAATTACTTCTGACTTCTTTTGAAAAATTGTTGTTTCCTTTCATAGTTACTATGGTTCAAGACCTGCTTCATCCACTATTTAATTTCACATTAATATTTTCATTTGCAGCCTCTCTTACCTCAAATGGAATGTCCGATTCCCTATCTGAAGAAATTCCAAGTAATTACTTCTGAGTTATTTCGACTTTTTTTGAAAAATAGTTGTTTTCTTCCATAGTAACTATAGTTGAAGACCTGTTTCATCAATTTTTGCTTCCACATTAATACTTTTCATTTGCAGACTCTCTTACTTCAAATGGAATGTCTGATTCGCTAGCTGAAGACATTTCAAGTAATTACTTAGTTGTTTGCTTCCATAGTACAATACTTCAAGACCGTTGTCTCGGTATTCCAAACGAATTTAACAAATTCAAGAAAGTGTGTCATTTACATCATGTTTCGAAAAACCGTCGGAGCTCGACGATGTGCTTTGCTGATTCGGCTGCGCTCGGTACTGGTTGTTCGGGAATAGTCTCGTCACAAATTACAGATATTACTTCACAACTTTCAAAATATTTAAACAGATTTAATTAAATAATTGTTATTTTATTAAAATAACTTCATACCTATTTGAAAGGATAGAGAAAACGCACAAATGAAAACGATATAGTCCGAATCAACATGTCTCTAATGGCGTAGAATTTCCCGAGTTTTAAATTGAATTGTTTTGTGTCCATTATTTGATAATGGTAACATTCCGCCGGCAGATGGCGATAAAATCAATACTAATTTGCTGTGGTCGTATGAAAATGCGTACAATTTCACAGGGAATGCACACTTTGCTAACAAATTATTTCTACTCCGTACCCAAATGGCACGTCAATAATTACCATTTCATTTTGTCAATTCGGTTAGGTATATACAGAGTGTGACGCAAAAACTTTCGATTAATATTAATTATGGATACGATTTTTTTGGTTTTGGATGACGTTGAGTATAAATAAAATGTTTTCCTGGACGTGGCACTTGCATTTAAACTAGAAGAAGACAGAGACTAAAGATAAACTGTTAACCTTCAGTCTTTAAAAAGGTTTTTTGCCCCAGAAAAAATATTTTTTATCATGAGACCAAATACTCAATGCATATTTTTATTGCTACTATTTGATTAGTAGAAAAAACATGTTACCACGGGTATCACAACGCAAAAAACAATCGAACCAATATATAAGTGGATTGACAGACGCTAGATTGGTAAAAATAGCAAGGGATAAATCTCGAAATATAACACGAAGTAGACGTCGACCAAGGAAGAGGTGGAATGACAGATATCGAAGAAAGAACATGTGCTGTTGATTTTGAAAAAGCGTTCGATAGAGGATATGATAAGATGCTGGAAAATATAAGCACTAATATCTACTATCTTTAAATACCTAATATTTGCGAAAATAGTCAAAGTTTCCCTGACGTTGAAAAAAGAAAAAGAGTTGGTCAGTACACATTATCAATGTTGAAAAATATTCGTCGGTGGTTTGGGGAATCAACGATTCCGCGTTGTAGTAAATGAAGCAATGATAGTCAAGCGAGAAGAAGACAGTTTATTATTTCTTCTGGGTTTCCTCTAGTAGTTAGTGTGGTAGTAGATTCAACTTTCGTTCGATTTCACATTTCATAAACCCAATCAAGAGATGTTTCGACAATTAATTCACTATTGTTAATTACTCAGATTACTGCTAGTTATGTATGATACAAGTATGACCTTTTCTAAGAAGGAAATGGATAACTTCCCATAAAGGACAGTTCCAAGTTGGTCGCCAAGCTTGGTCACCAAAACTGGGCCATGTTTAAATACCAGGGCTGGGCCAACCTTAACTGCCAGGACCGGGCCAAGGCTAGCTGCCAGGACCGGGCCAAGGTTAAATATCAAGACTTATTCATTACATAACTTTTTCTTCTTTATCTTTATGTCATTGCTTTATTTATTTTTTATGCAATATGATTTTTTTGAATTTAAAAATAAGCAAACATAAATTTTTATATTTAGTCTTACTCTTACTGTAATTAACAACATAATAATATCAGTTAATTGAATAAATAAAAATATTCACTAATTCAACCCACTTAAATTATAATTATCAAATGCTTTTAGATTGCACAAGTCTGTACCACTATTGTCAACCTCACTCACAGAGCTGATGTGCAGACTTAAATTATTTAAGCTATATCCGTTCACAATTGACTTTTTTTTCTCTATTCAATGCACGCCATCTTTGAACTCGAAAATACGCATCAGACCGAAGCTTGGGTCCCCAATGAATTGTCAAGGCTGGGTTAACCAGGATTTACCCAACCTTGGTCCAAGTCTGGGTTGTTAACGAATGGCCAAGGCTGGGATATCCAAGCTTGGCCCAAGCTTGGGTAATCATTGGTATGGCCGAAGCTGAGTTAAGTAGTCTGGCCCACGCATGGGCCAATACAGTTACGCCGAAGCTAGGTATCAACTTCGTAGGATTTGTGCATTTTTTCTTGGATTTTTCTCGTTTGAATTTTTTAACTTAAATATGTACAATGAAGTAATTATTTCTTAATTGTTAATTGGTGCATGCACATGAAATTAACGTTTCTTTCTTTCAGAATTTCATGATTTTTCAAATGAGAATAAAATGATTTTTCATACTTCTTTAACAAATTGATACTTTTTGAGTTTTCCAAAACTATTAATGAGAAGAATAATCAGCTTTATGTATTTATTCATAATAATGATTAATTTCAAAAGATACGCCTGCATTTTCTTTGATCTGATATAAAAAATAGAATCAGCGGATTTTCAATCGCCTTTCTATCGACTTTTTCGGTTAGGAATGAAGCTTCCACTACTGCAGCTATATACGTGACAACAATGGTGAATCAAACCAATTTGAAATTAAATGAGAAATTATGGAGTTTAGTCTACCATTTAATTGAAAAACAATTGCAGCTTATGATATTAAAATCGAAAAATGGTCTACATTCCGTATGCAAGACAGATCAGACTCGAGTTTCCAAAAAGAATGGATGTAGATGGATTCTATTTTCCATTCGCGTTAGTTGTTTTTTTGTTTCTATAACTTCAATATCAAATGAAGTGTGAAATTACTTTTCCATTTTTTTTCTATTTGCGTGAAAATCTATGCTATAAAGCTCCATTTTGTATAGGGGTGCTTATACTTCATTAAAGTGTATTCTAATAAAAAGTAATGGGATATTTGACTGAGATAAATAAATTTATATCCACTTAAATCCATCACTAAAAGTCCCAAAGATTATCAAAAGAAACATTTTTGTCGTTAAATTCAAATATTTCTTAAATTGAGTATGAACATTTCCCATAACAGTGAATTTTCCGACAATATTTTTTCTGTATTTGGTAAACTCATTATAAAAATAGATCCACCATCTAGAACTATAATTTCCATGGAGTATAATCCTGCAAATAGAGAAACAACAGATGTAAACTTCATATTAAGACAAAAAAAGCAATAAGAGAAGAAGATACACCTTTATAGATCTTGAAAAAATATTCGACAGAATCAATTGGAATGAAATATGGAAAACTCCATAATACAGAGGTGAAGAAAGAAAAGTAATAAACGATATACCTAAAGGCTTTATATAAACAGACGAAAAACTGTCAGTGTTTAGCAAGAGGTATCAAATAGGTGCCATACAACAAAAAAAGTGATGCAATTAAGGACATCAGCATAGTGGTAGGACAAATTAAATATCGCAGATGACATTTTAATAGAAGCAGAAGATGAAAAAAGTTCAAACCCGAACTTAAATATATATAAAATGACAATATATAGATGAATATGAGAATAAACGAACACAAAAAGTTGATGGTAATAAAATAAAAAGGTTAAAATTAGAAGAATAAAATATAGAGCAAGTCAACAGCTTTAGATACCTTGGCATGACATCTACACTAGATGAAAGATTAGAACAAGACATAAACGAGAGGACTGAAGAAGCTGAAAGGAGTTATGAGAATAGAGAAAGATTGATAAATACGGAAGATATATGAAGCACAAACTATCGAAAAAAGGAAGACTGAGTGGGAGCTAGATAGAAGAAATTATAGATAGAGATGAACTTATCTTGTCAAAAGAAAATTTCACAGTTCTATGCACAAAGTGACACAATATCATATTATATAATAGAAAACAATAATTTGGCTTGATAATAATTATAATACAAATAATATCTCATTCCATACTGTACAGAGTAATAAATTTTTTCAAGCAAAAATGACTTTTTTCAATCCCCTAAACTTATTAAATGTTTTCGTTAGGTGGATGATTGAATAATTAATGAAAATGGCAGGAGAAAATCGATGAGTACGATGTAGAAACTGAAACAAAAGACACAGGACTAGAAAGGGAAAAGGGAATCCACGTAATGACGCAGCTCCAGGATGACTTACACACGAAAAGGTAGAAAGTCTTCAGGATTAAGTAACTTTGTTGCATGACAAGCAGCTCATTATTGAAGCAGATTTAGAGTATATTATACAATGAGCTATTGCGAATAGAATACTATATTTTATCTATAACCATCGGGGAAAAAATACACTGTTCACACTACTACTACACCAACACCTAACACTGTCTAAGGCGCGTTTAGATAACCAAGACTTTAGGTAAAATAATTATCTTTAGAAATTTCAATTTAACATAATAATCATAATTATAGTGATATGAGTAATTGTTAAAAGTTTTGTTGGAGTATTTATACTGGAGCTCTTTGAATCTCACGATGTATTTTTCATTTCTCATCGGTCTTCAACTGCTTTTATAAGTTTTATTTACGAGTAAAGATCCTGAATGTTGCCACTTGAATTTTATTCTACTTCTCTAATATCCTTTTGGGGACCTTGGTGAATAATCCTAATTACTCGCTTTCTGCTAATATGGCTCAACTTATAATTCCTTGCATTTTCGTGTAACTTATTACTGATGGATAACCATACAGATTATTCACACATACAGTTTTGTTTTTTATGTATTCTATAAATAGTCTTAAGGGTGAATATCTGATCCGTTGTTTTTTCTTCTTTCTTGAAACCTCCTTGATATTCTCCCACTATTTTGTTATTACTTATTCAGTTGGATCCTAGATATTATAGCCCAAACTTGATTAATATTACTCTGACGTATAGAATAATCTCTGTTGGTGTCTAATTCTCTGCACTTTTATGATTTTTCAAATTTTCTTCCAGACCCACGTTTCATATTTCCCTTTTTTCGTCTTTTTCCTAGTCCGGTTCTTCCTTTCTCAACTTTTTCTTATGGATCTATTAATGGCCTTCCAACGTCATCCCTGATATAAAGTACTTGGTTGAAATTTTTCCATTCTATGTTTTGAAAGTGTTCCTTAATATTTTGTAGTTTTCCTGAATACTGTTTGTTTAGTTGTTTAGTGTCTTTTCAATGTTTTAAGTATATTCTCTTGATATTTATCGAATCAGTTTCTGCTACTAGATTTTTTCTCTTTGATTTCTTTTTATACTTGTTATCGATCTATCGTTTCTTGTTTGCTTTCTTCTTCTAGCTCTTGTTACCTTGTTTCCACATTGTCGTTTTCTTCCATTCTCTTCAGATTTATGCATATTATTGCATCCCCTCTAGTTTTTCTATGATGTTACAACCCCTGCGCACCTTAATAGTTGCCGATATATAACAAAATAAATGACCCGTGCAAGTTCAAGATCTCCCAGTTTTGGAAATTTATTTGTATCCCGAATTTACCATTCCGATGATATAGAAAATGAGAATTTGATGTGACATATTTTTCTCTCAACTTTGTGACAATAAACTCTGTCTAGTTTTTTTTATTTATTTCCATATGATAAAATTTCTTACTTTGCAAGTTAAAAAATAATTGTAGAACTTTTTTAAATAAGTTCGTTTTTATAGTTTGATCATAGTTTTTCTTACTAAATTAAAGTATATTAAGAAACAATCGAAATAACGTATGACAATGTAGTTTTTCGAAGGATTTCGATAAAGCATTCATAAACTGAATAATAAACTACCAGATAATAAAATATAAAATCAATTATGAAATACTAACATGTGAATATGTTTTCTGAATCTTAGCAATAGCAATAATGGCCCATAAACAAACACACTACATTAAGTATATTGAAGTTTCCGTAGAAACTTCATCCCCTTTAATTCAAAATAATGTTGAACGCGAAGTCCGAACATTAATGCACACATAAAATAGGAAAACGCCGGTACAAGAACACATTCCATCAAGTTTATGAGGCAGTAGATAATCGCGTTTATCGCTGCAGTTGTTAAAAGGTGCACAAAAGTGAAATAATTACATATTATCTTGCTCAGACAGTGTCAGATACACTAGTCAGTGAAGTGAATCAAAATAAAGATCCAAAACTATTTAATCCTACAGTTTTTAACAATTTCAAAGTTGAATCAAAACTTTTGACTGCTTTATAGCGATTATTTAAGACTAATTACAAATCTGCTTTAAGTTGTTTTGTATCACGTAATGTTATTTCTCAAAACAATAAAATTCCAAAATATAGGAAAGCGTGATTTATTTTTTTAATGAGCAAATTTTATTAAACAGTATGTTTCTGAGGAAACTGGCCATAGGATTTCCCATTTTACTATTTAAACTCCATATTAATATTGAACGCTATGAAATTACATTTATTTTGGTTTTTGAATGAAAAAAATCGACTTTAACAAATGACAGATCTGATTAATTGCTTGAAACTTTTTGACGCTACTTGACTGAAAGTTGTTCGATTTTTTTCATTCAAAAACCAAAATAAATGTAATTTCATAGCGTTTAATATTAATATGGAGTTTAAATGGTAACATGGGAAATGTTTCCTCAGCAACATATGGTATATTATACACTTAAGTTCGTTCCATATGGAAAACTTTGTTATTGTTATTATCACGAAAAAAAATCTTCGTAGTTCTGCATAGTTGAGAAAGATACAATTTATAGATTTGAAAATTTCCGAGTCGTATACAAGATAAGATAAAAAATAAGAATTCCTATCAATAGCTTTTTATAATATTGATAATTAATTGATTTATTATCAGAAATTTGATGAAATTTTATAATTCCAACATCTTTGTTGCAGCATTTTGTTTTAAAATGATACACATACAAAACTTATTATTTTACAATTTAACATGAATCAAATAATGAATAATAATTATGCAATTAATTATTATCTAACCATTACTCAATAAGTGGTGTGACTAACTAACCTTGCAAAAAAAAACGATTCTTTTCATCGACGTGATCTTCTTCAAGAGCAATACAATCATTTTGACCATCTTCTCAATGCCGTGCTTGTAGAAGAATTTTTCTTTTGCTTCAAAATAGGCTTCAGTTTCAGCAATTACTTCTTCATTAGTGCTGAATTTCTTACCGGCGAGCATTTTTTGAAGGAAGCAATTCGAAATATAAATCATTTAATTTAACCATCGTTACTATCGTCTTGTGAATCGGTGTATAGTCTTGGTGAAACAGTGTTTTTTCCTTCGACATAGGAGTCCGTTTCTCCTCGAGTTTTACACTCCATTAATCCAAAAACTCTATATAGTATTCGCTATTGATTGTCTTTGTCTTTTGGAAATTATTGATGAACAATATTCCATGCGCATCCCAAAATACTGAAGCTATAACCTTCCCAATTGACTGTTGTGCCTTCGGACGTGGTTCACCAGCTGTAGAACTTTCAGATGATCGTTTTGAGTTTCGGAATGAATTGATGGACCCATGTTTCATCCATTATCACATTTAAAAAAATCTGATTTATTACATGTAAACATGTCCATACTGCTCTGAATCATCAACACGTTGTTGTTTTTGATCGACTGTGAGTAAACACGGCATCCACTCCGAAAAAAGCTTTCTTATTGTCAAATTTTCTTGCATAATTATGAACACACTGCCTTTTGGTATATTCACGCAAATCTAATTTACAATTAGATATAACGAATTTGTTGACTTTTTGGGTGTTTTCTGAAGTAACCACCTACATTGGACGACCAGAACTTTCACCATCATCGGTGTCTGTACAATTACGGTTAAATGCAGCACGTCAATAATAAATGGTTTTTATCGATGGAACAGAGTCCGGAAAACCCTTAAGAAGTAAGTGCTGAGCAAGTGAAGTATTTTTTCTCATCAAGAAGCAATGATAAAATAACAAACGAATTGGTGTTGAAAATAACAAAAGTAGTTTCACTTAAATGGCTGTCATTTTTGTCTAATCAATTAAAACGTCATGAAATTTGACACATAGTCTTTTGAAAGTGATGTAGCAAAATCACAAAAAATGATAATAGTTTCTTTTTTATCAAACCAAAAATTACCTCAACGTACTTCCCTATTTTTTCATCACATATTTCCATTCTAGAAAAAAATGTTAACAAATTTCTAATAAGTTATAGTCTGAATGGTTTCCGTAAAATGCCTTTCCAAATGTATATAAACGGTACTTGTTTTAATACATTCTCTTTCAGCTAACCCCAAAAGAAATAATAAAACGGGGTGACAAAGATGGAAAAAATATTAAATTATAACTATTCCATTAAAAACATTCTTCAAAAATTGCTCCACTTTCAAGATACTATGAAATGATGCCCTGTTTTGCAGATTGTTATCGTTCATATATTTATTGGTAATCAATTAATTAAGTTTATAACAAATTCAGATGTCCTGAAAAAAAAAAGAAACCGATTATTTTATCTTTGTAAATGCCACATCGAACATTCGTTTCGAATGAATATTGATCGAAGTTTTCAGACATCATCGTTCAATTTAAATCAAATGAAAACGTATTAAAACATCATTTTACTAACCATAAAATAACCGTCATGTATTTTTTCTTTAATAAAAAATCAAAATTCTATTCTATTATCAAAGTCTCTAGGTTTTAATTTATATGGATGAAATTTTCGAAATTGTACTTTTGCAGCAACATTGTACGTTTCAGGATTTCCACTAACTTTTTTTTAATCCTCATTGTCTCTCTTTTATCAAATATTTTAGCTGCTTCTCGATACGCTTTATAATTATCACCCACAATTAACATAATTGGGTGATGAGGATTTTGCTTACGCAAAAAAATGCTCCTTCGAAAGATCATCCCGTTTTATTCTATACTCGCATCGTTATCATCAAAAAACCTTTTTATTAATCAAATCTTCCCTAAATTGGGCCCTATGAACAGACTTCAATTTTGAATTTATCTCTGATTATAACCAAATTTTGTCAATCACTTTCTCATGTGCATTATGGATGAAAGATTGGTAGGATACTGTCTAACTAAAAATAGACTCTAGTTTTTTGCCTCAAAGACAACAATAGAGGTAAGACGTGAAGAAATCAGAAAAGAACGTAATAAATAAACTGATTACTTATTTCAACCACTCATTGTATGATATTATTATTAAGTTATATTATTATTTGATAGTTAGTTTAAGGATTGATCAAAATACACGTCCGTTACATCAACCTTATCAAATTTTAATAAGTTAATTCAGTATTAGACGATTAAAGTTGTTTGTACAAGAAGCAGTAACAGTAGCGTCGATGCCATCGCTTGAACTTCCGCTTCCAACTTCCAACGACCCTGAAATTCATTCCTCTACTTCCGATTCTATTCTCCTTCCGTTTCCGTCTCTGTTATATTTTATACACTAAGCTGCAATGCGCTAATTCTCTACTACCATCGAAATATTGTGTTGAAATTTATTGATGGAGATTTCTTTCGATCATTTCCGTTATTTCTACACGGGTGTTCCGAATATCAAAAGTATCAATTATAGGCTGAAATTATTTAGACAATTCTTCTAGTTTTGATAAGGGTAAGCCTTGTCCTAACCTCACATCAACACATAACAAAGACAAACGCTGAAGAGAACATAGATCCTCCCTTTGCGAAATTATGTCTAATAGAGCTTCCGCGACGGTTTTAGAGGCAAAAGATAGATGAGGCTTCTTAATCCGTATGCGAAACATTCCCCCTTCGACACACCTAATAGAACACCATACCCAGTGTTGTATTAGGTCTCCATCTCGGGTCAAAGTCTACGTATGGATGTAAAACACGACATCACAACATCTAAAAATCTTCTTCGTATTTAGCATCACATACTCGTGTGATCTCTAATCCAAAACTTTGATATTATCATCTACAGAATGATCTGAATGTTTACTAAAGTTTTTATAAACGTACCTGAGCTAATTTAATTTTGGAGTGGTCAAAAGCCCTCAGTTATAAAAGCCGTATTATAAGATATATAAGACAAATAGTCGAAATTCTACATGTGAACATTCGAAAGAAATAGGCTCTTGTTGAAAAAGAATTCCAGAAAAACTATTTCAATAAAGAGAAATGATAGTATGGAGAAGAAATTACTTGAGACTATGAAAGACAATAAAAGAAATGGAAAGGGAGGTTTTAACTCACACCGACTTACATCTAGTTTGAATGGTCTCACACATTTTTTAGAACTATCTCCTATGTATACTTATGAAGGAATTTTTCGAAATATCGATCAAAAAAAGAATTGCTCATTCATTCAAATCACCTCTTTTAACAAATAAGAGAGACTAGGAGTAGTGGATATGTTTTTTCTAATAAAATGGATATAGAGACCTAATATCAGATAATTCAAAAGATTATGAGAGACATAGATGCCTTACGAGCCCTAATTCAATTGCACAGTACCTTACGTGGATTATTGAAGGCTACAACGATGAAATATTGATCAAAAAAATTATTATAATACTTTTTTCACTGATAAATTCAATGATCTAGAACAGGGATTCACAAACCATTTTAGGCAAGAGACCCCTTTTCCTAACTAAACCCTCTTAATTACTTTATTATAAAATTTAAATTAATTAAAAAGTTCTATCTTTTTTTTTCTATTGATACAAAATACTTAACCATTTAGAAACTTTGCGGTTGTTTAAGTGAGTGAACTTAACATTATTTAGTCATCAAAATTTATCAAAATAAATACAATAAAACTCAGTAAATATCAAGTGTAATTAATAATTATTAATACAAGTTAACTAAGAATACTTGAGTAGGAATTATTTTTTGAAAAAACATTTAAATCGCAAAGAGAAGATAAAAAAATGAAAAATACAGTGCAATGTATGAATCTGGTGACTTTTTACCAATCTAGCTAAATTCGGTTCAATATTGGTGAGCTGCAGCCTTAAATCGCCACGTTCGTTGATTTTCAAACGGTACCTTTGTTTTGTCAAAATATTTTTTTTTTTTGGAAAAATCGCGGCGACAGTTTCGAAGAGCATACATTATGTATATTGACCTTTCGATTCGCTTTTTTAGAAGCTCTGTACGACTTTTTTGCCCGATAAACCTACAGGATTATCATTCAAGTTCCGACGAAATTGAATACGCAAATACACTTTTAACATAAGTGCAAACGTGTTCTATAGTCAAATATCCGGAGCATTCTTGGACTTCAACTTTATTACAATCTCGTTCGGGTTAAATTGCGTATATGCGCCTAAATCAATGCAAGTCAAAACATGCCCGAAATTTTGTTACGCACTGGATTTCCGTAAACGTTTAATAAAATCCACGAGTTGCGCGAATCCTACAGACTGCGCCAATTTTACTTTTCTTAACGAAAAATTGGTTTTTAAAAAATATATTTATCAAAGCAATTACAAGTTTATTGTTAGAGATCTGAACAGAGAATGAATGAATAAAATGAATTTACATGAAAGTAAGATTTATCTACATATGTTGCTAAGTAAGAATTTCTGAGAATGTATAATGTTTCTGCTGCGCTTTTAAGTTTTCTTTATAAGCCGCGTATGTAACTATTGTTAAGTTTTTTTAAAAGTACAAGAATGATACTTCCTACTAAAATATTAGTTATAACAAGTCGGTACCCCCAAGGGATCAATACCGACCACTTTGGGAATCTCTGATATAGAGTCTATCAATCATGGTGTATGAAAGAAATTGATATTTTTAGATTTGTTTAGTATTTACTTAACTTACAGTATCTTCTATTTATTTCTAAAATGGTCCAACTATAATGCACGATGTTAATTGTGCCGTAACGTCAAGTTTTTTGCCCAATTTAATTTGACATTTCTTTGTTCCAGTTTTTGTCAAATTCAACCATGGAGAAGTACACAATTGAGTAACGCGTTAAGATTTTTGAAGCCTTTTACGAAAATGGGCGTTCAAATCAAAATGCACTTCGTGATTTTTTTGGTCAGCATAATCGACCAAATTTGTCCACAAACGGGAGAATTATGCACAAATATCAACAAACCGGGTCTGTAAGAATGTGAAAACACCTGTGCATGCTCGCTCCGTTCGTTCTGCGGAGAGCATTGCTGTTGTTCGCGATAGTGTGGCAGAAGAGCCGTCAACCTCGACTCGTCGTCGTGCCCAACAATTAAACATCTCACAAACATCACTGATCCGAATTTTGAATAAAGATTTGAATTTACACACTTACAAGGTTCAATTGACTCAACAGCTGAAGCCTGCTGACCATTTCAAGCGTCGTCAATACGCCGAATGGTTGGTTGAACAGACAGAAGTGAATTGTGACTTTACAAAGAAAATCATCTTCAGCGACGAGGCACACTTTCAACTCAGTGGATTCGTTAACAAGGAGAATTGCCGTATTTGGGCAAATGAGAATCCACGAGTGATTGCTGAAAAGTGGATGCATCCACAAAGAGTGATTGTTTGGTGCGGTTGATGGGCTCGCGGTGTCATCGGGCCGTACTTCTTCGAAAATGAGGTCGGACAAGCAGTTACCGTGAATGGTGCTCGCTATAGCGAGATGATAACGGACTTCTTGTGGCCAGAAACTGAGGATACGGACCTGGATGATATGTGGTTCCAACAGTCAACGAAACAATGGTTCTTTTGCGCGAGAAATATTAATTGACCGCCACGATGTGATTTGACACCGTTGGACTTTTTTCTTTGGGGATATTTGAAAGAAAAAGTGTACGTCAATAAGCCAAGAGCAATTCAAGAGCTAAAGAATGAGATAATTCGGCACATTAACGACATTGAACCTCATTTATGTCTCAAAGTCATTGAAAATATGGACCATTGGATAGAGATATGCCACCGAAGCCGTGGCGAGCATTTGGTCGATATTTTGTTTCACACATAATTGTCATAGATCCTTCTATCCTTATAAAAAATATTAAGATAATTTTCTGAACACTTTTTACAATTAAAATCGTGCATTTTGGTTGGACCACCTTAGTAAGCTTCATATTCGAATACTCCTTCTTTTACTGCTAGCTATTGGATGTTGGCGATTACATTTTTGTAGACTTTTCTGTCCACTGTTGTGTGAACCAGATATCTTATATTTATATATAAAAAGGCTATTTCTTTGTATTTTCCCTTCTTTCTTAGGATCTCTTCATTTGTCATTATGTCAGTCCATGGTACTCTAAGTATTCGACTTCACATCCACATTTCAAATTTATTGGTCACTAATATTTCAAGTTTTCATACTATAAAACAATATTGACCATACGTAACCATTCTTAGTTTCAAGCTTATATTTTTGTTGGTAAAGATATTCTTAGATTTGGAAAAATAGTATTGGGCCAATTAAATTCTCACTTTGATTTCTTTCTCATCCTCCTTGTCCTTGTCCAACTGAGGGGTCTGAAGCGTATTACCTTCTCCAATGTAGCACTATCTACCAAGAGTTTTTCATGTGTATACAGCACCTCACGTCTGCTGTAAACTACTGACACATTAAAATTATTATCCATTCATCTTACATTGGTTTTTGCGGCTACCTTTTTAATTGTTTCCATTACATACAGACTCCTGCTAATCTTTCCATTCAATTAAGGGTTTTTACTAACTTACAGTATGCATTCTTTTAATATGCAGATAATCTTTCCTACCTACTAAACCTTCGTCGGTTGTCCAATACCATTTGGTGCACCTTATCTATGATATCCCTGGTTGTTGTCGTTTTTGACCATCTTAAACGCCCATCGTCATTTATTTTGATAAGACCACAATCGAATTTAGCTGCCCAAGTTTCAATATATTAAAAGATAGTGCAGATTATTGGCTTTCAAGAATAAATATTATTCAATGACAACTACATACTAAAATTTTTCAAAACCATGTCAATTGCTAAATTATACGTTTATCAAATGGAAAGTAGCGTTTAAATCTAGTTAGAATATCCCAAAAAAACATACAAATATTTCAAGTATTGATAAAGAAAATCGGGATTTTGAACAAAATGGGTGTCGTTGAATAAACAAGATAGTTTCCAGATAGTATCAGTTGGAAGGCAAAAAATAAAACACATTCTAGTGAGTAAGCAGCTAGTAGGAACGCCTAAAGAGTTTTCCGAGTATGATAGCAATCCTGAAGAAGTATAAACAATATATTAATGTCACAAAAACTATTATCACTGTTCAAAGTTCTTCAGAAAAGTTATCTTGTGAAATAATAGATGCAGAAGAGAGCTATCATGCAAGAAATACTGTTTTGTTGGGAGAAATGAGGAAACCGCCAAGGAATTCTTGAAAGAAGCTGGAATAGTCAGTCAGTTCTTCATACATGTCTGTTGCATAAACGAAATAATAACAAAAGATGGAATGGAAGTTGAAGGATTCCTATCATGTATAGATAAAAATTTAGGTCTGCTGGGAATGATATATCTGTTCTAAAATGAAATTCAGTTTTATCTTTACCAACACCGAAGGAAGAAGGCAGATTCATCGAGCAGAATTTATTTTCTCGCATTTTATACATGTCAAAGAATACTGATGGCATTATTGATGACAATATGTTGTTTTGATTTCGAATACTATTTTTGGTTTTGTCATTTAGAGAAAATAGAGATTATGTATATCGAATTTAATATAAAGAATATGAAATAAGAATAGAATAGAATTAGTACAGATGGTGATCTAAGTCACCTTAATAAACGTTGTGTGGAAACGTATTTTCATAGGGTATCTTCTACGGTATCTTCAGGTTGAACTTTTCGGACAACACCTGGATAAATTATACGTCCACAAGTAATGATATTTCTGTATTCATCTCTTTTTCTATACATTATAACAATTTCGATGATAATTTCAACTTACCTACATAATTGTGCGTTAGTAGTCAAGTTTTAACTTTTAACTTTACTCGATAGCGAATTTTTCAATTAATTATTAGAAAGTAAAAGTTTCTATATGACAAACTTTTCTCAATATTTATGTACTTTCATATTCATAATATACTTTTTCAATTGTGTCATCATCAGTATCTATTATTTGAATTATTTCAACACCAATTGTATCGTGATTTATACCAAAAATTACATTTTGTACTGAATAATGCTTTTCATTTAATTTGTCGGTGTAAATGAAAGAAACCGGAAATGCTATGATTAATAGACCACAGTGGTTGAACCATATCATTTTAAATAATATTCGTGGGTAACAGTCAATGATATTTTCTCATACAATGTTTTAATTCAAAATATAACTTTCAGAAAACATGAAAAAAGGTTTTCTACTTTAATGTTAGATAATAATATGGAGATAATTGCAGTAGTGTTGATATTATTAGATGAGAATAATAGAACGTTAGTTGAAATTGAAGCACTTTCAAGTACATTTGCTTCTGATTGTTCAATAATTTCTTCTCAGAAATGTGTCTAAAAACATCACAATGTTTCTTAGAAATTACTTATTTATTTTAGTTCAACGTGCCTCGACAGCGCTGGTCATTGGCATACGAAAAAAATCATATAATACAAAGGACTGTTACAACCTGGCAGTTTTCACAAACTCTAGAATTTTCTGGTATAAACTGGTATAGAGTAGAGTATTCATTGCAATCAGTGAGGATGTGCTTAACAGACTTAGGAACGTGACAACTTTGGTAGACAGGACGACATCAAATAGCCGTGAGAAGTATTGTGTGGTTGATGCGGACTCTTCTTATTGTTACAAGTTCTCTTCTACTCAAAAAGCTCAGGGGAGGAGGTGAGAAGAAGATGGGTGAATGTTGTATGGTGCTGCTCCAGATATCGCGCCAAGATTCTTGAATGAGTTTTTGGAGGTAAGTCTTCAGATCATTGGCAAGCTGAACTGGATTTTCAGGAGGATTCTTCGCGGTTTCTTTGGGATGACGATCTGCAGATTCGTTTCCAGCGATTCCAGAGTGCGATGAAAGCCAGATGATTGAGATTGTTATATCCAGAGCAATGAGAGTTTGGTAGATATCATGACTGTTTTGGACTATTGGGTGGTAGGTGAATATGATTCCAATTGACTATATGGATGAAAGAGAATTGACTCGTCGAAGGTAACCGGAAAGAGCTTATGAGTTTGTAGTTTTAGTGACTGTGCTCCATCACCGGATTTTTCTTTGGAAGCATCCGTATAGAAAATTAGGTCCGGGGATTTTTTATTCAGAATTTCTAGGAATGCTTTCTAAACAACGACGCTAGGGGATTTATGTTTATTGTAAACAGCAATTGAGGTGTCTACTATGGAAATAATCGTGTGTAATTAGCTTCAACATTGACACTAGCAGCGGGGCTTGAGTGAAAAGCACCAAAGCAGAGGCACAAGAGTGTTGTGTACAGAGTTCAATAAGTAAGTTCTAGAGTTGGAAGCGGACATAAAGATAAAGCAACCACAGTCAAGCTTTGAGCGTATGAGAGCTCTGTAAACTCTAAGCAGTATAGTTTCGTTGGAGCTCCATTGAAGGTGGTTGAGGGTTTTAATTATGTTCAGCCTCTTTATGGAAATGCCTTTTACATTATGAATGTGATGATTCCAGTTGAGTTGAGAATCGAAAGTCATACCAAGAATTTTGCACTGATTCACAATATGTAGAGGAAAGTTATCAAGGAAAATTTGAGGTGAGTAAATTTTATCAGCATGTGTCGGAAAAATGGTACTCCTAGGTAGGAAGATCTATCTTGTAGTAGATTTCTTGCGTTTTGGAGCAGATGGAATGAACTGTTAATCTTTTTAATGAACACATATATATCAAACAACATCTATGCTGTGCGAAAAATGATATTGGAAGATCTCAATACTATGAGATTGTGGCATACTCGGGCGTTGGTTTCACATTCAATACTAAATGATTTGGCTGTCAAAAATATATGTTCGCGTTGCATATCGCATAATCTGCTGAAAAAGCTCAATTAGGGTGCTGTGCTACGAAAGTGGTCTATAAGATACTAACAGTCGAGGAATCATGGATCTACGCATATGAATTCGAAATTAAACAATAATCGATTGTATGGGTCTTTCAAAATTAAAAAAAAGCAAATAAACAACCAGATAACACAAACCCGATCAAATTCGACATAAAACAATAGAGAAACATGTACAGTCTTTATAATAGTGGGAAGATCGCAATCTGAGAGACTCTGAATGCAAATGTGAAAACTGTAATGAGAATGAAGACCAATATCACATAACGCTAGAAAATTACTGACAGCAAGACTTCAACAATTGAGCCCTCCAAAAAATATCGAAATAACTGACAAAACCATGGCCAAATGTCTAAACGAAAAATAATATTAAACGGTTTCTGGGATAGGTTCCGTTGACAGTAATTTCTATGGTTGTTGGATGGAAATGGCCTTATGCCTGGTGAGCCTGAAGGCATCAGCCGGGGGGCAATAAACCCTTCTTGGGCTCGCACACCAACCAATTCAATATAATAGTCGCGTGTTTTATCGGAATAACCGTTCCATTAGAAAAAAATAGAACGGTCAATTCTGAATGATACACCAGCATTTGTTTGTGTTGGAAAAAAATTCAGACAACCAATCACAGACACAGAGCTTTCACACATCAGTTTAAACAACCATCGTTATTGAATAGTCAAAACATTGATGGGTTACCCGCCATACAGTCCTTGTATGGCAACTACTGATTTTTTTCTTATTCCAGCAGGTCAAAAATAAATTGCGAGGTCAATGAAGGAGCGATTGATCTTAACAGAGAATATTTTGAAAGTTTGGCTAATCGTTAGTTAAGTCAGAGTGATCTAGCTAATGACATATTTAAGGTTCTTGTTAACTTAGATCCTACCGTTAATTTGATTGCATAAAGATTTTCGGTAGCTTGGGGAATGATAATTAAATTTTTATTCGTCTAAAGCATGGTTTTTTGATATGTGATCTTATGAAAGTTATAAATAAAACACTAGTTTATTCTGTATAAAAGTACAGTGACTGATAAGACGAATTTAGTTTGTCCACTTTGTATATTTATATCAACAAACTGTAAATGAGTTACAGTTATTTTAGTTGATGTATAAAAATATTTCATTTGAGTTTGCATCAATTAATCTACTTCAACGAATTGGAATTTACCACGACGCAACAATTTTCATAATTAAAACGTTCAAATTTGCATTTTACTTATAAAGTTAATCAAGTCTAAACCTCAGCTCAGATTGAAAATGGTGCAGTGGAATTAATAAGTTGCTGAAGAGTATATTCTACAAATGATAGTAATATTGAGGTTAATTCCAAAGAATAAAATTCTAAACACGTTTTTAGAAACAGACTAGTTCGCTGATAGGTATGGATGTCACGGCATTCGCTTGCAATATTATACTATGAATTGAAACTATACCTACAATTGCATCTATATAAAAATGTTGACATTTTGATTGTGCTCTTCTTATAAATCGATTTCCATATTTGACAGGCATTAACAGGTCGTGTAATGTACATAATATGTCGCTTTTAAGATCAATTACATATGGGAGATGTACAAAATATTTTAAGGAATATATTTAAATAAAACTGTCTCTTCAATAAACACATGAAGATGTTAAGTTTAGTAGAGAATACAACGTGCCAACTCTATTTCCTAGAGGCCCAAACCACATTCTTTTAAAGTGCGAAACTTATGCGTTATGAAGCAATAAAATATGAATGTATGAAATTTTGCACAAACGGTAATGATATTTTTTGTATTTCTACAATTTTTCTCAAAACCCAGCTGAATTTTTTTCGATCCGGTGTCTGGTCGCGACAAACACGGAGCTAGAGTCATGCTACAGTCTGAGTTTTATGATAATGGGATTAACAGAACAGCTGTTAACATTGAAGATCCTGGTACATCAAGAAAAGGGTACACAACATATTGCCTTCTCTTTATCAGCGCCATCTATTTCGTAGAAATAAAGATCCTTTTAGTAATGAACAAACGTTGTGTTAAGCATCTTTTGCAGAATATAGTTTTTGCCTTTGAAAAGTAATTCGATTTTCTAATTTTGTCATAGTTAAACTCTTTGATTTTAAAAAAACTATTGTTTCAAAATCAAGTATATATTTGGAAATCACTTTCTGTACAAAATTCTACTTGTCTAACAAGTAAAAAAACTAAAGAAAAAAATAATTTGTTTCACAAATTCGCTGCATTGCACTGAAAACCTGATCAGTTATACTGATCTGATCTGATGATTGCCTCGAATGTCTTGGCAACATCTAAGTTGATGGTTTTGGTTTCTGTATATTCCCAAATACAAGTCAAAGTTGATGGTTTGGACATATCTCAAAAAAAGTCCTATGGAGTCTCATCAAGAAATCATGTTGGCTATAAATCTATCGATTTGCGTCTCCCTATCCACCGTTGTGGAAAATTTGGTGCAGATACCGCAGGATATTGATTTGCGAATGGAGCAGTGCTTCATATTGCCGAAATCATATTATATTCGCAGGAACTTATAAGTTTACTAGATCAAGATTTATTTCTAAATTTTGGCAACGACTTTCAATAGTGTTTTAATGTTTGTAGCACTCAGTCTATTACTATTTTGTCATAGTTGAACTTGTTGATTCTATAAAAACTAATACATTACTTCGTTCCGTATTGTTTCACAATCAGGTATATATTTGAAAATCACTTTCTGTACAAAATTGTACTTGTCTGACAAGTAAGAAATTTCGCAGCAATACTTCAAAAAAGTTCGTAGAATTCCATTCGTACCTGTCAAATCCACTACATATAAACTGAGGCGATGCAACGGTTTATGCGGTTTATGTAGAATTTCATTTCTCAATGTATATTTTCGATTTAGATATACAAAGAAATTGAAAGATTAATACTCTATAGCAGTACACACAATAAACAAAAGCAATAGATTTACGAGGGTTGTCTGAAAAGTTTCTTTCAATCCGAAGATGTCAGTTTCTATCAACATAAACTGGAAAATATATTTGTGGATGGGTTGAGATATTTCCAATGAGAGTTTTGGTATTTTCCACCCTTGGATTCTGTACGTGAATTGTATAAACTAATCGTTGCGATAATTTTTCTGAAAATGGAAAATATTGAGTATTGAGCATTTATTGAATATTTGATTTTGAAAGACAATTTAATTCTTGTGTCGTGTGAGGTTTCCCTGACGTTGAAAAAAAAATACTGTAGAAGCTCAAACTATTACGCAAAAAAAGTATTCAACTAAAATTAGCATTATGACATCTTTAACTAGAAATATATATATATCTAGATCACTCAATAAGTCATATGAATGACACACAGATAGCGCTGCCATTGTCAAATCTATATGACGTTCTTCCAGTGATTGCCAACCTTCATTCTAATGAAGGTTGGCAATCATCCTTTGGAATTTCTCACGATCTTCAGTTATGCGTATTAGATTTACGGCATCACGTACATGTACATGGAACCAATCTCGAAGGTTTTTCAACCATGAAAATTTTTTTCTACCCAGGCCGCACCTGCCTCTTATATTCCCTACCATGATCAGCTGTAACAAGGCATATTTATCTTTAATATATTGGAATTGATATAACCAGTTAGGGAGACGTGATAAGAGAACAAGTGGCTAGTGCAAATGAGGTCGTGGGATGTCTTCAGAACGTGATATGGTGTAACAAACACCTGAGATAAGAAACAAATGCGAATTTACAAAGCTACAATCGGACCTATAATGAATTATATATTAGAAACCAGACCAGAAATATAAAAAAAAACATCTTGGCGACCACAAAAATAAAAACACTATTAGATAGAGAAAGAAGCAAATGACAGATGATTGACTCGTAAGAATAGCAAGGGATAAATCTCCAATTGGGATATTGAGTATAGGTCGACCACGAAAGAGGTGGATTGACAATCTATATGATGAGGAAGATATCGAAGAAAGAACAGGTGCTTGACCTATTACAGAAGATAGAAGAAGAAACTGAAGATATAATCCGGTGTAGAGCTGAAGTTTCTGATTTCCTGTGACGAAAATCTCTTAGTTTCATCAATTGTTGACACTGTAGATTGATACTACTCTCTTTTCGGGGTAATGTTGTTCAAATAGTGGATGATGTCGTTTGGTGGTTGATGTTCTTCGTCATTATTGTTCATGTTAACATCTGAATACCTTCTAACTTTGTTTCTGTCTATTTCAGGATTCCCAAAGATTGGAGTGATATGGTATATGTGTTGAACTAAATTACATGCGTTTGATTCGGACTTCATAAGTGATTTCACTCTTTTTGTGTCTAGCACTTAGACAGTGCAAACTCCATATTTATATAAATGGAGAATTGATGTAATATAACGCAACGTTGATTGATTTTAAGCTCCTTTTCTGCGTACAACTTGATGTCCTCCATATAGAGCATATTGGAGATGATACAGTTAGTTTTATCATTTATAAATACTAATGTTACTTTTGAAAGAAACTATGAAAAATACAAAAAAATCTATTTTTTGGTTAATAAACTAGGAAGAAAAATTGAATTATAGAAATTTAAAGATATATTTTAGAAAATGATGAAGTACTTTTTATCGTCTGCTCAAATATTCCGTAGAACGTCACTGATACAGATAGTCGATGTTTTTTTCAGGAAGCTTTTATTCTGCACCATTACGTTTCAATCTTGAGCAAAAAATATATAAATTGAACAAGCATGCATACAAAAAGGTAAAAACAGTGACAAAGCTTCTTTCTCATCTGAAGTTATATTAATGTTTTGTGGCAAAGACGGGCTTAGATAGGCGAGAAATATTATTTACAAAAAGTTACACGTATAAAGAATGTCTGTGATTGTGAATACGTATCCATTTTTCACTAATGACCGCAGAAAACGGTAATGTAAATTGAAAAAATTACGAATTGAATAGGATTTGTTCAGATATTTCGATTTCTGCCATTTTAAATTTTTTTAGTCTTATCGCTAAAAGAAATGTTGAAACATTGAATTGTTTCTTTCGTCCAGTCAAGTGGAATGATATATAAATTTGATAAAAGCTGGAGTTCCAAAAACGATTGGCTTAAAATTTTTATTATATATTCTATCCAACACTAGATGATTCAGCCTACAAGGGTTTTTAGCGTCTCATAAGGAAGAGTGGAGGGAAAAATTTTTCATTTGAAATTGGTTAAATATTTATATGATAACCTTACATAGTTTTACAGGATAATTAATCATTTTTCATATATATTGTCAAGAAAATAAAATATTTTTTTCATTTATTTATATTATTGTTGATATTGAGAAAGAAAATGAAACAATCCCAATTTTAAATAGAGAATTAAACTATTACGCAAAAAAGTCTTCAACTAAAATTAGCATTATGACATCTTTAACTAGAAATGTATATCTAGATCACTCAATAAGTCGTGTGACTGACTGAGACACATATGGCGCTGTCATTGTCGAATCCCTATGACGTTTCTGAAATACCAACTGTCAAAAAAGTGTGAAGTTTCATGACATTTCGATTACTCATGAAAAAATGACAGCTAGTTAAGTGAAGCTATTTTTATTATTATTAAAATAATTTCGTGTGTTAATTCATCATTATTTCTTGTTGAAAAAAATACTGTATAAGCTCAAATTATTACGCAAAAAAGTATTCAACTAAAATTAGCATTATGACATCATTAACTAGATCCTGATAAGTCGTGTGACTAACACACAGATGTCGCTGCCACTGCCAAATCCATATAACGTTTATGAAGTACCAACTGTCAAAAAAGTGTAAAATTTCATGACATTTAGTTTAGTAATAAAAAAATAACAGGCACTTATGTGTAGTTATTTTTATTATTATTAAAACAATTCATTTAAACTAATTTCGTGTGTTAATTTATCATTGTTTCTTGTTGAAAAAAAATACTGTACACACTCAGCAATGGCTTTATCGAAAAGAATCATTTGATATTGATTGCCGAGTTTAAATGTAGTCGTACAGACACCGATGATGGTGAACGTCCAATTGAAGGTTACTCTAGAAAACATAAAAAAAATCAACAAATTGGTTATATCTAATCGTAAATTGAAATTTCGTGAGTTAGCTGAGGCCATAAAGATGTGTTTACAAGTATGCATGAACATTTGACCATGAGAAAGCTTTTTTCAAGATTCCAATATTCAATCGCATTTTCAACTACTTTGGATTCCACTAAGTGACTCATTTGGCCTCTCACTTGGTACTTTGAGATACTATATGATTTGTATACCAATTTTTTACGTGTTACTATGTTTTTAATTGGGTACAGACGAAAAATCGTTTTAGTATGTTTTTGATTGAATAATTTCTAAACCGGAACGTAACTAACATTGTGTACAATATAAAGCTCATTTTAATTAGAATATTATAGGTAATTTCTTGAGACAAATTTACATTGAGCGGTTATCCTAAATCGGAATAATTATAATATACACGTGTACTTGATTCCAATATCACATATTACAATCAACTCGGAGTTTACTGCCTATTATTGACAGGTATAGGATTAATAAGAGCCTCAATCGGCTTGTATTATTAATTCTGTTTATGTTTTGGATCTTGATGCCTCATTAAGCGGCGTAATGGATATTACATTGTTCTGCTGCTTTGGTCTTGGCCGCTCTACTGCTTATCTCTGATTAGTGACGATGAAACCCTCCAGCAGATTGCAGAATTCACGGTGTGCGAATAATTTAATTAGGAAACACAAATTTTTGTTTCTATTCAGTTTTGAGGAAACAAGAGTTTGTTGCTGGTTAGTTTTTTGTCTAGAGATAATACGATCAATTCAGCAGCGTACTGGGAGACTTTAACAGAAACTGAGATGCTTATATATCAAGTAAAGGGAAAAATTATACTTCGTTTGGATGAAAACGATTGAATCACCTGCATACAGTGGAGTTTTAGCCTCAAGTAACTGATAACTGATAATACCTGCACGTTTTTTTCTAATCCGGTGGCGATCTATTTTGAAGATCAAATTCAAAAGCTGCTATCATGATACTATGAAAGTTTTATTATTATTATGTGAGAAGTAAATGATCATTTTTCAAATAATTTTGCAAAATATTACCAAATTTTGAAAACGAGCCTAATAAGATACAAAAAAAAAATAACGAAAACTAGATTACAAATTACATTAGTTTGGATAAAAATTCTTTCGGAAATAACTGAATCCAAATGTAAGTGCCGTTTCCATCCATCACCCACCATTTTCAAAGAAGCCCTGCACTTCTATTTTTACTACTTTTCCATAATTTTAAACTTATGTACATTCATTTAATTTGAGAAGTTTAAAAGAACTAGCTGGGAGCAAATAAAAAAAATAAAGATAATATGAACAACAACACATATTTTAGTCAAAAATCGATTCAATTTATCAATGTAATCTTTTACAAGAGGAATAGAATCATTCCAACGCTTCTCTAACTTCTCGATGCCGTGCTTGTAGAAATATTTGTGTTTTGACTCAAAATAGGCTTTATTTTCAGCAATTGCTTCTTCATTTGACCTGAATTTCTTACGGGCTAGTATTTTTTTGAGATCAGTAGTCACTAGGGGGTCAGATCTGAACTATACGGTGGATGAGGAAGCAATTCCGAGTTTTATTTGTTCAATTTAACCATCGTTACCATCAACTTGTTAATCGCTGTATTGTCTTCGTGAAACAGTAGTTTTTCCTTGATTTTTGCATTAAAACGATCTAACAACTATATATAGTATTCGTTATTGATTTCTTCTTCTCTTCCTTTTGGAGATAGTCGATGACCAATATTCCATGCGCATACCAAAATACTGAAGCCGTAACGTTCCCAATTGACTGTTGTGCTTTCGGACGTGGTTCACCGGCCGCAGTCCATTCAGATAATGATCGTTTTCATTCCGGAGTGAAGTGATGGATCCATTCAAAAAATCTGATCTTTTACGTTATTATGCATCATTATTTGATGCTTATTTTCCTTCAATACCATGAGGTAGAGCTGTCTCGTCCAAAAGCCCAAGGCCAATATGCTTGCATTTCACTTTCCTTAAAATCTCTTCTTCATCTTGTGTCTTGATGGAACCGCTCCGCATGTTCATTGGAGACTGCTCCTAAATTTTCAGAGAAGAAATCCAGGTGGGGGTGGAGGAGGAGTAAGCACGTTTTTTTTTATTTGAGTGTTCAGTTAACGTCGAATCTAAAAAAGTTGTTCAATTTAGGGACTCAAAAAATCTCCTTCCATAGTTTCAGCTTCGCTAAGACGAAGAAATTTAGTTTTCAAAAAAAGAAATACGTTGCCACCTGGTCCTTTGCTTTCACAAACTGATTTTGACCAATGAAATTACCATGTGCGAAGATGGCAAGTTAATATTTTCCTCAACAAGATCGTGAGCAATAGTTTCTGATCAGAGGTGAAATTTTCTCGCAGATGCCAGTTCCGTACTATGTAATGTTCATATCGAGCTCGGCTGTCCCATTCATAAGCTACATTGTGGATCGAAAAGCAACCCCCACTTCTTGTGCTTGCAGAAGAGTTGTTGAGAAAACGTGGGATCTGGAACCCCTTGTGGTTAGATGATTGTCATTCAATGGCTACTTCAACTTAACTTCAACTTCATATTTATCAATGAAAACTGCTCAACTTGCACAATCAGTTTCTTTTATAATTACGTTTCAAATGATCATAATTAATTTCGTATTGAATGAAGAAAACTTGATTTATTATAATGTAACTGTATGGTGGAGCGCCTTGGAAAGGAAAATAAATGTCAAAGGCGTTTATAGGATCTTAGGCGATTCAAACTACCCCTACGTGAAATCCCCGACTATATACGCATAAAATCTAGCGGCGAAAACTATGATTAGTCTGTGTTGGAGTATTGGCTTGTAGCTATACTAATAAATGGATTTATAAACTTGGTGTTGGATATGACCAACTTCATCAACTTCAACTAACAGAATCAAATTTGAAGTTGTTTTTATTGATGGACGAGACAGAAAAAGTGAGTGTTAAAATTATAAGCTGCAATTATGGGGAACTAATGTGATTTCCTCGACATCCCGGTATCAGGGTAAACAGGAAAGTAGAGGAGTTAGTTAAAAGTGGAGTCACTTCTCTTAATTTTCATGCCAAATAGTCCCATCAAAAGTTTAATGGACAAAAGAGCTAGAAATAGGTGACTAACAACCAAACATCAAGACTTTCCTTAAAATTTAATCCAAAGAGCTCGGGGGTTGTCTCATTCAATTCGAAAGAAACCAACTAAGAGTTGATTATTGGCCACTGGTAGACATCAAAGCACCATAAATCGATGGAAATTACGTGATATGTTCAGCGTCAAAGATGCAAAAAGGAGAAGGAAACTTTACACTCCATAATCTAGATTTTTTGGTACTGAATTACTGCCAATTTCAATTTATAAAAGCAATTATTTTGGTAGTTTTGTGATGGAAACCAATGTTTTTATGGCATAGGTAGATAATGAGCGCTAATCGTTAGCGTAAAAACGTATTTGACATGTAACAATTCCTGGTTGACGTGGTATATCAAAATAACAATAAGATATTATCTAATTTGCACAGAATAAGTACGATCATGTTTGGTAATTTAAATCCATGCGAGTTCATCTATAATTTCAAATCAAATAGCGATTTACAATGAATTAAAAAACGTGTACGAAGAATCAACATAATTTATTTAATCTACTCACTTTCTTTTTATAGTTAAATTTCGATGTTATTAAAGTAAGCGGAATGTTTCCATCTTGTTTTAAGCTTCGTTAGATTTTTTATTTTTATACGATTCAATGTTGAACAACGTTAAAAATAATTATTATTTCCTTAAGATTGTAAAGGACTTGGTTGCCTGCATTACATCTCCACCAATTCTTGATTGCTTTGGCCTGTCCGCTTTCAGAACGCGGTCGGATAAAGAATTTAATAACTTCAATGCGGCTTTATATATTGAAATCTACTCTCGGTTGGTTTAACATTATTAAAACATAGGGTAGACTGAATTTTAGTCGTTAAATAAATAGTAGATAAGGAAAAAACTGCATGTACGAGGTATAAAAATTGTTCTAGTGATAATTATAGCTTCAAAATACAGCGGAGCGGAACAATAGAACAATAAAGATGGAGTTCAAGAAATTAATTTATTATATTAATACGTTTTTTTTTAATTATTTCATCACATTGTACGTGAGTAATCATAATAATTGTTGGACAAAATTCACATAACTATTCACGCACGCACGCGCAGTCCACCAAGAAACTTTAATTGACCAAATAAATGATAGTCACATAGGGACAAATCGGGACTAAATAGCCGGTCCACACATGTCCGTACCATGAATTTTATATTATTTTTGATTAAAAGACGATTAAGAGTGCGTTGTGCAATAAAAACCGATGAATCCTTCTCTTAAGGTCGCATGACAAGATGCAATACAACGTGCAATACAATGCAAGATGCAATATTTCTTGATAAGAATCATGCGCAGATGAAGATCAGCTGATCGTTTCAGGCAAGATTTCGCACTTGCAACAACATCGGTTTGGTGTCATTTTTATTGCGTGCAAGCTGCAATTCTAGGAAGAAATCCAGAGTAGTACAATAGGAAATCAATCTGGGGTGATTGCTGCCATTTCCTGGCGGATATTTTCATTAAGCTGACTAATTGTCAAACAAGAGGCGTCAAGTCAGGGCTACGTGGGATCACCACTTTTGGAAATTAGTCTTGCAGGAAACATCTGTCTTATAGAGTGACAGGTCACTCCGTCTTGTTGGAACCAAGTTTTTGTATTCGCTATTCTTGATCTCGCAAGTTCTGGATTTTTTTCGGTCTAATAACGACAACTTTGTTGATTTACGAAACCATTCAAATAAAAATGAGTCTCATCTGAAAAAAGGATGTTGTCAAAAGTGGAAAACCGATTGAGTATTTCTTCAACAAATGCCAACCTTGTTCCAAAGTCGGTATCTTTTAATTCCTGTCGTAACTGGAGCTTGTGAGGATACAGTTTAAGATCCAATTTCAAAATTCGCTGTGAACTTCGTCGCGACAAGTTTAAAGCCGCCGATCGCTTACGAGTAGACACATACGGATTTTCTCGTACTGAATCCTTCATCCTATCAATATTATCTGTGGTCCTAGATATTCCTGACCATCTTTTGCTGGTGGTTTACGCGTGGAACCGGTCTCTTAAAAACGCTTAACCCATATTTTGATTTAATTTGCACTCGGAGCTTCATTAGAAGATGATGTTTCATTAGAAGACGATGCTTCATTAGAAGATGATGCTTCATTAAAAGATGATGCTTCATTGGAAGATGATGCTTCATTGGAAGTTGATGATTCATTGGAAGATGATGCTTCATTAGAAGATGATGCTTCATTAGACGTTCTATTGCGCAACCCTCACTTTTGACTTCCAGCCCACCAATCTATCAGGCTCCAAAACCAAGGCAGCAGTAAAAATAATTATTGATAGTGATCCATTGATCACTCTTTCCCTTCTTTATTTACTTGTTTAGTTTTGTTATCAGCCGATTTTTTAAGCCGATCACAAAATATGGAAGCAATGGCAAGAGACTTGCATAATGTCAAACGACGTGCAATATTCATCTACGCAATAGTTTGATTACCCTCGTATATACATTTTTAACTATGTAATTATCAACATTTATTCTGAAATACCATTTGTACCAAAATTCAAACAAGAATTTTAATTTTTAGTGAATTTTGGTTTCTAAAAAATTTATTTTTCACTTAGTTTTCATATTTAAGTTAACTTAGCGGTTTGAATATTTTAACATAGATAGTCAGCAATTCCAAAACTTTAAAAATAGAGATAAAAATCCTAAATTACCTCTAGAAAAATGTAGTTGAAATATTTTGGCGTAGGTAAAAAATTGTGATTATTATTAACAAAATAAGATAAAAAAATGGTATTAAGTTTTTCGTCAATAACTCGAAAAATATTGATATATGGACAATTTTCAAAAAAAACGCGTTGAAGAGGAGGAAATTTCCTATAATAAGTTTCAACTCACGGAACTTTATTTGCATTTTTTATAATTTTCATTTGTCGTTGAAAATAGAAATGCGCGCAGCTTATACGGTATTCGTTCGTAAAAAAATTTTATAACATAACTTGTTAAAAATCCTAGTATCTTCTTCACAAATCTTTCAAAAACTTATTTGATTGTTAACAAATTTTGGCATGAAAGGTATAATAAATTGGCCTTTAAATTATGAACTTCGTGGAGTTTTTTTATCATTGAACTCATTAATTTTTTAATTATGATTTTTTATAACTATTGCAAAATTAGTAATCTAAGAAATTTTTGAAAAGGTTTATTTCCAATTTATATTAATTACATTTTTGTTATTAATTTGTCCAGAGAAAATTATGATTTTAAAGAATTTTCCTTAATTTTCACTTTTAATTGTTCAGAATGGATTTTTTCATATTTTTTATATATATATATATATATATATATATATATATATATATATATATATATATATATATATATTGCTTAAGTAATTAGTTGAGAGATAATTTTATTTTTGAATGAATTATCAATTGTTTGTTTGTTTGTTTGTTTAACAATTTGTTTCAAATAAATATTGACTAACGTTTTTTATTCTAAAGCAGAACAAAATTAGTTAATTTAAGATCTTCTCGTAAATTCTTGTTTAATTTTCATGTGAATTGTCGCATCGTTTAAATTTCATCATTTTATTGTTATAATCTTCTGATTTCATAATAACAATTTCAAAATCTTGAGATCTCTGTTTTGAACGATAAATTCTTTGGTTTGAATTAATTGAAAAGTGATTTTTCTTCAGATTTTTATAGAATTTTAATAGAAACTACTTCACTTATTATAATTGTTATGTTTTTTAAGTCATTTTCTAATTTTCTTTTTTTTGTTTCGGTTAGTTGATTCGGTAATAGATAGTTGCATGATTTGGAAAATAAACTTAGATAAAACGTGATTTTGATTTTCATACTGCAAGCGACTATTTGTAAATTATATATGGGATAATTTTAAATTTAGAAATGTAGGTAACAACTTATCATTTTCACATCTGAGTCGAAAAATTCTTGTGTGTGTGATGCTACTCAATTTGAGAGTGTTAGATATTTACTCGGACTGAACAGCAGGATCACTGCAGGGACTCAATATTTTACAATGCAAAAAAATGCCAATTGGAATCAAATTGATATAATCTTTTCCCGCATTCTATTATAATAATATTTAATTCCGGACATGCTGTATACTAGTTTAATTTTTGTTATAGACTTATATACTAATTTTTACTTATAATCACAAAGCAATTACGTGAAAGTAGTTGCAGCAACTTCTTCTTAGATCATTCATTTTCTCTTGAATAGAAACTGAATATTCATCCATATTATATATGAATTATTATTACATAGATGAAAGATGTCTGCCATCAATATTTTCATGCAAGAATAGATGATTTTCCCGTTGCGACGTTGATTAAAATACATTTTCTAATAAATCCTTCAAGATCATGTTAGTTAAGATTTACCAACTTCCTGTGAGACTAACGTAACTGGAGTACCAAGTTATTAGTAGGATGAAATGTACGAGGACTGATTATGTCTTGTCGAAATGAGAATAGGTATGAAACTGTTGATTATTCATCAATCCTCTTAGATCATTAGCTACCTGTTATTACGTGTTTGGTGTACATGAACATTTGAGAGGATGGAGGCGTGTGATAACTAGATCATCAACTCTACTTTGATAAACTTTATTCGCGAATAATCTTTGTTGACTTTAGTTTTGATTTATATATAAGAATCAATGACAATTATCTAGATTAGGTTGCATCCCTCCGATTTCGTTAAAATTATAGTATGTTATAAAGAAAATTACGCTGAACAAGAATATGTATAAATATAGGGCGCGGAAATCATCCCTTCAGGTACTTTTTTGCGTTTAAAGAATCAAATAATTGTAAGGATTTTTCATTGATTATAATATTTAAATTAATCGTTGAAATCTAACCTAACTTAACCTAACCTACATACTTCCCTACAAAATGAGATCCAATCACAAGTAGTGGTTGCTGTTATCGAAAACTCTTCCATGGCTTTTTCTTGATGAGGTGGTCGACAATAAATGAAATAAGCGATGATTCTACATACAGTTTGTATATCTATTTTATATATAAAGTAGATAAAGTATTTTTAAAAAAATTAAAAGTGTCTCTAAGAACATTTCTATACTGGGTGTCCCACGACAAGTTAAAACTATCTGTATATGGCAAAATACTTTTAGTGAAATCATGAAAATTTCTACGTTCAAGTTTTTGGATACCATCTTTTTAACTTCAATATTTTCAAAGATGGCCGACTTTCGGTTCTATCGGAAGTCGACTGTAACTTTGTTATTTTGAATAAAACACCCTATTTATTAATGCATTTTTGGAATTTACATAAAATTTCAGTATGCTTTTGTCTGAGAACTTTTCTCGAAAAATGCATACTTTTTGAGTTAATAATTTTTTTGTAAAAAATTTGACCGTTGCAGACCCTTACAAATTATTTTTTTATGAGAATAACCTCATAGATATGAAAATTATTTCTATTTAATTTTTTCTAGCAAATTCAGACGTATTCGAATCTATGTTAAAAAATTTTTCATTTTATACAGGGTGTGTATAAAAAGTGTTCAACTTTTAACTTCATAAATATCAAATTTCTTCACTTCACTTTTTTTAAATACAGCCAACCGGTTTTTTCTATTTTAATGCATTTAGGGGTAGAAAGTATGACAAATTCATGTATACTTTCTCATACCTTACCATTATCCAGATATTAAATGTTTTCTGTAAATTTTAAGAAATACAGGTGTGGTCTAAATTTTATTTTGACCCCTTTGATATAAGCACTAAGAAATGAAATAGTATTTTTCTTTACCATGTCAAGGTCTGTGAAAAAAATCAAATCAAATTGTATTTATTAATCCTATTCCAACTTTCAGTCGTTTTCGAGATATTTGAGGTTTTAAATTATTATTGTATTTTTTAACAAGTTTTAATTTTTCATGTATACTTCTTGTAGGCTATGTAATAAATGACACTTATTTAATTGTCATCACTCAATAGTTGATACAAAAGAGACAAAAAAACAGAATTTTTATAAAAAAATTTAGGAGCATTTAGGAGCTAATAAAAAAGAGATACGAACTTGATTTTGTATTTATCTCAAAGAGAAATTTTCCTCTATAAAAAACTTGAGAAAAAGAGAGGGAGATACTTTTTTTCGAAAAATTGTTAGAATTTGTAGGAAAACACTTATAAAAACTAAAAAAAACAAACGTAAAAATAACTGAATAAAGTTACAACTGAAATAAAATTTCAATATACAGAAGAAAACCACAATGAGTAACAAAATGATTGTGCATTTTCTTTGTATTGTAAAATATTGAGCCCTCAACTAATCCTGAATGTTTAGTTTTAAAATCGCACCATGATTTAAGGATGATTGGGTCAGTAGATATGGTCTTATGGATTGCCGTGAGATCAGGGTTGCTCCAAGAGAAACTAGTATCGTCTGCAGACATATTTTACCACTGATGTCTAGATAGGCGATGTCTTTTATAAACAGAAGAAACAAAATAGGACCTACCACTGAGCCTTGGAGCAAACCACATTCTATTGGTTTGCAAGAAAACATCGTTGTAATAACCCTCACGAGTTGACTTCTGTCGGTAAGAAAAATCATAAAAAGTTGTTGCAATGGAGTAATGGTTGTTTAGGGTAGAGTACAAGGGAGAATGTGTATTTGTTAATCAAAAACCCAAATTGATGGGTATATTTCTATGGCATACAGCCAAAATTGTATAAGGTTAGTCTTGTGAATGAGCAATTCATTTAAAGGCTTAGCTGAGACTTATTCTTGAATAGCCAGTGATGAAAGTTTGCAAACAAGCAGATTTTCTTGACGTAAATGTAATTTGTACTGATCAACCAGCATTGAGGTTGAGACATTGAATATTTTTTTTATAATGAATGGTTCCTATTGTGAGAAATATCTTGATTGAACCACCAGCAATACAGTTAGATAGATAGATACCCTTCACTAATTAAAGTATAAACGACATGCAGCAAAAACCTTGACGCTTTTATTGATACCAGGAAACAAATACTAGTTTCTTTATTTGTATTTTTAAGAATTTTCCAGTTGTAATCCATCTTCCCGTTTTCTTAATAATATATCGATAAAATGTTTCATTATTTTATACAATATTTTTAGCTCACTCTGTAACAATCCTTTCATTTAAGATGAATCACTTGGAGGTAAATTAATTGTTCTACTAATGTAGATACGAAACGTAAACGCAACATAAACGAAAGGTCAATTGGCATCCAAGTAGGCAGGTGCAAACCGTTCTGGCGAGGAATGAGAGAGATGGGCAAGAAACGGACTAGTGGCCTTCGGTGATGTATTTAAGTGTGTGCGGTGATTTCCGGTGAACTCTCCTGCTCCTGATACTCGTACATCTTTTATTATTTTTATTACTAACGTATATATCATCTCTTCTATATAACCAGACATGGAGTAGATAAAATAATACGTTTCACGATTTCTCACAATTGTATCAAGAAAATAAATCAGAGTATTGATGATAATTCCTATTCTTTAAAATTTGACAGTATCAAAACTTTGGTCACCTTTTTGTTCATTTTCATTTCGTTGTCTGTCGATATTTGGTTCCAGGTGTTTTAACTTTTTTTTGGATCATTCTGCTTTTCTGCGTTGATCGTTATATCATCTGCAAAAGTGCAGTAGATTGTAGATATCCAAAATAGCCGTAGCTTCCTACACATCTAATTGATTCATAAATAAAAGATTCAATCTGCTTCGTTATTGCACTCTTTCTTAAGTATCTGCTGATCAAAAAAACCCATTAGATGCAAATTGACAGTCGATAGCGGAATAATACAGCAAGTATCAAGATTCAATTAGCTGGGAGTGAATATATCTAGTGAAAGAAACCTGACAGAGCAAGACCAAAATGTATAAAACGTGTGTGAGACCTTTTCTCATATATGCCCCAGAAACCAGAGCCGAGAAATCAAGAACAAAAAGAATAATGAGATCCACTGAGATTAAAATACTGCGAATCATCAAAGGAGTGGTGAGATGGGTCAGGGCACGAAAAATATTCTGGAGGGATAACGTAGAAAGATTGCCAGAAGACAAATGGGTAAAGTGGGCTAAAACTCAGAGTCCGAACACACGCACACCTGTAGGCAGGCTATTAAAAGAGGTAGATGACAAGAAGACTGCTGATATTCCAACTACCAACGATACTCTAATCGCTATCTTCGCAGATGATAATGCAATGATGTTTTCAGATATAGACCATGTAAGAACATCAGAAAAGCTACGATACCATCTAAATGTTCTACAAGAATGGCAACATCAGTGGAGAATGAAAGTCAATACTTAAAAATCTACACAAATCTCGTTCACCACAAAACGAGGTGTCTGTCCGCAATTGAGAAAACAGAAAACAGAAGTCAAATACCTCAAACTATACTTGGACCAAAAATTAACTGGTAAGAAACACAAACAAGCTAAAAAAACACAACTAAACCTAAAACTTCAAAATATGAACTAGCTAATCGGCAAACGAACGCAGTTAACAATCAAAAATAAGATATTTATGTACAAAATCATCTTAAAACTAATATGGACTTATGGTATAGAGCTATGGGATTGCAGTAAACCATCGAGTACCAAGATACTGCAAACTTTTCAATCCAAAATCCTTCGCGTAATAGCTAGTGCTCCATGGTTTATAAGCAACCAAACGTTACACACAGACCTCAGTATTCCAACAATTAATGAAGTTATTCAGACATCAACGATAAGAGAAAAAAACCACAAAAAACCACGAAAATCCACTAATTTCTAAGCTTTCCACTGATCCAGAGGAACATAGAAGATTGAAGAGACACTGACCAGAAGATCTCGTAGACCCATCAGTGGATGGTGCCCGCCTCAACTGATTTAGCAAGAAACTACATCATTTACTTTTTACTCTGTATTTTTTTGGGTAGATTGTAAATTTGCAATTGAGTTAAAAATATAGTCTTTCTTATCATCGTTGATTCCACGTTTCCGGTTAATCCACTAACCATCGGAAGATACAATAAGGAAAAGTCCTTCATTGAAGATGTAGTTGTACTCAACTGTTATGATGAAAGAATTGTGAATAGGTTGATCAATCTCTATACGAAACAACTTTTTTCCAAATCCAAAGTGAAAAATAATAAAAATTTGCCCTGATACCTCTCAATTTTCATTATACAAAAGGGTTGGAAGGAATATTTAGCAGAGTGTATTTCAAATTGGTTTATAAATCTAATAACTGTTGAGCAATCCTAAAGATGGAGTACCAAGTTCTGGAAAGAGTGATATATATGAAATTAGCTGTGATGATTGTGACGGAAAGTATATTGGACAGACAAAGAGATCCGTTATTGTCCGGTTTACAGCTCATTTGAAATATGGACGGACCGGAAAATCGATTTCTGTATCCAATAATAAATTGTTGAATGCATTGAAATTGCTAGATGTAAGAGTAGCTTAAATAGGGACAATAGGCCAATTCCTTACAGTCCACTCTACAGTTTAGAAGAATGAATATGAATATTACCGTCAAGAAGTTTTTTCCCGCTGGAATTAATTTTCGTGGGAGAAGGTTTATTGGAAGGAAAATTTAGTATAAGACAGGTAAGTCAAGTCATAAGATTTTAGTTAACCTTCAGTCTTGGAAGACGATAATTTGGTTATGGATAACAGTGTATTCAGTATGAACAGTTCGAAAAATTCCAACTTAATTGTGGTTGATTTGATGGTAACATTTTTTTGTTCGCGTTTTTTCATATTTGCGTTCGTAGGAAATAATCGAAAGCTTTTTACATGTCTAATGTCAAAATTATTTCTTTCATATTGAACACGTGATCTTGTGTGTCTCTGCTTTTCCAAAATCCACTTCGCGACTATGTTTAAGTTGATTCAGTTTTAGTACGCAATCTCTTTTCAATTATAGGTTATAGTTATATCCGTTCGCCAATTTTGAGGAATCTTCTCTTTCATCCAGATTCTTTTGAAAATATTCAAAATACAGAGTGAGTTTTATGTATGGAATTCCTCAATTATCTCGAACAAGGCTTGTAGGATTGTGGTAAACAAAGTTCATTGTTTATATAGAAAAGATCTGACAACAATGTAATTACTACAATCCGAAACCATTGAGTGTTCAATATATAAAACTCACCTGTATAAGCATTAATGTGTCAAGAGAGAGCGAAAGTTTCTAGAAAAAGAAGTTTGAAATAGATTGACAGAAATTTAATGAAAATATATTCGCATATATCAAAATCTAGTTGTTCTGTAAAAAATCGATCAGACATCTTTTATACAACTACGGAAATAAGTAAAAGTATTCGAAAAATAATAGCAAGTATCACGTGATATGGTCATTAGCCCTAATATCTAATAGGCACGTTGAGATTTTTCCGGATTCATTAGTCAGACGAGGTGTGAGGCGAAATAAATTAATCACCCTTGTCTTGACTAAATCAGCACGGCTTGATGAATTTACTAAATTTCCGTTGACGTATTCGTAAAAAGGGGGATGTTTTTCGTGATTTATACCCGCACAAAGTATTCGCGAAAGTTAATCAGTAATCATTTTGATTGGTGGGATAGACATATGAAATGTATACTTTCGAAATGCATTTCTTACTTTGTCGATGTGACTGTAGGATTAAATGCTAATAAATTATTCTTACTATCGATAATATATTGTTTTAAATGCAAAAGATAAACTATTATACTCTTCAAGACAGTAGTCTTAACGTGTACGGCCCGCGGCCCCGCCGGAAACAGCCCGTGGGCCCGACTCTCAAGTATACGGATGTTTATATTTGTTATAACAATTCAGTTCAATCTGGCCCGCCTACGAAATCAACATATAATATATGGCGCTCTGCAAAATTGAGTTTGACTACTCTGGTATAAATTGAGGCGTAAAAATTTTTATTTACGACATTTTCATGATACATTCTCTTTATTTCCAGCAACTTTACTCGAGCTAAATTTCACCAACTTGAAGCTGCTAAAAGACAAATTAATAACGAAAAGAACGAGTTTAAAAATCTACGGGACTCTAAGAGAGCAATCGTAACTTATGGCAGTGAGTGAAAGATTAAGAATATATGAGTCGGAGAATAGAGAAAATGGAGAAATTGATGAAATACTAGGTAATTAGAAATAGTTCGATTGATTTAAGCCCAGAGTTTGAGACGGTTTAGCAGAATTCAAAGAATGTAGGACAAGCGGATGCTTAAGAGGATCTTGAATGTCAAAATATACAGTAGTAGAAAAAGGGACAGACCACGTATCAGATGAACTGATCAAGTACACGCTTACAAACAAGGAATTTGAATGGATGGGGAATGTTGATGCATAACAGACCAGTTTGGAGGCGAAGTCTAAGATTCACACCGAGCTATATTGCTAATTGGTGATATAAGCAATTGCAAAATGGAAAAAACTTAGTTTTAGCTTTTTTTTCATGTCATTGAACCGAAAACTAGAGTCTTATCTACGAATTTTTTACTGTGAAGCAATTTACATGAAGTTTCTAAATTAGACTCGTTTTACCCTTAACTTCAAAAGTGGAAATGATCTGAGCTCCGCCTATTATTTTTAAGGGGTGTAAACAACCCCTCAATGGAAAAATTGACATTGAGATATTTTATAACTAGAAAACGTGTTTAGTATTTAATATTTATCAATGTTTAATATTTAAGGAGTGGAATAACACAATTACGTCATAATAAAATCATTTTCAACTTCTTGAAAATATTACCACTCTTAAAGACAACCACTAAATTGTAAAAATCACAAAAATTACTTTGGTATGGCATAAAAAGATTTAAGTATTAGTCCAAGAGCCTCAACCAAAAAATTAGCTTCTGAAAAAAGTGTAGGGAAACAGGTATTTTTTTTTATTATGTTTAGGGTTATATGAATTAGGCGAGGCAAAAAACATGATACAAGATTTGCAAATCGCAACAAGGAAAGTTAGTCTGAAAATAAATTTCAATAAAACCAAGATGATAACAAATTTAGTTCCTAGGTTGAAAGAAAATGTGCCCATCGGCCTTAAGAGAAAAGCATTTAACCAATGCGTCCTCCCAGTCCTGACTTATGGTGCGGAGACCCTGACATTAACTAGAAGATCAATACTTGCAACTATTGCAAATTACACAGAGTGTAATATTGCTTTTCGAAATATTCGCACTTAAGGACTATACTTTTTTGCATACGCTCAATCTAAGAAACATTTTAGTCACTAAAGCTGATATTGTAGAAAACGGTTTCGAAAGTCTTCCTTGAAGTGATGAAAACCGCTAATATTTCGTTTCGCACTATGAAACAAGAAACAGTCATTTTGATTGTGTAGATAAGAGAGATGCGACAATAATTCGATGCTTTCCCAGTTGCTTCACGTGCTTAATATGGGAACGTAATTAAAAGAATAATAAATTTCCAGTTTTGTACGTTCCTTTGAACGTTTAGTATCAACAACTTCTAAATTATCTCTGGCTTCGCAATAACATGATATTTTCCATTTAGAAATGAATTATATTTACATATATAATATTAATTTCATATACTACACATAATTCAATCAACATCAACCATAATTTTCATCATTTAATTGCGTTTCGTCAATACCATTAATGAATGAATTCATCTCTCCAACTCACCATTGGATGAGTTAATCATAATAATTGATTGAAATTCAGTTTCATTCGATCCAATGACGGTTTCTCAAAAATAATGATATTATCTAACGGACTAATTCCACTGAAATCTGTAAAAAACTGGGAATACCCACTCGAATCATTTTACTGTTCTATAATTCTTCACGTTAACATAACGGCCATAATGTATTATCGACTAAAGTTACGGGGTTTCTGAGGAAAAAATCTGGTTGCAAATCCTCTAACGAAGATTTACGTTTTTGAATTTTGAAAAAATATTTATTAGAACCAAAGTTATAGGGAAAATAGTGTGAGGAAATGCTAAAATGCTCTTTAAATCGGTTGTATTTCAGTCTGGGCAAATTCAATTGAGACTTTTGAGGATCAATTTCAGAGAAAATACTACTTAAAACGAGTCTTTTCAAGCATTTGGAACAGTTTTATAGCACTTGGGAGCAAAATTTTAATAGGAAAATAACATTTTTATTTGTTTATAGACCATTTGTGTAAAGATGACTAAACATTTTCGCAAAAAACAGCGCCATTTTTTTGCAAAGTAAAGTGAGTTTACGAAATTTGCAATCTAAGCGACCGTTTTCTTTGGCAGACTGTAGCATAAATATTTCACCAAATAACAATTAAACAACACTTGTTAGTGGCTTTTGCAACATCTTAAACAAATTATGACTACATTTTCTTAACCGATTCCATTTCACATCTATATAAAGTAAATATTTATATGTTACTATTCAATGAAATTAAACAAGTTTTTTTTTTATATTTAATAAAAAAAACTGTTATCTTGAAACATTCAGAATATAATTACTCCTCACCTTCGTTACTTTGTTTCGGGGTTCCAGTAAAAATAAAATTTTGCTTCAAAACTTTCTTCGTGAATATATTTTTAAAAACTGTGAAAAATTATGTCCAGGAATTGAAGTAATATGCAGTGCTGTTAATGGAATACCTTGCCAACCTAACATAGCAGCTGATAACGTTAATTTAAATATACTACAAGATGAGAACATTGAAGAAGCAGATTCAAGAATAATTTTACATGCATTTCATGCAAGCATTGAAGGCAATAAAAACAAAATAGTGGTTTTTTCGTCACAACGTCGTGGTTCTGTTGGCCTAAATTTGAAGAAAAAAATCTGAAGGTTGAAATATTTTTCAATTATACAATTCATTTTACTTCCGGTAGTTGTAAAACATTCAATTTTTAAGTAGGAGTTTTCTATCGGGGAGTTTAAGGTTATATATTAATGTAGTATATAGTATATCCCCGTAGTATATCCCCTGTAGATAACTCAATTCTCACCATTTTTTTTATCATTCTATTGCTATCATAAACTCTATTTGTCGACATGAATAACCTCCCTATCTAGACTCGGAAAATAATATCTGATGCACATTTCACTAGGAAGTCCTGGATTTTTTCATTTTACCCTTGGCATATTTTCTTACGTTATCTCATCCAGAACAATTCAATTGTTCGCCTGCAGTATCTGCCGGTTATATCGAGTCGAATCAATCTCTGAGATCCCCGCTGAACCTCATAGTAGTCCTTAAGGGTTCTTTAAGGAGTAGCCAGTTGCGACTTTCACGCTTCATTGCGTCCACCAGTCCGGATATATACAAGATTAGCCACATGCTTTATTAACTTTTATTTCATTCATTCAGTACGATTTTTAGTGCGGGTATTTAACTTGAAATGTTTAAATGAAAAACTCAAATGAGAAGGTGAAATGTAGACGAAATATTTGTTTAAAGAAACTACCAGAAGATTTTATTATAATTAATATGAATTTTTGAAAATATGGTGGTAAATATAATCGAAGAATTGCAAGCTTCTCACCTCATCAACGGAAAATTACATGAAGAAATTGATCAAAGGCATAGGCGTGGAAGACAGCTGCAATTTGCAAACTATTTATTTATGATATTAGACAAGAATGGTGTGAATGCGCTTGATATTAGATTAATTTATGATTAAAATATTGAGAAGATCAAATATTTTGGGAGATTTACCTCTTTTTGATACGTAAATCGAAGACTGTGACAAAACATTACAGATACTAGAGTCTCAAATAAAGGTGCTAAAATGAATCCATGTGCCATGGTTTCCCCACTCTTCAGCTGGCCCATCTGCGATTCGCTACGTGTTTGAGTTTCTACCACGTAAGGCAGTTAACGTCCGTGGCAAAGAATCCGTCCGCAAATTGTCCAGAAGAACAACAGCGAGTTACTTAATTGGCACAATTGGCACAAATTACCGAGTTATATACTGGTTACTTTTTACAGCATGAATGTTGGAGATGTTCATGTGTTGAGGAAGGCTACATTAATAATTCTATCAAAAAAGGAATGGAAATAGCTCAAATGTTTCCTTCAGAGAGAATTCAAAATCAATATAATTTTCTTCATTTTTACATGATACAGATAAATCATCATTTTACAGAATTATGAGTAAAACGTTGGACAAAACCTCGTGTCAATTGAAAATCAACCAAATATAACTATGAATGTAAAAGAGACTGCAAAGGTTACTATCAAAGTTTTCTGTGAAATTCATTATTAATATTTTGGACGTAGGTTAATTTTTCGAACTTTGATTTGTTGATTTACTCATTTAAATGGACACTGTTCAATTTGTTTATTTGTTTTCTTTTGTTCCGTCATCTAACACTATGGAAAACAGGTCTAGTACACATTCACTCTTTTTATTGTTTCTAATATTTATTTCAAATGAACAATTTTTGATATGTTTGTTTCATTTAACTTTCTACAATAACCTTCCTTAGTCATAGAGCGAAACCTTGACAAGGATGGGTACCAACTAGGACTAAATATTCAGTACAATGAAGGATTGAATTCGGTGGGTACGTTTTTTAGCGAAAAATTATATTCTTTTTTCAATAAATATTTAGTAGAACAAAACTTGAATATTTTTCTTACGCATTTCACTTAAACAATAGCATATATTATATCGTTTTTGTACGGTGGAGCGTTAGAAATAACAATCAATGCCCATTGAATCAAAAATTTCGAATATTCACGGTCGGAAAATTTCAATATCCAGTTCCATTGGGATATCATACAAGTAGCAGTTTCTTACGATAGAATGTTTTCTGGAATTGAATATTAAAATGAATGAATTTACATGCTATACATTTATACAACCATATGTACATACGAGGGTTAATCCATTTGATTCACTTATAATCAAAAATTACCGAATTTGTACATCATAGTGAAGACATCAAGTACTGCTTGAAAATTTATAGTTTTCTTGTGTGGTAATCCTTGATTTTAGTATAAAATCCAATAAAGATAAAATCCGACAAAGAAAAAATCTGGAAAATACTAAAAATTTTTTACGAGGTAAGTTTTTTTTGAAAAAATCGCAGATTACTTACAATTTTTCATCACAAGGCGCCACTGCTTTCTTGGAGCAACCCTGATCTTACGGTATTTCATAGGACCATATCTATTGCATCCTTTTTTAATAAATAACATCACCAATGAAATCGTGGAATCTTAGAGCTTATTGTGGACAATTCCTTGAAATGGGAGTCATATTGATGAACTTATCCACCTCTTTAACAGTCTATTATGCCCTTATTAAGTCGCATCTCCGATATGCCCTTCCCTTTTGGGGTACGTATGCTGCGACTCAATTTGAGCGAAATCCTCAAACTTCAAAAAAGAGCTGTTAGATATTCACTCGAAGCTAACAGCAGGGCTCACTGCAGGGACTTCTTCAAAAGATTAAAAATTATGACTAATTCGTAAGCACGCTTGTCCAATTTCAGAAAGATCCTACCTACGTACCTACGTACTCCATGTCGGAATTAGTTAAGGGCTCAATACTTTACAATGCAAAAAAATGCGCAATCATTTACCAATTGAAATTAAATCAATATCATCTTTTCCGCATTCCGCAATAATTTGAGGGCATATTTACCGAAAAGTGCCTCTTCTACTCTGTAAACAATTTCTATTCTTTCTTTTTGCTATGGAGTCAACATGAATATTATATAATCGAAACTTTGCTTTAAAATATACTAATTGTTCGATTCTTACAGTACGTTAGTTTTTGTTTTTCTTATAATTATAATACAGAATAGATAATAACGCAAAAACATTTTCCAAAGAACTGATATTAGCTAGGTAGAATTCATCCTTATTGAAATCAGCACATCAGTGAAATAAATGGTTGCTAATTCCACCCCCCGTATAATATAACAAGAATATTGGAACAGCATCCGTAGTTAGTCCTTTGCAAGTGCACAAAAATTGAGAAATTTCAAGTTTCTAGCTTTACTACTGAAATTTAAAAAAAAACTTAATTTTATTCACCACCTTTTAAGGGTGATAACTCGGAATTTTTATTATAGTAAAGACCCATATTAATTTCATACTTCGATTTTTGTCGCATGAATCTAGAAACACCCTGTATATACAGTAGAAAAGACACACCGGCCATGTGTGCGTCTATCAGGAAACTTATCATGCGTTAAAGATTAAATAAACGATATCCTCTATTAATTCCAAATATCCTTTCTCTTAAATCTGTTCCGTCATCTGTCAAGTATCTATCCAAACAATATAACTTGCTATATCCGAATTAGTTCGGGTGGAAAGATGAAATTATACACATTTGCTGCAATTTTGCCGCAACTACTGGCAACATTGCATTGAATTTTTATACGAATATGTCTTGGAAGCTGATACATCCAATGAATTTATTTTCATGTTTGACTCTCATAGAAGGCGCTAATTACACGTTTCGTACCAAGTAGTACTGAACTTTTCCAAATATGGATTCTTCAATCAGATTTTTCAATTAAACTGAAATATCATTTATTTTACACCAAAAATCTACTCGGAAATATGGATACATATTAAAAAATTGTGACCTACAGCTTTCCTTTCTTGCAACCTTTTATAATAATCTGTATAACCGGAGTTTCTTTAAGTTTGCATTGGAGTTTTTTTTCTGTTCCTACAGAAAATTTATTCGTTCCTGGCAGCGTCGTCTTAATGTCCCAAAAGGAACAAAGTATAAACTATACAACAACACTAATTTTCTAGGAAACTTTTAATCAACTTTATGTTCCACAACTCCATTGCTGTAGAAATGAATATGTGAATATACAAGGATGGGCAAAAGCAGAAAGTTTTGCAAAGCAAACTCCCAATCACCATAGTTCCTTCAACTTAAGAATATTCACTATGTAATTCTGAACCAAACTTTTCGTTTAGCTTTGAACTGGGCCCATAACCATAACCGTTCCGGTTTCTAAACATAGACTTCACCTGAGCTAGTTGCTTGTTCAAATCCATCAGTTTCTTTATCATGTCAGCTCTAGCCGGCCATCGTTTTCGGACGAAGTGATTGTGAAAGTGGAAAAAGAAATGCTGAAAGACTGGAAGGTGACTGTTTGGGTCCTCAGCTTAATGATTCCTTATATTAGCAAGTCCTGCACTCATAACATTGTGAGAGACTGCTCAAGATATGCCAAAGTTTGTGCAAAGTGGGTTCCGAAAATGCTGACGGACGACAACGTCTGGAACTAGCCCCAAGTGATTTCTCTGAATAGGCTACTTCCATTTTTTAGGAAGTATCAATTTTTTTGTTTATTTTATAAGTTCTTGATATGAAATAAGGTCAAAAAGTGAAATATTCAATTGAAAAAGAAAAAATAATATCAAATCTTTAACTACATCTAACTACGTTTGATAAAAACATTGAGTAGTTGTCTGCTTGATAACAATAAAGTGAATAATTCTTTTATAGGTTAAATAAGTTGAATTTCAATCTCAGTTACATTAAAATGATCCTGGAAACAAAAATAATCTCACAAGATCATCAAAACGAACAACACTTTCAAACTATTTTTGTTGTATATTCGAATTTCTTGTTATCATAAAAAAACTTTATCAGTTGCAAATGGCATTGATCTTACCAATAATTCTTTTTGAAAATTGAGAGGAAAACATGTTTTTCATTGTTAAAATTCGTTGCCAAACTTATTTTGTGGACAATCCCTCAATAAACGCTATTTCTATATTTTTGTTAAAGAATATCATTTTATATTCAACCAACTTACTGCAACAATGTGATGTATGTAGTCAGACTACTGTGAATATCTAATTTTATCCGATTCCATCAAATTTTGTTTCAGCGTGAATAACGATATGGAAGTCGAAATATCTAACGAAATAGAAATTTGCCGCTACGAACGACAAAAGGTATTGTTTTCAATTTTAAAGTTTTGTTGAAATGCCAGAATTGTGTAAAAGCCGCCGGAGAGAGATTTCATACAAAACTACCAACTGTATACAACGATATATGAAATGTTGAGTATTGTTGTGCATTCGATGAAAAATAGAACGCACTTCACGTGGACAATTTTGCCCCATTCACGGAAAAAGATTTATTCGACGGATTTCAATAAAAGCAGGCGATTCAAAATTAAGCCATGCATATTCATGGTAGAAAAAAATAGGGGAACTTTGAGTTTATGGTATACATTTGGCTCAAACCCAAAGCAGTTGCCACTAAACTTCACCAATATATAGGGTGTAATAAAAAATAAGGTAAATTATTTGATTGAAAACAATGACAGAATGATCTGTCACATTAAGACCGGAGATAAAAAACGGAGGAGAAAGATAGAAAAAATGAGTCAAAACATAAAACAACAAGGACGAAAAACAGGAAATTACACAAGGCAATGAGACAGGAAATAAGAATGGAACCAGGAAAATAGAATTGAGGATAGGAACGTGAATTTTATGAAGTGCAAACCCCTAATGAGCACTGACATAAAATCGATATATTAGTAATAGAGATAAAGACAAACCAAGAAGGTGAGCTTATGAACTTAGCAGGAAACTAGCTTATCCGCATACTGAAGGAGCCACAAGAGCTTGTCAGGTAAGTTTCTTGATATCCAGATAAAGCAGGAGGAGTAGCAAAAACTCATAACATTAATGAAGCTAATAGAAATCAATTTTCAAACATAGAAAAAATATGAGCATATTGAACATACAAAAATATTATGAAGAAACCAGAGGAAGTGTTTAACATGACCAAGGCAATACATCAAAATAGTAAATAATAGGCGACTTCTATGCGAAAATTTGCGAAGAGGTCATATATATTCAGAAAAGTACAGCAAATACGGTGGAATAAATGAAAACGGAGAAGACTATTCAATTTTACAGCGGAGATTACCAGTACAAAGTTAGCTCCAAATAAGAACTATTCTAATCAAATCGATTATGTCTTTGTGAAGCGACTATCAAAGAAAAGACTAGAAAATATAAAAATTCGGCTTGTTGCGTTATTGAATATTGAATACTTTAAATATTCCTGTGGCCCACTAGTCACTTCGGATTTATTCATTCCAATGGAGTTTTTGAAAGAATTAATTTGTTATCGACGTTCCACTCCATTCCAGTGATTCAAGTGATTATTTTTATTGAACTTATCAGTTTACGAAGATAAATGGCTGAAATAACAACTGATCAGTAACAAGAAAGTAGAGTAATGTTCACATATTGAAGGAACTAAATGAAATAATAGGGATAAAGTGATTTCTTGAATATCTTTTTTTCTCCGAGAACAGAGGATGCAACTTGCCATTAGGCTTGTTACGTTTTTCATCAGAATTTTGAATATTTCTTTGTTCATTTACTATTTAGAATACATCCGGAAAATTCGATAAAGCCTCGGTGTGTATTTGAATCGTCCTTTATCTGTCAAAATTCTACAACAAATATAATTCAATTCACTAAAACTTGTGCTGATATTATCCTTTCTATTCACTTGTATGGTTTTCGAATTTCTTTTTAACTTTGCTTACTTTGCTTTTTATGTCTTTTATATCCAAGTGTTCACATCACCTTTTGTATAATAGTTTCCTTGTAAATTCGTATTTTCTATTCATTTGAGTAGCAACGAATAGAGTAGAACAGATTTCAGCTAGGTCATATTGGTGAAACAAAAATATAAAATCAGTTTTTTCATATAAGAGTAAGAGCTCCTTCTAATTAAAATCTGTTTCATCTACTCGTTACTTCTTAAGTAATCCCATCCTCTCTTCATTTAATTTTTTGTCCGCAGTTATACACCAGTCAGATAAAAAGAATGTATGGTAGTGAGAATACACTATTATAAATATTGTTATTTGATCTAGTGAATTTTCTTGTCAATAGATTAACAGTTAAAATATTATCATATTATTAACTTTAAAGTTGTAGCTTCGATTGAATAAAAAGTAACTTCTCGTTAATATCTATGCTTTTTTTTTCTATTCACTGCTTCTTTCTCCTGTTATTTCATTCAGTTTCTTCAATATATGAGCATTACTGAATTTTCTTGCTGCTAATCATCACAATCCTGTTGTTCTGACCTCTCATCTTCGTAGACTAGAGGTCGGAGGGCTCATAGATAATAAAACAAAGAACGATCAACTCCAGTTTTAATTTACCTCTTCTTCATCGTCGTCGTATTCCTGCAGATGTAAAATATCAAGGTCATTATCGTCTCCATTATCATCTTCACTATCATCTTCACTATCGTCTTCACTATCTTCACTTCTAGCATATTAATGGAGAATGATTTTTTATTTTTCCAAATTAATTTTTTTCTCTAATAGATGGTGACAGAAGACTTTAAAATGGACAGTTGCTGTTTTTAAACTAACAAAACTTCTATTTACATATCAAGGTGATTGAGCTATTTTGAAAAGGCGAATGATTTGGATTGGTTCCGATATCCCATACCAAAATGAGACGCTCCAACAAAATTCAGTTAAATCATTGGAAGTTTTCTTGAATTTCTTTTAAAAAACTAACGAGGCATTTTCTTTGATTTTTTTGTAGCCTCATATAAAGACAATGTATCTTTTAATGTTTCAAAGCTCTTTATATACTTACGTGTTCCATATACACCGCTTTAAATCTTCTTTGAAAACTTTTTTTAACGCGGCTTACATAAAGTAATCCGTTGTGATCAAAGGTTTTTATTTCTTTCAAATATTGTGTCTTCTTTTTATTTAATCTTATTCACGTTTCTCCTAGACGAGCTCGTTTTCTAAGTCAATGGCGTACCTAACATGAGATACTTTTACCATATGTAAAGCACCTCAAGGAAGATATTATGAGGCTACTAATAAGTGTTTTCTTCCTTTATTAAATTACAGTTTAGTTTACAGTAACTTACGCAATTAATTTGATTTTTTGAATTATTCCACAATGCAGTCCAGCATTCGACTGATATCAACTAAAATCTATTTATGGGAGAAAAATGTAAATCAAAACATATTTACGCATAGTGCACGTGATCAGTGTTGAAAACGCCAAAGCATGTAATAGGGCAGTTAAGAAACAATTTGTCTAATACGACAACACAGTTCTCTTCAATCTTCGGTAGAATTTTCGAAAACCAATTTTTGAGAAATAACATGCACCTATTTCCTCAGGATAGTCCCTTTTTTTATTCAAATACCCAAAAAGCATCTGGTAGGAAATCATCTTCACTACCGAAGTGACAAATTTTTAGTCTCTTTCATAAACATAAAATGTGCTCTTAATTGAACTCTCTGGATTTGTAATTGATATAGAAATTATTTTACTAAACCCAATAACAATTAATAGTGAAAAAATATTTAAGAAAAGCTTCTATTTAGATGAAACTTTAAAGGGCTCACAATGTGGTTTTAGAAATGGGAGAAGCTCAAATAACTTTATATTTGGATTTAGAGAGAAAGATAAGAAAATCTATTTATATTTTATAGCTTTGGAGATAGCCTTTGACCAAATAAGAGAAAAAGATACAGTGCTATAACTAGATGTCAATCAATCTTAGATTTGATTACATACAAACAAACACAGACAGTTAACACTAAATAAAAGCTTGTTAAATAGTTTTTTGAAATATTATCTACCTGTTGGGTTTTCAATTCAAGTCCATTCAAGAATGCTGGTTTTGAGGATTGTATGGAAAAGTCTTCCCAAACTTTATCTTTTGTATGTCCAGCGTTTACCCATGTTTCATCCAGGTAGTAAATTTTTCTATTTTTTTCACGAAATTACTTAATTTCGTCTGCACACAATTATTTTTGCTTTTTTTGATAATAAACTGTTTCTTCCCGCTATTTTCCTTTAAATAAATTTTGAAATGTTGATCTTTCTAAAAAGAGCATCTCTGAATCTTCGTTAACTACTATCAGATCTTTATCCACTGTAGGTACCTCATTTTGAAAGAAAAAATTTAGTACGATTCTTCTAATGGCGCTTCTGTTGAAATCAACAATTGAATCGTTAATTTTTTTCTTGATGGATACTTTTTTGGCTCGCCCACTGAAGAATGATTAGCCTAATCTAACAACATTTTTGTCATCATTTTCTTGTATTTCGTTTTCATAAATATTTCTAATCATTTTTTTTTTCGCTAGCGTTAACATAAAGCTTTTTAGCTCTCTTCTTAGGTGGAGTATAGGTAATATCAACAACTTCATCAGCTGTATCCGTGTCAAACAAGTTTAAGAAAATTCCGCAATAGAAAAATATAAACAATCTCACTGAATTACGATAATATAGTGCCGAATCTGTGCTACGCCTGATTCAGAGGTTTCTGCAGCGATGCGGCGCACGCCTCTCTCACGCGGCTTTTTATTTGTGGTGCTACAAAATTCCAACCTATGGATTTCATCTCTAGGGTATAGTCGCTGAAATATTTGAAAATGATATGGCTACAGATGATATTTTCAAAACTTTAGTTACTGGGAATGAGTAAATCTCAGTCCCAAATAGACAACTTCTTTGTGCATCTCGAAACTTTCGTCGTATGCTCCAGGTATCGGGATGCATGTAGACGATAGCTTGAGTTTTTAAAGCTTCCATCTCCCGCACCAATCCGAAAATTGATTCAGGATGTTCTATTTGGAACTTTTCCTAGAGGTAGGGGCTAGTGTGGAACGCCAGTAAGGGGTTGAATGATTGATCTGTGTAATAACCAACTTTGTCACTAATAGAGCGGTCGGTGAGATTTGTATGAATCAATTTCATTATCGAATGTGGCGATCGAGTAGTTAGAAACTTCCTAACGAACCCGGTTGCCAGACCTGATCGAAAGGAGATCTATGAAGATGATGATGACGTTGTGACTTAAGTGTTTGAACTTGAATCCAAATTGTAATTTTGTTCCGGATTTTGTCCTTGATCAGACGTTCGAAGACTTAGTTTGGGATTGAGAACTGCCAAATATCTAATATCGAGAAAATTGCAAAATTGTCAAGCAGCTCCTGCATAAACCACAGAGCTGAGGAGAGGTTATCTCAGGCAGATTTTCCAAAGCCAACCCAGAGATTCCGACACGTTTGGGAGCGGAGTTTCTCCTAGCTCGGCAACTGATCGAAAGACCTCGACAGTGTAGAGTGCGTGAATTGGTATGGTGTTATTTAGGTTGGTGATTCTTTGAGGGCTCCTGGTTATAAGTTTGGTTAAAAATTTTCATTGGCAAAGTCCCTTAGAAAATTTAGGTTGTCAGTTGGTGTAAATACAGTTTGCTACTTTTCAAGAAAGTTGCTTTATCTTCTTAAGTGAAGAATTTTCGATCTTGCGTGTAAAGATACATCTTTATACGCTTTTTTGTGCTTGTAAGCTGTTGAAACTGTTTTTGGTACTAATTTCAAGCTTGATTTGTGCTTTAAGACGGTTCCATTGCATTTAGACTGACGGGTTTCTAGTATGAATATATAGCCTGTATAGATACAGGTACAGGGACAGGTGCTTCTAAAACACTGTTTTCACGACTGTTGATGAAAATCTGAGGAAGCTTAGAAGTTGCCACATATAACATTTCTGACATTATAGTATAAGAGTCAATTCAGAAATTCAGCTAATTACTAGGTGAAGTTCCTATTTGACTGAATTAATCAATTATTATCATAATTTACTGATTAATGTTAAAATTGAATTGAATTGTTAGGATTTAATGAAATTTTTGTTTTTCGAAGGAAAATATCAAAATTTGAACTTCGTATTTGGTACATTGATGATACAAACTCCTCATGTTGATATCAGTGGTTGTGGGTTATTTGCCTACAACTCTCACGAGTATTTCATTTCAATCAGCCCGAGCAATGAATCAAGAAAATTAATTAACCGCATCTTGACACCTTAAAGGAGAAGAGGGTCCTTATGTATATCTATCATTTGTTAGAAACATCCCGAATGATTAGGATAATGGATTAAGGCATTATCATTCATTCTCACATAGGCAGACAAATAGTATCATTCAAATTTAGGCCAAGGATAGATTTGAAGAGGGCCAACAGTTTGTTTCTAGCTTTTGTTTATCCGGGAAAAGTGAATTAACAATAATATCTCAAGTTTGAATTGATTAGCGATCTAGAATGTGTTTTCTTGTTCATATTTGGAAAAACATAATTATTCAAAGTTCATATCAAAACGTTTTTATTCGATTAAGCATTGATGTACAAGGGTTATTTCTAAAGTTTCGAGATATGGTAACACTGATGTGAATATGTTAAATCTGACATTGTTATGAGGTTTGACATTTCTAATGATGAGCGTACACAGAACGTAGTATCATACGATTGCTATTTGAATTGATTACAGATACTTGGAACATTCATGTTGATAAAAAAATAGAATTGAATCGCAAACAATTTTGGGTGATGGTTTTCTGTGACTTTCGACGTAGATTAAACTAACAGCAGTTTGCCAATCAACTCAATCCGATTTGTAATAATGAAATAACATCTCGAATCAACGTGTTAGGCATTAAAACATTAATTTTTGCGATCTTTAAATATTTAGTTTTATACATTCAACCGAATGTTTCCGTGAAAATTTGATAACGTTATTCATTGCTATTTAAGTTATATATGAAAGGTGTCAATATTAAGTACCTCCAAGTTACACTCCCATTTTGAAATGTTATTTAGTTCCTAATTCATATTAGTGCACTAAACAGTTCCTTTGGAGTCAACTTGAACCTTGAAATTAATCATCATGAATAATATTAGAGAGAAGAAACTTCTTTTGACAGGAGATATACTGCTAGATGTTTCTCGAAAGTTACTTCAATATTCCAAAATTTAAACTGCTATGTAAGCTATTAAATACATCAAAAGACCCTTAACAAGCTTTCAAAATAGCACAATTTGAATACAGAACCGTAATCGTATCATGTTTACACTAAAATTTTGTTTTGTTTAATAAATAACGCTTATAGAGTTCTGGAAAGAGCCTCGCAAAATATGGAAGATTTTTCGACATCGAATCGATTTCATAAAATTTCCAATAAATACCGATGATGTTTGGGACGCAATTTGGCAGTTTAAAGCACTAAAAATTTCTGATTTTTAAATTGAAATCCCGTTCATTTTTGATCGTAAAAAATTGTAGGAAATTTTATTATCTATAATATAAAGCGACTAGATTTTAGAAAAAAAAAATTCAACTGTTATTTTCCTGATATTGTATTAAAAATTTTATTTATTTATATGGCAAATAAAATAGGTTCCGTATTAAATGAAAATCTGAAATAAATGTTTCTATTATAGTTGTTGTTCCCAATTTTTGGAAATTCAAAATGACAAAGACGTAAATTTAATCTGTGAGGATTATTGAATTCAATTGAATTGAATCAATTCATAGTTTCATCTATGATATGGATATATGTAGAAATGGTCGTTTCGAATCACCTAATGAATTGATACTCTAGTTTTGATATAGACAAATAAAAACAAATATTTCTACTTGGATGTAACGTTTTTCAAAATATTCTGCACAAAGATACACTTTTGCATGAGTTTGAACGAATCCATTCCAATTCAGGTACCTCCAAAACATATGATTTAAAAGCATTAACCGCTTATTTCAGTGACGCATTCGTTTCTGATCTTCAGGAGTAAGAAAAAGTCATTGGATGTCAAACAAAGAAAGTGAATGATTCATGAATTCGATGTTTGGACTGTTCACAAACGTTTTTTGTTTGAGATGATTTTTTGAACACACAAATTCGTGTTTCATTGAAAATTCACCCTTTAACGTTGCTCTCAGGGAATGGCGGTGACATGTTCGATTATTTCGAAAAACTTGGCAGCTAATTTCTTCGAAATGCTTTGTACAGTCGATGGTTGTTTAGTTTCTACTTTTATACATAGATCCATGATTCGTTATTGGTCAAGATCAAATAGATGTCGTTAGAAGCGCCGCCATTTTTTCATCATTCCCTTGCACCAAACGACACGAGATTTTTTTGACCGATTGTCAAATTATGTGAACAAATCTTTTTGACAACCGATATTGGACTAGTACCGCATATAGCAGGACGCTGTGCATCATCTGATAAATTATGAGTTGAGGAATTCATTGGAAATGGAAGTGATTGAAAATACGATCATTGATATTGAAATAAGCACTCATTTCATCAAGATCTACCACTTCTAGTGAGGAAATCGAAATAGAAGTAATTCAATGAATTTTTGATGATTAAGTGTTGAATGTGGAATACTTTTTGGTAAGAATCTTAATAAGCACTTAGTTCTTATGTGAAACAAAAGGCATTACATAATTTTCATTTATATAGGGATCACGAAGTTGTAAAAACCTTTTTTAAATACTATGAATACACCTAAAAAGCCCCTAATTTCCGTTAAATTTCTGATCCATTTTTTTGACTTGGGTCAGCCAATTTTACGGGGGATGTAGGTTGAATAATACTAGATATCTTATCTGTTGTAACTTATGGATAAGAACAAGTCAAAAAATCCTTCTCATACTATTTATTGGATAATTTCCAATGTTTTTAATGATATATCTATAATTATGAATACATATTGGTCATTTTCCAACGTGTTTATCCGATAAAAAATCATCGTGTTGTCAAATAAATTCTACGTTGGACTAATAAATTATGCTAGTACAGTCGATTCTATCTCATATCGTGTGTTGAAATAAATGCAAAAAAGCCTTTGTACCTACTTATATGTGATTTTTTCTTATAACTGATTGTTTAATCAGGGTAATTGTGTTTGCGTGTCGATAGGGTTTTCATTGTTGATTTAGCAACGTCAAATTAATGATACCTTACTTTTATATAACAACGTTATTTTTCAGTCATCGATATATATATATATATATATATATATATATATATATATATATATATATATATATATATATATATGACTTTAAAATTACGTAGTGACTAAAAAAAGTATTACCATTATAGTTCGAGGTTATTGACAGATATGGAAAAATGACAAAATACATGGAAAATTGAAAGAATACGATTACTTTATTACCAGAAAAAAGTAATCACTCACTCAAAAGTTATTTATAGAGTTAGGTCTTTAATCGTTTTTTCATATTGTTTCTTGGATTAATTCTTGATTTCTATAATTTTCAAATTCCTTTTTTTATAATATTCTCATATTTCCCTCTGATTTGTTCATGAATCTGCACATTTCCTTAAATCGTTATAATTTTTCTCTAGTTCTCATAATTTCACGTTATTTTGATTATTCTTAATATTTCACCGCCAATCTCATAACTTTCATATTTTTTCTATTAGTTTACCATATTTCTCTCATAGTTTCTACTGTTTTTCCACCTCTTGTAGAATCTTTTCAATATTTTCGTTGTCTTTCCTAATATATTTTCCCATTTTCCAGTTTTCCAATAACTCTGATAATTTTCATATTATTCCAGTATTTTCCTACATTTCCTATAATTTCCATATTTGCTCAAAATTTTTTTATAATCTCCATATTTTCTCATAATTTTTCTATAATTTCGATACTTTCTCATAATTTTTCTCTAATCTCCAAATTCTTTCTTGATTTTCAGAACCGTTTATAATTCTTTCTTATTTATTCTTATACAACTACCAAATTTTTCCATAATTTCTTAAATACTTCACTATTTTTTTCTATATTTTCATATTTGTTCCAACTCCTTCCATATTTCTGCTTTATTGAGATAATCTGCATAGTTCTCATAATTTTTCATTATTTTCAAATTTTTCTACATTTTTCATAGTTTTTTCATTTGTTTTCATTGTTAGTCTAAAAATTTTTTATTTTTCCATCATTCTCATTAGTCATCCACAATTTTCAATAGTTTCGTGATATTTTCATTGATTTTTACTATTACCATATTTTCCAATAATTTTCAAATTTTTTTTGTTTTCCAGAACTTCATATATTTTCTTAACCACTATAATTACTAAATTCTCATAATTTTCTCATGATTCTCATAAGTATTCCATAATTTTTCTCTTAATTTCTATTTTCTTTTAGTTTTTTTTCATAATTTTGGTTATTTGATATTCTCAAATGATTGTTTTGTTTCCTCCATATTTCCATAATTCTCTCAATATACCGACGATTTTCATATTTCTAATAGTTTTCCCGAATTTTTCTCGTAATTTTCATAACTTCTCATTAATTCAACGGCTTTTTTCATATTTTCACAATTATCTCTATTTTGACCCATATTTCCATAATTTCTTCTTTATTTTGATAACTTCAAGATTTTCTCATAGGTTTTTTAAGTTTTTCTCATAATTTCCATATTTTTTGATAAATTTAATGACTTTTCTGATATTTTAACTATTATCCCTATTTTGCCCCATATATTTATAATTTATTCTTTATTTTCATAATTTCTTTTTTAGTTTTATAATTTCAGGGTATTCTTATAATATTCCCAAATTTTTTTCATAATTTCCATATTTTTTTAATATTCACATAATTTTCCTTTATTTTTAGTGTTTTTTTCTATTTTTCTCTTTAGTTTTATAACTTCAAGATTCTCTCATTATTTTCCGAATTTTTGTCATAAATCTCATATTTTTGCCAAAATATACCTGATTCTCTCATTATTTTCCGAATTTTTGTCATAAATCTCATATTTTTTCCAAAATATACCTGATTTTCTCATATTGCCATAGTTTTTCCTCACTTCCTCATTTCTTCAAATTTTCATAATTTCTCTTTTAATTTCACAAGTTAGAGATTTTCTCATGATTTTTCCGAATTTCTGACATAACTCCCATATTTTTTTCAATATTCTCATGATTTACCATATTTCCAGTTTTTTATTTTTCTTCATATTTTCATAATTTTTTCATAACTTCAAGATATTCTTGTAATTTTTCCGAATTTTTTCCATAATTTCCATATTTTTCATAATATTTACCTGATTTTCTCATATTCCTAGTGTTTTTTCTATTTTTCTTTCTTCTTATTTTCATTATCTGTTTTCTAATCGTTTAAAATCGAAATCTTCTCATAATTTTCCGAATTTTCTCAGAATTCCCAAATTTTTTTCAATATTCACCTGATATTCTCATATTTCCAAAGTTTATCTAATTTTCTCCATTTTATCATAATTTCTTCTTGAGTTTCATAAGTTTATAACAGATTTTTTCATGATTTTTCTATAATTTGTATTTATTATCTCAATCAATCTCTTTTATCATATGTAAGTATTGGGAACATCGATTTTGAATACAAAAAAAAAAACAATTTAAAAACTCCGCTACTGCATATATTTTCTGGTACTTAAATCATCACGTTTTTTATCATACAAAGTTTGAATCACACTCATTTTGAGTATGAAAATATATTTATATTTCTCTGTAGAAAAAGATATCCAGAAATTTAATATAATTTGTAGATTTTGAATGGAAAACTATAATGATTGCCAATTGTTGTATAGATAAGTCTGATTATAAGAGAACAAATAGTTCATGAAATTGCCTCCTTGTTTGTGAAAAGGAAATGTCATGTGTTATTCCACTGTTACCATGTATTGCCTAACTTGTCACCTTTAACAATGTAACTCACGAAAGGCTAGTTACAATGTGGAATTCATGGTTTTCCATTCAAGTGCCTCGACAACTGTAACTATAGGTATAGAAGGGTTATTATTATGTTTGATGTATCGATAATAACTTGTACTATAATTATAGTTGTTCGTAATGAGCTCAAGAAATATTTTTCGATAAAATCACTTGAATAGAAAAAATACATTTTAATAAGCAAGAGAATTCTAATATGAGAGCAATGACACATCTGAGAAACACCTCACGTCCATTTTAAGCAAAAATTTAATAAAACTTATCACAGAAGGCGCCTCAATTTAAACAAATCGTAACCTGTTAAGACTATTCTAATTATATAAAGGCCGCTTGACATGATGCACTGCAACGTGCAAGAAGTCGTATGGAAATCTAGTTACTTTTGGCATAATAACCAACCAAATGTCAGTCTTAGATCTTGTTAACAAATATGATCAAACACAAAATCGAAATAAAGTTAAATTTATCACGAGATCGAAATGATTAGTTTTACGAAAGTCAACTGATCTTGCATGAAACAATCATCTGAACTTCATCAAGAAATATTGCGACTTTCATTGGATTGCACGCAATTTCTTGCACAGTTTCTTGCATCATGTCAAGCGACATTTACAAGGAATTGCATACAATTACTTGCATATTTTCTTACATCATGTAAAGCGACATTTACAAGAAATTGCATACAATTACTTGCACATATTTTTACATCATGTTAAGCGAAATTTACAAGAAATTGCATACAAATACTTGCATCATGTAAAGCGACTTTTACAAGAAATTGCATACAATTACTTGCACATTTTCTTGCATCATGTCTAGCGATATTGCATGCAATTTCTTGCACATTTTCTTGCATCTTGTTTTATTTTTCATAAATCATTTTCTTTTTGGTTTTTTATTTCATAATAGTTTCATTATGAAATATGAAGATTTGTTCATAACAAATAAATATTTTCATCTGTTTCTTCTACTATAATTATTTTCCAAAATGTTTAACAATTATATAAAACTATATTTTAAATGAAATGTCGGTTTTCAACATTTTTATTGATTCGCGAATACGTGTATTTAGTTTTTGAACGACAGATATACCTTAACATTTCAAAAAAATTAATTTTCTCGTGATGACTCAATCGAGATGTTACATTAGTTTTGAAACACCCTGTAACTTCTTAACAACACAATAAGCGCAAGGAAAATGAAAGCAAAATATATTGCAATATTAATTTAGTATCCGATGCACATAAATAAATGAATAGCGTAGGGAAGAGAGTATCAGACAGGAAAGCAGGATTCAAGTAGCTGCTGGCTACCAATATCAAGAGAGCAACAATCGTGGAAGGCCAAGGCCTCACACATCGGCAGTTCTTTCACGGGCGAAGCGATCACACCTGCTCAAAGGGAATGCAGGCCAGTCTCATAGGAACCAATCCAAAAACAGTGGTGTAGAAATGTTAAATACGTAAAAATATTCTAATTTGATAGAAGAATCTCTACTAATCTCATCATTATATTAAACATAATCATCTCGAAATCAAATTCATCATAATATGAGAATTTGATCCCTCTAATCAAGTTTAAGAGAATATGGATTACGAGGTCTGGCTATTAAATAACGAGACTGGTTGCGAAAAAGGGTTTTATTATAAAAAGTATTCTACATTCGAATACTCCACTTCAACATACTTCCCCTCCCCTCGCCACACACCTCTCCATACGTTTTTTCCATTGATCAAAGCAGTGCTGGAAGTCTTCTTTGGTGAGGGTCTCTAGGAGCTCTGCCGTTTTTTGCTTTACCGCTTCCATTGACTAAAATCGAGTCTCTTTAAAAGAAGGTATTTTTCTAGCCTAAATCTGAGCAGACTTGTTGACGCAAGAGCTTTTGGTCAGGGTCAGATGTGTTATTCCTTGTGTAAAATTATTCTTTATCGGCGTATAAGGCCTCGGCAATCATCCGGAAGCTCATTCGACGATCTGCACGAACAATTTGGTTGATTTCGGTCACTGTTTCCGGAGTTGAAATAGTCACAGGGTATGAAGAACCTTTGACCTTAGGCCTTTCATATATTAATGGTTCTAAATGTTTTTGATTTTAGGTCTCTTCTGTTTTAAAATAAGTTTTTTTTCTAATAATTTTCAAAAGATAGAAATAAATTGACGTTTTGACTTAACTTCAGTCTTAATATATTGGTTATATAGGTATGAGTGTTCAAACTTTTATTCTAAAACAATCATACGTTCATGAAGAATAATTTGAATATATTAATATGAAAAAACTACTTCTTACAAATCCAAATCTGACTAAAAGAATAAACTGTTGCAACCAATATTCACATTGAATCACTCTGTCATTTTATCAGTTATATTGTCCAGCTTCCACCTTTTCTTTTCTTCTTTAATCGTATGATTAACTGTCTTTTCCGTGTTTTTTCAAGTTTCAAAAATAGCTGTTTAATATCACTCATTTCAAAAAAGTATTTTTTCTTGAACATTTTCCTTTTACCTGTGTTCATATAGTTTTTCAAATATTAATTACAAAAGACAGACAAGAAACAATAAATATTCCATAAATACGCAATCATCTATCAATCAAACTAGGAATTGAAAAATGATGTTAACTCCCCGTATAAGATTCAGTAAACATCTAACAAACCGTCAGTCCACGTGGACTCATCACTGTTTACCAATGAATATTCGTAAACATAAATGCATTTCTATTGATCGAAGTTGTCGTAACGCATATGTACACAGTTTATTTCAAATATTTGTGCTAGACCGTCTGCAATAAGCAGTGGCGTGGCTATGTAAGATTTGTTTAATTGATAATTTCATTGAATAAATAGAAATATGGCGCTTATTGAGACCTTCGGCGAATAAAGACCATGAAATTACCAGTGTAGTTGAAATTAAATTTAATAATAAAGATTTAGATATAACAACATGAAATATTGCTGAATTAACTAAAAGATATGAATTTTATCCACTAGTTACGAAAGGGGTTGCTATGGATCATTCACAGAATAAAAAACATGTAAAGAAAAATCGAAATCAGTTGACAGTTTTGTCAGCATGTGTTTTTAAACACAAAATAATGAATAAACGGGTGGCGTGGTCAGAGTTATTTCATTAATAAATTTCTTTATATAAATGTAGTAGATTATCCGGAGTACAATTATACCAGCTTAGAAACATTGCGTCAAGTTTTGTCATCATGTGGTTTCAAATACAAAAAGTTCTTATAGACGAATGGGGTATAAAAAGCGCTCATTTCACGTCTGGTAGCCTGTTTAAACCAAACTCCCTTACAGACAGGTACATTTTACTCGTCAATTAACGTTTTATAATTTAATATTCAATTGTAGCAAGTTAACGGGGTATAATAATGATTTTTTTTTAGTTTCAAGTGAGACTACAATTAAGTTCACCTGTTTAAATAATGGCGTATAATGCAGTCCAATTTATAATGATTCGATCGCCTTTTAACAAATACTTTCACGCATTAGATATAGGCAATGATATGGTGGAGATCTAATCACCGTCATTTCATTTTCCTCAATTTCATCATTTACATATATTTTTCAATTTTTCTTTAATTAGAGAACACAGATAATACAGTTTTTATCTAACAGATCCGAGGTCGAACTCAATATTCTTCGAATTTAGCTAATTCTGTGAATCTTTTCTTTCGAATGACTTCAAGTTTAGCGTTATTATGTACTATGATCTAGCTCTAGATCTACAAAATATAAGTTATATTTCAAAATTTAGTTTATTTTAATTGACCAAACAACATTGTTGATTTAAAAGTTGGTATAAGGGAAGAAATTAATAAAATAACCTCCGAGGTTATACAAAATATCGTACGAGAATTCTAAAATAACCTCGGTTATTGTCAAGAAGTGAATGGTGGTCATTTTGAACAAATAAATCGGGGTTTTTCTATATTTTGAGATGTTACTGTTTCAGAAAATAATAGTAAGAACGCTTCCTAGTTGTTAGAATTTGTAACTTCAAAATCTTAATGTGTAATGATTGAGGCGTTTATAGAATGATTACAATTTTCTAGTCGTTTCTATTAATTTGAAAACTCCATCGAATATGATTACAAAAAAACACTTAAATGACCATAGCCTCAACTAACGTGTATAAAAGGAAACATTGAAACTACTAAACGGTCGTATAAATTCTCATTACGTTATCTCTGAAATCAAATTAATATACGATTTGATAATACATGCTCCGGTCTGAACTTTATGCCTTTGCACCCATATATTAACCAGATAATTTGTTTTTGCTTGAACCGTTCCGCTGTATTTACCATCGTTCTTTCTTTGTCTTACTTAGATCCAAAATTATTCCACAAATTATTTTTTTTTATCATATATTGTAACTAATTTAATGCAAAAGAGATTAGAATATAAAAGAAAGAATGAACATTTAAGGACTCATAAGAACAAAAACAGATCAGTTGGCCCAGGTACACTTCCTTCGTAAATACTCAAACTTCCAGATGAAAGGGACATCACAGCACTACATAAAGTGTTCAACGTTATAAGTTTGAGTCGATGAAAGCGGTAAAGCAAAAAACGGCAGAGCTACTAGAGGCCCTCACCAAAGAAGACTTCCAGCACTGCCTCGATTAACGGAAATATGTATGGAAAGGTGTGTGACAAAAGGAGGGGAGTATATTGAAGAGGAGCATTCGAATGTAGAAAAACTTTCATAATAAAACCCTTTTTCGTGACCAGTCTCGTTATTTACCATTAGAAAACCGAGAAACTCGCCAAGAACGAAGAAAATCGATCGGTTAACCCTAATTCGAAATTTGTGAAAACTCGTGGCAAATTGTGGAGTGTAGAGGGGATATCACGATCGTTGAGAAGCTGGATGCATTTCGTGTGTATTTCATACATCAAAGCCATTCAAATATGAGATAAAAATTTAGGCAGGCAAACCGCCAGAGAGGCAATTTAAAAGTAGAAACAGCAGCGTAGATGTTGTGGAGCGGTTGATATTCGCAATTCTGGACATTGCGAATAATTGGTTTTCAGTAGTGTCAAAAAATTATCACCTGTCGTTCAAGGTAATTCCAAAGAATACAAATGGCAAATACCGAAGGAGCTAAAGAACATTAAAAACTGAGTGAACTTTTCTAGCATTTTGGTATTCAGGAAGGAACTAACTATGGTCTCCTACGTTAGATTTAGATTCGTACTATCATTATTTTTTACGATTTTTCTAGAGTGAAGTAATCCAAAACAACCCTTTTCACAGCAGCGCATCATCATCAATTACTTATTTATTATTATGAACTCTAACTTTATTAAGTTATCGTTGCTATAAATTGTCTGTGTTTAGTCTCTCTGTCAGGTTTATAGATTCCATTTATTTTATTTATTTATAACTTCATTTATTTATTTATTATTAATGTTACTATAATGAACCATGAATATATTTTATAATCATAATTTAAAAGATAAGAACTAATATATAAAGAAGCCTGTGAAACTAATACTTCGATCATTTAATTTGATATTCTATAAATTATTTTAAAAAGCAAGTTGGTTTATTGAGTTATTTAATTCTAGAATTCAATGTTTATTGTTTTTTATCCAAATTTTTCGAAACTACATTCTACATTCTACATCCAATAATATCCGACTATGTTAGTATATCATTTATTCATAATTCACAAAATTGGTTGTCGTAAAACGAGTACATTATTTATATATAACAAGCTGTATTGAAAATTATAGGGATGGTAGTAGCACATTTGCTACTTAAACGCGATAACTTCCTTCGACGACCTTGCTCAAAATTATAAAAGATCAATTAACATGCAACCAGTACAATCTTTATTGTACTTCATCATGCACTGACCTTTCGTTGTTGAACTATTTTGAACTCAATATGAAGTTCAAAGTTATTATTGTGATATTATAATTCTTTTCTCGTTTATCTTCATCGATCTTTTCCATTTCTGGACTACATATTTTATAGGGGTATTCAATGAATGTGGTAGACTATGAAGAATGTCTTTCGGAACTGGTGAGATTGGTTTCTGATTAATTTTTTCAATCTTAATTCCAAAATATACTTCATTAGGTACTTAAATCTCCTGTACTTATTATACATACTGTGTAAACCTGTCATCAACGAGTCGTTCATTTATGTCACTGCACAGTACTTCTTGATAATATTATTGGAAAGCTCTTACATCGTCGTGGAAATTTTTTTTAGTTTCTAGAATCAATGCAGGTATGAGAAAATTGATTTTTATTATCAATCACACTATTTAACAATCACATGTTTATAATCGAATGTGTCTAACCTCACTTGGCTAATGTGTCTAACTTGGCAAATACCAAGTTTGACATAATCGAATGCGCCGTCTCTTCTTACGCATTTATATCTAAGGAGGGATGATGCACTAATGAAATATTAACTATTTTGTACCATAAAGTCAGTTAACAGATTTCTAGTCATACCAACGAAATACGAAAGAAAGAAGATCACCAGTAACGGTAACTGGACACTAGAACAGTTATCTGAGGTTATATCTTCAGAGATGTAAGTTAAATAAAAACGGAGACCTTCATTTTAAAAGCTTAGGATCTTCTACATTGGGAGTTCAGAATAATCTCGGAATGGTGGGTTTTCACAAACACAACCTTTTGTATGTTCTTTGGCCTCTGAGACATCTCGTGAAGTCGGCTATTTACTGTTAGATACTTTTTTAAAGAAGGAATAAAAAACTCACCATACGAGAATCTGAAGGAGTTTCTGCTGGTAATAGGAAACGACTCAATGAACAAGGCTGGGTGCATTTTTAATATAGAAAACATGGACTTGCAATTGAATAACCTCCCTAAACATGTTGTGGCCTTTGGAGGTTTTGGAGGTCAGTTACTTTATTAGGAGAAACCATTTTGGTTATAGTGTGTTGTAATACAGAAAAATTTTTCATTCTACCGACGTGCATTTTAAAACCGAAAAATGAAAAACCCGAATACGAAGATAAAATGTCTTCAGGATCTACAGTCTCCATATGTAAATAAATGGCTCAAATAACAATTTGCGTTCAGAAAATCTACCATTACTTTTGTATGAGCATTAATTCCATTGCAATAATATGAAAATGCAGGACTATGCTGTTCATCAAGCTACACCGCTAAATTCTTCTTCATTAGATAGATGTTTCGTTGAGGCATTCAAATCATTATGAAGCCTGTAATTTATGTTTAAGGATTAATTCTCAATGAAAAATCAACAGGTTACAATTTGGACATTAATAAGAAACGCGGTGTCTTCTTTTAAAGCAACGGGTATAGTCATTTCTGACTATGCTTTTCTAGCAAAAAAAGAACCACAATCGCTTTTGGTACGTGTACAAACCTCTACAAAGAGTTGACTTCAACACCAGAGAACGTTCGATAACGCCAAATTTTTCATATGTTTCATCCGTTTGTGCTGTTCAATCAACAAGAAAACGCGATAAACAGCTTACAATGTAATGAAGAAAAATCTCCAATTACATACGATGAAGTTGTGAGGATTTGTAAAGGATGTAGTAAAAACTACAAAGAAACAAAAAAAAAAAGATTAAGACTAAATGAATCGAATGCTATCGGTGGTTATATGAAGGGTGCACATACTCAGATTTCTCTGACTTACCTGGCAACTTGAAAAAAAAACTGTCAACTAAAACAAGTGATATAGGTATAGATTATGAATGATCCATTATTTTGTTACTCTCTCATGTATAATAATGGAGTATAGGACACAAAAATCGGAAAACAGACTAAAATTGAGCTATTTTGAAGTTGAAAACTGTTTTTTACAAGATTTAAGACTAATACGCTTTGTCATATCTCAACATAAGTTAACCTTACTTTAAGCATCACCCTACTCTTCGAGTATTTGCTTTGTCCCTTCAAATTGAGATGTCAAGTCGTTATATCAAGTTCTTCGCTTTGAGATGAATTGAGGGTGTTCTGCTACCTTCTTAGAACCGTTTAATCGATTAACTCATGTTATATCGATCAAAAAAGTTGCCTCAACTAAATGATGTAAAAACACGCGTTTTTATTCACAAATTCACCCTTGGAATCACTAAGTCTAAAAATGTTATTTTATTTTTAAAAGTTTTACTTATGAATCGAGTTTATAATACCCGCATAACTGAAGTATTTTAAGTAAACAAATTTCTTTCTGGGAACTCTTCGTTTGCAGTCATTATTCAATAACTTTATCACCCTGTTTCTCACAGGTGAAGAAGATGATTATTAGACCTCGTTTTATATTTTTTCTAAGCACCACCCTACTCTTTAAAAAGAAATCATAACGAAAAAAAGTAACTACGAGATAAATTTCGACAAACAGTTAGTCTTTGTCGGGTATAGAGCAAGTAACCACTAGCAAGTCCTCAACTGAATCATCACTCAAAAATGTCACAAGCTCTTAGACTATTAGCAGTTCCATTTATTCCAAATTCCCCGTATATGTTCAATCGTGAGGAATAGAGGAAAGGAAAGCAGAAAAAAACTTGAGAAAATCAGATTCTTGGTTAACAGAATGAATTGATGTTCGGTGTAAGAGTTATCAGTGTCTCAACAATCATTACTCAGAGTGTAGTGTTCATCGTTATTAACATCTGCCTTGAGATGGGCGGACAATTTCTCTGGAATAAAAAGAAGAAGAGTATTGACAATATAACATTGATTGATATCCGGTGGAAACGAATGAAAGGATGAATGGAAACTATCGTTTTCAGATTGTCTTGTTCTCGTGGAATCGAACGTAGCTTCGGTAACGCCTGATTGATGTAAAATTCACACGATGGTTTTCATTGTTTATTGAGATAATTTCAGTTTTATAAGTTTTGCTTATTATGCCACGTAAGAATGATTCACGATATTCGAGCTACTTCAGAAATTCAGACAACACATTAGTCCGTACTAATGAAATTTGTATCTTCTGAATAATTGCGTCTAAAAGTACTAAGTTCCTTCTTTAATACTAAAATTGACCTTCACTTTCTGTATAACCGAATGTATTTGACATAATATTTGAACGTTATCCAAAACCTACAGTTTTGTGATTTAACTGTAAGATAACTGTATCCACCATTTCTTAGAATTGAAACTTGATCATTCAAATGAAGTTTAAGCTAAGAATTTCCAAAAATATATTTAGTCGAAGATATAGAGCAAAAAAGTGTAAGGCCTGGGAATGTCTGAGCTGTAAGATGGAACAAAATGCAACAAAGTGCATTCGATTCGAGAGAGCGCTAGAAAATTTTGGTAACCAAAATTATGAATGAGAAACGTATTTATGTAAAATGCAAGATGCAACAAAGTGCATTCGATTCTTCATTCTTTTCTGGTTAATGAAACCCTCTTTTCTCTTTCATAGCAAGGTCTGTTTTCCTGTTCCTCTTTCTTTTTTGGTTCCTCTATTCCCTTTTCTTTCTTGCTTTTTCTTCTCCTTAACTTTTTCTTCTCCTTTTTTGCTCCGTTTTCTTCTTTTTCTTTGATTTTTCTTTTTTGCTTTTTTCTCTTTTTCTGCTTCTTCTTCTTCTTTTTTTTCTTCTTCCAATTCTTTTCTTCTCCTTTTCCTTTTTCATTTTCTTTGTCTTGATATGTATATTTTCAAAACGAATTATTTGTTTTCTACTTTTCTCAAAAACTCGAGCTCATTTTTGCATGATTAAATAGAAATTAATCATTTTATTTTTATTTTTCAGCACTCACACACAACGCTTGTTTTTTCTTTGTGTGAAATCAGATTCGAACGATAAATGACCAACAATTTCCAATAAAATTTAGTTTTAAAATAAATTTTGTTAATCACTCCGTGTATCCAAAATGTGTTTGTATTGTTCTATTGTTCATTCTAAACAAAATGTCGATTACAGATTTATTTCGGTAAATCCATTTAACTGTTGTTTTTGATGTTAATGTATTTTGGAAAACTGAATTTCAAATTCAACAATTTCGATTTTGCTGATAGCTTTGTTTAATACTGTGATTAAAATGTACTAAACTCTCGATTATGTAACGTATTTTATACGAGGGCTGCTCTTTTTCAAGCTCAAATCGCCCAGGCATCAAGCAGGTGATTTGTATGTGTAGTAATTGACTGAGTATATCGTGACGATATGTGATTAGCGTGTCTAAGAGGCCATTTTCTATTGACTATTAGTCAGGTTAACATATATGCCGTCATTCAGTTTCATTTGTTAGTTAAAACGTAGTTGGTAAGCCAAATTTTCTGCTTGATAAAGGAATTGAAGAAAAAGTTCATAACTAGAGATAAATTGATTCATGAAAATCAAACTGTATCTTATCTGTGAGCTTACTGAGTAGCTGCAATAACAAAAAAACTGTGCTATTTGGTTGTCACAGATATTGAATGTGATATATCATGAGATATGATACGACTAAAACGGAAAAATGCATCCTCCAAAGAAATTAATACATTTCGAATCAGTAAGGTTAAAGTTTTGGGATCAGAAAACAATATAGTTTGTAAAGTTTGTGTAGCTTAAAATCGATAATTGATCCAAATTCACATCGTGAAATGTTAAGTGCCTTGATAAAAGATTGTTTTAATCTATAACACACAAAATATACCCTAAGAAGAAATGCAATATTACTTATTAATTAGTGGAAACAACTTGGCGAATTTCCGATGCCAGTGCCCTCGATGGTACGTGGTAGAATTAATCTATTTTCGCGGTTTATTCAAATTTACAAGTTATTCATTTCCACCCATTTGTCATTTCGCAGTTTTCTGTTTTTAATATCTTCTCCTTTCTGAAATCATTCAATTATAAATGAAGCAATCAACAGTTGGCTGCTAGAAATAGGAGTCTAAATATTTATCCTTTATGAAAAAGTGGTCCGTAAAAGTAAAATTAACTTTTTGAGAAATCTTCAAGTGAGGCGTATCCGTAAAACAGACTGTTCCAAATTAAATTTTGTGGTTGATCTCGAGCTATTAATATAATTAGATTAGTTAAAGTACCTTCTGCTTTGATAAGTTTTACATAAGTGAGTAATCTAAGGAAAACAATGAGTTCTGCCTGTATAATTAACTTTGGAAGAGGTTACGGTTTATAAAGTTTCTACCGGTCCCATATTAAAGATGGAAAGTTGAAGAATACGAGGGCGTTTTAATAAAAAAGCTGAGTTTCAATGGAAAAGTCACTTAACTGCTTTTAAACAACTAATGGTATCTAGAAACAAAGCATTATTATAATGGGTCACTACTATAACATTTACAACCCCTTGGGATGGATTTTATCAAGTCTATATCGCGCTGAGTCAATTAAAAAAGTCATTTCGCCGTCCAGATGGCGGGCAGCGCAATCCTAGTTAATTATGTTGGTCATCTGTAGTGCAGCTTGAAAATATTCCCCCTTTTTGACATCACATTAAAAAATTTCATGCGCAGAGATTCTAGCCTGTAATTACAGTCTCAATCTGCCTACTTCTCGTAATTTCATCGAGGAAATGAAAAGCAAAAAAGTATAAAACGATTAGGAAACAAAAAATAGTAATATCCTTACCATCGAAAACACTGTTGATACTAATACACTCACAGCTGGTTTTGAGCTAACTCAGTTTTATACTGATGAATATTTCCATCAATTAATTCTACCAACCGCCAATTTGAATATTGAGTTTTGAAATCCATGATATTTTTACAATAAACTAAATATTGAAACCGCCGATTCTTAACTAATTATTTCCCAGATTATGTATACATTAGTATTCGAAAAATCGGCGTCTTTGGCGTTCGAAGTGTTCGGATTGATTGGTCTGGAATGTGCGCCATTTATCGTCAAAAAACAGTTGTCAGTAGACAATTCCTCTTTCGAAACATCTTCTATAATCACTTACACATTGCTTGCTAAAAGCAGATTGCAAATCAGCTTTTAATTAAATGAAAAAACATTATTGAAGGTGAGTACCGGAATTTGATTGATTTTCTCTTTGTATTCGTATTTCATCATTTATCTTCATAGTAAGTATTTATTTTGAGGTTATGGTCATATTTTATTCAATAAATTACAAAATTCTTCCCTACGATCGCCTAATTTTCAAAATTTCTGTTTTTCCAATGATCATAATTGTCGAATGACCCTATATTTTTCCAGATAGAGCGATCAAATAATGTTGGGAGATAGCTGGTATTGAATAATTCAAATTCATATCGCCGAAATGTTGCCTACAAAGTTATACATTGTTCAGGGACCTTTTGTTTCACAGCTTTTATATTGATAACAAGCGCAGCATTAACTTTTTGTTTTGAGACAATTACTTGAACAAAATCCAGTATAACGAGAATTATCAGGCCATTCTAATGAACCTCACTGCTTAATGCATCTTTAATTGGTATAATATAAATTCCAAACAGTAGCGTAGGGATTATATTCATCACTATTTTATGATATACGAAGTAATTGTAGTATTAGAAAATGTTAAGAACAATAATAGTTATTTATGCAACGACTGAGTGAAAAAAAGTTACTTTACTCACGAGTTTCATACAAAATTCTTTTCTAGTTTGCGACAATTTTTGTTATCCCTATCATAAACAAATCGATTCCTTCTTAAAATTACGAAGAGAGCTGATGTCATCAATGCCCAAACGGTACAATGATAATGAGAAATCTGTCTTCGTCTACGTCTACCTTATCTTTAGATAGTTGGGTAGATTTCCCTTTTTAAAAAAAAGGGTACTGGATTCAAATGGGAATTCGAGAGGGTGAATAGCGAAACGATAGTTCCAAGGATATCTACTATATTGAGAAAAATAAAAGAAATAACAATTAGATAAACCCAAAGTTGACAAGATAACGTTTATCTGGGCTGAGACGAATATGAGAATTCTTCTTTCAGGTACACATCCACAACAAACTTTGTACGAGGTCAGTTGTTACCTTGATGATGAAAATTCATATTAAGCACAAATTGTGATTATTTGGAGATCATTGTGAGAAAACTTTTATATATCACTTCTTCCCAGTCAGAGTTATTATTTAGCTCCGCTTTTTTAATTGGTGGATTTGAGGCTTTTCCGATCTTTTTCTACATTTTGAGCGTTTCATAATCTATCTCAGGTGAGTTTCGCTTTCTTCGTAGATCCGTTCGTATCCGCTGACTTCCATCTTCCTGTCCTTTGATGTTCTTTCAGAATAAGTTCGGGTATGCGCCGCGCCGGTTACAAGATTTGCAGTTGGCGTAGCTTCTGAATGTGAAAACACTTCACGAGTATCTTCTAAAGCTCTCGGCTTCCCGCTGACATTACTAATGGATATCACCTTGGAACCTTGGATTCAATCTCTCTGTAAACATTCATCTTGAGTTTAACGAACTCATTCATAAGCTTTTCCAGTCGGTTCCAATATTCGGGGGGTCCTTGCGATCTTTGGTCTTCTCACGAAGATGTTTTCGTCTCTAGTTTCTTTTGTAATGTTGCCCCCTCAGAATCCATTGGACTGCCTACCTTAGTAGGGAGGGATTCTCCACCTAACATGGAACCCTCCTAGTGTGATATATGTTCACTTTCCGACATTCGTATTTTTTTACATTGGTTTTGGTTCACCCCATCTACTAGATTCCACCCATAATTTTTTTCGTAAATTTACTTTTATATTCATGAATTTACAATTGAAATCACAATTTCACCAATAAACGAGAAAAAAGCAAAAAATCTGTCGATCTAATGATTTATTAGTTATCTATGCAATAAGTGAGTAAAGTAACCTTTTTTTCACGAGTAGGACGATTTGGTAATTCCTACGAGTGAAAAAAAGTTACTTTACTCACGAGTTTGATACAAAATTCTTTCTACGTCCATAAATTTGAAAAAATTCGACAAAACTCATCAACTTTTATTTTGTAAAACTAATATTGAAAATACATTTGTGAGCATCATTAATTTTAATTGAAGAAGTTATATTATTATTGGTACTTAAATTGGCAACGAGTTCAAAGAAATAACATCGTCTATAGTTTTATTAGTACTTATTGGATTGTTAGTAGGATCTTGAACAATTACAATGTTGCTTAAAGTCGAACTAGTTGTTCCCGTTAAAATTTCCACTGCGGAATCCATTTTATTTTTTATTCAGCCGTCTACGTATCCCTGGACAACTCTATTGGATTTCCACCCACCGGAATCTACTAATAGAGCGTCGAAATGAATGCCCAGAGTAGTTTTGACATTTGGGGGTCGTTGGTTTTTATATTTCTTATAAATATTTACCAAGTTGGATCTATTGTCAGATATTTCACCAATAACAGTAAATCGACGTTGAACATGAGTTTTTGTTATCAGGTACTGTGATAATTAAAACATTTCCGGTATTATTAATATCGTTACACTTAATTTTATTCAATTTCTCCCTCTGCAGAGCTCTTCCGATTCTGAATATTAACACAACTTTGAAAGATGTTACAAATAATATCTAAGCTTACATTAAATTTTTTTGCTGTCATACCTTATGCATGAGATAATGATCGTCTGAAGCTTGCAGCAGAAAGTTATTAATTTCTTCACAAGCAAATGATTTTTTGGGTCTAAAGCCTATCTATTTTTCAAATATGCAATGAGTTTCGAGTATTGCGAATCGAGTGAAGTCCACAGTCCACTATTTTGATAAAACAATAACGGAAGTAGAGAAAACGTATCTGGTGGCTAGGTCAAAAAAAAATAAATCTAAGTTTGCAAAGTGAAGAGTTTGTGCCAGTGGAGATGAACCATAATTTAATTATGAACGATGCTGACAATTTTTTTTGTTTTCACTTAATATAAAGAATTATTCAAAATACGAAAATGGCATGACATTGAGAAAACCACAGTAAGTTAAATTAAATATTTTTTTCTCCTATTTTCAAAATATCTTGTATTTCACTGGTTTGTAGCGTTTGAAGTGATTGTTTGTGCTTAGAGTGAAAAAACGTGAAAACCAATTATTATTTCTAAGCATTTCAAGCAACAGATTTAGATAATTCAATGGGATGATATCCCTACAACAAAAAGAAGAAATTATTGAAATTATACTATCTACCTTTTTTTCGGAAATACTTTCATTTCTCATAGTAACATAGAAATAAAAACAAATGCAGTTGCAACAAGAAGTACGAAGGAATTACTAGTGGAAAACCAAGAGAATCTTGTACAATTTTCTGCTTTTGACAGATTTAAATCATTTTATATACATGTTATGATAAAAAGTGCTAGTAAATAATATGTGAACTGAAAGCTTTTTGTAGTGTATTTTTCTTATATGAGTCTATATACTTTGATTGAGTGATCTAAGCAAAAATTTCATTTATAGATTTATGAATATGTATGGCGCCACGAATTTTTTCTACTGAGCTAACCCCAATTATATTTCAATTTTCTACCAACTATTATTGCTAAAAATTTTCCACCTACTACCTTAAACGCGTGAACTCAAGTAGCACCGCTTCAATTTTGGCTAGCTACTTCTTTGAAATGGATAGAGCAATAGTTCTCTGGGCTTTATACACCATTGACTACAAGTTTTCTGAATCTCATGTTGAATTTTGACATGCTTTTCGAGTAGATTCAGTTCGATTTGTTTCATTAATTGAAGCAGAAGATGTATTTATATCAAACATTGACAGAACTTTTTTATCTAATTAAAATATTGAAAACTAAGTGAGGACCATTCAAATCACGTACTACTACTAGCTTTGAATGCACAGGAACATCTCGTCGTTGAAGTTCTGACACCACGTAACTCAAGTTTTGACTATTACGATATTAACCCTCAAAAATCCTAAAACAAAAATCAGTTACCCAGAATCTTATATACCCAATTTCAAATATTGAAAATCGAAGCCCATTATTCCAGTATAATTACGGAAAATGTAATTATTACATCGGGAGAAGGTACATAATCTTCATTTATAATAACAGTTATAAAAAAGTTGCGTGAGAGCCAAGCACGATTATTATCGTCAGAAGAATTTACTTCCACCAAGAAAGTACCTGATGCAACGATCAAAATTGTAATAGATGAACTAAATGATGAAGAACAGAATTTTTTCAAGACATTTTAGAAACTAATGGGACCGGTAAAATATTCAACAACAAATATTGTTGAGATCTTAAGTTTAAACGTATAAAAAAATATAAAGGTCAGGTAGAGTCAGATACTAAAAAAGAGTGGACAAAAAATAAATGCATAAAACTTTTATATTGACGAGATAGGAAACATGAAAAGTTTCGTATGACGTTTTGCAGCCTGCGCGTGGAATAGAACCTCACTGCTCCTCTAAATTCGAATCCAAACTTGGTGGATACAAAACCATAGCAGATATAAAAAGACAAAATACTTTTCCTGTTTTTTGGAAACCAATGGTGTGCTTTCAGATGCAGCGGTATGTTGTTCCGAATGTGAAAATAGAAAACAAACAAAAAGACAGATTCCAGCTCAAGACGAAATGTTAATATATAGTATTTTCCAAAAAACTGAGTCTTAACGCGGCGTTCAAGTATGTATGGGTATTACCGACAATTCTTGTCGTTATTTGTTAAAAAATTCCGGAAAAGGCGTGTCAGTTTGGATATTAAAGTGACAACGCAACGTATACTGAAGGTAAACTAATCTATTGACTTTACTTACCTGATTCATATTAAATTCTCCCACAAATAAACCTTCTCCAGCGGGAAAAAACTCCTTGGTGGGAATCTTCACATTCATTCCTTGACTATTAAACTATGGAATTTGCTGTAAGGAATTGGCCCTCTGTCCCTATTTAAGCTATCTTTACATTACATACAAATAGGGATAAAGGGCTAATTCCTCACAGCCCACTCTTTAGTTTAATAGTGAAGGAATGTATCTAAAGATTCCCGCCAAGGAGTTTTTTCCTGCTAGAGAAATTTATTGGTGATAAAATTTAGTATAAAACCTTAGTAGGAAAATTTACTTTCAGTCTCTGAAGACGATAACATTGGTTATCGAAACGCACGTTAGACTATGTAATTGTGAGTGTTGATTTAGTGTCAACAGTATGAATATCGCCAACGGTTCCAGAAATTCCAACTTAACACAACAACAAACATTTGGGTTTAAAACTGTTTTCATTAAAAATGGTTCTACATTAAATAGAACTAAAATTAATTATACGCAAATAGTCAATATGTATTATAGTATCTATAAAAATTCATGCAATTTTTATAGATCTCCTGAAAAGTTTTTATTCTTGATATTCGTGGTGTTATAACTTTAACAAGGATCTGAAAGTACCTCCCTGTACCGTTCAAAGTTTCAGCAAATACTTTTCTCACCAAACAGAAACCAATGGGAACTGTTTCCTCATTATCTTATCAATCCTATTAACTCCGTGAGTAAGTCAATTGCTCTTGCTTTATTCATATGTGTAGCAATATCCATGAGCTATGAAACAACTTTATCAAATGGTACCTATATGTTGGTCAATCCTTTTTTTGTAAATAAGATAAATGTACTTCTCCTTGAATTAGTCGATTCATAATGCCATCTATTTAAACACTTTGAAATGATGGAATAAAAAGTCTTATGAAGTTATGTAGGTAACTAAGGGAGAAGGGTTGCAGCTCAACAAACTTGGAGTTGAGGTCTTAGTGACCTCTCACTTATCCCAACACTAAAATCGCGTCCTCTGCGAAACGCAAATTGAAACGAAACTTTTCAATGGATTATGAACTTTTCTAACAATCTTGAGTGCTATTTATATTTATCTTTATCTATGAATATTTACTTGTAGAAATAAAAAAAAAACTTATTCTGTACCATACTTTGCTATCACGAAATTAAATTCGGTACTTGTTAATTTCATTTCTTCCTAAAGTTGATTGTTTCTTTACCTTGATTTTTTGCCAATATTTTTTTCAGTTTTCTCAAAAATTTCATGCAATGTCCAAAACTAGTAATTATCTGATATTCTGAAGTTACTTATTCGGTTTAGATAAAATATTCTTCCATGAAAACTGTAGTATTGAGCGAAAAAATTGAAAAATTCATCGACATTATTATCATTAATTTTATCAATACATTCAGAATCGTTTTCCACGAATACCAAACAAATTGTTACTCAATTGTTATTTATGCATAATTAAAAGAAGATAGAAGCCGCAGGATAAATTTTAAATCAAATTTATTGAAATTCAAGTATGCTTGAAAAATGTACACTCCTCCTCTCCTGTATCCAAGTTCAATGATTCACGAGTACACAAAATGCTGTCGAATAATTACGGACTATCGTCCACCGAGAAGGTACATTTGAAATTCAAACTTGTAGAATAAAATTATTTTTATACTTACTTGAATCTTAGTTATTCATTTTGAAAGTAAAGTCTTTACTTTCAAGAAACATTTGGTAAACACGTTGTCAACCTTGTAAAGGATTTATTTTATTATTTCCGAGAAGCAAGGATAAGAATGCTCGAAGAGAGTCATAAAACCAAGTATATTATTTAAGTGTAGTTTAGGCCCCAAATGTTTCTTACTATTACAATCTATATAGAAATATAAGTCTAAGGAGTTAGTTCTCTCTGATCCTTGAGATCGTATAGACGTACTTTCCATACTTTATTTTAATAAACAATATTTTTCTTAAAACGAAACTATTTGATCATTTTAATAAACAATAAATTCTACCAAAATCAATAATACCAACAATGTGAAATTCAAGATTTCAATTTGTAAAATTGGAAAACTAACTAAACAACTAAAAATTTATAGTGCATGAAGTAGTTGTGAATATTGAAGGCAGAATTGTTAGGGGACGGCTCCATTAAGATTAATACTCATCAGGTGGTTTGGGAAGTTTTTCTTTCATATAATTAGAATTCATTAATCAACATACAATTTTTCTATACCATCTTTATAATACGATTTATCTTAAATCTCAAAAAATATGTTTCAGTTTGGGAACAAAATCTGGAGAATACGTTTGATGTGGGAACAATTCAATGCCTAATTCATGCAAAGTTCTTTTTTTGTGATGTTGTGGTCCAATAACGTCACGTAATAGCCGCCGTTCATGGTTTTTTCCTTCTGAAGATGATCGAAGAATTTTATACCTCTTTGCACATTCCAAAACCCTGATGCCATACCATTACCAGTGTTTTTTGCGTATTTCTACGCTTTGAAGTCGGTTAATCACGTGCAATCCAGTCGGATGATTGTCGACTAGATTTCGTTATGGAATGGAGTCGTGTTTATATGGATTTAATATTAGTAACGCCATCTAAGTGTCAGTATAATAATACGGTAAGTTGGAAGGGACCATCATTAAACACATCTAGATTTATTGAAGTTTCTATTGAATTTCTATCACTATTTGTATCAAACCAAATATTAATTGTATTCATTCACCTTGTCATAGGTTTAGTTATTAATTAAACAAAACAATTGTTATTATAATAAAATGAAATTGACACAATCTTACTACATAAATGGAATTCACTGATTTCAACAATTTCCGAACTACTAAGTGGTTTAACAGTGTAGAAGACGTACCAGAAATTGTTAAAAACGGGCTCTGTGCTGACACGCCACGTTCTAGGTGACCTGTAACAATTAAAGAAAATATGGAAACAGTAATTCTGCCGTTAGTTGAGCAACTGAACCAATCTGCAAAGTTTCTATCTGGAAAAATGCGTGTATTGGAACGATCAGAATCCTCACGTCTCCATTGAAGAAGAAATAAACCTGCCTAGGGTGAGTGTGGACAGCTATTAATGCCGAAGATCTCGTGGTCTGTAGTTTTTTGTCACGTGTAGGGCCGAAGTTATCTGTAAATGCGCGAACATCCGTCATTTTCAAGAATGGATAGGCAAAGGCAAATGAGGAATTGTTTAGCGGGGCCTTCTCAAGGAGCGCGTTTTTGCAAAAGGACCAGGCACCTCCTCAAGCTGCAGCTTGACATATTTACCTGATCTGCCTTTTTCTATTTTCTCTTTATATTTTCTATTAGAAAATATAAAGGTCTATTTTAGCACACAGTGTATCGTATTTGATTTAAAGACACCTCCATATTTCAATTATTTGAAAAAGTGGATAAGGAAACCTTCACAAATTTCTAATTTTGCTTTTGTTAATATCTATAGATCAAATTATCAGTAAATTTCATACTGGAAGCGTATATACACTCAGAAAAAATATTTTTTTCTTTATTTTTAACACGATGTCATCAGAAAAAGAGGGCTGGATATTTTTATCATATGCTTGTATCCATTCTGCTTAGATGGTTATTAATGCGTGAGTCTGCAAATTCTTTTCGTTAATCTAGGGTGAATCCTGCATAGCTAATTAAATCTTCTGGCACGATAAAGACTTCTTTGATTTTCGTCGCTTGATTATTGTCAAATGTTGCGTTTTCCTCTAAGAAGTTCAAATCGGTCTTTTCCACAGCTAGAGATAATCCTTGATCTATCTTGGACCTTGCTTCCATTCAGATTACCTTCATGGGATATGTTTCAAAGTTATGGTTTATGATTACTTATAGAAGAAGTATCACTATATATGTTGCTAATTAGCCCCATAAAAATAGAAGTATAATTTTTTGACTTTTAATCCCGAATCATTACTAATGTAGTATCTGAAGCATTTTATTTGATGTTGCTGTTGCTCAAACTATCGAAACATTTTAGTACGATTATTTTTAATGTTCGTACATTTGCCCGAGTTAAAAACAAAAACGTACGTCGCTGCGTTTATTCCAATAAAGGCTGTTTACAGATTAACGAACTTGCTATAAAGAAAACTTAATGATTCGCGTTTAAGTATTCGAGACCCGGGCAGAAATTTAGTAGACAATTCATTGTTTCATTAAATCTTTAAATATATAAAGGGGATTCTCACAATAAATATAAATTAGTCGCATTTAGAGTTCATGTTCTATTTGAATCTCGTCTTTAGTGTTTTGTTGAGAATTTCTCTTGACATTCTCGAATCAAGGCGATATTTAAATGGGTTTCGAATTTTTTCTCACTACTCTGAACAATATAGTTCGAAAGATTTTTAAAGCACTTTGATTCACTTTTACTCTTCAGTTTAGTTCAAAAAATATTCTTCTGCTATGGTGATTGAAGAATAAATGGCAATTAAAAAAAAGCAAATACTACAATCAGTGACGGTTCGTGATAAAAAATTTTATTTGTCAAAAATGATTTTTAATTATTTTGGGCTCCTTCTTTTTTCTCTTTTCTTGAGAATTGTGGTTTCTTCTACTAATCAATCTCTGAGAAGTAGATATCCAGCTTTCATGCTATTTCTTGGAAGATGGACAGCAAGGTCTCCCTTGGTTTTTCATTATTTGCTTATTCACTTCATCGATCTTCCATTATTGTGATTAATATTCAATTCAGGTTTCTCCGACTATGAAGGAGTTTTCACTTAGTTTGTAATACCTTGTAAATCTCTTAAGGAAAAGACTTTGTTGGCTAGGATTTTCTCTGAAGAAAACTTCACCAAATTTCATAATTTATGTTTAGCAAATGATTGGATTAATATTTCTGAAGATATTGACTCGAACTTTCAGGATAAAACTATCAGGTGCTTCCATAGAGCATTTCCTCTTCGTCTTCGTCTGAAACTAATTATCATAAATCATGGTCTACTAAAAGAATACATACTTTTGTATATTAAAATATTTTCACTCAATTATATCAATAACTAGATATTCTTGTAATGGAAAAATATCAAAATTATTGAAGATAACTATCACTTAAGAAGCCTCTCTTGAGCTAAAAATTCCTCGAAATAATTTTCTGTTATTAGTGATTTGAGGAACGAAACGCGTTTAGAGAACTCTATTGATCTCAACCCAGACGAACTTTACAATCATTCCGTAAACTTTAGTAAGAATCCTTCTCGTCCCTCTCTTCCTTAGACCTATAGATAGATTGTGCAAACCAGCATTTAAAACAAGACTTCATGCGGCATTGTTGGCTTATCAGCTAAGCTCTTTTTAAATTTTCCAAAATAAGTATATATCGTTCTATTGCATTATTATTAATCTGATAAAAGATAATTGAAAGACTAATGCCTATTGCCTTTTCCTTTTCAACATGAAATCTTTATAGCTCAACAATTTGGTTTTCCAACCAATAAAAGCACTAAAGTTCTGTTCTTAATGAAATATATACTTCACTCAATAATGAATTTCAAACGGTTACGGTTTTTTGTGATTTAGCTTTCGATGTTCATTTTCATTTTTTCGACGTAGTCTTTCCAATATCGTCGTTTCGATCTGGAGAATCAAACTATATCCTAAATTATCAGATCTTTCTATTTGATATCTTATGCTCAATCCTTCAATAGCTCTAAACTCAGTTTTATCTCATTTTGTATTGTATGCGGAATTATTGCAATGTCCACAAGACTAGGAAGTCAATTCCGAAAGTCACGACGTACCTAGTAATGTCTATTGTACGATGTATGACATCCCTAACGTCATACGCAACCAAAGTATGACTGGGGAAGTATTCTGATGGAACTTGTACCTTCTTGGTGATCCATTATGTAGGCAATCATAGGGTTACGTTAACTAGCTAACTTCATAGCCCTCGCTGCAGTATTATCAGCTATTTGTTGTATTGGATAGACACTATGTCTACAGAAACAAGTCCTTTTTTAAGGACTTAACTTGTTTCTTTATTCAGAGAGAAGTAGATGTCCAGCTTTCGTGCCATATCTTGGGAGGTCGCCCATCTCTGCTACCCTCACCATGTTCCTCATTTTTGTTGTAACCACTCGAGTTTCCCCTGCTTATGTACCGATAGACAAATATCTGTTTCTCCACCGCAGATAGCCAGAGATATTCTTCGGGATCCATTCAGAGTTGAATATAATTCAGCCGAGGTCCAATTATCGCTAATTATTCAACCTTTAAGCAGAACTTGAGCAAGCCATAACATTGGTTATTCCTAACGCATATTCCAAGCAATTAAAAATAAGGTGTTTGGAGTTTGCATTTCTTAGTCGGAGCCCAAAATGTGACCTTTAGGTTACAAGATACAGTTCATCTGTTCTAGAATCTAATAAGAAGCAGGTCAAGTTAATTAATTTCCTATATAATCATGGTTAGCTATAAATATATTATTCCAGTACTCTCCACAAAGTTTCTACAAGAAATTAAGTTGATTATCATTTATGTGAAAGTTTAGTTTATCTCTCATGTTCTAACTTCCATTTACCTAAAACTTTGTGTTCCCAATATTTTGATTCCATTAAAAAAATCTATACAGTTTCAATAGAAATAAATTACGTTTCTGGGTCTCAATAATTCGTGAACTGTCCTATTGCACAAAATCTCCAGCGGAATTTAAAGGTTCGTTCATAAAGTTTTCGGGGATAATCGTAACAATTAAATGACCCAAGTTCCTTTCATCGGCACGAGTTCCAATATAAATTTCTTTCAATTTATTTCCTGGATTTTCTGTGAAAATACGATTATGACGCAGACAACTTACGAGTTGGTCTAGAAAAGTTGAAATAGTCACAGGACCGTAGTTTTTATGAAGAGCCATGTATACGATTATTTTTGAACGTTTATTTTATTATTTTAATGATCCAATGGGTCAAGTCTTTTGAGTCTTCTGTACTTTCGTTGCAATAGAAGTTGTTGTCTAGTTTGTTTTAGTGGAACTCTTATTTACAAAGGTAAACTGAAAGATAGTTTCAAGAAACAACCACAAATATAGTTTCAAGAAACTAAAAATAAATAAAATGGAAACAGTGACTTCACTACAACGAATTACTAACCTATTGAAATGAGAAACTTGTGATGTCGTGGTTAGATATTGGAACAAAATAACCTTCGTCTATTTTGCCTTTGAGGTTTGAGAGTCGAGGCTTTTTAAAACGGTTGCCAACGCGTTGCAAGGGGTTGGCAGCCCCGTTTGTAATTTTTTATTATAAGACTGTTTAGAACTTTTGTTTTCAATGTTTTATCAGTACACGGATTTAATATTCATCACACTACAAACTATTATAAAGTTATATTATTATAGCTATTTAAAACTTTATTTAATTAGAGACTGGTTTCGACAAGTTACAATATCTAAATTGAGACATAAGTTTGGACATGTTGCAGGAAAAAAGCAACATGGAATAGAACAGGGAAAAACATTTAACTGAATGAGATAAGATAGATAGTAATGCATAGAGAAGAACTTTGGACCAATTTTGTTCAAATTCAATTGACGATGCTGAAAACATTAGAAATAACACTGAGGAAATGAATATTTTATTATTTAATTCAATATTTTAATAATTCCATTGTTATTAATATGAAAATTGATATTAATAAATATTTTTAATTGAAGTTTAGCTATAGTACAATCAATAAATGCCAATTAGTTCGATATATACGAGGTATGGCTATTGAATAACTAGACTGGTTACGAAAATGGGTTTTATTATAAAAATTATTTTACATTCTAATGCTCTCCTTCAATCTACTTCTCGCCCCTCGCCATAGACCTTTCCATACGTTTTTTCCATTGATCGAAGCAGTGCTAGAAGTCTTCTTTGGTGAGTGCCTTTAGGAGCTCTGCTCCCACCCGTCTAGGGCGCCCTCTATACGCGCAATCTCGTTATTTAATAGCCAGACCTCGTACATTTATTTGTCGTAATAAAATCTAGATCTCGACATTGGTTAGGTTGGAAATTGAATTAAAAGTTTGATAGGGATATCAAGTATTCGACATCTGTAATCATTCAACGAATTTCAATTAAAAACACGGTGATGATTTATTGAAGGTAAGCGAGTTTCCTTTTCCTTCCGATCCAATAATTCAAAATACTTTTGTAATTAAAAAAACTCTTCTAATGAACCTGCAAAAGATTATTACCAAAAGAAATTGAGGAAAAACAATTTCCAGACGAGAATTTAAAATTAAAAATTTATTTTGAAATTAAAGGAATTTGAAAAATTTTTAATAATGTTTGCAATGAACAGATTTCGTATATTTACATATGAATGTTTCTAAAACTTCTTGATTTTAGGTCTCTTCTGTTTCAAAATAGTTTTTTTAATAATTTTTGAGAGAAAGATATAAAATAAGGATAAAATCAACTTTGCTCTAATAAGAAAAATTAATTTTTCCTTAGTCCTTACATCTTAAATATGTAGTAGTAATCAGTTAAATTTTTTATAGTTTTATTAGAATTTAAAAAATTTCACCCAATTTATTTAGGTCTTTTTTATTATTTATAGCTTTTTTGTTCTTATGAATGTGAACCATATCTAAAAATTCTCTTTTTCGTGTATTAGATCTCGTTCCAAGAATTTTTGATTCCTTATAATTTATGTTTTTCTGATATTTCATGGTTCTTAATGCAGTTCTATTTTTTTATCGTATTGATGATCTTTTAGTCTATTTTCTAAATACTGAGATGTCTACCTTATGTAGATAGCGTGACAATTATTACAAAGCATTTCATATATAATATTAACTCTTATGTTCTTTGGTGTCTTAGATTCCAATTTAGTGAAATATTTGGAAAATGTATTGTCCTTTATGACTTAAACTAATATCATATTTATTAAAATAATTTGATAGTTGTTGGGAAAGTCTTTATACATATAGTAAGGAAAAATGTTTTATTTTCTAATTTTTCGTTTTGTTTTTCATTTGATGGCAGTATATGTTTATCTTTTTTTAAATACGTTGCTTATCATCCGGATAATTATTTTCTTTCAATGTAGTTTTGGTTTTTTGAAAAGTTAAGCATCTAAATTGAGGATCTGATAGTTGGATATATCGATCAGCTAAACTTATTATCACTGATCTTTTTTGTGATATAGGATGACACGAATTGAAGTTTAAATATTGTTTAAATATTTTATTGGTTATTTTATTTAATGTGACATCAAGAAAATTGGTTCTATTATTTTGGTAGACCTCAATTGTGAATCTGACTCAATTTTTCTTCTGTGATAATTATATTAAGAACAAATTAACAGATAAATTCACAGAACGGACAAAAAAATAACAGTTATCATTTTTAAAAACATATTTAATTTAAAATTTATTATAAGACAACCCCATCTCCTTGTTTCAAACGTGATAAGAGAACCAGTGGGTGGAATTCATTAATTTAGAGTAGAATGTATAAATTATAACTAATACTTGGATTCAAAGGTATAGAATTTTCAGATTTAGATCACTTCATATATGTTGGGATGTTGAAATATGGCAACTTTATTTTGAAATATGGCAACAACGGTTTGAATATGTCAAATGTGACATTCCCATAATAAATTTTGACATTTTTAATGATGAACGTACTCGGAACGTGATATACGAGTGCTATTTGAGTTGTTACAGATACTTAAAACATTCATCTTAGTAAAACATAATTTTCGACATGAATTAAACTAACAACGGTGTGCCGATCAACTCGCTTCGACTTTTGGTGATGAAGCACCATCTTAAACCACTATATTTCGTTGGTTCTCTTAATTACTTCCATTATTAACCTCATAAATTTAATATTTTTATTTTTCTATTGCAATCTCAACTTCTTCATCCCATATTTTTCTTGGCCTTTCCAATTGTTTTTTTGGCTCTTCTTGCTTCGTATACTCTTTAACCCATTTTGTCTTCTCTCATTCTCTTAACAAGTCCACATCATGTTAGTCCCGTTTCTTCTATTTTCTTATTTATAGATTTCGTTTTCAAATTTTTTCTGTTTTATTTTTTAATCTTCTACAATCTTCTCCTCTATCTTCCTTTGATATAGCATTGTATATTATTTCTCTGATTTGTCTTTACGTTGTTACAGATGTTTTTTCTCTAAAAGTCAGTGAAAGACTTACTACTTCTCAAGAAATTTGTGTTTTCATCTCTTTCTTTGCCTGGAGGTAAAAAATCGTCTTGCTGCACCTGTTCTATCCTTTATTTCATGCTAGGCTACTACACGTTCCGTTATTTTTGAACCTAGGTATTCAAAACTATCTTTTTTTTTATTTACTTTCCATTCATCTCCAAAGCTTGTATTTTATATTGAGTTTTTGTTCATAGTGCATACTTTGAAATTTTTTATATTCTAATGTTTCACTGTTTTTGTTTTTTGCTTCTTCCATACTTTCATCTAAAATAACTAAAAAGAGCGGAAGGTTTAGTATGTCCATCTTACTCCTTTCGTTGCCTTGAAAGTTTTTGAAAATTTGTGTCTTGTTCTTAGATCATTCCTTGTATTCTTATATAGTCCATTGATTCCATTTATCGTTGTTTCATCTACTCCTACACGAGTATTTTTTAGAGTCCTTCATATGTCGTCACTTTCTATCACATTCAAATTCAAAACATTATCTCTTCTGATTCTCTTCTATATTTTCCATTTTCATTTATTATAGTTTTCACCCAGCTCACCAAGTCATTACTTGCTTTCAGAATGTCCACTGTTATTCTGATTTTTCCTGGTTTTTTTCTTTCCTCAATTTTTCAATTGCATCTGTCATCTCATCGTCTGTTGGAGAATCAAAAATAAAAAATCCGTTCGAAGAAATACAAATACAAAAAACGAATACAAACGAAAACGTGAATTTCAGCAAAGTGCTTTCGATTTGAGGCCGAGCATCCTAATATTATGTTCATAAAACATTATCTGAATAAGCCTTTCAAGTCAGTAAATTAAGGAAAACGAGGTATTCAACCATCAAGTTGTCCAATATTTTCAGATCTTTCGGTTGAATATCCAGCCTTTGTTTAAATAAACTGAAAGACACTGAAAAACTTCGAAGAATTTGTCCCTCCTAATTATCATGGGTTTTACTCGCAATAATTAGGTGTTGAAGATGTTTAATTGGAGGCCACCGATGACTAAAAAACGAAAACATTAGTTTTTTGTTATCTAGTGATACTTTTTGGTTTTAATCAATTAGTTTGACACATTAATATATATATAACTATAGCAAAATATTTTTTAGACGACGCCATCTGAAAGTTGTTCGTTCTGTATTCATTTCCATTTCAATTTTGAGTGTTCCATGTAGTGAAAGTGACAGTTCCGTACACTTTCTGGACGCTCTGGAGTACACAACTCCAACTTCCTCAAATGTGACTTTAGCCACTTCAATGTTGACAGTTGACAGTTTCACTTCGATGATTTTGCATAACCTTAAATTTTTAGTTTTCTAAAATTATTTGTTTGATCCAAAGTTTTGTCTAAATTGATAAATAACAATAAATAATGATGAAAAAGAAAACATCAGCGATGAAGAGTTACTCTAATCCACGCCACTTGATCTCAACGAAGAAAGCAATGCGGCCTTTCTTAATTCGTTGCCAGATAAATCTCGTGTAAGCTACGAAAAACAGCACAAGCTCTTTATGAAGTGGTGTCACCATAACAAATTATAAATAAAATGTTTATAATTCTTCATTATTTATTTTCTTTCCTCAGTGTAATTGAAAAAGTTTTGGATCTTATACGTCGTCTACAAAATGTTTTGTACGCCGCGGTTGGAAGAGTCCAACAAAGTAGCACTTTCAGTCCTTGGCATACAAATAACTATTGAGTTTGATTAATAATTACGATTCCAGGATTAGCTTGAAATAGTAAATTTGAAATAACTCAAATATTTGAGTTTGTAACCTCTTCCTCCAAGCACTAGTATTGTTTCCTGTTTACTATCTTTCCCTACTTTTATTTCTGATCCTTCCGAAAATTGTTCTAAATTGTTTTTTCCATGACTTCTTCAATTTCCAGTATAATTTATCCACATTCTGTGAGGTTATAATAAATAAAATAATTTCGATTTTCCCTTTTGCAGTATTTCTGTTTTCCTTCTCTGTTAATATCATTGACTCATTGACTGCCGATCTTTCTTTGTGAAATTCATTCTATTCTTCTCAATTTTTGTAAATAGGTGAATTTTCTATTTCTGTTTCATCTCCTTTCATAGTTTCATTTCACCAATGTGTTTGCATTTTTTGTTATACCACATGCTTTTTTAGCTACATTTTTTAGCACCTCTTCAAAATTCAACCACAATTTCTCCAATTTATCGTTCCCATTGTTGCCGATTCGGTTTCTATTCTTCATATTTCACTTCAATTGTTCCCCTTCCAATGTATGACACTCAATATTGTTTCCAGTTTTTTTCTCTTACAGTTTTTTTGATCATCCTAATCTCTGGTCCTCTTCCAACCTTCATATTTCCTTTTTCCACAGTTCTAATCTGTATCCATTGTGTATATAGTATGCTAAGATATTTTCTGCGAAGGTTTTTCAGTCTATCCTCAGTGTATTTTTATTAGTTCTCCTTGTTTTTCCAGACACCATTCTTCATATAGTTTTTCTACTGTTTCCAATACTTCGATATCAGAATTATTTTAGATCATAGAAGAACATTGTCTAAGTGACCTAGAAAAAAATACAATATGAGAATTTTGTGCCATATATGTATTTTTTTTTTCTTTAAAGTGGTGACTTAATTTTAAGATGATTTTCAATAAATTCGTTGACGTCAAATGAACACTGTAGACATTTCTAACGGATTCCTCGATAAATCATATTCATTCGGACACATTTCACCCTTTCGTATGTAGCTGAGGCGGCCCCAATACTCAAACGCCGATTGTTTTTTGAAATCAGATCAACTTTCACATCAGTCATTTTTGTCATCGACTTTTATCAAGCGATGTCGTCTACTGAAATTCACATTTCGAGGGTTATAAATATCCATCAACGTCTTCCTTGTGGACTGACTGTATTCACGAACTCGTAGATTGGCTACGCTGACAATGATGCACAACCTCCTGTCTTTTTCAATTAATATGCACACTCCGAGGGATTCAGCCGAACGTATAAATCAACAACCTATATATTGGAACATGAAGAAGGGTTTGTTTCAAAATGTACGGTTTATATGATCGAATGACCATCAGTGGATGTAATTACTTATATAAAAATAGATTCCAAAGATGAAGATATTCATAATTTTTTTAATATGGTTATTTTTGAAGTGTCAGGAAAGTTTCAGTTCGTTATTGATCAAGATATAATATACAGGGTGTCTCGCATCAAAACCGAACGTATAGGGGAGTCCTAGAAGCAATTTGCCTCTATATTAAGTTACATTTCTAAAGATTTATAGGGACTTGGATTAGGAATTTTGGAAAAAATTCATTTCGTTGCAACCCTTCAATATAAAATTACCAAACTTAGTACACTGTATTAGATTGTAGAGGGCATTGAGTGATGCGAAGTAAGAAACTATCGAATTATTCGGGGCGGTTGATTTTGATGACATAACCTCAGAATTTTCACAAATAATATAGTACACACCAAGATTTGAAGAAGAAGTTTGTTACCAGTGAATCAATTTAAAAAGTTTCATATTCATTGACATGATTTCCGCTGCTTTTCCTACTAGCCTTTGGGCCCACTGGATATGAAATTTTTTGGAGTTTACCAAGGTGCAAATCTATCAAAACAAAATATTTTCATCAATTATGTTATCTCAACTGTATTTTGATACATAAATGAATGTTCAAGGTATGAAAATGCCATTAACTCTTTGTATATCAAATCTTATGATGCAATATTTGCCTTATTTTCCAGAAAGCAGCATCCTAGTAAGTCGATAGATCAATATGTTCAGATTTCAAAACAAATGAGTGAGGATTGCAATTTTTGGGCTGATCTCTTTTTGTCGCAGGTTTAATTTCATCAAGCAGTCTTTTGGAACATAATACTTTGAATCCGTCACAAACTATTGATTCTGGATATAGATTATGAAGTTTTTATTCCCAAGGTTCCATGTTTAATTTTCAAACTTCTTTTTATGCTCGTAATTTTACATAAAATTTCATTAATCTCTAAAAAAAGTTATTTGAAATGAATTCTAGAATGTTATTTGAAAAGTTGCAGAAAAGGCCTTAGTTCGAAGAGAGTTGCGTTCATGTTTTCATCAAATATTTTTTTTTTGGTACAATGGCTTCGATGAAGACTATTTTATATGAGTTACTATGAGCTTGCAATCTTTCACTTTTTTTATGTTTGCATCTGGTCTATTACTCGATCTCTTCATCGGCTGATTTATTGTACTGAGGAATTTTTTATATTCCCCAGGCCTGAAGAAAAATGTTCTAGGAGGAACCTACTATCCTAATTTGATGATAGTAGCTTTCAAATGTATTGTACAATGATGGATTAGTAAGTCAATCAGGACATGTTCTTCTAAATATTAAAATACCCGTAAAATCAATGTCAAAATTTTGAAAATTTCATAAATATTAAATTGATAACCACGCGGCAATCAAAATGGAGTGATTAGGAAGATTAGAGCTAAGAAAATGATAAAACAACTTTTAGATTGCAATTTTGACACAAAGCTGCCTTTTAGATTATGTTCGCTGAAGGAAATAGTGATTTGTTTAATTCTGGTGACACTCTGATTTTCTGGAACCATTATTAATTCTAAGATACCAAAAGTTACTAATTGAAAATAAAGTTTTTCAATTGAAAACCACGACGAGAGAATTTATCTTAATTACATCAGGACATTCAGTAAAAACGTCCACAACTTTTTAAGAAGTTTTAAAATATAATGTTCTCTCTAGTAGATATGTACAAAACCCCATGTTGCCATAGAGTGTTCAAGAATTGTAATTTGAATTATAAAATATGATACAGAGAACAAATTTTTATGAGGGTTCAATTGGAAAGTTCAATAGTTTGAAGTTGAAATCGGGACAAAAAATCGTGAAAATAATGCTGAGATATGAAAAAAAAAATTAATAGGACCCGTCGTTTCTGAATTATAGACATCTTAAGTTACGGAACTAGAACTTATATTCAAGTATATTTTGGAATTATACATCGAATTTTCAATAGATGATTACGTATGTCGTTGTAGTGTGTTTGGCGAAATATATAATTCTATGTCACTATATGAATGCCAGGGGCGGCTCATGCCTAATGGTTAACAGAAACGTAATTTTTACAGGGACAACCTGTACAATCTGAAAATAACAATAAGTAACACGATGTTCAACAGTATGCAGTTCTATTGTGTTTTAATAGCTCCTGTAAGTATGTTCAATAGATAATCACAATTTCTGATATTTTTTTTCAGAATGCCTCTTAACAGCGAACGGTTTTCTCGGCATGTACAACGATCTAGAAATCTACATATCTCCTAAACCATCAAGTTTATCGAGTTAAATTAGTTAAACAAAGAGTACATTTTTGTTAAGAAATCAAATGAAAAATTAATTATTGCTACCTTTAGATTATACAGTACAGATACTACTGTAAAATTATTGATTTTGTCAAACATGTTCGAATGTATAATTTGGAATATATACTTTAAAATACTTTCTGAATTCATAACTTCAGTCGCAGCACTATTTTCATGTCATTTACTTCAGAATTTTTTGCATTAAGTCCCGGAAAACCCTGTATAACAAATGAAATGCATAATTATTAAATGTTTTGTTGCTACAAAATTAAAGTACATAAACTAGGATAATTGGAAATACTGGAAACATTTAGAGATGTCAAAGTTATAGCATGGAATGTACCAGAAAAGGAAATGGAAAAACTTGAGAGATTATGCCTATCACTTTACAAATACAGACGATTAACGTTCTCGATATTGTCAAAAATTGTCGATTTGAGTTATGTTCTACTTGAACCATGTAAATCGATGATAATGGCAGCGTTAACATTGAATCTGATTTAAGTTATTTTCTTCTACGAGAAACCGTCAGCCACGTTTCAGAATTGTTAGAATTCGAAAAAATATCAATGGAAAAGGAAAAATGTATATAAATGAATTAGTTGCATTCCATATATCTTCTAAATATTATTTCATATTTGAAATGAAACCTGAAAAACTGAAAAAATAAAAAGCATAAATTTGAAAATTGATAACAAAGCAATCAACAACGAAAAAGAAGTGAAGAGGAAATGAAATAAATTAATTAAAGGAAGAAAGAATTCTATCAAATGCCCCATTGAAATTAACAAAACGAGAAGCATGAGTATATTCAATGAATTTTTCAATCATTTGTCTAAGTCTATAGTGGATCTATTTACTTGTTGTTAATCGCTTTTTCCTATTCTGTTCACTACTTTTTTGGAATGTTTGTGGTTAGCATATTATTCACGCATTTTAGCAAAGATACCATTCTATAATTTTCTGGATTATTTCTCCTTTTGTATACTAGGATCGTGATGCTGTTTTTCCAATCAATAGGGTTGAGATAGTTTTTTCAAATAATACTGTACAACGTTTTGATACAAGTCGAAATTAGAATGAAACGTCGCTGATGCGTTTTTCATCTCAATATAGGTACTTAAAACTAAAACATTTTATAACAAAATACTGATTTTAAAAGCTAACAGGTTCAACCTTATCCTAAATATTTTTCTCTATTCAACTCTTTTCACCATGAACACTTCATAAAATATACTTTAATTCTAATCCATCAACTTTTTTGGACTTTTCAAGATTTATTTGTCATAAATCTCATAATCAGATTTCGGATGAGTATAAAACAATTTCATGTTAAATTCAGTCCTCTCAGGATTGATATTATAGATAAAGTGACATTTAGTGTTCTTAATATGAAAGTAAACAAACCAAGCTATCTTGTAAGAAGCACAAAATTATTAATATCATATAATAGTGAAGGAAAATTCTAGTACTCATATTGGAAAGTCAACTTCACATTTACATTGAATCGTAAGTATGCTGAGGTCCTCATCTGCGGGGTAAATAGAGAACCAGAAGCTGATGGCACCTCAGAAAGTTTTTTCAGAACAGGTCGCTGTTATGCCAAAAAAATTACTATCAAAGCTAAATGCATTATCGTAGCAATGTCCATATAACCACCGGCGTAACCCCGCAAGTCTAGGTACCTTCCAACTGTTGAGCTTGCAATTAGAAATTTGAAAGTACAAACTTAAGACTTTGTTACCAAACACAAAATGGCTGGATATACTAGTCAGAAGCGGCCTAACACCCCTCCCCGTGGTCTACTATTATCAGATTTTTTTTTTGTTAAGCAGCTTCAGTTCAAAAAGTTCTCATATGACGGGGAAGAGATTGAAGGAGCAGTAGTGGTTTTAGATACTTAAAAAAGCGCATCATCAACCTAGCCTGCTGAAACCAATGAAGGAAATCTACCGATCATTCCTTCATCAGCAGTCCCTCTCCAAGAGACCTCTATAGTTGTTTCAAAACTCTGTGAAGCTTCCAAATTGATGTAAAGACTACTATTTGCCGTCTAATGAAACGATCTAGTATACTGGGAAAACTGCTCTGCTCTGTTCAGTTAGTGATTGAATTGTGCACTTCATCTAATTAATAAGAAACTTACATTTCACAGTAAGAGGAAAATAACTGAAAGGATTAATCGTTGTTTACGATTTTCTTACAAGAAAACAATATTTTTAGAAGAATCAGAAATTATTCCTATTCATGTTTAACTTTAGTCCGAAGAGGTGTTTTGTCTCTCATCATTTGTTGCGAAGAGTAGAAAGATCAGCAGCCCATGTACCTGTAGGGCCTAAAATCGAAACATCGCACTGACAGTTTTAATTATAAACGTGTCAAATTCAAAAATAATTTATGAATATGACGATTACTTCAAAGTTACCACAATTTTATAAATTATCTAAGCATTTACAGTTTATTAGAACTGAATCAACACAAAAAAATGAATGTGGAACGAATGTTCCTGATAAGCGGACTTCAGTACCGAGAAACATGAGTCCGAAATATGAGCAAGGAGAATGGAGACCCTATTCTCCTTTCCAAGACACGAAAAACATTGCTGAATGGACTTTAGCAAGAATGGACGATCTTATGAATTGGGGACGTAGTAGATCATTGTGGCCTATGACTTTTGGATTGGCTTGCTGTGCCGTGGAGATGATGCAGATCGCCGCGCCTAGATATGACATGGATAGGTAAAAATATGTATTATTTCCAGCAAATTGCTTCAAGAAAATATATGAAACGATCAAAAGTTTTTCGCATATTTCCTTCACTAATGAGTGAACATCCTCTATCAATGGGCATATTTGTATATTCACTATGGAATCAGAAGTTTTGAGGAAAAGTCAAGTACAGTATTCAAAGGAAATAAAAGTTTTCGTTAGCATTCATATGTATAATACTATTGAATATCCATCCTTTGAGGAAATTTCAGCTGGTGAACACTATATGATTTGCTCTGACATTTCAATCCCTTCAAATCTTTGTGAAGCTCCGATACATATTTTACCAACTAGATAAATCTATCAGATAGCACAGCAGCTCTACAACTCATAAAAGTGAGTCGAAGTTAGTATGGAAATGCACACAACCTTTAAGCTGACTGATCACTTGGAGACAAAAGGATTGACAACTTCTTCCATAGGACCACAACTTTTTATAGGTTTTCCAGAAATTCATAAACTCATGGTTATATGAAAATATGGAAATAATGAAAAATCAGAACCATGAAGAAAAACCCCAGGTCTTAAACAATTGAAAATATTTCTCTTTCATTCTATTAACGATTCCCAAAAGGCTATGCTCTGAACATTTCAATACCTTTAAACCATTGTGAAGCTTCGTCACATATTTTTCCACCTAGATAATTCTATCAGATAGCATAGCAGCTCTATAAACACGCGTCTCTCATAAAATTGAGTCAAAGCTAGTAAGGGAATGCACAAAATCTTTGTGCCGACTGGGAGCTAACAATAAACTCACTTACGTGGATACCTTGCAACACCAGAATTCACAACAATTAACAAGCTGATCACTTGGAGAATCTTTCCATAGAATCAAAACTTTTTGTTTTCCAGAACATAAAATCAATCAACAATTCCCTTCTATTAGATAAGAAGGAGAAACTCCTTACAGATCTTGTTGTTTATACAAAAAACTGAAGGGGGAGGCCTCCTCTATTGAGTTGGAGGCGGTACATATATAAAGGCTATGGTAGATGGAGTCGTCGAGGATTAATGGCATCCATAATCGACGAAGTTATAACATTTAGTTTTCTGGCTATGATTTAAGATGTAATGTTTATATAAAATAACCTCGAAATTTAGAAAAATTAAAGGTGAAGTGAAAGAGCTGCATGTGAAGAGGTGCAGAGTATTTTAGAAACTATAAGGGGGACCAGAAAGTAATACCATTTCTGGGAATGTTACTATTTGATTGTTATTTGCTTGTTTGGAAATAGTGAGATCTAAATAGCAGGCTTGACCTATACCTTACTAACGTCTTTTTCCTAGAAAGTACTTGATAGGATTGGGTCAAGCACTTTTTTGGGGACAAAGAAGACACCCTAATTAATCTAGTACTAGATTTCCTTACCTGTAGAAGAATGAATAGTTCCAATAAAGTCAAATTTGTTTATTGTTTTAGATATGGTATTGTGTTTAGAGCGTCTCCACGTCAAACAGATGTGATTATCGTTGCTGGCACGTTAACTAACAAGATGGCGACTGCCTTTAGGAGAATATATGATCAAATGCCTGAACCGAAATGGGTTGTATCAATGGGTAGTTGCGCTAATGGTGGAGGATATTATCATTACTCATATTCCGGTGAGACTTGACGGAAAGTTGTGGAATTTACTGGAGATTTTCCTTTTCCAAAAACACTCTTATAGAATTTTCAAATTACGCGAATTCATATTGAAGTATTTTCTATAGGATATTATATTAGTCATTCCAAATCTTTGAAACTACTTTGAAACTAGAGGGGCAAAAACTTGTTTGATTGAATGATAGATTGGTCTAATAATAATGTATATGATCAATTCAAAGATGCGTAGATAGATTCATAGACAAATCTTTAGACAAATATATTGCTAAAGCTAAATATTAATAGATAGTACAATAGACAGATATTCATGGGCTGGTAGATTTATATATGGTTAGATAAATAGATTGATTGGGTGAGGTTGAACTCATAGATGATTGGATAAATAGATTGTAAGTGTTATTGATTGATAGACTAATCAATACATGAATTCATAGGCTAATAGATTGATAGATGGTTGTATCTATAGATTGCCGGCCGGTGTTATAGATTCACACACTGATGTATTTATCGATCAACGGATCAATGGATTAATATATTGTCAGTGTAATAGATTGATAACTAGATGGTTTGATAGGTAAATGAATGTTTAGATAAATAAATTGACAGTGTTGAAGACTGACAGACTGCACATAAGATAAATTTATAGGCCCATAGATTGATAATTGTGATGATTAATAGAATATATAGTTTGCTAGATTCGTAGATTGACAGATAGCTAGATAAATAGATTGAAAATGTCATAGATTGACAGACTGATCTATAGATGTATCAATAAATTGATAGATGGGTGGATAAATAGCTTTTTACTGTCATAGATTGGTAGCCTCAAATAGATGAATTCATATACTGATAGATTGAGAGATGGTTAGATAAATAGATTGAAAATGTCATAGATTCACGGACTGATCTATAGATGGATCAATAAATTGATAGATGGTTGAGGATGAATAGCTTTTCACTGTCATAATTAGTAGATTTTGATAGATAAATTCATATATTAATAGATTGATGGATAATTAGATAAATAGATTGATGAACTGATTAATAGACAGATTAGTGAATCCATAGACTGATTATTAAAACCGTAGAATTCTAGATTCATTTATTTTTCTACGGACATTTCTGTTGAAGAAAAATCTATGGAATAGCGGTAAAGATACTGATGTTTTGATTCTGATATTTCAGTTGTTCGAGGTTGTGATAGAATAGTTCCAGTAGATATCTATGTACCTGGTTGTCCACCAACAGCTGAAGCGTTGATGTATGGATTATTGATGCTACAACGGAAAGCTAAAAGAGTAAATGCTGTTCAGAGTTGGTACAGAAAAAATATAAGCAGAGAATTCCAGAAAGGAAAATCTGTTGGAATTGAAAAGACTAAAAAAAAATGATGGATAAGATGGATTTGATAATTGTGAATGTATTTGGCTGTTATTTGATTATAATGAAGCTACAATCATTCATGTGTATGTGAATATAAACAAATATTTATTAAAGATACTTAAACTAGAATCATTATATTTAGGCAGTAGGTGCTTTTTAGAACGTCTCTTCTCACTAAGAAATGATCGTCCTAGAGGATTAACTAATGGATCGAAATTTATATGAAAGTTGTTAATTTGTTTTTCTAAAGGGGTTGAGTGTGACCTTCAGTCATCTATTGGTCTAGTATGGGCAATTTTCATGTTTGATTTAAGTACTTGGTAAAAATTTATCCTCATCAAAAACACAATTTGTTTGATAGGATTCAGAATCTTTGTATACTGCTTCAAAGATCATTATCGTTGAGTTTTTTATGTTTATTTCATACATAAAATAGCCCTAATATGGCATATCCTAGTCTTGAGTTGATCAATTACTTATTCTTGTTCAACCTAACCTTATTTATCAGATGAGCTTGGGTTAGTTTTGAAGTAAGCTTTTTCTGTGACGGGATTCAATTTTAGAATATTTTATTGAACAATAGAGTGGTTATAGCACACGCCGACTGACGCCTGATGTCAAAAATGGCAAAGTGTGTAGTGAGAGAGCTTCGCAGTCGCCTACATGCCCGCCTTCTTCTACCCATGTAGCGTCTGCACGGAGGTTGAAAAAAAACGGCCCTCGTATATAAGATGAAATAATTAACTCAAAATTAAATGTATACGGGGTATTTCAATTCTTCAAATGTCTGTTTCTAATTGATGGAAAAGTTTTCGGAATTCATGTTATTTTATTCTAATATCAATCTCATTGGTACGATTAATTAATATGAAAATCAATAGAATACAAATTATTCAATTTATATCTCGAAGATTAGCCAACATTAACCTTATTAATTGGGTTAATTGCGCGGCGTTTTAATTATGCTCAACGGGATGGAAGGACGATGTACAAAAAAGCAATTAGTATGACAGGTCCAGTTCCAGTGAAATCAATCATATTGTTGTTCGCTTCATACCCTTCCTGACTGAAAATCGTTAAAAATATTTGTTGGTTTATCAATTATCAACTAATCTATATTTCAAATCAAATTTGAAAACAATTTGATTGTTGTAAAAAGGCGAACTATACAGAACCAAAAATTAGCATTTTTTTCTCTTTTTACATCTCCATGGAGGAGTAATCCCATAACTACCACCTAGTGAACTTAATTAAACAATATTATAACGGATTTATGAAGGGTTTTCATTATGCTATAAAACTATCAACAAATTTTCAGTTTTTGTTAAATATCTGTCATAATTGACGTGTCTATTGGATATCGCCGAAAAGATAAGGGAGATTGATACAAAATAAATAGAAAACTAAGAAATTAAAACAATCTAAGAAACTTGAAGAATAAGTTGAGATGGGTGTCACAAAAAGGAAACAAGGAGAGAAAATGAATATAAGTGAAGGAGCCAACGAGGAAAAAGGGCAAAAGAAGCAAACGAAAGTAAGTTATTGGAATTAAAAACTATTGAAGTCCGATGGACAACAACAAATTTGGATAGAAGTAGAAAACAAACAAGACTATTAACAGGAAAAATGAAGCAACAAAAGAAGTCAAGCCAAATAAAAGAATGAAGGCTATAAAACTTTGCAATAAACGAATACTTCACTGTACCAAAGCGAAATAAGAGAATAAAGGCAGTAAATTTTGTCAATGAATAGGTACTTCACTTAATCAAAGCTGGATTGAAGAATCGAGGCTGTAAAATGCGTTAATGATTGAATACTTCTCTTTATCAGAGCCAAATAAAAGAATGAAACCTATGAAGTTTGCAATAAACGAATATTTCACTGTACCAAAGCGGAATAAGAGGATAAAGGCAGTAAATTGTGTCAATAAATAAGTACTTCACTTTATCAATGAATAAAGGCTGAAAAATGTGTAAGTGATTAGATACTTCACGTTGTTTTTATACTTCACTTTATTCAAGCTTAATAAGTGAATAAAGGCTACAAAGCATTGTAATAAATACTTTATCAAAATAGAACAAGAATCAAGACCTTTACTTTTTCAAAGAATAATAAATAGAAGTAGGGCTGTAAAGTGTAATAAGAATCAATATATCATTTAAACAAAGGAAAATTGAATAATAAAGGCTGTAAAACATTATAATGAATAGGTGCTTCACTTCACTGACGTTTAATAATAAAAAAGAGGTTACAAGACATGTTAATAAATGCGTACTTCACTTTACCGAAGTAGAAAGAGTCGGCCTTTCAATGTTTTTAACATAGAAAACTATAGGAAAACTACTATTACAAATGATCACGGTTGAATGGAAGAAAAAATTGTGAGACAAAAATTAATATTTTTCGAAAAATTTGATGAAAAAGTTAGTAAAATAGCAGAAAATGATTTTAACATGGGGAAAGGAAGAAAAGAAATTTTGAAAAAGATCGAAGGAGGTCAGAGCTAGCATGAAAGATGCGATAAAACAGAATTAGCAATGGAAAAAGAATGAGAATGGTGAGTGCAATGTCACACAAATAATAATAAAGAACAACAAGCCGAAACCCCACGTATTAATAGAAAAGAAACATCGAGGATGCTCTGAAGGTACAAAAAGTTTCTGAATTGCGGATTAATAATCACCTCCTTTTATTTTTAAAACTATATCAAAAACAGCAAGAAAAAAAGCGGGATGTTGAAAAGATATGATATTCAAGGACTACAAGAGATGCGATGCCTTCTTACTCGGACTTCAGCTGACTTCTACGACATTCTGATTTTTTTTTTTGTGAACAGAATAGTTCAGATAGAAGAAATCATTATCATCGAAAATAATGTCTACGCAAAAATATTTGAGCCCTATAAATATAAATTATTCACCTCTTGCATAAACAGCTCTTCCTCCACCACTGCACATCAAATAAATTTTTTTAGGATAAGGTATTTCCATTGTACATTACTTCAAGTGATAAATAAAAGATCCAGTATTTGGATAGAATCCAAAGTTTCTTAGCAAGTTGTTGACTTAACAAGGATTAGGTTGCAACATGACACTTGAGATTTATTTCTTAGACTCACATCTGGATCCGGAATCTGTTAGCTATAGGTACGAGAAGATGTTTCCTCAGGACAATTTATAGATAAAAAACTGTTATTGGGGAAAATAAAATCCAAGGATGATGATTACATGAAAAGAACTGTCATCAGGCCATTTCATAGATAACAAAGATTTGTTAGGGCATATGGAATCCAATGATATTGATTGATAAGTGATTGAAATTATAAAAGGATCATACACGAATTAAAGTTGCCAAAAAATTGCGAATTTTCTCCTAAGAATTCGAAATCTGTCAGCTATGAGTACGGGAAGAGGTTTCCTCAGGACAATTTATGGATAAAAAACTGTTATCAGGGAAAATAAAATCCAAGAATGTTGGTGGATAGGTGCTAGATACTAGGAAAGGACCATACAGGAACCAAATCTACCAGAATTTAATTTTTTCTCTGATATTTCGATATGTGTGAAATCAGCTCATTTTACAGATGGAAAAGCATTATCAGAGTGAATAGAATCCCAGAATGTGGATTGATAAATGCTGGAGGTTGATAAGGAACCATACATAGGAGCTAAATTTGTACCAGAGCTGTGAATTTTTTTCTTACCACTGCAAATCTTTGAGCGAATTATATGGAAGGATCATTTATGAACCAAAGTCGCCAAAAAATTGCGTTATTAGGAAAAGTTTGATCCAAGGATATTGGTATATAAATGTACTAAACGCTAGAGAAAAATCATACAGGAACTAAACTTGCTAAAAAATGATGATTTCTTTTCTGAGAAAAGGAAATCATTGAGCTATGAGTATAGTAAGATGCTTCATCAGGCAATTTCAGAGAAATTTAAAAAAAGATTCATTATGGACGATCATCAAATGGGAATATTTGAAATTACATTCATTATTGCCCAATAATTTGCTGGTTATCTTTATTCATCAACAATCATCGATCAACTTAAAAAGTATGATGTGATACAAAAATGCTGCAATTTAGTTCACTAGTGTAGGAATTTATTTATTTCTCATACTCTATATAAAAAAATCGACCAAACTCAAGTTTACATCGATTTCTTCTATTCTTGGGTCGACTGAAGACATGAATTGATGTGAAAACTCTCCTTCCATTTCCGTAGTAAATACTTCGCTTTACATTGTTATCAAAATAGCCGGAATCTGTTTACCCTTTGTGTGTGTTACTGGCATGACTAATGATCAAGCTTGTAAATTACATACTAGAGAGGTAACGTGTGTATTGGCTAATTAGGTACAGTCAAATTGTTGATTACTTACAGCAAGAACAAATATTAACACGAGTATACTGAGTAGTGGAAAAAAACGGAAATATGTCGCTAGCAGACACTACCAGCGAAAGTGGAATCAATATATAATTCAGTTTGGTATCTTGATTGATAGTAACTATGGAAATGATAGAGTCATCGCTTAAATTTTTGATTTGAAATAAACTTCTTAGAAAAATATAACTCTCAAAGTTGCTATGAATCACTATATTCCAGATCGATTATCAAACTATATACACCTTTTAAGTTGCTATTATGCAGCTACATAGACTGTAAGCTTCGACGAGAAAATGGTAGAGTTTCTAAAAGGAAGGTAAAAATATTGATAAAACAACCTTGCACAATTCGATATTCCCTTAAACTCTCATAAGAGTTTGAGAGAAAATAATTTGAAATGTTTTATGGAAGAATCAGATATATAAAGTACTACTTTATAACCATAATATGGTTCATAATAACCAGGATTACAAATAGTTGTTTCTGTTTCATAATACTAGGGAATTACTATGGAGACTATGAGATACTATCAAAAAGTAAACCTTTGATAAAGGAACTTGTGATATGATTTCCAGTAATTTTTGGTATATTAAAATATACTTAAGATTTTGAAATAACCCTATAAATAATCGAGGAGTCAAATCAAGGGATCTTGCCTACCATTGGATCGTTCCACCTATTAGGAAAATTTAAATAATTTGGTAGTACGTGCAAAATGCGATGGATCTTCTTCATCTTGTTGGTGGTAAATAGATCGATCTACCTCTTTTGGATGATTAACATTAGAAAAAAATTTCTGTAATGTAGGCAGTGAAAAGTTGTAAAAAAATCTAGATTAATCTAAATAAAGGCTAAAAATTTTATTGTTATTGGTACCAGTTCAAACTTTAACTTTCTAAGTATATTGAGTTTGAGCCTCACACATCCAGTGAGGATTTTATTTGTTCCAATATCTACAGTTCTGTTTGTTAACCGTTCCGTTTAAAGGAAACATCGCTTCATCAAAAGAATTTTTTCATGAACAGCAAATCTGCGTTCATTCTGTCTGTCACCAATTCACAGAATTCTTGTTTTCTCTCAGGATCATCTTTATTTAACTCTTGAACCAATCAAACTTTTTTTACGGGTGGTTCTTTATAAAATACTCTAAAATTAGATGATTTACTCTAATCATTGTCGATGGCAAGTTCTCGATTTGTTTTATGCAGCTTTTCCTCAATCTCTAGAAGTACATGAAGTTTTTCTTTCATTAGTAAATTGACCTGGTTTTTAAATATTTTTCACATGTCCAATTTTTCGAAACTATTTTTCAATTTTACTCTAGGATGCAAAACGTGTTTACCAGGATATTTATTAATAAAAATTTTACGAACCTTTTTTGAATTCCTGTTTTATTACCGCCATAATTAAATTTAATACGCATACAAATATTATACTCTCATCTCTTAGTAACTTCAAATACCCAAATGATAGCAGCCTAATTTATATTGAGATTTTTCTTCGTTCTACGTAAAGTTTTGTGATAGAGACATTTTCAAAATTTCATATCTTAAAAATTAATTCCCTCAGTTATAATTACACTAAATTTAAAGAAGCTTCTTATTGCACGGAAATAAAATTTGTTTTTTGTAGTTTTTTCAGTTCATTAACGAACGCTGGAATGGTTTTTGCTCAAGATCCAAATAAGAAATGAGTATTCAGTGTATTGTAGTGAATTGGTTAGATATAATTATTTTATTTTGTTAATATTAATTTTTGTGAGAAATCTGAAAACAATTACATTTACAATTGTAAATAATAAAGTTAATATTGGTAATTGTCACATAACATACTCTATAAAATTTTTTTGAAAAAACGTGCAGTCAAAAATACGAATCGACATGTCCAAGCCTTTTCTCCAACATGTTCTCATCTATTTATTGACAAATTTGGCTGTTCCATACCGTAGAACTATACAATAATCTGATTTTAAAGTCGAATTTTCCATATTTTCAATGAAATGTTGCTAGAACATGTTAATGTAGGTATATTTTTCTGTCCTTACATATCTATCACCCCTGTACATTTTACAGATTTGATAGAGAAAATATAATTATTTGACTGTACTCAGCACCTGTAAATTTGTTGAATAAACAAATTTATGAACCAAATCTAAACACGAAATTATAATTTATCGACTGGTGTATGCAAATTTATAAACATCGGACTTATAAACTTTGGGATCAAATTTATTGTGAATAGAAACATGGAAAAATGATTTTTCATACTTCAATACGTCAGTTAATTTAATGCACTTTCCAAACTAAAATATCAGTTGGTAAGTATCCCATTACTTAATTTCAAAAACTGACATCATGAATATAGTGACAAAAAAATGTAACTTCAAAAGACATTTATGTAAATTTGACTGTTGTGAGTTTATGAGTCCAAAGCATTTTGATTGAAACAGTTTTTATTGCATTGGAGAAATGTATAAAGAGGGAATAATTGGGTGGAAATTATAATATTGCAGCTATTGCAAATTTATAAAGGATTCAAGGTATTTTAGTATCTCAAAATTCATAACTTCTCACTAACAAACAAACAATACAGAAAAGCAAATAATATAGAAGATGGAGAAAGTACAATAAAAAAATTTGAGATATTTTTAATATAATTTCATTTTAATAAGAAGATAACTGAATATTTTTGATGTTACCGCTTAGTTAGAGAGGCGAAAAGCATTTTTTCGAAAAATGAATAAGTTTAGTAGCTCTTAATAAGAAAGAAACAACCAAAATTGTTAAAATTTTTGATTAGCAATAATAGAAATTAAATGGAGCTTTCATTTGTTTCCATATTAAAGATGGTATTGATTTTGGGTATGGGCATTAACTAAACTTAACTGATTTGAATATTTGTTTAAAAAAATTGGAAAATTGGAATTGTAAATCATCAAGTTTATTATTCAAACATACTATTATTGAATGACGAAATGCCAAGTTCTTACACTTGACATAACTAAATAACTATCTTGACATAGATTTCGTCTATAATAATCTCTTCATTTGATGCATTTTACGAGCTATTATCGATTATAATTTATACTCACTGCTTATATGAGAAAACTCTGAATAATCTTTGATTAGACAGCCTCTATTAACAGATATTTTTTGTTAATCTCATTATCATGTTTCCACACCTTCTCAACGTCGAAAAACTTTCCAGCCTCATAAATAACTTAATTCTTTTCGCAGACTAACAGGTGGGTATAAGACTTTTATTTAGTTTGAGCGAAGAGAAAACCGGCTTAGGTCAAAATGGCTCTAATGTGAGGAATGCTTTCTTTTGGGACTTGACGCATAAGATTATCACACCTAATGGAATCCCTGCTCTTTCCACTATTTTCTCATTTCTTTCTCGCAAGTGCTTTTTACGGTGAAGCAAAAAACAATCTCCTCAATTTTAAATAGTGCTTAATGATAATGTGAAAGTTGGAGGTAAACAAAATTTCATTTTGCTTAGAAAAAGTTGTTTTTGTTGAATAGTTTCTATGTAAAATGAGAGTTGGAGACAGTCAGTGATAGAAACCTGTGATTGTTATCTATAGATCTATAGAAAAAATATTTAACGTCTGGAGAAACTGCTTCTATTATGTGTTTTATATCTGAAGGACATATTATCATTTAATATAATTACTATTACTCTACCATTTTTATCATTTAATCCATATTATCATGTAGAAAATAATCCGAGAGGGTTAAATCTGGCGAATAGGGTGCTTGAGGTAGCAATTTAAACATTAATCAATTGATTTGGGTTTGATCTTTGACCTGGTGCATTGTCTTGATAAAACAACATTTGTGAAGTGATGAACCTGCATTTCATCCATGGTTATAAAACGGCTTTATTTCTGTGGATCATTGCTAAACACTTGACTGAAACATCTTCACGAAGCTGTTTTTGTTCCATTGTGAGCAAACGGGGCACCCCTCCCACGCCCAGCTTTCTCATTTTTGAAATGCCTTATATATATGCTAGTTCGCGCACTTTCAGCCCAAAATCATCTAGTACCATTTTGTGGATTTTTCTTTAATATCGTATTTAATCGTTAGAGTATCTAATCCAGTTTTCGTATTAGTTGGACTAATGCCTTCTAAATACAAGTATGACCGAAGATCGATGGTTATTGTGGAAGTAGAATTCCTACCGTGGGTAAAAGTGAGTGAAAAGGGCAAAAATATCAATGTCAATGACCGCAAATTGGATTGTATTGAATAATAAAAGTAATCGAGCAGATTGAAACAACAGTTTTTGCAATTAAAACCTAATGGATGTGAAGCAATGTAACCATAAACAATACTGGCTGTCCTCCTCCACAAAATGGATGCCCAGCAAAACCTAAGGACATCAACCTCACTCATAATGTTAGTAGCCGGGTCAACAAATAAAAAGTGACCAAAAAGACATCACATACTAAGAATGATAAAAATTCAGTGTCAGTGTGTATGTTTCGAATGAACTCAAAAACGAGTCAACTGATAATCACGAATGTTGGCATATATATGTAAAATAAACTTATCATCAACGTTGATTGTTGTTATTAATCGTAGTTTCCATAAGTCCGGAACAGATTGCGCCCTAAGCGACAAAATTTTACAGAGGACTGTAAAATTTTGTCCTTTGCACCTCATAGATGTGATATATTTTTGTAGACCGCAAACTATATATGTCTTATTTTGCCAATACTACTTAACGTCGCTTCTTTAAAATCATTCTTCATTTTGTCTTCGTTGCATACATTACTTCGAATATTTTTTTTTACTTTTTACTTACAGTTATTAAGAGAACTACTCCACCTGAACCTTTGAAATCCCTTCTTTCTGCCATTTCAAATGAATCAAAATTATTTTTCCGTAAGACACGAAAATTTAATTCTTGCTCTCAAATGATGTCGTTTGGTGCATCAAAAGTTTCTGATTTGTCATCTGATGGTCGTAATTTTGAGACAACATTCAACATTCAAAGCAAGATTTATGATATCATAAAATTGGATCATTGATGTCAATGCCAAATGAAGATCAAAAATTTCTTCAGATCTATTTTATGGGCAATTGTGAAGAACAACTCGATGCCAGTATAATTTCATTGAATGAACAAGCAGAAGAGAGCTATTGTATTGTCATTAGAATTATTTCAAATCAAATCACTCAACTACAGCAACGCGTGGCCGAGTCAGCTAGTTTTAAGATAATTATAATATTAAAATTTCATCTCAAGATCTTTCAGATTAGGTTTTAAATTTTATAACTCATAATATTTGTGTAATTTCTAAATCATAGTTTAATGATAGTTTTTCTATATTTTTGAACAATTTATCATTATTATTTTTAATTGTCTGCTATGCTCACACCTTTATCTCCATGCTTTTTAATCTTTTATCTGATCTTCTGTTTCTTCTCATTTTATCTTTCAATTTCAACTACTATTTTTGATTCAAACCTTGTATTCGTCTTTGCTACATGTGTCATACTATCTCAAATGTTCTCTTCATATTTAATCGCGACTATTTTTCCTTCATTCTTTGTTTCATCCTCAAATGAGGAATCTCATTTGTAGCATAGTATGCATTTCTACCTTGTCTACAATCTCTTTATTAATGTTTTTTGGTTTTTCCCCAAATAATGATGCTTTCATTGCATCAAATAATTCACTATCGTCTCCTATTTTTTAGTTTATTGGCTCCTCAGCTCTTATTTATCATTTTATCTGAATACTTCCATCACATCTTTCATCTTTTCATGCTGTTTGTTTCTTATTTAATATTTTCAATTAATACAGTAGATCTTTATCGAATTTTGACAATAATCCTGAATTATCTGTGAATATAAATATAATTATTTATAATAATTTGAAGCTTCAGGCTTCCAGATTGAATTTTTTTATCACTTTCATGCATTGCTATTGTCTTCAGATCCGTACAACCATTTATAAGTATTTTCTTTCTTCATTTGATCAAATACTTTCTACAGATCTATATAAATGAATATTTTATAATGTTTAGTCGTTTGTGCTCATTCTAGTTTTGAAGCCACATTGGAGGTCCTTCGAGGTGAATTTTTTCTTCATTATTCTTGGTAATTATTTCTGCTGTTATGCTTGTTATCGTTTTATCTCTTCATTGAATAAAAATCTTCTCTCAAGCAATAATTTCTCGAGATTTAATAACAGCCGAAACAGAAAAGGAGTGAATTATAACAAATAAGGTGAATAACATTTTGACAGGCGTGAAACGGTGAGAAAATTATTTATTCATTTAACAAACCTCAATTTTCTTGATGGGATTATCGTAAATCACTAATTAATCTGAAAAATTGATGTTTTCAAATAATCTTTTGCTTTAGAATGGAAAACTATTTTCGCAGACACATTTGAAAATAGTAAAGACACGAATGGAGCTCATTTTACATCAAAATGTAAATTCAATTCCGTTTCAAATGAAAACAAATAGTATAAATATGTTTTTTATCTACTTTTGAAGAGAGGTGTTACATCCTATGGTATTCCGTCTTATATTACGTGTTGTATTCGATAGAGATGTCATCTATAATCACCTTAGAATCATTATCAATCAATTTTTCCGCATAAATATTACTGTATTTAGAATTTTTATTATTTTCCTATACCCTCTTACCAAGATTCTGATGTTAAAAACAGCATTGCTTTCCTCTACAATTGTAATTTTGAGCTATCAATACATTTAACATATCCTTTGATGAAGTAATTACTACTTCTTACTTAATGAAATCCGTTATACAAGTTTATGGTTTTGCAACAAACTTTTCCAAAGTTAATTACTAATTATAAAAGTGTTCAAACTTGTTCTTGACTAACGAAATTATATCCGCTAGAGAGTCGAATGAACTTTTTGAAATAACAGAGCTCTGGAAAAGTGAAAACGTTAGATTCGTTATAAGTCAGCTTGTTTCTGTTTTAGCAATTAATTTAACTTGGATTGAACGATTAGATATCAACACGCGATCGATTTTTCTATTGATTGTATATACATTGAGTAAATTGTTAGAAAAAACAACTTGAATCGGTTTAAATATTCTGTCAATTCAGAATATTCAAGAAATTATTTTATTATTATTTTTAAATATGTCCACTTCGTTAAGTAACGTCGAAACGTGATAAAGATCAGGATAACCTGACAAAGATCTGATGAGGATATAACTCAGATCAAGTTTATCTTTCACGCTCCTAATTGAAATTACCTCAAACGGTTCTGATCAGAATTAGTTTACATGGTCCTCATCAGACTATTGTGGACTTATTTTCTTCTAAATTTCTTTGTGAAGACCCGATAGGTATTTCCGCAGCCTGAGAAGATAAAGATCAGGATAACCTGACAAGGATCTAGTGACGATATAACCCAGATCAGTAATTAGATCTTGATCAGGTTTATCTTTTACAGTACTAATTAAAATTACCTTAAATGGTTCTGTTCAGAATTAGTTCCCATGGTCCTCATCAGAATTCAGAGAGTAAGTATGAAGAGAACGGAGATGGATATCTTGATACAGGTAAATGAATGGTAAGTAAGCAAATTAGTAAGGAAGATTGTGTACAAGATCGTAATGACCAAAAGAAAGCGAATACCTGACACATGGAGCTGGAAAGCAAGATCAAGCGTTAAAAGTAACCCGTTTCTGTAATTATCAAATTTCGGAAACAATAAACTAAAATACAATAGGTAGCAGCAAATAAGCAGTAAATCTTCAATCAGTTTTGGATTGATATGACTTGGTCTGAAAGGAAAATTTACATTTCAAGTCTTGTAGACAGTACCCCTCCGAAAGATTTGAAAAACCGAATCAATGAAGCTTCAAGACATTCCAAGACATTTATAGGTCACTTCAAGAAAAATGGGATTCGCTTAAGAGTTTGCCAGGTCTTGTTTTTTAATTTAATAAATTCAAGTGAGAATCGTGATATAGAAATGATAAAAATGTGATCCTCGTCAGTATAACTCCATAAGAACCTGATGGAGAATTAATTTATGGGTTATCCTGATGCGCTCTTAATATGGACCTAGTCAGGTTTGCTCCAATGAGATTAACCTTGATTTAACTTGATAAGATGATTATAATGTTTCAAAGAAAGGAGAAAGAAATACTAGTCGGGCTTCTGCTTTATGTTTTAATGGAATTTATCCCATATGCCGCAATAATCTCAGTATCTAGCGCAATACTCGTGAAGTTGATAGCTGTGTTACATTAGTTCTTGTCGACATTTTGTATGGTCCTTGTCCATAGTCAGTGAAGCATGATTGCTGTTTGACTTTCTGAAAGATGTGGAAAATCCTCATATTGGAGGATCCTTTACAACAGATCTTCTCAACAAGTGTTTAGAAAAGGGTATTATGGAGTATACCAACTGCTTGTATTTGTTTTATTTTTCAATTTAAATAATTGTCAATCAGAAAAATTGTAGCAACAGCTTGTTGGTAGTAAGTTTTTTTAAACGTGAGCTGGTGGACAATCTGGGTTCTGGGTTCACTCGTTATAATATTTTACTATTTTTTTTTTTCAAAACATTTTAAAAATATCATAGTGAACACCCCACGCTTTTATTTGTAGTTAATTCTTTCTTGAAGCGTATTTTTGAGCTGGTTTTTTTTGCTCTTTTGTTTAATATGGTATCTGAAAACCATCTTAAATATATACAGATGTGTTGTTTCTCGTTTTTGTAAGTCTGATATTACGCGCTTACATAGATCGCAAACTAGCTCTATCTTCCCCTTTTTCAAGCAAAGAATACAAAGAAACGAATCCAGTGATATTTTTAGCAAATAACGAGATCTGGTTATTAAATAATCAGACTGGTTACGAACAAGGGTTTTATTATAAAGGTTATTTTTATTCGAATGATCACCTTCGCAAGAGCTTTTGGTCAGGGTCAGATGTGTTACTCCTTGTGTGAAATTTTTCTTTATCGGCGTTTACAGCGATTATACTCATTCGTCGATATTTACGCGTTATTCGGTTGATTTTAGTCACTGTTTCCGGAGTTAAAGCAGTCACAGAGCACTGGGCGCTAGTCATCTTCAGTTCGATCGTTTCAAACCGTTACTGCACAAATACTATAATAGTGACGGAAACGTGTTTTGGGACGTGAATAGACAAGATATCTAGATATCCAACGCACTACTTGTTTTTCACCTCAACCGCTTTGTGCGCCCTCTAGGCGCACAGTCTCATTATTTAATAACCAAACTTCGTATTAACATTGGATTTATAAGATATTTCAATAACGTGATTGATGTTATCGATCTGTTCATGAAATTCATGATAAAACCTCAGATTCACAAGTTATGCATTGAAATAATTATATATTAGGTCTCATTTTTGCGTTTAACAAATTGCAAACATTCACAAAATGTAGTAATTAACATGTCAGGTAAAGTAATGGAATATCATTCCAAAAATTTCAAACTCGTAGCAGTGAAGCCACAATACGAATTATCAATAGATAGAGATGTACCAGATATGCCTCAGACTGCATTTCTGCGAAACGTAAAACAAACGAGCGTCTAGTATAGTGGTTTATACCTTTTCATCAGTTAATGATTTGTGGTGTTAGTTGTATGCACTATGCGGTGTTTCGTCTCTGCACTGGTCAGCTTATATTATGTTCTGTTCGATTCTGTTTGCTACAATACATTTCATTTGTTTTGTCAAATCCTTACTGCGATTATAGTCCTCGAGCCAGAACACGAAAATAATGATTATTATTTATACATCTCAAGGTTCTAAGAAGAGAGCATCATGTACGAAGAGTGTTCATTTGACAATATAATTCATTCACGAAAAATAACAAAATAATTTTCGAAAATTCTCATATTTCCATAAATGTTTTTTAGAAATTCTGATTGAATTATCACAGTAAATGATTGTTGAAAAATATCATGGAGTTACAAGCCGAGAATTTGCTAAAACTATAAAATATAATATGATACCTTACTTAGAATTGTACACTTAACTTTAAGTTAACTGTTAAAGATGTTATTTTCAGTTTAAGTTTCTGTCTAACTCTTGTAGTAAAAACATCATTTTTTTGTTATTAGAATATAAGTTTTGTTTTTAAAAACGGATTTCAATTCTCCAAATATTTATCTGGCGCAGTCAGTAGGCTTTACGATTGCGAAAATACTATAAATTAGTTTTTTTTGCAAAAAAGTTAAATTCCGAGACTTTTACGTTTCAACGTTTTATTGCGAATATAAAGAACTTACTCTTTTGAGGACTCTACGTTATCGTTTGTGAACAGCCACCAATTCTTTGTAGAAACAGAAAATAGTATCCACAACCATCGAGGTAAGTGGCAAGTTCCTTTTTGCCCTTCTAAATCTTCCACGTTTACAAGGAGGATAGTTGTTGATAGTTTTGGATTGTTTATTGTGCAACAAAGATTATTATTGATCAATTTATAAACGATTCTGAATTAGCAGAACTTTACGTTCCGGCATTTTGCTCTTCAGTTTTCTATATTGAGTGCTCTTATGTTCTCCTTTATTTTGTTTCTCCAAGTTTTTCGTGGCATGTCCCTTCTCCTTGGCCACAAAGGGATCCATTGCGTTATTCTTTAGATCATTTCAATTGGTTTTCTTCTCATTATGTGCCCGGCCCAGTTGAGCCTTTGTGCTTTTATGTATCTCCTTATATTCTCCTTCCCCAGCTCACTCTCTCTATTTCTTCGTTTTTCTTTGCTCTTCTTTCTCCTTCCTGTGTTATGTCTGAGCCTATTATAGTTATCATTATCTTTCTTTCGGTTCGTTTAAGTTCTTCTTTTCTTTTGTTTATTACTGTTGTTTCCATCGCATATGTGATTACTGGTCTTATTAGGATTTTGAACATTTTTATTTTGTTTTGTTTGGTTATGTTTTTGTTTTTTTTCTTCTATCTTCTATCACTACTTGTCATATCTGCTGCAAAAACTATTAAGCAAGTGTTCTGAAAATTTTATTCCTAACAGCACCCTGCTTCGTACACGCTAGAAACAGATTCGTACACGAATATAACTTGCTTAGAAGAGTTCGCGACCATTTGAAAACTTTTACAGTGTTGCCAAAGACATATGAAGAATATAGTTTACGACCTTGTATCTGGTCAAAGATGTGCCCCTGTGGGCAAAGTTTTGAGGTTTTACGGTGTATTATTTCTCAAAAAAGGCGCTTACGTATACGATGATATCCTCATTGGAGATAAGAAGACTGAAAAAGTCGCCGGGAATCAGATCTGGGGACTACGATGGGTGCTCAATCAATTCAGAGTGCAATTCGTTGAATTAAGCCATGGTGATCACTGAAATATAAGAAGGAGCTTTGTGCTAAAATAAAACCACTTTTTTTCTTATGCTGTCGCTATTCTACAATTTCACCTTTCATTCATACCTTCTGTAAAGGTTTAATGATTCCAAAGTCACTCAGTAAGATTCTACCATCTTTCTAAATAGGATTACAAAATGGTCGCTTGAAAAAATAAAAAAAAATTTTGTTATAATATATCTATCGTACATGAAAGTAACTTGCTTAGAAGAGTTCGCGACCATTTGAACACTTTTACAGTGTTGCAAAAGTTATAAAAGAACGACCTTGCATCTGGCCAAAGATGTGCTCTATGGGTAAAGTTTTGAGGTTTTACGGTGTATTTCTTCTCACAAAAGGCACTCATGTGTACGATAATATCCTCATTTGAGGTTAGAAAACTGAAAAAGTCGCTGGAGATCAGATCTGGAGACTACGATGGGTGCTCAATCAATGCTGAGTGCAATTCGTAGATTTAAGCCATGATTCACAGTAAGATTCTACCATCTTTTTGAATAGGATTACAAAATTGTCGCTTTTATAGAGGCTTGAAGAAATAAAAAACATTTTCTTTGTTGTAATATGATATCTTCCACATTTTTAAATCAAATTTCGTATAAAAATTAATTTTCGTATATGTCCCCTGACTAGAAAGTTCGACTTTAACCGGGCCGAATCCATTTCGGTTCATAGATGACGTGGGGACAGGAAAGCCGTGAAGAGGGTGCTGGGATCGTGCCCTACACTGCACATCCGGTTGCGGTATTTCATCTATTTAATAATTGCCTTTATGAGATGTCCGCGTAATTTATTAACATCCATTATATGGTTTACGATTTGTCTTCGTACGTGAACGTTATTTGTGTAATTAGGTAAATTGAATTTTTGTAAATTCATTCAGTTGAATCAGAAATTAATTATTTACATCTTGATATAACTATTCTTGATCTTGATGAAAGTTAGACGCAGTTACAAAAATAGTATAGAGTGTATGAAATTCCGATTCAAACCTCTGTGGAAAAACTCTCGATCTTTTTATATAAAAGAGCTTCTAGAACTCACAAGGGAACACAAAAGTCGTAAACAGCTATGAAATATCGGATTAGAGCTAGAGTATCTTGGTCTCTATATCATTCCATTAACTAGATATCCCCAACTAACTTCTCATCTAGTATTTTCTCTATTATTCTGTAGTTAATAACACAAATAATTTCAGGTCCTATGAAGGGTTAATTCGACAGTATTAAAACGCGGCTATTAGATATTTCGAACCACTCCACACCAAAATATCCTGAAATTCTTTAGCTAATTCATTGGTCAAGGCATTTATAAAACTGGAGCATCTGTTTTTTTAGGTTGAACTGGGCAAATTTTTCAGTAGCATAAATTTCTGGATGGACACTACTGGGGTAATACCCAGGATTTCGCAATGTTTGCCTTTGGCTGCGTTACTTCTGGTTATACGCCACCAGAAGCGTATTGGTAATCGTTTAAATACCTTATACTACCCTTAAGTAATCTTTTTTTCGATTACTATAAATATATTTTTATTTGTTGAGCAAACAATATTTTTAGATGTATTACGGAAATTGAATCGAACAATACGATGGAGAATGAGATATATTAAGTTATCCCTGTCAGCTAGAAGGACTATTTGATTACTTGATCCTAAAGTTCGCATTCCAGTTCGGGCGTTGCGGTGCTACTTCCTCTTGGTATCAATTTGATTTGTCAGGTATTTAACTAGACAGTTGCCAACTACATAGTTTGATTTCGGATTGCGGAAGTTTTGTGGTGTAAAACGCTGTGTATGGAGAATTATAGAGAGATTTCTTGATTGACGATTATGTTAGTAGTTAACGACGCGGTCGAACGTGAATTGAAACTTTGTTATTTGATCTATAAGGTCTGGTTATTAAAAAACGAGACTGCTCTGCCGTTTTATGCTTTACCTCTTCCATCGACTCAAATCGGGTCCATTTGAAAGCAGATTGTTTCTAAATTTTCTAACCTTTCAAGGAAATCTGAACAGATGTGTTCACACAAAAGCTTTTGGTTAAGAGTCAGATTTTTTTTCTAACCGTTTCTTTATCAGCGTTTACAGAGATAGATAATTGTCCCCGTAGGCCTCTATCAACAATTTATAACATTCTCAAATGGACAGCTTGTTAAAAATTACTTCCGATAGTGGTAACTTTGAAGTTCAATAACCGTCTGAGCGCACACTTTCTTCTTCTCCTTTTTCCATATCTCTCCTCGACCAGGCTCTAGATTATCACTCCACCTCTTCCGTGGTTAACCTCTACTCCGTGTTCCAATTTATTTTTACCATTCTTTTGTCTGTCTTTCGATTTGGCTTCTTTCTTGGTCTAATAATGTTTTTTCGAGATCTGCCTGAGAATTTTCATTTCTGTGGTCTCCAAAAGTTGTATAATTTTTGATATTTCTGGTCTTGTTTCTAATGTATACGTCATTCTCGTCTTCTAATGATTCAACATTAAATCTACTAAATGCTTGCGGTTGGTTTAAGTTTAGGAGCCTTGGGTGGATCTATTCTAATTTTTTGCAGTGCAAACTAATGATCGCTTCCAGAATTGGCGCTATTTTGAGTTGTAAAATCTAATAATGTTTGAGGCCCAATTTCCTTGTTACTCGAAATGTAGTCCGATACCAATTGTTGTCCACTTGTATTTCTCCAAGAATTGATACTAAACGTAATGCTCAAAGTATGTGTTGTTAAATCTCATGACATTATTTGGATTATATCTATTGATATTCTTGGTATTTTGAGTTCTAGGACATGATGTTCTAGGTGGCGATTCTGACTATATTCTGTTTCTAAATTTTGGTCCTTTTTCTTGCTGTTGTCGTCTACATTCTATACATCCAATGCCAAGGCTCGTTTGCTGTTCTGTGAACTATTTTTAGTTTCCTTTAACCGGGCTTGGGACCAGCAATGGTCCTTACTGAGCTATTCAATCCACCCAGCAAGTACCAAAGACGAAATTAGTATGAATGTTAATGGAGTGAATGTTCTTTTCATGTATAAAGCAATTTTTTTGAAGTTTGGAGTCGCGTTGCCTTTGACTTGAATAACTTGTTTAGCAAACATGAAATCAATAATGACTTCTGAGGATTCAATTCTATCGATGTACTCAAGGTCTATATGAAATTTTTCTCATTCGGAATTATTTTCATTGAATTGAATACCTCAAATTAGCATATAAAGTCAATTAAATGTCATGAAGATTGAAATAATTGATACAAAATTTTTTATACACCTCAAAGTTATTAAAAATATGTCGATAAATAATTTCGAAGATTTATTAAAAAACGTATTTTTTCAGGTAGAATTTTATAATAAGTGTTGCCAAGATTTGACATCGAGCACTCATCTTTGAAATCCCAAAGCTTCTAGAGCCCTTGAAACCCTTCAGGTCGACATGATCTTCTTTTCATATCTTTCATCCTTACGACACTATAAAGACAGTTGTTTTTTTACAAAAAAAGTCCTGTTCTTTTTGTAGGACACTTATTAACTGCCTTTGTTTCATTTTGTATAAAAGAATCTTCTAGAACATGCAAAAAGATTCTGTGACGTTAAATCGATTTTCCACGGGAAAATAAATATATTGATGATAATAAAACTTCGGAAACTGTGAGTTTTTGGTGTGATAACAATCGATAAGGCCGTTATTATGACGATATCTACAGGGTAGCTTATAACTGACATACAAGGCCAAAAAATGTGTTTGTGGATATGACTTCCTGTTTATATTCTGATATCCTAGATTAGTTTTAGAATTCGTGTTTTTAGAATCTATATATGATTGAATAATTAATAAATTATTATCTATTTTTTATAATGGATTAACGAGTCTCTTCTAATTAAGATAGAACTCATCTCTATAGAAGATGATGAGAATAGTGAACTTTGAGCGGGTTCTATCCTCATTGACACGTACCAAGTACCTTGTTAACCTCAACCATTGCATCTTTGCCAGTTTCTTGGTGTGTCAAAATTATTTTTACTAACAAAAAAATATATCGATGCCTCAATCTACCACCTTCTAGTTTCAATTCAAAGATGAGCAAATTACTCTTCCAGGTGTCAAGAACTCCCACTTATAAGTCAATATCGGGCAAAGGAGTGTTTTGTAAATTGAGGAAATTGATATATCAACTGTGTCTTCAAGACAAGCAAAAAGATCTACAATATTTCACCACAGGTCTTATCTGAAAGAAAAAAAAAACATTCAGGTTTGGAAGAGAAACATACATATGGAAACGTTGATGATGGAGGATCATTTTAGACTGACAATAGATTAAAAAACAGTTTTATTTGAGTTTAAAATGAGATGATAGCTTGAAATAGTCTGTTTTAGACAAGAAGCCGTAAAATCTAATGTAAATATTGATCAGAGATCTCAATCTAAACTAGTGGATCTAAGAGAGGATCATCCAACACCACAAAACTACAGAAACCCTCCCAAATCAACTACCAGAAGAGTTGTTAACGTCAAGAAACTCAAAAACACTGAAAAAAATTGGCCAATAGATCTAAAATGAGCTATAAGAGGTTACATCACTGGATATAAGCATCAACAAAACATTATAGATGCTAGTTAACACTATAGTAGAGTAAATTAACCCATAGAATGTACAAAATATTCTGATTGTTAATAAAAATATATTTTCTTCCAATATTTTTATATAACGTATAAATCGAGACATCGACAATAATAAGCGAGAGATAAACGGCCCATTTGCTAACCAATAAAACAAAAAATATTTCTCGCAATGTGTGTGGGAAAAAACGACCAATCCAAACGATATTAAAAGATCTGTTATCGATTTAGTAATAACCGTTAGCAATTTGGCTATAAGACCTTTGAGAAAATAGTCCATCTGTTATTTTTAGTACTCGGAACCCCGGCACGTTTAGAACCCTCCGAGCTGTTTTTTGTGGGTTAATCAATTGGATGATACATCAACTTGTACAATAAAATACTTATTAGATAAATTAATCAGTGGATTACGATCAGTTGATCTCAATAAATGGGCTATTTAGTTCAGAAATGGCTTGAATTGGGATATTTAAGGGTTTACGTTATACGTTCAATGCCCTTTGAATAAAGAAAAACTAGAAAAAATCGAAGAATAATTTGTGAAAATCTTAATTAATAGAAATGTTCGATAGGCGACAATCGAAAACTAACAGCGTCAGAAGTGAAAATTTCTATTCGAAAACTGTCAATGAGTTTGTAAAAACGAATACAAAGATGCAAAATTGTCATAAATTTATCAATAAAGATAAACATGATGTTTTTAAATACATTTGTCAAAATTCAGGTGATCATTTTAGTTGTAATTGTAAATTTTCCACTGTTCTTTCTCTTCGATAGAATAAATTCATTGGGTTATTGAAATATCTTCCTTATTAACGAATAAAATAAAATTTTATCCTCAGCATCATCTAATTCTGATTGAACTTAAGTTTAATAACAAGAATTATTTTGTTCGATTGTCAAAAATGTCATTTTTTGATGCCGGCTACTCGCAAACTACCAATCAAATTCAAACCTCACCGTTTCTTCTTTGAAAACGCGTGTTTCGATATGCGGATCACCACGCAGCACGTGTAACATGTACAAGTCACTACCTCACACGTGCTATACGTGTTCCAATTTACGCCTTGTCTAATGGTGAGTCCACACGATACAGACTTTTGTTCGTACAGATATCTGTACAGACTATAAAGTCGGAGTAAAAAATTGTACACAAACATTTGGATAGAATGTTTGTACAGACTTTTCAGTCGAAAATACAATACGCACAAGACTTACATGCATACTCCGACTTTTGGATCGCACCGACTTTTGTCTGTCTGTCAAGTTTGCACAGACAAAATTCTACAGAATTTTATGGAAGTCTGTATCATGAGGACCCACCATAAGACCTTACTATTTGTGAAACACGTTAGCGTTGATGTTTATATCATATACATCACAATATGTAAATGTCATAATTGAAAAGTTTCTCTCATCATTTCCAATATAAAAAATTTTTAGTATAAAGAAACATAGTTCGCTCATATGAAATGATAAATAAAATTGGACAAGATTTCAATACGATACAAAAGAATACACCGATTTGTTTAAATACTGAAATCATAGAAACAAGATTAAATGATTATATAGAAGATAACCGACGTCTAGAGAAGCAAATGAAAGCTCTTCACTTAATAGTTCAAGGGATGTATCAAGATCTACTGGACGTGCAGCAAGAGAGAGAACATTTGGAGCTACATAGAAAAGTGTTGTGTTCACCAATCCCATGTTCTGGTTAGTTATTAAAATTTTCATAATACTAAATAAATGCGCACAAGGACTTTTCATTTCACGAGATATTTGGTATAGTGAAGAAATCTCTCAAAAATCTCGAGGGCTACAAATTCCAAAACATGTCTACATAAATTAGTTTCCATGTCCTGTAACAAAGTAGAATATTTACATATAACTAACTACTTTTTTTCAGAAAATGTAGTTGTCCTTATGCGACTCATCACGATCTAGTTTGCATTTTTAGATGCGGTAGGGGTTGATGTTAAAAATTTTGTTTCATCATCAATTCATCACTTCACTATTCCATCAGTGACCGTTAGTTGATCAATCACCCTTGGTAATCAAAGAAGCAAATGAACTTTGTTACCATTTTCGAATTGCTCATGCAGTTTATTTTGGTCCAAAAGCAATTGATCATAGGCACTATCGACTCTGGCCATTAGTTTCAGAAATTTTTTAAATTTAGGTAGTTCTCAGGGTGCTTTATCGAAATAGTAAACGTTAACATTAAAATTTTGGCCGCTAAGCGATATATTTTTGTTTAAATTTTCAAAATTTCGAATTTTGCAAATAACTCGAAATCTATGCCAAATTTTGGAGAAAGTTGGAGCATCAAAAATGTAATTTAAAAAATTTTCTACAAAAAAAATTCCTAGTATTTTTTTCCTAAAAGCTGTCATTTCTTTGTAAAATGCGCTCAAACTTCGGGGTCGCATCTTACTAAAAAGTTTTCGCGCCTCGTAGAGTCTGAGGGAAATTACGTCCCCGGCTGAAGAAGAAACTGCTGTATCTCCTCGAAAACTCAACATTTCGGGACGAAAGAAAGTGTATTTTTTTCGTTAGAGTCTCTACTTTTCAACTGCATCTGCAAAAAAATTAAAAACTTGTATAATTTTCTTAAAAAACAACACAAACGGGATTGTTTTTTGCTGGTTGTCTGGGTAAACTTCAAATACATGTGTCTGTGACTCTGCAACACCCAGTAGCGAACCTTTGCTTAAGGTCGTAAATTAGACGATTACCTTTAAAATGAGATCAATTATACCTTTGAACTCACTCTGTGAAAGGGAACAACTACGTTTACTAATGTTAGATTTTTTCATAGTTGACAAGTTTGGTTACAAGTTGTTGAATACAAGTCATTTTCGCAAAATAATGAGAAAACTAAAGCATACATTTTGTAGCTGAGTTGTCGAGCTTCAAATTCTTCCCCGAATAACTTCGTAAAACCTTCGGTTTCCCATCAAAAATTTGAAAACTCGCCAAGAGCTTCAAAACGACAGTTTCTTCTAAAATCTTTGTGCGATTCTCGAGTGTTTGGTTTTAACGTATCGTACGGGGAGATACGAAAGCTTACGTGGTACAAAAACGAAACCTCTTTCTAATGGGAGAGTTTCATCAGTTTCAGGTATCCCCATTGTTCCAACATTTTTAATGTGTTATTGGATTTTTTAGCTTCTAAATGGTGAATCCTACAATGTTGAACGAATATCTTAATAAACAAAGCTAATTTGAGTTTATGTAGGCTCTCTTTCACAAAATTGATCAGCAAATTGGAATTTTGGCTTTGCTTCAATTATTTTCATTGTACTAATTTTCCAATGTGTTATTTCGATTTTTAAACTTAAATGGCGAATCCTGAAATTGGAAAACTTCCTATTAATAATCAGACCAATTTTGACCCTGAACAGTCTTTTATTTCCAATTTTCACCATATTTAAATCGGGTTTCAGGGGTTCTCATTGTACGAACGCTTATAATATGTAACACGAAATCGCTTTTTGTAAGAGTAATTTTGAAATTAGGAAGAAATTACAAGGTAACGCTTTTGTAGTAAATTTTTTAATCTACATTTTTGATCCACTCTATTCGAAATTCGGCATAGATTTCGAGTTATTTGCAAAATTCGAAATTTTGAAAATTTAAACTCAAATATATCGCTTAGCGGCCAAAATTATGATGTTAACTTTTACTGTATCTATAGAGAACTTCTTAAATCCAGAAAATCGGCGCCATAACTAATTTTCGTGGGTTTTGGTTCTAATTGGGCTGTACTCAGTGAACTATATAAATAGAACAAATTTTCTTTTACTACTTGTAATAATGAATGAATTATGGTTCATTATGATGCAAGGACCGTATTAGAATAGACTGAAGTAATTTCCTCAATAGATTACCTGCAGAAACAAGTCACAATTACAGGTATTTCAACGCATCAAAGACATAACATCTAATAATTGATTACGTAACAAGTGAGTAAAGTCATACTATTTTTCACGAGTAGGATTCCTACGAGTGAAAAAAACGTTACTTCATTCACGAGTTTTATATAAAATACGTCCGTAGTTGTATTAGTACTTGTTGGATTGTTGGTAGGGTCGTGAACATTTACAATTAGTTGAGTTATATTGTGATATAATCGTAATCCACTAATAGAGACGCCGAAGAACGTCCAAATGTATGCTCAATGTAGCTTTTTTGTATTAGGTATATTCAGATATGTTGCGATAAGAGAGGGAATTTTTGAAAAGGTGTTGATACCTATAACTTGGATTTCGCATTTTCCATTTCTATACTGCAAAAAGAAATGATCTGTTTTGAGATTTGTGGGTCGTTGGTTTTTATATTTTTTATAAATGTTTACTGAGTTTAATCTATTGTCAGATATTTCACGAATAACAGTAAATCGATGTTGAACATTAGTTTTTGTATCAGGTACTGTGATAATTAAAATATTTCCGATATTATTAATATCGTCACACTTCATTTTATATAATTCCTCCCTCTGCAGAGCTCCTGCGATTCCGAATATTGAAGCAACTTGAAATAGGTTACAAATAATACTTGTATCTAAGCTTACATTAAAATTTTTGCTGTCATACATGAGATCGTCTGGAGCTTGCAACAGAAACCTTTTAATTTCTTCACGGGCAAATGTTTTAGATTTTTTGGGTCTATAGGCAACTGATTTATTTTTCAAATATGCAATGAGTTTCGAGTATTTACTGATGTCTACGTCGTTATTTACCATTAGAGTGCCTTTCAGTTTTGAATAAGTCGACCAAAGTGTTGAAGACTTCCACAATTTGGATTTAGTTTCAAAGTAAGCTTTTTTTGAGGCTGTTTATGCCTTTTTTTAGTACGCTACTTCAGAAATGAATCATATGCCTTTAAATACTATTTCCTGGATTTCTCAGGGAGAAGATTCATAGTCGCTGCAGTTGCCGATTCAACATCTTCTGTTGTGCAGATAAAATTTCTTTAATATAACTCCCCATCATTAAAAAAAACTACACTCCTTTTAATTAGACTTAAACGGATTTTCTTGAACAAATATTAAGAAATAAAAGTGTAACAGTTTATCGAAGAAACGAATTGTCATTTTTCTAAGACAATTTTATAATTGCGTTAAGAAATGACACGTTCCAAAACTTTTATACCGCAAAAGCGTAAAAAAATTAACCTCTATGGTCCTTTTCTCACGCTTTTCGATTGATTCAGGAATTAAATTCTTTATTAACGCAAATTAATGAAAAAAAAAAAACGTGAATATTACAATGGACGTAGAAAAAATAATTTTTTTCACTCTTCTTCAGTTTCTCGTTTACAATTAATACCAGTTGGAATGAAATTAATTGATAATGTATTATGAAATGCTTCAGTATAAAAACTAATATTCATTTATATATTTTTCTCAACAGAAACTTGTTCCACGTTATACGGTGGACCAAATCATTGCAACAAATGCGATAAACCTACTTGTGAGGGCATGATTCGGGATCTGTATAAAAAATATCGCAACCTTCAGGATATCTATAAAGCTAAAGGTACTGAAGTGCTAGACCTACGGATAGAAAACGAAATTTTGAAAGAAAAAATGAAACAAATCGAGGAATCTCAAAGAGGAATGCAGAATAATACGAATTTTGGTAAACGACAGTACTGTTAATATAATATATATATATATATATATATATATATATATATATATATATATATATATATATATATATATATATTAAAGATTATTGCAGCTTGAAAATATATGTTAATCAATTGTTTTTATTCAATTATTTGGTTGGGTAATACGAGGAAACAATTTGAAAAATAATATTCATAAATTTTTTTGTGACACATTAAACCATCAAAGTGTTGAAACAAGTCTAAGATTTCGTCATTCCAATAGAATTCGCCTAGGCTTGTTTTTTCTAACCTCCAATGAGCTGTAAAGAAAGGATGTTTGAATATAGACAAAAGATTTTATTAAAAAAAAAATGAAATACAATACAGTTCAGTTTTTCACATAATCACTACCGATTAATGCATTTGCTGTATCTGTGAACAAGCTTTGCTGAAAATTTAACGTTTCGACTTCTTTTAGGGCACTTTCCGTGACGCCTGGATTTGACTATGCCATTTTGTGAATCAACCCAAAATAAGTTCAAAATGAGGAATAAAATTTCTCGATTTCTCGCTTCGTTTTCGAAATATCGATACTTGAAGTTGGAAAAATTTATTTTTATTTGATATTTATATATATCAACCTATTCTAACCTAACCTTCTCGTGGCGCACTTGAGTGTTCGAAGTTCAAAAATCGTAAATTTTTTATAGCAAAAATTGTCTAAAATAATTTCGCGTGAGGATTATTTCAGTTTTATTTTACTTTTTTTTTCTTATGGAAGGCTTCGCCACTCGACCCCACTAGGTGCTCTGCCCCTGGACCCTGGTCTGCCCAAAAGTCATAGGCCGCAAAGAACGGGTGAGTTTGGAGAGGGGAGATTGGACGCAGATAAATTCGGAGCGGGTAGATTTGGAACGATTTTTTACAGTCATTTTTCTTATTCGATTATTTTTAAAAATAGGATAGATGATGCAAAAATAATTGCTAGAACTTTTCCAGAATAATTGTGAAATACTACAGTAGTCTGGCTTTTCAATTATAAAACAAACGAAAATAAATAACTTTTTGCAGTAAATTAGTAATTAAATTTTCAAACTATCATTAAATATTTTTTCATTCTATAAATAATGAGAAAAAAAAACCGACAATTCTTCTTCATCAAATTATTCATGTATTTATCGTATGTTAAGTTATATTCATCACAGAGTGATGAAAGTTATCCAAATGGCTCATTTTGTTATAAAAATATGTTTTTTTCAATATAATTTTGGACTATCAGGGTAAATAATTTGATAATTGAATAAAAAATCTTTTTTTCATTGAATTACAAGATTCGCATGGAATTTGAAGTGATAAAATATTCATTTGAAACGAGGTATTGAACGCCATCTGTTCAATAATGCGAATTTTGAACTAACGTTTGATTTTAACTCAAGTATCGATATCTCGAAAATGAAGCGAGATACCAAAAAATTTAATTCTTTGATTCTTGATTTATTTTGACCCAATTATACCAAAGCCTGTTAAATCTTGGCGCCACGGAAATCGTACTCTCCCTTCTTTTAGTTTTTACCAAAATATTTTCTCCGGTATTGGATGATCATCGAATGAAAATACACGAGTTTTTTAATTTGTTAAACATAGTGATTTATTGGGGTGGATTAATTCATATATAAATTAATAGGAGTGAATAAATTTTTCGATTTTGAAAATTATCACATTTAGCAAATACTTATTGAGCCGATGATCTTTATATGTATATTTATACTAAAGTTATGGAATAATTAACTTTTTCGTATTAAAAGTTGATCTCGAACGACAAAGATTGATTACGTGCAAGTATTTTTTTACTAAACTCATTTAACCGGGTCGATGTCAGCACTCTTCTCGGACACCCAAGTCGTTTAATAAATTAGATAATTCATTAATCCTTGCCTTGATTGCCATGTCATCCACAATTCGTGGTATGGTATAATCAAATCGTTAATTTCCGACTCTTCGGAGCGGGTAGTTTGTTTTTATAACAAGAGAAAGTCTGTTTGCTTAATTAACGAAGGGTAAATATATTCATTGGAAGTGAATTTGCGGCAGGTGATGGAGATATTTCGATATCGGTTTGGATGCAAAACGGCGATATATCAATTACAAAAGTTATTCACAAAATTCCCATGATTCTAGAAAATAGAGAATATTGCATTAGCCCAGTTCCTGGAGGTCACAGGTCATAAGCAAACGACTGAAATATATTTTACATTTACTTCAAAGTAGGTTAATTGATATAAGAAAAACTTTAGAAGTCTATCGATTTCTCAAAGTAACAAAAATGTAGAGACTCATTGTGAGTTTCAGAATTTCCCATTATTTCAGTATTTTCAGTATTTCATAAATTTTAAACATGTTATGCCTAGTTTTCCATGAAACTTTCATCCTTTTCGAAGGTTTTCATTTTCGATAACTACATAAATCTTATTTCCAAAAGATATTCAACAATGTAATTCGCAGGTAGGTAATTTTGAAAAATCTCTTAGAATATCATATTTTAGGATATCAAAATTACAAGGCTGTATCGTTAATATGAACTTCTAAAACTAGAAATCGTTGACATGGGAGATAAAATTGAGCACACTTTATACATCAACACTCACAATTAGTCTTTTTGACGTGTTTCGATAACCAAGTTTCTTCAGAGACTGAAACTAAAACAGTTTAAGCAGTTAAAAATTTTTACCTTCAGTCTCTGAAGACGATAACTTGGTTATCGAAACGCGCGTCAGGTAGTGTAATGGTGACTGTTTTAAAACAAAGGTTGCATACCAGTTGATCTTGCAATAATTTGGCAACCTGGGCATTTTATATAACAGCGGGCAGTCGCACACTCGAATGAAACTAGTTTGCAATCGGTTGTACATGATCATGATTCCGCGGTTGCAGGTGTTTCGTATTTGAATATCTCATGTTTATTTTCTTACCATTTTTTCAATGAATGTTCAAGAATTGAACTTCAAATTTGTAGGAGAAGTGGAAAAACTTGTTTTCAAACGTTCTATCTATTTAAGACAGTTTTTATACTGCTACAAACAGTCTAGAGTTAACATTTTCACTTAGGTATTCCTCATCTGTTATTAAAAATTACGTTTCAATGGTGCATCAACTCATTTATTACTGATTACGAGTCTTACACGTGTGCACTCAAAATTTTTATCTTGATTCGAAAACTTTTGCAAATCAACTGGTCTGGAACCTTTGTTTCAAAACAGTTGCATCGTGGACGGTCGGCCTAAACAGTGTGTTCATTATGGATATAAACAACGGTTCCAGAACTTCCAACATAGTAATGGAAGATCAAATTCCACTTTTCTAATGAAATAACTTGGTACTGAAATAAAATTTCTAGAAGTCTCATAGTCAGAAAAGAATTCTATTAATTTTGTGAAAAAATAATTCTCGTCGTGTACGGAGAAAACAGTATTTTTATTTCGTATAATGGCCCAGACTCGCGAAAAAGTTTTTTATAATGTTGCGAAGAAAAATCAAGAAGAAATGTATGATATAGTTTTTATCTAGATGAAAACAGTACTTTGTATACTTGAATACTTGTATACTTGAATAGTTTTTAATCAATTGTATATTCTCCATTTCGCTCAATAACCTTTTGCCTTTTTTCTCTCAGCTTCATGATTCCGCGCTAATAAAATTTCTGGTCTTTATCAGCAAAAAACTGAACCAGGTGCAATTGAAGGTCATTACACTAGATATAAAATAATAAATTCAATGTTGGTGAGCAAAAAACCGTTGCTAATATTACAAAACGATCGAATATTTTCGAAAATATTCATCTTTCTATTAGAGCAAAATCTAGAAGTTAATCTTTCGAATAAATAATAACGCTAGAAAAAAAAATAGGAGGAAACTATGAATTCCAAAATGGACTAAACTTGACATGGACACTTCAATATATTGTGTACATTATATTGTACATGTATACAATATATACATTAATTTCCGTACATAGCAAAAATTGAATCAAACGCAATGAAACTAATTGTTCAATAAATAAATTTTTTGTTCCAATAGTTAAAAACACTGTATCTGAGTTTATACCTGTGTAATTTTTTGGATTATACAAATCTGAGGTTACAAATATATTTGACCTTTTTCATACACTAAAAATTATTTATTATACAGTAGCGATTAATGCATAAGCGATGCCGTGTTGATAAAATTTTAAATACCCCGCTGTCACCTTGGATTACCTCAATAAACGGCTCGGTAGAGTTGTCCAGCTTAATAATCCACCCACCTTCACGTTGTTGTATGATTATTATTTATCTTAGATTTCAGCGCGCTCTTTCTATAAACTAAAATATTCCACGTAAAAATGCCGAGGCGTGATTCAACTGTATGAGTTCAGTCCAGAGCAACGCCTGATAGGGAAATGGTATTTAACGGCTGGGATGTAGGAAAATCAAGCTCAACAATAAAGACTGTAAAACTCCAAACACCCTTCTTTTACTTGCATGGATTCAATTGGATTCCGAGTATTAATCAAAACAGACCAAGAAGATCAATCGTTGAGAAGTGGTTTGCTGAGGATGCTGAACGTAGTGAACATCTCAATGAAGCTGTTGACGACAACTTTATCAATGAAGTGAAGTGAAGCTGATTGAGCAAGATGATACCCTGAAGATACCGAAGGAACCCAATGGGGATATCGTGAATTTGTATTTGAGGATGTGAAATCTGTAACAACGGATTTATGAATCTGAGCAGCTTTTTAACTGCTCAAACGTAATAAACTCAAAATTTTGCGTTGATTTTTGACAACATATGAAATATGGATCTATAATTTCTCAGCCGTGTGGACTGCACGTCATGAACCGACTTCAGAGCGTTAAAAGATGTAAAAGTCGATTAACAAGACAATTCACTATGTCTATCGATGGACGAAATTGTATGAATTGGGCTCTAATTACCTCCACATACACCTTATCCCATGGATCTAGCCCGCCGTGACTTTTTCTTGGTCTAAGACTACAGAAGGATGCTCTCTAGATAAAAGTTTTTAACGAAACTGAAAAAATGGTATAAAAATTGTATTTTCCTCGAAAGCAACCATATTGAATGAAAAAATGCAATAATTTATAAGATTATTCTTTGATTTCCCTTACTTACCTGACAATAAATCCAGGTATAAATGTGGACAAAAAAGTCGATAAACACCGTATAAGTTAAGTAATTTTATTCAATAAAAAAATAGATGTAGTCGAAAACTATGGAAATATAACATGAGAGTCATTAAATTAAAGAAGGGATTCATAAACATTTATTCTTATCCCAAATCTCTACTAACTATTCATGTTTCGATACCAAATGACTGACATTCTTATGTACGCCAAATGTTTCCCATTGAGGCATTCTAACTTTCCCCTTATAAGTTCGATAGATATCACAATAAACTTCTTCTTTAGCCACATCTTTTGCTGCGAGAGCTTTTTGTGTAGCTTCATCGACAAGTTTTTTAATTTCTTTGTCTATTGTTTTCAAGTCTTCTTCAGTTACAAGTCGAGATAATATAAGTTTATCAGCGAATGTTTTAATGCAATCATGACTTGATCTCACTCTTTTTATTTCCTCTCTACTTCTGTAGCTCGTTCCAGGATCGGACATCGAGTGGCCGTAATATCTGAAAAGCTCAATTTTTTATAGAAAATACATACTACGTGAGGTAAAATATGATCGAGACAAACGCCTCATTATCGAAAATATTCACGAAAATTCTAGGTAGCTTCCCTTACTAGATACACACTGTTGCCACATCTCTAGATTTTTTTTGATATCAGCATAATAGAATTCCTTGGACAACTCTACCTTGTGGTGATGAATTTTCAACCTCCGAGGGATGTTTTTAATTGTCCAAATATGTGGAAGTCACCGGTTGATAAATCCGGATAGTAATGGAGATATTCTAGTATCTCCCTGGAGAAGGATGTTCTTAGAAGGTTGAGGTAGTATGCAGTTTTCATGGAAAGTTGTGTGCACAAGAAGTCAAAAATTAGCGTTGATCCCAGAATATATCACAGATTCTCTCGATGACTTCGCTTTGGCTGGCGCCCCTTCCAGGTTCTTACTCTCCCTTTAGACGACATCTTGGTGTCGGGAGTGTAATAATGTAATATATGGAATAAGAATCAACAGTTTGGGAACCCATCGAGCCTGTATTTAACAATATTAAGGCTGTTTGGGGATAATAAACTTCAAATTACTAATACTTATAACAAGTACAGTCTAAATTTTCCGAATATTCATCTTACGGTCCTCCAAAATAAATTTTGCAGTGAATGTTGCTTTAATCCAAGAGTTGTCAATCGAAAAAGTCTCCTCATAACGTGCATGAAAGTTGATAGTTCAATACTGTAGGAAAGAGAGTGAAAGAAAAAAACTTTAGAGCATTTGGAAGAAACTATCCAATATCATGGTGGTTTGAGAGAAAATTGAATTTTAAATAAAAAATTCACTTCAATGTGGAAATAATATTCCATTTTTCGATACGATAGTTTCCATCGTTATCAAAACATAGCAATGGTAGAAAAATAGTTTATTACACTAGATGAGTCGAAAGTTTAATCTTCTCTTCTGCACGTCGTGATGTCCAAGGCGAAGTCGAGAGCATCATGAAGCGCATGACTGAGATTTCAACTTTTCGCGGGTTTAGTGAACACGATTTTCCTTCATAGCCGGTCGAGATATGAGAAACAAAAATTTTCTTGCTCTATCATCAAACTGAATAGCATTTTGGTGTAGATTTAACCCTTAATATAATTAATATAAATAAATTAATACAATAATTACAAAAGTTGCTACTAAGTTTTGAGAAGATAGACAAATGAAAACAAATATTTATAAATGGATATCATTTCATCACTGAGATCAATACATTTTTTTCGCGCGTTTGAACCAAGTTTTGAATGAGGTACCTCCAAAACATGTGGATTTGAACGCATCAACTGCTTCTTCAGGTGTAGAAATCTGCATAAATAAGAAGAACTCCTTAAGTACTAAACAAGGACTGTAGGACGGATGAGACAGCAAGCAATCCAATGTATTGACTATTTAAAAACGTTTTTGTTGATATGTAAGAGTTCGAATTGTCGTGGTAGACAACGATTAGTTTCCCTGATTTTTTTCAACACTTCTGCCAAACAAATGCTGTTATACCATTTAGAATTGACCGCTCTAAGTTGCTCTAATGGAATAATTGCGAGAAGTCCAGTTATTCCGAAAAATCAGGCGATCATTTGCGGTAACAATTTTTGTTGGATTTGGCTCCTCTTTAAAGACCAATTCAGTCGATTATTGTTTGATTTCGGGTTCATATGGATATATCCATGATTTCTCAACTGTTTTCATGGCACAACAGCCGATTCTAGACGAAGTTCATCCTGTAGGTAAACAAAACATCGTGGTTCGAGATGATGCTTCATTACCAAAAGTCGAAGCGAGTTGATCGGCAGATCAAAGAAAATCATCGCATGAGAATGTTAGCGATTTGATTCCATTTTTTGACCAAGATGAATATTTAAAGTATCTGCAAAAAACTAAAAAACTGTTCGTCATTAACGGCTCTAAAATTCTCATGAAAAATAATGAATGGAAATAGAGAAAATCAATTCTCAATAACATCCGACAAGCGAGCGATTTATAGCAATTTTTTAAAAGTTCATTGACTGGCTATTCGTAGTTTGCATACACATTGTTTTCCAAAAATCCACTCACGAATGAGCTGTAAGTTTTTACGAGGCAACTTCCTAATTCGCATCCTAATAAAAGATCCCTCTTTCAATTTGGAGTCACTCAACTGAAAAAAAAACCTTGTCTAAGGTATCTAAATCCTTAATCTTCTTTATGTATAGCTTTCTGAAAGCTTTTCCTTAATCCAACTTGTGTGAATTAAAGTACTTTTTCTAAGACTGCATTGTTAAAAATAAAAAATGGACTGAGTCGATGAGACACTATATTCGACAAAGCAGATATTGGTGAGCTTACGCTTTGACTTGATTTCTGACTAAAGCACAAAACTACATGGAATGAGCTAGAAAGAAAAGAAATAGGCTTCTCCCTAGAACCTTTTTTTCCAACTATATCATACCATTCATTTTAAAACTCAAATCTGAACTATATAAGAGAATAAACTACTCTATGAAACCATCTCATAAAATTCACTACCGAGCAACATAAAAAAAAGTCTAAAGATCATATTGGAAAGTGATGAAGATCATCTATTTGTATTTATCAGCTGAAATATCTACTATGTAGTTGAAATTCATAATTATGGATACTGACGTAAGCTGTGATAGAATTAACATTATTCATAGATGGATGTGATAGGAAATTCTGAATGGACATAGTAATATACTTTGAAGTGTTGGTGTTTAACGAATACAGAATGCTGTGGACTAGCGGAATAGTATGAAATATCCTCTGTTATAGTCACCTGTACGTATCCAACTGTAGAATAAGTGGCCCTTTTCCAGATGTGACAAATTGCAAAGCGAATTTTCCAGCTTCCCTGATAGCCAAGATATCCATACCTCCGACGCGTATCCCAGGAAGCATATCTCCTCTTGTATAATAATTGGGATTGGCAGAGTGTCTTATTCTGGGTGTACCCATGCTGTAATCGTTATTTTCTATAACGAAAATCACCGGAAGTTCGTGGAGTTTGGCGAAATTGTACGATTCGTAAATTTGTCCTTGATCCACAGCTCCATCACCGAAAACTATGAAAATTTCATTCTACATTCTCTCTGGTTTTTTTTTGTATTATGATGTTTAATGGACAACTGTCAATATATTCAAAATTGGAAATACTATTTTCTGTTTTCCAGAATCATTGAATGGAAGATAATGAAAAAATAAGAGAAACTTTAGGAGACAGTTCAAATTTCATTGTTGGAATTGCTTCTGAAGACGACAACTTCATTACGTCATATGGTGTTTTTGTGGGTAGTGGAGTAGTGTTAGTGTACACTGTGTGTTCAATAATCCAATCGTTATAATAAGAGAAAGGAATTAAGAAACTCACACTCTGAAAAAAGCCTTCGATTCTATGAATAAATAAGCACCTATGAAGAGGGAGATGGATCAAGATCTATTTGAAATCACCAAAAATAAATATTACTTCAGAGCTAACAAGAAGCAGATACAATATTTGAAGCAAACAAAGTTGCATATTGAATAACAATGATTGAAAGCCAGAAACAGAGACAGACTGGAATTGGACAGATAAAACAATTAGAGCACACCAAATACCTTGGTTCATTTATCGAGATGAAAACATAATCTTTAGTGAATATTGATAATTAATTGTAGTCAACAACCGGAAAATATAGGAGAAACATGCAAACAGTGGAAAGAACCAATATTAGAATCTGATTAGTCATGTGAGAGATAAAACATACATATAAATACTGTTACGAACTCATCTCCGCCTCGGAGCCAGTCCTGCTTGGATATAGTGGAATTCTGAAATTCGGCGAGGGCGCCGCCTGTGATGAAAAACCCGGAATTTGTTTGATCTTTGTTTTTTCAACAAGCTGTTTATTTACATTGTTTCTTTTGAATAATTTCTACCAAGGTCTATTTATTTGTTTTGTTTCTTCATTTTTAAAATTCTTTTGGTATATATAAAGAGTTTCTGTAGCCTATTTTAGCTAAGTTTACAATAAATACTCGTAGAGAACAGAAATAATTCACAAAATAATCGAAAAATTCTAATTAATTGAATAATTTAATCAATTGATTATTTAAGTTAGTTAAGTGTAATGTATAGTATTTGAATGAATTGAGAACAGTGTTCATTAATTAACCCCACGAATTGGAATCATATGAATAAATAAGAAAACGTTACAATACAAAGCCTTCAAAACCACACCTCTAAAAAAAACTAAGATGATTTTGACATGGAAAAAGGATGTGTGAGAAAAAAGACTGCTGATACATCATGAAGACGTGAAACCAAAAATAAAAGAGAAACAGAAATAAAGGACGACCTCGTAAGGCAATGGAGAACAAAATGAATAAAACTGTGGCGAAAAGTTGCTATCACAAACAAAAGATTCAAAGAAATGGAAAGTATTTTAAAAAAAAGTTTCGAAGGAAAAACATAAAAGGACATAAGGATTAAGGAAATGGATAAGTTTCATTTCAAATGTAGTTATATACCTACCCATTTGTTTAAGTGGGAACAAAATATGAAATTCTTTCACAACATTAATTTTTCTGTGATTGTCACTAATATATTGAGAGAAATCACTCTATTTAGTGTCACCTTACAGCTTTTGTTTGAAGGAGATACGAACTCACTTGTGAATGAAACAGCTCCCTTTTTATTATATTTATGAGCCAAAGCTATTCCGGTACCAACGGGAACATGTGCACCCACGATACCATTACCTCCATAAAATTTTGATCCGTAAATATGCATTGAACCACCTTTACCTCTCGCTGATCCTGAAAGGGTAATAATATTTTGACACAAATTAGCAGTTATACGTGAATGCAATTTGAAAAATCTAAACAGATATCAAATGAAAGTACTACCAGATTTATTTCTTTAAATCACCCTGTATATTATTTATCGATATTTTTATTATACGTCAGATGAATCTGGAATGGAAAAGCTGCGAAATAATTGCCTATTTGAAGCAGGAATAATTGCATGTTTTCAAATATATCTCTAGCAAGAGCTCCCTTTTCCAAAACAAACTATCAAAAAACACGAAATTCAGTGCGGTGATAACCATTCATAACCTAAGTCTCAAGATCGTCTGAGGTTTCCGCTACTTTCTCGGCCCACTAGTGTTTTCCGCCTGAGACTTTTCATTCCTGTGGTCTCCGTTGGTTCTGGACTCGTTTCTGATGTATACATTTTAAAGACGTCTCGCTATCTCATCTGTTCTGGCTACTTGTCCCCTTACACCTTTTTTCGTTCTTTATTGTACTATTAGTTCCAATTTACATTTAATTGGACATTCTGATGTTGTCCTGCATTTTTTCATTCGAATTCGAATTATTACTAGGAAATGATTGAAATGACTCAATACATAAACTTCTGTACCAGTGACTTTTCCTAATAGCTCCGCCAAAACATTTTCCACTGACTCTCCACTAATGTAAGCCCACCCATGACATCTGTAGGAAGTTATTGCTGTATCTTGCGGTCTCATTATGGAATGCATACCAACAGCGCAAGCTTCTTGTCCAACATAAACATGACAGAAGCCTCTGACTTGTTTTTGTTGATACAAATTAGCTGCAGTGGTTTCCATCTTTCTGAAAAACAAATCTTTGATTATTTATAACGTTCCTTAAGTACTCAATTACTACTATGAAAGCATAAAAATGACAAATATTGACACCAATCTGCAGACATTACGAAGAAACGCATGTTCTGATTGAATGTTAATTAGAGGTGTTTCAGATAGTTCAATATATAATAACCCAACATATTTCAAGAAGTACAAATCTTCCTGCGTTCGACCAGATGATCGTGGAGGCCATAGAAAAAAGCCAATCTTCTACTTAGATATGTTGAGTGGTCCTTATTATGCACTCATACTTTGGTATGCACTCATACCAAAGTATGAGTGCATAAAAAGTACCAAAAATTACATCCATTTCATAGCTTGAGCTACTAATAATTAAATGGATAAGTGACTAATTTTAATTTTGAATTATATGAAAAAGAATGATTTGTATGAAACAGTTTGTTGTTAAAATGGTGGATATTTGGAGCACATTTACCTAATTGTTTGCATATTTCTATACAACTTGATCGCCTCTTCTCTTGTTAGTTCGCTGGTTACCGATGGGGATTTATCAATTTTATGCAAATCGTAAGGTTCATTCGATACAGATAATTCACCTGGAGTTGAAACTGGAGTTTCTCCCGAGTAACATCTCGTAACAGATAATACTGTTTCGCCTTTATCTTTGACTTCGGATGAAAATTTTCTAAAGATTTTACCGTACGGAACATTTTTCCAACCAAATAAAGCAAAGCGTCTCATAATCACAGTTACTATCACCAACCTGACGTTTTAATTTGTATTTTTGACATCTGTCAACTAAGAATTGGAATACAACAAATTTGGTACCACCAGAATTGTGAACTGGTTGAGCTATTGGTTGAAATCTAATTCAGAATTATATATACAGTATGTCCTTGTAAGGGATGAGGAATTATCGATTCCAATTTTCTATTGAGAATAACCTCACATTAAAAAATAAATTGGATTTCTATGGATTTCAACTTCTGTAAAAACATTCAGGCTTCGGAAATTTACAAAAAAAACCATTTTCTTAACAAGGAAATCAACTTTTTGTGGCGAATATGGAAAAAGTAATTGCAAAAAATTGTTTAGAATCAACATCTAAATTCATATAAAAAAACGAGGGTTGTATAAAAAGTTTCTTACCTAACAGAAAATCAGGTCTCCTTCGAAGTATAAAACTTAGTTCTCTAATCTGGATTTCGTCAGTATATTTGTCGTGATCACCATTCTATTAGCTTCAAAGTGCGAGAAAAGGATTCGAAAAGAGAACTGGGTTGAATAATGGTTATAAAACGATTACAAGCGAGCTAGGATAATTAACGGAGTATAATAATTCTACGCAACTGCCTAAACCACGTCAGAAAAAAATTAAGGGGATAGTTACTTACACAAAACATGCAAAATTCAAGGTATTTATCGGGAAACATCGAATGCACAACAAAGACTATTTAGGTAACAGAAACGTATAGGTCCTGATTGTGGTCAACGACCAAAAACCACAAGAGAAACGTCGTCTGCATAGCAGCCCAAGAGAAGCCGTCAATCATTGACCCCATACAGTTTGATGATTTCCTTTGAAGGAAATCATCGACCTAGTTGAAAATACCAACACTTGGTGAGGACTGGATGATATACAGAACTTTTGGTGTGATAAAATCCCAAAAGACTTGGACAAACAATTAACGTAATTCCTTCACAACCCAGTAGGCATCTTAACGTTTTAATCACTGAGCTCCACTCATGTGCTACAAATGGAGTACCTCCTCACTATATATATGAGATGCTTCCAGCTTTTTTCACTAATAGAGTTTATAGCCAGGTGAAAGAAATTAACATCTCAGCGGAAAGACAGACAGGTTGCGGAAGAGGTCACCGAGGGTGCAAAAAACAACTCTGTGATACTTTGGCAATCATAGAAAGAATAAAGCCTGTTTTAGTATATAACAAGTTAGCATTTTTGGTTTCTTGAGATTTTTGTAGATCTACTGAGTCCAACGAACTATTATGAGCATCCTTTTAACAACTAGGAAAAGATATCAAACAAACATCTTTGAATCGGTTTAATCCTTATCAGTACTGACTAAATACCCATTTATAGGTGGATATACTAGAGTGACTCATTGAGCTCATTGTGGTTCTGCTTTGCAATGATTCCTCTATCAATCAAGCTTAATAATAATAAGTTTTAACATCAAAGCTAAAAGTAATAGCAACTATACCATGTTTCATTTTTTCTACATGCAATTGACCTTTTGAACTTCCATTATAAACAGATAATGAAACACCTTCTGAACCTTGCCTGAATCTGACTTAAAATTAGGTTAGAGAAGCTAAAACAATAGTTTCAAAGAAGCTTCAAATAGAGATCAAGTTATTAACACTAACAACTAGAATTCATTCCAATTCTTTGTCGATAGGATCAGGAAATTAATCATCAGTTTTTGTCATGGAATTTTCAAATTGGAAAAGGATTCCCTATGTTCTGCAAAATTTCAGTTTTCTTGTACCTAGCCGACTGTTTGTTGAATAAACACTCATGAACACCTACAAATTATATCAGATTTTCACTCAGAGAAGTCATTTTTCAGGGTATTTTCAACTACAAACTACATTGTAAAAGTGAGTTTATGTTTTTGACATTCAGCGATGATCAGCGCGTGAAAACTGGTTTCTATCTTTTATCTTTAACATTTATGAATGTCTAGAACGCCTCATGCCCGCGTTTAATCTGTGTACCACTTTAACTTGTTCCATTTTTAGAAAAGTTTTTACAACGATTCACTAATTTTTATCATAATAAAAAATTCTCACTTGACTTATTACGTATTATTACTTCATTCTGACAAGATTGGGTTCTAAAAAATGTGTCTTCTTGAAGAGTCAGTTCATCCATCTGTAGTGATTCCTCGTGTTTCTTTAGAAGCTAATTGTGACAAGTAATTAATGTCAATAAATTGAACATATTTGTCGTGGATTGGTCATTACTTAGAACCTCCAACGCGTCTTTCCAATCATACAAAATTAGGAAAGAAATGAAGAAAAATGTCTAATCCAATCAATACAGTCCTGGAGTGTCTTGTTGAAGTTTCGATTTTTATTAAAAGAATTTAAAGTAAAATAGATTCTCTAACATAAACTTCGCAAAGAAGTTAAAACGGATTACAGAACAAATATTTCAGGAACGGGATTGCTCCTAGTTGAATGTTTGTTTTGCATTCTATAGGTAGACAAGTTAACTTTTCAACAAAAAACTTGAGTAACTTAGGAACAATTCCAATTCGATACTCACGAAGTCGAGGTATTAGTTTTGTTTTTCTCATTCCCCTTTCAATATTCACGTCTTGAAATACTTAGTAAACGAATGTATTGAACTCCTTTGAAAATCAGAACGCAATTTTCAGATTAGTCCAATATTCAAACGAATTAATTCTAATTCTAGTTCTCGAGCAATGTTTTCTTTGTTTAGAAATAAAATACTTCGTTTGTTATTGCAACTTTCGTTTCGCCCTGGAACCACTCACACTTCATTAAACTTCCTCTATCAGTTTGGCTGTTTCAACTCAAATTTCAAAATTGAAATCATAGGAATACTCAACCAATTAGCACTCAAATTTTTTTTTCATTTTCATACTTACTGGTCTCTATAAATAAATATAGATTACTAATAAGAAGCATATCACATCACTCAATAAGTCTTTTCACTCACACACAGATGGCGCTGCATTGACAAATTCCTATGAAGTTTTTGAAGTACCAACTTTCAAAAGACTATGTGTCAAAATTCATGACGTTTCTGTTAGTCAGGAAAAAGTGACGCCCATTTGGATGAAGCTACTTCGGTTATTTTCAAAACAATGGATTAGAAACAACGTTATTTTGTATTGATGGAATTTGGTTATGTTAGGTTCCAAACTTATCAATAAAAAAATATACACACATAATCTTACAAAATCTTGTTTGACCCTGTATAATGGTATAGTTCTCTGGAAGCACCTACAATTTTGATGAAAATTATTGTGAAGGCGAACGTAAAAATATAATACCCACATATTTGTATCATTTTTGCAGCTGTATTTTTTGTATTAAACACACCTGACATTTCATTTGTTTTCTGGTACAAACATCTACTTCAATTTGTCAAATAATGTAGAGTCCTATAATAGGGACGAAATATACATGAGCTTTGGTCAGAAACTAAGAACCATTAATAAAAAACATAATTGGACTTGTCAAAACAAGGTTACCAAAAGTGTTTTTCATTGTTAAATATATTTATATACAGTCGTCATGGAAATACAAAAGGATTTAACGGATGAATGGTTAGCTTTTCGGAAACTTCTGTTTCTTCTCTATACTTAGTATATAGTATATGAAATTTGGACTTTTCAAAGTTTGGATATAATAGACCAGGTAATTTCTTTCCAATATATTTTCTCACGCAAAGATGGTGGTGTATTGGAGAGCGTTATGGTTTATTTCGAATGCAGAAGTGCTTGACTATTTTTTCCTAAGAACTCATGCCACATATCTCGAAGCCTGCTTTATAAATTATCTTTTAAGTGTATTAATACGAAAGGTCCCAGTTGCTAGGTATGGATGAAACATGGATCAATCAATTCACTCCGGAGTCAAAACGATCATCATCTGAGTGATCTGCAGCTGGTGAACCACATCTAAAGCGTCCAAAGGCACAAGAGTCAGCAGCAGTTTTTTAACTAACGATGAATTTTCTAAATTGCTCACTCTGATCAGTAGAAAGATTGATGTTCAGAGCATGTACTACTCTCCAAATTTATAAAATTAGAGGTACTACAGATAATTCGTAAAATATGTAAGATTATGAATGATTATGTCCTTTTTTTAACTAGTTTCATATCCCCATCGAAACCTTAGCCATAACTAATGCCGGAAGTTCAATTTTTTTATTAAGATAATCTGGATGAAATATCTGACACAGATACAAGCTACATATGCAAAGAAAAATTATTACAAATACAAAAGTGGAAATATATGAGGCAGTGCTGACTTACGGTTCTGAGAAAGCGATCTAATATATAATAGATTAGGTATTTTACGGAAAAATTCCCGGTCTAGTTGAAATAGGAGATGAAGAAATGCTAGGGTCAAAGAATTTTCTGTTGAAAAATACTCTGGAGAGGGCTACATATATACATCTGCCTTCTTCTTTCGCAGTTCTTTTATTTTCACGGTTATTTCTTCTGGTGTGTCCATATTGTTCTATTTTATAACTTCTTTATTCTATTTTTTCTGTAACTCTTTACTCATAGTCGATCAAAAACAACAACGTGTTGATCAGGGTGTTTGGTCGAGATTACACGTGATAAATCAGGTTTTTTGAGTCAATATGGGACAATAGATGAGACATTAATAGGCTGAAGCTGTTGAACAACGTCCAGAGGGTTCAAAGGCACAAGAGTCAGCTATAAAGGTTATGACAGTATTATGGGATGCGCATGGTATGATGTTTATCTAATAATTCTAATATCTTGATAAGATTTTTTCCCAAGACAATGCATCGATTCATAAGTCGATGGCAACGATAGTTAAATTGAACGAATTGCTTTCTCATCCACCGTATACTTTAGATTTCGTCCCTAGTGTCTAGTACTTATTCGATAATCTCAAAAAAATGCTTGCTGTTAAGAAATTTAGCTCAAATGAAGAAGAAATGGCTGAAGATGAAGCCTATTTTGATACAGAACACGGCATCGAGAAGTCTTGTTCTTGAAGGAGATAACAAAATCAAATTTTGGCAAAAAATGAGCTTTTCCGAGCTAGGCACATGACTTACACACACATATGGTACCACTGGGCGGATGAGGTACGATGAATTAACATAAAAAAACACATCACGGATTTAGAACATCTGCTTGTATCACTTTTCTGTGAGCTACAAAACTACGTATGGTCTTCCCGCATCCTCGGACCACATAACATGTTTTCTTGTATATATTCTCAACTATGTTTATCATTTTTTATTGCGCTTGTTTCTATTGAATATGCGTTTTCTTTTTTTAACTCTTCTTCGTCTCTGTATGTTTATATTTGCCTCGTTGTTAGTAACTGTTCGAATTGCTCCATCCATCTATCTACTATTTCATTTAATTCAGTTTTTTGTGATTTTTAGACTCCCTCTTGAATTTTTATTCTCTTTTTTGAGTTTGTTTTCTGTTTATCTCATAATCTTCATCCTTTTTACTATTTCTGAGGTATCTCTTCCACAATCTTCTTTCCAATTTTATTACCATTTTCATTTCTACATTCAGTGTATCAATTTCTTCAGAATTGTTGTTTTACTTGTTATGCAACATACTTCAGTAGCTAATTTCCGAGTTTAGTTTTAAACGTTTCCAAAGTTCTTCGAGATTCAGTTCAAGGATATAATTTTATTACTTTTTCATCTATTCTCTCCCGGTATTGTTTCTGGATGTCCTTTCTTCTTAGTTTTTATAGTATGATATTACATAATTATAATAAAGAACCTAGTCGACAGCTCCCTATGTGTTATCTGGCAATAGTTTCTTCGCCACATTTTAACTGTGAATCTAAAGGGCACATTTTCGTTCACCATACTAATTTCAGTTGAAGACAACTTTTTAGTCATTCTGAACCCTCTGGGAACTTTCAACATCAACAGAAACAAGTAACGTTTCTGTTACTACTCTGGAAAAAGGAAAAAACAAAGACTACGGTTTTGGAGATGGATCAAGACAAGATAAGCTTCAAAGAAGAAGTATACAATTGGTAGTGAATACCTAAAGCAAATGCTCCACTTCTAGTTTCACTTCTGGTGGTAAGCTTTGAATTCTGCTGATGTTAACGATCTTAAAACCATAATTGTCGGTTAGTTAATCGACCCATATAGGTTTCCTGAACCATTTGGGATCTCTCAACACCAAAATTAACAAGTGACGTTATCTGTTTCTACTCTGGAAAAAGAGAAAACAAAGACTACAGTTCTGGAGATGAATAAAGACCAGATAAGCTTCAAAGAAGGATTATACAATTGGTAGTGAATACCTAAAGCAAATGTTCCACTTCTAGTTTCACTTCTGATGGTGAACTTTGAACTCTATTGATGTTAATGTCTTTGGACCCATTATTGTCTGTTAGTGAATCGACCCATATAGATTTCCTTAACCATCTGGAGTCTCTCAACACCAACAGAAATAAGTAGCGTTATCTATTTCTACTCTGGAAAAAAGAAAAATCTCTAAGCCACATAATTCACAAATGCTACGAATTATTCTTATCAATTCTAGTAATTATAAAAATATGAAAAATCTATTGAGCCTTTTATAATTAATAGAATATTCTTGTGCGAAGTTTTTAATGAAACAAAATATATATTAAGTTACACTTTCATCTTCTCACTTAAGAAATTAACTATGACTTTGGTAGAGGTTCCGATTCAATGAACTAAATATGAAGTTTAAGAAGTTTAAATATTCAGAGGGCTTTAAACTTTCAAATAAAGCGTCTTTTATTTCCTTTTAGACACTGTTTTGTTGAATTTTCTTCAAGAACATAAATGAACTCAATTAATAGTTCACTTTGAAAAAGAAACCACAAAAAAAATCACATACTCTAACGATGGACTGATTGATTGAAATATTCCTAATATACTGGGATGAATTGAATTAAGTTACGATTACGAGAAAAATGGATATGGACTAGTTGGGCTTCAAGGAAGAAATATACAATTGGTAGTAAATACCAAAACCCATACCTAACGTAGCAATCAATTGACAATAATTTGGTTATAAACGTTGTATTTACAAAAAGTGAAGTGCCATAAATGTGTTCCACTTCTAGTTCTACTTCTGGAGGTGAGATTGCAATTTTTGCTTATGTTAATGTATATAAACTATTTCTCCAATTGTTTCAAAGACTGATATAGAAATTGTAATTTGTTAGCATCAAACCAGTTTCTGCAATTGATGATGTTGATAGTTTATTTGACCAAATTTCAGGAAACATGAGGACAAATGACTGCAAAAAAATTGTTTATATATTCAGTGTATAAGCACTATCTATCAAAGAAAATGTACAAACTGTGACTTAATTAGATATTTGGATGATTTTTTGAATATAATGAATAATCCATCTTCGATTATATCGAATATTATCCTACGGGAGAAACAGTACCTGTAGTTTTATATGAAGTACTTTGTACTGTGATGTAATAGAATGAATTTAAATCCATCTCAATCAATAAATTAGTTGGCTAATCAAATTTTGCAGTATTATTATTAAGACTATCACCACGTCTGATATTCTTGAATATTCTTGATGAATTCACCATGGTATGAAGATATTTGAATTGGGCAGGAAAATATATTTTTACTTTAAGATATGAGCTATTTATCTTATTAAACTGAGCTGGGTTACAAGAAAGTTATAATCAATTGTGAGCTTATAGTTGCAGAAAAGACATAGATACATAATTTAATTCTAAATTAAGATACTAAAATATTAATCATAAAGCTAAATAAAAAATTGATACGCACCCAGTAGCCTGCTTTTATTGAGATAGTTACTAAAAGAAAAATATTGAAAAACCAGGTAGAGATTGATAATAAAAAGCTAGATGTACTTCTAGGGATTCAGGAGAATTCGCATACAATTTGAAAATTTGCCTTCGACAATGATCTACTTTGAGAGTTTTGCATAAAGAAAATTACCACATTTACAAAGTTCAGTTGGTTCAAGAGTTAAATGAAGATGATCCTGATAGAAATCTGTGTAAACTAATGAAGAACAGATTGATCACAGATTTGCTGTTAGTAAAAAAAATAGTTTTTTCTGATGGAGCTACGTTTCATTTAAACGGAACGGTTGACAAACACAACTACAGATATTGGAACAGATAAAATCCTCACTGGATTTGTGAGGCTCACACTCAATATCCTAAAAACGTTGTATCATTAACAATAAAATTATTGGGACCCATTTTTTGAGAGAACAGTTAAAGGTGACGTTTATCCAGATTTTTTTATCAATTCCTTAGTGCCTACATTACAAAGACTTTCTCCTGATGTTAATTATCCAAATGAGATTAATCGATCTGTTCATTACCAACAAGATTGATCTCCATAGCATTTTGCAAGTACAGTTAGAAATTATTTGAGAGAAAGAGGTTATTGTCAATTGTGAATTGGAAGACGTGGAACGATCGAATGGCCAGCATCCCCCGATTTGACTCCTCTGGACTACTGCCTTGCTTATTCGAAATTTTAAAGGTGCTTATAATTCAGAGGGAGGGGTTGGAAGGGGATATCTTTATACTGTAAATTGTCAATTTAAGAATAAAAGTCGATCTGTTTTAGTACATAATAATGCTAAAATTGAATTTATTCTATACATATGGACAAAAAAAGTTGAGGAATCTTAATTTTAACTAAATTTGAATCTCAAATGATAAAATCCAAAATTTTACACCAAATAAGAATATAAAAAGAAATATTGTAAGAAAAATTGATGCGATGGAATTTTTTAAATACTTTTTTCGTTTTAAGGACCTAACCAAATTTTCCAATGGGATTTGATTCGCAGTTGATGACCGTAATAACCATGTTCGAAATCAACTAATATACCGTGACGATTTCAAAGATTTTATTGATTGATTTCGACGCTTTCAACCCACAATTTTTTTGCTATTCTAAACAGAGAAGCTGCATAAAAAATACCAGTTAACAATTTCAAAAGTACAATGTACAATGTAATCAGTCTTAGTATAGTTCAATATTATTTATGTTGTTATTTCCCTTCAATTATTATTAATTTAAATTTTCAGTAGTGTTGTTATAACATACTCCAGCTTATCACGATTTCAAAATATACGAGATGAATTAAATTATTAAATGTTCTAAAACTGCCATGAAAATTCTCTCATTTATAATCAAACGCTTCTGTACCTACCGCGATATCAAAAACAGGCGTAGGTAATACGTGGGTTTCCATAATAATGGCAACTAACTTTGATAAATGAGTAACTTCACAATGGATTATTACGTAGATAAATACCTCGAAAATTTTGTTTGTTATCCAATATCAAACTTATGGAACGGAAAGTAGGAAAGAACTTAGTTTAAAACAAAACAGGATTTTTTAAACGAGAACCCCATTTGGTTTGCTCACATATTCCATAATTCTTATTAGTCTTATATTATACAGTCCATTGGAGACATCAGCTTCTTTTATCACACAGCTTCGATCCGTCTAATTCAAAGTTGTAACTGTTAAAAATATTATAATATATAGCAGATAAAACAACTGAAAAAATTATGATGACGAACGAAAGGACCTTCTGGAGAAGAGCAGCGGACAAATACGAGTAGGTGCCAAAAAATCTGCTCAGATTTTCTTAAAAAGTTAGAAAGATTAGAAAAAGATTTGCTTCGAAAGGGTCCTCATTTGAGTCGATTGAAGCGGTAAAGCAAAAAAAGCAGAGCTCCTAGAGTAGAACTCCCTCGATCAATGAGAAAACGTATGGAAAGGTGTGTGACGAGGGGAAATTCGAATGTAGAATAATTTTTATAATAAAACCCTTTTTCGTAACCAGTTTTGTTATTTTTTAGCCAGACCTCAATGCAATCAAAAATTTAGTATTTATTTTTTGTTAACAATATTTCGAATTTCACGGTTTGCAGACATTCTCCACCACTTTCTGCTAGAATTTCTCGCTCGGCGTGGCCAAAGTGTAACGATTCTCCCCCCGCTTCACACTCACGTCATCCGAAGAGGATGGAAACCTCAAAATCCCATACCCCATCCGACCTTTATAACGAAGTTTTGGTATTTGTGAGGTCCGATAGACAGACAAGTCACTGTGGACAAAAACCAGTGGAGAATCTCAATCTGGTTCAGAGAATGGGTGCCTCTATGGGAAGGGTATGCTTAAGGATCGCATCTAATAGCCTTATTGGTCGATCAAGTGATCGGATGACCAGTGGAAGTGCACCCTTATGGAGATGTGAGTCTTACTTCGTCTATCTAAGAATATTTATTTTTACGTTAGGTTTATTAAAGTTGTAATATTTTGATTCAGTTTAAATTATTTATGTGAATCATTATGAGAGTAAGAAGGAATCAATCTTACTGATATGATTTCTAAGAAGGTTCTTTTTTGGGATATGCTCAAGTTGCTAAAATGCTTGCAGCGCAGAAATCCATATGATGCTTTGTTGAATCAACATGTTCTGCCAGAGCACATCTTTCAGGATGTAATTTGCAGTTGCTCTTATGGAAGATGATTATTCTCTTAAATAAGAGATTGACCGACATATTGTTAGTTTCAATCTTTACATGGAATACTGCAAATAACATTCTTAAGTGAAACTGAAGGTGTTTTATTTTTCTTTTTGGTAAAGATAGATCTCATTGTTAAAATTGTTTTATTGGCAATCTTGTTTGGTGAGTCGAGGAGTAATATCTTTGATGAAAGGTAAAGATGTGTAAATTATATGAGATTGAGACAGTTTAGATATAGTGATTGAGTTTATAGGGTTAGAAGTATTTTCATCTATGAATGTCGCTGTGCCAAATAATACTTAACGTGGGATTTAAGTTTTCTAGGAAAATATTTTACGTATATCAGATATCTACCTGAGCTAAATAGTTTCTTGTATCAATCTATCACGATGTAACTATCCAACCTGTGAATAAACCTTGTATGAAGAATTGGTTCAGAATGAATGGCGGCTTCTACTTCTATTATGAGTTGGATATGTGGATCAAAGCTATTAAAGTTATCTAGTCATTTACTATGACTATTATTCATTAAGGTAATTTTTTAATTACTTCAGAGGGATATTCATGTTAACTTAGTTTAATAGCTCCATCTGCTAATTCTTGTGGTTTTGTTCCTCGTTCCCCTTCTAATCTTCCTCTACAGATCTTCTCAGTTGCTCTTTCTTTATTCATTGTTTCAAGATGTCCGATTCACTGTATTTTTAGTTGAAGTTGCTTGTTTATCAAAAATGTCGAAGGTAGATTCAATAAAAACAAGTCGTCAGTCAACATTATCAAATTTTATTGCAATTTTTTCAAAATATTACAATGTTTTATATTTTCTTTTTAGCAGAATATATAATCCTATTGATAAAATTCTGTCAACCAAGGCAATAGTTGATCATTTTCAAATTTCTGAGCATTAAATGGACTGTTAGTAAAGTTAGGGTGTAAAACAATTTGATCTACCGTATGTAATTCTTTCCATATCTCATTAAAATAATAGAAGTTGTAACTGAAGCCCTTACCATCTTTTTATATAATAATGGTACCCGAAGGAAACATCAAGTATAATAATATCTACTTCATATATTCTCTTAAGTACGAAACAAACACTGAGCTCTATAAATTCTCATCTACTTTTTGTGCGGGAATTCCATTATAAGGAAAATTCTTTCAGGAAGTCTCCTGAAAAATTTCCTTTAATCACGTAGTATAATCACGAGCTCGGATAAGGCACAAACTACCGAGTCTTTTATGTACTAAATTATATCAAAATATGCATTGTTTTTTCGAAATATGCTATAAAACTTAGTATACTACATTTTCTCAATAATATGTCAAGTGGTGACGATAAATCTAATTTCAATTTCTCTCGTTTCTGTTTAATCAATATTAATCGTTTTAAAAAACCGTAAACATGTTATTTGAGTCTATATTAGTATTCATATTAATACGAGGGTTGCTACTTCAGTTTTTAGATAGACAAATGAAAACAAATATTCATAATTGAAAATGTCTTTCCCAAAATATTATCGAATAATGTTTCAGGTGTAGAAAAACGTTGATCTCGCAATTTATTTTTGATCTGTTGGTATAAGAATAAATCATTGAGTGCCAAACTGAGACTATACGGCGGATAACCCATCAATTCGATGTAGTGATTGTTCAAAGAAGTTTTTTGACAGCAATTTTAAAATAATGTGGGTGGAACTAATTCCCAAGTATGCCTCAATCTCACGGTACATCAGATGACGATCTTCCAATATCAGTTTACTTACAGCATCTATGTTTTCTGGCAAACATCAAGTTTTAGACGACAAAATTCATCTTGTAGCGAAGTGCGACCACGATTGAATTCGTAAAACCAGCAAAACGCGGTGGCTCGAGATGGTATTTCATTATCACAAGTCGAAGCGAGTTGTTTGTTTGATCCACGTCGAAATTCAGAGACATATTACAATAGTATTGCCAAATCTCAAAGATCAAGGCTCATTTGCCAGGAAAAGCTGCAAAAATTCTATCTGGAGCAGAGTCATGATAAAGTAAACGATGGTGAAAACAAGAAAGTATAACTACTAGCACTAAGCTGCTAAAGTTCTATCTAAAGCAACAATGACGAAACAAATGATTATGAAGAGAAGAAATTTACCGTTTTAATTACAGGAAGTGATAGGGTTTTTTGGTGTCAGCTGCAAAAGTTTTATTTGGGGCAGCGATTTGCTTAACAAACGAAGTCAAGAAATGAGAAGACTTTCCAAAATCTTTCACAGTAGTATGAAAACAGAAGAAAGATAACGCGTGGAGGGCGAGATACACATTACGATGATGTTCTGTTAGCAACAGGATGTAATGGAATTCTTTAAACTTTATTGGCGAAAAACTCTGTCTGAAGTAGATCACATTTCAGAGACGAATCAAAGAAGAGGCAAGAAGATAAGGAAGTATTTCTTAGAAAAATTAGATGTACTAGAAAATATTTTCCATTAAACGTGATCTTTCAGTTCCCAGAGGTGAAAGCTTGAAGGGAAATGTGCGCGTGGGTCGGGTTTTCTAGTTGATTTGTACTTTACTTTATCAAAAAATGGGAATTTTATTTTTACGTTTTGTAATCCTGTTGAAAAAAAAATTAGGCCTGATTCAAGGAAATCATCGTTATTTCCATTTCAGAATTACTTATCCAACTAGTGTTGAACAATTTAATAGTATAGACTAAATTTCCTTCCGAAAGCTTCTGGATCCTCCTTTCACAAATACTTCGTGTAAAATATGGTTAAGGAATAAGTAAAAAATCAGCAGAATTCACAAAATAAGGGGAAGCACGACCAATATTTCATATTCAGCAAAAATATTTTTGTGCGTTATTTAACGGCGCAGTGTAGTTGAAAATGCGGATTCATAGGGAGTTTTTTCAACATACGAAAAATGCTTTTCTCTGTTGTTCAGTATTCCCTGAAGCAACCCTGATTAGGGTGGTGAATCATACTGTTGAGATTAGGCGTATGTGGAAATTTCAACATCATATTTTGAATACAAACCTCATGTATAATAACAAGCTAATATACATTGATAGAAATGTAACAAATACCGGGTGGGCAACTAAGAATGACGGTCAACGATATCTCAGGAATGGTTCAAATTACTCCTTCAGGAAAAAAAAGTGGCCCTGAGAAACACGAGGAAATTTTTTTTAGAACCTTAGTTTGATTTTCTTAACTTGATTTTTTTCGAAATAACTTTTGTCCAGCAATAAAAAATGTATAAATTTTATGGAATATAAATAGCAATGTGAATGGTAGAGGGCGTTGCGTTCATATGATAATCTAATAATTTAATAATGCCGCTAGATGGCATTATTAAATGTAAAGGTAATGAATCTGACAACAAACAAATCATTAAATAAACCATATAACAAATCTAACAATTAACAATATATATAACTATCTGAATAATGAGTGGCGTCTTGGATGTCGTGCGTCATTTTCTATTCATGAAATCGGTCGCTGACGAGTGGATAAAACATCAATTCAGGTTTCTGGCATTGAAATACGTCGTATTACCTGTTGTATTATTTTAATCATATTATCTTCATTTGATTCCACAAATAAAAAACTAAGCAAGTTAGGTCTGGTAATCTGGATGATAAAATTAATAAACTTCCACGTCCTATCCACATATCATGTTTGATCTAATAAATGCCTAGCATATATGGAATAATGTGCCTGGCAATTTGGGATGTTCTAGTAATGCTTGACTCCGATTTGACAGAATTTACTAGTCTCAACACTACGGCTGAAGGTTATGAAGAAGTATTGAGAACGGTTTAGTCCAGCCTTTTCTCAATATACAATACACATAAATCTGTAAAAGGACTTTGTCTTACAACTAGAAAGATATGAAACTTCACTGATGAGAGCTATGATTAGCTCCAGAGTTACACAAGGAATTAAGCACATAATTCCAATCCAGGCGATGAAGGAGAATCAATAAATTCGATGAAGAAAACAATGGAAGAAAACCAATAATTGCTATATATTTTACTGAAAATCGGTATAAATAAAAGTGTATATTCACATATTACTTGTTTTGTGGCTAGGCCAGAAATGAAGAATCAGGTGACCTTCTAACGTTTTTCTTAGGATAACTTACGATGCTAATGTGAGAGATGATGCTACTATTATATAGAAGGTATCTTATGAATGATTCGGTTTGCATTTTTGTATTCTACGGTTTTAACTCAACGTTCAGCAAGTTAGTAAAACCATTCTTTGGGCTTGAATGAAAAAAATTCTCAACATCTCCTTTGGATTCAAATTGTTCTTCATGTAGGAATTCCGATTTGCATCCGTATAAATAGTAACCTGACAATGCAAGATCTGGACTGAATGCTGGAAGCGCTAGGAAACTAAATTTCTGTATATCTCCAATAAAATCGCATCAGTTGTCCATTATATACTTTAGCATTGATAGCTCGACCATGTGGACTGATTGTTAAGTACATTAAACCTTCATAATTCCAAAATACACATAAGAAAACTTTCAATTTATCGGGCAGCTAAACTTCTAAACTCTTCTTGAAGTTTGGCATGAATCTTGATGATTTCAAATGAGTATATATCCAAAGAAGGTGAATAAAATCACCACGAACGATCTCCATGCTCCAAATCTCTACTATTGTATCGATTAAACCAACGCTATGCCGTTAGTTAATTAACTGTGCCTTTCTCTTCAATGTCTAATGTTTCCCTTGCTGGCACGTCCGCTTTAAACATTTTTTTCTATTATTGTTTTAATAATATACGTATTTCATACTAGTAGTGCGTCGTCAATGACCAAAGAGAGAATGATTGAAAGAAAGTAGAGAAATTTTATTACCAAGTTACGATATGTTCAAATTGAGGCATAGAAATTTTCACGTATGAAAACCGGCATCACTTGAGAAACACCTTCTGTAGAGTAATGCTTATAAAGTTTTTTTGTTTTTAGTTTTGTCGTGTGTTTCTTAATGTATCGAATATTTTGGAAGCTAAAAAATATTCTAATGTTTGAAGTTATCAAACTTGCAATACTGGAAGACATTTTTTTATTTTGCGTGCTCCCACCAATCATCCTGGAGCCATCTTTGTACTAGGAGATTACTAAAGAAGGATTTACCCGCGGTCTTCGTCTAAATTTTTGCATGGTCAGTTAGTTCAGCACGTAACTTCTATTAACAATCCGCAATCCGTTCAAAATATATTCTTCGACAGAAAAAAACTTTTTCCAAAAAAATATTACTACAATTTGTTCAATATCATTATTTACGATACCAAGGCGTAACTGTTACTTATATATTGTTATTATTATTTGATATTATTTTTCTATATGCTTTTATCACATTGGCGATTTGTTTAGATTGTTTTTACAACTCTTTCTAGAAGAGCCTTTCTATTTATTTGTTTGTTTAGTTTCCGGAATTGTAAAAATTTCTTTTTAGTATAAATTCGTAGTTATTTAGCAGCGTGAGTCAGTATATAATTGAAAGTCATGGTAAATAGTAATAGGTGAATTTAAATAAGTTATATAAGTAGTGAACAGTTAATTTTGAAGTAAGTGTGTGAATAGATTGAATAATTAAGAGTCCCTGTATTTAAATTGATCCTATCGCTAGAAAAAGTTTGAATAAATAAGGAAAATTTTCCAATATGAAGCATCAGTATTTTGAAAATGAAGGTCACAATAGGGTAATCTCGTCGTAGCCCTCATTTGATACGAACCGTGTTATTCTATAGCACATGTCGGTGGCACGGTTCTAAATCTCCAATTTTTAATTTAATTTTAGTGTCGCAGTCCCCATGTCAGCAAATTCCAGTTAGGAAAGTAAGTGAACGTTTCAAGCCTCCTGGGAAATTATTCATCAGAAAAACGTTGATTACAAAAAATGTTGAATGTTCACCACGTTTATATTTAAAAAAAAATGTGGGGGGTTACATAATAAAGAATCGAACCAGAGTTTGCTTTCCCATTTCATAAGCAAAGCATTTCAGCTCTACTTAACTATTAGGGCTTCTTTCCGGAATGATTACACTTTTTATGAAAATTAATGTACGTATATAATTTCGAATAATGTGTTAATAATAACTTTTTTTTAATTATTTTATTAAAAAAACGTGTATCTTCTTTGAATGCGATGAAATTTGTATTTATATACTATATTCTTTAACAATCACCCTGTATGAAATGACAGGAAAATAACGCGGATAAGGATTCACAAATATTTCCAAAGCAACATTCTATAGGAACTAATCATCATGAATTCTGGAAAAGGACACGTTTATCCTAAAGACGTCAAGCTTCTCATCATTTTTTTTCATCCCGACGACAGGCGTACCGGATTTCTTCCACGAATCAGTGGGATTTTCGTTAAAGTTTTGATGAAAATGTATGAATATTAAATTCGAAATTAAACCAGTATTTTTTACAATGGATTTTCGTCGTTTATCATTTTCTGTCAGCTTTGTTAGAAACAATTAGATGTTGATGAAATTTGAGCGGATTTGTGAAAATATATCTTCATCAGACATATTTCATAGATAAATATAAAAATAATCATATTTCATTAAGTATTAGTATGCTGAAGCTATTTGATGATAATAAATTAGATTATGGTCCTTATATACCCGAAGACAGAGTACTCAAAATGAAATTAGAATAAAAGTACAAAAGAATTTGTCTAATAATATTTATGGAGATGACATCATCTCACAAGATTGGTTAAAGTCCACTTTTGTGTAAAAAGCATAAGGCAACAAAATGCGCTGACTTAAGAATCATGGTCTTTATAAACCACGATTTGTAAACAATTTTTAAAATCATCAGAGTATATAAAAAACTTTAGGAAGGTATCAAAAACACTAAATTCAATTTCCGTTATGGATTGAAAAGCATAAAAAATTGTTTTTAACTCAAATGATATTTCAAAGATGTAGATATATGAACTATAACTTTTTAATATACGTTCTATCGATTTTGAAAAAGCGTTCCATAGGAAGTAGAGCTTCACTCCACAAATATAGAAAGTGAGTAAGCGAGAATAAACTGCAGCATTATCAGCACCACCTACAGTGAAATCAGAAAATTTTTAGATAACTCATTGTATAGACGTAATTTCAACAATTCTTTGGTGTCTTTTCCTCATCAAATCCCCACCACTTACTAATTTCATGTGCCTTGTATTTGTTGAACTTTCTTGTTGATTATTTTTTGTATTCGATGGATTATAATTTCTCATTCTAATTTCTTTCTCCAGTTTTCGAAACTCTAGAGAAAGGTACAAAATTTCATCTTATATTTACTGTGTTTTTTTATGCTTTTATATTCTTCTTCTTGATGTCTGTTCTTTTCAATTCATTACTAGTTTCTACTTTTCTATTTCAAAAGAATTTCCAAAGGATAGAATTGTGATATATACTTAATAATACCAATTATTTATATGTGAAGTTTTGGAGGAAATATTTAATAGAAATACAGCGAAGTCTCCGAAAATATCAACAATACTTTGCTAAATCATAATTGGTGTCTAAATTTCTTTAAATAACAGAATAAGAAATTCCCCAGTATTCCGGCTGCAATGCGCTGATTTTGCGGTAGAAATATATAAAATCCGCCGTTGGAGACTTTTCAGACTACTTCTGATTTATAATCCGATTGAATCTAGAGTTTTCTTTCCCTAAAACTTCTCGTGATTGTTATTGCGGCATTTTTTAATGAATTATATAAAATAAACGTTACATTTATATCGATATTTTCTTCTTAGACAAAATGAATTCGTTAAATTTTGACAGTCAATATACACCGTATTGATAAGTGGAAATATCATGTATACAAGGGCAGTTTGATATGAATTTGATTTTCCATTATTCGACAATGCTTTGTCCGATGTAATTTCGAAAATTGACATAAATTTGACAGATAGATCAGTTTTAATAAGCTTATGTATGTTAATGAATTAATAGGGAATAAAATTCGAATACAAAAAAAATATTGTTAAAACTCAATACATAACTAAAATATTTTTGTTTCAGTTCAAATATGAGATCTAGTGGTGCCATATAGCCTTTAATTCCCGGAAATAACTTAAGTATATCTGGGTACCTCCAACATGTCCGTACCATTATTTTCTAGAAGAAACTCAGGCCATTTATCATCCCTATAACTTGGTTGTGGATTAAACTAGATTTCACCCAATTTAAACCAGTAGCTGAAGAATTATTAATAATCAAAAATCTTAATTTGGTCGCTGATTGAGCGATCCCTAAAACTCTACAGCACTTCAGTACAGTAGACAACTGACAGAGAAAAACTGTAATTGAGTACCGGATAATAAAAAAAGGAAGACTGCTTAGAAAAATAAAAAGCTCATAAGACCCAGAATGTCCTTCAAGAAAATTCGTTGTTGGTATTTGAGAATTAGAGGGTACTGGAAGGAAAAAAGGTCTATCTACGAAATGAGATAAGATTCTATCAAAAACAAAACTTGTAAAAAAAACCAAGTTTCGAAATTTAGTTCTTCTATCGTAAGAAGTTGTGAGATCCACGTAAAACCAAGTCAGTTGATTCATTCAGTCCCTACGTAAGAGATTTTCAATTATTACTTAATTAGCTAATCATGAACAGTGACCCAATTAATATTCTTCTCAATTTTATTGCAAATTTACAATCTAGCTAAAAATAATACAGAGTAATAAGTAAATTGCGGGGACCATCCACTGATGGGTCTATGAGGTATTCTGCCAGCATCTTTTCAATCTTATCTGTTCCACTGTATCAGTGTAAAGCTTGGAAATTAGTGGATTTTGGTTTTTGTTTCTTATCGTTGATGTCTGAATAACTTCATTGATGGTTGGAATATCGGGGTCTAAGTCTAATGTGTGGTTACTTATAAACCAAGAAACATAAGCTATTATGTGAAGTATTTTAGATTTAAAAGTTTGCAGTATATTTGTGCTCAATGGTTTACTGCAACCTGATAGCTCTATGCCATATGTTCTGATTGCTTTCAGGATGATTTTGTACATAAGTATCTTATTTTTCATTGTTAACTGCGATCGTCTAACGAATAGCCAGTTCATATTTTGAAGTTTTAGCTTTAGTTGTGTTTTTTAGCTTGTATGTCTTTCTTCCAATTTAGTTTTTAGTTCAAATGTAGTCCGAAGTATTTGACTTCTGTTTTCACTGGAATCGGAATATCGTTAACGGTCACTTGCGGTCAGGCACCTCGTTTTGAGGTGAACGTGATTTTTCAGTGTTGAGTTTCATTCTCCACTAATGTAGTCATTCTTATAGAACATTTAGGTGGTATTAAAGCTTTTCTGATGCTCTTGTAGGGTCTGTATTTGAAGACATTAATGCAGTATCATCTGTGAAGGTAGCGATTAGAGTATAGTCGGTAGTTGGAATATCAGCAGTATACATAAGGAACAAATAAGGGTCAACGACACTTCCTTGGGGAACGCCTGATTGTATGGGATGATAATTTGATAAGGAGGTTTGGTCTTTGACTTTTATATATTTTACTTAGGTAAGATTTAAGTAAAAGGAATATATGGTGAGGTAATATTTGTTTTCAATATTTTGACCAGTAGTCCTTGGTGCCATACTTTGTCAAAAGCCTGTTGAATATCTAAATATGCTGAAACACATGATTCTTTTTGTTCTAGTGCTTACTTGATATTGTTCACTAATCTATGACACTATTCAATTGTCGAGTGTTCTTCTTTAGGTATAATTTCGCTAATTCTATGTAAAAGGATTTTTTCGAAGAGTTTCGATAGTTGTGGTAGTAAACTAATTGGCCTGTATGAGCTGGGTTCATGGTGAGGTTTTCCTGGTTTCTCTAATATGATTATCTGCTCATACTTCCATTGTATTGGATAATGATTAATTTGTAGTATTCTATTATATATTGTGGTGGTTAGTACGATGATGTTTAAATATTTTCCCGATAATGAGATCATTTCTTTGTGGAGCTTCGTGAGGGCTTAACAACAGAATTTCTCTGTGATAGTTGGTAGGCCTATTCTAAGTAGGTTCATATCTCGACATCTATTATTGGATCATTTGATAGAAGTGGGGTGAAAACTTTAGCTAAGTGCTCTGCAAACGTGTTGTTTTTCTCATCACTTGAGCGAGTCCAGTGGATTCTGGTAGCTTTCTAAAGTGTTAAAGTTTCGTTTCTGTTTTGACTCAAATCGTTCTTGATACGGTGGATTAATCTGTTCAGAATTCTCTTATCCCCAGGATTCCTGGTTGCTTGCCATTTTCTTCTGGCTTTTCTCACTAACTAGTTTTATTATGTATAGGGGGATATTGTGTATTTCAGCTGTTTCCTTTCGAATTATTGACGTTGACTAAATTAATATTAAAAATGTTTTTTTGTCTAAATGAAATATCATCGTATGAAAACAGAATGCCAAAGCGTTTTTAAGAATTTTGAGTTGTAAAACTTAAACTTATCCTTCAATCACTCATATAATGTTTTGATAATATTTTATTTCAACGAAACGTCATCTACAAGTTATACTTTTAACAAATTTTCACAACAGCTTCAACTTACAATAAAAACACTCTCATAACATCAAAAAATATGAGATGTATTTCTATTTTTTATATAAAAATCGTGATTTTATCAATGTTTAAATCGTCTTTAACGCCATGTAGGATAGATGGCTTGTTAATACATGAAGGTATATATGCTCAACATAAAGTTCATACATATGGTTCGTGGATATCTATCATTGTTTGTCAGTAATTAAAGTTTGCTAACTCGACATTGGAATAGTTTAGACAGCTCGAAATTAGTGAATAACTTCTAGGAGTGTTCTCAACTTCAACGGTACTTGTAATAGTTTGTTTTCAAAGAGATTTATCCATCAAATAAATTCGTCCTAATACGTTTGGAATACGGATTTTTATGCTACACATAATTGTTTGAAGTTTGAACTTGTACTATACGTGCCCGACTAACCTACGAGGGTTGTTCAAGCTGACTAGGTACAGTGCTAGGCGAAATTCCAGGGAATTGGCATGTAGCTCGGTTTTTTCCACTTGAAGATGAAACTTCCATTTGATTTCCACGCCAGTTGGGAATTACGTTCCTCCAGAGTACATTTATTACCAACTGTGTACGGTGTATGAGTGAGCGATATGGGCGTAATCAGTGCAAGGAATTGGTCATCCATGTTTATTTATTTTTCTTAAATATTTGGTCAAAATTCTTCTTTCGGTTACGTCCAGGGTATTTTCCCACACTGACCTCTTTCGTAAACATTGTCATTTTATTATTCAGCTGTTGATGACCTAGTTTAAACCATTTAAAATTTTCTTGAAATTATCTCCAGTCCTAATATTCGTGTGTTATCATAGGGGTTATTATATTTTTCAAAGATATTCTCACTCAAATTTAGTTATAACTAAGATCGAGGCTATCCACCATATGTTAGCAGCAATATGTCCTCTGATAAAGAAGTCTATAAGATCCTATTTTGATTGAAATTAAGTCGACTTTCTTTTAACATGTAAAAAAAGTAAAGCTCTACTTTCTTTGATAGTAAATGTAAATCCCTGTTGCATCCATTATTGAAATGAATTTATAATATTCATTAATACGTAGTACGCCCATGGTTTAAGTGAAACTCGACTGAAGGAATGAAAATTCCGACTTTTACTGTGATGTCAAAACGCTTTGTCCGAGATATTTGGGTCTTTGTAGCAAGAAACGAGTTTCCTGTTTTAGCCTTGTTTCGGAAGTCATTTATTGTCAGTGTAATTTCGAATTACAAAAAGTAATTTATGAACTGCTGGGAGTTGTCTCTCTATTTATCAAATAACTTTGCACAGTATCTTTTGTATTTAGAATCAATATATTCAAATATTCAACAACATTTTCAATTTAACAAAAGAATTTTCTATTAAATGGAATTATTGAATGACTAGCTGCCTCAATCTATAAAAAAATATCTAAACCTTGTAAAAAATGAACATAAAACAAACGGAACGAATTATTTTATTATTTAACAATTAAAAAAATACTTAGTATGAATGAATTTTTATTATTATTTTCGTTGATTAAGCAAACATCCAACCACTGGCCTTACGATTTATTTATGGTCAACGCGAAGGCCAGACGTAGCGGAAATTGTGTCGATCGACATAGAGGATGGAACGATATTATTTGGTTGTCAAATTTTATGATAGCATTCAGAAATTTAATTTGTGACAAAACAATCAGGAAAAAAATTGTTGTTTTCATTTAAAATCGAAAACTTTCATATTTAATCACTTTTTAAACCTTTACTGGACTTTCACAAATAGTTCAAAACCAAAATTGAGAACAAAACCCATCATCTATCCATCTACTAGTTACCTGCTTTTAAAGAAGAGTCTGTACTAACCACTCAGGTTCATTTGCAAAAATTGTGATAATTCTGTGTCCGCCAAGCATATTCTCACCGACTCCAGATAACATTGAACCTAACCTTTAGAAAACTCTCAATGGCTCGTCAGAAATCAAGTAAAAGTTTCCAAGTTGTATCAGAAGATACACAAACACATAGTCCAAACATGCATCGCTTAAATTGCATATCACGATGTAATCAAGTGCTTCCAATATCCTCCACCATTTCATTAGATGGGATTGTCAATAATCTCTTCTGCTAGCTCTACATTCTACTACAATGGGTTATATACAAGCGTCTATACTTTTCTACTGAAAAGTTTTGTGTAATTCAGATAAAAATTATAGAGTTTCTCAATAAAGATTCCTTCAAATATCTTAGAGCAAGCTAATTTATTTATAATAAATGGTTACATGTTGATCTTTATCTTGTAATGGGATCATAATCTCTTGGGCTAATTTCCAGGTGTTGAGATAATATTTGATGCATATTTTACATGTAGAACATTAATCAGGTGATTCTGGCTAACCATACCTGTGACTAGGTCGAAACCAAGTGCCTTTATACTATCAATTTCTGTCTTGATTGTTCCTCTACATCAAATCTTTTAGTTTTATAGTAGTTAGTAGATTCATTTGATTTGGTCTCACTATCTAGTGTATATCGTTAAATATTCATGGAAGATCAATCTTTACTTCTCTCTTATTTCCTATAAGTGTCAATAATTGAGGGATTTTGTCGTCAGAAGGCATAATTCACATAAAAGATCTGCAATTCATCATACAAGCACTCATAATAACGCCGATATAAATTTTTGAAAGTATAATATTTCTACTTAGCACTGATTTATACTTGCAAGCTAGGAGGATAATCACAGAAGTACTTGGCTCAAAAGGCGTCAATGTTCTTTTTATAATGAGAATCGTCAAGCTCTTCAAAATAGCCTCTCCATTGTTGGAAAATCTTCGACCAACGTGCCATTTTTTCAAGTTTACGACTAGAAAATAACATTTGCTTGATTCTTTGCTTAAACGTTGCAATAATACTTGCTATTGATAGTTTCTCATTTTTCAAGATAATCAATTCAAAATTATCCCACGCGCATCTCAAGAAACCGACGCTATGACTTCATGCGCCTGCAAATGAAATGGTCGCTGCCTTCTTTGGAGCCGGTTCTTCCTTTTCAGTCCATTGCTTTGGTTGTTGTTTTTTTTTTTGTTTGGGATGTGAAATAATGGACCCATGTTTCATCCATGGTTATTTCGACTAATACTTGATGAAAGCATCTGCACGACGATTTTCAGTTGATATGCGATGTACTACGCTTTTTGAAATGCTTAATATGTCTGTTAGCATGCGCACTTTCAGTGCTACTTTGTTCAAACTTCAACACTTGGTATCTCGAAATCAAGACGTTCCGGGCACATAAAATCTTCTTGATTTTTCCCCGTTGCATCGATTTCTCTGTTCATCTGGTTCATGAAAAACAATGAAGTATTGCTAGTTTTCCACTAACCAGCTCCTACAGAAGTTATTTTAGCAATCATACTTTTGGTTTATAGATATTATCAATTATTTAAGAGAAGTGAAATGGAAAAAGTTTATTGATAAATAGACGTAGATAACCTAAATTATGTATAAGTTCTTCATTTATCGTTCTAGCAGAGTAGTACGAACATTTTGTGAATGAAATATATCACTTTTTATCTGCTCCTTTCACTTACTAACCACATAACTCTTTATTTATCTAACCGAAATGTCGAATAATTCTTGGAAGCACCCGCAGTTTTGTGTCGACTAACATTTTAGAGTGCGTCGTGTCGTCGGCTGTGGTATAGCCCTTTTCCAAGGCTTCTCTATAGGGTCCCAAAAGATAGCCGCAAGACCCTCATCACTTGTCACCCCCTTCAGTTGTCGTTTGCACGCTTTCAACGCAGCTTATTTTACAATTTAAGTCGATCTCCGTGTCTGAACACAAATATTACAATATCTTTTTAACAAGAGCATCTGGTTCATCTGTTATTGTACAGAGTGAGATTTTAATGGGACATGTGTTGTGGAAATTATCTAGAAATATTTGTAGATAACAGTGTGTAGTACAGGTGAACCCGAAATTTAATTATGATTTTCTAGATTCTCAAAGGTTTTTGGCAACTAAATAAGCCTAACAAAATTACGGGCAGAGGTTTTCGAAATTTGGAAACGTGAATAATTCAAAAACTCATAAGAATTTAGAAAAAGTTGTCTATACAAAAAATGTAGAACATAAAATTTTCTAAAAAAAGGTCTCAAGTTATTTCTGAGTAAATCTTCCTCAACGGCGTTCCAGGTGCACATGGAAACTGCTCTAACTCTTGGTAAACTACTTCGTTTTAAAAAAATCTGAATGTATCATGATGGTTGAGATTCTACCATAATTGGATTCGTGAACAATTTCATAATAAATTATTGAAGTTTCATTTCATTATTAAAGTCGATTACTGAGATACAGAGCGTCAAAGTTACCTGATATAATGTAAAAATTTCATATTATTTTATTCATATCTTCCAAACTATCAAATATAGAGCCTCATACTGTAATTCCATTGGAAGAAGACAAATTTTTTAATGACTATTCAAAATTTTAATTAGTTCCTTCAATTAATTATGGAGATACAGTACTTCAAATTACAACAACTCTCAACAACGTTCCGTTCTCTTATTTTGCTCATATCTCTCAAATTATTAAAGATAGAACCTCAGACTCTGCCATAATTTTTGACGTATTTTCGGAGTTATTCGTAATTCCAAAAATTTTCGAATCTTCAAATTCAAATTTTTGAGGTTTGAAAAACTTTTTTTGTACAGAATGTTGTGCTCCCTATTTTTTGTCCCAGTAGTTTGTGTCGAAATCCTCATAGTTTTCGAGTTATCTGCAATTCAAAATGTTTCTGAGTACAAAAGCTATAGCCTTTTCTCTCGATTTTCTCGTAGTTTTCGAGTTATTTATGATTCAAAATATTTTTGACTGTACAAACCCATTTTAATGTGAGAATTTTGAGGCTAGGAACAAATACTTGGGATACTATTCTGTGAAAAAAGTTTTTTTCGAATTTCTCATAGTTTTCGAGTTATTTTTATTTTGTTACTAGACTTATTCAATTTCTCAAAACATCTTAGAATCTAGAAAATCAAACCGCCAATTCAATTCAAAGTTGTAGCTGAAAATTGCCTAATTTTCCTGTACTATGTAGTACAAAGTCTCGAGTTTCAGTTTAAATAGATTTTATGATTTTATATCAAAATAGTATCATTTGTTGAATATTATTCGGTTTTTAAGCAAATTGTGATTGAATTTAAGATTTTCACAAGTTTAGAGATAGATAAATGAAAACAAATATTTCTCATTGGATATGGTTTTATATTTTTTCAAAATATTTGAATGAATTTTCGAATAGTCCACTCCGATTGAAGTACCTCCAAACTGGTAATTTGGAAGCATCAACCGCTTCTTCTCGTGTAAAAAAACGTGGACCCTTGAAAAAATTGGGTTCTAAACAACGGATGACCCATAAATTTGATGTATCGACTGTCCAAAAACGTTTTAGTTTGAACTGATATCTGACAACGCACATTGACATGGTGGAGAATGATTCGTCTTCAGCGATGGTTTCCCTGGTGAACAAATTCTGGTGTATAGTTCAGAATTGATCATTCTACGTGTCTCCAATAGAACAGAGGCAAAATGTCCGAAAAAACAGACGACAGAGTTCTTTATGTGAGATGTGGGATTTGGCTCGTCTTGGAAGACTTATACAATCGTTTGTACCAAACAAGGGGTTTAAAGATGGTGCTTAATTACGAAAAGTCGAATCAAGTTGTTCGGTACATTGCATGTGAACGTGTAAATGTGAATTTATTGATAATTAGTTGTCGAGAGGAATGGAGAGTTCTTATCATTATCATTAAGCAACTTAACATTATTGAAAGCCTCTTCTAGTGGTGTTATTCTATCAATATGAATTTCGCTTAGTTAGCTATGTTATTTACATCATAATCGCATACAGAGAGATTGCTAAGTATCAGTAACTTGCCACTTTAGCAAATTGGATGTTACGTCGTTCAGGATTTTCGATAAACCCAGAATCCATCGTTAGTAACTGTTGTAATCGTAACAAATAGGGATTGATGAACGTAGTGCGACGTTCGTGGAGAGTGACGACGTGGTTTGATTCGTGTTGGAAACTTTCCAAGTATTGAGATTTAGTATAAGGGTTGAAGTTCATCATTTAAAGTGACTATCACCAAATAATTACCAAATATGAAATTAATAAGATACTTTAAAATATCAATTACTTCTGTAAGGATTTTAATTATGTATGATCAATTATAAGAGAATTATAAGAAAGTTTGATAATTATTGATACAGAATAATATAATATTCCAGAAAAATTGTTGAAAAAACAATGACCGTACATACATTTTGGGAAAAACTGTAATGAGAAAATAGAATACTGGAAAAAGGAACATTTGAATAGAAAAGGTAATTGATTGGTTACAAAAAAAGAAATAGAAATAAAAGAAAGATTTATAGGAAAAAAATCATACTTAGAAGATCGAATATGTAACTAATGAAGAAGTGCGAGTTGAGAAGACAGAACCGAGTTGAAAATAATAAAAAACTTGGAATGAATATATTGCTTATCAAAAAAAAACATTACGAAAAGTAGTAAAAAACATCAACAATACCTACAACCGTCTGAGATAATGGAAAAAATAATCGAATTTAAATGCGTGAGAATTCCCTCACTAAATAACCCTAATTATGTTATGATTGCTAAAGAATTAGATTTATTCTTTTCAGCACTCATATGAAAACAAGCAACACCGATCAATCAGAGTCATTATAAAAAAGATCCATGACATCTTGTACAAATTATTCAACCATACATTTCTGTAGCCAGTATATCTACTTTTGTCAGATCATGTCGATTACCAGTACATTGAAACCGATTTTACAATGCGATACATCGAATCGATCCGATGTTTTGAAAAGCTATCGATATACTCCATGAATCGATGTTTTTTCATAAAGCATCGAATCGACGATAACCAGTTAATTTTATAAAAACATAGACGTTTGACCACTAATATTTTACCTAAAATCTTTTATTTCTAATTCTTTGTTTTCAATTTAAAATAGTTAACAACGTGTGTCGTCAATCGTGTGACGAGTACTGCCTTCTTCAGAAAATCAGAAATGATGTTCGTATGACTGATGATGGTATGGTGGTGATGATCCACACTGCGCATGTGTGTCAGATATTGATAATAACTAATAAAAGCGTGTTAAAAAAAACTGTTTTTCTAAACTTAAAAACATTAAATTGCGTTTGGTTTTGTGGAACGAATTCGAAATAAGAATGATTAGTGTAATATTGTATATTAATATACCTACTCATTACTATAAAATCTCAACACCTAACCTAACCTTTTCGATCGGACTGAGGTAAGTAAGTAAGGATGTAATTATGTTGTAGTTTATTTTTAATAAGAAGTCAACAAGAAAAACAGCAAATTTCATAATTTTCTGAATGACAGAATACCTAAATATTTGTCAGTAATTATGAGATTAGTAAATTAATTTACCTGTAATACAGACATTGTTTATTTATCTATCTACATCTTACTTATCTCTGAATTCGCGTAAATATGGATGAAATTAGAAAATCTATTCATCATCTAATTATTATTAGTCTGGATTTTTCTGTAATTGTTACTATTACCTTTTGTCACTATGTTATTAAATTAATAAAATACCAAATTAATGGAATTAAATTTAAAATTTATTTGTCTTTTGATAGTGATGTGAAATTTTTGATTGACGAACTTACCGATTTTAACACCTAAAATGAATTAACTATTATTATTTCAGTCTGACAACACGTACGATGGCACCTTCTAAGAAGAGTGATATATGGAGGTTTTATGATAAAATTGGAGGAAATAATAACAGTGCAAAATGTAGACTTTGTCAAAAATCAATAGAGACTTGTGGCAACACAATCAATTTAATTGGTCATATAAGAAATATACATAAGGCTGCTTTTCAAGAGTTCAATAATGAATTTCAAAAAAAAACAATACTCAGAGCTATACAATTAAGAAAAATCCGCAATTAGCCTCCAGTAACTCTTCTGATCCACTACCATCAACGAGTTCTGCTGGCATAATGTAATTGAGTAGTGATGCTGATAACAAATGTGACTCTTCAGAACACGTAAATGTGTTCCTATTCCTCCAGCTCCAAAACGCCAGAAGTCTATTGTGTGAAGTTTTGAAGATATAAGGTGGGAGGTGATAAAATATTGACAATCAACCATTTACAATTGTTAAAAATGAAGGTTTTCGCAATTTAATTAATTACACCGCATTATAAACTACCCGGTAAAACAACGATGACTCGATGGATTGATGATAAATACTCAGCTTTATCGACTGTCTTCAAAGATAAGTTGTCAAATATTGAGAACACAACACTTACTACTGACATGTGGTCTGAAACCATGAGCATGAGAAGTTTTTTGGGAATAACAGCACACTTTGGGGAAGGTAATGATTTATTTTCAGTAACTCTTGGAGTGTACGAGTTAAATGAACGCCAAACTTCACAACACATAGCTGAAATGTTGTTGTAAACTTGTGCTGAATGGGGCGTAGACAGTGACAAAGTTTCAGCTATGGTCACAGATAAGGCAGTTAACATTGAATTTGGTGGCAGAAAATGATTTTCAGCAGTGTACTAACTGCAAAACTTGATAATCAAAGTGAATATTGTAACTTGGTTTAAACAAAGCAATGTAGCCAGTAACGAATTACGTAAAGCAACCCAGAAGGAAACAAAATTTATACAAGAGGTCCCAACGAGATGGAACAGCACTTATTACATACTCGAGGGATTTTTTGGAGCTAAGCAGCGTCGTCAATACTATAATCATTTGTCATAAAACTGCACCACCGTAGCTTACTGCTTCAGAATTATCTATTCTTTCTTCGGTTTTACAAGTTCTGCGACCTATCGAAGCTGTAACCAAGGAAGTGGCAGGTGATAAGTACTGCACTAGCAGCAAAGTAATACCACTTATTCATTGCCTTCTTTTAAAAGTTGAACCTCTTAAAGTCGAAGAGACTCTTGCCCAAGAACTGCAGTCGTTGATCCTGAAAGAGATAGACAAGAGAATGGGTGATATAGAAAGAGTAACTCCTCTCGCTATAGCCACAATCTTGGACCTTAGTTTCAAGAAAATGCATTTCACAGACTCACTCGCTTGCTCCGTGACTGTTTCGAAAATCAAGGAAATGATGAAAATGATCTGAGCGCCCAAATGGATATAAGCATCAATTCAACATGGGCAGCATTTGATAAAATTCGTATTATTCCAAAGGTCACAACTATTCTGAGTAACCTAAGAAGAAAAGTATATGAATGGGGTGCCATTCGACCAGATGGTAATGGAGGGAGCCATGGATAGGATCCTTAAGGAGAATCATAATATATCAGACATCACAGACATCTACAAGTTGAAATTGTTACAAGTAGATCATGTTAGAAGATAAGACATTAGAAAATAGAGCATGGCAACCAAAAAGACTAGGAAGAGAAGTAAGGAGACACTGAAGTTGTTTGCTTGATAATATTATGAGAGTAGCTGGATGCAAACGACACAAAATATTTAGAAAGTACTAGGTGAAAGAGAGGATGTATAAAGACTGAAAAATAAAAAGAAGAAACTGCTCCAATTGCCCCATTCTTCCAATCCTGTTTCAAATTCTATTTATTCAAAAATTTTTGCGTATCTTCGAAAGTATTAGTACATTTGATAATGAAAGATGAGCGAGTGAATTCTAATTAGTTACAAAAACATTTGTTGCTATTTTGAGTACCTTATTTTCTAGTATTATAATGCGTTTATCGTTCGGAAGACTTTAAAATACAAAATAGAGCTTAATGACATCAAATTATCCAGATAATGGAGATTTTAAGCAAGTTTCTCTAATTGTTCTCCCTTCTTTTGTGTCCCAGAGTGCGTTGTATGAAGGAGAAACTATTTTCAAATAGGTTCTATTATTTGCTCCAAACTGAAGAGAAATTCAATCCTATTTTTGTTATAATTCGTATAATTTCCAAACACATGAATAATGTAGAAATTATTAGGGAAATAAGGAAGGTAAATAATATTATGAAAATATTAATCGAAAAGGAAATAATACAAAAAAAAACTTTATAGTTAATCGAAATTCATGATTTCCTATGAGACAATATTTTCTTTAAAATTTGTAACGTTTTAAATGCGATTCTTGCCTTTGAGTTTCTCTCGAAAGTTTCGTTATTTTTGGTTAATGTTTATTCACTATTAAGAAGCATACACGCTTCTGAATTTTTGCTTTGATTGCTGGTTTCGAAATGGGTTCAAAATGATTTTCGTATCGGGAAAAACCTTGCTTCGCAAATAGAATTGCACTAAATGTCACAAAGAAGCTTAACAGCTCAGTACTAGGTGACTTTTCTGACCTTGTTAGTTCTGTAGCTGCAAATTTTGAATTTCAATCTATGTGAAACTGTTAAAATTGATAGGCATGCTAATAAAATCCTTTAAGTCTAGTTTGATGACGAAGTGAAGCTTATGATCATCAAAATCTTGACCTATTCTAGCGAATTCCTCTTTCAGTTAAGTTATATAGTTTAATATTTTCTCAATAAATGCAGCAGTATTGAAATTATCAAGTTTGTTTAATATGTTTTTAGATTTGAATAGTATTAAATATATTTGGGAGATCATATCGCGAAATTTCTCCAAAAATAATGAGAACCTAAAACAATTCATCCCAATCTTTACAATTCGAGCATTAGTTCATCGAGATCATTTCTAATACTAGTTAGAAATATCAATTAACTAGTTCAGGGAATATCAACCAAAATGATCTAATTTAGGTTTAGGTATAAATTAATGTGTAAACTAGCTAATTAATTGAAAAGAATGAGTAATGTAGCTGATAACTTTCAAAACAGTATTTTTAATTATTTGCTTTTGCTCGAGGTCTTCCACATGTCCTTTCTTCATAAATAATGCTATGAAAACTTAAAAGCGTCCACTAATAGGTGCGGGAAAAAGAAATAAAACTCCCTTAAGTATCTTAATTTTCATTTCGAAATTAGGTTTCCTAACAGTTTCTGTGGCAATACGTCTCAGCAGACTTTTGAAAAACCGGGAATCATCTGCGCATGTCTCCTATGGTCTCCAATTGACCTGTCGCAATTACATCGTTTTACTACCAAAGAAATTATGTAAAAAAATCAAAGTAATGTATTCTAATGATATATAATTCAGAACAAGTTTTTTAATTGAAAGATTTCGAAAAGCGAGAGCTTAAATTCACCCAATTATAAGTCCAAGCGCTACACGCAAATAAATCATAACTGACATGTTTCTTGAGCAATTATTTCCCAATACAAATATTGCAGTTGGTAAATGGCAAGCTAGGCAACTAATGGAATATTAAACCCATTAGACACCTTTTAAAAGGGTTTCAATCAGTGAAGAGAAACTCGGGTGTAAACGGTAATAATTACTTCGAAATAGAGGAAATAAAACCCGGCCGTTATTATTCATATAGACCTGCACATAAGAGAACGTCGATTGGTTACATCACTTTTTGATATTTTTAGGTTGACAATTATTTTGATTTGTACAGCATGATTCGCGGATCTCATTCAATGTGATTCTAATGGAATCAAAATGCCTTGCATATTTTTATATTTTCCATCATACGTATATCAATTCCGAAATGTTTTGGAATGGAAATCCTTTTGGTAATAATGATCCTCTAAAACAGTCCTACTACTTTACCGTCAACGTTGATGTCTCTGCTAGCAACAGCATACGAAGATCTCCCTGAATTCTTTCTTAATTTCCTATACAACTCTCCAATATACATCAAATTAAACCCTCGTCGATGTTGCAGGTTTTCTGCGGTTTCCCTGTAACTTGATGAACCGGTTCACCCGCCAAATAGCCGAAGATAATGAATAATACAGCCGCAGCTATACCGGTCCGCTCTCCATTCGAATTAAAAAAAAAACTCACAAAAAAATCCCGAAACCGAAAAATAGTTTTTACCTACTCTCTCTTCATTCTCTTCTGGCGAATAGACGTAGCTTTTCTCCTCTCAGCTGGGACAGCACAATCCCAGCTCTAAAGAGGAGCAATTTCTACATCGGGGTTAACTCCATCAAACCCTCCTACTACAAAAAAAGTCACTTAGCCTACCTAAAGTTTTCCAGAAAACTCTCTCTCTCTTCCAATATAGTACAAATATATTCTCTAATTTCTCACAGTTTTTTCAAAAACTACGTCACTAGATTGCTTAAAAAACTAAAATTGAACCTCAAACAAACTCTCTCCTCAACATTATATTTATAAGTGTAAACGACTTCATCTATCTCATTAATCTTCACACTTCGAATATATTCTGTCATAAACCATTTATTATATACCTTAAGTAGCTGCTAATTCCTTTTATATCAACATGCTGGGATACTAAGTTTTCTGACCTAGTGGAACAAAAACAGCATCCTGAAGATGTTTCCATTGAGTGTTTGGCAATCGAAGCAATAGACTGAAAAGGGAGATCTAGCTCTAAAGAAGGCAAAGACTGTTCCATATGCAGGCAAGATTTGCTAGATTTAAACCCCTTGGATTATTTTCGGTTCCCAAATCCTCAACCAACAATGACGAGGTGATGTCGGCAGTTGATATTTATTTTGACAATTCTTATTATGACTGGTAAATCCATTACATATAACATAATGTGAGGATCACAATACACATTTGGAAGTTGCAAGATTGTTGAAACTATTCCAAATTGTACTAACTCTTGCTTAATAAATAATCGTTCTGACACACATTCCAATATTTCCTTCGGTACATTATTTGCTATCAATATAACCATTCTTTGAAAGCTATAACCGATTTTATTCTCTTAGCAGTGAACACCCACTTTAGTAAGATGACGTTCTTTATTAAACATAAGGTAGTATCAGAGCTTATCCTCTCCAGAGGAAAAAAAACGAAATCCTTTTTTTTAATTGTAATTCAATTAATTACAGGAGGCTCAAGCCAAAACCAAAATAATCGAATAGAGAAAAAAAGCTTATTGACCAAGTAATGTAACAAATGTTGTGAACGCCAAATTCAAGCAAAAGAAACTAATTTCCACATAACTACTTATTCAGTTCCTAGAAGAACAGCAGCTTAATATGTCAAATCTGACATTCTTATTATAAAGCTTGAAATTTTTAATGTTTAATGTACTTAGAACGTGTGATTTGGCTTGTCTACAGATACTGGAAACGTTCATCATGGTACAAAAATGAAATCAGTCAAAATATAGTTCTTGTTTGAACCCAATGATCGCAGATAAAAATTAATTGCGAGTTCAACGTTGTTCTACACCTGAAGAAGCAGTTAATGCGATCATATCACTTTTTTTGAAGATACCTCAATGGGAATGGAAAGAATTCTTTGAAATAAGTTGGAAAACATTGAAGTCATATTTGTTTATAAACATTTGCTTTTATTTGTCTATCTTAAAACTTAAGCAGACAACTTGGTATGATATCCCTTTTTTTGGAATCCAAATAATTTTCGCAGTGGTACTATAAACAGTTTTTGATGGCTCACCCTGGCTAAAAATACTAACAAAACATCTTTACTTTTCTATTGGAAAAGCTTAATATTAAAAAATTTCTTTCCTATTGAATCTCTTCTATTATCAACTACACATAACAATCAATTTTTGATGTTTCATTCGAAATTCATATGAATCACTCCAAAAACCATAAAAACCGAGAACTCCGTTACACACAACGAAGGGCTACCGCATTGCGCCACGACGGCTCCCATCCTTCGAATCCCTAACGATGCTTAGTCTTTCACCTTGCTAGAAACTAATTCAACGTACATACGCGAAATTGAGAGAGGATATTATAAGCTGTAAATATCACGAGTAGATAATTGAGAAAAGTTTATCACACTTCTTTGATATTTAATCTATATAACCAGTGCCGGATTTAGCATTTTGGCGCTCCTTAGTCTGGTTAAAGTATTACAAAAAATTGTAATAATACTCCAAGATTCAATTTCATCAAAATTTTTAATATTCACTTGGTTCAGGGCTTGACAAAATGCAGTCCCATAACACTTTTAATAATTTCATGTACTAAACAGTTAGCTCACGTGCGTGGGAATGAACCAAACCAATACAAGTCACTCAATCAATGTAGACAATTTTTGAACCGTAGCAATTAAAACATTCGAGTTATTTAGGATGAATCAGGTCCCAAGTAGATTTTTTAGGCTTTAAAAACATTGCGAACTGTCTTTTTGATACTCGTGGTATACTACAAAATGTGAAAATGAAAAATTATTTATTTTAATAATAGATTTTCTGACATTTGATTGAATATCAAAATGATATTCGACACATGCATATCTACAGTATTCTTATTTAACACTATTCTTATTTAACACTATTCTTATTTAACACTAAAAACAAATCTCTAAAATTTTGTCGTTTCAAAAATTTTTCATCCTTTGGCCTGGGCCTCGCGTGCCTAAGCGTGAATCCATCAACGTATATAGCTGAGAAGAATTAATAAACGATCAGTCATTCATTACTTAGATACATTCATGATTTGCATACTATAAACAATCATTAGAATTCCGCTTAAGCCTAATACTTCTGAAATACCTGGATAAACCTTGAAATTCATTAATATACAAATTTTAAGCGATCGTGTATAGTTTATGCAGCATATAATGATGCGTTAAAACAAATACTTGATACCAATCATTTCCCAAATTATGTAATAACACAAGTTTACCGAATAATGTGCGTTCTGAAGATGAGGACAACGGAAGATTCTGCTCATTGAGGCATTACTTTTTCTATGTAAAAAAGCTGGTTCAAGATGGCAACCCCCATTACTTTTAAATAGTTCAAGTCATGCCAGCCGTGTAGAGATGCCTATGGATATTGAAGTTCTATAGGTTGAAGTGTTCGGAAAAAACGTACGTTCCTTGGTAGCTGATTCCACAGCCTAACACTTCTCCAAGGAAAAGACTCTCGATGAATTCTTGATGTTTATGAACCTGTTTATCCAACGACTAGGTAAATACTGCTGTAGATGGAATTATGTTAGACAACTTCCGTTGTATTATCGGTGAAACAGAATCTAGTCAGAGACCTTTCTTCTATGCTCTAAACTGTTTAGGTTTCTGGTCAACTCTGGGAAGCTTATAAGTCTAACTGCTCTCTTCTGTATTGAGTCGAGCATCCTCAGGGTATGTTTGAACTCCAAATTTGCGAGTAATATTTCAAAGATGGATTAATCTGTATATAGCTTTTTGATCTTAAAGAGGGCTTTAAGTTTTTGTTAAGCTGCTTTACCTATTTAGACCAAAAGACTATTTTTCCAACCTTAACACCCAACTAACGAATTAATGATAATTTCTGACCAGACAAGATGAAATCCTGAGCGGCAGTATTAAGTCTTTATTGCATTATCCTCAACCAGATTTCTTTTACCCAATTTCAGAATGTTTCCAAGATCGGTATTGATGGTCATGATCTTTTGCCAACACTAGTGTCTACGGTTCTAGGGAGAACTACATATATTACATCCAAACCGGGCTATTTTTCTGATGGAATAATTGCATTTTTGCGTTAGAAAACAATGGAAATGTAAATTTATTTATTATTCATTGATAAAAATACTTAACCCCATTTTATAAATGACTCATTCAGTCATAGATTGACTTAGTCCTGGTCACAAAGTTATTATTTGAAGTAAATGAAAATCCGAATAGAAAATCAATGATAGCCATCACCGTTTTCACTAACAGGGGTCTAAAGTGAATGCGTTCCAGAGGTCTATTAGGCAAATGCGGAACAAGAAAATGGCCGTTAGAGTAAATTGATATTCATTTACACCCTCTTTCACTGGCGTGATCACATTATTTTATCTTGTTTTAGGCAAACTTTCAATTTATAAAGGACAGTTGACTTGATTAAATGGTCACTGTCGTGGGTTCAATTTTAAAATTTATCATCGGAAATTCTTTATTATCTTCTTTAAATGGACTATTCTAACTTGAACGGAAGAGACCTTAAAAGAGCTTGAGGAAATCATCGAGTGTAAATCTGCCAAATCTAGAAAATGAGACGATGTCTCGTTTGACAAAAATGGTGGTATGTTTGTATGTATGTATGGATACTGGAGAGCCCTGTGTTTACAGCTAATCCATCAATCCCTAAAAATAAAAACACCCTTTGGCCTAGGGTATATTTGAATCCAAATTTTAATAAAAATCGACGTTGATAATCCGAGGTAATTGTGACCGGGACCACCTCGGATACGTAAAAACTCAGATAATGTGAAGGTTAACTTCAGTTATGGTAAAAAAGACGTAAAACCCCGTGAAGGTTACAAAAATGGTGTATTGGGAGCAAATCATATAATAATCACAATTACAGACCTGTCAATAAGTGGAAACATAAATTATTTCTTAAAAAAGTCTTTGATCGTCTTCTGAGATAACCTCTTCCTTCGCTTGGACGATGCAATGTTGCTCCAACGTTGTAGATATAGGATATTATGTGGCGAACACTTTTCTTGCTGCTCGATGAAAGCAAAAGTTGCATCAATCACCTTCAGCCCGTCGAAGTATGATATTTTGGAAGTTATCTCGTCCATATTGTAATCTCCTCAACTGTCCTTAGCACCGTTTACAAATTGATGATTTCCTTGTTACTAATCTTCATCTGAGTATCTTGATTGTACCAAGCACTAATAATTGACTACTCATTGACTAGTCACTCACGTTCTTGGGTTCTGATGGTCTATCTATGACAAATAAATTTTTAGACGACTTTCGAACGGTGGTTGTTTTTACCTCATCCCACGCTGACGCAATCTAGTACGACACATCTTTTAATGTGATTTGTTTCAAGGAATTCCTTCGTCTTAATTCAAAATTAATATCTGGAGAAGCCTTTGCTGGTAGATCGTTTTCAACGCTTCTAAAACCCCTTGTATAAGCGAGGTTACATTAGGGGGTGGAAATATTGCTTCAATACCACCATTGTACAGCTCTTAAGCATCAGGGTGACATGGCGCATTATCCAATAGTAGAACAGCTTTGCTGGAAAGCTTCTTTTTATGAGAAACTGTTCTGTGACAGGTACAAATTCATTGTGAAATCAATTACTAAATATCGGGCCGTCTATTCATGGACTCCTTTGGCTGTTCTAGGATTTTTCGCCTTTACAATAATCAGCTGTCTTAGCTTCAATGAGCCGGAGGCATTAGTTGTAGTCAGTCTCGTTACCCACTCGGATTTTGCTGCCAAGGTTTTAGAAGGTAGCATTCGAAAATTAATGCCCGTTTCGTCAGAATTGAGAATTCAATCAGACTTAAATCCATGCTTGAATACAATTTCTCAAATTTTTTTTTGGAATACGCGATTTCAGATGAGTCTGCTGGTAGCTTTTCACCATTGATATTTAGCTGCTTAACTCCATATCTCTTCTTCCATCGATCCAACCATCCTTCAATCGCGGTAAAGGTTCTTATGAATTTCAAGCGCCTGTATCATCGGATCACTCACAGGACTGCCCATCCCTCGAAGCTGGGAGAACCACTGATGAAAGGCATCAGACGTCTACTCTTAGGGACCTTTCTTCTGTCTAGGAACACTACCTCAACTCATGTTTTCGTCTCAAATCGCCAGCAGTTACTTCTCCAGCCCCCAAATCAACAGCTTCCTTTTTTAATCGATTCACCATTGTCCAATCGTTTGATAGAATACAGTGTGACTAACACCAACAGAATTAAACGCGTGTTCAGATTCAACTGAGTCTAGGATGTGTCTTTTTCCCCTTCCACGACATAACAGCTCGTCCTAGCAACAGCCAGTAGACCCTAATAGAGACGTCTGCGTCTTTTTACTGTATAAACAGATAACCATCGCGGTTCTTCATGGATGTCTCTTTATTAAGACCTTTATTATTGTTTGTTATTTTTGAATAACGACCTCGGTTAACCGAGACTGGGATAACCAGTAGTTTACTACATATATATGAGGAGAAATATATGTGTATGATGTAGGAGATTGCTGTTGAAAATTCATTTGACCGATCCTAGTATGAATAGTGAACAGTTTCGACGTTTTTTACCGCTGGATCCTGGCCTAATACAATATTCCCGAAACCGTGTTCACGTTTACTAAACGAGTTTGTAGACAACAGTTTCGAATTTTATCGCGAACTTGTACAAAATAAATTGTAAATGCGCCAGTGTTGAATTACTATTCGGTATTAGTTTGTATTTTATGGTTCTATATGCAGTAAATCGAGATTATCGATGCGAATACACTAACACCACTGTCCAAAAAATAATAACGACATTTGAGTTAACAATTCCGCTTTGTATTGATTGTTTTTTGATGCTTTATTTTCCTGAAAATTACTGTTCCAATCGGAAATCTAATATTTATGGTGACTGCGTGTACATTTTTGTTTTTGTAATGAAAAAAAAAAACACACAATTTGCCTCTAGTTAACACTCGGATGTGTCCATTGTTCCTTAGTTGCAAGTTTCATTGAAAAATTACGTTCATTTTGGTATGTAATACAGTATGCCCAAACAATGTATACAATATTTAATTGAAATTTTCATATTATTAATTTGAATCAAGCAGAGGAAATGCCCGCCATTTCAAGATCGCTACCGCCTACTTGTTCTTTGTAGTGGTTCTTTATGACGTCAGCCTCAGTTTTTAGTTTTCTAAATACAAAAAAGTTGATTCGAGTTGAAATTGTTGGTAAATCTGTGAACCAATGATGGGAAGATGAGCTAAACAGTTCGATGAAGAACGTGATGAGGTGGACGATGGAGAATGATATGGAGTATTAAATTACCAATAAACTAGTTCACGTAATTTGAGAGAAGCTCAAGCAAAAAGTTGATTAAAGTTCAAATTATAGGCAAATCTGAGTGTTTTATTGAAAAAATGCTATAAGTGAACTAATGATTAGAAGATGAGTTGGATAGATCAATGAAAAACTTGATGCAGTGGATGATGAAGAATGCTATGAAGATTAGTCTTTATTTACCAATAAACTGGTTCACATAATTCGAGAGAAACTCAAGCAAAAAGTTGATTCAAATTAAAATTATTGGCAAATCTGCTTGGTTTATTGAAAAAATGCTATAAGTGAACCAATGATTAGAAGATGAGTTGGATGAATCAATGAAAAACTTAATGCAGTGGATGATGAAGAATGCTATGAAGATTGGTCTTCAATTACCAATAAACTGGTTCACGTAATTTGAGAGAAGCTCAAGCAAAAAGTTGATTAAAGTTCAAATTATAGGCAAATCTGAGTGTTTTATTGAAAAAATGCTATAAGTGAACTAATGATTAGAAGATGAGTTGGATAGATCAATGAAAAACTTGATGCAGTGGATGATGAAGAATGCTATGAAGATTAGTCTTTATTTACCAATAAACTGGTTCACATAATTCGAGAGAAATTCAAGCAAAAAGTTGATTCAAATTAAAATTATTGGCAAATCTGCTTGGTTTATTGAAAAAATGCTATAAGTGAACCAATGATTAGAAGATGAGTTGGATGAATCAATGAAAAACTTAATGCAGTGGATGATGAAGAATGCTATGAAGATTGGTCTTCAATTACCAATAAACTGGTTCACGTAATTTAAGAGAAGCTGAAGCAAAAAGTTGATTTAAGTTGGATAGATCAATGAAAAACTTGACGAAGTGGATGATGAAGAATGATATGAAGAGCAGTCTTCAATTACCATTCAACTGGTTTACGTAATTTGAGAAAAGCTAAAGCAAAAAGTTGACTCAAGTTAAAATTATAAGCAAATCTGAGTGGTTTATTAAATGTTGTTTCATTGAGAAATTACGTTCATTTTGGTATGTAATATAGTATGCCCAAACAATGTATACAATATTCAATTTTCATATTGTTAATTTGAATCAGAAGAAATGCCCGCCATTTTAAGATCGCCACCGCCTACTTGTTCTTTGTAGTGGTTCTTTATGACGTCAGCCTCAGTTTTTGGTTTTCTAAATAAAAAAAAAGTTGATTCTAGTTGAAATTATTGGTATTGAGTTTGAAAAATAGAAAAAAAAAGATATTTTCAGATGCAGGTTTTTGTCTATTAATAACACATAAAAGGAAATCAGAATGGATTGAAAATTCAACTGAAACTCAGAATTGAGTGAAATTCTTCGATGAAGATCAAACTTCACACAAAAAATTGCTTGGGACAAATATCTCATGTAGTTCTAAATGTATTACCTTTCTTGTAAACGAAACAAAGTAGTGAGGATATTAGAATTTTTATAAAATGTTTGAACAACAAAATATTTGTATCAAATCAAAATAATAATTTGAGGAGATAGTTTGTATTAGATCTACGAAGAGAAATCCATAGTATGAATTGGAAGACGTCTGGAACGAGATTCTATTCATCAATTTTTTTTTAAAAGTATTTAACTTTTGACATTTCAGAAAACAATGCAATTTCCAAAAATTTCGTAATCTAGTACATAATTAATATGATTGATAATGATTATTTCTTGTAAATTGATACTATTTATATTGTTAACTAATGAATAAATGTTTTTCTTACACATTTTTTGCGGTAATCATGAGATATTTTACATTATTGAAGAGTCGCTGTGTATATAAGTCTCACTAATATTTACGGAATGAATATCTATGAATCTCAATGAAGAAAAGACAATGTAACACCCATAATTAAAACTTTGCGAATAAACCGTCCTCAGTTTCAGGATCTACAAGTTGCCAACTCAAATTCAAACTCTCCGGAAACAGAATAAACGGTTGAATTGAGTTTCATGTAAATTTTCAGTGTACTGGTTGGCTGCCAATACAAGGTGCTTAATTTGTATGTGCCGAGGAAAGTTTGGGAAAACGTGCCAGTTGTTGTACATTAACCACCTTTCTAGAGTGAATTCACAGTTTGCTAAATTGGTTTCATGATAGAGTTTTATCATTATTATAATAATACAAAACACCGGCGTATGCTTACAAATAAGGTATGAAAATTGTAGAAACTTCCATTGGAAAACAGACTTCGTAAACTTGAAATATTATTAGGAAAATTTCAAGATATTGCACGTAATAAATTTCCTTGCATCGAGTAAGTGAGTAATTTAAGCTGATTTTTCTCAAGAATAATTCTTATAATAATAGACAAAATTTGTCTATGAAAACATGGTGAGAAGAATAAAATCTGTCAACTACGTTGATAAGCATATTTTTCGAAGCCGTACCTGTAGAAAAATTATAAATTCACAAGTGAACATCAAGGATATTCTACCACCTGATAACGTTGACGGTCAAGTCGTAATCCTTAAATTGAATATCGAGCTTTATCATTCAAATTTTAGACGTGAATACCGTAGTCGTAGCTTTAGAATTTTTTAAGTACGAAGATAAATTTCCTTTCTAATTTCGTTAAGTACATTTTCTAATTTGGCAGAAATTGTGTTGAAAGTAATATAAATGAGAGACAGATGCTAAGTTCCGACAGTTACCTTCACTTTTGTCGTCCTTTCTGCAATCGCGATGTCCTGTGGGTAGCAGAACTCGTGAAAGAAGTGTTTAATTAAAATATACAAGATAAAAAATGGGAAAAAAGGGTTAACTGAGGTTAATTATGCACTTAATTACTTTTAATAGCCTAGTGAAAAACAAAAGGAGTTTTTATATTGAAGGAAAGATGGAAAAGTGACGGTTACTTTGGTTATATATTTATATTTTCAAGTGCCAGAATTAGGAATTTATAAATATTTAATCTACTCTCATTATTATGAATAATGCAAATCATATTTTGAACAATTATCAGTTTGATATAAATTCATAACTAAAAACAATTTATTTAGTATTTATTCGAATGTTATTTCATACGAAAATACTCGTATAGTATCACCCCAGAATATATTTTACCTTTCTAATAAGAGAATTGCCATTGTCATGATACAAAAAGACTTTTCGCTTTTCGTTTCTCAATGTTCCTGAAAACGAGTATTTTTATTGGTATTGATCAAAAGTTTTCAAGTCTCAAGTTTAATTTATTAATTCTGGTTCAGAATATTTATATTTCAAGTTTCAATCACATAAGTATATATTTGTTTTTTCGAAATCGGCAATCGAGTTGAATATCGATGCCAATTGGTCAGAAGAAATCGACAGTTAAATCGCTTTTTAATGCCTGGACAGTTGAGTAACCGAAGTCCATAGAAATCGACAATCAAATCGCTTTTACTACCTAGGCACTGAGGTAACTGAGTCAATATAAATAGATAGTGAAATCGCTTCTCACTGCCTAGGAACTGAAGTAACTGAAGTCGTTATAAATAGATAGTGAAATCGCTTTTCAATGCCTAGGCAGTTAAGTAACTGAGGTCGATATAAATCGACAATCAAATGGCTTTTACCGCCCAGGCACTGAAATAACTGAAGTCGATAGAGATCGACAATCAAATCGCTTTTACTGCCTAGGAACTGAAGTAACTGAAATTGATAGAAATCGACAATCAAATCGTTTTTACTACCTAGGCAGTGAAATTGATAGAAATCGACAATCAAATCGCTTTTACTGCCTAGGCACTGAACTAACTGATGTCGGTATAAATAAATAGTGAAATCGCTTTTTACTGCCTAGGAACTGAAGTCGGTATAAATAGATAGTGAAATCGCTTTTCAATGTCTAGGCAGTTAAGTAACTGAGGTCGATAGAAATCGTCAATAAAATCGCTTTTACTGCCTAGGCACTGAAGTAACTGGAGTCGATAGAAATCGACAGGGAAATCTCTTTTCAATGCCTAGGCAGTGAAGTAAATGAACTGTAATCGGCTTTATGTTCAACATTAATATAAATAAATGGAAAAAGATTGAATTTGCATGCGGTTTTTCGAAAGTATTCATAAAACTTAGTAGTGTAACTGGTAACTGAACGCGGTTAGTATTAGCTATATGTTTAAGACAAATTTGATTACATGAATACAACTGTTAATGAAAGGGTAATAAATGAAAAATATGATTTTCAACATGCTTTCTGTTTATTCAACAACAATTTAATTCCAGATTTAATCCCTTTTTGTCTGTAAAGTTCCGTCATACATCATTAGAATAACTATCTGTGCTATGCTTGCTATTAGAACTGACGCTAATAATCCCATTTCCAGTTGCATGTCTGGCGCGATTAAATTTAAAAAAAAAATGATATTTCTCGCATTAGTCATAATTTGTATATCCTTTGTGTTGATTGCGGGTAATTGAGATTCTTAGCAAAGCTGTATTTTGAAGATTCAACTGATTTCTTTTGGGGAATGTATTGTCCATATCTTGTTTCATCAATTTTAATAAAAAGCTGCTTATTTCGATTCTCAATTCCATTTATATTTATATAAAATGAAACGAAGTTTGTGACAACTAATTCATGAAAGTTTTAATAGTGGGAATGAGGCAAAATTAATCACCCAAGTGTACTATATTTAATATATTTCGAATACTTATATATTCATCATCGGGAACTGTACCAAGGAACAAAAATATTACATAAATATTCAAAAGTTATTTACATAAATCAATTGAGGATTCTGGCGTGCTAAAATTTATTTTACCTGCAACAAAATTATTAAGTTCGAGAGTTTTAGTAATCACTCATGACTCATGGTGGTTATTCAAATTTGAGAGGTTAGTTTATGAATGAGATTGAATTTTTATTAATTGAATTATGTTACGTCGTTATGAATGAAGCTGAATTAATCGGCTACATAATGATTGATATTATAATGAATTATAAAGATTAGGTAACGTTAGTTTTCTACATTTTTCATATTAATAAACCCATCATTTTGACCAATATATGACCAATGAACAATCGAATACTTTCTCATAAAATTTATAGCAAATTTTATCCCGATAGATGTTCTTTAGCATCACATGTTTTCTATGTAGATCATTTTATGAATTATGAATCTGCCAAAGCTTTGAAATCTGAAAACCCCCATTTTTAATAACAACTTTGTGTCGTAAACTCTATAATTCTTCATATTTTGTTCTTATTTATTGCTCTATATTGTGATAACAACCTTGTCCTCTATGCTTCGTCCCTCCTTAAAGCTCGATAATCACAGACTTCTTGGTTATGGATTGGTTCCAGTGTGGTTCTCATTACTCTGGCCAAAACTTTGTTGGTCACGTCGAATGTAGTTTTCACCTTTCTTATAAATACAGCGTTGTTTCAATCATCTGGTAACCGCTTTTTTTTCTACTTTCTCCAAATCAATCTGCATATATTTTTATGCAGTTCCAGTCCACCTATTTTTAAATCTCGACCGTGATATAATTTTCGCCTCAATTTTTATTAGTTCTATTTACCATATTTGACGTTTCATCTTTATGTCTGAAGGTTCTTCTACTTTCCTTTCACTATCCTGCTCTTCTGTCTGCTGTCGTTCAGATGGTTGTCAAAATATCTAGCCTGGTCTCCTATGATTGCTTCCTCTTTATCTCTTCAGTACCCTACTGCTTTTTCGTTTTCACCTTGTGCTCTTTTTACTTTGTTGCATATTTCTTCTTCCCCTATATTTTTTTATATTGCCTCCAGTTTCTCTTTCACGTGTGTCTTTTTCCGGTTTTCTTGTCTTATTATATTTTACGTAGCTGCTTTCTGTATTTCTATTCAGTTATTTGAGTATTGCCATTTTATGCTGCTCTAAAAAGTTCACTTAATGATATTTTAGTTGATTTTCAGGCTCAGCCCTACTCTGTTTCCTTACACTATCAACGTATTCCCTTTCTAATGATCGTATTGCCTCCTAAAACTTGTTTGGTTTGTACATCGGCTGTGATTCCATTGTTATACTCAATTATTGTGGTTCACTAACTAATTACCCTGTTAACTTCACCTGACTCAACACCAGTGCATTCAAATCGGGCTCCTTTGTAAGAAATTGCCATTAACCATGAATTAATTCAATTTGCATCGAAGGGGATGAGTATTTCGTTCCTTAGACTATTCAGGTAGGTTATTCTACAGACCTAATTCGTATAAAAGGGGACATTTATTTTCATATCATCGAAAATTAACTTGAGAAAAAAAAATAGGAAAAGATGAAGAAATATCCTTGAATGACAAATCTTCTTGATAAAATCATAAATGTTTTTAATAATACATTGATTTTGATCGTGAATGTGATCTTTTTTTAGGTAAAATAAGGAAATATATGTAATTATTTTCAATTTTAAATTCATTGCAGAAAAGTATTTAAAAACACATTATTTTTTCAAGGAACAACGACGTAAATGTATCTCGAAAGTTAACCGCCAGATGGTAGTGGCGACGTTAATGTTTAGCCGCCAATCGATAGCAAAAATGGGCGGAATACTGACAATCGTTAGCTCTTCTCTGAATTCTCTAACGTGTGTATATCATCAAAGTGCAACATAGACACAAGTGTACTTTGTGTGGGTTTCTGTGAAGTTCTAAATGTATCTCGAAAATTAACTGCTAGATAGAAGTTGCGATGTTAATGTTTAGTCGCTAATCCGAAGCAAAAATATGCGGAATACTGACACAATCCTCAGCTCTGCTTCGAATTCCCTAATATGTGTATATCATCAAGGTGCAACAAAGACGCAAATGTAGTTTGTGTGGGTTCCTGCGAAGTTCCAAGTGTGTATCCTCAGTGGAATAACGACATAAGTGTACATTGCTCATCTTCCTCTAACTTTTTCAGGTTTTAATACCATAAATGTACTTTGTGTCAATATTTTCCAGACTTTTCGTTTTTTGTTTTGATGTAAGTGTATTTTGCATCAATAATGGTTCCAAATTTTATTCAAAAACCCCTTTCTGTGTCTTGATTGAAATGAACGTTTTCTCCCAAAAGTTATGTTGATAAAAATATTTTGATTTTGGGGAATTTTGTGATTATAATAATGAATTAGAGGAATAGAAATTTGTAACTTTCTAGTTTACGAAATGCAACTCAAGAGAGTGAACGTGAAGATGTTAAAGGGACAATTTAGAAGGTTTAGTGTCATAACTTATTTACTAGGGTTATTACCAACAATCATGAGGACTTGCTGAGTGAGTTATATCAGTGTTTTCCTGGAAAGAGTCACGGAGCTTAGTACTAGAAAAATTTATATCGTAAATGAATTCTATTAAGTAAGAGAATTTGATGTTTGTCAGGGTCTAAAGACAATTATGCATCCTCTTCAACTACATCGGTAAGTTCAAAAAAATCCCAGATGAAACAAAATCAGAGGAGCACTGCCTTTGAAAACAGTAGTCGACAAGTACTTGCTCTCTAATTTCTAAAATAGAGAAAAAAATTTAAGACATGAGGTTAATTGGGCAAACTAAATTCAAGAATTTTCAAGACTGCCATAAAACCATTAGTCAAATACTATGAGACTAATAAATATGGACGAAGAACAACTAAGGATATATGAGAGAAATAAGTTGGGAATAATGAGTGTAGAAGACATAAAACTGTAAAATTAAGAATAAATTAGATATGTTATGATAATTTAGTAATTAATAAATGGACTTAAACCAACTAAGGAAACATTCCTATCCTGATATCGAGGCGACGATAACATTGATTCAACGTTCTTGTTAACAAAGCGTGAAGAGACCCGATTCGAGAGCCAATTACCGTTTGTCCAAAAGTTATAGGCGTTGTCAAGCGCAGAGGGCCACTCATTTTCGAAGCTACTTAGAATTTTCCCGGTTTCGTGAAACAAAAGAGAATAAAATGAGGTCTCCTAACGATAAAAGTATTGTCGGTATACAAAGGAAAACTGTCGATTGTTTTTTAACTCGGTTGCTTCAAAGGTTTCTACAGACTACGTAGGATAATCAATGATACGGTTCAATTTACATTTTCAAACGAAAGAATAATATTTTATTGAGGGACGTCAACCAGAATATTAATTTGGACCAAAATCGGGACCCTCATTCAGTAGACAAACCTATAAAATATACAATTAATACGAATAATAACTTTTTTATAATATCCAGTATCTGAAAGTGAAAATAACGGGGAGTTAATATATAGATTATGAAGCAATTGAATAGATATTATTATATTTATCATATTAATCGGATTATGTTCAATAAAAAGATCAGGTTGCTGCCATTCCATCAGAAGCTATAGTGATAGAGCCTCATTGGAAAAGTGCAAGTCGGTGGAATCAACTCCAAGACTTCTCCTTCCTCAACACTACAATCTATAGAAGTTCAATATCCACAGCCACCACTCAAACTACTCGAGTGTGATAGAGTTTGATCTTTCGTGCTTGCTTTTCACATATAAAATCGAAGATTGTTCAGTTGATTCATGTAAAACTAAAAAGATCCATCGTTTTGTTTTGCATTTCAAAACATTCAATCAAATTTTCACGCAATTACTGGCCAATATCGCAAAACGAGCTTAGGGAAACCTGCAAAACCTTCATAAAAATGGCAGAGACAGTGAATCTACGAGTCAATGAAGATAAACCATGATAATGATAACACCATAGAGGAAAACACCAATAAAGAACGAAGAAAATAAGACGTGTCAATAGTGACTGCCATTACATCAGACGCTATAGTGATAGAGCCTCTTTGGAAAAGTGTGAATCTGTGGAATCAACTACCAAGGCTCTTCCTTACTCAACACTACAACCTACAGAAGTTCAATATTCACAGCCACCTCTCGAACTACTCGAGTGTAATAGAGTTTGATCTTTCGTGCTTGCTTTTTACATATAAAATAGAAGATTATTTAGTTGATTATTGTGAAACTTCTACCATCAAAACAGACACACATCATGAGATAAATAACATATGTTGGAAACGCAGATGAGTTTTTGAAGATCAAAGAAACTTCAGCACAAGAAATTAACGATGATGTTACTATGAATTAAAGTCGGAAAGTTATCACGTGACTAATATGTCAGTACCAATATCCATCAATATCCGTCAAATCAAAATTTTTGTGTACTTTGTAGAAACAATCGTTATGACTAATATTTCAAAAGTCGGCATTTTACGAATTGGTAGTTGAAAAAGTAGTTTTTTGATTGAATTTATTTCATTAATATAGTTAACATCAACATATTCGGCAAAAATCTTTAGATAAAAATATTGATATACAGGGTTAATAAGTTTCATATTCTCTAGGAAAGAAAACTTAAGCTAGATGGACAAGTAATCGAGTGGAAAACAGATAGTGAACTTCTCTTGAACAAACCTGAAAAAGAGGTAATCACCAAAACCACGAATGTCCTGATGGTGTGCAGAAACTTTGCAGGGAGGAATTGGACTTGTAGCCCAAAGATCCTACGTTGAGATACATGACAATGAGTTCATTTGAAGAGTCAGCGGATTTCAGTTTAAAGGTTTAAGGTTATATTTTTAGTTTTCATCAAGGTGTCCAACTAAATTTTTATAAGTTTCCTAACGTTTTTCAACGAAAAAAACCACTCTCCAGTCTCCAACTGGATGTTAGTTTTAATGAACAACCAACTGAATAAATGGAAGAAGTCGAAAAGATCCACCGTTTTGTTTTTCTATTTCAAAATATTCAATAAAATGATTACTCAATTACTGACCTACGCATACTTTTCAACATCGGAAACCAAGCTGGAAACCTGCAAAGTCTTCATAAAAACGGCAGAGACAGTGATTCTACGAGTCAACGAAGATAAACCATGATAATATGGTAATAAGCAATAAGAAGTTTATCAATAAAACTGTACGAAGAAAAGGCAATGAGCCTAGAATGAATTCAGAAAATAATAAGATCCAAAATAATAGAGTGGAGAGGAGAATGCCAGATTTTAGAGAAACAAAAAAAATTATGGACATAGAACAAGGAGGAACAAGAAAAAAGGAAGATCAAGGAAAATATGGTACGCAGAGGTGATGGAAGGAAGATCTAAGAAACAGTGGAAGGGAATCCCTTCCATGATATAGGTCTTCACCTTCGTGAAGCACATTGTTTATTAATATACTGTTATAAGTATAATCAAAATTGTAAATACCATTTACAACTGACATAAGCATTGTGATTTTCCCGTTCTATGACATTTTAGATATTGTCAAGTCTCCGACCACGTAATTTAAATTACTGGTACCGAAGACCAAATCAAGAATGTCAATTATATCGTTGTCTCTTTTCATAATTATTACCGCTAATTTTAAGAAACTATAACGTATGTCTCTTAGTTTTTCTTGTGTAGATGAGATATTAGATTATAAAGTTTGATAGAAGACGGTATGTAGCAAATATATGTTTGATGAATCGTAAATTAAGTCATGTTATCAATGACTTCGACTTTATCATAGCTTCTAATACATAATTCATCATAAAAAATATATAAAGATTTTTTCATTAGTTATATCAACACGAAAACCACGAATCGAATTATGTTTAAAGTCGTTATATGGAACTAAACGTCGGCCAGTTATTGTAGTTAATCTATTGTCCTGTCTCGGATAATCCTTGTTTCCGAACAAACTGAACCAAACAAGCAAATAAATGAATGAATCTAAATTACTCCATAGAGAGAGTTATATTAGCAATAAACCAAGCGGTACACATGCATATCGATCGTATTTTCCTGAGCGAAAACAAAAGACATGCGAGTCCTAGTCCAAACGTTTGCAAATAAAAAGAGTGATAATTGCCTACAAACAATTGTCTAATGGGGGGATTATTGGTCGATAGTTTGTTACATGCTTCTCCAGCAAATACTGTTTTATTTAGTGCTTTGGTTTGTTCATACGAATCTATAGTAAGACTGGGAGCTGGTACATGCAATGTGCATATCAAGAAACTTCAATCACCAAAATAATTATTATTATAATTTATTATTTTTAATGAATTTTCACATTTTATATCAACATAGTGGGTGGTAAACTAAGAAACGGCCATCAGCCATATCTCAGGAACGGATTGTATTACAGGTGAAGTGAAAATAATTAATTTATAGGATGTAAAATTTTGATAATTTCTCTATCACAAAACTTCACGTAAAATGTTCAAAATGACCATCATTGTTGATACAATTTTGGAATTTTTGTACAACATTTTGTATGACCTAGTCTAATAAAATATACTTTAGATTCTAAATAACCCTATAATAAGTAATCGAGAGGACTTAAATCGGGGAATCTAGCGGGCTATTCGATCGTTCCACATCTTCCAATCCACCTATTAAGAAAAAATAGATCGATCTATGTCATTTGGATGATTAACACCAGTAAAAACTCTTTGTAATGTAGGCACTAAGAAGTTTATCAAAAAGTCTAGATTAACCTTATCATTTTCTTCAAATTTGACGTTTCGACTTTTCTGTAAACCTTTATCAAAATATTTTTATGAAAACTTGAAGAATAGTCGAAACTTCAAATTTTATCTTACAAAAATTATTAAAAAATAACTAATTTTAGAACAGAAGAGACCTAAAATCAAAAATATTTAGATGAATTAACCTTAGCATTAACTATGCTCTCAAAAAAAGAGGACCAATAATTTTATTATTAATGATACTAGCCCAAACGTTCACTTCAATATCTACAGCTCTGTTTGTTCATCGTTCCAGTTTAGTAAATATTGCAGAGTTACATCGTACATGTATACATCATGATTATCCCAATTATAATATATAATTCGCAAAAATCGAAAAATATAAAATATAAGACTTCGTACATTCAAATATTCCGATATGTCTTGGACTCAGCTGAAGCTAGATCATTGAATATGACCCGCGCAGCGGTTCGAAGAATTTACCAGCATTATGAAGAGACGGGATCCTTTTATAGACGAACTGGAACAGACAGAAGGCAATTTACAACCGCTCGAAATGACAACTTCACTTTGTCAACAACATTAATGTCTTCCAAGGACTTACTCCAACTTATCGGCAAGTACGCCTGCGTTTTTTATAGCATCATCTGATGCGGTCATTGGAAAAATGGACATCTGCTCTTTTCTGAAATGAAACCAGAATATGCTTCCATAGTATCTACCAAAGAAGGAATGGGTACCGAAGACGAAAAAATCGATTCACAGATAGCTGCTTTCAAGAGCGGAGTGCTTTTGGAGGTGGTTCCAGCATGATCTGAGGTGCAATTTCTTAGAACCTACAACCGATCCTTTGTTCAATCGTGTTTACGGAAAAAGAGGTCCAACGGCTGATAGATACATCTATTTGAGCGATGTACCTTTATGCATGACAATGTAAAGCCAGAATCGTGCAAGATAAAATTGCAGGTGTCGATTTGCGGGTTATAGAGTGGTCAGCATACTGTCCTAATCTAAATCCGATGGAGTATTCATGGGATGAGCTATAAAGAAGAATTAAAGCTAGACTTCCCATCCCAAACTCGATCAACTCAAAAGTTTACAATGGGCCGATTTATTGCACGTTACTATATTTTCTTCCTTATTGCCAAAAGTTATTTCGAAATACAGTTAGTCTCTTTGAATTAACTGATTCTACTTTCCTAAAAAAACTGTATTAGTATTATTTTTGTTTAATATTCTCATCATAGAAACGTAATATATACCATCACAAATGAGCTTAAAACAAATTTCGTTATTACGTTCCCGTTGTCAGTTTCGTATTCTTTCTTTATGAAACAGCCGTTCTTAATATAGTCGGAGAGCTAGATAACGACTTAAACAGAGCTCCATCCAACTTGAAATTTTCTATGATAGTCGAGTGTATTGATTCCTTGAAACTCATTCAAATATTTTGAACCGCGGTTTATAATAATTATTGTCTGCTCTCCAGAGCAGACAAAAAAAGATTCATATTGTTATTGAAAGAGTACAAAAATGAATATTTGAAAAGTGTTTCAACAGCTCCAAACTTAATAACATCAGGATCACTTATACTGTTACTTAATGGTTTGGCAACGCTGCGTACGAGGAGACTTACCGGCAAATATATGTAATAAATATGAAAAGCTACGGGTTAACTAACTCAAAGTTAATTTCTATTACACTAAATATGAACTACAACTGAGTAATGAGGAAATGAACTTGTAATGTGTAAAATATTGTTTACTGGAGGCAATCAGGATAATCAGGTTTTATTCACCTACCATCTAAAAAACAACTTTTTGGTAACTGAGTTACGATTTTCGGTTTAGGAATATGAATCTGACCCGTTTAAGAAGATCGGAAGGTCTCATAATCGCCCCGAAGGCGTTAAAGCACAAAAAATATGATAAATTGGAACTCAAAATGTCAACTTTCTGTATCAACTACAACTAACAACAAATACTGCGCTCAAAAATATATTAAAACTGACAATTAATAACGTAGAATGTGTCCTAGAAGTTGGATTCAAATCACAAGCTTTTTATCATCCATTTCGAGAGTTATTATCATATTTATCAAAAGTATCTGCTTCGTTTCTGTACCCAAATGGACACTATCGTATAGAAAGGAATGTTATTCAAAATTCCTCGCGGCATTAGCCAGAAAAGTAGTTGTTTCGCCCTTTGATAGATAAGATGCACCTCGTATATCTAAATTAATTTCTTATCGCCAACCAATCTTAAATTCAAGTCCACTCAAAACTAGAGTATGTTATACCCGTCTGAAAAGACGTGATAACGTCAAAACTAGTCAGTGGTAACAAACCCTTTCATTGTATATGGACATCACGTTTTTTGATGGGGATGTAATTCAATATTCGTCGCGGCATTGCAGCATTAGCAGCACTAAACAATAATTTCAATTTATAAAAATTAGAAATAATATAAGAGATAGCAGGTAGATTATATATACATACTACTCAGCAATTGCTTTAAAAATGTTATTCGGACTCTGCTTATTCGGACTCTGCCCTATAAACATTGGTTAATGGTTTGTTGAATTTAAACGTCGTCGTACAGACACCGATAATGGTAAACGTTCTCGACGTCTAATTGAGATGGTTACCCTAGAAATGATACAGAAGTCCATACAATGATTATATCTAATCATGAATTGAAATTGCGTGAGATAGCTAACACAGTGAAGATATCATAAGGCAGTGTATTTACAATCATATATGGATATTTGACCATGGGAAATCTTTTTTCAAAGTAGAGGTGCCGCGTTTACTTACAGTCGATCAAAACCATCAACGTATTGATGATTGAGAACAGTTTTTGGCCATGTTTAAGCGTAATATGGATCCATAACTTCACTCCGGAATCGAAACAATCATCATTTGAGTGTAGCTGGTGAAAAATGTTTTGAAGCGTCCATAACAGTCAGCTGAGAATGTTATGGATTCAGTATTTTGGAATGCGCTTGGAATATTGTTCATCGAATATCTCCAAAAGAAAGAAATAATCAATAGCGAATAACACATAGATTTTTGGATTGATGGAATGCAAAAATAAAAAAAAAACGACCATATATGCCGAAGAAAAAACCGCTGATTTACCAAGACAATGCACCGATCGACAAGTCGATGGCAACGATAGTTACATAGAACGAATTATACTTCGAAATGGTTTTTTATCCACTGTATAGTCTGGATATGGCCCTCATTGACTATTGGCTATTCGCTGATATGAAAAAAATGCTGTGCAATGAAAAATTCAACACAAATAAAGCGTTTGCGTATTAGAAATAAGGCCAGGTTGAACACCAAAGGGCTTCCGAATACTTATGTATTCATCGTCTAGTAAATATAATTAGTTACAATTTGGCGGATTTAAATTGTGTTATATCTTGTAGAAACATCAAATTTGAGGATTTCAAAATTCTATATTGAAATTGACGCTTATTTTATTGAAATCGAAATCCCGAAATATATGAAACTTAGTACACTTAATTCTCCATAGGAAAACGTTCATAATCTAGCCGGCGAAGATATTAGATACACCCCGTATATCCACATATTTATTTCATATCATATAGATATTCTTTATTGAAAAGAATTTTGAAAAATGTTGTTGATGTTTTGGCTATTTTCGAATTAAAATTTGTTCATCCTATCATTGAAAGCTTCGTATTTCAAACAGAAAATTTGTTATGTCTATCAATGTATACAGAAATATACATTCTCATTAAGGTTGATTATAAAACTTTTTACACATTCACAAACAAACGTAACTTGCTCTTGCACTATTAATATGTGTTATAAATTCCTCGCACACATTTTCAGTTTCCCACTACTTGCATATACGTAAAACTTAAATTTGAAATGAAATTATTTGAATCTAACGAGCAAAACTTAGTTTAGTTGGAATTGTATGAATTTATTCATGTTCTCTAATTTGTCTTATTAGAGAACACAAAGGTTCTTCTCAGTGGAAATTTCAATTTTTAATGCATTCATCATCCCTTGGGTCTCATAAAATTTGCTGTTGTTAATGATATCTGCAAAAGCCAAACTTGTATATAAAGTTTATTACAATGAGTTACGGTAGTTTCTCGAGAAGCTTCTTCCAATTCAAACGTTACAACTTTCGATTTTACCAAAATTGGACCTATCTCAATGAAACATACAAAAATCACGATCAACTATGACAACTTGTATGTAAATCTCGGCAAACAAATTTAGTTTTGCCACCTACCAATCGTAACGCTAGTGTAATAAAAATCTGTCTTACTGTCAATGTCAATATGTCATTTGTGATAAAATTCTGCATTCCCGCCACATTTCCTTCAAATTTTGATACAAAGGTAGATGATATTATCAGAAATATAATTTATAATAATAATTTCTTGTTGAAATCGGTATTGAATGTGGAATTTATGTTTCTCAACTTACAATCAAATTGAAATTTTATTACTGAGAATTTTTCTTCAGACACAGGTAATTATTGTATTAAATGATCTAATTGACAGCTGACTCGACCTATCCCAACTTTGACTCTATCCGTACCTCGCACTTTTTTGTTTTATATAGAGTCAAAGCTGGTACCATGTTCATGTTAGTCTTCAATTTAGTTAAGTTGGAAGGTGATAAGCCAAATGAAATGGCAACAACAATTCGACGATTTTTTAGCAAGAGTTTTGTTAATCAAAACGAGTATTGTCAAAAGATTCAAAAGGTGTGTTCATTTCGTATCAAATTAAGCTTTATTTTTGTATTCAAATCTTGTCGCCACGTGGCAAAACTTTGTTTATTAATTTTCTTTCACACAATTGTAAAAAATGTGAACAAACAAAAAATTGCTTTTATATAAAATCCTAAGGATTTTTCTTATTAAAATTGTTAAAGTTAGATACTGATTTTCGTGTACATTAACCTAACCTAACCTTTTGAAACTCTGTTTAATAAACTGAACATTTGGACTCCACCATTCCTCAACAAAGAACCCAAACCGACTGAAAAAAACAACAATAATTCTAGACGACGTAGGATCTTATTGGAAATAACAGAAAAATCAGCAGCTAAGAATTCTTTTCTGTAATTTTCCTTTGAATAGTTCAGGATGGACTTAAAAGTAGGCGTCTAGTAAAATATAGATGTAATAGTAAATATATGGAAGGAACGTAACCTAACTTAAACATTTTTTTCGATTTCTCGAATGCTCTTTTGGTGTGTGTTCTATATGGGAAAAATTTTCTAGAATTCAATGCCCAACAACAAATTATCGTTTATGGGAAAGTGATTTTTCAAATTGTAATAGAAAACATTTGAAGTATAAAGCTATTTCTAGCTCTCATCTACCAGAGCATCAAGTTGATAAGCCAAATGTTCAAGCATTAACATCTGGCAATTTATCTATAGAACAGCCATTGAAGTTATAAAAAAGAAGATTGTATAACTTCCTTGAAGAAAAAGTTGACCATTGTGCTTAATGATTCCCAAATATATTAGAGAGAAAATAATGAGATATTCAATTATGAGAAATAAAAATAAAATCGAGAACATTATTGTAAATCTAAAAATAACCAACTTATTAACTTATTTATCTCTCTAACAAGTTGGCTGTGGATATTTATTTTTTTAACAAGTTGGCTAAGATGAAACTCAAGTATAATCTAAAATATATTATTATACTGAAAACACAAATACAAACTAGATTAAATAAGCAAAAATATCGCCGTTTTGTTCAATACATTTTCGAGTATTCTTTAGTACACGTTACGTAGCTTTTAAAACGGTTCTGCCATCGATGGATGCTATAATGTGTCTGATACTATCTTGTAGTTCGGCCAGATTCGTCTTTTATAGACCTCGTTCTTGGCACAAAAAGTAAAAGTCTAGGGGAGTTATGTCAGGAGATCTAGGGGGCCAACGTGTAATACCATTTGTAGCAATCCAGCTATCTTAGAAGAGTATTTCCAACAATATTCTGACATCGCGTGCCTGATGGGGAGGAGCTCCATCATGCTGAAGATAAATTTGCTTACGTGCTTCTAAATTGAGATCATCCAAATATTCTTCCAGTACCTCTGATAGCATTCCAACGTAGCTCCTGCCTGTCAAAGTACCTTCATAAAAAACTGATGGAGTTCAATAAATTGCAGTTCTGTTTACACATATTTACAAACCATCTTCTTTAATTATCACCGGGTAGTAATGTTTGCACTGGTCGGTACGTGTAGGGCACGAACGTAAATTTGGTGAGAGTTCTCCAATGTAGATAAACTTGAACCACTATCCCTTGCCAAATATCTGGTTGAATTATTTTTGTACGCTTTAATATATGCTAACACATTTATTTCTGTTTGTTCACTTATTATGAATTGTTTCTTAGATCTCACCTTTACAAAAACAATTTCGTTATTCCTGAATTTGTAATACAACTTTAGAAAATATCTTCTGTCTGACTGATGACGTTAGGGATACATATGACCATGTCGTTCCAATGCTTGAAAACTGTTTTTTCAACACATGATATACGCTTCTAACATATCGCATTTCTCTAATATATTTGAGAATCATCAAGCACACCGGTCAACTTATTCTTCAAGGAAGTTATATAATCTTCTTTTTGAAAACTCCAATTGCTTTTCTATAGGTAAATTTTCAGATATTAAGACTTATTAAGGTTAGATTAGGATAGGTTAGGTCAATGAACACAAAAATTAATATCTAGCTTTTACAATTTTAATAAGAAAAATCCTCAGAACTTTATATAAAACTAACTTTTTTGTTAAATTGAATTAAAATTAATGTACAAAGTTTTGGCATGGAGCGACAAAACTTGAATTCAAAAATAAACCTTAATTTGACACGAAATGAACATACCTTTTGAATCGTTTGAAAATACTTGTTTTGATTAACAAAACTCTTGCTAAACAATCGTCGGATTATTACTCAATACTTAAAAATTCTTGAGATTACAAATTGGAGCACATTTAAGATGAACATGGTTACCAACTCTATATAAAACAAAATAGTGTGAGGTAATGGTAGAGTCAAGGTTGGGATAGGTCTGTCAGTTTTCAATTTGATCAATTCTCAACAATTATGCACCCTACCTAGGTCTAAAAAAATTCTCTTTAGCATAAAATTACAATTTGACTTCATGCTTAGAAATATAAATTCCACATTCAAACTGTGTTAGAATAGAATTATACAACCAAAGTGCTGTGGTTTCTGATTTTTCGCCCATTTTCTGTCTCTATAACTTTGTGCTTTGTTTTTAACCCATATCATCACATATACGTTTCAATGTATGTCTGAGTCTCACTATATAAATTGTTCTTAGCTTTTTCATTTCATTATTATTTTCAGCTGTCAATATTTCGGCTATTTTCCCATCGAATACGTGAAAAAAGATGTCATGCATGTTTTATTTTGTGTTGTCATATTTCTCTCCCACATTATTTCCCTGAAATATCCTTTTATCTTAAAGGTGAATCAAACGATGAGAGCATCGCTTGGGTTTTCTTTAACTTGATATTAATACTCCAGTCTGATTTAATTATGTTTTTTATTATTGTCAACAGCTCTTTTATCTTAATCGATCTTTAGCTATGAACGTTGATTGAATATTCAATTTCAGTGTTTTTATATTGAAGATCATCTTCATTATCTGCTACTTATATTCTATATATGATATTGTTTATGATCGATCTCATTCTATTATGTGATCTTGTTAATGTTCTCTTTATTATAACATTGAACATGAACAGTGTAGAGCTAAGGCTATCTCCATGTCATAATCTTTACACCTTTAGACAATTCTGTTTTGGTTTTCATCCTGATTAATTTTTGATCTACAAATTCTTCTCTAGAACCTTCACAATATCCTCCAATCATACTATTTGTAGCAAGTTAACAGGCATAGTAGCACCGTTATATTGATATTACAGAGCCACCCCCGGCCATCCGCTCTCGTGATGATAGAATTAGCTGTTTCCAAAGTCTCGGAACTAACGACAAGCTCAGAATTCTTATTAGGAAATTATAAGGTGCAACCGTGTCGTGTCTACCCCTTCGTTGAATACAAATTTTGACAATAATACTTATCGAAATCTGTTTCAAATCAACAAAGGAATATCATTATCCACCCTGAGATAAATGTCTCATTTTTGATTATAATAGTTTGAATGTAAGTTAAATATACTTCCAGCGTGTTACAAGAACGGTGACACACAAACTGCAATAATTATAGGGGCGTAATGTTATTGGATATGTCCTGGAAAGCTCTAACCTTCATATTCAACGATAGTTTCTAAGAAATTTGTGAAACGAAAATTTTTTCGTTAGAAATCGATTTTATTAAATTTTATTAAGCAAAAGACAAATTGCTTCTTCACTTGAGCTTTATTTCTTACTGTTAAATATTTTGTTGAGATCAGCGACTAGCCAATAGTCACTGGAGGTCAGATCTGGACTATACAGTGAATGAGGGAATAATTCGAAGTTTAATTCGTTCAATTTAACCGTCGTTGCTATCGATTCGTGAATTGGTGCATTGTTTTAGTGAAACAGTGGTTTTTTCTTCGACATTTGATGCCGTTTTTCATTGATTTTCGCATTAAAACAATCCAAAAACTCTATGTAGCATTCGTTATTGATTGTATCTTCCGTTACGAGATATTTGATGAACAATATTCCATGAGCGTTTCCAAATACTGGAGCCATAACCTCACCAGCTGACTGTTGTACCTTTGGACGTGGTTCACCGGCCGCAGTCCATTCAGATGATGATCGTTTTGATTTTGAAGTGAAGTTATGGATCCATGCTTCATTCATTGTTATATATCGGCCTCTCTATTGTTAACAGTCTCAGTTATCTAACGCAATTTCAATTTCAATTTCTGGACTTTCTGATGTTTTTTGGACGACCAGGGGCCTATTCCACAATAATACTTTGCAACTTTGCACTTATCACTTTCAATTTGCATTTGCTGCGAAGTGAAAAGTATTTGTGTTATTAATTACAATTAACTTACACTAACTTTGCACTTGTCACTTTTTTTGCAAAGATTTTGCGGATAAGGACTCACGTCAATTTGACATAAGATTAAATTTTGTTAGTTCCTGTCTGAATTTTGCTGAATATTTATAAAAAAGATGTTTGAATTTGAATTCATTTATTCAAGTGAGGATGACGATAACGACAATGCTGTCAGAAGACGCAAAGTGTATAAAGAGCGCTTCAACTTTGAACACTTGTGTGATTTTCATTTCAAAGAATCTTTTGGATTGTCCTCAGAGGGTGTAGATATTATGTTACAACATATTGGGCAACACTTAAGACATCCCACAGGAAAGAGTGAAGCGCTTCAGCCTGAGCAGCAGTTGCTGATTACCTTGCATTGGCTAGGAAATGGAGGCCAACTTCATAGCCGCAATGCATGTTAGCAAGTGTTAGCAAAGCAGCCGTATGCAGAACTGTGTATCGAGTTGTTAATGCTATTGTACAAAATATGCTCCCAACATTCGTACGTTGGCCCGAAAATCCTGTAAGAATAGCACAACAATTTTTCAACATGGCGGGGTTTCCTTCTGTATGAGGGTGTGTTGATAATACTTTAGTAATTATTGATGCCTCCACTGAAAATAAAGCTGCTTATGTAGACAGACACGGTAACCATTCTCTCAACTGCATGATGGTTTGCGGCCCTAATTTTCAGTTTTACGGTGTCAATGCTATTGGCCTGGCAGTGTCCACGATGCAAGAGTACTACGTAATTCTGCAATTGTGCGGGATTTTGGTCAAGAATTGCGACCTTTTCCTAATGCATTGATCTTGAGAGACAGCGCATATGGACTGAAAGAGTGGCTTATGGTTCCCCTGAGAAGAAATCCAAATGAATACTTTGTAAGCTAATAAGCTGATTAATAAACGAATAATAAACTGATTATGCAAGAGTTTAAAGGTCCATTTTGTATTCCTGTTTTCCAATGTACCTAATCAAGACTAATAGTTACTTGATAGAGGAGGTTTTTTCCTGGATATAATTCAGAATCGGATAATATTTGATTGTGTGATGCCGCAGAAAAAAACACCTATAATAGAAGTTTTTAAAACAGGTCTCGAAACAAACTTGCTTTGCGACGACTTTAGATGCCTCCTTAAGAAATAAACATGAAACAATGTATTAATTTATTCATGCTATATAACAAAATCTAACCTAAAAACAGAAACTACTTAAGATAATATTACACGAAATGGGTAAGAGCTAGATATTTATCCCTCATAATGAATGCTTAGTTATAAAATTCTTTTGTAAATATAGTTGGTTGTAAACCTAAAGCTTTTTCTAGTTTTAATACCTCCAGTTTTTTTATATATCTCAATCTCTAATAAAGACTCTTTTAGTTTGACTCTCCTATCTTCATTGTGGTTTTTCTTGTTTTGCACACAATTTTCTGCTATCTTCCTTCTCTTCCCCTTGTGGTAATCAATTTCAGCTTTCAAAATTTCAGTTCCAGTTTCGTTAGAAACTGTGTTGCAAGAGGTACTCGCACTTGGAATTGGTTGAGTTTCTGGAAGATTTATTCTATCCACTACCTCATTATCTTCATTCAAAATATCCAGTATTGTCAAATCCACTTGGTCTAATTTTTTGTCTTATTTGGATTTGAGGATAGCAGTGCCATCTGTGTGTCAGTTATACGAATTATTGAATGATATTATGACTTTGAACTAATCTTTTGGCATTTCAAGACCTAGAAGTGACTAAGAAGCTGTCAAACTTGATACTGACGTCTATGAAAGATTGAAAAGTTCTTGTTACAATAAACAACCATGTGTTTGGTGAGAAGGAAAACTTAGAGATTGAAGCAGGAAATTGCAGAAAGTATGAGATAGAAAAAGATCAAATGCCTGTGATCAACACCGTTGAATGAAAATGGAGAACGGACTGAAATAAATCGGATGTAGTTAATAAGATTGAAGGAGTTATCTGGAGCAGATAAAATTAGAATGTACAGTTACATGGAATTGAAACATGGGTTTTTACAAAAGCAGAAGAAAACTTGAGGAAAGTATTGAGAAGAATTTTATGGACAATGGGCACAAATGAAAGGCTTTGGAGTATTTAACTATTGTCTGTTATTGAAAAAGGGGATCCACTTTTCATATAAAGATTTAATTTCGGGTAGTTATGGTTCATTTTTCGTCCACTTAGATTGCCATAGTGTAATTGTTTTTTTTTTGTTTACTCAAAACGCATCAAGGATCCAAAGTAATCACCGAAATCGCCACACGGCATCTTTAACTGCAGTGGCACATCTGTCCGCTTCTTATTTACCACTGACAGCAATATTGGATGGAATCCATAGAAAGATGATATAGTTGTCTCTTTCCTTAGTACTGTAGGGTTTAATTTTGATTGAGAAATCGAAGGGCTTCTGGATAAATTAGAGAAGAAACTGAGGGAGTATGCGATGATAATGAAAATCTTTACTTTGGTTTATATATGAATCAGTTACGATGACTGCTTCTTCCTCTACGATGGATTTAGAGGCATCTGTATAGATCTCTTGGTAGTTTTGGTAAGTTCCCAGAATCTCGATTAACTTAGATCTCATCATAGCAGGGAAATTATATTCTATAGGTTAGTAAAGTTGAGTTGGTTACTAATGGATGGAAATTCTATATTTTTTGCTATTGAATTTTCTTTGAAATGAATTTTTCATGTTAAGATTAACAGCTTGTTTTATTTCTGGAGGAGTACAAAATAATTCTCTCTACTTTTTTAGTGAAAAATCACTTCGAATAGCTTTGAAAAGTCCTCGTATCACATTCACGACAATTTATTTCTTATAATTACGTTAACCTAAATCAACTGACTACATTGGTTTTAAAGTTTGATGTTTTGAAATATTGAACATTATCTGACTATAGTAGGAAATCGATTAAATCATTATCCTGACCAAGCTTCATCTGGAACTAATTTAGTTATCGTCAGATTTATCGACCTTAGCTTCGACAGCAAAAATATTTATTGCTTAATTTGAGTTCTTTATTACTTGGGGATATTCAAATTAAGTAACGAGGCGGTATATTTCCCTCATTTACTTGGAAAGAGCTTCTTGGATAAGATTCGGAAATGAATACCTGATAGGAAGACAGATTAAAATGAAGTTTATAATCACCATAAGTTATTGAAAGTTATATGTAGATATATATTGAAAATGTAGAATGTTCTTCTTAAAATTGCCTTATTGAACGACTTTTAGATACTAAAAACAGCAATAGCTAGTTATAGCACAGCGCATTTAACTAGGATAATTTTTGGCGACCAATTTCAATCCTGACTATATTTACCGTCAATTGGATTATCATTCCAGAAAATTATGAATATTACGAAAATTGTAAATAATAATAATCATAAAAAACGTGGAAATTATGAGAAAATGATCAAAATTTTATGGGTATTATGGAAACCACATTAAAATATGGAAAGTGATGAATATTTTGGAAAATTGTGAAAATTATGTATGATAAAAAAAATTGTGTTAGTTATGAAAAGTAGTTTGAAGTTTTTGATTAGTATTATTATTGTACTTTTGTTATGAGTAACAAAAATGGTAAACCCAAATCCCAAAAGGACGCTCGTGACTAAGTCGTCGATACTGAATTAGAATCGATTTGAAAATTGGATTTCATCGGGTATTTGTCCGAAAAGTTTGTTGGACCTTATTAATTGTATCGTTAACGAGATTAAATTGAACTAACTTACGGGTATTCGTCTATTGTAGTGTCGAAACGCCAAAATTTGATGTTTAATTTTAAACGGAAATGGTAGAATTTGATTGGAAAAGTTCGAAACAGAATTGACATTCACCCTTGTACAAATCTTCAACAAGAATATTATTATAATTGAATTTGAAGACGTTCTTATCACAGTCATGTCAGAAAAATGTTTCAGCGTGATAGTTGATTCAATATTTGGTTGAGTTTCGTTATATTAGTTTATCAAAAATTCCTGAATATCAATATTATCGTCTATTAGATTTTAATGAAAATTTGACGAGGTATCCACCAAACTTTCATTGTTCGTGATGTAACTGTCTGTGTCATCTGGCTTCTATCACATCTTGGAATCAATGGAAACAAATCTGCAGATCGCTACGCCACAAAAATTTTCAAAAAATTCTAGTTCACCTTGATAATAATCGCACCACTTCAATTAATCTCAATCCTCACGACATAAACACAAAATAAAACAAAGTTAACTTGAAATAATGATGAACACCTACTAGTATGTCAAATATGACCTTAATATAACCTTAATTTGCCCTATTTTCTTTTGTTGTGATTATAAACAAGTAGTCTCTGACTTCGAATCCTCTTCATCAGATAGTCCCATAGATGTTCTATAGGATTCATATCCGTATTTTTAGGTGGCCATTGTAATAAAGGGAAATTGACATGATATAAGTACCCAATAACTTGCCTAGCCACGTGGGGACGAGCGTTGTCTTACTATATAAAAATTAGTCACGAAAAACAGAGCAAAAGATATTAAATGTTACGAAGCAAATTCTCCCCAAAACATTTTAGAGCCATCATCAAAAGGCACTTTAGGAGAGATAGTGCAGCTGGCAAACCTTTTTCCTTGCTTTTGCTAAGCTCACTTCCATCTGAAGCTTCAAGGCTAACTCTAGTTTCATCAAAACCCGTTTCCAATCATTGATGATCTAATTCTGATGTAGTCTCTGAACTTTGTGTTCTCTAGTAAGCAAAGTCTTCTGTTGCTTAACCCTGCTTCATGTGAACGTCTTCTAACCTTTCGAGACGATATATCGATTTCTCGAGCATTGATAATTCTTTTTTTAGCAGATTGCTCGTGACTTTCCTGTTTCTGAGAGCACGTTTCTTTGATATACTCCCGAATGAACTTCCAAACATGCATTTAAAGAAAAAATTTACAGTCAATAGCTTGCTTTTAACAGAAACTTTGCGCTTTAACCAGCAGAAAAACAAGATTAGATACGGGAATTACTGTTTAATCATGTGATCGAATAGTTAACTTAAATAACAACTTTCACACAAAAGTAATAATCTCTTCCTACGGGAAGGTGATCCGCTACGTCGCTCAATTTTGCAAGTGATGGAAGTTTTCATCACCGCTCCCCCGAATTGCGTATTTCGGGCCATAATCATATCTTTCTAAGCTAGAAAGTCACCGCTTGTGGAAATTTATCAGCAACTGATTGAGTTTTATGATAAAAAGTGAATGTCTATTTGGTACGTCGTTAAATAGTACAGGGATATTACTGCGCGTCGTACCCGATTGTTGAACCCATTTTCTTCTTCACGACAATGATAGACTTCACGTTGCTCGTCAAATATAGCAGCTTTTAAAGACATTTTATTGTATTTTCATGCTTTAAATTTGGACCCATCCGATTGTAACCTTTTTCATAAACTAAGGGAATACTTAAATGGCGAACGCTTCACGAGGGAAGATCAGAGACATTTCCAATTAAAGAATACACAAGCTGGACCTCCGTCTTCAAAAGTGTTGGCTATGGCAATAAGGAGATTTCGTATTAATCACAACAAATGATTATTTGATATCGTCTGCCAAAATAATGCACTACCTAACTAAGAAATACTAGGATGTCCCACAAAAATATTGAAAGTCTTGAAGTTTAAGGGTTATCAAAAATGTATCAGAAAGTATAATTCTTTATATTTTTCATTTCTGTTCCAACGGAGCACGTTAAATATGAATGTGGAGACAAATGAAACAAGATTCTGTAACGAAATTTATGTAATGCAAGGTATTTACGGTAGACAGATGATATATGTGACATCCAAACATTTGACTTAAGGTGTATTCCAAATAATAGGATTTATCACCTAACGAGGAATGATATACATACAATTCGAGTTATTTCTTAATATTTGGAATATACCTAAACAGTGTTTACTCAGGTCTGGAGGCTTAGCAGCCCTGAAGCTTATTTTCAGTATAAGCCCTTCTATTGTTATGTTAACTAGGAGTCTCTAGTGGAAATTTACTGTTTATACCGGAGTTTCTCATTAATTGACAATCGATTTAGAGATTAGTGAGTGTCCTGTCGCTACTGGTTGGTTCCTTATTGATAATGTGTCGTATTGATACAAAGGATTATATTGGGAACTGTTTATAATTCTTGCTACAAATATGTAATAGATTAGCATTCAAAGTGTTTATCAAGAAACGGAATTGAATGTTGAATAAAATCCCTGTACATACCTCCAGTCGACTAATACAGATGATCCAAATTATTCTCAGACTCTTGGAGTAATAATTTTTTAAATAGAAAGTTGTCGATTTCAGCTTGAAAATGTCAGATCATCAAAATTTTATCTAAATTATATTTGCGCATAGTTTGAGAGATTCCTACTAATTTCTATTTGACAACCGTAGAGGTGATATAATTGACAACAAGAGGAGCTAGATTCAATATCTAGCTCCTCTGTACTGTACTGTACTCTGTACCATGATTCACAACCATGACCAGCTAAATTAAAACAACGATGATATCGACTATTTAAAAAGATAGAAAGGATTGTCAGCATACCAAAAAAATACATGTTGTAGGTCTTAATGACGCAGTATTGGGTAAAATATTTTTGCAACAATCCTGTAAATGAAACCTAGATCCACAATTATTATCATGAAACCTGAAAAAATTCAAGAATATCCGATTGCAAATAGAAAGCTTGCTCCAAAAAAGGCAAAGACGGTTAGAACGGTTAGATATGTCATAGTGACCGTTATCAGGAATAGTAATGGGATTTTGTTTATCGATTATCTCCAAAAATATTGTACAATAAATGGAGAGTATAGCTTTCCATCAGGACAACACACCTTTTCACTTTTCTGTGGTTGGAAAGGCTAAAATTCAACGATTGCTTTTCGAACAGATTAACCAACCACATTATTCAACAGATCTAGCTTCCAGTAACTTTTTCCTAGTTCCTAGCTTGAAGTTTTACAAACAGTATAGAGTTTCATCAGCCGAGAACGCTACTTCGTGGAGAAAGACAGTAACTATTATTTGAAAGGAAAAAATCGTTAGATCATCTCGTCAAAATGTATTGTTCTATCATGAAATATGGAACAGGTACTTAAATATGGGCTACATATAGAAACTATGTATGAAAATAACGAATATAAATGTTTATAAGAAATTAGAGAAATTTTTTTGGTGGGAGTTCCTTACAAAAATCACATATCCATGTGTCAAACTCTGGTCATTATGTGCTCAAACATTACATATTAAACATCTGACTTACAGTTTTCCCACTGCATTTTCTGGAAAAAGCTTCTGAGAGAACATTACCTTGGACTGCTCTAATCACGATTAACTAACATATTCCTGATTGAGAGTGGGAGGTTCACACAAGCAAAAATCCATAGGAATACTCTTTATTCAACAATAAACATCACTACCTTAATATTTCTAGATAAATAAAAAAAAATTCAATCATAAACACCAAATTCCAAATTATAAATGAGACAGTAATTTTTTGATGCATCACTTCCTTCAACAAAAACTTTCTTGATTACTCATTTTTCAATTTGTTTATAAAATCTGTAATATGTACTATAATATAAAAAATTTCAATGTTGAGGATGAATTTTCTTTATTTGTTTCAACTTCCATTTCAATAAGAACTAAAACAACTGCACATTCTCCCTTCCCTTAGTAAGATGATCACCAGAGATTTCTTGCATAGACAAAAAGAAAGCCTTAAGAAAAAATTGATCCATTTCCAATCGGGTCGATTTAATACGAACCTAGTCTGGATCTAGTCAGGATAACCTGAGAAGAAATATTTTTCTATTCCATAAAATGATCCCGAGAGGGAGAAGGAAAATTGATTTATTGGATTGTCTTGTTGCGCTCCTTGCGTGGACTTCATTAGATTTGCCCTAATAAGGTTAACCTTGTTTAAACCTGATAAGGTCATTATGATGTTTCAAGAAAAAATTTTTTGCACGAGACTTATGTTTAAGGAAGATTCTAGGCCTAGACTGCTGCGGTCAATTCCGGAAAACGAACGTTCACTGTCATATATTAGTTTATGTCCAGTTCCAGAAGTCTATTTCAGTGTCAAGTCTCATTTTTTGTCTCAGACCTAGACTTCGAGTCCGATGATTAGTTTTAAATGAAATTCTCATTATTATGAACAGAAGTCAATGGTAGGGGCAACCTTGAGTTGTTATTCGATAACTTTTCACAGTTAATGACTATTATCTTATCTTGCGATGATTTGCTAGATCCAACTGCTGATTTTTATTATTATTTGTATCACAATTTGATCTAACATGTTATAATCTAGAAATATTATCAAATTCGCAACGGATTTTCTCCAAATACGGAATAAACGGATGTCAAATCGTAACAAAGCAAGAAAGATTGAATCTAAAAACGACTTTCGAAGTTTTTTAATACAAAAACTTTCCCACACGCAAAATTGTTCACGAGCACAACAACTTCCGACGACACTTTGGAAAATATAAAATATTTCTCTCCTAATTTAAGAAGGATTTAGAAACAATGCATACTATTACCCTTAATTTCATTCAGGTTTAGTGAGTAATGTGGCAAAAGCAAACATGTCATTTCAGTTTCGGACATTAAAGTTTCATGAAAACGTGCCTACTGCTACTTATAAAAGTGTTAAATTTTTATTGCGTAGACGTGTGCCCTAGATAGGTTACAATCAGGAGAGGATTCAGCAATTTTTATTTCGAGAATTCGTATGTTCATTAAAACATTCACAAGACCACGAAATGCAGAATAGAATGTTATACTAATTAGACAAGATGAAATGTGAAACATCACAACATCAAAAATTCCTTAACCTAATCTCATGGTAACTCAAAGTAGAAAATAGGCTGAATTTGAAGAACTCGAAGTAGATTTCGCTGTAGTAGAAATAAGATATTGAAACTATTAGTATTTGAAGCAAAAAAAAAATAATTGAGTGAAGGAAAACAAACTTCGAACGACATGAAAGAAATATATGAAACTACTTCTCAATGCTTCATATCTGAGCCTACTGCTACAAATAAAATGTATGGATTGTGAAACATTTGGATTCAATAGAATGAAGATTCATTCATATATATATATATAGGTGCTTCATGTTTGCTTTCATTTTCCGGTCCCAAATTCCTCACTCTCAGATCTTCAAACACCTCAGCGTACCATCTTCTTCTTTGTCTTCCATTTTTTGTTGCTCTACGTCCATCATTTATTTTGTTCGCTCTAAAATCTGGCACTTTCTATATGTGACCCAGCCATCTATTCTTTGGGATTTTACTTAGTTCTGCTTCTCCAAATAGATTCCTTATTCCAATATTTGCTCTCCCCAGCCATGAATCAGTTGAGTATTTTTCTCTCCCATATATCTAATTTCTCTTCCTCTGCTTTGTTAAGAATCCATGTTTCGCCTTACTGTTGATCTTATTATTGTTTTGTATAGATGTAGATTTATATTTAGATGTAGATTAGTCTTCCTGGAGATTATATTAGATCTGATTATGGCATTCGGCACTCTCAACTGTTTACTTTCTCTCGTCATCGTCACTTTCAGATTCCTCCCTTGATAACCATCCCAAGATATACATACTTTGAACTTGCTCTTGACAAACTTCTATTGCTCTTTTCCTTTTCATCAACTTATCTTCGTCGACTAGTAGATTCACTGACGTTCCTCTGCAGATTTCCTTGAGCTTGTTTTCCGATTTGAAAGGATTACTGCGTATGTCAGTAGTCGCGTTGTTCTTGTTTTTGGTTAGGAAAAATCTGTTCAAACCGATCTCACGTACTATCCATTCTAATACTATATTGAACAGTGTAGTGGATAAAATATTTCCCTGTTTTAGTCCGGTGTTGGTTTGGAAACATTTTGATATTATTTTTGTTTTTGTATCTTCGAGTGTTATTTTCATAAGACTTATAACCTTTTTTGGAATACTACGATCGTTCATAATGCTGTACAAATGGTTTCTGTCCACAATATCGTAAGTATTTTGGCAATCTATAAAGAGTGAGTAAGCTTCAGAGTAAAAATGTGGTCTGTGACTGATCTTCCAGATCTAAACCTGCATTGGTAGTCTACGAACAAGTTTTCTCTTTATATTCTCAAAGTTTTAAATATGGATTAAGTCAAAGTTTAGTAGATTGAATCTAGTAGCGCTAATCTCTGCATTAATTGCTCTCTCCTCTCTTGTGTATTGGTACCAATATTGTCATTTACCACGTTTTTTAGCTTCTGAACTATTTCTAGTACTTCATCCGTTGTTGGTAGCAATATATTTTTGATATTATCCCAATTTTTGTAAGCAGTCTTCATTTTATACTTTAAATGCTTCTTTGAAATGATCTTCCCATCTTTGGATCATTTCCATCTCATCATATTTTTCATATAAAGTGTTTTGTTCAGCTTGTCCTTTATTGTATTTCATTTCTTTTCATAGCCATTTCGTAACCATAGATAAAACTATTTTGGTACACTAGTTTTTAGTAGCTTCATTCAAACATGTTTGCTTAAGAAGTTATTGTTTAAGGTGTAAAAATGAATTTAATTTGACTCAATTTGAAATATATAGTTAACGCTTCTTGTCCCAAGCCGATTCTGTTTGCAAAAATGGTTGGTAGGTACATATACACACGTTGAAATATTAAAAAATGGTGGTTATTTACACTGTTGGAATTTTGATTAGTGTTTAGAGCCATATTGGATATTTCTGTGGTAGGAAGTTCCTGAGTAATGGAAGTTGTTGTGAAAACCGGAAAATGTTCGTTGGGAGTGGAATTACAATTTTATAAACCTACAAAGGGGTTATTTTGTGAAAAACGTAGTATAGAGATATTGAATTTTTGTTTTATAGATAATATTTCTCGATTAGATGTACAAGGGTTGTCTTGAAAGTTTCCGATCTAGCAAAGAAACATTTTCTCATGCGAGAACTTCCTACGACAGTAATCTTTCTTAAGTGGTAATTTGGGGTTAAGAAACAAGAAAAAGTCACTGGAGACTTGTATTGTTGGAACTGTTAAATTTAAGTTGGTATCAATAAACTATGAGATATGTTGAACTAGAAATACGTAGAGTATGTAGAATATGTAGAATGTAGAAATATGTTGGTGAAACTGCTCATGTGAAATCAATAAAGTCAGTCGTGTGTGTACGTGTCAGTCATTTTTGGAGAAATATTTGAAGTATAAAGTAAAAATAAGAAGAAAACATTGATGAAATTAATATAAAATCGACAAATGTGAAAGGCACGTCAAAATCTCCGGATTTCTTCTAAGTTTGTTGAGCTTTAGCTTTCATATATCCTCATAATTCCAATATTCAAATTGACAAGCAGATCAATAAGACAAAATATCTTGAGAAGGAATATTGAAATAACATTATAAGAAGCTTGAATGTCCTCTACTATTCATGATATAGTTCTATTACTAGATGAGGTAATTCAATCAATCTGTAAGCCTGGAAAAATGATGAATAACATCCAATATATCTGCTTACCATAGAACAAAACCCAAGCTATTTCATACAATACACTTTTTTTCAACGTTTTCTATTGTAAAGTACAAATGACATATATGAGTAATAACTTCAAAAATTCCCTATGCGCCATCTTACATAATATAACTTCATAGAATATGCATGAGGAGGTAAACATGAGACACCTAAAAGCAGAAAAAGGGAAACAGCAAGAACAGTAAAAGTCTATATGAGATTGCTTTGGACTAGAAACAATATAGATATAAATGAAACCAGTAAACATAACATTCCTTTCAAGTGAATTGACTTCGTCCAAGACCATAATGTTGAATATAAATATTTAATACGAATACGCCTTTTGGTTGCAATAGTATCATTTATAATAACATTACATATATGTTGTTATTTTGTTTGATTCACGTTTCTTTATAAAAACAAACGAAATAAAAAATTTGTATAAATGATGGAAACATCTCAACTAATATGTATCTTCACATTTACATCAAATATTGCGTAGAAATCTAAGAGACACGGTATCTGATTCAACTTAATAGTTAACCTGCATTACAAGAAAAATAATTTGACGGTAATAACGATAATAATAATAATAATAATAATAATAATAATAATAATAATAATAATAATAATAATAATAATAATAATAATAATAATAATAATAATAATAATAATAATAATAATAATAATAATAATAATAATAATAATAATAATAATAATAATAATAATAATAATAATAATAATAATAATAATAATAATAATAATAATAATAATAATAATAATAATAATAATAATAATAATAATAATAATAATAATAATAATAATAATAATAATAATAATAATAATAATAATAATAATAATAATAATAATAATAATAATAATAATAATAATAATAATAATAATAATAATAATAATAATAATAATAATAATAATAATAATAATAATAATAATAATAATAATAATAATAATAATAATTTTTCTCCCCCGACGCTATTAGGTTGCGAGGGCTAGGGGGCTTCCTACCTTTTTTCCTGTATCCCGGATTGGTTCTGCGCTGTAGTCTGCTGGGAGTGCATGGATGTTTTAAACATCAGACACACGCAGATGGTGCGAAACAACACTGAGCAATCATCGCCAGGTAAGAGCAAAACTGCTAATAATTTAGCTAAACCAGAGGACAATAATCCTAGCTACGCAAGACAAAGTATAGGAGTCCAAGCTGATGAAACCGACATAAGACGAGAGTTACTCGATCTTACAAATGAAATACGTACCAGGGTTGAGACGCAAATAACAGCAAGAAAAGGATGGACAGGGCTAGAAGAGGTAATACATCTCGAGTGGCCAGAAAGCTGCTACCAAAGCACCGTTGTTACAGAGCTGGGATCGCTTAGAGAGCTACGAGGAGACCTGGTAATAGTAGCAGACCCTGATGTAACCTTGACCACCACTACGGAAAGCGACCTAAAATGCAACTTTCCGGAAATAACAAGCCTTATGTGCGAAGAACTTGAGGAAGGATGTATTGAATATGTGAGGATGAACACCGAGGTCATACTCAGCAAAGGCAAAAATGGAGCAAGGTCAAGAACCATGTACATGCTGCCGTACAAGGTCAACCCAGAAGGGAAAAACGACATGGGTCAACTATATCAGTTGCTAGGCAAACTGCAAGCAGAGGTTCAAAACCATGGAGTGACGGAAATTCAAGTAGTAGCCTTCGGCAAAATTGATAAAATCTACCTTAGAAAGTGCGCAGAAGGTATCTTCAGGGGATCTGAGGTCAAAGTGCAAGTTATTATACCTAGAGATCCAAGCCGACTAGCACCTAAGTCAAGTAAGGGAGGACCAGCGACGACAACAGAGAAGATTATAATCAAATCTGAAGGAAAGCAATATGCTGATATACTTCGTTCGATCAAGAGTAGTGTGAACATAGACGAGATGGGTGTTAAGGTAAAAGGCATTAAGAAAACCGCTAAGGGTGATGTCCTTATGGAGATACTTGGAGAAAAAAATCAAGTAACCGCCCTCAGACAAGCTATAATGGACAAGGATAAAGATACCCAGGTCGAAATTAAAAGAGATGAAGACATTATTCATATCTCGGACATAGACGGAGATATGAACGCAAAACAGATAGAGCAAGATGTCAGGAAAAGCGTAGCAAACGCAAAAGAAGATGACGTCCGAGTGCTCTCTTGCAGACCAAACCAGAGGGGAAACCAAACTGCTACACTTGCGGTCAAAAGAAGAGTGGCCAGCGAATTACTCAAAATGGATACTGTGAGAATAGGGTGGGCACCGTGCCAGTTCCGAGCAAGGGTCAAAATCACCAGGTGTTACAAATGTTTGGAGTTTGGCCACCGCACCAATGAATGCAAAGGAACCGATAACTCGAAGATGTGCCTTAAATGCGGCAAGGATAACCACAAGGCCAAAGACTGTACTAACAAAAGCTATTGCCTAACATGCAAAAAAGACGGTCACAGAGCTGACCAGACTGCTTGCCCTTACTACCTTAAGCTTGTAAAGGAAAAATCAAAAGCAATTAGTGACACCAGACGCAGGCTCAGCACTGCACGCGGTCAAAACTTTAGTGTTCAATATTAAAATACTTCAAGCCAACGTTGGACGTGCCTATGCAGCCCAAGACATGGCGTATGCCACCGCAGTTCAGCAAGGTATTGATATTATGGTAACTGGGGAACCGAACAAAAGAAGAACCAAAGAAGCAAACTGGATCAAGGACATCAGGCATAATGTGGGGGTCCTACTTCTGAATAATAAGCTTGGCGTAATAAACCACGTAGTCGGAGATGGTCACGTAATTATCAAACTCAAAGATCTTGAGCTGATATGTTGCTATATATCCCCAAACATCAGCATGGAAGACTACAAAACTGAGGTGGACAGTATAATGGAGCACATATCGAACAACAGCCATTATTCTGGGAGACCTAAATGCCAAGTCCCCAATGTGGGGATCACCTGTAACCGATGAAAAGGGTCAATACTGGGTGGAATGGATCAACGCTCGCGATTTGGTGGTTCTGAATACTGGAAATGAGCCCACATTTATCCGAGGAGATAGCGAGTCCTTTATTGATGTCACCATAGCAACCAATCGTGTATCTCAAAGAGTAACCAACTGGGAGATACTTGATACCGAAACACTGACAGAGCACAGATATATCGCATTCGAAATTAAAGTAGATAGAGCGAAGACCAAAACAACTTCAATAAGGCCCCTTATTGATTGGACCGCCTTTAAAGCCTGCATAGAGTTGCTTACCATTACTCCAGATGAAATGAGTCATGAAACAGTAACCAAGCTGATACAGATGGCAAGCAAGAACAGCACGCAAAATCGAATTCTAAAGACTGAAACATCATATTGGTGGAATGAAAATATTGCTGAAAAACGGTCACTATGCAACAGATTAAGAAGGGTACAACAACGTGCGGCGAGAAGAAACAACCCAAATCGAGACGATATTGAAGCAATGAAAGAGGCGTACAAGACCAATAGAAGGGAACTCTGCTGCCTAATTAAGGAATCAAAGAAAAAACACTGGAACGACATATGCAAAGAACTCGATAATAATATATGGGGAGATGCGTATAAGCTAGTAGCAAAAAAGCTTAATACTCTAAAACCCTATGAGCTTGACATCGAAAAGAAATCCGAAATCGTGGCAGTACTGTTTCCACCCGGAAATGATAAGTGGAGATACCCTGAAAGCCTTCACAGCAGAAGAGCTAAGGAAGGTAGCTCAAGGTATCAAATGTGGAAAATCACCTGGAATTGACCAAATTCCCCCTAAGGCTATCAAAATAGTAGCAGATTGTGCCCCAGACTGGTTATTAGGCATGATGAACAAACTACTTCAAAAACAGGAATTTCCAAATGAATGGAAAGTTGCAAAGATGGTTTTAATACTAAAACCAGGAAAGCCAGCTGAGTTACCTAGTTCCTACAGACCACTCTGTCTGTTAAATTCTTTGAGCAAGTTACTAGAAGCGTTCATACGGGGAAGACTACAAGATGAGCTTGAAGACAGAGGAGGGTTGCACATGTGTCAGTATGGCTTTCAAAAAGGGAAATCCACGATCCAGGCTGTAGAAGCTGCACTGAATACCGGAGTTCAAAAGTAGATTCTGCACCCTTGTCACAATTGACGTTAAGAATGCTTTCAACACTGCATGTCACAGCCTGATTATCAAAGAGCAACAAAAAAGGAATATATCGACATATCTAATAAACCTTGTCTCTAACTATTTAAGAAACAGAAAGCTGCAATTAGAAAAGAATAGGGAGGTGGATATTACGTCAGGTGTTCCCCAGGGTTCCGTCCTAGGCCCACTGCTATAGAATGTACTATATGACGGCGTGCTGAGCTTAGAACTAACTCGTAATGCTGTAACAATAGGATTTGCTGACGATCTGGCGCTGATAGTCGGAGCAGAAAGCCAACAGACATTGGTTACTAACACCAACATGTGCCTGGAAAAAATAAATACCTGAATGAGAGACAACAAGCTTGCTCTTGCCCCCCACAAAACTGAGGCAATCCTACTAAAGGGTAAACAAAAGAGGGAGCAAATAAGCTTCAGCGTAGACGGAGTCAATATAAAGCCAGCAAAGAACCTGAGATACCTAGGTATAACCATTGACGAAAGTAGAAATTTTGGCAAACATGTAGAAACAGTAACAAAGAAAGCTATAGAAAGGGTGTCCAAACTTGCTCGGATTATGCCAAACGTAGGAGGTCCTAGGCAAAGCAAAAGAGCAGTGTTGTGTAGTGCTATGCAAAATATTGTATGGAGCCCCAATATGGCAAAAAGCGCTTATGAGAAAAAAGCACTTTACTACGGTCAATAGAGCACAAAGAGACATGCTGTTGCGAGTAGCCTCCGCCTTCCGAACTGTGTCTTACACTCCAAGTAATTACGGCTACGGTGCCCATTGATCTCTTAGCCCAGGAAAGAACATCCAAGTACAAATCGCTACAGAATAGCAACGAAGCTAGAGAAAGTTCCCTCACAACATGGCAAACTAGATGGGAAGGTGAGACAGTAAAGGCCCAATGGACCAAAAGGTTAATACCAGACATCAAGCCGTGGGTTAAGTGCGAGCACCGCCAGGTAGACTACTACCTGACACAGGTCCTAACAGGACGTGGCGTCTTTCGATGCTATGCCAAACGGTTCAGAAAAGACACCACGGATAGATGTATATACTGTGCCGCCGTAGACACCGCCGAACATACCATCTTCGTATGCTACAAGTGGAGAGAGGTCAGAGACAGGACTTACAGACAGCTGGAATGCGAGCTCACTCCAGAAACATTGTAGAGAAGATGCTTGACAGCACAGAGAACTGGAAATTGGTGCAGAACTTGGCTAAGAGTATTCTCAGCAACAAGGAAAAAGATGAAAGGCAAAGACAGCAGAGAGAAAGGAACCCGAACTCCTAATCCCGAGAGGGGAAGGGAGACGTAGGGTAAAAGGAAACCACTGATAGCCCGTCACTTATGAAGTATGTTCCAGGAACGATGCCATAAGTGACAAAAGGGGCCGTAGACGACTAGAAGGACACTCCAACCGTCCGAGCCTCTCTGCAAAACAGGACTCCGCAGAGGTGGTGAATGTTTCCCAGCAAATTGTTGAGGAAGTGTGACAAGTCGTTAAAAAAAATAATAATAATAATAATAATAATAATAATAATAATAATAATAATAATAATAATAATAATAATAATAATAATAATAATAATAATAATAATAATAAACCCTGATGGCAACGCTGCTTAGTACGTTTTAACGATACCATTAGGAGCTAGCTAGGACGCCTAATTACAAGAGTTCTTCATAACCCTCAAAAGCTTGAGAAATCACATTAGAAAAATTTTCAAGAAAATGGGTACTCACACACAACATTCAGAACATCAACAATATTTTCGAGTAAATTTATCTGCTTCAGCAGAAGATACATTAAGTGCACATAGTAACCAGAAAGTACTTTACAGGAAATTTGTAGCTGCACCTGAGTTATCGAAACAGACGTTGGAAAAATGTTGGTCCTCATTGAGGTTAACTCCAAAATCCACAAAGAGATGCGATTAAATATTGTTGCAATGTAGTTTGATCACATAAAAAGAAATCACCGGAGTTATCCAAAATACTAACAACTGGAAATCACCTGGAGTGAAATAATTTTTGCACTTCCTGCATATCTCAACGTTTTTAGCACTGGGTTCCACTCATTTGCTTCCAAAGATCTCCCAGACGGATGAGCCCACTCAATACAGACCTATCACGTCCTAACGACCAGAATTTATGGGCACACATTCTCTGATACTTCGGCAAGCACAGAAAGATATATGTACACTGCTTTTGTCGATTATACGAAAGCGTTTGGTTCTGTACCTCTTTCCTGGTTTGTGGAGGTCTTGCAGATTTACAAAGTTCACCCAATTATTATAAGTTTCCTTTCAACAACGATGAAGGATGCGAACACTCAATTTGACAAATTAAAAAGTGACTACAAACATCAGATATCATGCAACATAGAACATCGGTTTTTAGCGTGTTAGCTAGTGTTGTCTGACTGATCACACCGGTACCAAATGTGCAGAACCATTCACCAGGAACTAGTCAACAAGTTAGGTCCTCTCAATACTTATACACCGTATTACAAGTACCAGACGTGGAAGGTGCTCGATACTACGATAGATCCATTATAGGTGACGAATAACAGGCTTAAGATCATGGTGGTTGATAGAAGAGTGAACATAGTGTTTCTTGTCGTTGTAGTTATACCAAACACTAATAACGTTCTCATCAAACACCATGAGAAACTATCCAAATACGCAGATTTCGCAATTGAGATGTGACACAGCGAAAATGTGGAGATAGTTCGCAGCCGGCGCGACGTCGTGCCTTAGACCCTGCAAGTTGGCATTGCCAAACTGGGATTACCAAAAAACAACTTCGCGGATATCAAGAAGGTTGTAATATTGAATACTCACCACGAAGTGCGCATGTGAACCGAGCCTAATACTTTTGATACTTTGTATCCATCTTTCACATAATAATAAATGAATGAATTTGATAATTTCGTCATTGGTACCATCAAATATTTTCAATGTTATGGGAAAATCCACATATCTACCTTCCATTGTATATTATGTGCCTAACGAAGCTGCCATATTTCCAACAATACTAACTTAGTTTAGATGGTTTAAAGAGACATTCGAATTTCCTCTGACAAAATCCCTTTATTAACTGCCTAATTATCCAAATAGGCCGAACTGAGCGATTGTACGGAGAGAGCTACACATGCGGCTTTGTGGTTAATTCGCCCTAACGTAAAGTTTTTAGTTTCAAAGTAGTTTCAAGTAAATCAGAGCTCATCGAGCGAATTTAGTTAGATAATAATGGGACGTTCACTATATAATTTATATATGCGAATGAAAAATTCCGAAATATATGTCTATCATGTTAAGGTAGCAAAAATTAAATCATCGTGATGATTTTCAGTAGTAATAACCTCAGGACATTAACAAAATTTTATACAAACAAGGACCCAAGCTTGAGAAAGTTTTTATGAAATTTTTGAGTAATTCGAAAGTTATTCGGAAACATTTTATTTTAAGGTGGAATTAAGAAAAGTTAACTGAAGATCCAGATTTGTTACTTTCTTTAAATGAGGAAGATGTATTTCCAATAAACATGCTGTTAATAGTATTATATATGTCAATATTCAAGTAAGGTCCCATTGATTAATTTTTATAAGTTCTTGCTTATGAAAACTAATTTTAGCTAACCGACTAGTAAGCAGCAGTTTACAGCGGCCATGTGATAGAATTCCGTTGCACCTTCTCAGCGGTGGTTTCATTCCATGAATTCATAATTTCCCTTATATCTACGGAACTTAATGCTGTCGAGCTTTGTTTACTTCTACTGGGATCTACAAGGTAGCCCTAACAGTTTACTTGTTAAGCTCAACATGATTCTGACTGTAGTTGCTCAAAATTCTGTACTATCTTTTTTTCTCATGTTAACTGCCCAATCTTTTCGGATCAACGCCAATTCTCCTATTGTCTTATTTCCATCTAATTGATACTTTCTTCTATTGCACAAGTCTATATATGCTTTCCATACATTTCCATCCAATTTTTACTGTAAACTGTATTTTTTGGTATGTTTGATTCTATAATTTCATTAATTGTTAATTAATTAAGTTGTTAAAAATGGTTTTGATGTATGTAAATTCCATGAAATAATATCATTCAATGGTTTTATTAATCAATTAAATGACACTCGCATCAAAACCATTTTTAAAAAATTGTTAATTGAAAATTTGCTTTAAAAAGTTGATGAGCTCCATATTTCTTTTAAGTAATTTGAGAAAAACAAGTTTTCTTCTACATTTTTCAATTAACACCAAGCCAGGAAGTTGGTATATGTAATATCGTACTGCTTAGCTGATTTTTAAGGTGGAAGTTCTAAAATTGCTCTTCTTGCAGAATCTTCAATATACCCAAGAACAGCCAAATCAAAACTGTTAGCAATTATTTTACTATCGACGTATTTAGCAGTCACGAGCTAAAGACCAAAATTTGACGAGAACTGAATTTAATTGACTGCATTTTTTTATTTACGAACAAGCGTTTGTTATTAACGATAGCCCTAGCAAAGTTTGCTATCCACAATAATCTTGTGATTATTGTGTAGGTAGTTAGTTAGGGTAGTTATACAAAAAAACAGTGTATGACGTGTTAAGTCATCAATTTTTTTGTCACTTTTTCACTCACATCATGAATCACTATTTCAACAAATGAAGGGGAGTTTACTCCACCTCATCATCATCATCATCATCATCATCATCAAGACTTTCAATCCTTATGGATTATAACTATCACTTATAGTGCTTCAAAAACCTTTTCTGAGGTGGATAACTCCTCATTTTCTATTTCTGTTTTCCTTATAGTTTATCGTTTGTCTTGGCTGCTCCTGTTAATATTTTCTATTCTTTTCGGTTCTTGCTTTTTGCCCTCCAGTTCTCTTATGTCCTTCTCTATTACGTTTCTTCTAGTCATTCCTTTATTCTTTTCATCATTTCAATCGTTTTTCTTCTCATTACATATATATTTCCCTTTCCCAGCTCTTCTCTATTTCTTCTTTTTTATTTACTTCCACTCTGTGTTTTTTTGAACCTGTTATAGTTTTCATTATCTTTCTCTCAATTTCTTCTTCTTCACTTTTGTTGATTACTGTTGATACAATATAAAATACAATTTTAGTATGATTATGCCTGTACACCACTCTTCTAGTATTTTTTTTTTGTTTCCATATCTGCTTTATTAGTTGATGAATATGTTTATTCAGTTTTTCTTCACCATATTTGAGAAGTTCCGGTTCTATTCCGTCTTCTCCTAGGGCTTCATTATTCCGGAATTCTTTAATTTTGTCTTGTACCTCATTTTCTGTGGGACATTTTAATACGTCCTTCTCCTCCTCCGTTAACATCATATCTTTATTTGCTTCAATGTTTTCTTTGTCGTTTTTCTCTATAGCATTTTTTCTTATACTTTTCATCTCTCTTCTTCCTATTCTTCCTAATTAGTGTCACTTTTGTCATTTTTGCAATTCAATCCAAGTTTAGTTAACTTTTTTTTTGTCTGTTAAGTATTTTTCCGTGATCTTCATTTATAATTTTTTATATTTTTCAAGTGGGCAAAATCAATCAATTAACAAAAGTAGGAGCTGTCATTACTTGGTGTCACAATTTAACATCTGTGACTTACCAGTAAACAAAAATATAATAATAAATATTGTAAGTCGAAACTCTATTGTAAATTGAACTTTCGCATAATGTTGGAAATGTGGGAGGCGAGAGATGATTAAAATATTTTGGATTGTCCCAGTTTGGAAAGGAATCTTCGGACTATCCGATTCGTTTAAAACTGTAATTAATATGCATGAATTGTATGAAAATTCCAGTGTAACGCTTCTCTCTAACATTATCGGAATTTTCTACCCGATTATTTTCAAGTAAATCTCTCATTTATTTGCATGGAATGAAATAGTAAAGTAGTCTAAGAGTAGTTGGGGGATTATTATTATACATACTCAATGAAATATAGATTTTAACATTGAAATTATCCGATTTCCATGAGTTAATGATCTACTAATAATTAAAATCTCTAATCAGATTCCTTATTCTACTAATCAGGCGATCTATATCTCTATCACCTTCATTTCATATCAAAAAGAAATGGAAGATTGAGGAGGAAATTAAAGCTGCTCTAACCTTCTACGGGTTAAATTTAAGTTAAATTGAAAACCAATCCGTATAACTTCATGGCAAAGAGATGATCAGGTACCAAGGCACGTCCTTCCCGAACACAACAACCTACAGAAGATCAATATTCACAGGTATCTCCAAGTGATTGCGTACGCCATAGAAACAACTGTCATCAATGGAGAGAAATAAGAAGACCTATAAAACTATACTTGGACCATATATTACTGGAGAAAAGATTGAAGAAAAATGAAGGAATAGGAGAAGAAATGGTAGAAGAAAATTTAATAAGATATGTTGAAGCACGAAGTCTCAATTGGGCAGGGCAGATCATGAAATGGAAACCTACAGGAATGGTGAGGAAGATAACGCCATAGATACCTCTTTGGCTAAGAGTCAGAGCAAAGAAAAACCTGGAGGAACCAAATTAAAGAAGATATTAGAATCTTAGAATGGAGAAAACTGAGACCAACATAAAACTAGTACTAGGGGAGTAATCCACCCCAATAAAGGGAAATGTAGGCGCTCCAAACACTAGTCATAATCCAAGAGATTGAACGGAATGATCATGATGATGATCTCCACTCTGCAGGCACCACTCGTAATAGGGCTTAACCTCTTGTGGACAAAATTTACATAAAATAAATAAAAAACCATTGGTTATTTAGATATTTCAATTACAATTCATACCAACGTATGTCATAAAAACTATGTCATTAAAAGACTAACCTAACCAGATTTTGTTAATCAAAAAATCGTTCAACATTTATAGATTCCAGTTTTATAGAGCTGTTGCTTATTTCTGTGCGTTTGCAACATCGATATTAAAACTGAATGGCACCACAATAATTATCATTGCTGCCAAATATTCCGGAAAATAGAACCTTCTCCTTTAATTATAATATGTGTGTTTTGATGAGAAACGTTTCGTGATATAATAAATTCCTTATGTCTTCAGATACACGTCGCTATTTCAATCAAGACTAACGAGTTTTTACTTTAATGCAATTCCTTAAATATTCTTAGCAACGGATTCATATTTCTCTTTCTTTGTTAGTTTTACTACTTTTTTAGTTTTTCTGAGTTAATTTCGCCTCGATGATTTCTTAGGCAAAGAAATATTTTATTGGTTTAGGAATTCGACATCAGATGAGGTAATAATACGAAAAGGGTCGAATCAATAGGGTATTGAGGAATAGATTGGATTTATGCGTAACTTTTATAAAAATATTTGAATATTTTGTAGAAAATACCATTGAGTGACGTTGAAAGCAATAAACATTTCACGTACTTTTTGGTGAGCATGATCAACCAAATATGTAAACAACTGTACCCAAATTTTCAATGAATAATCACAATTTATGATAATTTTCTGGAAAATGTCTCTTTATTTAACAAGTACAACGATCTAAAAATCTACATATCTCATAAACCATAACCATGTTATCGAGTTAAGCATAGAGTACCTTTTTGTTGAAAAATCTATTAAAAAATTCATTTTTGGTTAGGTTAGGTTATACAGGTTGTCCCTGTGAAAGTTACGGATTGTTTACTTGACATGTACAACGATCTAAACATCAACATTTCTCATAAACCATAAATTTTATCGAGTTAAACAAGATGTATCTTTTTTTCAAAAAATCTGTGGAAAAACTCATTTTTGGTATTTTTAGATTATACTGGTTGTCCCTGTAAAAGTTACGGATTGTTAACTTGGGATGTACAACGATCTAAACATCTACAAATTTCATAAACTATAAAATTTATCGATTTAAAATAAGCACCTATTTGTTGGAAAATTCATTGGTAAATTCATTTTTGGTATTTTTAAATTGTACAGGTTGTCCCTGGCTCTCAGATAATAGTGCGGAATTATTTATTCCGTCAGACAAACTACAACAACATACCTAATCATCCATAATAAAATCATAATGTTTGAATGTATAATTTAGAAAATATTCTCAAATTTCTAGTTCTAGTTTCGCAATTTAGCAACATTATGAAAATTTTTGTTTATGTCAGAGCATTATTTCCACACCATCTACTCACTCCTGAATTTTTTCCACCAACTCCCGGAACACGCTGTATAAAGATATGTATGACAAGATTCCATTTTTTCTGTTAATTACGTATTAATTTATCTTTTTGACATAATACTTGTTTCTCAGTGTACCTAGTCTAGCTGAATCCACTATACATGGTATTTAGATAACTCGAACTATTAACTAGGTGATTTTTTCTGAATATATTCTGATGTTTAAATTTTCATTTCTATTAATAGGTCATTACAAAAAATTGATCCAATATTCGAGTTCAATTGAGTAGATTTTCTTGAAATAAAATATTTTATATTCCCACAATTTACCAAAACAGTTTCCCATTTAATATTATCGATAGAGTTCCATTAACATGAGAGATAGCAGTTGTATCAACATTAACAATTCTGTTATTAAAGTAATTACACAGATTTCCACCATTAAATCGAAACTCCCTGGTAATTGTAGAGGGTGTTTCGTTTCCGTCATCCTAATAGATGCTTTGTAATAGTAACAGATTATACAAGGAAATCGGACTTAATCGTTCGGTACGAGAACTGACAGTAATTTTACCGCAAGCTATTAGTAATCAAGTTCATGATTCCACAGGTGATATGTATTGATTGGTTCTTAGCCCAAACTCTACATTTGATTATTCACTTGATATGGGAGATCTTGAATCATAAAAGAAAAATTTATGCATCGTTAATTAATTTGGAGAAGAACTACTTTTGTGAAATCACACAAAAATTGTCAATATTTGGATAATAACAATTTCATTTAATATGAGGGTTGTCTGATAGTAGATAGTAGGTAGAAACGCATGGAAATGTAGGAATACGAAAAAAACCTCAACATTAATCAACACAAGCAACAGGAAAATCTGTTTATATGGAAAATGTCCGTCAAAATGCGTTGAATAAGCATTGGGGAGAGTTTCTTTCAATTTAAATTCACTACATTATTTTGTACAACGTAAGTCGGTGATATTTTTGGATGGACTGTTCGAATCAAAGATATTTGTAAAATTTGACTTATTTGAATTAATCTTTTCAATTCCTACATGAGCACGATTCCGGAAAGTTTTTGAAATGTTATTTATCTTATAACAGACACTTTTTTAGCTTTCCTCCCATAAGAGAAACTTCTCTCCCTCTCTATTATCCATACATTAAAATAGAACAAATTTTTGTATAATTTGAAAGACAAAAATGAATGAAAGAGAAAACAAAATACATGAAGGTTCGTTTTAAAGCAAAATATATGAACAGAGATACTATAAGGCCGCCATACTCAAAGTGTGTTCCGCGGAACCCTAGGGTTCCGCGAAACCCCTGTAGGGGTTCCGCAAGAATTTAGAACTCATTCGCCACCCAGCACAGTAAAGTAATTTCATTCTAACTTGAAACAGTGCATTTTACGAGGAGAGTTTAACATCACGCCGCTCTTCAATAAAACTTTATGGCAAACCTATTGCAAGTTCTTTACTTACACCGATCCCTGTACAAAATACGAAAGTCAGAAGATTAAAAAAATATATCTCTACAGTAGCCCAAATATTTATTCAGGACGGCACGCGCCTAAATAAAAAGAATAGACTTAATACTTAAGTTTAAGGTGATTTATTTATGCTTTATGTCTCATGAGATCCGCAAGCCGCTTTAGCCTTTGTCTTGATGAAAACCGACCGCCGATATCTACTTGTTAGCGCGCAGTCACTTTGATAAAAGCCGCCGCTGAGATTAGACGCTATAGTTGTAAACAAGCGACTTTCGGCTATATAACTTCAAAACAAGTCGAGATTGTTTACACCGCATTTTTTGTATTTCTATTTTTATTTCGGCTTTTTATTTATCAAAGGCGCTGACTCGAGTATTTTTAAGAATGTTCGAGATCGAGGCTAAGACTATAAAAGCGACGACACTCGAGTCAGTCGACGATTAGCGTTCGGAGCTATAAGTACTTATTTGCTAGAAACGAAGTTTTTTGTTCTACTGCTGTATTCTGATTGTATCAGTTTTGTACATATCTTCTTTGGACTAAACTCTTCTACTCAGTAACGGAGCCGAATGTTTAAAAGCAGTACGCGCAGAGTATACAGCAATTATCGATGATAATGATGCAACGACGTCAAGTTCCACGGTTTCAAAGGCGAAAAAAAGGAAGTATGATGAATCATATATCAAGTTCAGATTTGTTGATTCCAACGGCTCACCTCTCTGCATGTTATGTAGTAAACTGCTTCCTAATAGTTCCATGGCACCTGCCAAGTTGCGCCGACATTTAGAAACTGTACACCCCGAGTCTAAAGACAAGAATAGAGAATTTTTTGTACGTAAAAAAGAACAGCTATTGGAAAGTCAAAAAACTATGATGCAAGTAACCCAAACTATCAATGAAAAGGTCACAAAGCATCATATTTAGTTAGCTATCGCATTGCACAAGAAGGTGAAGCGCACACTATCGCTGAGATTTTAATAAAACCATGTGTGTTAGACATAACAAAATGTATGCTCGATGAAAAATCTGCAAAGCATCTTTCTACTGTGCCACTATCAAACGATACTGTTTCAAGTCGAATTCATGATCTGGCAAGCTACGTCAAACAAGAGCTAGTTACACGTCTACAAAAAACACGATTCGTCTTGCAAATGGATGAGTCTACTGATGTCGCTGGTCTGGCTATCTTGCTGGTTATCGTGAGATATCCATATGAAAGTTCTTTTGAAGAAGATATGCTTATGTGTTCACCGTTGCCCACAAACACTACCGGAGAAGAATTTTTACTAAAATGAATATATTTTTTGAAGAAAATATTCTCAGTTGAAACGATTGCATTGAAATTTGTATAGATGGGGCCAAGGCAATGACGGGTAAAACAGCAGGAGTCGTGTCACGAATACAAAAAAAGCACCTAATTGTGGTTCCAGTCATTGTCTCCTGCATAGACAAACACTAGCAAGGAAGCAAATGCCGTCAAACCTAAAATTAGTAATGAATGAAGCGGTAAAAATTATTAATTTTATCAAATCACGACTACTACAATCCCGATTGTTCTCATTATTGTGTGAAGATTATGGTAGCAAACATAAAACACTGCTGCTCCATACAGAAGTGCGATGGCTGTCTCGGGGTAAAACTTTAACAACTTAAAGCCGAGTTACAAATGTTTCTTTCAGATACTTCTTTTAATTTGAAAGACCGTTTGTATGATAAAACTTGGTTGTTCCGACTGTCTATCATGGCGGATATCTTTCAAAAACTGAACGAATTAAATTTATCATTGCAGGTAAACAGACAACAGTGTTCCAGGCCTGTAACAAAATAACTGCCTTTAAAAGAAAATTAGATTTTTGGATTATTTGCGTTAGTAAGAGGTAAATAGAAAGCTTTACGTTACTCAGTGAGTTTGTTAGCGATAACGACTCAGAAATGTTTCAAGATGATGTATTTGAAGAATTGGTGCAATATCTCACTTCGATGCGCGCATCTTTTGAGAAGTATTTTCCCGAAGAACAGAATACAAAATTGAAACTGAATTCATGGATTCATAATCCTTTTTTACCCACCTTGCAAAAGCCCGAAAGTATGTCAAATGAGATATATGAATCTCTTTTAGAAATGTCATCAGACACAAGTATGGAGTCATTGTTCAAAACGACATCTCTCAACGATTATTGGTGCAGAATCCGTGATGAATACCCAATGCTTGCCAAAATGTCTCTGAATATTCTTCTTCCATTTCCAACAACATATTTGTGCGAAACAGGATTCTCAACCTATGCAGCCACGACAACAAAATACCGGAATAGACTGGACGCCGAACCTGATATGAGACTTCAACTGTCTTCTATCAAACCTGATATCAACCAATTAATGAAAAATAAAAAACAGTTTCATACCTCCCATTAGTTATTTTTTTTTAATATCTTCTATTTCTATTATTATACTTGTTATGTAAGTAAGTAATAAGTATATGTTACATTCTACGTTTATTATGCTTATTAATAAATAATATACTTTTAGAGACTATTGTTTTATTGTAGGGTTCCGTCAAGTATTTCTCTTTCCAAAAGGGTTCCGTCACTAAAAAAGTTTGAGAACCGCTGCTATAAGGTGTATCCACGAAGTGATATGCGTTTGGTCATATAGCAAAAAAATGTACAGATGTGGAAAATATGTTAACGAGGTTTTTTTCTCTACATTCTATAGACTATAAATAACAGATAACTTCGTATAAAACTAATTTCATTACTTTTCGAGATAATCACTAAAGGGATTGAGACACTTTACATATCTATGGACAAGCTTTCCAATATCTTTTTCAAAGAAAGTTGCCGTCAATGTAGCCCAACTATTCAGTAGCAATATAGTACAAAACAGACTTTGAAACTTCTGAAAAATCTGTAGCATCTATGGTGAATCTGAATGGTTTTCTTTAACCATTCTGTCAACTAATTGAACTAGGTAATCTGAAACGACAGATTTGCGTCCTTCATCATGCATATCATTACGACCATCTTCAAACTTCCGACACTAGTCACGCACAACAACATCACTCATGAAATTTTCTCAATAAACACGACTCATTCTGCGATGGATTTCTGTAGCACCAATGCCTTCAGCCTGTAGAAAACGAACCACACTTCGCAAACAATTCTCACTTTACGGGAGCATCAATAATAACGAACATGTTTAAGTGGCTGTAGCACAACGCCGACTGACGCCTGAATGTCAACAATGGCGGATTGTTTAGTGCGAGAGCTTCGCAGTCGCCTACATCGCATACCCGCTTTCTTCTGCTCGCGTAACATCTGCACGAAGCGATCGAAAGTTGAAAAAAAGCGACCCTCGTCAAACGACCCTTATACCCTTATACAAAACTTCGCAGTTGATTTTGTACGCCTTCTTCATAGAAGGTTGCCGCTTGTTGTTTTCAATCAAATTGGTACAGCTCGTTATCATCTTTAAAGTGGTTACTACCAAAGAAATATTTTAGACGAAAGGAGAAATGAAAGTGTCTAGGAGCAAGATCTGAACTGTATGGAGGATGATCAAACTGGTTCCAGACAAATTCCAATAGGATTATTTTCGTCAAGTTCGTATTGAGGGGTTGAGCATTATCGTGAAAAAAGCAACAACTTCTAAAATTAATCTTGACGCTTGTTCTATATTGCATGATGCTATTTCTTAATTGTCGTGCTTTGACAATGATTGTTTGGCTTCGTGGTGAAGAATAGACCAGCTAAATATCTCTGATCCCAAAAAATCAACTAACCATCTTTTGCTTTTCGTATTTTTTATTAACAATTTCAAGAATTAGTGATAATGAGTGATTAAACTAATACATGTCTTAATTTTGTACATAAACCTCGCAGATTTCCTTATGAATTCAACTTGGTTCAACTTTCTTTTCATTTAAAAAGAATCACAGATCTGATTTCACAAGTGGTGGCATATACAATTGAGGCTGACATCTAACGTAACAAACATTGGAATATACCTTGTATAATAAAATAAATCATTACTAGATTCACCCTTCATTTCGTAACGAACTTTTGTATTGGAAAACGTGATAAATATATTAGAAATAATAATTAATAAATGGATCAATGTATTAACACATCATCACGTATCTAAATTCACGAGTGAGTTTTTCAAACTTGCTGTGATAAATCATCAAATTACAGTTCAAAATTACTACGCATTTTTGATTGTACTTGGTAAATGGATAATAAGTGGAAAATAATATAACTTTGAAAAAGTTGATAAATTTTATTATTTAGAAGTAACAGTGAAATCTACAATACATGAAAAAGTGATATGATAACAGAATTCTGAGGTGATAAAATCAGAAAAACTGAGAGCAAGAAAACCTTCAAGGAATAGGTGAAATTGGAGGATATTAAACAATTCTAAGACCAGTATCTCTATACAGGGTGTCCCACGACGAGTTAAAACTATCTGTTTATGGCAAAATACTTATAGTGAAATCATCAAAATTACTACGTTTGGGTTTTCAGATACTATATTTTTGTTATTTTAAATGGAACATTTTGTATGTTAATGCATCTTTGAAATCTACGTAAAATTTTAGTTTACTTTTGACTTAAGGATAATTGTTCAAAAATGCATACATTTTAAATAAAATATTTCCAAAGATGGCCGAATTCCGGTTTTGGTTAGGTTACTACTTACTTACGGAAAATTTTAGCTGGAAACTTTTTCCGAAAAATGCATACTTTTTGTGTTTTTAATTATTTTTTTACGAGGATACCTTTGAAGATATGAAAATGGTTTCTGTTCGCTCAAGCAAGGTCAGATGTATTTGAATCTATGTTGAAAAATTTTTTATTTTATAAAGGGTGTGTATAAAAAGTGTTTAAAGTTTAACGTCGTTAATATCAAATTTCTTTATTTTTTCTAATAGAGTTACCCATTTTTTTCTATTTTAATGCATTTAGGAATATTTCCCTCATTTTTCACCTCTGAATGCATTAAAACATTAAAATAGGAGAAACCGGGTGTTTCCATTTAAAAAAATGAAGAAATTTGATATTTATGAAGTTAAAGTTTGAACACTTTTTATACATAACTTGTATAAAATGAAAAATTTATCAACATAGATTCGAGTACATATAATCTTTCTAAAAGCAATCGCACAGTAACCATTTTCATTTCTTCTAGGGTACTCTCGTAAAAAAATAATTTATAAGTGTCTACAACGGCCAAACTTTTTACAAAAAAATTAATAACTCGAAAAGTATGCATTTTTTGAAAAAAATTTTAGACAAGTATACTAAAATTTCACATATGTTTCAAAAATGTATTATTATATAGGGTGTTCTATTTCAAAAAACAAAGTTACAGGCCGAAAACTCAAACTTAGAAATTTTCATGATTTTACTATAAGTATTTTACCATATACACATAGTTATAACTCGTCGTGGGACACTCTTTATGTATACTAAACATGAGCTATGACAAAAAAGACATGAACCAGATACATCAGAAAATGGACAATGCCATCTTTAAAGTGAATGGCCACCAATGAATTCAAGTAGAGTACAAAAAGCTAGACAGTCAGGGCTGGTTGACAGATTGTCACAGCAGATAATATTGATGGAGGGATTTATGGTATTCTCCTTATAATATTCCACGTTTTTGAAGACAGAACAATCCCGTGACTATCCCAAAAAAGATCGTCACCACTTTCCTGGCCGGAAAAACCGTCTTCACTTTTCTTGAAGTAGGTTCAAAATTTGCAAAATAAATGGAGTAGGGTATGCAGGTGCCATCATTAGTTATAAACCTGAGTCGTTTTGCTTAAAACACATCAATAATGTCTAGGAAATGTTCATTCGAATGCGTTTTTGATCCAAATTGAGCAGACACCTGGTGCACAATTTTACAGTCTAATAATGGCAAATGCCATAACCTATATTCTTTTTTATATCTTGAATTTCATTCCGAAGGTATTCAGTACGATTTGGTGAACTTTCCAGAATATATCACAGTTTTTAATCGCTCCCAAAGCTCGTCGTCAGTCAACCTAGCTCCTCTTTCATCTGCATAAGCGAATCCTCTTTCAAAAATAAGTATTCTATGATACTAGATTCTTTTTTTTTCTGAGAAAAATCTTCAGTAAGACACACATATAGGATTTGAATAGAAAAACTTCTCAACGATTGACTTATACTAACGTCAAGCCTTCAAATTGGCTTTAATTTTAGTGAAAATCTCCTAAAGCATGCGGAAATATCTTTCTCATTTTATATTTATAATTGTAGAGATCTTGAAGATTTCCTAGTCAACCCTTGTATGTATTATAGAATGTTTTCATTGGAATAGTTTTTTGTTCCCGGTGTTTTCAAATTTTCGACTCCAATTGATTAGAAAAAACTATGGATAGAAAGTGTAAATATAAAAAATTGACAAAGGGAAATCATTATTTTGCATCTAAAACACACTGTATATTATCTCTATTATTATTAGATAAGAATCTGTAATTATGAAAATTAACCAGTATACTCTCGATGGAAAATTAGGCCGGACTTACGCCTAGTGTTGTTATGAAGTTTTAGAAGCTTAGTACACGTCATGGTTGACGCGAGAGCAAAATCATGCTTCTGTGTGTAGATTATGCCGGAGGAATTATTAAAGACTTATGCCGTAATCACGTCCTTGTAAATAAATTAGGACTAATTGGCGAGGAGACAAATCACTGTACACCCTTGTTTCATTTCTCAAAATGGGTTAAGGACGAAATTATGGATTCCGTCTAGAATTTGAATGAACGGGGCGACCTCAACTACTCAGAAATGTCACAAGAAAACTAATAAATATGCACAACTATTACGAGGAATATTAATTTTTCATCATTACCTTGACATTGAATTAACTTTTTGTAGATATTGTGATAAACGAATATTTAATAAAATCAATTATATAAAGGTAAATATTTCAAATTTATAACTCACATGAGGCTAAAAATCATGAATATTGATGTTATTATCTTAATATTTATAGATCCAATGATCTAATATAGAAATTTCAGAACATGACCATTAAGACAAGCAAAAACAAGCGGAAGAGCCATACCACCCTTCTCTTGAAGCAGCTCAGGCCATTTCCGATACCCTATAACTTCGTTACAAATAAATCTAGAAGCCTGAACTTATTTACATGTGTACATAGGAAGAGTGTGAATAAATACGAAAAACTTTACATTATGAACAAAAATATGCAGATTGAATATCACAGAACAGGGAGATTTGCAGTTAGTACTTACAAAACTCACGCCAAATATTCATAATTTTCTGTTCACTCATCAAGTACATCCCTGTCATTTAAAATATATTCTTCTTGTAACTACCATTGTAGAATATACATTACGTTATAAGTGTTTAATTTTGATTATATTATTTATAGGAAAGTTTTGTTTTGCTTCTTTGATATCCACTCACAAATTTGATTTTATTATCAAATAATTAACCGTAAGAAGCAATAACATCGAACCTTCGTTTTTTCGAAAACTGTTAATTCGTCTAACCTTCACTTGTGTCCAAGATTTGGAAATTGGTAGTAATGTAGCTTTAGGGGGTCCACCAGATCCAATAAAATTTGGAAAGTGGTCTTTGAACCAAAAAAGTTTAAGAACCAATGGTCTAGGGGATTTCAAAATTAGATAAAAGAAGATATAAAAAACAGGCTGAGAGATTTGAATCTTACAATTTCGTGGTTAGATTATAAAGATTCACAGAATTTACGATAACCTAATTTTTTTCTATTATTTGTGGTGATCAATCAATTTAACCTTCTTGAAAATTGAAACAATCCAAACTTAACACATATTCGAGATATTTGGTGCACACAAACATAAAATATATCAATTTCCTCCAATTTATTCACTGAAATGAATTCCTAGTTTGTAGATATTTCATATCAAGTGAATAAATTTATTTCCGTATGTCAGTCAAAACCCACGGGAATTGAAAAAATTTAATGTCCAATATTATCACCCTTCATATGATTCAGCCTGAAGACATTTGTCGTAACTCACGCAGATTTAATGTCGATGTAGATTAACTTGGCTAGCATATAAATCTAAGACACCGACCTATGCCGGCGTGTATCTTACATTGGATATCCTGTGGGACATGAAAACACATAGCTACCAACTTTGTAGATGCAAATCTGCTTAAACCTACTAATACTCCGTCCTCAGGTCTACATAAGGTGTTTACTAATATTCCGTCGACAGATTTATGATGGGTTTCAATACGGTAGGGATTTTATTTTTCTCGAAACGTATAAAGGGAAATTTGAAAGGTTCTCTTCATCATAGAGGAAAATGAGCTTTATTGCTATCTAAAATAGTGATTTATATAGTGGAATCATCACATTTATTCATCTAAATAAATCAGAAGATAACTTATTTTGTTTATTGCTGTTTTATTGTTTCAGATCCAGACTTTAAGGGTGAAGCCTTAAACTCCATGTCGAGCAATCTAGAACGTTCGATATAACCCCATTCCCTTATTTTCGTTTTCCACTTTTGTTTCGAATGCCTCGTACCCACAAAAGAAATACTGAACTGAAGTACAGCTTAGAACATCTCAAAAAAGGTTTAAACTATGTTAAAACGAAAAAAATCAATCTTGATAAAGCAAAAGAAACTTATAATGTTCCATAAGAAACTATTTTTTTCCGCTAACTATCTCTACTACACAAGCTCGAATATATAACAGAATTAAATTTCTAGAAATCTAGGAATTAGAAAAACAAACGAATAAAAATACCTTCTTAGAAATTAGTTATGATAATTCCTCGCTGTTTATAAAAAAGACGCCGCTATGATAAAAATATATGATCAAACAAACATTGAAAGAATCGCCTTTCTCACCATATCTTAAACTTTCATTATAAATGAAATGAACTAACTTCACGGTCCATGTCGTGGACGACTTTGTAAGAGTGGTGGTAACCCTGATATGATTGCGGCTATGTCAGACTCTGGATTAATAAACGTAAGACTACACTTCATTTGGGCATCTACTCACATAATCGCTTTTAATCGTTATGGTAACCTTGAAGAAGTTGCGAGTAAATTTATAGCTGAGGGAATATATCCCTTACGCTTTATTAAGATAAATTCATATACTACAAAAAAAGGGTTGAATCCAAGAATACCCAATCTTCAGATAACTAGTAATTCAAGTTCAACAATTTCCTGAAGCTCACAGCCGAAATACCTGCAGAATATCTTGATATTCGAGCTTTCGATAGAAGTGTTGCACCAAGAAAGAAATCTCTATCCACATACTCTCGAAGTGCGAAAGACTAAGAAACTCCAAAGCACTACACCCAGAATCGCTTGAAATAGAAGACGAAAATCTCTGGTAATTGAAATCATCCCACATTCTAGAATTTTTAAAAGAAATTTGATTGATGGATCAGTTGTAAACACTGTAGGACACAATAGATCCTTTGGGTCGCAGTGTATATATATAAGACCCCAAATTCATATATACATGTATAAGTCTTATAAATTCACCTTTTGATGCTCACAATCCTGCAGATATAACCGCAATGTGTCGAAGCTTCCGGTATACTTTCCTCATCACAGGTTGTTGAATTGTCTATTATTCCTCCAAAAATTTCAAAACTCAATATCATGACTTACGAGCACCTCCATAAAAGATCAATTAGATAGAGGGAAAAAAAGAAGGAGAGCTAAAGCAGAAGATGTCTGAAATATAGCAATAAGGAACTTACAGAAAAAGATATTAAGAGAGCATGAAAATAATTAAACAATATGAAAGATTTTAGTGGTCAAAATACGAGAGAAGATGAAGGAAAAGAAGAAAATGAAGACTAAAATCTGTATTATTTGTAGATCACATCTGGTGAAGACAGGAAAATGGTCTCACGTGGATTGTACTCAGAAACAGTCAAAATCGTTGGGTTTTAGGGTGAGTATAAAGCTTGTCACACAACCCTTGTATAAAATAATATGTTATATATTAAATATTACAATTATAAACGAAGTTCGGTTTCTTAAGTAGTTCAGAATAACTGATGGTCTCTTATTGCAATTCAATTTCGATGTTTTTTTTTTTGAAAAAATGAAACCGCTAAGAATTATTTTCCTAAGACATAATAGCACGTTGAAAAATTTGTCATTTTATTTTTCACTGAGTTAATTTTGAGCTAATGATACGCGGTATCAGAAATGAATCGTCACTTTTCCAAAATTAGTACCAGATTATCATAAGACAACGCATTCTCATGGAAAAATCACGTATTCTCTGAGTTGTGTTCGGTTTTTTTGTACCAAAGAGCAAGAATAAGATATTAATGTCCACAGAAAAACTCACGTCCGTGAAATGTACAAATTTTATGAGTTTTTTACTTGAATCAAAATTAAATATGAGACATATTTCGACGTTCTAACTAAACATTGTATAAATAAAATCATATTGACTCGGAAGACTAAAAGTATCCTTTATAATTACCCAACTTCTGCTTCGCCGGATGTCATGTTAGGTAACTGCCAAAGCTAACAAACCGCCTTGAAAAAATAATCCTCAGAAACAATTAAAAAAAGTCGACACCGCAGAATTCTGAACGTGTCAAGCCACGGGGGAAAACTCAAACGGAAACTCATTTCGTGCTTCTACAATTTCAGTCTATTACTCTATACGGGTTGTCTCCTGAGAACAGATATTTTTTTACCGAATTTATTTTTTATTGAAACTATGGAGTACGTGTCGTGAATTATAAAAACCACACTAGTTATCACACGTGATGTATATCAGAAGTAACTCCACTATAGATAATCAAATATAGGGTAACTTTAAATACATTTTTGAAAGAAGGCATGATAATTATATTAATAAGAAGAAGAGATTCTAAAATACTACAATTTTAAGAGTGAAAATTAGTACAATCCAAATATGTATCAATCAATATCTTTCAATGAAGTTGAAGCGCACTTTTGGTGAAAGAGTTTTACTGCAAAATGTTTAGCACCAGTCACATATGAAGTAAACGAGAATAATTGAGGTACACATTTTATTTAGTTACAGATTATTTGAAATAATTGAAACATAACCTCACATTTAAATGCAATATTGATAAGCCCTATTGATTCATTACCGTTAATGAGATATGGAAGTATCAGTTTTGGAATCAATTTCTTTCTTTGTACAACGCGTTAACTCTCCTGATGTTAAGTGAGATGAGAAACTACCTGAAGGGAGGTAGGTATTAACTAGATACTATCAAAATAACACTTTCAATCGTGAACTCCACCATGAACAAACAAAAATACTGCCATAAAAAATATAAAACTAAATAGGTATACATACTAAATCAAATACAAAACATAACATAAAAAACAAAATTCCATTAATTCAATTTTATTGAATTGTTTACCAGGGAAATCTGTAGTTTTGGTGCACCCTTCGTGTAACCAACGATTGCATTTGGTGCATTTGATCCAGTCTTCTTCTTTTTTTTTTGGTTCGTTTCAGTTTTCACCATATCCTATACAAATTTTGGGCTTATCCTCACCTCGAATTATCGTGGTAATTTGCAGATTCTTCTCCTTTGCAATTTCGATATTTCTCTTTTGTTTTCTAGTTGAATTATTTTCAAAATATGTAAAAATAGCAGAAAGCTGCTCACTACGTTTTCTTGTAGATTAAACTGCACGTGACACCAGCGCAGGAGAATTTGATCCAGCATTTTTCCAGGTACATAGCAAAAACTTAGTTAAAATTTGTGTACAAAAGTGCGGTTATGGTTCTTTTTCTATTATATAAGCAGAGTCAGGAATAACTGAGGGATCAAATGGAACTACATCTTTTGCTTTCTCCCATGCATTAGCTAGTAAATGTCTGAATAGTAACCTTTTGGTTCGTCGTTGAGGATTGGCCTTCAAAAATAGATTAAACACTTCATGATAAAATGATTTGATAATCTTCAAGAACAATCTATCTGATGGCTGCAAGAAGTGAATGGTATGACTCGGTGTACAGAATAAAATAATTCGATTTTCAGACCCATAAGAATTCCAGCTTTTCCACGTTAATGGAATAAGATGAATATCCATCCAAAAGTGACAGGACTTTCCCGGTGGGTTTTCTGGGCTTGAATTGTTCTTTAAGCCATTTGAAGAAGATTCCTTCATTGACATATTGCAGACTTTTTTACATGTAGATCCAGAAGACATTTCAGTTTCATATGCAAGTTTTTCAATATTCCCTTCTAGAATGTATGTCGCCGGAATGAAAAATCCTTCTGCGTTATCCCTTGTCTGTTCTAGTGTCCAGTTATAGTTACAAATAGTTTTTCAATAATATTATCAATAAATAACTTCCTAATCAAACTGAATTTAACTGTAGAGCAACCTAAATGATACAGGTTCAGATAATATGCATTGAAATAAAATTAAGAGGCTTGATAGCCTGGAGAAAATGAAAATTTGACGTATGAAAAGTTTTATGGCGTGATAAGTCATAGTTTGAGATTTCTGAGTGTTTGTGTAAAGGTCAAAGAGAGAACAGATGCTAGATCCATGCCTAATCCTGACTGTAAAACATGAAGGAAGCTTGGTGATAGCTTTGGTATAATTTGGAGAAAGGGCAATTGAAGACCTGGTGAAAACTGAAGGAATTTTCAAGAAAAAACGCTATATCCGGACCAGCGGGAAGAATGACTACGATCTCAAGATTATTTGGAAAAATTGGTAAAGAAAAATTTGATGAAAGTATTGATTTGGCCCCCATGTCGGCCAACCTCCACTGAATTGAGTTGTTGGTGGAAAAATTGTACAGGAAAATCAAGCAGCAGTGTCCTACTTCCACTTTGCATCTTTGAGATAATATCCTGAAAAACGAATGTAACCGAAAAGATTACAATCAACTAATGGAGCAGATCCGAATTATTCCGAAAATATTTCACTTGATATTTTTCTTATGAATCGTTATATCAACAAATCACGTTGATTTATGAACACACTGTAAGACGAAATAGAATTCTTTCCCAAGAAAATTGATGCGTATCTTTGAAACTTCCTCTGTCTGAAATTCAGTCGCTCAAAAAGACTCAACCCCGTCACCCAGTGAACTCAGTCTTAAACTTCGTATTTTATATCTTGATGCGTTCTTTGGAACACTTCCGGCAACCGGAAAGAGTGTGTATCTATGTAGATTGCTTTCCGGTTACTATTGGTAACGACACGTCTTCGTCCTTAAGGACTTGCTTGGCTGCATCCCGATGGAATAGCTCAACCCGAATGAAAGAATCTAAAATTCGTCACCACATGACCCCGTGTTCTACTACCAGAACTAGGCCAGTGGTAATACTCTTTATAAGAGGATGGAAGGAAAATGCTGTCGGTTAACAAATACCAATATTCACCGCATTCCTAGATAAATTATTCACAAAAATTTCAAATTCGATATGAGTGCATAAGTGCATATATATATATATATATATATATATATATATATATATATATATATATATATATATATATATATATATATATATTACCAAATCAGTTTTTCATCTCCCCTACATGAAAGGTAACTTAGATTTTATACACCTCAATAATTTCGAATTGAATGAAAATATTCAGTGGAGAGTTCCAAAAAGTTCTTGACGAACAGTTGCATGGTATAAGAGAGCTGGCCTCACGGTTTATGCAATGGATGAGTTCGTAGCAATATTGTAAGTTCTTGTAGCTAGCATACAACAGTATAATTTGTAAACATAAGATGAAATTTGATGGGCTAAGGCATGGTGTTGATTTACCTTGCTAATACTCTTACTTAATAATCTTTTGTGTGACTTGTAGTGTTTACTAGAGTCAAGTAGCAACATCTTTGATGTGTCTGGGAGCTATGTGAATTACCTCTTCTGGTTTTACTGGTTTTAAAGAGCTTGATGTAATTACATAATCGGGAGAAAGCAGTTCTATGAAAAACTTAATTCAAGATGAAAGTTCAAGGAAAAGAATTCGGTAAGCATTTTCTACGCATGCTGAAGATATTTGAGAGAAAAAATCGAATTGATCGACGCCAGAATTTAGAGAAATTTTTCAAGATAGCGGATTCCAAAGCGCTAACCTTCTCTCCAATGGAAAGGCGATTACATCTACTGGAAAAGTGATTGACTTTCTTTAAAAAGATAGAATGGATAAAATTCACGAACTGTATTTAAAATTGGTGCTTCACGTCTCCAGCGACTTTTTCACGTTTTCTAAACGCATACTTTAAAGAGACAAATACCAAATTTTTTCGTAATGATTAAAGAGGTTAAAACATTATTATGAAAAAAAAAATCCTTTTCTTTGTTAGGTTGGATACCAAGACAACTTTCGTATAATGGAAAATAAAATATTTGTTCGAACTATTATATTTCAAATATATTCCAGATTCTATGTTCGGAATTTGGACGAAACGGCTTGTACGATTCTTATAGTGCAGTTGCAAACAGTGAATTTTAAAGAAAAAGTGGGAATTAAAGATTCATGAAAAATGGAATGTTGGGCAGTGATGCCGAAAGAAAATTTCTGAGATCGGGAGCCCCTGTGAAAAAGTGGGGTGAGAAATTTTGAGATCGGGAGCCCCCCAGAAAAAGTGAGGTGAGAATTGAGGTTTTTATGGTCGATTTTACATAATTTGACCCTCCTACATAAGTATGTCATTACTTCAAAGATCCGACTTCGAGAAGTGCCCCTAATTCCAAATTGAAAATTACCTCATTTTCCGATTTTCCTGGAAAATATGTCAAAATTGCGGTTTTTCTTTAATAGACTGAATAAATTTTTCAGGATCGAATTTTCAATACGATATTACGGTAATACGGTAGAGGTCAAATATGACATGTTAACGTATATATGAGCTCGATATGTCGAGGTGGGGGGAAACCGCCAGTTGCCTAGATTGCCTAGAAGATTTTTCATGTTTTTTATACGTTTCCGAATATTTTGTTCTCTGTACAAGAGACTAGAGATCTCCAACATTGAACATATTCGTTATTAAGCCTTTTACTACATTTTGCTTAACATTTAAGGAGCCACAATTTTTTTTTCAGAGCAGAGAATAAAATTTGAATTTTTTATAGTAGAAAACAACTTCTTTCTTCCGAATTTTGATCTATTTTTTCTTATACTTTGTTTGAGTTTATAGACGTTAAAATGTTATATTTGGCCTGTACTACTCGAATATCGTATTGGAAATTCGATCCTGAAAAATGTGTTATTGAAGAAAAACCGCAATTTTCACGTATTTTTTACAAAAATTGGAAAATGGGGTAATTTTCAATTTGAAATTTGGGGCAATTTTCGAGTTCGTATCCTAAAAAGGATGACATATTCATGTTCAGGAGGGTCAAATTATGTAAAATCGATCCGAAGAACATCAAAATTGCTCACCCCAATTTTTTACGGGGGGGAAAGTGGAGCCTCAAAAATCGACCCCTCCCCTTCCTATGGCGGAATTCGAGGGGCTCCCGATCTTTAAAATTTTCTTCTGGCATTACTGCCCAGTATACCAATTTTCATGCTTTTATCATTAATTAATAACTCTTTTTTGCAGTTTGCCACTGTACTATTATAAATTTTTTTGTGCAAGTTTTTTGTCAGTAAGTTATTAAAATATTTAATGAAACTGATGAAGTAAAAGATTTATCGAAATCGTGACGCAGAAAACTTACAACAACTGAAGACAAATATTTAAATGTTAGAAAAAGATCCACATTTGTGAAGTAGGAAAATTACAAATTTTAGAAATCATACAGTGAAGGCGGTTACAGCAGATGCTCAAAATGTCCATTTACTTCAATAACAAAAACAATGCTTTGCGATTTTTGACCTTTTTACTGGGACGCCCTTCTATAGTTGGGTCAGTGAAGCTTGGCAGCTATACCCCATTTTAATAGGTCTAGACTAATTTTCAGTGCTTCTGGACCATCTCTAAAATCGGGGCGTAATATTTTCAGCATCTGACAGATGCAACTGATTAAAATAGTCCCATAAACTTATTCTAATTGAATTCAGAAATTATCTATCAAGTAATACTAGCAGTGAAAAGGTTAAAAAGCCTTCCAATCCATCTTCTGGGAAACACACACTCACAGTGAGGTGGAGCGCGTGTCTTTATCGTCTGACAATTTCTGGTAATCAAGTTTTTTTCGAATGTAATTGAAAATACTTACTTGGATCTGGAAATATCCCAGCCAATTCAGGTATAATACTATTTTCCAATAAATCTAAATACGCCGGACCATTTAAGTTACCTTCAATGGAAAAATCATTCCAGTCCATAATTTAGTTTCTCGAGATATTGGGTGTGGGATTAACGCATCTAACGAGGATTGTTACGTGAGCATTATCTGCGATTATGCCGATTTATCTTTTCATTAATACAAAAAGTGGCCTCATCTCAAAACATTGTAACATTTTTCATTAGGTATGCAAATTCTTCACGTCTATCAAAATCATCATCTGACAACTCTTGAACCAACGTTACTTTGTATGGATGGAATTTATTATGACGTGGATAAAAACATCTAAAGATTTGTTTTCAGTTGATGTAGATGATTCGGATAAATCTTTTACTGAACCAGTTTCGATAAACTTTTTTATTAATTTACTGACAGTAGATCTTGTTATGGAATTTCGGTTAAGATATAAATTATTAAACGTTTCTTGTTGACTTCCACGCCTATCACCATATCCAATCCATTGTTATTTGTAAGATGTAGAGATTTCCAAAAGCGAAAAACATACAGTGTAATAATAAAGTTCATTATTTTTCCGGAAAAAGGAAAGATCTGACAACATTGTGACTACCACCTTTATACCGGCCGTATCATAAGACTAGTTAAAAATTTATAGAAATCATTTTCGAGATAATTGAGGCGTTCCATACATAAAACTCACTCTGTATAGTAACATCATTTACTACTATTTGTGTTAAAAACAAAATTCATGATGCTATTCTTGTTTTTCAAACAATAAGGAAATAGTTTCCGTGTCATTTCGAATAAAACATTGGAAAGTGTATTTTTGACACAATTTCCTTTTTGCTGATGGTAGAATCTGATCAGGATCTGTTCTGTTTCACTTCTCATGCTACACCGTTTTGGTTCAGCAAACGTGCTGCATAAAATGACAATGAAGCTATGAACGTGAATTGATACTTTTTAAGAATACGTGGCTGCCACGCATATCGGAAAATGATTTTACATTTATATCGAAAGAAAAGAGGAAATAACAATGGAACTCTATTTATTTTATGGTTTGTTATGTGAAAAATAACAACTATTAGATACTCATGCTGTTAAAAATGAAAATAATTGTATCAGGAATTTTTAAATAATTATATTTATTATAAAAAAATTTGTATTTTTTCAATAGGTTTCTATTGGTTGAATAGCCTCTATCTTGAAGCCTTCTGTTCTATTATGAAACTGAATAGCCACCCCTTTCCTTAAGACGACAATGTCTTTTTATTTAATATGCCGTTTCATTATCCTCTAATCGTCCTTATGCTATTTATTCACAAAAATTCCATTCCTAAATTGCTGCCATCATATATTTCTTATCTTTTTTGAGCTGGTCGCTCTCTTTTAGTTTTTTTTTCTTTTTCGAACCGAAATATTTTCATAATCTATACCTCAGTCACCATTAACAATTAACATTTTTCAGAATTATTACTTCCATAATTGGTTTCTATGTTTCTTGCGAATTATACGTGTTGTGGATACACTAGACTTACGAATAACTTGAATTTGAAGAAGCATTTTTTGTCAAAATTAGATGCAAAATATCTACTTTTGTAATCATTGAAGAAAAGTTATTTCTTAACAAAAATTAGTTGGCAAAAATATATTTTTTTGACTTAGCACAGTTAGTTTTAATTACTGGATCTCCTGAGAGATTTTGATGTGGTTCTAATGGTATGAGAAATAAATTTATTGATAAAAAAATTGGAAAAGAACATTTTTCTTCAAAATTAATGAGTGATTAGTAAGTCAGGAACCATCCATTGACGGTACTCGGAGAGTATTTATTGTGGAAGATCTTCTGGCCATATTCTCTTCAATCTTCTCTTAGCTTAGCTTAGCTACCAACCATAATTCAGAAAAACCAATTTCCTCGAAATTTCCGGAAAACCTATTCTCTCTCCGAATTAAATCTATTTATTGGTAGAAATATAATAAAATTGCCATTTTTGGACAAAATGAATTTGAAAAAGTGATTTTTTAATTATACTTAGTAACTTTTTCTTTGTTAAAATCTTGTACAGAAGTCTTTCAAGAACCAAACAATTGGTTGAATGAAAAAATGAATTTGAATTAGTGATTTTTAAATCATTCTTGGTCATTTTTTATAGTTCTCTTCTGTTCAAATCTAGTACAGAAGCCAACCAAAATTCAGAGTGAATTTTGTCTAAAGTAAAAATGAAAAATCGAAATTAAGTTTTAAAAAAAACTAGACGCTGCTCGTCTTATTACGTACTCGTTGAAGTTACTTCCGTTTTGCAACTGTATCATTGAGAATTATCATCATAATTTCATGATTACATTATTTACAATGGGATAATACTTGTATTAGTTATTCAAACGATATCTTATACTGTTTACTTAAGCTCACAGCTCTTGCTGGAATCGATAGCATACGATCCTAAATAAATTACTTTGATATGGGTAAGGATATAGATCCTCTACCAGGTATCCGATCAATTTAATTCGAAGATACACTTCTCATTAATTTATCTGAAGCCCTTCACGATCTATATTATTACCTTTGTCAATAAACTATTTAATTGAATGTTTGAGAGACGTCCACTACAACTTTGGAAATCCATCCGCTTTCTCCTACCACGAAATTCGTACTAATTAGTGTTCAAAGCAGAAATTTTCCAGAGGAATTAAGAAATTTCGCGATAATCCGAGATATTGTCCACAAAATATTATTCCATGCTGATTATTACAATCTTTGATCCTGAATATAGTAAGTTCAGTGATTGAGATTGAGCAAGGTCGATACGTTTTTCGTTTTTAATTATTCAAATAGATTTAAAATTACTCTTATTTCAAGGAATGATTAATACACCTAACAGAAGTCTATAAATAATCCTTTTATGATATATTTGGTGTTAAATGTATCAAGTCAATGAAAAAATTTGAAACTCAACAAACATTCCGTCGCTCAAGTTCTAGCACCACGGCAAATAAACTGTCTGAGTTTGTATATCTTACTCATTTTACATATATTTTTTGGAAAATTTTTGAACGTAGATTGATTCTCTATCGAATGAAATGCTAAAATCAGAAAGTCATATCTCGTATTTATCCATTGTTTGACCTTAAGCGATAATTTGTGACTACTTACCTACTTATTCAAAAATATCGTATAGTCATACAAAAACACTCACTCTTCTGACTTATAGAGTCATGCTTTTAATGGTAGCAAATTTGACTATCACGTAGTTATTAAGACTAATAAACATCACCGACGACGTACCATGGACTACAAAGTGAAAAAATATGCATCCACCAAGAGCTTCCGCGACAGAAAACATTCAGAGTGACCTCCAAAAACCACAACCGCTGAAGATAAACGTATTGTATTAATTAGTAAACGTGATCGAATACTCACGAGCCCAGAGATAATCAGCTCATATCAATCAATCTGCAGAGAGGCTCTTCAGTATTTCTACAGTATAATACTGGTTTCTTAACACGTCAAAATGAAATCAATGAGTTATAGTGAACTGGATAAGATGAGAATTGGACGCATGAAGAGTGACAAAAAGTTAAGAGTCAAAATTTGAGGTTTTTTGATCTAAGAATAGAGGTCAAAAGAAGAATGTTAGATCCATGTGTAATCCTGACTGTAAAACACGACGGAGGCTTGGTGATAATTTAAAAATATTTTGGAAGAATAGCGATTAGATATTGAACATTTGGAAGAATTTTGAAGAAAGAAGATTATAAAAGATATTGAAACAAAAGATAGTACGTTCTGGCCTCTGGTGGGTTGAAAATTCATCTTCTAGCATAACAAGGATTCCAAGCATTCCTTGAAACAGTGCAGAGTATTTGAGGAAATTTGAAGCGAAGAATTTAGTAAAAATAATTATTTGACTATCACAGTCGCCTTACTTCAATCATATTGCGTTGGGAAGTCATAAATCAGTGTTTCACATTTTTCTGATAGTTTTCTCGATATTCTGATGAATTTCACATCTATTTTCTCTGTTTATAATATCGAAAGCTTATTCTAAATAAACTGCTCCAATGTATACCCAATTGTTTGTGTTAATTCCTTCCTGCGTGTTATTAGATATATTTTCTATCTTCTATCTTAGTCAATCTTGAATTGTACTTCCAAATAGTTTGTATTGACTACCTCTTTGATTGTTACAATCATTGTAACACTCCTATTAGTAATCACTTTTATCGACCACTCTGTATATTATTATTATTGTGCTATCATGAATAGTATTGACATATTTCATATCATTATTTTGTGATGTATTTACACTCACAAATTTACAAAATTCTAGATAAAAAAACACAACAAATAAATAGACTTTCCTAGAAATTATTTGGAAGAAATATTATGATAAACCGCTTGTTATGATAAAAAGTTGAGGAAACATCAAAGGGCGTCAGCTAATTACAAAAAGTAAATTAAAGGCGCCGCGCGAATTCACCGAAGTTGGTAACAATTCTTATACATTTTTTTTTTCTTTCTGCTATTGTGTAATCCATTTATGTTATATTTTTGATACTACTATCACATCTTATGAAGGTACTATGAATGTTTTCAATATTTATATTGAGAATAAATACGTAAAAGCTTCAATAGAAGCACGATTCCGATAGTAAGGACAGGAACTATACCAAACATCATTCGATTTGTAGTTTAAGCTACAATAAAATTTCTGTTTCAGTTCCATTTCATTCTAAATTACTTATTGCTCAATCTCATTCTAAAAGGCAAGACCGTGTCATTAAGATTTATTTCAGGAAAAGTTAAGTGTGTTCCTCTAACTAGTAACAAGAAATAAAATTAAGAGGTTCCTCTCTGATTCTGCAGCTTCTACCCTCGAAATGGATTGTTTTACTCTCCCCATATTTTATAGTTAGTCAAGCTGGATTGTCTACATTCTTACTGGAACGAATTTCAGTGGTGACCCGACGGAGCGTGAATTTTATCCCCGGATTAAGATTTTGTTAACGGTTACAGTATACACATACAACAGATATTGTAATTTATTAGCAGAAAGCATAAAATAAATCGTTGAATATGCGATAGTTTATTTCAAAAAATTGTACAAGAGCTTTTAAATGCGTTCGTTGGAAAATAGATATGAAATTCAGTTGAGCGACAAACATCTTTAATACCCATTTTTCAACCAACCTAAAATAAGAAGTTATAAACGGTGTTTCTAAAAAAAGGGGTACCGTTTCTAGAAAACATATAAAACTGAAAAATATTGAGGGTTAGCTTCTTTTGCGACCAATGCGTCTTACTACATCGTCGTTGGTGATTCTGTCAGTCCAGGGTGTCTTCAGGGTCCATCTATAGAGCCACATCTCAAGTTTTTTTATTATTTGAGCTTCTAACGTCCAAGTTTTCACTTCTATTCTAACGTGGAGGTTCATATTTCTGTTTGAAATTATATACTTAAGACCACGAATTTATTTTTTTCAATACTCATAGTTTTGAGAACTTTTTGATCAACAATATCTAATTTAACAAACAACAGCATTTCAAAAATTTAAATATTATTTTCCAAGCGTCATAACTATCAATGAATAATATTTTTCCATAGCAATATCAAAAAGGCTATTTCCTTTTGATAGTTAAATAATTATGGGTACTCAGGTATTGGGGGTCTTAGTATCAAACAACAGTTTGAATCCCCGAACCGGAATAAATGATCATCAAATTGTTGTTTGTTTCATATTAAGGCCTCCAATTGCTCAGTGCTCATAATTATTTAACTTTAAAAAACAAAATCCTGCACTGATTAGACTAAATTTCTGTGAAACGTTATAAGAAACCAAAGCACTCATTTATATTTTTTTTTAAAGTATCCGTTTTATAGATGGGGTCTCATTCACGCGACAAAAACTTTCCAATTCACATAATGCTCACTAATTTTTGGTGTAAAATTGAATGATGTTAAAGTTCATTTGAAATTTTGCATAATAAATCTAATAATGAAACAATTAAGTTCAATAATACTTGGTAAGAACCGTGTAACTATCGCCCTCTATGAGAGTCAGACATTAAAACAAATTCAATGGATGTATCACCTTCCAAGACATATCCGTATCACATTTAAATTCAATTTTGTCATAGGTTGCGGTAAAATCGTGAAAAATGTGTATAATTTTACGCGCTTTATCTTGAATACGGTAACGGAAACACCCTGTATACGTAATGGATTAGATAATGGATCATTCCATATAAAATCGACTGAAAATGAAACAATTTGTTGCCAACTCATTTCAGATTTTGGTGTAACTTTGAAAAACTCTTCTTCAGGATTCCAAAAATTTACACGAGTTTGATTTTTACAAGCGCTTATTTCAGTATATTTAGGAATCTCAAAAATTGTCATTTTAAAGCTTTATCATCTTTTGCTTGGCAATTTTTCTGTTAGGGGATATCTGTGGGATCAGGAGAGAATTCAAAATGGAAAAGAAAATAGTTTAAGTTTAAATGAAGATAATTGACTTGAACGAGCTCTTTGAATAATAGTAATGTGCTGCAAATGAGTGTTATTTGTCATTTCCTTTTTTTTACAAGCAAAATCTAGACATTTATACTAAAGGATTAAAATTACTTACCATCAGAAATAATTGCATGCATGAGAATATCTAGGAATTCTGTTGATAAAACAGAATTTTTATGGATAAAAAATTGATATACAAACTACTAATTGTTTAAGAAAAACGCATTAAAAATGAAAATAAAACAAATTATAAAGTCATTTGAAGCTGAAGGTAAGAACAGTAGATTCTGTGAGTATCAGATTTTTAACTCGCAGTCAACACGTTAGTTTTATAACATGAAAATTGGGGTTGGGAAGAAGTTTAAAACAAAGTTTTCTTTTATAAAGACTGGGCAAGTTGTGGATGAACTTTGTGTAAGACGCTAGCGTCGATTGAGATTCACGAAAAATGACTAAAAAACATTAATTTTCAGAAGAGCCCCGTCCAATTTCAGTTGGTCCAATTGAAAAAAATTACTAATTATTGCTTTTTCAGCTATTAAAAACCGGCAAACTGCTTCGTTTTGAACACAAAACATATGTTATAATGTTATGTTATTATTACAAACCAAAGAAGACAAAAACCAAATAAATATTGAACATATTTTCAAAAGTTACCATTGCCTAACATCATCATCCTAAATTTCTTGTAGTCTTTCTTTTAATTCCATGACAGATCTAGCTGGATTTGCACACAATTACTTTTTCATTTCATGCCAAAGTACGATTCTAAAAGTGGAATATTGTTGTCTGAAAACCATTTCAAGGCTTTTTTTTGACTTATGCCATGCTGCTCCATTTTGCTGAAAAATAAAGGCTTTCCCAGCGGTTAAAGTTATTTCTGTTGAATGATTCTTCTAAAATATCCAGGTACTTTTCAGTATTGACAATTCCATTTATGAAATGCAGTTTTCCCACTCCTCTTGCATATATTGAGCTCCACACCATCACAGATTCCGGAAATTTTACTTTCCGCTTCAAACAATCTGGATGAAAAGCTTCATTTTGTTGTCGAATAACTGTACTTCGATAGTCACCCACGCAAACTTCAAAACTCTACTTTCAAAATTCCAATTTTTATGCTCTTTGGCCCATTTAAGTCTATTTTTCTTCTGGATTTGAGTCAATAATGGTTTTTCCTTGGCTTATGTAAAGAAAATTTGAATTTAGAAAAATATGCATTAAGCTAAGGTGTTACAAAATTCACCTTGTATTTCGGAAATCCTAATTTTTGAGCCAATCTGTGACATGTTGATCTTGAAACCCGCCTACCCACTGCATTTTTCCAAAGTACACTTAGTTGACCATAGCTAGCACGTCTGTTTTGTTGAATTATTCTATTTAACGATCGTTTATCTTTGTCTGACAATTTCGATTTTCTTACGTACCGGCGTTTAAGGACAATCGAACCATATGCTTTATACAAGCGACTTTATTTCGAACACTGTATTTTGACATGTTTACAACTTTCGGGATTTCTGAGTTCTGTTTTCCCATTTTTGAATAAGGTTATTATGATTAATCGAATTGTTTCATCAACGATTCCTATACCTTATTACTTAAAAAATCTATCTGTCACTTAAAAAAACATTTTGTGAAATTATGACTTACACAGCCTACTTTATTATTTGCGTATTTTAGATCTAATGAAACTTTTAACACAATTTTGGAAACAATGAATCCTTGTGTATGCATAAAGAATTATTATCAACAAGACCTATCTATTTCCATCATATTAAATATCATTCAAAATATTTGACAATATTCATCCAAAACCTATTTTAGATATAAAACTAAAAGTTTAAAACATTTTACTAACAGCAAATTTTTGGCATTTTAAAATAAAGTTTAATAATTTCGAATTTTTCTAACTGAAATAGGACGGGGCGCGTAGTAGACGTTAGAACACATATTTTGTATTAAGGATTAAATTCGCATAGAGAATCAGTTAATCATATTGGCATTTTCATTCGTGTTTATACTTTTGTTGTATCTTCGTTAGTTCGACTTTTTTCTTGGCGTTGTAGGAGAAGAAGGTTCATACTTATACCTAATTATTTCAATTTTTTTAAAGTTGTATAATAAAAACAAGGTCACTGTCCAATAGTGTAAACTGGGTTCGAAATTTAGTCACAAACTTCCAAATATAGTTCTCTCACTAAGCTGACTAAAAAGCGCATAAATTGGAAGAACTGCGCGATGCATTCTCTTAATAGAGCATAAGTTTGCAGGCGTTTTTCGCTAATTTCATGATTAAATTATAGACCAAATTTAACAAGTTTGACAATGACACAAGACACGATCCACGCGTGATCTGTCAAAAGCAGTGTTGCAAAAAAGATACCAGCAAAAAAATCACTCAGTAGAACAAATTTCTATTTTGATTTCATCCTTATTCTGATATTCATGATGTAGGTCAGTCATGTCAAAGATACGACCCGCTTTCGGCCCTTAGGCCGTATCAATAAGGCTCGCGATCGCAATGTGACACAGAAAGAAAAATCATGTTTCTTGGAGCTTTTATACTTCATTCGATTCCTCTAAATGTGTTTTAAATACTCGTACTCTCAAGTCTACGGATCTTTAAAAGTAATTTCAAGAGCAGAGCGTGCTTAGTCAAGCTAAAGACAGTATCGTCATCTCTTAGCAGCAAGCTGAAATATCCTATTATTTTTGTCGAGAACGATGGAATGTTCAATGCTTCAATGCTTCGAATCTAGACTACCTTCCTCAACCATTTAAAACGCGTGCGTAGGCGCTACGTGAGTCAGTTGAGTCGTGTAATCGAAGCGATTGGAGGAGGATTTCAATTGTACTACAGAATAGTGATTGTGAAGGTATTGTGCATTTGTTTGTGTGGTGCGCGTGCAATATCCATAATTGTTGTGTCGAGTTCCATAATTGTCAAAAACTAAGTTAGGCATCTAGATCCTCGAGCTCAACAAAATTAACAACCATCTTTTTAGCTTTGACACGATTTTTCACAACCGTCTATTATATACTTATATAATTTAATAAATAAAATGTTCTAGTAATTCAGTTTATTTCTTTTTAATTTCAATTTTGTCCACCTACGAATTCAAAATTTAATGTATGGCCTTGTCAATATCATATTTTTTTTATTAAAAAATTATATAAAAATAAACTAACTGATTTAAAAACATTATAACATTCAAGAGCATTTATATATGAATCTGAGGGGAAAGAAAGTTATGAAATCCTTTCAAATCGAATGTAATGTATCACACATCTACGAAATAACCTTTTCCCTTTACTGCTACTAAAATCATCTTGGAAACTTTCTATAAACTTTAGCAACTACCGCGGGGCTCTCCAAAGAACGAACTCAACTATGCAGAACTGCGTCAAAGAAAGCAATAATATCGAATACATTTATATTTTATGAAATAAGTTTGCTGCTTATATGGAGATTCCTTATCTTCTAACCGTAAAGTCCGTTCGCTGGGGTCCGGTAATTTTATTTAGAGCTAACCCAGACAAAGGCCTTTCCCATTTGATTCATTGGCGTATCATGAATTTAGCTGGTTTTATCTTATCAATCTTCAATATACAGAAATGACAAAATTTAATTGTATTTTTTTCCTAAATTCATTGTCGTTTCAACTACAAAGGTTATTAGTGACATATAGAGATATATTGTTTGGAAAGTTGTTAATTTCTGTACTTTTGCCAGTTCAACAATAAATGTTTCACATCATCAAAAGATTCACATATTGGTAGAATTTCTTGATTAAAGTACCCCTATTTTTCCATAGTTAAACGAATGATTTCATAGATTGATCTCTTTCTCTCCCTCGCATTAAACTTCTGTTTTGATTATCCTTTTATAGTCATTTGTGGCTTCGTTATTATCTGTTGCTTCTTTGTCACATTGCTCTGCTTCTCCATTTCCTGGGATGCCGGTATGTGAAGGGACTCAAATAACTAATACATTTGGGATTTCTGCATAAGGTGTTTTTTGAGTTTCAATGAAGACATCTACTGGGTGTTTGGGATAAAGTTGTTGAATGGACTGAGCTCATAGAGTCTGTGATTATAGCTTATCTATTGTATTGATTCCTTCTACTAATTTGGAATAGAGTACTCCAGTATGGACGTTAATATGTGGAGATAGTTTGAACGTGTTAATCTCGGTTGCTAGTACTACTACAGATCCTAGGTGTTCCTAGGTTCCTTGGTGTTCAAACGTGTCGGTGTAGATGAAATAGTATTCTCTGAAGCTCACTTCCGTAGGAGTACGGAGAGATTGTGTTATTGGAAATTGGTTTCTTTCTTCTCTTCCAACTCTTCAACTCAAATGAGTTGATAATGGGATTGTTCAAGGAGGCAGGATATAGAAATGACAAACTTGAATTGATTTCTTTCAATAATATTAGTTTTTCTCAAACCACGGTAGAAAGAAATTGGAAAAATAGAGGCGGAGAGTCACTGTTCTTAGTTACTTGACACTAATACCAATTGGAGATACATCGAGGTAACTTCCAATTGCTGTTGTGGTTTCTGTGAATACCAAAACACACGTTTGAGGAAGCCTGCTCTATAAGGTATTCAACATCCGTTCAAAGTCTGCAGATACTTGATAAAAAAGACATTTCACTTCCCCTCTGTCATTCCGATATAACCTTATCGTATTTTGCGTCGCAATTTCATGCCTTGTCTTCTACTGCCTTTGGATCTTTTTTTTTGGTTGAGGCTTAGCACCGGGCTCTATACAACTTGTCGTGGGGACTGAAAGAAAGGGCCGATTATTCCCTACGACAAAAGCTACATGAATTTTCTTCCACTATTCTTAGAACCAACAAAAGGTAAGCCGTATATCCCCTCACACAATGGTAAACTATCTGGGGTAAACAATAGATAAATATGTCAAAATGTAAGCATCTTATCTGAAGATGCCATAAGATCGTTGACAGATTCCAACCACATTAGAAGCTTACGTTCTATTTGAAAACTATATAAGTAATTTTCTCTCTAAAAACGTAGAAAATTCTGTATTGAGCTGTAAATAAATTTGATTTCAAAAGTCAGTACAATTACTTTTATGAGAAATATTCTGCACCATCATCTATCACCGTAGAATTTTTAGGTGCTGGATGTGAACGAGGCCTAAACAGTTTGACATACGACGAGCGTTCGGGATGCCAAAAAACAAACAAAAAACATGTCATCAAATGGTAGTGCTCAACTGTATGTGCTCTGGCTTATCCGATCTAATCATTGAGTATTTTCAGCTGACTTTTGTGACCGATTGGGGGAAAATGATTTATCGGAAGCAGCTTGGACCACTACATTCTCTAATTTAGAATCACAAAAAGAACCGCTTTCTTTGAAAGTGAATATTTACGATTTTCTCAATTTTTTTTGTTTCTATAAGCCCGTCATAGATGTCATAGACTAGTGAAATTGCGAGTATTAATAATATAATGGTATCGAAAAGGGTATTCAGTGTGTTAGTGTTTTCAAAATATGATTACGATGGTTTCCAATCAAGTTTTCAGATATCAACCCTCGTATTCACGTGTTATAATTTTCTTATGGTGGAAAATGAAGTGCTGGCTGTAGTATGGTCAAACTGTACGGATGAGGAAATATTTTTTATCTGAACTAGTAATACTATTAGTTACGTCACTGCTTTGCTTTTCGGTCAATATGAAATCCACGTGAGGGAAATAACTTTCAAATTGGATGCAGTGTCCGTGTATAAGCTTTGTCTCGGTTAGGGTGAAAAATTTGAGAAAAACAATCACATTCTCCCAGAAGGTAAGTTGAAGGAATGAATATAAACTTGCTACCGCGAATAATTTACTATTTTCGTATTGAGTTTGAATCCAAAATGTTGATACAATCAGGTAACTCTACAAAACAATTTCATTCCATGATTTTTTTGTTAAATATTCAAAAAATATTATTTGAAATGAAAAAAATTGATAATAATTGAAACAGCCCTAACTAGTAGTGTCCATACTTAGAAAAAAAACTGATATTTGTTCTACGTAGACAACTTCTGATGTAGAACTATCTGGGTTTGTTGATGGATTCGCCATTCCCCAACCTCTTTTTCCTCGATTCCACAAGGCTCCGGCGTAGGATCAGTCCTGTGGAACATTGTATGATGGAGTATTTAGGATCAGTATGAGAATCCAAACCTTTTGATCAGCTCATACACCTGGAAAATGAAAATACGGATGGTTCAATGAACTAAGGGATCAAAAAAGTATGTACGTGGATAGAAAAAACCTTGGTCTGAGATTGCAAGATAGAAGACTGAAGCAATCATATTGGAAGAGAGCAGAAAAAGATAATAGTGTGTGAGATTTGAGATCGGTGACACTAAAATAGTACAACGTGAAAGGGATTCAAAGGAAAGGGAAGAGTCGCCATGCTGGAAAAAATCTTCTCAAACGTTGAAGGCCCAATCAACGAGAAAAGACAGGTACTGTTAACCGTTGATCACTTAATTCTGTTGTATAGAGCGCCTATAAGGAAAGGAGCGATGAGTTTCGAGAAAGAGAGACAGCGAATGACGAGTGTGCAAAGGAAAATGCTTGTGTGGGTGGCTAGTGATGGCTAACTGTTGGAAGAAGAAAGGAAGCTGCTTTATGATAGTGGAAAAGGACATCTTCCCTAAGTACAAGAAGCAATAAGAATGGATATAATACATAAATGATAGAGAATGTGGTATAGTGCGACAAAGAAAGTACAAAGAATGTTTGGTAAAGTATGTGAGAGAACTGTATATTCAGAACGATTCAGAACGACTTACTACTATTTTATTCAGTTCCTCTCGTTCCACGGGAGTTTTAGAGTTAGCTCGACCGTTCAAGTGAAAGAAAGAACGAGAGATGTTCGTATCATGGGTACGAAAGAGACGAAGCAGGCAAGACTCATTGTATTAAAGAGAAAAAAGGAATAAAGAAAATAAAATGAGTAGAAAAAAGGGATAATAATGGAAGAAATATGGAAAAATAAACGAGTAAGGACGAAAAATCTAAGTAATTATTAAATCCATGGCGAATGAAGTATCCATGGGTTGAAAATGGTTAGAGGTATAAGGGTTTTAGCTGGTAAGTGCTTAGGTAGCATCGGAGAGGCGGAGTAACCCTTCAGGTTTATCCAGAAGGAGACGCAACACCCCTGGGTGAATTCGCAACTAGGGACTACTTCCTAGATCTTCATCAAGATTTTCCCCATCAAAAAAATGGTATACAGTATTTTGATAAAGCCCGAAATAGGTGGAGACAATTTTTTGAACTGATTTTTCACCAAAACATTTATAAACTTAAGCTAAATCATCTCAAAACACAATTTTTCCTTTACAGTTATTATACATAGTTATTTGAAAGTACGGGGTATATACCACGATTCTAATGGTAAGCAAATGATTCTCAATTCGAACTGAATACGCATAGTTAAGTTCGCTTCAACGGTATATAATAGAGCCCAAATAGATCTCACCAAGTTCAATAACCATTTGAGTTATTAGCAGAGGGAGTTCCAATAAGGTCCGTTCAAAGTGGGTGTAATTTCATTGCACCATATTCGAGCTGGAGAGAATTAATTGACGACGATGATGACCATGAATACATTGAAATCATGTCTCGAATCAGGTAACAATTCGGCTATGTTCAGTTAACGTTTTGTAATGGGAATATTCGGAAATTATCCCAGATATACGGACGACAAATTTTGACTCAATCGTATATTGATATGGAAAATAGGGTTCTACTTATCAGATATCGGCTTGTGATATATTTGAATATATTATTTGTTTACAGATTAGTATGGAAACTGTTTACTAATGATGGAGCTGTCTCCAATGCTAATGTTAAAGATCTTTCTTCCCAAACTTTCGATATAAAAAGAAAGACATGTTGAATAAGGTTTTAAATTTTGTTATACCTGACGATGGTGAACGAAAGATCTCAGATGATCCAATATAACGATCACAAGTGTGAAAATAATAGTTAAGAATATTGTTACTGGTACAATTAAGTATAAATTATTTTTTACCAACCCGTAAATATCAAAATTCTATGGCATTCTCAAAATTGACAAGCCTGGGATAGTAACAGGAGTCGGCGTAAGAAATACAGCGTTTTCCTTCCACATTACCATACACCACAGAACTATCGTATCTTCAAATATTATGAATTCACTCTACACTAGCAAATTCGAATACGTCAATTTGAATACTCTAGAAACACTTACGAGAAGACATAGTTTACATTGAGGGGCACATCATATTATAGTTATTTTCATATTTAACAGTTGGCACTACATGTACATGTTGGTAATAACAATCCACCTTGTCAGAATTTTACTTTCAAATGCAGTCAGTTTACGAGTAAATAATAATGAAGGGGTAACATTTCCCACCGAAAGTAAATATTCTCAGTTTATTAATGGACTTTTTATAAACGTTAGGGTTTAGGTTGAATAACTTTCGTGACATTAGAGTAAAGCAGAGTGTTTGGAATAGTGTGGAATGGTGATATTTGAGGACACTGAATAAAATTGAGGTTAAGTTGGATTTTAACAATGACACACTTCTTTATGAAAGTGGTAATTCCAGGCAATATTTACATTTAATGAGTCATTTTGTTGTACAAAAGGCTTAAAAATGCCTAGATATCCTCCAAAAAAGCCAATCGACTAATTTTGTAGAGCAGTAATAAAAGGTCGGGAGATTATATCTATTGCAAAAGAAGGATAGAGTTTACAAACTTTGACAACCATCAATGGAGAACGCTACCGAACACAATCAATCCGTTTGAAGAGGGCAGTAGCCGAAAAATGCTCAGCCCCACGTTGCTATTTCGGTTAAGAACTATTTGGAAAACAGTGGATGGGAAGTTTTATCCCACCCGCCGTATAGCCCAGACTACCATTTGTTCCGGTCGATGCAGAGCGCCCTTACTGGAAAACGAGTCACATCGAGATATCAAAAATTGGCTTGATTCATTCTTGACTTCCAAGCCGGCGTAGTTCTTTTGGGATAGGATTCACAAATTGCCAGAAAAATGGGAAAAAGTCATAGCTTCAGATGAGCAATACTTTGAATGATACTATTGTACATGTTTTTCTTAAATAAACGTTCGAATTTTGAGACCAAAACCGCACGAATCAAGTTATAGACCATTAAGAACTGCAGAAGGCTGTAGTTTTGCACAAACTTCATCCTTTAATCAACACAATGTCAATAAATTTTTTGATAATTCGTATAAAGTAATAAGTCGATAAACAATTCACCGAATATATAATTTGGATAAGATTGCGTCAGTGACGGTTCGGAAATCAACAAAAATTTTGGCACAAAAAGCTAGTGAGGTCACCTGAGATGAAAAAGGAGTGTTGGTAACAAATTGTTTTATTATATTTTGACAGTATCTAATACCTTCTATGGTATTTCCACCAGTATACTATGAAGGTCTCATAATCTCTGGAGCACAAGCTGAAACTCTAGGTCTCGCGACAACATCTTGAAGGATGGATTCAAATTTATTTATTAGAGTAATGAAGAATTTGATCCATCATACTTGCAGCTCCAAGGACAATCCTGATTTCCTTTTATATGATAATCATTAGAACCACTTATGTTATGCGTAAATTTCGCAAAAGAAAACGGCGTCTTAATGTGACATTTCCGCCTTACTCAACAAACAAATTACAACATTTGGACGTCAGTGTCTTCAAGCCTTTCAAATTAGTTTATCAAGTAGATAATTGGTTATTGCATCATCCAGGAAAAAGTGGTTGCTTTAAAAAAAATTATGTTACATCAGCTTTCAGAAAATGTGAAATTTCTCATTTTGATAGATTAATATTAAGGGAAATAGATTTTATACAAAGATTCGTATCTGATAGGTCTATTTCTGATTGAAATTGAAAGTAATTAAATCAAATCCACAACGTGATGAAATAAACTTAGAAGATGTGTCTGGATCTGGACAATTCATCTTATCAGAAGTGTCAAATTTTCTAAAGCCAAACCAAGAAAAGAAAACCGAAAAGACCATGATACCAATGCAGTAACAAGAAAAACAACGTAGTAAAACAAAAAATTAATGAGAGCGATGATGGAGACGAAGAGTCGTAATCGGTTGGTTTTTCAAAAAATAATATTGAGATGGAAGCAGACCCAATTAATTTTGAGGCGCTAAAACGGAATCCAGAGGTGGGATCCTCTTGTAGAAATTAGAACAATTGGAGAACTGTTGTCCTTTACCGCAGATAAAGTGAAAAAGTTCCTGATACATCTCACATTTCCAAAAATGACATTAGTCTGACTTAACCTCCAGCGAGAAACTATGGTCAGACAAAGAGGAAAAATTCTCATTTTTCCTAAGAAATCAATTTTGCTTGAACTGACATTCGCTTCAATAGTAATAATTATGTTTTTTCCCGAGTTCTAAATGTTTATAATATTTCTTGTTAAAGAAAATCATTGGATTAAACTACCGTCTTATTGTTAATCATCCCTGGGTAAAAATGGGACAATTGCTGTCTTAGCATTATATTCCAACTAAGAAGTTACGTCATCGAAATTGCCATCACCTTTGATGCTCAACACATATAACAACCCATTTGAGCCAAAAAACTCTTAGTTTTTTTTAAACTTAATTTACATGAAAAGCGTCTCTCATATTCATACGAGTTTTGGATTTTATACACAGAGTATAAGAAAATAATCATTTTTAAAGCAAATCTCCTAGAAAATACACTATGTTTGAGCAAAATAATTTGGGTATAGTGCCTTTCTGAATAATTTACAACACAAGTTATGTTAAGCTTCTACCGACGCTAACTATAACCGAAAAATCGATGGTCAGCCGACAAACATCCAAACACCGATTTCGAAGTAACCAGTAGAAATCTTCACCCTCCTATCTATTTACAAACCCCATTTTCTTGAAATGATGATTGGAATTGAATTGCTCCATGACACCTGGTGGTTATATATCTAATTTTGTAACTTGTAGAAATGATTATCATTCAAATTATTTCTTGAGTAATCCTTTGAGATTTTCTCGAACTACGAGGACGAGGCTGTCGGGTTAAGATATTTTTTAATGGTTCCTTATAAACAAGTACTGATGTTGTTGATGTTGTTGATGTTGCTCTAACATAGGTGTCTGTGCTACGGGGATTATTGTGTGATGTGTATGTTCGGAATTTGATAATCAATGCGGCAATTATATTATTAATTAAATTAGATTTCGTTTTCTAATGACAGTAACATTAAAACACAATGATTTGTTATTTGCTAACGAAGATATTAGAATCATGATATTTTCGACTTATTTCTTTGGTATGAAGGATCTGAAAAATAGGATGATTAATCGTATTATTCTATTAAAACATTGAATCTGTTTGTTTGTCCATGTTAAGTATTTTCTGCTCAAGTAAATTAAATCTATGTAAATAATAATAATGAACTTTTTCCAGTGTCCTCAAAAATCAGTTGAATTCATTCCATGGATTTGCAGAAGATAATTTTTTGTTAACCAGTAATTATACTTGACCAGTCTTTCTTTATTTACCAAGGAAAATAAGTTCCATAGGAAAGGAGAATAACCCATAAACCCTCGTTAAAAAATTATCAAATTATGTTATATATAAATTTTAATATCAACTAGTTATTTTTTCAGCTTTTGATCGCATATAGCTGAGAATAAATAGAATTGAAAAAATTATAGATTACATTGGAATTAAGAAAATTATGTCTCGTGTCTTTTATTTTCTTGGCACGTTTGCATCAAACAGTAAATTTGGTAAATTAACTGATTCAATTGAAGACAATTAACTATGAACTCTTATCATAACTAAGTTAAATCAGAAACATCCTGCATATCATTTTGAAATAATTCAAAGAGTTGTCAGTGAAATTATTTCGAATTAAGTATAATACTAAACTCACATTTCGCGTTGGTGGTATATACAGGAGTGCTAGAAGCAAATATAAAAAAAGGTTTTCAAATACGTTTATCGAAAAGGACGATTTTCAAGTCTACTTTTCACAGAAAGATATGAAACTTGAGAATTAAATTCTGATTTATCTTGGAGCTCAGTAATACATCCCGGCTCTATGTAGAACAATTCATAACTTATGTTTTCTTAATTTCAATGTGTTATTTTGACTTGCTTCTAAGGATGTCTCCTTGAACTCGTGAAGTAGAATTTCCTTTTCATAGCATCCTGATAGATGAATAATATCTTGAGAACCTTTGCAGTACTACAGGCAAGGAATCAACCCAAGCTTAGCTTAAATTGATTCCTTTCGAGCTGGATGATGTCTTCCAGGAGAGCTTTGATATGTTAGAAGCCACCTGTTCAGAAAGTTGTCCTCAAGACTTCTAATCATTATATTTGTTGCCTTGCAACGGACTGTTGCAACGCAACCAACTGTGTAAATTAAGCATATAATTGAAACAAATGGAACGCAAATAAGCGCTGAGCAGTAAAAATAAGTGTTTGTCGAATTAATAATATTGCTAAAAACAGTTATTTTTCACAAATTAATTTCCGGCTGAGGGTTTCATGGCCTCACCCCATAAAAGATATTTTTTATAGAAAATTTAGATCCATCAGTTTTTTTGTCGCGCTGAAGATTACTTATATACACATTTGATTGACTGTATTCACGTAATCGTCATATATTTGGGATTATTGAGAATTAAAAATACCAGAAAATGTTTCAAATTTGATTGAAAGGTACCGATACATCCCACTAAACTGTCAACTTTCGTTGAGGTGAAATTTTCAAATTCCAATGTAATGTATTTCACGGTTTTATTCATAGGTTTTTTTGTTTTGGAACATATTCGCTAGAAAAGGAAATTTCCGACATCACATCACTTTTTCATAAAAGTAGATTTTTAATCAGACCAGGCTCTCGAATGATTATCTTGCAAATAGGAAAATTCCAATTTCTCAAAATATACTGTATTATTGATGAGTATCAGAATTTCCATTCTACTATGGTTATAATAATGTCATCTATGATATAACTTGTAAAAAAACAGAAAAACAATTTTTTCCTCAGAAAAAAATGTGAAATCCTCATCATTTTAGTCTTCAACAAAGTCTATATAATTAGCACAGATATGTTTTTCTCCTTTATTCAAATCATGGTGCGATTCTAATCTTCTCTGACTAATCAGCAAGGCTCACTACAGGAAATTCTTCAAAAGATTAAAAATTCTGACTTTGCCAATGTGTAAGCACGCTTCTCAAATTTCAGGAAGACCGTTGCATTCTTATCCACTTAGGAACGCCGATCACGACTTTTACCTACCTACTCCACGTTCAGAATTAGTTAAGGGTTCGATATTTTACAATGGAAAGAAAATGCACAATCACTTGCCAAATGAAAACAATCTTTTCCCGCATTTCGCAATAATTTGAGGGCATATCTACTGGAAAGTGTTTTCTACTCTGTAAACGACTATTCTAATAATAATATTTAATTCCGGACATACTGCATCTTTTCAGTTGCTGCTTTAACTCTACTACTGATTTTTCTGTTACCTTTTGTCATTTCTCCTTCTCCGTATTCATCGTCTGTTCATATAGGCAAGCATAATTTTCCTTATGATGTTTGATAAACTTTATTGTTGATTATCTTTAAGTATTGGCGTTGCGTTGCGTTGCGTTTTTTTTTCCAAGTTTCAAACTTTCTTAAATATAGAAAAATTAAAAACTCTGCGAATTAATAACTATCTATGATCACATATTTAACAACGAGAAAGCATTCTTTGAATTTGAGGAACTTTTGTGTTAAGATTTTCTAATTTATTATCCATATCTCTTAATTCAATCCCTATCTGGGTAAACACTTCCTCTATTTTGTCTATACGCAACGATGTCATCCAGTTCAACGAGTTGGGGAGGTTTCTCTCTACTTTGGATTTCTAGAATTCAAGCACAAACCGGCAACGCCATGATTTATTTTGTTGTAGTTTTATTAATTGCTAAGAACTTATCTATCAACAACCTTTCCATTATCCGTTTATTATTTACCTGTAATTGCTTTAATAAACACTTTCAATATATTTTTTCACTAGTTCCAAATTTTTCAAATTCAAATGGATTTTGAACTTTCCATACATACATACATCCTATTTCCAGTTCCATACATACTTTCCTAAAACGTGAAATTTATTTTTTTTATATACCTTATAAGGAAACTCATCATGAATAGCAACCTTTCAAAACAAAATAAAAATTGAGGGTCTTCATATAACTAACAATTGATCCATTAAAATAATTCACGTATCCCTGTAATTTCGTTGGAGGATTCAATTTCATAGGTTTGTAGAGAATAATTTATTTATCTGGTTCACTATGGATTATTCGATATAGCAATTTCCTATATAGAAGTTTAAATGTAAATGAAACAGCAAATCTGTTCCCTCGGAAATTTGCGATTCATCAATTTATGGATGCAACGAGAGTCATCTGATCCGATTCAACCGGATCATTGTCGAACGAAGCCATTGCATTTTTAATATGCGACATTTAATTTTCGTATATACAGCGATCCCAAACATGATTTTTATTTCATTAATGATACGGATTATATGCATAATAATTGTCGATTTTAAAGTATCACAGTTTCGAGCGACAAAACAAATTTCTAAATCAAATCCGTCAAACTCTACGAATCAACAACAACAAGTACATCAACACAGAACTCACCTCAAGATGAGGAACAAATACATAAAACAAACAAATATCGAGAAAACATTATTTCACCACAAGATAAATGATGGAATTAAGGGATATGTGACATCCAGAATGTCAGATAACAGGTTGGCAAATATTGCAAAGGAAGAAAAACCTAATAGATCCCGACCACCAGGACGATCACCTACAAGATGGTATGAAAGCTGGTCTTCTTCATCCCAGTTGTAGCTAGGCAACCACTGATGCAAACGCTGACTAAATTCTATAGTAGAATGAAGAAGAAAAATAATATCACTGGAATAAATGTAGCTTAAGGAATAAAAAAAACATGCTTTTGAATTACATCAATCTGAGAAGTTTATAATTCTCAAAATGAGCTTAAGGAGGCTCCTGGAGATTCATCGGGAAAGAAGATGCAAGGATAATAATTTGGTTTCAAGCCAAAGAAGCTATTTTTTGTTTAAACTTTGTAATAATTTAAGTAAATGAATAATTGCTAATATAACTAGTTGATTAGGTTGAATATTTCTCATTTTATTACAAGTTTCCCTTGAAATTATGAATTAATACCCTCAGGTATCTTATATTTTTTAATATTGTATGTCGAATCCAACGGTACTCTCTATCAAAAGAATTTTGAGTTCAAATGTCGCCTCTTCAACAGATATCTTGGGAACCATAGATAAATTATTTGATTACAAATTAAATCAGAATTGCTGCGAGTGTATAGATTTGATTGTTAAGAAATTGACCTTTCTAATGGTCTTAGTCGTTATAGCTACTATTTATTTGCAATAAAAACTTCGATATAGTAATTTTTTAGAATTTTTAATCTTTTATGATGGAAATCAATAAATTTTAAGTCCGATATCACTACTTTGGTGAATGCAAGAGCCCCTTTAACACAATAATAGATAAAAAAGTCATAATATTGTTAAAAAGCGTGAAGGACTTGATGTACAGGAAATATTGGACAAAGAGCCCCACGCCTCACCATTTTCTATTAAATATTGTTGAAAATAATTTATAAAATGAGCTTCAAACAATAATGGATAAAAAGTGGTGGGGCGTTTCTGTTTATTCGATTTATTTATCACTTTTTAGTTTTTTAGTTTTTTAATTGACATCACCTTCGTATAATGAAGCCTTAACTGTGCATTTGGTAAGGTTGTGGAAGTGCTTGATTCCCAACATGGAGATTGGGGGTTCGAATCCTCTTTCGAAAGGAATTTTCATCAAATAAGCTACTTACTTTTAGTCCAAAGAACAATTACAAACAAACAAACCCACATACAGGTGAAGGCATCGCTGGCTTTAGGTGTGTGCAAAAATACGAGTTAGTTTGGCTAGATACCAGAATGTCTAGTTGTATTTTTCATAAAAAATTATATTGTTTTCCAGATTTTAATCAAAAAAGATCTTAACTCAAGGTATAAACCATAAACAAAGTTGCCTGTCGATATTGGTCTTGATCTTTTGTAGTCGGTATTTTTCGGCAAAGACATGCCTTGGTAGCTGAGTCTACTAGCTTCTACTTCACCAAAAGGAGGAATCCTAATAAATTAGCATTCTGGGAATCTGCAAACGAACTAGGTGGTTCACATCTGCTGATCGAATAGATCTTGCAAATATCATGAATACATCCATCATCTCAAATAAGCATTTACCATATTTATGGAACCAATTCCGTTAATCGACTTCTCTCTTTTCTACTCTATTTATTTGAGTTTCTGCTTCTGGAGACGTCTATTTACTTTTTCCTATATAAATTCAGAATTGCAGAAAAATATCAAGGTAAATTTGGGCCTTATAAAGAGTTTAAAGCTATTACGAGGTATTAAGTTTTTGACCAGCTACTGCTTCAACTATTTCGTCAACATGACTCTGCCATGACATAAACACTCAACTAGAGAAAATACATTTGTTTTTCGTTCATTCCAAATCAAATATTTTTGTCTGCCGATGACATACACTACCGATCAAAAGTTTTTGTCTACCCTATTCAGCCGTTTTTGGTTTGATTATTCAGATGCACAATTTGGACATTCTCTGTGAATATTTCAACAAATAATCGTCGTATTTGATTCCATTTGCTTTTCATGATATTCCAAAGACGTTAAACACTGCTTTCCTTTTTATTTGTCCCTCAATAATTCAACGGGTTGAGGTTGGAAGACTGTGATGGCCACATCATCACTTTCCTTTCTTATCAGGTATCCAAAACTCAAAAACATCCCCAAACCATCACCAAGCCTTCATTTTGTTTTACAATCGGGATAACACTTAATAACTTATACCTAAAATTCTCAAAATTTGACTATCTTCTCTAGCCCACTGCAACCTCTTTATTTTATCTAGATGTCTTAAAAGAGATTTCTCAATTATTATCCTCACAAAAACCCAGCTTCTCTTTTTTCTTTCTTCTTTTCACTGAAGAAATACTCAAAGGCAGATCCTTAGATTCATTGATCTGAACTGATCTGGGTCCATTAGTCGTCAATTACGTTAACATCATCTTCAGGGGTTGTGATTCAGCGATAATGGAATGATTACTTTCACCTAGACTATTAAGACAAAATACTAGTTTCAACCGTGAGTTCCTGGGTTTTACATATAATTTCCAAGTCTGATTTTGCGAGAACGAAATCAATTTATACACAAAAAGATGAACTGGAACATATCGTGCATAGTATTTGAACAATACCATCAATGTTGCAGATTTGAAGAAAAAAAGAACAATTCTGCAAATAGGAAAATTCAACACATTCATAATTTGGAAGTATATATAATGAGCTTTTTCAAATATTTCTTTCTAAGTATCCTACCTTAAGTAAAAGGTCAGATTTGCTGTCATTGAGTATAATTTGGATTAAATGTGTGACCAATAATGAAACGAATAACTGTATGAAATTCCAAACATAAAAATTAGATGAATATTAAACAAAAAGTTGTTTTATCAAATAAAGCTTATGGACAATCAAAGCTAGAAGATCTCTCTTGATAAATAGTATGGCAAACAATTGAAAAGCAGACTCAATAATCTATTTTTGACGACAAATCATCTGTTATAGATATTGATTTGAGAGCTGTACTTAAAAATAACATTCCCTCGTAAATTTTTCAATGTGTTACTTTCGAGCCAAATGCTAATGTCGCGCAACAACTAAAAAAAGGTCGAAACCTCTTAAGTTCTCCATTTGAATTTCCTGCACGCTTTAAAAATTCAAAAACCTCGAACAATATGCGGATTTAGCAGATTTATATGCGGTTTTTAAGAGTTAGTTTTTTTTTGAACGCTCCTTCCTATTATATTTACGTATACTACAAGAAAATTATGTACATATATGAGGAGTTAATGGTATTTGAAAGCGTATATGTTATTTTTTGGTAGCTTTTGGATAAAATGAGGGACTATTCGAGAATAATAAATCAATTGAGTTGTTTTTGTATTATTTACATTATTTCTTTTAATAATCTATTTTCATTGTGTATGATATTAAAAGAAAATGATTTTATTGAGAAAATATTAAGTATGGAACTACGAACAGCATATCTTCACAATATAGGATGAATTAAAGACACGAAGGTCGAAGGTTTGGATCGAGTACCAAAAGAAGAAGCGAGATATACCAAACTAAGTGAAATAGCAATCAGAATCGATAAAAAGCGAATTGAAGTGTACGTAAGGTATTTTGATACCAATACTATTAAATATTTCACTTAATAGGGTGATTAAATAACAAGATTGAACATGGGGTGTCCTGGTACCAGTCCATCTTTTAGAACGTGCTTTTGCTAATGTTAACTTACCAAAAATCTTCGGATATGGTATGAACACATGAATAAAAAAGTCACTATAATTGTGATAGAGATAACGAAACGAATTTACCAAAATTAATTTGAGGACTAAATTAACAACTTCAAATATTCACGAATAAGTATAAAGGAAAATAAGTGAATGCTTGAATGAAGAATGGAGCTAATGCTTACCACAATATCAAATACACATTTTTCCTAAATTGGATGAAGAGATTCAATAATCCGTTAGGAGCTTCTTTGCATGTGATAATCCACATCGCCTCTATTCTCTGCTCTATCCGAAGTTTTATCTAGGATCTATCAACATTCTTCGATATCTAGAGCTGTACTCTTTCTCTTGTAGCTTCAACATCTTCATCTGCTTCTTCTGTTAATCAACATCGACTCAAATTTGTGCGGTACGTTTCTCAAGTTGAAATTACCTTTTTCAAATGCACTTCTAGTTTGTTTGTGAGGATTTTTCTGGATAGTATGATCCGCAAGTCTGTTACAACATGACCTAAATTGAAGAATGCTAGAAATAAATCATCTTTATATATCTGCGTGCATGGAAATCGAACCACTCGAAACTATTGACTTTAAGTGAATATAAAAAGTTTGCTTATGTTTTGTTGAGTAGAAATTTCAAATTGATCGGCTCTGTGGTCATCATCCTGCCGTTTTTCATATTCAACAAGTTTCTCATATTATTTTACGAATTTATTATGAAATATAAGAAATATAAGAAGCTGCTTCAACATCTCACAGTGCGGATATTAGCAATTAAAAAATGACGTTTTCAATTGTGACTTGTCTATCGGTTCATCTTCGACATACGACTCTCTTTCAGCAAGTTTTGATTCTGACGATCGTGCTTGGACTCCTGGATTCCTAAGTACCATGGTGTGAAATTGATTCTTCAATTCGGTACCTGATATAAATTTATGTACAATTTCTTCAATTTCTTATTTCTTAGACGTTTTTCATGTTGTCCGGTGATGTTGTATTAAGCTGCGCTACAATTTTCATCTTCATTTAATTTCGTTTGTGATTTTCCTTGTTTCTCCACAAATTTTTCCAGAATGTTTGCATTTCGTTTCTTATATTTGTAGTTTTTCTAGTTTTTCATACAGTTTTTTTTCATTGCTTGTTAATAGTTTGTTTTCATCCTCTTCACTTCCACTTTTGTGATATTCATGTAATTTTTTTCTAATATCTTTTCACCTGGATGCATCTTGTAGACGATATCAGTCTTCAGGGCCTAAAATTTTCCCTTATTTTGCTTTGGGCTGTTTATTTCTAGAATGGTTCGCATTATCTCCTTCTCCATTTTGTTATGATTAGTAATAATAATTAAACTCCAAATATTTTTCTCAGAAGTATGATTCCTTTCAGTTTAATTTCATATAAATGCAGCAGTAATTTAACATTACGTAATCTCTATGTCTCTCGGACAGAAATTCCTGCCAAATCGAATTATATCCACTAGTATGAAAGCAAATCTAATTCTTATTGCATCTAAACGATCGTTTCGTCGGCAATATGCAGGCGTAATAACAATTTTCAAACCGCGCAAATTTCCCAGTATTTGCCGTATTCTAAGTCATCTTTATGTTAACGGCTTTCTCAATACCAGAGATAGAGCCAACTCTTCGAATATTGTTTGAACGGCTCGTTAAGAGTGGTTCAATTGAAAATGAGAAATTTATCAGTTTAAATAAGTATTTTCACGATTTACGTACTTCAATTTATTATAAATTGAATGCAATGATTCGTTTTGTTTCACTAGCTTTTAGTTGTTCGGAAACAAAATAAAAGTACGAGACTCATGTCGTTGAGGAGTGAATTTTATCAGCAAATTGCTATTCAAAACATTGTACACAAATAACGAGATGCATTCACTAAGTTGGAATTTCTGGATCCATTCAGGGGAACACCTCTGGTTTAAATCATACCTTACAAACAGTAGTCAAGTCTTCTTGCAATCCAATAGAATGTGGAGTGCCCCAAGGCTCAGTAGTAGGCCCTATCTTGTTTCTTTTCTCTATAAACGACATCGCTTATCTAGAGATCAATGGTAAAATATATTTTTTGCAGAGGATGGTAGATTTTTGACGTCATGTTTAAACACTTTTTTCATTCGTTTTCTTCCGTTACATCTATCTATCTGAAACCGTTTTTTTTATGCTTAGTGCCATTACCACCCGGTATTCAACGTTCAAAAACCCAATAAATTTGGGTTTTTGAATATTTGCATCACTATAGTTTGTATATAGTCCACACAAATCGATGTATATTCGTCAAGACACAGTAACACAAACAAGACCTTAGGGCCACTAGGTACTCCAAGTCCATAATAACTCGAGAAGCTATTTGAACTTCCAAACTTAACCAACGATTACCATCGACCTGGAAACATGTTCTTTATCCAAATAGTATCTCAAAACATCTATATTTTTTATTTTATACTGTAATAACTATTTTTATTTTCATAGAATCTCTTTGGCCCATGGAATGGACAGAATGAAGTTAAGAATCGGATAACTTCTTATATCTATGAACTAATTCACCATCTTCTTGAATGATGGTTTTGAAATTAGAGTGTGAAGGCGATAAACTCGAAATTGATAACACCACAATTTTGATTGTTTTTTTAACTTGAAATCCCTCTGTGAAAAAATATATATCTCATTTCAATCATTGTTATGGTATGTTTCATTAAATACTAAGTTTTCTTAAGCTCTTAATCTTCGATTTGGAGTATAAACTCATGTTTCCAAGTATTAATTGGTAATTGAAGTAATATAGCACATAAAAAAGTTAATTTTATCACTTTCTTCGGATCTAATTCCGTCAAAAAAAAACAAGAATTAAGGATCAGTTTCGCCGGAAAAGTCATCCATTACTCTTAATCCGGACATTTGATTCTGATATGAAGTTAATTACTGAGATATAATTTTTCTAATAAACTTTCCACGCCTACACGTCATATCTGTCACATCCTCAATTGACTAATTATCAAATTCATCCTCTTTCCACCTGTCAATTAAATTGTCATTCATTTTGGTGTTTAAATCACTATCTTTAGAGACAAATAAATTGATATGAAAATATTAAATATTTGCAAAACGACTATATACAAGATATGATCTAATTAATAAGATAATTGATGATTTTGCAGCAAGGTAATTATTGATGATTCCAATATAGATTGAGGATCAAGAAAAGGTCGTTCTTGAATATAATATTTATCAGAAAACAGACAACTGTATTACTTAAGTGAAAAAATAATGTTAACTGAATGAAATATTTTTTTCTCATTAACAATAATTGTACTCTAATTTGGTTCAACTTCTATAATATCTTCTAAAAATGTAATGAACAATTATTTTTTCCTCTCCTCTTCTTCTTTTACCCCCCTGGTTTTCTTAAATAACTCTAATCGCATATTTATGATCCGGCATACTTTTAAATTCTTTCCCACACTTTAAGTTTCTAAAAAACATGTTACTCATATTCATATTCTGTGATTCTTGGTGGGTTCTTCTTCACTAAAATCTTAAAGGTTTCTCTAAATATGTTCTGTGATCTCAAGTCACTATACATTTATTTTAGTCCGCTTCTGGTTCCTTTACAATATAATTTTCATAAATCCCCTACATTTTCTATCGTTAGGTTTTGATCATTTCTAATAAATCATTGAATTTACAGAAACCTGGATGATTACATCAACGTGTGATTAGAAATATAACAGAAACCTTTATAGGTTGGTGACTATCCAGAGGTTATATTTCCAATATTGATCGAACTTGTTCAATCAAAGTTAAGTTTTTTTACTGTCAAATTTCCAATAAACATAAACCAAACTAAGGTACCATTAAATAAACCTTTTCGATAAGTTAGAAAAAATGTACCGCATCCAATAGGGGACTCAATTATAAAGTGATTGGTATTATAATAAATTATCTTTATACTTCCGACAAAACCAAAATGATATAATTCAAAACGAGCTGATATATTTAATTTTTAATCCAAATGGAAACATACAAATCCTCAAGATTAATCACCAGAGTTATCGAAATTTCTCCTTGGTATAACAGTGTAGTAATTTGCATGGAACTTGAATAAATATATGGTTTTATGTAATGGAAAATTTTGTCAAAGTAGAACATATTTTATCAAGTTGTCATAACTGCTGGAAAACACGAAAGCACCATTAATTCTTAATGAGAAGACCCACCATCGCACTTCGTCGTAGAAGCCTCCATTAGCATATTTGACAAATAATTATAACAAGATATATTGATATTGTTAATTATGACCTACTGACTTATAATAAAATGTTGATTTGCAATAAGATTGAGGTTATTTTCTCAACAGTTGAAAGTCGTGTCTGTGGACTAAATTTTCATCTCACAGAACTTGCAGCTAGCAGTTAGTCATGGAGAAAGAACATCTAAATGCCAATAAATATTAGTTAAGGATCCATTAGTTGACGTTCTACGTTCTACGTGGTTTTTTTGAAGGAAATGTATTCACAATCAAATAAACAATTGGAAAAACAAAACAAAAGATATTCACTACTATCTGTTGGAAATGCAGGAGTGATATTTGAATTTAATTTTTTTCCAATCTTTTTCAAAAGTTATCAAACATATGTCTAAAATATCAAACTTATTGCAAAAAGGCAAAAAGTCATGAGACCTATTTTTAATTCTATTCCAATGAAGAATACATAGAAACATTGTCGTAACCTAACCTAACGTAACCTAACCTAACTCTATCTTTGCCAACTAAAAATGCCATTCTGTCTCCCTGTTTTTTGTTTTTAGCTTGTTTTTCACGATATCGGTCTGTCCCTCCTCCAGTTCGTCTAGGGTTCCCTATATTTCCTCCCGTAATTTTTTAATCGCTTTTATCGTTTCCCCGCTTCCTTCTTTCCCTATTATTACCGCACTGCTCAGTCTTTTTCTTAGGATTTCCTCTACCCTTTCCCTTTCCCACTTTGTCTTTTTAAAGTCTTCCTCCTCCCATTCTTCATTTGATATTTGTTACTCTCTTTCATACTCCCTTTCTCCATTGTCCAATTCTTCTATTTTTTTTGTAATTTCTTTTTTTCTAATATTTTCCTCCTCCTTCTTACATTCCCTACATCTTTTTTCATTTTTACTATTTAGTATACTTTTTTCAATTAAAACCCCTAATTCCTCAAATTTTTTTATCAATTCCGCGTCCCCCTTTATCATATTTTTTATTTCTTCTATTTTTTCCTTCCTTCCTGCCTCCTCAACTCGACCTCTCCGGGCACGAAACCTAACGTAACCTAACATAACCTAACATAACCTAACATAACCTAACATAACCTAACATAACCTAACATAACCTAACATAACCTAACATAACCTAACATAACCTAACATAACCTAACATAACCTAACATAACCTAACATAACCTAACATAACCTAACATAACCTAACATAACCTAACATAACCTAACATAACCTAACATAACCTAACATAACCTAACATAACCTAACATAACCTAACATAACCTAACATAACCTAACATAACCTAACATAACCTAACATAACCTAACATAACCTAACATAACCTAACATAACCTAACATAACCTAACATAACCTAACATAACCTAACATAACCTAACATAACCTAACATAACCTAACATAACCTAACATAACCTAACATAACCTAACATAACCTAACATAACCTAACATAACCTAACATAACCTAACATAACCTAACATAACACAACATAACCTAACATAACCTAACATAACCTAACATAACCTAACATAACCTAACATAACCTAACATAACCTAACATAACCTAACATAACCTAACATAACCTAACATAACCTAACATAACCTAACATAACCTAACATAACCTAACATAACCTAACATAACCTAACATAACCTAACATAACCTAACATAACCTAACATAACCTAACATAACCTAACATAACCTAACATAACCTAACATAACCTAACATAACCTAACATAACCTAACATAACCTAACATAACCTAACATAACCTAACATAACCTAACATAACCTAACATAACCTAACATAACCTAACATAACCTAACATAACCTAACATAACCTAACATAACCTAACATAACCTAACATAACCTAACATAACCTAACATAACCTAACATAACCTAACATAACCTAACATAACCTAACATAACCTAACATAACCTAACATAACCTAACATAACCTAACATAACCTAACATAACCTAACATAACCTAACATAACCTAACATAACCTAACATAACCTAACATAACCTAACATAACCTAACATAACCTAACATAACCTAACATAACCTAACATAACCTAACATAATCTAACATAACCTAACATAACCTAACATAACCTAACATTTCCTAACATAACCTAGCATAACCTAAATAAAATGTTGATTTGCAATAATATTGGTTATTTTCTCAACAGTTGAAAGTCGTGTCTGTGGACCAATTTTTAACTCACAGAACTTGCAGCTAGCAGTTAGTCATGAAGGAAGAACATCTAAATGCCAATAAATATTTAATTGAATTAAATTAGTTAAGGATCCATTAGTTGACGTTCTACGTTCTACGTGGTTTTTTTGAAGGAAATGTATTCACAATCAAATAAACAATTGGAAAAACAAAACAAAAGATATTCACTACTATCTGTTGAAAATGCAGGAGTGATATTTGAATTTAATTTTTTTCCAATATTTTTCAAAAGTTATCAATCATATGTCTAAAATATCAAACTTATTGCAAAAAGGCAAAAAGTCATGAGACCTATTTTTAATTCTATTCCAATGAAGAATAAATAGAAACATTGTCGTAACCTAACCTAACCTAACCTAACGTAACCCAACCTAACCTAACGTAACCTTATGTAACCTAACCTAAGGTAACCTAACCTAACGTAACCTAACCTAACTTAACGTAACGTAACCTAACCTAACTTAACGTAACGTAACCTAACCTAACTTAACCTAACCTAACCATTTTTTTGGGCCTGAGGTGGGGTGGACGCCAATGTCGTCCTCACAGCGGGCGGGTGAAATGCTGTGAGTTTGTGTAGGATTCTCACCCACTAAACTACCCTCCTCCTTCCTAAATCCTTGGGAGTTGCGTACGCCGGGAGGACAACAAGTTATCATTACATCAGCGTATCTCCCATATTTCCTTGGGTGTTCCTATCCTCTTTCTCCTTATTGGTCATTACTTCGGTCATGTACGTCGTTACCGCCTTTGCAGGTCTCCCTGTCCTTAAGCAATTCACCTATGATCTCGGTTGCCAGTGACAATTCTCCGCCTAATTGTTCCTTCAGTCTATCTCTCTCCTCACCCCAACGTACACACTCATATAGGACATGGGCCGGGTCTTCCCTTTTTCCCACATGATGTACATGTGTCATCCACGGTCTTACGGATCCTCTTAGTGAAGGAACCGAACGATCCATGTCCCGTCAGAATCTGCGTGACGTAGTAAGAAGAACCTAACCTTACCTAACTTAACCTAGCCTAGCCTAATCTAACCTAACCTAACCTCACTTAACCTAACCTATCGTATAAAAAAATTGAAGTTCTCATGATCTGATTCCTCCCGGACTATTAATATGTGTGTCGAAGTAAAGAAATTTGGGATAGTATTGTAATAAATACAAAAATGAAATTCATAGAGCGTTTTTCATGTCAATTTGAATGTTGATTGGAAGTCAATAGAAAGGAAGTGCGAATTACATGTATTCGTGATGGGACACTTCATTATTACAAAATTAAAATGAAATTTAACTAAACAAAATTTATGACAATTTCGTACAAATTCTCAGTCAAAATGTTAATCCGAAATAAAAACATAAATCTAAAATACTATATAATTATGAGAATATAAATGCTGATTTTACAAATGATTATTTTATAAAAGAATAACAATTTCCAGGTCCGTAACGTAACGTATTTTCCGTAACATTAACCTTTATCTGTACATCCAGTGGAGTCCGCCTGGCGCGATCCCTAACCTAAAAATTTCGCTACTAATGGAACGTATCGCAAAAATTTTCTACTACTAACAAGACTAAATAAATATCACAAATTATGTGAAACACGGTATAATTTTAACGAGTTAACTATCGACGTAAACTTGCTTGATATCTGTTAATATAAACTCTGAAATTTAGGCCAGAAGCCAGCTATAAAAAAAACGTTAAAAGTATGGAGTTTTGTTAATGAACGTCGATTTTTATGAAAATTCGGATTTAAGCTTTGTACCAGAGGAGGATTTTCATTTTTTACGGTTGGAAACTACTCGTTATCGTAAATAATTTTAGCATATATTTGAGTGAATTACTCTTCAAATGAATTAATCGTATTTCTGTTGTTATTCTAAAGCAAGTTTATGATTAATTGGACTTATATAATACCTCCAAAGACCATCCTCTGAGGGTAGTAATATTGAAAGCTTTTTTTTAATGACAATTATCATGAAAATTTGAATTCAAGCTCCACTTACCCTCTACTACGAAATTTTTATATTTTGGTGCATTTAAACTACTCTTTATAGCAAAAAAACCCCAAATCTGAGATTTTATACATATTTAGTAAAATGAAGTTCAAATATATTATTCTTAAGTCTGTTGACATTCTCAAACACGTGTACGATCCATCAGATTCATGCAACCCCTCAAAATAATCCCCGAATTACATGAAAAGTTAGAAATAATCTCAACGATTCTTTTGCAATTAAAAATTATTCAAAAGTGTATTTATATAGAATTGAGAATATTTCGTGAGAATTTTGAAGAAGTGTTGCTTTCTAAATATTCCAACCCTTATGAAACCCTCAATGACTAAAAATTTCGAAGTTAAAGTTTTTTTACAAATTAATAAAAAAATTGAAATCAATAAATTTTTTTATTTAGACAAAAATGAAAAAACAATTTTGAATAATTATATTTCATCTCTTCTTCAAAATTGTGCCCCTAAATTTAAAAGAAAAAAAAATCATTTTGTTTATCGACTATAACTCGCTCAATTTTCAAGCTAGAAACTTTTTTCAAAAAGCATTTTGTAGGGGATTTTAAGTACTTGAACGTCCCCAAATTTTTATAATACGTACATTCAAAAGAGGTAAAATTTTTCGACAAGAAAAAACCCCACAATTGATATTTGAAACTTTTTTCGTAAAATGAGAAGTTTTTGGTTTATTTGAGAAAAATTCATTTTTTGTTCAAAATTACGGGAATACAGTGTTCAATTTAATCGATCATTTTTTCTAAGATAAACATTCTAAACCAGTCAAATCATATGGATCATATCAATAATAGATAAATAAAGTTGATTGCAAGTGGATTACGATTAATTTCAATTAGATTGGTAGTGGCGAGGGTATAATTAGTAAATAAACTAAATAAAATTTTTGTTACAAATCAGTCAAGTCTTACGCAAAAGACTTTTGAGAGTGCTCATTCAAAACACTTTTCTATGAGCTTTGTAAAACATCTCTTGTGTTTTTTCCAAAAATTTAATCAATTTTATCTTATCTGAGGTTAATTATTCTCAATCTTGAAACTTGCCATCTGTCAATAAAATAAAAAAAAATATTAGGTTATTTATAAAAAACGGTGAAAAATTATGCGTTTTTTCAATGAAAAATAAGCAATTTCAAATTAAAACTACTCACCCCCTAGTGTAAACGCATCATTCGGGACAGAATAGATTTTTAATGTTATAAATACTATATTCTTACCTATTTTCAAGAGAATCCACTTTGATTATCAAAATTACACGAGACATCGGATGGTACCTGGCCTAATTATTGGTCATTCACTACGACGTAGATAACACGTACTAATATTAAATTTGCGCCATGTTGACAAGATAGTTGGAACGTATGAATTGAATTATTGAACAGATCCATGAGGGTGAAAATTTCTATATTCTCACATAAACGAATATAGTAAGGGTGAAAAACATAGTAATGTCTTATCTAAGAAACCAAATAACGAAGTATATGCTTACATTATAGGAATAAACGAATTGTTTCGATAGTGAAGTCTGTTAAAATCTTCCTATTTAATTTCAGATTAATTCGAATTGAAATGAGCAACAGGCTGGTTTCAAAGCCCAGATCGACAATATCCCGTGTATATCGTTATATATCTATTTTATAAGGATTTGCAGAAAGCATATGACAGTGTGTTACTTAAAAAAACTGTAACCCTTTTTCAGAGCTGCTCTAAATTATTCAATCCTTCCAAATGAAAGCTGCCTTTTTCCTCATAAAAAGGCTAATATATGTGATCATGGCCTTGTCTAATAAAAATCTATCTCATGCAAATTAGATTTTGAGACTTCAAAATAGGAGAAAGTCACTGCAGGCCACATCTGGTGGATACGGAGGTTGGTTTATTAATTTTTAATGCAATTCGCGAGTTTTAGCAAAAGCGATGAAGTGCGAAAAGGTGAGTTATCCTGATGGAGAAACTCTTTATTTTTCAATCAATTATCTACCAATTATACGTGATACTATTTTTGTTTTCTAGCCATGACTAAACGGTAACCAAAAGAAACGGTTTGTCTTTTTTTAGAAGCAAACCACTGTGTTGAATATTTTTAAGTTTCAGGTGCATCAAGGATTCAGAAATTCTGGAATCCATGAAAAAATGCGCTTTTAGTTCGAAAACACCAAAGCTCAAATAGCTTAAGCTCTAACCTCATTCCAATGGTCGTCTAGTACCATTTAGTGAGCTTCGATAATCAGTTTTTGTTGGTCACGAATCACCGATCAAATTGATATTGTCATGTTGGATTCAACTGCTAAAAATTTTACGGTTTTAATGATGGCGCAGGGTCTCTACTATTGAACGCGTTACTAAATTTTGTCAACTCTGAAAAAGTCTTCCTGAAAACTCTCTGGTGGTAATGTCAAACAGCAACGTCTAGAATGACTGATAAGTAAGTGGGAAAACCTCGTTGTACGTGGAAATATATTTCTCAACTCATTTAACATGGAAAGTTATCACCAAAAAAGTCAAAAAACCGATGAAGAATTGCCAATAAATTTCAATTTAATGAATGTAGGGAAAAAAACAAGTTCCTTGGTTTCAAATAAGAATACGATTTTGACTCAAAACCAAACACCATAATCAGCAACGTCACCTCAAACTCATGAGACACATAAAGAAGAAGTCTATTATTAGGATAGGAGGTATGGAATTTGTGATAATTTCGAGTGTTCTTATAGAACACGTTCTAATAGCAGTAAACTTCTGAGCAGTTTGGTCCTGCTATGATAAGTAACTTATACGCAGATATTAGATCGAAATAGAGCGGAAATTTTATGTTAATAAGTTTCTAATTGGATTTTTCAGTAGGAATATTTCATGAATCATGAATTAGTAACTGAATAAACAATGTTTTCAAACTTTTTTCAAGATTTATCATTAAACTTTGATGAGCAAATCCAATAATGGAACGGGGGTATTAACATTTTAAACCAAGTGGTCCGTTTTACCGTTTTCCCAAGTGACTGTTATTTTTTATGACTATTTTCTTTTCCAGTAAAAGTGTCACATTCTATCCCTTTTATACCTTTTCCCGGTATTAGCATATAAATTAAATTCTTCTTTTTTACAACACTCCCATTCTTTAGAACGTCAGTAACCGATATGCACTTCACGGCAAAGAATGTTAACAATTTGAATAAGAATAATGATTTCAGAAGTTGATATAAGTTTGCTTAGGATTGTTTTGTGTAGTTATTTCAGAAAAAAATTCAAATTTTGCTTTAATACATAAAGGAAAATATACAGGATGTTAAAGAGCAACAATATATTTCTCAATAACTACATTAAAAAATAAGATTCTACTCGATTTTCATCTCGTTCATTATAATAGTTCCAGACCAGAAGGACGGTCCCAGAAGTATCTGACCTGACCTAGAGATGGCAGTGGTTGCTTGAAAAGTATACAATCTATATCTCAATTTTGAAGACGGTAAGTTGTTTAGTATTTGTTTGGAAGCAATCGATGGTGAAAGTTTCCATTAAATTTGTGAATGTGGAAAAAATTGGTCATCGTTATGTGATGCAATACTTTTATTTGAAAGGTCTCTGAGTGTAAATGCTACTTCGTTATGATCATTAAATTATTGGGTAGCAGAGTTCAAAGTTTGAATTGCTACCTTATGCGCCCTATTCACAAGATTTAGTACCTTCGGATTATTTCCTGTTGCAGGATTAGAAAAATGGCTTGCTGGTGTTTTAAGGAACCTATTGTACATCGCTTGGGAATAGTGTATGGATCTAAATGGAGATAACGTTGAAAAAGAAGTATATATTTTTTTCCAAAATATGTTTATTGTCTTTGTTGGGCCAGATACATCTGCGATCATCCTTGTAGTCTAAAATACACTATTCAATAAAGAGGTGAAACGTCGAAGTATATTTCAGTTGTTTCAAGTTGTATTTTGTTCTGATCTCAGCTAAATAATTTGGGAATCGTTTTCTCCTGAGGTAGCCCATGGCACGGTATAACAAATAGTGCTAAGTAAAACTCTTATTTGATTCTTTTCATATTCGTAAGCATCATTATGCTGTTTAATTTCTTCGATCTAGTGATTTGTTATTTTTTTTTACAGTTTTCTGTTAGTCCTGGCTTCGTTTTTCAGCTTTCTCCACTTTTTCTGTTTCTGCGTTTTGCTCCCCAGTCTACTATTTTCAGATTTCTGGTATCTTCTTCTATTTGCCTTCTACAGGTATGTCTTGGTCTTCCTCTGCCTCTTCACCATAGATGTATCCTTCTATTTCGTTTCTTCAGGTATATTTTGGTATTCCTTCGCCTCTTGACCATAGAGGTATCCTTCTATTTGGCTTCTCCAGGTATGTCTTGGCCTTCCTCTGCCTCTTGACCATAGAAGTATCCATTGTGCTATCCTCCTCATCATTTATGTAAGTCTCCTTCTCATAATGTGTGCAATTTAGTCTTTGTCCTCTCACATACTTTATTATATTGTCTCCTTCTTTTTATTTATACCGAAGGTTTGATATCGATTTTGTATTCACACTCTCCACAATTCAAATATCATTTTGCTTTAATATATAGCGGATGCGCCATTTCCGCACACGCCAGAATTCTAATTGCTTCTGAAACAAATTCATATAAAAAATTCAAACAAAATATTTTTATTAGTAGATAAAACTTTTTTTACTACTACTCAAATATCGTACAGGGCTGTCTTCACCATTGGAATAATTTCTGTAAAAGATATACACGATGTGAGAAATTTGTACATAACTTCAATTTATCAATCATCATAACGAAAATATAAATTGAAATAAAAAGCAGAAGCGAGAAATAATAACAAATGACAATCCTGCTGGTAGGAAATCTTAGCATTTCCAAAAACTCCTCTTCCATTTATAATCCCTTTTCGTTTAAAAAAATAGTTTAATTGAGCGATATCTACACAGCAAATCACTATGACACTAAAATCTGTCAGGCAGATCACATGGAAGATACCTTCTAATCCTTCGCTGGGTTGGAGGTTGAGTGTTGGGATGGGTGTCAATACTGTGGGACTGGGGATAAGGTCGCAAGCAATAACGTTGTTGGGTACATACCATGGAGCATTTGCAATAATTCATAAACGACGTTACTAAAAATATGATCGACCACAGAAAAAAATGTGAAAGAAAATTTATTCAAACAAACTGATAGGACAAACTTCAAAAATGAATAACGATTTAGCAATTTCAACAATATATTAACTGAAAAAAATTCAAAATATTTTGAGGTCAAAAAACTATTTACAATTTTTAGACAAAAGCTTGTAAGAAACCAAGGAACAAACATACAAATAACTGAATAGAGACAAAAGTTAAGTAAAATTTAAATATACAGTTTGCAATGGCAGTATCACGACTCCTACTGGAATGTGAATGCTCAGCGCCCCCATTTGCAGACTACACACTCTCCGGTTTAATCGATTGGCTGAAGGTCCTAACACAACCATCACTGAGATGTTAATAGCCAGCCCTCTGAATGGCAGTTTTCTTGAACCATGAAACTTACCTCGGATTGTAATCTGGATGGTGCGGAGCGCTCTTCCGCGGTTGCTGCAGATACTATAACTAAGCTTTCACAATTCAGTGAGTCATATCGGTTTACCTGAGTTTCCCTCATTCAAGATCTGACGAACTGTCGTAGAAACCGGATTCGGACACATGCTCTACTCCTGGTCGTGTCTTCGCTTTAGACTGCCTTTTCTCCAAATATTAAGATGGATACCGGTATTTTCCTTTTACCATTCTGCTGGATTGACGCGGATTCCGGCTGGAACTTGGAAAAATATATCTTCTCACGTTGGTTTTCGTTGATTGGATTTTCGATTCGACATGGACGGCGGAACCACTTCTTTTCTAGACTCATTACATAATTACATTTTTTCGTTAAAAAATAATTTAATTATCAATTTACATTTGAGAACGTTTGAGAAAAATAGTCACTTTGTTACGGAATAATCAATTGATTTATTGCCAGTACTTGCTATACTATTAGTTCAAGGATATTTGAAAATACTTACCGCCAGTTTGCAGGATACAAATTCTTCACTCAAATCGGATTATTTACTTTAAGTATCCTCAGAACAGATTAATAGTTCTTCTAACAGTGAGGAATATTGTTACTAACTCATCTCAACCCTGGAGCCGGTTCTGCTTGGATAAAGTAGAATTCTAAAATTCGGTATATTTTTTACCTGATAATAAAAAATGAATTTCAAAATCAATCTACCGCGATGCCGATGTGTAGAAATCTCTTCAAAGCCTCCTCGACTTATCTTGGAAGCAAACGTGAAGAAACTGGCTATGAGTGCTAGCAAAATGGTTGAGGTGATACTCCAGGATACTGAGGTTCACATATTAATTTTCAGCTATCCACTCTATCATCAATAGTTGGTGAAGATGCAGATGACCAGAAAGTACAGGAATAAGTCCAGATGTTGATGTAAACATCTAGTCCCGGCTATCTATGAGTTCCAGAAGAAACTTCCATCCAAGGAGGGGGTTGTGTTACGAGCTCATCTCTTATGAAATTCGTCCGAAGTTTTTATAACAAGCGGTTTATTCACATTATTTCTTTTGAATTATTTTAAGGAATGTATATTTATCCATTTATTTTGTTTCTTGACTTTTCTAGAAGTTTTAGAATTCTCTTTGGATATATAAAAGGAGTTATTGTAACGTAGCTTAGTTAAGTTATTAATAAATTGTTCCTTGTGAACAAACCGAAATAGAAAGTAATCGATGAATTTGAATAAATTAGTTAAATGAAAGTGATTATTATATGTTGTACAGTGTGTTGTATAGTGTTTGAATAAATTAAGGACGTAAACTGAGTTTAAGCATCTGCTAAGTAATTTTATCAATTCCAGCAATGTTTGATTTAATTATAAATACGAATTGATTAAGGACACTATATAAGTAAGCGAAACTTTCGATTTGAATCTCATCATCATCATCTATCAGCCATCTTCCATCCACTACTGGATATAGGCCTCCTCTAGTTTAAACCATCTATCTCTATCTTGAGCTGTATGTATCCAATTTCCTACAATTTTCTTTACATCGTCACTCCATCTTGTTGGCGGCCTGCCTCTACTTCTCTTATCCATTCTTGGCCTCCACTCCAATATTCTTTTCGTCCATCTATTATGCGTCATTCGGGCTACATGGCCTGCCCATTTCCATTTCTTTTGGGCTATAATTTCAATAATGTCCTTAACGTTTGTTCTTCTTCTTATGTTCTCATTTGTAATTCTATCCCTTCTCGTAATTCCCAACATTGCCCTTTCCATTGCCCGTTGCGCCACTCTCATCTTTCCTGCAGTTTGTCTCGTGAGGGTAAGCGTCTCTGCCCCATAGGACATCACAGGTATAACACACTGCTCATATACTTTTCTCTTTAGGCTTATTGGTAAGTCTGATTTCAAGGTACTACTCAATTTGCCAAAAGCTATCCATCCTAACTGTATTCGACGCTTTATCTCACACGTTTGGTTATCTCTTCCTATCCTCACTTCATGGCCTAGATATTTATAGTCATATACTTGCGCTATCTCACCTCCATCGATAATTATGTTATCATTTGTTGCCAGATTTGTCATAAATTTGGTTTTGTCTAGATTTATTTCTAGGCCAACATTCATTGTGGTTCTTTTCAAATCCGTGGCCATCTGCCGAGCGTCTTGCATATTGTCGGTGATTATGACGATATCGTCTGCGAAACGCAGGTGGTTTAGATACTCACCGTCGATATTTATACCTTTCCCTTCCCAGTTTAATTTTTTGAAAGAGTATTCCAACACACATGTGAAGAGCTTAGGAGAGATAGTGTCTCCTTGTCTAATCCCGCGTCCTACATGTATCTTATTTGTTGGTTCGGGGAGATTTACATTTACATTTACATTTATAGTTGCGTTTTCATATATGTGTTTAATGAGCTTTGCGTATCTGTAGTCTATCCTACATTGTTGCAGGGCTGATAAAATTGCTGGAAGTTCAACTGTGTCAAACGCCTTTCTGAAATCGACAAACATCATTACGAGGGGCCTATTATATTCTATGGATTTTTCTATCAGTATCTTAATCGTTTGCAAATGGTCGTTTGTTCCATACCCTATTCTGAACCCCGCGTGTTCTCTGGGCTGATAAAAGTCTAACTTTCGTTCCAAGCGTTTCGTTACGATCTTAGTGAACCATTTATAAAGGTGAGAAAGCAAGCTTATAGGTCTATAGTTTTCAAGGTTCGTTATATCCCCTTTTTTGTGGATGAGAATTAACGTCGCATTTCTCCACTTTTCCGGGATTTCCCCCTTTTGTAGACATAGATTGAAGAGGGAGATTATTTCTTTTAAAAGTTTCTCACCCCCAACTTTGACAGCTTCTATCACAATTTGGTCTTCTCCTGCCGCTTTCTTGTTTTCCATTTCCGTTAGGGCATTTTTTGACTCTTCAATTGTTATTTCGGGTACAAGTTCTGAACCTTGGTTTACGACTTTCATTTTATTTTCTGTGATATTTAATTCTTCTCTTCTGCTCCTATATAGTTCCTTGTAGAATTCTTCTACAATTTTTACCAATTCTCTCCTATTGTTTGTTTCTTTTTTGTTGTTATCCTTGAGTTTGACGATTTCCTTTTTCCCATCAGCCAGTCTCCTTCTAAGCACCTTCATACTTTTATTTTCTTCGATCACTTGTCTGGTTTTTTCTGTGTTATATTTCCTTAAATCTTTCTTTTGAAATAGTCTTATTTAGTGTTCTTATTTCGCTTGTATCTTCCTTTTGTTGTTCTACTAGAAGTCTTCTTTGTCTAATTAGATCTTTTGTATTTTTGCTTATTTTTTCTTCTTTATCTCCATCTCTTTTACAGTATTTTTGTTGTGCTTTTAATATTGTTCCAGTGATTTCTTCATTTAATATGTTTATGTCTAGTGACTGGTTCGTGTTCAGGGATTCAGTTAAGAAAGTATTATATCTTCTGGGGTCTCCCACTTTATTTGTTGTTTCTTTCTTATCATTTTTTGTCGTTCATTTCTAGCGTTTATTCTTACAGTTGCTCTTACAGCTCTATGATCACTCCCTATACCGAATTTATTTAGAACTGTAACATCTGTGACAAATCTTTTCCGCGTCGTGATAAAAAAGTCTATTTCATTCTTTGTTCTTCTATTTGGGCTTACCCAAGTCCATCGTCTATGCAATTTCTTTTGAAAGAAGCTGTTCATTACATATAACTTTTGATTGTGCAGGAAATCTATCAATGTCTGTCCTCTCTCATTTCGACCATCTATTCCAAAGCTTCCAATTGCCACCTCCGACATATCTGTTTGTTTTCCAATTTTGGCGTTAAAGTCCCCCATAATAAAAGTATAGTAGCATCGATTCTCTTTAAGTGCTATTTCTATGTCACCATAGAAGATGTCAACTTCCTCATCTGTGTGGGCTGTCGTAGGAGCGTATACTTGAATAATTTTAATTTCATACCTTTTACTTATGGAAAGTGTTATATATGCCACTCTGTCTGATATAGTCTTTAGAGTGACTATTGATTTTTCAAGTCGTTTGTTTATTAAGAATCCTATACCACCGTCAGGGCTGTTGGGATTTTCATTTTGATAAAAGAGATGTCCGGACTTCAATTTAAGAAGTTGTTCTTTCTTTTCTTCTTGTTTCGCATAAACCGATTATATCCCAGCTTATGTCCTTAATCTCCTCTTCCATTTCTAGAAGTTTACTACTTGACAATAATGTTCTTACATTGTAGGTTATGATTTTAAAGATCTTAGTGTTTCTACTTGATTTGCTTGTCGGTTTTTCGTCCCCCCCAGAATCCATGGGACTGACTAAAGTTTCTTCAGCACAAGATTTTGGACGATCTATCCTACTTGCCTGGGGTCGTTCCGTAATTGTTTTAAAACTCGACATAACTTTGAGGTTTTTTTGGCAAATAATAATTGAATCTAATTTATCAATGACAATAATTTATACAAATTATTGTTCAAAACCAATTGTGACAAGATTCATAACAAAGATTCCATTTTATTTTAAAATAAAATGTAGTTTTCAAAAAAATATATCAGCTATTTCCTATATCACGATTTGTTTTATTTTTTTGAGATTTAAATAAGGTGTTCTCAGTTATAATAATAATTTGAATAACGTTAAATTTACCAACTCTCCCATCATCTTCACTTGTTAATTCGGTTACCATGAAAAACTCTTGGAGTACAGTTAGATATTAATTGTTATAATATACTTCCACATTGGGTGACTACCAACATCTAGCAAGATTATTTATCCATTGACTTGATTGATATGGAAAAGTTTCAATTTCTGTATATTTGTACAGAGGGAATATCATAAGGGTTATTGTAATCATATTTTTCAACTTCACTTTCAACGAACATCCATTCGTCTAATTGGAGCTATTCTTAACAAGATCTTTTTAAACAAGTATCGCAATTAACAGCATCGAATTAGCATAGTAATTGTCTGGAAAGCAGCTCTTCCCATCTTTTTAAAACATTACATTAGCCATTATACGGCTTTATTGGCGTTTTATCCAGAGTTTCTACGTAAGGTGCTTAATTATATAAACTGGAATGGAAAATATTTGACTTTACACAAATGGTAATAAGTAGAAATTATTTAAATATTTCTCCTGTCCATCTGGAGCTCACAAAACAATATCATTTGCGAAGTTTGAGAATGAGAAAAGATAAACATCATTACCAGACACTTATTTACATACAGGATATTGTTTCCAATTAGTAGATACTTCATTATACGCTATGGCAGTTTTCGAGATAATTGAGGCGTTCCATACATAAAACTCACTCTGTATACAGATATACATCAATGACATGTAGCTAAAAATAGAAGTGATCTAAAGAACGAAAACTCGATATACATACACTAAAAATTACCAATCAATACTATATAATGCTGCAAGTCCTTCCTTAATTCACTTTTTTATTTCATCGTTATTAGTATCTTCTTTTTCAATTATATGTGTCAGCTTTACATTATGTCATTTCTGTGCTCAGCTTGCGATGTAAGAGACAGAGAGATATTCGTTGGGTATGAATTTTTTATTAAGAGGAAGGTTCATTGGAATTGGCTCTGATATAGGAGTGGATCCTCTGCAGGGTTGGGGTTGTAGTAATAAGTAGTGAATGTTTCAGGCTAAAAAAACACAAAACGGACGACCAAACGTAGCTCGAAGGAGAAGAAAAGAAAGCTTCAGCTTCAAAAAAACGGTTCTTCCCCGTTTCGGAATATTTTTTCAACTTTTCGTGTTTTTGTTATTTTTTGTTTAAAGTTCGTTCCGGCCGATAGTTACTGCATTTTTCGAAAAAGTCTCGCTCCTAGCAATCCACTGTCTTCTCGTTGAGATGAATCGGTTTTCATCAACAGTTATTGATCGAGTTATTTCACTTAAACCGCGTCAATTAGGTCTTCAATTTGTTCAGTCTAATGGAGTAAAGCTAGGAAAGTAGTACCAAACGCGCAGTTTCAGTCAAACTATGGTTAAAGCAAACTTTTAATATGTCAATAACATCTTTTATCTTTGTATTTTCAATCTGACGATCGTCCAGTACCATTTGATGATCTTTTTTGATAATATCACTAAATGTCACAGTTTTTGGCCGTCTTTAGAATTTTATCATCATCATAAATGATAGTACAGAGCCTACGTAAACTTTGCTCAAATCCTCTCCCGTTTGCGTGAGCTTATTGCCTTTTAGAAAGAAATATCTAATGACAGTTCGATACTGAATTTTCAAATTTCAGGAAAATCTGCGAAACGACTCTTTTATACGATTATCAAATAGAGATAAAACTAAAATATCTATTGAAACCTCTCAAACATAAATATATCTCCAAATTTATACGGTGGTTGCTACTTAAGTATCGAGATATGGCAATATCGATTTGAATTTATTAAATCTGATATTACTATCATGAATTTTGATATTTTTTATTGTTCACATACTAAGAAAGTATTAGTTGAATACGGGATAATTAGCTATAATTGGTAATATTAGATCTACGCTTCAACAACACAAACTTATAGTGTGATGCTCGACTAAAATCTCTATAACTCCTTTATGTCTGGATAAAAACTCCCAATAGAAACGGGATTTTTTAGAAAAATCCTGCATCAATTGAAATATATAGCTGTCAAGTGGCGTCTAAAGTGATTTCTATTTCAAAGCTAGATTATTGAGTTACATAGTTGGTTATAAGATTCATTAGACCGAAATTGAACAAATGAAATACAACATTAATTCCCATCTTGTCTTTGGCCAAATGGTTTGCTCTTTTTTTTGTTTGAAGTCTTTGCAATTGACGTAAAAGTAACAAAGTGTAGTTTCCTTGTATTTCTAGCCCCAACATCCTGCTCTTTCAGAATATGCGTCTTAAAACGTGCGATAAGAAAGTTTTCATTCTTTTTTTTTCACATTTTCCGAAAATTCTTCAGATGAGGCTAATAAATTGACCACAGCTTCATTAATAGGAGAATCCATATATCAGAACCTGTATTTTCTCGAAGTGACCTTCATTTTTTTTGCGATCCCAAGCGATGATAATTTTTATATTTGAATAATTGAATGATATACTTCGCGTGATTACTTAACATCATTTGATATATCAATAAACTAACACATTTTCAGTCAATCTGGTTTTACAAAACTTTTGAATCATAAATGAATCATTCGTACAATCGGTATCAGAATCAGGGAGTGAATTAACAAATACCAAATCTGTTTAATCGGACAATCAACTTTATTATAAGAATATGATTTTAATTTAGACAAATCACGAATTCACGTAGTAAAATCCTAATCAACACATCAGGTTCACGTATCTCCAAAATGTACTATTTTTCGAAAAAAAAAAACATGTTGATTGTGAGGATTTTCAGGATGCAAATACTTGTTTCTTGGTATTGTATCGAAATTTCCAATCCTTTACACGTTATTAATGAGATACCTATTTTAAGAGTTTTTCCGGTGTTTTTTTCCGTAGCCGCAGATTGAACATTTTTTTTTATTGAAGTACTCTTCAAAACTACTTGTGTTTCCAAATATTATATATGGGAAAAACTGATTCAAATTCTCACTTTTTTATATTCAAATTTTCATATAACTTCCTGGTGGTAATGTCTCATTTTTAGTTATGAATGAAGTGGAATTTATTTTTAGAAAATAGTATATTACAAATTTAATATACTATCATGTCATTGAAGTTTTTTTCTCATGACGCGTTAATCCTTTTATTACATTCTAATTAAACTACTTAAAACTTTTAAATCATTTTGTCAACTCAACCTTCTCCCTTGTGCATCTCACACTCTAGGCGGAACTTTCCTAAAAACATCGGCATATCACCCAAACCACGAAATTGCCCTGTGGAGGCATATTATACAGCACTTTCCCAACTTATTCCACACATAAGCACTTTTTGTGATAAACTTCCGTCATTCTAATTGACGGGTATATTCCTATACGTATTCAGAGGTGTAGTAGAGTTGAAATGTATGTGGCTATAAACTGAAACCACATTTCCATTGAAAATGAATAATGAATGAATAATGAGTGAGGAGGTTTTTAAAATCAAAAGTAAAGTAAGCATATAAAAAGCGACGTTGCTATTGATTCACTTTCTACAGAAAATTACAACTTTTAATGAGGAGTTCATTTGAAAAAACGCAGAAACTTGAATAGTTCAATCCACTCACGTTCGAATTTAGTTTTTCATAAATACTTGTTATACAAATTTTGCTTTCAAATTCTCAATCCATCGCACAAGTCAAATTTCATTATTTCTTTTGAAGATATCTTCATAAAACTCACCAGGTTTCCTTTGAAAATCTTCCTCGTCCGTTACAAGGTATGACTTTGATTATTATTCTCCTTCTACAACACCACAACCCAATTTTTTTAACCCTAGAGCTATCGCGCTGTTAGAAAAAAATCTAACATTCCATGATTATCCTAAATATTTCCTCGGATGTATTAAATCTAACTCATGAAATTACTATTTAGGTTTATTTTCCATATTTTTTCTTGACGTTTTGATTTTGTTTTGGACGGTATGGATCCTGAAACGGAAAAGCAGCTTCTCAAATAGTTTGACTCAATTCCCAGTGGTGAAGAAGTAGTTGATTCGGAAGATGACATTGACGAAACTCCTTTAGATCATGGAAATGAGAGTACCGATAGTGAATAAATTTTAATTAGGTCATCTGAATTTACGCAAAAGACCATCACTCATGAAGTTTTACCCATAAACACGACTCATTCTTCGATTGATTTCTGCAGCACTATTGCCTTCATCTTGTAGAAAACGAATCACACTTCGCAATTCACACTTGGCGTGAGTATCAATAATGGCGGACATATTTTCGTGGCTATAGCACAACGCCGACTGACGCCTGGATCTCAAAATTGGCCTACAGTGCATGCTCCCTTTATTCTGCCCGCGTAAAGTCTGCACGGAGCGATTGGAGGCTGAAAAAAAACGGCTCTCGTGCATTCTTTGCGACTAATAAGGCGAATACGTTAGGAACGTCATTTTTGTACCGAATTTTTTTTGAATGAATCTCCATGATTTATTTTTAGGTTGTGATTTTTTTAGCAAACATTTCAAAATAATTTACAGCTCTAGGAAGATTATGAGTGGAAAATAACTGAATTAATCGATAGCAAGTTGAGAAATACAAATTTCAAATTAGAAACTTGCATCGAATGAATTTGTAGCATTGCGAAATGCCTTAGGTACAGAGTATACCCAAATTTATATAATGTATCCACGGATAGGTGAAAAGACTCTTGTAGGATATCAAAATTTTCCGATTTCTATCTTTTTTCGTTAAACTTAGCCCTGCTAGACGATAAATCAATTCCTAAGTCCTAAATTCATAGATAAATATCTTTTCCAGTATTTATATCTTAATATCAATTGTTATGTCGTAGATAAATTATATTATTCAACTTGCGGTTGTGGTCATTACTCCATGAATTATAAAGCTTTGACCGACATTTCCACGCGTTTAATTATACAATACTTTTTTCATATGAATGGAAAACAAACTAACACAGTCTCTTCCACTTTCAGACTTATTCATCAAAATATTTATGCTGTACATCGTCTCGTGGGCAGCACTGAAACATTTTGTCTTCATTTTGTTAAAAAGTCACGTAACTTCTGAGTGCCACACGAAGGAGGATGTCATGTCGGAAGTTTCCTTGAAAATAGGTCCAAATTATACAGCTGCACATTATTCATCTGTCCCGCATCTCCCTGGAGAGAGTTTTGGTGAGTCTTTGAGTGCAACGAATATTTTGACTGTTTAAAGATAATGCAATGACCGTCGTGATGATTATTTAGTCACAACGAATTGGCAATTGTATAAAGATTGATTATGACTAATTGATGATAAATTTCTACACATGAAATTATCGTAAAAAACATCATCATCTAATATTTTTTGATTTTTTCATAAAATAAAAATATCTGATGATATTTTTATTATGTTCAAGTATACTTTGTTGTTCCATAATTGTTTTCTAGAATTATGAAAGTTTTGGAATGAAAAATTTATTAGAAACTTAACTGGAACTACAAATAGACTATAATAGAAAGACAAATTAAGTAAAACAATTAATGATGCTGAAGATAAATTAATAATAATTGAAGTTTCTAATGGAGAAGTTAGCGGGACAGATTACAAAATCAATAAAGTAATTTGTGTATATTAGTGTGGTCGTTAAATATTTACTCTTTTTTGAAAGAAAAGCACGTGCCTTTACATAATCTAAGTTAATTTTTGGGTATAATCATTTTATCTCTGAAAATATCTCATCAAATTTGGAATCATTGTTTTTTTGAGACTTGAAAATATAATTAACAATGAAACAGCTGCAATCAGTTTGAGTTATAAATATGAACTTAAAGCTGTGTAGGAAGGTCAAAATTTTTGGGTTTTTCATAAGTATGTGAGTAGTTATTTTCATAAAAATTCCTTAAAAACACTTTTATTTTATTTTTATCACTTTGTTAAAGCTTTGAAAAAAGAAATCTAAAGATTAGAATAAAGTTTACCAACGTAATTTTTAAATATTAGATCAATATAAATATCTTCCATCTTTTATGATTTTATATATCTCGCATAAAATCGTATTTTTTCTGAAAAATTTTCGGAAAAATATGATTATACCGAAAAATTACCTTAAATCATGTTAATACACGTATTTAAAAAAAAAACTACATTCACATTACTTTTATATATACTAAAGCAACGTACAAATTTAATTTTTAACCACTATCCTAGTTCACAGGGTGTTATAAAAAATGAGTCTCTAGGATAAATAAGAAATATTTGAGGTTTGTAAAAAATTTTCGTAATTCAATCTATATTCAAGATAAGGGGCGTTGAAGAAAAAATTATTACACACATTTTTCACGATTACTGGCAACATTTCACTGAAATCTTATAAGAATATGTTTAGCTGATACATCCAATGATTGTGTTTTTATGTCTGACTCTCATAGAGGGCGCTAGTTACACGTTCCTTACCAAGTAGTATTGAACATAACTTTTAACACTTTTTTAACAATATTAGATTTATTAAGCAAAATTTCAAGTGAATTTAAACATCACTTAATTTTACACAAAAAAGGAACTCTTGATAAAACTCTCGTTATCGGAATATTTTGACCACTCTCTCTTAAGAGAAACATTGAAAATGGCAACGGAAAATGCGACTTGGATATTGGTCAAAATAACTCAAAGGAGCCCAGATGGTGAACAAATCCATTCAACATCCCATAATCCCATAAAAATGAACGAAGCATTTGACTTTAGAAGAATGGAACCCTCATAACCAATTTTGGTCGTGGGGGTTAATTCAAATCTTAGCTGATTATAGAAGAGAAGGCATCAAAAAACGAAAGGAAGCTCACTCAAAGCTTTGACTGAAGAAATCTAAATATTAAAATAAAGTTTATACTAATGTAATTTTTAAAAATAACAATATAAATATCTCTCATTTTTTATTTAATAGACGAGATCAACTGAAGAAATTTGAAAATTTTTATTTTGGTTTATCAATATTCATATCAAATATTTTCATTTTTCTAAGCTGAATGATTCTTTATATTTCTTTATTTCTCTTAAATAATTCTGAAAAAATGGGATAATACAGAAACACCAGTTTATATCAAATTAATTAGATTAAAAAAATTACTCCAAAGGCTTTTTTTTATAAAATCTTAGCTTTTCATGGGTGTCGCAGAAATACAATTTCCAAAGAAAATGTTGATTAATTTTTGTGTGAACAAACCCAATCAACCTCCTAACGTATCAAGTTTACTCCCAGCTATCTTCAAGTTATTTTGAAAATTAAATTTACAAAAAATAAACTATAGTCTTTCCAGAAAAAGAATGAATCCCCACAATCAATTTTTGATTAGGGGCTGTAAAAAATACTGCTATGCTCTATTTCTCTATGCTGGGTTTGTTACTAAGGCAACAAAAAACAAAATTCCTTCCTCTTTTTTGAAATCTTATTCAACGCTAATGTCAATAAGACATTACAAAGTGGATAAACTTATGAATATAATATAATTTTGTTTTTTGTTGGAATATACAAAAAAAGTTTGGTGTCAAAATCCACAGACGCTTCGCTAGTTCAGTATTGTATCCAAAAATACTGGTCTTCAAAGTTTTGAAGACTCACACAATATATAAAAAAATCTGTCATCTGAAATATTTATAGCTACCTTTAGTACACTGTGAATTTGAATACAGAAGCCACTATTGAAATTCAAATGCAAATTTAAACGACAACAATTCCATGTTGATAACTGCATTTTCCATTGTTTCTACATTGTAATACCTCCTTTCCAACAACCGAAACTTCGGTCCTACTTTGAATTTAAAGAGTGGAAGTGAAGCCCAATAAATTCAAAGCTTTGCACATCTTTCTTGACTCGCTGCTTTTGTTTAAAGCAATTAATCTTTCAGCAAAATTGAATTAATGCGAGATTTTTTTGTTCCTTTCCTTTTTTTTGTTCCAAGCAAATAAATGTTAACTTTAGTTTTATGGAATGGCATTACCGACTTTCTGGGTAGAGTTCTTGTGTTAAATGAGGCTGAAATGTAGAAGCTGCAATGTTTCACTTGGCACTTCATTTTTTAGATCGTTTCAGTGGGTTTTCCTCAATTCGGACAATAAGTACAATGTTAAAGAAATGAAAATAAATTCGGAGAAAAGAACGGACATTTGAAACTGTATTTTTGATTGAATTTGTGTGACTCTAATTTCAATGTATGTAAATGAAAGTAAATAGCATAACCGTTTTATTTGAGGGATTGTTACGAATGAAACACTGAAGTGTAATTATTTTAATATGGACGAGAATGGTCATAGCACAACAAATAAAACCCGGAAATTTTGGAAAAAAATATCTTTTACTGTACTCCACTTTTAGATCCATAGACTCTTACCAATTGGATCGATATTCTTAATGAGAATCGTCAAACTCCTCATCGTTATCTCTTCATCAATAGATTGCATGAGGAAGCAATTCAAACCTTATTTCATCAATTTTGGACATTGTAATAACCGATACATTGTATTGACAAAACAATTCTTCTCACACAAATATGGCTGTTTTTGTGTAATTTCTTCGCTCAAACGTCGCATTATAATCTTCGATGATAGTTTATTCTTTTTTAAGATAGTCTAGCCTGCAGATGGAACGATCTTTACCTTCTTTGGAGCCGCTTCTCCCTTTTAAATGCATTTTTCTTATTGTTCTTTTGTTTCTGGTGTCAAGTTATGAATTCACGTTTCATCCATGATTAAGGAATTTCCCAAACACTCGAAGGAAACATCTTCACACTGCTGTTTTTGTTCCATTGTAAGCAAACGAGGCACCCATCTTGCTCACAGATTTCTCATGTGGAAATTCTCACTATTTAAAATGCCTACAACGTCTGCTAGCTTGCGCACTTTCAGTCGATGATCCATTACCGCTTTGTGGATTTTCTTTTGGAGTCGTCAGCTCATTTGGTCAACTACTGCAATGCTGGTTTTCGTTCGTTTAAACCAATATTTTATTATTGAAAAAGTCATTATTGATAGTTTATTTCTGTTGTTATGAAGCTGCCAAGATATTGACATTTTTAACTAATGCGGTATTATTGAATGTTCCAAATTTTTCCTTATCGAGTCAAGTATAACCATCACATGTTTCATTCGAAGTAAGCAAACAGTTTTTACGAAATTCCAACATGACAACAACAAGATAATACATTTTAAATGATACCATAAACGAAATTTGAGATATATCTAAAGGTAAAATTGTTTTTCAATTCAATATATCACGAAAGAAAATTACTAGTCTTGAAAAGTTGTCCTTATTTGGTTATTTTATTTCATGTTTCACAAAGAATGCTTTTCAGCAAGAAATGTCTTCCAATTTTTAAACCCAAATGCGTTTCAAGGAAAATTGTTACAACAATGTTATTCTAAAATGAAATGCTAGAACACATGGACCATCCACAAGTTTTATATCGCCACTTTCTATTTAACCCTACATCAATGACTCAGATAAATGGATTTTTACCACAGAACCGTCTAAACTTGCAAGAATAATTAAATTTCATCGTCTATGTAATTTTGTTGTAACCGTAAAGTAGAAACTTACCAGCGGTGCCAAGATAATATGAAAACTATATAAATTACTTTATATAGAATCTCGCCAAAATACCTTCAAGATAGTATGAAGGCGTTACTTTGTTACCAAATTGTTTGAACAGATGTCACATAATGTCAGCCATAGATTTTCAACGACATAGAGAATGCTCTTACACGAAAGGTTAGTATCAAATTGAGAAAAGAATACTTATATTTGTTTAAAAATGATATTTACTTCAATAATAGCTTGTGAACACCGATAAAATATGAAAATAAAAAAAAATAACTCGATATTCACTTCACTTCCATTAAATTATAGTTTGTAAACACCGATAAAATATGAAAATAAAAAAAATAACATTATATTCACTTTACTTCATTTCAATTATACTTCACTGCAATTATAGCTTGTAACACCAATAAGATATGAAAATATCTTATTTACTTATTACTTATTACTCAAGTAATCTTAATCTGTTTAGACAGCAGAGCTGCCATACAAGTCATAAGGGCTGAAAGAGGTGCTCCAGGCTAGTGCTGGAGTGCAAGAAAGTTCTACAGAATCTGCAAGATCCAGCTCGTTTGGTAACGATGAAGCGAACTCACCAATGAGCTCAGAACACATCCTTGGTGTAGCTATCACGTCTCTCTTTGGTCTACTCGCAAAGCGGGCTCAGTAGAGATGGATAATGACATCCGGCATGGGACAAGGAAAAGCATCAATCTTGTAACAGGATTTTCAACTAGATACTGCCATTTAAGACGCCAACTCCACACCATGGGCATCACAGACGATCAAAAGTACCGTTGACGCATGGAGATGGATAAAACTGTGGATAACGTCATCTTTGAGTACCCTGCACTCAAACGAGTGCGGTTTAAACACTTGGACTAGAATCACAGCTTCCCTGGATGGACCTATCTGAGCCTAGCGGCTCCACAATGTAACTATGAACCATGAGGTAATATTTGATAGTTAATATTAATATACTAACATCTCGTAAAGTATAAAGATTGTCATCAATTCAGTTCTATACTTTTCTCAAGAAATTATGGACAGCTTTGCCCGGTTCACTACAGCATCATAAGCACTGTCAAACTGACAGCTTATCAAAAGAAACCGATAAAGAAGAATATGCATTCAATGCTTCTTTGTTTTTACTGAACAATTGAGAAAGAAATAAGAAGCGACGTGTCAATTTTTCAACATTTTCCTCATCATTACTGACTCCTCCGCTCCATACAGAAAATTTATTCAAAACACCTTTTGGTTTATTTCAATCAAATAGTACTTGACATTACCAGAGTAACGAGACAAGGATATTATCTCTCTATGAATCACATCCCATATTGGTAGCGGCGGAAATGAAGAAGCGTGTTATGCCATTACAGTTGAGAGGGTCGTGTCGATTTACAACTAATTATATAGGTTCGTAAGGATGTTTTAAATAGAAAAATCTCACTGAACGGAAAGTTATTCAAAATTAAACCTTCTTGTAAAAACTGGGTCCAATTTTCAACCATAGTAACGAGCAGAAAGTCCAATATGTAATTTATCTAACATTAAAACATTTCCAATGAAAGTAAAACTTTGAAAGGAAAAACTTTTAGCTATTTAACATATTTGGAAGGCTATTTCATGATAATAAGTATATTAAACTAATTATAAATGTTTTCAATTTGATGTTGATGAAGCGACGTTTTTGGAAAATAAATAAAAAAATTGAGTAGTTAGATGAGATTGACTTTAACAATTTCATTTGATTCAGTTATATTGTTTTGTAATTGAAAAGTTGAAACTATAAGATACTTTTTTCCGACAACTCGAAATTCTCCATTAAACTATCCAGTCAACTTGTTAAATATAACGTAACAAACACTCTATCCCATTAAACTGACGATATTAAGTTGGCAACGTCGCTCGAGGATTCAATTAGACCAACAACCAGAGAAGGAAAGTTTATTTCGATTCGGTCTTTTCTTATCACTGGATATATAAGATTAAGCTCTCCAGTTATATTACTAATTGAAACTGGACTCGATGCTCTCTTATCTTATCTTTATACCTAATCATTTAGGGCACGAAACTCGCTGTGCAGGGATTCCGACGCCGCCGGCCGTTGCCCGGCTAAGGACTTGAATAATGGCCTTCACGAAAGTATCATAAAAGTTGTGTATTAAAAGGTATGTGTGTATTGAAGATAAAAGGCTTGGAAAAAATAATTAGAGTGTGGAGTTTTATTATTTCTCATTTAGGATTGATTGAGATTAATTTTCATGTGTTCCATTAGTATATACGGTGAATTAAACATTAAAAGATTAGGTATTCTATTCTTATAAGTAGATTTTTTGAGAAGTGACATTAAAAAATCAAAATCAATCTCTTCAAGAAGTTTCGAACTACTTCTATATAAACAGATATTCATACATGGATTCGAAGCTGTAACAAGGGTGGTCTTAGATGTACTTCACCCAACAAATAATATACAAAAATTTAAGAAAAAAAATATGTTTATTGTTCATCGTAATCTCGTTTCAGCTCTATACACTTTTTCCAGCGATTTTCATTAAGTTAGATGTCCTTTTTATAATAAGAACCTTCACAAAATAGCCATTGATTGCCAATATTATCATTGTTGAAAAATCTTTGACAATTAAGACATTTTTGGCAGGTCTAGGAACATAAAATAATCCGAGAGAGCTAAATCTAGTGACGCTTTTACATTTTTTAAGATAGTCAATACAAATTATCTCACGCGCATCTCAAAAAAACGACGCTATGACTTTACCTGCAGATGAAACGGTCTCTACCTTCTTTGGAGCCGGTTCTCTCTTTTCAGTCCATTATTTTAATGTTTTATTCATGTTATTTCAGTGGAACATTGCCAAACAATCCATGGAAACATCTCCATGATTTGTTTGCTCCATTGTGAGCACCCATCTTGCTCACAGATTTCTCATGTCCAAATTTTCAGTTAATAAATGATGTACTGCACTTTTTGGAACGCATACTATTCGACGATAATCTAGTACCTTTGTTCAAACTTTGACACTTGGTAAAAAATTCATGATTAAGGGTTTGAATTACTAGAACATCCCCTCTTCTTCATCAGATTTGGCTCCGTCCAACGATCATCTCGTTTCTCAACTGAAAAAAAGTTCAAAAGGTCGTAAATTTTCTTCCAACGAGGAGGTAATAAAAGCTGTTGAGGTCTGGTTTGCAGAGCAAGAAGAAACATTTTTTTGAAAGGTCTAGAGTCGTTGCAGGTTCGCTGTAATAAATGTATCCAATTAAGAGGACATTGAAATTTTGTTTGATTCCATAGTAGGCTGAGAATTTTGCAGTATATCCTCGTACACATCCTTGCTTTTAAAAATATTATATTGCAGTAAAATTTCGTCGCACACTGCAATACTATATATCTACTATTGAATTGAAATAAACTATGTGAAGAGGCAGAGGAACTTTTACGATTAATTTTATTACCAGAAATGCCAGGATAACTGTATTTATTGTTTAAGTTATAAAAATAACGATAAATTCTCTATTGATCCGACTCAGTTTACTTAACATTACAATTTTAGAAACAAAGTTTCAAGTGGAATTTATTATACTTCGTACGAGAAGCATGGCCTGAAAAATATTCAGACTAACAAGATTAGTCAAAAAGAGGCTTTTATCATTTGTGTTTAAATATAAAATACTTACCACCCATCAATTTGGGTTTTTAAGTAACAAATGCACAAATGATGCTTCAGCACTGTATCAACTTTTTGTGATTTTTCTATGGCTTCCGATTGTGTTAATCATAATATTTTAATTAACAAACTGCAGAACTACGTATTTAGAGAAAATCCTCTCGTATAGTTCAAGTCATAACTTACCAACAGAAGTCATATTGTAAGAGTTGATACAACGATGTCTTCTTGCAAGCCAATAGAATGTGGAGTGCTCCAAGGCTCAGTACTAGGCCCTATTTTGTTTCTTCTGTTTATATCATTATAATATATCAGCATTATACCACTGTTTAGACATCAGTGGTAAAATATGTCTGCAGACGAAACTAGTTTCTTTTGGAGCAATCACTCTTAAATAATGGTGCTATTCTAATTTTCTAGGTCTCAACATTTCTATAACGAAAGTTTCATCATTGCAGCCTTTTTCATTAAGTAACAACACCATTGAAGTCGTTGAATCTGTAAAATTCTTAGGGATTGTTTTGTGAATAATTCCTTGAATTGGGAGCTACATATTACCGCCTTATCTAAAAAATTAAGTTCCTCCAATTTTGCGCTGATATCAGTTTCCAAAGAACTAAACTTATCCATCTCCTCAACAGTCTATTATGCTCTTATTGGGTCTCATCTTCAATACGCCCTACACTTCTTGGGTACGTGTGGTGCGACTCAATTCGAGCGAAACAAAAGAGAGCTGTTAGATATTTACGCGGACTAAACTTCAGGGACTTCTTTAAAAGAATAAATATTATGACTTTTCCTTATTCATCTTTTAATTCGTTTGCCTAATTCGTAAACACGTTTCTTCAATTTCAGAAAACCACGTTCAAAATTAGTGAAGGGCTCAATATTTTACAATGCAAAAATAATGCACATTCACTTGCCAAGTAAACACAAATTGTGTATTCTAGTTTTGTGCTAAACAAAAACTGTGACTGTATTTTTTTCAGTTTTTGAACTAACACTGATTTTGTAAGCAATGTTGTCATTTTTATAGATAACACCTAAAGCAGAGCTTCCCAAACTTTTTTTCCTTGTAAACCAATTTCACAGTACTAATTACTAGGTTATACATTTACACAATTTGTTAAGAAATCAGATCCTACTATGGAAATTCAAGTACACTCCTGGGGTTACACATGGACCACTGAGAATCATTGGCATTTTTAAAAAATCTTATTCGGATTTCTCATTGTTTCCAATAGTCTAGCAATACATTGAGAAACAATATTGAACAATAAATTATTAAATCCCGACAATAATTCTCGACTAACCATATCAGGAGTATCAGAAGTAACATTTTTATTGAATTGATATTAATTGCATGAGCACGACATGAATGTGCAATTCTACGATGTTTATCTTGAAAGGTTTCATTGAAAATTGTTTTTAACTTATGTAAATATTTGTAACGAAACGATTGCGCACCATATTTGTGTGTAGCTTATAATTAAAAAAAAACAATAAAAATCAAAACAATTTGTTTAGGAAAATAATATAATTTTTACCACTGCAATAACGTATGTTTGAGTTGGTGCATTGTCTTCATCAAACCATTTTTAGCCAAATACGTTTTCGCTTGATTTCTTCGCTAAAACGTTGCGATAAGCTCGCCGTTGATAATTTCTCCTTTATCTTTATCTCCTTTATTTTTGTCCAACATCACTAGCTTCTTGATGTAAATATCTTCACGGCGCAGATTTCGTTACATTGTGAGTAAACACTTTGTCATGTCCAAATTCGCGATGTATCGCACTTTTTGAAATGCTTAATATGTCAACTAGCTCACGCACTTTCAGTTGACAAATCATCCGTTACCGCCTTAAACATTTTCTTTAATATTTCTGGAGTCGACACCTCTTTTGATCGACCAAGGCGATACTGGTCTTTGTAGGTCGAACGGCCTTATTTAAACTCTGTTACCCGATATTTTACTGTAGATAAAGAAGGAATATCTTAAGTAGAATCAAGTTAAGCTTCTATATTGTTGGGGCCAATGATATTTACTATTTGCTAAACAACGTTGTGTATAGATTGTGTACTTTTTGATACAGTGGTATCTTTCAAGAAACTACCGTCATCTCTATGTCAGATACTTCTCGTACTTGAAAGGATACCCTCCAAGGATAAGTAAAAAATTGGTATGTTGGCTTGTGTTCCGAGGCAAGTTCCAAACTCTTAGACTTATTTCTTTATCATGTAAAGAAAATAATCATCGGGATGTTGCGTTCTATGTAGGAAAGTATACAGAGTGAACAGAGTGGCAATAGTTATTAAAGAAATATACATGGATTTAAAAAAAAAATATATGAATTTTTACTATACAGACATCCGTCAATCTACTCTCTTATTTAGGAAATATTCAATCTGTACTCCACGAATACAAGATTTTAAATCTTGAACAGGTTTTATTAGTGGCGCGATCGTTCAATTTCAAACTGCGCATAAATCTAAAGACAGAAACACGTTCAAGATATCTATCATGACCAAAACTATTATTACTTTGTTATTAAATCATTCTTTTGTTTCTGTTTTTATCGTATATCAATAAACGTTTATCATTAAGATAAAAATATTTTGATCAAATATCATTAAATTCAATATCTAAATATCCTGGACTATAATATATTAGATGCAATTCATGTCCATACTTCGAAGTGTACACGCTTGTTGAATGACTGCTGAGAAATTATGGCTGTGAAGAAATATTACATTACAAACAATGGAATGGATATTGTATAAATTAAATAGAAAAAAGGAACTGTCACGTGTATCAACATTTATCTTTTTCTATTCAATTCTATAAGAAAATATATATGGGGTGATATCATGCGTGACTTTGATAGGATTCGTAAAAACTTAGTCACTAGAAAGAATAAAGAAACAGAAGCAATCGCTTAGCTGGTTTTTAACAAACGAGGTGCGGCTATTTGATAACGTGAATATTCTAGTTTAATATTATGTATATTTATTCATTATCACCTTCAATAAATACCTATACTCTTCAGTAGACTCAAATCTAGTTCCTTTTAATGCAAATTTGATTCATCACAAGTTATCACCTTTTCTAATAACTTTGTTTCTTTCAATCGAATTAAAAGTTTCAATACAAATATTTCTGTGAGATTCTTGTTGTTTAAATGCGAAAATTTCAGGCACTATATTTCCCATGTTGAAATTTTTGTCGCACACATTCGTTGTTAACCTCTATAGATTCAGTAATGGGACGAATACGGTCAAATTAAACAAGATTACTGACTTTCTCGATATTTTCATATGTCTTTGATGTGGTCTTTGATGTGGAAGATGCGCTAAACATTCATAGCCTTACATTTGTTTGAATACATTCTCAATTTCACTTGTTACAAAAAATACCAAAAAAGTTGCGAGACATTTTCATCGTTTTCCCTAGATTACTTCTATGTGTGTAGTTTCGATTGCCTCATTTACGAGGCGTCCCTAGACGGCTTACAATTTCCTGTAAAAATTAGCGGAATTTCTATCACGTGCTGATGTTGACAATATAATTTACTTTTCTCTTTTCTCGAAGAACAATTTTTATTTTTCAAATCCGACCCTTTGTTTACAATCGACCTTTTTTTCGTTATAATGCAATAAATAAAATTGAAGTTGAATGAAATGGACATGTCGAGTTTCTTCTCTGAATAAATATTACAGAAAAGTTGTCAATGTTACAAAAGAGGACGCATCCCAAAGGAAATGGCGACGTAATCTGCCACTTGATTTAGAAGGGAAATTTCACAGAACTTTTTCGGCAACGTGTTGTGCGTTTTAAAAAATAAGCGAACATCATGAGTTTCAAAAGCAAGGTAGACGAAAGGAATCCTCATAGAAGAAATTTCCAAATTTATATAAATTTATTGAATTTAATATTTTTAAACATCTGTAAATCAGAGATGCGCTGATCTTGATCATATTTACTTAAGGAAAAACAAAAATGCAGGTTGTAACTTTTGAAATGTTATCATATGACTTCGTATCCCAAATATTTCATTTGAATCATAATTAAGCCACGAATTCTATATTCCGCTCATTCCGCTCGACTTTGTATGAGTTGGTAGTATATTTACTAAAATAATGTTACCAGAAACTCATTTAAATGTTGCTCCTTCTCCTGAAATCTTGGAATTTCCTTTTTTTGACATAGCTCCATCTTTGGAGAAGAAAACAAACTCTTACCAGTAAATAACACACAGTTTGTTGTGCCGCAAAAACTAGAAAGTATGTTATTGGTTTTATTCTCAAACTCAAAAATTGTTAGCACATAGTAGTTTTTACGTTGTGAACGTAATTTCATAATCGATTTTGTATTAATTCTACTTTTATTTTGTAGTTTGATGTTTTGTTATTAGTATAACCTCAAAATCGTCAAAATTATTTTACTTTGTCAGTGCTTTTGTTTGTATAACCATCTTATCCTAAAGGTATGATTTATATCTTTTAAGGCTTATATGGCTATAATATTTTTATTGGTTATCTAATTTATTTTTCCTATTAGTACCGACCGACTTACTGATTGTTGATCGATGTACATCGCATTGTTGGGTTGAAGGTCCTGAACAAGCCAAAGCAAATGACATTATTTTGCCAAACCATACTACCTATTATCTCCAACCTTCAGACAAAGCTTTTTCATGAACAATGTCGTATTTGGCGAGTGGAAAGAAAAAGAAGAAAGGATGGCCATCTTCTACTACTTGATATGGTAATCTGACACGGATGGGTCAGATAATATGACTACTTACTTAGTTTAGGAAAAAATTAATTTTAGAAATATCAATTGATAAATCGCCATGAAAGTCAGTTAAACCAAGATGATAAATAGTAAAATACAGATTTTCATTTCTTCTAGTAACAGTTATATAAGATTCCAATTAAAAAAAAAACATTGGTATTATACACCATTATATAACAATGGCATATTGCGTTCCGTAAAAATGAAAGAATTTTCTTATAATTCCAGTTAAAACAACAGTGAAGTAATTGAGACTTGTGATAAGAATAAACCCGAAATGGCATTGGCATGAAAGGGAGTGTCGATTCTGATATGTGATGTAGCACGAATTAGCAAACTCTAACGTTTGGTGATTTTATTTTCTTCATAATACTAAAGTGTTCAGTCAAGTTATTCATATCTCCAAACACCCCGATCCAAGAGAAGATTTGAAAGGGTGGGGTGGAAAACAAACAGCTTTGTCGTTACATAAACCGCATTGTTATCATGAAAATGTACCAGAGACTTTGGTCAAATAAGACAATATGTAGCTTGAGTTTCTACTCCATTTGGATCGATCTAATATAGAGCAAATACCAAAAGGTCTTAGAAAATATTGAGTTGGGTACAAAAACAAAAATTACTCTAGGTTTTATTGCAAAAAATTCAATTTGTTCATTTGTCTAACACAAACAAAGATCTTGTGCAGAAGCGTGAGTCTTTAAACAGAGTTTTCTTATTGAAGTTTAGGTCCTAGGTACTTTTATATACGAAGAGTTTTGTTTTTTATTTTGTTTATTATGGTTGAATAAAGTTTTGTTTACTTGGAATACAAGGACTTTTTCGGATGCGGAGTGTGACGGAATCCGCGAGACTAATGTTGGAATCGGTCGCGGCTACAAAATGTAGTAACATCGAAATAATGAAGGAACGCGTGCACAAGGGCCACAATTAATTCTTCAAAGAATCGCATGCGGTACAAAGTTCCTTATTTAATCAACATTGATTTTGTTTTGCGTTGCAAGTGGTGATAATTTTCATTCACTCTAATGTTTCCTTTATAGTCTGGCATAAAAAAATACCGAGTCTGAAATAAATAAATGTTAATTAAGTGGAACGGTCTTCTCTCGTATAAATATTGTAGAAAGTGTAACAACAAACAAGTGGAAAGGGACCGTATCCCTTGAGAAATGGTAGAAGGAATCTGGCACTTGATTTAGAAGTGAACTTTGTGGAAAGTTCCGACATTCGGAAGTACATCTTGCATTGTAATTACTTTGGCGCATATTTAGAGGATACCGAGTGTTTTTAATGCCCTTAGGGAGAAAGTAAATCAACCGGATGTCTTACTATTTTACTTCTAATTCTAGTCTATTGGACTTGGATGTTAGCTATGTTATTTACCACCTAATTAATCTTTTACAAAACTTAAGAACATTAATTTCAATTCTTGATGAAATGAAACTTCAAATTAAAAATATAGGAAAGAAGAAATGGATGTTTTATATTGGGAACTATCCATCAGCAGCTTGAGGAATGACAGAAAAGTATTTATAATTATGTCTCTTCTCGAAGAGAAAATAAAACACTCTAGAGGAAAATGTATTTTGAAAAAAGCAATTGAATATTGAAATATTTTTTACTTGGAGGTTTTCGATGTTGCTGAAGACAAATATCACCACCAAACGGTTGTAGAAGTTTCTTATTATCAAATACTACTGAGTAGCTAATTATTTCCAGTTTTTCATCGAAAAAATTCTGTATGATAATTCAGTTTCTTCATTTACCATGTCTGCAGTTTCTTTGACAAAATAATTTTCAATATTTGTACAATTGAGACCTGCAAAATTTTTGCAAGCAACACTGTAGTGTTGTCTATGATTCTTGCATCCATACCTCAATCGCTTTTGGATATATTTTTTTGATTCTCGTTGTGCCATTATCATTTTTATGGGGAATAAATGCAAGTTCTCTTATCTTTTATTCCTAATCAGTTTGATTCATGTCGTATTGATCCCCGTGCACTTGTAAATGAACTTTGCAACTTCACTTAAACGATATCGGTGCCTTGCAAGTCGCAAGTCATCACCGTCGTAATATTTATTGATTTTTTAACAGTAATAGCATTTTTTACTAAAAACTCGTCTATTATCAATCTGTGATATTTTAGCGATGCCCAATCAAATTTCTTACAAAGAAGCTCATCTAGTAAATTAATGTGAAAGAAGCCGTTTCCTTGTAATCGCACCTCTAACATTGATTTATTTTTTCAATTTTAACGAAATGCATTCATCATACCGGAAACCACGTTATATCAGTATAAGTGCTTAACATGGGACGGTATGATAGTTTCTATTCTTCTCCTTCTCCTTCCTCTTTCAATAAGACCAGGTCCAGTTCAATCCTGTAAGTTTGGCCCTCTTCCTGGATCTTCCTGAGAAGCTGAACTCCAGCTCTCGTACAAGTGGTCCGCCTACAGGTCTGCGTGTGTTCGGTCTCTAAGTTTTAGCCCACTTTGCCCATCTGTCTTCTAGCATTCTTGCTATGTGATTCCTCCAGAATCTTTTTCGTGCCCTGACCTATCTCACCACATCCTGTACGTAGTTTCTATCTGTTCTCTTCAAATTTTTATAATTTTTTGGATAACTTTGTACGTCCTATTTTATATTATTCCAGATGTTACCAACTTCCAATCCAACCAACTCTTCCAATCGCTTACAATATCAGGTATTAGAGTATAGATCCAGCGTCGTTTTTGTGAGTGTTTCCATATGTTTTACCACATATGCATCAGGTTTCTTTGTGCATTTCCTTTGCTATGACCGTCGTATCTTTCAGCTCGTTTTTTTTTGATCATGAATTCCATCAGAGCAATGCCAGCGATAATTTCTACTGTATTTAGTGATATGGATGGGTGTGCGCTTGTTATTTTAAGAATTTGTATTTGGTACATCTATTTTCTGTAATCGCGTGCCAGATCGGAGCTAGGATTCTCTTTTTTGAAGCTCTTCCACTGGATATGCACCCTAAAAGTTATCGTCGTATCAATCGAAACTCCAGGATATTTATTGAGTGTATTCATGTTGATTACAGCTTCTAGAATACTAAGCTGAATTGGATCAATTTTCTTTCTTTGTAATGAAAAAACCGCTTCCGTCTTCAGGCTTCAGACCTGTCCAAGATATAACTAGAAGGGCTGAATTGATCCCATCCTTCTTTCAGAATGATCTTTCTGTTGGAGAAATGAGAAAGATATAGTTGTAAGAGACACTTGTCTGTATTTCGGGTTTGTTCTATAGTCTTTCATGTAGAATAGTGAAATCAGACGCTTCATCTGCTAGTTCCATGGTGTTTTTGATAGCTTCTAGTGTATGTCTTTTTTCCTTGAAACTGTTCTGTTTGGGTGCTCAGCCTCCGGATTTTTCCAGTTTTTGCTTAAGCCTCAATAAACAGAATTGAGCGATAAGCTGTTAGGTCTTAAATTTGCTTATACGGTTTGCTAAGTGAGTAAAACAACCCGCGTTTCCTTCCATTCTTCTAGAAACTTCTGGAAGCCAAGCTATCATACAGGGTGTCTCACGACGAGTTAAAACTACCTGTATAAGGCAAAATACTTATAGTAAAATGATGAAAAATCCTACGTTCCAATTTTCGAATATGATCTTTTTAACTAAAACATTTTCATAGACTGTAACTTTGTTATTTTAAATAGAATACCCTATATAAAGTTATTGTACAAAAGTATATAAAAATTTTACGTAGATTCTAGAAATGTAGTAATATATATATGTTGTTTCACTTAAAATAACAAAGTTACAGTCGACTTCCGGTAGAATCGCAAGTCGGCGATCTTTGGAAATATTTCAGTTAAGAAGATCATATCCGAAAACTGAAGTATAGAAATTTTCATTATTCTACTATAAGTATTTTGCCATATACAGATTGTTTTAACACGTTATGGGACAACCGGTATAGTTTAACCACGTAACCCAGATTAATTTCTACTAAAGACTTTGATGGTATGTCACCAGGCCCAGAAAGCTTACCATTCTGAAGTTTCGCAGCTTCTATTACAAGTTCCTCTACGGTGAAGTTTTGAATTCCTGCAGGACTTTACGAGACCGTGGACCATACTTCAAAAATGTCTATATTCAGTTGATTTCGTAACGAACTTCCACGCGACTACAGTAAACGACGTGGAAGTCACCCACCTAGGGCACCAGATATCTCGTGGACCGTTTTGTCATTATATTCGTGTTCAGCAATCTCAAAAACTTCCAACTAATGAAATTACAGTAAGTTCTAGCAATACTTTCACAGTTATAAAAGTCCACGTCGTGGTACTTGCAAGTTTTAACTTGTCGAAGTCGAAATTTAATGAGTGGATTATGGTATGAACTTAACACACTGTATACATACCCATTACATCAATACTCGTAATAACACTGCACGTTTCGATAACTAAGTAATGATCTTCAGATACTGAAAGTAAACTGAATTATGTAGTAGGCCGAAACTAATCGATAGTATAAATAATTTATAATTGTAACCTGATTTTATCTTACTTTATTTTATTCCATTCATCATTAAAAGGTCAAGAAAATTCTTCTTACCATCATAAAACCTCTTCTTATTTCCTAGTCGAGTCTTACCAGTCATTGTTATTGTCTTTTCTTATATAGATTAACATAGTGTGAAGAAATTGATTAGTTCCTTGTCACTATAGAAATTATTGTTTGTGTTCGATGTATATCAATTCAAAATTTTCAATACTCAATAATCCCATATAAAAATAATTTACATAGAATAAATTTTCATTGAACTGATATGCATTGCTTTTAATTGTTTACCATTCGAACGGATCGAGCGTTATTCGACCGGGTCATAGAATCTTTATAGTCTATTTAAATGAATCTCGTAAAATAGAAAATACAACAGCATCGTAAACTCTGTATTGTTCATACTAAAATTGGACAAAATGATTCCGTCCTCATGTTATTCAATATAGGTAAAAAATTCCTGAGCAAATTAGAAAAAAACCTTCTCAGTTACATGATAATCTAACCTGGTATACGAAACTTGTTAATTCAGTTTTGAGGTATGACAGCACAGATGTGAATATGTCAAAATTGACATTTCCAGCATAAAGTTTTATATTAAGTAGCAGCCCTCGTATCTTGATATAATCATCGAAATTACAGAACGAACGAAATCATAAAACATACTTAGACCTCATACACACAAAGACTGTAACATGCAATTCGGTTTGTCCCGTTTTCTTTGATCTATTTTGAATATTCCTTTGTTCACGTATTGTCTAGTTACTTCTTGTTTCATTACAACATTCGAGTTTTTGAAAGAATTATCGACCTTCAAAATCATTGGAGGATTTCAATAGAACCACAGAATGTCGTCTAAATCGTCCTCTATCTGTCTAATTCTACAACAATCACCCAATATGAGTAGTAGTCATTCATATGCTTTAACTGAAACCCAATATAACCCGAGAAAGAGTCTCCAGCTAAGGTAGTGAAGTTAGAAGAACTAATGTGTGGTTCTTTTGAAAATTTTCAATATTTTCATCAATAATTTACGATGAAATCAACTCATGTCTATAAAATTCTTGATATGTCAAAGATTTTTTCAAGTATACGGAGATGAGCATAGGATAATTCTCTTTGACTTATTTTGAAAAAAGAGAAAGTATCAACGGCAAGTATCCTGCGAAGTTATTGCAACGTTTGAGCGAATAAATCGAGCAAAAAGAGCCGTTTGGTTAGGAAGAAAGTGTTGTTTCATTAAGACAATGCACCAGGTCACACATCCGTTATTGCAATCACCAAAATTGAATAATTAAAGTTCAAATTACCATCTCATGCACCCTATTCGCCAGATTCAGCCCTCCATGATTATTTTTTGTTTCTAGACTTGAAAAAACGGCTCAGTGGTCAAAGATTATCCAACAATGAAGAGGTGATGTCGGCAGTTAATATTGTGTTTGATTCGTTGGGCCAGGTACTTGTGGCACCTACAAAGGATGAATTAAGAACAACCTGTTAAAGAAATATTGGAGCGATAATTGAAAAAACAAAAGATACAAGCGAAATATTGAATGAACGAGACATGATCTGGAAGTAAGGAGCTAGGAATAGGAATGAATGGAAAAAATTTGCACAAACGTAACCATTTATATTGAATGATTCATGTATTGCAGTAGCCCAAATTTTAGTTCGTGTTATTTTAACTAGCAATTTGATGCACGTTCAACAGAAAATCCTTATATATAATAAGTATATTTATAACTTTCTGCCGAATGAAAAACGTCAAATTTTAAAATTTTTATATCATCTGGTCGAAAAGCTCTTCATCAACACTTACTTCCATTGACGTACAGTTTTCTTTTAAAAATATGAGACAAAGATTTAACTACGTCACTGATATGAAAATAACATACCTGACGCTTCGAATTCTCCTTTTCTCTCACCTATTATTATCAATTCTCTTTGTACATTTATTCCAAAAAAGTTTTTGTATAATTTATGTGTCATTAATTCCAATTCTCGCTTTTGTACCGCAGTTTCTTTTTTGCCATTTCAATTTAACTGGCGTGCAATATTAACGTGAAAAGGCTGGTGGTAAAGGCGTGGGGAGACAGTCAGCCCTCGCTGGCGCCCTTTCACGCATAATTAATTTTTGAATTAGATCGTTGCCAATTGGACTTTACCAGATGTGAAGCTCTAATTATCGGGATTATTTTGTTTCTTTTGTGGATACGGAAATATAGTAAAGGTACATTATTGAAACTTGACGTTTGTATTGGATAAACGCGATCATTTTTAGAATGATCAAATGGATAAAAAATGTTCAAAATTCATTAGTTATTGCATTTTTTCATAAATGAAATTGAGGTTAGTTCTTATTATGAGAGAAAAAAGAAGATATTTCATACAACTTTGTTTCAAAAGATAAATATTCAAAATACCAAGACATCTTCTAAAAGGGGCTATAGTCAAGACATTAGCCCAGTTCTGTGCAGTTGTTCTCTACTATGCCCATCGTATTAAAGTGGTATTTGAGAGGGCGGTGACCTGTCAAAAGATCGACCATCAGTTTGACTTGGAATGTTTCTCTAGTAAGACTCCATCTGGTGCTTGAGCCCACCGTTGAATTCGTTTTTTAAGTAATATCACTCTGGACCAAAACATGTAGCTTGCTGCGTTGCTTTATTTTTCGTATTTAATCAAGTTTATATGAAAATTAAAATGTTGTTTCTCTGAGTAGTTTCAAAAAACTTATAATTGAGGGAGAATAATGAAAACCCCTGCAAAAAAATTTCTCCTTTTATTTACTTGATACGTTGAAGCGTTTTCAAGATATGTAAATAAATCCAATTATGTCACGACATTCGTATAAGTTTAATATTCACGTACAACAGGTGCAAGTTTTGAGGATTAAAAGCTACCGAGCCCTTGAGGTGAAGAAAATAATATGGAAATTTCACATTATCTCCATTTTAAATACCTTGAGAGCTGTTTCTATTCCTTCAACCTATCTCAAATATTCAAATCACGTGATCTCATACTTAATCCCAACATATTTGGTTGAATGATAGTTTTTGCGTTTAATTAATATCATGAAATTAGTGGAAATCAATTTCATCTTTTCATAAGAGCCCTAATTTGATTGCTCATTTCCTAAATACCTTAAAATGGATCAAAACTTTTACATTTGGTATATAGTAAAGCTCAAGAAGCAAGAGCTTAGAGAATTAAATGTCATGAGGGGTTTGCGGCATTTTACATTTAATAAAAGTTTAGTACACCAAAATATGCTTTGATTTTGAAGAAAAATACCAAGTTATAAACATTATTCGTCCATGTCATGTCGTGATTTATGATTACGATGAAGGATAACGCTTACTAGGCGAGGGCATTTACGAAATTACGTGACAAAATTAAAAGTAAAAAAAAACAACGCCATCGTGTTCTAGGAGTTAAATAAAAGTTATGTGCATAAAATTCAACATTTTTTGTCCATGCGTTATTTTTTTAAACAATAAAAACACAAAAAATCGGTAGAAATTTTGTTTTTTACGTTTTGCGCTGAACCTATGCAAGTCTCGTATTTGTGACTATGGACAATATTGTAGAAATTGAAAAATTTTTAAAATAAGCTTTTATAAATCAAATTTCGATAATTTGATGCTTAGACAATTCAATCGAAAGGAGAAAATTTCTAATTTTTTAAATTGTTTATGATTTCTTTAATTTCAAATACAAAGGTTTCTTTGTTTTCTTTGCAAAATAGCAATTAAACCATAGGAGGCCCTTTTTTTCAAAGGACCATTCTTGCTCACCGGATGGTCCTATCATCATTTGGAAAGTCGCGTTGGAAAGAAGATGAGTTCAACTAAAAATCTCTCATCTCAGTTTTTTGAATTTTGAATTTGACCTCAAAAAAGTGTTCAAAAAAAATTTATAAACAATTTATTGTTTTTTAAATATTTTATAAAAATATCGTAATACCAATGTCATAATCGGAAAGCTGGCAGTTTCTAAATTCACTGAGGCTTTGTTTTTCAGTATTAAGGAAGTTAATTCAATATAAATGAGACTAAATTAAATCATAATAATATAGACGATGATGATGGAGGTGTAAGACCCAAACGACGTTGTTCAATGTAAAGATTTATTCTAAGAATATGATATGGTATTGCATAGAAATAATAAAAGAATTATGACAGTTTCAATAATTTTATTTATTTATTAATTGAAATGAATCATTCATTTATGTTATATATAGTTAATTAAGATTCAAGCTGAAAAATTATTGTTTCACAGTATTAGGGTACAAATAAAAATATTTTTATAAACAACATAAGGAAAAAATTTCTATGAAACCTATAAATGCGTTCAAGTAAAGAAAGTAAATACGAAATATCTCTTCATAATATCAAGTATTTTCACCTAAAATGCAAAGTATTTTATGCCAGTATAAATAACTGTTTATTTATTTAATAAATAAGTCTTACAAAAAATTTCAAAATTCATAGTGGGGTAAATTCTTTGAAAATCATTTATTTCATCAAAAAACTAATGTGACAGCTAATTTTAGTTGAACGAGTTAGCCCAGTTAAAAAAAAATCAGCCCAATAGTTAATGAGATAATTAATATTTTTCAGCGCTCCACAGATTTGAAGTCATTTCAATAATAAATTATTGGAACTTTTTCTCTTCATTTAAACAGTATAAAATTACTTTATCCTTTTTTTTTAGTTATATTGTTATAATTGAATGAATACAATTAATCTCACAAGCGAACTAACTCATATGAACTATATATTTAAGAGCGATACATATATTCATTGCTAAGTTGTTTACAATCATTTGTATTTATAATAAAATATTTGCTGATAAAGTGTTTATGATATTTAATACAATTTCGTTTTATATAAATGTTCTTCCAGAATTTTCTGTAATTCCTCCATCCCTAAGAATGAAAAATGACGGAGGTATTTTTCATATCTTGTTTTCTTCTTTCTTCTAATTCGATGTTTACTTTCTTCTTTTCTTCAAATTTCCTTTTATACTTACGAATTAATCATAATGTTATTAAAATTACACAAATTAATATTATATATTAATATTATAGTAAATAGTCCAATTGATACATGGCTTTGCGGATTATAAATTTCATGAATTGGTTTTATATTTCTAGCAATTTTATTTATTTCATATAATTTGTCAAAATCTATGTTGGTTAAACTTGGAGATTTATAAATTTGATTATTTAAAAATTTGAAGTTTAATTTCGGTAATATTATCGATTTTCCTTTTTTAATTTGTATATTGGTTGAGAAAATATCACTTTCTATTTGAATACTACAGTTCTTTGGAATTTTTTTAATTGATGGATATCTTATTTTAAAATAACGGTCCGAAACACATTTAGAAATCACTTCAGTTTCTGAATTTGGAATTACTAAAAGTTCGTTATTTGTCACTTGTTCTAATATAGTTTCTTGGAGGTTAATTTCACTAATAACACAATTTTCAGCAGAGCGTCCGTATAACAATTCAATAGTACAATTGTCTTTTAGTTTAAATTTTTCTTTGCAATAATATTTCTCTTCTAATGCCGGACATTCTTCTTTAATAAAATTAACTTCTTCTTGACTTTTGGCCAAGTAAGGTTGAAGAGGGATAAATATTGTATGATTTTGGATTATAGGATATAAATGGAAAAATTCATATGTTTTAGGTTTAAGGATTGGAACATGAGTAGCAAAAATTATTTTGGATTTGGAAAAGGTTACTTGTGAACCAAGAAAGAGATAATACGTTAAAACATTATTGAATTTCGGGATTTCTTCTTCTTTATAAATAGTACTTAAATATTTCATCATTTCTAAAATTTCTTGACTATATATTACTGAACTATGAATCGTATTTAATTTAGAGAATGTTATTACGTTTTCAATATTATCAATCAATGTAATCAAACTTTGACAGTCCAGATTAATCTGTGAAATTGTACTGTGAAATGTTATAAAATTATTCAAAGTTATTATTTTATTTTCTTTCGAAACGTCAAATTTCTCTAAATTGTCAGAAAGTTTCTGTTGATTATTCCATAGAGTCGTAATCGATTTATTATAATGATCAATTAATTTTTCATGTAATGATATTTGTAAATTTACTTCATGAATTATGTGTTTTTGATTTTGTTATAAAGCATTTATAGCGCTATCATATCTTTCTTCATTATCTGAATCTAAAGTTCCAAAGAGCCATTTATCTATTTTCCCACTGCATTTATTAATCCTCTTTTTAATCTTAAATGTGGATAAATATTTTCTGATTTTCTATCTAAGGTATTAATCAAAATTTCGGTTCTACTTAGTGATTGTTCGGCTAAATTATGGTATAAAATAGGATTTCTAAATGTAAATTCTAAATTTATATAATATATAAAAGTGTGTTTAGTATATATAAGATTACTGGTTCCTAAATTAATGGGTAATAATAAGTTATTTACTTTTGTAATTGTTATGTCTTCTATCTTAGTTGTCTTGTAAAGTAGTAGTAATATTAATACTGTCGTCAGCTTCATTATTCTGTAACAATTTTTCTGTTTTAGTTTTTGGTATTCTAATTATGTTTTTGTGATAGGTTCCTCAGTTTCTAACAATATACTAGAGTCTTTTATGATTTCTACCTTTTTAAATTTAGGTTATTTTTTATCTCGGAATTTTGTTTCTATATAAGCTGTATTTTGATTTTCATAGGAAGGGATCATTTCTATTTTCATTTCTCTTATTTATTATTTTTTCTTCAATATTAGCATTTCCGTCTTTAATTTTTTCATATAATAATTTAGAGGTTTCTTTGTGATTTTGTATATAATTGGATATTATTAGATGATCGTCTAAATCAAACGGATCGGGGGTTATTTACATTTAATAATTTCAAATGGTGTAAATTGCATTACAAAGTGAATCGAATTATTATATGCCAATATTGAATGTTTTATTAATTGATTAGGTGTTAAATCTTTGTTATTTTCTTTTATAAATCTGAAATGTTCAATTAAACTAGAATGAAAACGTTCTACAGATGAATTGGAATTACTATTTTTTGATGTTGTATAATGTAATTCAATTCTGTGCAATTTACAAAAATCTTGCAGGTCGTTATTCTTGAACTCTGAACCACAATCAGCTGTAATTTTATAAGGTAAACCGTGATGAGTAACATAATTTAATATATTATCAACAACTGAGGTTCCATTCACAGTTGACATTGAATATTTTTGACCGTAACGAGAGAATGCATCTATTATATTTAAATATGACTGATTTGCTATTTTAACCTTCCATTAGTCGCGCGTGTATCTACGAGATACATGGCTAACTTTTTGCTAAATATTTATTTATGTAATAGCTCTAGAAAATGGAGATTTGCAGTAGCTCTCGGCAGATGTATCTCGAAGCCTTTCCTAGAACTACAATCGGCTGATTTCACTTTTACAACCCCTAGCCACCCTAAACCCGTCCGACCGCCGGATTTGTATCTGCTAGATACAGCGCGACCGAAAACGGCAGTTTATATTCAGATTTAGTTGGGATAAGTTCTCGTTCATTTCGACGTTTTGTAATTATTCAAACGTAAATTTTATTGTTTTTAAGTGTTTATTTGTTTGTTTGGATATACAAAAAATGAAACGTTAGTTTCATATGTCCCGAAAAAAGGAAAAACTGTAGTCCTTATTTCCAGTTTGCATGTGGCGTCGAACGAAGTGGAAGATGCTTCAAAAAAGCCAGAAATAATATCATTTTATAACAACACAAAATCCGGCGTTGATGTGGTCGACAAGCTTTGCGCTACTTATAATGTTGCTAGATCAACTAAGAGGTGGCCTATGGTAATTTTTTACCATTTACTGAATGTAGCTGGAATCATCTCGCCGGGTGATATTTCTTGGAAACACAAATACGTTTGTCACAAGAAGAGAATATTTGAAACAATTAGGACTAGCCTTGCTAGACGAACAACTAAAAGTGAGGGCCCAAATAAAAAATCCTCCACGACAAACCAAAGATTTGCTCAAAAATTACAAAATCTTGGAAGCACAACAAGAAGTTCAAGAGGCAACACCTGGACCAAGTAAAAGAAAGCGATGCTAACCATGCTATGTAGAAAAATAAAACTTCATACAAATATGATTTGTAATAAGTGTTATAATAAAGAAATTGAAGAGGGTGATTACTCCAATTAATTTTATAAGTTTGAAAAATATATTGAATAAATAATGTAACTTTAAACCTAGTTCTGTCGAAAACCTAATTAAAATTTTACACATTTTACATATAAAATAATTATTTTTTTTACTTGAAAAAATGTCAAATTAAAAGTGGAGAAAAGAAGTATTCATATAAAATTTGCTCTATTAATATATTAAAAATAATAATAACAAAAAAAATTTATTTGATATATGTATCTGCTAGATACAACGGGACCAAATACGTTAGAAATACCCGCGCGCCTAATGGAAGGTTAAAAGTGTCTATATGTATGTGTTCGAATGATTTACTGGCTGTTGGGGTTAAATTCAATTTAATTACTGGGGGATTTCTATCATATTTATTCTTTTGGCAAATTTCACAATTATTAACAAAATTTTCTATATCTTGTAACATTTTAGGCCAATAATATTTTTCAGTTAATGATTTCTATAATTTGTTAATTCCTCTATGTCAATTATATTTTCGCTAATTATTTTTTTTTCGTCCTCTTTCAAATAATTAAAATTATGAATTTCATATTGGCTTATTTCTAAAGGATAAACACTAAGAGGCTCATTCAAAATTATATAAATTGTCTTAAACGTTTCATTTGTGTTACACTGATTATAATTTAAATTTATTTATATTATTTTCATTTTCCATTAGTCAAATAAACAAAGTTATGAATTATATTATTAAATTTCTTATATATATTCTAATTAATAATAACTTTTTATTATTATAGTTTCTAAAAGTTTACTAATTTTTGGAGTTTACTCCTTAAGAATCGATTTGCATATATAATGAATGACCTCGTTACGTTTTTGGTGCGCACCCTATGATGCGCAACTTTCTAATTTGTCAGTGTCAACATACTTATATTGCTGTCATTGTGAAGTTTTATTATCATTGTGTTCCGCTAAAGTGAACTGAAAGTATTTTCAAATAACTATGGCAGAAAGAGGTGTAGATGATATTGCCGGAACATCTAACAAACACGTGGTTGCAAGGTACGTTATAATTCATGTATTATATGTATGAGCATATGCAATTTGTATTTATTAAATATTTTAATAATTATGTAGTTTATATAAATATATATTTGAAAACAACACATAAAATTAGCGCATCCACATAAAATAGAAAATTTCTAACCTAACCAAAAATTAATTTTTTTTTCGATGTCTATAAATTCTTCCACGTTATTATGATTTATTTTATAAATAATTTTTAAATATTAACAACTGTAGTCAATAATTCGATAATATTATCAGAAAAGTCGAAAATATTTTTTTATTATAATAATGTTTTTATATAATTTTCATGTACTATTTATTATTGTATATAAAAGATTTAGTGACATAATTATCTTTTTATAACCATTTTTGTTAATTATTAAGATAATATTATATTTTAAATAAAAAATTAATTATAATAATTTGAAAAAAATGTTCATAAAAACCTTTTTTTATCAATTTTCTTAAAGTCGGTTAAAATTTTTATAATTATGCATTCATAAATTTTCTAATTTTTTTTTTTATATTTTTTGACTAGGAAAAAATCTAAACCTCCAAAAACTCCAGCCGAGAGACAGCGAGCTTACAGATTGAAAAAAAAATTAATGAAGGAAGCCCAAAATATTCTGGCAATCAACCAATCTTTTTTAAGTTAAATAAACTCTTTTTGCGTCTGGTTAGACTATCGAACTTAAGAAGTAAACTCCAGTCGTGCGTCGGAGCTGACACACACAATTTTTTTTTTATATTTTAGGGGAGTTAGCCAAAACGGGATAGTCGGCTAAAACAGGATACTGGCCAAAATTTAAAAATAATTAGCGCCACCTGACGGATTGGAGGATCGCTATAAATAACGTTTGATGTAAATGTAGCAGGTGGTTAGGCAGTTTTTTTATCGATCTTTGGTGAGTGACAGTGACATATTAAAAAATTAGGGTTATGCTATTTTGTTGTAGCGGTGTTTAATTAGGAATTTGTTAGTTTTAACAAGCGAAATAAATAACGGTGAGTATTTTTTATGACTCTGTAAATATGTGGCTATATTTTGTGACATTTGTGAATATGACGACTAATTTTTTTGTGAGAAAATTTTGAAAAACATTTTCTAATGTGCTGTCGGGCAAAATAGGATACCAAGCGGTCGGGTAAAACCGGATACTATCTGGTTTCGTCCAATCAAAAACGCTATAGAATTTAATGACGATTTTAAATTTTCTTTTTTACAGCCTGATTAAAAGATGGGAGAATATAAAAGAAAAACCGATCGGCAGTCTTGGAATGAGGAAAGTATATGCCAAGTAGTAGAAGAGGTTCTCGAAGGAAGAATGGACTAACTTAAAGCTTTGAAACAATTTGAGATACCTCGCACAACGATTGAAGCCAGAGTAAAAGAAAGTAAAAAATGGGTCTCTTGAACGAGGGCATTCAGGGAAAAAGGGACTATGACGTCACAGACCGGTTTTCTTTGAGGAACAAGAAGAAAAGTTGGTGCAAAACATTTTGTCTATGGAATCGCGACTATTTGGTTTTACTTTGAATGACTTTCGAAGTTTGGCTTTTCAGTTAGCTCAACACAATGACTTAGCTAATCAATTCAATAAAGACAAAATGGCCGATATAGTTTGGTTATACAGTTTTCTAAAGAGACACCCAAACGTTAAACTTCGTACCCCCGAACTAACATCACTTGCTAGAGCCATGGATTCTAATAGACCTGCTGTACAAAAATATTTTTAGTTGCTTTCTGAGGTGCTGGAAAAATATAAAACACCAGCCGAACGGATTTGGAACGTCGACGAGACGGGTATAATGACAGTGCCAAAGTAAAGATTAAAATGTTCATCACTGCGTGGGAAAAAGCAAGCAAGTTAGTCAGTTGAACGCGGCGCTCTTGTTACTGTGGAAATTTGCATGAGTGCTGCTGGTGTGTATATGCCACCTACCTTTATTTTCCCCAGATGCAGAGCAAAACCTGAGCCGCTAAATGATGCTCCTCCTGGAAGTAAAGCTTTGTATCGTTCGTCAGGATGGATCCAAAAAGAGATTTTCACGCATTGCTTCAATCGATTTATTGAGTTCTCCAAACCCTCCAAAGAACATCCTGTGCTGTTACTTTTGGACGGACATACGACCCACACAAAAAACTTGGAAGTGATACAGAAAGCTCTGTTTTCCACCGCATACCACTCACCATTTGCAACCTCTAGACGTCAGTTTCATGTCACCACTTAGCACATACTATACGTTAGAGGCTCAAAAATGGATGCAGCAACATCCAGGTCGACCAGTTACAATATCTCAAATAGGCAAGCTTTTCGGATAAGCATACATGAAAGCTGCTAGCATTCAAACAGCAGTCAATGGGTTTAAAAAGACAGGCATTCAACCTCTTAATCCAAAAGTCTTTGACGACTGGATGTTTGAGCCAGCTGAAACGACAGACACACCGATGAACAATCCTATAATTGGTCTGGTTGAACAAAATAATAGGCCACGTACACCATCACCAATACGGCTGTACTAACTTCAACACCTTACAAAGAAGAACTTGAAACATCTATAGAGAACAAGACAAGACAACAACGAAGTTTGCATTTATTTTTCAGAACTGTATTCCAAATCTAAGTCTGACGACGGTAGGGTAATGTGCCCGGACTGTCGACATTGGACTCGCGAAGCTTGCGCCGGGGTAGAGAACGATGGTAAGCGATACTCGTGTGATTTCTGTCGGAATTAAATTCCTAATTTTGTTTTTTATTGGAAATATAAGACCTAAAATGTATTCTGCTCTCAAGTTCAGTAAATATATTTTATTTTAATGTATTTTTTGAATATTCAAACACTATCCCATTTTACCCAACCAGGTGGGCAAAACGAGATACTTTACCTTTTATTAAAAATATGACTTTTTTTAAGATATCTTCAAGTTATTCAGAAATAACTATACTTAAACATTCAAAGGAGTCAATGGAAAAGTTACATTTCAAAAATAATAACTATCAATAGAATAGTTAGGGAGTTTTGAGTCAAATAACGTTAGCTATCCCGTTTTGTCCAACTCTCCCCTACTTATTTTATTTTCTATTGATTCTAAATCTTATCTATTCTTATAACATAATAATAAAAAAGAAAGGTCTTTGTATAAAAATCCATTTTATAATTTCTTGAATTGCGTACCATTTTAATGAATGATAATATTAATTTTTCCAAAATTGTTCTTCTATTATCTTTTCATTTAATATCGCATTTAATTTTCTATTGAAATATTTATATTACTATTATTCTTATCAATTTGTTTGTTAATTATTTCAGAATTAATAACCATTTTCTCATTTTCATTATTCATGTGTCTTTTATTAATCATATTATTTTGATTTTGTATATTTGTATTTGATTCGGGTTTTATAACTTAACATTCTTCTTCTAATATATCATTATCTATTTTTATGACATCATTTATATCTTTTTCTTCCATTGTCATATCTTTATTTATTTCATTTATTTCTCTGTTTAATTCTATTACATTTTCTTTTACTTCAATTTCATTCATTTTTAATTCATCTAATCCTGTATATTGTAATTATACATCTAATTCCACTTTATCAAATAATTCTACTTCTCCTTTTGTATCTTTATTCATTTCTCCAATCATTATAATATTTTCTCCCGAATTCTTTTCTTTTACATTTAATTCATATTTTTCTTATTCATCAAATAATTTACTGAGATCTAGTTCTACTTGTTCATTTATTTCTTTACAATGATTAAATTCCGATTCTTTCATTTTTATGAATTTCTGAATTTTTGGTGATAAATTATTAGATGTAAAATTTATATCAATTATTTTTTCACTGGGTTCTGATTCGTTAATTTCTATGAAATTTTCTAAGTATGCTAATGGATCATTAGGAGTAAAATTTATTTCTTCTGTTTTTGATACTTTTTCCCGAGGCTCTTTTCGAAAATTTACGGTTTGATCATTATTTTGTTCTAACTCAAATAAATGTTGGAAATCACTTACTTCCTCTTCTTCTTTATTATCTTTATAATTATTATTGTATAATTCTTCAGATGTAAAATTTGGTTTTTCATTTCTTGATTGGAAATATCTAGTATTACTCGTATTAATATTATTATAATTGTTATTGTGATTAATATTTACATGTCTACTGGGCCTATCTGTAAAATTTCTTGTCGTAGACATCGGTTCTGGTCTTGATAGTCGATTTACAGGTATTTGATTTGGCCGGAAAACATTTTTCCTGGTGCCAAATACTTGTGCATTTGTCGGATAATTTAGCCTTCTCTGTGGCATGGAATTTATATTGATTGGTTGACTAGGAAAGTTGTAATTATTATTATTACTATTATATCTTTCATTACTATATAATTGGTTTCTATTATAATTATTATCATATTGCTGATATTGTTGATAGTAGGGGTTGTTATTATTGTATTGATTATTTCTATTGTTTTTCATTGAGTTAGTTTTAAAATTATTATTATTACTGTACTTAACTCTAGGCTCATAAAATTGGCCATAGAGTTTCTCGAAGTTTTCGAATCCGTCGACATAAGCCATAGCATCTTCTAGTGATACAGGCTTTTTCAAATACATATTATTGCGTATGGTGCCTGAACATCCTGATATAAAGGTGTTCAAAGCTGTTTTTTCGCAATGGTTTATTTGATATTTTTTGTCAATTTGCCCTAAATTAAATTGTTACTAATTCTTTGGATTGTTTGAGTTTTTAGTAATTGTAATCTATTTCCAAATGCTATCATACTCTCATGTTTAAATGGTCGTGTTCTTGTTAGTTCCTGTAATATGCAATCTAAATCGCGTCTGTCTGCAAAGCATTGTATCAAAGCTTCTTTTAGTTTGAACCAGGTATTTAGTTCAATCCTATTTCCTACCATCATTTCTGCTTTATCAATTAATTTTTCTTGGAGACATTCCAAGACATGATTATTGATATCTTGATCATTATTGACCGAATGCGTCTCTATTAAATTTTCACATCTGTTTATGAATTTATTTAAAGTATTTATATTTCCGTCGTACGGTTTGATATATTCTAGTTTTAATTTAAACATTTCCCAATTTAGGGTTTTTGGACTTCAAGTTGCCATTTTTTCGAAATTATCTGTTAAGTTCAATTTATAAAATGTATTTAATAAGTTTTCTAAAACGTTCATAAAAATTATATATTCAAAATTATTAGATTATCTCTTCCTTACTCAGAGTTTGATAAGGGTAGATAAAAAAAAAGAATAAAAATAAGGAAACTTGGCACTTACAGCTATCTGAAGTCCTGAAGTTCCTCGATGAACACGTAGATCTAGTGCTGCTGTACTGAAGTTGGAATTTTTTATCGCACTTTGCGTGAAAAATCGCGACCGCACTAATCCGAATGACTGCGCCAATTATAATTTTCGGTTTTCAAAAATTATTTTTGAAAAATTTATTCTACAATAATTGAATGAATACAATTAATCTCACAAGCGAACTAACTGATATTCATTGAATGACTATATATTCAAGAGCGATACATATATTCATTGCTAAGTTGCTTACAATCATTTGTATTTATAATAAAATAATTGCTGATAAAGTGTTGATGATATTTAATACAATTGTGTTTTATATGAATGTCCTTCTCTAATTCTCTCCATATAACTTGCATTCCTTTTTTAATAATTAATTTAGGTATTTTCATAGGTTGTTGTTTAGGAAATTTAGTAACAACTTCAGCGAAAGTTTTTTGTGGTTGTTCATTACTTTTTTCTTTCATAATATCTTTTTATATTTGATTTTTATCCATGAGTTCCGCATTAAGTTGTCTTAACAAGCACAATTCTCTTTTTATACTTACTAAATCTGTTACTTCTAGCATCGTTGCATTTTTATCCACTTGAGTTTCATTTGCAATTCAGATATCTGGGCATAGACATATCAAGTACCCACGACCCAGTTAAAGATCTGAGAAGCCAGATTTACAAAGCATCCGCACTATCAGTATGCCTACGAGATATAGTCTGGTCCAACCCGTACATACGCAAAGATAGCAAAATTAGAATCTACAAGACTTGTATCAGACCCATCATGACGTAGGGCATGGAAGTCCGCAAGGACACCAACAAGACAAAACAAATTCTGAGGGTGTCCGAGATGATAACACTGAGAACAATAGTGGGGAAAACAAGAAGAGACAGAATAAGAAATACAGATGTCAAAGAGCAATGCGGGATACAAGACATTGTGAGATGGGGAAGACAACGAAAGAGGCAGTTGTACAACCATGTAAGACGGATGGACGAGAACAGACTTCCGAGAATAGTCCTAGAAAACAACCCGCCCGGCTCAAGGCCTCCCGGGAGTCCACCTAAAAGATGGAAAGCTCCATCCACCTCTAAGGAAAAGATGCAGAGGTAGCTTCAGAATTAACAGATCGACAGATCTCCAAGAAGTAGAAGAAGAAGAAGAAGTTTCATTTGCAAGTTCATTTAAAATTTCTTGCTTAATTTGTTCTTGTTTCTCATTTTTAATATATGCTATCATCTGTTTGGTTGCTTCATTGAGTTCCACATCACTTATTTTAGAGATTATGTTTAAATCTGCATGTTCAGAACAAATTACTAATGTTTGACTTAAAAATATAGGGTTGTTTAATGCTTTGAAATCACTAAGAAGATAATTATTATCACACAATAAACAAATTACTGTTGTATCCCTTTGTTTTGGATGACACTTAAAAGCTTTTTCACCAGCCTTATCAGGAGGCTCTTTAAGCGCCGCCATCTTTCTTTTTATATTTATTTAATTTTAAACCGAATGCTGCAAACGCTGCATATATGAAACGCTGCGTCCTGATGGGTTAAGAGTTTAATTTCCATATTTGAATATTTTTTCACTACTTCAAGTGTTAACAACATGAACCAAATAGCGACGCTCTTTGACTTTGTCTTCAGTTCGGGTCTCAAGCTCGAACGAAGGTTGTTAAACCACTCTGATGAAACGTAATAACGTCGAAACTAGTCAGTGTTTACAAACCCCTGCTTGATATTTCGAGCCTTTGGGGATGTTATTATTGACATTGACGCTCTTCAGAGGAAATGTAATTCGTCGGTAAAATATATTTTCGAAATATTAAATTTTGAAATTCTTTCAGAGGTTTTTGTATATGTATGTATATAGACATATTTCTCATCAAATTATGTTCAAAACAAGATTCGAAAACATATTTCTTTTTAAAGAATATTATATCAAATTACAAAATCGAGTGGAACAAAGTTTCAACCAACGAACAACATACATATAGTTACATGACAGGATAAAAAGTTTTAATGAGTTATGTTCAAAATAATCTATAGTTAACAAACTAAAGTTTAGTATGGGGATAGAGTGTGGGTGAGCTGACTAAAGTATATGTACATATAACTTATCTAACTTCAATACTCAAAGTTGGAAGCACTTACCTACTTTGATCGTTAATATAATTCACCTATTCATGAATATTTACATGGGGTTTAATTCTCTGACTGACTATCTAATTTTAGGAAATGTTCCTTCTGCGCCCAACTGTGTATAATTATGTATTTCAGAAACATCTCTATTGTTTATACAATGTATTGCAGAAATATAATATCGAAGAATCGCTCAAAAAATTGTGTTGTAAATGAAACTATCATTTTAATTGAAAAATTTTTTCTACACTATAAGTTATCTTAATAACCCTCCAACCGTGTTAACTCGATCCTTAGCAATCTTCTCCCTACTATATCACAGAAATTATATATTCTATTCTTCGAATTCAAAAATATCAACCCTTTCTTTGATCTTCCTACTCCCCCTTCTTTTCCTTCTTGGACCAAAACATAATTTCTTCATAAAATGTCATTCGACTCAATCTTTTATACCGATACCTAAAACTTGACTCTGGTGTCGGTTGTGCAGTCACTACAAACCACGAACTTATAGGTTCCTTCTCCTTACTTTAGACGTGTGGTGTCACAAACTATACAGTATCCTTCATCTATAGAGTGAATTGATAATATATTTACCGACCACCCAAAACATACAAGACATTCACCAAACTCTCATTGCTGATATAACAGTATCTAGTTCATAGTACACGAATCTGTAGATCGCCACGTCAAAAGGAAACCATAAGATCAGAAGTCGAGTTGAGCTTGATAGCTTGGTGAGATATATCCATCTATCTTTTTGAGCAGGAGAGAAACTCTGAGTTCGTATTAACCACATTGTTGATGGTATTCCAAGGACCCATTTGTTAGAATTGTTAAGGACTGTATTCAGATACGAGGTATTTCGGATATTTTCGTGAGATTTTGATTTGGATTTATTGTGTTTTGAAGTCTTAAAGTCATTTCTGTAAGTGAAACATAAAATTAAGATTCCAATTAAGTGACAAATTCAAGCAGAAACTATAATAATCATTTTCGTGAAAGAAATATAATAATTCAAAAAAAAAAACTAATTAAACGCGCGTTTTCAATATTCTTTATAAATTGAAACGAAAATTAGAAAAAAAAATTAACAAAAAATGTGAATAGACAAATTTCAATTCGAATTTTGATGTCAATTGTTCGATGTTTGTCAAGATTCACTTGTACATTTTCGTTTTTTCAATGTTATAGGTTATAATTACGTACAACGGAATTCTAAACATGACATATTTGTGTTGAGGTTATTTCAAAACATAATCTGAAATATTTCGTAAATTTTAAACATCAAAACCGTGCACTTTCGCGTATTTCGCGAGTTTTTCATTTGAATTAAAACGAAAATTAGACAAAAAAATTGACAGAAAATATGAATAGAAAACTTTTAACTCGAATTTCGATGTCAATTAATCAACTTATATCAAGATGTACTTGTATATTTTCTTTTTTTCAATATTATAGGTTATAATTACGTACAACGGAATTCTGAACAAGACATATTTATATTAAGGTTATTTCAGAACATAACCTCAAACATTTTGTATATTTTAAACATCAAAACCGTGCAATTTCGCATATTTTCGATTTAGATTTTTTGTGTTTTAACGTCTTAAAGTAGTTTCTCTAAGTGTTTTTTTTTATTTGGACGTACATTTTTGAATGGAAGTTGTTTGTTTGAGCTGAGCATGTATATTATGATGATATCAGATGAATTTACATGAGAACCATGTCCGTCGAGCACTATAGGACTTTTCCTTGAAGTACCAAATGTTCAAGCATCCAATGAATAAAATTAGTGGCGCTGCTGCAGGCAGATCTTTGTGCCATGATCGACATATATATCCTGGTGGAAGATCATCCTTCCACTCCTGCTTTTTTCCCTAAATTATAACTGCAAACGTTAAAAGGTAAAAAGTTGCCCTCAGCATTACAGTAAACTAGCAAACTGACTGTTTTCGGGGGATGTTACCGTTGATATAGCTTTACACCCTTCTCTGATAATCTCTTTGACTGGTTTGCAAATTTCTCAAATCAAGAATTCTGCGTTATAGATGTAGAAGTAAATCTCCCATTTTCTTTTGGTTGCTCTGACTATGGAGACACTTTCTGACATACTAATACTAATTTCTGGATGACGACTTGAAAAGAAGGTAAACCAGTCGTAACCAGCTTTTCAAATTTCATTCTTATACTTGTTTTTAATTCTTATTTGTTCCATGAATTGATAAGAGATGGTATTGATGTCGTTTCTGGTTAATGGAAAATCTGTTTTTGTATAGATAGAATATGTCCTTCTATTCCATTATTATTATCTCTTCCTAAGACGCTAGAAATGCTCTTACTTCCTTTTGAGAGTTTCTGGTTTCAATTCTAACAAATTCTGTTCATCAACAACACCTTTGATTGCCTGTGACAAATCAGGAGACGTGTGTAAACTTCCAGCATGCGAATTTCTACTCAAAGCTCAGTCTTGGCACCCACCTAGATAAAATTTTATGATTCTCATTGGTTTGAACGACTTCTAGGTCTTTTTGGAAAGCGAAACATCATTCATATATTTGACTCTTGGAGAGGCATCCATCGTCAAATTGCTGGTGTCAAAAATTTTTTATTTCAAAAACTGACCGGCACTCAACTATCCGACAGATATCTAGAAAGATTTGGAGCTCCTTAAAAAGTTAACAAGCTGTATCAGAAAATATAATTCATCTAATTAATGTATTGTGGTGAATTTTGTAACAGTCCTTCTATATTTTTTGTTGGTTTCGTGACAAAAACTAACTTGTGTGTTGCAAAAATCGTGGAGAAAAATTGATTTTAAATTGATGTAACGTTTCTTAGTAGAGAAGTTGATGTTGCGTTTCATTTTTATTTTCCTCGACAATAATAGAAGCTCTGGAATCTTTTATACAGATAAAATTCGATCAGTTGCTCTTGCACTTGATGGAACGTGTTTTATTCATCGAATCTGATGGTTGTTTCTGACAAGTAATTTTAGATTATGGAATGGAAACTGACGTGATGAAATTTTAAAACAGCATTTATTTTAAAAGCTACTGAAGCATGATATCAATACGCTGAGATTCTGAATTTCTTATTTGTCGATTTTGTTTATATTACTCATATATATTACATTCGATTCAGATTCTGCTTGAAAAAGTGGATGAATTCGTTCCATTTTATGAACTATGAATAATCTAAAAAAGCCTTAAAAGAGAAATTTGCAGCTGGCGGCTAATAATAACAGTTCAATGTGAGAAATATGTTGTTATAGTTTAATATATTTGTCGTAGTTCAAAGTCTTTTCGTCCAACGGCAACATATTTTTATTGTGCTACCATAAAATTCGTTAAAAAATGATATAACGCATCTGAAAATATTTATACAAGATGCCTAATTTCAAGAGCTAATAATTTTAGGTGTATAAGTGCTCAATCAAAAAGAAGTATGTTGCTAGTACTTTTCTTTATTCACATAAGATATTATTACGAATAAGCTTACGAAATAGGTCCTTAGGCCGGTTCTGTCCAGCTACAATGGAATTTTAAAATTCGGCGAATGCACATGGCGCCTTTTCACCTTTTTTATATGGCGGACGCGCCTTCGATGAACTTTATATCATAGTAGGTGGTTAATCAAGTTAATTAAGTGATAGTAATAAGTCAATTATTATAAGTTAGTTGAGTGCAGTTTATAGTATCCAAATAAATTAAGAACGTATTAAGAACGTAGTAGACAATGTTTATTAATTTTTCCCACGAAATAAATATGAAAAACGTCAAATTATATCTGAAATAATCGAGAAAATAATATATTTGTGGCTTAATTCATTTACTTCACTACATTTTCATGCAAAATTGTATATAACTTTTGATGTACCCCGTAAAACACATCTCTGAGCGCAATAATCAATCACCCTATATTCAAGACAACTTATTTTCGATCTTTGGGCATAAGAAGAAATCGTTGGATGCCAATCAAGGACTGCACGGCGGATGATCAATCAATTAAATGTTTTGACTATTGAAATACTCTTTTTTTTAACCCGCATGTTTCCCTGATTTTTTCGATCACTTTTGTAAACAAATGCTGGTATACTTGACCGTTCTACTTCATTCTATTGGAACGGTATCGAGATGTCTAGTTATTTCAAAAACACAAGCCACCATTTGCTTTGTAATGCTTCGTACTCCAACAACTTTTGTTGGACTTGACTCGCCTTAAAAGACCCATACTGACATTTATTTTTAGTTACGAGTTCATATGCATTATAGACGTCTTCTGAGGACCTTCACGGAATTCATTCTTCAGCGACCATGATTGAATTCAGACAACCAGTGAAACACACACCAGTGGTTAGAGGTGGTGCTTCATCACCAAAAGTCGATGTGAGATAACCAAAAGCGCATTCAAATAAACATTATGGACGCGGATGAATCAAAACGAATCCCTTTATTCCTAAAATGGAAAAATATAGTCAGTGGGATGTAAGGGGAAAATCTGCTACTAATAAATCATCTAAAGGACAATGTACCTTCTTACGCTTAGGTGATTGCTATGTCTAAAATTCACGGATAGGACGTTTACTACCCAGTATTCACCAGATCCGACACCCATCAACTTTTTCTAATTACTTAACGACCAAGTCACTTTTGATTCTAATTAAAAAATTCCCATTTTGGTTTGGAAGGTTTAAAAAGGTTAGAGTAACTTTAGACTGAGTGAGTTTATTCAGAAAGAGATTATATTGAGAAATAAATATAAAAAAATATTTCCTTGTTGTAGTGTTCCAAATTGTTCTCAAATTGCGCTTTGAATATCAAAATCAATTATCTCTAACAGCTGAAAATGCATTTTTCATCATTTAGATTAGACTGACTCTATGTATCATATTCGAGTAAATAGAGGAGGTTTTTTTGGAAAACATTCGTTTCCATTCAGTATATTATATTTTTTTTATTGAACAAATAAAGTATATCTCGTCAATTTGACGAAATTGAATCAATCATTTTGTTATACAAGATGATTATTGTTTTGTTTCTTTCAATCGAAAATAAATAGGATCCTTTATTTCCATTGGATTGAGTTCAATTTAAAGAATTTTTGCTTTTTATTGTGTTTTTTTTTTCATCAAATAAATAATTTCATCATATACTAATAATAGTAATACATACACTAATAGTCAAAAATTTCTACCTAACTTATAGTTCACGTGATATACAACACATAAAAAAATATACGATTAATTTTTATACTTAAATATTCCTTCGCAAATTATTACTTTTAGTACAGGGTCCTTCACGACGAGCTGAATCGATATGTATATGGGAAAATACTGTGACTAGTGTCCTGAGAATTGCATCGGTTTTCCAAAATGCTCATTTCAACTAAAATAATTTTAGTTTTCTGAAACTTCCGGTTATACCCAAACTTCGTTATTTTAAATGCAATGCTATGGTTTTTATTAAAAATTGAATTCTACGCAAAATTTCAATACAACTTTTTATGATGCATTGTTTGCCTAATGTCCACCATTTTTCAATTATTTCACTTTCTGGAAATTTTTGGACACATGCAGCCCTCCACTAAAAAAATTATATTCCTAAGTTCAAGCGTGTTCCAATATTTTTGAGATTTGGAGAAATAACACTTACAGCTTTTAAAATCTGTGAAAACCTTGACAAAAACCTATATAGGGTGTTCATAAAATGGTGCCGAAAATCGTTATCTAAAAACCATTTTGAAATATATGAATTTGAAACGTAAAATACCATGGTGAAGAAAAAAATGGGGGTTGTAGATTGAAAAAATTAAGTTTTCGTATAACCGGAAATTTCAGAAAACTGAAATTATTTTAGCTGAAACGAGCATTTCGGGAAACTGATGCAAGCAAACTTTCAGAACACTAGTCGCAATACTTTCCCATATACATATGGATTCAGCTCGTCGTGAAAGACCCTCTACATTCTTCTTTACCAATTCTTTAAATACTCTTTACACAGCTACCAAGAATTTTTGGGATGTATGTCATGCTGGAAGATAAATCTCTCCAATTTTCACCATGTTTCAAGTCGCCTAGACTGTACCTAGAGGTATTTATAATTCGACGGCAATGGTACGCTTACTTTTCCCCAGGATATGAATATTTGCTATGAATACACGAGTTTCAACCAATAGTTTTTTCACAAAAAGATGTCTTCAGCTATCATAAATCCAACGGACATACAACAAAACTGTATTATGTCATCTGATCTCTTTGTTGTTCACATCAATGATCTATTTGTAAAAACTGCAAAGCCGATCTATAGCTTCCTTTAAATCAGCCACTCGATCAAACTCAGTCAACACCCAAATCCGTAGACAACAGCAGGTCAACATCATTAGTACTGATCTTGAAAATTTTTTGGTCTGGAAGCAATTAGATTGAGTTTAACGCAACAAAGACCAAGGCTGCTGTTTTTATGAAGAAGTCTTGCACTTTAACTTAGATTTGGTACTGTCTGGACATAAAACATCACCATTATCTCAGTCTACACCGAAATTCGTAGACAGCAACAGATCAACTTCATCAGTACTGATCTTGAAAACATTTTGGACTGGAAGCAATTGGATTGAGTTTAACGCATTTGAGTTTTGATGAAGATGATAGAAATCGCAATATTTATAATAAAAAAAAAACAGTTTATGAGTGTATTTTGAGACTCAAAATAGTTTTATATTACAAAAATCATTCACATGAAAAAATTTCATTTCTTTTCTGAATTTTACAGTTAACTTCACAGAGACCGCAAGATACATGAGATGAGAATTTAAAAATTAGAAAAACAATCAACAACTTTCCTCTATTATTCCAACATCAAAGAAATAGAGATTTAGTAATTTGCTGTTCATGCCATATTACGAAGATTTACTCGTTGGAATAATAAATACGCAGAGATGCGGAACTGAATAATTTTTTCTAGCTTTGTTCGAACTTAATGGCAATCGAACTGAAACAGGAACCACCAACCGATATTTGTTTATCTTGCATAAAATTTGTTTACATGGGATAAAACCGAATCGTCGCAGGGCGACTGTTATTATATGTAATACAGAATATACAGTGTGGCACAGCCACTACATCAAACGAGACACGTTAAAAATTTATAATACTCAAATAAAGGATTAAGAACAAATAAAGAAACAACAAATGCAAACTTTGAAATAATAGCTGACAAGGTATTACGAGGGCTGCTATTTAAATTTCGAAATATGACTATACTGATGTGAATATGTCAAATCTGTCATGGCCATTGTAAAGTTTGACATTTTTTAAGGCTGACCACACTCAGAACGTGTTGTACTATTTGAGTTGTTTACAGATACAATATGTACAGTGTGCTTCGACTTTTGGTGATGAAAATCGACTGTTGTATCGATTATATCCATAAACTGATATGGCAAGATCGTCATTTGATTATATATCGTGAGATTAAGACACACTTGGAATGTCTATTTCGAAAATTAAGTAGCAACGCTCATTATAGAAGACAAAAAGATACATATCAGTTTTATAACTGAAAAATTACAAGAAAGTTATGCAGAGGTATCAAATACGTTTAAAACAACAAAATAGAAGCTAGTTTGTATACTAGGCTCATTATTATTTATTGAACTGGTAATTCAAGGAATAGAAAGACCAAAGTCGAATGAAACAGTCTAAAATAGCAGACTTTCAAATTATGCACATACTATATATACAGACCACAAATGAATAATAACAGAAAATGAAATATTATTAACGATGGTACATACAGAAGACAAAGACGATGATGATAAGCCGAAGGAAAAAGAAAGTTGGAAGTATAAGAAATGATCCGAGAAGGTTTTAAATACCTTGGCATAACGTTAAAACAAGATGAAGGAGTTGAATAAGAAATTAACTAGATAACTAGAAAACGCAGTTAAGATACAGTTTCTAGTTAAAAAAGAAATGAATTAACAAAAAAAAATGTAAACTACAGAAATGAGATTACCAAGAAAAATATATTATAAAACCAGTTACCACAAATTGAAGAAATGCGTTATAACGAAAACTCGAAGCTCGAAACAATTTCAAAAGAAAATCGATGAAGATTTTTAAGAAGATCTAGCCACGTGAGGCAAATTAGAGAAAACAAACTATTACGAAAGATAAATGAAGCATGAATTTAGAAAAATAAGAATGGGAATAGTTGGGTACCCACGCAATAACAACTCTAAGAAGCATTATACCTGTCAAAAAAGGATTAATTATGTTACAGAAAAAGGCTCAGTTTTTCCAGTAATTTCAATATATTATAGCATCCAGTAACATCACTACATATTAGAGTAGAATCAGGGAATTTCAAAGTCAAACTTGGAACTCAGATAACGGAGAATTTAGTTAATAATAATACAAGCTTGAATCGCAAGATAGTTGGATCAATCTATTTGTCGATCTCTTTGAGCAACGTATTTGAAGGTGACTTCGTGGTGCTGGAAGTTTTTATTTCGTTAAGTATTAATAAATGTTGTATTTTCATTATTTACATTATACAATAATTATTTTTTATAGATATTTGGGGCACTAGTCGCCGCTGACTTAAACGTAGTAAACAAAACTTTAATAGCAATAAAAATTATTTCCAATTACTACTGATAACAATTTTTGGTTCTAATGTCCGTTGGGAAGCGCAATTGCGTGTCTTCTCTTTTCAGTTATCATTTTATGTGAACGTTTCCTAAAGAGCAGAACAAATTGACTTTGGAGAATACTTGAGTAGAATACAGAAGCAAAAACATTATTGTTATCGAGGAAAATAATTTCCAATGAAATTGTTGGAGGCAGTTTGATGGAGAATTTCAAATCGATACATAATGTGTACACAATCATTTCCGATGACAAAATCCAACTGCTGCAATTGATTTTCAAATGAAAATACGTAGTTAAGATTACTTATTATGTCGAAGTCAAAATTAAAAACGTGACAGGAAAAATAAATCGGGAAAAGTCTATATCGAGCTCTTCAAATAAGATATAGGTTCTAACTATATTATTAAATCCACTTCCCATCACTACCATTGCATTATTTTAATACAAATTTCATACAAATTATTTATCCATCAATGAATTTATGTGTTGAAAAGTTTTTCTCTTTTCTATTTTGAACTCTCTTATTTTCTTCATGTCATGAAACTTTGATGCATTTGATTGTAGTCCTATATGGATTTTAGAAAACAAAATGTACCTATTTGTATGGGCGTTTGGTTTAAACAGGACCAGACGTGAACTGAGCCTTTTTTGTACCCCAATTAGAATTCGGTAGTGTTTTATCTGACGGAAATAATCTTGTCGCCATCGAAAGATTCGATTATTGTCATTCGTTTAATCAGTTTTCTGTGTTTGAAACTACATGCTAATAAAATTTGACGTAATGTTTTTGAACTGGTATCATTGCATTCTGAATCATTTGCTGTATTACATATAATATCGCAAGCCTGTTCTTTTTATATTAACTGTAAATTATCCAACGTACAAATTCTTGAATTGCTTTTTGAAATGATTTCAGTTTTTCTCTATGTTTTGTGAATGATCTGTTGCAACCTATTTTGTGACTAATTTATTTTGAAGAAATTTATGAATTAGTCACGCCAAAGCTTATAGCAGACTTTCTAGCAGGAATATTTCAGAGAAATTTTCTACATACGGCTTCGGCCAATATATTTATGTTTACGATTCGATGTTTTGATTGGAAAACAGTCAGTCCACGTGGACTGACGGTTTCAAAGATGTTTTAAATTTATACGGGGAGTGAAATTTCTAGAATTATGTCTTAAAGTTTTTCCCATTTGGTCTCTATTTATAATACATACACTTTGATAAAATTATTCTAAATCACTAGCATCCCAATCATCTTCCTCAGAATCACTGTGATTCAAATCAGTTACAAGTTTATTTAAAACTAGTACATGCTTCATATATTAATTTTGAACTCATTTTTTGTGATTTATAGCATTTCTCCAATTCTCTTACTAGGTCATCATACTAGGTTCTGTGTTTCTTTTTAATTAGGACCATATTAAATTGCATTCAAAACACAGGTAGTCTTAAAACAATTTGACCATTCTTCTCAACCATTCCGTTTTCAGGTTATTATTTTTATTTCCAAAACCTCTATGATTCTCTTTGTATAATGCTCTTCGAAATATGAGTATTGTTCAATTATAAATACCTGTATGTCTGGTTTGAGAGAATATTAAGCTGTAGTGCATGTAGTGTTGGTACTAGTTTTTTGATCGAACAAGTGGTAATTTAAAGAGATATTCTCTAATATGCTTTGAGCTCAACACTAATGCAGCATTCACCCACCTTTTTTTCCCCATGTATTAATCTCACGCAATCACCCTAGGAATAGGGTGTTTTCATTTTACATTTCCAATTATAACTTATCAAAGTTTTACAGTATCCTGGATAACAAACTAGGTTTCATCTGAGTAATAGATTAGTTTTCCTTTATTTTCGTATTTCCTTGTTATATTTTCGTTTTTCCACTTTATCAAAATATTATTGTTTGCCATCTAGTCTGAGAAGTAGTTGTTAACAAATTGCTTTCTGGATAAGATCTCTTCTGGACATTCATCTACTACAAAATCGCTTAAAAACGATTGAAATAACTTCTTCAGCATTTTTTTATGTTTGTTGCCGTCTCTATTCAAATTGTTTACCATAAGTTGTGTCGATAATTTGTAATAATCAAAAATTGGTCTGGTTGTTTCGATGAAAACGAGAATCATCAAAAGATGACTTATATAGGGGAGATCCTGTAGACCTCCATATCCAAAACAAGTATTCTAAAGATCTTATATAAGCATTTGATCATGACAAAAATGTCTCGAATTTACAACATAGTGCAAAAGCAGCGTCAAATATATTGTCACGGGGACTAAGAAAGTGAAATCCTATTAATTGTGAGGGGTGATGAAACTATGGTTTTTTACTATTATCCAGCATCCAGAAAAGATTCCATTAAGTGACATCGGAGAGTGGAGCCTGCGCCAAAAAGTATCAAAACTGTGATTGTTAAAATATTTTGGTACTGTGGGGACATCCTTTCAATTGAATTTAAGTAATCGGATACAACTGTAACCGCGACCTGTTACTAAAGCAGTACAGTCTAAAAATTATCGAAAAAATTCGTGGCAAATTGAGCTGAGGTGTGCGCTTGGCTTTACAAAGCTACTGTAAATGAACGTGGCTCTATAGAGATTGAATACTCGCCACATAGTCCTAATTTTGCATCGTCAGTTTTTTTTCATCCCAAAGGTGCATTTAAGAGATAAAACATTCAACATCGACATTAGTCAAATTAACAGCTGAAAATCCTTAAAAATATTATAAATATTATTATAAAAGATGTTGACATCAGTTATTTAATATATAACTGCAAATTAGAATGTGCTGACTACTAGGGAATTCAATCATTCTGGGTGTTTTATAGAAACAGCGAATTTTAATATAATATTCAGTACTTTTGCTCAGTCATCTGAACTGAAGTATCACATTTTTTTCTGCCTTAATGCATTAAGTAGAATTTTTTCCCATATTCATTTAGTGGAAATTCCATTTATACCTATAGGAGGGAAGTTGATTATTTTTTTTGACAGTGGTGCTACTTGTAGTCCAGTCAACATTTCAACGTTGAAAATTCGAAGATGTTTGGATCTACGAGATTTGCTTCTAATTTTCGCAGCACTTCTTTCATTATGATTGAGGTACCTACAAAACATATATTTTGAACGCATCAACCGCTTCTTCAAGGTGTAGAAAAATAGCGAATAAAGAAACAAAACACAGGAATGAATACATCTTCCGTTAGCATATATTATTCTTATTCCAATAGCTTCTGCTGCAATTTATGTTATGTTTTCTTTAATATTATTTTCAAGCTTTCCATATCACATCGTGTTTTCTTTGAATCTTTGTTATAAGTTGTCCTGTCGTTGTTATCCATATTCAAAGTAGTTTGTGCAAATTTTCATTTTTATGTCTTGTTTTCTCATTATAGTGAATTGAAGTTATTCGTAAACAGTCCAAAGAATTGTTCATACAAGTTAATATGATTCGATTGAGTCTATGATCTTCCGTCAACCACTGAATGAAATAGTTTTTAAATAAGATAACTCAAACTGGCCTATTTTCCACAATGTCGAGGAGGAATGGGGAAAACGAAATATTCAGATTTGGGAATACAAACTGTGTGCTTGACCTTCACCCACAGTGGCTCTGTAATAGAATTTTTCGCTACGTATGCGTTAACTTCATTTCTTTTATTTATCAACTTCGCCATCGCTTTTTTTTAAATCCATTTTATACAGGAAAGGAGCGTTATTAAAATTTGTAATCTGAAATATATTCAGTCGATATTTCAGAAATGCTGCGGGAATATAAGTTCATTTATCGGTATTTTGTGGAGTATATGTGAGTTTACGGTAAGATATAAGGATAAATGTCCACCAGAAATCGTATATGTAATGATTTTTTACAATACAGTGCGTCCAAAAGAGAGTTATGTATTTTTTGTTGCATGGAAATTGTCTAAAGACATCTGTATTATTTGCAGTATTCTATTCTATCTATCTATCTATCTATATTTGCTTCGTCTAGTCGGTCCAATATCAGCTCATTCTATCTAGTTCGATCTTTCCAATTATATATTTTAGAAGAGTTGTGAAAAGCTTGCGACTAATGATTCTGAATCGATCTGTTTCTTCAAGTATTTTGACTATTTCTGTGACCTGCTGGTATATGTGCCGTAATATAAAAAATTAGCGGGGGTCTATGGAGATGATCCTAGAAAAACCTGACCTGGTTTATTGATGGCGGTAGTTGCTTGAAAAATACCACTGTATTAGAAAGTACACCATCTGTACAGCAAGTTTGAAAACACCACGTTGTTTCGTATGTTTGGTAGCCATCAATAGTAAACGTTATCAGTGAATTTGTTAACATGGAAGAAATTGGTCAATGTTATGTGTTAAATTACTTTTATTTGAAAGGTATTTGGGTGGTACTGCTACCTATTTATCAACAGTAAGATATTGGGTAGCAGAGCTTACACGAGGCTGTACCACCAGCATCTGAATGGTCGACCAAATGAAGTGACTACTCCAGTAATGTTGTAGAAAAATTTGACATGAGAAAACTGTATTGCCATATAGAAATAAAGCCAAATTTTCGTGCCGTTTCATAACCATAGATGAAACGGGGGTCGATTACTTCGTACCCGAATCAAAAGAATAATCCAAACACTGGACTGAGAAAGGAGAAGGTCTCCAAAGGAGGCAAAGATATTATACCAGCTTACACATCCGTTATTGCAATGGATAAAATTAATGAATCAATATTCGCAAGACTCCTCGGATTATTTTCGGTTCTCAGACTTAAGAAAATAGCTCGGTGGTCAAATATTTTCCAACAATGAAGAAGTGATGTCAGTTATTTTCAGGAGTTCGATGATTCTTATTATAAAAAGGGTATCTAAGTTTTTGAAGATCGCGTCTAGATCCAAAATTTGCAATAACTTCTATCAATTTATGTTAATTCATGGAGTCAAATGCCTTTTTATAGTCCACGAATCCTAATACCATGAATATGTTTCATTGAACAATTTTGTCGACTAATAATTTCATATTTATATCTATATTTTGAGTTTTTTATTCGCAAATTGCGTTTTCCTTAGTTATAAACAATCTTTACGACGGGGTGAATTTGAAATGTCATTGTAGTCTGTGTATTATTTCTCAAAGTTAAAATCTGTGTCGAGTGAAATACTTTTATGAGATGCAAAATCAATTAAATTATCTTCAATTCCTCTTCAATTTGATGAAACTCCATCTGGAGAGAGAGACTTGTTAATATCACCCAAATGCATTATAAGGTTTAAATGAATGCCCACATTGAGGTTTTGACAAAAAATTATGAGGAAAACAACGTGAAATAATTTTTTTGCTCAATATATCGTTGTATATTCAATTAGATAGTAGAAACAATATTTCAACTTTTGTGATTAGTTTGTTATTGAAGATTCGTATATTCTACAAATATTACATATTTCTTTTGAAAAACCAACCAAAAAAGTAAATAACCACATATGTATTCTGGCGAGATAATGTATACCTCCCAGTTGATTCAGCAATGAAGGCATTCAACTTTTGGGGAATACCAGATGAAGCTGATTACAAGGATTTTATTAGAGATATTCAGTTATCACGATCTGAAGCAGATCTTCTGTTGGATCTTGCTTACTACAGTAAAAATTGTTAGCACCAAATACTAAAGTTACCATATCCAGAAACAGTGAGTTTTTTCTTGAGAAAAGTGGAATACTGTGATATATTTCGAGACTTTTCAAAGTAATGAATCAGAAAATTGTTGGTCCTCAAAAATACAATCTGGAAGCTTTAAGTCATCGGTTGTTTATGGAGTCAGAAAGCAACATTAAGAAAGGTCTATTTGGAATGATTAAAATCTGAACAAAACGAACATCAAATATAAGTCTTTGTTGTTTTTGCAGAACATTTTTTGCATCTTTAGGACAATAAACTAGGACTTAATGAAAAATGAAGGCGTTTCAAAAGGTCATCAGTTTCAACGTCTTTGATGTGTCAAAAATGTAGACGAAGATTGAATGAATGAAAAAAGTAGTAATTATGAAGATTCATTCCTCACAATAAGATTGGAAAGTATCAGTAATGAACATTGGAAACGTTTCCATCAAGATTTTCAAAGAACGTCATCAGAGATATTGAGATGGAAATATATTAACTGTTGGCTTATTATAAGAAAAACTTACTTCAAAAACTATGAAAATAAGGTCCAAATTCTTCAGTTTCAATTATTTTGTTATTTATTCATTAGTTAGTTAACCAAGTAATGAACTACTTCTAAAACCAGTTCATAACCAATTTTGCTAACGACGATCTGGAATTTTTAGTTTGTTTTCCATTTGATTTAGATGCAATACACACAGTAATATCAGTCGATAATCAAATAATGATTGTAATTATTTCTGGAATTTTGGTTATAACATAGTGAGAGGACAGAGTAAACGAAACTAATTTACACCATGTCAGTAAGTTCAGAGAGCACCCTTCTAAGAACAAAGTACAAAGGACAACAACCCTAACTTAGACACTATAAATTACTACAGACTATTAACTTCAAGTCTTGGGCCACATGCTAGGACAACGACATACCCTTATCGTCATCCTTTGAGTATATTTTGTAATTATTTGCTTTCAAACAACTACGAACGATGATGTTTGATATAAGGAATAATTATAATGGATTTTCACCGATATTGTGTGATTTGGAATCATTATTTTTTTAAACATCGATGAAAAACAATATCTATGTCCAAATCGAGTTTGTTGAGCAAAATCAATATGATGAAGACTTTTTTGATATCAAAAAAAAACGGACAAAAAGGAGAAAAATGTTATCCATGAATGAAAAACCGTCTTGTTCATCAAATTGTACATTTCATCTTCTTCTCACGCCGTCTTCTCATTGAAGGCGACCACGTTTTTAAAGCGTCTATGTCCCTCGCAACATGAAATAATTCTACAACGCTGGAATATTCTGTAGCAGTAGGTATTTGTCATTGCGTAAGATGTTTTTTTTATCTTAATAAATGCTAACATCTTTCTTTTGCGACCAATGCGTCTTAGTACTTCATCGTTGATGATTCTCATCAGTCCAGTGTAACTTCAGGATGTGTCTATAGAACCACATCTCAAATGCCTCAAGTGATCATTTTAGCTTTTCTAAGTGGATAGTCGTACAACGATCTTACTGAAATTGTAAAAGCGTGCTTACGAATTAGGCAAACGAATTCAAAGATCAATAAGGAAGGAAGAATCATAATTTTCCATCTTTTAAGGAGGTCCTTGTGTAAGTTCATCATTTCCAAATGAGTTCAATATTAGCAGTCGTAGGAGACTGTCGTAAGTTGTTTGTGTCTGTATTGAATGTTTTATTTTTATTTGACTTGTTTTCTAATTTTTTTTTTGGTTCGACATCATATAGACGTGTTAGAGTTAAGTAATCCAAAACAACCTTGATCACAGCGGCGCATCATTATCAATTACTTATTTATTATTATGAACTCTAACCTCATTGAGCTTTATAGATTCTCAACTTCAACCCCATCAAGTTATCACCTTCAATTATTTATTATTTAATTATTATCAATGTGACTATAATGAACTATGAATATATTTATCTAATTTTATAATTATTATTGTGTAAGATAGGAACTAATATATAAAGAAGCCTGTAAAACTGATACTAATAATTGTTTTTTAAAAAGCAAGTTTTTAAATTGAGTTATTTAATTCTAGTTCTCGCTTCTAGATGTGTTGATTTACTAAACTTGACTTTGTGTATTTACCAGTGATATTTATTTATTTTTTCAGACTTTCTAAGAAATTTTATTCTATTTATTTTTGATGTTATTAATTGTACTGTCAAACTCTGCTGAAACTACGAGCATGAAGAAGAAACTGTGTTAGATATGGAAGCGGATCATGAGAAGGAGTAATTCCTGAAACTTCTACCTTCAGTCTTTGAAGACCATAACTTGGTTTCGAAACACGCAATTCTGCTTCGCCAGCACTATTAACAATTTATTCACTATAATATTCGATAATCATTTAGTTTAGATTGCAAACTACCGATTTCCTTGAAAGTTTAGTATGTTGTGGCTAAAATTATGCTGATTAATTCAACAAATATTTTCTAGGTTGAAAATTTAGATAAGTTAGGTTAGGTTAGGTTTGGTTAGGTTAGCTTAGGTTAGTTTAGGTTAGGTTAGGCGCCACTCCTGGGAGCTGTAAGACCTTGAAGACGGTGGAGTGGCTCAGTAACTTTCTCTCTTCTTGTGCCGTCTTGACGGACTGGTGGAGAGGAGTGAAGCTAAGAAACAGCTCAAAAATCCAAAGGATTAAGTGTTGCTGATGCAATGACAATTTGTTGTCCTCCCGGCGTACGACACTCCCGAGGATTGAGGAGGGTGGTTAGTAGGTGAGAGTTCCACACAAACTCACAGCATTTGCACCTGCCCGTTGTGAGGAAGGCATTAACTTCTACCCCACCTCTGGGCAAAAATGTTAGGTTAGGATAGCTTAGGCTAGGTTAGGTTGGGTTAGGTTGGGTTAAGTTGGCTTAGGTTAGTTTAGGCTAGCTTAGGTTAGTTTAGGTTAGGATATGCTATGTTAAGTTAGGTTAGGTCACGTTAGGCTCATACTCAAAATATTGAGCGACTTTGGCGAGATATTCGTTATGGAAGAGCTAGATCTCATAATTTGTACGCATAAGTACATTTGTGTCATTACATTAATCGTAACTAATTATAATCAATGTTGGAGAGGATAGGGGGCGGGTGGTAGTTGAAAGATAGTCTAAATTTTTATCAGTCCCCCCAAATTGATTGAATATTAGGTAATTTGTTAGTTTAGGTCGAATACGTCCGATTTCTTTGAAATTTTAATATGTTATACAGTTTTTTATGCCGAAAACGAGGCGCGAAAAACATTCCTTTACATAGTTTTTAAGGTTTGAACATTGGAAAATGTACACTATCTTGAAAAGTTGAAAAAACTGTATAACATAATAAAATCTCAAGAAAATCGGATGTATTTAACCTAAACTGACTAATTCACTAATATAAAATCAGTTTGAGCAATTATATCAATATTATAATATATATTCAAATTATATTTAATGAAATACGTTAAGTAGTAACGTTAATAATTTAGGGAGTTAATAGGAAGTTTTGGTTTGAAAATCAAACATTTCAAACCGAGTGAAAATGAATTTTCCAATTTACTCACGAGAAGAAAATAATTGATGGACTTTTCTTGTAAGTTTTCTGAATAAATAATCTAATAAATCGCCAGGAAGTGTCAACAAAATCAATTTTATATAAGGATCTCGTCCACAAAGTACCCTCCTCGAAAGTGCGCCGTATTACTAATTTAACTAAGAAAGTTATCAATGTGTAAGCTCATCAAAGTATCATCAAAGCAGGAAGGCGAGCTTCTCTTTTTTTTTTGACGTGTCGGTTGAAAATCCCGGCACGTTCTCCCCTATCAGGGAAGCAGTGAATTCATAATTAATTAATTATTAAATAAAGAGTCCCACAGGATAGTGAGGAAGGGTGTAGTGTGCACTGAGCTTTAATTTACTTTCTCAGTTGTTTGACGAGCAACTATGCTTTTTATCTCATTCACTGTACCCGGGATACACGAAAAAATTCCTTAGTTAAATTTTCATGTTTTGCAGTCCAGCCCTGCTAGGTGAATTTATGAAGTCATTTTTCGTTCGAAAATAACAGTACCGTTTATGTGGAAAATTATTGAAATAAGTTGTTTAGAAACAATGTTTATGGTTTATGCCAAAATAGACTGAATAAAATACAAGCATATACAATATCTTTACAAGGAATTATGACTTCTTATTGAAATGAAATGTTTACACTGAAAATTTTGTTAAGAAAATTGGTTGTCCTTGTTAGAATATATGGAACGCAACCAATTTTTATTTAACTGTCAAATGTTGGTAATGTAAGTTGACGTTTGTCAATCGATCTTATTAATCTTGCTCTTTTATGTGTAAGACTAAAATTACAATAAATTGTTTGTACTGAAAATCATATCAGTTATTACTTTCAAACCACGTAATTTTCCTTTTGGTAGCAGAGCGTGGTTCCGTGGAAATAACAGAAGACTGAAGGAAGTGATTATACAACTGTTAAAATTAGGTTTAGTAATTTGGAGGTTATAATTACAACGTGCTTCTCGTCAAACTTCATCTTCATAATGGATTCAAATTTGTTTAATTTGGAAAAACTAGTCAGAAGAGAAAATTTTACCACTTGGAAATTCAGTATGAAAACATATTCACAGCATGAGAATTTGTGGTGTTGTATCGAACCGTCTGATAACAAACCAATTGAAGCAAGTAAGGATGTAAAGGCCAAAGCCAAGTTGATTTTACTTCTGGACCCTCAAAATTATGTTCATGTTCAAGATTGTTCAACTGCAAAAGAGGTATGGGAATGTTTACAACAAGCTTTTGATGATAAAGGGCTCACGCGAAGAGTTGGCTTACTAAAAGACTTGATAAATAGTACATTGGAATCTAGTAATAGTGTTGAAGAATATGTGAGCAAGATCATGAATACTGCTCACAAACTGCGTAACATTGATTTTGACGTAAACGATGAATGGCTTGGTACTTTGATGCTGGCAGGCTTACCAGATGAATACAAGCCCATGATTATGGGGCTTGAGAGCTCAGGCATTAAAATAAGTGCTGATTCAGTTAACTCTAAGCTAATACAAAAAATTAATACATCAAAGTCAACAGTCTTTTATACAAAGACCAAGATGCTATAATTGCAATAAATATGGTCATTTTGCTAAACTATGTAAACAACCAAAGAAGTTAGCGAATAAAGGAGAAGTTTCAAGTTTTGTAGCTGCTTTCCCAGTAACTGTTAAACAAAATGTGAGTGATAAATGGCTAATAAACTCAGGAACATCTTTGCACATGACTTGCAGAGATGACTGGTTGTATAATGTCACTGAACCAACTGTGAAAAGTGTTACTGTGACAGAGAGCCATTAACTGTAGAAGAAGTTGGTTGTGTGGACATTCAAATAAATCAGAAATACAAGTTAAAAATGTACTGTTTGTTCCTGGTTTAGCTGCCAATCTCCTTTCAGTCAGCACAATCGTGAGGAATGGGCATAATGTTATATTTTATGACAAGGGATGTGACATTCAGAATGCTAAAGGAGAGGTTATCTATATTGCAGTATTAAAAAATAACCTATACGTTATGAACATAAGTGGAGAAGAGGTTCATCTGAATTCAAGTGCTGTGAATTCTAATGACAATTATCTGTGGCATCTGTGAATGGGACACTTGAATTTTTCAGACATTAAGAAACTGCTAAATTGTGTTGAAGGTGTGTCTTTAACTTCAGACAAAGGCAATGTGATCACATGTATTCATTGTTGCGAGGGAAAACATGCTCGGTTGCCATTTAAAAATGTAGGTTCAAGAGCAGTAAGACCACTTGAACTAATACATTCTGAATTATGTGGCCCTATGGAAAATATTTCATACGGAGGTAAGAAATATTTTATAACTTTCATTGATGACTACACACGAATGGTACATGTGTACTTTCTTAAAGATAAAATGAGTGTACTCGATACGTTCAAAGATTTCAAGTCAAAAGTAGAGAATGAATTGAATTGTAAAATTAAAAAGTTACGCACAGATAATGGTAAAGAGTACTGTAATAACAATTTTGAGAAATTTTCAACTAATCATGGTATAATTTATCAGACATCTACTCCGTACACTCCAGAGCACAATGACTTGGCAGAACGAATGAACAGAACACTAGTTGAGCGAGCAAGGTGTATGTAGTTTTATGCCAACCTGGAGAAGAAACTATGGGCTGAAGCTTTGGCAACTGCTGCGTATATTGTAAATAGATCTCCTACAAAGGCTTTGGAAGGTAAAACACCGTATGAACTGTGGAAAGGTGAAAAACCCTATTTATCTCATTTAAAGATTTTTGGCTCTGTTGCTATTTACATGTACCAAAGGAAAAACGTCAAAAATGGGATAAAAAATCTGAGAAAATGTTGATGGTAGGTTATTGTGAAAATTCCAAAGGATATCGATTAATAAATCCTTTAACACATAAAGTAGTAAAAAGTAGAGACATAACTTTTATTGAGAAGTATATTGAATATACTTATACCTTCTGATGTTGAAGTTGCAGACATGGAGGGCCGGTCAGCCAGTAATAGCACTGCTCCTACTAGTACTGGGATGTCATCTGATATTCAAAATCAGGAAATACACACTCAGAAGTCATCAAGTAAGGAATTGAATGAACCTATAAGTAGAAGCGAAGACTCAAGTGTGTATGAAACAGATTCTGGGGATTTAGATGAGACTTACTATCCACCTAGATATGTAAGACAGGACTATGATAATAATGTAACTGTTCGATCCCTCCGTACACGTGACAAACAGCACAGTGATAATCATGAAAATCATATGTGTTTCTTTACTGAACTGACCGATCTACAGACAGTTGAGGAAGCTTTGACTTCACCACTGGCTAACAAATGGAAAAAGGCTATGGATGATTTTAGTTGTCCCTGTCAGCAAGCAATTGGGTCATTGTTATATGTGGCACAAGGAATTCGTCTAGATATATGCTTTGCAGTCAATATAGTAAGTATATTTAATAAAAAACCAAATAGAGAGCACTGGACTGCAGTGAAGAGAATATTTAGATATCTGCAAGGAATTAAAAATTTACAGTTAGTTTATACCAAAGATGGTAATGAAGAAATCACAGGTTATTGTGATGCAGATTGGGCAAGTGATGTGCGCGACCCAAAGTATTTGTTTATGTTACAGGGTGGTGCAATATCTTGGCGGTCACAAAAACAACAGACAGTTGCTCTGTCAACTGCAGAGGCGGAGTACATGGCGATGTCTTCTGCAGCGCAGAAGGCATTATTGCTGCAGCAGTTACATGAGGAGCTTGGTGTACAGCTGAACAACCCACTTATCATCTACAGTGACAACCAGAGTGCAATTAAATTGACTAATGATTGTTATCTACCTCGATCAAAACATATTGATATACGCTCATCATTTTCTGAAGAGTCATGTAAATAATCTAAAAATTAAATTTTTGTATATAAAAGCTGAGGAAATGATAGCAGATAGTTTAACAAAAGGTACGACTAGTGATAAACATTTGTATTGTACCGTAAAAATGGGGTTGTGTTCCAAGGGTGGGTGTTAGAATATATGGAACGCAAGCAATTTTTATTTAACTGTCAAATGTTGGTAATGTAAGTTGACGTCAATCGATCTTATCAATCTTGCTCTTTTATTTGTAATACTAAAATTACAATAAATTGTTTGTACTGAAAATCATATCAGTTATTATTTTCAAACCACGTAATTTTCCTTTAGTCCTGTATAAAGTTTTTTTCCAGTGGCGGAGTGCAAAGAAAAATGGCGATACCTGCGTACACTTTTGGCAAGACACTTAGTTAACAACCAGTTAAAAGTGAGTCAGGACGAAAAAAACCTACTATTTGGAAAATGCCATGCAGTTTTGCAGTTTTGTCTGCCTTATATAAAAACGTCGGCTCCACCTTCATCTAGAAATTTGCCACCAGTTCCAATGGAGAACAGGTCGAATGAACGGGTGGTTGATGCACAACAATGTGAAAGCAATGAAGACACCAATGTGAGGGCAATGGAGAATTCCTTTGAACCTTCAGAGAAACATCAGCCACTATCATCACCTACCACCCCCAAGAGTTCAACGTTCCAGCCACCTACAACCAATTATGGTTGATCAGAGGAATCAGTCTTCCACTTCAGCTCCACATTACCAAAATAAAGGGAGTAAGAACTCCGTGGATTGTGCGGATAAGTGTGTGTCGAAGTATTTTCAGGCAAATAGAGCCAGACTTGAGGCAACTTCAACCGCAGCTGGTACAGCTTTTGGGAGCAAAGCTGAAAGGAAGATCGAAGCCATCAATATATTTTTCCTAAGCCTCATACTTGAAGTGATTGTAATCAAATGAAAATGTTAAAACGAAAAATATTGAGCATCATAGATGAAATATCAACTCATCCACAGCCCCTGGCCTCAACTCCAATATCTGTAATACTATCCCAAAGCTCAAGTTCTTCCATCTCTTCTGGTGTTTTCTTAATCCCAGCCAATGTTTATCCTCCCTTCAAGAGTCACAACAATTAGAACCTCATGCTTCACCGATTCAATACTCAGGTGAAACGGGTCCACAAATACAAACAATGAATGAATTCTATTCCAATTTTCGTTCATCTCTGAACTCGGAAGAATATAGCCAACTCTGAGTTAATGTCAAAGAATTTTTTCAAATACATGCTTTGTTTTATACTTCAATTTCTCCATTCTTTTATATTTCTTTTTATTTTGCTTAAATTATTATGATATTTGCTCAGCCTTTAATGTCTTCTGTTTTTGCAAAAGTTTTTTACCGTAAATTTTGTACATAAATTTTGAAATAAATTTTGTTATTTATTTTCAATGTATTTATTTGTAAAAATAAACTTATCTGAGGGTAATCAATATTCTTTCTTCGACTGGTGCAGATTCCCTCATATTGGTATTCTGCCTCTGTATTGTAGGAGCACCCAATCTCACCAATTCTTCAAAGCTTTCTTTTGTCATCCTATAGAATTTTGCATCTGTTTCCTTCAGTTCTTCGGCAGCAACAAACAAGTTTTTTTGAATATACGGATGACACCAATATTTCCTTCTTCCTCCTCTACGATACCGTCTGTACTGATAGTAATCCATCATTTCTCCCTCAGACTACTGCTAGAATGCATTTTCAAAAAGTAGTACTACATAAAATTATAGAAATATAATTTCACTCGTCCGAGCTTTGTTGCTATCTGAAACCGACTATTAGCCGAAAGTTACGGACTGAAGTTGCATAAGGCACCACCCTTTATTTCAATATCAAAACCTAAAATGTTAATCTTTTGGTTTTCTTTTTTTCTCTATCACAAAAAGTATTTTGAATGTTAGCGATAAAATGTAGCAAAATTTCTTATCAGCAAATAACTGTTTTTATGGTTTTTAAAAATTTTAATTTCATGCATATTTCAATGTTTCTTGTATTCCATTGTTGTATAAACTCATGAACAGCAGTAATTTAAGTCAATCAAGTATGTTAAAGTCGAGATTAGTTAAACAATTAATGAATAAATTTAGACAGTTAAGTGAATGCTAAGCTGAAAGAATAGTCAAGTTAGTTGGACAGGGAAAAAGTTATCGTGAAGTGGCAAATCTGTTTAGTTTGCACCACACAACCATTGGCAGATTGCTGCAAAGATTTCGAGAGACCAGTTCATATTCTAGGAGACCTGGACAAGGACGTCCTTCAGTTTTAACTTCTCGAGATGACCGTTTTTTACAATTAAATCGGTCAATGACAACTATCGAGCTTAACAGCTTTTTACGAGAGGTTCGAAATGTAAATATTTCTGAGATCAAAAAGACGACACCTTCAGAATGATGGTCTACATAGCAGAAGCGCTCTCCAGACACCTTTACTAACCAGACAGTATCGTGTTGCTAGATTAAGATTTCCGAGGCAACATTTAAATTGGGGTTTGGAAAATGCCAAGTTTTATTTACTGATGAGACAAGTTTTAGTCTAAAAGACTAAATCGAAGACAATGAGGATAAATATTCGCACAGTCTTGTATCATTCCCAGGGAGCCGTTCCAAAGAGGATCTATCATATTTTGGGGAGGAATTTGTTTTGATGCCCGCATAGAATTAGTGTCTCTTCCTAGACCCGCCCTTAACGCAGCAAGATGTACAACTGACATTCTTGAAAAATACGTCTTTCTTTTGATTGGTGATGATTTTTGCTCAATGCCTGATAATGCTAGACCACACGTAGCGGTTGATGTTCTGAATTACCTAAACGAAGTAGCAATTCGTACCCTGGACTGGTCACCCAGAAGTCCAGATTCGAATCCTATCGACTATGTCTGAGTCATTTTACAACGCAGCATTTGTCGTCGAAATCCATCTCCAAAAAATTCAAATGAGCTTGAGCAAGCGGCATTAGAGGAATGGGAGAACATACCCCAAGAAGTGATACAGCACCTAATTGAAAGGCAATATTAATTTAAATTTATCAAACAAAAAGTATTTTCGATAAAATATATATAATCGAGGTAGTGCGTTTTTATTTTTCATAGAATTTTGTAAAAATCACGAAACTAATTTGTCTAATTCATAACATCAAGAAATATTTGAATAAACTGCACAACTACTTAATCTAAAAATGTATTTGTTCATAAATATGTTATTCTTTGAAATTCAAAAGATATGATCGACTATCTGCTCATCATATAACCTCAAAACTGAAACTATTCAAATTTCTTTTTTATGTTTTCTCTTTATTATTATTTATGTTTCTTCATCTGAATATTCTTCGGAATACTCGTTTTATAAAATATTCTTGTCTGATGCATGAATTATGTAAATATTTGATGGAAATTCAAAAAATATAATTTTCCTATACATATTCATAGATATACGATCGTTAAGAGATTCTTATTTAAATTTTCAGTCGGTTTAAACGATATAAACCAAACTCGTGAAAAGGTCGGGAGCTCGAGCACGTTTTTCGAAACTTTACTAAAAAGTATTTAACCCTTTCCGCTAAATTCAAAAATAATATTTTGATAAGAAAATTGGTACATTTTGTTGGGTTATTTTGATAATTAGTTTTATTAAAAATAAGAAGAGTCTACGTAGAAAAGGATGTTGCTTAACAATTTTGTCTAAAGATATCAAATTGAGTTTGACTTACTCTCTTTAAGAAACTTTATATACGAGGTGTGGCTAACAAATAACGAAACTGGTTATAGAAGACATTTTAAATTGATACTATGTATATTTTTCCATTATCACCATCAATACATAACCATCCTCTATCACTACATCGCTCCATGCAAATTTCTATTATTCGAAATAGTGCTGGAACTCTTTTTCTGTCAATTCCTCCAGGACGCGCGCCGATTTTTTTCACACTTTGATTCTCACATTATAGTTGTTGATAACGATCCTACTTAAAAGAAAAATTACCTTATTCCTGAACACTACTACTCTACGAAATCTCCTTCCTTAATTCACTCACTACTCTCTGGCTTTTGGTAAACTTACAAAATTCAAGGAGCTATTTTTTGTTAACTTCATTCCAAACTTGTAGAACTAGAAATCTGTTCAGTTCCATATGTCAACGTTAGAGCAAAAAAACTTTTAAAATCTTATTAGATGGTCAATAAAGTAAACAAAAGTTCATTTCTAAGGTTTGTACAATTTTGAAATACAGTTCTTAACCTTACAATAGTTTGTTAGTTAATGTTTGACTTCTGAAATATTTGATATATAAAATTATCCACAATGTTTTAAAAGTTCAAGAAAGTGTTTCTGCAGCTACTGGTGTAAGCCTTGAAACGATAAAGTTAATTAAAGTTAAAGGGAACAAAATTGACAGTGGTGAAATAGCAATACCAAATAAAAATAGAAGAAAGTCGATGAAATTGGCAGTCGAGTATGATGAACAAGGTCGTAGTTTATGCAGAACTGTCGTGAATTTACAGGTAACAGAAAAGGGGAAACCAATTTTAAAGTATAGTTGAAGTGAAATGAGAAATAATCATCAAATGTTGATGAAATCTGAATTCATTAGGCATTTAGAAGTATATGTATTGTTTGGATCCTATTTTCACATTTTTCTCATACACATGGATAATATGAATGATATAGAATGGATAAACAAGGAAACTACGTGATAATTTGAGTAAGATAAAAACTGAAATTGCTAAACTAAAGAATAGAGAGGAAAAAAGAGTGGAGTAGAAACATCAAAAAATAAAGCCCACATATTGAATCAAGGATTAGAAAATATGTCAATGGTAACAAAAGAAGAGGTTCTAAAATCGTCCCAAATCCTCCCATCAAACTGGGAGTTGATGATCTCATCAAAGTAATAACCAAACTCCTTATCAAATATATCCTAAAGAGTAAGCAGGATTCCGAGCTGGTTATGGAACAATTGACTATCCCCAGGTGATAAATTCATCAATCGAAAAGATTATTTTGGATCTACGTACTTTCCCAGTGATGTTCAATAAGTTCGATACCCTCTTTTATGACAAGAGCCGTCAAACTCCCCAAAATAGTGATTAACTACTGACAAACTCTTTAATAAATGCATCCTAGAGAGTAAGTAGGCTTTCGAGATGGTTATGGAACAATAGACCATCCCCAGGTGATAAATTCATCAATCGAAAAGATTATTTTGGATCTACATTCTTTTCCATTCGATAAGTTCGATACCCTTGCTTTAAAAAAAACGCCAAGCTCCTCAAAATAGTCATTAACTACTAACATTATCTCTTTATTACACCAAATTGCAGCGCAGACAACGCATTTGTTTGAAAGAAAATATGGAAAAAGATAACAAATCTTGGAAAATAATGAACTTGAATGAATTATTTAACGTGTCATTTAACTCTACTTGAAAGCAATATCGTCAATAATTTGCTGTGAAACCATCCAATTCTAAAATGAAACACAAGACTAGTAAAATTTCAAGTGAATTTTTGAATTTATGAAATTACTATTTCTTGCTCTTTCCCTAAGATTCCTTCATGATGCATTGGAACCTAGAATCGCGTATTAAAGAGATGTGGATTTTATCTTACTTTTTTCCGTGAGTATGATAGAAATTCTACTCAACTGAAACATTTTCTGTTATGACAGCATTAAGACAAACATATGATTTTCTTACAAATACAAAAACATGTTCAACATAAACACACATCTTCAGTCAGTCAATAACTATTTTGATTCTGATTTTCGTAACCTGAAGATGTAACAGATTTTGTAGAAAATATTAAAAAAAACACTTAAGTAGTTCAATTTCCAGTTTTCTAAGGTAAAAATTCATAGAATAAAATACAAATACCAGAAATTCCTTAGCCGAACAAAATTAATTAAAGCTTTGCAAATGTTCTGCCGGAATACTTCAATGAGCTTTTGTAATCTCGCATCCAGGCTGGTCGAGCGAACAGGCGCTCTGGATAAACAAATCCGAAGAAATCTAATTCAAATCAGGATTTTCTATTGAACGGCGCTAGATTCGAATCTTTGTGTAATATAGTTCAGGGCGAAATAACTTGATATCCAGTTGTTATTAATTATACCGTGCGTTTAAATAGTATGAACAGAAATTTGAAGTACAGAATATCAAATTTCGACATAAAAAAATAAATATTTATTATTTGATCTGGCTTTATTATTAATACACTCTTCTCACATTCCAGTTGAGATATCTTCAAAATTGTGATTTGAAAAATGGGCTTTTTTAAGGGTTGACCTCGCAATTCATTTTTGAACTCGCATTATCGATTTCTGGCAAACATATGCTGGTATACCATTCAAAATTGACCGTTCTAATTTCATTGGGGACATGTTCAGTTCAGTTTCGGATTCGGTTCACCACTATACAATTTTTTAGCACCAAGTTATGTAGTATCCAAGACGTCGAAATGTTCATGCAATATTGAATGTATCTGAGTCGAACTAATGCCCAAGTGAGCCTCAATCTCACGGTATATCACATGACGATTTTTTTACCAAGATTACACACGTTCTCAGTACGTTCACCAAACTTTAAGATGGTAATGTCAATCAATGTGATATATTCATATCAGTGTTGTCATATTTCAAAACTTAAGTAGCAACCTTCGTATTAGAATATTTTAAAATTGATAGGAAATAAGACAAGATCAATGAATGATCCTTTGAATAACTTGTCAATTCAATCACAATCTTCCATTCTACTTTACTATAATGCAAGAATTAAATTCTTTTCAAAATACTTTATATACCATTTTGATTTCTCACCCTCAGTCCAGTTTCCAATTTCTTATTGTTCGAAAATTTTCACAGAAAATGTCTTTTTGAAGTGGTCCAACGATTCTACTATTTCATTTACTTATAACTTCATCTATTTTTTGCAAATTAAATAGAAAGGACGTGTGATGTTTTTAGAAATCAAAATCACTTGAAATAAGGATTGAATTTATAATTAAGAATACAGATGAAAAGTTGATAGCTTAACTAAACAATTCACTTTAAGTATTCATTCTCAGTTCTCATTTCACAGTAGAAATGGAATAAAACAAGTCCTAACTAATTAACATCAAATTTGTTTGTTTAAGAAAAGTGAAAATCAGCCTTCACCACACACAACTAAGTCTAGCAGCCACCAATATATGCACGCCTCTGTCTATATATTGTTAAGAACTCGTCACCGGCCTAGAGCTGGTCCTGCCTGGATTGTAGTGGAATTCCTAAATTCGCCATATGCCAAGCGCTTTTGATGTACGTTATAAATACCCGGAATCCGTTTGATGTATGTTTCATATTATTATAGCAGGTGGTTTATTTACATTGTTTCTTTTGAATAATCTCCAAGAAGCTTTACTTATTTATTTGTTTTGATTCTTTATGTTTCAGAACTTTTGAGAGTTTTTCCTGGAATTTGTGTAGCGAAGTTAGTTCAGTGCATAATAAGTTCAGTTCATAATAGTGGTAATGGATAGACCGAAATAGCGAAATAGAAAGTAATAGAAGAATTTGAATGAATTATTTAAGTTAGTTATAAGTGAATTATTATAAGTTAGTTAAATGTAGTGTCTAGTGTTTATTAACTCACCTTACGAATAGAAATCGTACGAATAAATGAGAGAAATATATTTCTAATACAAACTAGACCCCACCATGTGTTTTTAGTTAGATTCATAAGAAAGAAGTTGATACTTTTCAACTTAAGAACTCAAGAAAAAATCAACAAATCAATGTTGTTATGGAATCAGTGACTTATGAACTAGGTTCGTTTGATGCAAAAAAGACCACTAGGATCAAATGTGAAGCAATGAAATTCCAAAAAATTGGGAAAGAAAAATCTCGTTCCTGATTATCTTGGACCTACAGGAGCTCCAAAAACTGTAAAAATTCAGCTTCATGTTTAGTGTTTATAATTTTCTGATGATCATTAACACAATTGTAGTTTGTTTTAGGAAAAAATCAGACAACGGTGGAAATCAATATATATTTGACAGTATTATCATATCACAACGTTGTAATTGAAACTTTATACACGATGTTATATTTTGGTGGCGTCCAACGCTCTACATATTTGAAGTTTGGTGGTCCAAGTTCGTCTCTTTGCTATTTAGAGCTACCTCGTCGTAAGAGAAGCTTTTTTTCCTTATATTTTGAAAAGGAAACAAAACAAAGATGAAATTAAGAAGATTGAGAATTGAGTACTATACATTATACGAATGATTTAGTATCAAAACATTCACTCCTTCCACTTGATTTTTTTTGTGGTGTGTTATGGTGATACTGATTTGGACCAATGAAGATGCCGCTGCGCACTTTGCCCGTGATATTCAAATACTGATCATTGTTTTTGTTCACTATTTTTCTTCTATAACTTGTCTTTCCTAATGGTAATGAGCTTCCCCACGAGTGTGTCATTAGAATAAATATAAATGGGATGAGATCATCATCAGAGACTTCTATTAGACCCCAAGAAGTGTGGTTAGGAAATATTTTTGACGTGTGTGTAGAGAAGATGAATTTCAAATTTCCTGTTTCCGAACCATCAATTTTTTACGTCAAACTATAATTTCTTTAAAGCCTCCTTAAGAAAATGTTCTAATATCGATAGTACGATACTGGTCTGCTGATAAAAAGACGCATAAGATAAAAAGTCCTGTGGATAAACAAAGATAAACCAAGTAATTTCTAGAATGAGAATAATTGATTAACTAGAGACGGAGGTCTTGTTATTTCTCTAATTCTCGTTGATTTAGAATGTAAAAACAAAGTTTCATCCAAATTGTTTAACATTTTCCTGCAGTCCCATCTATCTTGTAGTTATTCTCTACGAAATTAACTTACTAGAGAATTACGTGGGTTTGGAATGGATGAAGAAAGATTAGTTCAATGTTAACATTCATCATATACTCAAATAGAATTGAAAAAGCTGGATTTGAATGTTAAATTTATCATTATTTATTCAACAACATGATGGGCTACACAATTAAATGTAGAATTGAAATAAATTACGCTAATAAATCTGGCCACTACCACAGAAATTCTTTAAAACAGACTCTGTTGCCGACACGTCGCGTTCTGGACGATCGTAATCTGTAGCAACTAACAAAAATATGAAAACAGGCGTTAGTTGAGCAGCCCAACTAATCTGCGGCTATCGGGAAAAATATTTGATCGTTCTTTACGAAAAATTTTTTATAGAGTTCACCATCCGCGTCTCCTCCACGTAATTCAAGAGGATGATTTCGATCTCAGATTGGAGCTTTGCTAGAGGTGCGGTCAAGATGATACGCAGTTCCAGCATTCCATTTTGTGGTCATATAGTACTTAGATTATTGTATCACTTGTACGGTGGGTAGGTTTGCAGCTTTTTTCACCAACTTTCTCTCCTTTCTCTAGCGCTGATACCGGTTACGGCGCCCTTGAAGCAACTCATATGGAAACACAAATATAATCCGCCAATAATATAGTAAAGTACTAGTATACAAAACAATCGTTGATCTATACTTACATACGAAGAGGAAACTCGAGTGGACACAACAAAATCGAATAACATGTTGAGAGCAGACTCTATGGAAACATTGAAAAATATCAAAAGAGCAAGTCTAAGAGATGAAATAAGAAGATCTGAAATTAATGGAATATCGATGGGCTGAATGATCAAAAGATGAAAAACAATTCCAAAGAGACCCCCCAGCCAATCTTACAAGAGATGGCACGAAAGCTGGACATCTACTTCTCGAGAGACTTAATAGTAGAAAAAAAAACAAAACTAAGTTTTGAGAAAAAAGAAAGAAGTTTAAAAAAAGCTGAACGATTTCTGTTTCACAGTTCTGTCACAAATTTTATAGTATTTGGCTCGTTCCTATATAGTTGTTGAGGTCATTTAAATGTTTTATTTGGCCTATGAAGTAGAATATTGAACAAAAAAGTCAATATTCAAATATGTGACATTGTACGACTCAAATCCGAGTTTTACCCCAGCTTCATCCACCCTATAGACCCAATCTCACACAGATGGATTAAAATAGGTGATTCTTTAATTAAGGAAGGGTAAAAGGGTAATACAAGGGTTGCGTCTTAGTAACCATCAGATATGATGAACGGTTTTGGTATTACCGATTCTTCAAGCTAATAATACACATAGTTCAACGAAGGTGAAACCTTTTTGAATTTGATTTTTTTTCTTTCAAGTGAAATATTGATGTTAAAGAAAAATGAAAAAAATCGCTGTGGGTCAAATTTCATAAACACGTTGGTAGGTCAACCAATTAAAAATTCAATCTAAGAATTTTAGCCATGGCTAAATGTGATAAGGTACATTGTTTTGATGGAAAACACTTTCTTTTAATTTTCAAACACAATCCCATAACAATCATTAAAAATTGATACAAAAAATGCTTGTCATTCTGCTCAAACCATAAAACACGAGAAAGCAATTTGGATACAAAATGAGCGAACGAAGCGCTAGAAACTTAACTCTTTAATCAGAATATGACAAATGCAATCTTTCAATGTACCGATGGCCTCTTCTATCTTTTTAGCCTCATGTCAACTGTCGAACGGTATTATTCGTTCGATTTTTTCATTAAGATCACAGGTTCCTCCAGTTTTTGATGTAGTACCTTCCAAATACACTATTTAATGAGACCACGGTACTAAATTTTCTCTTTTTCAAGAAAAGTCTTCACCATGACTCACTTATACATCCAAAATGTCTGCAATTTCAGCGAGAATTTTTTAATAGATAGAGGGAAGCGCGAATATGTTTTTCAACTTAAATTTATACGTACTGACAACTGCTAACATCTTCAGAATGATGTTGCAAATTGTTTATACAATTTTTGTAGCGATATTCATAAAATCTTATTATAATCACAAAATTTTCTTTTACTTTGAAGCTTCTCTAACATTTCTAAATATCCGCAGTAAACGAAATTGGAATGCTGTCGATCACCCAAATATAATGATAATAAAAAAATATATTCCACAATATGATTACTGAAAGCGTGGCAACAATTATTACTTCCAAGCAGAGTTATAACGAATAAAATTTTAATTAACATTCTTGTAATCATGCCGAAGCATTCAGCGTCTCTCACGACCATAACTTTTTTATATTTTCTAAATTGAATCCCTCTCACTAATAGCTTCAGGAGATATCGGACCGTAATTAAACTTTTATTTCATTGTTTCATATAAAAACCTAACGGAAACATTGTTTTTTTTTGGGTATTGTATTTAATGTTTCGACCGTTCTGTTGGGGATTGTTCTAACATTATATCCTCCACTAACGATGTTTAATGTGCCAAATGAGGCAATAATTAAAAAATGATCGCAATTATATTTACTGAGAATCAATTCAAATGTTGACAGCTTACTCGTAGATTATTAGCAATATCTTACGATATATTCTTTAGAAAATTAAATCAACTTTCATCACACCTAACTATGTTTAGCAGCCACCAGTAAATTTCACCGCCATGGAGCCGGTCCTGCCTAGATTGTAGTAGAATTATAGAATTAGGTTTGATGTATCCGGAATCCATTTGATGTTTGTTTTATATTATTATAGCAGACGTTTAATTTACATTATTTCTCTTAAATAATCTTTAAAAAAGTCTACTTATTTATTTGTTTCGTATCTTACTTAATTTTTTTCTAAAACAAAACATATTTTTAGTTTATGATGAAAACTCAAAATCGACATTCTAGATATTTAGATTTCCAAAACTCTGCCGCACATACTACGAAGACAATTATACTTATATTTACAAAAATGTCCAATTAATGGCATTGGTAAGTCATATCACGAATATAGTACTATTTCCAGTTGCAACTTGTACTTCTTAAGGAACATCGCGCAGATTCATAACAAAACAATGGATTATTTTGTGTTAACTTTATATCGTTGAATGTATTAAAAATTCACTTCCAGTTATTTAGTTTTGATTTGATTTTGATGAGGGTGTTTATAAGTCGAAATAATACTCTGTTGTTGACGAAGGTATGTTTGATTTTTTGTATTGTTCCAAAATGGTTCAGTATTGTTCGTAAGTTTAAAGTCATTGAAATGATGCAGTATTGTCTATATATATATATATATATATATATATATATATATATATATATATATATATAAATTGAATCCTAATTTTGTTAATTCATGATAGTAAATATTTTTTATTCAGATTTGTTATATACATGATATATTAGAAGAAATTTGATATGTTACGTCCCATTCACAAAATTATAACATATTTTTTGAGATAATACACAGTTGTTGAATTAATTTCATGTGTGATTGTTATTTAGTAGATGATGGGGGGTCGCTGTCTACTGCTAATTAAAAACGCGATCTCTCAACATGATGTTGAAAATATTACCAATCAGTTGAGATTTCAGTACTAGATGTATCAGCCAACGAAACATCTGACATGGAGGTACACGTTTTATCTGACCATAGCGATGAAAAAGATTGTACCTATTATAATTCCTGGAAAATTATGTTTTTATTCATCTTTAAGGTCCTCGTGGAACCCTAGATCATCATCATCGTCAAGCTCCACCAACTCTAGTTGTTCAACTGATGATGAATCCTACAGACCAGAAAAAGATCTTTATGACTACTGTGAGAGAAATATCAATCATGAAGATAAGACAAATGATGATTTTGAACACTACATCAGAGAAAAAGAATTATCCAGATTAGAGGAGACCGATGAGAGCAGGCAAGATATCATCGTAGGCCAAGTTTCTATTTCTTTCTTAAATCTAGAATCAACTATCTTAATTCTACCATAACTAACTTATACCATACCATAAGGATGTATGGTTGAAACTGTAGCAAATCGGGGTGCTGCTGCGATAGAACTGTGTCTCAAAATCAAAATTGAGACGATACTTGAAAAAAGTGTACCTGATACTGCAGTCTACGCCTAGGCAGTTAATAATTCAAAAGTTAATCCTAAAATCCATAAGTTTTTACCATCACAAAATGAACAATAACTACAGTGTAATAGAAAAACAAATTGGATGATACTCAAGATTTGGCAATAATTATTTCCAAAAGCAAAATGCAAAATGTATACCTTGATTCTTATAGGCAAAAAAACAGGAAAGCCATATATTTTCAAAGAGCTTACATTTGATGATTTTTATGTACTTAAATGGCATGAGTTTGCATTAGTTAAAGACAGATTTCAAGAAAGTTAAAGCTCGAAATCGTTCAAGGCGCTCTAATGGTTTTTATCCGATGTTGGTCAAAGCTAAAAACAGAAAAACAACATTTAGCTTGAAACAAAAATAAGACATTACGCAGTTAATTGAATTATGTTGATTTCTATTATAAGACTGCGTTAAATTTAAAATCACTACACGAAAAATGAAATGCTATATTCGTTTTATCCATATTTTTCTCTAAATACTCAGGTATATATAACTTTTTTGTTATGTACCATAAATGGTGAGATATTACATGATGGTACTTATAATCTGGTACTACTTGTTAAACTGTGAGGTTAGAACTCTTTAGTTAGTTGCTTACATTCTAAATATGAATGAATACGTTGTATATAAATAGACGATTGGTAAAGTTCGTAAATAATTGGATGTTATAGTGAACAAATCAGTGAAAATTAGTGAATTTGAATAAAATATATAAGTGTTTAGTAATAAGTTAGTGTGTCATTAAATGTATAATAATTAGTTAGGTATATTTAGTGTTAGTGAATAATGAATAAATTGAGTAAGCTAGAAACACCGTTTGTAAACAGTCACCCCACATTTTTAATAAATAAGGAGGAGATTAAAGTGAACTTATTAATGATTCAATTGAATCTGTCATTAGTCAAAACACATTCTGTATAGTTCTGAGCAGTTTGTTAACTTTGATTGTAGACATTCCTGAAAAATATTTCTAAAGCTCCATTTTGAATATAATTAAACTCATAGATCATTTCACAATTAATCGTCACGTGTGATATTTGTGGACACACTATATATGCTTACTACAGACAATAATATTTGACAAAAATTCTACCAATGATGAATAGTGAGTTAAAAGTTCATTTCAGTGTTTCAAAAACATTGTAGAATGACAATATATACAACAATAGTCCCATAAAGATCAAACTCACACCCTTAGATGATCTTTTCAAGGTTTTCCCTTTTTTTTGACTGACAGTCGACAGCTTCATCGCCGAAAAGTTCCAGACCGTTTGCTTTTCAAATAACTTCTGCTGCGTATATATCTGTCTGAAGGTTTCAACTTCCAAGTATTTTCGAAAGACATTTCTACCGAAATGAAATTTCACGCGAATGCCGACGAGTTGACGTCAAAATGCCGTAAATATGTGAAATTTGCCAGAACGCCGTCGGCATTAAACCGAATTAAAGCGATCTTGACTCTTAGGCCAACCAAAAGAGCATAGTCTTCAACAGTCTATTTGTACATAAAATGTGTTTTTCTTAAGACGATCTCAAGAAATTTCTCTTTATGTGTTTAAATAATAAAATAGTATAAATAGAATAATAACGTTCCCTTCTGGAGTAACTGGAAAAATAACGCGGAAAAAAAGGTAATAGCTATGGGTAGTTAATTATGAACTACTATCTTGGGTTTGGAATAGACTCCAACAAAAAATTTTAAGAATTCTTAGTACAAATTGAATTTCTGAAAGAGTTGTGACTCTGTAGTAACTTTTTTTTTTCAATTTGAGCGACTTCTAAAAAACTTAGAGATAGTTCACAATTTGGTTGATAGTTTTAGGGGATGCTTCCACAATCCTGAAGCTATCCAAAGTGCTGTATTGGTAATATCATCAGCTACATTAAAAGCAGGATCACAAGCATAATGTCATCAACTACTTCTTACTGAATATACTGTTGACACCACCACTACACCAACACGCACATTTACACTGTCTTATGTGCGTTTCGATAAACAAGTTATCATCTTCAGAGACTGAAGACAGTTTACCTTTCGATAATTAAAATTTCGTTTTCAGAGACTGAAGACAGTTTACCTTTTGATAACCAAGTTATCGTCTTCAGACACTGAAAACAGTTTACCTCACGATAACCAAGTTATCGTCTTCAGAGACTGGAGACAGTTTACCTCTCAATAACTAAGTTATCGTCTTCAGAGATTGAAGACAGTTTACTTTTCGATAATCAAGTTATCGTCTTCAGAGACTGAAGACAGTTGACCTTTCGATAACCAAGTTATCGTCTTACAATAACAATTACAATAACTTGGTTATTGAAACTCGCGTCAAACAGTGTAATTGTGATTGTTGGAGTGGTGGTAGTCTAACAGTGTGCTCAGTATGAATATCGCCAGAAATTTCAACTTAGTGGAACAACTACTTTTGTTCTGGTAAATGATTTTGATACAAACTTTATTGATTGACTGGATCTCAAAAGAAATCTCCTTCTGAACTGAAATAGATACAAAAAATTTGAAATTGTGCATATTGTTGTAACTGCGACTTCAAAACAGAAAATCGAAGAATTCATGCTGGGGATGGTATGAATCCATATTTTTTGCTTATAGGAAAATGAAGGTTTGGAGTTGTATATTGATGTATTATTTTCAGTGATTCATTAACTATTCATCAAATACATATGAGTTGAACGCTAAAAAATGCATAGACACTTCAATAAACCAGTTCTCGAAAATTTCATCGCGCGTCTAAATAAGTCTGAATGAATGACATGATTTCTTATACAAAATTTTACGTTCTTTATTTGATATAGTTTCTTAAGAACATAAAAATTCATTCTAAGGTTTTTGGAGTATGTCGAATTTCAGCTCTTTTCCAGGAAAAACTTCCACCGACTGGACTATAAAAAAACAACTGATTGTTTTTCAGATGAAATGGGTAAATATTGATTCCAAAATTTTCTTATTTCTCTTTGATTTGGCAAAACTCTGAAGCATTTTTTGAGTATTTCACCTTCTACATTCGGATGTAGTAGAAAAAATGTTCCTATCATTGTTTCTATGTTTCCACTTGACATTACCTAACCACCACTACGTTTCAAAACCACTGTTGATTAGTTGGATTATGAATAGAATCATTGTGATATTCCCATTATTATATTCGATTGAATTCCGTAATGACTCATCCGTTTTAATTCCATGTTATTTCCAAATCCATCAAAGACAAAAACCGTCTCCCAATTTCCATATTCAACCACAGATTAAACCCCGCAAAAGTAAAAGCAAACAGAGTGCGATGGTTTTCTCCCTCAATTTCAATGTTTGGTCGGGACTCAATAGCAACATTCTATCAATATTGTTGAGAAAATACTTTTCTACCCTCTTAAAACTAATCCTTTCTGCTCTGTAGACTTATTTCTCTTTGTACGGTGAGTAAAATGGACACAACGTATATTCAAATAACAAAATAATGATCTCTATATATTTAAAATTGAGAAAAAAATATTAAGCTTCCTCAATTGAACTAGAATATTAAGAACTATAGGAAGTTGTTTGGAAACCACTCCTACTAGTACTGAAACTACCTGGCCCGACATAAAGATGGCGGTAGTTGTTTGAGTTTTAAACGAGGCCGTACGACCTGCAAAGACCAGCATCGTATCGATTTACCAAATAAGGTGACGAATTCAGAAATACTGAAGAAAGATGTTTTCATCGAGTGTGTGGCAATGTTTTATAGATTTTTGCACCATTTCATAACCAAAGATGTCATAAATTTGATTTCAATTGGCAAATGACTGTGCATTTTCTTGGATTCTAAAGTATTGAGCCATTAACTAATTCTGAACGTTGAATAGGTAAATAAGGTTTTAGCTCTGCATTCCAGCAGACATGGATTGTACTGCAAAGCTCTACTAAAACTACGGGCATAAATAAGAAACTGTGTAAATTCACATTAACATCAGGTAGATATGAAAGCGGGTCATAAGAAAATGTTATAAAATTCGGGTATAAATTTTAGTCATAGCTTGAGTTCCTCAATGAACTACAACATATATAATATGATTGATTCTTGATATTTGTAAGTTGAAAGTCAATTACCATGTTTTTTATTAACCAGTACTTAGGAAACCACATTGGTCATTGAAAAAACAAGTTCAGAAGTAGAGCACGAACACATAATTTTCAATCTCGAACGTCTTTTATGTTCAATGTATGATCTTTTAATTTTATGTCATTTTAATAATTTGATTTATTCCGCAACCGAAATAATTAATCACTTTTGCGAGATTTGGAGTGAAATTAAAAGCGAAGTAACGCCAATCAATCGAAAAGTGACTTGGAATCCATTGAGCCGACTAACAATTGATTAATTTTTACCCAGAAGAATCGTAGAAATATATAATCAAATTCGCACGGAGAGAATCGCTGTTATAGCTACAATTATAACTTCAATTCCAGCGCACAGACTAATTGTGTTGAAGTTATCGGTGTTACTAGAAGGAATTTGGTCGAACGACTTAATGGAGATATAGCAGAAGAATATTTTTGGAATTTGAATCAAGTCATAACACTCTGACGCGTCTTTTCCTAACCAAGTTATCGTCTTCAATTAACCTCAACGAATAGCGATAGAATTCATTTCAGAGACTTCAGTCATTTGAACAAATTTTCCTATTAAAACATTGATAATCTTGAGCAAAAAATATTGTTGTAAACGAGCATGCGTTTTTGATAGTTATTTTCTTGTGATTATTTAGCAGATTTATAATCCATAGAATGTCTTTCATAATATATATGTTCAGCAAGTTAATCGGCTAGGGTATGTTTTGTTATCTATTTTGTGAGATATAATATGATTGGTGAATGACCTTTTAGTTTGAACGATGAATTTTTGTCAGAATTTAAGCACCGAATTTCATAAACTTTGTTAGTTTATTATTCAGTATTCTAACTTCGATATTCATGATAAGAAAATTGACTGTTTAAAGATTTCGAAAAGTTTAGGGTAACTGATTTTATATATAATAAAGATGTATGAATATGTGAAATATTATGGTTAGAATTAGTCCCATTAAACAGTTAGCTTTGTAAAAGTCACTCATGAAATGATGGATTATAAATTTTTATTTTTCATGCCTTTAGTTGAATTAATTTTAGTATAACAATATGCTTTAATAAGAGTTATTTCTCATTATACTTATCTGAAAACACTCTTTATCAAGACTGAAAGAAGTCGAAACGTCAATATTATATGCTTTTGAATGAAATTTAAATTAATGCAGACCTAAAATCAAGATGATTTATCACCAAAATTTCAATCCAAGACGATGGATACATAAGTATTCGAAAGTTGGGAATATATTAGTGTTAGTACACTTTGGTATTTGATTTTGCCATAATTCCATCACGAAAGCGAAAGTGAATCAAAATATGAAAACTAATTGTGTTATTAAATTGTAAATGAGATAGTAGTTAATCTTTAATGTATAAAGTAGGTTACATAATTTACAACGAACAAAAATGAGTTAATGGATAATAGTAAAGCAAAAAAAGATATACCTGTTTACAAAATAAATTTTATTATTTTAATAGGTATATAATTGTGGAAAGTGACATAGACGTCAAAGAATCTTCAATAGACAATCAAGTTATGTCTGTAATTCAGGTAAAATAGTTTGAGGAGAGACACAATAAAAAATAAAAAGCGAGGAAAAAAGGGACAATATAGTGGGAGTTTGATTGGCCAAGGAAGAAACGGGTATAGAAGTTTTTTCAGTTAATCGATAGAGTGGACACAAATAAAAAAAGTATTATGTTAAGAGTTTAAATTGCCTAATTAATAGGGCATAAACTGTGTGTCATATTCTAATAATAAATTCAGTTGTAGCCCAAAAGAATAGGCAATGATGCCGTATTATTGAACATAATGGATTTTATACTGAAACAAATATATCAATAGATAGTTAATTCCAAGATAAGACTCACCATTCAATTTTCTACATGGTTACTAAAATTTATTATTGAGAATATAATCATGATGAGGTACTTTGAATATTGCTAAGAAAAAAATCAATCTTATTAGTCAAATTTATAAATTAACCTCCTAAAGATCATGAAATGATTTCCAAGTACCAATCCAGAAAATAAAAAATGTTTGTTATTATGATTGTTTGATTCATTATTCAAAATTACAAAGGAATTTAGGTTAAGAGAGATATATACAGAAAACTGTATACCTATACCCTATCGACGAGCCCATCCCTATTAATTTCAAGTTTAATCATTTTATAAACAAATTCATTCTTAGTAATAAAAATTTTTTCACGTGTCTGTGGGTTTTTTAAAGTACTTCTTGAGCTGTTGGGTTGATTTTTATTTGGATTTTATTCTATTTTGACGTTTCGCTTTTGACTAGAAACATTATCAATTATAATTAGATTGATAAAAAATAAGATAAAATGAGAAATAAAATTATTTTTGGAAAAATGTATTTGGAAAATTAAACTGTACTTATTCTAAAATATTTCCAGCTGTCGAATAACCAATATATCCATCATCAGGGACTGAAGTTACTTGTTGAAGTACAACTCAAACGTATCTATGAAGGATTATAAATTTAGTTTTAAGATTTCCTCAAAAGTTTAAGTGCGAGATACAGTTTGAGTGTTTTTTGATACCGGACCATTTTTGGTAATTTAATATCAAATTCTATTTCGATAATGGCCCGAAATGAGTTGTAGCCTTCAGGTTATAATCTATTTAAAACCTAATTTCAATAAAAAAAGTCCCACAATTAAAATGATAGAGAAAAACCCATTCCAGCTTTTTCAATTATAAATACAACATACATACATAAATACAAATTTGAACATTAAAAACTAAGTCCTTATCATCGTCAAATATTTGTTTAACATAGTCAATCTCTACTTTATTGAATCTGATGAAGAAACCATTCAACTTAAGTTGCCTTGTACATATTTTTTTCTAAACATCTCATTAAGAAAAGATATGATTTTTTTCTTAACGAAATCAATTGAACTTCATTGAGAAGTTCCTTGTATATATTATCATTCGTAAAAGCTTACATAACTTTTCTCAAAGAAGCCGATCATCTATATTTGGAAAATTAAAAGAAAAAAACTTGATTTATATGTAGTATTCAACATTTTAAGATAGCACTATCATTTTAGATTATTCACTGAACGTTTTTCTGATTTTCATCTTTGTTCCTATTGAGTATCTAACGAAATCGCATTGGTTTCTGTCCTAAATAAGATGGCTGGAATCAGCGATAAACAAAATACTAGCAGTTGGATTAGATGCCCAAAAAAGACGATTCTTTTTCGGATCTTTTCTCTAAATTATCTATCCTCACCCTCTTTCTATTTGGAATTGTTTATTCGACATCCTTTTACCGAAAACAGGGATGAACTAGTGACGTGAATAAATTTTTTAGTTATAAACAATTATCAAATCATTTTTTTCATTTAAGTAAATCCGCAATCTCGCGACATAACTTTTATTTGAATACATATACTCAAAATGTATGTATTCACAGATTTGGTTTGGAAAAAACCCACTTCATCCACAACAATAATTATAATGGGCAGTCTAACATCAAATGTTTTAAATAAACTTCCCATAAGAACCACCAAAGAAATATTTCGCGATAAGCAATAATAGAATGCAACTGTCAGTCAATCAAATATTCTCGGTTCTTCATTAAATGTGAATTTTTTTATGCAAGTGCTTCATTAGGCACCAATAAAGAAGCAAACTGATAATATTTGTATAAGATTTCCCAATCTCCCTGTATTTGCACCAAATCCTTTTTTTTGACCAAGCTGGGCAGTGCCCTAATTGATCTTGTCGTATTGCAGTTGAAGGATCTTTGAGCTTTTCAGCCTTAATTACTTTCAATCGAATTTCGGCTCTTTATTGGTTTCCTATCTCCAAATTTGCTGGTTTCAGCTACATATAGTCAAAGATATATCCTTTTCATGGTTTGTTGTTGAGAAATAATTCATGAGGCAAAAAAAATAAATAAAGTTGGATTCAATAATCTGACTAGCGTATTTGGAACTATTTAGAACCAGGTATCAGTGTACAAGCTGCCTTAAATACTGAATCTTGTCCTATACAATAATAAATAATTATAAAATCAGTACGCCTAGCGTGCGCACTAGACGGATGGGGTGCGTTGTTTGTGTAGATACTATACCATCCTTTTTTAGTTTTTGACAGAAATAATAGAGAAGAGAAGAGTATACAAGGGGTCCATACTCACAGTCAAAAAAATCTGTTTTTATTTGCTTGAGTTACAATTCCTTGTCACTAGTGTTCCTCAAATTCTTACCATCTCTTGAAACCTCTGTAATTCTAGAGGAAGCAAAGATTTCGCCACGTGGAATCGTGTCAAAAGCCTTCTGTGATTAAATCAATAGCTACGTCACACCGTTCGAGGGTGAAAGTATAATTTCGATGAAAGCTGGAGTCCAAGTAGTGAACAAATTACATTTACGAATTTTAAAAAGCAGAAAAAATATTCTCAACTTCTCACTTTCGAACTAAATAAGCAAATTATAGTTTGAGACAAATTTCAATCATATTGGACGCTTCGTTCCTATTTGACATTCCTATATGTGGGTTGGTTTCTTTAATATGGCAAAAATTGAATATAAAGCTGTCATTTAAGTCCATAAAAGTTGAATCTTAACTATCGAAAAAGAAGAATAGATTATAACAATCTACAAAAATTATTTCTCATACTTCATTATTGTCAAATTTGCTTTGAAGTGATTTATAAAAATTCAAGACGGATCTGGTACAGGTCGGAAGGCTAAGAAAATTACCACCATAACGACAAAGCCCTAATCTGGTTTACGGTGAGATTGTTCATTGCATCACAACTAGATAATGAAAGGATACTGATGCTCAGAGGACAATACTAAATAGGAAAGCAAAATATCAGGAATTGAAAAAATGTACAGTAGGTAGTCAAATGATTACATAGTACCAACTCAAATTCTTGTAATCTAAAGTTCAATTGTAACAAACAATTAGAAAGACCTTGTAAGTATTTTTAATTCATAAGAGCGGTTGATTTGTGTTACATAAATATTAACAAAAATAGGATTTGTCCACTTCTTTGGATAACTAAAGTTGCCAGGTTTAATAGATGATACAACGTGCAGATTATACAACGTAAGGGGTCAAAACTTTATCCAAATTTTTACGAAGTATTGAAGAGCACAAAATTTGAGAACATTACATCTAGAAGCGTATAAAATAGAAAAAGCTGACACTGTAATACGAGGGCTGCTATTTAAGTTTTGAGATATGACAATACTGATATGAATATGTCAAATCTATGATGAAGTTTGATATGAAGAAAGAAAAACATCACTATTCTGAAATTATAATTTGTTGCGGCTTGTATTCGAAGAACAAAATATTTTTTGATGAATGTGACAAAGATAACGTCCTAAATACAGTAAGTAAATTTTAATTTTGCAAAAGTTGCGAGCAAAAATATTTCCGATGTTTCTCCATCGTCCATCTGACGTTCACGGTCAAATCCGATAGTTTCGATCTCTCTAACTCCTGGGAGAAAAATAAGAATTCATGTTGTTGTCTAACGCGTTTAACACGACATCCTAAGTGTAAAAAGGTAAATTCATGTTAGACAAATCTGAAACTGATAATTTCCTTTAATCAACTTGGTCCTTGTTCTAAAAACATTCTGCAGTACAGAATGCAATAATATGAAGATTGTGTGAACATTTGTTGACCTAACAAAGTAACGAGATATTTTTTAAACGTTCCTAATAATCCTACTCCTGAAACTAGGCATTCAAATATACGATATGACACAAATGGAAGTTGCTGGATGATCGGAACCGGTGAATCCTGCGTGTGATTAACCAATTCGAGGTGGATTTCGAGAATTTCACCAATAATAATCACCGAAGTGAAATCACCTAATTTGTTTCAAATGCGGTCGCTCTTTTGAAATGATTTCCAAGCAATGACACGTGGTAATCTCCGATCGCCGTTGACAAAGCCTTGTTCGAAGCAGTTTCTCCAAACCCAGTCCATTTACATAAATCACGTCAATAAGGTCAGGAAAACGTTAATTTGGAAGCGTTTTGTGGTCCTCCGTGAGCAAACGCGGCACCTAACTTAATCATACATTATTCCTCAGTCAGTATATACCAAATTCGTTATTTTGAAATGTCGATCGCTTCTTCTATTTCCCTAACGTTAATTCGATGGTCGTCTAGTAAATTTTGGACTCGTTAGTCAAGCTAATACAATAAAACCAACTGATTCATCACCTGCAGAGTATTGCTTCAACTGCACCATACAGAACAGTTTTTTGATCGCCTGTTTACTAGGTCCGAGAAAGGATTCTTAATAATAATCCTAAAATGGAGATTAGTTTTTATTTGTCTTGTTCAAATTTTTCATTTGGAGTCCTCTTTTTTTGAAACGACAACTTTTTGGTATTGGAATGTGCTCTGCCAATCCACATACCACCCTTAAGAATAGTGAATGAATTGAGGAGGGAGGTACTTCCAAACTCAACTTACATGCCTGATAAAGCACTTATTCATTACAATATTTTCTCACTAACAGAAAATTTAATAAATTTTGAGATATTTTATTCAAAAACAAATTGATTCTCAATGCTCTAATATCTAAAATTTGTACTCGAGGTCGCTAACCATTTTACTAATCAGAAATCAATTCGATTGAATTTAATTTGAATAAAAACATTGTAGATCTCGGTTTTTGTCGAGAAATTTTCGTATTGAAAATTTCGTTGAGTAAATTTTTATCGAAACGTTCCACATTTCTTTTCAATAAGGTAAAAGTTTATCTTTTATAACCGATTCCTAATGAATTCGGAAGTTTAGGTAAACTTTGCTTGAGCCAAAATATTTGAAGCGTAACGTTAAAGTTGAACGAAACTCTTCCTGTTTATATGAATATGAAAGAATTTCTGGGAAACTTCAAAAGAATAAGGAACATCAATAATCCGCGACATTCATCAAATAAGGAAATTGTCTATACACGGAAAACTGAAAAATTATCTTGAAAGGAAATATATTGATAAATAAATATGATAAACGATTTTACGAGTTCAAACCAAAAAAGTATCCTCAATTGGAAATTTCAATAACAAAGATTCATTCGAAGAAATATTGCAACTCCACTCTTTTTCAATAAAAATTCATTTATGAAATATTTTTTTGGTGTCAAACTTACAGTCGTATGCGCCTCAATCTTTTCTTTTCATAAATTTCTCAGACTTTATTGGGCAACTATTAATTCTATCAAACCTATAAATGTAAATGCCTGTTGCGCATATGTTCATTTCTCGAAGTTTTTGGACCAACGAAAAACTTGTAAAGAAGTTGTCGAAATAAAAGTATTTTGAGGATTTTCAACTTTTAAAATCAACCTCATTACGGTCCAAGTCCAGTCATATAAGGTAGTTCACCTAGGAAAATTCAGATACCCAGCTATAAAGTTGTTTAAACTTGTTAATTTGACATCCTAAAACTCCTCTCAAAACTCACATATAATTCGATGTGAGCAACTTCAAAAATCGGGGGTCAAAAGTCAAAAAAATCGTTTTTTGCAAACAACTCGTTCCCTATGAGTTTTACGCTATTTGTGAAAATCTCTAATCGTTAAAAATCCAAATGAAATGAATGTCTCTAAACCATTTTAGGGATTTTTAACAACGAGCATATTCCAATGAAATCTCCAACAAGTTGTCTCGAAAACTCTCAATTCAAAGCAATATTGAATGTACTCAACACGTACCGGTCATAAATTAATTATGTTTCCTTGGAAATTAAAAACAGGTCTCAATTTCAAGCACGTCTCTTCTAAGAATTAAACTCGGAACGCGTTCAAATTAAACACAATACCTGTTCAAACTGAAAACGTACCCTCTTGATTACAAGGACAAATAACAAACTTTGATCCTTCGTCGTTATCTCACTGCAACATGACCATCCAGACGACGAGTCAAATTGGGGGAGTGATAATTTTTAAAAAGGTCAAGCGTTCGTAGGTTTGTATTGAATACTAACAGTTAAATAGAAGGTAAATACCTGGATAATATCAAGAAAATTCATTCTATTAGTCTTATACAATATATTTTCCATAAATCAGATCATTTCTTAGTTTTTGTGGATATTAATTTTGAAAAAAGGTCAAACTAATATTCAAAATATGTAATTATGCGCTTTGTTTATTTAGTTTTCTTTAGTGTACATAATTTAGTGTATATAGTATATGTTTTGGCTGAACGAAATAAAAACTATACAAAGTTCATTAAAAATTTGAAATATTTCTGATAAACTTTCACAAAACACTTTAATAGAAATTCAACAGAGGAGTAAATTGTTTATTTTTCAAATTCCCAGAAAAAGCAAAAATTGACGAGACAAAAACAAAATCCAACAATAAAAAACTAATTTGATCTCCATTAGATTCTCATATCGCAGTGCAGCTGATTTTTTTTCCAATATTTTTGCGTGCATGAATCACAAACTCATCATTACTAAATTTGGCGACAACCGAAAAACTTTAATAACTAGTCCTCGCGCGGGTTTCAATCATTTTCCAACAAACGTCCGGAAAAAATTTGAAAACCATCAATAAATCAAATTGGCACTTGTATTTTATGTGGAAACTTCACTTTTTCTTTCGACACCTGTCAACGAAAAATCTATCGATCACTGACACACGTTTACGGAAACCTCCAATGCATACCTAATATCTTCATATCTCAACATATCAGCAGATATCAACAGAATAAAATTATCTTAAAACCATATTCGCTAAGAATTTTATTATTTGCTTGGATGATTATATATCTATGAACTTTAAACAGATCTATTATGTTTAATGATCGTTTCTTGTACTAAATGCAGCTACTCAAAATGTCCTTTGGTGACTTCATCAAGAAGGACCACTTCATAAACTCTTCAAACCTTTCCTAGAAATAAACCCGTTACCAAACTCTAGTTGGAATATTGTTAAGCAATGTATAGTTAGCATGTAGCTAAATTGAACAGAGAAGGAATCAGTATTCACTTCTTAATCAAAGGTAAATTATTTCCGAAAATTTGTTATAGAAAATACTGTACTGTACAGGATTTTCGCGCAAAGGTTATATATATCTTAATGTTATTGTTAATACATCTTTCTTTGTTTCTTTTAAAAGTTATTAAAAAGAAATAATTTTAAAATAGAATAGATCTAGAATTAAAAACATTTAGATGCATTAATATATGAAAAGTTCTGAGAAATGAGAAATTGAAGAATTTTATTGTTTTTATAACGAGAAAAAAGAGTTCTAACAAAAACAAATAATCAGTGATTTTTTAAGAGGTATAGGATTTGATTTTGAAAGAAACCGCAAAAAGTTTGGAAACATTAATAGAATCTTTATTGGAATCGATAGAACGATCAGTATAATACAATGTTTGAAGATGATATCATGCAAAAGTTGACCGCGACTCCGCTTTAGATAGCCCATGCGCAAGGTCCATTTTTGGCATAGTCTTTCCAGCATATCGGCCGGTATTTCACGAATAAATGCTTCAATATTGGTTTCCAGTACGTCAATCGTTGCTGGTTTATCCCTGTGAACATTACCCCTACAAGAAATGAATCAAAGTTATGGGATCACACGATCTAGGCGGCCTAACCTAACCTAACCAAACGTGAGATGAGCTGTTCACCGAAGGCGACTCTCAATTTAACCATTGTTTCGCGTGGCATGTGATTTGTTAAAACTACATGTCAAGCATATCTACTTCTTCCATTTTGGACAAAAAACAATCGTCAATCATCACACGGTAGCTCTAGCCTTTCACAGTAACGTTCCGGCCATCGTCGTTTTTAAAGATGATGCCACCGGCCCATAATACACACCGAACAGCTCTTGCAATGCTTCTGAATGGTCTTCACTTCAGATGCGGTAATTTTGCGTGTTGATGTATCTATTCAATCAGAAATGAGGGTCGTCGTTGAACACAATTTTGCCAGCGCCCATTCACAAATGTTAGATATTGTGCGAGATCGTGTGACCTAAATTCTTGCACCAGCCGGTTTTACATCCAAATATTTTCGTAAAATTTTCCTCGTAGCGGAGTTGAGGCCTAATTACTGAGAACGGTGGCGAATCGACATTTGGCGGTAATCAGTAGCAATATTTTCTTCGATCATCAGTGTACGTTTGCGTATTAGTGGTTTAATATTCAATAGTGTAAACTGGGTTCGAAACTTAGTCACAAGCTTCCGAATATTTCCCTACAAACTGTCAATAAATTGAAAGAAGTGCTCGATGCACTCTCTTAACCTAGCATGAATTTTCATTGTAAAATTCAATAATTTGTAGACGTTTTTCGTTCGTAAGTCGATTCATGATTAAATTGTAGACCAAACTGAACAAGTTTGATAATGACACAAGACACTATTCACGCGTTATCTGTCAAAAATAGTGTTGCCAAAAAGATACCAGCAAAAAAATCACTTTTTAATAGTTTTGAATTTTGTTCACGAGAAATCCAGCTCAAGTTTCGACATCTTAACTTTTGACAGTTTTAATGGTGAACGTACTCAGTGCGTCTCATTATATGAGTGGTATTGGAGATATTTCAAACAATCATCATTGTCACAAAATGGATTCCAATCACGATGATTCTATATGACTTTCATCATGGATTGAACCAACTGCATTGTGCCTATCAACTCGTTTCAGCTTTTAGTGATGAAGCACCATCACTAGTCATCGTGTTTTGGATTTCCAAATTCAATCAATCGCTAGATTGATTAATTTCGTAAAGCTCATATTGCAAGAACTTCATGTGACATAGCTTAATATTAAAGCGTTACTTCCATTTAGGCATACATAGCATGAACATTTGGCTGTCAAAAATATTTGTTCGCGTTGGATACCGTATAATTTCACAATCGCTCAAAAAAGCTCGTGACGAATCAAGTATGGATGCAAACGATACTAATAACTCTGCTGCAGGTTTTGTTAGACTTAAGTCTCCGATTGAGTCAATGATGTTTCCATAGTTGTTGAGGTATGGTCATTTTGGTCGGATTCATGAATTCAGGATATAAGAATACAGATGAACTCTATAATTGAAACCTAGAGAGTTGTTGATTCCCCAACACAGTCAGAGCAGAAACAGGATTTTGTTGATTGTGGTATAGGAGCAAATGTCGATAGTAGATCAGGATAAGATAGTTTCTCTGTATTTTCAACTTTTAGTACATTTACAATGGAAAAATAACTGCTTGATGATCAGTGGATTCCCTCCAAAATCTAGCCACGAAGATCATCAATACTTTTTCACCTCGGTGACAACTGAAATAGTTGATACAATGAAAAAAGTGAATTCATTGTCCAAAATGTGTTTGTATGAATGACTTGAAACCTGTAAAGCTCATTTTTTAACTGGTACTTACTACTAGTTTCGAGGTAGATGAATAAAAACGAATATTTATAATTTGTGTCTTCATAGTTTTTTAAAATAATCTTCATTAAGATCAATACACTTGTTTGAATCAAACTCCAAAATATGTACTTTGAATGCCTCAACCTGCTTCTTCGTATGTAGTAAAGCGTTGACCTCACAATTTATTTCTGATAAAAAAAATCATTGGGCGCGAAACAAGGACTGTACGGTGGATGTTTGCACTATTTTTGTTTGAACTAATGCGTGAGATCGTCTTCTACGATTGATTTCCTCGATTCTAATGAACAAATTCTGTTGTATTATTCACAAATTGAACGGGGTCGATATGTCCAATTATTCCAAAAAAAAACAAGCAACCATTTGCTTCGAAGTGTGATTTACCATATTAAGTTCAGTGATGGCATATTTCAAAAATTAAGTAGCAACTTACGTAGATAAATTTAGTGTGATGTGCATCGTGAGACTTTGAATTTTCACTCAAAATTTTCCTCTCACTTCAATCAATTCGCATCAAATATAGTAGAACGAGAGTCTTGTTAAAGATGTTTAGATGTTTTTATTGGGGTTGATACAGCGAAGAAAATTGTAGCACTCCATTTTCTGCTGTAATATGCAGAACACATACTAACGTTCGTAATAAACGACACAATAAATACTACCCTCCGCCCTTTTATATACTTTACATTAATTAGGCGCGAAAATAAATAAATTACCCCACATTATTAAAATGGTGTGGCAGGGTGATTGCGAAAACAAAAAAGTAGTTATCAAAATGATATATATTTGCCTATATATTCAAAATTTGTGAATTAAGACCCAACTGCATAAATTTCTCTTCATAAAATATTATAGATACAAAATCTAAGTATAAATATTTCCTCAGTGCGTTCCTGTGAAATGGATATAGAGGGAGGGAAATGGGCGTGATAGTGTTTCGTTTTTGGAAACTTAGTTTCCAACGTGGTCTTCAGAATCCATAAATAAACCCGCAATCGCCCTGTTCTTATACTGGGTTTTCACCTTAATAATTGGATTTTGGGAGAATTTAATGTTGTGGGAATGTTATGTTCACCAGTAACTTCTAAATGCACCATCTGTGAATTGAATTTAATCATCAGAAATGGCGAAACTTGTGATATTGATAAATATGTCTAGTCTGATATTACCTCAAAAGGTTTATCTTCAGAGACTGAAGGTAAACCGTTCACCTTGAGTCTCTGAAGACGATAGCTTGGTTATCGAAACACTGGTCTCAAAATTTAAGTAGCAAACCTTGTATGACATCTTCAGATTTTTTGTAGAAGAAATTCCAAGTTACATACTCGAATAATTTTCACAGCGAACTGTGAATGGATCTATGGAACAGATTCCCACAAACGTATAATTTTGAAAAAAAAAAGTCGTTTGAAACCCTATGGTTCTCGATATACAGTTGTTTTTAGTTTAAAACAGAACTTTTGTATTTATTCAATTTAGTATTCTGTATTTTTTTGATAATAGTATTTTTAGTTCATTTTAGAAAACTATTTTTGCCTTGAAAAACGCTTGCTGCAATCTTGAACAAGGAATCTGATTTTTAACAGAATAATAACTATCCAAATACTACCACACCACAATCAATCACCCCATAATTCTCATGAATCGCTTTTGATAAAATAGAAAGTCCTAAATCATTCTAATAAGGTCCTATGGAGCCACCGAACTATCTTCACATGATGCTACAAAAAACAAATTGCAAACAACGGCATAAAACAATCTAGCAAATTTATGCAGCTCATACACAAAATATTAAGACGAGTATAATTGGAAACTACACATCAGATTTTGTCTAATATTCATGCTCACGAAAATATACCCACATTTTTACGAGAGATATAAGAAAATTAGTTGTACGGAACTGAAGAAAAAACTCAAATATCTTTCTCCGACACGAACGCATCAGAACCAGATAGTGACTTCTCGCCACAATCAGTTGTCAATTTGATAATAATTTCTGTCCGAAAGGACAACAGGCGCAAATTTCTTATGGCGAAATACTAAGGACTTTAAGTATCTTCAAATGATGTGCATAATATAGAAGATGTACCTATATTAATCAATGTTAGTCCAGGCTACCAAGGTGAAAAAGAGGTATTATCTCTGATTTGAACGATTTGTATAAATGAATTGAGCTTTACTTACCCTTATCTACAAAATCCACTGTAGGCCGATATGTGCTCATTAATTTTAGGGGTGTAAACCACCCCTTATTATGAGAGATCAATAAAGTTATGAGTAAAAGCATTTAATGAGTGAAAAAATACTTTTAAGGTTTAAGTAACAGATCTATAATACTTGATACAGTATTTATAACCTCTGATGATAATTACATCCCTTATAAAGCATCCGCAGTTGAAATAAAATTGAAAAAAATAATATTTAATTATTTTGTGGTAGCTTACTCATATTTTTCTTTTTGTTCAAGTCAAATATTTTGCATCCCAAAAATTTATCCCTCATAAATCATCCTTTATTCTGGAAAAAATAAAAAAATATTTACAGACGTACTTATACAATTTTCTATTTATTTATTCCGAATTAAAATTTTTTCAATCTCTTTTAACTTGAATATTATGTATTTGGAATTTTAAACCACTATAAATCATCCCTTATGACAAAAATATTAAAAAATTATTACATATTTTCCCTTATACTCCAAAATCTACCTGCTCCAAAATTTTTTGGCCGTATCTCGTTCATTTTTAAGCAAATTAGTTGCTCAAAACTTAGATTTATAAGAATTTTAAAACCTATAAGTTTATGAACGTTTTATATTTCTTTAGCACTCTATTTTTAAGGGGCAACATTTAAATGGCTCTTAAAGGGTATAATTTATACGTTAGGGTACGATTTATAAGGTTATATCTCAGTTATTTTACATGTGAGAAGAAATATAAAAAAAGAAAAATATTTGTTAAAAAAAACTTTTTTTTCTTCTTCAATTTCTATGTATATTCCATATTTTTACAGAAATATTGAAAAAAAGGAAAAATTCTTGAAAATTTCGAAAATGATTTTTCGACTGTAAACATAATTTTTCTCTAAATTTCTGAGAAACTATAAGAATCATTATCAGTACGAGAGTGAAATAAGTTATCAATGGATTATATTTTTATTGCAATGTGGGTACTATAGCTTAGGGTGAAATTGAGGTTTCTCTCTATAAAAAAAATATAAATCGATTTTATTTCGCCATAAATTTCTTAGTTTTTGTCCTAGAGAGTTCTACAAGCTTTCATTTTAAAGATTTTTAGAAGTACTTCCAAAAATATATGCAATTATCTCGAAAAATTGACCATTTTCGCGTTACTTGACGTTGGATTTTAAAAAATTTTTGATAATAATATATTCAATCTTCAATAAAACATAACTCGGTTTGAATAATACCCAAAAAAAATCTATTAATTGTGTTTCTCACACTTTATTTGATAAAATCGAGAGTATTTGCCTTATTTATAAAAAATCCATTAAAAACGTGTTTGTTTTCAAAAAAAAGTGTTCTATCGCGCTTAACTAACAAATAAATGATGATATGAATGTTGAGAAAATTTTGGAAATCGATGCAGTCTCATGGAAATCGGAAGTGAAAAACTTGCTAGCCTGGACTATGTATATAAATATTATTGTAAGCTTAATAACCCACGCGGTTGATGCGAATTAGCAAATTATGAATAATTCTATATTTTAGTTTTTGCCCCATTACAACATCTATGCCTACAAAACATTCAAAAATTATATTTTTGTAGGCGTGTTGGAATCCACTGAATATGTATAACCGCAAACCACGAAAACACTCGTTTTAAGTCTTTATTCGAATTTATAGATACTTGTGGAGGTGTTCTTTGCCACAAAAATTTTGTAATTTATACAGTGTCATTTCGTTGTTTTTATTACCTGGACTCCACATTTAAAACTCGCAATTACGATGTTGTTTCCTCACCACTGGAGTAAGTCCTTTTTCACACTTAGGATTTTGTTAATTCGATCTTTTACCTCAACGGTGTCGAGCGTATTTAGACTGAGTTCACACGGTACATATGCATTAGGATCCATGAATGAAAAATTGAGCAATAACTTCGCAGATATTGAAGACGCTACTGTTAGAAGGAAATTCATGATATTGCTTTTTGAGATACAAGAAAATGGTTTAAAATATTTTGATTATGTGTGAAATTTCATGATAATTTATGAATATATACGTAAATTATACAGTGTATTTAGAGCTAAAGTCGTTCAGATTAAATTCAGATTTATTAGAAGTATACTAATACTCATTATGACATACGTTTCGGTTGCATGGGGACACAGATGCAAATTAAACAGGAAAAAACTGAAAGCTCAACAAAATATAACGCTGAAACAAGCATTAAATGTCCACTGGACAACAAGAAGACGGAGAAACGGAAGAAATACAAAAAGAAAACAAAAACTAAGGAATAAATTTCACCAAGATCTTAGGTTTTCCAAGTAAATTCCCAAGAAGACACCCCCCGATACGGTAACCCCACATTTCATAAGCTAATACCGAGTTATACATCGAAGAAGGCTGTAGAGAAAGCTGTAGAGAAGGCGAAGGACAACTCGGATTATATGTTTTCTTGCTAAAGAAAGCTGGAAAGGGTTTACCCGATGCCGCGAAACTCTCACACACACACACACTTTAAGACGTCCAGACTAAGAAGATAAGAGTGTATAGCCAACAAACTAACTATTAATCAAAAGATAAGACTTACCAGAATTTCACATAGAACTTAGGAAATAGGAAGAAGTCTACGCGCAAAACTGCGACGTGAAAGAAGTTGAGAACCTGTCGAAATCACAGGAGGTGGTGGTTATCCAAGGGTGAATTCTTAGAGGTACGGGATTTCTCTGATTTAATTTGTAATCAAAGAATTCAACTGTTGCACTTATAAGACCTCATGTTATGAAATGAAAGCGAACTTTAAACTCAAATTTCATCAGGTTTTGATCGATAACAGTATAAAGATTCGTCATATTCTACACGATCAAAGAATATATCTTGTTTCTCGACATTTCACGCGGGAGCCTCTTTAAATATCTTTTTTTTCCTATTTTTCATGAATTACATCTTTCATAACTTCTTGTTCACTACTATTAAATCTGCTTCCAAGCAAACTTTGATCTCTATTTTACTCATTATTATTTGAAATATTTCCTTTATTGTATCTCATTCTTCTTATCTTCAATTACTATACAGGTTGTTCCACGACGAGTTGAAACTACCTGTTTAAGGCAAAATACTTATAGTAAAATCATGAATCGGTTCTACCGGAAGTCGACTGTAACTTTGTTATTTTAAATGGAACCCCCTGTATATTAATACATTTTTGAGATCTACGTAAAATGTGAGTACACTGTTGTTCTAAAACTTTTTTCAAAAAATGCATACTTTTTGAGTTAATAATTTTTTTGTAAAAAATTTGACCGTTGCAGACGCTTATAAATTATTAAAGATATGGAAATGGTTTCTGTTTGGTTGCTTTTGACAAGGTTAGACGTATTCAAATCTGCGTTGAAAGATTTTTCATTTTTTACAGGGTGTGAATAAGTTTAACTTCATAAATATAAGGCAAATTCATTTATACTTTTCTATACCTAAACCTTACAGTTATCCATATGTTAAATGTTTCCTGTTTATTTCCTTTTCCTCTTTCCTAATGTTTATAAATATGCAAAATCACTAACAATCATATCTTAATATCATACAAGGTGTAGTAAAGAAGTTATAATTCAAATTCTGGAAACTTTTTCGAACTCCAAGCGAGTAATGAAATCTATCCAAGCGTTGTGAGGCGAGTTCTTTATGTGTGATGCAAATTTTCCATTAAGATAACTCAGCAACCTTGAGTAGTAGTTTTTATAATAAAAAGAGTATCTAGAGGATGCTGCACTCACTTTATAACCCCAATTTCACCTCAAGTGAATATTTCTTCTCCATATTCTAAAAAGATGTCACATTTAGAGGAATTTAAACATATATAGGAGGTCGAAGAAGCTGTAACCGTAGCTCTAAGCGGTTTAACATGAGGCAATTACCTATGACTATTACGGGACTACCAGTTGATTTCAAACGGGATTCTAACCGCGCACCCTCTGCCCTCTATCTCAGAAACGATTCACCGTATAAACATATTTTTCAATCGAAAGTTGTAGAAAATTTGATGTTCTACAATCTACAATCTGGTGATAGATACAAATAGCGTAAAACTCGAAATATGCAAAAAATCGACTTTTGACCTCCTATTTTAAAGTTGCTCACATCAAATTTTATGTGGGCATTGAGAGGAGTTTTAGAATGTCAAATGAACAAGTTTAAACGACTTTATAGTTGGTTATCTCGATTTTCCGAAAATCTTGCCTAAATCTACCTAAAATAACTGGACTAATACTGTTCACCAATTTTCATTTGAACCACTTCAACCAACCCTGTTGTTAGACGGTAATAATATAAAGTGTTAAGTATAAATTCGAAATAAACATTATCAGAAACTTTCAATTTTAAGTAAAAGGCGGTGCGGCGGCGTCTCAAAGGCGAAGCACCCATGTTTCAAATCCATTATTAATATTAATACCTTCGAAAAAATTTGTGTTTCATGTTAAACTTCAATAAAAAGGATATGAGTAATGGAATGGTTCCTCTACATTTTTAATAAATTGATGTTACTTGGTTTGCTAATGTAACAGAAATACAAATTATACCGGCTGTCTAAAGTATTGCACACCTTTGAATCGATACCTATCTATGAAAGTTTTAACGGCTTAGCTATAAATACGACCAGGGCAAAAAAAACAAAACAAAATAACTTAACAGTTTACAAATGGACCCCAGCTGTTTTCAAAAGACCGATTAACTGTACTGTTTACCAATTTTCACTCAAATTACTTTCATGTACTGATTGTACATTTTGTTATAATTCTTTCATAGTAGAAGTGATTATGCATGAGTACCTATTCCTTTAAATACTTTGCTAGATCATTTTGAATGATTAAAAAATTAGTCACGAAACATTATTAGTAATTAACCAAAAGTTACCAGCGACTTAAGTTATAGGAAAGTCTTGATGCTCTTAAGAACCGTGTGACGGCCGTTGGCCATTTCTCAGAAGCTGAGATATAACTGCTTGAAAATATAACTAAGAAACACTTGGAAATATTTTCAAAATTTTAGGTTTACCACTAAAGGGAAATATAGAATTGGAAAAGCAAATTTTTTAAAAATATTTCCAATTAAGTTGCACTTTATATACGATAATCGAGTTCTTTAACAAATCTTGCGCATTTTTCATCACATAAATTTTGATTTATACATTGAAATACGAGGTGGGGAGATTGGGAACCTTGTTTTAAAAAAATGTCTTCAGTAATACAAAATATATGGACTCCATAATTAACGATGTGACAATTAACTAATTAACTAATTAGAGGCTCCCTAGGGGTCATCCATCATTTTATATACACGAAATAATCAGGGACAGCAATTTTAATTGTTTGTCATTGAAATACTTCGTATTGCCTGTCGTATAATTTGATTCATATCAAAGTTTGTCGTGAGCTCTATGTGAACGAAATCTTCTAGTCGATCTCACAAATGAAAATTTAAGCAAATTAGGACTGGATATATGGGTGGTCGAATTAAAAACTTCCAAGTCCTATCCACCTGTCACAGCATGTTTTACCTGTAAAATGAAAAATTCATACCAAGAAATGTCTAAATATCTCTCCGAATTAACTGACTGAATGAAATAAATGATAGATAAGTAGTACGTGGAAATTTATTTATTTTGTCACCCAAATATCCACACCTAACTCAGATTTTCATTTTTGATTTCGTTCACACGAGTAACCATTTTCATTCTAATCTCTAAGATATCAGAAGGCAGTGTGTTTACAATTATGCATGAACATTTGACATGAGAAAGCTTTTTTTCATTTCAAAGTGTTTACAAGTGATAAATCAGATTTTTTGTGTCAACATGGATCCATCATCACTTCATTCCAGAAACAAAATGATCATGATCTGAGTGGACTGCAGTTGGTGAACCACGTTCGAAGCTTCCAAAAGACTAATAGTCATTAGGGAAAGTTATGGCATCAGTATTTTGGGATGCGCTTTGATTATTGTCCATCGACTATCTCCACAAGTTGTTGGATCGTTTAAAAGCAAAAAATTAAGGAGTAAAACCACTGTTTCACTAAGACAGTACATTTCTAATTGCTTCCTTATTAACTGTATAGTCAGATATTGCTTCCAGTTACTACTGGCTATTTTCTGATCTAAAAATGGTCGTCGGTATAAAATTCGGGTCAAATGAAAGAGCCTATTTTGAGCCAAAGTCAAATCCTTCGACGAGCACATCATCGAGAAGTTAGAGAAGAGTTTGAATTGCTCTTGAGGGAGATTATTTTTCATATAGTCCTTGAGACAATGTAATAATTCCAAGTGGCAAAATAAGTAAAATTTGATGAAAAAATGTTGATTTCTATTTTTTCGAATTCTTTCTTTCTCTCTTAGGTCTTTCATTATCCTTACGTACCATCTTTTCCTTGATCTATGTTTTTTTCTTGTTCTATATGAAATTTTTTATTGCTCATAAATCTAATATTCTTTTGGATCTTATTATTTTTCTTGGTTCTGCTTCTCCGATAGATTCTTCAAGCTTCCGTAGCTTGCGTAGCTTCGTCTTCCTTGAGATTATTTTTGATCTGATCATCGCATTCAGCGCTCTCAACTGTTTACTTTCCCTAGTCATCCTCGCTACCAGATTTTCTTCCTCGTAACCGTCGTCCTTGATAACCACCCTAAGATATACATAACTTTGAACTCGTTCTAGACTCATTGCCTTTTCTTCGTTCAGTTGTATTGAAAAACTTCTCATTGTTCTTTTCATTTGTGGTGTCAATTTGTACTAATATTTCGTTTCAAGATTAATTTTGATTTTCTACATTTAATCTAATGATAAACTTTGAAATATATTATTTGAAATAAGCAGAAATTGATCTGCATTTCAACAATAAATATATTCTGTAACGGCTTTTTAGCTAGAGAATTCTCGACAATCCTTAATCCGTGCTGCATTTTTGAAGAATCTGAATTACTGTTAGTTCAGTTTAATGATAAATGAAACGTGCTTTTTTGGAGATTATATCTTATGAAAAAAATTTGTGATGTTACGTTGCAATTAAAACTATTTGTATAATATTTCACCAGATGTAGCAACGAGATTATAAATTAATTGATGGTCACTTTAAACATGACAAAAACAAAAGTAGAATAAACGTTTATTACAATGAAATGGTTGTAGGTAGGATTAGACTACATGAAACTACCTCTGGTTCGCCTTAGGATATGTACATAATCACTTTTTAATAGCCAGTTTTTATTTTATTGTGGGTGGCTTTAACAAAGACTGAACCTAGTATATGAACCCCACGAACCAAACATATCTATCATAGTAATTAGTTGAACTAGAAATATTATTCAAACTTTTTATAAAAAATTCATTTAGTTTTTGAAAATCTGACATGATATACATTGAATTTTCGTTTTCTATTAAAATTTACTTATCTAAAAATATCACTAAAAGTAAATTACGAATTATGTATGCCACTAGATTTATCATCTATCAATTAAAATAAAATGGAGATTAAATTGTTGTTTCTGTACTAGAAAAAAAGTTAATAACAAATTCAAGCAACTGATACTATAACTTGAAGTAAGTAATGCGGTTAATTAATACCTTAACGTGTATGTATATGAACTTTACCGATGAAAAGCTTTTATCCCCCCTATATTCTGCGAGATAAATTTCTGTTTAATCGATGTAACATCTTTTTGCTTTTATTATTTCGTTGCAAAATTTCCCTGTATAATCGTCGTATATTTGGTTCAAATCGTTTTTTAGGATATTACAAACATGTAAATTGAACATTGGACACAGCTTTTTGACTTCTCTGTTCGATTTGTCTCGAAAAAACTCAATCGAGTTGAGGTCGGGCGACTGTGATTCTCAAATCATGACTTATAGTAAATTTTTCCTTTCCAATTCCTACAAATACTCTTTGTACAGCTTGGAGGATTGCTTGAGATCATTTTCATGGTGCAAGATATATATTCTACCAATCAAATGCTAGCCAGAGCTTAGTACGTTTCTTTTTTGAAAACATCTTCAAACCATCATCCAGCATCTGTCGTCTCAAAATCTCAAATTTGGACTCACTACTACATGAAACTACCTTCCACTCATAATGCGTCCAATTTTCTTAAACCCACTACCACTTCTTGATTTTATTTTGACTTTTTGAAAGAAGTTTTCTACTGCCACTTTACCAAAATGTCAGCTTCTATCAATTTCTTCTAGCTATCTAGTTATAGTATGAAATTGTAAGACCATCGGCATATTATATTGTCATCAAAAGTAACCAATGGAATGAACAGTCGTGCAAGATCGATTTGGGTTAGTCTTCTAGATGTTTTACCAATTTCTAATTTAAAGTATCAGTTCTATCTGAATCAGGGGCACTCTAGAGCTCTTGATTGGATACTTATTATTTCAACCACAACAAAAATACTTCTTAATCACCTTGTAATTCCTTTGCAGACAAATTAACTCATGATATGATGACAAATGCAAAGCTTCACAGCTTTTGATATAACCACCAATGAAACATTTAGTCGCACGGCACTGATGAAATTATTCGAGGCACTTGAATATGGAATTTGCTTGGCGCCTGAACCTATAAACCGGTTGACTTTGTCATAAAATATGGTAATTAATGATTCGATTAATTTTTATATTTTGCAATTCGATTGTGTGTATTAACATAGTTTTCTGATTTCCTCGATTTCTCCTAGATACCATATAAGGACAATAGAGCCTGAAGTTATGTTACTTAATGCAGAACAGCTTCCTTTCAATTTTGAATTATCACTTTATTTGAAAACAACCATGTTTATGAAATGAAAAAATTATTTTACGAGGTGTCTCTCGAATACTGATTAAGTTGATCTTATTAATTGATAAACATGTTTTAATAGTACTTCTACTTACCAGTTTGTAGATATTTAATGAACAAGCATCTGGATAAGGGCAATTTGAAACCAAGAAAATGCTGCAGATTGTTAAGCGTCATTTAAATCTACGAGTTCATTAGAAAGTTCGGTTTATAAAATATTTTATAACGAACTCTTAAATCAAAATGACGCACTCAACAATCGACATAACGCTCTAGATTGTTGAGAGTCATTCTAATCTAAAGGTTCATAAGAAAGTTCGGTTGACGAAATGTTTCATAACGAACTCGTAGATCAAAATGGCGCGCTGAATAATCGACATAACGCTCTAGATTGTTGAGAGTCATTTTAATCTAAGAGTTCATCAGAAAAGTTTGGTTGACGAAATGTTTCATAACGAACTCGTAGATCAAAATGGCGCGCTGAATAATCGACATAACGCTCTAGATTGTTGACAGTCACTTTAATCTAAGAGCTCATTAGAAAGTTCGGTTGACGAAATGTTTTATAACGAACTCGTAGATCAAAATGGCGCGCTGAATAATCGACATAACGCTCTAGATTGTTGAGACTCATTCTAATCTAAAGGTTCATAAGAAAGTTCGGTTGACGAAATGTTTCATAACGAATTCGTAGATCAAAATGGCGCGCTGAATAATCGACATAACGCTCTAGATTGTTGAGAGTCATTCTAATCTAAGAGTTCATTAGAAAAGTTTGGTTGACGAAATGTTTCATAACGAACTCGTAAATCAAAATGGCGCGCTGAATAATGGACATAACGCTCTAGATTGTCGAGAGTCATTCTAATCTAAAGGTTCATAAGAAAGTTCGGTTGACGAAATGTTTCATAACGAACTCGTAGATCAAAATGGCGCGCTGAATAATCGACATAACGCTCTAGATTGTTGAGAGTCATTTTAATCTAAGAGTTCATCAGAAAAGTTTGGTTGACGAAATGTTTCATAACGAACTCGTAGATCAAAATGGCGCGCTGAATAATCGACATAACGCTCTAGATTGTTGACAGTCACTTTATTCTAAGAGCTCAGTAGAAAGTTCGGTTGACGAAATGTTTTATAACGAACTCGTAGATCAAAATGGCACGAAATCTGTTCGGTTCTCCTATTTGAATCTAATTTTTTTTTTCAAAACTATGCCATACAACATTACGCTAGTTATACTAATTACACGATAATTGCGCACTTCTTCTTATGTCCTTTCTTTTATATTGATGTAATATACAGTTTTCTGGGCATTCGTCTCCATTCAACAGGCACTTATTGATTAGTTTTGTTATAATTTCGTGGAATATTTTTTGTTCATGTTTCACCAACTCAATGAGAATATTTCCAGGTCCTGGTACACAAATTTCGTCTACTTTTAGCTTGGTTATCAATTTGGATTTCATTATAACGTAATGCAAAATGCTTTTTCTTCAGCAGTTGTTCGTAATGATCCTTCCATTGACTAATTGATTGAAAATATTCTGTTTTTCTTCGTTTCTTATCGTCTTCCACGCCATTTCCAGCTTTGTTTATCTAATATTCCTATCAATCCCTTTCTTTTATTCCCACTTTTTTCACTTCTCTGTTCCAGTACAATTGAAATTTTCTGAAATACAGTAGTACTTACAAAAATTACCCTTAGAAACCTATGATATTTGTAATATAGTAGCTTTTAACCCCCTAGAAGAGACGGTGCACTGATTTGGTAGAAGAATTGTATTCATTGACAACAAGCGTCAACCATAATTATTTTTTTCATCTCGCTTTCAGTAACAGCAAATATTTTATAAAATAATAATTCCTCTGTTACTAAAATTTTCCTATTAACCAACACGAACTATCTATTAATCCCTCGTAAATATAGAAATAGTTGGTTGGAGATGCTTACATATCATGAGAATGTTTGTTTGTTATTTCAATTTGGTTCAAGAAATTATAATGGGCTTAGCAAGGTTTACTTTCAGTTTAACACCTACGTGCAAAAATTAAGGACGCCAAGGCAGGTCTTTGATTTGCATAGGTCGAATACGTTCTCGAGATATCATTGTAGCATCATAGTTGATTTATTATATCAAGAAATTACAACATAATAACAACAAAGAACTAAGAAAATTTATAATACTGTTATACATAAAAGGTATGTTACTTCACGTGATTATTTATATTTCAAAAAGTGGGTAGTTACAAATAGTTAAAACAAACTTTCTATAAAGACCAATAGGTGTTCGTTGTTTCTACAAAACTAAACATGAGTGTTATGAAAATTTTGATAAAAATTTCAAGAACTCATGATAAATATGAAATTTTTTCATAAACTGTGTGGTGAACCTTAGAAAATATCGTGAAAAATGAAATCTTACGATAACCACTTAAACGGTTATTAGAAAATTATGAAATATCCTTTCAAACACAGAAAAGTTCCAACGTGCTAGTTGATATCACGTAAAATATATTAAAAATGTTTTCCACCTTGTAATTAATAGATTTATAGTAGTTTACATTCAATTTTTGATAAAACTAATAACGCGAATTAGAAGCAGCATTTATTGGAATTTATGGTTCCAAAAAACAGCTGAAACTTCAGTCGGCGCTGGCTTGAGCTTCACATCTAAGTTGTTCAAGATTCGACCGTTAATTGAGCATCTAAATAACAAGTTCTTGAATTTTGGAGTTTTCAACCAGGACTTTTAAGTATTGATAAGTAAATTGTAAGATATTTCGGACGCTACTACCTCAATCGATTCATCAGAGGAAAACCCATAAGATTCGGGTTCAAAATGTAGGGTCTGTGTTGTTTGGTTGGTGGTTATTGTTACCATTTTGAGGTTTATGAAGAAAAAGAACGGAAGAACCTGAAATGGATTAGGAGGAGACGTTGTGATGAGGATGAAGTTGAAAATCCTCAACTAAATAGCTTTTACTTTGACAACTTCTTTACAAATTTTTCGTTGAAAGTGTGAGAAAGTTATGAAAAGAAAAGATCGAGGTGCATACGGCTGTAGATTTGACACCAAAAATTGAAGTCTTATGAAAAATATGGAAAAACAATAATTGGGTAAAAATGCTTTCCAATCATGAAAGCATGTACAAATCAGCAACAGCAAAAATCATTATTTGACAAAAACTTTTAGAGGAAAGCAAAAAAAAATATGGAATATAGAAGACAAACTTGAGAAACGAATGTGCCGAATGTTATGTAGGTTTGCATGTATAATGTTCCCCCTTATTCCATTCAATATTTAAAATATTCACTACATTTTCCAATGAAATTTGAAATAATTAACATATTTTCTGAGTTATAACTTAGAATACAAGATAAATCGTGAAAATTCGGGTAATTAGAAAAAATTCTGGTACTTGACGGGTTAAACTGTTCTAACGAATCAATATATTTCATGCCACCAGAAATTCTCTCATTATTATAACAGTCCAACGTTTCAACATCTTCAATGATTTATTTTACTCTCTATGGTGTTTCTCGTCGTTTGATGTATGTCTGAACTGGGCATCAGTACATAAAAATAATTTAGGGTCTCTGATGATATGATTTACCGTATATTTCAAGACTTGGCAATTAGGCGGAATATATAGTAGGCAACGATGTTTTGGAAAGATTGTTAATAGTGTTATTATGTTTAATTGGTTTTAGGGCATTAATAAGAACGGTGTATATGTATTTGACATAGTTTAAATTGTAACTTGGTTGAATTTATTATCGTTGTTCAATTAAATTAGTTTAATATGAATGATGATATTTATCAATATTTTCCGAAAGAATTCTAAAACAAAAAATATTAATAAGAGCCACTGAAATAACTTTGAAGCAGCTATAGTCCATTCATTAATCATTCTAAGCAAAAATAAAGTCGATTTAATTTATACCCGGAGTATTTTCGTATGAAATAACATTTTTATGAATATAATCAATATACCGGGTGTATACTTATAATTTCACCAAATTAACCTGCGTATAACTTCTAATGAAATGAATATGAAAAATGTTTTATTAAAATTTCATATTTTTTCATAATTTATGTTAAGAATAATGTGTCATACTGGTTATAAGGGCTTAAACTTTGACTCTTAAGTAACGTTACGTTCATAGTTATTTTGTTATAGTTATTTTGATATAAAAACTTATCAGTTCTTATAAATCATAATAATAATCCAGATCAAAAGATATCGCTACAATCAATATTTACATTGAATGTTTTGATCATTTCATCACATTTTGAAAGGATTATTGTTCATTGAAACTTATTCTTTCATCAGTTCTCAATGGTATGGTGGAGTTTTATAATTTTCTATGATTTCATATTTTTTTAATTTCTTTTTATGGATGCAACACGAAAAATATAATTTTTTTCTCAGAGATCCGTGATGTATTTGAATATTCTTTGAATTAAGCTTATTCTGTAAATATTTTCTTAATCACTTGATTTCGGGAAATTCTTCTAAAAATCTCGATCATTGATGAGGATGAAGATCTATCATTTGTTTGGTGAAATCGTTTGTACTGACGATGTGTACTATTTTCAGACAGCAATCCTTTTCACTTGGTGAATTTAAACCAGTATTTCTGTCAAATATCTCATGTAATATCCATCAATCATGGCAAATAGGCTTTCCAGTAAATATGTACTCAAATTATTGCGAAATGCGCGAAAAAACGAAATCGATTTGTTTCCAATTGTCAAGTGATTGTGCATTTTTTTCTGTTGTGAAATATTGAGCCTTAACTAATTCTGAACGTGAAGTAGGTAGATGTTTAGTCTAAGTAAATATCTAACAGCACTCTGTTGTAGCTTTTTGCTCAAATTCCTTGAAACCGTAGTACTGAAGTTTGTTGTTAAAATAATATGATTGATACAATCGAAAACCTTAGACAAATCACAAAAAGTTGTTGTAATGCAATGATGGTTACATAGTCTGGAGTAAACATTATTTAGGAGGGATAATATAACATAATTTGTGCATTTGTTACTTGAAAACCGAAATTGATGGGTAGTATTTTATATTTGAACAAAAATGATAAAAGCCTCTTTTTGGCCAAGATCTTAGATAATGTGGGAAGGAGTGCAATTTGACGATTCGATCCCTGATTTTTATCTAATCCTTTATGCAGAGGTATATTAAATACGAATTCACTCATAAACCAACAAACAACGGAGCAAAGTGAAGAAGAATGTGAAAAAAAATTTTTTTTTCATATAAGAAATTGCAAATAACCGTTATTCGTTAAAGAAACCCATCAAATAGTCCATTACCAGCATTTTATAGTTATTTTATTAACGTACGTGTCATAAATACAAACATTTATTTAAATTCCTTACTCCTACACTTGCAATTTCTTTCTCTTGTAACAATCCGAAGATTTTATCAAAAATCACTGTTGTTTCTACTTATATGGTTGTAATAAAAAATATAAATATACTCTTACCACAAAAGTATTTATGATGTCGTTAAATTATAATCGGGAGAAATTATTTCAAGGAAACAGTCAAAGATTTAATAACAATATTTTCAGAACTGAAAACAAATCATTTTCTACTCAGATGAGTTTTCTAGTTATTTTTAAACATTACGTTATTTATCACCAGCAATTTAACGGAAGAGTAATTTTCCAGAAGTTTATTATATTTTCCTTAACGTGATACGCTATAGTAGAATACCAGAAATGTATACAGGGTGTCCCACGACGAGGTAAAACAGTGTGTATATGGCAAAATACTTATGGTAGAATCATGAAAATTTCTACGATCTTTTCAACTAAAATATTTTCAAAGATGGCTGTAACTTTGTTATTTTAAATAGGACACACTGTATATTAATACATTTTTGAAATATACGTAAAATTTCAGTATACTTTTGTCTAAATAATTGTTTCGAAAAATGCATACTTTTTGAGATATTAATTTTTTTGTAAAAAACTAGACTCAAAGATATGAAAATGGTTTCTGTTCGGTAGCGTTAAGCAAAGTCAGACGTATTTAAATCTATAAAAACATTTCATTTTATACAGTGTTTTGTCCAATATTCCATAATTATTTTTCCCGCATCAATAGTGTTGTTTATTAGAGATAAATTTGATAATACAACTCAATAATTGAAGATATATTCAACAGATACTTAGGGCAAGAGAGGGTAAAATGGCGAGCGTAAGGATTGAAGGGTAAGTATGGTTCTTCCAATATCAATTCCAGAAGAAAGTTATGTGACGAACAATAAATATTTCATAAATTTGCACGGCACTCATACCAATTTAAAAAATGAAAAATAATGTTTACTCCCCATATTAAATTCTGTAATCGTCAGTCCACGTCCATCTCCAATAAGAACATCGAATCCTAAACGTAAATGCATTTCTATTGTCTGAAGCAGTATGTACACAATTTCTTTGAAATTTTTCTGCCAGAAACAGTCTGTGATAAGCAGTGGCATGGTTTTCCAGAAAAAAAAAACGAATGGGGTACAAAAAGGGCTCAGTTCACGTCTGGTACTCGGTTTAAACCAAACTCCTTCACAGGCAGGTACATTTTACTCGTCTATTCACGTTTCATAATTTAATATCCAGTTCTAGCAAGCTAACGAAGTATGATAATGATTTTTTTCTTAGTTTCAAGTAGGACTACAATTAGGGGCGATTGCCTTTCAACCAACCTTGTCAGCAAGGGTTTTTATATAAGTTTTTATAATCTGCAATTGATATTGAAATAACTATACGACTAAAAGGTTTCATCTATCAATAATTCGTTTTATTAAGTACATAAAGTAAATATTTATAAATACGAATTATTAATGCTTATAGAAAAAAATTCAAACTATGTAAAAGAATTCAATTTTTCTCTTGAAACAATCAAATTCCGCATCGTACCCTAATGTTTGGTAATGTTATCAAACGTATTTGAACAAAAAAATAACTCATTGACAGAAATCGAAAAACCACTGCTTAGCTTTTGCTTCTTTCACGTCTAGTCCAGTGCATATAGCATGAGCCCATTGTCCACATTTGGCACACATATACCAAAGTTCATTATCTTTTCCAACGTCGTCACATATAATGCAATTCCTTTCATCGTCAGAGCTGATTATATCCAGTTCGTCTTCAGTATCTATTGTCTGAACTTCACAAGATGATTCTGAAGATGAGCTAAACAAATCTGCCTCAATGATTCTAGATTTCACTGATTGGCAGTTCATTTTCTTTAACTAACGCTTCTGGCTTGTCCTCTTTTTCTGAATGTCTTAATTTCTTCAGTGCTGGAGATTATTGAAGGAAGCAGTTTCATCCTTTGACGTTTATTTCTAAACTCAGCTACAGATAATGAAAAAAGTCCAGTGCAATTGTTATTGGAGGAAGATATTAATTGGTGTTTTTCCGTTAGATTTTGATTTTGCTTTCAAGGTAGATGGCTGAGCGTTTTTTATATTTGCACTTTCACATAAAACATTTTAACAACTTGTATAACTATTAGATTAAAATTTTTTGGGCTTCAAGATGCTTGTCTGTAGTTTTGGATAGAAGGTAGAGAGGAGCAAAACCAATTATTAGGACAAGCCTCAGGGGCTGAGACGGACTGAGACTCTTCTGGGAAACTATAACCAGAGAAGATCTACGAACAATCTACGTGTACCAACAGGAGTTCTATAAGGGTATTGTTGCCTCAACAAACTATTGAAGGCACTAGATCTAGCAGATAAAGTGTAAAATACTAAGGGACTCTAGATCACTACACCTGAAATAGAAGACGAAGTTCTCTAGCAATTGAAGCCATCCCACATTCTAGATAAGCTCTTTCTTGTTTCTGATAGAGCTAGAATATGAGATTTCTTCGACTACAGATATAGATGTACAGCGTTTATATTCGTGTTAAGATACTTTTGCTTGATAGCCTCTCCAGACCAGTATCTACCAGCAGATCCGAACAGGAGGCTATTTTAATTTAGAAGGTGCCATCATGTCACTTTTTTTCGTATTTTCCCACCGTGGAAACGAGACGTACATAGCGACGAAACTTAAGGCCAATTCACATAACGGATTTATTTATTAAACAAAGTATACTAGAATTTCTGCTGATTTTAGTCGATTTTGGTTAAATTTTAAGGATTATTAATTACTTTTCTATTGAATTATTACGATAATAATTATTCGGTGTTAGTTTGACGTGAAACGATATAAAAAATTAGAAATCCAGGCCAATATGAAATGAAAAACTCATTTAGAATCTTTCAATACAATCATCGATCAATCTCCATTGCCGATGCTAATGCTAATTTGCACAGGAAACAAAAAAAAAGAAAACGAACTTAGTTAATACCATAGATTCTTTGAACCTGTTTGCTGTTGATTTATAAACTGGATTTTATAACATGTTATTCTGCGGCTAGTAGAAAATATGTTGTTATTAGGAATAAAACTAACAAACAGTAAAAAAACACATACTTAAAGATCTGAAACTGATATTTGAAAGGAATCGATTTCTTCAGGATATTCTTTTCTGACCGACAACAGTTTTATCAATGATAGGATACATTAGAACTTGAAACACACAAATTGAATTTGATAACTCACAAGCAGTGGCGCAGCGAGGACTGATATAGTCGTACCAGGGTCCCATCTCTTTCATTTCCAAGATCTGCCTAAGAACTCCTTTTTTACAAAAAAATTTAAAAAAAAAAACAGTTTCTAAACCAATAAATATCATTCGTCAGAAAATTAGAGTTGGAAAAGCCATCAAAATTGGGGATAGTGAAACCTTTTTTTAACACAAAAAACTGAATTTTATATAGAAAAACAATTCTTTCACAAAAAAATTTTAGAAAACCCAGTTTCTAAACCAATAAATAGCTTTCGTCAGGAAATTAGACTTGTAAAGACCATTTTCTGAATCGATAAGAACCGTTCGTCACGAAAATAGATTTGGAAAAGCCATTTTTGACCTTTTTTGACACAAGTGAAAAAATATCAATGAGTAATGGGAGATATACATTGGAAAAAGGTTTTGATTTATAATTTCAGTGATTCAATTTCTTGCAAAAGTAATTTTTGTTTCACTGAATCCTCTAATAAGGATTTTTCATTAATTTTTAAAACCTTTCTGTGGAAACTGTACTTACAGTCATAATGAACATAATTCTAATAGCAATGTTAACATTAGGATTAGAATTAGATATCTTTTTTTATTGTATAATCTGCTTAACGTCTGATTAGGCACTGAAAGCTGTAGTTCTTACTGAAGCTCAGAAGATTCTTTGCTTGAAATACTTACTCAACCTAAATCATCACAGTGCTTTAAAAGCTCAATATGGTGAAAAAATTTCAAATTGTTATAATACGCAGTGCATAAAATCCTGTTTAATGTCTTGTATAACGACGTCAACTTTGTAATAGAGAAAATTATGAATATACTTTAAGTGGAATCGTCAGGCTGATCTACAGCTTCATAATTGAACATTTTCTTTTTTTTTTTTTTTTCGTGAAACCATTTCTCTTTAAAAGTAATTGAAATCATACATTTGCTATTTTTTATGAATTCGTAGGCGTTTACAGTACATTCAATGAAACCTGTTACAAGAAATTTGTGGATGTTGTTACGAAAATTGCGCAGATCATCAGTAGCAATTTTGAAGGCATCTACGAGGCACCTTTAAGTGAGAGGCCGTACTTGTAGTTTGTCCAAAATAATATATTGAAGACGCTTTGGAAAAAACTTTGTGAAGCATAAAAATATAACCTTGTCTTTAGGATAGGTAGGAAACTTTTCGAGAACGCTCTGAACGTTTTCTGTAGATGCCAATTTTCTTACGTTGTAGTCCAGTCGAAGTATTTTTAATTCGGCAGCAATGTCACGATTACTTTCACCTAGACCATGAAGACTTGCAATAATGCATGAGTTTCAACGGATAGTTCCTCGGTTTTACCCATTCTAAACCTTACAAGTCTGAATTTGTACGAACTAAAAAACAATGAGTATACAAACTGTCTTGGTTCAAAAAATATACATGTCAGCACTCTTTTGCGTCTCACTGGGAATAAACTAGAATAATAAACACCAAAGAAATAGTTTCCAGTTGAAAAATAATAAACAAACGAGTGGTTGCGTTTTTATTTATAAATTAATTTGCGAAAGGAGAAGAGTAGAAGGACACTCAAAAAACTTTTTAATTAAATGAGTTATTACAGAAACGATATTGTAGTATAAAGAAGAAGTTACCTAACAACTAAAAAAAATGAAAAGTAGGGTAATTTCGGGACGATAACCCTATTAACTTTAATATTTGACTGGGTAGGAACTTTCTCAATGAAAAATCAACTATCAATCACTAAAATCAATCAAAACAATATGATTTTAGCCTAAGAAAAAACTAGGACTGACTATTTCTTCTAGGTTATCCGGAAGTGATTGCCATAGCTGTCTGGGGGAACTGGCTAGTACTTATTTCGACTTTCTCTTTGCCCTTTTTACATCTTTCAATTACTTTGTTTGTTATTTCCGCAGTAAGGAAACATGTCCTAAAAATCAGTTCAATTTTTGTGCACCTAGAGAATGCAAATTTTGTCTCGTAATAATTATCACAACAACTATCCACAGTCTCAATTTCTTTCTTGATTTTTGATTTTCCTTCCTTTCCTTTCTCATTTTCTTCAATTTTCTGATACTGAATATGCTTTTCAGATGTCAAGAAAAATGCTGAGTTGGTCTACCGTCCACTTGAATCTGGATCTGAAACTAATTGCGTCTACACTGATTTTTCATAGGCTTGGTTTAACTAAAATCCAAATTATTGTCATTTTAGATAATGAGATATTTGTGATGGCATCGACAGTAAGGTGATAACATTAGCATTCGCAAATTCCAGAATTTTAATTGAATTACAGTGTGTAGAATGGCCGTACATCAAAAGAAGTACTTTGCCATTTGGTTTTCCAGACAAGAAATTGAATTCCATACATTCAAGGAAAATATAAAGGCAGTGTATTTTCGAATTCAAGTTTCTTCTGTGTTTTTTCTACACACGAGGCATAAAATTACTTCCAGTATTACAACAAACAGTTACGATGATGGTGTATATTTTTTCTGAGGAGGATCACTTATATACAGCTTTGGAACCTTTTTCAGCCAAAACATGACCTTGATGATCATTTAAATACAGCCCAGACTCGTCCATGCTGTTAATATGACCAGGTTATTCATTAAGTCCTTGGCACTAAGAGTCCTCTATAGCATTTCAAAATAGGAGCTCACTTCTACTTCATGCTTCCCTTGACTTCTAGTATATGACACCTCTCCTGATTTCTTCAATGAAATATCGGAATTTTCTCTCAAAAGATCTATTTGAGTAATTGTCTTGTTTTAATCTTCTTTCTTGTGTAAATTAAAATCATTCCGCCATTTTGTACTTCCTTCATCGCATTTTTCATATCGCTTCCACTCCAAGCCACTCAACTAGCAGCTGCATTCCGTTTGTATTGATTAGGCATCTGTGGAAAATATTGAAATCACTCAAAATTTTCGAATTTTATGTTTATCTCTTCAATTATCTCCCGAAGATCGCCATATTAAGTAATTGAAGCAAATTCTTAAGCTTGTAGGTTATTTTGAGGTTAGAACCAAGCAAATATTTGATTTTACAAAGAAAGCACGTAAACAAACAAAAATTTCAAAATAGTTTTGTGACCAGTTGATATGATAATCCCTTAATTTAAATCTAACGTTTGATTTAAAAACAAAGTCAAATTACTAGCTTTCTCATTATTTTTACGGAAAAAGAGCCGTTCCCCTAGAATTACCTTTGAACTGTCCTATTCTTGATAATATGTTTTAAAACAACTTGCTGATGCAGACTAAACATCTAATTTGATAGTCTCAATATGAGTCACTCTTTGCAATATTCTCACGTTTTAAATAATCAAAAACTTGAATCGGAAATGCAATTCCAAGTCGCAGTGATTGATTAATTTCATTCTCTCACGATTCGTAATTACTAAACTTTCACTAAATACGAATAATGACAATTTTATTAAGTATCGAAGTTTATTTACTTTCTATGCGTACTTAAGAATTATAGTTAAAGTCGTTGTCTGTGACCTATTCACAACTTCGCAGTCCACTGATTGTGTTGTCATCGACACAATCCGACGAACGCTTCGCAGGACGTGTCAATGAGTCTTTAGGGAGTTCTAAAGGGACTACTAGAAGTTAGGAGATGTCTGGAATATGTCGCGACGGCCGTCCTCTTTTATAGCTTTTATTACTCTGTAAACAGTTACAAACACGACTAGAAAACTCTACTCAATTATGAACAATAAAGTTGAATGCGGAACAATTTCCACTTTGAAGTAAAAGATGATTGCTAGGGGTGAAAATTATGTTACTTCTTGTAGAAGTTGTTCAATCGTACATATAGGAATATAATTATTATGTAGACGTTGAATTAAATGGTTTTTCTCATCATCAAAGTATATAACAATCTATCAAAAGTAACCAATGGACAATTTAAATTTGACTTAACCTAATAGAGATTCATATTTAAAACAAGGTATATTGATCAGCGTTTGATAGATTCTGTAGCAGACTTCAACGTACACACACAAACTCCTCTTGTATATTAAAAACACTAAATTAACTCAAAAAACTTCTTCTTCTTCATCTTCCGTGTATTAGGCGTAGTCGCCTTAACCTGTCTGTTGTTATCTATGCGACTTAAGTGCTCATTCCATTCTATCTTTCTTGATGGAACCCATTCGTTGACGTCGTCTATTTTGCACAATCTTTTGATGTTCTCACTCCTTTCCCTGTCCAGTAGGGTTTTTCCGGCTATCTCTGCTTTCATCAAAAAGCTTGATATTCTTAAGTCTTCTACCTATTCATGGCCATGATATTGGCCTGAACATTGCGTCTTCTTTATGACTATTTGCTTGAACGTCTACTTAACCGTGTCCATTTCTAGGTTACTACGAAACTCACTGGGATCAATACGAAAATCTGAACGTGGTTACAGTTTGATACCATCAAACTCTTCGATCTTACATTACGTTACTTTCAGTGGTATGTGGCTTAACATTGTTTTGTTGTAAGATAGTCCTATCTCGGTTAACATAAATTCAAAATTTAAACAAAAAGCTACCCGAGTGTATGAATAATTGAAAATCGGTCGATTTCTACTATCTTTCGAGATTAAAAACAAATCAAATGTGAATCACCCTGTACCTAACTTATCAATTGGCGCTACGATTCTTGAAGAACCTTGACCTTTCGGACAACTGTCCTCCATTCTTCTTGATGTTGTTGTTTCCTCTGTCAGTTTCAAACGCCCAGTTCTTTCAAGTCTTATTCTACCTTGTCGTGCCATCTAATGCGTTGTCGTCCTGATAGTCTGCGGCTTTTGCTGGTATGCAAGTTTGATTCCTCCACCCTTTGGTATCCATTCGACGTGACCAAGCCATCACTGCTGCCAGGCTCCCCATACATGGCGTAAATCTCAGCGTTAACACTCCCCCTCTTTCTTGGTCTTGAATTATACCTTAGCTGCGCCGAAGTACTTTCCTCTCCCACGAGTTGAGCTTCAATGCGACTAACAGTCATCGCCCAGGTTTCAGAAGCGTACATGACAATTGGCCTGTACTGTTTCAGCATCTTCTAGACACTCTCTTCTGTATGTCCGGTGTAGATATGAGGGGGCCAATGTATTAGGAGTTGTCAACACTCTCGAAGGTGTCGTACTTTTTTTAGCTTTGTTTAAACTAAGCCTTCGATTGCATTCTTCTATGTTCCCTTCTAAGTCCCCCCTATGTCCCTTCTAAGCTCTATTTGCCTTCTGCTTATCAGGTCAACATCGTCTGCGTAGGCCATCTTCTGTCTGAATCGGTTGAGTAGGATTGGTTTGCAACCTTATTAATATTCCTTCCAAGGTCAAATTGAACAGAATACAAGACAGAGAATGCATTTGCTTCAGATCTCTTCTGACGTTGAATTGGCCGATACCCTCATCTTGCAGTTCGTGTTGCATGGTGGTAATGACCACCAGCCTTACTAGCTTATCTGGCTGGCAGTCCATGAAGGTAGCTTGATGGTAGTCTTTGAGAAGTTGATGTACTTTTATGTTGTATTCGTAGCACTTCTCAAAGATGTAGCGGATGGTGAATACGTGGTCTATCGTTGCTTTTCCTCTTCTGAAACTACATTGGTAGTCTCCAATTACTTGCTCTGCTTACACATCCAGTCTTCTAAGCGGTATCGTGGTCATTAATTTGTAGGTGACGTCCAGTAGGAAAATGCCTCTGTAGTAAGTGCAGTGTAGTTTCGAATTATTTTTTTAGATTGGGCAGATGATTGTCATGTATTTCCTCAATTGCCCAACCAAAAGGATTGAGAATATAAAACGATTTATTGTGAATTTCAGACTGGGAATACCCATATATTTCTTTTAAATTTTTTGAATATCCTCTTCAATATCGTAAGTATCACAAATTGATGGAACTGAAGTTTTTTTGAATCATGCAACTTTTGTTTGCTATTGTAGCTCAAAACTCAATATTCGTGCTCGTGAATTAAAAAACAATGATTGAGTCTGATTGAAGTTTCCAATTAAATCAGTCTTTGGTAGGTTTTTAGTGGGTAAACTACGCGCGCTATAGGTTATGACCATAATCAAAATAAAGTATTAAGGAAATTGGTAGGATCCATAATAATCTTATATCGTTATTTCGATATTATTTTTTCCTTATACCCAGAGTCGTTGAACCCATAATTAATTACTGATTAGCATCTTCAGCTATTATGAATTCAATTAAAACTAACTGTCATCACCACATCCTTCCAATATTGATATTTCGAATATTTGACGGTCGGTTAAACTCTCAATTTCCTTTTATTTTAGTCACAACCGCTGCAGGCCTAATTCCAATGAACTATAACAGTAAAACTTATTGAAAAAAGTTCGTAATTCAGTGTTGTTTTGACGGATCTTTTCAAATCTCATCAAATACTAGGTGAACCCTTCCATTAATTATTTTTAGTGATGAATTCATGATAAACAAAAAGTTTTATTAAAACATTTATCATAACATACGATGTTAATTTTGAGTACTAGGACCATTTCGTATATTTTGATATGACACACCACTAGATGAGCTAGAGCTAGCAATTTCGAAGTCTGCTTAATTATATAGTACCGCGGATCATATCACCATGGAATGCGCCAGCTCGAGACAGGGATATTCCATGTAAACGAAAAGGTAATCCGAGTAGATAATACAACTCGTGACGGATTCATTGATTGTATTACTTATAATATAGTACCTAATCCAGTTGTAAAGCAACTGGTCCAGATGGAATACCATTAATTGTATTGAATCATTGCGCAGCTGAACTAACAAGTCCGCTATGCAAAAACTTTTCGCTATCATATAAAAGAAGTTGCAGATTGGAAATTAGCTCGGGTTCAGCACATACCAGAAGAAGGAAAAAAGGCGGTTTTAAAAAACTACTGTCCCATTACTTTGGTTGCAGCCATTTCTAAGCTCGTTAACCAGCAAATCTTGGAATATTTTGAGTCTGCTAACATCATGAGTGACCATCAATATGCCTTCCACAAAGATAGATCAACCGGGAACTCTCTGATCTATGTTACCAACGAATGGACTGAAGCTATAGAGAAATATTGCACTGGATATATCGGAAGCTTTTGGTAGGGTTTACTTTGACAATCTGCTAAGTAAATTGAGATCGTACAGTATTTCGTCTTCATTATTCGACTGGCTTGGTAACTTCCTCAAAATTTGATCCATTCTAGTTGCTATCGATGGATACACTTAGGAATGGTTTGAGATCAACGCTGGTGTTTCCTAGGGATGCATTATGTTCATCAAGGATCTAAAAAAAAAGGAAACTCAATCTATAGCTCAAGCTGAAGTTCAATGCAGTGAAGACCCAGACTGCTATTATTATAAAAAATACTGACATTGCAACTCAAGATTTGGTCCTATCTGTACCGGGTGCCACAATAAGAATGGCTCTCGGCCATATTTTGGAAACCGTTTATAGTACAGCTTCGGAAAAAAAATTATAACAAATGTGACATCAAGAAAAACCTGGAAATTATTTACAGAGTTTTTTATTTACAATTAAATACCAAAAATTATAAAATGAAAAATGAATAATTTACAAATTTTCACAGATTAAGATGCATTTAAACTATGACTATCGTATTATTTATGAAATTCAGCGAATATTTGATTTCACAAGTTTGAGTCTATCACTTCAAATAAGAGGTGGCGGGAAGCGGGAACTTTATTATGAAAAAACGCCTGTAAGTCCAGTTCTACTTAACCTATCTATGCAAACTTAGTCTTTTTGAAGACAGTTCCTTTCTACCAATGTAAGAGTTATAATTTCGAAACAACCTAATGAGTAACGTATACGCTAGAGGGTGCTATTTATTTATTTTTTTAAATCTAGCTATCCTTGAAAAATGTTAAATGGAAACATGCAGTTTTAATCAAGGAATATAAAAGTAGACCAAATTAGCAACAGAATAGCAAAAACCACATGTCAATATCTTTTTCGTATTACGAGATATCTTAAGAAATGTGTAAATTTTAAGCATTTTCCTTTAAACATAAATTACTCCGGTTTGATTGAACGGATTTTAACATTTTTTGACTCCTCAAAATTGTCTTTCCTTGTTCTATTAATAATAGTTCTAATTATAATGTCAATATTACTTATGCCGTCACCGGGAAACTGCGTTATGGAAGTTAGAATGGAAATATATAAAAACAAGTAGTGGGTCATGAAAAAAACCAAAAGATATATCTTGTGTCAAATCAATAAACCGAGTAATTTGTTCTTTTACGTGTCATTGCGATTTGTGTGAATGGAATTCGATATATAATTCACTTGAAAGTAATATCTAAGATGAAGATGATTCTTACAAACGAAGAAGTATTTAATATGATAGGCATTTACTTTGAATGTATGAGATGGGTGTCCGGCGCATTTCTCCAGACAAGTTAGAGAATTTTTAGTTAATGTTTATGTTTGAACATTTAGGTCGTCACTAGCGAGGTACCGTAAGTTGTATTTCCATTTTAACTTCCATAACGCAGTTTACCGGTGACAGCATAAGTAATATTGACATAATAATTGGAATTATTATTAATAGAACAAGGAAAGACAATTTTGAGGAGTCAAAAAAAGTTAAAATCCGTTCAGTCAAATCGTAGTAATTTATGTTTAATGGAAAATGCTTGAAATTTACACATTTCTTAAGATATCTCGTAATACGAAAAAGATATCGACATGCGGTTTTTGCTATTCTGTTGCTTATTTGGTCTACTTTTATATTTTTTAATTAAAACTGCATGTTTCCATTTAACATTTTTCAAGGATAATTAGATTTAAAAAAATAAATAAATAGCGCCCTCTAGCGTATACGTTACTCATTAGGTTGTTTCGAAATTATAACTCTTACATTGGTATAAAGGAGCTCTCTTCAAAAATACTAAGTTTGCATAGATAAGTTAAGTAGAAGAACTGGAATTCAGGCATTTTTTCATAATAAAGTTCCTGCTTTTCCCTCACCTCTTATTTGAAGAGAGAGACTAAAACTTGTGAAATCAAATATACGTTGAAATTCTTGAATATTACGATAATCATAGTTTAAATGCATCTTAATTGGGCAAAATGTGTAAATTATTCATTATATGATTTTTGGTATTTAATTACGCCCTCTAGCGATGGACCTACAACTCTGTTAATAATTTCCAGGTTTTTCTCGAGGTCACTTTTGTTACAAATTTTTTTTCCTGAAGCTCTACTATAAACGGTTACCGAGATATGGCTAAGAGCCATTCTTATTGAGACACACGGTACATAAGATATCACTCTCACCGCAAATTCACTTGTTGGAGAAGGCAATGTGTTCTAGCATAATCACGTGGATTTATCCAAGGCACAAAAACTTGTAACCCTCTTTAAGATTAAAAAGCTATATCTTCCGCTATAGTTTCGAATTCTCTACATGGCCCATATTGGAATATTTCAGAGTTGACCAGTAACTTGGACAGCTTATAGCAGGGGTCTCGAAACTTTCCAGCCTTAGGGCCATACTAATTACTCCAGTAAGTTCCGAGGACCAAAACCATATCATCATTGTTGCCGGTGGTAAACAGTGAAATAGTCAACTGATGAAAAGTGCGCAACGTTTAAAAAATGTTGTAAATAGGACTAAAGTCCGCCAAACGGCAACACTGCATATTATTAATTTTCCTGTCATTATCTGTAATTTTTAGATTAGTCGTAGAGTACGAGCCATGAGGAGTAACGTGACACGACATCCGGTAGACACAAGCAGAAATATGTAGTACCTTGTATGGCTAACAGATGGCGCTAATAGCACGTATAGAATAATCTAGTTGGTTCGAGAAAGTTCTGGTGTCTTCCAATTACTTCTAGATTGCAGTAATTGGAATATATAAGAAGGCTAGTGACGCAACCACAAGTCAGTTCCTATGACACTGTTGTAAAATAAAATAGTGCGTACCTCCTTAAAAAGTGTTTGGGCATGTTTGTTGCTTTTGTGTGTGATTTAGTAGTATGGAAAAAAAGCGAAATTGATAGTGAATGCGGAAAATTCAAAGATCAGTGGAACATTCAGTATTTCGAAATTGAGTCCAGTAACAAGGGGCTATTTTTGATTTGCAGTGAAAGCGTAGCTGCTCTCAAAGAATATAACATTAAACGTCATTATAAAACAAAACATCTCCAAAATTACTTAAAATGTATGCAGAAAGTTTGTGGACAGAAAAATTCGAAGCTATGAAGCGCGGATTGAAATCGCAGCAATCTTCATTTACAAAACTCAAAACTGAACAAGAGGCTGCAGCTCGTGCCAGCTTTCGTGTGGCTCTTGAAATTGAAAAACGTGGAAAACCATTCACCGATGGAGAAATGATCAAAGAATGCATAATTTTAGTAGCCGAAGAAATGTGCCCTGAAAAGGTAAATCTATTAAAATTGTCAGTATGTCAGCAAACACTGTGGCTCGAAGGGTAGAAAACATTGCTGAAAATATATCCTCTCAACTGTTCGACGAAAATGGATATGTTGAATGGTTTTCTTTGGCCTGGGATGAGTCAACGAATGTGTTAGATACTGCTCAGGTGTTGATTTATATTAGAGGAGTAGATAAAAGCTATGAAGTGCATGAATGTATAGTATTCATGGCACAACTATTGGTACTGAGATTTTTAAAGAAGTTGAAATGACCATTAATCAAAAGAACCTTCGATGGAATAACTCGAAATGTATTACAACTGATGAAGGCAAAAACATGAGTGGAAAAGATAAAGGAGTGGTCGCACTTGTGTCAAAGGCTGTAGAAAATGACGGTGGTTCAAAACCATTAGTCTTACATTGTATCATTCATCAACAGTCTTTGTGTGGAAAATGTTTGGATATGTCTGAAGTTTTGAAACCAGTCATATCAACTGTTAATTTTATCAGATCTTTTGGGCGGAATCACCGACAATTCCGACAATTTATTGAAGAGATTGGAGAAAATGACTTATCTTTTCATACTGCCGTACGTTGGCTTAGTTGTGGGAAAGTCCTTCAGCGCTTTTTTGAACTTCGAGCAGTGATCGAAATTTTTTTGAATGAAAAGCATTGCCCTCTTACTGAATTACAAAACAACGCATGGCTGTGGAAGTTAGCATTCTATGTTGATTTGACAAAACATGTGAACGAACTGAATTTGAGATTGCAAGGAGAAAACCAGCATCTTCCTGATTTATACACTAATATCAAATCATTCCGAAAGAAATTGATACTGTTTCAATTACAACTACGAAGTAAATGTTTTTTACATTTTACATGTGAAATATTCAGCCACACCACTGAGACTGAGTTTCTAATCGATTTTGCAATCGAAACTTTGAGTGCTTTGAAAATAAATTTTGATACTCGTTTCTCGGACTTTGATGCCATTGCGAATCAAATTAAGATTTTTCCGAATCCTTTTGATACTGACATTGAAACCCTAGCCCCGGAACTTCAAATGGAAATGATTGATTTACAGTGCAGTGATATAATTAAGAACAAATGTTTGTTGGAATTTTATAAGAATCTTCCACTGACACAATTTGATAATTTGCATAAATTTGCTCGTGGGCTGTACACAAAAAATGTTTACAGATCTAAATTAACTGATAAGCATCTTAAATCTCTTTTAATAATTGGTACAAGTAAAATCTCAATTAGATAAATCTCATTAGTATTTCATATGTCATTATGCTTGTTATAAGTTATGTTTTTATTTAAAATATATAAACTGTTGGTTGGATTCATTTCAATAAATTGTTAGTTATTACATACTGAATTTTCTGCGTATTATACATGTCTTTACTCATTACAATTCTGTGTTTCTTTATCCAACTTATCACAAAACAATAACAATAAGCCTACAACAATGTTATGAGCAGTTAGTCCATAGCCATATCAATGTAGGTGTCATATTAATAATTATTCAATGTAAAATTACAATACTTCAGTAAACTAAATTTAATTTGCTATAAAAAATATGTTCTCTATAAGGAGTTTTCAAGTATGCTAGCTCTCCGCGGGCCGGACAAAATCTGTCTGCGGGCCGTATGCGGCCCTCGGGCCGTAGTTTGGAGACCCCTGGCTTAGAACATAGCAGACTCTGTTTTACCGATACCACCACGACAAATTCTCTTCGACCTACTCGACAGACAGACGTGGTTCATGAACACCAAGATCACCTGAAGATGTTCACTGCAATCTACAGAATTTAAGATCAATATCCACACAGCAATCACCATTTGAATTACTCGAGGGGTTGCTTTTTACATGAAAAAAGGAAGGATTATTCATATGACAATTTGCGAACTAATTGAAGGAAGACAATGAATTTAAGGAATCAATTGAAGGATGAAATGCCGAAGCAGCTTTGTTCATTTTCAAAGAACCTTCGAAAAATTCTAGCATTTATTAAAAAAAAAAAACATGAGTGAATGAGGTTTTTTTGTATAGCCAACAGTATCAATATTTTCTGTATCCGTTTTCTCGCATCCCCTCTAAACCTGCTTTGCTTAAGATGGATCCAAAGCCTTAAAGAAATTTTAATACATTTTTTTCAAATATTGAAACGTCCTTGTGAAACTTATGAAAGTTAATATTTTCTAAGTTAAAGTCAACTGCAACAGTGTTAACAGTGGGCTTAAGTTTTGGGTGAAAGAAAAACATATTCCTTTTTTTCAGTGTAATAGTTCATACAAGATAGAAAGTTTTCTATTTCCCATTTTCTATTTGAATCGTTGATGTATCATTCAATAGAATATATTTGACAACACATTGTAAAGCAATCTACAATATTTGGTATACTTCTATTCTCATTAATTTTGATGAATTTGGTTTCTATATAGTTCATATACATAAAGAAATAAAACATTTTTCTCGCAAACTCGTTTTTAGCAAAGATAACTAACCATTTGATATGCAGAACATCTTATTGGAACTGTTGCAGTCTTTATTTGAGAACCTTAATTGGATTTCTCAGTTTCATACATGTTTATAACCTAGCATCAGCATTTAACTTCTTAATTTATAATAGAACTCGTTTAAGAAAGTCATTTGAATAAAATTCAGTTTGCGCTGAACTTATCAAAATCAATTCCGTATGCAAATGAACCCAAAGGCGTATCACGCTGTAAATTTATTAAATTTATATTGCGAACTTGCTCTAACGACACTTCCAATTTCAAAATCAGATTTTAATTTTTTTAAAATACCGAGATACCACAGAATCATCTTCTTCTTCTCTTTTTTCTTCTTGTCCATTCTAGGACGTCGGAAATGTATTCAATATCCATTTATCCATCTCCTCCATTTTTTCCTCTTCTGAATCAGTATCATTATTCGTTTTATTATCAGTTTTTTTCGCTTTCCTATATTTGTAATTTCTTCGTTAAATGTTTAAACCAGCTTAAGATTATCATTGATTTTTCGTTACTCGTTTCTTGTTGTAACTTTTTTAATTTCATTTAATCTATTCTAACACTTTCTTCGATATCTTCTTCTCTCTGAACACTGTTTTATTCAAGGTTTAGTATATATTCGTTTATTTTTTATTCTGTAACCTCCGCGTTTATTTGGGCGTCCGTAATACTGCTTCAAGATATTTAAAAGTTGTGACTTGTTCTTATTTTGTTATTAAGCTGTCATAGATAAATTTCCATTAGCAGTTCATCTATCTTTTCTAAATTTTTGTTAGTGCATCCATCTTTCTGTGATTTTTTACCATAATGTGATGTCGTCTATATATAGGAAGCCTTCTGAGTTTATTGGGATCAATTTGAGCTACTCTATGATTCATTTGATTAAAATACCCCATTATTGATCTTTGTTTTTTAAATTTGGAGTTCTATTAATCTGACATGAACTCACATACCTCTTCATTTTAATGAAATATTTTTATACTGAGAATTTTCAGTTTATTTGGGAGCAGAAAGTTAGACGAAACGGCCAGTTCAAGTGATTATAGCTGATGATACGATAAATCGCAGTTTAATTGAAGTGGTTGTTCTAAAAATTCTGTTTTAAAACAGGTAATCATCATAATATTGATCAGTTTTTCCTTCTTTTCTATAATCAATGAATTGTGAATCCAATTACAAAAACTACCCAAAATTTTAGTAACCATTTTCATGGCATCAAATTCAAAGAATCACCGCGAGGCTCTTCAAGTACGACGTCGTGATTTCGCCCTTGGCTAGCTACGCCTCTGCTCACAAATGCTATTTTGATATACAAGGTGATTCATAGAAAGTTGACCTTTTTACAGAATACAGGTACATTTTCCTCTAAGACATTTTTCGTTTTTGGACTGTTTCCCCGAACAAATCGAATATGAATTTATACACCACGATGCTGTAAAAAACTCGTTGCATCTGCCTTACGATGGACCTTACAAGCCTTCATCAAGAAAGTCCGCGTAGACGCTGAAAGAGACATCACCATATGACAATGGGGTGAATATCAACCTATGATGTGAACTGTTCGATACAACATCTTGCTTCGGTTCCTGTAAAAAAGAAATAGGGAAGGAAGTGTCATGAAACTGTGTAGAATAAAGTAGATATGCCGCTTTTTACTTAGATGTTAAGACATTAAAATTATAAAAGAAAATTACCAAACTCTTGGTTTTTCACGTTGTAGCCCACGATACGTCGAGATATTTTCAATTCTAACCGGGGTCGTGATCTAATTGCTTGCTTGATTTCCTTTGAAAACAAATTTTTGTCACTGGTTTAATTTTAAATTTGATATATTGAAGAAAATTTTCACTTTTTTCATTTTTCGTGGTTGACCATTTTTTTATGTATTAATTGACAGATGATACTAATTAATAATAGCAGTAAGTAAAATTGGAAATGATCAGGTTCAATCCGCCTACTAACTGTATATGAGATTCAAAAATGATTTTTTAGGTAAAAACTGTGAGAACCGTTCAATGGATTTGCTCTGCCAGAATCTAGAAATTTTTGAGTACCCCTCTGATAATTAGCAGCTTCTTTTATATGACTTCTTTGCTGAATTAAGGCATTATTTTTTAAAGATCCGGATTATTTTCAATACTTTATTTTATTATCCTGATAATTTTTCAAACTGCCATTATCAACGTTTTTAGTAAAAACTTCTGCAACATCATTTTATAAACAGATATGCCAGTTTTTAATTGGAATTAATGAAAATTAATGACAAGAGTCGTGATTTTTTGTCGATTAATTAGTAGCGATAAAATATTCTCAGAATTCGAATGCATATATTTCACTTTCTAAATTCGGTGATAGTACAAGACAAAATAAAAATTTCTGAGCTTAACCTAGTAAATTTCTCTCAGTTAAGGTTTATTTTTAATCATATAATAGAATATTTTCTAAAAAATATTTCGCCAGCACCCCTACGATTAAATACAAAGCAAAATGTAATTATCACCTGATTATTGAAAAATGAATGAAAATTTTGCAGTTCGAAGTTTATAGGATATATCTAAAACGATTTAAAACCCGAAAAAATCGCTCGAAAATCTTTTCTCGGGGGTTTTCGGACATGCTCTGTCTAGTTCTGAAATTCACGTGTGTACGGTGATGGTTCTAATGGGTTGTTTGGTGGTATAAATGTTAAAAATTGTGTTCAATCTTGAATTTTATTGTAAATCTATATCATACGTTCAAGTTATATTATGAATTTTATTAAAATTATTCAATGGAATGAGCTGGACTGCACAATGCCATGTAAGTGTTGTGGTTATGGTAGTTGCTGAAATCACAAATTCATATCCAACGGGATGGATCACAGTGATGAAGAAGAAGAAGAAAGAAAAGATGGAAAATGTTTTTGTGAATACATCTTAAAGAAATATTTGAAAATACGATAATAAATTATAGTAGACTAGAAATATAACATTGTCATGAAAAATTGATCAAAAATTACAAAAAAATATTTTCTTAATTTGTAATTTTTCCATTTTTTCCATCACATTTCCTCTTATAGTCATCCCCGAGCGTCCCCGTGTTCATTGAACAAAAGGATCCAATTCAACATGCCCAAAAACCTCCGAGAAACAACTTTCATCGAATTTTTTCCGAAATGCAACCACTGAGCACCCCCGTAGAATCACCTCCGTACGCACCTGGCGAATTTCAATGCCAGAATTGGACTCATCATGCTCAAAAATTCCCGAAAAATATTAGTTGAACAATTTTTCAGGATTTCCAATCGACTAATTGTTTCAAAAATTATTCAACTTAAAAAGGCATTTATTGCACTAGAATACAATTTTCTGTAAACGGCGAGCTTACGTTTTTCGTATGAATAATTGATTTTTCAAACTGTACATAAAGTGACATTGAAATAAATGAATAAACAACATATGACTAATTTCAGTTATCTATTCAAGTGACATATTTGCATAATGAATATTATTATCGAATTTATTTATTATCTATTCAAGTTTTTTTACAGGTTTAACTATTATAAGAGATCCTCAGATGTAACTCTTATGGAAAATTGATCCACAGTCTAAACCATTGGCTCCCAAACTTTTTTGTTTCATAGACCACTTCCAAAATTTTGCTACATCGGTTGACCCCCATGCAGCTACATTACTACCAATTTCCAAATCTCGAAAAAAAGTGAAGATTTGATCTTTCTATGAAAACTTGCGTTGTGACTTAGATTGAAGGAAGAATTGACAGTTGTCGTTTTCGATTAGTTTCCTATTTTCCCTGGACTATCATATCAATTAATAAATCATGTAACTCACACACAAATGGCAAAAGTACCAAATTTTCATCATCATCTGAGTGGACTGCAGCCAGTAAAGCACGTCCGAAGCTTCCAAATGCACAACAGTCAGCATGGAAGGTTATGGCTTCAGTATTTTGGGATTGGCATGGAATATTGTACATCGACTTTCTCCAAGAAAGAGAGAGAGACAATCAATAGCAAATACTACATAGAGATGTTGAGGGAGAAAGGAGAGAAAAGAAAAATGAAGAAATAGAGAAAGAGCTGGATAAGAAAATGGTGATAAACATAAAAGCACAAAGACTGAACTGGGCTGGTCGTATAATGAGAAGAAAACCAACTAAAATGATCAAAATAATAACGCAATGGACTCTATTGTGGCCAAGGAGAAGAGAGAGACTTGGAGAAACAAAATAGAGGAGGATTTGAGAGCACTTAATATAGAGAACTAGAAAGCAAAATGCCGGGACTAAAAGGAATGGAAAATAATAACAAAATCAGCCAAGACAAAAGATAAACTATGAAGAAAACAGATATAGAAAACGGGGAGTAATCAATCTCAAAAAAGGATTTTAAACCGTTATAAACGATAGCATAATCCAAAGGATTGAAATGCTTGACGACGATGTTGATGACATAGAGCTGTTGGATCATTTTATTGTGAAAATAAAGGAAGACGAACTAATATGTCGAAGAGAAAACCACTGTTTCACCAAGACAGTTCACCGATTCACAAGACATGACAACAATGGTGAAATAGAACGAATTTCACTTCAAATTGCTTTCTCATCCACCGTATAGTCCAGATCTGACCTCCAGTAACTACTGATCTCAAAAAAATGCTCGTCGGTAAGAAATTCAGCTCAAATGAAGAAGCAATTGTTGAAACTGAAGGCTTGAAATGATTGCATTGTTCTTTAAGAGATTACTTTAATTTTTTGAGAAAAAAATGTTTTCATTCATATTTGCTAGTATATTTTGGTTTGTTTCCTTTTCGATGTACTTTTAAAAATTATCATCCGGCCTATAATGGATGGATATAAAGTTTCTTCAGAAATTAATAATAGAATAATGATTGCATAAAGCTATTAAGTGTTTCCACAACAAAATAGCAGGATAATCAAAACTACTTCCTAGTTTTTTTTTATAACTCCAATCTAAACAAAATTTTCAAGATGTAAAATTTCTTTTCATAATGTTACAGTTGATCATTAAAAGTTGTTTCCGTAAACAATAAGATGTGATTATACTTAATCAAAATCTTTTGATCTAATTTAGATTTTTATACATACACGTTCGAAATCACGATGCAATTTTATTTTGGGCGTCAATTCGTTTGTATTGTGTAGTAATTCAGTGAACATAACCTAAAATTTTGTTCCCAAAATCCCAAACATTTTTCATAGTTGATAGTTATCACTATGAATAGTAATGAATCAATAAACTCAACTAGCAATATTTTAAATAATTTATTCTTGGATTGACGTGTTTATAATTCATTTATATACTTCAGGTTGAACTCGATTATCAGCTATCAGCGGTGGACCACTACAGATATGATTATTCAAATTTATAGTCTTTGGAATATAACTTCTCTTAATATTTATTGAATCATATCAAATTGGAAAACATCAGATAAAACTGATACCATATGCAACATAATTAACATTTGATATACGACTGGCTAATAGGCTCGGAAATCTTTGGTTTTAATTGATGATTTTAATAAGTTGCAAATAAGATTACATCGGAGGTGGTTGAATTGAATTTTGAAACAGGGCTGGACTAACCCACTCTTAAATAAAAAAAGATCCTGCGAAATATTTAGTTTAGTTTTAGTTACACATGAAGCATGATAACGAAAATAACAGTAGGAAATTATAAAATGGAACAGAAAAGAAAACGAACTACGACAAATATCAGAGAAATATAATGGAGTCGTATTTCAAATTCTTATGGAAGGAAAAAAATAGTGACCATGAAAATTCCTCATATTTTTTTAAAGTTTTTGATTAATATGTTGATAGAGGGTTTTCAGTTGTCACTTAATTTTGAGAGTTTGAGTCTCTGATCTGAAATCATATCACAAATTTCGGAAAACTTGAAATCTATATTTTTGGTTATAACAAAACTCTTATCTGTTAAATCATTTTTCGTTTTTGACTGTCTAAGACGATGAAGAAAGTGGAATACACCCCTGTTTGTTTGCATGAAATTTTATCAGATATATTCAAATAGGCAGGCACTTTAATGCCAGACAAAATGGAAAGTCAAACAGACATACTTTGATCAGTCAAAGTTCTCCTCTGATATTAAATTTTGTAAAGCTCCAAATGAGATGAGGGAGTGGAATAGAAATGTTTAACGAGATGCTTAATGAATATGACAAAAAGAAAAAATAAACAGTTGACGAACTGTTTGAATATGTATTGGAAAACTAACCTAATAGGTGAAATTCAAGCTGAATATTTATCTATATCCAAGTAGATTTCCATGAACTACCAGCGGAAGAAGGGATATTATATACAGTATATTCAATGAGATTGGTATATACAATTATGAAACAATAATTTTTATACTGATTTATAGATAATAAAAAAATAGTTCTAAAGTGCTAATACTTTCCACTTTTCAATATGTAGTTCATATGGTCGTCTTGGAAGGTAACAGAATGAAAACAACAACATTTTGAACCAGAGGAATAGGCGCGCAAAGATTTTTAAGGTTACAAAATCCAAATTTTTGGTTTATAGATCATCTATTTTCAATTATGAAAAGCTGAGATTCAAATATATCATAGTTTATTTATTTTATCAATAATGCAATTAGAATTCCCCATATTATGTGGCATACGCCTTTTGAATCTTGGAAATCTAAAGCATCACCTATTTCTTTTTGAAATAAAAGTAAAAATGATTTTGAAATGTTAGTATTATCGACTGAGATTGCTATCTTCATTCGTCATCATAATCCCTTTTAAAGTCTTTGTTGTCTTGATTATGAATATTGTCTTCTGTCTTTTGTAGAACTTTCTGTTGATCTTGGGTTTAGCTTTGTAGCTGGGTTATATTACCAATGCTGGATTGATTCCAAAGCAATCGTTGATAGGTTTCCAATGCTTGGGATTGATTATCACTGAGTTTTTGAAATTAGGCTTCGATAATGCAACTAAGGACTCTACGGACCTAGAGCTCTCCTTGTGGCAAGGATTATGAATTAATGTAATTGATATATCATCATGTGTCAATGAAAAAATTTAATCGAGTTACATAGATAAAGACTACTTAGAAGATAAAAAAATCATGGAGAGAAAACACAATTCAAGTCTTTTCATACGGGATATTCTCTTCTAACTTGAGTACCAGAATTTTGAGTTGCTTAGTACGAGTGATTTTTGAAGCAGGGATTAGACATTGAAATAAATCAAATTTGTAGCTTAAAGAAACATTTCAATGAGTCACACTTGTAGAGAACGATTAATAACATTCTTTTTCATAAATTATTTCGTTTTTTTTTCTTTCAAATAATGATAAGTAGTTTTTAACACTTGAGAACATAACTTAAAACATAATGAAGGTAGAAAATTTGAATGATCTGCTTTATTATTTTGATTAATCCAACTCGAATATTCGAACATAATATTAGACCCATCATTATAAGAAATTGGTTGTTAATGAACGGAATACGCTTTTAATTGTTTGTTGAGTAATACCTTCATACAGCTAGGGTAATCTTCAAAGGTGTTGATGATGATAGTTATTACTTTCATAATTAACCAGAGCGTAAAAACCTTCAGGGAGGGATCCTACTTTTTCACCGTTACAATTTTAATTTTACACACGATCTGTATAAAATTTCACACAAACTTTGTATTGAAATTTCCTAAATCAGTATAATATTTTTTTATGCTTGTCAAATTTGAGCAAAAGCAATATTTGATAAGCACAAAAGGAGAAATGGCCTTGATGTTCAATTTGGTTGACGGGCTAAAGTGAAAAGTCGTTGATTCACTCAAGTTTTGAGATTTGGTATTACTGTTATGAATATGTCAAATCTGACACTCTTACCATAAATTTTGACAGTTTTATTGGTGAATATACACAGAATGTGTGCTATTTCAGTTGTTAAAAATCGGCTGTTGTGGCAGAAAACATCGATGCTGTGCGCAAACAAGATCATCATGTGACATGCCATGAGATTAAGGCATATTTCGACGTTAATTCTACTCGCATATATTCAATATTTCATGAAGGCTTCAAAAGGCGTCTATAAGATCGCGACAAGCGACGAATCATGGATCTATCCATATGAACCCAAAACTAAGCAACAATCGACTGTATGGATCTCTTAAGGTGTAATCCAACAAAAGTTGTTTGTGCACAAAACGTTTCGAAGCAAATTGTACTGTATTTGGCCACCACCATTCCAATAGAGCAACGTAGAACGGTGAATTCTGAATGGTACACCAGCATTCGTTTGCCGGAAGTCTTCGAAAAAATCAGGGGAACCAGTCGCAGAAGAAAAAATGATTCTCCACCACGACAATGCAAGTTTTCACATATCAGCTCAAACAAAAACGTTTTTGATTAGTCAAAACATCGAATTGGTGGGTCATCCGCCATACAGGTTTTTGTTTGACACCCAACTTCTTAGGTAAACGTTTCTTTTCACTCCTTAAGAAGCAATTGAAGCACCTGTTTTTAAGTTACCTCAATCGGAATTGGTAAATGCTTCGACAATTGGTTCAAACCCATGCAAAATCGTGTTGATTCTAATGGGAACTATTTTGGAAAACAATAAACATTTATCCAATCATGAATATTTATCTTGCAGCAATGTATTTCAAAATAAACTGGGTTTCTTGAAGTAGTGGTTCATGTTCAGTATTTATTAATGAATTTTGTACTTGTATGTTAGTTTCATTTTAAAATAACGTAAGGTGGTTAATGATGGAGATTTGTTAATCGTCCCAACAAAAGCTTCATTTACTTTCCAATGTAATGTATTAATATTTTGTTTTCAATGGTAGATAATAGAATATTACTTCAGGATTAAACTCTAATACATAATCTATTTTCAACAAAAATAAACATTTCTCTATATTTTCGAATTATTTTAAGACATCTTGTATTTTTTGTAAAGTGAAAAATCTTCACAATTCCAAGAATGTTCGGACTATTTCGTTAAAATAAATTTAATGCCAAAATAAAATTTTGCGAATATCCTAATAAACAAAAATCTCAAAAATTTCATTAAAATATTATTGAAAGTGTTATAACTGGATGGCATCCTTCATCTTTATTGAAAGCCGTTTCAGAACGTGGAATATTTCGAGTCAGAAATTGATTTTAAAATTGAACGAAAATATTTTTGATATTTTGTTGATGGAAATGGAGGAATCTGGTATTTTTAAAGTTAAAATTTCTGTATTAAATTCAATGATGTTGATGTAATGTTTCAATAAATTTATAGTCTAGTTAACATACAATTTGTCGTCCGATAAAATATATTTATATATATATATATATATATATATATATATATATATATATATATATATATATATATATATATATATATAAAACCAAAACCAAAAATTGAATTTGCGAAAATTCATTATGCAACTTTTTTATCCTACCTGGAACTAATACAATATGATTTTTATAACTTTTTACATCGAAAAATATTCGCGTGAATATACGAGTAGCGATAGAAAAGTTGGAAAACGTATTTTCTCATACATCGATTGAATTAAATCAATTTTTCAACATTTCTAATGCTCCTCGTACAACTAATTTGATTTTTCTCAATATATACAATTTTTTTCTGAAAAATTCTTACTTTGCGAACATGAAATAAAAAAATCATGAAAGGTTCAAATCAAATAAAGCAAGGAGCGATAAAAAAGTTTTAAAAAATTCATTGAACTCGATTAAATTTATATTTATTTTTCAACTTTTCTATAACATCTCGTACATTATTTTTCTTTGAATCATTCTTTTCTTAATAATATGACATATTTGCATGATTTTTCGGTAGAAATTTCGATGTTTAGATCGATCTATTATTCGAATCATCAACATCAGGAAAAAGTTTTTGTAATGTACGAACTAATAAGATTATCAAAAAACCTCATTTTCAACTCTGCCTTTAAAAAAATAGTGACGAATAATTTTTTTGGTCATAATATGAGCCCAAACGTTCGCTTAGGATATTGAATGTGAACCTCCACATACAGTGAGGATTTTCTCTGCTCCAATATCTACAGTTCTGTTTGTTAACCGTTGGGTTTAAATCATCTGCGTTAATTCTGTCCATTATTAATTAACAGAATTCTTTTCTTGTATTAGGATCATCTTCATTTATCTCCTGAACCAACTGGCGGTAAGTACTTGAGATGTCTTACGCGGATTTTCGTCAAGTATATCTTTGTGAAATTATCAAAATTTTACATCTTTAAAATCAATTTTCTCATTTATCATTGCACCAAATTGGAAAAAATTAACTTTATTATTGATGAAAATAGGACTAAAATCCCTTGCTTTTAATTCAGAGGGTGTTCTTGAATGGAGATAATTCTAATTTTTGTATCCAACAATAATTAATCGTTTTAACTTCGTGTATAAGTACCCGTATCCTATTCGTTAATAACCGCATAGTTAAGTAGAAACTCATTTTATTTCACAAACCAGTTTATTTGTGATCGTAAATAATTGAACGCCACTGCAACGATTTCCAAGTTCAATGTCCAGCATCATCCTCTCTCGCGAATATCTAGGTTGACCGTGTCATCAAAGTCATATCCGGCCTTCTAGATTGCCTTGCCTGCAGAGTCTTTGTTGCAATTTATTTCATAAAAGAACGATTTGTTGAACTGGAATAACGATCACGTAGAATATAGTTGATTTGTTAGAGTAATTTGCGTTGGGCTAGAAATGAATATTTTGCAAATATTTAGCTATTTATAAAGCTCGTTTAATCGGAACATTCTTGTATATTCCTATCATCTGCAGTCTATAAATTGAACTCTATTTATCAATGATTAAATTGGTTGAATTAACGCTTTGACTAGTTTATTAATAAAGTGAGTAATAATAGTAATAATATCGATATTAATCAATAATAATCTTTAATGACTTCATATATCTTCTCAAAGTTGTTGTAGAGGCTACCCACTTATAAATATGGATAATACTTATTCTACATTCGTGATCTGGCTATTAAATACCAAGACTGGTTACGAAAAATTCTATATTTGAATGCCTCCTTCAATATTCTTCCCCACCTCGCCACACACCTTTCCATATGTTTTTTCCATTGATCGAAGCAGTGCTGGAAATCTTCTTTGGTGAGGACCTTCAGGAGCTCTGCCGTTTTTTGCTTTACCGTTTCTGTCGACTCAAATCGGGTCCCTTTCAAAGCAGATCTTTTTCTAGCCTCTCAAGAAAATCTGAGCAAACCCGTTGGCTCAAGAGCTTTTGGTCAGGAGTGAGATTTCGCACAGAATTTTCTCATGTGTAATTGTTTGTGTAAAATTTTTCTAACCGTTTCTTTATCGCCGTTTATAGCCTCGGCCACTGTTTCCGAGGTTGAAACAGTCAATGGACGACTTGGGAGATGGTCATCTTTAGTGCTCTGTCGCCCTTCACTAAAGCGCTTACACTTTTTAAAAACACGCGCACGAAATAGAGAATTGTCCCCATAGACCTCTTGCAAGAATTTATAGCACTCAGTCGGATTTATTTTCCAATTTAACACAGAAAAAACACGTTAGTTTCAAACTACTACTGCACAAATACTATAATAGTAACGAAAACGTGTTTTGGGATGTGCATAAACACAATATTTAGGTACCCAACGCACTACTCGTTTTTTACATCACACATCTAGGGCGCCCTCTGGGCGCGCAGTCTCGTTATTTAATAGCCAGACCTCGTATCATACTAGAAGACGCAAAATCCGCAACCCGGATGAAGATTTGTTTTTGAATTGTAGTTATTCGAAAAATTTTGAGAATAAACAGGGCGTAAAATTCATTTATTATGAATTTTCATTATAAAATATCCAGAAAATACAGAAAATAGCTCGTTATAACTTACAACAAACATCCTAAGTATGAAAAATTGCCTGAAAATGAACGTTTTATTTGAGAAAATAAACCCTAGTTTCGGAGACTGAAATTTTTTAGGGAGAATTTAATTTTAAAATTTTTCAAAGGGTAGTGTCCTATATTAAATCCTTCTGATAGAATTTTTTTGAATGGAAAAAATATTATTGGATAATTAAAATATAAAACACTTCAAGGAAATCAGAAATCACTGGCCTGGTGACTTCTATGAGCCCCACAAAAAATCTTTCAACTTTAAATTTTAATTTTTTCTATACACCACTTATTTTATTTTATATTTCTGTTGATGATTATTACGCCACATATATATGATGTTTCAAAATACAAAACTCAGGAAGTGATTGCTCGTATGAATTTAATATGAATCTTTCCTCAGCTCCCTGTTTACGAGATATCGCCCTTAAAAGGTTGTGATCTAAATTGAGTTTTTATTTTTTTTTCTGAGATTTCGGTGAAGCTAGAAACTTGAAATTTTTTGAATATACATTCAGGTGTCAGCCTCCAAAGTCTCCGGTGTGGTTTTAAATCCCGTTTACACTATAAAAAAATTGTTCTATCGCAATAATAGGAGAAAATTCATTTTTTGACTTAAATCAAACTAAGCAGTGGGGAAACATATAGTTATAAAAACTGAAAAACATGATTTTAAACATAGAGAAATGAAAAGCTGGAAAATTTTTTAGAATACATTTAAAACTAACAAAGCATCAACCTCTGGATTTTCAGGTCGTGGGTTCAAATCCCATTTACTCTGTAAAAAAAGTAAAACAGTGGAAAAAATATAATCAAAAAAAATGAAAAACACTGGGTTCGAATCCTGTTTACACTGTAATAAAAAAATTTTTTTCGGTAATTTGTTTTTTAGAAATTATCACTGCAAATTTTCTCTCTGAATAGAAACAAATTTTAGGATAGTCGTCTTGCATATGTTGAAGATTTATAATACTAATGACGGAATCTTGAAGAAAAATTTTATTTTTGACAAAAATCGAACTAAGCAGTGGAAACAAACATAGTTAAAAAAAAAACAAAAAACACGCTTCTTAGAAACATCGAACTAAAAAGTGAGAAAATTTCTTAGAAGACGCTTAAATCACACAAATATATTATCAAAACCAAAAATTATGAGCTTAAAATCAATTGAACTTAATTTCTCACTTCAAGTTCTGATCTGCACTCGCAATCGAGCTGTGCCACCTAGTTAGGAAAATTTGTTTTAGTCTGAAAATTGTTTATCAAGTTGACAAGCAATATATTCTGCTCATGAACTCAAAACGTCTATTCTCCCAACGAATAGCTTTCTCCCAATTATTTCTTATACCTTTTGATATATTTATGGTTCTAAATCCTCTTGATTTCAGATAAAAAATTTAGTTTCGACCTTTTGCGGACTTCATCAAAATCAAAACGATTTAGAAACATTACATTGATTGCACAAAATTGGAAATGTATCAAATATCAAAATTTAGTAGTCAAATAAACAAAGATATGGAATATTAAGGAAAAAAATAAAACAGTATATGTTAATCATCGATATAAAAGTTTAGAAAATTCGAAGTAGCAAGTATTTCAAACAGTCGTCTCATCATCACGACATTTATAAATGTCCTAATCTGAATACGTAGTGATCTAGTTCCATTAATAAATTCACGGTAGCTCTTTAGAAGACTTTTTGTCAGATGGTGTAATTTGGATAACTCGTAGCTGGTCTATTTGAAAATTCAACTAATTAGGGCCATTATATCCATTTAATTTAATGAGGTAAATTAATGATTACGGTCTTTAACAGGGAATATATTTTGAAAATGGTTCAGTATAATAGCCCAAGGAGTATAGTTCTCGTTCACGTACGAATTTTTGTTAATAAAAAACTTGGTTCAGAGCACTTCGAAGTGGCTTTTAATCTGTTACAGACCGGTAAAAATCTAATTGCTCATTTGGATTGTAGATAAGAGGGAAAACTTGATATCAACTAACACAGAGGCGGTTTTAGTTCTTTAAGCAAAGAAAACTCGATTCATATTTTATTTAATTGCGCAAATCAGTGGCGGTGCGTTCAGAAGCATTACAGTACTGCAAAACTTTCAAAAATGTTGAGAGAGATTTTTTATCACTTTGAGAAACAACTCAATAAGTCAACAAAAACAAAATAATACACTCATCTTTCATTTTAATATCTTGTGCGAGTAGTATTATTTCTCTTCTAAATTATACGAACGTGATCTGCGTACTCTTTCTATTATCTACTACGACTTAAGTGAAATTTCTAGTGGTCTGTTCGTGATGAAGTGGGTCAAGGACACTTGTCGCTAAAGACATTGTTCACCGAGTTGACCAAGTGATTAGAGAAAGGTTCATGCTGTAGACTTCATACCCATAGAAAGTGTCTGTTATATATTGCACTTTGAGCAAGATATTATTATCTGCTTACTTTTTGGTAGTGATAGAGCTTGGACGGAAATTGGTATCAACGATTTACAACACTTTAATCAATTTTTTGGCGTCACTCAAAGAAGAAAGTTGAGATGAGTTCCATTTTTGCCAACGACTTCGACAAAATTCTTGATTAGCCCTAACAACACTATTTCTTGTAACCAGTTTGTAATCCTGAAACCAAAGCAACAATTTTCAATTGATGTTTGCTGCATTCTATGTTTTCTAGCACAAATTTCATAATTTCGAATGTTTAATTCAAATAATCTACGTAAGCTAAAGATAGTGGTGGAAATCAATTTTCATTTTGGTAGGAATACAGCTTTCAAAGTTGACATTGTATAATCAAACCATTCCTTTGAACTATTCATAACTAAGCTCCAACATCAAGTCCTCAATGTAATTAAAATAAACTGAGTCTTCATCAACATAAGAACTTTTACTTTTACAGTACACCTAACCTAACCTAACCTAACTTTTACAGTACACGTTAACTTCACCTTCTGCTTGCAGCAGATTCCACTGTGGAAAATCCAAATGTCCCATGAGATCATCAAACTCCAATTGGTTAATCAAATGTGGTGCTTGAGGATTCATAGAACCTGTAGATTCTGTTTCAATTTCTTCGTTTTTATAACTGCATGAACTTTCTTGAATGCCATAAACTGGAGAAGGGAAAGGAACTTTTTCTGAATGAGAGATTGTTTTTGTTATAGAAGACATCTCCGCGTGTTTCACGGTATGCTTCGATTTCCTCGAAGAGCCTTTGGTATTGGTCAAGATTTGTGATTGGTTTACCAAAAGCGTTTGCCGAATATTGTCCATTCAACCAACTGATCAAATTTCTGTGACACAAGATACAGCAGATATGTTTAAATAAGCACAATAGCACTTTTCAATTAAATAGCCTTTTTCTACCTTCTCAATTGTCAACTAACTTCCAAAAGTTACGCCAAACTAATTGATGATAACAGATTTTGAAAACATATTGAAATAATTTTAGAGGATACAAAAACTGTTTCGGTTAAATTTTAAGGCGCTACCAAAATGGACCACAGATTTGGTTCGAGTAGATTTGAATGTTGTCTAGTGTTATTCGACCATTCAAAAAAGGGTATTTAGATATTTTCTCAACTTGATTGCAACTTTTCTAGCCCGAGTAAATCCTTTTCACAACATCTGGATCAAGTTATTATTTGAATTAATATTACTGTTTTAGATAGTTCCAAATGAAGTAAAATTGAAATTTTGCTAAACCGAAAAGACTATGTAACAAGTAAAAAACTATATTCCAATCAATATCTGTAGTATCCATAAGAAAGTATAGTCAAATTAGCAATAATGATGATGAAATTTGATGATTTTGAGAAGTAATATCTATTATATAAGAAGAGTACAGTTTTTTTTATCGTTGATAAGAATAGGAAGGCCTTGTTGGTTCTAATGACTTTAAAATCCTCTGGATCATGCAACCACTACAAGATTGGATAATCATTTGGTCATATCTGGCTTTGAAGTTGAGCTAGATCAAATCTTATGATTTCAATCGATGTATTGATAAGCTGATGAGACTTGCAGAGATAGTAATTTGGCCTGTCTTCCATTTACTATTTCTATTATTCAGTATGAACGGTTCTTATAATGTATTAAGGTGAAGTTTTCTCATAAATTTCATTGAAAGTTTTCTGTTGATTTGGTGGAAGTTGATTTCTTAAAAAGCTGCATTAGTTAAAGGTGACAGGTTAATGCTATGAAGCCGGTCCTATACTTTGTGTAACGATAGACGAATTGATGTAAAAGGATCAGGTGAAAATACGAGTAAAGGTCATCTACCGTCATTAAAAAGTCGTTATCTTGTCAATTTAGTTATGTAAGACAGTCACGATCTCATCCTCTGTATACCCTGAAAAGAAGGAGGTGCCAATTGATTTAGTATAGATTAACGTGCTAGAACTGATTAGAAAAAATGGAAATGATTCAATACACGATACCAATTGTGAATGACTTATCTTTGTTTATATCATAAATTTGTATTGAGTTGTAATGAGCTCTACATATATAGTCATCAAATAAAAAGTTCTTGGGATCGGAATTAAACGTTTTGATTGTTTTAAATTAAACTTTCCACCTAAGATACAGAGCGAATCACAAATTTCTTGAACTTTTATCCCTTAAATTCCCATGCTATCAAAATTAACGTAAACACCCATACGAGGTCCTTCAGAGACCCCAGCTAAAAATATGATTTTAAATTAGTTTAATTCAATTTTTAAATCGAATAGAATTAGGTAGAAACAAAATTATATTTTAGACATTCAATGAATGTTCTGGAGGAGAAAATAAAAAATATATTCAAAATATAACAAACAAATAACAGGAGAAAGAATAAAAAGTTACCAAAAATTAGGAATAATTCATTATGCTCATTAGAAATTGAAAAAGAATTTAAGCCGATGCGCATTTAGTACATACAATATTTGGTTGGCTTATTCTATGATTTTGACATACAAATTGTTCGCAATTATCGCATTTAGTGTATACTTTTTTGTCACATCTTCTGGGACATTGAAAACATCTGGCCCTTTTTCTGTTTTGAATCGCTAGTTCTCCAGAAGCTTTTGCGGCACTGTATTCTGCTATCCCACAGTCTCGTTGAGTCGCCTTTGTGTGCTCCTTATGGTTTCATATTAGTTCCAGCCAAGTCATCACTTAGTTGCAGTGAGAAGAGACATAAGCATTCGATGTGCATATGTCTATAATATTGAAAAATAACTTATACGGTCTTCGAGCTGACCTACTACATGAAGATTCCCTTACAAACTTATTAGTATTATCAACCCCTTCTTTGGTTTGGTTATAATCCAATATTATGATTGGTTTCTTCTCATTATCTTATCATCATCATGTTGGCTGGATAAAACGTGAACCATTCTTCTCTTTTTTGGAAGGTAAGAAACCATCGTCAGATCGTTTGTAAAAGCAAAATAGAAGAGTGGATTGGCCTAGACGTGTAATTTAGGATTGCGGGAGCATCAGGTTTATTAATTAGATTTTTGGATAATAAATTTAGCTGAAGGGATGCTTGTGTAGAAATTGTCAGTAGTTATTCCTCTCCCAGTATCGTGATATGGTTGTACTAAGTCAGATACGACTTTATAGCCTTGGTTTTTCTCTGATAAATTTCCAGGAAGCTCTCCTTTCTTTCTGCTCTAGTAGATTTGTCGACAAATCGTAAAAAAGTTGAGATTTCTTCAAATCTATTTCTCGATAACAAAGAAGTGAAAAATGCTCTACGAATGGATGCATTCGTGGTCCACATTTCCTTAGTGGATTTTTTCCTACATCGAAGTGCGCCTGCTAATGGTGTCCATTGTTTCTGGTTATTCGGATTCTTACCGTTCCAAGCATCATAGTATCTAGAAGCATCCTGATTTGTATGTATACAAATGACATCTTTAATTTCCGGCTATAAGAATAAATTGAAAGCTTCTAAAATTGTGTTAGCATCGGCACTATATTGTGTAATTCCAGGCTTAGTATTTAAAATATTTCTTTGCCTTCGGCGAGTTCGCAGAAAAAGTTGCTTATGCCAAATCATGTCTTCTGTACCAAAACAGTATTCTGCAGAAGTATCACTCTCATAGTCATCTTCAGACTCCAAATCCACGTTTTCGGCTATTTCCTCTATCTCACGCTGTGTAAGGAGTCGCTTTCTATGAAAATAACCTTTTTTATAACTCTGAAAAGCAATGAAAAGGAAAAAATATACCACGTATTTAAAATAAAAATGGGTCCATAAATGCCCGTACGGGGTACCGGCGGGACTCCACTAACCTAAATCATCTTTAAGTTCACTGCACTTGCTGAAAAATGTTGTAGCGTACTGAATTATGCTTACAAACGCCAACACAAACACATACTATGCGATATGGTTGCCAATTTTTTCAAATAAAAGATTTATAGTAGGATTTTTGGACTTGGGGTCCTCAAGTGACCCTCCTTGGCGGTTTAAGGGATATAGGAAATACGCGGAAGGAAAGGTCGTTGCTATTCACGTGGGATTTCTTGTTTCGTGGAAATTCAGTCAAAATGAATCGCTTCACATGAAAACAAAATTTTTTGTACAGCTTGGACTTGACACGTTAAGACTGCCAATCGTTTGAAAGAAACAACGAAAAGGACGAATATTTAAGAGACGTTAAATCTGTTGAGAGTCGAAGAAGAATTGGTGTATTGGTGTTAAAAAGACATCGAGATTCTACTATATACGTTAGAGCGAATCGCGAATCGAATCTCTTTCTTTATTTTCTGATACCTGGAAAATTGAAAATACAAATACAAAATCACAAAATGCATCATCCACTCCACCTCAAAAGTGGTGTGAAAAAAAGGAATGGTTTCGTGAGAATTATAAACTTTGGAAAACGGATTTTTTCGAAAAGTAATAGTTTTACCAAATAGTATATATATATATATATATATATATATATATATATATATATATATATATATATTTGGGGAATTTTCGTCTCTACAAATTAGAAAACTAGTTTTTTGTTTTTGTTTATAACTATCATCATTAACGTGTTGATAGCGGAAAACATTCGTTGGAAAGTTTAACCTCTCCTATCGACACATGTATTAAAGAGAACTGGTTATTTTGTTTAGAATTGCAAAAGAAAATTTCTTCCCCCTTATTCTTCCAAAGTACAATATCTTCATTTTCCATTTTCCTTACGTCTTCCTTCCCCAAAAGTACCTGGCCTGACCACAATCTATACAGCGTGAGTTCCAAGTTTGAAGACGCCACGTTGTTTGGTGTTGGTGTGGCAACCATCAATTTTCTAAATATAGACATCGTCATGCGATACTATACTTTTATTTAGAAGGAGTTAGCCCAACCAATATTGAATCTAAACTAGATTATACTCTAGGTGGGACTGTTAACAACAGTAAAATATTGGGTAGCAGAGTTCAAACGAGATCGTACAACCTGCGAATACTCCAGAAATCTTGGATGATCATCAACTGAAAGTGAACGAGCTAGCTGACATAGCAGGCAATTCAAAAAGTCCTATACATCGCATATTAACTACAAATTTGCACATGTGAAAGCTGTGCATCGGCTGGCAAAGATCATGGCATCGGACTATCTTGAAAAAGGAAAAACTATCAACAGCGAGTATTTTGCAAACTCGTAGCAAGGTTTGAGCAAAGAAATAAAGCAAAAACGACTGCATTTGTCTGAGAAGAAAGTATTGTTTCATCAAGGCAATGCATCACCTAACACATTCGTTATTGCAATGGCCAAAATTGATAAATTAAGGTTTGAATTGGTACCCCATTGGCCAAATTTAGTCTCCTCGGATTATATTCTTTTTCCAGACTTGAAAAAGTGGCTCGGTGATCAAAAATTTTCCAACAATGAAGAGGTGTTGTCTCCAGTTGATGACTACCAAAAAAAGTTTTTCTGCAAAAATGTAGTCCTTTTGAGCCGCATCTCCGAGATGTTTGTCTCTTCGGAACTACGTGTTGGTTTGAGCTATATATATTCAAATATTCATTCTAACTAAGCAATAGGATTCAAAGCAGAGACTTCTTCAAAAGATTCAAACTAGTGATCACGATCTTTACCTACCTACTCCCCGTTCAGAATTAGTTAGACTCAATATTGTATAATACAAGAAAAAATAATAATAAAGCATTTTCTCCTTCTAAAAAACATTCGCTGGTACATTACATCTGTAGTACTGCCTTTTGTGGTTAACTGATAAACTGCTTGACATATATATCTGCGTACTCAGCATTTAGTTTCCTGGAGTGTATCGAACATCGCTAGGAAAAATGTCTGGAACTAAAAAAAAGATTACGTTGCGAAATAAATTAATTTTTTTCCAAAATTTTTGTTTGTTGATCCATATACTTATGGAACCAACCTCGTATATGATATATAAAATATTCTAATTAACCGGTTACTGTGTCTATTATTTTCATTTGAAATAACTTGGGTCAGTCACACAGCTTCACTCCGGATGCGTTATATTCACAACGGGCAATTAAAGGCAAAAACGCTCGACAATCAAAAAGATATAATTTTAAGACATTCGAAAAAGATAATAGCGTGTAATACACGTATCATTTCTTGAGTATACGGCTTAGGAAGTTACGATTTTTTATTGTGTTTCAAAATAATTGGATAACTAAATGAAATTGATAATAAATTTTCTCTCTACATTGAATCAATATAGTTGTATAATTTGATATGATGAAAATAATTTGATGAAATAAGGAAGTTGATCATTTTCTGTTGATTAAAATAATATCAAATCATTTCCTTACATAGCAATCGTCAATCCACTGTTAGAATATACAGTGGAACCTGGTTAATCAGGATCTTTAAGAACCAAAGATTTTGTACTATTTAAAGGGGTTTCAATCCATCCAGTTTTACTAAGAGGCTAGGAAAATTCAATAAAACTATGTTATTCTTTAACGAAAATAAAAACAACTCAATTCTATAAAAATAATAGTGTTTATTTCTAGTCGATAGGATTAAGGCTGATTCATAAAGTTGACTTTCCGTTTGCAGTTTCCGTTGCCGTTCGCGGTGACGTTTGCCGTTTGACGTTCGTAGTTTAGCTTACATCCTATTTATAAACTTGACGTTGTTGCCAATAGCCTAAAAATTGTATGTACTGCTTTTTGTTTTCGAAATATTTTTGTATTTTTGTTCGTAATCCAGAGTTTATGGACGATATTATAAATATATTTTTTTATTGGGAGTATTATGCAAAATCCCGTAACGTGATTAGCCCTTTTCTCTTGATACGAACGGCCGTTGGAAAAAGATGAAATTGACCAACGGCAGTCGGCGACGTCAAATGGCAACTATGAAATCGTTTCATGCATTTCAATGTTTTCAATTTTGTCACAGCAAACGGAAATTCAAGTTTATGAATCGGCCTTTGATATTAACAAACTTTAGACCACTGAATATGTTTTAAACCGCCCGAGATCCGTTCTGAATATGTCCTACGTCATCAGCGCCGATTGTGTGGGAGATCGACCGGCTTGTTTCTCAGAATGCTAGGATTTGTTCATGGTCCATCGAATAGATTTTCTTGCAATGACCAGCTATTTTATCATAAATTCTATGACCATTGAAATTCGTAAAATAAAACCATCCAAGGTAATGAGCTCAAATTGTATATCAGGTTATTTTCAAGGTCTTTGATAAGATATTGTCTAACTTTTGGAACTGTTTTTTGTATTGATGAACATAATACGTCAGATGTGTTTATGATATTTCCAGTTTTCCCTTGTTTAGATCAAGACAAGTATCTTCTTCTCACTTGTGTTTTTTTATGCCTCATACGATCATTGTTGGAAGCCAGACTAGGTCCTTCATCCCAGAGGTTGAGTGAATTGTTTTCAATAGCATCACTACCATCATTAACCCACACCACTAGCATTTGATGATTCCTATATGATAAAATATTTCTCAGTTGATTCGACAAAGAAGCTTTTGTTCCAATAATTTTTGACTTTGCAATAGCTGTACTTCTTCCATGAAAAACTGAACCCCACAAGAATCAGTAGCTTCGTCCACAATAAGATGAATATATTGATTTCCTACCATCTTTTCAACTTCTTTCAAGGTACCACTATAAATGTGCCGCGTATTGTTTTTTATTATATATACTTTCCTCGGGAATAGTTCTTTAAGGTTTTTCAGCGGTTTATTCGCACGAATCTTGAACCTCTCATAAATCAATATCAAATTCTTGTTGTTCAATAGATAAAAGACAGTCTAAGGGCAATTTAATTTTTTATGTTTTGTCGCCGAAAATTTTCGTTGGGTTGGTAATTACAAAAAGAAGATCCTTGTTTTGAATGTCTGAACTTTTAATATTCGAGAACATATAAAATACCAAATTTGAAGGGGGAGAACCTTTAAAATATTAAGTCAATCTGCAAAGGGGCACAAAATAGACCGTCATTTGTCTTTTTAACCAATTCTTACAAATATATCTGTGCAACTTTTTTAGAAATCTCTATCCAATAGTGTGGTTTAATTTATTTCATGCATTTGGCATTTGAGCACTAAAACAGAATCCTGTATGGCTCCCGGATTTGCCGGGACAGTCCCGGTTCCCCGCCTTTTCTGCCCCTAGGAGACGGCTTATCCCGAGTTTGGGAGTTAAGCAGTGAAAATTTAACATGAGAATTGTTGCTGTGCTATTAAATCAAAATCTACCCCCAAAAATGAAAGTTTGAAAGAGCTCGTGGAGGAAGCTGGTGGTGGTTGTCATTATGCACATCCCTTGAGAATATTTTATTCAGCTCATATATTGTATTTTCTCTTTTCGAAAGACGATTGCCAGAAGCTTTGAAGTAACTGCTGGACTTACAAGATTTGGACCAAGATCATAGGACCATAGTATATCTTTAGTTTCTTGCTAATATATGTACCACCATAGAAAAGCCAAATATTGAATCAAGCGCTTCTGAACTATGGAACGTTCGAAAGAACAAATCATTGCTAGGGAAGGAAAACAAATTTTTGGTTCCACTCTGAGGAGGGCCAAGAATCAAGCAGATGAAGACGTTTTTTAAACTGCAGTTTCGGATTAACAAATTTTTAATGACAATATTTGCCACTATTTAGATAAGCACTTCAATTTCAACGTCGATAAACCTCTAAAGAAAATATCTTGACTATCCATGACATAGGATACCTTTTCTGAAGACATTTTGAAAGCTGCCATTGCACTGGTCATGAAGAAAAGAGTCTCCGTAGATCATCTTTTCGATAATTATTCTAATAGAAAACAAGTTTTTATTTTGAAATTAGCAAGTGTTCAACTTTGATAGTTCTAATTCGAGAGGGTATTTCTTCACATGGACGAAATCCAGAAAGCATTGCAGAGGGGTTCAATAAGATTCCAAATCGTCATAACTTTGAATTCAAAGATGAGTTGTACTGGTTTTTAGTCGAAGTCTAAACAAGATAAGGGCTTGATAGGGCTGCTGAAATAAGAATATCAGTGGAAAAAGTAAAGACTGATGAAGAATGAAGAAAATACTTCACTTCATCCAGTTTGTTTTGGTTAATTTGTTAATTTATTGGGTTTACTGAATCTCATCAATTAATTTAATGTCCCGAATCTTCATCGCCTTCAGTTGGCAACTCTACCTACACCCCAGCGCCGATAGGGTCTGTTATATTATGGTTAGATGGTAAAAAACTAATTACCCTACAAATGGATGAAATCGCATGTAATATCACGAAATTTTCTACGCAAATAAGCTTTTTTTATCTTTATCAAAAATATTCTTTTTTGTTTTGTATAATTTAAACTTGAATTTTCCAAAAAAGCACCCCTTAGAAGAAATTAATTATTCTGAACTACATACTCATAAAATGGTACTGTAAATAGAATCATTTGGAGAATTTATGATTGTGGAAGCAGAAATGTTCATGAATAGGAGAGATCTACATCTTTTTTTTTTTGGTAAATGAGGAACGGGAGAAATTGATTACCACGGTATAATACGTGACGACATTGCCATCTGTGACTGTCAACACCGCCACTGAATGCTTTCTATCCCACCTCGTTTTCAGAAATAGTGGATCATTTGTAAGAACTCTGGAGATATAGAGTAGAGACATGCTAGACGAAGATAAATAAACGTTCATACAGGGTAGTTCTTATTTATTAGGATATCGACGAAAATATTTCCCTTTAGATTGAGATTGATCACATTCCATATATTTAAGGGCATAGCTTACAGAAAAGAAATTATTTGACATTCAGTTAACTTCTTAGTACTCACAACCAGTCTTTTTCAGACGAATTTTGTAGCTAAAAAATTTTTGTCGTGATCATTTGTCTTGATTCTAGATCTGTTTCCATAGTTACTAGTCTTTATAGGACAGTGAAAAAGTCGTTTTCATGTAAAATAAAATAAGAAAATAATTTCGTCCTCATTATTTCTTGATAATTTTCATAATAATTGGTATATGAAACGATTATGAATACGCTGTTCAAACTACCACTTCACCAACACTATCTGGTGTGCGTTTCGATAACAAATTTATCGTCTTCAGAGACTGAAGGTTAATTTATCTGAAGCGCGTTTCGATAACCAAGTTATCGTTTCAGAGACTGGAGGTAAATTTGTCTGTGGCGGGTTTCGATTACCAAGTTATCGTCTTCAGAGACTGGAGGTGAATTTGCCTGTGGCGCGTTTCGATAACCAAGTTATCGTCTTCAGAGACTGGAGGTGAATTTGTCTGTGGCGCGTTTCGATAACCAAGTTCTCGTCTCCAGAGACTGGAGGTAAATTTGTCTGATGCGCGTTTCGATAACCAAGTTATGATATTCAGAGACTGGAGGTGAATTTGTCTGACGTGCGTTTCGATAACCAGGTTATCGTATTTACCATTTTACCTCCACTCTCTGAAAACGATATCACCATTGGTACTTCTAAACAATAAAACGGACGTCAATTTTTTTATTTGATATACCATAGTTTCACTACGTAGATATCAATATCTACAAAAATAAATCACGTACAAAATTTTGAATCTTCATATTATTTTGTGCATCGTTTAATCTATTTTGGCTTTATATGCATTTTTCACTGTTTTGAGTTATCTTAACCGCTGGTGAGATATGTTGCGATTCGTTACTGTTTGGGTTTTAGGCGGTGCTTATTACAAAGAAAAAGAAACGTTTATGGGCTGTGTATTGAATCATTTCTTTAAACTATTAAATAACACATTCAAATTATTCATTCTCTTAATAAAAGTCACCGACGTTTTCTAGAGGATGGTCGGCTTTAGATTGGTGCCACGACAAAAAATACAGTCTATTGTTTCATATACAGGCAATGGAAATGAAAGAGAAATGAAAATAATAGAAGAATAAACTTTTTTTGGGTATGTTTGTGGATGTGCTGAATCCAGTCATCTGCTCATAGAACGTCATGTTTTCTCACAATATCAGTATTTATGTTAAGCAAGTTTTCATCTCAAAATAAAAGAGCCTAAAAATTTCTCCGCCTTTCTCTTTGAGGATCCGTCATGGTTGTGATGAATATGGATAAGCCATAAGCCATCTAATATCTAGTCCAATGGACAAACCTTCCTCCAACTTTTTCGCCGAAAGGCCTTGAAACTTTGATATTAAGTATTTGAAACAACTTCCAAATCTTAGAAATGACTTAACAAATCGCTTTAAACAATCCCAGCTTTATGTGAAGCGGTGGTAAAAGATCTTTATGAGAAGGCACCAAAGTTTTATGTAAAACGTTCTATTTGCCAACATTAAGATTCCTTGGAGGTCACATTTTTTGATCCAGTGATTTGCTTGGTTCTCAATATCCCATAAACATAAAAAGGGGATTTGATAAACCCAGACTGTTGTTTACATGTTTATTGAAGATTTCAAAATTATTGCACACTTGCAAATCTTGGTCTTCATATTTCAATTCTTAAGATATATGGAATGACCGACAGGAATGGGAGCATAGAAACCACCACTGTGAAGCAGAACTGCTTTGAGGCTTTATTGGTACAATAAACCAACTCCCCCTTTTGGGCAAACTAGGAAGTGCACTGTTTCTCACGATATATAAACCACGAGGAAGACACTCCCAGAAAAAATAAGTTCTTGCTTTTGACCCTCAACAGCGTTTTTGGGAAAAATCAAGTATCTTATCAAATCATTTAGCTGGGGAAAACAATTTAAGACCGCTGTCGTCATCTTCATATTCAAACTTTGATTTATTATCGGGTTCAGGAACAGCAACATCGTCGTCAGAGCTTGGAATCCCTTCAAAAGTAGCAGAGGCTGTAGGCACTGCATTTTTGTCCCATGTGAGATGGGACGAATAGCTGATTGCAGACTGGGTTAACTCCCAATTTCTCATCTTGTTTATAATTAGATAAAAATCTTCTCAAGCACTAGCGAAAATCTGACCACATTTTTAATAAACTGTCAAATTTGAACGCTTATTAATTTCACTAGTATCACGATAGAATATACATAAAACTGATAATCTACAGGGATTTTTTCAATGTCCACTCCAGTGATATCTTCTAAGAAGAATTCAAAAGAGATATCTTCTGTCATCATGGACAAAATATTTTCTTTAAAGGGTTATCGTCACTGAAGTTCCATAGGTGCAAAGAGTTCCGTGGCGCTTGTTCCAGTTTAGATAATCTACAGAGATTTTTTCTCAATTCCCATTACAGTGACTGCTTCTGAAAGGCATTCAAAAGAGATCTTCTATCATGTATGAGCAAGATGTTTTCTTATAGTCAGTTACTTATAGTAAGGATTATAGTCAGTTTTCTGAAGAAATCTATTTGGTTTTTCCATCGAGACACCAATATTAGCAAGAAATTTAGAAAATACAGAGGTTTCCAGTTAAATATTTTTGATTGATCTTGGTCCAAATCTTCTATGCCCAGCAATTGTTTGTTAAAAACTTCAGGTCTAATCCTAATGACAACCAGCTCTCTCCACGAACTCTTTATTTCCTGAGGGCAGATTGCTGGAAGTGATCTTGATTTAGTAACAAAGCTGTTCTATTTTCACTTCCTGGTAAAATTTGTGTCCCGGGGGTAGACAAGACGGGACACGGAAAAAGTGAATCAAGACTGCCCCAGGAAATCCGGGACGGTTGGAAACTATAAATAATTTGGGTTCAAAATACTACAAACAAATGAAACAACCTGTTAGCTGAATCCACTGATTTACCAGAGTAGAAAGGACCATAACATACGACCACGAACCGATTAACTCGATGATAGTTTCCGAAAAGTCTTTTAATTTGACTGAAGTTTGAGAATTCAAGGTTTTTCTTGCTAGAAATGTGATATTTGAATACTTTGAACAAATAGTTACGCTTCAAACTGCAATTCAAATATCTGATATTTTTTTCAAAATTATGTTTAAACATCTCATACCACAATAGATGAAAAATACTTTGTGTTATTATTAGAAAATCATTTCTTTTAAAAATAGCGTCAGCGAATTGGCGTCGAAATAATTTTACTTCGTCTGAGTTACTTCAGTATGTTGAAAACAAACAAAATAGAACTGACGCTGTTCTTTTATGGTTTCCATTGAATTACTGTCTCCAGATAGATTTAATATTATATTGTCAATTGCTTGAAAGTGCTGACTAATCCATCGTAAACTTGAAATATTGTCATCACAATTCATTCAATATATCTCATTTTATAGGCAATATTCGCTTTAACTGCTAGACTTTGCGATACATCAGCACGCGCTGACCATACATAGTGGACTATTATGGAAATAACTTATACGTGGTGACATTATAGTGAAATTCTTTTACTAATATTATATCATATTTATGAATATTAAGAAAGCGTTCTATTAAATCAGGGATGTTGAACTTGTTTGCAAACTACTAAATATTATTCTAGATGCAACGATACAAAAATAGCCAAACTAAATACTATTTCTGTATATTATAAGTACCTCTTAGGAACTCATCATTTTCATTTCCAGTATTTGCTCAAAAAGTATTCTCAAATACTAACAATTTGAGTAGAGAAGAAGATTCCCAACCATTGGAAAAAAGTGTTGTAAGCTCCTGTGATTAAAAAACTGCTAAATTTTTGCAATATAGAGACATACTACAAAATACTATCACTACTATGTTCATAGGCTCATACCATATAAGTGTACGCAGGTTTCAGCGGCATCTGCTCTACTCTAAACCAACTTTCCCATCTGTCACAGACATTCAAAATACTTTGAAAACGTGACCTGGAAGTATACAATAAATCCATAACTTTCTGCAAAGTGTTTGATTATATTACAAACACAAGAAATGGAAAGCAAAACCACTGCAAAGTTAAAGGTAAATGGTGGAGTATTCGACCTCTTCGATGTCATCAGTACCAAGCAGGTACGTGTCACAGCTAAGCTACAAGAACTACGATCAAAGTATATACGATGATGATCTAAACGTCATTGCATAGAGCTTAGAGGATACTAATAATGAAGAAGTAGCAAATTGTAGCAAAACTAATCATATGTACATGAATGGCCTTACTCCTAGCCAATCTAATAGTATTAAAACGATACTAAACTTTAGGGTTTTGAGCTCTATAGACACATATATAAAAACTCGACAAGACTTGAAAAACCGCATTTCAACTATGAAGGTCACATATTTTCTTGTTCTTCTGGAAAATTTGGAAATAATCCAACTGATAACCCATCAATACTTCAGAACGTTTTGTTTTGAATACTGAGTATGGTTTGCACCAGCTCAAATCTATCCATAGACATGCCTCATATGGTTTTATTCCTACCTGACGTTTCCATTTGACCTGGTGTGACTCTATTCCAGTAAATCTCCTCTTTCCTTAAAATCCAAAAGGAAACTACCGGTTACTACCCAAGACCTACCAAGATCAATAAGGTAAAGGCCTTATTTCCAAACCACCTAAAATTATTCGATGATGCCACAGATTGTCTGTGGTTTCTCTGTACTCAGGTGATCTAGTCCATCAGCTAAAGGGAGAATAATTCAGGTGTATCTGTTCTATTTATTTGTTCAATCTCATTTCTCAATAATTACCAGAACATCACACCAATAAATCTCACAGAATTAAAATACAAAAATTAATACTCCCTTGATGTAGTGGTGTAAAAATGTGGCCTGGTTTATACAATGCCTTGGTTGGCAGACACAAACTTTGTCATGCATTTGCGTCATCCTAAGAGAGCTGCTGGAGATGTTAGAATACCTGAGGAAGCTTCTTATTGATGATGATATGATGGAAGAGATAACCCTACGAAAAACATGTGAAAAGGAAATGATTTCGTACGTATGGCTTTTGTACTTGGCTAGTGTGTACAAAGATGCAAAAAGAAATTTGGAAAATTTTGATCTTCTGGTGCGTTGGAGCTATTAGGCAAGAAAGGGTGAAAGATGATGATAATTTTGTAGAACGCTCCCATCAATATCACACACCCTTCGAGCACTACACGATTGATGTACAACTTTTAGGTTATGGTAGTTGGTGAGGATTTAGAGTGAATATTAAGTCAACACTAAGCAGTTATGGCTTGAAATATGTTACTTTCAAAATTCTTTACATTGGACAATTAGAAACTTAGAACAAGGAACCTCTCCTATGTTAGGAAACATAACATCCGACGACTGGTTTACGCCAGTCACAATATTCAACAAAATGCTTGTTGATCATAAACCGACAATGGTTGGATTAATGAGAGTCTACAAGACGGAGATACCTTTTTTTGATTTGCAGACCCGCAGGAGAATCGTTATTCATTTTCGATTATAACAAAACCTTAGTTTTCTTTAGGGCTAAGGGAAAAATGAGGTTATAGTGCTTTAAAGACAATGCATCAAGTGCAAACGTGGATGAGGAAACGAAGAAACCAGAAATAATTGTCTCTTATAACTATACCAATGAAGAAACCCACACATTTCATGAATTCTATCATAGTTACAGAGTCTGCAGAAGAGCAAAACGTTGGCCAGTGGGAATGCTGGATTAATATAGCGTCAACTATATGGTTTTATTTCTTTTCAATGAAAAAAATCCTGAACTCTCCAGAAGGAGGTATTTGGAAATGCACAGATACATACACATGAAATAACTCAATACAACCCCATAAACGTTGAATGTATTATATCAGTGTAGTCCAATATCTTCTTCTTCCTTCATCATACTTTAAGCTGAGAAATCTAACAGTGGATTTAATGAGATCATCAACCTCTTGCTGCTATTGAAATTTTTTGTAACTGTAGATAAACTCATTATACCTTGTCAAAAGATTTAAAAATTCTCGCTTGATGAAAATTGCAATTTCAAAAATATTGTGAAACATCTAAAAGACATTAGTGTATAACACATTCATTTCAATTAGTTTCTTTCCATTAAAGTCATTTAAGGCGTAGATAAATCTTTGGAATTAAAGTTAATTAGAGGGAAAAAAAGGGACTTCTTCTCGATCCCACACAAGACGATGTACTGGTACAGGTAGGTAGCATTTCTGCTGTCAGTTTCGATGTTCACAAATAGAAAGTAATCATAAATGGCTGATTTCTGGGTTTCACGCATTCCAATTAAAGCAAATAATGATATAATTAGAGTTAAAGAGTGATTTAAGGTATTTCAGTGCTAGTTATTATACAAATTTTCAGCATTTCACATTTTTACATTCACTGAAAAATCCTCTACGATGTGAGGGTGTATATCATTATCTACATTTCTACTTTTATATACAAGATGTCCCATTATTTCAGATTATCGAAAGACAAACAAAAACAAACATGTATAATTGGATACTTTTTCACGCATTCCTCTTCTTCAGATATAGAAAAACGTTAACCTTGCAATTTATTTTGATTTCCGGTAATAAGAAGAAATATTTGAGTGCCAAATAAGAACTATAGGGCGGCTGAGTCATCAATTCTATGTATTTACTGTTTAAATTTGTCTGTATTATTCAAAATTGACCGTTCTTCGTTGCTCAAATGGGACGGTGGATTGGCTCATCTTGAGAGATTTGTAAATTATATTGTTCAGTTTGGGGTTTATATGCATAGATTCATGATTCCTCGCCTATCACGATACGTCGTTTAAAGCAGCTTGATTGAATTTTTCAGCATTTATTTGCACCAATGGACATGAGCTGGCAATCCATCGAGTACATCCCTCTAGAAGTTACATTACGTTATATGTTTTCAAGAGTGGAAAACGAATCACTTCCATGTTATGGGCCTAAAAGACCTGTGAGAAGTTTTCTAAATAACATTTGTCAGAATTAATTGATTCTTATGCTGGAGTCACTGTAGATTTCAAACTAGATCTAGTCACTTTAAGGATAGGCCAACTTTGCTTTTTTGATTTCTACCATAGCATGATCTTTTGAAATTTCATTTGTTGATTTTATTATCAGATAATTAACCTTATTAGGCAATCAGCTGTGATTTTTTATTTTTAGAAAACTGGTAATTCGATATTGAAATTTGATATTGAGCTGCAGAGGGTCCAAAGTATTTTTAGAATCAATCTATCCATAGCACGATAATAAACTTCTCCAAATCAATTAACAGATAAAAAATTTCTTTGAAATTTTAAAATTACGTACTAAGCAGTATAGACTGCTTCATGGGATGTTGCGATATTCGTCAATTGCTGCAAGTTGTCCAAAACTGCAGGCCATAGCGTTAGAGTTGCCATGTGCAAACAGGTATATTTTTGTTTGATTTTGATATAAAATTGAAGTTTTATAAATATTGATCACGAAAATCCAAGGTTACCAGTTGGAAATTGGTCGCAAACAGAGGTTGCCATCATTTTTGTGAACGAATCTCGCTCCAGAAGTTACAGATACTCCAGAACACTTGACCTGGAAGCGCATTAAATAGAAAATATCTGGACGCTACTCAAGTACCTTGACACAAAAATTTTTGGAAAAAGTATATTTTTTTTCCAAAGTAATCTCCCTTCAACTGCATAAACTTTTCCCAGCGATGTTCAATAAGTTCAATGCCCTCCAAATCTTTGACCACCGAGCCATTTGATTTGATTTGATCCGAGAGGACTAAATCTGGTAAATCGCCAGTACAAATCCCAGTCGATTCAAGTCTTCATGGAATCATCAGACTCATTTCTTAAATGTCAAACATTGTATGATGATTTTAATACATCAATGAACTTCACTGATGCCTATCATGATAAAATTCATATGAATTGAAAACGTCTTTTTGTAAATAAACCATTTCCACTGATCTCTTCTAATAAATGCCCTGATGGATCGATTATGTAGTTGAATAAGAAGAAACACTAGTTTGGTTAGGCTCAGGGGGAAGAAATTTTACTAAAAATGTTTATATTTCTTATCATTCACGTGACATACATTTTTTTTGTATTAATTTCATGATAAAATCGATATTCCCGGCATGTGTATAGTTTTTATATATTAAAATGATAACTTCGCATAAAATTATAACTTGCCCCATATACTACAATTATATTTCTATGAAATTATTTGTTTTATATCGAAAGAGATAACTGAAAGTTCATTCCGCTTATACTGTTTATTTACATCAGTTAACTTCTGACCTTGACTTAATCAACCAATCAAACTGAATTAAATCAACGTTCTGTTTTTTATTGTGATCATCTAGTTGGTACATATATGCATTTAAACATATAAATTGAAATGATTCTAAACAGTATTGAATAATATAATGTACTTGAGACGGAATTTCGATATGTTTAAACATTTTTTTCTCTTTATCTTTTTGTTTCTTCGACCTTTTTATCGTCGCTCTTCACACGCACCTTCAAGTGTGTGAGCGATGTAGTCTACCTCCCCTTTAACCTCTATGAAAGAAGTCAATTCGACTCTTGCCGCGATATTTTCGTTTACCTCTAAGTAACACAAATAACCCACATTTTTGGGTTGAATTTCCGAAAATAGGAAGTTTCCTATTTCGCTAAAATTTCTACCATTTTCCTCCAAAAATATCGATTTATGAGAGAAAAAAATTTGAGCAAAAACTGAACCTATTTTTTAAGTATATTTCAAAATATCTCAGCAGGTGTCTATTTAGTAACCTAACATAGGTTTACGTACAAAGTATAGCATATCAAAAATTTTGCTCAAGGAAAAATATATGAAAAATATGTCCAGTTCAATCTAGAAGGGAATTATCACATATCATTATACTATCCGATATCCAAGCAGTTAATAGAGCTCTGAGCTCCAATGTCATATAACCCAATCTAGTTTGGAAATGCCAGACAAGAATGCCAGCTACAGAATTGAGAAAGTATTAGAAAAGGAAATATATAGGAGTGGAAGCAGTTATTCGGTTCTATCTACAGGTGTTGAGGAATTCATAACCAGAGAAGATCTACTATATGATATGCTAGACTTAGCAGATAATGCGGCGAAGCTTCAGAGGGAGCAGTTGATGGTGTTATATTAGTTTTTGTTCAAATTGAAAACTCCGTTATCTTCTAATTTCCCTTTGATTTATAGGATATTGGTTTGAATTAATATGATTTGTCAAAAACTAAGAAATTTTCAGTTTACTTACAATAGCCTGAATACAATAATTAGAATATTAAATTCTATCAGTTTAATTTCTATACAATTTTGTATATGTATTTTTTAAACACAAAAAACTGAATATTTTTATATTTATACAAAAATATTTCACTGCGATCATTGCTACTTTGTCTTTATTTTTTAAACACGTTACCACGATCGCATACCAGTTTCAGACCATACCAGAATTTGAAAACAGAATTTGAAAAGGCTTCGACTGACAAAGTTCTTATCCACATAGATTTTACCGAAAACTATTGATGCAAATATAACGAAGAGATTCAGGCCCGTGATCGCAATGTGTCATAGAAAGAAGAATCATGTTAAAGATGTTTTTCAATAAAGCTTTTTGAAATTACCACTACTGATAGCGAGAAGATGAAAACTTAGCTCATTGTTGCATTTCGTGGGACCCAAAAAATTCGTTTATTAGTCACGAATGATGTCTTGGAATTTAGAAGTCTTCCGTGTTGTGAATCTGTAGAAAAGTGTAAACACTTTACATGGGATATAAGAAATCTTTGAAACGTTACATTGAAAAACCGAATTTTTTTTAATTAGAAACACAAAACAGATCTTCCGATGATGGACATTCGTCGAATGATCAGTATAGTGATATCACCTATAATATTGATGATTACAACTTATCAAATGGGACGAAAATTTTTATCCAGAGGAAATAATATAAGTTTCAGAGGAAGGCGCTTCAGTGAAGTGAATTACCTTAAAAAAAGAAAAGAAGAGTTATATGCGTGGCATGACATCATGAGGAAGATTGAGCCTCCAAAATGGATCAGTAAGAGTTATTTTATTATAGAATAAAACTAGTTTGAAAAATCTGCCAAATAAGAAGTATTTGATTGTTGATTTGATTTTGTTAATTTTGATACTAAACATTCATGAGACTAAATTAAGAAATAAGAACTGTTTCTGTTGTTAATAATGTTCAAGTTAGTATGGTTTTTGTTATTCAATTAAGTGTCATAATAAATAAAAATAAGTTCAAATTTGATTTATGCCAAAACTGCAATGATTTTGTGATTTATATATATTTATAATTACTAATTTTTCTTACTTATTGTTTAAGAAAAAAATTTCATTTAATGAAATTGAAATTTGAAAAGTAATAATCATTTCCTCACATTGATTTTATTAATGTCTTCATAACTTTTTGGTATCACAACATAATTAAATTGTAGCAACATTAGTATTACTATAAATTTCACATGAAATTATTATCAAATAATTTCAATATTTTTTGTTATTCTTAAATCTATAGTGATTGTATCTCTCAATTAGAATAATTGTTCAGCACCAATATGTTACAAAAATCAAATATTTCAATCCGAAACACAAATTACGGGTTATCTAGAAGTCAGTGTGATAAACTTTGGGTTTTCACCGGCCATCAACTAACCTTCAAAATGATATAAAGTAGCTGTAGAGCTCACGGCACTAAACAGAAGACTACAATACTTTTTACAACTAACCTATAATTTGTTATTATTAAATGATAAATGGCACTTCTAATCTTATCGGATGCCGATATAATCACTAACCAAGATACTAAATCACTGTTGGGTCGATATCTAATGAAAAATTCACTCAATATCACGAACGTACATATTTTATTTTTAATGGGAAAATATTGTGTTCAAAAACATGAAATACGATGGGAGCTTGATAAATAACTTTTTTGAGTTTGATATTACTTTGTCTAAGGTTAGGTTCCTTCCAAAATATTTATACAGGGTATTTTGAAAAAAGATTAACCCGTCTCTAGGATAGATAGAAAAATATTTGGGGTTTGCTCAGTAAAAAGTTTTCTTACCGCCATTCGTATTCAAGATAAAGGACATTGAAGAGAAAAACATACAATTTCAATACATAGGGGCGGTAAAATCGTACAAAATTAACGCAATTATCTTAAATACGGATGGCGTTACGAAATTTTTTTACTGAGCAAACCCAAAATATTTTTTTATCAATCCTAGAGACGGGATCACCTTTTTTGAAAAACCTTATAGTTACTAGAATAGTTACGTAAAGATAAACTCTATAGAATACTTTATAAGTTTTAAAAATTAAAGTTGCTGCTGAACGTCTGGAACCTCCATTTACTGTAACTACCCCATAAAATCTGTGTTCTAAAGAGAACAAAATCCATTTTTGCAATAAATAATGTGGTTAAAATAATATTTTGGAGTACCAAAGGAGAGGTAATCTCCTGAGAGTTAGTAGAAAAGTTAAACTTTGTTTGTGTGCATTTTTTCTTTCTTTGCAACTCGAAAATTTGTTTTACGAAAATTTGCAGCAATTGTGCTTAATGTTCCTTAGCAACTGGAGGTTTTTCAAAACATGTTTCGAGAAATTAAGCTCATGCTTCTCAAGACTTCGAAATCTATCGGTTCGGTTCGTATCCATTTTAATAAAATTGGTATGACGCTAATTGTAATACTAAAAACACTGTTTATACTACCACTACAGCAAACTGTCTGGCGCGCGTTTCGATAACCAAGTTATCGTCTTCAGAGTCTGAAAGTAAACTAAAATCTAATAACTTCATTTGGCTGTTTCATACTAAACTTGGAAATTGAACCTTTCTGAATAAGATATTTACAGTTATAAAATCTCAATTTTTGAATCAATATCGTGATAAAACTAGAGCAACTCTTGACACCAATCACTTCAGCAAACTTTAGAAGAAAATTGAAGATGAATTTGCTGATAAATTTGAACAATTCAAAACCAAGATAACCACTTTAACATTTATAAAAAATCCTCTTAACACAATTAGATACGGAATCTACTTTAAGAAATTTGAAATTAAAACTGGATCTCTAGAAATTAAGTTAATCGATTTGAAAAGATTTGTGGAGTGGAAACTTTACAGAGGTGAAAAGCAAGTCAGAAGAGTTGGAGGTCCAGACATGTATGTACGCAGCAAATACCGCGATTTGAGGCTCTCATATTCATAGAGTCATTGGAAAAAACAAGTTATGAGCCAAGTTTATCCATCTAGCCATCGCTCCCATTGAATGTGTCTGCCCAATTGTTTGTTTTTGAAGTACAAGTTACTGTTGTGAGTAAATGTTTGATTATTATTATATGTTTCAATCAAATAATATGTAATTATCTAATATATGTTTTCTGATAAATAAAAGATTAATTTTTCACATCAAGAAACTTTATTTATGGGAGTACTTACTATTATTTGCAATAGAAACTTGTCAATTGTAATTTTTGTCTCTCCCGATTCCAACCGTTGCTAACCGCTTTTATAAGATATTATACACAAATTGAATCTTAAATTTTACGTTGTATTCGTAAATAAAATATTAGATTCTATTTTAAATAACAAATTTAACGTCTATTTACAGTGAAATAAAAAGGGTCACATTTGAAACACTTTATTGGAGTTCAGTGTAATTCCACATTCTTCAAATCGCTGTATCCGCCTTTACTTTTATTAAATTTTTTCTCGCCGCACCCTGTATATACAAAGCACAGAATTTTACGGAACGTAACTTCAAAAATCGATAAGTATACCCCTTATTAACTGAAGAATATTTTTAATAATATACATGTTTGTAATTAAAAATATTTTTCATCAATTTTTTCCATACATTTCTGGAATAAAGTCACAATTAATATCAGATTATTTCTGCTATATATATATTCAAATTTTTTTTTCAATCGTAAGAATGAGACGATCACGATCTTGTACCTACTCAAATCTGAAACTGATCGGTCAAATTAGATACAAATTCGAGTATCGGTAGTCGATGCTACAAAAAATTTATTTTCATTGAATCATTTAGACAACTACGAACATGACCTCAAAACCGATCCATCGATCATCAATCATAATCTCATGTTATTAAATTAATCAGTTGTTTCTTAGATTTTGACGGCTAGGTCCGTAATAAGAATTGTGTAAAATGAACGGTTAGAGCTAACCGAAGTAGACCCGCTGATCAAATTAGTCCATAGTTCAACTTATAATTATTTATTACTAGAAAAAAGTATTTTAACCAGGGACGTGCAATATAATCCACCATTAAAATCAAATATACCGAATAAAAGCTACATAGAGTGTATAGAAGAAACAAAATATGTCGATTTAACTGTATCATCATCTTTCAGAAGTTTAGTGTCCCATAGTTTCGACAAAAAAATCAATTTCTTCGCTACCCTTAACATATAAATACTGTATTGTCCTTCTTTTCATTTATACCTGTGAGGTGAGTTTATAAACACTGTTTTTCACTTATTTAATTTATTCAAAAACTTCATACTACACTTAACTAAATTATATAATTTATTTAAACCCACCGGTTACTTTTCTATGTGGTTACGATCTTTATTGACTTTTAATTATAAACTTTCGCCTATAAATAGACTCAAAAATATAGCAGAAACGACATTTCTAGAATTCTATAGAATTAATAAATGAATAACCAAGAAATTGGTTAGAAAAACAATGTAAACAAACGGCCTGTTATGATGGAAACTTATATAAAAACAAACCTCAAACAAATTTCCCGGTTTTCAAAGGATATCAAACACTCCAAATTTCAGAGTTCCATTATAACCGAAGAGGACAAGCTTCACAATCTATTTCTTGGACTTGGCATAGGACCTTAACCCTTTTGTGGTATCAGCTACAGAAAAATCGAGAAAGTATTGTAAAAGAAAGTACATACTAATCTACAGGGGTTGAGGTAGATAAAGACACTCCTACTAAACTATGAACAGAGAAGATCTGCTATATGATATGCTAACTTTACCGTATAATGCATCCTGAAGATTCTGCTGCATAGAAGACGAATCCTCTCTAGTTAGATATACTACGGAACTCCGAAGCACTTGATCTGGGAGAGTAGCCTTAAAAATAATCCCAATTTTCTTTTTTGATTGGTATAAATGGTATAAATATATGTCTGCAAAAACATGTAGATGAATCATTTAAGGTCAATTTTTCATTCCGGTTGCTGTCCCCGTTGCCCCCAGACGCACCGCGTAAATATTAAGCTCTAGAACAGCGTTTCCCAACCAGTGGTTGCGACCCACTGGTGGGTCGCGGGCGGATTTTAGGTGGGTCGCGGCAAGGCTTTTGTAAAAAAATACAAAAATTTACTGATTCTTCAGCATCACATTTGATCATAACGAAGTATTTTTTTGTTAGTGGGTTGTAACATAACAAATATTTGGTGCAATATTTGCCAGTTCTTATTTGCCAATAATTATTTGCAATTTATATGATGTACAAAAAACCGTCGAACCGGTTTTCTCCCACCACAGGCCTCGCTTTGTCACTCGTCTCGGTTATTTGTTCTGTTCACTCACGCAGTCTGGCAACTGCATTTGCTCACGTAAGAACACGCGGTAGTGGCTTGATAATTTATTTGTCTAGCTTTGTTTTGGTTTAAAAGTAGTGTTATGACTATTTACGACGATGGAGAATTGGCTGAAATCTGGGTCGTGTGTTAAGAGAAAACAGGAATCTACTAACGAAAGTGAGGTTAATCGTCCTTCTACTAGTAAAGACGTTATAGTGCCTCAAACATCATCAAATGTTAAAAAAGTGAGAAAGATTTTTCGAAAATATTGTTCTGAATACCTCCAATATGAATTTACGTTTATTGGTACCGATGAAGAACCTCTACCTCAATGTGTAATTTGTTTTGAAACCTTGGCAAATGAAAGTATGAAGCCCTCAAAACTTCAAAGGCACATTTCAACAAAACATCCAGAATGCTCAAATAAACCTTTGATATATTTTTAAAAGAAGAAAACAGAACTATTTTCGACTCGGTCGAATATGGAGAATGTATCGTTGGGGCAAGGTAATAAGAAAATTACCATGGCCTCATACCAGCTGTCATTGCTAATAGAAAAAAATGGCACTCCTTACACAGAAGGTGAAAACCTTATTTTGCCTGGGGCAAAAATAATTTCCTCACTTCTGCTTGACGAAAAAGCAGGTCAACAGATAGGTAAAATATCCCTATCAAACACTACAGTGAAACCTAGAATCGAGGAAATGTCTATCAATGTAAAGGAGAGTTTAATATCTGCTTTGAAAGAATGTGATTTTTATTCTTTACAATTGGACGAAAGTACAGATATTGCTGACAATGCTAATTTATTATGTTTTGTAAGGTTTACTTTCAATGGAGCAATTGAAGAAGAAATCTTATTTTGCCAGTCACTAAAGACCAGTGCAACAGGCCAAGACATTTTTGACTCATGAATAGTTTTATCCACGAAAATGGAATAAATTCGTTCAAATGTGTCGGGCTTACAACCGATGGAGCTCGTGCTATGTCAGGAAAATATACAGGACTAGTAGCTAAAGTCAAGGAAGTAGCTCCGTTTATTGAATGGACCCATTGTAGCATTCATAGGGAGGTATTAGCGGTCAAGGGAATGAACTCAGACTTCAAAAGCACATTTGATGACGCCGTAGAAATTGTGAACTTTATCAAAGCACAATCTAAAAACTCGAGGTTGTTCACTGTAATTTGTGATGAAATGGGAAGCGATCATAAACAGTTGCTTCTACATTGTGAATTGCATTGATTGTCAAGGGAAAAAGTTCTTTCCAGATTGTTTGAGCTTCGAGACGAAGTTAGATTGTTTTTAGTTCAGTTGGATCACGATGGTAAAGAAAAGGCCAAACATTTTCTCTGTGATTGCCTCAATGATGAAACGTGGCTGATAAAACTGGCATATCTGGCTGACATTTTTAGCTCACTGAACATCCTTAATTTGACATTACAAGGAGAAGATGTACATAGATTCTTCGTTCAAGAAAAAATTAATTCTACAATTAAAAAAATTGATAGATGGCATCAAAAGATCGAAGCAAATAAATTTGATTGACTCCCGTTAATGAATGAAGATTTTTAGATTTCCATGAGCTAAAATTCGATCCAGCAACTTTAGAAATTATACTTGAACACTTGTCATCCGAACTGAGGCGATACTTTCCACCAATATTGACCACTAATAAGTGGATACAAAATCCATTTGACGAGGAAAATTTAAAGAATGCCAACTTAGCAGCAGCCCAGGTATATACTAATTTTTAGATTAACTTTTTTGTTAAAAGTTTTTAATTCTAATTTTTTTATAATTATAATTTATAGTCAGTTTGTTACATATTTTTCTGAATTTTACGTTCTCAATGCCTAGCTATTTACGTTCGTGAAAAAACAGTTCAATACTTTCAGAACAGCTGATAGCTGGTTGATATACTTACTGCAGCTTTTAGGCCCAGTATACACGTAACGATTTTGCCTGAAGGTTTGCCAAGGTTCAGGCCAAATCGTTACATTTGTAGCGGTAAAAAAAGTAAAAAAAAAAATATATTCTATTATCAATCTGTTTTTTTTTTCTCGGGAGTATGCTTTAATTGAGTTATCATGTGACTCCATCATGAAAACGATGTTCAAGGAAAAAAGTTTCACCTCATTTTGGCTAAATGTTAAGCCAAGCTATCCAGGTTTATTTGAAAAAGCAATGAAATTCTTAATAGTTTTTTCAACAACATATCTTTGTGAGCGTGCCTTTTCAACTTTGGTGCATATCAAGTAGAAGTATAGGAACAGACTGGATGTGGAAAGTGACTTAAGACTCAAAATATCAAATTTCAACCCTGACATTGAATCACTGGTGCAGTCAAAACAATGCCAGAAGTCACACTAGTCTTAGAGTCAAATTATTTGCAATAATCAATATAATGAATACACTCTTATTTTTCTCATTACTAAACTGTGTACTTATTTATTGACATTTACCCATTACCACGCATATAATATATACACGATATAAATCTTATATAAAATATATATATACATATATACATATATATATATATATATATATATATATATATATATATATATATAAATTTATATATAAACGGGTGGGGGATGAGTCGCTAAAATAAAAAACATCAAAAGCTGGGTCGCCAGACATAAAAGGTCAGACATAAAAGGTTGGGAACCACTGCTCTAGAATTATCTAATATGGTGAAATTGATCTCCTACAGACATCCTCAGCTATAAAAATGTAAGTTTCATTAAAACTTTGAATAGGTTGTCAGTACAATTGGAGTTTTAGAAGGTGCCATTCGAGATATTGTCGGTTTCGTTAAGATTTATTCAAATAAATTCAGTAGATCTACATATTAAATGAGTTTGGAAGTAACGTTCTATTTTCTATAAAAGTAGTTCGCGATGCGATGAACGGATTAGAAAGTTCGAAGTTTATATACTATTTCAATTCTTTTCTATATATATATATATATATATATATATATATATATATATATATATATATATATATATATATATATATATATATATATATATATATATATATATATATAGCATTGAACTTATTCATTGTATAACCAACAACTCATTTTAGATCAAAGTCTTGGAATTGCCATTGCGGTTTAACTATAAATACTTCCTCAGAAAGGAATCTAGGAAAATGGTGACGCCATCTTGTTATAACCATATAGTTGGAACGATGGTAAAGATTTGTTGAAGAAATTGAAGATAACCTTCACTTATAGGATTTTCTTGAGAAAAATTAATATATTTATAATGATAAACCCCCATGTTTCCCCTGTGAATGTTTCTAATTTCTTCTTTGCCATTTCTGTAGCTCATCAAATCATCTTTGCTGGTCTGGTGATTGTGTTAAGGTGATCAAAGCTGTTGTTTTACTATTGTACGAATTTGTAAGTAAGTGAGTAAGTGCAAAAGGATTCATCTAAATATTGATCCAACTATTTTTATACTCCTAAAACAAATTTGTATCTGTTCCAATTTTGTTCACAATTTTTCCGAATCATCATCCATCAGTATTACGAATAATAAAGAACTCAGTACTTCCCCGTATCTTAATTCTTCTTCTGTCTTCAGATAAGTCATTTTTGTTCATATATACAATTTATATTGATTGTCTATTCAACTCCAACCTCTTTGTCCATATTTATTTTAACGCTGTCAGATGCTTTTAGAATATCTAGAAAACGTAATAAGGCCCATGAGTTTTTAGCACAACATAGGAAAGTCATAAATATAGAAAACTATGATTATTTTCCAATATATTCTCCCTCTATCTCCACACAGTTCTTAGAACGTCTGACTAAAGCTTCTGTGTCATTAAGAAAATATAATACGTCTTTAGAGTGGAAATGGTCGTACAAAACCATCGTCAGGGTTAAATCTCTCACCCCCTAACTCGGCCTCCAGTTTCTAGAACAAAAGATAGTCAATAGGGGCAAATCAGGGCTATATGGTGGGTGCTTGATATCTGCGAAACCAGATCCGTGACAGTTAGCTTGGAGAAAGAAACAGTGTGGACTGAAGCATTGTCCAAATGAGACCCTTACAGTCTCAAAATATTAAAGCCATCACTTTTTGGCACTCCATAAAATCCCTTTTGGATGTCGAACCATAGTTTCTTAACCCGTTACATTTCCTTGTTCTCGCGGCAATGGTCTAGAAACCTCTGTTTTTGCACATTTTTGATCACATATAAATGCTCATGTAGTATCCTTGTTTTGGAAGTAAAATCATGTTTCATTAGAAACTTTCCACTTTACCTCTGCTATTCCGCTTATGGGTAATTTACTATTTTCCTCTTCATTTTGTGGACTTTTATTACTACGCTTATCAAAGTTATGTTTCTATAATTATTATTGTCTGCTGAAAAACCAACTGAAGTTCAATTATTTTCTCATAGTTCTGAGTTCTGAATTAACCCTAATTCAGTATCTGTTTCATATTTTTATTTGGGTGCGCTATAACTCGGGACGGGGATATTCTAGGTAAACGAAAAGGTAGTCCGAGTATAAAATACAACTCGTGATGAATGAATTAGGAGTATTACCTGGTATTTAGTATCTGATCCACTTGGAAAGCTGGAAAATCACAAAAATTAAAACCTAAGATTCCTAAATCTAACTAAATAATATATAACCAAGAAATTAATTTTAAAATTTGCGGGAACCGTAATTTCTTAAATTTTATATAACATAATAATAAACACTTGCAATAGTTGAAATTCTACCCCCAATATTGCCATCATCCTTTGTCAAATTGAAATAATAAATTCGTTGCTCCGTTCTTAATCGGGGACACTAATTACTTACTTAATTACTAGGCTAGGTTAGGTTAGGTTAGGTTCGGTTCCGCTCGTTTCGGTTTGGTTCGGTTCGGTTCGGTTCGGTTCGGTTCGGTTCGGTTCGATTCGGTTCGGTTCGGTTCGGTTCGGTTCGGTTCGGTTCGGTTCGGTTAGGTTCGGTAAGGCTACGTTTGGTTAGGTTAGGTTAGGTTAGGTTAGGTTAGGTTCGGTAAGGCTAGGTTCATTTTTAGAAAAACAAATCAATCTGTTGACTGAAAATGAAATAACAGAATACGAATTTGTGAAACAAGTCTCCTGGATACACAACGTAATATTTTCTATTGCTATACATTATAAATAAATATTCTAATTTTTTTCTTGATTTCATAATTGAAATCGCGAACTGAATAATCTTCCGTCACGAGTTGTCTAATCTTCATGATAACCACGATCACGAGTTTGAATATTTTAACAAAATTTTATGGCGGAGATTAAAATCGAGAATCAACGTACGTCTTTTCATTTATTTAATCTATGTATATCCAATCCTGTATTTGTTCCAAATCCCATATATGGATAATTAATATTTTGTTGTAGCTCAGTTTTCTAATTTCTCCATTTTACATGTCGAACATCAAAATGAACAAACAAGCTTTGTAATTTCTACTTCTGTTGTTTGATTCCTTTCCAACATAATTTGAAGGTTTTACAACAAAAATTCAATTTATAATTTCCGTCGATAGTCTAATTAGTTTCAAGAACATACAACATCAATAATTAATTTGATCAATTAGCATCGACTTCCTATTAATAAGACGATTGATACACCATTTATTCACAATATTCTCTCTCTACATTGAAATTGGTATCCGATTTGATGGTGGCCGTTATACTTGATTGCAGTTTAAAACCTATTATTCAATTGATTTAAGAGAGAAAATAAAATAAATCTAATATAATATGGAATGTTTCGTATTTCCTGAACATCGACAGCTTATAATGATGACGATCGTTATTAGTGCACATTATTTATTAATAATAATTAACAGGATGTTACGAGTGTACAGTGGGAAAATAATTGAATATAGAGGGGGTAAAAAATCGATGAAAATAGGACTGCACTCATTGGATTCATCAAATAGAGAACGAAAACAATCTTATGCTTTAAAAAAATTCATTCCACTTATGTGACTCATTTCCTCATGTTCATCTCAAAGTCATATTTAGAAAAAGTTCGTAGACTAGCACAGGAAAAATGTTTTTTTTGATAAAATTTAATTTTATCCTTCAATACAGTGACGAATAAAAACAAATATTTATGATTAGATATGACTTCGTTGTTTTTCAAAATAATCTCCATTGAGATTTATACAGTGTTGAAGCATTTTATTGATTTTGATTAAGTTACCTTTAAAACTGGTAAGTTCAACGCATCAACTACTTCTTCAAGTGTAGAAAAACTTTAACATCGCAATTTTTTTTTGATCCGCAGGAATGAGAAGGAATCATTAGGTGCCGAACACAGACTGTGCGGCAGATGACCCATCATTGACTGTCCAAAAACGTTTTTGTTTGAACTGATGTGTGAGAGCTCGCATTGTCGTGGTGGAGCATGAATCGACTTCCATGATTTTGTACAACACTTTTGGTGAACTTTTGTTGGATTTAGCTAGACTTAAAAGACCCATCCAGTCGATTGTTCTTCAGTTTAAGGTTCATATGCATAATTACATGATTCTTCCTCTGTCATTATATCAAAGACGTGTTCTGTAGTACCGCACATGAATTTTTCTAGCATTCCTTAGTGCCAATCGAAAAAAGCTTCAAAGCTTCTTTTTGCGGTATCCAAGAACAAATTTTTTCACAGCTAAATTCGTATTCTACATTACCAGAATCATCATAAACAGTTTACGGTTATCCGAAGTTATTTCAAGGACTTTTTTTATGTTTTCGTCGGTGACAACCTCTTTGGGACGTCGACTGCCTGCATCGTCTTCGGTTCTTATTTTCTCTCATTCAACGGTTGATATTTTTGAGTCAAAGTTCGAACAATGCTTATCAAACCAAGCCTTGGCTTAAATTGTTATTTTTTGGCAAAAAAGCAAACTAATAGATCAACAACTAGCAAATTTATTTACAACATTTATTTTGAAAGCTAGTGTCAACTGAAATTCGTATTGATTTGTCATTAGTAGTGCTAACTATCAGTCTACGGACTTTTGAAGCCAACTGATTAGTATTTTACACTTGAATGAGAACAGCAGTTATCTGAATCTACAAAAGCTTATCCGATGAGTTGTGTCTCGTTTATTTTGAAATGTTCATTCATCATAGTGTGAATTCATTGATCAGAAAAATGAAAGAAAATTCATACTACGATTACTTTTGTACTTAATTGTAGGGAATACAAAAAAAGTTGTTCACAGAAGGTGATGCACTAGGCCACAAATGGATAAGTACTAACTTATTTGAAATCGACCTTCTGATTGCTGCCGTACCCACCATATTTTCCAGATCTACCTTTTAGCGACTAATGACTGATGGTCGGCATAATATTCTTATAAAATTACTTAAATTTCACTTATGAATGTAGATTCTAGATTATTTGGAGAGCCGTTTCAGTCGCTCTACACATTTACCTAAAATTATATTCTGTGCATAATACTACATCTCTTTGAGCTATTTATCTGGAGTTTAAGTCTCATTTCTCAAGATGTTAGCTATACCTCAAAGATCAATCATCTGTTACCAGTTTGATATACTTTTCTCCAATGAGATTTTAGACTCCTCAGCCAATTGTTCAGTTCTTTGTTGCCGTGATATCTCACGAAGTCACAGTTGAACAGTGGTTTCAAACATGAAGTCTTTGCAAGTTTATCGGCTTTTTCATTGTCTTCTGGTATACAATGATGCCTAGTAGTTAAATTGAGATTACTTTGTATGTGTTAGCAACTGTTTCCAGAATACTCTCAAGCTTGTAGATGCCTTCAATAGCTTTAAGATCAAGTCAAGGCTATTAGATACAATATGAATGCCTTTTCTGACAATATTTCCTTTCAAACACTCCTAAGTGCTTTTCCAAGTAGAATAGATATTGGTTGCATAATATCCAATCATAGTTACCATGGAATCCTCTGTGTTCATCGAGCTATAAATTTGACACCTTAGTTTGTCATTGATTTCTAAATTGATTGTTTCTAGAATCTTAATGTGACCTATTAGATTTTCCCTTCTGGATTAATTTGAGGAAGCCGCTGCATGAGGTGAAAGTCAAGCAGGTTTAATAGTATGATATATTGTTTTGGCTCCTGTGATACCCAAATGGTTGTGTCAAGTATGTCAGCTGGCATTAAATTTGTCACTTCCAATGGCAATTGTATAAAAAATGCTATATAGACGAGGGGCGTTCAAATGAATAAGTACAAAACGCCATAAGAGCGAAGCTTCAATAACCAAGGATCCATTGATATTTCTATATGCTGCCTATAAAAACAGATTTTTCTAAGATATTCAATCGGATGGATGGATTTGTTGGTTAGTTTCCGTAGATTGTCAATTGAAATCCAGAAATTAAAAATATGGAGTATCAAAATACCAAAAATAAGTTGGAATTATTACCTATCACATATAATAATCTACTTTTATCAAATCTGATAGAAAATTATCCAATTATTGTTCAAGTATTGATCATTTTATATTTTTTTTAACCATAAGTGCATTAGCTTCTTCCACATCACATTTAAACTTACTGTATAATTTTGAATTGATCAAGAAAACATACCACACGAACAGACGCATGCAAATTATATCGATTTGATATTTCAGGAGTTACTGTTCATACATTTATGCCAACTGCCATCATCTGCTGGTGCAATATCGAAAGGATGAAATGCAGCTTTCCTCCGCCCCCTTTCCCTATTCGGTATGATTGAAGTGAACAAGATTCTAATAAGAAACTCAGGTGTAAGCATTTTGACGAGAAACTCTAATATGAATCCAATATCACGTGCAATGCTTGTCTAATCAAGATTATATCGAACATAATTGTACTTTATCTATTTCTAGTATTATTCATTTGATTTAATCAATATAGTGAGTTAACTTACTATAATCAACGTGTGTGAATTTTACTACAGCTTGATGTTATACCGTTCGGTAAAGTTCTATTAATGCTTGTACCTACACGCCTCCAAATAAGTTATATCTCGTATTAAACGTCTTTTAGTCCAATCCAATGGTAATTTGAAGTGAAAAGTTTTGGTATAATTGCTTTCGTTAGTTCTTCCTATGTTTGTTTGGGGTGCTAAACATAAACAAAAATCTGCTAGACAAATGAGAGAAATCATTTAAAAAAACCACTAAAAATCATGCATTTCAAATGTTTTCAGCTTACAACTTTGTGAACCAAGCTATTTACGCAAAACGTATTTATATAGTAGAATAAAGACAAAAAAAATTCCAAAAAAAAAAAAAGAATTAGCATTTTAAAAAATAGCAGGAAACATCATCAGTATATATTTTTTATTTTATCTACGTGAACAATATTATATCGATTAATAAAAGATACAAATTTCAGTATAATTCAGTATCAATATCAATACGAACCCTCTTAGACTCGAGGTTAAAGGATTTCAGCAGGTCAGCATTCCATTCCATTCTATAATAAAAGTCATTGACTATTCATTGAAAAGAACCCAAAAACATCAATTGAAATCGAATTTCTAAAATACTAATACCCTATTAACAAAAAATTGTGATTGTGATTGAAAATTGTTGGCAAACATCACAATTTTTTGCTAATACATCACTTGTTATGTATTTTTCGCAATAATCTAAGAAAATTTGGAAAAAATTTGGGGCTTCGACTTCGAATCGAACGAGGTGTGTCATCGTTCAAACGTAAGTTATATCAATTTTTTTGACAATTGACTATATATATCAAATAAATAAATAAATAAATGAGTAAATAAATAGATAAATGAATAAGTAAATAAATGATTAAAAAAATAAATGAATGAATAAATCAATTAGGACAATTTTTGGTTAGTTGTTTTTTGATTAAGTGAATTTTTTAATAGTTAAATAATTTTTCTCATTTTTTATGTTTTTGATTCATAATCGTTCGGGAAGTATGTAAATAACATACGTTTAAAAATTTTTTATTCACTTAATCTTCAATTTTTGGTATTAAACTTTTGTAATCTATTACTATGCATACTTATATCTCCTAAATCAAAATTTTTTCGCAAAAGTTCAATATTTGTCGTAGAAATTGCGAAAAATTGTGGAATGACGGTGGTCAGATTTCCACCATATCATTGCGAACTGGTATGGGCACAAAAAATAAAGTGTGAGGTTTAAAAAAAATAAATCTGTCGAAATGAGTGATGTTAAACAGTTCTTTTTGGAAACCTGAAAAGACAATTATCCATACGATAAAAGAAAAAAAAATAGTTTGATTGCGACAATTCATATTCTCATTTCGACTCTGATTTGTATTTGTAAGAAGTAGCTCTATAGTTCTTCCAATATCAATTGCACAATACAGTTATACAAGAATCAATCAATATTTCATAAATTTGCACGTCACTCATACAAAATTAAGAAATGAAAAATAATGTTTACTCCCCGTTCAAAATCTAACCAACCGTCAGTCCACGTGGACTCATCACTTTTCACCAATGAAAACATCGAATCGTATTTCCATTGACCGAATCTGTCGGAAGGCGCTTGTACACGAAATATACCTACCAAATAGCAGTGTCATCGTTTGGTTGGATTCATAAATTTCTTTAAATAAATATAAATATATCTTTCTTTTCAATGTTTAAAATATTGAATAATCTGATAATGCAATCCTAATAAGAATTGCTGAATTAACTGAAGTAAATAAATTTTTCATTTATCTCGTAGTTACGAAAGGGGTTGTTGTGGATCATTTACAGAACCGAAAAATATGAGGGCAAACTTTCTTTTTTCATTGACCTTGTGCGTACCATACAACTTTTTCAAAAGTTTATCATGATATTGACAATCATCAGTTTCCATATCTGTTATTGGTTGGAGCTTCTTGATAATTGCTGCGCCGAAATCATCTCCACGTCTTTGAGCCTGTTCCATAACTGTATCTTTCATCTCTATTTTCATTATCTGATGTATCAAATTCCGTTTGTGATAAGGCAGTCGTTGTTGTGACCTTGTCTAATCTTCAAGACACACACAACAATCTTTTCTGAAGTAAAAGTCAGAGGATGATCTTAGTTTTCCTGTAGATGTGCTTGGTTGAGCAATAAGCAGCTATAATTTTTTTCATTTGTGTAAGTTTTCGGTGTTTTACCACTCTTATCATTTCAGTTTTTACGAGCATCACGTAAAGTTTCTATTCCTTTTTTTACCACTTGCACTAGATCTTCTATCAAATTTTTTTAACAAATGAAACTATTATCACTGGACAATTGTAAATGCTGTTCTGTGATTGGCTCAACATCATAGCCCTATATTAGCCCTAGTATTACCTACGGTCACATCTATGAACATATCAGTTGTGCTAATGAACCAAGAGAGTGCGCTATAGCTCATTTTCCTCTCCTCCGACATCAGCCCAGTGAGCAAGAGATATGAAGCAATATATGATTGGCACCTCAAGAAAAGGTGCCAATCGAAAACTACTACTATAGTTTGACTCTGTCATATATATATATATATATATATATATATATATATATATATATATATATATATATATATATATATATCTTGTATCTTGTTGTATATTGAAAAATTGAAGATTTGAGGAGCTGCTTAATGTTGAAATGAAGAATTGAAGAAGCTTAGATAATATAGAGTGTTATTCAGATAAATAATATACATGTCTGTCTTTGAAAGTATTTGATATCTTTTTGGTAGTTATGTTATGGAGAGAGAAAATATTATATGTTTTCCTACCGCCTACACTGGCAACCACAAGAGCATATCTGATAAATATTCACCCTCTTCTCGTTCTTCGCGACCTTTGAATTTATAAAATGTCCCCAGAGATACGCGCATAAGCAGAAATCGAATAAAAATTTAATCGGTTTTTGCCAGAGAATCAAATATTTTTTATTTTTTCAGACATTTGTCATATAAGATCCAAAACGTAGCAGATAATTTATAAAGATTGATTGTGAATCTGGAGGATACGATATTATATATAAAAGGAAAAGAATAAATAATAACAACATATAAAAAAGACTTTTATGAATATTATTTTCTACTACTAAGATAGATTGTACATAGATTTGGAGTCTCTTTAATCGCCAGACATCTTCGTCTTCTATTTCAAGCACTCTCAGGTGTAAGTGCTCTGGAATTCCTTAGTATTCCATTCTTTGAGATAATGTGGAAAATACAGATTGAATTAACCTTATTATTGATAAACAATTATTATGGATCTAAATTATTGAATATTGATTTTCGGAAAAAACACTCAACAACTCAATAGTGCCATCGAATTGCGCATGTCCTACTAGAAATAAAAAATAATTTTTCAGGAGTATTTTTGAACATAAGTCATGCGTTTAATAAGGTTTGCCACGACGATAAGGAAGCTCTGACTCTCTTTTTCTAATTACCGAGACAGACTCTTTAGAACAAAAATAAAAGAAAAGAAGTCACAATTGAAACTCATTTAATCTGGATTTCCAAAAGGAAGCGTCTTAGTGCCAATACTACACATAATATTCACAGCCGGCCCCTTCCAGGCTCTAATTATACAAACCAGGCACATTTGCGGACATCCGCAAGTTTTAAGAACATATATTTCAGATAGAAGATTAGCTCGAAATGTGGAAATAAATATAAACGGAAGCAAATCGCAACACATAACTTTAAAGAAATGAAGAATGTTCTTCAATATACATTAACTACGTAGAAGTTCCATAAATATCTAGGAATGCACCTTGATGTCTGTAGAGAACACATTAAAGAAAGAAGGAAACAAATAGACTTTAAAATAAAAGAATTGTATTGGTTGCTATGCGGAAATAAAAAATGTCGCGGAAAATTGAGATCAAATTATACAAGACATTCCAATCTGGACTTACAGCATAGAATTCCGGTGCAGTGACAGGAAATCGAGTAGAACCGTAATAAAAAGGGCACAATCTGAAATTCTGTGATCAATTGTCGATGTTTCCTTGTATGTTACCAACCAGTTGATCAAATAAGATCTTCTAGTTGCAACAGTATAAGAATCAATCTAACAGAGAAACCAAAAGCATTTTCCAAGTCTGGAATCCGTTGATAATACTCCAACTATCATTTGGAGAGACGAACAAATACTGAAGAGAAACTGACCAACAGATCTAGAATAAGAAATTAGTCGAAGATGAAAAAATATCTGATAAACCATAGGAAAATGGACTACTCTACTCCAAAGATTCCTTTTGCTTTCCTACTATTCCACAAGTGTTGTTTCAAATTATTTTTTTTATTTGTATTTCTCTGAATCTCTCCCTCATTTTCTTGTTAATATTAATATTATAAAAAAGGTAATAGAAAACCAAGCATATGCTTGACTAAGAAAAATAATTTTTTGACGGTCTGTATGAGCTTTCAGTGTAGGAAGTCCTTTTCGGTCAGTTCCTTCAGGACGCGCGCTGATATTCAGCATACCCCAATCTCGATGATTTCAATGGGAAAGAGATAAAAAATCGCAAAGTGCTAGATTCAGTACATAAGGTGAGTGGACTAATCTAACTTAACCTAACCTATCCTAAACAGTTTTGCACATACTTTTCGCATGTTAATATTTGCCACACACATTCTTTGTCAATTTTAACAACTTTCTTAATATTTTCATCTTTAAGATCTTCTCGGTCTTTTTAAAAACGCTCCAACCACCCTAAAACACGTGGTCTCGACAAAAATTTATTACCATACACTTAATTTAATAAATTGTAAGTTTTAGTAGCAGTTTTTTCAAGTTCCATCGTATTCGAAAGAATAGGGTTCCAGCTAAACACCTGACAGTCGCTAACGTTTGAAACATGCGATTTTTTGCTGTAGCAGAATGTTAGTTTTTCTATTTGTTCAGATGAAATTTTTGTGATCAAATTTTCACAAACTACTAATTAACTTGATATATGTGACGAAAGTAGGAGATATGAAGATTTTTAGATCGTTGTACCATGGAAATCGTTTGCTATAAAGAATTATTATATTATATGAGAATAATTATCATAAATTCTAATTATATATATTCGGTTCTAGTTTCCAATGGGAATATTAACCGCCCAATCTTTCTCCACGGACTTCAATTTTGTTACTTGACTTTCCCATGGGTTTTTGATCTTCCTTTGGGCCGGTTCACTAAGGGTTTCCATTCTCTTATCTTTTTAACCCCACTATTATTTTCCATTCATCTTATGTGGCCAAGCTAGGGTATTCGCGGCGATTTTATAAATCTGGTCTCAAGTCTCAAGTTTCAATATGATTTCAATTTACCTTTATTGAATATGTCAACAAGAATTTGATGCATGGTTTGACTTATGGTAACTCCACAGAAGCCAGAAGGTTGTATACTATAAATTTACATGTACAAAGAGTAAAAATTCATATCGTCGTCGTATGAGAAAATTTTTCTCAGATCACAGCATCCTAGAACACCCTGTATATGGTCGAGTCAACATATATGTAACAACGTGATAACTTTATGTCAAATATAATAACAATTTCCGATGTTTCGATAGGAGAAACTGCAAATCATGTTTTGTAATATATTCAATACGAAATGAAAATCGACAAACAAAAGCTTCATATAAAGAGGTTCAGCCCCTTCAAAATGTACCTCACACTTCAACAAAGCCAGAAATTTTAAATAATACTTTTTGAGGAGAAGACAGGAAGGACTAATACTTAATGGTGTGTAAGGTAGTAGATATGGGGAAACTTAGTCATTATTTCTCAGTATCGAAACGATTAGGATTTTATTATATTACTGGTATATCATTAAAATAAACCTGTTCATTATATCGATTATTTTTTCATCCGCGCCTATTCATTTCCTCCGGTTTGTTGTATCGATTTAATCAATGTATGTATAAATGTGAATATCTATTATTAAATCTAAACGATCATGAGATACGTTAATATAAATTGATGAATTATGCAAAATATTCCATTTCTTTTTGTTGTAAGTGTTAGAAAAATTGTATGAAAAGTTTGAACGGAGACGGATCATAAATTGGACGTGGTATTCTACAGCATTTTTAAATTATGATTATGATTACGTTTGATGAAAAATCGATTTTCAGCTTCATAATCTGGAAAATTGAGGTCGAAAAATTGATTTTTTCAAAAAATAAATGTCCTCAATTGAATATATATTGTCATTGTCAGTGACAGATAATTTAATTAATTAGTCAGTTGAAATAAAAGTGTTCTTAATACCTTCACAATTAACTGAAATTCAGAAAACTACCACTATAATCAAATATGACGATGGCTGGTCTATCAGAAAAGTTGCAACTCATCTAAGTCTTGAAGCCAGTACCGTGTAATGTATTTTTAGGCTAAACAATGATAACTGACCATATTCATTGTATTAAAACGAACGCCAGAATATCGATATCTGTTTACAGGTCGTTCTTAAATACTGAAAAATCCCTTTGTATAAAAGGTTCGGGACATCCGGAATCAATCATTTATGATGTGGGTCCCTATTAGGATCATGTTCTATAAATCCCAGTGCACACAATGATAAATTGGGTGGCTAAATTCATGATTCAACACTGAGAGAATACGTTAATGGAGGATGAAAATAAGGAAAGTTTTTGTATTCTTCAACTAAATGACTGCCAATGTTTCGCTCAGGGGGTAAGTTGAATTACACATAAGAGATTGTATCTCTGGTTGAGTTACATTTATGCAATGTTTTTAAATTTAAATAATTTTAAATGGGAAATTATTATCTCGATGGGAACAAGATGGGACCTTTGGATGTGAGGTTTGTTTCCAGGATCCGGTCCGATGACATTTAGATGAATTGAAGTTTTGGATTTGGAAAACTGTGCAAGTGCTAGGAAAGCAAACCAGAGTTGGGTCTGCACTTAATTATATGTATCGTGATTGGAACTTTTGGAAATGAATTATCTTCATAGGTGAAAAAATATTCAAGTCGTCCAAGGATGGACATTTTATTGTTTAGAGAACACCAAGGTCTTTTTTGACCCATGTGATTGGCATTCATATTTGTTCAACAAAAACTACTTCACACATTTGTTACATAAATAAATATTTTGATTTGAGTTTTGCAGATAACTTATCTAAAAGTAATTTTTATACTGCTTTTTATATATTTAAAATTAACTAATACTCAAAATATTATAACTCGTCCCGATCTAGTCCTAAACAAGCTCGATGTGTTCACTGGAATGTCGAACTTTTTGTTCATTATTTGAACTTAATACTCTTAGAAAGCAATTTTCGTATAACTCATGATCAAGTGGTTACAAAGAGTCTGCTTGGACAAACCAATCAAACCAAATAATCTGCAGTATTCTCAATATTTATCATGATTTGCGTTTTGGAACTAAAGTTTGGAACATTTGCGTATCAAACATTTCAACAACCAAACAAATTCATCAATTTATACGTGAAACTACTGATAGTTAACGTTTGTTGATAACGTTATAGAAAACTATATAGAACTATACAGAAAACTACTCAAAATGTTAGTTATGTGGTTAAATTATTTTCTAAGAAAAAATATTATCCTCGGTTAATTTTTAAGAGATCTGTATTATTGATAAAATTATAGATTTAGTTTAGATAACCTAACATAACTTGAAGGAATTGAATATTCTAGGTTTCAATTTCTTAGATTTTCTTACTTTAGAAAGTAGATTGAATACTAAATTCCACGTAAAACTCTCAATTAATCCGTCATTACCCGTCATACCTATATTAACAAAATACGACGTATTCTATCTGATAAACCAAGATATTTGCAATCTGTTGTAGAAATATCGCACTTCCATCTTACAAATTACTTAAACAATAATTATACTATAAATATCTGTAACCATCACAAATAAAATAAATTCAAAAAATTTAAAAAAATAAAATAAATTACAGTGGGTTTGTGAGAAATGAATTGTTAATTTGAAAATATGTAAATTGAAAAAAATTATTGTGAGGTTCGTAGGAAAAATATTGTACATAACTCGTTGGAAACTTTGTGTTAAATATGTCACTTTCCTCATTTGTTATATAATATACTAATATTCTATTCACCGTACTGGAATCGGATGTTCCCATACACACAACTAAACTAATTTTTTTAATCGTCTTTTCGTTATAATTTCAGTTTTGGTTATGAATATTTTGAATCTAGCTTGAAACATCAAAAAATTATTATATCCATGAAACAAGTTATTGATTTAGACAGATCAAGTATCAAGGATGTTTATTCAAGAAAATAATTAGTAATGTTAATATCTAATTTGATAATCTCGAAGAACTGACCGACGACTGGTTTTCAAATAAGTTCGCTGTAGGTTATTCACACTATATTGTGTAATTTATCTGTTACTTTTATTTCAACGTTGATTTTTTTATTTTTCTACAAAATCTAGAATATTTCATCACATCCTGATAGTAAACCATCTTCTAAATTATTTACGCAGCTGGATGTTACCTGTTTTGTCTGATTGTCCGTTTTTTACAGTAAATCCAATAACTTTTCTCCAGTAAACATAACCTTAGAAGTAATATATGGAAGGTGACAAAGAAATTTGAACGATTTTGATTTATTTATGTGAAAATATATCTTTGAGATATCATACTTTTGGATGTTAAGTTGAACCCATCATTTGCTGAAGTAACTTATATTTAGAGCTTAAGAATGAGTTAAAACATGGCAACAGCGCAATATTTCTAGAAGGAATATGATTAGCAGCGATCAGTCTATGGTTGAATTGGTTGAATATCGAAGAAAGAGCATAGACATGCATGAATTGGAGTTTTACAAATTTGTTCAAAATTTAGTCCAAGAAATTTACTTTCGATTACATTAAGTTTTATTTTGTTTTGTGTGTAAAATTGTGAAATATTGTGAAATTGCACCAATCAAATAGTCAGCATTTTATACTATAATTTTAGTTTATGTTGATATAGACATAACCCCTTTTTCAAGACGGATAAATAACCTTCAAGTTCTCTATGTGATTCGTACCATCTCCCTAATATATAACTCAACTTCTTTAATAATTCTTCCATATCTATCAGATAAAAACTTACCTCCCACACCCATCCTACACACTCTTCGTCAATAGTCGGTTAGTCCTCCTATTAAAATTTTCCTTATCCAACGAATCTCTCTCCTTTTTTTTCAACAGTATACGAAATATTGAGAATTCTTGAATCTCATATTTTTTAGACGTGGATTGACTTTGGAAGAGTCAATTCAGTTAGCCCATGAAGATGATAATTGATATTGACCTTTCCGATTGAAATATTTCAAAGGATGAAGATTTGGACAAAGATGATGGTGGTGGATTACTGAATAACCTTATCGGACGATAATTATTGTCAAAGGCTTACATCTACCTTAACTGATTAAGATGATGAATCAGAGGAGAATTTTAATGCCTCCTGATGAGTTTTTCTTCGTCCGGGACTAGATATTATAACTTGGATAAACGGTGATTTTGAAAAAAAAAGCTTTTCCTGAACCAGATTGTATCAAATTTAAAAACAAATATCCTGTGGAAATATTTGAAAAAACTTCATATAAAAAAGCTATTGGACTGTTTGTCGTAGAATCCTTGTTCTGTTAAAAACCTAATCCAAAGAAAATGGAATACGCCATTGCAATTCTAGTCCATACAGACTATGATGAGTTACCAGCACGAGATGCACTGTGATGATAACTCAAAGATAAATTTTGAAAGCTACGACCGCTTATGGATTTGCTAACATTAAGTTTATCAATGATTGGAAACAAAAACTGGATTATGATGAATCTATGCTAAGATATTATGAAAAACATACATTTAAACCGTTCCTAAGAGTCAAACCTATTAGATTTGGGTATAAGTTATGGTGAATTTTGCGTCAGGTTACTTGATAAATTTTGATATCTACTAGAAAGAATTTAAAAACAAACACGACGTATGAGAATGATTTTGGTGATACTCCATTGATGTGTACGATAGATGAGGCTCCGCATCACATGAAGAAGCTTCTCCAAATTACAACCTAAAACAAAAGGGTTACGATGGTAAGGAAATGATGAGGGCGCTCGTTTTGGTAAATATTATGCTTGTTGAATAATATTGATCTCTTCATAACTAGTTACGTGAATAATTATTGCATATTCCCTAATTTTTTGTAGTGATCAAAATATTCAATTTACTCAATTTAACTGCAAGCATACTACGAATTATCATATTAATTAGTTCAGAAAACCGATGAATATTCATTTTTGTTTTATAATGAACATAGACATGATCTTAAGTTTACTAACCAATGAAATAAAATCAATAATTGTCCAATGTATTAGTCTAGATATTTAATTATTGACATCATACTAAACAACGCAACCATTGAGAACGCAATCAAGCGTAAAATCACTAGCGTGTTAAGTGCAATAGCAAAACTTCTTTAATGAACTGATATAACGGAATAAAGGAGGGAAAAAAATATGTAACTACCTGAATACACTACGCTCCACTAATTTTATACATATAAGAGTAACTACAACAGAGGATTCAATAATTATTTAATTACCCAACTTACATCAATGTTAATTTAGAATACACAACATCCAATAGGAATAATTGATAATTTCAGTTAATTTATCGGAGTGATATTGACTGGGTATTAATATTATTTTTATTAACGGTCATATTTTAAATATAGAGGGGTCTCTATAACTATAGACAATTTCCAATGTTTCCTTTGTTTAATAAATATTTGAATGAAAAAACATTCAGAGTAAAGTCCATCATATGAGGGTTGTTTTGAGATACGGCAACATTAATATGAATATGTCAAATTTGACATTGCTATCATAAAGTTTGACATTTTTAATGAGGAAAGTACTCAGTATTATTATACGATTTCTATTCAAGTGGTTTACATATACTTCAAACAGTCACAAAATGCAAATTTCGTGTCATGATTTTCTATGCCCTTGACGTGGATTTAACTAACAGCAAAATGCCGATTAACTGGTTTTGATTTTTGGTGATTAAGCACTACCTCGAGCAATCATGTGACGCTGGTTTTTTGAATTTAATCGTGCTCGCACTTCGTTACGGTATGAATTTCGTGAAGATCGTTCAAAATCCGTTGTAGTACCAGAAAACATGGATGCTGTGCGTGAACTGACATTGCAAGATCATCATGTGATATACCATAAGATTGAGGCAAACTTGGGCATCATATCCACTCGCATACATTCAAGATTGCATAAACATTTAGCTGACAAAATGATTTGTTCGCGTTGGATGGCGCAAAAAACTCGTGTGCGAAGAAATTCGAAAAAATTCAATCACAATTAACTGGAAATGTCACCACCATTCAATAAAAGCAACGAAAAATGGTCAAGTCTGAAAGGTAGGCCAGCATTTGTAGGAATAGTTTTCGAAAAAATCAAGGGAACTGTCAAAACTCGTTGACATCGTTGAGTAAGTTTTTTGAGATCTTCGTAAAACCATTCTTTTGACTTAAAAAATTATCGCACTGCTTTTTCAACAGCTCCTTCAGATTCCATTTTTTTCTATGCGAAAATTTCGCTATGAATCTAAATAAATGATAACCTAGCTGTACAAGATCTGGACTCAATGCTGAGTTTAATAACACCAAGTTTTCTGATCTCTTTCCAGGTTAATTACGTAATTCTTCCTTTGTATAACCATTGATTTTCCACGTTTGGTCTGTTCGAATGAATTCATTTTGCATCAGAAGTAGAAGTGCATGTTATAGAACCATGGCTAAGGCAAGGAGCTATTTTCACTTTTCTTTTTTATATAAAAACCGACACCTTCTTGACAAAAGGTTTCTATTTGAACTAATTTTACCCCCGTATAACAGAATTATTTAAAAAATATTCGAAGTTTGTCGTTTGTTTTAACGCTAAACCAGCAAAGATCCACATTTTTATGCACGATGGATTTGTAGAGGTGCAGAAGCTCCGATTTATTGGCCTCCTAGGTCATGCGATTTCAATCCCTTGTTTTACACAGTTTGGTCGTATCTTCAAGAAAAAGTTTATATTACAGAGGTAGATTCACCTCAAGAGGAGCACCTACTCTAATTGAATTCTAATTTAAGTTATTAGCCTTTTTTTTTAATTTTAATCTAATACATTTATCAATATTTTATACCAGGTTATTACTTCATATATTTCAACTCAAAATATTCCGGAAACAGTAGAGTATCGAGTTCTGTCAAGAGTACCATTTTGGTGTGAAATTAAACGATTTAGGTCCACAACAAATTTAGTAATATTGAAGAAGTTATGTTTAATACTACTTGGTACAAACAGTGTAACTAGCGCCCTCTATGAGAGTCAAAGATAGAAACAAATTCATTGGATGTATCAGCATAAATATTCTTATAAAATTTCAGTACAATGTAGTTGTTGAGGCAAAATCGTGAAAAATGTGTATATATATTTTTCAGTTTTCTATCTATCCTAGAAATGGGTGGGATCACCTTTTTTTGAAACACTCTGTATTTTAGCGCAACAATTGAAGCATTAATAATTTTGAAGCACTTCCAGTTGGATATACAGTTGTCTCTTTCTACACAGCCTTACATTTTATACTTTTTTCACGCGCAAGATCTATTTCTTATGAATATTACCTATTATCACTAAAATAAGAAGTTTTCAGTTACATCTCGGTATTATAAACATTGAACAAAACTGAATGTATAAAAAATTTTCTTCACTTCAATATGTTCTCAAATCTCTCGAATCAATCATTATTAAATAAAATTGTATTGTACTCCCAATTCTCAAGTTTCATTTGATTAATTATTTCGTGTAATTTGCTGACTAATTTTCCCATTAGAAGCATTACGTCACTACCGTTCATGTCTTTTAAACCATTTAATCTACTTACTAATGCTTAATAATAGTCCATTCTATTTAACATTACAATAGACTTCCTTTTCAACGAAATAAAAATTGCCGCTGTTATGTTTCAATTTCAACCATCAGATAATCGATTCATGAAGTATGCATATTCAATTAACTAAAAAAAAAATCGATGAAGCTGTAGTTGCGGAGGCAAGTCTTCTATCATCATTATTAGCTTTTCTCCTTTCATTTTGTTGTTGACTTTTCCTAAGCTATATCCCATTAAAAGCATTTGACGTCGAGTAAGTTGTATCTCCAGCTATTCTTATTTGCATTACTGAATTTTTTCCAGAATTTACATTTTACACCGTCTTTTCATAACCTATTCGTTCTTCGACACTTCGTTGGCGTATCCCATGGGTTATGTCGCGTGAAAAAATTATATAACACTGTATCTATTTTTCCATCTGTCTGTAGTGAAAAAATTTAAATAAATGACAGTTTTCTAGAGATTTCTATAACAGTATAAGTCACGAATCCTGTTTAAATGATACAGGATGTTACAAAAAGGTTAACCATGTCTTTAAAATAAATAGAAAAGTGCAAAAGAATCACGGTTTACATGATACAAGATACATTCCATTAATTTGTCTCAAATAGAGGGCTCTAATTAAACGGTTCTTAGCAAGTAATACTGAACAAAAAACTTATTTGAGGTTAAATTTCAAGGGAACCTAAATATCATTCAGTTTTACATCAAAACTGCTAAAACAGTTTTTGATATTTTAGTTGTCACATCTCATTTGTGCTAATAAGGACACCGATCACGTAACACCTATTTTCAGATACCCAAGGCTAACTATGTAGAAGCTTCATCGAAAGTAGCTATCTGGTCGCCATCGAGACTTAACCTCACTACTGAAATTAAGATGATGTTACAAAACTGAAGAACCGGAGGTATTTGCAGGTAGTTGTACAATTAGACAAAAACCTAATTATGCTAGTGAAATTAGAGAGCAGAGAAGAGAAAGATTGAGCTGGAGGAGGTTCTACGAGGATGTCACAAAGATATTTCCGACAGCGACACTCTGTATGGCTCTGGATGAGGATTATAGCAACAAATTTTTTCTCCGAATGTTACAACAGGAAATATTAGCTACTCTTCTTGTAATGATCTTTAGATTCTGTTTTTATTTGGACCGGTAATTGAAATAAAACTTGTTAAACGGAAAACCATTAAATCCCCAAAAATATGTCTACTAGAGCGACAAATCCTCTGCAACGTCTAGTAAGATAGGTACGTCAAAACTTCTTTTGAAGTACATTGTCAGGCACTCGAGAGACTTTGAAGTCGAGATGGTAAGAACCAGAGCCCTATGGTTTCTGGTCTTTGACCACTTGATGGTTGACCCAAAGAAGACCTTTTGCTCCGGATAGGACGCTGCCATCTTACGAGATTACACGACAGTTACCTTGTGACTAGTAGACATGTAGTGCTATTTCGAAGAACTACATAAAAACTCAATAAAAACTTCGTTTTGTTCACAGAAGGCCCAGAATTTGTACGCTCTCAAATTGTAATTCTCACAAAATCTAGAGTAGTGAAATTCTAAGGGTGTTTTGAATACAAAACTGCTTTGGCTTGAACACGTGGACACCAAAATGAGAAAATGTACGTGCATCCTCTGGGCATGCGAAAAGGCCTTCGGTGGTACATGGGGTCTATCCTCTAAGATCCTCTACTGAATATATACCTCAATGATCACACTCCTTCTCACATACGGGATTATCGTATTGTGGCTCTGTACGGTGAAAGTGGAAATAATATTGCTACTGGACAGAGTTCGGATCCTCGCATCTCATGTGCATAGCTCCATCTAGAAACTTCAAAGTCCCACTGGATCTTCCAACTTTAGATCTAACGATACAATTTGAATCTAAAAAAACAGCATCTTTAAAGCAGTGCTGGTTGGACTAAATAGCCAGGCGATTTAAAATATAGAGTTCCTTCAAAGATTAATTTGATAAAGACTTCTTAGCCTACCAAATTCCTGAATGTCATACTTGAATTTATCAGGATCTGATTCTATTAGTTCAGCTCTTTTCTGGAATGCCTTCTTTTTATAGTTTTAAGTATGCCTTCTAAAATAGTATAATTCTCAAAAATTTTCATATTATCTTCAATTTTTTCAAAGCAAAAGAGAAATGTCTTCATCTCGTTATGTTTGACAAGAGAAGTTTTAACTTGAAATATCAGTTTTAACCACAGATAACGTTTCATACATATTGTTTACGAACAAGCTTAGATTTAAACTTTACAAGCGATCTGGGGGTAGCTTAAAGATTAGTCTAATATGAAATGTGGAATTACTATCTAGCTTATCCAAATTGTACGATCTTTTTACGAGTAAAGAGCTTTTGTTGTGGTAAAACGACTCAAGATATGCGCTCAATTTTTAATGAACTCAACGATGATGATGAAGAAATTATCAGCATTTTCGATTAATTCAGAGAAGTTACTTGATCTTTTCTGTTCAATATTGTTTATACATCTTCTTAACCCGTTAAGGGTTGCATACTAGTTACATCCAGCCGTGAAATTTCAATCAGGGAAGCATATAAATTGCGTTCCGAAGACCTTCTAAATATTTCTATAAACTAATTATACTTCCCATGATCATCGATACCTAAATATTGAATTCTGCTTAACCATTTTCTGGAGACCAAGTGATTGGTTGAAATTTTTTGACCAAAAACATAATCTAACCTAACCGGATTAAAATTTGGAGGTAGGTATAAGTTTAGATTAAACTTTAGTTGCATCTTCAGTTTTAAAATTGCGCCTTAGAGGACTGTTAAAAAATATTACTAAAGTAATTATTCATAAAAAAATATTTCGGATCATTGTATAATTTTGAAATTTATACCTCTAGCATAAGAGAAAGCAATGGTGTTGTCCATGATAACTCTTTCTAACGATGGTTAATTCCTAAGTTCCCCGAACTACAGATAATTCTGAATACTTCATTGTAGAAAATCATCGGCACTAATTTTTTATGATTTACTAGAATTTTTTTAAGCTAAAAATGATAAAAAAATGTTGTTTATTACAATTGAAATAGAAATGAATCTCTGATTTCTAATCGAAGCTATTCATAAAGCTCGTAAGTTTTTAAAAAATTGAAGTAATCCATTAAACCAGTTTTGTGGGAAAACGAATTCAACGAGAAAAGCTCCGTTGTAAAATGTAGAGTACAAAGCAATAGGAAGGGACAGGCAACCGATTTTACAAAGAAAGAAGATTCTTGGAGATATTGTTGTACGTTTTTCTGCTCGATAGAGTGAAAAAAGTAATGATTATCTTTTTGAGTGATTACATTCAATCGAAATGAGATTCTAGAAAGTATCCAACGCTCATCAAGAAATTAATTTTTATAAAATTAATACCTTATTAATTATAGCCTCATATTTATTAGTAGAAAAGTTATTATTTATAAAAGTTATGCATGTTACACATAGATGGTGTATTTGAGGTTATGTCGTATTTATGAGTGAGAGTTTCTATACCTCAAACATATCATAACTTGTTAAGATTAGTTTCCAATTCTACGAAGAGTCTAATTACTTAAATTTTTCCAATTATTCATTGTTTGTAGACGACGCATTTAATACATTATTGGGAACAAAATTTTAAAGCAGTCGTAGTAGCAAGAAACATAACTGAAACTCTAGTGGAAGACACAGTTGATGAGCAAAGAGCAAAGTGTTGGTTTAATAGTTTTAATAGTGAAGATTTGACGGCTAGATATCAGATCGTTCAACTGCCTGGGATATTGACGTTACAAAAGGAGCAGTATAAAGCCAGCACTCACCAATAATCAAATTCCTTTGGAGGAGATGAAACACTTGTTGAATAGTTCAACATAAATTAAGCAAGTTGAGTTGTATAAAGAGATCCGTGCCTTACCAAAAGGTCATCATTTTATTTTATTTATCCCAACAATTCTAGAAAAATTCACTGGTTTGACAAAGGACAATTACCAGAAACAAAAAAAATGTCTATGATGAGAAAATATGATGTTTTATTGGAAAAATATACATTTTTAGTAAACCCTTACAAAAAATCTGGACACGAAGAACTATGAGATATAACTCGAAGACATGGAAGACATCTTGGTGTAACCTCTGATTTTCGTTGACAGCTCCAAAATTATCAGAAAAGAATTATAAATGAGAATGCGATTACGAATAGACAGAGCTCGAGATGCATTTAACAACATGAGGAAACTAGGTATTTAGAAGCAAAGATATTTCTTTATAACTAAAACTAAGACTAGTCAGGTGCTAAATATTTTCTGTTTTATTCTAAAGTGTAGAGGCTTGGACTATAACCAAGGCTACTTTAAAGATACTGGAAAGTAGCGAAATGTGGATATATCGGAATTTTTTGAAAATATCCTGGATGGAGCACATCACCAGCATGGAAGTTATGCAGAGACTAGGGAAAAAGAAGGAAGTTGTCTTTACTGTACAAAAAAACGGAAACTGGATTGTTGGTCTGTTGATCTGGGCGGATGTAATTTAGGCGCTAAATAATTAATGTACAACATGTACACTAGGCGCCAAGACCCAAGGGTCATTTTAATCCTATGTGTATTTTGGGCGCTAACCGACTGAAGTACATGATTTATGAAATACAGTTATTTTCCTATAAGAGAAATGACCTATTATCACTTAAGGTCTGAAAAAATTTACCGTTAGAGGGGGCTACTTTGCACTTTTTTTAAATGAAATATCTGCCCTTAATAAAGTTTCCTCACAACATTTTTGAAACACTCTACACAATAAAGTTAATTTTATATTTCTTTATATTTTTATTGAGTACTTAAGTACACATTACATAAAATAAAAGATTTCCATAACCTAACCTAACCCAACCTACTTAAAAATCTATCTCTCTATTGGTATGTCGGATTATCTACCCTTCTTGGTCAGACAGGTAAAGAAGTATGGTCAGCGCCCAAATTACACCCGCCGGTTGATCTGATTCAGAACGCAGGAAACAAGATAAGAATATCCCTGTCAATAGACAACGTTCGTAACTGAGAAAGCAGTGAAAGAAGAAGAAAATATCTCTAAAACGTATGTGAACTTGATGTACCTTGTAACAGCAATATGTTCATATCGAACTAGAAGTATGAAACAATAAGAAAACAATATTCCGTTGAGACGGCTTATAGAGATAGGGAAAAAACGAAAAAAAAACTGGAATCGATATAACTTGAAGAAAAAACCTCTAGAAATTCATCTAAATAGTTCAACTTGAATCAATTTGTAAACAGTTCAATTATCAAACTATGAATTGCAGGACTCATTTGTAAAACTATGAAAAACAACGGAATAATATTAAAAACTAGGCACCGGAAATAGCGGAATGAAAATTACATTTTCATAATTACTAGCTTTCATAAACGTAGTAGACGTTTTTGAGTACATGCGTACGTGGGAACGTCGTTGTTAAACTAGCATTTATCAGTTCACCTTGCTATTCAATAATTGTTACCAATTGCACCACAAATTTCAAAATGTAATTGATACTGTGAATGTTTTAGTAATTAACTTCAATTATAAGAGTGTTTACATTCTAAAAACATGTGATTTAAGTCATTCATTGACAGGTAAAACACTCCAAGAAACACCTACTTGATTGTTTTATGTAATTTTTAGTCCTTTTTCGAAGGATTTTTACTAAATATCTCTTTACAAATTATTACAGTATTATCTAAATATGTCCCAAAACTTTCAAAAACTCTGTATATGGAAGATTACCACTCGTTTTTGAGTTGTAGGCGTTTAAACATCAGAACATATACTTAAGTATATTTTGATAAAGACTTAAAAAAAGTCGAAACGTAAAATCTTATTTTTAGAAAATTATAAAGAAAACTAATTTTGAAACAGAAGATTTAGAAACATAAATATATCACAAGGTCTAAGAAATTAAAGAAATTTTCTAAATTATACATTCGAATATTATGAATTTTTAACCATTTATGTAAAAGTGTTGATGATTCAGTTAATTTAATTATTGGAACGTTTAGTGTTGGAAAAAATCAAACTTTCAAAAGGAGTAGGAAATAAGAGACGATAACGTAGTTTGGTGAAGAAATTTTCCAAAGACAATAAAAGAAATGAGAAAACAAAGGAAAAATTTATTTTATTTAGAAAAAATATGGAATAAAACAGATCGGAAGCACGCTTTTCAAATAATTTATCTACTGGTTTAAATACACCAACAGTTGCGACAGTGTATTTTCTGATTGCGATTCTAATTTTGAATTTTTAAGAAGTAGGTCTTGTGATATTGATGAATTTTTATATTAAAATTATTATTTATAATCATTACAAATGAAAATCAAAGTTTTGTATATTTTAAATGTTAAAGACAAGTCTCGAAAGTATTAGTGAGAAAGCTGGTCACCATTTCGATTAAAGTACTTTTACAAGGCTGAAACTGTTTCTATATGTTATTTAATATATTTAAAGTAGAAAAATCAACTTCTGGTAGGGTTAACGCGGTTGCAGCAACAACAAAACTGTTTTTTGCATATTGCAAATTGTTTTATTTAAAAAAAATGTATCTTCACAAATCTGGCTTTCGACTATGTTTTCCATTAGACAATATTAAGTAAAAAAAATTGTCAAATGATTTGCTCGGTTGCAAGTACCTGTAAAATGAAAGTTCCTCCAGCTAAAGAATTTTTACCTGAATATAAGTTTGACATACAGGTAATACGTTATCAGATTGGGGAGTAGAACATTTTAAGACAAATTTCCGTTAAGCTTGTCAATTGCAACACTGCTTATTTCGTAGCAATTTGACTTACATAGTCTAATTTACTAACGAAATACATAAAAAATTGCATTTTTATACTATTTTTTGATACTTGATTGTTCAATATCCGTTTCTTTTTCGTATTTGGGTGTTTTTAGAGTCAGTTTTCGACTCAATTTTATATTTTTTTTTCATATCTTTGCTACATTATTGTGATCAGTTGTGCGTAATAATCTATAAATAACAAAAGACTTGTTTTCATCAATTATGGAATTGCAAGAAATCATCTGCGTGTTTTGTAAGGGAAAATCCAATGAATTAGACAATACTAATTCGGGTGAGGAATTTTCAACATTAATTGAATTGAGTGTATGAACATTTATGTGTAATACCACGTATTTATAATCATTTCTTTTCCATAGAGCGAAGACAATGTAGTGGACGACGATGTAATTTCGAGGGACGAGATTATTTCTGATGAAGAGGGAGACGAATGATTGATTATTGGAAAAACATTTTTCTTAACTATTGTAATTGAGCAATTAAGCTTTTGTATTTGGAGAAGAATATATATGAAATTACCTGTATCATGATATTTTATTTTAAATGCCTAATATTACAAAATAGTTTACAAGATATTTTCTTCAGGAATTAGATTTGGAAAATCGTCTTAGTAACTTTCAATCTATTTTGCTGGTACCTGCCACCGAGCAAATCATGTGGAAAATATTCAAAATTGTCTTTCATCTATATTAAATAACATATAGAAAAAGTTTAAGCCTTGTGAAAATACAATATAGTCGAAGTGGCGACCAGCTCTTAGACTATATACTGTGAAAAAATTGTTCATTTCAAATAATTCATTTTATTTCGAAAAATTGTTGCAGTTGAGGCTAGATTTTCTTATAAAAAAACATCAATTTGAAATGAAAATGGATTGAAATGTTTTTTAAAAATTATTTCTGGTTCCGCATTCAATCATAAACAAATTGAAAACTAAGCAAAGAGAAAACATATTCCCAAGAAGAAAGTTTGTATGATTTACGTTTATTTCAGATTCAAACATAATTTTAACTTTTTCTACTCGTGAAAATTTTCTGCACAGTTTACATTAACATTGAAATGTTTCTAGTGAAAATCACTCTAATTGAGTATAATAATATGAATGAAATAATTTTTTAAAAGATATGAAACCAATTTTTTTTTTATTAGAATTTTTTATAGCTTCAAAATTATTATAAGGCAGAATTGAAAATGCAACTCACCTATTAAAACACCTTGTCTGTCAATTATTTATGATCAATGCAAATCTAGTAGGTTATAATAAATGCGATATTGATATGTAATAAATATTCATTGTCATTTCAGAATTGTGAAAAAATTATTTATAATTGAAATTCATATCAGACACTCCCATGTATTCATTACACATTATTAAATCGCCATAGTTTACAGTGTCATATCATTTTTCGACCTTGCGTTCGAAATTAATTATAATAGGAACAAATTACTTCACTTTGTAATATAATTTATGATATGCGCTAAAATGGAAATTCTAGAGAAATATTGCCATAAGAATTTTTTTTTCATAATTTCAATACGTTAGTTATACAATGATAAATTGAATTTATATTTTAGATGTTTGAAAAATTTATTGATTGTCAAATCATGGTATAAATAGAATTAATTTCGAAAACAGGAACCCACCGATTGGTTCCAAATTCTCACCAGATATTCCATCACACACTAGATGAGTGTACCTTAAACAATTTTTGGCGTCTCTTAAGGGAAAAGGGTGGAAATATTTTTTTAGTTTAGAACTCATGAAAAATCTCATTTTATCATCTCCCTCTCACTTCTCTATTTGTTTCACCCCTACTAGTGTTCTTTTCGTCATAAAAAATTAGTAAGTTCACACTAGCTACTATTGAACTATGATAATATGAAAAAAATCGTTGATTTTTGGCTAAGGTACCAAAAAAAAAGAAGACCTTATTTATTAATTCAATCATCTTGACTATCTTCATTTTCTTCAGTTCAAAATTCATGTCTAATAAAAAAAATAGTTGTTCATATCTTTTTAGAGCGTTAATATAACTTTACGAAGTATTTGACCCAATAAGGACAAATTTGTCTACCAATTTTTCAAATAATCTCATATTAGCTCTTTCCCAGAGATGTTCAATAGATTCTATACCCTTTTTATAATAAGAATCGTTATGTTTATCGAAATAGACATTAACTTGCAACATCACTTCTTTATTATTGGGAAATCTTTGACCACCAAGCCGTTTTTTCAAGTTTAGAAACAGAAAATAATCAGAAAAGGCTAAAATTAGCAAATAGGATGCGTGAGGTTGCAATTCATCTTCGATTAATTGATTTTAGTCATTGTAATAACGGATGTGTGAGCTGGTGCATTGCCTTGATAAAACAACAATTTTTTCTTAGCCAAATACGGTCTTTTTGTTTGATTTCATCACTCAAATTAAGCAAGAGCTTTACATAAGAGTCACTGTTGATTGTTTTTTCGGTTTGAAGATAGTCATTGGAAATTATCCCAAAAAACCGACGTCATGACCTTTCCTGTAGATGTAACTGTCTTTGTCTTCTTTCAGTTCATTGTTTTGATTGTTCTTTGGTTTCAACTGTGAATTGATGGATATTTATTGAACAAAGCAAAGATTCCACTTTATTTCTAAGAAACATTGCACAAACACTCGATGGAAACATCTTCACTACAGTAGTTTTAAGATTTTTTTATCAATAAAAACTGATTTATTTGGAAATAAATTTGATGACATATGGCATTAAGTTTTTAGTAAACTTCCATCAGAAAATTTACTCGTATATTTGCACAAATCATCGCTTCGCAAAAATTCTTATTATTCATTAGATAAAGTCATGAACGATGATCTACCGTTCATCTTCTTGCATTTTTATTATTATTTATCATTATATTTGAAAATTTACCGGGTTAAATCAAAATAATACCGTTATGAGTCGCATTAGGACAACCACGATCAAGAAATTTAGTCAATTAGATACAAATTCTTTCAAAAATCAGAAATGTTGAGCTGGTGAATTTTCTTGATGAAACAACACTTTTTTCTTAGCCAAATGCGGACGTATTTACTTTATTTTTTCGCTCAAATGATGCTATAATTATCGCTGTTATCATTTTCCACAATTTATAACCCATTTTGAGCTGAGGATCAAGTTTTTTTTTTACTTTTTCTGTGACATTTTCCAGCATTTCACTTAGTTTCGCATTACATACATTTTTATTTTCTTTAATTTCTTATTTCTTATACCTTGTGATATGTTTATGTTTCTAAATGTTCTTGATTTTGGGTCTCTTCTGTGATTGACTTTTCTTTACATCTTTATCTTTTAAAAATTATCAAAAAAACTAATTTTGAAACAGAAGAGACCCAAAATCAAGAACATTTAGAAACATAAACATATTTATTTTCATCTTGTTATTATATAAATTGAAGTTTCTCAAATAATGGATTAAACGTGGTAACTATTTTGGAATATTCAAAATTTCTTGTAGCGAATTTCCTAGTTGGTGATTACAGCGATTATTGAAGTATAGCAAGCAACTTTGAGTATGTGCTTAAATGTGATTTATATTTTGAAAGGATCAGATGTCAACTTATTTAATTTTGATAACCTACGATGCAGATATCGAAATAAAGCAACGAAAGTCCTATACGCAAAGAATTTTTCTACTTTTAGTCACAAAAGTGTACCTCATCATTGGACACGTTTACCCTCAAACTTTGGAATATCCAAAATTAAAAAATCCTTGCCTTATCCTGTTGTCTTATTGATTTTCTTGGGTATTGTACTGGATGTGTGTTTGTCAGCCTACACTTGTCTATCGATCCCTGTGTGATATTTCTAATCCATTGTAAGTTTGTATTGAGTCACTGTGGAGGTTAATCGTTGAAGCTTTTTTGCAACTTGAACCGTAACCCTATTAAAAATCAATGTGTCTTGGAACACTTTTTTCAATGAAATAGTTATATGCAGCACAGAGAAAAAATGTGTGAGAACTTAATAAAAACCACTGTTTCTTCTCCATTCAATCCGTTTCGTCTCCTCTGTTAGTGAACCGAAGAGGCCTGTTCCTGCATGCACCGTGGTCTACTTTGCCTTTGCATTGGTTACCCTGAATGACCCCTGGGTGTAAAACATATATCCTCAACCCATCCAATTCAATAATCACAACAGATGATAACTTTAACACTGGAGGAAATGGCTAATTTCACATTATACATTATCTATAAAAAACTTCCCAATAGACTCAAAAAAAATCAAACAAAGACCAATTCTCATATTCCTATATCTTTGAACGGGAGTTATTTTAGTTCAAATCTTCCTTTTGTAGCTTCAGGATTTTGTTTATGGAATATGTAATGTTTGAGAAGTGTTTTTAACTTTCAATCAACATTCTCTCTAGGTGTGTCAGTTTATACAACAAAAATTAACTCGCTAATTATTTATTGAATAATTTCACACTTGCTTATTACCGATTGATATTAATAAGTAATCGCAAAAAAGAATTTACATACCTGATTTTAGATTCGATTTATAAAGGACAATTTAATCAATATAATATTGATAACTATATATATTAATATCTTTTTTAATACTATCATATTGATTCCAATAATAAAAAATAGAAACCGTTTTGTCTATGGGCGAATAATTTGATTTATTGCTTGAAAAAATGCATATAAAATGTTTCTTGAGATCCCTGGCATCGTTCGTATTATCTTTAGTAACAAAGCTCGTCATCTAATGTAAAAACTATCATTAAATGGTCGTCAATATGATTTGTGAGAACTTGTGTATTGACAATAATTGAGGTAAAGAATGATAGGTATATACAGGTACATATACTAAATCATCAACTACTAGATTTATGCTGCTCTCAAATAAATTTTGTCGTAAGAGGTAAAGTAAATGGATGGGGTTTGGTATGTAGGTTGGACTTGAGGTGAGAAGCTTTAATCGAACAAAAAAGGTATTGAAAACAAAAATCGCATGGATTCAATTCAAAAAGAAACCGGTTGAAAGTTTGAAATTACACTTAAAGCGAGCCTTACCTACTTCAAATTAATTCAACCTGAACTATCCTGATATAACCTCACTTCAACTAGCCTAACTCAACCTAACGTAACATGATTTAACCTAACCTAACCCAACCTAACTTAACCTAACCTAACACAGCCTTACCTCAACTAATCTATACTAACTTTAACTTAACCTAACCTACCCTAAAATAGACCTAACCTAATCTAACCTAACATCACCTAATTTTAACCTAACTTGAACCTAACTTTAACCTAACCTAACCTAACCTAACCTAATGCAACCTAACATAACTGAGTTTGGTCTTAGCTCTGGTATATTTTTAATTGTGTATAGTTTTGAATTTATAGTTAAAGTCTTAGGTTTTTGTGAAAAAATGAGTTTTCAAGCGAAGATTCATATTTGGCGCTACGTAGTTGTGTCCGATTTTGCAGTTCTTACTAGAATGAAAAGCTTTCCATTACTTGTATCTTAGTACACCAATCTGATCGGGTTGTTGAGATAAATTATTTTTGTTTATAATAATTTATCGAGGAATTTTATAATCGAGAATTCAATACATATTTCAATGTAAAGTAATAAAAAGTAACGATGGTCGTACATATCCACATATAATAAACCACCGAGACTTAGAGACGTAAATTTAAAAAAAACCTTCAGCAGATTATAAATCAACTGCAATAAACTATTTCTTTATTATATCTAGAACTGTTAATGTTCTTTGAAAGTAGCCAAGAGACACATATGACCTCCTTCACTTTGTGGTTTGATTTAAAATGTAAAAAAACTGAAAAAAATCACGCCTCCTAGCTATAAATATTAATAAACTATTGACAGCGAAGGTTCTTTTCTATTAGGACAAGTAGAATAATAATTATTATGATATTTATAGAGTAAACGCTCTGTGTACCATAAAAGGTATTTAACAAGTATATTTAGCAATGTGTGATGATTGAATTTTGTGAATTGAAGCCACATCAGAAAATACAGAATCAAATCGATATACGACTGCTTCTTTATTAGTGAACCGTTAGATTTATACATCGGAATCCAAGGAATTAATTAACTTAATTCACAACTTTTGACAAACTATTTATTAATATATAATATAAATAAATAAAACGGTCTTAATAATCTGACTGTTATCATTGGATATCAAGATTATTTAGAGCACACTATGCGTGTTCAAGCTCTCTTAAATACTATTCCTATTGTATAAAAAGTTATAATTAATCATATTCATAGTCGTCAAGTCACATCAATACAAAATTAGAGGAAAGTGATTCAATAAGTTTATGGAACTTCAAGTGTGTAAGGGACGTATGGAACCGCTTAAGTAAGACGTTGAGGACGGTCAGTTCACAATAAATCTTAACGAATACAATAATAAATTGAAGTTACGTAGGTAATTTTATGATTCTTCACAGTAATATTGATATAAGAGAGAAATTAGGTTAAAATATCTTAAATGTTCCCATCAGTAGTGACGAAATAATTTGAGCCAGTTAATGAATCTTTATCAAACATTTTGGACTGAGATTTTCATACTGGTCTTTATCACTTACTGTAGAAGCCAGTTCTGGACATTTTAGAAGAATATATTACCAAACTTGATCATGATTTAGACGGCAAATGTAACGAAAAGAATTGGAGTTGCCAATATTGAGTATTGAATATTGATACCGTAGTTTTCTCATGTAAAATTGGACGCAGAACATGTGTGGGTATGAGAAATGTGAATTAAATTGCACTGTAACCTGATTAGATCATAAAAGCACCAGCTGTACCAATCCTTCACCTATAATCAGGTGATGACGACTAATTTAGAATTCTTAATTTTTATTTGATGAATAAAATTATTTTTTCTCCAAACCCTGTATTATATTTACTGATCTAGTAGTTTTGAAACCAACTTTCCCGATTTTTTCATGAAATACCTAATCAAATTTACATATCCAAAAAAATATATATAATTTAGTGGGTCTACAACGAAAATGTTTACAATTAATTCTTTTTCCTATAATTTTTCAGTAATTCGAGAATTTGAACTTATTCTTAACTTTGTTATTTCAACTTTTAACTATGTGCTCGAAAAGGTTTCAATAGTTTTAAGAGTTACGAGGCTCAATTATTTTCATGCCAAGCCCCAATCGTGTTAAACGCTAATTTTTTTTTAAGAAAATAGCAAGCTCAAAAACTCAGTTGAGTGATGTCTGTCGTGTGGAGATTCCTGTGGATATTGACCTCGAACTTCTGTAGGTTGTAGTACTCGGGAAACACAGGCCTTGATAACTGATTCCAAAGGTGTCACGATATATTGAGCTTCAGGGCGTTTGAAGACGAACTCGGTGTTCATAATCCTCCTTAGCCTGTGGAGTAGCTCTCTCAAATATTGTCAGAAGACCATCTGCCCTGGTAGAGTCGGTAAAACGAAACCAGGTCAGTGACCTTCTTTCTATGCTCCAAGCGTCTTATAGGTCAAGTTTCTGACCTATAAGTCGAACTGCACTCTTCTGTATCGAATCGAGCATCTTCAAGGTACGCTTAGGAGTTGAGCTCCTAATGTGCGTGTAATACTTCAAATATAGAAAAATCTGGGACTTTTACAGGATTAGAAGCTGTTGTGGTCTCCAAGACTTCAAGAGGGATCCAAATTTTTGTAAAGCTGATTTAGCTAATTCAGAATATACCAGGTCATATTGCAGTGCTCGTTCTTAGATGCCAGAATTGCACGTCTTGAAATATTTGGTATATCAAGAAGCAATGATTAATTTTCGCCAGCTTTTCAATTAATTGTATGTAGCTAATTGGTTAAAGCCATCACCTACTCAGAATACAATATTCGTATTAGTTGTATCAAGGTTATTTTTTGAGGATAGTTGCTAGAGTGTACGTTTAGTATTTTTGAGAATGTCAGCGCAGAAAAATTGAGTGAGGGTGAATGTTAGCGCTTAACTATCCTCAGACTCATCCAATCCACTCATATCTCAAAAGAAAGGACAGGAGTTTAAGTCATGTTTTAGTATAAATTAAGGAAGGCTTAAGTTCATTGACTTTGAATGTTCGATGACAAATCTGGGGATAAATACGATGCAGTCAAAATAATAGAGGAAATCGGTCGACTTGAACAGCCAATACATTTTTGGGAATTTTTTGACAATTTCGATTGTTTGACCTGTATTACAAAATCAAAAAAATAAGTATATTTAGTGCAAATATTAAATATTTTAACTTACATCCAGGTGTCTATTCAAATAAAATTAGTTTCTGGATGAATTTTATTTATTCTAATGCAGAATGTGTGATACTGACTATGCAACTCATATAATTAATCTTGAATGCAATTCTATAATCAAGCTGCGCCTTTTATAGATTACGATCTTTCGGTATGAGATAGTCTCATAAATAACTTTAAATTGGATAAAGTCCAATGAATTAACAGTAGAAAATAACAGTCTTTTGTACATTTCTAATTTATAGTTACGATTTTTCGAAACAACAAGTGTAGCAGGAGCTCAATTTTCCATCGTTACCCTCTTATTAGTACCCCACTTGGAACAATACTCGTCAATAAAAAATAATTATATTAATAGATTTTTTGGATTGATATCTTGGTTATAATGAGATACAATCGATGCAACTTTATTATTAAATTGGTCAATTCGAAACAGCAATTGAGGTTATTGCATTTCTTTTTATATGATTATCTTTCACGTAATCATTCAAATGTCATTTCACTGTGGATTTTTGAACTTGATGGGTGGATGGAAACTCATAACTATAACGTGCAGTTCTCACAGAGGTAAGTTCTTTAGATTCACGTTGAAACGTCCCGAATTTCAATTATGCAACCACAACAGCGAATTACACGACTTCGCGAATCCTACTGACTGCGCCAGGTAAATATTTGAAAAATAGTTATTTAAAAAGAACACTTATAATATAATTACGGGAAAGGTGTTTTTACCACAAGAAATAGATAGAAAACCAAAATAATGTTTTTTAACAGCTAATAGTATACAATTCTCTATTGTTGGCAAATTCTTGACACGTAACTCAAACCACCTATTTTATAGTCGTTTCACACAGATGGCTTAAGGTTGAATCATTTTTGTGATTGAAGATCAGAGCGCTAGATGGATCCTTTCATGACCAAAAGACTAAAATAAATAATAAAATTCATTCTTTTTGTGATTTTTGAAAATCTTTAATAACCTACATATTTTGACGGTATTTTATCAACAATTAATAGAACTGCGTTAGTAAAATTAACTCATTATTCTTTTTGCTTCTTCAAATACTTATTAATTCTATACTTCGTAACTGCTTAAAAATCTGCTTCAAACATACTTGTTTTATCAATATCCTACGAGTCTCATAACCATTGATTACAGTCTCCCATGTTTTTTTACCCAAGAACGAGAAGGCAAGATTGCCTTTCATTTGATCGTTTTAATACACGTTGCAACACAAAAATACACACACGCGTAAGTACACATACATTTTTTTCTTTATCATTCACAAGTTGTGTATCTATCTTTACCCCATTCATTACACCTACTGCTATCATAGCAATAAATATCTCGTAATGATAATATGAAGTGGATTTTTTTAGCAAGGTTAGATTAACAGTACGTCGATGACCTTATAGTATTAGCAAGAGCTAAGCATGATAGTAAAATCTCTGCCAGGATGTTAAAAGCCCTAAGCACAATTGAAAACTTGGTTAAAACACTTGCATGGAACAATCATTTAGATAAGATACTCTCCAAAGCTTGCTTGCTTCAAGGCAAATCATGAAAACTTGAATTTGATATGGTATAACAAGCAGTCTTAAAACCCATATACGCATCTCTTGTTTGGTGATAGAAAATTGAACTAATAACAACCTAGAAATTACTGAATAAAATTCGAAGGCTGATCTGCTTGAGTATCATCACCTTTAGAAGCGCTGCTAAACTTGTCTTGTCTTCTCAACAGAAGAGGCAATTAGCAGCACCCGTCAGAAAAAAACCGAGCCTGGAAACCTGACAAGTCATCTAAGAATTCTAGAATTGAAAAAGCTAGTAATAACACACTATTTAACCAAATTTATGATGTACACAGACATCGGAAGTGGTAATCAATGACCGCCAATCACTCTGGTATATAGATAATTTGTAGCTAACACTTGAAACCAATCCAGCTCTTAGTGGTCAACGGCTTAGAAAGTCAAAGCTCTCAATTTATAATACTATATTCCATCCCGTAGTCACGTAGGAGGTTCCAGAGGAATGCTGTGTTGAGACAGATGTATGGCCAGATGTAAGACATGCCTTTTGATCGATACCCGCGTGTAGCCATGTATGGACGGCGACTGAGAGAAAGACCGCGCCTTCGGTGATTGGAGGACGTTGAGGCAGACCTGAACTTGCTACTGGCAGTCTATTGTTGAGAATGCTCTGGTTCTCAAACAACTGCAGCGCTGGTTCTGGTTATAGAATGAAAAGAAGAAAGACTCAGAACTGGATTGAGATTTATAGGACGAAAATTAATAGCAGTTGCTTTTCCTTCCAAACAATAGAAATCAAATTTGATCTTCAAAATAGAGCTATCAAATTTTGATAGTATTTCCTCTATATTCTGATTGGGTTACCCTCAAAATATTAGATTCTAAACGACAGCTATAAAATACTGATTGACTCGTGCTTTTAGAGAATAACTATTTAATTTTGTCCTCATTTACTTCAATAGCATCTTTGATACACTTTTTCATGGAATGTTATGTTCTAGTCTGTTAAGGTGTACGTTACAAATATAATCTCATAACTATACAATTCTGAACGTATGCTCCCTGATAAGTTTACAGACTTCTTCTTAACTGTCAGCTATCAATTTTCAAACATATTTCCCACAATAGTTTTATAAACTTTTCCTTTCAACTGACAGCTATCAATTTTTCAATATTTTGTCCCCAATAGTTTTATAGACTTCTTCTCAACTGACAGCTATCAATTTCTGCACATTAGTCCCTCCATAGTTCTATAGACTTTTCTCTTCAACTGATAGCTATTAATTTTTGAATATATTGTCCCCCAATAGTTTTATAGACTTCTTCTCAACTGACAGCTATCAATTTCTGCACATTAGTCCCTCCATAGTTCTATAGACTTTTCTTTTCAACTGACAGCTATCAATTTTTTAATATTTTGCCCCCCAATAGTTTTATAGACTTCTTCTCAACTGACAGCTATCAATTTCAAAACGTTTGTCCCTCCATAGTTCCATAGACTGTTCCTTTCAACTGACAGCTATCAATTTTTGAATATATTGTCCCCCAATAGTTTTATAGACTTCTTCTCAACTGACAGCTATCAATTTCTAAACGTTTGTCCCTCCACAGTTCTATAGACTTTTATTTTCAACTGACAGCTATCAATTTTTGAATATTTTGTCCCCCAATAGTTTTATAGACTTCTTCTCAACTGACAGCTATCAATTTCTGAACGTATATCCCCCAATAGTTTTATAGATTCATTCTTAATTGTCAGCTATCAATTTCTTGACGTATTTCCCACAATAGTTCATAAACTTTTCCTTTCAACTGACAGCTATCAAATTTTGAACGTTTGTCCCTCAATCGTTTTATAGATTTCTCCTCAACTGTCAGCTATCAATTTCTGAACGTATTTCCCACAATAGTTTTTAACCCAAAAATACAAATAAGTAATTAACAGCACTAAGATATCAGAGTGATTTATTTCACGTAATACTTTGGTGGAATGAACTGGATTTGGTCTTTTTCTACTTTACATCTAACATGAGAATTTCCAAGGTTGTTTACTTAAACAAAAACTACAAAAGACCGTTTAAACACCGTCGATCTCGAGAAATCATAGAACTTCTTCATATTCAAACATCTTTCACTTTTAATCAACATGTATATACTTTCCTTGATACATATTCAAGACAAAAATCTTTTTTCTTTCTATATTTCGATGTATAGTAGTTCGACTTTTTGTTAGAAAGCATGCTTTGATCATATCCATATTCAACTATGTCTTATTTATTAGACTAGTTTCCATCCAAATACAGTATACAGTGCTGTCATTTTTTTCTTTGGGCATATTTCAAATTTAATGATCAAGCTACAGCTTCTGACAGTATGACGTTCTAAAACAACGAATGTAGCAATTTATTTTCTCACATTTGATCGAAATTTCATCAGGAAGAAGATGGAGCACATTTTGAACAATTATTATTACTTGCTCTTAATTATATATAAATTTAAAGTGGAACTCAAATTTTATTGTTTATTAATGTCAATCATCAAAAACATCGTGGATCCAGAAAAAATTAGTATGATTCAATATGTATTCTAAATACCTTTCAAACGTGGTGTCACCTGCCGTAATTTCTCATTCAATATTGTTGGTTCCAGTTACCTGGTGACATCCCCGATACCTATTACGTCATAAGTTACCTCTAGTAGAGAGTTATTTCATTTCCAGGATACAAATTTCATCAGTCCAAATATTATTGGTACATATTCAGAACTTACTCCAAAAATTTTTTCGCGCATATAGGTTTGGTTTTTAGTGCTCCGAAAGTACTTTAAAGGTGAGGGAGACGCATATTTTCCATCTTAACACTAATCATCTTACGCATATTGAATAATTATCCAATTCAATTGGAATAGGCAGTCTTCTACAGCAATAGCACACGAGGTTTAAAAATGAAGATTAGAGGTCAGCAAATTACATCTAATGGGAGGGAGTGGATTCTAAAGGGCCTTACCTCAGGTGGGGTCTAAGGTCATAGCCTCCAGTGTCTAAATGTAATTGTTGATTATTGTGTGATTGTTGATAAATCATAATGTTTTTCGTATTTATTTACACTTTTTCTATTCTTGGGGTGAATCAATAAACAATTTTACGTTTTTAATTTACTTGAATACTATACTCTACACTCAACTAAATCATCAAAATTCACTTTTAACTATAACTTCAATAATTTATTTAAATTCTTTGATTACTTTCTATTTAGGTCTGTTCACTACGACTATTTATTATAAACTGAACTTAACTGCGCTACATAAACTCCTTATATATACCATAATAATTCTAATTCTAGATCTAAAAAATGAGGAAACAAAACAAATGAATAAATAGATCTTCCTCGAAATTATTCGAAAGAAGCCATGTAATTAAACCGCTTGTTATAAAAAAAAACGAGTTCCAGTTATTTCATTTATTTCACCGAATTTAAGAACTCCTCTATATCTAAGCAGGACCGGCTCCAGAGTGGAGATGAGTTGGTAATAGTAATAAAAAATAAAATATTTTTTATTTATATAGAAAGAAATCATGGAACAGCAAACTTATATTATGTTAAATATGGAAAATAATGTTTTCTTCCGATCACCACTTAAGAAAATGTTTCTTCCACCTTTACCCCATAAAAGGGGCAATTGCATCAAGAAATTTATGAAGGAAGTTTGAGATGGATCCTCACCTCTAAATATTCACTGTATTATTATATAGTGAGAAGTTTTGAAATTCATACTCTGTATAAACAACTGTTTTTATTTATAGCTGCTTTTGGTCGATGAAAAAAAATTGTATTCAGAAACTCTTGATTAAATATTCAAGTGAAATCAACTATCATTATTAACCTCAATTTTATTTTGTACATAAAATGTTCAAATATGAAAATCGTCTTTGAAAACTATATTATTATGATAATTTTCATAATCAACTTCTATTATAGGGATCCACACTTTGAATAATTTATAGACGACGTTTATATCTACTTTATTTGTTGTACTCATAATGCCCGATTAAATTTTTTTTCTTCTATTTATACATGGGTGGATATATCGTGATATTTCTCAAAGCATCTGTCAAAACTTAATTGTTGATACGCCTCAATTATTACATATTCTCTACACTCAAATTATTTATACTACAAGGGATGTAAATCACATTTACTATAGCAGAAAATTCAAACCAACATCCACTTTCCTCATAAAAAATATCATTCTATTGACACACAATCATTTTTCTAAATTCTGTTAAAGCTAGAAGCGTTGGAAAAAGACAGATTCCAGCGGAGATTCAATTGCTACCAATGATCGTATGTATGTTTCAAATATCAAATTGTGTAGTTTTTGAAGGTCTATTAATACTATTAAAATATTTAATGTTCATACTTATATGATAAAGATCTACCAGACGGATGACCCCAGCCAGTACAGTCCTTCCCAATTCATATAAGATCCTCACAACTTCTATCACTAACAGATTTTATAAACATGAAGGTTTCAGAAGGGTACAAGGAACAACTTGTTGTAGATTCTGCAAGCACAGAAAGATTACTGGAATGCACATACTGCTTTCGTGGATTAGACGACAACGTTTGTACTTGTGGAGACCTTGTAGATTTACAAATTCCACCAGACCATTTTCAACTTTCTTTCAACAACGATGAAAGGATGAGGAACAAACTTCCATCTACGAATCGGTCGATACGATATACCAAATCATAGGAGAATATACCAGAGGTCGTTGAGGTTCAACCTTGTAATAAATCCCCTATCCACAATGCTCAATGATACGAAGTATGGTTTTAACCTCAAACAACAGAAACAGTACATTCTCTCATCTTCTCTACATTGATGGCATCAAGTTGTATGCCGCAAATGAACGTCAAATTAATCAACTTCTCGTTATAACAATCTAAGACTCAAAATATCGAGAAAGACATTATCATGAATGGAGACTACCCAACGGAGATGTCGTACAGGCAAACCTGAGAATACCTGAGATTTCAACAGACTACGTTATTGGAACACAAGCAGGCTAAAGCTAGAATTAACTTATACAGATGTTAACACGAATAATGATGACGAAGAACAAAAACCACCGCCCGAAGCTACCCATACATTACCCCGATAAGAGGTCGGAAGAGAATTCTTTGATCACGTTAACTTACATACTCGACAAGTAATGAAACTAATTTTTTTACAGGAAATCATCCCCAAATTAGATTATATTCAAAATAACTTTTAAACCTCGCTTCTTCGAAATCTGTCTTTAAAGTAGTATTGGATGAAATTTCATTAACCAACTGCATATTAAAATGTTCCGATAATGCATCTGTGATCGTATGCAACAAAGAATAATGAGATAAATAATGAAACATCATTTGTAAATTGTGAATTTATTTTAGTTAAACAAGATATAAACGATGCGACATGTTTTGAAATAATTAAAAACGTATCTTTCATAACGTTTAACGTTGCGATGGGAATTATTAAAAAATGTTTTAACAAAAAGTGTCAAACTTGAATTAGGAACACTTTGAAGCGCCAGAACATGAGCAGTTAGCGTTATTACCGATGAGCTAGAGGATATATTAGAACAGCAATTAGCAGAGGATACTGCCACTACAAGTGACACCAAAAGTGAAGCTACAGTTCTATATTAACTTTTAGTTCATTTTCAGTACGACATATTAAGGAGGATTCATCGTGTGCAGCTAAGATAACAAAATCTAATCAATTGTAGACAAGCGTATTGTGAAGAGATAATAGAAAAAACCAAACCTTTTCGTGAAAAAACTTGTAAGAAGACTCCAGAAAATGCTCGGAGAATTGGCTAATCGTCTCAAACCAAGAATATATACAGCATTCACATGATTGAATGATATTAATTTTAATAAAACATAAGGCATAAACTTTTGTATAAAGTAAATTCTGAAGTAAATTGATTTCGCGAATTTCCAACGACAGGCCTTGCGATTTATTTATGGTTATCGCAAAGGCCAGATGTACTGGAAATTGTAAACTTCTATGCATTGCACAGTCGAGGTTGATGAAGACAAATTATCCCACATTTAACTGCAAATTGTGAGATGGTAATCCAGGCAATTCCAGTGAATTTAAAAACTCCGTGGGATAGATGGCATCCTCGTTCAAATCGATGTCGACTGATTTAAGGGAAACCAACTGTCCCGGATGAAAATTCTGAATGTTCGTATTGAGATCTTGGAGATCTTTATTTTTCGCCGAAAATTTTGGTTATTGAAATGTTGTGATACATCTAGGAAAACACGCTGAATAAGCTCCTCTTTTAAGTATGTGATGTGAGAGAAATCAGTGGGTTTATTCAATGAAATGTGGGACATTTCCTACAAACTATGAATATTTTGATTTGATTAGTGGAATAAGAAATATAACTCATTATATGATTATTATTGTTTCATATCTCACAAATTTAATAGATTAAATGTATATTTGAGGGTATTTATATCGTTTATCAGCTGTTTGTTAACACATAAGGGTTCCAAATATCACGTTAAATATAAAACTAGGGTAACGCCGACATTCTTAGAAGAGTAAAAAACTCTTTGATAAAAATACACCAGACGTTGAGACTGTCTCAGGGTTACGAACTAAAAATAGATTAGAAATAAATGAACTTGAAAGAGGATGATACGAAACATGAGTAGGTATCTTCAATAAATATATTTATACCCGTGTTTGGTTCGGGAGGATTCGCGGCAAATGTACAAATTGTTTTGTATTTACATCACTACATTTTATTAGATATCGTTTTTTGAAAAAAGTATAATAATGGTACAAAATATTGTAACATGATCCTACTGTACATTTTTGACTTAAAAATAATTTAAAACTAGTAGAGGGAAAGCAAAAATAATTAAATCAATTGAATTAAAAGAGGATTTGTCAATATCAGGGTTACTAGTTGAGTTTTGACATTTATCAAAGGCTGGAAACTAATTATTGTCGCTTTTTACTGATAGAGAGCGTTGATTTATTTTTTAAATAACTTATGTTAGTACTGTACTTTTGACGTAACTAATAATTCTAAATAGAGTGAAGAAACGACCATTTTCGGCATATTTTACTTTTCTATTTCCGTAATGGAAAAGAAGCTGCGGCTCACAAAGAAATAAATGAAGCTCATGGTGTTGATTGCTTATCAGAGCGCACGTCCCAGAATTAGTAAAAAATTCTGTTCTGGAGATTTTTCCTTCAAAGGTGAGTCGGCCTACTGAAGTTGATGACGACCAAATCAAAGTCATAATTGAAGAGGATTGTCATATAATTTTTCGAGAGGTTATAGAGGTTACAGAGGCTACATTTATCGCACACAATAATTAAAAAAAACTTAGGCTTGTTAAGAAGCTTGATTTTTGGGTACCTCACGAATTAAAAGAAATGTGCGATATGAACCTTGAACGGAATGGAACTGAAACTTTATTGAAAAGAATCGTCACTGGTGATGAAAAATGAATTCTGTACAGTAACATTGTTCAAAACCGATCATATATCAAACACGAAACAATTACAAATGATCAATTCTGATGTTTTCTGTCAACAATTAATGAAAATGGTTGAAGCAATCAATAAAAAACGCTCAAAATTGTAGATTTGTTAAATCGGAAAGTGTTTCACCATGATAATGCAAGGACTCACACATTGGAAATTCGCGGGAAACTATTAGAGATAAGCTAGGAAGTGGTACCACATCCACCATACAGCCCTGATCTGGCACAATCTGATTACCATTTATCTCGAAGTTTGCAGAATTCTTTGAATGGTCAAACTTTCACAAATTACGATGAACTTCAATCGCACCTGGCTCAGTTTTTTGCTGATAAAGACCAGAAATTTCATGAACGCTGAATCATGAAGCTGAAAGAACGATTGCAAAAGGTCACTAAGCAAAATAAGAAACATATTATTGATTGAAAACATGAAACTGAAAAAGTGGATTCTATACAGTAGCATAGTTCGAAAACGATCATATATCAAACAAGAAACGAACATCGAAAGCTGAAAAACAACAAAAAAACTCATGCTGTTAGTTTGGTTAGATTACGAAGGTTATGTGTTTGTCTGAGTTGCTTCAAAGAAACCAAACGATCAATTCTGATGTTTACTGTCAACAATTGATGAAACTGGCTGAAGCAATCAATGAAAAATGGCCAGAATTGTAGAATTGGCAAATCGGAAAGGTGAAAAGTGTTCTACCATGATAATGCAAGGCCTCACATATCGTTGGCAAAGTATGGGATACTATTGGAGCTTAGTTGAGAAGTTACGCCACATACTCCATGCAGTCCTGATCTGACACCATCTGATTACCATTTATTTCGAAGTTTGCAAAATTATTTTGATGGTGAAACTTTCACAAATGTCGATGACCTTCAATCACACCTGGTTCAGTTAGGAATTTCATGAGTACGGAATCATGAAGCTAAAATAACGATGGCAAAAGGTCATTGAGCAAAATGGAAAGTATATAACTACAAAACTGAAGCAAATAAGATTGTATGGCGGATCAATTCGATGTTTTGACTGTTCAAAAATGTTTTAGCTTGAACTGATGATTGAGCTCGCAGTGTCGAGGTGGAGAATGATTCGTCGTTTACTATTGGATAATTTGATTAAAATGATTGCTATTCCCCTAGATACGGAGCTGGCGCATATTCACACAAATAAAATTATGAAAGGTGAAACTAACGGTGTCCGAATGAAAACCAGATATTGATATTTACATACAAACGAGTTGATCCACTTGACGGTATGCTGTTGATCCACCTACGTTTGTAAATACTTGTTTATATTTGCGGGTTTTAAAGAATTTAAAGAGGAATTTTACCAGAGAAAAATTGGATTGGATCAGTTATTTAAGGGAAAAACAAACTATAACAATATGAAAAATTATCACATGTTAAATCAAATCTATACATAAAAAAGGGCCACAAACTATGATTACAATAACAAAGATCAAAGTACATCAGAAATAGACTAATTACGAAGACAGAGAGTGTTTAGACCTGGAAGGTCCTGTACAGACAACGTGTTGTCTTTAAAAAACAGAAAGAATTAGATCACTCCACCTTATGCTTATAGATTTACAAAAAGCATATGATAACATAGGAAGCTTTTGAGAATACCAACATTAACCATACCTTCACAAAGAATCTTGCACAGTCAATAAAGGCCTGAGAAAAGTGTGTTGCATCTTACCAAAACTTTCCAAAATATATGCTGCAAAGTTTTAACATCTTGGAAGAAGGAATGGGGATCCGAATAACATCTGTTTATATATCTTCCAATTTGCAGATGATGCAGGTGATATTTGCAAATGATAGAATTGGCTTGGAATACATGTCGAGCAAATGGGGGCTGCAGATAAATATAGAAAAGGCACAGTATGAAATGTGAGAACAATAAATATCTAGCAATAAATAAAACTGAGAATCCACAAAGCAATGATTAGGAATAAGTTGATTTGGTATGAGCACATGCAGAGGGTGGAGGAGGAAAGCTCAATGCTGTAATACAAATTGACTAAGTATAGCTTTTTACAACAACTTTTTGTTTTTCAAAGTCAGTTAAATATCTGTCAAGATGCATACCCAAGTACTTTGTATTTTTCAACTAATTTTGTGACTTCATTTTTAATAAACAGAATTCATTCGTTGTCTTCACGGAGGACCACCACCCAATCTTTTTTAACGCTTGTAATTTGATTTTGGAATTAATCGACAGACTTTAAATTGTTTTGTATAATTAAATAATGCTTCGAACGGCATATCTTGACTTATTAACACCGACAGCGTAATTAGTTATAAGAGAATTACATGATATAACCATTCAAAAAACTGACTGTAACCGAGGTTGCGAAACCTTTGGAAATATATGAAGTTTGAAGAGAGATTACAAATGACGTAAGCAAATCGAATCCTTTGAATTCTCAGACGACAGGTGCGAATTTAAATATACTTTGCAATCGAACTGGTTTTTGATTTATTTCTAGATACTCACTGAGTTAAAGATTTTACTTTTGAATATCTGTTTCTAAAAAACTTGATGATTTTGTATTTGAAAAAAGTTACTCATGAGCCTAGAAAGAGATAATTCGTTAAAATATCATTAAACTTTGGAATCTGTTACTTTTTATAAATAGTATTTAGATATTCCATCATTTCTAAAATTTCTTGACTGGATATTACCGAACTAAGCGTGAAATTCACGACCGCATGAATCCTACTGTGACTGCGCCAGTTAAAGATTTTAATTTTGAAAATTTATTTTTAAAAAAATTTATTGTTACTAAAAACACCACAATTTTTCAAGTGAATGAACTTAATTATTTCACAATTGAATTAACAAGATTCATTATTTTGTTGCTTACAATATTCATATTTATACTAATAAAATGCTGACAGTTGTTTACGTAATTCGATCTTTATGCATTTCAGCTTTATAGAATGTTCTGGATTTTTCTTCCATCCCCAAGAATGGAAAATAACGGAGGCATTTTTCATATTATCTTCTATAGTTTAAATTTGAAATGTTCATGACAATGAGGAATACAAAATTTCACAATGTTTATCATTTGTAAAAAAAAGTGCTCAGGAAAAAAATTATATGGCGAATTTGAGATCTAATTATCCAAAAAGTATACAAAAAATATCTACTGTATATTTCTATGTGATTACTTACAATTTTCCACTCACCATTCAATCCGATACTTAACAATTCGGTATAAATAGTGGAAAATCAAGGAAAATGCAAAATTAATAATGGTTCTTTTGAAAAAACTAGGATATCCTAACACCACAAAGCAATTAAGGAATTGTGATAATTATCCCTTTAATTCTGTTGGAAAATTTATAGTTACGCATTATCAAACACGTTCGTTCCTCACGCACCACATAGCCGTTATGTTTATGTGTCTTTACAGGAAGATTCTACTTCAACTCATTAATTTATCTTAGGAAATTTGATACTGATTAACGCTAAAAAGTGAAAAAATCTGAAACAAGTCGATTTTTATACTTAGATTGAAAGTTTACAGTATGAAATCTCTAGCACTTCTTTGAATTATAACCACCCCTCGAAAATTTTAAATACAAAAAGGGGTTGTATTGCACCTTCTTGGAAAAGGATTTTAGTCCTCTGTAAATAGATCTGATAAATGAATTTAGTGTAATCAAAACTTAGTTTATAAGATGTAAAATTTTTATTATCTCTAGCGCAAAACTTTACGGAGAATGAAGATTATAAATAATTTCTCTTTGTCTGTATTCCTTGACTGTCTTTTCTCTGTAAATTCAAATAATTTTCTGTTCAACCACTTAGTGAACTAAATATCCAAATCCGATGTATTAAAATTAATTACTAAAGTTTCAGTTGTACAATTATAGATTTGAAATACAAACGTTATACCAGTTGCCACATAATATGATAAACGAGAAGAAAACGAAGCGAAATCCGTAACTGTTACAAAATGTAACAAACTACCTACTACTGGTTAACCATTAAATTCACGTGAGTTCTATTTCAGAACATTCCATCTAATGTTTAGCTATTGTATTAAGAACGTAGCACGAAGCATTAGAGTTTTCATCAACGCTTAGAATAAATCGTCATCAAGCAAACATCCTCTATGACTACAGAGCCGTATTAGCGTTAAATTACTCAGGCGAAATCAATGGGAAACGTGGAAATAGAAAAGCTTTTCAACGACATACATACGAGTAATTACGATTCCTTTTGTTTCAAGTAAATTTATCAATTAAATTAAATTAAACAAATCGCGATTAGTTTAATCTCAAATTTGATATAGTATAGTTGATATTATTGTATTGGAATAGATGAAAATAGAATAGAAATAGAAATTTTTTAACATTGTGTTGTTCATTCTATCTTTAACACTATTTTTTGCCAAACTAGAAAATTTCCAGGTTTATCACATTATACATTAGTAATCATGACAATGTAGTTTGACCATTCAATCTTGTCCTCCCATTATTAACACCAAATCACAGACCAAGGGTCAACTAATCATTGGAAAAACATACAAAACCGTTCACATTAAAATAATATAGTTTTTTTTTCGTAAGAAGCGAGCATGTGGTTTGCAGTTCTTTGAAATGTGAGTTACATATTTCTGCTTTATCTAAAAAATTAAGTTCTGTTTTGCGCTGAGATCAGTTTCCAAACAACTGAACTTATCCACATGCTCAACGTTTATTATATCCTTATGGAATCGCATCTTCGATATGCTTTTTTCTTTTGGGGTACGTGTGGTGCGACTCAATTTGAGCGAATACTCAAACTATAATCGAGAGCTGTTAGATATTTACTCGAACTAAACAGCAAGACTCACTGTGTGTTAAAAATTCTGACTCTTCCTATCTACTCCACGCTCAGAACTATTTGATGGCTCAATATTTTACATTGTAAAAAAATGCACAATCACTTGCCAACTGAAATCAAATCGATATCATATTTTCCCGCAGTTCACAATAACTTAAGGGTATATTTACTGGAAAGTGCTTTCTACTTTGTAAACGACTTCCATTTAATTACGGGAACGCTGAATACTAGTTTAATTTTGCTATGTATCGTAATTATTACCTATAATTATGTTTTTTCTCTTTATATAGTTATTTCTATGTTTTTTTTAGTTTTTGAAAGCTACAAATTGTAACAATTCTTTGACAATAAAGGAGTCCAGATAAATCGATTTTCTAGACGTCTGTAGTTGAACTCGGTAATCATGAGTCACGTCTTGCAAATACTGCTCTTGGTGCTCTAGATCAAATTACGTTGAACAACTCGAAAGAGCATTTGCCGTGTTAGATGGCCTATGAGTCGAATTGAGGAAAGCATCTTCAGGTTGTGCTTGAAAGTCGATTTTCAAATGTGGAAATGATATTTCAAAGATAGACGAATCTGAACCTGTAGAGGTAAACTGTTACTGAAGACGACAATTTATTTAACGAAACGCGCGTCAGAGAGTGTAGTTATAGTTTGAGAAGTGTGTACAGTAACAAAATAGATATCTGGCATTAGAATGAATTCTTAATGCAAAAAGTTTCATGAACACAATGGAAAAGAAAATAATTTGAAAAATTCATATTTCACCTGTGAAGATACGATACACAACTACTACCAACAGTCAGGTAGCTTTTATTGGAAGAATGATAGAAATTGCGTTTCTAAAAACTGTCATTGCTCTTGTTTTTTTAACCTTGTACTTTTTTCTAAAATTGTTCACTCGTCAATTTTATATGAATAACTTTCCAAACAAATTAGCCTCTGTTGTTGACGTGAAAAAAAAATTTAGAACCGTCTAAAAATTAAAATGCATAATGATTAAATTACATAAACAAATTTCAGCATTTATTTTATTATAAACTAGCTTTTACCCGCGGCTTCGCTCGCATCAGATCCATTAAATAAGTATCAGAAATCATTATAATAGAAAAGAACGAACTCTGTAGCTATATTAGAACCTGAGATATAGATCTTTGAATGTAGAAAAATTGCCAAAAATCCATAACTCCACATTAAATGACCGCGCCTAGCTCCTCTCCAGCTCAATCGATTTAAGTGTTCAAAAGCTCAAAAGAAAGAGGGTGTTTAAGCGAGTGTTTTTAAACCAAAACGAAGTCTCTATCTTGAATAGAACCTGAGATATTGAGGATAGAACGTGTGTATGTGAAAAACTCCTATAAGTAATATAATCGCATTTGAGTATAATTTGAGAATGGTGAAAATTAGATGAAATCCAATGTTTGATGGCTGATCTGTGCATCAATACCTTTCATTGAAAAAAAAAATTAAGCAAATCGGTTGGGTAGAACGCCTGAACGGACTCGGAATGGAAATCATCAATTTTTTTAATATATAAGATAATATTGAGGTAAATAATAAATGAATGAGTAGTAGTTAATTCGATTGTGAAATTAATTCTGTTCATTCAACTTTGTAAAGATATTGTAATTTTGAATTTGATAAATTTTTGAAAATAAATTCCTGAACATCGAAAATATAACTGGCGCAGTCATTCAGATTCGTGCGGTCGCGAATTTTTCCGCTAGCTAACCAGCCAAGTATTTTTATACTACAGCAGGAAATCAACGTTAATCGAGGGACAGGACTACAGAACACTCAAGACTTTTGGGAAACCAAGGAAGTAAAGAAATGAAAAGAATATGAATCTGAAAAAAGAAAAGGACAATACATGAAAAATACCTCCGTTAGTTTTCATTCTTAGGGACGGAGGAGTTGCGTGAAAGAAAATTTTGAAACCTTCTATAAATTAAAACCCATAAGAATTAAATTACATAAACAAATGTCAGCATTCATTTTATTATAAATAGGATTGTGGTAAATAATAAATCAATGAACTGAAGTTAATTCGATTGTGAAATTAATTCCGTTCATTCAACTTTGTAAAAATATTGTAATTTTGAGTTCAATAAATTTTTAAAAATGAATTTCCGGACATCGAAAATATAATGCGTGTTCAGGTAATGATACTAATATTGTCGCAGTGATTCATGGTCGAATAAATTCTGTTTTATATGCAAATATTTTCATTATTCGCCCTTCCAGTAGATAGAGAAAAGTTATTTTCCTTGCGTGGTTCGGTTACATTCATCACGATACGTCTCTGTCGTCGGAATGCTCAATTTGAACAGATTTCTGTTCGCTATTTTCGGACGCGCTTGTCAACACCTAAATAATTTCGAGAGAACTACAACAATCACTCAGTTTCGAAAATGAATCAATTCTGTTCAAGACCCGACTTCGAACAACTGCATAACTTTTCTTGTTTTCCGATTCTGTTATTAGTTACAAGAAGGGATTGAAATTGTTTTGTCGAACTTGAATTCCTAACTTTATTCTTGGTTTCAACTCCTAAGTGATTAGAAATTTAGAAAATTATGTTTGAAATGTACAAAGAAATAAACATTGAACCCTTCTGTGTTAAAATCTATTTCTCCTAATATATTTTTAGTGTTCGTTGTTCCTACGCCTAGCTGTCTACTTTCTAGCTTTATTGGTAAACTTTTATGTTGTGGTTGTTTTTCTTCCCTAATTATTCCATGATTTCATTGATCTCTTCCTTTTATTTACCTTTGGGCTTCGTTTCCTCAGTGTACTTACTATCTGTCATTACTATTTTTTTGTCGCTAAACATTTTCTTTTAACTTTTCTTATAGCACTCTTCACCAAACCTTTAATTTTTCTATCTTTTGCTATTAGTGTATGGTTTTACTAATTTTCTTGATATGAAAGCTTCATTCGTTTTCTATACAGGGTGTACCACGACGAGTTAAAACTATCTGTACCTGGCAAAATACTTCTAGTAAAATCATGAAAATTTTTTACCGGAAGTAGACCGTAACTTTGTTATTTCAAATAGAACACCCTGTAGAATAATACATTTTTGAAATCTACGTAAAATTTCAGTATACTTCTGTCGAAAAGACAATTGTCCAAACATGTATACTTTTTGAGTTATTAATTTGTTTGTAAAAAATTTTATTTCTGCAGACCCTTATAAATTATTTTTTTACGAAGATACCCTTGGAGATACGACAATAATTTCTGTTCGGTTGCTTCTAACAAGGTCAGACGTATTTGAATCTATGTTGAAAAAAATTGTTTGTTATATACAGGGTGTGTATAAAAAGTGTTAAAAATTTAACTTCATAAATATCCATTGTAATGCTTTCAGGGATAAAAAATAAGGCAAATTCATGTATACTTTCCTATACCTAAACCTCACCGTTGTATTAAAATAGAAAAAACCGAGTTGTTATATTTAAAAAATAAAGAAATTTGATATTTTTGAAGTTAAACTTTGAACACGTTTATACACACCCTGTATATAACAAAAAATTTTTTTCAACATAGATTCAAATACGTCTGACCTTGTTAGAAGCAACCGAACAGAAATTATTGTCATATCTCCAAGGGTATCTTCGTAAAAAAATAATTTATAAGGGTCTGTAAAAATAAAATTTTTTACAAAAAAGTTAATAACTAAAAAGTATGCATTTTTCGAAGAAAGTTTTCAGACAAAGGTATACTAAAATTTTACGTAAATTTCAAAAATGTATTAATATACAGGGTGTTCTATTTGAAATAACAAAGTTACAGTCGATTCTACCGAAAGTATTTTGTCATATACAGATAGTTTTAACTCGTCGTGGGACATCCTGTATATTCTAATATGCAGAAACGTATCGATTTTCACAGATTTATTTCACGTCCCTATTAACGAATCAAACATAAACACTAAAAGTATTCTATAGAACACCACACCTTTCATATACTTTCACACATTGAGCAAACTCGAACGCAATACTAACATTAGCCACGTAAATTTCCAATTTAATGCAGAACAAAATTAAAATATGAAAATAATTATACTAAAAATGTCGGCGAGCGTAACTGCAATTCCGTGATATTCTGTTAGTAATTGCGAAAAGTATCTAACTGCAGTTCTAAGCGCAAAGCTTATAATTTGCGTGAAAAACTTTTGGATACCCCAAAAAGAGATAATCCTTTGAAATTGTTTCACAGATTTTAAAACAATTCGCTTCTCAAAAACTTTTAATTAATACCAAAGTCATTTTTGATTAACTGAATTGCACGTAATGGAGATTTGAGTTGAATGCTTCCATGTGTTGTTGATTTTCAGCACTATAATATTTTTCTTTTCGTATAAATTAATATGAAATCAAAGTTACCAAATTCTATTTTTATAAAAGTGAGAGTATTAAAATGATGAAGCATTCGTAGAAAAATATGAACCTTCAATTGAATTGCTGTTCAGGATCACAACAAAACGATTCATTTTCATAAATTAATAATAATAAATGATTACGTAAAGTTATTATCCTTATTAGGCTATTAAAAGCTTGATTAATATCATGCATTAAAGGAATATTTTAAAATTCCAAAACAAACACACGACCGCTAAATCCTTTTAAAAGTTCCAAACTCAACAAAAATACCGCTTTATGTAGGGCAGTCATCCTAATCTTCCAGTTAGCCGATATTTAATCATACAAAGCGGAAATTTGGTTTCCTGAAGCCTGAATATTTCTTTCTTTATTTTATTTTCATATTAATACCCGAACCGGGGTTTATAAAATGTGTTCGTGAATAGCCCCGACGCCATAACTTGATGTGGTATATGGGATTGACATTACAACCGAAAAAAACCTTTTACAAATTATTTATGCTTTGTCCCCTAATAGGTGGAACGACTTTTGTAAAAGATGAAAAATTATAGATTCAAATTTCGTTTAATCACTTCAAACTAATTCCTTACATAAAAAGTTTTTGAAACTATGAGTATGTTGGAAATTATTAAAAAAATATCCACAGTAAAAAGTCAACACGTTTTTTTTTTTAATTTGTCACATAAAACATACTCAATTCTACAAAAATAGTGAGGGAATGTGCTCAATATTTTATAATATTCATTATACGAGGGACGTTTTTTTTTCAACTTCCTATCGCTCCGTGCAGACGATACGACAGCAAAACAAAGCAGACATGCGCTGTAGGCGAATGCGAAGTTCTCGCACTATACACTCCGCCCATTTTTGAAATTCAGGCGTCAGTCAAGTGTGAATTGCTTTTTTCAAGCTATCATCTTTCTTGGATTCTTCACACAAAACTACGAACCACTATTTTCTGTTTTATGTTTCGATATTTTGTCAAAGTTTGGTGAAATTAATTTTTTTCAAATTGTTCATTCTGTCTAACTGGGATTTGTAAAGGGTGCATGTTATTTTGACTGCTTCATGAATTATTGGTGCTCTATGAGAAGACGAAGGATCATCTTCAAGAACTCTCCTAAATGGTTTATTCTCATTGTAACTTCTATATTCATCATCATTACTGCTAGAAGTTGTAACAGAGATTGTAGGTGCAAATTAGTAAATACAAGCCTATTTAGTGGCCAAGTTCCGAAAGTACGGAAAGCACTATTTGCAATTTTTAAAGTAGCAGCTCTGCCAAATGCCCCATTGAGTAATTTTGACAATAGAATAAGTCTGTAGAGGACCAAAAAATGGCCAATAATAATAAATTAAGAAGCTTGCAAATGTTTGCATTGTGTTGTATGATCATCAATCAGTAGAAGAATTTTATTATGTACGAGTACATTGCAGTTGACCCATTCAATGTTTTTCTCTTGAAAATTACCATTGGTGGAATATAGCAGCACTACACATACCATAGTTGTATTGACACTTTTTAGACTTTCCATCTTCACCAGATTATTCCACGTTAAATATAGTATCGGCTGTAAATTCGTATTTATTGATAATTGGTTTTAAAAAATCGAAAAATAATCAACAATTTCTTTATTAAATCCTCTGGCTCTCGTCTTTGAGGTTACTTCAGTTTTCCGGAGCAAATGATGAGGATTTCGTTTCGTTTCAACATTTTACCAGCAATTTTTTATCTGTATCGAAACAATGTGATAAGACATATTTTTCTGTAACATCAAAAGCTAGTTTTCTGATATCTGTAATTGTTAAACCAAAATAGCAATTTCCAAGGTGAAAGATGTGCTCAGAAATAATTATTTCCATATCTGTAAGAAATACGGTCTACTTAATGCTTTAACATTATTATAAACGGAGTTTTTATCATCAACATGTTTCTTGATAGGAACCTTTGGAATGTCATACAGAAGACTGCATTAATTCAAACCGTAATCATGATATTTGTACGCGCAACAGCAAGAAATAAATAATTTTATCACTACAATCCATAGCGTCTTCTTTTTGACATTATAATCCTAAAAATATTTTTTCTCATTTAGTTGTCTATAAAAAAATGTTTTCAATCTATTTTGGGCAAGTTGAATGTGATGATACCCAAAAGAAGAATTTTCAAAATAATTAGTTAAATTTCTTTATTTAGTTCAGGTTTCAATTTATACTTTTTCTTCTTAATGATGTAAATCAAACGAAAAGTCTCGTACACCCATTGATATCAAGATATCAAAGAGGACAAATAATATGCCTATAATTACACACAACATGGCAAGTAGACTTCGCAATTATACAAAGTAAAGAGGGCTCTTACGAGCAGTATGAACACTCGAGCACGTTCTGACTCTAATTGACATTTCGCGCGATACAATGCAAGAGAGTAGAGGCAGACGGTCCGGAAGAACACTGAGAAAGAGGGCGATAAGAGTTTTAAAATGAATTGGATATCACGCTAGATCGTATCCGAAGAAATCTCGTGGTTATTCAATTATATTTTCAAGAAATCATGGCTCATTATGAAAATATGGTTCAAGAAGTAGCAAATAAGGCCTATTAAAGTTGATGACAAGTTTTTCTATCAATAGGGGTGCAATTTTATCTATTTATATTTTTACTGAAAAATAATATGAAATTCGTGATAACGAATTATTTTAATTGAAAATATCATTATATAATTACGTTAAAACTACAAAAAATACATTGCTGGCTTCTTCCTGTTTTGCTCTAAGATTAGTTTCCAAAGAACTGAACTTAGCCACCTCTATAATTAATTATTATGCCCTTTCCATCTGGGGCTCGTGTGGTGCAACTCAAAGTGAGAGAATATTCAACCTACACAAGAGAGCTTTAGATATTCACTCAGACTAAACAGTAGGGCTCAATGCCAGGAATTTTGGGTTTAATACTTTACAATGCAAAAAAATGCACAATCATTTGCTAATTGATACCGAATTTCACAATAATTTGATGGAATATCCACTGGAAAGTGCCTACTACTATGTAAATAACTTTTGTCCTAATGATTATATTCTATTCGGAACATGCTGTTTATTCGAAATTGTAGGATGTGTATTTTTCTTGAACCAAACGTTTAGAGACAATGCCTCATCTAAACATCCGATAAATCAAAAGAAAAATAAATAGAATCGACCTAGTTGTGCTTCGAGTCTCTTTCCTATTTTTCGATTACGTTTTATGTTTATAAGTTCAAAGAATTGTTCTGGATTTTGATTGTTTTTGCATGTTGCACTGAATCTTATAAATATTTACTTTAACATCACAAAGTACTATTCAATTTCCGAAAACTATATTTTAATTTTGAATACAGTGAGAAACCAAATTTGTTGTATGATAATCGACCATGTGAAATATTTTTTAACGAAAATAAACACAATCTAATTGATACTATGTCATGAACGCCGATTTGTGTAGGAGATTGATCGCCTTCTTTGACAGAATTTCATAATTTTTTTGATCACATAGAATTGATTCGTTGCTAAAAATTGAAGATGGCTGTTTACGTGGTTCTTCAGACAACTTGCTCCAAATAGTATCCCTTGCAACGGTTGTAAGATGTCTCACTTCATTTGATTCAATAATAGTAGCTTCGACATCTTGACAAAAAATACCTATACGACATAATGCGATAAGATGATAAAACAAAACAACGTGGTGTGGATGCTGTTGTATCTTGGCCGGCGAAACTTCATCGGCGCTGGTGACGTAAGCAAGTATGAAATAGGGGCTATAGTGCTAGAGACGCGCAGACGAGTCCAATAATTTGAAAATATAAACCTGGCATCTATTTCAAACCCGTTGAGCGCACTTTCTTGAAGTATATCAAGTACTTGCCCATAGATACTTGATTCACGATTAGAGGATTAGATCCCGGACGATTTTATATTCCGATTAATTCGGAATTACGATTAACAAGATTAATGAAATTACAAACAAAACGATTAAAATCTGTATAAATCCACTTCGAGGAACGAAACGTATTTCCTTTTGACATTTAGCATCCATCTTGGTGTGTCATCTATTTATAACGTGTCCTTATTTAGGGAGATTTTAATATGGTTGTGTGTGTATAGATAATTGGGTGTATTGTTTCTAATTATATTGATATTTTTTGTGAGATGAAATTTCTATGAAGATAATGAAGTTACTTTTGCATAGGTATGAGTTTATGAATAATATTTTTTAATATGAAGGAACAAACAAAATAGGATATTCTGTTATAATTCCGAAAGATAATGATAAGCAATGATGTAGGTAATATGCTTATCTTCACTTTTTTGCAGATTGGGGTGGAGAACTTACATAATATAACTTTCCATGTTCTTATGAAAATTATATGAAATATGGAGCGCTAAATTCAACATGGAATCACATCTCAACTGCCAAAGACAATAATACATTCTATTTTGGAAACTACACATTTGCTCTCGAAACATTTCTCAAAAATAGAAAAAGCAGCGGCAACATCCGGGGATACAGAATGACTGCAATGGATGGATTTCCATTTGACGTTTTTTTTAACGTCAAAAGATGAAAGCTGCTTAGAGAAGATCATACTGATTCACCTAAATCTGCTTCTGATGTGCGCAACCCTAAAATGTGGAGATTTCTTAGTTGTCTAGGGTTTCTTCTTGGTAAAACGTTGAGTAAATGGTAAACAGTTTATCGACAAAGAATTCACACAACAATTGTACTGCATCTTATTATTGACCGCTTCCAATCTCATAGTTTTGAGTCGGTAATATTCATATTGAACACACTGTTTATATACTACACCAGTGGCCCGAAATGCCTCTGCGTTCAATAATATTTTCCAAATTATTGAAACAAAGTTTATGCTAGAAGCTTCAGATGACGCTCTGATTGTACCAGTTAACAATTTGATACAAATTTTCGGTGGATTTGACAAGGTTCAAGTTTTCCAAGAAATAAAAAGGTACCGCAGTTATATAAAAGAAGTATGAACGTTACTGTCAAATGGAGAGCACAAGAAATCCTTCAATTTATAATAAAATGAGACTTCAGTTAATCGTTACCCTGTATATCGCTTATACTTATAAATAATGTTTGACGATTTGCATCTCGGTTGCGAAAGGAGTTTTTCGAAACTTAAACTGATTAAAAATTATCTTCAATCTACAATGGGTCGAAGAACGACTAGCTAATTTAGCCCAGGTTTCCATAGAAAGAAAAATTTCAAAACAAGTTTAATGAATTGAGAGCACGTGCTTAGGATGCAGCTTGATTGGGACTACTTGCGACACTGTAATTTCTTGCACAGTTTTCTTATTGTATCGTATTCCTTCTATAGTAATTGGCTCGTTTGTCATTAAGATGCTACTTCTCCTAATTTCTTGGTTTTGAATTATGGTTGGATGAACTATTCCTAATAGAATTACTTTGCTGGTTTCTTGTGAAAAGTTCTCTGTTTTGATTGACTTGGTGTAATTTTCTATATTCGGGAATTTGCATTGTGATCTTATAGGTTTCGTACAGATGATGTGTTCAGCTAAGCTGGTGCAGATTTCGTACCATTTATTATTTGCGTAGTAGGTGGCAGGATCATAATATGATCATTGGGTAGATTGGGTAGATTATAGATGTAAGGTAAGAATGAAGATGAAGGGTGGGTATTTTCAGTATTATGAGCATGGTCTTGGTGGTAACGCAAACTAATGATTTAGAAGCTTCAATTAAAATTATTATAAAAACTAATTGTGAAACAGAAGAGACCTAAAGTTTAGAAAATTTAGAAACATAATCATATGGTAATACATACCCTGTATAATATATAGCTGAAGTTCAGAATAATCAGAGAAAAATTTATAGAATGTTTTGATTTATAATTTGAATGTACCTTAACCCGATAATAAAGTTGTTCAAATATCTCAAATGGTTTTCATTTTATTTTGAGAAAAAATGTCAAGTCCTTATTGGAAAACTCCTTAGAAAGGCTAGTTACCTATCGTTAAATTTAAATATCGTTAAAAAATATGAATTTGACCAAGGATCAATGATTAGCAAACAGAACAAATATTTAAATAAATAATATACTCAATCCAGAGGACTATTGTATTTGCATTGTCTTTTTGGAAATGAACAGCTCTGCATTTCTAACTTCTTTTCAGAAGGAACGGAAGCTCAAACATAACACCTCGTATTACTTTTAACATCAAACATCACGATAACTAGCAGTAGTTATCACTTCGTTAAGCCTTTTTTATATATACACACGTGCTTACCACTGAATATAACCTAATCTAAAATGAAAATTGTCCCAAAATGGATGCCCCTACTTACGGACCTGACAAAACATATTGCACTTTCGGAGCAAATACGAAATGAAAAATTTATTTATTATGAACCATCCTGTGGAATGTTTGTTTATAATTATCATACAGTTGATCCTGAAATTTAGTTTAATCCGTAGCATTTCGAAGTTGGTGCAGTTTGGGGATTAGGTACACTTTTCATATCTCTATCTTGACATTTAAACATTACACGTGTACTGCAAATGATATTTACGTAATTATATGTTGGATTTTTGAGATGCTGAAACTGTGGATAAAATAATATTTCGTAGACAAGATTACATGATAATGTATTGATGGAACTCAAAACTCCTAAATTTGTTTATTAAAAGGAAGTTCTCTATTTCCACATGAAAGAATTATATCGCTCAAAAATAAACTGTTTACGGTAATAAGATTCCGATATTTAGCATTATTATTACAAGGATGTGCTGAAGGACGTCGATTTTTCATCTAATGGCACATCAAGTTATTGAAATCGTGTTTCCATGAAAGCCCAGAGCCTAATTATTCCTAGTATCTACCCACTACCATTAAGATACGATGTAATTGTATTTTTGATATGTTTCTATTTTCAGGGCATCGGCTCAAACCTCTGCACCAAACAAAAGTATTGACTGGACTTACTCATTGCGGTTTTATCAGCTGCAAGAAGAATCTGCTCCCATAAATTCAGCTCATTATTGATAGTTATTACAAGATACGTTTTATCCATAATAATGACAAATTCTGTCTGATTTAAGATCAACAACTGTAATAATGATAATACCTCCTGCGAATAGAGTATGTCCTTGCCAGAAGGGGATAATGAGGAATACAACCACGTAAACGAGACCAGAGCAACCTTGTCCGCTAGGACATTGAAGGTGTCTCAGACATATTCCACATATGCAGTATCATTGGAGATGTAAATTGCCTATTCAGAACCTTCAGCTGTACTGCTATAATCTATGATATCTGAATGGAATCAGATTAGACTCCTCAATTTCTTGGATAGACGATGATGATGATGTCTTCTGATATGGAGTATCAAAATAAAAGTTCAAAAAGCTTTTGTCATGATCTGGTTCTGAGCTTTTCATTGTCTCTGTTGTCTTTGATTTTCCACCTTCCAGTTTTGAGAAAGGAATTTAATTATATAATCTAATCAAACTAAACAAATAAAGTGGTTACTGCAGCACTGGTAATAATTATATCTACTGCTGCTTTGCGTTCGGAATCTCATGGACAGTTTAGTTAGAAAATTAGACGAAAAAACATAGAAAAATTAGTTGAGTATAGACGAAGAAACATTTAAAGGCCGGTTGACATAATGCAATGCAATGCAAGATGAAATATATCTTGATTAAAAGAATGCGCAGATCAAGTTCAGCTGATTGTTTAATGCGAGATCTCGCACTTGCATTTCTAAGTTCCAATTTTAGAGTTTCTATATTGTTTATATTACGTTTTATCTTCCTCAGGAACTTTTTTAAATGTTTTTTCATCCATTATTAACTAATTTTTCTATGTTTTCTCGTCCAATTATCTAGCTAAACTGTCTGATTAGTGGCAACTATGATGCAATGGTAAGATACTTGCTTAATATCGAACGACGTGCAATATTCCTCTATATAATATTTTGATCTTGCAAGGAATTGCGTACAATTTTTTGCTTATTGTCTTGCATCATGTCAAGAGGGCTTACAGAAATTTCTTCTTGTAATCGATCAACTGATACAATCTTGAAATAAATTTAATCTTGTTTGTTATTTATATTAAGTAAAACTTGTGATAAGTCGAATTGTATATTTGTGTTGAAATATGTTTGCTAATCGTGTATGTCAGAGATAGATAAATTGATGATTATTTATTTGAACATTTTTCGTCCTATTTTGAATGTTTATTTATTTTAGTAATATCATCGCCGTCGAATTATTTTCAATATTTTATATCTCTTTGTCTATACAATCGAATAAAATAAACTATGATTAATCGTATTTTGTGCAACGGATATAAAACATTTCAGAATTTCCCTGAAAATCGTATTTCGTAGAAATTTGTGTTTTTGATGAGTGCATATACGGTAATGAATTTATTGACATATATATCCTATAAAACTAGAATTTTCCATGAACTCATTGTTTGAGTAGGTAATAGTAGTTTTTATCTATTGACATTATGGTGAAGCCTTTTTTTTTCAGTTAATACGGGAAGCTGAATAACCAATAAAGTGTATATAAGTTCAAATTTATGAGATAGATGATTAAAAACTACGGTGGACGAACCATTAATTCGTTGTTTTTACTGTTCGACACCTTTTTATTTGAACTAATATGTGAGAGCTCGCGTTCTCGTGGTAGTTGGTTTCCCTGATTTTTTCTAAAACTTCTGTAGCGATTAATTTTGAAAAACCAGCGATGGGTGAAGGTACTTCATCGTTACCAAAAGTCGAAGGGAATGCATAGGCACACTCCTGTTGGTTCAATTCACGTCGAAAGTTATAGAAAATCATTACATGAAAAGTTTCGTGATCTAATTCCATTTTTTGACCTAGAAAAATGTTAACTCAAATAGCACTCGTATAAAGACACGTTGTGAGTACGTTTACCATTAAAATTGTCAAAATTTCTGATGACAATGTCAGTGTTGACATATTTTGAAATAACAGTTTCGTATACAAAACGTACAACGTTTATTTTTCAAAAAAGAAAACGAAAAAACACATAATAAAAACTTATAGACCTAATAAAAACAAAATAAACATTTCTTATATATAATAATAATAATCTTTTTTCGGTATAGGTGAATAGGCAAAATTGTCGCTAATGGGCTTCATTGAATCCCAACTGGATTTACACCCTACACACTCAGCGCATCCAAAAAACTATTGTTGGGGTAAAGATTTATTGGTCCTAATTTCTTTTGCGAAAATATAATAGCTTAGCGATATTCTCGAATGTCTTTGTATGGCATTTGTTCCGAATCTACGAGGTCTGAGTGCTATAAATTGTTGCAATAAGCCTATGGAGACAATTCTCTACCTCGCACACGTGTTTTTGAGTGGTGTAAGCGCTTCAGTGAGGACCAATAGAGCACTGAAGATGACCAGCACCCAGGTCGCTCCGTGATTGTTTCAACTCCGGAAACAGTGACCAAAATCAACCAAATTTTACACGAGGAACTGCACGTGATAAAAGTCTCTTGCACCAAGGGGTCTTCACAGATTTCCTTGAAAGGTTAGAAAGTTTGGAGAAAGTTCTCCTTTTAAAGAGACCCGATTTGAGACGATGGAGGCGGTAAAGCAAAAAATGGCAGAGCTCCTAAAGGCACTCCCCAAAGAAGACTTCCAGCACTTCTTCGATCAATGGAAAAAAAAACGTATGGAAAGGTGTGTGGCGAGGGGAGGAGAATATATTGGAGGGGAGTATTCGAATGTAGAAAAATTTTTATAATAAAACGTAACCAGTCTTATTATTTGATAGCCAGATCTCGTAAAATTAAGATCCCAGCATTAGTTTCATCAAAATGGCGCACCACCACATTAAAGTCTAGTTCGAATCACCTAATCACTTTGATTTTTTCTATACAGACATTTGAAAAGTCGGGTCTGTAACTGCAGACAATCAAGAATATTTCATGGAACGAATTAGACATGAAATGACAGATGGCAAGAATCATTTAAAACAAATTTACCATTGTCTTGGGCTATGTCAGATAGTAAAGGAAATTCCAATTCCTGTTATAATTAGCCATATATCATTTCTTGTATCTTTTTCTTTATCTTTCATCAATTTTAATCCTTCCATAGATTTGTCTTGCGTGTTTTGTTACTAAACTATCTAACTAGTTATATTGCATCTTATACAGAATTCTCAATTCCATGAAATCTTGTTTGTCATATTGTTGTTTTCAATGGTTTCTTTCATGTTTAAACCTATTGTTGAATATATTTGGAGTTAACCTCAATCTGCAATTCTAGATTTATCGAATGCAGTTTCAGATTCATCACCAAGTAACCAAGTATTTCTGATTTTTAACGTGAATTATTCGTTCTGGGCGTAAAACTAATTTCTCTGCATATATATATATATATATATATATATATATATATATATATATATATATATATATATATATATATATATATCTTTCTAAACTTTCTCCATATGTAAAACTAACCTAACAAATTGTTATATAGAAAGTTTCGTAATCCAAATATCTGTTATATTGTTTACGACGGCAAACATAGGACAAGCAACAACTTAAAATCCCTAAGGACTTGTAAACCCGAAATCAGAACACCTCGGGGACTTATATCCTTTATATTAAAGTCTTCGCTTTCGAACGAGTAGTTTTCGATAATGATCAACCTCTATCATGTTTTGGTAAAGAAAATTGACAAGTTATTTTGAATATAATTTCAATGGAATGGAATTGGAGATTGGAATATTCAAATATCTTCACTCAATAATAAATTAAATTGTTTTTTTTAAATTCGTTTGCGTTGTTTGATTTCTGGACCTTCGCCTGTTATCAGCAGTCAGATGTTACTGCTTATTTTTGTCAATTGTTATCATAACCTCCAAAATATTGTAAAGAATGTTACTAAACATCCTTGTACAGTCCAGTACCTAGCTGAGCTTCGTCTGTTCTGTGATAACTGTTCAGGCCAAAACAAAAAACCAAGCGATGTCAAGTTTCTGCTAATACCTGACCGATTTAAATCGTTTCTTCTTTACATTTTTTTAAGAATATTTTATGTGAAATATTTTGATTTATACAGTTTTTTTTTAATCTTCTGAAAGTATACTTCCTTGGACCGAAATTTCGAAATAATTGCACTACTTTTCTAAATTTCGAATAGCTCAATATATTTTGAATGGAGACATAAAAAAGTAAGCCGAATACGAAAAATTTTCATTCCAAATATACGCCGATTTTCTTCAATTTTTTTCGGAGGTTATCCGGCCAGCAAAACTTTTTGCGCTATCACACTGCTCTAGTTGAGACCCCAAAAACCTTTTGATCACTTCTTACAAAGGTTTTCCGGCCTGCAAAACTTCTTGGGCTATTACACCGCTCTTATTTGAGGCTTAAACCTCACGTTACAAAAGGTTTCACGCGCGCCCGTTATGAGGTTTTTCAGCCAATTTTTTCGTTCGGAAAAACCGGCTGGAATTTTCATATCTGACCTTAAGAAGTGGCCTTTGGTGATGTACTAAGTTGAGACCGCCAGTTTACAAGCCAGCTCTGGGACTATTTTATAAGTAATTTCAATGCCCGTAGCTGGCAAATATTTGGTCGTTGTAACAAAGTTAATACAGAAAACACTAGGGAATTTCATTGAATTATCAGAATCTAAATATCTAAAAATGGACTATATTAAACAACTTATAATTGAATAGTAAATTTAATAAGAAGCACAAGGCTAAAACAACGGCAGTTGAGGCAATTTTCACAAGATTAGAACGAAAATTTTTTGATGACAGCTGGGGAGTACTTTTGAAACGATTTTTAGCATCACACGATCCAATTCGAGCTTCCATTTTATAAAATGAGAACCCAATTGATTATGACTATATTTTTGGTATATTTGATTGATCTGAAGGTCAAGTTAGAGGAAGAAAATCTATTTGTCTATCAAATAAATCATATATTTAAGCCTTTAAAACGAAGTTGAAGCTGAGGAAAAATCAAGTGAAAATATCCATCTTTTAATCAATGTCTTTTATTTAAAATCATTTGACAAGGTAAAACTGAAATTCTGAATCGATGTTCTCCAAAATCTGATCACAATCGTTTCGAAGACAAAATTATTAAAATGAAATACACAATTTTCAATAATCTATTCAAGGTTCGCATAAAGTGGTTAGATATTCAATTGGACAGTATTTTAAGAGTAAAATTTCAAAGACGCTCATGCATTTCTTATATAATATTTCATGAGCATGGATTACTACCCAGAACTAGAAAATGCGCTTATCAAGCAGGTATCTGGATCTTCGAACCCAAAATAACTTTTATAACTTATATACTTATATGTTTTTTAACAATTTCACATTATATAACTGCATAATTTGATAAATAAAATGTTAGAATAATTCAGCACATTTTTTTTCATTTAATCTGCAAAATTGAGTTTGACATCCCTGATCTAGAGGATCAAAATGAGATCAAAAGTAGTATAACTTATTCGGAAACGTTAACGAAGAGGCTATTAAGTGGTTACCACCAATTTCACATCTTTCTTCTGGAAACCACTTGATAATATTCATAAACAATGGAAATTACGTTTTATTAAGTTTGAGAAGTAATCTAGCGGTTTCAAAACCTTCAAGTGGAAATTAGAGTGATCGAAATGTTACTGTGACATAATTCAATCCAGTATCTATAAATATAAAGACTGCGACTGAACGGGGAAGAGACAAAACACAAAATTGTCGTTTCCATCTAGGTTTCAAAGTATTAATGTCTGTTGCAGGACTCCATAAATTTTAATTGGTTGGCATTTGTGAGAATTTGTAATATAAGAGATTTTGTTCACCAGATTGGGAGTTCAACTACATCCAAAATATTTAACTAGTGCTTCACAACTAACCATTAAATATAATTTCAACATTTGGGAATCCATTTGAGGGATGCAACCATCTCGGTTTTCCATAAATAAGTCCACGTGTTATCTTCAATACATAAGGCCAAACCCGATTTCAAGATAAACTAGTTGTTCCTAAGCATTTTAATATTAAAATTTTTCATATAACACTACATTATAAAGGTTTTCTTCTTTTTTACTATAGATGAATTCACTTAAGTCGACAAGCAGATCAAAAATAATGGAGGAAAATTTGTGACAGAAATTTTGCAAAGTGAGAGTAAAAAGTCTCCTCATTATAATGTGTAATCATCAGAGCAATATTTGGAACTAGATGAACAAGTTTAAGATGCAGAAAAATCTCAAAAAAGACACACCATGACAGCAAAGGAGATTGAAACGATTTGATTCCATCCGATGAACCTCATGATATGATCGACGCAACACATCTCACGGGGGTCTTGACAGAATGTTAGCCGAAACATCATAAAAATATGACAATATCATAAAAGAAATGATAAGCTTGTCTTTATCTATGTGTTGTGTCTGTCATCAGAAGAAAACAAAGAAGAAAGTAGGATAAGCTATTCTTTGGAAATGAGTAGTAGATCTGATCTATACATACAAGGACTCTCTTTACCGCAAGAAATCATAAATGAGATTCAGGATGAAGATGATTTAAGGAAGGTAATAGAAGATGATGAAGTTAAGTGATAGAAGACTGATGATGATTATGATAACGTTGTTGGAGATAGTACATAACATTCATAAAGCTATAAAAACTGACCAATGTACCCGTATCATTTGACGCTATTCAATTTTTGTAGTCCTCGTCAATTCTTTGCTGAAAACCATGGAAAAATGTTCATTTTATTTTCATGAACAACAAATAAAGATTATTGGACTATTTTATTCAAAATAAGCATACAAGATTATAATACGTAATTCTCTTCTTATTTTAGAGGTGCCAAGCCCTTATAACTTTTCATTTCTTCAGCGGTAAGATCAGCAAACTTGTTTATACCCATCTTAAAAGTCACTTCACCGGATTCATATTTTTTATTGTGAGCTTCTATTTTCTCCACATTGTCTTTGAATATCTGGAATCTACGACCGTCTTCTTCATCAGAATAACTTTTATTATGAGTACTCTGGAAAGTAATACCTATTTTAATTCGTAATATTATAATCAGTGGATACTCAATCAATTACACATTACAGAAAATTTTAAAAAATATAAATCAATTTATATTATATATTTTGGTTTATATTTTCTGCTTTTGTTAAAACAGTGGATTGAACTTCATTTAGCATACTACGAAGAACACAATATATGTATTTCAGTTAAATACGAGGGTTGTCTGAAAAGTTTCCGAGCTCACTTTGAAGATGTCAACAGTTTTTTATGTAAAAAACAAGAATGTAAACTCTTCTGCACTCGCGTAATTCTAGTGAAGTGTCGAGATACCGTGGATATTGATCTTCAACTTCTGTAGGCCTGCCTCATTCTATAGGCACGTAAGCTCGGTATTCATGAGCCACATCTGCCTGTCGAGTAGGTTTTGCAAAAACTGCTCTAGGCGAGATCATGTAAGACAGTTCAAATGAGCATTTGCCGTAGTAGTGTCGGTTAAACACACTCAGGTCAGCGACCTCTCTTGTATGCTCTAAGCTGTCCAAATTTCTGCTCAGCTCTGGATCGTCTAGAAGTCTTTTGCAATAACACTTGTACAATTAATGTACGATCTCATTCTTAGGGCCTTATCACACGCACGCGCAGCGTGGACGCCATTTTGTACTGCCGCGTACAAACACCAACCCATACGCCCCATAGGATGTAGGTGCCCATTTATATCATCGAGCATTATTAGGAGATTCAGATATTGATACAGAGCTATTTATTAGTGAAATTCAATATCGTTACGTAATATAGAACCAAAAAACCAGAGAATTCAGTGAACGCAATTTGAAAAAAAAAAGGCATGGGAAGAGGATAAAATGATTACAAAGTTATTGCAAAGGATGGACGAGAGGATGCATAGAGACCGAAAAGATTTAAGATCAATTCATCCTGACTATAAAATGGATGCCAAAATTGAGATCATGAGAATTTGAAAAAAATACAAGCATATGTGTTACAGTCATGCTCCAAACTATCAAGAATACTCTATAAGTCCAAAGCCACCCTGGCTTCATTGCAGCCAATAAATTCTTCACCAAGTGTTTTTGACGAGAAAAGTAACGCTAAAGATACAATTTATAATGATTTTTATTCCGAATAGTAATTTTATAAATCCTGGTACTCACCACCTTTTTATCAATTTTATTAATGAGTGTATTAAGCGCTCCAAACACGCGACGAAAACGTCGCATTTCTGCCACGCGTTCGCGACGTCATCGCAGCACGTTTGCGACGTATTCGTTGCGCACTCGCAGTCGCAGCTCGCAAACTGCTAATATAAAAAGAAAGTTAATCATTACTACGCTCATCTTTTTAAGTAACAGTTATCATCGATCCCGCCTGCAGGGTTGTTGGGTGGATTGAGTAGCTCAATGACTCTGTTGCCGGTCCAAAGCCCGGAAAAAGGAGGAGGCTAGCCCCATATCTGAGGACTTTAAATACATTACCGCTCTTAGAACCAAGGTTGTGCTTCGGATAAACAAGACGGATTTAACAATGATGACCAATGCAAGGAACCAGACAATGCGCCAAAGGAAAACAAAAAATATATTAAGGATAGCCACTTGGAATATTAAATCCTAACTTAACCTAATCATCAATCATAAGAATGCAATGACTACACGTTCCAAACAAAGTTTTAACTGCGTTGACGATCGTATATATTTTTCAATTCTTCGTTGAGTTTTTTGTTGTTATCGGCTTTGTCTATGCTCCTTTCTGTTTAGCTTCACTTGGTTGATTAACTTATCATTTTTGATTATCACTTTCCTCATAATTTCTATTACTATCTCCTCTGCTGCTTGTTTTTAGAAGCGATCTATTTGTTAATCATCTCCGTCAATCAGGCATCTTCTTATTTTTAAATCCAAGTTGATATCCATTACCCTCATTACAATACCAGATGTAATCTTTGGAGGTTATATTTATACTATAGGTATGGATTCGAGATTTTACTTTTTCCTTTCAGTAGTTGGCTTTTTTTATTTCTTCTCCAGATTTTTCTGATAATTCGTAATGGTTTTTTCAATGAACAGAGATGTAGTTTCGTAGTAAATTCGTTTCCCATGTAGGAGCTCCCATACTTTAACGCTGGGGCTTAGCTTGGGCCAACGCTGGGAAACTCGCCTTTGGCAAACCAATAATGGCCCAAGCCTGGTTGACCTCGGCCATCCTATAGTCAGCTAGGCTTGGCAGAATTTTGAATAACTATATAAAGTTTTGTTCTAATATCCTAGACATAATAAGTATCTCAACATTGAAAGTAATAATTTTTATGAATTCTGTAGCGCATAATAGACAGTAAAAATAGTATCATTTCTTTATATGTTCAAGGCTTGGTCCAGGCTTGCAAACCAAGCAAGGGAAATTGTTATCATTCCACAGTCTCACCAAATCTGGGCCAAAAATGGCTTTCAAGCTAATGCCAGAGTTGTACATTCTTGGCCCAGGTCTGGGCTTATATTCGGCCCATAGTAAAATCTTATATGGGTGGGAAATTTTCATCGTTTCATGGTATGTTTTTTATCCCTCATACACTTATTTATTTTGCAATTTTTTATCGTTTAGTAAGGAATTTCAATTACCGATAGAACCAAACTCTTCTACGTTATTTTGTTATGTCAATATTAAATATACTCATTTCGGAATTTTTTATATTGTACTGTTCATTATTAATGTGTATGCGATGCATATGAATGACCAAACAAACAAATCATTTTGTCCAAGGTTGTCTCTATCACACTATGTACATTTCATGACAAATGTCTATTAATATAAACAAATCGCTTACTTTGAAATCTTTCCACTGGTCTTCAACTGAAACACTCGACATCGTTGCTGGTTTAGATATTACTAACTAAATGTATTTATCGTTGTTTCATCTAAAAATAAGTTATAATAATGTTTAGACTTTATATAAAAAAGTGGGAATGAAAGATAACATAAACAAACATGCTTTGAATCATTATCAACAACGAATATGTGTATTTTTAAATGTTTTTAATGAAATTTTGCTGTTGTTCAATCAGAAAATAGGAACCTCTTTCCAACAATTTCTGAATCATTGAAATATTGTAAAAATTTAACAATCGTGAGCGTAGTGGAATTAAGATATGAAAATTAGGTTTTATAAAAAATTTATGGTAGAGTTAAGTTATCCTAAGCAACCATCTTCACAGCGGCGCATCATCATCAATTATTATGAACTCTAACCTCATTAAGTTATCGTTGCTATAAATTTGTCTATGTCTAAACTGTCTGTCAGTTTTGTAGATTTGATATTTGTCCACTTGTAACTTGAAATTATTAAATCCTCAGTTTGCCGAATAAATTGTTTTTAAAAAGCAAGTTGATGAATTGAGTTATTTAATTGTAGTTCAATTTGAAAAAGTTTTAAGTAATATGAATTCATGAGAAAATGAAACAAAATATTTATTTTTAGGACCATTTATTTATAAATTTAGAATCGTTTCGTCTGACTTCGATAGATCTCATCAAGATATATCTGTGTGTGAAAAGTCAATATGATTAAGGCATGCGCAAAGAGTTTCTGTGGAAAAAGTATGCAAATACATTATTTTCACGAAAAGCCAATAAATAAAATGAAAATTTAGTAATTTTTGCAAGGTTATGTTGGGTTGCATTAGGTGAGGTTGTGTTAGAGACTGAAATAATGATAAACAAAAATAATTTTCTTCAATCCAATGTTACTTGGACCATAACTTTAACATTTGAAAATGTATTTACGACATTGGTGGCCAGTTGGAGACCTCTCAGAGGTCTCCAACTGGCCACTTCCGGTATATCCGGATGTAAATGTTTCCGATATACTAAATCGATTTCTCGTATCATCAATAGTATATGTATAAAACTATGATTGTCGTGGGGTGGTTTATCATACTCTTACATCTAATTTATTGTTCGATATACTTTCCAGTACATGCCAATTAGGATAAGGTATCGAAACTGCCTTTCAAGCGATCAGTAGCGTTGATGAAATCAAATTTCAGACTCCATTCATCTCCCTCCTATATCTGCGATGTTTTCGAAATTGACCAAAAGCTTCCTTTAGGTGTAATTGATCGAAATAACCGACTAATGCTTCTAGGTATATTTCACTATCTATTTCACCCTTCTCTATACAAAATATTCTGGATCTAGCTGGGTCTTCACACTTAAAACCAAAGAACAATCAAAACAATAGTCTGAAAAGAGAGAACCGGCTACAAAGGAGGCAAAGATCATTCCACCTGCAAACAAGGTCATGACGTCGTTTTTTTTGGGATGCGCGTGGGAAAATTTTCATTGACTATCTTGAAAAAGGAAAAACTTTCAACGGCGAGTATTATGTGAACTTATTGCAACGTTTAACCGAAGAAATTAAACGGCCGCATTTGGTTAAGAAGAAAGTATTTTTTGATCAAGACAATACACCAGCTCAGATATCCGTTACTGCAAGTTTGTATTGCTACTTCATTCAACCTATTCGGCAGATATAGTCCCTTCGGATTATTTTCTGTTCGCAAACTCAAAATAATAGCCCGGTGATCAAAGATTTCTTAACAATGAAGAGGTGATCTCGATTCTTATTAAAAAACCGTATCCAACATCGCTGGGAAAATTGTGTGGAGAAGAAATTACCATGAAAGACGATTCCTTGTTGGGGCAGGTACTTCTGGGACCATTTTCGTATACAAAGTTCAACTTGTTCACGATGAATCTGACATTTTATTAAATTTTTTTGAGGGATTGTTATGAGAGTCCAAATTTTCAGTGGTGTGGTATTTTCAAACGAGGCAACGTTTTGATTAAATGCTACAGTAAATCGACAAAATTATTTCCACTGATTAACTCGAGGAAATACTCACTGGATTGAGATAAACCAACACCATCGCCCCAAAAATTGATATTTTGAAAGAAATGGAAGTGGATATTTTCTTATGGAAACTTCGCAGCTGAGCGATATTTAGAACATCTTATTACAGACTTCCGGACTTAATTGCGTCATTTCCGGACTTAATGATAAGAAATACTCAGATTCCAGTATTTGGTTTCAACAAGATGATGCACCACCACAATATGGTCATAATGTGAGTAAGTTTCTGGATAGCAAATTATTGCCACTTAATAACTCGAGAAAATCCTAGCTGGATTCAGATAAACTAATCCCAGCGCCCCAAAAATTAATGTTTGGAAAGAAATCGCCAGTGCAAGTGGATATTTCCAGGTGAAAGCTTAACTGAAATTTTAGTAAAGAATAAAGACTCAATTTTAGTCACCAATTTTTAAGGGTAATATCTCGGAAAGGGGTGGACTGAGAAAATTTTCTTATAAGGAAGACGCACCTTAATTTTATACGAGCAATCACGTCGTGTGTTTTGTCGTATGAACTTTGACGTCCTATTTTTTTTATTCGTATCAAAAAATTGTCACATTTTTTACAAAAATGGATATTTTTCTTTGTACGAACTTTGTGCAGTACTTAGTATAAACCTATATTTATATATTCGTAAATAAACTTCGACCGTTCATAATTCTGATCAATGATCAGATTTTGCTTACATTTAAATGAAAAATTTCTATTTTATGTTCCAGCCAGAAGCATTTTTTTTTGTTTCAATCGAATAATACGATATAATCTCTTTATAACCTGAAAATTTCATTATAAAATAAACTAAATCTAAATAAAACAAAATTTTCATCCAAATATTTCAATTACTTCGATCATTTTCATTTTGTAGATGCCATTACTGAAAATTGGAAATATTTTCAGTTTTCTTTATTTTTAAAAAGAAGGTAGATGGTTGAAGGGGTTGGGAGCACGTACATCTAGGGCACATTACCTGTGACGAATCCGAAAATCGTTCGACGAGCGTACAAGAAAATTTGATCTATCGAAGTCAGTCCTAGAGATGGGCAAACATACGAACTTTTGAATAATTATTATCAATAAGACAAAACGAAAAACCATCAGCAACTTCTAAGATTTTAAAAAATGATCAAATGTTTAAAATTTTATTTGGTTAGCTTAGGTTACGTTAGGTTAGGTGAGGTTAGGTGAGGTTAGGTGAGGTTAGGTGAGGTTAGGTGAGGTTAGGTGAGGTTAGGTGAGGTTAGGTGAGGTTAGGTGAGGTTAGGTGAGGTTAGGTGAGGTTAGGTGAGGTTAGGTGAGGTTAGGTGAGGTTAGGTGAGGTTAGGTGAGGTTAGGTGAGGTTAGGTGAGGTTAGGTGAGGTTAGGTGAGGTTAGGTGAGGTTAGATGAGGTTAGGTGAGGTTAGGTGAGGTTAGGTGAGGTTAGGTGAGGTTAGGTGAAGTTAGGTGAGGTTAGGTGAGGTTAGGTTAGGTTAGATGAAGTTAGGTGAGGTTAGGTTAGGTTAGGTTAGGTTAGGTTAGGTTAGGTTAAGTATAAAATCCCCGTTTGACCATGACTATAATCGCATTAATGACAAATTTTTCACTATGTTGTTAACTCTTTTATAATTTTTCTTCTTTTTTCTAAACGTTTCAATGTAAATAAAAGGATCGATGAAACCGTCTTTTTACCTGCAAATATGCGCTCAATGCACCCTCCTATATAATCTGTGCGCTCGACACACGCATTCCAAAAAATTTGCTGATTTGATATTTGTTGGATTTATTGAGAATGTTCTTTCTGCTACTAGAAAAAATGTTAATCCTCCATGTGTTTTTGATATTGTAATTGGAGTTGCAGCTTCTCCGAGTTTGATCCAAACCTAGAGATTTGCAGGGTTGATGGTTTCATCATTTTTTGGGTCGAAATAAATAAAAAAAATGCTAATAACATTTTTTGCTTAAATTTGGTCCTCATCCATTTGCGCGGTTATTTGAGGTATTCCCTACGTGCTGTCGAAATATAATTGAAATCTATGCTGGGTCATGGAAATCGGAGGTTATATCAGGAACGTTTTCACTAGATTTAGTAAGTCCATTGCGAATTTATCACCATCTGCCGCTACTTTAATTTTAACTACAGACAATAAAATTATTAGTCCTCCGAGTGATGTTATAAATAGATCTGGCGATGGGGTCAACATTCACTTCGCTGGGGGTATATAGAGACAGGAGATTAGGGAATCGGTGGAAAGAGATGGAAATATTTTGTGTTTGTATATACGGATACCAATTTCGTATGATGATTCACTCCGCACACCGTATCAAAGAAGTAGGAATATCAAGAGGGGATACGATTTTAGAAAAATTTTGTTTTTACATCACCCAATATTTAAAAATAAATGAGATCAACAAAGATAAAAATGTCTTATCGAATTAAATGAATGACGTAACATAAAAATTAATACTGACCTTGAAATTGCTATCATAAATAATTCATATAGAAATTGTGATCAATAGTTTAATAACATATTTTTTTGATAAATTCTATTTCTAATTTTTTCCAATTAAGTAGATACCATATGGGAAACTTTTTTATTGTTAATGTTACACGAAAAAAATGTTTGTTTGTAAAAAGTTTTGCGTGCTTTGGAACCAATAGATTTTGAAATTTTTCAGTCGTATACATTAACCTAAAAATTTTGTTCTTTTTGGCGTATGTACTGCTTCCTATCTTCGTGATTTTTCTTTTAAAATTTTGTATTTATGAACGGTTTTTTGGATGAATTTTTTTATTGGGAGCAATAGGCACAATCACAAACTTAAACCGATATTATTGGTACTTTTCTAATGCTAAGTCGACGGCAAAATATAAAAATTTTTTATGTTGAAATCCAAACGGCAAACGGCGACGTAAACGTCAACTATGAATCGTATTATGCATCTCAATGTTTTTAATTTTGTAAGAGCAAATGTCAACGGTAAACGAAAAGTCACTTTGAATTAATCGACCTTTAATGGTGGCCACATTTTGTTTTTTGTATCTTCCTCGACTTTAAATGAATTCATAAGTCAGTAGATACATAAATACAAGTTCTAAATTCGGTAACCTACTTATTCATAGTTCTTTAAGGGGAAATTATATTACTTTTTCAATATAAGTCGTCATTGTGAAATAGCAAGTGAAAATTGAATTGAAAATGCTTCATCTCATATTATTACTTAATTTCATTGTATTTTTGCGTTAGTATGTTTCGAAACTTCAGAAAATACTAAGGGTTGTCCCTCCAAAAAATTTTCTATACTCTAGTATAATAGAAAACTTGGCTTTTTTCATGATTCTAAATATTTTAAGTTCTCTTTCAAAATTAGTTTTTCTTCAACAATTTTTCATATTGACATTGACAATCTGCGTATTTATACCAATCAATAGTTAATACAGTTTAATTTTTTTGTAGTATTGATGTCTTTTTAGTCTCTTTTCGAAATACTGAGATGTCTGCCCTATGTAGCGTCAAAATTAGTACAAGGCACATATAATATCACTTATTTAGTTTTTTGGTGTTTAAGATTTTAGTTTATTGAAATCTTTGGATAATTTATTATATAATTTGATAGTTGTTGGTAAAGTCCTTGTACATATGGAAAGGAAAAATTATTTATGTTTTGATGTTTCGTTTTTGTTTTGTTATTTAATTGATTGTAGTACCCTTTTATTCTTTTCTTGAATATGTTACTCATTATTTTCTTTCAATGTGGGTTTTGTGTTTTGAATAGTTAAGCATCTAAATTCAGGATCTAATAGTTGGATAGATCTATCAGTCAAACTTTTTTGTGATATAGAATGACACGAATTGAGGACCAAGTTGTTGTCCTATGCCATTCTTAAGTTATTGTTAATTTTATATAATGTGATGTCAAGAAAATTGAATTTATCATTTTGTTCGATTTTTATTTGTATTTCCTATTTGATTCTTTGGTATGGCAGTAATGCAATCAACTATATATCAGAAAAAAATCGAATATTTTTATCAAGTTTGCTTGTGATAGAATCCTCAAGATCTTCTGTTACTAATTGTGCTATAACATTTGAAATGGAAACTTCCATAGCATAATCATCAATTTATTCATATATTTCTTTCTCATATTTGAAATATGTTGTTGTAAATGTGAGTTCTATATTTTTAGTAAATTGATTCTGAGGTATTTCAGTATATTCTTCATTTTTGCCCCATTTTTTACTAAAATATTTCTCACAATATTAATAGGAATATTTGTATATAAAGATAAAACATCAAACGAAATAAATACATATTCGTTAGGACTTTTTATACTTTTAATCTTTTTTTTCTTATATGTTTTTAATATAGTATTTGTTTTGGTATAAAATTTTTTTCAAATAATTAGATAATGGGATGAGAGGAATTTGAATATTTGAAACAATCGGTTGAAGGGGAATATCAGCTTTGGTAATCCTTATATTTTATGGTTTTATAGCTAGCTAAAATCTGTTGAAAGCTGCGAAATTAGCATTCAAAATAAAGCAAATATGCCCATAATCGCTCACAGTTTATCAACACCGTCAACTCCTCCTTTGGTATCACTGTAAGCTGTAATTATATCAGGTTTGTTTGTCTTTTCTTTGAGATTATCATAGAAATGAATACCTCATACCAGTAAAATATTTCTGTCTTCCTTTGGTATTGATGAGTATTAACAAACATGCTAGACTGTGCAGGTCGATTTGCTGGTCGAGAAAATTCAAGAAGGGACTCTTTTTTGTCTTTTTATTGTACCTAGAATGGTTTTCAAGCAGCTGCATACAAGTAAACTAGTTATCAACAATAATGTTTCTTCCAGAGTTAAGTATTGGTTCACAAAGTCTGGTAACAACGTCTTTTGGTGGGATGCGTATACATACACCTTCAAATTATCGGTATAAAAAGTTTTAGCATCCATCAATGCAAATACCTTCATATTTTGGCAAAAACTACATCTCTCGCGAAACGCTTTTAGTTTTTTCCTCTATTATTAGGTATTCAAAAGGAATATATTTACAGTTTTGGAGTTATTGAATAAACCATCAAAAAATTTCCTCATTCAAGCCAACTTATCATATTGTTTGCGTCCTTGATACGTAGTCAAACTTAACATGTTTTCATAAAAAAATAAACCCTTGTTGGCACATCGTTAGTCGAAATAGTTCTACACTTGTCCCATTTTCGTTCTGAAGTTAATCAAATTGAGATCATTAGATTTTAGATCATCTAAATACATACAGTTTAAGCATTTAGTTCATCTTTCTAAGATAGTTATGTATCACAGCGACAACGCTGTTTTGTATGAGACTCTAACACAAAAAGATACGGAGAGACGAAGTAAGATAAAAACAATGGGACCAAGGGCTGATCCAGGGTCTTGACGAAGGGGGGGTCATTAGTATTAGGACGAGTCCTTTCCCAAAGACATGGTATTTTAAGCCTTTTACCCACAAAATATGAGTTTTTGATTCTTTCGACTAGACCAACTCTCGAATTTCCTGAGCACTTTATTTTTATTTCATTAGATATTGTTTTGATTTTCGAAATATTTGGAAGTATTGGCTCCCTTTAACCACGGTGTAAAATAATTCCTCCTTTTATAAGAAACAAAAAACCAAGTTAATTGATCAGAGTTTAGGGGGAGGGGTCATGATGCCTGATTCCGCACTTGAATGGGACCGGGTATAGACTGCTGACATAAATAATATTTTTTTAGTTTTTAAAGTTGAGTTGTTAGTAAGAACTCTCGTGATTAACATACGTCTGCCTATTAGTAGTACTTTATTGAATTTTGTAGTTGGTGATACAATCCAAACTGAACTATCGAAAGAAAAACGTGGTGTCGGCATCTCTTCCTATCTGTTAATTATCCTGTTTCACTAGAATGTGTTGATTGATGTATTTAACAATAATATTTAGAATAATATCTGGAAAGAAGTGACCCCAAATATCTAATTCTTTTATTAAAATTCTCATTGGTGGTTCCACACCGGAAAATTGATTTCGCTCCTTGTGCCACGAAGAAATCTTAAAAAAATTACCAATTATTTCGTGAAACTATTCGCAAAAAGTATAAATTGTTAACTTTTGAATAAACCAGCCCAAAACAATAATATCTAAGGTACCAATCTCATTAAAAAAAATTAAAGTGAATGTTAAATATTATTTTCGACATTTTTTGACAGAATAAATATTGAGTTTTAGCTAAATAAAAAATGAATTAAATACATGCGTATTCTATAATGTGATACGTTCTTCTTTGGATGACTGCCTACTTCTTTGTAAGCTATTTTTAGGATCGCCATGTGTTCTCAACACAACTTCCTCTCTTCCTAACGATCCATACTATACATATTAACGTCTGTACGCCCTCTCTACTGGTAATAAAAGTTTGTCTTTGTGTGATCTCATTCTGGGTTTGATGCTTTTTTATTTCAGTTCGTCTACATGCCTAACAGGTATAAATATCTAACAATGTTCAATATGTCACTTCGCCATTAGTATTTCTTTTGAAAACCAACATTTCATATTATCAAAAGTCATTTCATTAATATAAAATGAAATCATTTCGTATAATCGGCGTTAAAGCCTGATATCTAAAGAGAATTGCAAATTTAACAAGATTAAATACAAAGTGTATCAATATACTAAATAAAAAGATTGAAGATTACGAAAATTATAAATTTCAAAGAAAAAAGCTTAAAGGTTTGGTAATCGCAGCCAGTGAAATGATTAACATCAACGTAGAAGAAATCAAACTCAATTATGAACTCTTTTTCAAAGTTCTCAAAAATATGAATAAATAAAACATAAAATAATATAATACCAATAAAAAATAAAAACTGTGTTGTATTGAAACAAAATGAAGAGATTATAAAGGGCTGGTGGGAATAATTGGAGAAATTACTTAATCAAGAAGAAGAAGATAAAGCTGAAATATAAGATAAAAGCATCTAGAAGTAGAAAGTTTATTATTAACAGTAGAGGTTGAACGGGTATTTCATAAACTAAAAAGAGGTAAATCGGGGTGCTATGATATCAAAAATGCCACAAAATTTAAGTCTAAAATCGCTAAGAATTAATAATAGGGGTAAAATATTCTTAAGCGTGGTACTGAAGGATGTCTCACTAATTAGGTAAAGATACAGAAAGAAATGAATGTTAACTAGAGTAGAACACAATTAACCCAAAGAACGCTTCGAAGCCCCAAAAATGAAAGTTTCTCTTCGAACTACAGCACATGTATGGATGTGTATCTGAATGAATGTTGCTTCAATTTATTCGGGCTCGGTATGCGATCTTAGGATGCCTAAAAACACATATCATCCCAAAATAGTTTCCTAATTTCCATTGAGTTTATCCACTCCAAATCTCAAAGAGCACCTTCTGAGCGTACCTTAATTTAAGTAAGATTTAATTGGGGAGAGAAAACTGCTTTTTCCGATGTGGTGCACCCTTAACTTCTTTAACCATCCCTCTGATGACTTCCTATGTAATGGGTCTAACGATCTACTTACTTGGTGTTGTCTCTAACTTCCAGAGCAAGATCTATACCTGGGAAACGAAAGAGGTGTCCAAGCATGCATTGGATTTGATGTCTTCAAACTAAAGTAAATAGAAATTATAGCAGAGTTACAGTAGAAAGAGAATTGAACTGCTAAGAATTGTTGAGTAGGAAAGGAAACTCGAAATTCCGCTGCTAATATTTGTTACATATTTACGAAACTAATTTGGAAACTATGAGATATAAACATGCATATTAAAGTTGATTGAGAATTATTGATAGATTTTATATGAGAGCAAATCTAATAATATAAAAGGTGTTCAATAAATAAGCGAAGAGAAGCTATCCAAAATAAATTCTTTTTGTATATATCTATCTCTTCATAATATCATTTGATGGGTAAATCTACAAATGAAATGTCGTTTATGCAACTGAAAACACAATAAATTTTCAATCGACAAAGTGAACCAGAGTGGAATTTTGGTGCATTTGCCGCAACGGCAAAAAAATATAGGATTTAATGAACATTCCTCGTTGAAGTATGTTGTTTCAAAATTAGAAGTAGACTATGATTTCAAATAACGAGAGCCCGAAATAATTCGTGTCAAATTATGTTTGTTTTATCATGAGTTACCAGATATTTCTATAATTATGATAATGATAATCGTTTACATAAAATTTCTTTATACGAGGGTTGGTTTGAGATATGGCAACAATGAATATTTTTAATGGTAAACGTACTCAGAACGTGTTAAACAGTTATTTACGAATGTTATGATTTACGAATACAATCGTGATCGCACTTCGCTACAGGATGAATTTCGTAAAAATGGTCCAAAATCCTCTGTAGTACCAGAAAACATCGATGCGGCATACAGTGAGATTAAGGCCCAACTTCTACTTCGTTTTTTGAAAAAATGGTTTATACTCATTATTTTCAATAATAAATTGTTAGATTTTGATATATTTCGAACAACTTCAATGGTATGGTTTTGTATCTCTTTAGGATCAATTATAATATGCAAAACATGCCAGATTCTTGCAGCAAGACCAAGACCCAGACCGAACTATGCAAGAGCAAGACGAAGACCACAAATGAGGTTGCAAGACCAAGACCACATATGAGGTTGCAAGACCCAGACCAAGACCACATATGAGGCTACAAGATCAAGACCCAGACTGGACTATGCAAGACCAAGACCACATATGAGGTTGCAAAACCCAGACCAAGACCACATATGAGGCTACAAGACCAAGACCCAGACTGGACCATGCAAGACCAAGATCAAGACCACATATGAGGCTGCAATACCAAGACCGGACTATGCCAGTCTTGGTCTTGGTCTTGCATTTGCTGATATATTATGATATATTTACTAAATGACCCTCGTATCTTGCTATATCTTTCCTTTCCTTTGAACTTTATTTTGCTTATAATAAACCAATTCAGTAGTTTCCTGTTCAATATTCTCTACTTTTATGTCAATTTTAGACGTACTGCTGTTTTTCGACCGATTTTGATTTACAAAAGAGAATTTATTCATTTTCAACGTAATCATAAACAAATGTGGAATTTAATATAAAACCAAATCCCATTTTGATTGGCTTTTTTCGTTAATTTTTTTTATTAAATTATCCTTGTTTATATTCGGAGGATTAAAATGAAATTCCATGAATTTGTGCTTTCCCACGTACATATTCGTTTCAATATTGAATGATTACAGGTGTAATCAGGTCATATTAATTTATAATCAAATATTGCAACCGAAAATATAAAAAATCTACTGATAAAATCTATACTAACGAATACAGCAACAAGACACTAATTTCGATTACGTTTTGGAAACCTCATGTGTGTATTTTTGAGTCATACCCATCCCCTGTGGTGAGTAATTTTCAATAAAAACAAAGGGTGAATCAGTTTTAATTAGGGTTGTTGAGATAATATAGGCAGTGAGACTGTTCGTGGCGTTACGGGAATATGCGATGACATGCTGATTCATACAATCTTTTATTTTTTATAAAGGAGGGTTGTAAGAAATAAGAAAATTCAACAAGAAAAATTTTAGTCATGAATATTATCTTTGTATCCAAAAGATCACAAAAAATACAGATATAAATTAAAAAAAACAGCTGAGATTTATTTATATATCAAAGATAGGCCGGTTTGGTTTGATTTCGAGGAGACAGTTCCTTATGACGAATGAAGGTTTGTATCTGAAAACGTCTCTGAATACCGATATTTGTTTTTTGATTTAATTTTGTGAAAAACATGTTCTAAAGGCAAATGACGATTCCATGTGAGGAAAAGTCTTTGAAAGAGGGTGGAGGTTTTTTTGTAAAAGTCAGACAAATATAGGTTTTTTTATAGAAAATGCTGTTTTAATTTTTTACAAGACAGGTTCCTAGGGCTGATGAAGCTGATGATGTGCTTCAGGAAGAGGGAATCATCTACAATGACAAGTAAAAGTTGGTTTGCGTGATCAGCAGTTTCCAAATATAAGTGATGGTTTAATTCTTAGGAATTTAGTTTCTGATGACAAATAAACCGGTCTGCTTTCGAAAAATACATAGTCTTTCAAAAAAAATTGGTATTAGCTTATGTAGAAGACCATCTTTAATGTCAAACGAAACTTTTTTTGGATGGAAGACAGACGCAATTAACGGTTTGCTCCCAAAAACGATAGCCCCTCATGATAATTGTGAGTATGAATTCAAAAAAGACAATCCAAAAAAGACAGTCTCTAAAAAACAAATGACAAAAAACGGATTATGTATGGGAAATTCTATAGAGAGATGTGTTCATTTATTCAAAGAAAAGACAATCTCTAAAGAATATAACAATTTAATTCCTTGAAAGATAGGTTCGTTCCCAAGACAAATGACAAGTTCCCTAGGCAAATAACGATTCGATTGTGAAAAAAACAGTCTCTGAAGAAAAATGACGATTTAATTTCGTAAAAGACAAGTTTCCTGGGCAAACGATGATTCAATTGTGAAAAAGACAGTCTCTGAAGAAAATTACAATTTAATTCCTTGAAAGAAAGGTTTCCAAGGCAAATGACGATTCGACTGTAAAAAAGACAGTCTCTGAAGAAAGATGACGATTTAGTTCCATAAAAGACAAGTTCCCTAGGCAAATGATGATTCGATGAGGATTTAATTTCGAAAAGACAAGTTCCCTAGGCAGATAACGTTTCGATTGTGGAAAAGACAGTCTCTGTAGAAAACTGACGATTTAATTTTGGTAAAGACAAGCTCTCTAGGTAAATAAAAATTCGATTGTGAAAATGATAGTCTCTGAAGAAAAATGCCAATTTCATTGCGTAAAAGACAAGTTCCCTAGGCAAATGACGATTAGATTGTGAAAAAGACAGTCTCTGAAGAAAAATGACGATTTAATTTCGTAAAATACATATTTCAAAGGTAAATGACGATTCAATCGTGAAAGAGACAGTCTCTGAAGAAAAATGACGAGTTAGTTTCGTAAAAGATAAGTTCCCTAGGCAAATGACGATTCGATAGTGAAAAAAACAGTCTCTGAAGAAAATTACAATTTAATTCCTTGAAAGAAAGGTTTCTAAGGCAAATGACGATTCTATTGTGAAAAAAACAATCTCTGAAGAAAAATGACGATTTAATTTCGAGAAGACAAGTTCCATAGGCAAATGACGATTCGATTGTGAAAAAAACAGTCTCTGAAGAAAAATGACGATTTAATTTCGTAAAAAACATATTTCAAAGGTAAATGACGATTCAATCGTGAAAGAGACAGTCTCTGAAGAAAAATGACGACTTAATTCAAGAATTACAGGTTAGGTATAAGATGGTCTGTAATGAAAATTTTTTCGCCTAAAAGGCAGTTTCTAATCATGAATGAGCAGAATTTTCAACAATTCTCACGACACAAAGGGGTTTACTTGTGGAACAAACAGTGTCTAATGAAATATAAAAATATATTCGTGTGGAAGACAGTTTCCAAAGGCAATTGATGGTTTGCTTCCAAAAACGACAGCCTCTCATAATACAGGGTGCGGCAGCATAACTTCCTTTTTTCAAAAGTTAATAAAACTTATTGTATGAATCAGAAAATTTTTATTCGTTTTTTATAATACAGGCACATACATAAAGTTTTGTTTTACTGAGTTTTGAAGATCAAATCAGTTAAGTGACGTCCCCCATTCTCCATACACTGAGTAAACCGATTTCTGGCGTTTGTCATGACTCTTGCCAGCATAGCAGGCGTTATGTTGGCAATTTCTTCCTGGATGTTCGTCTTCAAATCTTGTAGGGTCCTTGGACGGTTCACATACACACGGGATTTCAAAAAACCCCATAGGAAATAATCACAAGGGGTCAAATCGGGAGAGCGGGCTGGCCACTCCAAATCGCCCCTAATTGAGATAAGGCGCTCTGGGAAGTGTTCCCTCAAAACAGCCATCGATGTTCTTGAAGTGTGTGCCGTTGCTCCGTCTTGTTGGAGCCAAGTGTCCCCTAAGTCCAACTCATCTAGCCGTGGGAAAAAAAATTCCTGTAACATGTTTACATACCGGTGCGAATTCACTGTCACTGTGACTTCATTTTCCTCAAAGAACCAGGGACCAATAATTCCACGTGAGTAAATTGCACACCACACTGTGACTTTAGGTGAATGCAAAGGCCGTTGATGCAATTGTCGAGGATTGGTATCAGCCCAGTATCAATGTTCTCCGGTGATCTAATGGGCCGAGGGACTCCAGTTCTTCGTCTTGTCACACTTGCAGTTTGTCTGAACGTAGTGACCCACGTAACAATTGATTTCCGATCCGGGACAGGGGCCAAAGGGGCTAAATTAAAGCGATTCCGAAAGGCGCGCTGGGTTGCGATCACAGAACATCCACTCGAAAAGTAAACCTCAACGGCAAACGCACGCTCCTCACTGTTCCAACGCATGATGGCGACTGAACTGTGCCGGGACAAAACTTTATAGTCCCCCCTCTCGAACGAGACCACTAGCACTCCGTTACGACATCTACCGACTAAATGGCGAACTTTTTAAAAAAGGAAGTTATGCTGCCGCACCCTGTAATTATAAGTTTGAATTCAAAAAAGACAATCCAAAGAAGACAGTCTCTAAAATACAAATGACAAAAAACGGATTATGTCTGGAAACTTCTATAAAGACTATAAAATGTTTATTTATTCATAGAAAAGACAGTCTTTGAAGATAAATGTTGGTTTGTTTTTGATAAAAACATTCTCTAGAAACTAATGTTGATGTTTTCATAGAAAAGGTAGTCTCGACATATGAAGGTACATTCCCTCAATTTGTTAAATAGATTGGAACTGGTTCCACAATTTACTGTAGGTTTCGGCATTTTTCAAATAGAACTCATCCACAACAGTAGATACGCAAAAGAGAAACAGTGGAGTGGCTCATCTGACACCCCCAGAATTCTTTTGGGACGTTAATAAATTTCTGAGGTCTACACTAACCAACACTCAACTATTCATCAGCTAAAAAACCGAATTATAAATCATAATGTGAGAAAAATGTAATGCTGGGTTTCTTCATTGTCTCGATAATAAAGAGGAATTGATTGAATTTATTTCTGATTCTTTTTGAAAGTGTGAAGTAATAACATTCATAGAAAAAATTTTTGCTTACCCTGTACCACTTTGAAGTTTTGATATCATTTATATCATCAATATAAATCATACTAAGGTAATTCACTCTTGTATATTGGATTGTAATTTGAAAAACAATGAATTTATATAAAAACTCGATGTTTTCAGAATACTGTTTGATTAAGGAATAATGATTTCATTCTTCACTTTATTGACACCCTATATAAATCAAAATTATGTCATGAGATTGTAAAGACAAATAACTCAAGAAATTATAAAAAATATTTTTTAGCTTCAATTGAAGTGAATTATCGGTTTTTTATAAATATTCTCCCAAAGTAAAAATGTCTTATCGAATTAAAAAAATCGAATATCATACTATTGTTCGTAATATCGATCTATTTTAGTATTTTTATCTAAAATTAGTCACTGGCAAAATATTAAGTTTATTCTATAGTTTACCTACGTTCTGTTTATTGTATATGATATCAATATTCTTCAAATAGTGATTTAGTCGAGTCCTGTTCTGTCTCGTTCCCGTAGGATAAGTCCGTCATTCTTTAGGGTGCAGTGAAAACGTCACCCTCAATCGTTTGTCGCACGTTCAAATCCGAACGGGGTGCTAGTGACTATTGAACATAGAATAAGGATATTGAAGGGCCTCTTAAACTTTAAATCAAATTCAGACAGATTCACTAGACCATTTTCTCGGCTGTCTATAGACATTTATTGATATAAATGATTCCTCTCCATTATATTCTCCAAAAGGACAAACCAATTCAAAACGTGTGTACGGCGGTCTTGTATCAAATTGCAAATCGAGCAATATTCAATAAATGTTTTTCGTTTATAGTCTATTTTGAAAGGAGGGATTTTAACTCTAAAAACACTGGTCAACAACAAATTTTGATTGTACCAGGTGCACAAAACAATAATACATCGATGGAAAAAAAATTGTCGTATCAGGTTTATTTGTGACATCAAGACATATATTTTTATAGAAAATATTCCTTAATGTACAATAAATAAAATGATTTTCGTAGATTTTCGGCTTCTGGAAGGTTCCTTCTAAGTCTCCAACAATAACCTGCAAGTATTCCTGGACTTGTTCAACTGAAATTGGAAAAATAATCCTAGATTAGGTGATCTTGCGATAACATTACATGGAATTACATCGAATCTTGGGATCACTGGGGGCAAACAATGAAGATATTACATGTGGGTAACTGGTCACATCAGAATGCAAGGCAATTAACAAGTTGATCACCTTCAAGAGGTGATAGTCATAGGACCACAACCTTTCGTAGGTTTTCCAAAAAGCAATCAAGCTGAGATCATAAAAACTCGTGGAATGAAACGTCAGATCTGAAACATCTTATTCTACCAACTGGTCTCAAAAATCCCAGCAAAGATAAGGAGAGTTAGTAGTACTGATTGGGGAGACAGATCATGTCGTTTCCTTAAGGAAACAAAGAAAACCATCGAGTAACTCCTTTGAGAGAGTGAGGCAATCCACAGACAAACCCTCTGATATTTACATTCCAGCTTTTTTATGCAGAAGACGTAAGGGTACACAATAGATCGATAGGTCTAATTAATAGAGAAGTAAATTCACTGAGCTTCAGTTCCTTTTCCTATTATTCAATTTACTATCCAGACAATTTCGTCTTTTTCTTTTTCATATCCTGTATTAATTATTCGTGAAAAATAAAAATGTTTCGACATCTCAAGGTTAATATCAATCAATAATTCTGTTTGAATTTATTTCAAATAAAAATAATGTGCACATAATCAAAAAATAAAATAGTTTTTGAGATTCAAGTTTTTGGCTTCCAATATTGTAATATATCCAAAATATACAATAAATTTCACTTCAATTCACAACCTAAACAAAAGTCAGTAAAACCACAAGTAAATTGTCGATGGGGCATCTAGCAACCAATCAAATCGCGAACGATGCAGCGCTTAATCTATAAAGTCACGAACATTGCAGGCTCACACAGAAAAAAAAAACGTTGTTCGCTGGTTGATTTCTTGCAAGCCAAATTTCAAGCTCATACATGGATAAAGTCAGATTTGTGTGAGATCAGACAATATTCTAATAAATTCGCTTTCTCAATCTCGAAGACTAAAAATAAATAAAAATAGATATAATATCTGTTCCTCTACTATTTTAAATTTTGGTTTTGTCAACTAGTGGTAAAAATTTTATACTGAAAGCAATTCAGAACAATAGCTATGAGTATGGATCAAACCTGAAGCTCTTTTTCATGGATTTCGATTCAATAAGTGAAAAACATCTGTTCCTGGTGCTAGCACCTCTCAGAATACCTAGGAAAATATTACATTTGCTGAAAATGTCACTGAATAATACCCAGAATGAAGTAGCTGTCGAAAGAAATATATGCAAAGATTTTGGAACAAAAAGAGGTTTATAGAGCGCCTACTGTTATGGGTACTGTTTAACCTTGTATTGGAAATGGTCTTGAGAAGTTATAAACCCGAACCAAGGGGATGATTTACAATTAAAAAATACATGACCAAATATATGGAGATCTGAATTACTTGACACAATCAACAACTACTATAGTGCAGAACAATAATTCATTGCTGTGAGTAGTGGTCAAGCAAAGTATGGTCAAGCAAAGATAAGATATGTAATCGGAGGATCCAAGAAAAAAAAATATAGAAACATGCAGAGGATGGTAATTATTTAGTTTAGATTGCATACGCCCGATTTCCTTGAAATTTTAGTATGTTATACAGTTATTTATGCTGAAAAAGTTGATATTTTGGACATATATTTTTGCACATACTTGGAGAGGATTAGGGGCGGGGGGTCCTGTTGAACATTTAGACTAGCCACTATCACCCCTGAATATAATTACGACTAACGTAATGAAACAATTCAATTCATACAAATAATCATCAATTTCTATTGGAGACATTCGTGACATTTCTTCAATAAAGTCTTCAATTCTATTTGAATATGAATAATGTCTTTCAAATAGAAATTCCCCAAATTACTGACGATAATGGGATCTAGCTCTTTCATAACGAATATCTCCCCAAAGTCGCTCAATATTTTGAGTATGAGCCCATCCTAACCTTACCTAACCTAACCTAACTTAACCTAACCTATCTAAATTTTCAACCTCGAAAACGTGCGCCCTATATATAGAGAACTGGCGTGAAACAGCAATGAACAATAATGAAAATAGCAGTGGAACTACCTCTATAAGGCCCGTTGAGCTGTTCGTTATCGTTTCTTTACGAATATGTTTCCAAATTCTTATAATGCTTATATATGAAACGAATTCAATTTTAGTGGAAAAAACCTGTTAAGAAATATTATCCCCCTCCAGCACACCCTCTGAATTATAAACACCCCCTCGAAAATTTTAGATAAGAAAGGGTGTCGTATTGGAAAAGGATTTAAGTTTAAATTTTAAATTCAAGTTTTCTAAATTTGGTTCGCATTATAGAGAATCATTCTTTATTTAGAAATGATATTTCCAATGAAAATATGGATATTAAAATAATTCATCCTTTGTGTGGGACAAACAAAAAATTTTCTAAAAAAAAGGGAATAATTCAATTCACACTAGCAAATGATATATTGGCCACAACAGCCACAGTTGAATGGATTTTGATTTTCGAATATTTGCTCCATTTTGAAACCATCAATTACTTCGCTATATGATAGAACGTTTCAATAACGATCCATAATAATGGTAGTCATTATTTTCGGTGCTTTTACGTGCAAATTTTACCTCAAAATTGCAAAGTACGGTCTTTAGTTTCAACTAATTTTCATACTGTTGTAAAATTGATATTCACGTTCATTTGGATTTACGGATAAATTGTGGCATTTAAATATTCAATTCGATTATTTTTAATGCAATATGATCATAAATTATGCTATTATGTGATGTAATTAACTATAAATGATGTAAAACTAAAATAAATCTGATTGAAAAACGTATAACACGAAATGTTATCAGATAAAATTCTGAAAAAATTAGAAAAAATTCAGTAATAACTGTAGTCGATTTTTTGATAAACTTTTTGCCAAAAACATCCAAATTTTTGGGAAAATGTATTTTCTAAAGTGTTCGAAAGTATAATTATTATTGATTAATAAAAAAAAACAATAAATGATATAAATATGATTTGCTTATACTTTTTCAAAAAAAAAAGAATCACAGTTTTGTTTGTATATTCGAAAGACCGATTTGTTAAAATGATGATTGTATTTAGTCTTCACTACTACCCTGACTTAGTGAGATCCCCTCCTATATCTAAGGGTGGGAGATGCAATCCCCACTTGTCATATATTACAAGAATTTTGAGATATGCCAACACTAATATGAATATTTCAAAATCCGACATTGCTATCATAAAGTGTCATACGATTGCTACTTGATTTGTTTACACATACTTTGAACATTCATCTTAGTCCAAAAATGAAATTGAATCGCAAGCATTTTTTTGTGACGATTTTCTATGACTTTCGACGTGGATTAAACCAACAGCAATGTGCGATCAAATCGCTTCGACTTTTGGTGTTAAAGCACCATCTCCAGCCACAATGTTTTGCTTGTTTTACGAATTCAATCGTAGTCGCAGTTCGTTACAGGATGATTTTTGTGAAGATCTTTCAAAATCAGTTGTTGAGGGATACTTTCGAATAATAGACCAGCCAATAGTGTTAAATAAAAATCATTCAGACAATCCTCGGACGGGGACTCAAATTTATTGATTACAAAACGAAAAGTAGCCCACATTTGTTTTCTTATATAAAGAGTCATCTATAAATTACGTCACACGCTAAGGGGGTGGGATGGGGTCGACAAAGTGTGACATTGTGTGACAAGGAGGACATTTCAAAATCTTTTATGATCTTAATGTTAAAATGTTAATTTATGAATGACCTCTTATACATGTGGCTACCAATTATTCAATATTTAGACCTTAGATTAGAAAACTTTTGGTTTTACTAACAAATTTCGTAATTTCATCAATATATTTTCATAATATTACTTTAGTATCCTCTTCAAAATCAAGTAAACTACGTCTGTGAATACCAATTGACCATATGACTTTTTAAAAAAGAATGGCATTGCATTAATCAACCCCCTATGATGAGTCAATGGCTGGGCCCAAAAACTTTTATTATAGCGTCATAAAGTTTGCGTGTTTATTACTTGGTTTTTTGTCTATTGCTTGACCACTATCACAATAATATCATTCATAATTTAGTCCACACTTTAGGCCAGTTATTTGATTCTGTGCCTGTGAATGTAAATATTGTAATATTTATCTAATTGATAAGATTTAAATTGATAATTAATAGTATTTTCTTGTTTCTTTTGGATCTAAATCATTAGATTTCTTAACCCTGTTCAGTAGTACAAGAAGTTATTTTTCCCTGGTTATCAACAGGTTCGTGTTGTATAAATAAAAAAGTGTCAGTTGTTGACGAAACTCTCTGAGTCTTGGTAAACTGGAGAAGTTCTGAGATGAGTGAATATTTAATCGATACTGGTCTTTTTATCGAAGCTAATTTTGTTGTAATTATCACCTCAGATTACTTTTTTTAAGTAATCAAAAATTTTTTTAGTAACCTAACCTAACCTAACCTAATTTTTTCTATCAATTTTTGTTCAATATTTTATCTAATATTGAACATTTGCTCATTTTGGAAATTGTGTTGCTGTTGCTGATATGTTTTGTTTTGTCTTAATGATAATAATGATTCAAAAGTTCGTATATTTGACCATCTCAGGACTCACTTGGGCGGATCAAATTTTCTTGTGCGCTGATCTTTCGGATGTGCCTGTGCGTTAAATGCATGTGCGCTACTCGCATCTCACCCTAATAATTATTGGAATGATGATATTAGATAATTGAAAGTTTGTAATTTTTTACTGGCCTATCGACGTATGAATTAAACAACGTTTTACAATGTAGGGTAGCATGCAAGTGTCTTGTTTTTTCACGCCACGGTTTGTCTTCATTTTGTTTCATTATCACGATGAAATAATGGCGTAATAAGCTACTCGGCTTGTTAAAAATTTGATTCATATTTTTTCAACAAAACAGATATGACAACAATGTTATTATTATGATGTATGCAGTCACGAATGGAATGGAAAAAATGCAGCGTCATTGTTTCGAAATCCAATTATTTGGAATGCATACGTCACTTTTAATTCTTTGATCTGTTTTTTTTTGTTTCAATTGGGCTCAGGATCACATTATAACTAAGTCATGTCGAATTTATGAGTAGTTGAATCACAAAATTTATAATAGACAAATATTTTACTCAATCCTGTATTATCTAAATAAATATATTAGCTGAAGTCCATTTTTTTTCTTTTAAATATTTTCTAGGAAAGTCTATTTATTCATTTTTTTTTGTTTATTTTTGTTCTAGTACTTATATTTTATATTATATTTTGAAGTGTAAGCTATTTTTCGAATATTATTTTCATTTTAAACAACAATAATTCAATTATTTCATTCTACTGTAGGTTCTGGAGCCCCTAATAGATGGTTAGGTTAGGTTAGGTTAGGTTAAGGGTCTGCAAGCATCAATATTTTTGATAATTTCATACTTTCGTGGTCCCCTAGATTTCGATGAATTTTTTTAAATCTTCGTTTTTACGGCGGATTTACGAAAAAAATTATGAAAATAGAAAAAAAAAGTAAACTTTTATTGGTTTCAGAGTTTTAAATGTTCATGAAAATGAATCAAATGAAGTTGTTATATATTTTTTTCATAGTCCACAAAAAACACGAACAAATTGAATCACAAAATTATACAAAAATGTTGATTAATCATGTTTTTACAATTAAAAATAATAACAATTTTTTTTAAATTGACCTTTTCCAACATATAATCGTTTGTACCCTTTTATTGAGTAATCATAAAAAATATATGGACAATTCTTGAAATCACTTATTGTATTCGAGTGTACAATATTAAAAATTAACTTTGAAAAATTAAAAATTTTCACCATAAAAAAATGGTATCTCACCAAGGTGGACTGTTAGAGATGAAAAATGAATAAACAAACATTTTTCAATTGTTTTTTTCCAAAATGTTCGTTTTTTTTGTGTAGATTAACAAAAAAAATATTTGAACTGCGTTTGATGCTTTGTAAAAATGTTATATGAAAGATTATATGCAAAGAACTGCGTTTATAATCACATTTAAAGTCATAAAACTATATGAAATCTCCAGGTGAGATATTTCCCATATTTTTTTTCATTGATACGCCGTAAAAACGAAAATTTGAAAAAAAAATCGTCGAAATCGGAAGATTTTTCAATTTTCTACATAGTTTAAGATAACACTTAAAGTCAGAAAACCATATGAAATCTTTAAGTGAGATAAAAAATGGATAAACAAACATTTCTCATATTTTTCTTCCATAAATCCGCCATAGAAATGAAAATTTAAAAAAAATCATTGAAATCGAAAGATTTTTCGGTTTTCTAAAAAGTTTAAGATAACATTTAAAGTCAAATGATCTAACAAACATTTTCCCATTTTTTTCCAAAAATGTTCGTTTTTTGTGTAGATTAACAAAAAAAATATATGAACTGCGTTTATGATCAAATTTAAAGTCATAAAACTATATAAAAACTCCAGGTGAGATATTTCCTATATTTTTTTCAAAAATTCTCCGTAAAAACGAAGATTTAAAAAAAATGAAACGAAAATGAAAAAAACGAGTGGATAACAAAAGTATAAAATTATCAATTATTATTAACCAAATTGAAAATTATCGAGTGTACACGATATAAATAATACACAACAATAATAGTTACCACGAAACTGACACCACAGTAGTATTATATGTTTTAAAAATTGATTTTGTAACAATTGGGAGCTCTCCGACCATTAATAAATAATAAAAAAAAACAACTTAAATGCACCATGACGTACACTTTGCACCTGCTACGGTTTCTCAAATAATTTACCACAAAAAGATACCTGTCAATGAAGAAGCTGCGTCGTCGAATAGCGAAAAGCACCCTTAAGGTTATCTCTATTAAGGACAACAAGTATTATTGCACCTGCTTGATCGCACTGAATCTCGGCGATGGTGATATATCCATTGGCGCATCACATTCATTTTAATCGGTAAGAGACTTAAATTCATTTAAATTAATCTTCAATTTTGTAATTTATTGTACATCATCTAATACTACTATATAAAACAATATTAGAAATGTCTTATACTGACGCTACGCGGGCAGAAGGAAATGGGCATGCGCTATAGGCGACTGCGAAGCTCTCGCTCTACACACTCCGCCATTGTTGGCATTCAGGCGTCAGTCGGCGTTGTGCTAAACATGTCCGCCATTATTGTTGCTCCAGCCAAGTGTCAATTGCGAAACGTGATTCGTTTTCTACAGGCTGAAGGCCATAGTGCTGCAGAAAATCACCGGACAATGAGTCGTGTGTATGGGGAAAATTTCATGAGTGATGATGTTGTACGTGGATGGTGTCGAAAGCTTAAAGATGGCCGTAGTGATGTGAGCGATGAAGGGTGCCAAGGATGTAAATCTGTCGTTTCACATGACCTGGTTCAACGAGTTGACAGAATGGTTAGAGAAAACCGTAGATTCACCATTACAGCGTTGTCTACGGAATTTCCAGAAGTTTCATGGTCTGTTTTGTACTCGATTATTACTAAATGGTTGGGCTACATTGGCGAAAACTTACTTTGAAGGGGTTATTGTAAGCTTGTCCACATATATGACAAATGTCTCAATCTCTTAGGTGATTATGTCGAAAAGTTACAGTGAATGTACTAATCTTTTGGTAATAACATTATTGTTTTATATGAACTTATCTTTTATTTATAGCCTATCTAAGGTTAAAAAAACCGGTTAGAAATGTCGAAGAAAATTCGCGTTGTGAGAAGATGTTTCCATCGAGTCTTTGGCAATGTTTTTCATGGATGAATCGTGTGTCCATCACTCAACATTACAAGCAAAATAATAATCAAAACTGGAAAGGAAGAATCAACTCATAAGAAGACAAACACCTTTTCATATGCAGGCAAGGTCATGGTGTCGGATTTTTGGGATGCGCGTGTTATAATTTTCATTTTCTATCTTACAAAAGAATAAACTATCAATGGAGAGTATCATGCGAACTTATCGTAACGTTTGCGCGAAAAATCAAGCAAATACGTCCGCATTGGCTAAGAAGAAAATGTTGTTTTATCAAGACCATGTACCAGTTCAAACATCCGTTATGGCAATGGCCAAAATTAATGAAGTTTGAATTGCTACCTCATGCATCCTATTCGCCAGATTCATCCCCCTTGGATTATTTTCTGGCCCGGTGGCTGAAGATTTTTCAACAAAGATGATGTGAATGTCGGCAATAAGTTACTAAATTTTTTGAGTAACTTGGAAAACACGTATCGGACAAACACGCAGTCTGGGTTTTCAGATGTTTGTCCTGGTTGGGCTTTTCTTGAAAAAGGTAGTGGGCTATTATACTATGAAAATTGGGACATGAATGAGCGCCTAGCGCCTATCCATCATTCCAGTATATCCTCAATTGGTATTATTTGGTGTGGTTTGAATTGCAATATCCGTATATCGATGTGTTTAATCAAGAAATTAATGAAAATAGATGAAGATTTATTAATGACACTTATACAATAAGAGTCTGAACTTTGGGACGGAATATTACAAATCTATAAGGATAAAAACAAAATGAGGGACAGTTGTAATATTATTTGCAAAATAGATATCATGTTAGTATCTTGTTCTCGAATGTGTACCTTTATCTTTTCCAGAAGTTTTCCAAAACATGCCACAAACATTCGAAAATTTTTCATCCCGAAATGAATAGCGGTGGTGGTAAACCCAAGATTACTTTCCCTTCTATCTGAATTTGTTTTTTGTATACGATACGCAGTTTTGAAAAAACTGTGATTTGTTAAAAAAATCTCCCACGGTCTGTTCTTCTAATAGTAACAGAACTTTGTCACACAATTGAGACCTAACTGAGTTTTTACCTGAAATCTGCACAAACTTGACACCGTGTGATTAGTAAATTTCATAAACGCAGATTGAGAACATCACGTTGTCAGATTTTGTCATCAAAATAAGCAAATAAGTACACAAAACTAAGTACACAAGTAAATAGTTGATTTTTTGTTTCATTTACGTTGAATATGTAGTCGCAAATGTCGATGTAATTGATCATACTAACGCTCCTCTTGTTCCGTTCATGATTTCGGAGATTTGAACATAAGTTCTCTCGCTGCAGGTAAACAAAGACAGTGATTACTTGATTTCCGGCGAGGAGCATTTCGAATAAAAAAAAACTCAGTCTACGAGACAGAACATCCAATTGGGGAGTCACCATTGGCCGTATTTCATTCTCTTACCCACTAAAATTCTCCCTCCAGGGCCGGTATAAGCTTTCACGTGGTAATAAAAAATTGTAATAGCTGTTCGCTAAAAGGCTTTGTAGCGCATTTGTTCTAAGTAGGTAATAAACAGAAGTACCTACCGCTGGTAATGCATGAAGTTTCCTACTTACTTTGTTCTCCAGTCCACTGTTATTCTAACTAATTAGAGAAGTACCTATACAAGTAATTAAAATTGACGCTTTTCGATTTACAATGTACAATGGGATATTTCATAATTTCAATTTTGTGAAATGGAAGACAGTTATAATGAAAAGTGCCCAAATAGATAGTATCCTTCATTTATCTGCTAAATAAATAACAATTTCTAAATTTAAAAATTCTATTCGTGCAAAGATTCAGTTTTAAAATATGAAGAGCTGAAGAGATATTGATGTTAAGAGCGATACCAAGACCGGCTTAGTTCTGATCATGGTCATGGTCTTGGTCTTGCAGCCTCTTATGTGGTCTTGGTCCTGCATAGTCCGGTCTTGGTTTTGCTCTTGCATTTTATAATTGATAATAAGAGTATGATGGTAGAAAGAGAGATGAGAAAAGATATTTATGTTAAAAGCGAGACCAAAACCGTATTAGTCCTGGTCATGATCATAGTCATAGTCATGGTCTTGGTCTTGCATAATCCGGTCTTGGTCTTGCTGTAAGAATCTTGCAGATCTTGCAGTTTATGATTGATCCTAAAGAGTATGAATATACGAAACCATCTCATAAACCAATTACGGTAATGTGGGATGTGAAATGTTCATTTTTGGAATGGTAGGTAACTGAAGCTCCACAAGTTAGCTATTTTGCTGTCAATCTGTTAATACAGGGTGTCTTATAACGATCCCACTACTAAAGTAGGAAAAAAATATATTACTCTTATCTATAAATGTATTTATTGGTATGAATTAAAAGATAAGAGACAAAATTTTATTATTTAATCACTACATTGCTCAAATGATGGCCATCACTATCAAACCGTTCGAGTACCGTCGTAGTCGAGGAATACTCCTGATCTTTTCTTCAATATTGTTCATTAAATCTGTCAAATTTCGTGAATTATTCTCGAAGACCACGCTCTTAAGATATCTTCACAAAAAAATCAAGTGGGGTCAAGTCAGGGCTCCGAGGTGGTCACTCAATATCACCTCACTGTGAACCCACCTTTTTTGGGAACATTTCGTGCAATCCAACTGAATAGTTAGTGGCCCCATCCTGTTGGAACCATATTATAATGTTCACATTGTGCAATTGATGCATTCGGTATCATGTCGACATGCGTGCAGAAGTTACAGTCACTGCATACCCTCTGTTATCTTTATGACTGTAGTGACAATGCAGTTCGGCGACAAAGCGACCCACACGGTGACTTTTGGACTATTCAACGGGCGTTTTTATGAGGTCTGTGGACTCTTCCCAAAAAAACGACAATTTTGGTGATTTACGTATCCATCCAAATAAAAATGTGCGTTATAACTGAAGATGATGTTGTTGAAATTGTTAAATCTCTCTAACATTGCATTCACAAAATTCAAACTTATAACGTAATAATTTTCATGTATAACTTGCAAAATCTTAATTTTATGTCTTTAGATGTAAATCAGTTGAGACTAACGCTTTCTGACGCTGAGTCGAGGATGTCAGCTTACAGAATCTGCTACAGAGGCGTTCTTGCTGTCCTTTGACGGCCGTGATGAATTTCGCCAATAGTGCTGCCAGTAGTATTGAAAGTCTGGATCCAAGCTAAAATTGTTGCATTGCTAGAAGCTTTCGCAATGTTGCGCAATCGATAATGTAACTGATACAACCGTCGAACTCGAATAAGTGATCGATTGTTTTCGAAATGCACCCCCACTCAAAATGAGCGTTGCTCTCCTGTACGGCAGGATAATAATTGAAGATTCAAAGAACGTACTAGTAAACGCACCTCCCCCGCGACTAAAAAAGTGGGATCTAATCAAGTGCTTCATCTTGTAACAATAACGATAATTTATACAAATGAAACATTAAAAGTGATCTAGAGAAAATATTCTTCGTGTAGGGTTTCCAATCTCTTCAGCAAACCTCTTTAAAGCATGGACAAGATAAAATAACTTATCTCCGGGAATGGGCGTAGGAGGAAAAATTTTTGAAAGAATCTCATATACAAATTAGGCCACTAGAATGTCAATAAATTGTATAAGGGTATGAAATAATCGTGTTCGTTTTGGTTAATACAACTTTATTAAACTATTTCGAAAAATAACGACGAAAGATTTGAATTTGAAATTTGCCGCCAAAAGCAGAAAGAAAACTATTGTTTCATGTACGTTTAGTAGTGCTCGCAACCAAGAGATGGCGCTGACACGAGAGCTACGCTTCTAAAAGATAAGCACTTGCGCGGGAGATATCGTTTAGGTTTAGTTTTGTATATTTACCTAAATGTTACAGCGGTCTTCGCTCTATAATTTTTAAAACTTTCATTATTTTGATATAAAGACTCGCGCCCTTGAAAGCAACAAAATCTGCTTGATCTCCGCTCGTAACTTGTTTCACCTTTATCCTCTAGATTTTGAGTTTTCTGGTTACCCGCTGCGCAGGATCTTTAGTTTGTCGAGCAATACTAGCGGTTATATATAGTGACCATTTGGTTAGTCTTCTGGTTAACATATAGTTGTCATAGATCCTTCTAATTTAATGAAAATAGAGTAATAATTTCCAAAAACATCTTGTTTTATTTAAAATAAATATCAAGTGTTATTATTGGACGTCTCTTTATGAGAAAATTAGAAAAAAAAGTATAACTAAAAACATCGAACGACTATTTAAATGATGTTTCAAAATAAACAACTGCAAAATAAGATCATAATGTATATCAACACTTTCATGATTTCTTTTACTTCCTATTAGACGATGCTTAAATTTACGTGATACTCGTATAAGCATCCCTTTTTCTGTTACATCAAAAATAGATTGTTTATGTTTATCGGCAACCACCTGTTGGGTTCTGATTCTTAAATCGTTAGGTGGAAACGATTTAGAGCAGATGTTTTTGTCTGTCGGAGATTTCATTTCATTCGAGTAATACAAAACTGGTTTTATATTTAGAGGAGTGTTAGTAACTTGGATATTGTTAGAGGTAAAGTTGAAGAAGGAAGTTATACAAAAAATATACGAACACAATCGATCAATTCAATCAACACGCACACGTGTGACATTTGACAAGATATTTATTTGAATCTATAAAAATTAAGACAGACAGTGCAGGAACTATTTGACTATAATCACAAACTGATAATCCGAAACTGGTCCATACACTTACCATTGTTATTTACCGTTTGCTTTTATCACATCTCCTGTAAACATTATTGGGAGGATCGTCGAAAGAGGGCATGCAAAGTGTACACCACACAAGGTTCACCACATGATTCAATTTATTGGTATTAGAAATATAGATTCATTTGGATTTTTTGGAGAGGACAGTTTTCATGTTGAGGAAGGGATTTATTGGGTTTGGCCAATATCCTCTGCAAGTTTGGTGACATGTATAATAATAGGATGGAGAAGAAAGAAAACAAACGATGTTAAACTGAAATAATTTTTTTTATTTGTTTTTTTTTCTATCTATTAATTCTAAAATTCTTGATTCTCTGTCTGTCTGGTACCCAAAGGTAATTTTCACAATACGTTGGTCAATATGTTCATATGTCTACATCATTTATTTTATATGATTTTATAATTTTATGGAAATATCTACTTCTGAATTCAAAATTTGAACTACCACTGCGCTCCAATCCGTTAGTGGATAAACTCCAAAAAAAATCTCTTTACAACTTGGCAAAATTTATTTGGTGTATATCGTTTCATCTAAGGCCTAATATTAAAATTTGCCATTTTACAAACGTTGGTTAGGTGAAGTGAAGTGAAGATAAGATTTTATAGAGGGTGTTTACTAACAAAACTCGGTTTAAACGTCCCTGGTGGTCTGGTAGTAGTTTAAACTGTAATTTAACATGAAACGAAAAATTCGAATTTTAATTTCACAAATTGTTCACATAACTAAAATATTACAAAAGGTTTTAGTAGAATAATTGAAGATTTGCACTTTAGATTTGACGAAATAGACGATGATGAAGAAATTATGAATATTGTCGACGCCCCAAGAAAACAAAAAGTTATTCATTCTATAGCGAATCTTTAAATAGTTCCACATTTTTTGAATTTGTTAATAGACCATTTTTGTTATTTTCATCATTAAATTCCTTTGCCAAATTTTTCCTTATACTTCCAAGTTACCGTATCCCTTTCGACTGTATCTTGGTATTTCTTCATAAGTTTAATCTAATCTAACCAAAAGTACTACTTAATGGAAATTGCATAATTTTTTTTGTTCTTTCTTCATTTTTTGTTCATAAAACTTTCTTAAACAATTCAATATTATTGTTAACTGATAGAAAAATGTCTGTTCAACTGTAACCTGTAAAAAAAGTTTATTCTAGGCTCAAATTCGAGCTCAAACCATAGTTTAAGCTTCAATTTATCACCCTAGGTTGTTAAATGGGCCCTAACTAAAATAAATTTCATCTTTGGTTTCTCATTTTTTCTCTAGTACTTTGTTCATTTCTTTTCAATGATACAATACCGCTTTGTATGAAAATATACTTTCTAGAAAGCGGTTTTTAGCAAAAATTCATTTATTTTCAAGTTTCTTTCCATATTATGTTTTGACTTAAGCGCCACAAGAACTTCGTTTACTGTCAGAAATTCTCTTCCAAAGAAGTTCATTTTCCTTCGAAGTGTTTGATTATTTCAATCTCTTTTTTGCCGGAGCTTCACGTGCTGTTCGAAACTTTCCTCATTCCAATTTTTTAATTACACCAAGCATTCTACTAACTAATTCTACTGTGACATCAATATTTGTAGGGTGCAACTCGACTTACTGAATAGAAAAACCTTCAATCGTTGTTTTCGGTAAAATTGGTTGGGGATAGACTCTTAGTAATTAAAAAAAAAGCAAATATTTAAACCATTATTGGCAAAATCTCAAGATACGACTATCTAAGCTAAATAGGCATGGATTTTAGCCTGTCCAAACCTTTTTTCTATTGTTATTAACAGATTATAAAAGATCAATATTAGACCAAACATTTCTATTAACTCCGATACATACATGAACATTTTAGAAAATATTTAGTTAAGACATACATAGAAATAGAGTAGAAATAGAATGTTCCCAGGATGACCTGGTCTAACCTGAAGATGGTGGTGGTTGCTTGAAACATGTATCAGAAAGTATATAATCTATATGCTTCAAGTGTGAAGACGCCAAGTTGTTCAGTATTTGTTTGACTGCCATCAATAGTGAACGTTTTCAGTCAATTTATGAAAAATTGGTCATAAACTTTTATTTGGAAGCCTTCAGCCTATCCAGTATAAAACTGGACTAGATTCTCCTCTGTATGAGACTACTACTTCGGTATCAATAGTAAAATATTGGTTAGCAGAGTTTGAACCAGGTCGTACGATCTGCGAAGACAACCACCGCAGTAGTCGACCAAAAGAGGTGATGACACCAGAAATGTTGAAGAAAATCCACGAAGCTGTACTGGATGATCTTCTACTTGAAGTGTGCGAGCTAGCAGACATAGTTTCAAAAAGTGCATATTAACTAAAAATTTAGACATGGGAAAGCTGTGCGCAACATGGGTGCCGCGTTTGCTCACAATGGAAGGAAAACAGCATTTCCATCGAGTGTTTGGCATTGTTTTTCGCCGTTCCATAACTATGGATGGAACGTGTGTCCATCATTTTACAAATCAAGCAAAATAATAATCAAAACAATGAGCTGAAAAGGAAGAACCGGCTCCAAAGAAGGCAAAGACCGTTCCATATGCAGGCAAAGTGATGGTGCATGTCCTCTCGTATTATTTTTTGTTTCTAGTCTTGAAAAAATAGATAGTTAGTCAAAGATTTCACAACAATGATGTCGATTCTTATTATATAAAGGTATCGAGCTTATTGAATATCGTTGGGAAATTTGTATGGAACTAAAAGGAGATTACGTTGAAAAATGTTTTATTTGTTGGGCCAGGTACTTCTCGAATCATCCTCGTATGATCCTGTACCGTGTATATTAATCGCAAATCAATTGAATTATTTAAAAAAAAACTTATTTTGTAAACAAAAATCAAAAAATCAGTTACGTCCTTTTATAAAGACATAATATCAATTATCTTTTGGGCACCTCCCTTATCAATTACTATGAAAATAATTTGGTCTCCTGCAGGGTTCTAATAAAGAGAAATCAAAACATTTCAACGTAATTTGTGGAGGTATGTTGACAAGTCAGTAACGTCTACATTTTTATGTATCCAATAAGAGATATTCGGTTCTAAAAATATTTATAGGAACCACCTGTATAACTAATTAATCTTTGTGCGGTCTTTGGATCTACATACTTACTGAAGTAAGAGGATAACGAATGAGAGGTGAAGAAAAAACACATTTACATAATTTTGATTCGGATCAGACCGTCCATTTTCCGAGCTATAATATACATCACCACTGATGTTAATGTTGTACTTTCATGTTGTGTACGAGGGTAGATTGTAGATTGTTTTTAAGTCATTTCGACTTCAACAATAAGATACTTTGTGAAAAACTCTACATCGTGTACGAGGGTAATACGTTAACTAAGTTAATGAGATACCCAAGTCTTCACGATAATTCAACGAGGATTGCGGTAAAATACGCATTTTCATTGTATGTACTTAATAACTAAGTATCATTATGGAAAATTAGAAGAATACAGTCATTACTTCAGCAACGTACTAATTTGACATCTTAATTGAATTTTTTAATGATTTTTGGTTGCGATTATAACAATAAATAGAAAAAAACAGTGAAATCCAGGTTGAAAATGTACCTGATGAAATTATTGATGTTGCAACAGCTACAACAGAATCACTGACCGAAAATCAAAGTTAAGGTACATAAGTATCTACAGGGTGTTTAAAAAAAGGTGATCCCTTCACTAGAATAGATAGGAAATTGGAAAATATTAAGGGTTTGCTCAGTAAGAAATTTTCGTAACACCATCCGTATTCAAGATAAAGGGCAAAACCATATGTCTTGGAAGCTGATACACCCAATGAATTTGTTTTTATGCCTGACTCTCATAGATGACGCTAGTTACACGTTTTTTACTGAGTAGTGTTGGACATAACTTTTTTAATATTAAGCAAAATTTCACTTCAAATAGTTACTGTTAATAAAACTCGATACTGTGTATTGTTTTTGGATTGACGGCTATCCTTTCTTGTAATGTTTCTGTTGTTCTTGACCTACCAGAATTTAATTTTTTAGGTCTCACATTCTCAGTTTCTCGACAACGTCGTGCAATGGCTCTAAATGTATTTTTACTTGACAATTTTCTTCTTTTCAAAAAACAAGATATTATACTGATTAGACTAGATTTATGTGAAACGTTACAAGAAACGGAAGTCTTAAGTCCCAATTTTTTTAAATGTTTTATCGATGGGTCTCACTTGGGTCCAGAAAAACTGCCATATGAAAATATTCCAAATATCGCCCAATTGTTGAATTCTCGCGAAAAAAATAAGGATCAATAAATCTCCTGATAATTCCTATCCAAACATCAATTTTTAAGGAGCAATTGGTTCTAAATCCAGTGAGAATGTTCCCAAATTCCTAACGTATCTCCAGAACATCTCCTAAGAATTGATGGATAAGTTGAAATTGGACGAGTGCATATTTTCTTTTTTCAAAAACTTTACTATAAACGTCTAACCAGCATTTTTTTGTAGTCGCCTGAAGATTGTCGTCTAATGACAGCTAAATTTCTACTTATGTATTGGAGCTTTTTCTTTTGATCTGTCAAATTTGAGACCATTCCATAGGCTTCTCGTTCCATTGAACTTGCAACAATTTTATTAACTGTGCTTTGCAGTAGTCGACCAAATAAGGTGACGACTCCAGAAATGTTGGAGAAAATCCAAAAAGCGATACTGGATGATCATCAACTGAAAGTGCGTGAGCTAGCGGACATAGTAGGCATTTAAAAATTGCGTTAAATTTCATATTAACTCGATATTTCTTCATTAGAAAGCTGCATGCCAGATGGGTCCGCGTTTGGTCACAAAAACAGCGTCGTATTTCCATCGAGTTTTTGACAATGTTCCACAGAAATAACCATGGATGAAACATGGGTCCATCACTTCACATCCGAAACTAACGAACAATCAAAACAACGAAGTGAAACGGGAGAGCCGGATCCAAAGAAGGCAAAGACCGTTCCATTTGCAGGCAAGGCCAGACGTTGGAAGTTTCCGGAATCAACTTTGAGTGTCCCTGTTTCGCGCATGGACAATTATACGTCATCTTCGTTTCTTTAAGCACCACAAAATGTGTCTGTCAATATCCTATAAATCCTATAAATAGCCAACGTTTCAGGAAAACGAAAATAATAATAAAATTTCATTCATGCCAATCAATTTTTTATTTGTTTTAATAAATAGAGGAATATTTTTGTTTGATTTAAGTTCATTTTATACAAAAGTTTAGGTCTTTTACTTAAAGATTAAGGCAGTACAATGTTTGCCGGGTCAGCTAGTACCCAATAATATGATGGAAGATATTTTAATTGGTTACTTGGTTGATAATATTTCTGATAATTACTTGTAATATTGAACAATTCGATCAAAAAATATTCATAAAAGGTGTACAAACGAATGTTTCGAAATGTGAAACATGTTTGTTCATTCGATCAAGTGTATTTCTGATTCGTTTTAATTATAGTGTTTCATCCATATTGTCGGATGGAGAAAGACCACACAGTTTCAATTTCGATGTTATCTCTCTTGTAATGTTACGTATATTCCAATAGCAATCAGAGAAATGTAACTGATTAGAATCGTCATTTCGAATTACTATTTTATAGCTTTACTAATTAGTGTTTGACTTTATTTACAGTTATTTGTGAGACTTGAACATTTTTAAACATGCAATATGAAATTATAAACCAAAGCCATTCAATAATTTCCACATCCGACAATTGAAAGTGGATTATTGAAATATTTATTCAACCTTTGGAATGAGAAAAATTTTATAAATGAAACAATAAGAACTGAGGTTAGGATTTTGCTATTGAGAACCCTGAGGAGCTCGTATTAAAATCAAGCGTAAAGATTTTTCTAACATCTCTTATTTCCGTCAATCAAATCGGTAAATAAATTACTCAAAACAGAGAAAAGTATTTATTCTAAACATCAAATTCTTATATGAAATAATAAAAGATTATTTGCAATTCACTGGTACTATTTTGTTTTGATGAAATATTATGATAAGTGATTCCAAAAACTTAGAAATTATTTGCATAATTTTGTATTTAAGTGAATTTATTTCTCCCACAAGAATAATTATAACAAAGGAATGTTCTTTGCGAACTGTTTTTTTAGATGTTCGGCAAATCTTTTTGACATTCTCTCGTTCAACAATGAGCACAGAACTGCACCCAGAACATGAAGGATTTCCCACTGCTATATGAGGATGATCTCAGAAGTACTTGAGCTGATCTAGTGATGTCGGTAGACTCTGTTCGGCAAATCTTTTTGACATTCTCTCGTTCAACAATGAGCACAGAACTGCAACCAGAACATGAAGGATTTCCCACTACTATACGAGGATGATCTCAGAAGTACTTGAGCTGATCTAGTGATGTCGGTAGACTCTGGGCGAGACTGCTACTTTATTATAAACAGTAAAATATTGTTATCAGAGTTCAAACGAGGACCTACGAAGACCAGCATTGCAGTTGTCGACCAAATGAGGTGACGACTCCAAAAATGCTAAAGAAACTCAATCTTCAATTGAAAGTAATCAAAATACAAGGTGTCACAATTGGTTGGTTATTTCGTTAACGCGGCTATATCAGACTGCTTGGAATATCAATCGAGAAGTTTGAAGATACTGAATCAATACTAGATACACAAAATTCCGGGTATCCATAACAGTTGAAAATATAAACGGTTTTTATTTACAAAATTTAGTTGGTGCCAGAATTGAGACATCGGGATGCTGGTCAGAGCTTTGACGTCGTAAACTAAATTATTCAGCGTTTTACATTTTCACAATCTTCATATGTAGCTGTTCAGTCGTAGATAAGAAGCTGCGGGGTTTTCAATTTCCTCTAAACAAGTAAACTCTAATTGAGCAACAATTAATCTATTTTTGCTTCAAGGTTTTTCTTGGATCAAATCTTGAATCGAATGTACATGCTCTTCTGTATGCTTTGCCTCATTTAATGACATTTTAATGAGACTTTCGTTACGAAACATGACATATTGAAAAATAAATAGTAATTCATAGAGAAATTTGAAACTTCACTCAAAAATACTGATAAACTTTCGACTTATTATCTGCAAATTTTATAAAATCTTTATTTCTATCTCAATTCATAATATCGACTTCCTTATGCTCCAACTCATATAGTAAATATTTATTGCCCGTTTTATGGCTACTAGAGTGCACAGCAGTATATGTAGAAACATCTTGGAGAAGGAAATTTACATATAACTTTACACCTGTATGGTAAACCCATTATTTCTACCATATGGATTTATACTCGACCAAGATTCTTCATATATCAGTGTCGTCCCATTTTTCAAAAAACATTGTTATAAAATTTAATCAGTATTTATAATAATAAAGTTCTATTTTCATTTCTGAATTAATTAATTAATTAATTTTTTTTGTCACGTTCTAATTTGGTTAGTTTAAATTTCAAGTCTCCCTATTCTGTAATATCCACACGATTTCTTTAATTTTTCACCAGTAAATCATTTATAGCACTGAATATACATTCAGCTCAATATAATAATGGAAACGATAATAATAATTTTCATGTTCATTTGGTTAAGTTTCGATATTTGATATCTGTTTCCTCAAAAAACCATGCTCCTTTTATATTGAATCAAAATTGAACTGAACCATCATTTTGCATTTCTAGAAGTCCTTCTTGATACTGTATATTTGATATATCAGACAAATCAACTAATATTTCATGCAAAATCCCTGCGAGGTTCTTCTTTTAATAGACATTAATTAATTCAAGTTTTTTGAGTCTGCAGAGTGCCCCCTTTTACAATCAAATTGCCCTCCTGTAGGGCATGTGACCCACGTTCTGAAGAACACGGATCTAGAACATTTCAGTCTGGTTTGGTTACTTTTTCTCTTATGTCTTTCCAAATAATTTGGAAATAATCTAACGCCTCTACAATTTGTCCAAACTCTGGTGTCTTCTTTCTTCTGTATAGGCATCAGAACTGCTGTCTTCCAATCATCGTGGATTACGGCCGTTTTTAAAGCGTGATTGTTTATTCTTACTATTTACGTATTTACCTGGATTTACTATCATTTCAGGTGATATCCTGTCATGTCTTCGTCTCATTCATTGTTATTGGTTTTTGGATTTCATTACGCTTGAAGCATTCAATACTCCTTTCAATGTGTTTTTCACTTTTATTAATTTTATTCCATGTTGTTGGATGAGTCATCTAGGTTTTTCTTTTCTAGGGTACTAAAAAGACTTAAATTTCCATAGTATTTTTCTATTCATTCCTAATATATTATAGTTTCTTATCAGTTCCTTTGATATCTGAATTTTTATTTTTATTTATATGTTTTGCTTTTTCGTTACGATGATTCGTTGTCAATATTTATCCCTGGTTTTTTTACATCCTCTGTTTATTAATACATAACACATCACTCAATAAATCGTATGATTAGCAAATAAAAACACTTTTTTGTATGTATGTAATATAATAAAGCAATTCAAACCCTTCTCTAACTTTTCGATGCTCTGCTTGTGGAAAGATTTGCTTTTGCATCAAAATAGGCTTCAATTTCATCGATTGCCTCTTCATTTGAACTAAATTTATTTGTCTTATCCCGAATTTCGTACACAATTTTCTATTTATTCATTCGTTTTCCTTGATAGCTCTGTCTTTCATATGCAATTCCTTGTTGTTTTTAGACTTTTTAAAATTTATTTTCGTAAGAATCATTCTCGTACTTCAAAGAATATTATGAAAAAATAATTAGCGAAATTGGTCAACCGTTTCTTAAGATATTTTTTCGACTATCCATGAAAAACAATTTTCAATTTATGTGGTTTACGCGTGAAAAACAAAAATAACCGAAATTCGTATCTATAATATAAAAATTGCTTACTGAAATTTTTTGCCTTTGTCTCGAGCAATGAATACAGGATTCATAATATTTAGCAGGTGTGATTTAAAAAAAAAAACATCGAACCAAACATCTTCATTTATTATATCAGTTTTCATAGTTAATAATTTTTTACTGTGAAATCAAATTTTCCAACGAGACTAAGGAATGAAAACTTATATTGAAAAACTGTCAAGCGTGTTAATTTTATGTATCGCGTGAAGGTAAAAATGCCTGTCATCGTTTCCAATTAAACACGCCAGTAGTTGAAATTCCACTTTCTTATTTTGCATTGTTTTTAAAATATCTTTTCGGCACACCTTATTAAATTGCCAGAAAATTAAACGCGAAATATTATTCTCTATAATATAATTTAACATCGATGCTGTGCGTGAAGTTGCTTTAGGTTATCATTGTACCACCTTTAAAAAAACTGGGCACAATGTTAGTTTAAAGCAAGCTGATTAAATCATCAAAACGTCTTTAACCCCCTCAAAACTACCTCTGAATTGTCCGAGGGCACACTGAAAAGAAAGGAATTGAAGGGGAGTTTAGAAATACTAGCCGAAGTTCCTCATCTTATGGTACCTTCGTACACTTCAGGGGTAGTTTTGAGAGGCTAAAGGGTTTTAAGATTTCGTACCCAAAAAATCCAATTTTCATAAAGACTGAATGGGGTTTTTCGAAGCCTTTTGTGCTAGCTCTTAAAAATAAAATAGCAATAGTAGCAATACCTCCAGTTCTAGGCTTGTGATGTGATTTCACAAAAGAAAAACGATTCTTACATGGGACAGGAAGATGTTGAGGAAAATCTTTGGAGAACTAGAAACAAATGAAGGTCTTTGTTGGAAAAGAACTAATCAAGAACTGAAGAATCAGTGTATAAACCGGTAACAAGTGAATTGTTTGGGGCAGATTAAAACGATGCTAGAAATTTGATAAGGAAAAAGGTTTATCCAATTAGTCCAGAATATTCATTTGCGTAGAATATATGTTCAAGTAGATGAAGACCGATGAGAAAACATAACCTTATATTTTATTTAATATAATCCGTTGATTCGAATGAGTGTAAATTGATCCGCTACTGGATGTAATAAAGTTTTACGTTTTTCAGTACATCCATTCATCAGAACTGTTCTTCTAATATGTACACATGACAGAAAAATAAAACGGACTACCTACCTGTTATTTTCAAATTGCGTGGGAACATTTGAAGATTGGATATTTTTGACAAATTGATTATTTGAGTATTAGGGATCTATTATTTCGAAAAGGCACAATAATTAATTTCATGGTTAGAGGCTATACAATGAATATCATATACTGGGTGCACAAATACTTGACTTGGAAAATTTGAAAGCAAGAAGAAGATGTTAAAATCTTGTAGGTTCATTTTATCTACAACGAAGATTCGTGCTTTTAATAATGGGGGAATTGTAAGTTTATTATTTACATATTTACATATACATGCCCTGCTATAATTACGTATTATTTGGAGTTAGCTCAAAACGCGTCGGATTTCCTTTTTGTTATCAATATAACCAGGGCTTCTTATGATTACGTATTTATTTATTAGGTCACAAAATATACAAAATTCTAAATTTTGAAATTGCACAAAAAGTTGTATAATTGTATTTGGTTTTTGAGTTATAAGTCTTCGGGAAATCAGAACTTACATCTAAGGCCAACAGTGGCTCATGCTTAATGATAAATAGTGTACAAAAATTAAGTTGTCAACACAATAAACAAAGATGACGGTTTTCCACGGACGAACACGAGACATATATAATTATCCATGTGCGAAACATGGAAACTCCAAGTTGATTCGGCAAACTTTCAACGACTGGCCTTGCGATTTATTTATTGTGAACGCAAACTCCAGACGTACCGAAGATTGTAAACATTTAAAATCATCGGTATCGGGATGAAGACATGCTTTCTTCTGTATTTCCCCTTTATGTCTGTTGTCCCAATGACGTTATTCATCACCTTTCCTACAAATAGTCTTGTTCCACTGATCCTACTTTTAACGGCAAATAGTGCACATTTGATTGTCTGCGATGAACTAAATCGGGTCGTCTTCTCCTCGGCTTCCTAAATTGTAATTAATCAAAGTGAGAAAAGTTCTCGCGCAGTAAAGTGTCATTATCACAAATAAAAAAAAAACAACAAAAAAGCATATAGCTTGAAATGTCACTATCACAAAGCATGACCGAAGTTCTCGCGCACACAGCAGATACAAGGTTGCACTCTTTGTCTGAGATATCGATCGGCATTGAGGATGGATGGACATATTAGTTGGTTGTCAATTGTCAAACATTATGATTGCGTTCAGAAATTTGCGTGACAAAATTTACTAGCATATGGAAAAGCTTGAAAGAGATTAATAAATTTATGGGCAGATTAAAATACTCACGGAACATCAATCAACCGATTTTTTGTTAATTTAGTGGACAAGAATAGTGAATAATAATTTAGTAGGTCCATATTTATTTTTTTTATAATAACTTGATTGGTACTTGAGATTTCTCCAAATTGATTTTACATCCACGTTATGTGATATTCCTGTAAATGATGTAAAAAATCATCTTAATAACATTTTTCTTAATAAGTGAATTGCTCGTGGAAATCTATTTGCATGGTCACCACGTTACCTTTAATTAACTACAGTTGATTCTGATAATCGATATAATAGACTTCCATTTTGTCTTTATAAAATAGAATCTTGGCATACTCCTGCAAGTTCGAAGAAATATCCTCCGTAGACTTCGTGTGGAAGTACCTGGTGCCCACTTTGAACATTGATTATTTTATTTTTTGTTTTTATTAGATAAATTGTAGTCTAACCATATTTCTATATTTCAATTTTTTCTTAATGTTACTAATATGATGTTAGACAGTATGCAGTTCGATTAGAAAAGTTGAGTGTGATTTAACCCCTCCTGTAATTATTTGCAATGAATGATTTTTTTCAGAATGTCTCTTTATGGTAAACGGTTTCTATATATCACCTGAACCATAAATTTTATCGATTTAAACAAAACTTTAGGCTAAAAATCTTTAGATTGTACAGATTGTTCCTGTAAAAGTTAAGGATCGTTAACCATTGGGCACGAGCCGCCCCCGGTTTTCAGATAGTAGTGTGAAATTATTTATTCCATAAAAGATACTACGTTGACGTTAGTTATCATCCATCAAAAATTCGTAATGTCAGAATGTTTAATTTAGAAAATATTTTTATTTATAAACTCCGATATCTTAACTTTAAATCCCTATAACTCATAAACGAGAAATTCTGTTTTTTGTCACAGCATTATTCTCACATATAAATGTTGACACTCAACCTTTGGAGGATAATGGAAAGAGGAGGAGGATTATTCTCATTCTCAGTCATCTACTAAATTCCGAAAGTTTTGTATCAAATCCTACATATGCACATGTTCTTAAAAATTTTTCGTTTATATAAATTCGCTTCTAAATTATAACTTTAAATTGAAGTCGTCCTCCGTTTTCCTTGTCACCTCTAAGATGTCTTATCGGTACGTTAGGCTTGATCACTTCAAAACCACGACACCATGAACAATCTGTACATCTGCTCTAATCAATGAAATGATTAGAGTTCAAATAACGGTACATAAACGAAAAAAGAAACTTCGTAATCACCGGATGTAAACAGTCTTGTAATAAGTACCTGTAACAAAACAGTCATGAAAATTTTAAGAATATAGTCATTAAGAATATTAAAAAAAAATCAATGAGACGCCGTATGAGATAATGATTCCTCATACTCGTATCTGGGCCATTCTACCTCCAGGCAACTACCAATGAAGCTGTTTTGATATAATTTAAAATAATATTTATTATTGACGGTGTTTTCTTTATATACCTTTGTTCGTTTAATCAATATGTCTGCGTTAATGGGAAAATTGAAATCATAAAAAACTCCGCCTTCGTCTATACGAATCCACAATCATCGAATTTTTCACAACTGCTTAAAAGAATATTAAGATACTTAAGGTAATTTGAAAAAAGTTGATTTTAAACAAACGTGAAAAATTGAGAAACTTATAAAACTATTCGTTTCTTGTTGTTTAACGAATTGGAGTGTAGTGATGGATTATCGCTTAGGCTCGTGAGGCCCAAGCCTAGGGAGGCATAATATAAATAGCGTCAAAATTTTTGTAATTTGAGAAAAGAAAAAATAGAGGCAATCGATTTCAAAAATTTGATTAGTTTATCTAACAAATTTTCAATAGAATATACACAACAAAGTCAATCTTTAGCCTAGAAATTTTTCTTAGTTCAAGAATTTTTTTTCGACAATTTTTTCAGTATATTATAATTAAATTATTCAATTTACTTCTTAAAGACTAGGGTAGTAGCTTTTACAAATGATAAAAAGTGGAAAAAATAATAGGAGAATATCATAAAAATGGGAGAAAAAATAATTTACGGGCGATCAAAGGTAGGGAAGTGAAAATTTATATCTTTTAAATTAAATTTTTTAAATCAATTGTATAATTTCTGGATTTTTATTAAAATTTTCCACTCAATCGAATTATTTGTGTTCATCAATGTAACATAAAATTTCCAAGTTTTTCGTGTAGTTAGAATGTAGAAAGTTAATAAATAACTACAAATAGTTGAAAAAAAATTTCGGATACGAGTTTTTTTTTAAATTTTTTTTGCATTTTTTGTGAAAAATTTTTTATAGCGATAATGATATTTTTTATACCATCAGAAATAAGAAATTCTGATTGACAAAGACTCAACGAATTTTGGAAAAAGCTGATAGTTTCATGGGAGAATTTTCGGATTGAAAATTGGGACGCTTCTTGATATTGAGTTAGAAAGAGATGAAAACATAACTTTTCCAAATCAAATAAATTACAGTACATTTGGGACATGGGATGTTTTCATCAATTTCCGTTAAAAAAATGTTTTTCGTAAAACTTTTTCTTTTTCCAATATAATTAATGAAAAAGATGTCACGCTCATCACAAAAAAACTGAAGCCATGACATGAAACGGTCTTCACCTTCTTTGGAGCTTTGGCTTTTGGGTTTGGAGAGATGAATCCACTTTCAGTGAAACATAGCCAAACACTCGATGGAAACATCATCACGTTGATGTTTTTGTTCCATTGTAAGCAAATGCAATATCATCACCTCATTTGATCGATCATTGCGAGGCTGGTCTTCGCTGATCGTAAGGTCTCGTTCAAATTCTACTACCCAATATTTTACTCTTGATAAAGAAGAAGCTGTTTCACCTTGACTAGAATCTAGCTCAGCTTTTATATTGGTTGGAATAAGGCCTTTCAAATAAAAGTATTGTATCAGATAACGACGACTAATGTTTACAAATTCACTGAAAACGTTCAAATTCTAAACAACTTGTCGTTTTCAAACTTGAAACATATGCTGTATAGATTGAGTACTTTCAAGCAACTACCTCCATCTCTAGGTCAGGCCAGATACTGAATAATCTTGTATTATATTTAGTGGGAAGAGAATTAAGTGGAGACGTATATAATATTTCAAAATTAACTAAATCATGTAATTCTAAAAACAGGCCTTCATGAACATTAAAAACCAATTCTTGAGAAAAGTTTCTTTACTCAATTATTGCTAATGCAGTTGCCGTTTTCATATCACAACCTGCATCTCCTGTAAACTTTATGTTTTGAAGATTATTTCTATGTTTGATTCTATTAAACCATCCTCGACTACCTACAGAAGTTTTACTTATGTCACTTGCCTCACCCTGTAATCAAGATTTTTTCTTTATGTCAGATTAGCTAATGACATATTGCGTTCAATTTCGCGTCAATCAATTTCAACAGTCGTTTTTCCATTTCCTCTCTAATGTTATTTCTACAACTGGTAATTCTAGTAGCAAAGCTTGAAGTAGTTGCGGTTGCCGATGACTTTTATTTTTAAAAGCTCTCCTCATTGGTAAAGTTGCCAAATTCAGTGCGGCACTAATTTGAGATAAAGAGACTAGTTACGAAAAAGGGTTTTATTATAAAAATTATTTCAAATTCGAATGCTCTCCTTCAATCCCCTCACCACACATCTTTCCATACGATTTTTTCATCTATCGAAGCAGTGTTGGAAGTCTTATTTGGCGAGTGCCTCTAGGAGCTCTGTCGTTTTTTGCTTTACCGCTTCCATCGACTCAAATCGGGTCCCTTTCAAAGCAGATCTTTGCTAACCTTTCAAGGAAATCTGAGCAGACCCGTTGACGAAAGAGTTTGTGGTCAGGAGTCAGATTTTCGGGCAACAACTTCCCACAGACTTTTGTCATATGTAATTCCTCGTGTAAAATTTCTCTAACCGTTCCTTTATCGGCGTTTACAGCATCGGTAATCATCCGGATGCTCATTCGATGATCTACACGCACGATTTGATTGATTTTGGTCACTGTTTCCGAAGTTGCAACAGTCACAAGACGACCTGGGCGCTGATCATCTTCAGTGCTCTTTCGGCCCGCACTAAAGCGCTTACACCACTCAAAACCACGTGTAGAATTGTCTCCATAAGCCTCCTGCAGCAATTCTGTAGCTTGGAATAACCTATATCATTACAATATATTTTGTATGCACATTTGTATGTACATTCAAAAAAATGGAAATATTTCTATTATTTTGTAATAATATTTCAAATAATCGTTAGTTTTACTTTGAAAATTCAGTTGTAAATATGAATGCTAGACCTCCATAGAATTATTATTGCTTATTAAATTCATATTACCTAAAATTTTGTTTTTAATTTAATTGAGACGGAATCTATCTGAGCTTATTTGAGATACTTCACTATTAGAAAAAACAAAAGAGGAGAGAATACAAAAAACAAACCCTAGTTCTAATTATTTGTTTTTAGGTGGTGGAAAAATCGTTGAGGATTAATCGAAAAAAGTAACTTTCCAATTACTACCTACCTGAATTTTTTATTTTTGTGGTTACAACTTTACCTGAGCCTCGGCCATACAAAATTCGAAAACAAATACTGACAGATTGAATTTAGAGATTAAAAATAGGTCGTTGATAATTAAGAATTGGATACGTTCATTTAATGCTAAGCAATCTCGAATTTTCACAGTCGGATAAGGCATGAACGCGAAATTACTTATTTCGTTATTACGGGGTGGCCGTACTTCGTGAGAAGGTTTTTTTAAAACAGTCAGCTTCGGTAGATTTAGGTGGGTTTGAAGACTTTTGCATCGTTTTCTCTTTTCTTCAATTATTTCCGCACTCTGCCGACTGTCGTAATAGCAAACAGTGACAGATACGATCAAATAACGACATTACAGTTAATCTATTGCAGTTGAGGTTGAGGTTTCCTAAATAGTAGTTTAAACATTATTCATTAGCAAAATATATTTTTTCTATTGCAGAAACTCAGTTGTATTCTGATAATTAGTGTCATACCTCCTAATTAACCAATCTAAGTTATAAAACGTATTTGTTGTAAAATCCACAAAGAGATAAGGATAATTGACAACATGAGGTTTGAATTTACCATGAGAGGAAAACCAGGAGATAAAGTATCTAACTTCAAGGTGGAAGGAAGATTTATATTGATGATGAAAATAATCAATTGGCTGAAGTCATATTGGAAGATTTGAAGAACCAAAATCTTTTGTTAAAACATATCTGAAAGTTTATTTGGTTGGCCGAAATATTTTTTCAAATTCAAATCACTGAGTTTTATTAGAAAGTCTCTCTCTTAAAACAAATCGTTGTGGCTCTGCAACAATTTCTTCAGCTTCTTCTAGTTCTTTCAGCACTCCAATATATAGAAAATCAACCAAAACTATCAAAAAACTGTTTCAATTGAAATGATAGGTTAAAATTGTCTTTTAACATGCGAATGCAAGTGTATTAAAACACTCCTCTTGGGCTGGAGCATTCCTATTGCGAGAAGAGGGCATGCGAATCGAGACAATAGTGAATTTCGATCCTCTCGTATCCAACGACAACGATATCGGCCCAATCTAACATCTAGTGCAACCATTTTACGACACGTTTCTCAACGAAGGAGCAGATTCGCGGAAGCATGTCAAGCTGTCTTCTTCAATTGCTGTTGGGAGGTCGGATGCGTGGTCCTCTTCCAAAAACGCGATTCTTGAGAAGGCCCCACAATACAAGTGAATCTTCGAGCATTTCCAGATACCTCTGGCCCGTCACGTGACCCTCAAAAAAGTACGGACCCACGAGGCCTCCCACACAGCCACCCGAGGCAGGTTTAATCCTTTTTCAATGAAGATGTGAGGATTCTGATCGTTCCAGTACATACAATTATGCCGATTGACCGTACCGCTCAGTTTTAAGGTTGTTTCATTTGAGCTAAAATTCCAATCTACGATCGAAATCGTTCCTTCAGCTCGATAGCGGTTTATGCGTTTCGAATGTTTGAAGCTCTCCCGATTGGCTCGACTGCTCAACTAACCACTAACACCAGCGCCACTGTTTCCATATTTTCCTCAGTTGTTATAGATACCGGTCGTTCAGATTGTGGCGCGTCGGCAACAGAGCCCGTTTAAAAGATTTTCTAGTACGTCTTCCACACTATTGAACATAGTTTTTTAACTCGCGTTCGTACACAGATACGATGTAACAAAGGAAATTATTCCTTGACGCGTGAATCGGTTATTCATTCGGTGTCTATTCGACGAGCACGAGTTTTCATGACTGTTTTGAGTCCTGTGACTGTTTCAACTTTGGAAACAGTGACCAAATCAACTAGTCTCGTTATTTAATAACCATACCTCGTATATCTCATAAGGTGGTCACATTTTTGGTATTATTATAGTTTGATTTCAACTCTTTCATCATCAATTATGTTCTTAATTTTTACTTTTTAGTGCACTTGCAAACATTTATAGAGTGTGACGGTTAAAAAAGTTTTTTCATAATACATTATTCTTTGGTATGTTTCTATAATTGTGATGAATAAATAATAAATTTAATGTTAAATACCAGATCAATTTTCTAATGCCATTATTTATAAGATAAGATGATAATCTCGTGAAACGCTGTCTCAGATTACGCTCTACTTTGATGGGACTTACACTTCACATTAAGCTGAGTCTTACTATATTGAAAAATTAAAATAATAGCACTCAAATTAAGTATGAAGTATCTTTATTATGATGAGATAAAAAGTTAACGTCAAATATTGTCAATCAATCAACAAGATTGCCGATGTTTCTAAGAAAAGTCAATCTTGATCTAATTTTTGATTACTCTCTGTACTAGCAACACATCAATTATTATTGTGTTCAAATTTTCATAATTGTGATAATAATTCGTCGAGTTTTTTGAATTATTGTTCATGTCTTAACAAATTCCTTGTCGCTTGGCCTATTAATAAATATAAATCGATGTGAACACGACATGTTCTAAAAATTATAATTTGTAAATGAATCGCGAACTCATTTAATGACTTGAAATCGAGATTCCCAGTTAGAGGACACGTACGTTTTTGTAAAAACCAGTAAAAATTCCAATTACCAACAACTCGACGCTTGTTATATAAACTTGTTTTCTGAATTTATTCACGACTGAGTGGCAAATTCGAAAATAATTATACAAAATTGGACTACTAAAATCGGTTTGACTTATGAAAAAAAGCACAGTTAAAGATATATTTATCAAGAACAGTTGTCAGTGTACAAGTTATAAAATTAGTTATGATAATAACAACTTACAATATTCAGTTTTTGAAAAATACTTAAGAATTTAGTGTAGTTTGCATGTTAAGAACGTCGCTCCGGTATGTACAGGATCCTTCACGACGAGCTCAATCGATATGTTATGGGAAAGTACTGTGACTAGTGTTCTGCTCGTTTCAGCTAAAATAATTTCAATTTTCTGAAACCAATTATACTGGAAGTGGACCCAAACTTCGTTATTTTAAACGGAATACTATGGTTTTTATTAAATTTTTGAAATTTGCGCAAAATTTTAATGCAACTTTATAGAAGGAATTGTATGCCTATGTATGCCTTCGAATCTGTGAAAATCTTGACAAAAATTTATATAGGGTGTTCATAAAATGGTGCCAAATTTCTCTATGTAAAAACCATAAAAATTTCAGTTTTTTCAAGTTTCTGCAGAAGCTGTTAATTTGAAATAAATGAATTTTTCTAACGAAGTTCCTTAATTTGAAGCGTAGAATTCAATGATAAAGAGAAAAATGGGGATTGAATTTTGAAAAAATCAAGTTTTTGAAGTTTGAAGTTTTTTCTGAAACTTCCGGTTATACCCAAACTTCGTTATTTTAAACGAAATGCTACGGTTTTTATTAAATTTTTTGAATCTACGCGAAATTTCAATATAATTTTATATAAGGCATCGTATGTCTTATATCCACCATTTTTAATTATTTCAAATTTTGCTCTAACTTTAAAATTAAAGAAGTTACAAACGTTTTTGAACAGTCCAAATATCAAATTGATGGGTAATCCGACGTTTGGCACACAATGATTCTGTCTGCCTACCCTCGTATCGCTAGTATTTTCTATATTTTTGTTTTAACAAAGATTCCTAAGGGATAGTGTTGAGAGTAGAATTCATAATAAGGTTTGAAGTTGCTTTTATCTAGTGAATAATTTAATGAAAAATGTACAAATAAAACCAATTATCCAGTTTCCTTTGGAGGTTTAAAAAATCCACCAAGGGCAGCACTAGTATGTGTATATATTTTGATTTCTCTATCAAAAGTCACGATATACGGACATAATGAATGGACACAAATGATGTACTGAAGCGAAACTAACATCATTATCATCTTGTTCGGGGTTTAAAACGATGAATTGCATGTCGGAGTCTACCACTAGCTGAAAAAAATATAGTTGTAGAAATATGAGTATCAAATGTAGAGAAATTTCTGTCAGGGGATCATTTTTGGTTTATTAAATTAATATTTTCTCATTAACATTTTTTTTTCCGAGTAAATCTGCAATTTTGCGACACATTCTTGAGTCACTTCATCACAGAACATTTTTAAACAGCTCATTACTACTAATTAAGACCTCATATTGAGCCTTTTATTGAGACAAAATTCGGCATTTGAATTATTTTGAAAGGTGCCTCACTTTAAGTAGATCATAACTTATTAAGATTAGTCTCTTATTCTATGATAAGTATCCTTTTATTGTTTATTAACGACGCAGTGGGTTTTTATAGCACATAATTCAGAGTGTGATAAATGTAAAAAATTTAACAACAGAGAAAATATGTGAAATTATAATTTTGGGTCCTACTTTAAGGCCCTATAGCTCATGAGGGATGTAACTTGATATAGAGAGAAAAAATTGAATCCAAAGAAGATGTTGTAAAATAATTTTTTGCATCCATATTGATTAGGGGCGATTAAATATAACTTTTCGACTCTAATTAGTAATTTCCGTAATTATTGTCCTATTAAAAACACTTAGGAATATATGAGTCAATTTCGCAAGTGCAATAACTTTGTGACGTAATTATCTTCAAAGGTTTCAACTAGACTATTTAATAGCGATTCTGAAGGTTATCCACTGTCCAATATAGTATGAGAATGGAAAGGTTTGAATAGAACAGGGATACGTGTACGCAAACGATCCAATCAACATCAGAGAACGTGCCTAGGGAAATTTGCAGATCCTTTATAGAAACGAAAGAGAAAGTTCATGATAATTACAACATCAGAAAGGAAAAGAGCAATGAGACGTTTGTAGATATAAATGAATAAAGAAAAGCAAGTTCAAAGTTATGTATATCTTGGGGTGGTTATCAAGGACGACGATGACGAGGGAGAAAATCTAGAATCAAAGAAGTCGAAGTGAAGTTAACAATTGGGAGGCCTAAATGTGATAATAGGTTCCAAAAAATCTCCAGAGAGATGAAGCTACATCTTTATAAAACAATAACAAAAACAATGAGCAGCGAATGCGAAACGTGGATTCTTAACAAACCAGAGGAAGAGATATACGTAAAAGAAAAATATTCAGGATACTAGGAGGTGGAAAGAAATAGAATTATGGTTGAGAAGAGCAAATATATAATAAATAATTTGGGAATTCATTTGGAGAAGCAGAACTAAACAAAATGGAAAGATTTTATAAGAATCGTACGCAGAAAATGCCAGATTTCAGATCAACAAAAAATCAATGGACATAAAACAACGTGGAACAAGGAAAAATGAAGAACAAGGAAAAAATGGGTCACAGAGGATATGTAAGACCTAAAATAGAGAGGAATTCATGACTGGAAAACGAAAGCAAAAAATAGGAAAGACTAGTAGGAAATTAAAACCCTGTATAATACAAATTTTCATATAAATGATGAACAAATCGTAATAAAAACACTTAACAGCTTTACACCGAACTACATGCATGCAAATTAATCGAAATGTGTCCCCTAGGACCCCTTTCCTGAGTCTAAATAATATATTCAAACTACACATTATGAGCTTCAAGGTCCCCGGCTAGAGAAATATTTCAGTTATAGATTTAGAAAATACTGTCACCCATATGAGATTTTACGATGGTTCAGTGTAGGCCCAGACTTGGACCAAGTATGTACAACTCTAGCCCTAGATGGGAAGCCGTTTTTGGCCCAGACTTGGTGGGACTGTTGGATGATAACAATGTCCCTTGCTTGGTTTGCAAGCCTGGACCAGGCCTGGTAAACCCAACTGGTCTGTAACCCCGGGCTAAGCTTGTCGCTTATAAAAATAGTTTTTTAATATATTGTTAATTAAATTATATTTTTAAAACAAATTTCTATTAATGCACTCTACTGATTAATGTACATAAAAATAAGGGGTTTTCCAATAAGGACTTGACAACTTTTTTTCAAAATAAAATAAAAACCATTTGAGATATTTCAAAAACTTTATTATTGGGTTGAAGTACAATTAAAACATTTATGAATGGAACTCGACTTCGCTCATATAGCCACCGCGGGCACGTTTGTAGCGGTTGATTCGTTGAACCAAATTTTATATGACTCAGCCACACATTTCGGCCGAAACGGCTGCTATTTCGCTGATTAGCATAAACCAATGACTTGACGTAGCCCCAAAGAAAAAAGTTTAGAAGCGTTAAATCGCACGAACGAGGCGGCCAATCGATTGGTTCATTTCTTGAGATAACACGCTCATCAAACTTGTTCTTCAATAAATCGATTGTAACGTGTGCTGTGTGACTTGTGGCGCCGTTCTATCATGGTATATAGTTTTTCAGAGTTCTTCCAAGCCTGGCTGACTATAAGATGGCCGATGTAGGGTTACTCAGACTTCAGCTTGGGCCATTATTGGTTTGCCAAGGACGGGTTTCCTAGCGTTGACTTAAATAAAAGCCCCGTCTTTCAAGTCGGGGGCTCCTACATGGGAACATACCAATTTATCTCATATGATTTTCTTCAATTATCTCTTTTTTACACTACTTTTTTTATTTCTAGTAGCGTATAGTTATTTTTTACCATTCTTTGTTACACCGGCTACGGAATATGGTACATACTTGACGAAAAACGTAAAAGTTTGAATGATAAAAAAAACAAGAATATTTTTATTGAGATATACCGTAGCTTGTCATGCGATACGTTAAGATCCACTACTTGGTTTCTTGATTAACGAAATGATTTTTTCGTTGTAAAAACTATAAGGCTTCGTGGTTTCGGTATATGTATATTCTTGAGGAACTCAAAGGTTTCACTATCAAAAACGTAATTAAATACAAGACACTTTTTTTATTGAGTTTTAATCACAAAATGAAGTCAAGTATGAAATATTTAAAATAATAACCATATCAAACAAAACAAAAATATTGTTGAATATACGATTAGAAATAGGAAGTATGAGAGGGTGGAAGAAGCTTCGTGTTTATATTTAAACCACCCTCGCAGTTCAATTTTAACCAGTCGCTTGCTTTGACTGGTTTATTTTGAAAGAATTGTAGTACAGAAAAATAAATGTCGATCCCTATAAATGATTTGCTACCATTTCGAATATTATTTTACACTCTGTATGTTACGAACGTACCCAATCTGTAAACCTACCATATGTTATAATAACCATTAGAAGTGATTCTCGTTTCCACAGAAATTGATGAAATTTGAGACATTTGTCGTATCCTTCTAAGAATAGATATAAATTTCATTGAATAGAAGATGAAGATCAACAAAAAATCGTTATATTTCTTTCAGTCTACGATAAGCAGTGGCGTTGCTTGGTGAGATTCATTTAATTCATTAATTTCTTTGAATAAATAGAAATATGACGTTCTTCATACCACGGGTTAATGAAGAAAATGAAATTGCACATTGTAATTAGACTAAAGACAAGTTGATGAATTAACTAGGGTATAGGGTATAATAATTTTTCCGCTTAACGAGTAGTCACGAAAGAGGTTGCTGTGGATCATTCACAGTACCGAAAAACAGAGAAACTGAACGCAGTTGACAAAGCTACTCAAGATTTTATACGTAGGACAAGTAGCAGATTATCCAGAATACAATCATACCATTTTAGAAACATTGCGTAAAGTTTTGCAGTTTAAATTTAAATACAAAAAACTGATTAAACGGATGGTAATAACCGGATCGTTCGATGTCGATAATATTTATGCGTCAGATAAAAGACTAACGAAGTTCCAATAGTCGATTGGGATACAAAAGAACTCAGTTAACGTTTGGTACCATGTTTAAGCCAAACTCCCGTATAGGCAGGTACATTTCACTCGTCTATTTATGTTTTATAATTTAATATTCAGTTGTAGCAAATTAACGAGGTATAATAATGATTTTTCCGCAATTAAGTGCATCTACATATTTTTAAAAGTATAAAAATAGTGAATTTATAAAATGAGGTATCTACGTCTATGGTAGATCAAACAAAATTGTCGGTAAGGGTTTTTATAATATGCAATTGATATTGGAAGATCTATACATGTTATGCAATTTGTATAATAGATATAAAGATATATTTTTTTTCTAATTCTGTCATTTATAACTTTAAAAAATAGAAATAAATTTTTTCTTCATAAATATTCCAAGAAGGTTGTCATAAAATGAATGGTTTATTTGTTTTCGAATCTATATCTTCACGTAATGTTCTCAGGAAAGCCCTAAACATCTGTTGTCAACCCCTCTTAATTCTTATCGTAAAACACTTGTGTTGTAAGATCTTTTTTCATAAAAACTATTCGGGGTGACTTGTTCTGACACACAAAAAAAAACAAATGAATAATAGGCGACAAGCATTAGCTTGATTGTTATGGGCGAATGAGAGCAGGGATAAATTAGAAAGTTATATTTGGGTAAAATTCGTAAAACCCATAACATGTCGCTTATACGAGGAAAATAAATTTTTTTTTCAAATATAATGTTCATCATTGGCGGCGTGTAGTGAAAAATTTTTTGAGTTCTGCGAATGCATAAGAATTAATACGATTAATAGTCTAGGTATCAGCTGATTTCCCGCGCAATTTTGATAATTGGTATTCATAATCTTCTTCAAAATTCACCCTGTGTCTTGGGGGTGAAAGCTGCCACTTCCTAAAGATCAAAATAATCTCGTAGACTAATTCGGAACAACTTTTAATATCAAAGTTTTTTTCTAAAATTAGTACTTTTAGAGTTATTAACAATTGAAACTGCTCTATTTCTATTGAAAAAACGCATATGCTTTACCGTTGAGAATAACTTGGAAAGTTTTCATTTTATCAGCAAAGTTATTGAAAAAAATGTAGCTAATAAAAAAAAACAAAGAAATTCGTTTTTAAGGATAAGGATTCAATAATAACTAAGTTATTGCTTATTGAAGGATGGCTATTATTGAGAAACCCCAAAATTGAAAACCTTCAACCTCAAATAACTTTAAATTAATGTCATTTTTCGAAAAAACTCAAAAGATCTTTTTCAACAAACATTAAAAAACATTTAAAATGAGTACTGTCAAAAGTATTTTCCATAAGAGTGATTTGTAACAAAAATAAGGTTTCTTCTTATTTCTTTTTTGAAAAAATGTCATAATTATCCCCTAGCCATTACCACTCTAATTGACATTTGTCGTAATCCACTTCCAATAAACTTTATTTATATATTATTGATATAATCGATGTGATTTGAACAGTTCCGAATGCTTATTTTAGAATTAAATTGAACATTTCCATTTAATTGAACCAAAAACTATTAGTTATGAATATTATATGAATACAATATGAATATTATACAATTTATGAATAAATTTTTCAAATATCAATTCTAGGGTTTTTCTTGTAGAAAAGAGTATTATAAAAATTGAAGGAGATATATACAAATGATGACTTTAAATATTATTCCATCGATTATGAAGGGTAGAGGGATTGAAAACAAGATTTATACTTAAAAATGATCATTTACAGCATAGACAATTCTTCACAATTTTGTACAAACCAAAATACCATTCCATACCCTTTATTTGCACTATAGCCTTTCAGGAAGATTTTTGTAATGATATTTATCGTATACAGAGGACACTTTTTCTAGTTTTCTCCCATAAAAGATACTCCTCCTTCTCTTTACCCTCCATACCATCGATATTATTCAATTGGCAATTATAAAAACTGTCAATTCATCTCAATGTCCACTCATTAAATGTTATTGAGGGTTGAGAGTTGAATAAACTTGAATATTTTCACATAACTGACCGATTTTCAGTTAATAATATCTAGTTTTTCCATCTTAATAACATTATTGGAAAGCAACACGAGAAAGTCGTATAATTTCGACAATGATCCACTCAAATAACATTTTACGATCGACATATCATAGGTAGATACAAATCAAGGGAAAACGTAGCTGAAATGATAAAAAATTCAACGTATACCATCTGGTCCTTATCCCATGAAATCCCATTATAAATAATTATAAGAAAAATGCTGCGGCTCGTTTAAGTTCTCATTCATTATCATTACAACTGAAAAACAAAAAGCGACATTGAATAATGACATATAACTGCATACGAATTTTAATGTTTTTTTGTACTAAATTGTATTTTAAATACAAGAATATAGAACAGCAACATCGGAATCACATCCAAGTTTCTACCATGAACTATATACGACAAAATAAATCAATAAGGTCTTCCGTAACCACTATTGGGTTCTTTTGCACTTTGTTTTCTTTCAGAATGTTTGAGGGACTCATTAAAATCAATCTCAAGAGTTTCAGATCTGCAATCCAAAGAAAATTTTAACGTTTCCATATTTCCTATAGAATATTTTTCTCCTCCCTATATTATAAACATAATATTTTGATATTATTTCGATGAAAGTAAGTAAGAATTACTAAAAAGATATTGATTGACATTGACGACAAATAGTAAATCAACTGAGCTCCACTTGAACAACTTTTTATGATTTTTCTAAGGCTCTTGATTGTGTGAATCATAATATTTTAATTAACAAATTGCAGAACTAAGATTTTAAGGAAACACCTCTTGTATAGTTCAAGTCATACCGTACCAACAGAAGTCAGTTTAGAAGGATTGATACCACAAGCCTATAAAATGTGTTGTACTTCAAGGCTCAGTACTAGACCCTATTTTGTCTGTTTATCAACCTATCTCAACTCGTGTAAAAAATGCATAAAATGACGAAGACTAAGACAGTACCCTGCAGGATTAAGACTGGACCTATCAGGACCAAGATTGCACCCTGCAAGATTGGGATTAAACCATGCAAAATAAAGACTGGACCCTGTAAGACCAAGTTTGCACTCTGCAAGATTGGGATTGAACACTGCAAAATGAAGACTGGACACTGTAAGACCAAGATTGCACCCTGCAAGATTGGGGTTGAGCCCTGCAAAATAAAGACTGGACCCTGTAAGACCAATATTAAAGCTTGCATGACAAAGACTAGTCTCTGCAAAATTAAGATTAAGATCCTGCGAAACCAAAATCACTTATTACACTGTAAGACAAAAACCAAGACGAACTTTGATTCAGTAGTTACTTATTGTAAAGAAAACTCTTATGAAAAAGCTTACGACAATAATATTTTAAGACACATTACAAGGCTGCAATGAGAAGGATCAGCATTGGAAGATGAAGTCTTTACAAAACTTTCTTATGGAAAATATCAAAATATATGGTAATCATTGTAAACTATGTGTTTTTTATAGAAACGTGAGGTTTCATTAATTTTGTTAGTTATCAACCAAGGAACGACTGAACTAAGTTATAAATTTTTCTATTGTGTTCTTGGCTGGGAAATAATATCCTCGCTCTATACAACGTTGTATTAAATTACGCCATTCAACATTTAGGAAAACAAAAAAGAAAAACTTTTCATTATGGAAAAAGGAAATTATAACAAAAACTTAGGTTTCATCTATTACGATCCATCTAAAAAGGAGAGTTAATAATATATGTTGCGCCAGACCATGTTGATTTTTAGTTTGTTGACTTTACTGTTGAAATAAAGTTTTTGAAAATAATGACAGAGTATTATTTCAAAATGAGAACAAATGAGTGAAATGACTCACAATTAAATGTCATTACTGCTTGAGAATGATATAGGAATAGAAGTCAATTAGAAAGGGTACGGAAAGTAATGTCTTCCAACTTTCAACCACCAATAAACGTAAAGTGTTTTTCACTTTTTTTGCACCTCTTTTCGCAGGAAAATTGCCATTACTACAACAAAATGTGAAGATCGTTCACAACGATAACCAATGCTGAAATAGTTAATATGAATACTTGAGATGAGCATAATTTGGTATTTTTTTTTTTGAAAAAAATTGACACCATAAGACACGAATGTGAGGTGAAAGACATAGTCAAATGGGGACGTAAACGTAGAAGAGCTTAGAACGAACACATGGACACACAATGCGTTCTTGTATTTTCCTGTTGCAGAACAACGCCCCTTCAAAAAAATCTGAATTAATGGTTTGTCAGGTTTTCAGTACTTTGAATTGAACTTTTCGCTTATAATCCATCAAAATACACAAAAACGCATTTTTAGGGTGCCACTACTATCATTTGCGTTATAAATAGTGATGAAGCTATCAAAAAACGTTTCTGTATGGTGTTCTTAAACTAATATTTAATACATATTCTTTGTTATATTCAGACATCATTTGCGATCCAAACACCAGCTCTTGTTATTTTCCTAATCTACTACAATTATTGGTCTACCAAAGTTGGTGTTTGAGGCTTCTTCGATTGTCGGTCACATCAATGGACTCCCTATCCATCCGCCAGCAAATAATTTCATGAATAAAAAATGATTTCTTCAACTCCAATTACTTATTTAATTAGCTAAGCTGTAAATTTTTCACCCGATCTATATAAGCTTTACAATATTAGGGAACGCCATCTAGCGGCAATAATAAAATTAGTTCAGATTACAGGTAGACCAGTATAGAAACTTGCAATTTAGGATAAATTTCCTTTTGAGCGAATCATCATGGAGGTTTAAAGAAAAATTATCGCCGTTTACACATTTCTTAAGATATCTCGGAACAGAAAAGAGATATCGATATGTGGTTTTCGCTATTCCAACGTTAATTTATTTTACGTTGAAAATACGCACTCAACGCTACTATTTAAATTCGCCAATTAGATATATGAAACAGCAAAGCATGACTGCTTTTTTCCAACTCGGGGCCTGTTACTTCTGGAACCTTCCTCGTATGTCCAGATATTGGTATATCTGATGATCAGCTGAAAGAAATCATATGACTGTTTAAAAACTTATATCCGATGTTAATATGGAAGTATCCTAATCTGAAATGCGACACACTGTATAATAATTAAAGACATATCTATCTCGATATTTTCATGTACATTTAAAATGATCGAGCACTGAACTGGAAGTTGTATACCGGTACCTGTCGGGTCCAGTGCAGTAACGATTACATACACACACACACACACACAAACCTGAATCAAGCTTGTAGCTACCACCTGTCTCCAACACTCGTCGCCATTGGTTTATACTACATTCGTTTTTTTCTTCGTCATCCTTTCTTTTTTCCACTTCTTTCCGTAGCTGCTTCGATTTTTAAATTTTACACTCGTAAAAGTGCTCTTGGCCATTCTAGATTCAGTTCACAAGGTTTATATACGCAGTGGCGCAGTACGTTGAAAGCAATTTGATCATTTTAAACAGAATATGTAAATTATGCTAAAAATTGGTACATCATATCCAGTATAATAATGACAATTTATTACTTTCTTCAGATAAACTAACGAAAAACCGAATGGCCACAATCGAATAAGGACTTAGAAAATATACCTGGGATCGTGCACATGCGCGGAAACATGAATTAAAAATTCGGTTAAAAAGATTAAAAATGCCACGAAAAAGGAAATAAAAATAGAAATATGATAGTAAACGCACTGGACCTAACTTGACCTAACTTGACCGAAATCGATAGCATCGACATATTTCCCAATCCCGAAAGAACAATAAAAACAATAGAAATAAATGAAAAGTAATTTTATTCCACAAAAATCAGTCACTCTCCTAATCCTCTTCCATTGGCGGTCAATTATTCTTTCCAGGATACAAAATTTTTATATTTACAATGATTACATCCAATGGATACACATTTTTTCACCGGACTCGCCGTCTCCAGAGAAATTCACAAAGATGCAGGTCAAAATTACTTCTAATTCCCATCCTCGATATTCTTCTTCTCATGTGCCTCCAGCTGGATTCAATATTTTGGTTGTAGGCCCCTGTTTCAGGCCCCTTAGATAATGATTTTGATTTTTGATACAATAACCAAAAAACCAAAGAGCTCAACGTGTACCACGTGTATCCTTATTTTAAGGATTGGTCCAATTTAATTTCAGATTAAATGTTTATTAAGCCTTGTTTGTATAGGCATGGATATTTCAAAATTGATTTGTAGGTTGTTCAAAAAAATTATGAATATGTTTCTAATAAGAGAATTTTTTACAAGGGGCTATTATAGATCGGTGGTATAGGTATCGAGGATCGAGAAACGAGAATCGATTTTTTAGGTATCGGTATCGAGAATCGAAAAATTTTGCTATTGACACATCTCTAGTTATAATGTTGTCAGCAGGAGTTCTGATGTTCCAACATTTTCCATTTGGTGCCATCTTTTGATATGAAGCAAGGTTCACGATATCTTATCAATTCAAATGTATCTATCTCCCGATTTGACTAACTCGATATTTTCTTATGGGGTTATTTGAAATCTAAAGTATATTCCAATTGACCAGAAAAAATTTCTGATTGAACAGTTGTAATAATAGAAGTAATTAACAAACCCCTGAGGTCAAAGGTACGAGAATTCTGAAATCGCCTCGGTTATTGTCAAAAAGTAAATGGTGGTCATTTTGAACATTTAATTTAATACATTCTGAATATTATATATTATATAATATTATTATCTTCATTTTACGTAGAGTTTTGTGATAGGTATATTATGAAAACTTTTACATCTGAATCTTGATGAACAAAGTGGTAAATCCCTTTCCAACAAGGTGCCACGTGACTTCCTTTCTTATTTAAAATTTTTGAAGGGGTGCTTATAATTCAGAGGGTGTACTGTTTCAGGTTTTTTTCACATGAATTTTCAAATTCTTTTCCCAAATGAGAAGTTTTTAAAACAGACAGAAGATCATTTTTTTAAAAGTTATACTAAAAGCAACTAAATTCGAATGAATACTTATTCATTACATTTTTCTGATAAAGTTTTATGTACTAGAAAAAAGCATCGTTCAATGCCCATCATCAAAACTAGTATATCTACTGATCTCTTTGAGGAAATATTTCATTTAATCAATCTTCGAAATATACCAGCGAAAAGGCAATTTGAAAATATCTTATGAAACGTAGTGGTAAAGTACTAAAGTAGTTTCTGCTGGTTTATGGGTCGTTGTAAATACCCACCGTCTTAAATACCTGTTATCTGGTTAAATTGCTCTTTTAAATCTTTATTAGTTTTCCAAAACACGTTTTCTGGTAACACGATATGTTGGTTTTAGAAAAGGTTTACACCCGGCCTTTAATTTTATTTCCCTTAATAGTATTGTGTAATTTGGAGTTAATACAATAAATTTTTAAAAACAAAAACATTGTTCATAACATTTCTAAAAAAAAATACTTTTAATTAAAAGAAACTTTTATTTTCTTTAGACACATTTTTCGAAAAATGTTTCAGCAAATTAGTTTAGAATCTCTTCCCAATTAATTTCACTAAAATACATTCGATGAAATTGAAGAAGATCGTGGAATGATTACCGCCATATTATCGGAAACAAAACTTGATTGAACTGCAGTTTTACAATGGTTATAAATCGACTAGCAAGAAAAAGAGAAAATATATTCTGTTATATCCAATTACAATAGAGTTTTTCGAGAAAAATTAACAAATACTTGTAACTTATTTAAAGAAAATGGTAGGAAGATTGTTTGGTTTGTCAACTTCCGAATTAGTTAGCAGCAAACAGCTAATGAATCAAGTAAAAAACTGGTAAGTACTGGCTGCGTGGTTTTGTAGATCGTTATCCTGACTTGAGTTCACGAAAACCAGAAAATACTTCAGCTGCTCGTGATGTTGGGTTTAATAGAGTGTCTGTAGAAGAATATTTCTAGGAAGAGCAAGTGGGAGCTTAACGCTGCAGGGATATACCTTCCTCCTATGTTTATATATCCTAGGAAACGCATGAATTTTAAACTGCTCGATAGAGCTTCACCGAATTCATGGACAGAATGTTCAGAATCACTGCAGATGGTTTCAGAAGTTTGTGAAATTCACCAATCCAGTTATGCTGATTTTAAACGGTCATGCTTCTCATACCAAAAATTTGCAGTTAATTGAAGAAACACGTGAACATAACGTAACAATAATATACTTCCCACCACACTCCACTCAAAAACTACACTCAGCTGAAGTTAGTTTTAGCAGTCTTTGAGTATCTTTTATTATCAAGCTTTAACAGCATGGTTGAGATCAAATTCTGGGAAAGTAGTTTCCCAATTTCAAGTGACTGAACTTTTCATTTTTGTAAAGGCCTCCAAAGTCTAATTTAACGCTGAGAAGGAGTAACCCGAAGCTGATGCAACTCCAGGGCCATCGATAGTAGTAATCTCACAACGAACTCTCTCATTCATAAAATAGGGGTTGCCTCGAAAATAAGTTTTATTGTCAAACTTCTGTTGTGAAATGAAAATTTTCATATTTATGTTATCGATCGAAATTTAGGTCAGAAAATTTACTAGGGTTTCAATATACAGTTCGCCAATTTTCACGACATTAACTTAAATGTGAAAAAGCAATTTCTCTGTATATATGTTTATCAAATAATAATATGAAGAAAAGGGAACTAAAAATAATTTGGCTCTCATCATTAAAATTTTTGCCTTCTAATGTGTAAATCAACAAATACGTACCGATAAAAATCAAATGGTATTTGAGTGAAATATTTTAAGATGTCATTTAAAACATCATCAAATTTTATACCACTAAGAAAATTCAACGAATGGAATAAATGGAAATACTCCATTAAACACAAAATATTATCATTATCAGTATTATCATATATAAGACTCATTTTTTATCATCAATATTCTATCTGGTACCATTGACGCAATATATTTTCAAAAATTGGATCGGTTGGTTTTCCAAAGTATCAATCAATAATTTTCCGACAATTAACAAGAAACTAGGTTTTCCTTGAATGTCTCCCAAGCTCCTTCTGATGTAACTTTTCTAGGGGAATTTTGAGAATGAGTTGCTGTTTGCCGATTCTGTACTGTGTCTACAAAAACAGTCGTCGTTAAATGAAAATATTGTTTACATCAATCGCATTTCAGACATACATTCAATAATAGTATAGTTAACGTATGTTGTTGCTTGAATTCGAAGGACCAATTTGTTCAAATGGCATTTTTGGCTTCCCAACTCTATTTTTTATCAATATCGTTCAAAACTCACCACTAGAGTAAGAACTTTTGGAACATTTGGGAGATTATCTTCTTTCGGTAGAAACGATTTGTCGTGAACCTAGAACCAATCTTTGGTTATTCTGGCATAGTGACAAGAGGCTAGATCCAGACGAAATATTATTTTGTCATTGGAATGATGTGCATTAATGAAATCAACCAATTTTGGAAGACAGAAGGATGTCTAATGTCTGTTTCGGATATGGCACACCAGACCAAAACTCACTACTAGTGTAAGCTAAGACATTTTCAATAGGACGGACCTGGAGAATATTTGGAGGATTATTTTCTTTCGGTAAAAATGGTTTGTCGTGAACCTTTAACCAATCTTTGGTTATTCTGGCATAATGACGAGAGGTTAGATCCAGTCGAAATATTATTTTGTCATTGGCACACCAGACCAAAATTCTATCTCCAAATTTCTCTTTAGATTCATCTTTCACATAATTGGGAACATTTTATATGTCATTCGTGTAAAATCCATAATTGCTTTCGATTTCTGTTACTTTTCATAATCCATCACCATAATTTTGTTCTCTCTAAAGTAACATCTTCTCAATGTAAAAACGTTTTACTTCCTTTCTGCCCTTCTAGTTGATGCTCTTAATTTGACTTCTGGTCATTTTACCAATCTAATTGACTTAGTATTAGTTAATCTTTAGACAGACCACTTTTTGGAAGATTTAAGCATGCTTTTCCTAGTTCACATCTGGTTTAAAGATCCTTCGGGCTATTGAGTACATTTCCAAGTTAGTGTGGGAGTGTGAAAAAACTCCAAAAGTTTCAACTAATAAAAATAAAGTAACCCTAACATGGATATTAGTCTTCAAGCTTAAATCACACAATGAGGAAGCATGACTCAATATTTTGGACCAGGGACCTCATAAGAAGTCAGGATAGATAAAAGATCAGATGGAGTTTTACTGAGAAACACTCCAGATTCAAGACAATCCAAACGGGTAATAACTTTCTCTCCAGAAACGAGTGCCGATGGTCAGTCTTCTGAAAGGTCGCTATCTCGTCAAGACATAAAAGAGGACTAGGACAGCGCGAGCAATGCTAATACCTTGTAAATTTGGACAAAAACCTCTTGAAAAATAGCTTCTTTTAGGAAAAGTCTGAGTATTTTGAAGAATTTCACGCAGGTGTAGAGCAACATTTTTTAATTATAATATTATGCAATGATGATTTAGAAAATAAGGCAATAGTCATTTTTAAAAGGCTATTTCAGAAGTTTTATATTTCTTACGACTTTTTGTCGCATTTCTATTTATTTTATTTATATATGTTGTATTTCACAGAAATGTTATGAGAAGAATATTGCCTCAAATTTCTATTAAATACAAAACAAAATATAGTATATGCTTTAGCGTCTACATATATATATATAAAGCGGGTTGCGGATAGATAAAAGAACACACTGGGAATCTAACAAAAGTTAAAGCGTTCCTTGTAAGAAAATCAATTCCCACTTCCACATGAAAGACTTCAAAAGTTTGTTAGAGATTTCCTTTTCTTCTACAACCTTCGCGCCGCTTCTAAGGCTGTTTTATATGAAATACGGCTACAAAAACAAATTAGGAGTCAACTGCTCAAATTTTATTATACTGAGTGTGGGGTCGTGTATTAGATAATATCCATACTCTACATCATTTATATTTTCACATTTAATAAATGAAAATATCATTGGAATGAACAAATTTCAGATTTAGAATTTTCTTTATCAAAATGGGTTACTTCTCAAGTCTTAAGGTAGACGAATTAAAACAAATATTTATGATTTGATTGTTTTTCAAAATATTATCCATTAAGATGCTTGTGATTTGAATTCGCACGTTTCTTCAGATGTATTTTTGATCTACGGGACTAAACAAAGATCATTGGGTGATAAACCACAACCATATGGTGGATAACCTAACAATTCGATGTTTTGACCGTTCAAAAACGTTTTTGTTTAAACTGTTGTGTGAGAGCTCGCATTGTCGTGGTTCGTTGATGTTTTTGAACACTTCTGGCAAACTAATGCTGGTTTACCACCCATATTTGAACGATCTAAATTGGTCTAATGGAAAGGTGGCGATAAGTCTAGTTATCACCAGAAATCAAGCGACTATTTGCTTCAAAGTGCCTGTCATAATCTCATAGACGTCTTCTGAATGATTGTCAAATTTAAGGTATCCAACAGATCCTCTTGTTAGCCAATTATTCATGTAATATTGAATGTATGCGAGTGGAATTAATGCCCAAGTACGCCTCAATCTCATGGTATGTCACATGACCATCTTGTCATATCAGTTCACGCACAGCATCGATGTTTTCTAACCCAACAGCAGATTTTGGACGACCTTCACGTAGTGTGACCACGATTGAAGCCGAAAAACCAGTGGCTTCATCACATTGATCTTGGTTCAATCCACGTGGAAAGGCAATCAACAATTCAAATAGCAATCGTATGACAACACGTTCAGAGTACGTCAAACTTCATGGAGATAATGTCAGATTTGACATATTCACAAGTGTTGCCTTATCTCAAGATATTAGTAAAATCCTCGAATTTGGGTAGACTGGGAACTTTTGGTTTCTTCGCTTATCCATTTATTAGTTTGTGAACTGCCATTCGACTTGTTACATTTTATATTTCTTTTTTCACGTAATACAATATATCTATTCCTAACATTCGAGTTTGTGAAGACATTAATTTATTATCGACCTTCCTCTTCATTCAAAAAATTCAATAAAATCTCAATTATGTTATTAATAAATAAGAACTTGACATCTTATTTGAAATTTGCATCACGTATATTGATTTCATATGAATCTTATCTACTATTTAAATAGATGGATTCCTAAAAGGGCGAACCACTAGACCATTCACCCCTATAACGACTTCACTAATTCTTGTAGAAAAAAAAAGTGTTCGTGTTTGAGTTTTGAGGTTTAACAAAGAAAAAGAACTATCCTACATAAACTAGACCGATCCTAATTGCCGTGAATGTATCACAATTATTTAACCCAACATCCCGTACCATTTATTTTCTTAGTAGACGCAATTTACAGGTTTCGGTTAGTCCTACTGCGTCAGGTGTAAACAACAGGTAGTCAATGCTATCCGCAGCATCACAATGGCCACTATTGTGAATGAAATATATATTCAAAAGTTGAATTTGTCTGTTTTGTGAGTTAGTGATGTCGAGGTCAAACATAACATTACGAATCATGATTGAACTATGATAGATCAGTAGATATTAATTCGATTATATCTACAAGTATCATAAAATCTTTGGTTTACTAAGAAAATATTGACAAGTCATGAAAAATTCTTGATCTTGTGAATTGAATAATATTGACAATTTTTATTCAATCGTAGTTATCCGATTCAAAACATTCTACGACCTTGTCCTGTACCTACTTTCCACTTTTTCCAGTCGCTAAAGTTCAGATCTCGTACACACTTCGATTTTTTTATTCTATGTATTCATGATCTTCTCTTCCTATTTTTCTGTAGGATCCATTTCATTATTTGATTTTTGGCACTCTTTCTTCTTCTCGTATCAAAGCAACTTCTAGATACTTCTATTCATTGCATCGTGGATTCTCAGCAGTGTTCATTATTTTTCTATTTCCTCTAAGTTATTAGTCCTCACTTCATTCGCTTAGTAGCTTTCTCAAAGACTCATTCAGGTCGCACCTCAAAGAAGTTTGAGATCAAACTGGTGTTCTCCATCTTTCTTAGACCCATATATCAACGATCTACTCGTCAAAACGGAGAAACATCGACGATATACACTGAAGTCGTCATTCAAATTAGCCGCCTCAATAAACTCGGCTAACACACAATGGAACCAATTTGATTGAGTTTATTGCAGCAAAGATCCAGGCTGTTGTTTTTACAAAGAAGGCCACTGTAGTTCAGGATTTAGTCTAGACATAAAATATAATAAAATATCACCGCGAATTCTCTTGCTGGGTTTGAGGTTTGAAGCAATATGTATTGGCATGGTCGAATTAGCTAAGTCAGCTTCACAAATATTTGGAGATTTCTTAAAGAGCAAAAAGCTATTTATTTCGCAACTGCTTCTAATCCTCTACAAGGTCTAGAGTCGTCCATATTTGAAATATGGCTCGCACATTTGGAGCTCGGATTCCAAGCATACCCTGAAGGTGCTGAAGTTTTATTTATGGGCGATGCAGAGTTGATCAGAAACTAGGAGAGCTTAAAACATAGAATGTAATTTAACAAAGTGGTTTTACTATCTTTTACATCTGCAATCTAAACTGGATTTAACCATCCCAATACCCTGACACGTAATTTCTGCTTGATGTCTTTGGAAAAACGTCTTAGGATCCACGGAGAAACCGTCTGTCTAGTCATAAAGTATCACAATCACTGTAAATTCGCTTGTTGGGTGTTGAAGTTGAAAGTATTATGTTCTGGGATAGTCACGTGGCCGATTTAGCCAAGGAAGCTTCACAGAAACTTGAATCCTTCTTCAAGATCAAAAAGTATATGCTCCACAACATATTCTAATCCTCCACAAGGTCCATATTCGTCCCTATTTGGAATATTGCTCGCACATTTGGAGCTCGGATTCGAAGCATACGTGAACGATTCGATTTATAGGCAAACCATAATTGACCAGAAACCAGGTCAGTTTAAAGCAGTGTTCACCAACCTTTTTTGTGTCCAGCTATAGACTTTCTAAAATCCTTATGCCCCTTTATGCATCATATACATATATTTCTCAAATTCAGTTGGCATCGGTCACCTGACTCGTGACAATTGAGACTTTTTGTTTGCTTATACTGCTTCCGAGTCACGAGGTGCCTGACAGCTTCTTCATTCAAGAATTTATTTTTTTTCTTCAATTGGGCACTGAAATCTAGCATTACAATGAAATGGACCTGAACTAAATGGTTAAACTCGTATCAAGTCCATTTTCGAATTGCCTTACGTTACAATCAAATTACCTCCCTATAGGGCGTGAGTCCCTCGTTGGGAAATATAGGTTTAGAGTATAGAAAAAAGGTCACCGACCAGACTAGAAATAATTGTTTTTGCCATGTTCATTCCATATTTCAATTTTGTATCATAGGTCACTTTTTTTAATAACTGATATTTATAGTTCTTACTTTTTATTTACAGGATGTCCCAGGATGGGTTAAAACTATCTGTATATGGTAAAATAGATGAAAATGTCTACGTTTGGGTTTTCGGATACGATCTTTTTAACTAAAATATTTTCTACCGGAAGTCGACTGTAACTCTGTTATTTTGAACACTCCATATATTAATACATTTTTGAAATCTACGTAAAATTTTAGTAAACTTTTGTCTCAAAGCTATGATCGAAAAATACATACTTTTTGGGTTATTATGTTTTTTATGAAAAGTTTGACCACTGCAGACCCTTATTTTTTTACGAGGAGACCCTTGAAGATATGAATATGGTTTCTGTTTGGTTACTCTCAACAAGGTCGAACGTATCTAAATCTATGTTGAAAAATGTTTTATTTTATACAGGGTATTTATAAAAAGTGTTCAAACTTTAACTTCATAAATATCAAATTTTTGTATTTTTTAAATAGAACCACCCGGTTTTTTCAATTTTAATGCATTCAACGGTAAAAAATGAAGAAAACTCATGTATATGTATTTTCTATACCTAAACCTTACCGTTATCCAGATATTAAATATTTTCTGTAAATTTTTAAAAAATAGTATAAAGATGCAGATGTGGTCTGCCATATACAGATAATAACTCGTCGTGGGTCACCCTGTATATTCGATGATACGTTGTACAACGGTTATTACTATGAAGCGAATATAGTTATTTTCCTAACAAGTGCGGAAAGTGATACTTTCCCGCACGCGACTGCAGTTGTCCCGAACGACTAGTAAGAATTGCGGGTCCAGTGGAAATATTTGGTTTCAACTGGAAGGTAGATGACGTCGATGAGGATGGCATCGGTTGCAGATCGCATAAAGATGACGATGACGGTGACGGCAACGTTTTAAGTCATTTGGACTACAAAAAATTTTATTTGATATTTTTTTCTTCTGATTCTCCGAGTCCTCCAAATAGCCCTCAGCGACAGTAGTAGACTTCCAGCCATCGAGGCGCTTTAGGTTGGTTATTTCTTCGCCGGAGTCTGCTAACGTTCCGGATCAGGTAGGCGTAAATATGCAGCAATCTCTGCTGGCATCTTACCAAAAGTGTTTACGCCAACGCAATGAATTAAGCATTTTCCATTCTTCAGATAAAACAAATGATCTTGACGAATGATTTTTGGAATTAGAAATTTTCACAACAATTGGGTTGCCTTTTTCTTGAATGTCGTCGACAGTGATATTTACAAGCTCGGATCTGCGCAGAGCACCAGCCAGTGCAAAAATGGTACTCACTTTAATCATCAGGTATACCTCATCGGGACCTAGCATAACCCTGGATATATCTTCTTTGGTAAAAACTTGCGCTTTCTGTGCTCGAAAACCAATATTTTTCTATATATATTTTCCTATATCCAAATTTTGTTTTATTTTTAGTGAACTTTTCACCATCGAACAGTGGGACCATAATGTATTAGATTTCAAAACCTTACTTAGGCCTGAAAAATACGCCAGAAATACCTCTTGCTTATAATTTTTGGCCCCTTTCTCCTTCCACCATGTAACAAAATAGTCGTATTGCTTCTCATACCTTAGTCTGGATTTTGCTGGTAACAGTTCGGAATTAGCTTCATTTGCAGCCTTCAAAATGGCTTCGGGAAGTTCTTCGTCAGATGAATTCATTAATATTATTGTATCGGATTCGGTTTAATGTGGTTTAATTTAGAAGAAGATTGTACTTATTCGGTCACTTCCAAGACGTTTTGAACAACTTTGACGTTTTAGTAATTTTTATATTTTATATTTTCAAAAAATTAAAAATGCTACAAAAGGCTTGAAAAGGTTTAAATTTTATTTTATGGACTTTTTCGTATATATTTATTTACCTGTAGTAACAATAGTTATAACCTCCGAAGTAAAAAACTATCTATTCAAAATTTGCATAATTTTACTTTCCCGCACTAGTGTTAAAATGCACGGTCGTAGAAAAAATTATGTTATGAGTTGTAGTGGAAGTTTACCTTTTCGAGCGGATTCTATGGTCGTATTACAAATTAAAACGAAAAGGAAACTGGAGTCTGATTAGGGAATAGTTTTATTTTAAATTCTTTCTAATAAAGAAATGTTTCCATTTCGACTGTCACTTAAGAACCTCCACCTTTCAATCATAGAACTATATACAATATGGATTCACTGCCATCAAAACTATAATATCATAGACAAACTTCAAAATTAATTGAGGTAAAGAATACCATCAACTTAGTTGCGTTCGAAAATGTAGAACGCAAAACAAAGCGAGCAGAAAACGATGATTCCATTCACGTGATCATCGATCTCGAAAATTCAATATTATAGAAAAATCTATGATCTGTTATAACTCAAGAGAGTAGTCGAGAAAATTACGTCGTGGGACACTCTGAATATATAATATAATTTCATTGTTTTGTACTTGTTCGTCGATTGCTTACTGTGTCTTTTCTTCGTCCCCATTTTCCGTATTCTCCCTTTAGTTTGTATTCGTTTGCGTATAATACCTAATCATCTATGATCTGAAGGGTTTTATGTATCCATTTCTATTTATCAATCAATGGAAAATTGAGCTGGTTAACAAAATAAAACTTATACTTCATCCATCCAAAATATTACTTTTTCCCAGTTTTAAATTGTCCAGTGTTGATATTTTTTGCGATTTACTGTGTTTTCTTCTTAATTTTCTTACCGGTTTCTGGTTTTTTTTGAGTACATCGACTAATTCTAAATTTTCTTCACGAAATGATTGCAGCAATCTTTAGGCAGTTATTTTTCTAGATCTTTCAAAATTGCGTTTAGCTTCTAGTGAGTTTAAATCTAGTACTTACATCGTTAATAATCGATGTTATTATACCCAGATATTTTACTAAAAAAAACTTGTCCTACATTGTGTAACTTTACGTTTTTCTAGAAGAGTTTCGGAGAGGAAAAATGAAAACTCGATGTTTACATATTTTTGCCATTGAAAACGTCAAATGATTCAGTTACATGGTTTATTAATATGATACAAACAGATTGAGTTTCATATATGGAACACCTCAATTATATCGAAAACAGCGTATACGATTTTTATGCATGTTTCTGTACAAAGGTCTTATGATACACCTGGTATTATGGTGGTATTCACATTGTTGTCAGATCTTTACAAAAAATTTTGTTTCCGAGATAATTGAGGCATTTCATATATAAAACTCACTATGTATACATATTTGATTTTTTCATTTATTAAATAATCAAAAATTTATCTTTGTCTAGATGAATTTGAACGCAACTGTTGCAAGTTTTGTTGAAACATCTTGTTCAAAACAAATTCTTTTCTTTCGTTAACATTCTATTAATGAATTATTCGATCAACTGACTACAATTTGTCATTATGTTACTTATTATTTCGAAAGTTATTTTGAGACCTACAATTTATGTTAAAATGTGTGCGTTTCGAATCTCGAGTTTCTTCCGTCGTAATTTTCTCACTGGAACATGTTTAGTAAACTTATTACAATTTTTTGTCCTTTAGTTCAGTGCCTTCAAAGTGGCTTAATAGTCACAAAAATAAAAACACATAATGAGGGTATAAGTATAATTATACTGTATTGCGTCTTGCGTGTTTATGTTAGCATCTGAAAACTGGTTTTTGTCACATTTATATATAAGAATGTCGCAGCCAGAGGTGGTACCCGCGGGTATGGTGAGTTAAAGATCGGCGTTAAATGATAACGATTAACCAAATTTTCGTAGGTATTAGTAGCTAAATGAACAGATTGATAAAACTCATCAATAAGCTAAACGGAGAATTATTATTCATATTTCCACATCCTCAATAATTTTTCAAAATGAATCTTATCCTAATCCAACTATCTGTACTTCCCTATATCTCTTTCTCTTCAATCCTATGTCCAATCCATCAACATTCTTATCCCACTTTATTATTTAGCTTTATATGTTCTAACAATCTTAATTTTACTTTCTATTAAATATTTATTTTTACCAAATTCTCTTCACTTTTGTTGAACATTATTACTGCGAGGGTTGTCTGAAAAGTTTCCGATATAAGAAGAAACCTTTTTTTTTTCGTCAAAATTGTGGTGGAGTGCGAAGAGCGCACGTGCATCGAGCGCACAATCATATTTAGAGAACAATTCGTGTATTTGGCGCACACTAACTGTGTCGAATCCGAAAGATCGTTCGACGAGCGTACGAGAAAATTTGATCTGACGAAGTTGAGACCTACAAACAAAACGAAAAACCATAAGCAGCATCTAAAATTTTCCAAAATGAGCGTATGTTCAATATTATATAGAATATTGAACAAAAATTGATAGAAAAAATATTGGTATTAGGATCAAAATAATTAAAAAATTGCGTGTTTTGAATTTTCTACAAAAAAAACCTTTTAGGTTAGGTTAGGTTCAGTTAGATTAGGTAAGGTTAACTTTAATAACGTATATTTTCATGATCCTTGTCCGTAGGTAAAACCCCTATTGGATGCCTCCGGAGCCAAGGATGGAAAGAGCCAGTACAGCCGGCACCTGTGAGGTGATGTTCACTAAGAACGGTTCCACATGCGTCAGTGGAGAAAAAGGTGGGTTTTTAGCTGGTAGGCGTCCCAGAGGTCTTTGGAAGATTTTCCCACTCACACAATAACAAACGTTAGGTTAGGTTAGGTTAGTTTGGGCCTAGGAGCCTGGGGGTGATACTAGCAAAGAAACTACTTTTCTCTGAACTGAACTGAAATGTGTCATCGGGGTTAAACTTCAAACTATTTCGTCAAGCAGATTCTTACGGGACATGGGTCATTCGGGACTTTCACCAAAATAATTGGAAAAACGAACTAACAGACGACCCGCTCCATGTCCTGAATGAATGTGCGAAATGGGATCAGGAAAGAAATCCCATAGAAGAGAAGATCAAGGGAAAACTACCGACTGAAAACGAAATCGTAGAATACATGGTAAGCTACAAAGAAAACTGGCAAAACATATCAGAATATATGACGGTGGTGATGAGGAAGAAAGAGAAAGAGGACAATTGGGTAAGTAATATAAGAGCATGAGAGATATGCTGAAGAAATGACAGATTCTGTTCTGCCAGCATACAAATACTCATGAGGATGCTTAAAAATGGATGGTGGCTTACACAGCTGGTTAATAGGAAGGCATAAGCTTTTGGCCGCTACCTAAGGGGCTAAAAAAAAGGTTAGGGTAGGAGACTATGATTATAATCTCATTGATGAGAAAGTATTAACTCTATGTTGTTAACTCTTTTATAATTTTTAAAAATCATTTCAAGGTAAATACAGGGATTGAAGATACTTGCAAATGTTCGCTCGGACCACCATGCGCTGGACTCACGTGCGTTCGATGCATTAACGTTCTTGTGAACACGTTTTCATGAATTGGCGATCAAAATCAAGACAATTTATTAACAAATCCATAATCCCAAACCTTTTATTCAGTCCAGAATAATAAATTTTCCTTGTATATGTTGAATTAGCAAGCATATTAATCTACCCTGTATTCATTTTCTATTGATATTCAAAAATTTGAACACATTGTTATTTATTTATTGAATTACAATACTGAATATTTATTTTATACTAATATTTTATACTAACTTCTGGGTGATAAATATTTTCAAATAATCTATAGGCGTTTCCAGTCTCAATTCCACGTCAATTATTTCATACTTGTCCGCAGTTAATTTCCAATTTGTCAGATTTAGTTGCAACCCGTGGTTAAAAAATCTAGGTGCGACGTTGATATGAATGAACGGTTGCAACAACCATACATAAACCTGTTCAACTACAATATTTAAAGGCTCTTTTTCGTACGAACTGCAGCACTCTTATTAATACTACCCCAAGGCAACATCATAATTTATGTTAGAATCATATCAATATTATATTTATTGAGTTTGTCGTTTGAAAATCTTGTAGAGTCGATCATATTTTTAATTTTTTCATCAATAACTTCCATTCGATATATGAAATTAATTGGATGTAAAAAAATTTATACGAATTTTTTATTTTATGAAGAACATGCAACAAATTCCCGTAGAGAGAAAAAAATGCAATGTCAACATTATTTTATTAAAAAAGATTGCAAAAAGGGTTACTGCAGGAGCTCAAATTTCTCTCTCTCTCTCTCTCAAAATTCTTCGGAGGTCTTCTGGCAAAAAAGCGGCCCGATAACTTTGGCCCGACATGTGACAAAAGGACAGATGCACAAAACCTCCCGCATGGATACCTACCCACACATACACACACATCCCAGACAGGTTTAATTCTTCTTTAATGAAGACGTGAGGATTCTGATCGTTCCAGTACATGCAGTTAATGCTGATTTACCGTACTGTTCAGTTTGAAGGTTGTTTCTTTTGATCACAAAATAGAATGCTGGAATTGCGAATCATCCTGACTGCATCCGAGATAGCACCATTAGCAAAAACTAACGCCAGCGCCACTGTTTCCATATTTTCGTTAGTTATTACAGATATCGGCCGTCCAGAGCGGAGCGCGTCGCGTCGTCAACAGACCCCTTTTTAAGAATTTCTGGTAGTAGCGAGTTCGGAAATTGTTGTTGAAATTAGGTAAACATAATTTACCATGATATTCGAAAATCCCGATTTCAACAACTAAACCAATCCAAACCTCATGTGGGTCAAGGAGGGGGGGACTGAAAGGTATATCAAGTATTGCCTAACTGAATTAATTATAATATATTGGCCGGATTTAACGTCCCGCTATCATGAATATAAAATAACTTTTAAACTTCTTAATCTGTACGCAGATACGACTTGATAAAAAAACAAACTTGAATCTTTTTAGACAGCGTTGCCAGACTTATAAGCGTTGCCGGACTTATGCGACTTTTTCGAGAATGTTGTCTTACTTATGCCAATATCTTTATTGTGTTTAACTGCATATTGCGTAAAGAAATACCAACATAGATCATCCATATATTTAACGGATTCTTCAAATATGAAAAGAAAGAGGAAAACAGATTGGTAATTAGAGCTCCCATAAGAAACCGTATCGCGAGAATTAGCAAAAAATGATAAAAAATACAGAACAAGACGAAAGTGTCCTAAATATACCCCAAAACGATTAGCACGAATACCAAGATACTGTCGTCGACTAAGGCGGATACATTTTGATAATGAAAAAGTTATGTTATGTTATGGACGACGAAATACATTCGAAAATCAAAGAAAACGATTTTTTCTACTAAAAACTTCCTCAATTTACCCCAGGTACGACAAATTGAATCTGTTTTATTATTGTTTCGGCTCTGATTTATCTTCCTTTTCCTACTCCTTCCTAGCTGAATTAAAAAATAATAACAAATTTTCAGAATTTTATGTCATCAAACAGAAATGCAGTCATTTAGAGCAGCGGAGCGGTAATGAATATTACTACTTGCTATTAATTACGACCTTGAAACTCAAGACTGTGTGATGTATCGATACTGTCATATAATACAAGAATAAAGATCATAATATATACCGGGTGGCCAGATAATAATTACCTTTGTTCATATTCATAAATAGTTGTAGCAAAGATTTTTGTGTAAATATTATAAACTCAATGTGATATTGATATCAAAAGTGATAATTTAGTCAAGCAACCATCATAACACTCTTTAATACCAAAAAGCTATATACTCCGCATTAGCTTGTAGTCTCTACAGATTCATCCATCTTTGGAGCTCGGCTCCGAAGCATATTCTGAAGATGCTCTACTAAATACAGAAGAGATCAGTTCGACGTATGAGCGATCCAGAGTTGACTTGGACAGCTTAGCACATAGAAGAAAAGTCTCCGATCTGAATCTGTTTTACCGATACTACCACGACAAATGCTCGTTCTAGAGCAGTTTTTGCAACACCTACTCGACAGGCAGACGTGGATTATGATCACCAAGTTTGTCTGCAGACGCTCAAATTTTAAAGGGGACTCATTTCTTTGGAGAACTGCCTGTGGAATCAGCTATCAAGGCAGGTCCTTCCCGAGCACTATAGCCTACAAAAATTCAAGAAAGGTTCACCTTTTATGCTTGCTTTTCACATAAAAAAGAGCGAACCCTAAGGGTTTTAATCCATTTAATAAGTTATATAATATCAAATTTATTTTTTATTACAGTTTACTGAGAGTTCTGTTCATCCTAACCTCATTTTACCATTCTATTTCATTGATATAAGTTGTTTTTGTGCTTTTTGAATTTTATTTTTTTGCTTTTTTCCTGGCTCTTTCTCTCTGTTTAGTGAAGACTGGTAACTGAATCCTCTTTTATTGCTTCTTCACATCTGTTGTCTTTCTACTTTTTAAGGCCAGATTAACCTCTGCCTCATAACTCATCTGATCATTTTTAATGGTGAAATTTTTTTCAATTTCTTATTTCTTAGACCTTTTGATATATTAGTGCATCTAAATGTTCTTGATTGTAGGTCCCTTCTGTTTTAAAATTAGTTTTTTTTGATAATTTTTGAAAGAAATATAATTTTTGACGTTTCGACTTTTCCTTAATTCTTTATCAAAATATTTAAAGAAAAGTCGAAGCGTCAAAATTTAACTTTTTTTAAAAAATTATCAAAAAAACTAATATTAAAACAGAAGAGACCTAAAATCAAGAACATTTAGATTTATTGAGGTTTCTACGCTCTCTTTTCATCTTTTTCTTACATGTAACTGTAGGTTCTGTTAGTATAAATAATAATAATTGTGATTATAATAATTCAAGGAACTTCTACTGATTAAGACCCTCAATTTACATTACAAACATTTATAGTAATTTAAGATAGAAAACTAGGTTTTCTTTAAAAAATGCTTTTTTGTCTTTTCCTGGTTATTTTTCTTTGTATAGTGTCGATTAAATATTGAATATTATTCTATTGCTATTTGCATCCCTTTCTGGGTCTTTCTTCATGTTCTAAGCCAGATTCCAATCTACTTTCAAACTCATTTGAACGTTAGGAATTGAATCCACTTCTGTTGGATTCCTTAATTTTTTTAGTCTTTATCTTTATTGAGGTTAGATAAGAATTCACTTTGGAACTAATCTGATCATTTCTGATGATTTTTTCTCATTATATGCCCCCCCCCCCCTATTTCAATCATCTCGGTTCCATGAATCTTTTCACCTTCTATGCCAGATTAGAATCTACTTAATCTATGTAAACTTTTTTAAAATTCGTTGGCCTCGGTAGTATATACATAATCAATGTACCTACCTATATTATTACAACTTGTTAACAGAATTCATCGGCTTTATGGTTTTCTACTGTTTCGTAACCATTTAAATTCTATCTATTCATACATTTGATCTATCGACAAGTTTCCAATTATGAATCAACTTCTCGAATTATCCGCTGCAGCAGACGCTTTCCCCATGATAAATTATAATTGAGCTAATTTCTTGATATAAACCAAACGAACTTATATTCCAAAGCCATTAGGGTTGAACTGTGATATTGATTGCTCGATATTCATAGAAATTTACATCTATTCGGGCATATTTTCTGCAATTTACATTCGTTTTGGTTTCGTACGTCGAAGAGAAATCAGTCAATTAAAAATCAAAACTGTTTTAATACTTGCGTTTGGATTACCAATTTATCGTCTTCGGAGACCTAAAATTAACTAGATCATTGACAGAAGTTTGTAGCTTTTTCTGAAATATTTGAATATTGAATTAACCAATTTTCAACTATCATCCTGAATATGTCTCCTTTCCATGCAAAGTTATGTAGAATACAATTATATTTTTGAAGATAATACCTTCCACGTTAGATCATATTTTCATATTCATGTTTTAACAACAAATTATCTTCTATTATAATCTTCTTCAAAGTGTTGTGAATTGGTACCAAATCTCCAATCAATTGGAAACACCGTATCCATGTGTCTGACACCTGCAGCTCGCAAGCTACATATAAAAAACAACTGTTTCATGGCTCCAAAAAGAAATAAAATCTTGAAGAAGATCATTATCCGCTAAAACAGTACAAGATGGAATGAAGGACATGTTTTCCAATGTAACATATTTGCAAGTGGAAGATATTCAAATTTCTTCATAAAAGACACAGAACAAGTTGATTTTTTTGTTACGTCTTCCTTGTCTGTGGAAAAACTAGGGGGGAAGATATATCGAATACCGTGCAAAAATGTCCTGAGGATCATGGGATCAATTTAAATAAAACCGTTTTGATTATAACTGATAGAGCCAGAAGTATGACAGGAAAAAATAAAAGGGCAACAACGATTTTTCATAGCAAAATAAACCACGAAGAAGCACTTTGTGCCCAAACACTTTCCGCCAAAATAGCCGATGTTAAAGGGGACTCATTTCTTTGGAGAACTGCCTGTGGAATCAGCTATTAAGGCAGGTCTTTCCCGAGCACTATAGCCTACAAAAATTCAAGAAGGGTTCACCTTTTATGCTTGCTTTTCACATAAAAAAGAGCGAACCCTAAGGGTTTTAATCCATTTAATAAGTTATATAATATCAAATTTATTTTTTATTACAGTTTACCGAGAGTTCTGTTCATCCTAACCTCATTTTACCATACTATTTCATTATTATAAGTTGTTTTCGTGCTTTTTGAATTTTATTTTTTAGCTTTTTTCCTGGCTCTTTCTCTCTGTTTAGTGAAGACTGGTAACTGAATCCTCTTTTATTGCTTCTTCACATCTGTTGTCTTTCTACTTTTTAAGGCCAGATTAACCTCTGCCTCATAACTCATCTGATCATTTTTAATGGTAAAATTTTTTTCAATTTCTTATTTCTTAGACCTTTTGATATATTAGTGCATCTAAATGTTCTTGATTGTAGGTCCATTCTGTTTTAAAATTAGTTTTTTTTGATAATTTTTGAAAGAAATATACCTAATATTAGATAGAGCCAGAAGTATGACAGGAAAAAATGAAAGGGCAACAACGATTTTTCATAGCAAAATAAACCACGAAGAAGCACTTTGTGCCCAAACACTTTCCGCCAAAATAGCTGAGTTTAATAGCATCTTATCAAAAGCACACCACCCCAGTTTGAAGATTTTTGAAACGATATGGAAACTCTGTATTCTGACCTGCTTCTTCATAATAAAGTGCGATGTCATTCCTAAGGTGAGATGTTGAGACGTTTTGCTGTCTGCTTGGATAAAATAAATACATTCCTAAATAAAAAAGGCATTAACCACCCGGAATCTAAAATTGCAAGAAAAAGGAAACCCAGCTCATGTTTTGCTGTAGGAATTGGTGAAAATCTACATTGAGTCATTTGAAATTGAAGCTGGATCTCTCGAAAAGCAATCAATCGATTTTTAGATCACCATATCAAAAAAACCTCTAACAGTCAAATTTTCAATCGATTGATTTATTAGAAGGGTAACCTCACAAAAAAATATGAGTACCTTTATCTTTTGAACTTATCAACACTCACAAGTACACTGTCTGACGTACGTTTCGATAATCAAGTTATCGTCTTCAGGGTTCAGATTTCCTGTGTACGATGACCGATTTGTATATTTTGAGATACCACGAGACTATAGGAGTTCCAGCTTTAACTTCTTAAAACGTGAATTGATGTAGTTGGTGATTATGTATCTTAAATCATATATACCAGAAAAAATCCAGTTTCAGGATATAATGATATCTTTTATAAAATTTTCTGTTGAAACAACGAAGCGATTCGGATTTCCTTTCTTCGTTGTTTTGTTTCGGATATTTAAAACGTTTTTTGCAATTTCAAATGTAATATATATACATGCATTCATCCTCGAGATGAGGCTGTGTAACGGAAAATAATGATTCTGGCCTAACATGAAACTGAATCCGGTTAGATGACAGTAACTAAAAATTGGGAAACATGATGATCATTATATTCAATTAACAGCATATTCAGTAAATTAATACATCTGAAATTTAGTTGTTCATATAATAATAATAATAATAATAATAATAATAATAATAATTAATAATAATAATAATAATAATAATAATAATAATAATAATAATAATAATAATAATAATAATAATAATAATAATAATAATAATAATAATAATAATAATAATAATATTGTTTAATCAAAAGCTGAATGGGAAATAATAGATGATGTGTACTGGGTGACTAGATAATAATGTATTATGGGATCTACTAATTGCATAAACATTTGGTTAAAAATTTTGTAGCCAAGAGGATACAACGAAAAAATTTTTTTAAACGAAAATTACCTTTTTTAATACACATCACATTTAAAACTCATGATTTTAATATCCGCTATAGGATTCTAACTTAGTTGTAATGAAGATTAGACAACTCGTGATGGAAGATTTAACAGCTCGGAATTTTGATTATGAAATAAATAACAGAAATTAAATTAGTTAAATAATGTGTTCCCCAGGAGTAATGTATGCCGGGAAGACAATAAATTGTCACATCATTGACGTAACCTGACTTGACCTAACCTAACAAGAAAGATTTAGAAATCCTAGGTTTTAATTTTTGGATTTTACAAAATAGATTAGTTACTAGATTCTAGGTAATGCTTTTAATGAATCCGTCACGATTGTAATATATACTAGGACTACCTTTTCGTTTACCTGAAATATCCCCTTCCCGAGATAGCGCATTCTTATCACAACGGATTAAAAATCGTCATGAGTCATAGTGCACCCAGGCACTGCTAGTGGTTGGTTGAGTAGATGGTTTATTAATTCATTGTTGGGATCATTGGATCGATTTTTGTATCTTATTAAATAGTTCTTTATCACATCTTTGATAATGGGAATGTTCTGATCGTTATGAATTATTTGCTTAGAAATGTACCAAGAGGCTTCACTTAACACACCGAGTGCTTTGGATTGGAATGTAAGTAGTATCTTCATATTTGAACGTTTCCTTAAGTTCATTCCATACAACCAAATTGGTATCAATAACGTTTCGAAGAAGAACAATTTATGTTAGAAACCCAGTTAAAAACTATTGTTAATATTTTCCAGATAAATCTGTTTTCTCTATTTCTAATATGTGTCTTCCATTTTGGTACAATCCTAAGTACTTGATGTGTGGTTTTATTGGAATATGAATATTATTGATGGAGGTAGCCGAGAAAGAAAATCTCACTATAAGAATTATTGCTGTGAAAAATATATTGAACATGTATGAAAATATTACTTCGAGATGTGGTGTGAATGTTTAGCAGTAGATGATGGAAATAATAATGAAAATGAAAAGTTTTGAGATATGGCTCACTGATTATACAGTGATTATATATATGAATATGTCAAATTTGGCATTGCCATCATATAATTATATATCATCATATATTATAGATACTTGAAGTATTAATTTTGGTAAAAAAATGACTTTCGATGTGGATTAAACCAACTCGCTTCGAATTTTTGTTATGAAGCACCGAGTTTTAATGGTTTTTCGAATTAAGTCATGGTCGATAGTAAAGATCGTCCAAAATAGGCTCTTGTGCTATAAAACATCAATGCTTTGTCTGAAATGATACTGCAAGATCTTCAGGTGATATAACGTTAGATCGAGACATATTTGGACATTAGTTCCACTCGTATGAATTCAATGAATTAACATTTGGTTGTCAAGAAGATCTTCTCGTGTTGGATAGCGCAATTATTTGACAATCGCTCAAAAAAATCTCTTGTCGATTGGTGCAAAGAAATGCCGAATAAATTCCATCAAAACAGCGATCGACTTTATGGGTTTTTCAAGTCCAGCCAAATCCAACAAAAGTTGTTGGCGCACGAAGCACTTGAAAGCAAATGGTCGATGGGTAATTCTGCTACAGTTTCATTAGATCCACGTAAAACGGTCAATTCTGAATGGTACAACAGCATTTGTTTGCCTAGTGTTCGAAAAAATCAAGGAAACCAATCGCAGATAACGAATCATTCTTTACCATGATAATGCACAAATCAATATAAAAAAGAACGTTTTTGAACAGTAAAAACATCGAAGTTATGGGTAATCTGCCGTACAGTTCTTGTTTGGCACTGGTTACTAACGTATCGAAGCAAATGAATTCTACAGAATTCCTCGACGTCCTTCAAGTGTAATTAATCTGATTTTTTATTAACAATGGATATTCCAACAGGATAACATACGGATTCATATTAGTAAAGAGTCATTGACCTGGTTCGAAACAAGAAATAGTCTTGACATTCTATGGAAAAAACAATATGCAAGAATGAATGAGTTCAAAAAAACGCAATACCAAATTACCAAATATCTGGAATATCTTGAACAGTTATTCTATTATATTATATATATATATATATATATATATATATATATATATATATATATATATATATATATTATCTCAGCACGTGGTATATTTTTATATTCAAACTTTCTTCAATATGTCTTTCCGCAATATGAATAATAATATAAACCACATTTCGAATCAACTCCTAAGATTAATCAGCATGCTGCATCAATCTCATGAAATGTTTCATTAATTTTTTGTTGGTTTAATTTCCAAGGTAAATAAAATAAAATCGAATCGTGGGAATAAATTTAGTATTCAAGAAGAGCTAAAAGAAACGTATTGGTACAAGAATGTTTGTAAAATAAAAATCTTTGACCGTGGAGGCATAATTTTTATATTTCCATTCACTGGTTCGATCAATTTCTTGATGAAATTCATAAAAACTTTTATTTGGTGAAATAAAGATAAACAAATTATTTTCTGAATATAAATGAAAGTTTTCTGTTCGTATATAATTTTTTTTCTTTAATTCAGTGTATCTGATGTGCTAGAAAGAGTGGGTTTGGTTTATATACTAGAAATAGTTAAAACCTTATCAATTCGGAAGTCCAAGTTGTTCTAGCACGATTAATATCCAGCACAAAATCTGGAAATATTTTAGATAATGGATATGACTCCCTACATAACGTTTTTTTTATTCTATCTCTAGAGGCGAATTGACAAGCTTCTTTTATAACTTTAAATATCTGTCCAGCGAGTTTTCTTCATATCTACCCTAATACATGCAATTTCATCATTGTGACATGGTGTATTGTCTTGATGAGACAGCATTTTCTCCTTCTTCAAATAGAACATCCAGGTCATCATCATAGGTTTTTCCCAACGAGGAACTTGAAAAATTTTGCTATCCATACTCCGGGGAATAAAACAATTGAAGAATATATCAAATTTCCTAACGCAATCAGTAGATCTGATACAACTTCGGCTACATACAACCAAGGAAAATTGAACCGATAGATTGAGGTTGCTAATGAGCTTAAAATTTTCTAGAACCGATCACTTCTCCAGAAGCCTCTGCTTCTCCCGAACTGCTGTGTCTAGTGCGTCAATACCTGCGCAAACGCATGTTTCGAGTGCACCATGCGAATGCGTTGGACCATTCGCATTAACATTTCCAGAGAAATTTAGATTCGCCTTTTCGCCGTTTGTTGAGACTATTGAAGAAAGTGTAGATAAAGAGGATGTTGGCATGTAACATTTTTTTCCCAAACATGGAACAGTTCGAGCATATATATATGAGTTATCTTTATTTATTCTCTACCTACTAATCTTGCAGCGAAACGTTTAGCTGCGGGAAATTTTATGTCAGAATTTGCTTATTCAAGATTCAGCCATTTTATTCTAGCGTATAGGGTTTATGGATGTCAAAATTCACCGTCATTATCATTGACAAACTCCTTATCGGGATGGCCAAGGAAACGAGATTTAGCTAGTACTTAATCTGAAGTCTCTTTAATAGCAGATTTTTTCCTTGCAACAAAGCAAAGCTGTGTTCTAAAATATGTTAAAGCCAATGGATCGAATGGTTCTCATAAATCACACGACAGCAGCTCAAAAACTCACACCAACACGCTTTATGGTGTTACAGAGAAAATAATTTTAAAATAAAAGTGAATCGGAATATGTGAAGTGAAGTAACATATATCAAGATGACAGCACTAAATGTGATAAGCAGGGCCGCCAACAACTTAGAACAGAAAAACGAAGTTTTTGCATGCAGCCACAACCAAAATAGTCGTAGAGTCGGGATTCTCCAATAGCAACTATGGTTAATAAATTGACTCACATCGTCTAGCACAATCGATACCTTTTTGGTGATTTTTACTTACTTCAAAATTCGTTTAAAATATGGGGAGAGGAAAAAAATTTTACTGCATTTGTTTTTGTTTCAAGTTCTTGGTACACACGATTTTTTATAAAGCTCTAGATAAATAAAGATATCCGATACTACGTATAACGAAAGTCAGTTTTACTTTCAAGTGCTTACTTCAAATGAATATTAGTGGAACTATCGGGATTAATCAATCTCGTTAGGGTTAGAATTACCCTTAGACTCTTGAATGGGAAGGGGATTCAAGTATCATATAATTTTGACCGGCGCTTTCCGATTATACATCGACTCATTATTTTTTGATGAGGAGTTTTCAGCTTTATTTAAAGAAGTAATTAGTACTAGAACTGTAGAATCCATTCTACATTTTCAATGTTTGCATTTGATGGTTATGTTCAGTCTTCGATTGCTTTGTAACTATAAAGAATACATTTGCAAGAAAAGTTGAATTATCAATTATTATGTTTATTATAATTTTCAAGATATACGTGATTCAATAAATAATTGCGAGGTTTTGTTGATGAAGATAATCTTGAAGGCATATAAGATTGAGCTAATTGAAAATCAACGTCGGTTCTATCAGATCTATGGTGTAAACATCATAAATAAGATAGTTCGTCGTTGTTACATGCCATTTTCTGAAGGTCCACATCCATGATGAAAAGCGCAATTGTCAACTGTCCCCAATTATAATAATCTTCTTGAGATCTTGCAGCAGCTTTTCTCCATTATGAGTAATTTGTATATTGACTTCATCCTACATAAAGAAGCAGTAAACAGTGACTATAAAGCACTGAGGAAATTGCGACGTGTCATTTAAAATAAGAGGTAAATTACTTTGAAGATGTTGCCCTCCATCACAATAATGCTCAATCACATACGACATTTTCTTCAAACGATTTTCATGTTTTATCACACCTAATTGAATTTTTTCCTGTACTGAGCGTTTCATTACAACGAAGACATTTGCTACACGCGAAAAAACGCATGCGAAAGTTAATTCAATTCTGTTGGAGGTTGGGTTATGTAAATCTCATTCAACGCCGTTTAATGTTTGTAATTTTATTATCAATTTTTACAAAAATCTATTTGTGACTAATAAACTAATGACTCTATTTGTATGCAAGTTTCGTAGGTATATAAAATCAAGGTAGTACACCGAGAAGGTTTATATGTAAAGTAATAGATTCATCTGACATTTCTCATTTCCTAGTCTGTCATCTGTAGGTAATCTATTGTTAATCTTATTATTTAGGAGATCGATGCGTGTTAATATCCGTTACCTAGAACATATTATTGTTTCTGATAACAGTGATGATAAGATAAATTAATATAATCGAGATATTTGTGGTAATAAAAATTTTTTTCAGTATTCAACCAGCAATTAAAATTTATTTCCGATGGATACAATGAAAAATGACATTTCGATGTATTCATATCAATATAACAATCCACAATTTCTTAAAAACATTATCATCTCTATACCTAATAAAAGTATACGAGGTGTGGCTATTAAATAACGAAACTGTTTATGAAAAAGGGTTTTATTATGAAAATTATTCTAAATTCGAATGCTTCCTCTCAATATACTCCCTTCCCCTCACCATACAACTTTCCATACGTTTTTTCCACTTATCGAAGAAATGCTGGAAGTCTTCTTTGGTGAGTATCTTTATGAGATCTGCCGTTTTTTGCTTTACCGCTTCCATCAACTCAAATCGGGTCCCTTTCAAAGCAGATCTTTTCATAACCGTTTCTTTATCGGCGTTTACAGCCTCTGTCATTCGGATGCTCATTCGACGATCTGCACGCACAATTTGGTTGCTTTTGGTTACTATTTCCGGAGTTGGAACAGTCACAAGGCGAACTGGGCGCTGGTCATCTTCAGTGCTTTCTCTGCTCTGACTAAAGCACTTTCACCACTCAAAAATACGTGTACAAGATAGAGAATTATCCTAATCTAACCAATTTTTTACCCCACCCGTCTAGGGCGCCTTCAGGCGCGCAGTCTCGTTATTTAATAGCCAGACCTCGTATAATTCAACGAGTAGAATTACCAACAAAATTAATTGAAATACACCTTCTCAAATAAAACAGGAGAGTCTCTAGCATTATTTATCATCGTAAAACTGGGCGAAAACGATAATTATTAATGAAAAAATCTTTGAACGTTATTCAATGTTTTGTAGAAAATTTTTCGGCAAACTGCACCATAACTTAAGTAGAATGAGTTTAATTCTTGTAAAAATATGAGTACATGAATTATCTGAAGACAGTCATGAAGAATAATACAAAAGAGTTGATGCAGATCCTCATTTTACCAGTAACATGAAGCCATGTTTATATGATTTGCCAAAATTCCATATATTTGAGTGGATGGGGTTGGCAATAAAGAACACAATTAAATGATTGGAACTTTTTTTGTAGGAAGCAATTTGACCAAAGTATTTTCATTTATTTCGAAATGTAATATTTCTTGTAATCAAAATTGCAGTTGGTGATAAATTTGATGATGTTTATTATTTAGTAGGTCAGTGGTCAAAAATACCGTCCAATAATCCAATAATTAGTAATTACGAGTCCGAAAAACAGGTTGGCGCAAGAACTGTATACTAATATTATCAAGTAACGTGAAAATATTGAAGATAGTGACTTTAATACACTCCATACCCATTCAAATGAATTTAGAACTTAAAAATAGTGGATATTGTTAAAAAATTATTAACAATTGCTATAGCTGAGAAAAACAGCGATAAGTTTTAAGTTCTTATAGCAAAATGCGTTTGGATTTTTGCAGTTTCTTCCTTCACAGCATCGATACTTTCATCTCCTTGAGGTTAGTTGACTGAAAAAACTGATAATTGCCTTTTTTGGGACAAGTTCGCCTTCTGCAATCCACTGTCTTAACTACTTTTTATATAATCAAAGCTATAGAAACGGAGTCCAAAAAAGTAAGAAGTTAAACCGAGTAAAATGATAGGGATACCAAAATATGTGAAAAATAAATACATAAGAGGAACCTGAAGGTGAGTTCTGTGAAGTCACAAGTCGTACCCATAAGAAAAGAACATAGCGATAGAAGGGAAAATAATACAAGTCGAAATGATTGCTTATTCAGAGATCACATCACATAGAGAAGAAACAGACGATGCAAGTGTGAATAAATTGCTTGGAAACTGTATCATGCACTTCCAAAGTCATTCGTAGACAAAAAAATAATCAGGTAAAACGATATGACGGCATATAAGACAGTATACCAATATTAACATATGGAAATAATATCTAGGAACTCAAAAATAAAATCAAAAGCAGGATTGAAGCAATAGACATGAAGTACTTGAAATGAGAGAAGGAATTTATATGTAAAGACAGAATAAGAAGCAAAGCAGTAAGGAAAGGATAGACGATGGTTTGGACAATAACCAGAATAATAAATGTGAAAAATCATTTTAGAATAGTTAAATAACAAAAGGAAAAGAGGTAAATAGAAGTAAATGACGATATATTGGAAAGTTTAGGTCAATAAAAATAACAATTGAATAGCAATAAAAATCAATAAACTTCATATGTCTTTTTGTCATTTAGGTTATTTTTTCAACCAAATGGATTAGAAATTTCATGAAATAGTTATTTTTATGCCAAGGACTCGTCGAACCATGTAGTATTTCAGACGCGACGTACACAACATTTTTTAGACGACGCATAAGAGCCAAAACTTTTTCAACTTCACTGAAGTAAAAGTTTTTGATTTTTTTGCAGTGAACCCTTTGTTTTGTTTCATCAGGACATTGATGAGTTTTGGATATTTGTTGATATGAACATCTTGTATTATCGCAAAAGTACTTTTAATCATCGAGAATGTAGACCATAAAGTAGAACTTTTCCAGATTTTAGATTTTTCTGAAATATAAGCGAGCACTACGTTTTCCGTTGGGTTTTTCGCCTTTTTCTGGTGACACCACGTCATAATGAGCTCGTACGGTTTTCCATACCTTGCACGAGATTTATCCGGCAACGAATTAAGAACGGGCGCCACGCTTTCTTCGCTGAGATCAAGTGGCTACTCCAGAGGATCCCAAAAGTGTTTTGCAGTAAGGAACAGTCACTTACACTATATGGAACACTCAAAACGCAACTTTCGGTATGTAAATGAATACAGAACGAACAACTTTCAGATAGGGTCGTCTAAAATAGTAACAAATTAGGAAAGTACTTTGTTTATATATCCTTCAGCGACATTAGTCCAGCATCAATATCAATTTAAGTTTGTGAAATTCCCATTATCAGCAAATAACGTAGCTGAAGTTCGACGCAGGTAATGATTTGTTAGATTTTTAAATAGCTTTGAATGTTCTGTATTTATGAGCCTTAAATTCACCAAACTGAATATAAACAGGCTGAATCGTACATTTATTTATATCATACTTTATAAATAATCTGTTATAAAATATATCAAATTTTCTTGCCCAATTACCACATATTTCCTGTCAATGTGTGTTTTCGTATTATTTTCATATCTTTTCGTTTATGATCAATTGTCACTTTTGTTATTTCTTCCCGTTTACACCCACCCTTTAATCTAATAATTGCTACTACTAAAGTGAAAACAAACTATGTTGAAACTTCTTTCTTACGACTGTGATTTTTTTTTCAGTCACCTTCAGCATTAGACGGATTTTTTTATTTGTTTTCTTCTGAAAACTTCTGATTTTTTACTTTATATTCAACGTTCTTATGGGAAGTTATGGATAGGATATATATATATCTTATCTTGAAATAAATACTCAGTGATTTTCATATATATATATATATATATATATATATATATATATATATATATATATATATATATATATATATATATATATATAGTTTAGTCGCAGACTGACTATTTAAAAATATATTTCATTTCAAGGTCCAACTCTAGATTATCCTAAGTAAAACACATGTTTTCTTGAACAAAGACCATGGTGCATTGGTTGTACTTTTGATATAAGGATAAACAGTTGTTTTTACAACTTAAGAACCTGAGGTCATAAAATCAAGCCTATACCGACCTTTCATTCCAACTACACTAATGTGTCTTAAATGTGTTTTCTAAAAACTTAAAAGCAATAAATTAAAATATAATAGTCCTTTTAAATAAACATTTCTAAGAACCAAAAATATATCAAATAAATGTTTAAAAACTAGAATTTATTTTTGCTCAGAGTCCAACAGTTCTTTTCAACAAATGGGATAATCTTCGAAAACATGATTATGGTATTTTTGAGTGTTGAGTAAACGTTCTAAAAAGTAGAAGGTTAACGATATCTGATTTTCGTGCCAAATAAGCGAAAATTATGCCATCCGTTTTTGTAATTCTTTAGATCGGTACATTTTGCGATTGGTGTTTCAAAAAATATGATTCCGTCTCTAATGTAGATAGAAAACTGAAAATATTTGGGCTTTGCTCAGTAACGCCATCCGTATTCAAGATAAAGAGCGTTGAAAATAAAGCAGTTGTTTGGTATGAGAAGTACGAGGTCCATCTATATGTGCCTTCGCTTCATCCTTCTTCGCCGAGCCCGCTTTGCAAGTAGATCGTTCAGAGTCGCATTGGCAACGTTTTTGATAACGCCTAGGATGGGTTCTGGACCCATTGATAAGTTCGCGCTCCCAGTCTGTCCGCTTCGTCGTTTCTAAGGAGATTCTTGCATTTTTACATTCGACTCATGCTGTTTAAAATCCATTGTGCCAAACGGTACCACGTATGATGCTATATCAGTTATTTAACTTTCACTCTTTTATATACAATTTTCATTAATGTGTAATTATTAAATTAATACCTACACGTGTATTTATGTTACAATTGTAAATTTCTAGAAAGCTCGTTACGTAACAGTATGATGTTTTTATCTAATTCAGAATTCATGTAGTCTATCCATATATCGTTTTTCGACCTTACCTTGGGATTGTTAACAGATAATATTTATTCAAAATTGTTGGATTACTTCTAGGAGGATTTGTCAATGTCACTAAAACTGTTTTATCTTTGTCATTAATCAGTTCGACCCACGATATACACAGTAACGGTTGATAAAATATTCTTTAGAACGATTTAGAAGCTCGCAGCTGATTACAAATGGGTCACGTTTAATTTCAAATATTAAAAGCAAATTAGTGTATTCGAAAATAGTGAAAAAAATTGTATGAACTTCTTCAATCGACGCTTACCATTACACTGTCATACACTGTTTACAGATCATTTTTGTCACTTTTGACTAATTTTAAATGAGGTATGAAAAAGTTGTATGAAGTGCCGTACATTAATTTTGTGTACTGATCTTTAACTAACCAGTAATAACAGTCGGTTATGATTTGTTTACAATCATTTACACTAAAAAATATAATTATAAACTTTTCAACTCGACATACAACCAAAATAACAAGACGTTTTGGAGATTTAGTAGGTTTTATTTATTTTCAATGCTGACTACATCTAATCATGATTAAGTAACGAAGAAACTAGAAAAATTAAACAAAAATAATTATCATTGGAAGAATAAATTTATAAAATACTCGTAAAAATATAAAAAATTATTCTTCTTCAAATGGTGTCAAAGAGAAGATGATATTTCCTTCAGTTTCTGTAAATGGCCCTATCAACTTTTTGCCTTATTTTTTTCCAATGCCATCCAATCGTCATCAAAATTCAGTTTTACATCCACACAAATCGTTAACAGTAGGATCTCGTTTTATATCTAGGAAGAATTGAAATCTGTTATTTTAATGTCGAGTTTTTGGAATATTTATGATTTGAATATTCTACTTGATAGGATCAAGGACTTGAGCGAGCTGATTTACAAGCAGTAATATACCCAGCAGGCGAATAAGTTTCTCTATTATGATTCTCAATTGTGGAATGCGTGCTGACGTATTCTATTTTTTAAGTAAAATGCATAAAGTCTCTTGTGGAAGACACAATTTCCAAAATTATAGATGAAAACGGGTTTTTTTCTTATTTCTATTCATACTTCCAACTTCTAGTTATTTAAATTATAGAATCTTCCGGAATGGAGTTTAAATAAATGATTAGTTTCTTATCTACTTCATTGAGAAATAGAAGAAGATCACAAAGGGCTTATAGCAATATTCATTGGTATTGAAGTTTACTTTTTGTTGTAAGAGATATAATTGAATATCACGTATGTCTTATTATATTTTTCGATCAATTCCAATCATTTTTTACTAGTTATAACTGGACTAAAACGTACATTGAAAAGATGCACTTCGTCTCGTCCGTTTCGCATCGATTATTTCAATTAATTTTGTGTATTTTATCCATTGATGCCTAACCAGATTTAAATAAGTTCCTTAGAAAATGCTTACTAATGTTTTCGGTAAAAAATATCACTATACACTGAGAAAATAGTTATTTTTTTGTCACATGAAATTATGGACTTCCTGTTTAGCAAAATATCCAATTTATATAAAAAATATAATTATTCAGTACTTCGAATGGTATTTTCTAGTGAATTCCCAAAATTTAGTCACAGTTTATAGTTCGCTTATGGGAGGTCAGAAAACTTTACTCCCTCGGGCCTTCTAGTAGGTGTGCCTCATATAAAACAACCAGTGACTTCCGTTTAAACCTTTTAAAGTCATTTGGGAGAACCTTAGACCTCTCTAGGCACCGATCGATGACTTGGCCTGCACTTTCTTTTTCCTACTTGCACCAGCGGCATTCGGGATTATCCGTGATGCCTATGGGCCAGTATAGAGTATAGTAATAGAAATAAAAACCCATTTCTCTGTATCTTGCCTCATGCCAAGTGTACTCAGTACTTATCAATCTCCGCGTTTTCTTATATGTGCAAAATTCCCACAGAATTTTGGCTTGGAAGTCATTCATCCTGAAACTATCTGGGTATCATTATTTAGCACTACGACTTTGAATCACTCATGCACTATTCTTTTCATATGTCCAGTTTATACACTCCCAGCACAGGGCCTCCAAGTGAGGTTTCAGTACTTTACCATTGAAATATTGAAATGTAGATCCTGTCAAGATTCTTTGGTATGTTTCCAATACTTTCACTAGCTTCAAAACCAAGTATATTTTCTTTATTATCTCCTATTCACAACCTATTTTTTGCTAGAGTATTCTTTTTTGTTTGAAACCAAGTCTGAAGTATCTACAAATATATTTGTTGAGTTTGCAATGTATCAGCATTGATCTACCAATCTTTTAACTTGTTTTTATTCCTGTTAGAGTTAGCGTGTCAAAATTTTTTATCTCAGTGTATAAATTTAGAGAGAATTTAATAAGAAAAATGTCTGTAGGTAAACAAAAGGTCTAAGCACAAGATTTTGGATACGAATCGGTAGGGGAGTAGAAAAACTAGACAAAGAACAACGAAATAAGTCATTGAAAAACATAATTTTAAACATAGCTTTTGATTTTTTACATATATTCATGTATCTGGCTGTTCCACTTCGTTGCGGTTTTAAAAAAATATTTAAAAGTCCATTGTTGAATGAAAGCTTTTTGGTTGCATATTTGTACCCTGTATTTTGTAGACTTCATTCATCTCATTGGTTGCTACAAAATGATTTTATTCTAAACACATGATTCTGTGATGATGATCGAATTAAAAATAGACCTGAGAAGGGTTGTTTAAAATTTCAACCAAGATCATTAAACATTCAACAGCTGTTGAAATGTTTTCTTAATAATGGGTAGAGCAAAAACGGTTTCAAACGAAAATTATTCTGTAATAAATTTTTGATACGTAGATATTTGTTAGTCGATGTAATAAAATATTTTTTTTTAATATTGAAGAAATAAAGACAATAATTAACAATGTGATTCAAATAATAAGTTGTAAGAAATATTTTGTGATAAAAGTCGAATCCCAAGCTAGTCTAAGTAAAAAGAAAATAAAAATATAAAGCAACCGTCATGATATACTGCTTTTATACCTAGAAATAATAATTAGAACAAAAAATTGTTCGGTTTTTATTTATGTAAAAAATGATAAAATTAAATCAATATAAATACATAAAAAATACACATAGAGATTATCTATAAGAACACACTATGTTCTAGTAAACCTTATCAAGATTTAATGTTCGGAGCACGTTCATTGTTCATCATATGAAACAATCCTTTTTACCCTGTTAGACCGGTTGATGAGGGATCGGATGCGTCTCAAAAATTCCCTTGTACCCAAATGTAAACCTAACCTTCACGAGTGATAACTAATTACCCGGTATCCTCTACTAGACCTTCGAGAGGGCTCTAACCAATTTCAATGGTAAACATCCACGAGTGGAGGAGACAGTAAATGGAAGGGCACTTCTATCTCTAAGGGTGAGAAAACTGGCCTTAAAGGTGGATGAACCTGGAAACTAGTTAACGAAGTAAGAATACAGAAAGCAACTGGGAACCACTATATAAGAGAAATGTAAGATATTCCAAGATTATCGAAATGACCTCATATCTCTTTGGGGAAATGGCATTAAATACTAAAAACAAATTGTCCTTGGGGTGGCTGAGATAGGGTGACCAGACGTAAGAAAATATGTGACTCAAGGAAAAGTTTTCTTATATTCAGGAAACTAGGACAAAAATTATCGGAAAAGAGTTGGAATAATAAGTTTCCATCTGTGAATAACTTTCTCCCACATGAAAATTGCATTTTATTGCTTAGAGTGGAAGCACGTCCGGTTAACCTCAATATCTTCCAAGTATACGCTACTACCTCGGACGCATCAGAAGACTTCTTCGAGGAACAGAGACAACTGATTCATGAAAACGTTAAAAAAGATAAAATCAATCTAATACTAAACCACTTCAACGCTAAAAGTGGAAAAGACATACCTGATGAACTAGTTTGTCGATTAAGGGAATGAAGTGAAATAACTAATACATGGTTTAAACTACCACCCAGTCGTCGGGGAGCCGGCAGACTTCTCGACGACTCTCCATATCCGTCAAATAAAACCCGATCTTTTACACCTAACCCACACACTCTTCGTCGATCGTCGATGCTACAGATTTTCTGCAGTTTCCCTGCAACCTAATGAACCGGTTCTCCAGCCTAATGGCCAACGATAGAGAATAACGCAGCCGGAGCTAAATTTAAAAAGAATAAAAAAAATAAACAAAATTTTTCAAAAAATCCATGAAAAAAACTGTGAAGAGCCTATTTGCAAGCTCTCTTTCGATATCATCAAGCTAAAACTCCTAATGTTCACTTTTCCTTCTACAGAAAAGTTAGTAAACACTGCTTCAAAATTAGTTTTTTTTCAATAATTTCCAAATGACAGATAAAAATTGACGTTTCGACTACTTTCAGTCTATCAATATCAATAAAATCTGAACAGAAATTCATTTTTTCCACGCTTTTACGTTTCAGAAATATGTATCAGTTGTAAATTAAATTATTTGTAGTTGTATCAGAATTTACAAAACAGAACCACGAATCTCACTTAAACTATTTAGGTCCTTTTTACCATTCACAGCTTGCTAAATCTTAAGAATGCGAACCATCTTCAAAACTTCACTTCTTCGTGCATTATACTCCGTTCCAAGAACTGTTGAATCTTCATAATTGATCCATGCCTTTCTGATACTTCGCGGTTCGTTAATGCAGCTTCACCTCCTCTATTTTATTGATGACCTCTAATACATTGAGATGTCTGCCATTTATTAGAATGATTTGTAAGTTTTAGAGAAAGCCCTCGAAGAAATGTTCCACGTTTTCACGCCTCGTCTCAACTCTTTTTCCAAACTAACCACAGCATCTGCTAATCCCCTTCCCTAACCATTTTTTCCGGATAATTATCCTTCCTCAATGCAGTTCTTATGCTTTAAATAGCCCAGCATCTAAATTCAAGATCTGATAGTTGAGCAGATCCATCAGCCAAACTCATTATCACCAATATGTCCTGATACATAGAATAAGACGAATTGAAGTTCATGTTATGGGTTTAATTATGAAGATTCAAGAATTCTTGGAACGGAGTATCGTGTACGAGGAAATGAAGTATTGGAGATGATTCGCATTCGTAAGAGCGAGAAAGCTGTGAATCTTGAAAAGGACCTAAATAGTTTGAGTTAGATTCGTGGCTTCTTGGCTTCGCTTTGTAAATTCTGATACAACTACATATTTATACAACAATATAAAAATATAGGAGATCAGAAGTTAGACACACTCATATAATCAAGAAATACCAACTTAAAAGTATTTCGGATAATGACGTGGTGTTAAAGTTCCACTTTACAAATTCAAACAAAAAAGGCAACAGCTGCATTTAACAAGCGGATCGCATAACGCCACAAATGTTTCCTAAATCTGAGAGACATCCGTCATGTGACGTCAGTGACTGTTGAACGCGACGTACGATAAAGGCCGTAATAAATTGGCGTCTGGCTTTTCCGCGACTGCACTTGCGTCGACGAATAAAATTTTTGTCATAATTAAAGCGACTGCAGTCACAACAAAATACGTAGAAAGTCTGGAGAACGAATTATAGTTATTATTTTCAAGATCGCCAAAGTTTATGGGAGTCTGTACAGTATACATGAATTTATCATTGATGGTATGAGCAGATTTGATGAAATTCCAGAAACGGGTCGACTAAAACATTATACACAATAATAAAAAAACTAATCGATATTTTCATCCTGAGGTGAATGGAAAATAAAATTACTAAATTCATTCGTTTTCTATTTTTTTCTCTTCAAAATTATAATTTATTATACAGGGGAATACCTCAATAAGCTTATTAGAGGTTAACGGTTTCTTTAAATAATATATAATAGAGTAACTCAGGGTGATACGTATTTTTTTTGAAATAGGATTTTATATAACAATTACAAAACGAAAATTATTAATTGATATTATTAATTAACTTAAGTTTCACAAACCTAGGTGACGATTTATCAATTAACATTTTGTAATCCATTTTTGTTAAAACTAAATAAGTAGCCATCTTATCCGACCCGTCTGCGTCAGATGGCCAGTAGTAGAAAATGGCCAAATCATTTCTTCGTTCTTTTTCCTTTCCCATTTGCTTTGATTTTCCTTTGTCGTCATTCTTTTTCTTTGCCGTTTTTCCAGGATTTTCAAACGAAGTACATGTATCCATTTAAGACAGTAAATACAACTTCGATTTTTTCAGTTTTATAGTAATTTTTGAGCAAACCTCACACATCATATTTGATGTCTTCTCCAGTTGAATATTCACTATCCAAATCTATTCCAGATCCTTTTTTTCTTCTCTATTATTTGTATTCTTTCTTTTTTCAGAATTTCTGCTACTTTTTTAGCACAATTTCTTGCAGTGTTGTCAATTTCTGGTACTGGACTTCATTCACAAAGCATTTTGGAAGGAGTTTCTTCCGTAACAGATTTTAGAGTTCCTAGTTGCAACTTCGATGATGGGCTCTGCAATTCTACTTTCATTAGTAACGTTGGGTTGTATTAGTCCTTTATTTTCTCTTCATAGTTATCTGATATGAAAGCATAATCAAGTATATACATGGATAAATTCCAGTAAATCTGAACCAAAGATTTTCCTCAAAATTCTGACTATCAAATAGTAATCGGGTGATCCTGGATGATTATTATATATGATTTTTAAGGACTGTCTAAGGGCTGGAGATAATAAGTAGCATGGTTGGTTCAAAAACTTCAACTGAACATTACTATGCCTGTCTATCAAAAATCAGTAGGGCTTTACCCGTTGGTTTTCGAATAATAAAATGCAAGATAGGCCGATTTTTGTGACATATAGAAGACGCAACTTGGAGTTAAGCCATTTTTTATCCTGCTTTTTCAGGTGAAAAAACTCCTCGGTATTGCAGCAGGCTATCAACGTCAGAAATTGTTAATAAACGATGGCATTTGCAGAATTGGTTGAACAGTCATCGTATTTACCAGATTTGGCCTCTACTGACTTATTCCTGTTACCTAACCACAAATATCTACTTGCAAGATAAATATTTTCTATTTAGGTGAGAAAGACGACAATTATTATTACAAACGTTAAAACTTTACGTTAAAATTTTGTTGAGAAATAAGAATGATATTGAAAAACAATGCTCTTTACTAGGTCTAAAAATTTTCAAACCACTTAATTGATACTTTAATTTACAGAAGCGTGCTAAACAAAGGGTTAGTCACTTAGGGAGAGAAATTGTCAAAAAATTGTTACAAATAACTTAATAAAGATAAAACAAATAAAATAAAATTTCAGAGAAGAAAATCGTAGCAAAAATTGATCGAGTATGCATGGAATTTTATTATAATAGAAGTTCTTTACTTGCCAGTAAATATGCCCTCAAATTATTGCCGAATGTAGAAAAAGATGTTAAAGATTTGATTTCAATTAGCAAGTTATTGTGCATTTTTTTGCATTATGAAATATTGAGCCCTTTACTAATTCTGAACGTGGAGTAGGTAAGTAAAGATAAATAATGAAGAAAGAGTCAGAATTTCTATAATCCTTTAAGGAAGTCCCTGGAATGGGCACTGCTGTTTAATCCGAGTAAATCTAACAGTACTTTCTGTAGTTTGAAGATTCGCTCAAATTGAGTTGCACCAGACGTATCCCAGTACTTAGTACCGACAATTAAATGACCACATTCGTTTCCATTATACGACTTGATGATTTTGTGTTCACATTCCTAGAACCGGTCCTGTTACTACTGAATAAATTAGTATCAAGTATGGAAACTTTCTTAGAACTACACCAGAACGAGTTTAAGCAATTTTATGGCTATATTAAAACGGTATTTAGAAATTAAACAATAACTTACATTTATTTATCGACTTTTAAAAGTTTGAAATTTCTTTAGATATAAATATTGAATTTATAAACTTAGGTAGACAGAGTATTTGGTGATAACAAACACAAATTTTAATGTTCCAATGGAAATCTAGTACTTGAGGGTCTGTCATGACAAAAGTTAAAGCTCGCAAATGAATGAACAATTTAATTGTTTTATCCACAGTCTTCACGTCTTCACTAAAGTCTTGACTACACTTTATTCATTTAATTTTAAATCATAGTGTTTCAGTTTTCCAAAATGTCCTGAACAACTTAAACAGATGCAAACTTTCCAGTAACTTGATCATGTCAAGATAATGTCCACTGAAGTGAGATATGTTTTGGAGGAGTCGCTTGGGTTACCAGTGTAACTTGTAACCCAGTAAACTAGTGTAAACCAGTGTAACTTGTAACCCAGTAAACTAGTGTAAACCAGTGTAACTTGGAGTAGTCCAGATATACAAGCTTTACATTCTACTATAGACAAAGATTTCATTACTATTAAGTTCTGCTTTGACTCAAATAATCCAATAACTGTATGTAGTATTCGCTGTTGATTATCTCTTCCTTTTGGAGATAGTCGATGAACAATATTCCATAAGGATTCCATAATACTGAAGCCGTAACCTTTCCAGCTGACTGTTGTGCCTTTGGGCGCTTCAAACGTGGTTTGCCGGCTACAGTTCACTCAGATGATGATCGTTTTAATTCCGGAACGAAGTGATGGATTCATGTTGCCTATTCCCTCACAGCGCGATCAAAGCCTTCTCTAACCATTCACCTATCGAAAAACAAAGTTTCTTTTAGTCCTTTCAATTGTTTCATGGAAAGCTTCAATGACTATTTTGGAGCTTGGATAATCTCTCCCGGAATCGACGGTCTTTCACTCTGTACATCATGGTGAATTCCGTGCGATTGTTAGCAACAGCACTGCATAATTCAGTCAATTGGCGATACATCTCCACGGGTGCCACTCATGGAACTGTTGTCGGATTTGCCTTAGCATCTTCACTAGAAGCTGTAGATCATTGGGAACTCTACTCGTTCCGAAAATCACTCGTAATTCATCATTTCGATTTTTTGTATTCTGTTTTTTGTATTCTTCAATTAGTATGATTATTTACTTTAATGAGTGCAAGCTGTATCGATATTGAGTTTTATTGTGATAATGATGAATCTGCTTCAATATATTCAATATATCGTTTTTCCAGAATGTAGCTACAGATATATATTTATCAAGTTCAAATAGTAAACACATCAAATATAACGATGATTTTCAGTGATATTTGTATAACTATAGTCTTTTATAAATATTAGTATACCTTCAGTGACAAACAAAACCATTTACAATAGAAAAAATGGAAAAAAATCTATGTTCCCTGCTGATATCAATATATGAATAATATATTCAAAGTAAACAAGTCATTACTTCAAGGATCGATAAAAGAAAACTTTGGAGGAAATTTGAAAGTGTGTTAAAATTAAAACGCCCATATACGTCAACAATGAGACATACTGTGACTTTATATTATTATTATTCAAAGAATTATGGAGGAAGTTTCAAAAAAAGGTGATCCCGTCTCCAGGATAAATAGAAAACTGAAAATATTTGGGGTTTGAACAAAAAGAATTTTTTTAAGTCTATTCAAGCCGATTGGAATGGAATCAAATCAATTCTTATATATTTGGGTGCATTGGCGTTTACTTTTGTCAGATATATTCGATTTACATTTATTGAAGCTAATTGAGGTCGATTTTCACTTTATGTTAATAAAAAATTTTGGAAGTGGAACGCCATTTTGCCGCAACAACTAACAGCATTGTATTGAAATTTGATATGAATATGTTTTGGAAACTAATACATCCAATGAATTTGTTTTTATGTCTGACTCTCATAGAGGGTTCTTATTGGACATAACATTTTCAATATTAGATTTATCAGGAAAAATTTCAAGTGAACTTGAACATCACTCAATTTTACATCAAAAAGATACTCTTGATGAAACTCGTACTGTGTACCATTTTCGGAATATTTTGATTCAAAAATTATGAAGTAAAAATCGATGTTGTCATTAAGTATGATAAAGTTAACAATTATCATTATTATTAATCAGTAAGCAATATGTGAATTGGGGATTTTTTGTCGCGTAAATGAGACCTCATCGATAAAACGGAGACATTCAAAAAAATTTCCTTTCTTGTAACGTTTTACAAAAATCCAATCTAATAAGTACAATATCTTGTTTTTTAAATTGAAATAAGTATGGACACTGAACTATTGGAGGCCTTAATGGCCTTAATTCCTTAAACAAGGAATGCGAGACTTAAAAAAATAATTTTGGTAGGCCAAAAACAATCAGCTTTTTTTATTTAACTTATCTTATGGTTTATTGTTCAACTAATACATTTATCAATATTTTATACTAGGTTATTACTTCATAATTTTCAAATCAAAATATCTTGAAAACGGTACGCAGTATCGAGTTTTATCAAGAGTCTCTTTCCAATGTAAAATGATTTTTCTTTAACGCAATTTTCTCACTTTTTGCTTATAACTTCTTTAATTTCTAATTTAGGGCAAAAATTTATTGAAACATTTTTGTATGCAAAATAATTTGTAACAAATTATGTTTTTACATATTTTTTGTAGGATTGATAGTTTCCGAGATATCGTGAAAAAGGTGTTTGCACCCTTTCTCCAAGATGGCGATCAGGAGACAAGGGTGACGCCATAAACATGAATATGAGCTTCAATTGATTCCCCACATATGTCCCAAAAAATAAAAAATGCTAAGCTAATGTATCATTTCAATGAACCAATACCAAAGAATTTACGGACAAAAAGTGACTACGGAAAAAAAATTATAAAAGGCAGTTCACCCTCACGTTTTATAAAATGGCAAGCAGATTATTGAGTGAGAATACATAATTTCTGAAGTGAAGATAATTGTGAATCAATTTACATCTTAAACGAGTGTTTAGTATTCAACAACTAAGAAATAATTAATAAACTCTTTAAAAAGACTGCTACATTTCCAGATCGGTGACATTTTCAATCATCAATTAAACCAGTTTAGAATTATAGAATCAACGGACGACTTTTAAAAAATGCATAAGAATGCTATTCCAAGGTCTTGGTTTCCAATCAACCATAATATTGCTACAGTTATCTGGTATACTGATTTGATATCAATTTTATTATATGAGTTGAGTGTCGTTTCCATTGAAGGTATGTGACACTTTTTTGATTGGAACTGAAAGTCGCTGCTGTTATTGAATTGTTCAGATACGGACTTTATTTTCAGACAAATTTTCATGCTTCACTATTATTTAATGCTACAGTATTCACAAAATATATTTTTGAGAATAGGCAATCAATGGTACAAGAACTTTTACTTTATATCAGCAAATTTTCGGGTAGACAGCGTAGGATATGTAGGAAATAATCGATATTGTGAGAAAGTATAATTTGGAATATTTAGAGAAGCCGATGCCTGAAACGTACTTTAGAGATAGAGATAGAGAGTGTTCCAGATGCAAAAAATATGCCTTTCAAGTTGCGAATGGTGAAAAATCATTAACAGGGACAACCTGTATCCTCTAAAGATAGCTAAAATTATTTTTTAATCGACTTTTTAACACTCGTTGTTCAGCTTGATGAAATTTATGATATGCAGATGTTTAGATCGTTATACATGATAAGGAAAATTTGAGATTGAAAATTTAAAAAATCGAAATATGGAAAATATCAAATAAAAACAATAAAAATATTCAAAGTGGGCGTCTTGTTCTTTCAGACATTTCAGGAGTCTACGGAGGGTATTTCTTTGAGTTTGGAGTAGCATTTCACGATTCTTCGTTATAAAAACAAAATGGAAGTTTATTCTATCGATGATTTCGGTGGTGCATATACCAAGCTTTCAAAATATCCCCAAAAAAATGAATCCATTGTGTTTAATTTAGGGAAACGTGGTGGCCATGCAAATTAACCTCCCCAACCAATCTACTTATTGGGAAAAATGTTATTAAGATGATTTTTCACATCACATATAGAGGAATATCACATAACGCGGGTGGGAAATCATTTTGAAAAAAATCTAAATATCGCTAACAATTCATGTTAATATATAAAAAATAGGGACCTGTTAAAATATGTCCTGTACACATATTAATAAAATCAATGTTGATTCTTTGTTTGAATTGTACCGTGAGAATTTCCTATAAATTTAAATTATGAGAATAATTAAAACCGTTTCTCGGTCTTGCTGGATAATCCTCTATTCCATGGCATGTATTTTCTGGATGTAAGAGCGGTAAGGAAGTTTCTCCTGAAAAATCCAATGAATAGATGTCACTGATACGTTTAATTGTAGTGACAACTCCATCTAATGCATTTTGCTCTAAATCTGATGTTTGTATAGTTCGTTTTTAACATTCGCCATCGTTTTCTGAAATATCATTCAATAAAAAATAATGGAGACAAGTTTACTCAATCTACGTAGATAAACATGTTTCTTGTAACCCCAACAATAGTTCTATAGTCGGGTATAATTATGCCCGAAAAGCGTTCAATACACAATTTTCTGGCTCCTGACGAGCTACCAGAAGTCAAATCATATATCAAATGCATGTCGGCATAATCATTGAAGGTTAAATCTATCATATTGAAATTTTATATGAAATGTTATAATTAGGTTTTGAAAAGATTCACAGCAAACTGCCATTAACAAATTGTCAATTGAATTTAACGTAGTAGCTTATTTGACAGTAGGCTACTAGATGCAAAATTCATATTAATCTCTTTTAAGCTTTTTAGTCAGTAATATGACCTACCATAATATGTAGTAGAAATATTTATTTATTTATTCATTAGTTCTACAAGAAATGTTTGATTATGTTTAATACTTTCTGTAAGTATTTTTTTATAGAAAAATCGACTAAAAAAATTTATTTTAGATTGTACAGGTTAGCCTATCGAAAATTCAGAATGTTCAAATGTATAATTTAGAAAATAAACTATAACTCAAAAACGAGGGGTCGTATGAAACTTTTTTTTCATCTCACATCAAATCTCGAAACATTCGTATAAAAGTTTGAGAAGAATATCGGGACAACCTGTATAAATATGATAAGGCATTTTCGTATCCATTTACGCATAGTTTCAAGAATAATTCACGTTTTGGGTGGATCATTAATTTCAAAGTGGCACTTATATTGTTAGACAATAGTATGGAATAAGATGTAATTCTAATTAATACCCCCACATGTGTTTAAAGTATTATCAGGTGTCTCAATGACTCTTATTATAGAGCTATTGTATCCATTGAAATAATAGTATATATAAGCAATATTCACGTTGTGAGAATTATTATAAGGGAGACTGAGAAACTGTCTGTTATACGACAGGATGATCCATTTTGTTTATACCCCAAAAACAAAATTTTGGATTGTGTGAGCTCTAATTATTTATATATGTCTTTCGTGATGATTTGTTTTGATTTTAGGACGCTCTTCATAGAAAATCAGTTCAAAATAAGATATAAACATTGATGTTTCGAATTACTTAGGGCTTCATCAAAATATTTTGTCGACTATGATCAGTAGATGATTAAAAAATTGCATTTTTTTGTAATTCAATTGCACGATTCTTATCGGGAATCAATTGTGGACTCTATTGAAGACCTTTATTGATGTCTGGTGTGTAGAGAGGCTCCATCGTTATGGCAAATTGTCCGGAAGAGTATTTTATAGAAAATTTGCTAGCAGAACTCAATCTTGACAAAACAACTTTTGCACTTTTTTTAGTGCTAATATACCGTTGGTCCTCAATGGTATCTAAAATCAACTCTTCATCTCGTACAATCGATTTATACTACAAAACTTTTTTCTATCTCTCAAGCTCTTCTTTAAACATTAGAAAATGTTTCACAATGAGAAGCCACACGATCAGAAAATTACCTCCGATTTTTCACATAGTTTTCTTCACATAAACCTGACACCAATATAACTGATCCAATTGTTCGCTAAAAAACACATCACCTGAATTGCTAATTATCAAATTCGATGTACTAGGTGTCGGAAATATATTGAGATACATTACTTTATCCATTGTGAACACGGTATCCATTTAATTGATCACTAAAATTAGCTCGGCGGGTATTCACTTTTAATTGTGTCAATGAAACCGGTTTCTTAGCGTAAACTTTAGATTTGACATAACCTCCATGGTTATTTGAGTGCGTAGAGGCCAGCTTATATCACCTCCTACACATAAGTGACGCTTCTTCACAAAGTATTGCAGTTCGGGCGCTAAGAAGTGGTCAACAGCTGTACATAATACTTCGAATTCACCCCCTTTCATGTACAAAAAAGTAAGGGTCTCACGCTGACATCGCAGCCCAAACGGTCACTTCACCTGAATGTAGAGGTTTCTTATGTTCGCGTTCTGTATTATTTGTATTCCAGTAGCGGCAATTTTGCCCATTAAGATGAAAATAAGATTCACCTGAAAACAAAATGTTGGTAAACATTGGAAAGCGTTAAATCATCTGGATTACGAAATCAGGCCTCTAACCAGTATCCTGATACTTAAATTCTTGCAATCAACTAAATTTTTTGAGGGTGAAGCTTTAAATATTTATATAAAATAGAAATACTGATGATCTAAGCACATTTAAAGCAACAGCACGCTTCCAAGTAAACAAATCAGGCTCGTAACATTGTCCACATTTTCAACTGTTCTAGGAAATCTTGCAAAAACGGATTTTATATCCAGTGTCTTATTTGTGTAGATATTGGGGTATCATATACAATGCGATCATTAATCTCACTCCATTTAAAAAGTCTAGAATGTGGAATAGCTTTGATAGCCAGAGATATTTTTTTCTCAACCGCTCCCAAGTGTAGTGCTCTGGAGTTTCTTGGTGTTTCACACTTCGAGAGAATGTGGATAGAGCTCTCGTTATCTACACAACAAAATCTGCAAGTTGTATTCTCCACTAAACCTCATGTCTATTGAGACGATAGGATTCCTGTTAGTATTCCTGTTAGTTTTCCAGAATAATCTCTATATGTCTCATCTCCAGTTCCAATATGTGGTTTTGCTTCTATCTATCTTTTTTCCAATGCTTTCTTACTGTATTGTAATTGGTACTACTTAAGGGTTCAGGTACAATGAGGGGCTTATCTGCCCCTGCTTTAGCGAGCTTATTAGCTACTACATTTCCCTTTACTCGTTTATTTGTAGTAGGCAATCCCAAACGAGTATGGATTTTGTGATATTGGAGCTTTGAGCTCTAATGGATGCTCAGCTATCGACAATTAGAATTTCTGTTAATTTCTTGTATGCTGATTAAATGCTACATACTTATACAGCTTATTAAAGTGAAGTTATTCTTTTCTCGAAGCTGAACTTCCTTGATGTACCATCAGAAGGCATGTCCCAGGTTTGGTCTTTACTTAGGGCCGGTTTTTCTTTGATGATTCCGTCTTTGAACATTCTAAGTGATGTTTTTTTCTCTGCCACGTTATCTAGTTCTATGTGAAGAGGTGGAAGATATTGAATCACTGGTAGTGCAGTGATTTCATGTCACAAATTGCACAGATGTAAACCAGTCTTTGTACCACAATTACCATGTACGTCTACAGTAGAATATTTGGGTATATCTAGTGTTGATTCGGTCTCTTCAAATTTCTCGACTCATTTACCAACTAGTCATGCTCCTGGCGCAATTTGATTAATTTACTACATATTAGAAATCTCACTAACACGGTCCTGGTTGAAAACTGGTCGTATTATCTGAGTGTCGTTTGAGTTTAGTACATTTATTTACTCAATCGCATCAACGACCAGTAGATGAATCCTGAAGAGATGGTATCGAAAATCAGGTGTAACTATTCGCAGTCAAAAGATCAAGTACCTACTGAGGTGTAAAGAATTTGTTTTAATCGATAATGAATCGACCTCTTTTTATCTATAAATAAAGTTTTCAACATAATTGTTTAAATTTTAGACACTAATTGTTATTAATTTTCAATAATATACGATCAAGTGATAAAATTGATATTAAATTTCGCCACCAGATAGCGTAATCCATTGCTAAAGATCCCAATACTCGGAATCCCAATTCACATACCGGACACTAACTCGCCAGCAACGCAAAGTCGAGAAATTGAATTTAGAAAATGCCAAAACAAGATGCTTATTAGCACTACAATTTATTAAAGTAATGTATAATTTTATAAAGTAAAGTAATTTTTCTTTGTGATTCCGTCACTTAAAGTGATGTTTTTATCGCAGTTATGCCCCAATATCAATGTATGCAGATGGTGACATTATTATTATGATTGGTCATAGAAAAAATAGCGTATACAACTTGCAGTTAACGGTTATTAAGACACTAGCGTCTCAATAGGTTAATGCATAATATACTATTAATAAATTGAACACTATTTATTCAAAACCATCTTTGTTAGCTTATTTTTAAAATGTATATTTTAATAACTAGTATAATACTGAAAATATAGAACGAAATTCAATTTTCGATACATAGTGATCATCGAAAACGGTCATTTTTGAAAACAAAACCTCCCTCAAACCAGATTATGAATTTAACAGATACGCTCTCTTGCAATTTCGACTCGAACTTAGGTAAATTTCAGTATGTTTTTGTATCATTCTTGCCAGAATATGTATTTACAAATTTAGTCCAGTGATCACACTCACAAAAATTATATCGATGATTTTCTGGATTTAGATAGTTCTCAGTGAAAGTTAACATCAAAATTTTGCCAACTAAGCGATATATTTTTGTTTAAATTTCGGAAAAAGTATCGAAATCAAAAATGTAGTTCAAAACATTATCTACAAAAAAGGTTGTTTGTGATTTTACCTAAAAGCTGTCATTTCTTTGTAAAGCGCGCTCTAACATCGGGGTCGCAAAATTTTTGGGCCAGTTTTCGTGCCACGTGGAGTCTGAAGAAAAAACTGCTGTATCTCCTCGAAAACTCAACATTTCGAGACGAAAGAGAGTGCATTTCACTCTGAATTTTAAGTTTTTCTTGAGTTATCCGCAAAAAATGCACTGTTGAAAAAATCCACTAAGCGAAATTCACATTTTGTAAGAGTAATTGAGATTAGGAAAGAATATTTTTTGTAGGAAATTTTTTGAACTACATTTTTGATTCCTGCACTTTTCTCCACATTCGGCATAGATTCCAAGTTATTTGCAAAATTCAAAATTTTGAGAATTTGAACAAAAATATATGGCTTAGCGTACAAAATTTTAATTTGATTGTATGAGCACCCCCTCAGAACAATGTAAATCCAGAAAATCAGCGACGGTTTCATGGGGTTTGGCTCTAATTGGGCTGTACTCACTGGACTAACTTGATTATCTCTACTGTTGGTAAGCAGAGTATATTTATTATTATAAAGACTTCGAGGCAAACACCAAATTACCAATAATATACTCTAAAATGAGATATAATTTATGTGTGTAGGTACTTCGCTAATCTCGTATAGCATAACATAACAATACGGCAACGTTGTTGATGTTTGTACGATAGAGTAGCTTAAAGATACCAGAATTACAGTCGAACGTCTTATAATCTATTAATAACGGGTGGTCGAATTTTCATTAATATAATTTAATAATAAACAGAAATAATCAGAATGGAAATACTCAAGAAATTATAGATTATAATATGATAAAAAAAATTCGAAAATCATATAGTCCGTTCAGGATTTCATGCTCTTTTAGAGCACAACGAAGCTAGAAAAAAAATTTTTTTCTAGAGCTGTCAAAACCTAGTTTTAATGCAATCTATTTTGATAATTACTTTTGACCGATTATCGTCATTAGGTGTCTTTAAATAGTGGAAATTACAGATCTAAAAATGTCCATCAAATAAGTCAGATCTAGTATCATACCCAGTTATAACATGGATGAAAAGAAATAATATCTTTTGCAAGCTTAAGTCCTTTCTGCAGTTGAGATATAAAGTCCATTTGATCTGGCTCAATATTACTGACCAAGGTGATAAATAATCATACTGACAGAGTACTTTCGCTGACAGAGAGCAGCTTGAAGAACGAACATGTCTCATATTAATTGCCAGTAACATTGTAATTGGAAATTTAGGGATTTTTTTGGTGGCGAAAAAATGCAATGCTGCATCACGTACCAAATGTATTTTTTGGTAGAGTGTAGAGCGGCCTCAAAATATAGTGAAAATGTAGAAGAAGAAGTTTTCAATCATTTATTCCCTGATATACATTTCCGTTATATTTTTTGTTCTATTTCGAAATGTAAAGCCTCGTATAAACTAATTGAGAAATTACATTGTATACGTTTGACCTACCTTTGACCTACCTTCGACCTTGCGAAATACCGAGAAATAACCCGGAAAGAACAACGAATCTGTAACACAAGAAACAAGTATCGTATTCAGCAGGAGTCTTTGTAATTTTATATCTGGAAATAAATGTTAATTCAAGCCACGTTTTCCTTTAGGGCTGCTGTTCCCGGTAAGGTAATTCCAGCATAAGTTTTTATTATATATTGAAAAAATATCCAGATATACTCGCAAAATATCACCGCGTTATTGATATAAATAATTATTAACGAGACAAGTGATTAATTTATAAAATCGAACATAATATTTAATAATAATGAAAGAAACAAATCATTTATCATCTAATCCAATAACCATCTAATACATAACTCAATTAATCTTGAGACTCACACACAGATGGCGTTGCCATTTTCAAATACATATGACGTTTATGAAATACCAACTTTCAAAAGACTATGAGTGAAATTTCGATACATTTCGATTAGTCAGAAAAAAGTGAAGCTACTATTGTTGTTATTTTCAAAACAATGGATTAAAAAAAAATTTCGTGTGCTAATTTATCATTGCTTTTTGACGAAGAAAAATACTGTACAAGCTGAGTAATGGCTGCAAAAATGTTATACGGGCTCTGTCCAATCGAAAAGAACCATTTGTTTTTGGTTTGTTAAATTTGAACGTAGTCTTACAAACACCGACGATGGTGATGGTTCTGGTCATCCAATTGAGGTGGTTAATCCAGAAAAAAAAATACACTAATTGGTCATATCTAATCGTAAATTGATATTACGTGAGATATCAGAAGGCAGTGTGTTTACAATGATGCAAGAACATTTGACCATACGGAAGCTTTTTTCAAAGACGCTGCCGCGTTTACACACAGTCCAAAGCGTTCAAAGGCACAACAGTCATCTGAGAAGGTTGTGGCTTCATTTTTTTGGAATGCGCATGGAATATTGTTCATTGACTATCTCCAAAAGAGAGGGATAATGAATAGAGTTGTTGGATCGTTTCAGAACAGAAAACAAGGAAAAAGTGAACCCAAAAAACCAATATTCCGCCAAGACAAAGCACCGATTCACAAGTCAATGGTTAAATTGTACAAATTACACCTCGAATTGCTTTCTCATCCACCATATAGTCCAAATCTGACTCCCAGTGACTACTGACTATAAGCTGATCTCAAAAAAATGCTCGCCGGTTCGAAATTCAGCTGAAATGAAGAAGCAATTGCTGAAATTGAGGCCTATTTTGAAGCAAAAGACAAATCCTTTTTGCATTAAGGCATCGAGAAGTTAGAGAAGCGTTGGAATGTTTATATTGCTCTTGAAGGGGATTATACTGATGGATAAAATCGATTTTCGGCGAGAAATGTATCAATACGAACTTTTCCGAAGTAAAACTTGATTCTTTTGAGACTCTAATAGATTCACGACATTGCTTTTAAATATCAAGTTTCCTGAAGATTATGTTAATGATGTTTCACAAAAAATTTCGCTTTATACCAATTTATATAGCCAGAAATATTCATTTGACCGTAGTTAGAAGATATCAAATTATTTTTTATTCGGAAAATCGATTAATTAACAAACTTTTGATTATAAATTTTGGACATATTGGTAAAATCATCATCTTATTCTAATCAAAAATAAATAATTTATTTACACTTGTTAGGGCACATTGTATAAAACAACTTCTTGTGTTATTGCTTTAGAAATTTCCTACTTAATATTAGAAAAACGAAAAAAAAAACCAAAAATCAAAATAAGAAGAGATCTATTTATGTTTCCTTTCAAATTATGTGATGATAAGATTCAGACTTGTCATAAAATATTACAGTCGCACAACTTAACTCAGCAACTACATAGTAACAATAATTGCCTTTTAATTGGTCCTTTCAAGAGAAATTATACATCATAAAACATTTTTCTGTTAATTAATGGGCACATATTCCTCAGCCTCACTCACCATTCTACCTACCAAAAACGTATTTAATTACGATACATTAAAAAAATTAATTATGCCTTCCTTCTATAATAATTCAGAATTCTCGTAACTGTTGATTCTTCAGCCTCAAATAATCAATATAAATATTAGACTATTGGTGCGCGCAGGTTTTTCCGTGCAGTTTTTTATATATAAGGTCAGTTTTGAAAGTAGTAGGACTCATTTTTTAAATAATTTATTCAAAAAAGTACAAACGATTATTAATTTTGCAAAGTAACAACCTTCCGCATTTACAGAGGCTTGGACCGAGATGATGCTCAACTCGGTCCGTTGGACGAGCCTTGATGCTCTCGGGAATAGAAATAAGTCTGGTGAGGCCAAGAAGATCATGATCGATCAGTTTTCTGTTTGCCTTTTGCTCCTTTGACAATACTTGTATCATCATTAACAAAGATTGAGAACTATTAAAGAAGTCAGCCCAGGCGATCAAATAAGAAGCTGAGCTGCAAAACAAGATCTAGAAATTCAGGATAAGTATGATTCACGAAATTGAAATGATGATATTGGAGAGACCACGCCGAAAAAATGATGGAAAATCGATGGGCTAAATAGGTAATGGATGAAAAACGAATTTCAAGAAGACCTCCAAACAGATGCTGAATAGTAGAAAAAGGAAAAAAGAAAAAGAAGACGTTGTTCACTCAAACTTGGCATATCAAATTAAACAAGAGCAAAATAGAAGAATCATTTGTGAATACAAATGAATCAGAAAACTATAACAGGATTGTCAGTCATGATAAGAAAACTTGTCCAACAAATTTTTGTTTCTCTTTGGATTTTCTGCAAGTCTAGTTCCAGTTATCTAGAGCCATGATACATGTAACTTTCTTAGTTTTTGGAGAATTACACAAAAAAAAGTTGTATAGTCTGCATTTCCTCATCTAACGTATTCTTAGTATTTTTTGACCACAATCTGTAACTTTTACAGGGACAACCTGTAAAATCCAAAAATATCAAAAATGGATATTTCAATAGATTTTTCAATAAAAAGGTACTCTCTGTTTAACTCAATACAATTTATGGTTTAGGAGATATGTAGATGTTTAGGTCGTTGTACATGCCAAGTTTACAATCCTCAACTTTTACAGGGATAATCTGTACAATCTAAAAATATCAAAAATGAATATTTTAACACATTCTTTAATAAAAAGGTATTCTCTGTTGAACTCGACAAAATTTATGGTTTAGGAGATACGTAGATGTTTAGATCGTTGTACGTGCCAAGTTAACAATCCGTAATTTTTACAGCGACAACCTGTACAATCTAAAAATATCAAAAATGGATATTTCAATAGATTTTTCAACAAAAAGCTACTCTCTGTTTAACTCGATAAAATTTATGGTTTAGGAGATATGTACATGCCAAGAAAACCATTCTCCATAAAGAGACATTCTGAAAAAAATAATCATAAATTGTGATCATTTTATCAAAATTACTCACAGGAGGTACTGGAACACAATCAAACATTTCTAATGTACTACATAAGGAAAAAATTGAATTGTAGAAAAAATGAATCCATTGTATTCAATTCAGGGGAAGCAGTGGCCATGCAAATGAACTTCCCCAACCAATCCATCTATGAGGAATAAATGTTATTAAGGTAATTTTTTACATCATTTAGACCGTGGAAAGGGACTCCTTGGTGAATGGACCACGTGTCTCTGCGAATGTTTGGAGGAATATCACATAACATAGGTGGGTAATCATTTTGGAGAAATTCTTAGTATCGCTGACCATTCAGGTTATAATCAAAACATAGATCTAGTAAATCATTACTCTCTATTTGCATACATTAACATAAAGTCGATAGTGATTCTTTGTTTAAATTGTACCGTGGGGATGTTGAACTGCCTATAAAAATAAATTATGAGAATCAATAAAACCAACTCGTGTGAAACCAGCTTTATATGTAAACCTAACTTTTCCAACAAATGTATTATCAACGAGTGTAGTTCAGTCTTTCTGGTTAATCTCACATAGTATGCAGTACGAAAAAATGTTTAATTTCCAATAAAAAATCACAATTTTTGATATTTTTTTTCAGAATGTCTCTTTATGGCAAACGGCTTCTACATATATCTCAAACATTTTATCGAGTTGAACACAGAGTATCTTTCTGTTAAACATTTTTTCTTATGTCTCAGATTTTTTAGACTTTCGAATTTTTTGCATCAAGTCCTAGTACATCCTGTATATTCAATGATGAAGAAACAAATATGTAATAGTGTGAATTTCAAATTTTTTGCAGGCAATCTATAACAACATCGTAATGTTACTAATTAAGACAATTAAGATAATTTGTAGATTTATCAATCCAGTAACAGAAACATTCAGTATGTTGTTGACATTTGATAAGGGGACGATTTATCGATATAATGAGGCTGATGTTAACTATAAACTACAATTACATTATCAAGAGTTTATTATATTGAATTAAAAATCTTTCTTTTTACTTATTCTCCATGCGTTTTTTTCGTTTTATCTTCTATTCTTTTCCCTTCTATCTCCTGTTGCTCAAGATGTTACCCTATTAGGACAAGTTCATAGTCAGCGAGAAGAGGCCAGTGAGTCATTCAGCTTTTTTCGATGTTTGCCAAGAAACTTTTAATTGTCATCGTAGACGGAAGAAAAAAAAGGCACATTCCAGAGAGATGACCGATTCATTGTCAATACTGAGAAATCAGACCTTCACTGGTGTTCAGCTCCTACAAGAGCTCAGAGAAACGTGAGGAGTCGCTGGATAGTCAGAAGAACACTTAAGGCAGCTAACCTTGAGTCAAAAAGACCAGCTACTGGCTTAAAATTAACCACAACCTACCGAATAGTCCATCTACGATTTGTCAGAGGAAAGGTTAATTGAAATGAAGTATAATGAGGCTCCGTTTCCTTCTCAGACAAAAACAGAATGTGTCTGCAAGGAATCGATAGAAAAAAAGGGTCTACAGAAGACTTCGTGGCTTTTGGTGTAGGTTCCTGGATGGTTTACTGGCATTTCGATGGAACCGTGAACCGTAGAAATTTTAGATGATCACGTCGTTTAGCATGTCAATATGTAGGATAATGCCTGTCCACATGCTGCAGATTCCGTACGGGGTTGTTTAGAGGATGTCGAAATTGCCACTCTGAATTATTCAGCGATTGAGGCATCTTTTGGTGTTGGATCCGCAACGGTAAATTCAAAGACCCTGCTCAATCCTTATGGAAATTCGAACACTCGAAGGGGTAGTTGTGGATGGTTGGAGCTTTAGTACCCATCAAAAATTTTAATCGGCTTGCTGTAAACTATCATTGTGAGATGTTTAAGAAAAATTGGTCTAAGCCCAATTTCCATGAGGATTGAGCGGTGTCCATTTTTTCCAAAAAATTTCCGATTTCAGTGTCTCAAGACGTAGAAGTTTCGGTTGAAAAAGTCCCTCTTATATCTTGTATATTATCCAATTTTCATAAGAAAAACTCATAGAAAACGAATGAAATTAGTCAATCGAAAAATTTAGATTTTTATCATTTTGAAAGTGTGTCTTAACCAATCAATTTGTACGGTTTTATGAATACTATTATGAAATCGTTGTTCAAACAAAGTAATATAAACGTCGCACTTTATACTTCGAAGTGAATGAGCTTATTTATGGCACATCTTTATCACCTGATACCTGAAGTCACCGTTAGACAAGGTTTGTGACCTCCAAGTATTCTCATCTACTGTTTACATACTAAAATTTCTTTATACATACCTTATAATATGTCGTGGCAGGCGTTACTCGATTATAAACAAATCACCGGCGATTAATTTTACGACACAGAAATCTTATTCAAACGTCAAACTAATTAACCATTTTTTGAATCTAGGGGGTTGTACTAAGTAATGTGATTCCTCTATAATTGTTATCGTTTCTGGTATCTCCTTTCTTTTATATTGACCATTCTTCCGCTTTTATCATATCTTTCGTTATTTCGTCTATTCCTGGTGCCTTCTCCAGTTTCAGTTTTTGTTTTATTGTATTTTTATCGATCTTTTCCATCTTTTGTTGTTTGGAATTCTACTACTCCTACTTGTTCTCTATTCTCTTTGTTTATCGTTTCGTTTCAATCGTTTTCTTCTGAAAGATCTCCTTTTGTGTCTTTTATATTTTTCTGTGAGTTTTTTATTATTATTACTTGTTTTTTTGATGTTTTTGATAGCTCCCAAAAAGAATTTTTGATTTTTCTTGCATGCTTTAGTCATTTTTTCTCGCAATATCCATCATGTCTTCTGTTTCTGCTTCTTAACTAATCATTTTAAGATTTCTCTAGTTATGAAGTTTGCATTTGTTGCTCCTCTGTTTGTTCTGAATTCTTATGTGAATCCTTTATGGTTTTTCTAGATTTTCTCTAAGTATACTTTCTATTATTCTCGTATAAATCTTGGTGGTTGAACTGAGTAATTTGATTCCTCTATAATTGTGACCGTTTCTGGTGTCTCCTTTCTTGTATATTGACCATTTTTTTACTTTTATCATATCTTCCCTTATTTCGTCTATTCCTGGTGCCTCCTCAGTTTCAGTTTTTGTTTTATTATATTTTTATCGATCTTATTCATCTTTTGTTGTTTGGAATTCTACTACTCCTACTTGTTCTCTATTCTCTTTGTTTATCGTTTATTTTCAATCCTTCGTTTTTTATCATATCTTTGTTTGTGTCTTCTATGTTTTTCTATAAGTTATTATTATTACTTGGCTTTTTGGAATTTTCAATACTTTCCAAGACAAATTTTGGATTTTCCTTGAACTTTCCTTGTACAACTCTTGATAATTTATTTGTAATGTTTTAATCCATATTTTTTAAACACAATTTCAATGACATCGACGATTTTCCCACGAGACTTTTCAATTATAAATCATCCTGTATAAGTTATAGTAAATAAACCATAGTTTTATGGGTTTTAAATCCTCAAAGAAACATGTCGAGCGGCCGTAAATTCTAGATTCTGAATCAGAACTAATAACAAAAATATAGAAAGTAGAAGGGTTAACTGCAACTAATTAATGTAATTAGTTCGAGTTTTGCCCTCTAAAATCTCGCTAGCACTGTATGGCGCTACTTGATCCTCCTGAAGACGTTTGTTTCTCGTTCCCTTGTAATTAGGAACAGTAAACTGGTCCTTTTCTATTGTAATAGCCGCGCAATCTCTCCATCTTTCTCTCTCTGGTCGTTTGGAAGGGAACCAGTCTTCAGTCGAGAGCGAGCTTTGGTATGGTGTAGATCGAGGGCTCTCAGTCCGAGATATACAACGGTTACGTTTACGTCGTTATACAACGCGAGTCAAAATTATTTCGCATATAAAAAATAAAAAAAAACTCAATTGAAGTGTCCTCACATAAAAAATCTTTTTTGGATAATCGTGTCATTATTTTGGATTATGTTGATTGTGATCTTGTGGTTTAAATTTCCAAGTGATTATTGTTATTTTTAGTGAGTGTTTCTATTTGAAGGATTATTATCTCTGTGTTATCTTTTTAAATTGGATTTTCATTTTGCATGAAATAGTAAGTAAAAGATGCAAAAAATTACAATAATTGATGACCACAATTATAGCACAATTTGTAGTTGAACATCTAGAGGAAACTGTCTTAAGAAAATTTATCATGAATATTCCCATTCTGTTTTTGGATGAATTTATCCAACTATCACATCCTGAATTTAGCTTAGCTAGCCATAAAGCAAAAACTGCTTTAAAAGAAAATAAATATCCTGAAAAAATAATAGGACATTGGACAGACTTCTCTGTATTTACGAAGTAGATTCAAATATCATCAATACGATAAAAGAATGAAACTGAATTAACAAAAGTTAAAACATTCAATTATTAGTATTCAAAAACAAGATGGAAGTTGTAAAATGATGAAAAGACAAACAATTTGAGTAAAATTTATAATTTAATTTTAAAAAATTTTATGCAACTACAAATAATTCACCTGGTGTTTTACAACTGAGAAAAATCAATTTTTTCAGTTAAAACATATTTTTATATTGATATTCATGTTCTAGGTGATCTATTGATCAATATTATAACTAAAATTGTATAGATATCAATATTTTTGCTTTTGATCCACGAGATAATTTCAAGGACTCAATATATACTATGTCCCTAGAAAAGCGAAGCTACTCATCTAAAAGATAATAAATCCTCAATAAATATTTTCATGTTTGAATAAATACCAATTTCAAAAATAATTTTAATTGTCAAAGAGTATGTGGATTATTCGGAAAACATATTTTTCTTTATAATAATAATAATCTGTCAAAATTAGTAGTTAACTGTATTTAAATACAAGGTTATCATTAAAAGAAAAACTTTATGTGATTCAGTGTTATTAACTCTAGTTGAGAACAGAACAAAAAAGGGCGAAACTTTTTTAGCAGTAAGACAGATTAAGATGCAACAAAGTGCATTCGATTCGGGAAAATATCAGAAAATTTATTATCGAAAATTTATAAATCATTAATCGGGGCTTTTCGAGGTCGCTGAATAAGAATATAATAACAGAAAAGATCTACGAGGTACCTGGTAACCAGGGTGGACGACATCTACATCATCCCTTAGATCCCCATGGAAATTCGTTATAAAATGGGCCAAATATATTCATTCTGTGGGTTTTTAATATTGCTGAACACAAATATCATCACAGAAAGGGCTACGAGATACCTAGTACTCAGGGTGATCAACATCTACGTGGTCCCTTAGATCTCCATGGAAATTCGTTATAAAATGAGCTAAATATATACACTCTGGGGGTTTTCAATATCGGTGAACACATATATCACCACAGAAAGGGCTACGAGGTACCAAGTACTGAGGGTGGTTAACATCTACGTCATCTCATATAGAATTATAGAAATTTATTATAAAATGGGCCAAATATTCACATCCTGTGGGCTTTGGAGGATTCTAATTATTAAGGATTAGTACATCTAGATCCTTATTTTAAATTTTCCTCAGTAACTGAACTGGAATTAACATATTCATTATATGAAAAAGCATGTTTCTGTAGAGACCAAACATAATCAAGCTATGGTCAATTAAAACCATTTCCACGAGTGAACCATAACCTCAAACATCATGACATCTACTAAACTCTTATTGTCTATTATTGAACAGTCTCTCTCATCTGGTTTTATTTGAGTCACTGGAAAAAAATCTGCAAATCGCTATGCCAAAGAAGCCTCCAACAATCTTAGTTTAGATTGATCAAGATCGCAAGTCTCAATTCAAAAACATCATTCAAGAATCTTGACGCGATATATGTAACATCGAACCATCTACGTCCCACCTAGTCCTCAGGACAATATGAAGACATTGATCACCACCAAACTTACAAACTAACCGTTATTGTCTTTGATGTCTTCAGAGAGGTCGTCTACCAAAGTTATCACGTTTCTGGGATTATCACACAAACTTCCTCGTTAACTGTACACGGAATTTAATTTGAAACCTAATTTCTAGGAGATACTCAACTGCAGAAATAAAGTCCTGGATTCTCTTGAAGTTACCAAGATGTTTCAGAAAATAAGATTCATCAGATGTGGTTCCAAAAAAGAAATATTATGGAAATATTGAGTGCAAAACCTGCAGAGCATTACATAGAAGAAAAAATGAAGAACTGATTACAAGAATACTAGAAGATTTGTATTGACGAAATCAACAAATAATAAATCGGAAGATATGGTATTAATTTTGTTGAGAAATTTATGAAAAAAAACATTTTGTTTTCAACTACCCCTTAAAGGTAGTTGAAGATAAGGATTATAGGCTAGGGCACTTAAGAAAAAAAAAACTTTTTGGTGACAAAATTAATAGTAAACAAAAAAACAATGCCATAGTGTTCTATGAATTAAATAAAAGGTATGCGCACAAAATTCAACATTTTTTGTTTATGTGTTATTTTTTTAAAAAATAAAAACACCAAAAAATTGTTAAAAATTTTGTTTTTTGCGTTTTGCACTGAATCTATGCAAGACTTTATTTGTTATTATGGGTAATACTGTAGAGAATTGAAAAATTTTCAAAATAAGCTTTTATAAATTTAATTTCCATAATTTGTTCCTTAGATAAATTAACCGAAAGGAGAAAATTTTTAATTTTTTAAATAGTTTAAAATTAGTTTAAATTTGAATATAAAGGTTTTTATTAACTGAAAACCGAGATCTCTATGTAGTTAATCAATTCTCTAAAGATGGGCCCTGTGGCTCCAATAGTTTTTGCAAAAAGGCAATTAAATTATGGAAGGTCCCTTTTTTCAAAGGGCCAGTCTTGCTCACCGGGTGGTCCTATCATCATTTGGAAAGTTGCGTTGAAAAGAAGAAGAGTTGAACTAAAAATCGCAATACCAATGTTATGTAATAAACTGTAAAATATGATAAGTTAAAATTGCTGGAAGGAGTGATGACTATGAGTAATACGGGATAATACTCTAGACAGTTAACTCAAATTTTAGAAACCTTAACTTAGCCTGGGTAGATAATCTAAGGATTGAGCCCATCAGATTGAGCCCATCAGATTGAGCCTATCATCACAAAAAAGAATAAGAAGAAGATTTTATAGTAGTTCAAAATTTAACTTATCTTATGTTTTTTGTACCATTGACAAACCCTATTAAGTTTTACATATTTTTACACTTGATATAAATTAACATTTTCCCGAAATATATCGTTATCATTCCGATTGTTCTATTAGAGTCATTTCAAAATAGGAACCACAAATATGACTGGAATATTTTGGCTAGAGAATAATACGAGTGTCCGTCGGCCGAACACGAACCTAAAGTAACTTTCTAAAAATAGTTAATCGCTACAAATAGACTCATATTTTTAAATTGCGCCTACCAGTGACAGAAATAAATGATCCGGAATAATGCATTCCCACGGCAAAGGTCGTAACATCAGCAGGAAATGTTCATATCCAAAAAAACTTGAAATTCTATCTATTAGTTGAAATGAATTAAGAAGATATGGTAGATTCTATTCATTAAAAATACGCGGTATTTTGACAAATATTCACCGGTTAATAATTGACTTACTCGGCATTAATTTCCCTAAATATTTTCGGTTCATCGTATAAAGATCCTCTGTAATCATATCCGTTAATTTTTATCCTGAATACAATTCACAATACAAGTTGTGTTACTACAAGAAAAACGCAAGCTAAGCGTCTGAACTTTGAAAATCTCTACGGACCTGATGAAATTAAATTAATATACAGGGTGTTTCGAGATTTGATAAAAAAATTCGGGAGTGCATGACGTGAAAATAATGCTGTGGCATAAAAAAATTTACTCATACGAGCTACAGCTCTTCAGAGCTGCGAAATCAGAACTTACTTTTAAATATATTTTCTAATATACATTTGAACATTATAAATTAGGTAAACCACCTAAATTTTGTTGAATTCCAATTAGAAATGTTTTAATATCTTCTGTAAGTATTTTCTATAAATAATTACAATTTATGTTAATTTTCTTCAAAATGTTTCTTTATAGCCAACGGTTATTTCGGCATGTACAACGATCTAAATATCCACAAATCTCCTAAACAATAAATGTTTTTTAATACTTTTTTATTAAAACTCATTCTTGCTATCTTTATATTGTACAGGTTGTCCCTGTTAACCATTGGGCGTGATCCGCCCTTGGCATCTAGTCACTCCCGAATTTTTTGCACAAAATGCCGTAATACGCTGTATATCGTTTCTTCGAATGAATCTTGTGAAAAATAATAATTCTCGATTCACTTTTTCATTTTTTAAAATTAGGAAAAACCAATTTTTTGTACGATAAAGCGCTTGTTGTGTGGCAAATACGACTAAAAGCTTTCCAGTTGTTCAGAATCTAAATTATCTAATCGTTTGCGAAGCTTGAGGTGGGTTCAGACGATACAAATTTTGTTCGAATCTGTACAGACTATGATTAAAAAATTTCACCCAAACACAAAATTCTATAGAATTTTATGGACGTCTGTATCGTGTGAACCCACCATAATAGTGTAAATATTGTCGTTATTGAGTTTTTAGGTTTCGAATTTAACAGAGTATTTTGGAAAATAAGGTGTATAAACCACATCCATGTTTTAATCTTCTGTTTGTGTATACAACTGGAGAGTGAAATTCTTTATTTTCATAATAGTTCTTTTAAATTTCGTTTACTGTCCTTATTATCAATCGACATCTGTTGTTTCCATGGTTTTCCATAGTAAAAAATGTCCATTGACATTGAAATTATAACTTGGCTAATTGCAGTAAATCGAATTCCAAAATTGTTAATATATAAGTGAATTCACGTGTCCGCTATTATGAATTTTCAAAACTGAAAAAAAACTATTGTTATAGAATTGAAATTTAAATTGTAAATTTATTATTGTAAATATATTTTCCATAATGGACATAATATTCTTTATGGGAAAAAGTGCATGATGGTTTTTCAACTTTCCCGGAGTATAGTTTTATCATTGGTACAAAACACTAACTTACAAAATACCGTGAATTATGTAGTTGATAATGTTCAATTATGACTTTTTTGACATATCTATTTTCAAAATATTTTGACCAGCTCCATTTTAAGGCGTATAAACAGGTTGTTTATAAATTCACGCGTTAATTCTGGAGGTGATATCTCGTATTAAATTGGGATATGTCTTTCCTTTAACAAAATTTCCTCAGCCCACCCTCTACGAAGATATCACCCTCAAAAGATGGTGACTATAATTGAATTTTTATATAATTTTTACTAAAATTTCAGTAGTTTTAGAAACTAATTTTTGTGCTCTCTCAAAGGACTAACTGAGGGTGATAAAATAAAATTATAATTTAAAATTTTTTTTCTAAATCCATTTTATATTCTTAAATTTTTTTATTCAAAAACCAATAGCTGCAGAAAAAAGAAAAAAAAAACATAATTTATAATTTTCTTCATAAATTGAGTGAAAAATAGTCACTAATTGTAGTCACCACCTTTTAAGGGTGATATCTCGTAAAGGAGTGGGTTGAGGAAATTTTGTTATAAGAAAGACCCACTTTAATTTTACGAGCAATCATCTGAATTTTGCCGCATAAATTTAAGAACATCCTGTATATTATTTCATGTCATTTGTTTGTCGAATTGTAACAGCTACGGTCGAAAAGGTCCTTTCAGCTCCTCACACTTTTCCACTTTATTACCTTTTATTATTATTCAGCACATCCAAATCTTTCTCTTTCACATGATTTCTTACTGGATTTTCCATTATAATGTCAAATATTTTTTTAGTGTTGGTGAATTTAATTTTATCTCTTTTTTTTCTTACATGTTTTCTTTAGAAGTATCTTCACAGTAGTGCTCAATACAATTCAGTACTTAACATGAATGAACAGCTTCTCCAAAACAATATTTTGTTGTTTTCGGTTCTCAATGCATTTGAAGCACCTACTCATTTAACAAATTTTTCATTTTGCGAAAAACTGGAAAAGAAAACATAGAAAAGGCACTTAAACGATGGTCATACAGAAGCCAAGCGCTCAACATGAATGAAATGTTATATATATATATATATATATATATATATATATATATATATATATTACTCAATTTCTAGTTGTGAGCTTTTCAGACAAGCCTCGTACTTTTTTTTATTAACAAAGTATCTTTCAAACGAATCCAAGTACACCAATTTTTACGCCCCCTTTGTGAAAATTGCGGCTTCTTGTAACTTTCTAATATTAATAGACGTAGAAACTTCTTGGAAACTGCCTCGGAAGTTTTCTATGAAAAAATGAGATGAAGAAATGTCTGTTTCTGGCAAGTTACCACTAACTCCTGGAGTTTTGTTTTCCAAACATGAAAACCGAGATGTGCGGGATGTTGAAGTTCCATCGAAGTTACTTAAACGTTTGTGGTTTGTAATCAAATGTATATTTATGTTAATGATGTTAGATTTACTAATATGGAGAATTAAATTGGAATTTCTCCAACCGTTGGCGATATTCAGATTGAACACACTGTTTAGACTACCACTACACCAACACTCACAATTTAAACTGTCTGACGCGCGTTTCGATAACCAAGCTAAACAGTTTATGCGCGTCAGACAGTTTAAATTGTGAGTGTTGGATGTAGTAGTAGTCTAAACAGTGTGTTTAGATAACCAAGTTATCGTCTTCAGAGACTGAAGGTAAACAGTATACCTCCAGTTTCTGAAGACGATAACTTGGTTATCAAAACACGCGTCAGACATTGTGACTGTTAATGTAGTGTTAGAGTAAACAGTTTTTTCAGTATGAATATCACCAACGGTTCCAGAAATTCCAACTCAATCATCTCCAATTTATAAGGGTTATAAAGAACCATTTTGTATTAAAAATATAAATGCTTAAAACTCTATAATTTACAAAGGTTTTAGACAAAGAATGTCTCAAGAATTATATCAGTTTAAAATGTTCACTTTGTTTATTAGATAATTATACAAAAAGTAAGCTGCAGCTCATCGTATTCTATGGCTTCAACCAACTTCAAATTTTTTCTTCGTGAAAATTTTATTGAATAAATAATGATCTGACGGCCAGAAGAAATGCAGGAAGTGTCCAGCATACTGGATCCCAAACCAATCAATTAGCATCGATTGGAGTACGCAGAGAAAGTAAAGAAGAAAAACGAGCAAAAAAACTACTAATACTTACCTTCGCCACTGAAAATGCTTTTTCAACACAGAACGTACCTTCCCACACTCCGGTTCATGAAAATGATGAAATACACATCGAATTAGCTGACCGTACCCACCGTACTCACCAAAACTAACCCCTAACGATTATTCCTGTTTCCTAACCTCAAAGTTTCACTTGCGGAAGAAAGATTTTCATGAGAGACTTACGTAAACGCCTATTTTTAGAAAAGGGACTGAAACTAATAATTCATAAGTTTAAAGATGTGTAGAACATCACTACACTAAGTCTGTACACTTGAAACTAGACAGAGAAAAATGTTTTTTCCCTTTTTTAGAACGGAAACTTTCCATTTAACCTTTCTGTATTAAAAAATTGTGACGTATACTATGTTTATGTGAAAAATTCAACAAAAATCCCTTTTTGGATTTGAAATTTTCATTACATTTTATTGTGAACATGATTATAATTAAATTTGCAGGATAGAAGGACTAGAGATCGATCTTTCTAGCTAATGCTGATGTAATCGAATGTAGTTAATATGTTTGAATATTTTGAGCTGTAATAGTTGATGGATATCGATTGACGTGGAATACAATGCAGAGTTACTTGCTAACGCAACGGTTGAACTACTGTTAATAAATTATTTATTACATCGTTAAATTTGTAACAATAGGGAAACTGAAAACCGTAAACAAGTTTGTTCTAATGATAATATACAGCGCGTCCATTATTAACTTTATAAACCGCAAGATATTTGGAAAATTTGGAAAAAAGAAATTAGGATTTCTAATCTTAATTTCAATATTCAAAAAAATTCAAATTATCTGTTCATGTTTTCTTTTTCTATTCTATTCAATTATTGAATTTTGTTTAAAGAGAACAATTAATTTCTCTCTTATATCTTGTTTGGAATTGAACGGAATTGGAACGAAAATTGGATTTGAATTAAGAAATTATTATTATGAATAGATTTTCAGGCATAAATATAAAAAGTTTACTACCTAATCTGTTTAACATAAATTCTAAAAAAAAAATGATAATAGTGAAAAAAGAAATCCTTCTATTATTTTTAGACTCAAACGATTTCACTGCGAGGATGGCCACAGAAGTACCTGGCCTGACCTAGAGATGGCAGTAGTTGCTTGAAAATACCACTGCCACAATCTTCTTCGTTATCAATTGTATAATATTGGGAGGCGGAGGTGAAGACTCCAGTAATGTTGCAGAAAGTCAACAAATCAGTACTAGATGATAGTTGAATGAAAATGCGTGATCTAGAAGACACAGAAGGGATCTCAAAAAGTGCGGTAAATCACGCTGTTTCGTAACCATGGATAAAACATAAGTCCAAGACAAAGACCATTCCATCTTCAGGTAAAGTCATGACGTTTCATGGGATACACGTGAAGTAATTTTTGATAACTATCTCGAATAAGAAAAAAATATCAAATGCGAGTATTATGGAACGTTTGAGCAAAGAAATCAATTAAAAATAGCCGTTTTTGCTAGGAAAAAAGTGTAATTTTATAAAAACAATGCACCAGCTCACAGAATCGTTATTATAATAGCCAAAATTGATGAATTAAAGTTTAAATTACTACCTCATACTACCTATTCACCAGATATAGCTCCTTTGGATCATTTTTTCTTCCCAGATTTAAATAAAAGGCTCGTTGGTGGAAGATTTTCCAACAATGAAGCAGTTAATGGCTATTTTAAGGAGCTTCAAGATTAATTCAGGCACACAACTCCGATAGTTATAACCTTAATTACACTTTTTCAAGGTATTTGTTTATATGATGGTTGTCTGAAAAGTTTCTAACCTCAATCCGATATCAACACGCATGCGCTTAGAGATTACTTTGAAACTTGAACCATTTTTAATGTTTGGTTTCTGTTTATATTCGTGGGTCGATGATCAAAGAAAAAAAAAATTCGATAACTCTCGTACATCAGCTGGGTTAGAGCTTATAAATTGATTCAAAATATTTTTGCAACGCATTTCGTGAAAAATTAGTGGTGGAAAACCAAAAAATAGTGGATAAATAATTATTTCCGCCCCACCGTTAATATTGAACTAATAATTTGAAATTTTTTTCCTAAAAATCATACTTGAGGAGCAATTTTATTTAAAAACAACCTCTAGATTCAAATCAATTTCCTAAAATTATGTTTCGACTAAATGCAAACTTGTAAGTGAAGTACTTTTTTATTATTTTCCAACCTTCACAAAACTTGTGGGAAATTATCTTGTCTCTGGAATTTTCACAAGAAAACTCATAAACTATGAAGTTATATAATACTATAAATTAACTTGAATACGGTATACAGCGTATATAGCAAAAGATAGTTGCTACAACTTCCCTTAGAAAGTTGGGAGTTGGTAGTTTTTGCAACTAACTCAGTGCATAATTTACATTTTTATAAAATGAGTATAATATATAAGTTATTTGAAAAAAAAAGTGATTTCGTCTCTAGGATAGATAGAAAACTGAAAAATATTTGGGGTTTGCTCGGTAAAAAAATTTCGAAACGCCATCCGTGTTCAAGATAAATGGCGTTGAAGAAAAAAAATTATATACATTTTTTGGAAGATGCTACATCCACTGAATTTGTTTTTATGTCTAACTATCATAAAGGGCGCTAATTACACTGATCATACCAAGTAGTATGATGATCATAGCAGTGTTGCCATATCTGAACAGTCGCAACCTGTGTACGAATACTGCTACTACCATAATTTCAGATATTTCTAGTCCATTTATTATAGACGTTTTTGGTGTTCCATTTTGCCCTAAAAAATTCGTCACCTTGGGAAATGATTGTTTGTTTTTTCTACCCAGTGTTGTCCGTTGATGATATATAACGTCCTTCTAGCTTTTATTTTTTTTTTGCTTAAAATTCCCTGTATAGTTTGACGTCCTACCGTGAAGAAACTACCTTAGAAACAATTTGTCCTTCTTTGCACAGGAGATGGTAACTAAAATATATTGAACCCTTTCCCTCTAGAAGAAATATTATGATACAATGTTCTTCAAAAATGAAGCATTTTAGAAAAAATCATAAAAATATTCCAGAATTCAGAATTTGCAGGATTTTGGAACAAATATTTGATTAGGTTAAATTATTCCATAATTATCATAATCTAGTTTAATTCTCCATCTCGAACGCTGATAATTATTTGGAGAAATTCGTAATTTATTAATAACGACTTTTAATGCCAAAAGTAGACGTCCATAAATTGTAACTGTACGACTAATCAAGCAGGTTTTGCAAATAACATCAATTATTTTTATATATTATATTCTCTTTCCCATGGTTATATTTTTATAATTAGGAGGTTTACGATGACAGATTAGTGTACCCAACAATTTTGAGCAATTAATAGTATGTATAAACTAACGAAATGAAATAATAACTAATTATGTTGAATCGAAAAAGATTTTTCGAATTATTTAGGAAGTAAATATTAAAATGGCTCTGTAGTAATGTACTGTTATGAATTAGCTCGCGAATTAGGTCCTTAAGCCGGCCTTGTTCAGCTACAATGGGAATTCGCGTGGAGCCTTTAATCTGTTTTTATAAAAGGGGGACGCGCCTTCGATGACGGGCGCGGAAACGATATCATCACATAGTTTTTTAGGTTTGAACATTAAAACTTTGTTATCTTGCAAACATTCAATGTCGATGGGGGGTGGTTTTGGGTTAGGATAGGTTAAGTTTTACGTATTAAGAAAGAATAAAGGCATTTTTTCACGAAATTTTGGCAATGTATACTGTAGAAATGATTTATTGAATAATTAAAAAAAGTGATAATTGAACATGCTTTTTTTATTATGTCTGAACCTTACTTTTCAATAATTAATTTATGTTTGTGAAAATATTTTTCGGGACGGAGGGTGGTGTTAAAAATTGTAAACCAATGTTCAAATTTTTAACACGCAACCCGCCTCCTTGCCCCGAACATATTTTCACGAGCATTAAATGTTTGGTTCGGAGCTCTGAGGAGTTAAACGATACAACTACCGTTTTTATTACAGCAGGCGGTTTATTTACAGTATTTCTCATAAATAATTTCGAGGAAAGTCTATTTATTTATTTCTTGTGTTTTTTTGTGCTAGAACTTATAAGTTAATTATTTAAAGTTGAGTGTATAAATAAATTAAGGACTAAGATATCGTGTTCATAAATTCATCCCACGAATAGAAAGAGTGTAAATAAATACCAAAAACGCTACATAAGGATTCACCAAAAAGAGAAAAAAATTATTATTTAGGTAGGAATGTCAACTAATTATTGTCAAAAATACATCATAATTTTTTGACAGAAGATTACTAATTAAGTGTCCTTGTGATATTTGAAGAGAATTTGAAAAAAGTTTTGGGGCTTCGATATCAAAACGAACGATGCGTGTCAGCGCTCAAGCGTGAACTTTATGATTTCTTTTTGTTGTTATAAAAAATACTTACGTGACAACACCTTTTTTCTCAATACGTGCCTCGTTAAGTGTTCTTTGCAATAATTAAAGAAGATTTGGAAAAATTTTGGGGCTTCGCAAACGTAAACTTCGATTTAGTGAGTGAGGAAAAATACTTTTTTTCACGAGTAAGACGATTTCGCAATTCTTAAGTGTGAAAAAAAGTTACTTTACACACGATTTTTATACAATTTTTTTTGTTCTTATTTGATAAAATGATTTTTTTTCACAATTTCACAATATTTATTTGATTAACTTACAAAAATAAGCTCTGCACAAACTGATTGATGGGAAAGAAACTCTAATATTGTTATTTAGGAGAGGAGGAGGAAATAACGTCGTTGGAAACTACTAGAAATACTAAAAATGAACATGAAAAATATAAGGAAGAGAAGTAGAGAGTTGGGTAATTAAAAAACAGTGGAGTAATTAATTTCTATTCAAATTCTTAACCTGGTTCGTTTTATAGCAAGAATTTTAGGTTCCAGTTGGATGAATCGGTGAATTATTGAGGAGATTAATTTACATTTTAGATATAGATGGAAAAGGGCTCAACCTCTTGTTAATAATTCTCGAGATTGCTCATACCTCACACTGAAAAACTTTTCTTCCATTTAATATTTAAATATTGTGAGCCATCTTTAGTGAATACATTAACTACAATCAAAGAAAGTTCACCACAAGCGGATTAACAAAACTCATACTGAATTTTTAAAAGTTTGAATATACACATTTCATATTAAATAGTCCAGCAAGTTGAAGTTGGGTCTTCTCGAAGGTCAGTTGATGTCACTTCTACATGAAATGAATAAAGAGAATAATTCGTAAATATCTTCAGCTGCCTGATTTGTTTTTTAGCAAGTCTACGGTTTTAAGTTAGATATCAAGAAACACTCAGTTCAAAAAGTTATAAACATATTAAAAAGTCTAAGATATAAGAAATAGAAGAAATCCTAGATTATTATTCATATTTTTTATTCACTAGTTATAATTTGACTCTTGAATTCCCAAATAAAACATCGTTTTAGAGTCACTTCATCTCATTGTCTACAGTAATGATTAACATTAATTTAATCATATTTAAGTAAATTGTTCTTTTACATGGTCACTGAACACGGATATAGCCGTTTGTAGAAATTTGTTTAAATTACAACAATTTGTTCCATAAATTGCTGCTCTGCTCTCATTTAACTTGTTTATTGTGATTTTATCTGAATATTCAAGTGAATTAATTCATCTATGCTTTTTAGGTTACGAGAATGGTAAGAAAATCCTTTTTAATTGTTAAAAAGTTATCACGCATATCCCAATAACTATATTTTTATTCTTCTTTTTCGTAATCAGTGTATAATCTGCTTATTGTACTGGTTACTGATTTCCCACGATAATTGTTGCCCTTTTCGACATACCCAGTATATTATCACGTAAAAACTCATATTTTGGCATCCTGAAACTATTCTCAAAACTCACTTATAATTGTATGGTCGCAAGTTTTAAAGTATGTCACAAAAATCGATTTTTCTATACATTTTTTGCAAATATCTCGTGTTCTATGAGTTTAAGCTATTTGTATTTATTATCAATATATTAGATCAATTTTCTACAACTTTGGTATTTACTATTTTTTCATATCTTCGACATAGAGGGCGTAGAGCGCGTGGTCAGAAAATTATCTCAGTTCAACTGGTAATCCCAATTTAGAACTCGTAATATTAAGATTATAATTTATTGATAATTGGCCAGAAAGTTTTTCGAATTTGAAAAAATAAATAGAAAAAAACTAAATATAGTCATTCAGGTGTGCACCATTGCGTTGCAAATATTCCTCGAATCTAGATCTCAAATTAGTAGAAACTTTGCTGCTATTTCTTCTCGGTCCTCAACTGATTAAGCGTGGCTGGGTTATTGGAGTAAACTCTACTTTTTAGGTATCCCTACGTAAACTTCTGGTTTACGACCGCCAAAAGGACATTAAAGTATGACATATCGCGCCATCACGTTGAAAACATGTTGTACGATTATAAGCTTCAAATTATTACAATTGCTGAAGGAAAAAATCCGTAAACATGGATATGTTTTGTTCAGAATTCACAGTGACAGATTGTTCCTGTTGATTTTGAAAGAATTAGGGTACGATAACCCAAACGGTTACTTTCGGTAAATGCAAAGGCTTTTGATGTTTTGCACGTGGGTTCTCTGCAGCCCAGTAACGGCAACTCTGTCTATTGATATCACCATTTAAGTGAAAATGAGCTTCGTCTAAAACAGAATATTCCAACAAGAGCTCGTCTTAAAATCAAATCATTTGGCTGTAATTTCTGCACAAGTTGAATTTTATACTGGTGTAATTTCATGTTCTTTCGACAAAATGCGAGGCAAAAATGTTCTGGATACCAAGTTGATCGATAGACCAGGATTACGTTGAAATTAAGATCTAACTGTGTCTTCTGTTATTGTCGATCTTGGTATCTTCCAGTATCCAGTATCTTCGAACTTTCTGATCCACGATCGAATAACAATTTCCTTGGGACACTGATTTATGTCTAAATTTCTGAGAACCGAGCTACTAATCCCCACCATCCGCGCAGCTCCCTCTCATAACGTTCAAACGCAAAAGAGTTTGTAAAATCGTACGCCTTTCTGGCCCACCCTGTATATAAATATCAATTTCTATTAATTTTTAGATTCAATTCGATCTTTCTCTCTAATAATTCTGATATTTATCATATCAATCACACTCATAATCTCTATCTCATTTGAAATCTCTTATATAACTTTAAAAATTATACTCGGGTGGTGACTAAAGATGTGGATGCAGGAAAGCTGGGTTACAGTGCTCTTCAGCTTGCGCCCAGTGTAATGGGCAATCTTGTCTCAATGCTGTACCATATCAAACTTATATTAATGATAATAAATCCTTTGATACAGAAATCACGAATGACTTGAAGACAAATGTCGTTGAAGATGATAATGAAGAGGAATTTGAAATTCTGCAGCAGAGGTTTGATAACGATGATTATAAAGAAGAAGAAAAAGACAAAGATTAAGAATAAGAAGAGAATTTAAATTGGAAATTATTCTCTAAATTTTCATTCATTTTGACAATAATAAATAAAGAAACAGACAATTACTGAAGAAACGAACTTTGCTGTTGCTTGAACAAAATGAAGGAAGATTGTCTCGGAGAATTCACAGAACTAGAAAATTGAAACACTCTATTCAGGATTGTAAATGATGATAAACAATAAGCTATACAAGGGAAAATTATGAAAGGGTAGTTAACTAAGTTTTCAAATTGTGGAAAATGATTGATATGTTTGATTTGAGATGTAGGAATTTTGAGATATGAAAACCGATATTACTTATGAAACACCCTCTAAATTGCAAATCCAGCTTTTTGATTTTTCTCTACAGTCCTCAGATTTGAAACCTATTTAAAATTTGCGGGGATTATTAAAGCGGTGAATTGGATGCTACACAATTGAAAACACAGAAAAGCTAAACGTTGACTGGGCTTAAAATAAAACGCAATTGCCCTTGCTGATTAAATCGAAGGTTCGACCCGCAATACATTGATTTTTCATTAATGCATTGTAATAAAAACCTTATTATTCATCTATATTTGATGTTCCCGGAAAAATTTAGAAGATATGATGTGATGGGAACTCAGTACTTTTGTCCAAAGACAGAGATATCTAAAAAGCATTTTTTTTATCTTAATTTTGTTGTTGCGTTGGTCAACTAATTAGTCCGGTCAATATAGACACTTGAAATAAAAAAAATTCCCGGAAAGCCTTATATTGATGGAGAGGTGGGATTTACCAATACAATTTAAAAATCCCCGTCGATCCTATGTGTGCTACAAAAGTTATACGAGGTCGAATTTTGAGGTTTTTTGAGTTTTCCTCAAACAATTTTAAGATAATTTAAGGGATCACTACCTGTCAAGTTCTTGATATTACCTTTTGATATTGCTATTGATTATTGTTTTGATTTCTTTATATATTGAAATAGGATTCATACTCTTAACAGTCTACTTCAACTGTAATAACTTCTTTGATTTCTTCCTCTTCCTCTTGATGGTTGTTCATAAATTGTTCAAATGTGGCTGAGTCATTGGTCTCTTCAATAAAATCACAGAAATCTTTCTCTATTGTACTCAATTGGACATTGGGATAAGACTGATCTTGGCAATTGGTAAACATTTGCAATGCAAAACAGTGTTGAGGAGTTTTTCTGGAGCAGTTGGGAGTAAAATGTTAATAAGTTCCAGAGTATTATTAATCAATTTCCAACCCTAGTGTTGTGTATTCGGTTGATTGTCTAGCAATGTTTGAACTTGTTAGGAACTTTGGTTTGAGATTGTTTTTGATAAAATTCAAAAAATTTCGACCTTTGACCTCGAATAACTTTTGCAGCACACATAGGATTGATGGGGATTTTTAAAACTTCATTTGTAATATTAAACGTCATCTCTCCATCAATATTTGACTTTCCAGTAATTATTGATACTTGACCACTATTTTTATGTATAAATTGACCGGACTAAATAAGATAGCCCAGTGGTTGTTGAATTAATGGTCAATTTTCTTTGTTTCAGAGGTACTCAGGAACATTCCCAGTTATACGTAAGTAAATAAAATGAAAAAAATGTAGAGAAACCTTTATTACCTATAGATATAGTTAGAAATTTTTTAACACAATTGCCATTCTGTTTGAAGGAGTAAAATCTGGGTTAGAAATGAGTTACTAGAAACGATTCTGACGCCTTGTTGTCTAAGTAAGAAAAATATCACTTATGCAGTAATGACGGTAATTCAATGATAATCAGATTTTTGAAACCTTGTTATTTGTTAAATCAGATTTTGGTAATCAAACTATATATTTATGGGCTTCTTACTCTACTAATTTGATTTTCAACCCTGTAAATTTTTCATTTCACAAAACTTTACTTTTTAGATCGATCAATTGATTTGTAGAGACCAGTTTCAATTTCAAATGGCTAAATTTAAGATTTCGTTACTATTTGTGTTGAGAGGATGCACTATTAATTTCAGAGTGGTTTTGTTGTTTTTGAATTACTAAAATCCATAACTCCATTTCTAATATTCAAATTCTTACTCCATTGTTGATTTTTATTGTATAGGACAGTTTTATTTATACTCTTTGGATACAATATAAGTTTTCAATGCATCGAATGGTCTTCTGATCTACGTCAGGTGCATCTTCTTCATGGAGCTTCTTCACGGTCAAGTGACCTAACACTCTGTGATTTAATCCTGTGGGGTCTTAACAAGGACCGTTTGCAAAAGGACCAAGCTTCTTTCCGATCTACTATTGGATAAAAATTTTAGTATTAAATATTAGAACTTCTTCATTGTAAGATTTTTAGGAATATTTTCAAGATATGAGTCTTCACATTTTTTGTTTTGGGATTGGCTTTGGTTTCTTAGTGTTGGAACAACTACTGTTTAGAGCATTGAGCTGTCTCATATAAGGTGTTGAACACTTTATGTATTGCTGTTATGTTATATCTAAAATTTTGTTTAGGAGCGAAATTTTTAACAATTTTCCGAGACCCTAGGCTGAGCAATCATTTACAGAGACAAATTCAATTATAAATAATAAAAAATAGATTTTTTTATCTATTAATAAGTTTTTATTTCGAATCAATATGTGGTGTTTCGATGAATTAAGTATGCCTCTACTATTATAATATTCGCATATGTCAGCTATCAATATAGGTTAGTTATCACTTTGTAGTTAAGTGTCGCTACCAAGAAAATTGTTTTTATAGCAACCTGTCAAAGTTAAAGTATCTGATTGGCTTAAAATGACAGTCATAAAATTCTCGCTCTAATTTTTGTGAACAATCTTATCAAAATATTTTTTTGTTGTTGAATATAATTGTGAATTGTAATAATTGGATCATTTCCAATTTCATAATCTAGAAAGTTAACCGAGTTACTAAATTTAGCCGTATCTCTAAACAGGATACTTAATTTTAAAATCCATAATTTAGTGTAGAAAAGTTTACGGTTCGTCGTATTTATAAAATCCTATCGCTTACCTGACATTTTTGTCGAAATTAAAGTCCAAACAAGAATATAAAGTGACGTTTTATCTACTCAACAACATTATTAAGAAATAACTGGTTCTTGAAACAAAGAAACACAATTAAAGTTTGCTATGGAAAACCTGACATTGTTATCGGTAGAAATTTTTACCTGTTGGTTTATAACCTCCATTGAAAAACTACGTTGCCGTTTTTTCTCTCTACCTGACCTAAAAACTGATAAAGTCGGTAACTGACCAAGCCTCATTTCGAAAATGATATCATGGTGAAAATCACGATTTTATCAGGACTTCAGCACGCGAGTGAAAGTAATAAAACGGCGATTCATAAGAAATTTTCATGGAAATCGCAAATCAGCTTTTGTTGAATAATAAACTGTGGTATCTGGTGAGTATTTTCCCTATAAAAAATATAAATTCATTGATTGTAAATTGTTTTAAATAGATTTAATCACGGTGATTTGTGGGCCACAGGAAATAATCCACTACTATTGAAGTATTTATTTTGATTTTTGAAAATAAAATTGATTGTCTTCTTCAAAATACGTTTTCTTAATGTCAGAAATATCAAGTTTCAAATAGGCGCGCTACAAATCGACACGATTTTCAATTCGTTGATAATATAAGGATGCGCCAACTCGATACGAGAATATTTCAGGTAAACGAAAAGGTAATCCGAGTACATAATATAACTTATTACGAATTCATTAAGAGTTTTACATGGATTTTAGTACCTAATCTACTTTGGAAAATCATAACTTCGAATTTCGAAATCCTTTAAACTTAAGTTAGTCATATTAAGAATAAAAATAATCCAAAAAATTGCCGTGAAGTTTTTTTACTCATTCTGTATTAATCTCTTAGCAAAAAACGATTAAACAACTTAAAAATGTTTATTTTGCTATTTGTACTTTCCAAATCAGCAAAATATTCAAATATTTCCCCTCTGTTAATTTAATATCATCCAATCAACATCAAGGACTATTTTAGATGTCTCATATGAACTCACAATCAGACGACTGAGAGTTGTTAAGGATCCACGAACTAGTAACGAAATTCAAAAGTTATCCCCTGAAGACGGTTTCACAGTCAATCTCTAGGTAGTCTCGTTGACTCATTAAAATCCTGAAAAGGGTCCTTTGGGAAGTCACAAGTGACTGAACGGCTCATATTTCCACAGAGCTTATATTAGCTCTACAATTCTCTGGTTTATTTCGTATAAGCAATTTTGAATTACACTTAAATATTTGTACTATGTATTAATATTAAAATTTCACAGTCGCCAATCAAAGCTTCTGATACTTCATTTAGTCAATAAATACTGGATGTTATATTATAAAATATATTTTCAATAATATTCAGTAATTTACCTCAATTACCTGGTTTTTTAAATACATAACAATATTAAACAAAGCGTGACTTAAATATCTACAGTATGAGTACAAATAAAAAATAAATATAAATCTGTCTTACGTGGGTGTATACAATGTGTCCCAGGTGTCATGTGTCCAATTATTTCAATCGAAAACGTCTCCATGGATTAAGTAAAAATTTTCAAAAAGTTTTGTTATTATCTGGTTTTAATCTGAGCGGTTTATTATATTAAAAAAAATTAGTTTGAATAGATGCCCCCTTATTATACATATTTATGAGAAATCTCGGAATATGTCAATCTCGAATTATAAATCGAATCGAATAAATTCAAACTACAGATAGAAACTGCAATTTTTCAAATTAGGATAATACGACTTTTAAGTTCAATGCTGCAAACAAAGAAATTATGAATATCAGGTCTTTGTCAACGTCTTGGCAATATCTTAATTTCAAATAAAGATATCCTGCCATCTTGATATATAAGGGATGTAGTGCAGGCATTCAAGCTCAAAATATTGTCAAACCTCCGAATTTTTTAATACAGCTCCGATTTTCCTGAAAATTTAGAATTAAGCTCATATTACCCTAGATATCAAGATCTACATGGTCGCAAGTTGTGCAAATTATTTTTAAGGAGTGGAAACCACCCCTTATCGAAAAATACCAACATTACAGTTTTTCCTACTTTTTTTCAATTCAAATGTTTTCCGCTTATGCAGCCTAAATATGTCAACATATGGTATAAGAGAAAATTCATATATTTTGAAATATCAACCCTCAAAAATCTCTAAAAACTACCCTTCTGATGAAAATAATATATAAAAAAAACCTTTTAATCATTTAAAACATTAAAATTTCATTTTTACTGTGAAAATTTCATAACATTTCAATAAAATTTGATTGGTTATTGATTTTTATTATTCAACCCATAAAACCACCCCTTTGCAGAGAATGAAATAAATATAAATCTAATGACTTTTAGATTTTGCATTCTTTTTGGTATTAAAGTTTCTTGTCTCTACTTGAAGTAATTTTTTAGTTGTCTATACACTGTCAACCCTTGAGAACCAACCCTTTGATAAAAAAATACAATAAAAACTAGTGTAAAAGACATTTAATCTTTCGATTACACATTTTTCATTAATGAAAATTCATTTTCTGCCGTAAAAAAATAATATTTCTATTAATAAAAATATTTAGAGTTAATGAAAAAAAAATGAAAACAAAGATAAATTTATGCTTCGTCATCGGAGATATCGTTGTATATATATATATATATATATATATATATATATATATACAGAAAAAATCCGTGCGCCAAAATTTTTCATATCCTATTAATTCACAAAAAAAATTACAAATTTTAATTTTTATGTAACTCCATTAATTTTGAAGCTATCACATCCTACGAAATACTACAAAAAACTGCCCTGAAGGTAATTTTTAGGGCTACAAGTCTATATATGCTAGAAGGGCTTAAGCCTCTCCATATTTTATTAATTAAGGGTCGAAGGCTGTGGATAGGCAATCCTCGCACTACAGTGACAAATTAATTTGGTTATAACTTCGTCAATTATCATGCCAAAAAAAAAAATAAAAAAGAAAATAATCTTCATAAAAAATGCTTCAATTTGATTGTTTGTGTTTTTTTGTATCTGTAGATACGTGAAACAAAAGCTATTCAAGTATCTATAACTTGCTTTATGTAGAACATTGAGATCTTAACTTAATTTCTTTGCTTTATTTTTGTTCATAACACTTTTTTCGATAAAATACATCATTACAGAGTTATACGTAAAAAACTATTGAAAAATGCGGTTTCAATGACGAAAAATCGTATTTTTCAATTGCGAATAACTCAAAAACTATTGATCTGACGAAATTTTTTTTTATAATTTTAATTTTGCTGATTTTTCGATTTCCGGGGCTATTTTTGGCGAAAACTTTTCCTCCATCAGCGCGTGGTTGCACACTTCGGCACCAAGTTGATCTCGCTTTTTGGATACACACCTAAAATCTGTCAAAATTTCAAATAAATCTGCAATAAAGAATTCGGAGGGGAAATCCTTGAATACCTGGCCTAATGATCGACTCACAGGTGTTATACGTTTTTCAAGGCATTTAAATTGAAAGGTACACTGCTGTTGGTTTAATCCACAAAGTCATATAAATTCATCGAAGGATTTTTTCCCTTTTTCTGACCAAGGTGAACCTTTTAACACATTGAGCTCCAGTGCGGTCCATAGGCCTGCAACTACACTTTCCCCACAACCCAGAGCGGTCCTTTGAACCACACGACGTATTTTAATTCGAACCTTCTCCGCGATCCATGAGACCATACTAAAACGTGTTTTATAGTTGGGTTGAACCATCCTGGATCCTTGAAACATTAATTTACACTTGGTCCTTTGTATTTTATAATTTTTTTCTGTACTCTACACAATCTCTTCTCACTTTGTAACTTGGACTTTATTTCTTCACAAGGCAATGGGTTTTTTGGTTTCGATGTGTCTTAATCAGCAATATTCGTAGTTTTTTTCATCAGTAACTTCTTTGCTATACTGATTTGAGAATCGGTAATTGCTATATGCTTTTATGTTATTATTTCATAAAAATATAAGCCTTTACTATTTCTGTACCAAATAACAGCTCAATAGCAATTTTTCTATATCACTTCAACACACAACAAACATCTTTTTTTATTCGAAATATATCTTTTTATTATTTTTCCCTCCACATCCCATATGGAGTGCAAAAACACAAAAACAGTTTTGAGTCCTGAGGCAAGATGCCAAATGTCATAATTAACATATTTACTTCAGTGTTGCCATATCTCAAAATTATATTATAAGATCATGTCATTGCGATGGTGATGTGGTTGTTCTTCATCTCATCTTAATGGAGTTTGATTATTTCCTGTATCAAGATATAAATTTGAAGCAATCTCAAATGATGATCGCCTTTCACATTGCCCTTAATGAAATTAATGAAAAAGATCCTATAATATGGTCGAAACATCAACCTTTTGAGTATATTCTGGACGTAAAACGCTGAGCACTTGTCTAATAAAGAGTCTGTGTCTCTGTACTGATTCCAACGATGAACATTATATAGAAATAGTGAGTGGTCATCCTCATCAAAAATCATCTGTTTCCAATATGTTCATGACTTCACCTACATCTAATATGAACGTAGGTAAATCGATCGCTATAATTTCAAAGATAAAATACTTAATATTTCTCCAATTCTGAAAATGAACCATTTTTATATCCAGCGTTAACTATCCAAGTCCAAAATGCGCATTCGTCTTTCATGATATCACCTCAATCCAATAGAAACTTATCGAATAATACATAGCCTTAAGATAATCGCTAGTGACTAGATCTAGTGAATGAGGTGGTTATCACTGAAATAAGAGACTGACTGTACTGATGTTGCAATGTCTTTGTATAAAGCATCTAATTCACTTGTCAGGCACAAACTAAGCGTTCAAAATGGCTGAAATTTTAGTATATTTACAAATATTCTTCTCAACTTATGTTATTAAGTATGAAGTCCTTCTATATCTTCAATAATTATGTTAATGGAACGTACTCTGTTAATCATATCAGTTTCTACGCGCTTAAGATGACACCCAGCATATTCCATGCCATGTAATGATAGTTGTATTTCGTTACTGTTATAATTTCTAAAACATAAGTAAATACTATATATAACAATTTTTTCTCAGCTTAAGCTCAGTAGCTAACAAATCGCCTTTGAAATGCCAGAAGCAAGCATTATCGCGAATGCCTAATATCACTAAAAGTTAGAAACTCGACCAGGTGGAATATTTTAGCGAGTCAAGAGATAAGCGAACGGCGGGCAGACGTGTATTTCCTTTAAACTTGAAAGTTTATATCGCTGCCCCGGGCGGTACAATTAACTTCCAAATGCCCCCGAGCTTGATCCTACGAACGAAACGCTTTTCGTGAAAATCGGAAAAGCAATCGCGCATTTTCCGTTGCTAGGCCAGTAATCATAAAGGGAAATTAACTGTGAGAAACCAAAAAAAAACTATGATACAGATTGTATGTTCCAAGGATAAATGAAATTTAATCGAACAGCTTGAAAGATGTCAGTTATTAATTAATAAAGCAAAATATGAATGCTTACGAGAATAATAACGATGATACGGAAAATCGTGGTAGTATTCAAGATAGGGAAAGGTCTGAGACAAGGAGACTTAATGGTATGGAAACCCAAGGTTTAATATCACGGAGCAAATACGATGAACCAGCACAAACCACATCGAAATCTGAAGAACAACAAAAAAAGTTGTTGGGTTTTCTGAGCTGCTTCCGAGGAACCAAAGGATCAATTCTGATGTTTACTGTCATCAATTAATGAAACTGGATGAAGCAATCAAATAAAAACAGGTTTAGTGCTTCACTATGATAATGCAAGGCATCACAAATCTTTGGTAACTCGTGGGAAACTATTGGAGCTTGGCTGGGAAGTGATGCCACATGCCCCATACAATCCTAATCTGGTACCATGTGATTACTATTTATTTCGAAGCTTGCAATATCTTTTGAATAGTCAAATGAGGAGAGACTATGAAAGTAAACCAGCAGAATTTTTCGAAATAGTACGCAGATAGAATATTCTAATGTAGTGAAGTACATGTTGGTAGCGAATAAATGATTCCTGGAGGGTACCAATATCAAAAAAACTTAGATATATGCTCCAAGGGTGAATGAAATTTGATCCGAAGAGATTGAAAGATGCGAGTAATTAATTAATAAAGCAAAATATGAATGATTACGAGATTAATATAATTATGATATGAAAAATCGTTGTAGTATTCAGGATAAGGAAAAGTCTGAGGCAAGAAGACATAGTGGTATTAAAATCCAATGTTTAATATCATGGAGCAAATACGATGAACTAGAACAAACCACATCGAAAGCTGAAAAACAACAAAAAACCTCATGCTGTCAGTTTGGTGCGATTACAAAGGTGTTGTGTTTTCTGAGCTGCTTCCAAGGAGCCGAAGGATCAATTCCGATGTTTACTGTGAACAATTAATGGAACTGGATGAAGCAATCAAAGAAAAACAACCAGAATTTTCAAATCACACATCTTTGGTAATTCGTGGACAATTATTGGAGTTTGGCTGGGAAGTGATACCACATCCCTCATAGAATCCTGATCTGATACCATCTGATTACCATTTATTTCGAAGTTTGCAGAATTTTTTGAATGATCAAACGAGGGGAGACTAAGAAAGTAAACCACCAGAAATTGTCGAAACAATACACATTTAGAAGGATATGCTAATGTAGTGAATGTAGTACATTTGCCAACAGATGATTCCTGGAGGATACCAATTCTAAAAAGTTATAGATTTCAAGTATTTGGGTGTGACAATAAGAGAGAATCCCAACAGCAAATAGAGTGTACTGAGGAGTAAAGATCTGAGTGTGAAATTAAAGCAGATAATATACAGAACAAGAATTGAATATGAAGCCAAAACCCCAAAACCATGAGCTAATCGCGGAAGGACGAAAAGTATATTCGAATATTGTAGAAAAAGATTTTGAAAAATATAATGGGATTTGTCAAGACCGATGAAGAATACCTAAAAAGATTAATGAATCACGAGATCAAGAATGAATTGAAAAATAATATAGAGATAGCAGCGATAAAGATCTAAAAGTTTACATGGTTTGAACATAAATATACGAAGAAGATATCCGAAAGTTCTGAGGTAACGGAGTGAAGAACGACTAAGCATATTGAAAACAATAAATAGTGCAGTAGAATATGTAAGGAACTGGAGATCAATAGTGGAAGAGAGAAAGTAGGAGAGCTGGATAGTGAGGAAAACGAAAAATAAGATGTAACAGGCTGGAAAGTAAACAAAGCGTAGTGATTCACTGCAAAAGATGTATTTGGAGAGTTCAAAAAGGTGGCTATTCTCTATGATGACAAGATTAACGATTTTTATTTGATTTCTTCTTTTCCTACTTCCATTACATCTGCAGGTATTTAATCACCTTTTGCATTGGCTTAACCACTATTTTTGACAATCCAAACATTTTTCACAAATTGCTTTACAGATAGTTTTTTAATATATTTAATTATATAATAATAATATATTTAATTTTAATATCTTTTAATATATTTTCTAGTGTTTTCTCAATTAATTCCCCAGTCGTGACATTATTATTCAGTATTTATGTCAAATCATTACATTGGTTTGATTGCGAAGATATTCCTAATGATAAATGGTGGAAGTTATATATTTTAAAATCAATAATTTTAATTTTGCGGGATTTCCGTAGTTCTCGTTCAAAAATGTGCACCTGTCGGAAATAAAGACTCACAAATTACTCTTTCGGAAACTAAATACACACATTTGCCATTTTGCTATTATTTCCATGCCAGCTATTTGTCAATATATTTCAAAGTAATCTCCCATGTACAACCCACCTATATATGACAGTGAAAATCACCGCAATAATATTTTATTCATTTTATAAATTCATAGTACAGCTGCAAATTTGAAAATGATATATTATAATAAAATTATATACATGCAACCTAAAAACCTAATTGTTTATAATGTGAATTATTAAAATTAGAAACAACTACTTCACAAACTAAAATAAGTTCTTATCGTGAAAGAAATGAAGAATCACGTCGTTGTTCGTCCAAAGGAGTTTTTCTCATTTTCTTGACACAGCTTACTAAAATAAAAACTGTTTATTACTAAGTGATCCTGACGAGATTTACACTAGGATCACATTAGGATGATCCGTTTGGAAATATATTGATCTATCTTTAGGCTAAATAATATTTTCTCAAGAAATTTGGATATAAGTCAATTCCTTCCAAATATTTGAATCATTTGAAACCATCTAATTGGTACCTGTATGAATTTCCATATAACAGTAGTCTCATTTTATTTTTAGAATATGCTCATTAGTTTAACTGTTGAATTGGATATCCAAGTGAGATAGTTCATCAATAATATAAAGAAAAGTTGTTATTAATCTAAACCAGATCTAAATATTTGCTCAAATAGAACTTGTTTAATAAAGATAATTAGTATATAAATACTGAATACCGGAATACCGGAAGCGTTCCGATCTAACGAACGTTCTTTTTCATTGATCTGTTGTTTGACATTTCTATTGTCAAATGTCGCTGCTAATAATTTATTTGACAGTAAAAAGGTTGTGTTCGAAATGTGTTCGCAAGTTATTTCTATGATATAATAGTAAATCAAGTTTTTTTTATATAAAAAATATGACTAAACCTACAGTTTTTAATCAATTATACACACTTATTCATGTGATGTAAATTTATCAGAAATATGGAAAGAAACATTGAAATAAAGGACCATATAATGTAAAACTGATCAGGACTACACTATTGTTACATCCTTATCAAGTCCTTATACATTACACCAATACTCACAATTACAATGTTTGACGCGCGTTTCGATCACCAAGTTATCGTCTTCAGAAACAGTTTTACCAATAAAACAGTTTCTGAAGATGATAACTCGGTTATCGAAACGCGCGTCAGACAGTGTAATTGTGAGTGTACATCAACGTTATACAGGAATTCCAGTTTATGTCCTTGTGAGGTTATCCTATATCTTACCAGTTTGCGAAATTATCTGATAAGGTTCTTATCAGGCCCTCACAAGAAATTTTAATATGGCTTTTGTTCGGATATCAAAATTGTTAATTCAAATGGGCTACAAACGTAGTCTAAAGTGTATTATATGATGGAAATTAATATGCTGGATTATGTAGAGCTAAACAAGAGAATTTGGTAAGAAAAAACTGACGTTTGAGAAAAAATATGAAGCATTGAACAAAAAAATATAGTCCTGAATTCACTAGATGAAGAAGGGAACTTCATTCCTAATATCAACCAAAAAGTTCTCCAGTTCACTATGGGAAAATTTAAAGCCGATATTTTTGTAAATTAGACAGTTCACAATTAATTTAGAGATTTCATAATTGAGCTAGATATAAATGCTTGGATAGCTTCAGTCTCTGTGATGCAAATTTTCTCGAGAATCAAAAATCAGAAAATTATTTTGAACTTGTAGAAAACCTTTTGCTGTATAAAAATATTGGGTGCAATATGATCAGCTCTATATAACTTCATATACAGCCGATACAGCCTCATTAGTTTCAAGCCACAATTTCTAAACTGTATCACCAATCTTTCAAACAAATCTCGACAGGCTCCGTTATAATAAACTCACAAAAAATTTCATAAAGGGAGGAAGTCAGATATTCTTGAATCATTTTGGATGGGAGACTTTCTTGGAGGAAATACCTCTTCATTAAAATAAAACAGCTTAGGATTAAACTATTTATCGAGAGTAATTTATAGGTATATAAGACAATACTTATTTAGACTTGGTTAAAGAGAAAATTGAAGTAACCAGAGGAAAATACAAGGAAATACTCTAATTAACAATATATGACATCGCTAGTCAAGACATTTTCTTCACCTCAACTGTTATATATCAGTATCTTTAATTTTGAACTAATTCAGAGCCTTAAATATTTTAACTGTTGTCTAACTTCACCAATTTTGGTTTTTAACCTATTTTCTTCTTCCTCCAGAGTCACCTGGAGAGGAGCGAAGAGCAGGAAGAACGTTTCGATAACCAAGTTATCGTCTTCAGAGACTGAAGGTAAACTGTTTACCTATACCGCCAACGATTTCAGAAATCCCAACTAAGCTTTAAAAATTATTAATCATCAACTTTTATGATTTATTGATTTATTCTGTTCGACAATAACTCTTGGTAACATCGTTTTTAATGATATATTATCAAAACTTATTTAATGCAGCAATATTAAAAATTTAACAGAATTCAAGTATTTTAGTTCAATTTTCAGTTCCATTCGATTTTACATCAAAAAACGATTTAAAAAAGTGTAAATACAATCAAGAAAAAAATTTCAACAATAAAATTCAATAATTTGAAATTCCAGTGGGAAAGTTGACGTAAACCAAAGTGGTTCGTTTCGACCAATCGCATAAAAACTTTTTGATAACTTCTCTGCGGTATTATCTTTCAATAAATACCTTTCCGGTTTAAAAGTTTCTAAAACAAACTCTAAACTTCGATTTGCTTATAGATTGAAAAAATGACTTAATGGCGTTACCCGAAAACTTTTTTCATAAATGAGGGTTTCCCGGAACTTTCTTCTTCATCTGTTCACTGAATATTCGTTCAATTGTGTAATCAATGCCTATTCAACCGTCACAGTTTGACCTCCTCACAACGAAAGATCAGAAACGAGATTTGCTAAACGAATAAGTTTAAAAAAAATAGTTGAGACTATTAAACTATCCTCTGTATACTTTGATTGTCAAAAAAACTGATTCTATACTATTTTTTCACAATATACTTAGTGAGGTCCAGGAGTTCTTAACCTAACATAAAGAAAAAAATCAAAGACAAATAACTGTGATTATATTATCCTTTTATTTCATTACAGTTTTCAGAACGAAAAATAGTCTGATAGGGCCAGATAAGGACTATATGGTGACTGTCAAATCAGATCATGGTAAAAGACAATAGTTTGATTACCCGTTACAAATAATCGAATTATACTTTTTGGTTGTTGGGCTGAAGCTCCAAAACTCTCTCTCAACATTTTAGTCGACGCTTCCTTTGGACTGCACTGAGAATTTTTACCATATTCAAATGTTCAATTTCCACTAATTTAGTATAGTGAACAAGTCGACTCCCGCACTTGGATCATATTCTGATAATTCCAGCCCCTGCGAATAATTTTGGATCAATTTCCAATTGACTCAAGTGTCTTCTGTCTTTTGGTTTTAAAGTTTGGTGAAGGCGTACATGGCGGAATTCGTTTGATGTTTGAGTGTAAACAATTTTTTATAGCAAGCGGTTCATTTACATTGTTTCTTTAGAATAATTTCCAGGAATCTCTATTTATTTATTGTAATGTAAGCTGTTAGTTAGTTTTAAGTAAAAAGTCGTAGTGAAAAGAATGAATTGATGAAAGTAATCGCAGAAATTATGTAAGTAAATTATTATAAGTTAAGTGTATTTTATAGTGTGTAAATAAATTGACAATGTAAGAGACGGTGTTTATAAATTAACCGCACGAATAAAAAAATATGGTATTCACAAAATAGGGTACAAGAAAATGGACAAACAAAGTTAAATTAACTAAAAACGCTGCTCTAATGTCGTAGTCATATTTGTTGATTTAAAGATGCTGTATAAATTTGAGAAAGATCGGTCCAATAGATTCTGAAATTTATTGGTGACCGTTTCGGGAAAACGCGTTCGAAAGTTCGCGTATATACTAAAAATTTTATCTCACCGTCAATCAGCTCTTGATTGATGGTTGAAAATAGTTTTTCAACGTCCACTTCTAGAAATTCCATTCTGACCAAGTTTCTTCTTGTTCAAAAGTGTCGGTGCCTACGAATTTTTTTTAAGGTCGATCGTAACGATCCGGGGCGCGTCTTCACTTTCTTTTCTCAAGATTTTAATAATAATTTTCAAAAAATCAGCTTCATGCGTCTCGCATGAAAAAATATAGTTAGCTTCGCATCTTCTAAACTGAACTAACCGACGTTTCACGGTCTTTTAGTCAATATTTTGAAGCTTCTGTCAACGGTCTTGGCCCCCCTATACTTAAGCGTAATTCCGGTTCAGGTAGCAATTAGATTTAGCAATATCATTATAATGGTGAGTCTGCTCGGATATCAAAAAATCCTTTGGCATATATTTTTTACACATGTCGTTGATGTGATCTATGATATTTTTTTCTTGTAGATATTTTATCCAACCAAATGATTGCTGGTTCAGTTTGCAAGCTTTTTTTTTTATTTTTGCCATAACCATGAAGTAATCAAAGTCCTCTGTAAATTCTGACATATCGTACGAATGTCTGTTTTTTTCTGTTCTATTTGTGAGCATGTTTTTTGATCTGGTAATACATACCAAATACTAATGACCAAATTTCATCATCATATATTACATTTGCAGTAAATGCAGTTCCTAAATTGATCAATTAGCTCTTATTTTCTATGAAAACCGTAATCAATTGAATGGTTTGTACCCTATTTACTTCTCAAATAACTCATAAAGATAATCGACAATTGTAGTATCTAAGAGGTATCAAGGAAGTCCTAAATACCTCGATGCAATGAGGATTCCACTAAGACAAATATATACAGTGCTTTTCAGATAAAAGTATCCACCTTTAATAACTTTTGTAATACTGGTATTTAGAAAAAATCCAAAAACACGTCAATTTATGTTGGAAGGGGCAAGCATTATGGCTTATTTAAACTTACTGGAAAAGCCACCCCCTCACCCCTAGCAGCATCCCCTTTATTTTTTTAAATTACTTTTCATATTTTTTATGTAAAATTTGGATGCTCCTCTTTGAGCTGATTTCAAAAATGTATAATACTTGTAGGTTAAAGTGGTTAGTTTATGAGATAAACAATTTTTCTTTTAAGAGCACAAATTTTACTTATTATTTACTTTCACCTTATTTGCCTGTACTAAAATGGGTTGTACAACAGTTCAAACTCTTTAATCTTTTTAACTGTGCTATTTATTCTACTTAAAAAATCCAAACAACAAAAAACTCTACTTTTTATTAAAGTTTGACATTGTCAACTAGAATTTGTAGTCACTATTGATAGTGTAATTTGATATATTATTTATTTTGTTTCTCTGAAATGGTTTACTCTTTGCAAGAAAGAATTGAAATTGTAGGTTTATACTACCAAAATAATAATTGTGCAAGAGCTGCTGCTAGAATATTTAACGAATTACATGACGGAAGACATGCAACTCATAAGTATGTAATTCAACTGATGGAGAAATTTACCACAACAGGGTCTGTTTGCAATAAAGTGCATAAGCGAGAGGGACTCGTAAATAACGAAGCAATCCAAGTGGCAATTTTAGGGCAAGTCAGCTTAGAGGCTCAACAACCCCAATCGTTGTCAACAATAAGTAGAGCGATCGGTGTTTCATCTTCTACAGTTTTCCGAGTTCTACATAAATTCAAGTACCACCCATACAAAGTTAAGTTAGTGCACGAGTTGAATGAAGATGATTTTGATCGTCGTCTAGAGTTTTGCGAATCAATGACGCAAATTATCAATAACAATCCACAATTGTTAAACAATATTTGCTTTTCTGATGAATGCTCTTGGTCATTAAATGGCTTAGTAAGTAGGCATAATTGTAGATATTGGGCTGAAAGTGATCCACATATTATGCGTGAATTCCATACACAACATCCCCAAAAGTTAAACGTTTGGTGTGGTATCCTAGGTGACCACATTGTCGGACCTTTCTTCATCAACGGAAATTTAAATGGTGAATCATATCTTGAGTTACTCAGGGAAGGGGTTGACCCACGTATTACAACAATAATAGAAAATGATGATAACCTTTCCGAAGATTTACTGGTATTTCAACAAGACGGAGCTCCCCCACACTATGCTATGCCTGTCCGACAATTTTTAAACGAAACATTCCCCGCTCGTTGGATAGGTAGAAGGGGGCAGATGATGGAGTGGCCACCTAGGTCACCGGATTTAACACCCCTAGACTTCTTTTTATGGGGGTATTTAAAAACAAAAGTTTATGCTACCCAACCAGAATCTCTGGATGATTTACGAGAGAGGATAGAAAATGAATGTCGACAATTAAATCCAGCCGTATTAAGCAATGTCAGAGAGGCATTTCAAAATAGATTATACCATTGTATGGAAGTTAATGGTACTCATTTTGAACACTTATTGTAACTTCATAATAAATAGCACAGTTAAGAAGATTAAAGAGTTTGAACTGTTGTACAACCCATTTTAGTACAGGCAAATAAGGTGAAAGTAAATAATAAGTAAAATTTGTGCTCTTAAAAGAAAAATTGTTTATCTCATAAACTAACCACTTTAACCTACAAGTATTATACATTTTTGAAATCAGCTCAAGGAGGAGTATCCAAATTTTACATAAAAAATATGAAAAGTAATTTAAAAAAATAAAGGGGATGCTGCTAGGGGTGAGGGGGTGGCTTTTCCAGTAAGTTTAAATAAGCCATAATGCTTGCCGCTTCCAACATAAATTGACGTGTTTTTGGATTTTTTCTAAATACCAGTATTACAAAAGTTATTAAAGGTGGATACTTTTATCTGAAAAGCACAGTATATTAAAATAATTAGGATAATGATGGATTAAATTTTAATTCAAAAAATAGTGTACAATATACAATTTATTGTGGTGACTCACTTTCAAATTTATTTTGATCCTCATTACAATTTGATTTCATTGGGAAGTTTAATGAGTATCAAACTTTTCCAAATAACTCAACTGGACTATCTAGTTTAATGTACGTATCCAATATCAAAGTGAAGTGAGTGGAGGGTCCCAGAACCAGAAGATAAGTGGGAAATGTAACTAATAAGTTACAACACCTACTCGCCATAACTCACACACCGAGTTACCTAATTTCCAGTAAGAGACCGGAAGTTGGGTATATTTCAACACCTGATAGGTCGGAGGCGGTAAAAGTGGAAATTCAGGCTGAACGAATATGCATGAACATCTGATTTATTAGTGTCAGAATTCGAAATGAAATACTAGAAAAATATATATATTGAATTTTCACAATTGAGAATACATAGTAACAATGTTAGAAAAGTTTTTTAATTATTAATGAAATCACGATTTTGTCTTCATGAAAAATGGAACAAATTCTACTATAGCCGTGAAGATATCCGCAAGTGGTTTCTGACTCTTTGATTTACTGTTACCAATGGCCCAAGGGTGAGAGATCCAAATGAAAAGGAATCATTTACTCCTCAAAAAAGTGTTTTGGTTCGCACAAATGCCCAAACGAGTTATTCTGTGTTCCAAGTAACTTTGGTCGAGGGTCTCCGCTTTTTCTGTCTCCTTTGTAATCAAAATTCGTAGCAATTAAGATCATCACTATTATTAAACTCGCCCCTTTGATTTACTGTTACCAAATGGCACAAGGATAAGAGATCCAAATGAAAAAGCATCGTTTACTCTTCATGAAAGTGTTTTGATCGCACAAATGCCCGTGCGAGTTCTTCTATGTTCCAGAGCGCTACGAGAAGGTCGCACGTACGGATACAAGGACTTCTGTATAATCGGTCACTGTTTTATTTAGAAAACACACCGGTAAACGCAGGGTCGCCTACTGCGATTCAAACTCTCGCTGACAAAGAAAGTCGTTAAATTTGAGTGTACCGTTGCAAAAATGCCCCTTTCGGGGCTCAGTTGCTTCACCTATCTGCCCTTTTTAGGGCTTTTTTTATAATGAAATAAACCCTTTCGGGGGCAAGTATTTCAAGAACCAACGTGAGTCCTAGGATCAGCCAGTTTCAGGTGAATATTATTTTCATTTAATTAAAAACTAACAGGCAATCAAAAGGGTCAGGAATTCTTTAACCGGGGAGGAAACTCCCTCCGGCAGTGAGTCCGCTGTCGGCTTTGATAGCCAACTCTTGTTAGGTACTAACAAAGGATTTCAATTTTCGAAATCCTTATTCCTTGATCTCACTTGATCTGACTCTTTCGATCTTTTAAATTTCACCAATTTCACTTTTGAAAATGCCCCGAGTAGCCCGTTCCCCTATACAAACCAGAAGTAAACCAGTATCCACCGTCGATGAATTCCCACCACTCCCAACCAACCCCAATTCTCCTTCGGAGAAGAAAACCTTCGCAGAAATGATGGCAGAACTCTCGCGGTTCTATCCACAACAAGTCACCCAAATTCGCAACACCATGGATTTAATCGAACGAAAATCTCTCGAGTATAGTAGAACCCCCTCACCAGCACCTTCTGCGGATTCCTATGCATCTAGGGTCTCGCAGAAATCGTCCAGCTCCAAATCCCAGCGGGTTGATTATACCCGACAAGGCGCGATCCCCAAAACCAATATTCCCCCTCTAAATTCTAAGCCAATATCTCAAAAGCCAAAAAAAAATACCCAAAATACCACAAAACCCCAAGCACCAACTCAAACCCAGAAGCCAAATAGAAATACCCAAAACACCACTAAACTCCAAGCACCAACTCAAACCCAGAGCCCCAGAACCCACCAACAACCCCAGACCCCCAGAACCCACCAACAACCTCAATCTCGCTCCTCCGCTCAAGGTCCTCCACTTCAAACACTCAATCTGAGAAACCTCCCATCCAAATATACCTCACAGAGAGAGCTCTACAATCTCCTCAACATGCAAGAGCTGTTGAGGGGACAAATGAGCTTTCTCAAAGCTAACCCCAATGGAACCGCCCTCCTCAAAATTCCTTCCACGTTTAATCACGAAACGTTGGCAAGGAAAATCCGTTACGCCATAGGCGACGAGAAAATCGTCGTAATCCCAATAAACTCTCCCCAACGGGTCCAAAAACCCCTAAACAGTAAAACCAAAAAAACTACCTTTTCTCTGGTCTGCAAGAATGTAGACCAATCTTACACCGAAGAAGAGTTCCTTGAGATCCTTTCTATCCTGAAATTCCCTGTCCTTAAAACTTGGAGGATCATAGCTAGATCCACAAATAAACCCACATCCATGTTCCGAATTATTACAGATTCCGAAACCGCCTACCATCACGCCCTAACCAAGGGTATAAACTTCCACGGGCTTTCGCACTTCTGCGAAGCCTCAAATTCAAACACCATACCCGCAGTCCCCAAATATTGCAACCGTTGCTCATCTACCGGCCACTCCGCAGACACCTGCAATGCCAAACCTATTTGCCCAACCTGTGGTGGTTCTGGTCACAAGCCAGAAAAATGCCCAAAAGCAAACTCCCCCACCTGTAAAAATTGCGGTGGACCTCACCCCGCCTTCCACCCCCGCTGTCCGAAAAGGATTGAAACTCCGAAAGCCCCCCAGGATACAGCCCCAGTCACCCTAGAAAAACCTCAAACCCCTTATGACCTGTCTACTGACACTAAAATCCTAATTGAAATCCTGGCAACAACAATAATGAATGCCATCCCTACTTCTCGGGCGCTAGTAGCCGAAACGCTACAACGCCTCATTCCCCCTTTTTACGGTTATAATTGTACCGTAACCAGCGGCGTGGGTAACCGCATTCATTTCGCTTTCACCCAAAAACCAAACACGTCCCACTGAAAAAGTGTAGGTTTAGCCCTACCAACACCATTTATGTCAATACTGACATAACCCCCATTTCAAGCCCCTTCTAATTGATTCGATCCATCGAATCAAGAATTCCGTAGCGAAAGAGACCCTCCTCATCCTTCCTCAATTTCCTCAATAGTAGCTTCCACATCAATCAGATAAATTCCTACCCCCAACACACACCCACATAGTCATCCATCGTCGGAGTTGCAGGTTTTCTGCGGTTTCCCTGCAACCTGGAGAACCGATTCTCCAGACAAATGTCCGACGATAGGGAATAATACAGCCGCAGCTGTACCCGCCCACCCCCAATTAGATTAAGAAAAAACAAAAAATAAACAAAAAAAATATATAAAAAAAAAACCAAAAAAAAAAAAAAATATAAAAAGAAAAAAAAATCTTGAACTAAAAAAATGTAACTACACCGCTAGAAGCAGCCTGCAAACACTTCCCAACTAAATATCCCCACACCCAGCCCTGCAGAGGAAAAAATTCCTATATCAGGGCCTAAACAAATCTTAACCAAATTACCAAAAAAAAAAAAAACCTTCCTTCCTAAATTTTCACAACGAATCTCTCTCTCTCTTTTTCTATGTTCCAATTAACTTTGATCGATCGTTGATTTTTTCTTGTAAACTGTGTAGGGTTTTCCATGGCTGGAATGCATTTGAAGGAAATAATAACTAGCAGGTAACTTTGCTTAAAATAGCACTAGGTCAGTTTATATTCAGAAATTCATTTTTTCAAAATGATATAAAAAAAATAACTGAATATTAGCAATAAACATAAAATTTTGGATGGAAATCTCTAGATAACTCATCCATCTTCTCTCAGATAGCCAAGCTATCTTGGAAGTCCTGAAAGTCTTGATACTCATTAAACTTCCCAATGAAATCAAATTGTAATGAGGATCAGAATAAATTTGAAAGTGAGTCACCACAATAAATTGTATATTGTACACTATTTTTTGAATTGAAATTTAATCCATCATTATCCTAATTATTTTAATATATATATTTGTCTTAGTGGAATCCTCATTGCATCGAGGTATTTAGGACTTCCTTGATATCTCTTAGATACTACAATTGTCGATTATCTTTATGAGTTATTTGAGAAGTAAATAGGGTACAAACCATTCAATTGATTACGGTTTTCATAGAAAATAAGAGCTAATTGATCAATTTAGGAACTGCATTTACTGCAAATGTAATATATGATGATGAAATTTGGTCATTAGTATTTGGTATGTATTACCAGATCAAAAAACATGCTCACAAATAGAACAGAAAAAAACAGACATTAGTACGATATGTCAGAATTTACAGAGGACTTTGATTACTTCATGGTTATGGCAAAAATAAAAAAAATAAAATAATTGGTACAAAACCTGAATGTTATAAATGTAATTTGGACACATTCAATATTGAAAATATACATGCATCTCTAAAGAATTTGATATCAGAAAATGAAGACTAAAGGGAAAAGCTTGCAAACTGAACCAGCAATCATTTGGATGGATAAAATATCTACAAGAAAAAAATATGGTTTAAGGGGGTCCTCTTGTTCCTCTGATCATAGATCACATCAACGACATGTGTAAAAAATATATGCCAAAGGATTTTTTGATATCCGAGAAGACTGACCATTATAATGATATTGCTAAATCTAATTGCTACCTGAACCTGAATTACGCTTAAGTATAGGAGGGCCAAGACCGTTGACAGAAGCTTCAAAATATTGACTAAGAGACCGTGAAACGTCGGTTAGTTCAGTTTAGAAGCTGCGAAGCTAACTATATTTTTTCATGCGAGACGCATGAAGTTGATTTTTTGAAAATTATTATTAAAATCTTGAGAAAAGGAAGTGAAGACGCCCCGGATCGTTAAAAAAAATTCGTAGGCAACCGACACTTTTGAACAAGAAGAAACTCGGTCAGAATGGAATTTCTAGAAGAAAATTTTTAGTATAAACGCAAACTTTCGAACGCGTTTTCCCGAAACGGTCACCAATAAATTTCAGAATCTACTGAACCGATCTTTCTCAAATTTATCGTAACATCGTCGAACTTAGTAACATCTTCGTCAACTGATGATTCATTTGATGAACTTATTACAGTTCCCACCAGTCAACAGAAATTTCTCACAAATACTCGGGTAATTTCTCTTATATCTCAGAAACAGTGGGTTTTAGGAAAAAAATATCCATACATTTTTTGTAGATAATTTTATAATCTACAATTTTTGTGAAAAGTATTTTTATGATAAAACTCACCGTTTCGCTGAAAATTGCGAAAGACCTTTTGATCTTCGACCTTGAATAAAATTTGCACCTTGATGGTAATTTATTTAACTTGAGAATGTCTAAATTGACCGGACTATAAAGTGCTACTAGATAAGTTTGTCGAATAGCTAACAGCCTTGAATAACATCATCGTTAATATTAGATTGCGAAATTTTGAAAATTTCTTAAATGTATGATCTGAATAAAATAGTTTCCAAAATTCGTTTCTCTTTCTTTTTATTTATTCGGTGGCACAACTTTTATAAAATTGCTAGAGATAACTAATAATTATGACAGTTTGTGACAGTTCTAGAGGAAAAAACAATTTTAGAAAATTAGAAAGATATCTCATTCAAAGCATAATATGGACGTTACTGCATTCAGGATCGCCAGAAAAAATTGCATTGTTTAAATCAACCATCAACCATTTTTTATTTTGTTCATACCGAATTCACAACAACCACTACACCAACACTCACAATTACACTGTTAGACGCGCGCTTCGATTACCAAGTTATCGTCTTCAGAGACTGGAGATGAAGTGTTTACCTCCAGTCTCTGAAGATGGTAACTTGGCGCGTGAAACACTGTAATTGTGAGTGTTGGTGTAGTGGTGGTGTTAAAGAGTTGAAAATTTGTAATAAAACCTCTGATTTCTTATCTTTAATAAATTTGATTATCGAAACGCGTGTCGGGCCGTGTAATCGTGAGTATTGGTGTAGTCATAGAGTAAACAATATATTCAGTGTGAAGATTGGAATGTGTATAGAGCGCCTTCATCATTTTTTGTGAAAACTGTCATTGAATTTTTAATACAAAGGCTTACCTGGGAATCCCCCGAGAAAATATTTACTTTGAAATTTAAACGAAAACTTGAGAAACTTTTTTTTATTATCAGAATGAGATTTTTTGTTATGAATCTCGGATATCACATACTAATACATATTAGTGAAAATATTTTTGTTCTATCTTCTCAACCCTAATTTCTTCAGTTGTTCTTCTAATGAAATTTGTTGTTTCGTGAGATTCGAAAGAAATTGAGAACGTGATGTATATTTATCAAATACATTTTTAAAATTGTGGCGTACGCGCGGTCGTAGTTATGACCAAAATTTGAAATTATTTTTAAAGCCGTTTCCTCATTTCAAACTTGTTCATTTAAATGAAAATTTCACACAAAGTATACACCTAATTCTTAGGTGTATATAAGTTTATTTCAATGGTTTAAATTGGTTATTATAGCAGCGTACGGCAGAAAAAAATTTCAAAGAAATATCCAGAGTTAACAAAAAGTTCAAATTTCTTGTAGTTATAAACCAGGAGTAGCTGCAGTAGATTATAAGTAAGATTAAATATGTCATGCTATATATTACGGAATACCTGAGTGTACAAATTGATATACGAGGTACGAAGCAAAAGTTACGTTACAATGATTTCGAAAAGTTTTGTAACTTTGATGATATCGTCTAATAAACATAGAAATAAAAAAATGATCTGTAAACTTTTAATAAAAAGCAGCTTTTGCTTTTGTGAAGAAAAACGTATTGTGAAGTTTACCTTTACAACCACTCATAAACCTAGAAGATATTTTGTACAGGACTCTATATTTTATTAGCTTATTTGCAGAATTTCCAGTGGTCATTCTCTGCCATGCTCAGTATCTTAAGATGGTATTTGACGGGGTGGTTACCTTTCAGAAGATCGACTACTAATTCGATATCGTTTAAGGTCATCACGGAAGTTCTTACCTGATGTGGTTATAAATCTGAAGTATGGAGTGTTTCTGATTGTTTAAGCCTTCCGGTCAGTTCGTTATGTATATGGCATGACATGAGGTAACATTAGGACTCTGGTCTAGGGTATGGAGTCGTTTAGAAAGACTCTCTGCCTCTTTATTTCCTAGTATACCCTGGTAACCACATTAAAGTCATTTTGTTTTTGTTGGCTAGTGCTTTTATAGTTTTTTTTCAAACTCCCGCACAAATTTGGACATTAAGTACGTACGCCATAATTTTAAAAATTTATTTGATAAATATACGTCACGTTCTCGTAAGCTCATTTTCTTTCGAATCTCACGAAACAACAAATTTCGTTAGAAGAACAACTGAAGAAATTAGGGTTGAGAAGATAGAACAAAAATATTTTCACTAATATGTATTAGTATGTGATATCCGAGATTCATAACAAAAAAATCTCATTCTGATAATAAAAAAAAGTTTCTCAAGTTTCCGTTCCAATTTCAAAGTAAATATTTTCTCGAAGGATTCCCAGGTAAGCCTTTGTATTAAAAATTCAATGACAGTTTTCACAAAAAATGATGAAGGCGCTCTATACACATTCCAATCTTCACTCTGAATATATTGTTTACACTATGACTACACCAATACTCACGATTACACTGCCCGACACGCGTTTCGATAATCAAATTTATTAAAGATAAGAAATCAGAGGTTTTATTACAAATTTTCACTGCGATTCAGTTTGGTAAACATCTACAGTTTTAAATCACAGAAGTTATTATTGAGACTATATATATACTTCGTTTCAAACATAGTTCTGATCTAAACTTGAGGAGTTTTCATTGATATACATTTTTCTAAATTATGGTGGGCCCGCTTTCGTGCTTTCTCCAATATCTCCGATTAGACCTGAAGCTGTTTTTAATTCCGTATTATTTTTTATAATTTATATTCACTCTTAAGAGCTAACTAAATTCTGTATCTCTAAAACTGATATGGAGTCTGGTAAAATCCATTATATTTTTTTATATCGTCATTTATGAAAAACAGTAATGTAAATGCGAAAACTAGTAGTAATTTCCAGCTGCATAATTGATAATATTGTACAGAAAATAATGATATATCGAAAGCATGTTAAATACACACTCCATTTTTATTTGCTAGCGATGAGGATCATCCACCCTTATGTGCAGAAATCATTCACCTGAATATTATTCGTTGCTTTAGAAAACAAAAAATGTCAAAATTATTAGTCTTTCATAAAATTTTCCCTGCGAATAAATAAGAAGACTTTGAAATCAATTTTATTCAAATCATACTTTAAAAAAAAACATATTTTTCTAGGAAATTAGAAGTCAATTGAATCAACTCTTTAACACCACCACTACACCAACACTCACAATTACACTGTTTCACGCGCCAAGTTATCATCTTCAGAGACTGGAGGTAAACACTTCATCTCCAGTCTCTGAAGACGATAACTTGGTAATCGAAGCGCGCGTCAAACAGTGTAATTGTGAGTGTTGGTGTAGTGGTTTTGTGAATTCGGTATGAACAAAATAAAAAATGGTTGATGGTTGATTTAAACAATGCAATTTTTTCTGGCGATCCTGAATGCAGTAACGTCCATATTATGCTTTGAATGAGATATCTTTCTAATTTTCTAAAATTGTTTTTTCCTCTAGAACTGTCACAAACTGTCATAATTATTAGTTATATCTAGCAATTTTATAAAAGTTGTGCCACCGTATAAATAAAAAAAAGAGAAACGAATTTTGGAAACTACTTTATTCAGATCACACATTTAAGAAATTTTCAAAATTTCGCAATCTAATATTAACGATGATGTCATTCAAGGCTGTTAGCTATTCGACAAACTTATCTAGTAGCACTTTATAGTCCGGTCAATTTAGACATTCTCAAGTTAAATAAATTACCACCAAGGTACAAATTTTATTCAAGGTCGAGGGTCAAAAGGTTTTTCGCAATTTTCAGCGAAACGGTGAGTTTTATCATAAAAATACTTTTCACAAAAATTGTAGATTATAAAATTATCTACAAAAAATGTATGAATATTTTTTTCCTAAAATCCACTGTTTCTGAGATATAAGAGAAATTTACCGAGTATTTGTGAGAAATTTTTGTTGATTGGTGGGAACTGTAATAAGTTAATCAAATGAATCATCAATTGACGAAGATGTTACTAAGTTCGACGATGTTGTTCTGCAACTTTGGTATTTCTCGTGCAATTATTATAGTCATTAAATACGACACTAATTTTGAAACTTTATAACTTTCAAACCTTTTTGAACCGTTGTATCTCATCTCAGAAACGGTGGCTCGTAAGAAAAAAAGTGTTGATACGTTTTTCGTAGACAATTGTATGATCTACAATTTTTGCCAGAAGTATTTTCATGACAAAACTCTCCGTTTTGATGATAATCGCGAAAAACTATTTTTTACTGATTATCAGCTTGATGGGAATTTATGTAGCTTCATTATTATTTTTCGTCTAATTTGACCGGATTATTATATGAAAAAAATATTTATTTGCTTCTAACGACAACAGTTCTATGTAATCCTGATGAATTGAATTGAAAAATCATGTATTTAAAAAAAATCATTGGAGAACATTGTTAACCAAGCTAGATATAGGAAAGACATTAATTTTTCAGTTAATCAACTTAAAAACCGTGATTTTGTTGTGCCGGACCTGCTTCTCGAACTTCAGGAACCATATACGTGGATTCGTATAATGCATGTTTGCGGAAATTAAAGTCATAAATATTGCATCACACGATGCAAACTTATTGACTTTATATATATTCGATCTATAAATATATATTTACACCCGTGTCTTTATCTTCATAATTTATGTTACTTTCCAAGACTTGCATAAAATTGGTGGCTTTTGGATATTATTGGAATTGTTTCTATTTGGTAAAACCAATTCGAATGAATGATTAAACTCCCAAAATGTTGTGTTTTATTGAGAATTGCAAAAAATTAGGTTTCTCTTAATGTGGAATAATTCTTGGAAATATCTAGTAATTGACAAAATATTATTTTTTATCTTACAATGTATAACAATTTATTGATGCATCTAAATGTTCTTGATTTTAGGGATGCAGGTAGTTTCGTTTTTAGATCACTTTCTCCTCAATTTCCAGTTGTTTTTAAGGGGTACACAACTCAATTTTTCTATCAAGAAAAAAGTCATTAAACGACTTTCAAATTTGTTTTAGTGAAAAATTTAAAATATTCTTAAGTATGTCAATTGAAATGGGACGTGGATCGTTTTTCTTTAACGAAAAATTCTTCTGAAAATTAGATCAGTTCTTTTATTAGACATTGAAAGCTGTTCAGGACAACCTACCCTTGAATAATTCTTTAAAAACAAGGCTAAGTTAATTGATTTTATCCCACTCACTTTTCTATAGCTCAAATAAGATTTTTTGTTTCGTTTCAAGTTAAATATTTTATTACGTTTATGCTGAACGTTGTTCTTCAGTTAAGAATCGACTAAAAACATGAATGCACACGGAAAGTCGTTTTCCACAAAGGAAAATGCAAGTAATCGAAAAGGCGGAACAATAAAAAGAGAATGGAAAATGAAATATCTTAATTTAAAAGCGACCGGCGACTTTACAATTTCGGGTCTCAAAAGAATTCAGGTATATAAAGAACTTTTATAGGAAACATCAGCAGTAGGTTGTGAATATAAATTGTTTCCATGAATATATTTTTTAGTTTTAGTCGGTTAAAGCTTAAATATTTAAAATATCATTTCAATAAATATATTGAAATACATGAACTAAATGATATTATTCTGTGATCTTCTCGATTGAAAACTACTTTCTTAAGTCATAACAGATCATAGATTTTTCTATAATATTGAATTTTCGAGATCGATGATCACGTGAATGGAATCATCGTTTTCGGCTCGCTTTGTTTTGCGTTCTACATTACCGAACGCAACTAAGTTGATGGTATTCTTTACCACAATTAATCTTGAAGTTTCTCAATGATATTATAGTTCTGATGACAGAATTTGAAATAAAACTGAACTCTAATCACCCTCCAGTCTCATTTTCGTTTTAATTTGTAATACGACCATAGAATCCACTGGAAAAGGTAAACCTCAACTACAACTCGTAACTTCGTTATAAAATAATTTATTCGGTCCATAGTAATAACCTTAATATACGGTAACATCTAATATACAAGGTGTCCCACGACACTTTGTATATTCGAGTTTTCGGATACTATCTTTTTAACTAATATATTTTCAAAGATGACCGACTTCCAGTTCTACCGGAAGAATAACTTTGTTATTTTGAATAGAACACCTTGTATATTAATACATTTTTGAAATCTACGTAAAAGTTTAGTATACTCTTGTCTAAAAACTTTTTCGGAAAAATGCATACTTTTTGAGTTATCGATTTTTTTGTAAAAAATTTGACAGTTGCAGACCAAAATATTTTTTTACGAAAATACCCTTAAAAACATGGAAATGATTTCTATTCGGTTCCTTTTAGCAAAGTCAGATGTATTCTGAAAAATTCTTCACTTTATACAGGGTGTGTATAAATAGTGTCCAAAGTTTAACTTCATGAATATCAAATTTCTTTTGCCATATACAGATAGTTTAACTCGTCGTGGGACACCCTGTATAGTGAGTATAAAAATAATCCATACAAAAACCAAACACTTTGTGCTTAATTCATTTATAACCTCAAAATCCTATAGCTTATTGCAATTTCCGATATGTTGTTGGTACAAAATCATTCGCTAAGAGCCAAAAATCTCTCATTACGTTTCATAATGTACCATTACCATATTTTTTTTGTTTCGCGAGACTTTTACACTTTCATATCATTTTTCATTCAAATTTACACATATTTTTTTAAACTTACCTCACATTAAAAATTTCACGATACAAATAAAACGATGCGCTACAACTCGTGACGATTTTTAATCCGTTTAGAATGCACCATCTCCAAAAGGGGATATTTCAGGTAAACGAAAACGTAGTTCGAGTACATAATTAAACTTACAATTGGTTAGGTCGATCATTAATTAGCTAAAATATTCACAAAAAGAGATGAGAGACGTCCCATCGCGATTTGAGTAGTAAACAACTTGTCCAGGTCCGCATTACAATATTCAATTTTAAGAATCAGGGATTAATTCAAAAGTACAGATAAACGACAATACTACACAAAAAATTAATCCCTTGGAATTTCTATATCAAATCGATTATTAATACGAATAATACCAAGGCAGCGAATTTCAAAACTGCTTGACTGTTACTGTTTCAAAAAATTTGTGTATGAACAAACTTTTGGTTCCAATAAAAACCACCCCTTCGCATATAAACGAATTAATGAAATAAATATGATATACGACTCGCTAATCATCTTCCATATAAAGTTTTATTATTTGGTGTAAAAAATATTCTTAAAATATGCCTGAATGAACAAATTTTATTATAATACACATTAGAAATATCGTATTACTAAAATATCATTTTTTCTAAGAAATTTCTGACCAAAGAAAACGAATTTATCCTCCGTTTCATATACGACTGAATAGAATTCCATTCAGGCTGTTTTGTCCTCTAAACCGTATACGTTATTTTTTATAGCATTTCCACAAAATCCCAACATAGCCTCACAATAATAACGTATTAGTTTTATTATGATAAATAACCCTGAATTTCTATATAATTTCCTTTATTATTGAATTAGGAAGCTGGTTTGATCTATCATATATCGTAATTATTATTATCATAACAAATTAGTAATGTAGAAATGTTCCTATGAATAAAAATAGACCCATAATACAACCGTTTCAATATATATTTTTAACATGGAGGTCCAATGAAATATGAAATTGATAATATGATGATGAAAATAGATTTTTTAGATCTGAAAGTTGTTCGATCTGTATTCATTTACATAACGAAAGTTGCGTTTTGAGTGTTCCATGTAGTAAAAGTGACAGTTCTGTACTGCAAAACACTTTCGGGACGCTCTAGAGTGACTCTAGCCACTTCAATGTTGACAGTTGACAGTTTCACCTCGATGATTTTGCATAACCCTAAATTTTTAATTTTCTGAAATTATTTGTTTTATCTGAAGTTTTCTATAAATGAATGAATAACAATGAATAATGATGAAAAAGAAAACATCAACCATGAAGAGTTACTCGAATTATATTGTCAATAAATAAAATTTTATGTTATTTATTTTCTTTCCTCGGTGTAATTGAAAAAGTTTTGGATTTTATGCATGGTCTAAAAAATGTCCTCGTCCAGCAAAGTTGTACTTTCAGTCCTTGGCATACAAATAACTATTTCATGATTGTTAAAGATACTACCTCCTCCCATCGTGCAAGATGTTGCAAAATTTAAGTTAATAATTCTACAGTGGTAGACGAGAAAACGTTGTTGAAGGCCTCCCGGACAACTGTCCTCGATTCTTCTCGATGCTGTTCCTGCCTTCTTATGTGCGATCGTCCTGCATCAGTACTGTACGGTAGATCCTCTCTTTTGGTTGCCTGCTGAGTTAGCAAGATTTCAGCATCTTTTGGGCAATGTAATACTCCTTGTTTCCAGCTTTCACTCTCTTCCGTATCTCCAGAGCAATCTCGTTTAAATATATTATTTTTGAGAATTTCCACATGGAGTAACGGCTCAAAAAATCACAAAATAGTTCGATATCATCATAATTTTATCAAGTACTAGTAGAATGAACTTGAAAATGGAATTATCTAAATACTATTAAATTCAACAACGTTCAATAACTTCTATAAATACCAACATCAACTACGTATTAATAGTGCAGTCATAGAAGCGTTTTTGCTCCGAATTTTTTTACTGTGAACCGATTTGCAAGAAATTTTGGAATTGGGCTTATCTTACCCTTAACTTCAAAAGTTGAAATTATCTGAACTCCGCACTCTGGGGGTGTTTGCAACCCCTTCTCGGTGTTCTATAAAGTTTAAAAAAAACCAATACTTTTCAAGTTATTGATAATTGAAAAATTGTAATTTTTTCACGTTTTTTACAAATATCTCCAAAAATATACATTTTAACGAAAATTTCATAATAAAAAAAATTGTAGCAAATTGAAAACTGATAAAATTTATTTCTTATAAAGCGAAATATCAAAGATACGTATAAAAGTATGATAGTGAAAACTATAGGTCTTTTTCTGACAAAAATTAGAATTTTTTTTCTTTTCTGTCAATGAAAAATTAATGGAGAAATGATTATTTAAAGAGCGCGTGGCAGCGGAATCACAATCTCTCTCGATCCCTTGACCCTTCATAGTTTTAAAATAGAAGGTTTCTCACTATATATTGTGAAGAAAAAAATTGTAGCTCTGTAGTACAATTTTTAATTCAGCATATTTTTTGGAAGTATTTTTTACATAAATATTTATTTAAAAAATTAAAATTGATCCACCTGCAACACAAGAACTACTAAAAATGATTTTTTGCAACTGCAAAAAAGGTTGCGAAGCCTCTTGCGGATGCCGAAGAGTTGGTCTGTTTTGCAATACTACTTGTGGAACGTGCAAAAAAGCCCTCCTATTCAACCAGAAGAAGATATCGATTATGACAGCGATTCAAACATTGAGTCATAAAGGTTAATGTTTTTTTATATATAAAATTGATTAAAAACTATGACTATGGTTTTTTCATGGTTTTTTATGCATTGTCATGTTCTTGTTGCAGAATTTTTTAAAATCTATTACTAATTCAATCTGCTACAATTTTAGACAACTTGTAAATTTATATTTTATTCACTAAATGGTGATTTCTTACTCTATAATTCAATTATTTTTAAATGTGTTATCATATATATTTACTGCTTTAACTTAGGGGTAGGTTTTTAAGGATCAAAATAGGGTTGAAAATTCGATAATCAAGATAGAGATCTTAAAATATTATTTACTCTATACTTCAATCTTTTTATGTCATACCAAAGTAATTTTTTTTATTTTTTTTCAATTCAAGGATTGTTTGCAAGGGTTGTGAGGTTTTCAAGGGGTTGTACATGATTTTATTATGAAGTAATTGTATTAGAAAACACTTCACAATTTCACCCCTCAATATTAAACACGTCTTCTAGCAATAAAATGTTAATTTTTTCATTAAGGGGTTATTTACACTCTTTAAAAATTATAGGTGGAGCTCGGATAATTTTCATTTTTGAAGTCAAAGATAAAATGTGCCTAATTCCAAAATGTCATGCAAATCGCTTCACAGTGAAAAAATTCGGAGGTAAGATCCTATTTTTCGCTAACAATGACTGCACTATAAGTGGTACTACGGAATTAACCGAAATATAAAACCTCGACGATTTTAATATCGATTCAAATACACCTTGAACTTAGTTACTGGAACCCTCTGGATCTTTTGTTATAATAAAGGTCGAAACGGAAATTTGTAATTACTCGTTCAATTTTACACTAAAATTTAGTTACTAGACACAAACTATAAAACAAGAAACTAATAGCAATAATAAATTAAAGAATGTATCTGATGTAATAAATATATGTAATATATATTATTAGATGCTTTAAGTTTCAATTTTTGCAACCGTTGTTGATATTCATACTGTTTACTCTATAACTGCACCTGCAATCTAAAATTATAGGTTGGGCGTTTCGATAACCAAGTTATCGTCTTCAGAGACTAAAGATCTCTAATGTAGCGCTGAATAATGTGTTCAGTATAAGATGCTTTGGTTGAAAAGTTTTCGCTTTCTAATACTGAAAACTATTTGATAACACAAAAAAACTAGATGTTTTCGTAAATCATTTAGAATAAACATTTATACCAAAAGAAGATTAGAGAAGATTAAACATTACAAGAAGAATTAATTGAGCCCACGAAACCTAAAGAACTTTCAATCTGGATGAAGGAAAATATTAACCCGTTAAGGGTTCCAGGCTTTGACCTGGTAACTGGAGAAATATTTAAACAGATTCCAAGAAAAGCTATAATCACATAATCTCTAAATTTAAGTTACTAGATTTTGGAAAAAAGCTAAAGTCATTATGTTTCTCAAACTAGGAAAATCTCCTCATGAAGTAAGACAAAATTGTTTGAGAAACTTTTACTAAAATGATTAGAACCCATAGAACATCCAAGGGGTTAAATCTCAATCACCAATTTCGTCTCAAAAATAAATATTCTACAATAGACCAAGTCTACCAAAAAAGTGATACAACTGTGAAAAAAATTGAGAGGAAAAATTGCTATAAAATATTTCTAGATGTAGCACAAGCATTTGACAAGGTATAGCACATGGATTTTAACCAAAACAATCGCGTTGAAAATTTTTTTGGCTTCTTTGCCATTATTAAGAGAGAGGTTTAGATTCAGTGATATGAAGTGATCCGATTCCACGGTCTCAATTATTTTTGTTAATAAATCGTCTTGAATTCAGGTTCGTTTCAATTGAAAATTGTTTTATAAACAGATGAAAAACTTGAGGTTTCGAACTATTATGGTCAATATCTAGAGATCAAATATTGTTTATACATGAAAATGGTGTAAAAATTTGAGCTTCCTTAAATCAAATCAAATATTTCGGATCTTGAAGTAGATATTTTCCAACAACAATAAAAAAATTCAAAGATGAATCTGAATTATTGAATTGTGCAACTTGTACAAAACATATTGTATTCGGTGGTCTTTTACTGTCTGTTAAATTATTTAGAATAGAAGTTGTACTATTGATTTACAGTGGGAAACCGCTTCGGATGATACAACTACGTGACAGGGAGGATAAATATTTGGAGAAATTTCATCCTGTTCCTGGTATTTGGAAAGGATAATTGGTCTAACACAGATGATTTATGATCCACTTTACCGAGTAATTATACAAGGTATTCACGAAATATGATTAAATCTTTTCTTCGATTCCTTGAAATCAAAACTAAACATTAAGGGATTTATTTTGAAAAGCTATATGCTGTGATGGCCTAAATTTGAGATCTCCAAATAAATGTTATGATACTTTTCGACCATATTTCCAATAAATAGGAGATTAGATCCGATAAAAATTGACGTAGATACCTATCGACGGACCCTTTTGGGTTATAAGTTGTACAGATTAATATACGAGGGTCGTCTGGAAAATTTCCGATCTCATTCTGCTTCAATCTTGAAATTACAAACTCGTTTTTAAGTACTATTCAGCAAAATTGGAAATTTTCCTTCTTAGAAAAGTCTAATTTGCAGACTCACTTCCATTTCTAGTTACTTTGGAAAGAACTCTATCCAAAATATAAAAGCTGTACCCGACCTCATTGACGCGTTTTAAGTAAAATGAGTTGAATTATTTACGTCGATTCGTACCCGAATACTCGTGTAACAAAAAACTGTCAGAACAGTGGATTGCGAAGGCCGAACCTGTTCCGACAATTGTGGAGATGGTTTTATCTACCAGAAAGATACAGCGACTGTTTTTTAGGATAGTCATGGGATTGTGCTCATCGACCATCTTAAAAAAGGTGAAACAATAACAGGAAAGTATTACGCATCATCGCTTCATAAAGTAAAGGACGATTTTGCACAGAATCTACCACATTTCTCAGGCTGAAATTCTGGTTGATCACCACTGTATTCAACAGATCTGGCCTTCAGCGACTTTTTCTTGTTTCATAACCTGGGGGAGATTTGCATTATATTTATATATATATATATATATATATATATATATATATATATATATATATATATATATATAGTTCTTGTTCAATTTTGAAACACCTAAATGCATATTCATTTACATAAGATCGAAGCTAATTTTTTTTCGTTTTAGTCAACAAAGATCTTTTGTTGCAAATAATATAGTCAAAATTATGTCAATGCAGGACTACTCAAGTCACATCACAAAATTCTCCAACGCAGGCTCTACCATATTGCAATAATTTCTTGAATGATTACATTCATTCAAAATACAGGGTTTTAGTTATAGATACAGTTCTTAAGGTAACTCCACAGAAAAAATCAAAAACTAATGAGTGGGGAGTTCTGTTAGGGCAAAAAACATTGCCCAAAACGTAAGATGATCTGTCCAGTATTCGCGATGTGTGTTTTTCCATCCTGCTGGAACCAAATATGTTCTTCGACGTGTCAGTTTTGATTTCAAAAACATTTCAAGAATACGCATGTATCGAATTAACAAATTCTTTGAGCAAAGTTTTCGCATAAAGCAAAACCAAACATAACCAAGATGATATCCGTGCAGTACCCAAGTCACATCGGAAAATCGTCCAACACAGGTTCTAGCCTATTGCAATAATTTCTGAATTCATTCAAAATACAGGGTTTTAGATATAGATACAGTTCTCAAGGTATTTCCACAGAAAAAATCAAAAACTAATGAGTAGCAAACTGTTAGGGCAAAGAACATTGCCCAAAACTTAAAATGATCTATCCAATATTGATCCTGCTTGAACCAAATACGTTCTTCAAGAATACGAATGTATCGAGCCGGATTAACAAATTCTTCAAGCAAAGTTTTCGCGTAAAGCAAAACCAACTAAGTTGTTGTTGAAGAGATGGAGCTTTTATTCTTTATGTAAATATATATATATATATATATATATATATATATATATATATATATATATATATATATATATATACTTACTATCTATATGCTATCGATTGCTAATATCTTGAACGCAGTCTCCACATATTGGTTCGTCCAGAATCTTCTACTTTTTGCTGTGTAGTTTTTAAAATAATAGCTCTTTAATACGGATGTGAGCAATGCTTTTAATCAATCAATAATTCGTTGTAGTACTGTTTGCCTTGATACAATCATATCCGTATTTCCTAATTCACCATCTTTATCTAGGTTATATACTGGTTGTTGCTAAAAACGCAATTCCTTCATACAAATTACTCTTTCTATACTTTTTCTGTTGCAACCTATTTATTACTTCTTGGATTATAATTAGCAAATACTCTCATTCTTTATTGCTGTTAGCCCTTCACTTAGATCGTCAAAATATTTAATAATCATCTTTCCTATCGACCTGAGGATTGTATTATGGTTTGGAACACCTCCATGTCTTTATAGACTCCTTACTTTCATAGAAAAACAAGGTCTTGCAAGTTCAACTGCTCTATAATACATAGGTAAATGAAATAGCTAACAGAATCACCTCTACCACGACCACGTAGTACTTCCACACTTTCAGTACTACTTAAGTCATATTTGTCCATTTACTATGGGTTACCCATAACATTTTCGATCAATTATATTTCAATAAGTTTATTTTTGAGATGGCATCTCATAACATTCAAAATTCAAATCTTAATATATGTTTGATTAAAGTTTTTATTGATTCCGTAGATATATATTTCTGATGCCCACGTAGCATTTCTGCAATTACACAAATCCCTCATCAATCTGCTGGTTCTTTATAAAGTAATTGAGTCGATAAATTACATACGCTACTATTGCTTCAAGATTTCTATAAGATCTATATATCTTATAATTACTTGGTTGATGAGTTTTGTCGTTCGATATGAAAAACAGGATTTTATTAGTAGAAATATACTGTTCCTGAACCTCAACGCATTTGTTCAAGTGATGATCTAATGTATTCCATTCCAGCCTCGAAAAAGACTGTCGACTTAAGTTATTTAAGTCTTGTAGAAACGACCAAAGTCAGAGGTAACAAAATCTGGCATATAGAGAATGTTTTTATAGTGTTGTTCCAAAAACTGTTTCATTAGTTCGGAGGCAAAATCCATTCTGCATTTAAATAAAACTGTTAATACGATTTAACTGTCTTTGGTATCAAATATGTTTTAATTGAGAATCATAATGGAAGAATCTGAGCTCATTTAAAGTTTTAAAAAAATCTGGGTACTAAAAACCAAAAGAAAATAAGAATATAAGCAATGGAGAGAAAAGATTACGGAGAGTGAAGGATACCCACTTAAATTTTAAAATGAAGTAATACAATAATTAATAAATCTATAGAAAACAACAAGCTGGAATGGTTTGAACACGTCGCTCGATTAACCAATCAGAAACAGTTGAAGCTATATGGGAATGATCAAATAATGAATAAAGAAAAAGATATACCCAATTAAACGTGAAATAAAGAACTAAAATCAATTAGAAGAATACCCCAAGCATTTCCAAAATATTTTAGTCATTACTTTCGCTTACAGTATTCCACTCGATGTGCTTTTGAACTGCGCTAAGAATTCGATGTCACTTTTGCACTTGAATAAACCTAACAAAATCATTCCATTTTCTCTAAACTCTCCATATGCTTTCACTATTCCACAAATTTCTATTCATAATTTATTTAAAACAGTATGAAATATTCCTTGATTTACCTTTAACGTGGAACGAAAATATTTCCTGTGTTCTAAACTATATTTAACTTTGTTAGGTTACCAACGTTTTTTTTTTTTGTAAATTAGCAGCTACAAAGTTTGATTCAATTATTTTCATTTTGTTCCATACAACATTTTCATTGTATGTCCTACAAATTACAGAAATTTTCTTGTTCAAAACTATTCCAAATTCAAGAACTCGGTCCATGCACTGCTCTAGTATTTAGTACGTAAATTCGCAGGGACGTAGGCTTAAATTTCATTTTTAAAGGATAATATTTTTAAAATATTGAGAAATTTTCACCACCCCTCTTATTTTAGCATATGGCAAGTAAATATAACAGCTTTCAGATGAAATATTTGGATATTATAGTTGTGAACTATATTTTCTGATAATATACAAATTTTATGAAAACAATATATTGTTAATCACATGTTCTTCAATAACCCTTCAAAATATCCAGTAGCGATAATTCGGGGGATTTTATAAGCCATCTAATAGATTCTCTCCTACTAATTCGTGAAGATTTTGTTATGAGCGAGACTGGTCTTGGTGTTCGGTCTCAATCTTGTATTAAAAGAAAGACAATTACCAAGATAAAGAAAGACAAATGTAGATAAAGTTCAATATCAATAACAAGATAAAGACAAAGACAAAGAAAGACCATGATAGAGACCATTACCAAGACTAATAGACCAAGTGCCTCTGACACCAGACCTTGGTTATTTTATAAAAGCTGAAAGTTAGTCAGCGAAGAGCAATTATGAGGTTTGGGTTACCGTGGTTATTGAAGGTAAATGAAACTAAAGGTTTGTAAAATACTGATATACATTCATCAAATAATAAAGTGTTGTCTTCTACTACTACAAGTTATCGTCTTTAGAAACTGAAAGTAAACTAACTTTGACTTACTTGTTTTGATTTGAAAACTCAAATTATTAAAAAACTTGAAGCATATGAGATGTGGCTCTATAGATGGATCCTGAAGATACCCTGAACTGACAAAATCGTCGCAAAAGAAAGCTGTTTTCAATTATTGCGCAATGACAAATACCTACTGCTACTGAACTGCAGACTAGAAGGAAAGAAAACTTAACCAATCTCCAATGAGACGACATGAGAAGAAGAAGAAGATGTTATGATTATGACTGACGGAGTGATTGGCTTGACAGCACATACCGGTTCATCCGGTATGTGCTCTTTAAACCGGCCATAACGGACCTCTTAGTCTGCCCAATATACTGCCCACAGAACAACAATTGATTTAATGTATTTTTGGATTTATAAAACAAATTAAAATCCACTCTGTTCAATATTCTCTTCCAATTTTTTTGTATAAACACGATTGAAAGGTATTTTTTTTGCTATGTTAGTCCAAGAACTTCAACCAAAAAAGTATATTTTGAAAAAACGTACAGTAAAAAATATTTTTATTCATTTCAGCCGCCATCTTAAAAAACTCGTTTTATTAAATATCTCATGAACCGCCCATCGTACGACAAACATTGTGGAGATCATTTTTATAGATAATAATTTTTGTCATCTCTTTTATTTGAAACTTTTTTTGTATAACGCATAGGCTGTTAATTATACTCTCCAAACTTTTTTCAATATGGTTTTTGCTAAATATTAAGTTAAGCTACATCGTAAGAATTGTTATTGTTATTCTTAATATTATTATTATTATTTTATATTGTATATTATAATATATTGTGATACTAGAAATGATTTCTTTTTTAGTAGAGTTTTTCGAAAAATCTCTAATTCGTTTCTATTGTTGCAAATTCTGTAAAATACTGTGTATATTCTCTTTATTTTCTATGTCTAAAGTTTCCAATGAAATTTAAAGAAAATTTTATGCTCTACAATTCAGCAACCACAATTTTTAATTCATAATACTCAGCAAAAACCCCCCATGAGGCCCACTTGGATTTACATTCAGAGGACACCTCTGAACATATTCAAAAAAATACCTGTTCCCATACGTTTTTTACAAAAAAACCCTGTTTTTGTCCTATGTTATTTCTAACTAGAGTATAACTCGGTCTGGATCTTGCATGCGTGCATCTACTCATCATCAAATGAAAAAGTCGTGAATAAATCAAATGTTAATTGATTAATTTGTAGTTTAACAGATTTGCATCATCCTAATTAAATAATAAAATAATATGTATTTGCTTAAATTGTGAAAATATTTATACAAACGACTATGCAACTGTAGTCAATTCGGGTGTTTGTTAGGTTCTACGTTAATGTAAAGAGCAATTAAATGAATCCTATACGTACACGTTCATGTTAAACATATATAAACTTATTGATTTTCCAATTAATATTCGTGTTTATAAAATATATCTGTTGTTTGAGCTTTCCGTAGACCTGGAACTCGCTTTCAACACGTCTACGGTTCCGTTCAGATATTTTTTTATATATTTCAGTAGGTTATCGCATTCTACTTGGACCTTTATCATTAAAGTCGATCAAAATGACGTCATTATAATATATAAGTAGCCAATTTTCAATCCGTCAACATACAAAGTGAATTTCCATTTCTTTGTTATGCAAAATATGTTGAACTCTGTCTAGGTGGAAAAATAATTATTTGAATATAAAGAAATTGATAAAAAAATGAGAATTATAAACATTTTATTTGAATATGTGAGCAACATAATTGGAGCAAGAGGAAAAAAATAATTTTAAAACCTCTGCTTTGGTGCCTTTCGCTCTAGTGTCAACGGTAAAGCTAATGAACTACCACTGTCCTTAAGACGACAATTTCTTCATATGCTGCTAAAGTATCTTCCAATCTTTCTTATCCTGTCCATTCGCTACTTACCACCACGTGTGTACCCTACTAATTCGCATCTCTGCTCCAAAATACCAACCTCTCTTTGACCTTTCCACTTTCTTCGCATTCTTCTCCCCTTTGGACCAAATATATTCCAATAGTAGATACCTCAATTTCCATTTACAATAAACATAAATTCTTTAGCGTCCTTGTAGAGAAAGCATTCTTGGAAATTCTGCATAACAAACCTAATTCTTTATACGGTTACCTCCAAAGCTGAATCCGATGTCTGATTACCCTCGAAGTGTATCCTTCAAACTTTCAAATGTATCTCTTTTCCATAAACATATCGCCATATGTACTGTACTGTATCATCCATACATTCAATTACAACCATATTCACTGACCATCCAATGGTCCAAAACATTTACGATATCTACCAAACTATCATTACTCTCCCTCATCTGGCTTCCATTGGAATTCCAGTGGAATTGCTGGAAATTAATCTGCATATCGCCATGCCAAAGAAGCTACAAATCCAAGTTCATCTTGCCAATATGGAGCATAACATCCACCTATCTACATAAATTTTACACAAGGAATTACACATGACAAAGGTTAGAAAATGATCTGCTTTGAAAGGGACTCGATTTAAGTCGATAGAAGCGGTGAAGAAAAAAAGACAGTGCTCTGAAAGCCGTTACCAAAGAAGACTTCCAGCATTGCTTTTATAATTTTTATAATAAAACCCTTTTTCGTAAACAGTCTCGTTATTTAATAGCCAGATCTCGTATTTTTGTAATATCTAATTCAGTTTTTTCTGAAAATTGCACCTCAAATTTACCACACCAAAAGTTCATCTACCAGATATCTGGTCGGATTTACTGCCGCCCGAAGGCGAAAAATCCCCAGAATCAGTGTATTAGTGTGAAATAAGGCACTTTCAAGATGATTATGATGTCATCGAATCTCTTTAAAATAAATAATTTTTTCTACGACCCGTATCTTTGAGGTAATTTTACATAGAGCATTGGTACTTATTCTATCATTAGCAAAGCAAAACTAGAATGGAAAGTAACGTTTCTTTGTGAAAATTACAGTGTGAAAACAAATTTCAACAATGTTTCATGAAATCTGCAACTTCCAAAAACATTAAGAGTATTCTAATAAAGTTGTTGATATCATTCCATTCCTGATATAATAGAACTAGCTTAGTATATATTTCTATCGTCATGATATTATTTTGTATTAAAAAAATCGTTCTAAATTATCGATACAACCTTTTTATAGTATTGACATTTTTCTTGTTTGTAAAATTATAGGTTATGGTAAATTTTCCACGCAACGACTGTCTTGTAGTTAGACGGAAATCAAAATGTTCATTTAACGAGTTGTAATAGCCCGTCAATTTATTGAGTGGCATTCGATTTTCCTGCTGTAAAAGATTTTCCGACAATGATAAGACTAAATGGAAAAATATCATAACCTTAATTTCAGTAGCAGGAAACGACATTTTACACTCAATTAATCGCTAGTAAATTTCTTCGCTGATAATGTCATAGCTATTTATTTCCGGAATGTTGAATGTTGCCGCTTTCATTTTTCTTATATGGACGGAAAATTTATTCGTTCCATTACACTATCTGGCAATTTATTTAATAATTTTTTTTGGTTGCATTCATAAATTAACTCACTAGTCGAATAACCATATAAAAGAAATTTCTTAATAAATATATAACGGATTGTTGGACACGTAGATTTGAAATTTTCAATACAAAGCTGTACATGTAAAAGCTAATATTGACTTTTTATTTTAATTTGCAACCCCCCAGCGTTGTATTAAGAAATAATGGGGTTAAAATCGACTCGGGCCTACTAAAGTAAATCAAAAATATTTGTCTTGAATTGTATATAAATTATAGGCACGAGCAATCTGCAGTTTCGATATTTGTAGGGCCGGACCCTCTGAATATTTTTTGTTTATTCTTAAGAAACCGCTAGACATTATTAATATACACCATCTTCAACTATTTTGGGAATAATAATTGTTTTTAGATTTATTATTAAAATTATTTTATCCACAAATTGCTTAAATTACATTGAAAATTTCCTAAATATGTAAAAAAACTGGAAAAAAAATCTATTCCAATGTAGATGTACGAAAAGTTAGCTACTGAAGTTTTGGTATCATGCTAATCTGATATAAAAATATCCAAGTTGATGAGTTTAGCTTTGTATACGAAGATAGTCCTAGAAGCACCAGGCCCAAGGAAGTCAACAGAAAAATTTTGGGAAAAATATATTTATTTTTCAATGTAATCAACTTTCAGCTTCGATCACAATTCCCAGCGATGTACAATGAGCTCAATACCCTTTTCATAATGAGAATCGTCAAACTTCTGAAAATATCCGACAACACCTTTTCATTGTTTGAGAATCTTTCACAATCGAACCGTTTCTTCAAGTTTAGGAACAGAAAATAATCCTAAGGGGCGAAATCCGGTGAATACGATGCATGAGGTAGCAATTCAAATTATAATTCATTAATTTTGGCCATTGTAATAATGGATATGTGAGCTGGTGCATGGTATTGATGAAACGACTTTCTTCTTAGCTAAATGCGACCGTATTTGCTTCATTTCTTAGCTCAAGCGTTGCAATAGTTCGCATAATACTCGCCGTTTGTAGTTTTTTCCTTTTTCAAGATAGACAATGAAAGTGATCCCACGCCCTTGCCTTCTTAGGAGCCGTTTCTGGTTTCTTTCTCATGTAAAAATTTTTAGTTAATATACGATGTACCGCGGTGATTCATCTGGATAAAATCACATTATATTCTTAGAAACATTTTGGTTTGCTCTATCAAAGATGGAACTTTACCTTGTAGCAGTTCTAAATATTCATCCGCATTCGAGTTGCTATCAATAAAAAAAGGGATTTACGATATGATTTATAACAAATGCTTCGTATATTCTTGTTTTATTCAGTGAGGATTCTTACCAGATCAATAACTGGAATTTTGATGATTAACATGACCATGAAGTATAAATTTGCTCTTATCAGAAAGCAAAACATCTTTTAATTGGATCACATAGCTATTATTTGCTTATAAAAATACGTTTTCCTAACAAAATCGATTCCTACGAGCTTCCGAGCTGGAACCATTTTATGTAGATGTATCTTAAGTTGAGCAGTGGGATCAGAATTTTGTGGGTTTCCTTGAAACTCAAGCATATCCAATGTCGTATCATCACTTAAAGTATTGGCACCTAATTCTTTTTTATCTGATTATTATTTTTTTCAACACAATGTACATGATAATCAAGTATTAACTCAATTTGAGAAGACATTACTCTGCTCAATAACAATAATAGAGCAAATCAGCTGGTACATGATATTCGGTACGTGAGTAATTCTGAATATGTTTTTGATTCGTTATAAGTGATTTATAACTCATGTGGTTGCTTTCTAGATACTATTAATTGTTCAAAGATAGTTGAGTGATTAATATTCAAATTAGTATTAGATTAATATACCCTTGTAAGCAAAAAATTGACACGCTGGTGGTCAAAATTTTCCAACGATAAATCTGCTTCCATTCTTTTTCTGCTCCCATCATCTCAAAGGCATAAGTCTTAGCTTTATAATGAATGGTCTATCTTGTTATTGATAAAGTAAAAATATCATTAAAAAGGAATCTTTAACAAGAAAAAACGTGAAAAAAATATTTTTTTTTAAACGAATCCTTCAATACTTTATGTTCCTTTCTCTGGTGCTAATAACTGCTTTTTATTGATAGAATAAGTTTCGTGTTCAAAGCTATCCAATTCTTCAGTAAGCTCCAATTTCTGACGCAGGATTTCTAGCCGGTACTTCTCGTTTCTTCTTCGCAGTACTGCGTAAATATTTCTACAGGTCTTCTGTAGATCCGTCCTCTTTTATCACTACCATGCAGGCACATTCTGCTTTTGACTGAGATGATGGCATATCATAGACGCGCTGGAGTTCATTTGGGGCCAGTAGTCGGCCTTTTCGGCTCAAGATTACCTGCCTTAAATCTTCTTCGGACCGTCCAAGCGATACCTCGCGTTTCTTTGATCTCTTGTTGGATTTGAACACCAGTGAAGTCCATCGTTTCTTTCACCCAGTACTGCGCAAATATTTCTCCAGGTCTTCTGTGGATCCGTCCTCTTCTATTACTACCATTCAGGCACATTTTGCTTTCGACTGAGAAGATTATGGCATATCGTAGACGCGCTGGAATTCATTTGGGGCTAGTAGTTGGCCTTTTCGGCTCAAGATTAGCTGCCTTAAGTTTTCTTCTGATCGTCCAAGCGATTCCTCGCGCTTCTCTGAGCTCTTGTTTGATTTGAACACCAGTGAAGTCCATCGTTTCTTTTACCTAGTACTACGTGAATCTTTCTTCAGGTCTTCTGTTGATCCGTCCTCTTCTATTACTACCATTCAGACATATTCTGCTTTCGACTGAGAAGATTATGGCATATCGTGGACGTAGTGGAGTTCATTTGGGGCCAGTAGTTGGCCTTTTCGGCTCAGGATTAGCTGCTTTAAAGTCTTTTTCTGACTGCCCAAGCGATTACTCGCGTTTCTCTGAGCTATTGCAGGATTTGAAAACCAGTGAACGTCTGATTTCTTAAATATGTGCTGATCATAGATCGGTCAACTCTTTCGGCCACTTCCCGCTGACTGTAACCTTGTCGCAAAAGGGTGTCCATTTGCAGTTACAATTCTTATTTGCTGATTATTGAGATGTGTATCGTTCGATAGCTGACTGATAGTTTTTTTATTACCTCTAATTAGCAGTATATTGAAAAAGAATAAAAAGGATAGTTTTCGATCATAACGAATTGTTGTACTGCGAGAGCAAAAAAATTTTATAACGTTTTGAAACTAATATCATTAGATTTCACTAGAAAAAATGAATTAAATTTCGTCTTTAGTTTTGTGCCAATGACTTACGATTGCAGTAATATCGCCTGAGTCGACTCACTAACAGTTTTACTTCAAGAAAAAAATATTTATATGAAATGTTTTTTTGTAATCATTCATATTGAGTGATTTAGCATATTTGCTTCCGGTTCGAATTTATTAAAACCTGTGTTAATAACAGTGAATACCTGGAAAGCGTATCTACAATGATAAGGCATCTTTCGTGGAATCGCTTTATAACACATTCTGTTGAAGATAATATAGATGGCAGGTTACACATTATACGTGAAAAATGATCTTCGTAAAAGATCATTTAAGTGTGTTATCGATCCGATTTGCCATTGAAACCGATCTCGACAGACAAGAATACATTTTATCCGTAATTTATGACCACACAAAATTTTTATTACTTCCGAAAGAAAAAAAAATCAATATTTCTTCACCGTTTATTTTAAAGTCGTCCTTACGAGGATGGTTCCACACGCCTCAACAAAGAAAACATAAATATTTTGGCAACAATGTATCTATTTTTCAACTTTTTCATGTTGTTCAATAAGTTCCATATCCTTTTTATGATAAGAATCGACAAGCTCCTCAAAATGGTCGATAAAAACTGTTCATTGTTAAAAAGTATTTGACCACCGAGCCATTTTTTCTAGCCAGGAAGCAGAAAATAATCCGAGAGGGCTAAATCTGACGAATAGGGTGCATGAGGTAGCAATTCAAACTTGAATTCATTAATTTTGGCTATTGAAATAACTGATGTGTCAGCTGGTGCATAGTCTCGATGAATCAACACTTTCGTCTTATTCAAATGCGGTTGCTTTTTCTTGATTTTTTCGCCGTTGATAGTTTTTCCTTTTTCAAGATTGCCAATGAAAATTATCCCTCGCCTATCACAAAAAACCGACGCCTGCATAAGGAACGGTCTTTACCTTCTTTAAAGCCGTTTCTACCTTTTCAGTTTATTGTTTTGAATATTTTTTTATTTTCGGGTGTGAAGTGATGAACCGATATCTCTTCCATAGTTATGAAATATCTTCATGACGCTGTTTTTGTTCCATTGTGAGCAAGCGCGGTACCCATCTTGTGCACAGCTTTCCCATGTCTAAATCTTTAGTTAATATGCGATGTACCGCATTTTTTGAAATATCTACTATGTCTGTTAACCCGCGTACTTTCAGTACTACTTTGTGAGCTTCCTTCTGGAGTCATCATCTCATTTGATCGACTCTGCTACACAACATTATAAATACTGTTTTCATTGTGATACAAAATAAAACGAGGTACCCAGCTAGCTCTCATTTTATTGTATAAAATTGGTTTTCACGAATATCAAAATATTCAAAAATATAATTTGATAAATAGGTAAGAGTTCTTAGAAAGTCACAGCAGCTTACGAAGAGCTAAACATACTCACATATGGGTTGAAAAAACTGTACTGAATTGCAAAAAGAAACCACTTTACTCGGCATCTACACACACCGTATTAAGAAATATACTAGACTGGTTGGTATTCCCTTTATTTTTGTATCCGAGTCTTTAAAAATACTCTAACCACTACTCCTATATTAATTTACTCAAACTTTGAAAAGTTTTTTCTTGCAAAACAACCGATATTTAACACACTGTTCGCACTAGCACTACACCAACACTCACAATTACACAGTGTGCTCAGTATAGTCCGTAGACATAATCTAGGATCCTTTTTACCCTAATAGACCGGTGGGTAAATGTGATCGGTGTTTGTTTATGTTTTTTTTTAACCATATACATAAATTATTTATCTTCCTTATGAGATAAGTTTTCACGAACAGCGTAATGTATAGATTACAGAAAGTTGCGGTTTTCATACTTTTTGTCTTGCCAAAACTAAAATTTCCACCCTGCATGCAGCCCAGATATGAATGCAGCGAAATTCTAGTTGTTTGCCAAAAATAACGCCAATCAAAGGGAAATCGGGCAATAATTTTAAGAAATTGTGTGTGTGGGAATATGGATGGCCTCAAACTAACGCTATTGGCGAAAATTTTTTTATATTGTACTTAATGGATTACGGATGATTTAAAAAACTATTCTTGATTTCTCAATAGAGTTGATTATATAAAGTAGCTTCTAGAAGAGTGCTACCAGGTCTGGTTATTAAATAACGCGATTGGTTACGAAAGATTTTATTTTACACTCGAATGCTCCCCTTCAATTTACTCCCATCTCCTAAACACACACCTTTTCATACGTTTTTTCCATCGATCGAAGCAGTGTTAAAAGTCTTCTTTGGCGAGGGTCCTTAGGAGCTCTACCGTTTTTTACAGACTTTTATCATGTGTAATTCCTCGTGTGAAATTTTTCTAATCTTTTCTTTATCAGCGTTTACAGCCTCGGTAATCATCCGGATGCTTATTCGACGATCTGCACGCACAATTTGATTGATTCTGGTCACTGTTTCTGGAGTTGAAATAGTCACAAGGCGGTCTGGAAGCTGGTCATCTTCAGTGCTCTCTTGGCCCTCACTAAAGCGCTTACACCACTCAATAACACGTGCATGTTATAGAGAATTGTCCCCATAGACCTCTTGCAAGATATCTAAATACCCAATGCACTAATCGTTTCTCATCCCACTCGACTAGGGCGCTCTCTAGGCGCGCACAGGAAAACAACCATGATTTAATTTCAGTCTTGTTGTATATGTCTTAAAACAAAATTTGTTATGGAAATAGAGATTTTCTGATGTTTTGATAAGGTTATAATTCTGATTCTCTTAGATTTTTCTTGTTTTTGCTTCTTTTGCCTCATGATGTACTTTCTCATCACCTAAAATGCCGCTGTGAGCGTTAATTCGTTTTTTACTAGGGTGGTTATATTAGGTTCAATACAACAATTATAACGAAATTCTCGTAATTCAATTACTACGCCACTACATGAAGATAATTTGTATGTAGTTAAAAATTTGTATCGATGAAACACTTAAATAAAATAGAAAAGAAAAAAATTATGTTTTTCTCTCTAAACGTAGTTTTCACACACGATTTTGGGGATTCATGATAGTTCTAACAAGCCAATGTAAATTCTTCTCGTATATTCGTAACAAGCCCCTCGTTTCATTTTAATGTTATGTGAGAAATTCACTACACACATTCCAGTGAAATAAGCTGATAATAACGCTAGTAATCTCCTAATTGTACGTACAAATGCTTTTGTTGTATGTAAAAATGTTTTACTGCTAACTACATGCACTGTTTAATTTTTTGATACTAATTTCTACAAGAATATTCTTTCAAAAGTTTAAGAAATTTCTACAGAGCCCCGTATTCGGAACTAAATCGATCTATTTGAAATTATTTATTGAAATTTACTATCACAGAATAAAGATTATTTTGTTAAATTGAAGATTAACCATCGAATAATTATCAAGGGCTTCTTTAAGGGGTTGTTGCAAATTAACTAAATATGTGATTTTTACTTAAAGACTTCCAGGAAACGAAAACTGAACGACCCAGAGTAACAACCGCGATTGAAAATCGCTAACTGAGTTTTACAGCTTTTTGAAGTACCTGCATAATCCTCGGAAAAGACTTTTTAATGCTAGAGCTGTTTCCGTAATGCTAATTTGAGATATTTAATGAGAGGCAACAAAGATTAACATGGGCTTTAGAACACCAACAAATACAGGAACGCGACTTTCACAGACTTCATACATTATAGATGACCTAAACCTTCAATTATATTGAATGGAAAGATTAAGTTAATAAGTATAGAGGTATCAAGTGGTGGTCAATATAATTCCAAAACTTTATATTGCTATATGCCGCCATTTAATTTTTATTGATAATTATGCAAGACTACATCAAGCTGCAGTGTTTTAGAAGGAATAGAAAATAGAAAATCAGGTCGCCTGATCTCAGTCCCATAAAATATGGTTGGAATCAGCTAGAAAATTTCATTGACGATCACAAATCGCGACCCAAAACCATATAGAAGGTCAGAAATCTTCTTTAACAACTTGGCGGTCACATAGTTGTTTTCTGTTGTTGAATTGTCTTAAATTAAGGTTTGTTCTGAATAAAAATTAGTCTTTAACAACATATGACTTAATGCTGATAACTTGTATATTTATATTAATCAATAGATGCCCTTGTAGCCTTGGGAATTTTTGATGTAGTTCCATATTATTTCTTTAGAAAATGCCGTGAAATCTCTATCCTAAAATGGATATTATCTACATCATATCCGTATGAGCGGGCGAATCAACTAGCAAAAATAAATTTTTCTCAGATAAATAAAAATAATTAAAAACGTTAACCATGATATTTTTTATGTGAAATACTAGGAAATTTAAGCACATAACAACACATTCCTCAAGACCTCGAGTTTTTATAACCTTTTCCTGGTTTTTTGGTACTTGATTTTGAACCTATAATCTACAGCCTTGGTACTCATAATATAAGTTTTATAGCCAAAATCGTATGGATATACTGCGGATAAATTCTTCACAGACATGCTTTTCATAATAAGGAAATATTGATTCATCTATTAATATTTATTTTTCTAACGGTGCGTATTCTGAAAAACTTCTATTTAATGCATCAATCGTGGGTCGTATCTTCACCATTTTGTCCTTTTGAAGTGTTCAAATGTATGAAAAAAATCTGCATATCTCTTTAAATCAAGCTCTCCCTCTCTAACTTCTTCGTGGTTTACCTTTTTCCTTATGATATCCACCTCAGGACTTGTTTAGGTATTGTGTTATCTAATATTCTTTCAAGCAGATTAGTTGTTTGGCTTATATCATCGATTATTGTGTGTCTGACTATCCCTTATTCTGTCCCTTCTGGATTTGACAAAGCTCTTCCGCAGTCGATTTCAGTCCTCATCAGCAGTTCTCCATAAAATTCCGTTCATTATAGAATTATCTTCTCTTCACTTGCTGTGTTTGGTGTTTGGTTTTGTATACTTTCCATTCTCCAGAACTTAATGTTTCTTGCAGTGCTTTATTTGTGTCCCGTACTCCACGTCGATGTTTAAATACAAATATGATCAGTTTTTAGTTTGAGACCTCATTTCTTGTACTGTTCTATGAGGCAGCTTATATAGTCATGATCCTGTGATTGTTTGCAAAGCAAAACGTAGTCTCGTCACTGAAGAACTGCCTGTTCCAAGTAAGTCTTAAATAGCGTTAGCGAGGAGCCTTTCCTGGCAGTTAACCCATAAGATAAATTCCATTATTGCTTCAATTGCTGTTATATTATTTCCATATGGTTTTATTAACTACTGTGGCCACTCAAATCCAAGCTGTTCTTGGCGTCGCCAACAAGTTACCTCCATAATTTTCTATCCTCAGACATGTCTATTTCTCCACCAAGTCTCCTTACATCTTCAACATATAAATATGAATATATAGAGAAACTTATGACACCAAAAACTACGAGAAGACTTATATATAAACGTATTTACGTTGGTAATTCGCAGGATCTACAAGCACGTCTGAGTGTGTGTCAGAATTCTGCAAATGAATTAAAATTAAGAAATGAAAACAAAATCAAGTAGATTTTCAGTCGTTGTACAAATGGCTTATTTAAATCGAACTCAAACGAATAGATTTTGAAGTTTCAACATTAATATTATTAAATATGACAAAATGGATGTTTTTATGAAGTAGAATTATTTAAAATCCCACAAACGTTTGCTGTTATTACGAAATGTTTCTTGGTGTACTGTCGCAGAATTTAATTAGTAGTATCTTCCATAAATTTCTGAAATTAAACCGATTTGGTTTATTATGTACGTAAATTCAACTCCTCGCAGCTTCATCTAGGGCAATTGTTCTATTATTTGTTAAATATCTATGAACGTAATTCGAGTTTCCCTAAAGTCTTGTAAAGTGGCAAAGCTAAAGATTTTCACTTGCGTACGAAATATAATTCGTGTATTCAAGCGAGAAAATGACTTCGGGATAAAACGGGGTAATTATTTATTCACTATAGAGATACATAGGGAGAGGATATGAAATATGTTGCGCAAATTAGGTTACTTTTCGTAAAATCGATTGTCGTTTGTAGGCAAGAAGGTCTTTACACACGCTCGCTTCGCTACGTGTTTTATAGCTTACGTAAAGTATTGCTCCTCTCGGGGAATTAAGGTGGAAGAGTTTCTCTCAATTGCATACTTATACTTGATTTGAAAGGTATTAAACGTATTTCTGCAATAATCTTTGCTCGTTTGAAAGGCAAATGGAAAACTTCATTACACAATTTTGGATTGATTTTGAGGCATAAAATATTACGTAATATACTTTGCTTAATAAACATTTTCCTAACGCAATCCGCATTCAAAATAAAGGGCGATGGATTATCCATTTGATTTTGATCTTGACTAAGGGCTGTTCCAAAACAATTATCATCATGCAATTTTGGACTGACTTTGAAGCAAAAAATATTAATGTACTAAGTCGTAATTGAATACAAACTTGTTTTATATTGAGGAGACAGATATTTTTCAAAATCTGTGGTTTCAATTTTTAATTGGAGATGGAATAATTCAAATTAAAAGAGGGTGTTTTGAAAAATGATAATCCCGTGTCTTGTATATCTTGAGGTTTGCTCAGTAAAAATTTTCCTAACGCAATCAGTATTCAAAATAAAGGGCGATGAAGAAATCATTAACATTAATAGCAAAAAATACTCTTGATAAAACTGGAAAATATTTGGGATTTGTTCAGTCAAAATTTTCCTAGCGCAATCCGCATTCAATATAAATGGTAATGAAGAGAAAAATTGATTTTACACCTAAAATGTACTCTTGATAAAATTCGATACTGTGTACTGTTTTCAGAATATTGTGTTTTCTTGTACTGTTCTAAAAAATGATCATTACATAATTTTGGATTGACTTTGAAGCAAAAAATATTAATGTACTAAGTCGTAATTGTATAGAAACTTGTTTTATATTGAGGAGACAGATTCAACGATTTTCCTAAATCTGTGCATTCAATTTTTAATTGAAGATGAAATCATTCACATCAACACAGGGTGTTTGAAAAAACATGTGATAGTTAAACAGACATTTTTCTACCAGTTGTCACCAATATAATAAATTTTCTGATATTTGTTTTAAAATTCAATTGTTTCGAAAAGGTTTATAAACAAAAATTAACAAAGAACTAAAAACATCTTGCTGTTGCTATGAATTGTCACATATGAGGCAGTGATTTGAAGTACTAGAGCTAGTCTAAATACTATGAGGAACAAGTACAAAGACTAGCTTGCTTATAAGCAACTTTTGCCATGAAATCATGCCCAACAGCTGCACTAGCAGTGATTCTAAATCTTCCACCTCTTCAGATAGAACTAGATAGCGTGACAGAGAAAAAAACATTACTTAGAATGTTCAGAAATGGAATCATCAAAGAAAACAGAGGAGTTCCTCTATTTACATTTTTTTCGCAAACGTTCAGTTCAATTTGTAAAAAATATTCGTGAAAGAAATCCATGAAAAACTTTTTCTGTTTTAACAATTAACAATATTTCCTTCTACAAAGGTTCTGCTAAAGATTTTTTCAAAATAATTCACTTTCTGTATATTCCTTCTGTATCCATTTTTGAGGAACTACGTTTACTGTAATTCCATGGAAAATCTTACCATTTTAAAATTTCTAATCACAAGCCTCACAAGTCAAATGGATAAACTAATAGAGAACATTATTCACCAGGTAATCAAAGAAACGATTCTCAAAGATATTAATAGTAAAAAAGCACCAGGATATGATTCCATAATAAGAAAAATTCCTCAGAAGCTGAAGAGTAGTAAACAGAGGATTAAACTTTTACCTACGTGAAGTATACGAGATTCTATGAAAGCATTCGGCAGACAGAGTCATCCTACCTTATTCATATCTCCAACAGAAGTTCTGGTAGTATCTGATAAATATTAATACCAACAACTGATAAAAAAAGATAAGTTTTGGTGAAATTTTGGGTGGATCTCACAAAAATAAAACATACACAAAGATTATAGAGACTATTCATTGATACGTCATTAAGCTTTGACTCTTGTATATAAAATATTTGTCTCCTACAAGCTGCTATTTATAATCCGCCGTTTTTCTTAGCGCACTTGCAATATGTATAATCTAGTTTACGTTTAGAAGTTGAATAGTACAGATAAAACCATAGTTTTTCCATGAATACAACGAAAACGATCAGCTAACAAAGACAAAAACACCCTTTCGAAATTGCTTTCACCTCATTTTCTTTACATTATTCACAAACGTCTAGGCTCGTGTAAATCTTACTTATGTAAAGCTCGATAACAACAAGAGCCATTTACCAGAACTGAATTATATATTTTTGAGAGAAAAATAATGGAGGGAAGCTTAAGCTTCACATAATTTATTACTTACATGGAAGGGATTAATAAGAAATTTACTAAAAGAAGTAATGATGTAATGAATGAAGAATATCTGCGAAAGTATATTGTATGAAGTTCAAAAAAAATACGAAACGATAATAAAAAAATATAAATATAACCAAATTCTTATAAAATTGATTGTAAAATTGATTGAACACTTGTAATTAATTTGTTAATTGAAATAAATTATGTTTCAAACTAAATAAATTAAAAGAATATGAATAATAAAATGATAACAAACGATAGGGAATAGAAAAGAAAATAAAAAGACAGCGAGGAAAGCGGTAGGAATAGAAGAAAATAGATCGTAGTATGGAAAATTATTTCCATAAAAAAATTTAAATAAGAAGCTGGAAACTGACGATGTGACACTCTGTAGATATCTTTTCAAATGTTTTTGCCTTTCTACGGGGTGGAAAATATTAGAAGAAGTTTCTGAAAAAGATGGAAATGGAAAAACAGTACTCTTCATTGCCTTTCTGGCCTAAATCGCTCAATGGTAGCATTCAATGTGTGTTTTCTAAAACTAAATCACCTATTTATCAATTATGATACTGATAGATCCAGAAACGTTAATATGGTATAAGAAACTGCATATATAAGAAAAGTTTCTTACTTTTCTAACTATGATACGGTTAGATCTAGAAAATACTGTCACAATATGGTGTATAAAAAAGATTCCGTGAGATAAAGTGTCGGAAGAAGATGTAAACTGAGCAGCACTCTCTAGATATATTTTTTGGTGTAAATCATTCTAAAAAGCTCCTCTGGGAATTATGACATCGTTATATCATGAAATTACTGCTTTTTTTATAGACTAGGAACATTCTCCTACCAGAAAAAGTATCGGAATGAGTTGGAGAACAGAAAAACACTTTGAGGTTTCTTTTTGTAGCCTAAAACGTTTCTTCGTAACTTTGTAAGACAAAGATACCAACGCATATATTCAAAACATGACATTTAAGGTGTTTCTTATTGATTCTATAAGAAAAATTATGTCTAAGTGAAAACTGAAAGAAGAGCATTCTAGAGATGTCTTTATAACCTAGATCGTTCCGAAAAACTCTTTTGAAACCATGGTATCGCTATATCCCTATATCTATGGCATAGAATAATTCTTTAAGTTTTAGATGGAAACAGAAAGATCAGCACTTTTATAACCTATATCACACCAAAACCTTTCTTCGGAACTTTGTTACCTCTAGACCCAATAGATTCCATTTTATCAGCTAAATCATTAGGAACAATATTGAAGGTAATAAAAAAACAAAGATATTTGTGTTTTAAGGACCTCTGTAAATTTAATAATAACTGAATTATTGTTCATTGAAGAATGGCTATATTTGAGGAACCCCGAAATTGAATACTTTAACCTCAAATAACTTGAAATTGATAAAAATATTGGGAAAAACTCTTTTTCAAGGCATATAAAAAACCGAGCACAGTCAAAAGTTTTTTGTATAAGAGTTGACTGATTTATAACAAAGTTTATTCTTCAATCTTTTTTGAAAAAAATGTAATAAATTAATCTTAATCCACTTGCAATTAACATTATTTATGTATTATTGATATGATCCCCGTCATTTGATTTGTTTTCATGCTTATTTTAGAAAAAATAATTAAATTGAACACTGCATTTCCGAAGAATTTTCCTCAAAAAACCCAAAAACTTTTCATGTTATGAGAAAATGTTAATTTTAGGGTTCTTCTTGTCAAAAATTTTGAGCTCTTTTGAATCTATGTATTATAAAAAATTGACGTTCAAAGTTTGCATTCGCCTACCAAATGTGACTTATGCAACCTCTTTGAGTTGCACCCTTCACGAAATCGGGGGTTAGAAGAAGTTTTAATTTACAAGACGTTGAATTACGTGATATCCCCTACAAAATTCTTTTTTAAAAAAGTTTCTAGCCTGAAAATTGAGTGAGTTATAGTCGAAAAGCCAATTGCTTTTTTTTTCAAAAATTTCGGAGCACGAATTTTGAAAAAGAGAAACTTGGATTGTACAATACAAGATATTAGTGATGATGAGATATAATTATTCAAAAAGGTTTTTCACATTATTCTGTCAAGAGAAAATTTTATCAATTCTAAAGAAATTTTTTTATTATTCTTGTTAAAAAACTTTAACTGCAGTTTTTAAATTGTTAGTCATTGAGGGTGGTTTTCATAAGGGTTGAAATCTTTAAAAAACAGCACTTCTTGCTTGACATGATGCATTATTTCTTGATCAAAAGCATGCGCAAATTAGTTTCTAATCTACTAATATTACGTTTTATTTTCATTAAGAATTTTTCACCAGTGATGTACTTGCCAATTTTTTCTTGTTTACATTAATTAGTTTCGATATTTTCAATTTTAAACTTTCCACTTTGGGAGTTTTTAATTTATTATCTTTTATTAACATATATTTCGACAGTATAAATATAAATTTCAAGCTGAAAATAATGTGTAGAACTTGAGTTACAGCGTTCTGAACACTTTCGCCTCGAAAAATGAGCTCGTACTTCTTCCACGACTCTGGCTGATTGGCTGATCTAAAACAAAAAAAGGCGTTCTAATCTGTAAGCCTAAATGCACGAAATGGACTATTATCAAATATACAAAAAATTAGACTTTTGGTAGACATTTGAAATAAAAGCTGCGAATTTTGCGTTTTTGTTTGCCTTTTGTTATAAAAAAATCGAAATTTTCGATTGATAATAGTTCATTTTATGCGTTTATATCTGTTGAGTGTGTCCTATAAATTTCAAGCTATTCGGTCAAACCGTTTTTGAGATACGATGGAGGAGAGTTTGAAAAACATAGTTTTGAGAAAAACGCGTTTAAAGTTTCAACTATGAAAATCTCAACTTACCCTTACCCAATCGGCGATGCCTGGTCCATAGAGTATTCCTTCCTCTTCCTCTTGAAACTATTTTAAAGTAGATAGCAGATAAAGTTTAAGGTTATGAAATTGTTTACTTCTACTTTTGGAATTTTGATTAGTGGCAACCATGATGCACTGGTAAGAGGATTGCATAATGTCAAACGTCATACAATATTCGTCGTTGTAATAGTTTGATCTTTCAAGGAATTGCATGCAATTTCCTGCACGTTGTCTTGTACCATGTCAAGCGGCTTTTAAAAATACTAACGAAATATTCTCAATGCAATATAAACACACTTTTGAATAATTTTTAATCATAAAAGAATCGTTTAGGTTATTTTTAACTTTTCATATGATTAGGAGAAGATTTGAAGGGGTTGCATGAATCTGATTTATCGTAAACGTATTTGAGAATGTCAACAGATTTACGATTAACATATTTGAACTACATTTCACCCAAAACATGCATCAAATCTGAAATTTTTAATGTCTTCTTCTTCTTCTTCTTCTTGTAGTAGGACGAGGTCCTGTCAGGTCTGTCATCTGCCCTCTTGTGACGCCGATGTCCAGCTATCGTACCAGCGTTTTGGGGGCCTACCGATTGGGCGTCTTGTGTCTGGTTTCTGTGTTTTGGCCCATTTGGCAATCCGTTCTGGAGCCATTCGTTCTACATGGTCTCTCCATTGTCGGCGTCTTGCTCTTACCCATCTAACGACATCTTGTACTCCCAGTTCTCTTAAGGTATCTGTGTTGTGTATTCTATCGTGGAGTGTGGTACCCTTTATTGTTCGTGATATCTTCATCTCTGCTGTTCTCATTTTTCTCTTTGTTTGTGTTGTGTCTGCCCTTGTTTCTGCGGCATAGGTTAGTATGGGTCTGATACAGGTCTTGTAGATTCGCGTCTTACTTTCTATGCTCATATATTTATTTCTCCATATAATGTCCCGTAAATATCCCGATATTCTAGTTGCTTTCTTGATCTGCTTATCTACCTCGTCCGTTATGTTTCTGCTGCTCGTTGTTTCTACGCCCAAGTAGTTGAAATTCATTACTTGCTCTATAATGCGCTCATTTACTACCAACTTGCATCTTATTGGATCTTTGGATATTACCATGCTTTGTGTTTTCTCGCATGAGATTTGCATGTTAAGTCTCTGTACCGTCAGGTTAAATTTATGAAGGAGGCGTTGTAGATCGTCTTCATTTTCAGCTATAAGTATAGCGTCATCTGCGTAGCAAAGGATTCTCAGGCGACGGTTATTCATTTCGAATCCTGCATTAACTTCGTTTACGCTCTCAATTATTTGGTCCACTATTACGTTGAAAAGGCATGGGCTGAGGCTATCTCCCTGTCTTATGCCGGATGAGACTTTGAGTTCTCTTGTTAGCCCACAGTCTGTTTTTATTCTTGTTTTGGTGTTGATGTTAAGTTGCCTTACTAGATTTGTATAATGCTTTTTTACTCTATCGAATGCTTGCTTTAGATCTACGAAACATGTGTACATGGGTTTATTGTATTCTATGGATTTCTTTATCAACTGGCGTAATATAAATATTGCGTCGATAGTGGATCTGTTTGGGCGGAAGCCTTGTTGTTCTTCTGAGATGCCTACCTTAGCAGTTATCTTATTTGCAAGTATCTTGGTAACTAACTTTAACACTACTAAGTAGCGTTATGCCTCTGTAATTCTTCGGATCTGATTTTAAACCTTTCTTGTATATAGGTATAGTTATACTAGTTCTCCATTCTTCGGGTATTACTCCAGTTCTTTCTATTTTATTGTACAGTTTTATTAATTCTTTTTCGATTTCTGGGCCCCCGTTCTTCAGTAGTTCATTTGGGTGTACCTGGTCTGTACCTGGTGATTTTCTATTCTTTAGTTTCTTTATGGTTGTTTGTACTTCTTCTAATGTGATGGTTTCTTCCTGTTCGTTTGGGGATGGCGGGTTTGCGACTTCTTCTTCGTCCCTGCTTCCGTTTTTATCATATAGGATCTCAAAATGTGCTGCCCATGTTTCCTGATTTATAACATTTATCACTACCTCCTCGTTGATTGGTTTCTTCCTTTTTCGTATCATGTTCCATATTTTTTTCTGGCCTCCGTACAAATCATGTTCCATTTCCACTGAGAAATTTTCCCAATATGTTTTTTTCAGTTCTTTTATTGTGTTGGTTGTTCTATTTCTCACTCTTTTATAGACTTCGTATTCTTCCTGTGTTCTATTGCTAATGTATTTTATGTACGCTTTCTTTTTTTCATTTGCCAGTTCCTTAATTTCTAGAGTGAACCAGGGTTTATTGTGTGTTCTATTTGTGTCTATTCTTCTTTCTCCTAGGGATTCCTTTGCGCTGTTCTTTATGTTATTCTTTAGTTTCTCCCAGGCGGCTTCTACGTTGTCGGTTTCTTTTATAGGGTTTATTTTTTTTGTATTTGCAATAAAGTGTGGTTTTTATGAAAATCGACATTATAATAAGTGTCTTAAAAAAATTTTAAATATTACTACCTTCACAAGATGGTCCGATTGATCATAAACTTATTTGAGACTATCAACAGATCTTCTAATTATTCATTTAATCTGTATCTTAATAAAAACACATACTAAAATCGAAGATATTCAAATTGTTTACGATACGGGGTAGTTTTCATCTCTATAAAAAAATACCATTAGGCACAGGGTAGATTTAAAATTTTTATAAAAGTCGACGTTGATTAACCAATCTCCACACTTTTAACGCTGGCTCCTGGCCTATTATTATTGAATTCGTAAATATATAGTCCTAGAAATTGATGTACAACATTTGTACATTGTTTTATATAATTTTTAGCTTACCAACGTTTATCGTGAAAAAATTTATTACTGTCATAAATTGATGAAGAATATTAAAAAGTTGATAGGATTCGTGAGAGAAGGAGCGTTTTAAGATTATTAGTATTTTTTTGTGATACTGGATAGTGATTGTATTTATGTGATATTATATACATCATCTTTCCAATTTTTCACTTTTTCAACCCTTTAAAGGCTATTTTTCAATGGAATAAACATATTGAACGGTGTTTAATATTTCAATTTTACAAATAATAAAATATTTATATCCTGATAGCTAATAATATGTTTAAACATTTGTTCAAGTACTCGAATGGTAAGTGCAAAGACCGAAATTAAGTATAATGAAATTAATTTTTGTTTATTTCATTCATTCAAATTCGCAACTGACTTTGTAAATATGAACATCAAAATAAATAAATTATATCTTGGATTTTACATTAAAACAGAGACTTGGAGTTTTAGTAATTAGTTTATACATCATGCGGGAACTTTGTTTCCTATGATGAAGAATACGGGCATATTATCTTCTCTCGAAAGGTCGAGAGTTGTAGTCTAATTATCAGTAACTTGTTTGAGATAAATACCATTTTTCACATATCTGCCAACTTTATCAAGGCAGTAATCACAAACTTCCATTGGCGTACTTCACAAACTTTTAACATACAGATTGTCTCATGTTATATCGATGAAAATAACAAGTATATAGTACATTTCGCAATAATGTTTACATTGTATATGGAAGGAAGGCAGGTTCCGTAATTGATTTTACGTACAGTATAGTGTTCAGAACCATATTTCGATGTAAATTTCATCTTCCTAGTAAGTTGCCACTCCATTAACTGTTTATAATAATTGTCAACTGTTTTTTTTTTATTTTTTATGTAAAAAAAAGCACTGGTGCAATTCGAGTGATGTCTACAGTCTATAGATACCAGTGGTTATTAAATTTAAACTTCTGTAAACTGTAGAATTCGAGAAAAACAAACCTTTGTAGCTGATTCACCAGGTTAACACTTCTTCAAAGAAATGAGTCCCGATACATTGAAATTCTGCGCGTCTGCAGGCGAACCCAACGACCTTTCTTCTTCCTAAGCTGTACAAGTCAACTTTGGATCGCCTGTAAGTCGAATTGCCCTCTTCTATATTGAGTCGAGCATCTTCAGCGAATGGTTGCGAGTCGAGCTTCTGTGGGCGTCTGCAGGCGAACTCTACGACCTTTCTTCTTCGCTCTAAGCTGTACAAGTCAACTTTGGATCGCCTGTAAGTCGAATAACCCTCTTCTGTATTGAGTCGAGCATCTTCTATGTATGGTTGCGAGCCGAGCTTCAAATATGCGAGCAATATTCTAAATATAGACGAATCTGGGCCTTAATGAGGATTAGAAACTATTGCAGAGTATACAGATTTTTGGTCTTGAAGAGGACTTTCAGTTTTCAAAATTCAACACTCAACAAGCGAACTTTCGTTGATAGTAATATTTTGGTCTAGACAAGACCAAATCCTGGGCTGCAGTATGATAATAACAGCCTGGGTCTCTGCTACTGCATTGAACTCAAGCAAATTGCTCCTATAGCTCACCGCTATCTTCGACCAAGCTATTGATCCCTGGGGAACAGTGGCGTGGACCTCAAACCTCTCTGTAGTGTGTTCATTGATAGCGACCTGGATGGATCGGTCATATAGAAAGTTACTAAGTACAACAAATCGAAAGATCTCAAATTATTTAGAAGGTTGTTGTACCAAACTCTGTTAAAAGCCTTTTTGATTTGTGAGATAACAAAGTACCAATTTTTTTATGATATTCGAGGGAGTCAATTGCAGTTTCGTATCATTATCACTGTCGCTAGTATAGTGATTCTTTCGATATTCAATTTTGACACCAATCATACCAGTTAAAATTGTAGAGTGCGTTATATAGTGTCACGTTTGCTTCAATCGTTTGAAGTTGAATATTTAATATTTTCATTCCTCGATCACAACACCGACCTGGTGGTGACGGAGTAAGATAATTAATCGCATGTGAAAGGAACCACCCCCGCTAGCTTTGTTTCAAGACCTGTATATATGGCCGTGATTCTGAGTTGCGTTCGTTTATCTTGAGTGTAAATTGCGTTCGTTTTACTAGAGCGTAATTCACGTCAAGCTTCGAATTACTTTCGTTTCATTTAGAGTTGCATACATTCGAATTGAACGTAATCCGCGCCAGTTTCGAGTTGTGCTTGTTTCACGTAACCAGTGTTAATTTTGAGTTACGTTCGTTTGATGTGAGTGTCATTCGCGTTAGCTCCAAGTTACGTTCGTTAGAGTGGAACGCAGTTTGCACTAGATGAAATTTGCGTTCGTTTCACTATAGTTCCGAGTTACGTTTGTTTGATTTGAGCCTAATTCGGTCTAATTCTGAGCTGCGTTCGTTTGAATCGAAATAATTCGCATTAAATTATAGTTACGTCCGTTTGATTTGAGCCTAATTCGCTTTAATTCCGAGTTGCGTTCGTTTGACTCGAAATAATTCGCACTAAATTAAAGTTGCGTTCGTTTGAGCCTAATTTTCTCTAGTTCTGAGTAGCATTCGTTTGATTTGAACCTAATTCTCTCCAGTTTCGAGTTACGTTTGTTTGATTTGAGCCTAATTCGCTTTAATTCCTAGTTGCAGTCATTCATATTAGTCCTTAGTTGTGCTCGTTTGACTTGAATGTAATTCGCGTTTATTTCAAGTTACGTTCGTTTGACTTGGGTGTGATTTGCTTTGGCTCCGAGTTGCTTTTGACTTAAAAAGTATCCGCATCGGCCAATTGCATTACATCCTAAGAGCGACAACTTTGCAACTACGCAACTTTTGGAAAATTTACGAAATTTTGATTCTAATACAGTGTGTATCGTTATTAAAATCACTATCTGCTGTATCAAAATGAATTATTCTGATTAATTGACAATTAATAATGATTGGATTGTACAAACATAATGCAAAATAGTTCAATTTTATTCAATAAAAACTTTTGTTTCAGATCGTTGGATATCAGATGCAGAAGGTACGTTTGGATATTTTCAAAATGCTCTATTAAATTACAAGTTTATTGTAGAGGGTGTCCCAATTCTATTTATCAGTCTAGATTGTGTTCTCCAGTTCTATTAGAAAAAATGAACCAACGGGGCATTAAGTATGAATTAAAATCATCTGTTTATATAATACCATGCACAATATTTGCACATAAACTGCATGCAAACACACTTATATACAGTATTGGCTGAAATATGAACGAGATCCACGATAACGTAAACGTTTCAATGAGTGAAACGTTGTTTTAATCATACGTTCAGAGATTTCAATTGGAATAATTTCAAAGATTAGACTTAGAATGTCCATGAAACACGCACTCTTGTGAATTCACGTAGATTATTATTTCATTTGAATACGTTTACAAATACAAATGGAACAAAATTTATTTCGCTGCTGATATTTGATCACATCAACATACTTATTTCATCTGATAATAGCTTTAAATACAAGAGATGATACATTTGCTTTTCATTTTTCACTAGAGTCCCCATTGATGTAAAAAATTTCCTCTATTTGAAGTTTGAAGCCTTGTATTCTCAATACTGTCAGACATTATGATTTTTCTCAGCATAAATCTAGCTTCAAAAAACAGGTGTCTAAAATTTCAGCTCATTCCTTCAATTATCATGACATGAGTGAGTTTTTAGATATGCAAAAGTTTTTCTATAATGATTCAACAAGTTTGAAGCCTTGTATTCTCAATGCTGTGAGACATGCTAACATTATGATTTTTCTCATCATAAATCTAACCTTAAAAAATACGTATTCAAAATTTTATCTCATTCCTCTAATTATCATGGCGTCAGTAAATTTTTAAAAATGCTACATTATGATTTTTCTCAGCATAAATCCAACCTTATGAAATATGTTTCCAAAATTTTAACCCATTCCCTTAATTTTCATGGAGTGTGTGAATTTTAAATATGCATAAATTTTTCTTTAATAATAGAACAAGTTGGAAGCCATGTATTCTCAATACTGTCAGACCTGCTAATATTTTGATTTTTCTCAACATACATCTAACCTTAAAAAACACGTGTCTAAAATTTTAGTTCATTACTCCAATTATCATGGCGTGAGTGAATTTTTAAATATGCATAAGTTTTTTTTAACGATTGAACAATTTGAGCCTTGTATTCTCAATACTGTGACTATGATTTTTCTTAGCATAAATCCAACCTTATAAAATAAGTTTTCAAAATTTTAGCCCATTCTCTCAATTTTCATGGTGTGTGTGAATTTTTTTTTAATAATGGAACAAGTTGGAAGCCTTGTATTCTCAATACTGTGAAACCTGCTAACATTCTGATTTTTCTCAACATACATCTAACCTTATGAAACACGTTTCCAAAATTTTAGCTCATTCCTTTCATTATCATTGCGTGAGTGAATTTTTAAATATGCATAAGTTTTTCTTTAATAATTGAACAAGTTGGAAGCCTTGTTTTCTCAATACTGTGAGACCTGCTAACATTCTCATTTTTCTTAATATATATAACCTTAAAAAACACGTGTCTAAAATTTTAGCTCATTCCTCTTTGAAAGTATAGATTTTCTTGAGAATAAATTGAATCGTTCAGAACCGCAGGTACAAGTTTCGTATTAGATATAAACGTTTAAGGGACGTTTTAACAATAATTTTAATCAACTTTTTAGATTAAATTCTCGACGCAAAGTACATTATCCCCTTCATGAATCTCTCACTAGCTACAAAAGAGAATAAATAAGACTTTCAACGTCAATTTGTATGGAGTAAACAAAATGACGTTCGTGAAAGCAAATATTGTATTTGGTTGAGAGTATGCAAACATTGAAATGGATGAATAAAATAAATTTTTTCGTATTTGCAATTGAATCGCTGCTTTTTTATCAGTAAATAATACAAAAAAATTTATGATCGATTTTACGCCGTAGACCTCTTTGTATAATAAGTTCATTTATCAATATTTCCCGAGCTTCATGAACTTCCTATTGAATTAATTTCTCGTGAAAAATAACTAAATAAAATTATGTAAAACGACTTTTAAAGCAACTCAACGAAATCTTTGAGGAAAATTTATTAAAATATAATATAAACATTTGAATTTTATTCGTTTTATGTAAAGATAGACTTTCTAATTTTATTTTAATGTTGCATCGTTAGAGAAATATTTTTCTGTTGGTTTTTCTTCCATAATTTACGTAGTGGGGATACCGCAAATTTATTCCATTGTTTTGGTGCCAAGAAGTGGTAATTTTGAGTATACGTGTACTTCAGACGCGAGTGGTTAGTAATTTAATACTCAAATATATACGATATGGAATAAATTAAGATTTAGCTTTGTATTTACTACGTGAAATAAACCTGAAATTGGTCGAATTTTATTCTTAAATAAAAATATTATCCCCTTCCAGCACCCTCTCGAAAATTTTAAATTAAAAAGACACCTTGTTGGAAAGGGATTTTAATCCTCTATTCATCAATCTAAGTTTTATAAATTTGGTGCAATCATAACTGAGAAAATTAGATGTAAAATTTTGATAATATCAAAACTTTACGTAGGTAGAATGAAGAAAATGTGATGATAATGTATTTTTCTAATGTACTTTTTAAATTAAATGTTCAAAATTGCCACCATTCACTTCTTGACAGTAACCGATGCGATTTTGGAATTCTCGTACAACATTTTTTATAACTTCAGGGATTATTTTGTTATTTTAACTTTTTTGGAGGTACCCACGACCAAGAAGGCTTTACCTTTGTGAAATCTGACACAAATTCCAATATTGTAAAAAAAAAAGCAGAACAGAGAAATGTTGCCGAAAGCTCAAAAATTTCGTTATCACTCTTTTTACCAAAAAAATTTTATCTGAGGGGAAGATCGAGGGACGCAAAGAAAAGTGTTGCATTTGAAACACTTAAACGCATTGAAATACTTTGCTTTGAGCTCTAAAGAGACGATGAATGTCAATTTCTCATTAACAGTTCTCGTAGAGGGACTAATCTTTTTTTGATATCAATCGGGTGATGATTAACGGTCAAAAATGATTGTTAAAGAAAGTTGCCTGAAATTTGACTTTTCACTTTTCTAACATACCATTCTTCAAACATTTTTAATATTCATTTGTTTACGTATTGTGGTACTCCAACCACACCCAAAGGTACACCACAAGAAACAAATTTAACTACGCTTCAACATCTGGGAATCTAGTTTAAGCAACCACCCCGGGTTTCAATAGAAAAATCCCAGTCTTATTTTTATTATATTTATAAATCTTTTAATTCATAACTGCTTTTATTAGTGGTTTTTTAATAAATTTATTTGTTGCTTAAAGTTTTTTTTTATTGTTCCTAGCAATAGATATTAATTTAGATAATGGTATCCGGGGATAAATCAAGTTTGTTTGATTTTGAATGTCAATTTAATTAATGATGAGAGATGATGAGTCCACGTAGAATGACGGTTTGTTAGATTTTATACGGGGAATAAACATTATTTTTCATTTCTTAATTTGGTATGAGTGCCACGCCTATTTATCAAATATTGATTGTTCCTTGCATAAATATCTCCTGTAATTGATAATGGAACAATTTAAGACAGCTTTATACCCAATTTGTACCATTTAACGAACGGTTATATATAAGTGCAGACATCTTTAGGTTGAGGTCATAATCTCTCGTATATCAAATATCTGCCGTTGACACTTTTGGGACTATAAACAATATTTTTTAATAGCCTCAACCTTAATAAACCATTATCAAAATTTGAATCTCATCGTTCCATTAATATCGAAAACAAACAGAAATATATAAATATTTTTCTGACTATACTGGACAGTTGAATAGCCCTTTGGATTCTTCGAATAAGCTCTAAACATACAAGTGCCGTCAATGTGAGCACCAAGATTAATTGTCATTTATCTCCGGGAAACAATCACCCTATATCGTGGGAGTTACTGCTATAAATAATTTAGATCCTACCCCGATCAAAACAATTCGTTGCTCCCAATTCGGCGAAAAATAGAGAAGCCCTTTGATTTCAGTCTCGTAAATCACTCCTAGTCCATACAGGATTTTGTACCATCGCGTAGCGATGAATTGGTCAATACAGAGTGGACAATTTGTTTTATAAAAATATAATTATATAAAGATATTATAAATATAAAACTTAATAAATCTATAAACGAAGTTGCTGATGATAAATATCTGGTAGTAGGATATCATGGAACTCCACCCAACTTTGATAGAAGATCGAATCGATGGTAACCATGTTTACCAGAATCACAAAAATGAGAATAAAAAAACTCTAGAAGAAATTTAGTTTTGATTTCCACCCAACATATTGACATCATTATTATCATCATACCGTTCAATCTCTTGGATTTTGTCTAGCGCTTGGGGCGCCTACACATCTCTTTATTGGGGTGGATTACTCCCCTTGTACTAGTTTTTTGTTGATCCCAGCTTTCTCCATTATTTTCTGTTTTTGGATTTGACTTTCCAATGTACTATTCCTTGGATTCTGGTATCTTCTTCAATTTGGTTTCTTCGCGTGGTCGAAGAGGTATACCCCATTGTGCTTTCCCTTACCATTTCTGTATTTCTGATATTTATACTGAGACAAACATCGGAAAAAACAAAACGAGAACATACGAATTTTCACCCTTGTTCCATCGATCTTGGAAAAGCTGATAACTTAAGTTGGTTATTTGTTTAATTAGCTTTAAGCAAAGCTGATACTAATAGTAGCAAATACATCAACAAATTTGACGAATAAACAGTAAAAAAATTCAGGGATCTGCCTTAGTACTTCTATAATGAAAAGGAGATTGAAAGAAACTGGAATTTTAGGAAAAGAGGCCGTGAAGAAAACTTTTTCACGACAAAATGAAATTAAGAGCATGCAATAGCATAAAGAAAACAAAAATTCGACACATGAAGACTGAGAGAGTTTTCTTTGTAATGTAAGCAAATTTTTATTACAAAATTACACAAAAGTATTAAAAAACATAACTAACCCTTATTCAATGATTTATTTCTAATGTTTGATAAGACTGGCCTATAAATATCATTGAGTAAGATATTTTTTTGGTTTATCAACTCCAATATCAAATACATATTTGCCGAGAGCACTGAAATTGAAAAATTCAAAGTGAAAATACGAATATTTCATATCGAAATTCGTAAATTCAGGGACAACTCCTGAAAATCAAACTGGAAATGATTAATAGAGTGACAGGAGGGTAAAAGTGGGTATATAGAAGGGTTAGTACAACCTCGGGCAATGCTTAAATGAAGTGTTTTGTTAATAAACTGGATTTGTTAAATGAGAAACAGAATTTTTCAATAAGTGTGCAGAACGAACATAAACAAAGTGAAATACTGATATACTAAGTGTTTCCAAAAATATGACTCCGTCTAAAGAATAGAAATCACAAGAAGAACGCAAAGAAGAAGATTAAAAACTTGACTTATATTCACTAAGTGCTCAAAACGTCCACAAATCACTTTAGGTTGAGGCTATGAGTGAAGTGAAATTTGCCCTTGAATCTTCTAAAAATACCAAATCATTCAGAATTATTAGATAATTAAACAAGATTCAAGCAAAAAGTTTAGTAGAGGTGTGTGATAAGGATTTATGTAAACAGTCCAAACATGGAAAATCGTTGTTCAAACAAAGGACAATTACCAGAACCCATCATAAAGAGAGCTTGATCTGAGCGGAAGGTCTTGTGTGTTCACTGGAATTATGAAAGTTTAATGGACTTAAAATCGTGACATGTGGTCGAGCTATCAATACCAAGTTATATAGTAGACAGCTGATGCGAATGTATGAGGTTTCAATGGAGAAATATCCAGGTGTAGTTAACTGAATTGGGTTCACTTATAATAAGAACGATGCTGAGCTAAATACTGTGAATGTTACGTACAATACAATCGATAAATATGATGGTATTGAACCAGCATTTGGTCTAGATATTGCACCATCAGATTAATATTTATTCAGATCCATGGCGGAATTTTTGAGTGAGGAAAAAGTTGAATACAAAAGAGGTGTTGGAAATGCAGAGGACAATTAAAAATGTTGTGAATTTCTTTTTATCTGATTTTGTATAATTGAAAATTTTGGTGTATATTTGAAAAAAGATGACTGATTCGAAACGTTAGATCACAGAGAAAGTGTAGACATACAAAAAAAGAAGAGAACAAAAATTCTAAAACCAACTCACGATTAATAGTCGCAAATCTTCTATTTCTGTTCATGTTAATATACTAAATAGAGACATTCACAAGATCTCTTAGCAAGTATCTAGAATACTCCATTTCTAGGTGAATATATGGAACGTATACTCTATTAAATGACCTCCCAGATTGCCAGATCTCTATCATTTTGACTTTTCCATTAGGATTTCGGACCAAAAATCGATATCACTTCGTTACGACAAATTGCAAAAACTACGAAATGTAGGGAGAATTCTGCATGAAGAATGATGTGAACGTGTGAGGTTCTTCTAGATGTCGTCCTTGAGGAATCCTATTTTCATTTGTGTGGATAAATGAATTTAAAACATGCACTACTCGGTTGACTCTAATCCTCTATAATTGCATGGAAGGTATTTGAATTAATTCTCATTGCATAATGCAATTTCCTCAACAGCAATTATTGAGTTGCTTCCTAAAGAAAATGAAATCGCTGTGTAGGTGAAATTGAGAAGGTATTTGAGCTTCCAACAGGAATTTTTTTCTACTCAGCTAAATGAGTTAGATATGAGCAACATTTGGTTCCTGCAAGTAGGTGCAACGCTGCAAGATCTGATCCAAGATCTCCCCATAAGAATCAGGAGCGATTCGCAATTGCCAGCTCGATTTGTCTTATTGTAAATTTTCTAGTTTTTTGTAGTCACGTGTTTATTGGAACCACCAGGAATCCTTCAAGATTCGAGGCAGAACATCCAGGAATAAATTGCTATTTTTGAAATAGTCATCACAAACTATAGAAATTGAATAGAGAATGAAAGAAAAAAAGAAAATGAGTTACCTCTAGAATTATTATTCCTACTTTTTCTAAATAGGAATTTGGAAAGATATATACAAAATCAGAATAAATTATGTTTCGTACACAAACATCCATTACCAAAAAAATTTTTAGGATTTTTATTCTATAATGCTCATTATAACTTTTAGCATTTTCTATATCCCAATGATAGGGCTTAAATTTGAATTACCACACATAAATTAAAAAATTGTAAGTAATAAAAGTATAAAGTACTATAAAGTATAAAGTACATAAAGTAATGAAAGTTGTAGAAGCTATTTTATGAATATACAAAGTAATGTAAATTTTGAAAAAAAAATAGAGTAACCAAAAATATTTCTAAATAACGTCGGACGAAAATTGTTTCTCTTGATCTATGTTCTTGGTAGATTAAGAGATTATAATAAAGAAAATATCTTCTTCCAGAGAGAATTATAGTCGTTAATGGCTGCGCTTTGCTTGGAAGAGAATTCGAAATTAATCCAAGTCAGGTGTTTATACTGATAAGACTGTTTTATGTAAATTTCAAAATAAATATGAAAATTTCAAATCACGCTAATCTATTTTGCCAAGAGACGATCTTTCAAATTTTATAATATATTTCATAACTCATGGAAAATAAAATTTTGATTCACAAGAATGAATTTCAAATTAACTCAATTTGTATGGATAATGAAACGAAAAATCTACTGGGTGTACATGCAAGACTAAATCATTGTTAATCGTCGATTCGTCCTTGGTGCATGTGTCTTAAAACCCTAGGACTGCAGTAATTAGAATAATAATCTTATCATTGGGTCTTTTGGTATAAACGAGATCGATTTGTCCACCTAAAATTCCTCACCATACATTTAGAGACAGAAGACCCTGATGTTGGATCTCTTGCATCCAACGGAGAGTCGTTTTCTCAGCCTTATCTGTCCACAAACTTCGTGAAAGTACTTCGGGATCTTGGTTTATCATCGCTGAAACCTAACCTAATCTAACCGTGTGGTGCAATTGGCAATAAGTGCATTAAATGGCACTTGGTTTATTAAAATTCGAATAGATATACAAACTGTATGTAGAATCATCGCTTATTTTATTTATTGTCGACCACCTCATAAAAAAAAATCATGGAAGAGTTTTCGTTAACAGCAACCCCTGCTTGTGATTGGATTTCATTTTGTAAAGAAGTATGTAGATTATGTTAGGTTCGGTTTCAATGATTAATTTGAATATTACAATCACTGAAAAATCATTACAATTACTTGATTCATTAACGCATATATATATATATATATATATATATATATATATATATATATATATATATAATTGTTGACTGTAATTTTGTTTATGACAAATTTTAACGAAATCAAAGGGATGTAACCTAATCTGGATAATTATAAAATTTTTTGTACAGATGCACTTTAAACAGGTTCTGGAACTTGATGCGAAAAATTCGGGAGTGAATAGATGACGTGAAAATAATGCTTTGATATTATATGATATGAGATATGAGAAAAATTTTCTTATACGACCACACGTTTCTGGATTACAGGCCTTCAAAATTGGAACTTTTATTTAAGTATATTTTCTAAATTATACATTCGAACATTATGAATTTTTAATGAATGATTACGTATGTCCATGTAGATTGTTTCACGTAATAAATAATTCTATATTACTATTTGAACGCCAGGGGCGGCTCATGCCCAATGGTTAACAATGCCAAACTTTTACAGGGACAACCTGTACGATCTAAATATAGCAAAACTGAATTTTTCGATTGATTTTTCAATAAAGAGGTTCTCTTTATTCAACTCTATAAATTTTATGGTTTAGGAGATATTTATGTCGTTGTATATGCCAAGAAAACCGTTCGGTGAAGTAAATTATTATAAATTGTAATTATTGATTGACAATACTTATGTATTGGAACACAAACATTTCTTGAATTATCATATTGTATTTGAAGTATCAATATGATTTTTTTGTAGCTTTAGCCATGACTACTAGTAGGCTGATAGGTCTATAGGAAGTAATTTCATTGGGAGGTTTATTTGGTTTAATTAAAATGATATTAGCAAATTTCCACTGTGCTAGAAAGTATCCTACTCTCATTATTTCATCGATGATTTGTGTCAACATTGCTATTTACTTATTCAGCTGTGATTAGTTCATAACCTGGAGTCTTTTTGGCACTCAGGTTATTTTTTATTAAATGCTCTATCTCATTGGAAGTTGTGAATATTGGCAATTAAGTGAAGTGATGTCAAGTATTACCTCCTCATCGTTTTCGCTTGGATTAGATGTAAATACTGCCTCTAGGTGTTTCGCAAATGTTTCAGCCTTTTCTTTTCCAATTCTCAACCACTATCCGTCACTATTTTTTTAGGGTGGAATTTGTTGCTGGCCCTCTTCAATTTTTTGTAGCTTTCCTCATTGAAATTGATTTTTATCTTGTTTTATCAATTATTTTATATCCCGACATTTTCTGCTGTAATTTGTTTTATAAGTAGAATATCTAGTAACGCTGTAAGATCTGATCCAAGATCTCCATATCTCTTAATCAGGAGCGATTCGCAATTGGCAGCTCAATGTGACTCGATTTGTCTCCTCGTAAATTTTCTCAATTGGAATTTTTGGAATCTCGTGTTTATTGGAACCGCCAGGAATCCTTCAAGATTTAAGGCACAACATCCAGGAATGAATTGCTATTTTTGAAATAGTCATCATAAACGATAAAAATTGTTTATTCGATGAATAGAGATTGGGAGAAAAAAAAAGAAAAAGAGTTACCTCTAGAATTTTAGATACTACTTTTTCTGAATAGGTATTTGGAAAGATATAAAAATCAATTCAAATTTTACGTGATTGGGTCATAATCTGGAGCCTTTTTGGCATTTAGGTTATTTTTTATTAAATGCTCTATCTCATTAGAAGTTGTGAATATTGGCAATCAAGTGAGGTGATTTCAAGTATTACCACATCATCGTTTTCGCTTGCATTAGATGTAAATACTGCCTCTAGGTGTTTCGCAAATGTTTCAGCCTTTTCTTTTCCAATTCTCAACTACTGTTTACTTTATCTTGTTTAGTTTTTTTAATTTTCTTTTCTAATTCTGTTGTAATTTATTTTGTTAGTGGAATATCTGGTAACTATTTTTTTCTTAACTTACGTTTCTCTACGATTAACATTCTTTGTATTCGTGAACAATCTCTATGTGATGATTTTTTTTGTTATCTCGTATTTTAGTTGATATAAACGCTGCTTCTTGTATTGATTAAATTAAATTGTAAATGTGTCTATAAACAAAATGCGTACAAGTTATTAATCTAATTAAAGTGAGTAAATGTTTGTTTTATTTAATTAATAATTAATCAATTCCACAGTACCAATTAGTATTAGTAATGTTCTCTGACGTGGAAAAGTTTAAACTGAATAGAACGAATTTATTTAATAAATTGAATCGAACAGTTGATTTTCCATAATTTATCGGTTTGTCAGGTTTTAACAATATTAATAATGTTTTGTTCGATATAAAAAATTAATAAATATATAGAGTAAAATACGAGGGAGTTTTTTCATTGAGAAAGTTATATCACTATTATATTTTACAACATAAATTGTTTTTAATCCTTTAAATATTTCAACCACAAGTTCCCAATTTATTCAAACCTTTCGCAAATCGTAAGTTATGGAAAATCGGGTTTATTTTTACTATCATCTCTTCATTTTTCTAAAATCTCGTCGTCCTTATTTTTTTGCAACAATAGCACACGAATGGCTGGCACATTTTGATCATGGAAAATAACTATTTTCTTCAAATATTATTAACTAGGGTAAATAAAATTTCCATTGATTGCATCTAAATGTTCTTCTGTATTAAAATTAGTTCTATAATATCATAACATGATATTGACACTGACAATTTTCATATTTATATTAATCAATAGATCTTCTATATCATGAACATCAAAATGAGAATAAAATCAAAATGGAAAAATTAAATTTTTTTTTACATTTCAATATGAAGCAGTCCTAATCAATTGAATCATTTGTAATTATATTAGTATTTACAAAATAGAACTATAAATTATTTAGGTCTTTTTTATCATTTATAGTTTTTTCGTTCTCTTATATTTGAAGTATTTCTGGAAATTCTCATTTCCTTGAATTAGATTTCGTTCCAATAATTTTTGAATCATTATAATTGAATTATTTTAAAACATAACAGACCTAAAATCAAGAACATTTAGATGTATTAATACATTAAAAGATGTAGGAAAGAGAAATTGGAGAAATTTTTCATCTATCGAGTATTTACGAAAAGAGTTGCTGTGGATCATTCACAGAACCGAAAAACATGTAATAAAATGACAAAACTACTCAAGATTTTATACTTAGGACAATTTATATAAAGAGAACAGCAAAAGGTAGCTGATTATTCAGAATATAATTATGTCAGCTTAGAAAAATTGCGTCAAGTTTTGTCAGCATGTGGTTTTAAACACAAAAAACTGATTAAACGTATGGTAATAACTGGTTAGTTCGATGGCAATTATTTTCGTCAGATAAAAGACAATCGAAGTTCTATGCATTTTGAAACGTACCTCTATAATAGTTAAAAATAATAAATTCATAACTCGAAAAATATTACTGAGATGACTTGGTGATTTTTGTTAAACCTGGAGATGAAAATAATAACAGAAAAAGTTTACCCTATGTCCAGGGTGGCTGGTTCATATGTCGGACATTTTATAATAAATAATATATGGAAAATAAGTTACATAATTTATATAAGAATTGCAGAATTCCCTATAAAGATAATTCTATTGGATAAATATTTTAAATTTTGTCAGACATCCGATTTATGACAGTATTTACAAACTTTAAACAACATTCGTAAGTAAAAAAATGGAAAGTTTCATATTTTACCTTGGAAAATATAAATTAAATTGTTGAAATTGAAAAGAAGAGAAAATTAATTGATTGTAAATCAGATCTAGATATAGAGTTGTGATTAACAGAATTATGCAAAATGATATTCAAGTTTTTGTTGTGAAAAATAAGATTGGACATATTCAATACCCCATTTTTATTAATGGTAATTCAGGTATACGATTTCTTATAATTATTAATAATTTAATGGATTACAATAATTCAAGAAGATTAATTTCAGTATGGTTATGTTATGATCCGACATTGTGAGTCAATGAATCGTAATTTTCAACACAATTAATGCTCAAACAGATTCTAAATTATTTATGTTCATACATATCGATTTAGGTTGGAGTTGTTATATCATCAGTTATAATTGGGGACATTGACATGAGATCGATATATTTGAAATACCATCCTGTTTTACAGTCAGTTAGATTATCATCTCTTCTAATAAATAACTATGTAGCAGATTGAAAAATGATTGGAAGTTGTAAAGGAATCAGTTGATATGTGATATTTTGTATTTTCAATTTTCACATAAAATATAAACATAATATTTACAAATAAATTTCAAAATAGTCATCGAAAACAGATACAAATCGAAAATTTTACATTACAAGTAAAAATTTACCTCAGGAAATTAGTCTAATCTAAAAGTTCATATTGGTATTAATACGATATACTATTACTGAAATTATGTGGATTAGAATGGTTCCCTAGGCCGGCCCTGTCAAGTTACTATATAATTTTAAAAATTTGGCGCTTTTCGGCCGGAACTTGTTTGATGTTTTAGTAGCAGGCGGTTAATTCACAGTATTTATGCTAAATAATTTCCAAGCAACACGATTTATTTATTTCTTTGTGTTCCAGAACCTTCTAGAATTTTATTTAGGTATATAAATTATTTGTTTAAACGCAGTTAGTTTAGTTTTAAATAAATAATCGTAGTGAAAAGATCGAATCAGTAAAAGTTATCGCAGAAATTGTTTAAGGGATATTATTAATTAAGTAAATAAATTGAAAATGAAGGAGACAGTGTTTATAAATTCACCCACAAATAGAAAGAGTATAAGTAAATACGGGAAACCTCACAATATTTTATGGTTTCGATTTTCATCGTTTGCATATTATCAAATTTTGCCTTTTGGTTCTTGGTTAACAAGATCAAATTTGTCTTCTCTTTTCTAACGATAGTCCATCTTCTCAAAATCCACATGGTGCTGTTTAACGTATCTTGAATTTCTTCTTTGTTCCTTCCAGTAATAATAACTAAGTCAACGCCGTAGCTAATGAGGTAGCAAACTTCGACTATCTCTAATCTAAGATTACATGAATTGTTACATGTTATATTTCCAAAACTCTTCGAACTGAAAACATTCTTAATTGTTGAGAGTAGACTAATCTACTTCGAGTGTTGATTATTTTTCCTGAAATATTAATCTTATTATTAACACTGCATCTAACAGTTGGTTTTCACTTTCGAAAACATAACTGCGCATCAGATAAGTCGCCATTAACTGTTTAAAGCTTCTGTATTTTACTTGTTCGTGTCTTTCTGGGTTCTAGTTTCAATGAGAAAACTATCTGTATCACCAATCAAAGAATTTCTAAGGGAATACCATCTGGTTTTACACTTCTGTTTCCAGAATAAAGTATTTCGTCAACAAGGACATCAATTTACCGGAATTGTCTTTACTTGCGTACAGAAAAAATTGTTTCAAATATCGTCTCTACGTCTACGGTGAATTTTGATGATTGCTAAGTTTGTGTTGTACAATTTTGTCTCCCATTCTTTTTGATAGCTTCTTCACTTAGAAGTTAGTTAGATTGATACATATCACGCTAATAAAAACTCTCTCGATTATATTGATTTTAGGACATTTTTGTACAAAGAATTTTCCGTATTATTCATAGGACGACGTAGTGAATTATCTAGTTCTTTATATTGAAATATATTGGTATTGGCATGCATGAAACTACTTATATAATTTAAGGAAAAGTGCCCTATGGGGACTATAAAGATTATAAATTGAAGGGAATCGTCACGCGAGTTTTTTTTGAAGCTACTTCTTCGAAATATATTTTCGCTGGGGAAACAGTTTCATTTGATCTATCGCAATTGCTACTGAAAAATGGGGAAGTCATTATGATAATGTAATGTCCAACTAAAACATTTATACTATTTATTTTATTATTTATTTATACTATTTATATACTATTTATACTATTTATATCTATTTATGTCGTATTCTCGATACAGGATAAGGAGTTGAAATAAATAATTATAACAACTATAAACTTTTATCATGAGCTAGCTAACGGGCTAACATGCGTGGACGAGGTACCAAACTTCATTGCTCTGATCAATTGTTGCTGCTGCTGTTTTTTGTCACTGAACAGCTCAATCGCTTCTTTGACTGATTTAATTCGGATACGTGACTCTGTAGGTCAATCTTTAAGTTTAACTTAACTTAAGTTCATTAAGATGTGGGATTGAATTGCAATCAGTAAGTTTGTTGTATTTACAAGGAAATTACTATTATTATATTAAAATTTTAGTGATTCCTAGTGATTAAAGGGTAGAAATTTTTCGTAACATACTTTTTGGAATACTGGTATGATATCTATCCAGGTCTTTTCAGGACTATGTTTTAGCTTCGAAATCTCCAATTATTTCAATTGGTGTATGACTTTTATGAGGATGGTTCGAGAATTACCTAACTCAACAAAGGAAACTCAAAAATTTGTGTAATCTTCTTTTAGGTTTTTTCCCAAAGATTTTCAATAATTTCGATACCCTTTTTAAAATAAAAGCTCCTCGAAATAACCACTGCCAATATCACGTCTTCATTGTTGGAAAATCTTTGACTTTGAGATATTTCTTCAAGTCTGGGAACATAAAATAATCCGAGGAAGCTGAATCAGGCGAATAGGGTGCATGAGGTAGAAATTCAAGCTTTAATTCTTGACATAACAACTCTTTCTTTTTAGCCAATTTTAGCTTGATTTCTTCGCTCAAACGGTGTCTTTCCTTTTTCAAAATATTTGCCTTCCTTAAAGTCCATTGTTTTTATCGTTCTTTTGTGAAAGCGGAAAGACTTAAATAAAACATCTTCATAACGCTGTTTTTGTTCCAATGTAAACGAACGCGGTACTTATTTCCGCACAGCTTTCTCATGTTCAAATTTTCAGTTAATATTCGTTGTACCACACTTACTATGTATACTAGATCGGCAACTTTCACTTTACGATCATTCAGTACCGCTTTTTGCATGTTCTGCAACATTTCTGGAGTCTTAACCTAATTTGGTCGACCACTACGATACTGATCTTCACAGATCGTACGGCCTCCTTTAAACTCTGCTAACCGATATTTTACTAACTAATGATTTCCAAAACTATTGTATGATGTATTGATGACAAATTTTTTTGTGTTAAAAAACTCACTGAAAACGTAGACAAGATGAAAATAAGCTAATTTTTCCGTAAAATGTAGTATATATAATGATTTTGTCACTTGATTTGGAACCATTATTATTCGAAGTACTTTCCATCAAACAAAGTATTGGGTATTTTAAAAAAAAGTAAGGATACGTAGAAAACTTCATACAAATATGTTTTGGAAGCTGATACATCTAATGAATTTGTTTGGAGGACGCTACTTGCACTTGTTATTTTAAAAATAAAAGGTTACAAAAATCTAATTATTGTCGACTTATCATCATCAATATGAGCTTTTTTCTATGACAAACTCTTAAGAAATCAAGATATACTGATCAGTGGATTTCTTTCTCGTTTTTGTCTTTTATTATATTGCAGCGTTCATCACTCTACCATCTTGAAACCACAACAATCCCATTTTTTTTATATCAGAGCAGAACGTAAACCACAAATAACGCAACGAATTTCTCTCTTTCTTATTTTCCAAAATAGATTTTTATAAATTAGAATGTTGACCGTAGTTTTAGCAAAATTATTTATAATATAATATATTAGTCTTGCATAACCTTACCAGAGACTAAATCTAAACAAGGTGTCTTTCCACTGTCAATTTATACCCTAATTATCCTTTTGATATGTTGTATCTAATCTTATTATTATAATTCCATGTTCAATGAATGTAGTTATCTGATACATTTTCCATTTTTTTAGCCTGTAGATTTATATTAAGTGAAAAAATTTTTTATACCCAAGGAGAAGAGACAGCTGAAGCTAAAGATGATGAAAATTTGGATTATGATAATAATAGTTTGGTACTCCAAATTTTACGAAAATAAAAGAAGTATATCAATACGGTTATACTGAATTTGAACAAAAGCATTTAATACCTACGGACATTTTGTTTTAATTCGGAATATCATCATTCGTTTTTGTTTTTTCGAAAAACCTCATCAACAATACAATACTATTATCACTCACGTTTCAATAGAAACATTTGCTAGCCTCGCCATTTATACTTTTTAATCAAAACGAGATGGTATCACATACAGTGCGACCATAAAGTGACATATATATTCATTTTCAATTACTATTTTTCGGTCTAAATTATTGGTGAATTCGAAAAAATAAAGATACAAAGATAAATTAGTCGTGGAAGTATTTTTAAACTTTATTTCCGACTCAAACGAACGACCAGAACCTTCACCCTCATCAGTGTCTGTACGACCACGTTTAAATTCAGCAAACCAATAACAATTAGTTCTTTTCGATGGAACACAGTCCGTTCAACACTTCTGAAGCTACTTTTTTAAATCCAATGTTTCAAAATTAGCTGACTGACTGATCAAAGTTTGTACTTCACAAACGTCATATCGATTTGATGGTAGCGCCATCTGTGTGTCTGTCACACGATTTATTGCGTCATATTATACTAATATTACACTAAGCTTTCGTAAATCGTCTCTGAGGTTGATCACTTGGTTACCGAAACGCACGGCAGCTTGTGTAATTATGAATATAGTGGTAGATCAGAATCATTTAAAATGTGGTGCTACAAGAGATTGTTTAGAATTCTGTGAAATACGAACAGAACTTACTAGTCGATGACACCAGACTATCATCACTATACATGAAGAAAGAGAAAATATTATTTTGGAGACGTAGCCGGAGGATAAGACGATGGGTGAACTGCAGGGAAGATGAAGAAGAGGCCGATGGTTTGAACGAACCAAAACTGTCACACACTAATCCTTTCACGTATCGTTCTACAATGTAGAAGATCTCGAAATATGGAAGGAGGTTATATGAAAAAGGAATAAAGACAAACGAACAAAGTAAAATGAATTAAATGTGGTGAAAAAGTGGAGAATTTGGCAACATCTACATATCACTTCCATCTTGATAATCTGAATTATTCTTTATGTTTTTTTATCTGACAATTTGTTTTTTTTTTTCGACATCAGTCTACGTTAGTCTCCGCGTCTTTTCCGGTGATACATGAAGTGTTGATAGAAAAATTTCAAGCGACAGAAAGATTTGAAATATTAGACATCTTAGGGGAGATCTATTTCGGGGTTGTTTAGATGAAAATAAGTTCGTCGAGGTTTCCCTCTAAGAAGAGAGGAAGTCCGGATACCATTACTGCACGTCTATTTAGCTTCCGCACCGTAGCGAAAGACTAATGGTTGTAAAAACCGGTCTGTCGTTGGACTATTTGAAAACGTTGATTTATTTATTTCAATCTATTATCTAGTTACTAGTCAGCTTTTGAAGTTAACTCGAAAAAAAGTATCAGTACATTTCTATTTATTCGTTTTACGATGTTTTAAAAAAATATTCCTTTTCCGGAGTTCAAGAAACTCATACAGTAAACAGTCTCTGACAGTCAGACAGTATAATTTATAGTATTGGTGTAGTGGTGGTGTGAACAGAGTGTTCAGTCTGAGTTACTAAGGCAACTGCGGGAAGAAATTATCAAAAAAAGAGCAGAAAAATCTAGGGTGCTTGTTTACAAAGTAGAAGGCACTTTTCAGTAAATATGCCCTCAAATTATTGCGGAGTGCGGAAAGAAATTATTTGATTTCAATTGGCAAGTGATTGTGCATTTTTTTCATTGTAAATTATTGAGCCCTTAACTAATTCTGAATGGATCGTGCTCCGAGTTCCTAAGTGGATAGCCGTGCAACGACCTTTCTGAAATTGGACAAGCGTACTTATGAATTAGGCAAACGGATTCAAAAATAAATAAGGAAGAAAGAGTCAGCATTTTTAATTTTTTAAAGAAGTCTTTACAGTGAGTCCTGCTGTTTAGTCCAAGTAAATATCTAACAGCTCTCTTTGGTAGTTTGAAGATTCGCTCAAATTGAGTCGCACTACTCGTACCTCAGGAGGAAAAGCCATATAAATTTTGTGTTTTACTACCCGAAATTAACTAAAATTTCTATGGTAACACCACTGGCGCTTCTTCTGCTTGTGTTTTTATTTCTGATGTCGTAAATAAAATGGCAACTATGAATCAGAGAGGACTGATAAAGTGCCAACGTTAAGGGGGTGAAACCTCAAAAATTGTAAATAACGTATACGCGCAAAGTGCATTTGACGTTAATGTATACACGTTTTTCATACCCTTGATTTACATTTGTTACTTTCCCTTAACGTAAAACGATATTTTCATTTTCCAGTTCTACTTCTTTATCATTTCAATCTTAGTTTCAATTTGAAAATATATAGTTGATGTAGTGGATGTATTATAAAAATTGAAATATCATTTCGGTGCTGAACCAACTCATCTAAATAAAAAAAATATTTTTGGAATCAAAGAAAATAGATTAAATAATGAAAATAATATTCAAAAATTATTAGAAAGTGAAGGCTTCTATATGATGAACCTTCGTTTACTTTTCTCTAACTATATCTGCAAAATATATGATCTCAACTTTGTCATCTTCAGCATCTATTTGATTACTACTTTCTAAATGAAAATGTAGATGCCAAAAATATGTTTCATTCTAGTAACGCAAATCTTAGCAAGTTTCGTTAAACACATACTCGATTTTCCAAGAAAGTTTTTCTGGAGATGCTGCTAAAAATGTAATAGATAATCTAGATGAATTTGCCATACCATTCCAACATGATGGTGCTCTACCACAATAATTTGGTGCAGTAGGATGGTATTTAGATGAAGAAATTCAATAGAATCACCGAAAATAACACCTTTGGACTTTGTTTTTGCAAATCGAAGCTTCACGATACTAAATATGTCAATAATAACATATTTAAAACATAACGAGCTCAAAAATATAAATGAAGTTTACTTTGAGTGGTATCGAATATCAAACTGCGAATTCCATTCAGAATAAACAATTTTTTTAATATAACCAGCTGTAGTTTCCAATAGGAATAGAAACTGCTGAATCAAAAAAACTCTTTGACTCGTTTTATATGGTGAATCAATCCCCATTGTATTCATTTTTTACATGTTTTAGATACTTCTTTCTTTTTCCATTTTATTTCTATCCTAACTATTACTCCAGCATCCACAGACTCTTCCCCATTGACTTTTTGGTCTTCCTCTCGGCCGATCTGCATCATTATTTTTCATTCGTCTTATGTGTCTTATTAGCTGCTATTTTATAAATTTGTTGATAATATCTTCATTTAACATATCTCTAGTTTCAGCGCTCATAAGAATTCTATATTGTTTGTCATCTAACTTCGTATCATTTCTATTTAATAACATGAAAATATGTGTCGCTGATTATGAGGCCACCCATTCTGAGACATAAATCATTACCTGTCGATGTCATTGAAAAAGATAACATAAATGAATACCAAGATTTCTCAGGAATCGCTACACCAACTACTTTGATTTTTATCGGCTAAAACAGCTCTTGGAACTGACGTTACCTGCCATGGACAAAATCACCAAGAGGTAATTTTCAGAACAGGAGCTCTGAATACACTGCCAGCAGAACAGGAGTAGATAAGAAATCTTGATTGGATCGTGGATTGCTTCATAAAACTTCTTGGTAGTTCCCTCAAGGAGAGGTAGTTTGTGGTAAGTGAAAAGTCCAAGAACAGCAAGCAAGTGCAGTGGAAGAAACAGTATTATCATCTTTGGTATATAATATTTTCGCAAAGTATGTAATTGCAGTGAAGTCCAGTAGATAAACAATTTTAAGCGCCGTGGTAAGACAGTAAATCAAGGTCTCAATTTTAACGATTACGTTAAAAAACAGTGGACAAAGTGAGGCAAACAAAAAATAAGTAACGGCAAAGAACTATGTAAACCCGTGAAAAAAAAAATCCTAGGACTCGGGTTAATTCACAATAAGTAACTTCTCAATACAGTAACTCCGGATTTCATGAGCGCATGAACGGATGCCAAGTTATGGACCTGAAGAGCAGGTGAAGAACCAATCGGATTAGATCTTTTTAGAAGATTAGGAAGGGTTTATCTGCGCCAACCGTACAACTGCATGATAGAAAATATAGCTAAAGAAGTTAACCCTTCACGAGACCTTCCGGAATCTGCCTCAGAACTAGAGGGAACGGGATGACACTTTATGGTAATTTTAATGACGGGGGGTGGTGGAATGTCTTGCTTAGCCTCCATCCATGGATTATTAGCGGAGGTGGATGCCTTCTAAGACGGAATTTCTCACACGCGTGGTAGTAATATTATATTTAAACATTTGCAAACTTATGATTAAGATTTGACATATTATTTAGTTTTTTAATCAAACTTTCTCTAAATTCTTATCATTGGAAACCGTATTGATATAGAAGTAAGTGCGGGGGAACGACATATGCAGAAATGCAATAATCTGTGAAGGTATAAACGGAAAATTAAAATTGGAAAACGATGACTGGCAATCGCAATGCAATCAAGCCGAAATGGAATCAATGCAGTTTTTACAGTTCATTTATTGGATCGATATCAAATTCTGATGTTTACACTCGATGAGATAGGCAGAATGCAAAATTTAATTTTCGATTGGTTCTCTAAAGTATTTCTCAGATAACCGATAACAGTCAGCAAACACATTAGTGATGAATTTTCTGCAAATGTGAATTGAACACGATAACTACAAACGTAGAAAGTTACTTAAAGCAATGGTCTATTATAAAACTTGTAATTTTTGAAATGAGTAGTTTTTTTCTTTCATTTATCAAGAGCATACGAGGCTTGCTACTTAAGTTTTGAGCATACTCGAAGCATTTTTTCCATTCCAATTGAGCTACCTTCGAAACATGTAATTGGACCGAATCAAAGGTTGACCTCGCAAATTATTTTTGATCTGCAGTAATAATTAGGTGCCAAACAAGGACTGTGTGGCGGATGACCCATCAATTTGATGTTTAGACTGTTCTATTTGAACTGATTTGTGAGAGCTCGTGGTGGAGAATGATCCGTATACTGCGATTGTTTTTCCTGATTTTTTGATTAACAAATGCTGGTGTACCATTCCAAATTGACCGTTCTACGTTGTACTAATGAAGCGGTGGCGAAATGTCCAGTTATTCCGAAAACACAATCCACCAATTGCTTTGTCGATGTCTTTTGAAGCTTCGCGTCTAGTGCTACCAGTATCCTGATCCTATTCCCTTCCTATAATGGAGTTTTAAATGTTGAGTCCTATTGGTTATTCTAACCCAATTCCTCAGCATTAACTTCTCTAGTTTTTATTCCATAATCTTGGTCAATGTTAGTTCCCAAATGACAAAACAGGAAATACTCAATGGTTGAAGTTTCTCTATAAGATTCTATTCTAAGACATTTCGACTTTCTCAATCAGTTATTCCACCTCAGTTCCACTTTAATCGGAGGTTAATTCCACGCATTAACTTTTCCGTTTTGATACATTTTATTTTTGATCAATGTCAGCCTTTTTGAGGTACATGTGAATACAGAAAGTTGAATGTATTTCTATAGTGTAGTTTCTGTAAATTGTTACTCGGGTTCTATATGCTTCAACTCATAATAAAAATTTGACTCCGTGGAAACACGGAAGATTATTAACACCTGTAATTATTTTAATATTTTATTATATTTATATTCTATTTTTTATCATTATTATTATTATTATTATTTCTATATTTTATTTATATTTGTATTCGTAATTTTGCTTCTTAAAAATGCAAAATTCGAAGTTTCAATACATAATCGGCGCAGTCAGTAGGATACGTATGGGCTTTGGAAGCGACCAGTTTCGCATTGTGTCTGAATGTCAAACTATATAATGTCAATGTCAGATTTGACATATTCACATCAGTGTTGCTATATTTCAAAACTTGAGTATAATAATGAATAAATAGTTCAAATTTTCATAGTATATTAGGAATAGAAAGCAATTAGATGAATCAATAGGGAGTTTAGAAACATTTAAATAGCATATTATAGATGAAAAATCCATGAAATGATAACAAAATGTAACAATATGCAAGTGTGAAGTCTGCTCTCCGAAACGAAAAATGTTTTAAATCACTAAAATGGATTATTGGAGGTGTAAAGCAAGATTTTTTAGATGTAATGTGCGCTACAAGCTCCTGTTTTACTGGCTTTAGTAGGTTATATCTTGAGATCTATTTTGGACTTTCTACCGAGGATTCTAAAATGAGTAATATACCTAAAATGCAGCCAATTTATTAAGCGTGCTGCAGCTCACTTTATTTCGATTTTTAGTCAGTAAGATTAATTTTTTTGTTCATGAACAAAGAGAGCAAAAATGTTCTCAATATGAAAAGTGTCCGTCGAAAATATTTAAATGAAAATTGCGCCTGATTAGCATCAGGGTGAATTTATTTTAGGTTATATTCACTACAGTATTTTGTACAACTTGCTACATTCATACCTTATCCATTATCTACACCAGCGCCATTCTGGAAAATTTTTGAACTGTTATATAACGTAAATAGCTGGACACTTTATCTATTTTTCTCCCATAAAGGTATTTCTCCTTGTCTTTACCCTCCATAGTTTTGGAAAGTAAACTGCTCTTGAACATTATTCGAGGTTGTTTTATTTCAAAACATCTTGAGTTCATTTTAATTTACACAGTTTTTGAACCAGCGATCTCTTCGTTTTTTCTAATATTTTAAACATTATATCTTGACTTTTAACACTGTTAACGACTTAGGAAACGTTTTAAATACAAAAAATGTTTCCAATTTTTATAAATCAGCTTTTTAATACCATTTATTTCATCGAATCCGATATATACACCATTCAATTTAGATTGTCTCATACGTCATCATTTCAAAATTTGGAATTGGAATAACTTCAACCAGACATAGCTCTGGTATGCTGATTTATTTTGATGAATGTAAAAGTAACGAAAATGGAGAGATGAAAAATGTTATAGCTGATTGCTTATAAGGATACTCTTTAATATTCCATCACTCGAGGAAATTAAGCGCTTGAAATGCTTATTAATATTTAAACGAGGTCTGTAAGAATCTCCCTAAGTCTTGTTCCATTAAAAGCCTTCTTCAAACCGATACAAAATTGTAGAATGGAATGGTTTGAAAATTTAAAGAAATCGCGTGTATGCTTTTCGTTAATTCCTTATCAACTAACTTTGTTCAACTTAATTAAATATTTTTGTGTGCAAAAGGACGTCAAATATTATATGAGTTTTCCTTTTCATTTATTCGGCCCTCTGGAGAACAGGGGAGTAAGAAAAATCGAATTATGTGGATGAAAAGGGAGAGTGGGATAATGCTGTTAAGCGAGGCTTTTGTTAATTTGACTTTATGAACATAGATAATAAGGTTTTAATCCTATATTGAACAAAATAATAAAAAAGATTCTTAATAGAATTATATTGTTATAAATTGATCTTTTCAACTAACAACAACAAAAGTAGATTTGTATTTTTGATAATATCTTATAAACATTACTGGCATTATTGTTTTCATTTAACACATTTCCCAACAAAAATATGTCGAGTGTTTTGATACACAAGTTACACTCTTCAGACACTATAAAACTACGAGGGCGATTCAAATATTATACGAGACAGACGCTGTAGATGGCGCGTCTTTATGTTTTAAAGTTTTTGGCGTATTTCCATTCATTTTTTTGTTGTAGGAAGGCTTTAAAAACACGCACATTCTTCGGCGTTCACGGAAACAATTCGGTAGGGAGTTTCTGAGTAGGTTTGCTATACTTAAATAAGCCGAAGCGTTCGATACCGTCGAGAATGAGCCGCGTGATAGTCCGAAAACCAGAATCACATCAGATAACATTCAATGTGTTTTAGAGGACCAACGAATTAAAAAATTTCGGTCAAACTCAGCATTAATAATGATAGCTTACCCACCCTCGAACGAACGATGGGAAGAAAGGAAAATAATTAGTATTGGAAGCATAAAACTGTGCACATTTTTGTCAATTATTAAAAAAAATTAACTATTTAGCGAAAATATATCTTCTATTAGAATTTTTCTTGTTTACAAACTTTTGTATTGTTATTTACGTTAAAAAGTGAGGTTACGATCAACTTTTGAATTATTTCGATCTATACAGAGTGTTGTACAACTAAAAGTTTCAATTTTTCATATTATTCCCTTCGAATATTATACCGAATTTGGATTGCCTAAATTTTTGAGCTTTTGATAATGAATCTGGTTCTGGAAAGTTACTTCGATGATCTTTTGTTTATTTCTGCAGCAGATAAAATTGCAATTGCAAATATGTTTACGATTATTCGCATTAATCATAGATTTCTGTCACATCACAGACTCAAAAGAGGAGCTTATTCAGCGTGTTTTTCCATATATATCACACAGTTCAATAACAATAATTGGAGGAGAAAAATAAAGATGTCGAAAATCTTAATACAACCATTCAAAATTTTCTAGTAGTTGGAAGTTTGTTTATCAACTAGGCGTTTCCCTTTATCGCGTATGGACAATTATACGTCATCTTTGTTTATTTAATGTTTATTTAAGCCCCACAAAACAACTCAAAAAGTATAGTTAATCACAAAGCTTTAAATTGATCAACAGACTGTATTATAACTGTGTGTATCTGTCAATATCAAATTGAAACCTTGTAAATAGGCAGTATTTCGAGAAAACTCTGTTTTGTGAGTGTGTTATTAATCGAAAAAAAAAAATGATAAAACTTCATTCAAACCGAGAATTTTTTATTAATTTGTTTCATTAAAATAAAACGGAATCATTTTGTTTGTTTTAAATTTATCTTATACAAAAATGTAGTTCTCTTATTTATCGATTGAGGCAGTACTAGTTCTGGCGGGTCAACTAGATTGGAATAAAAAAAAATTCGTCGAGAACACTTACATTTTCTAGTAACGAATGGGTTAAACCGGATCTGATTATTTCCACGAATCGTGAGACAACAAAGAGTGAATAGAAAGAGAAAAGAAAAATCTACTTTGGGTAAGTTTGCTAAATTTTCGACCTCTCAAACACGCAATGTGCCTGCGTCAAAACGACAAAGAAATTCATTCAATCCACTATTTGTATATTAAATGGAAAATATCGATCTCCCACATTTATAATTTAACATAAAAGTCCAGTAGATTACTAATAGTTGTACTTTAAACATTGTTTATTCAGTAACACATGAACTGGATATTTTCTGAGACAAAGTTTATTTCTTTTCATTACACGTGAATTTTCAACAGACAAGATTAATAAATATAATTGATACTTATCTTTATTAATTCATATTTTCGAACTCCGTTTTCGAATTCAATGAAATGAAACATGTTTCGATGTCAATGTGAAACAGTATTATTATTTAATTTGTTTTTATATGTATTATCTCGCTATTCAACATTATGTGAAAAATTCCCATCGCAACTTGAAGACATCATCACATGAATATACGTCATTTTGGACGCTTAGTTTGTGTTCTACAATCGTATAAGTAAATCGTCGTGAAGAATTTTCTGAAAATAAAAAGAATGGGATCCACCACTACAAAACTCCTGAAACGAGAAAGCAGTCAATACCATGAAATACAAAGGGCGAATTTGCTACGAAAAAATGAAAACGTTTTCGTCGACCGTTTTTTTTGGGATAGGCGTGGGATTGTGTTAATCGACTACTTACAAAAGTGTAAATCAGGCATTTGAAAAAAAAATGGATAGGGTTTTCCAACTTGATAACGCACCTTATCACACTTCCATGATCGCCATAGATAAAATTGATCACCCACCGTATTCACCAGATCCGGTCCCCAGAGATTTCCATCAGACAAGGACGTTATGCGTAATTGCCTATTCAATATTTTTCGACAGCATTGCCAGATTTATTAGCGTTGCCTGACTTATAGAATGTTTAAATAAATGCGAATTGAATCTGGAGATCTAAAACAATCTATTTAGACAACAGAGCTGCCATAACGTATGTGGTGCAAAACATTGGTGGGTGATGGCTGCAATGTTAAGTTCTTTTGAGTGTTCGGTGATTAGTACCATCTATGGTGCCAAAACTCATTATTGATGTAGCGAAATGTGTAGATACCACGTCTCCTCGAAAGGCAGTCTTTACGTAAAAACACTTTCACGTTTTGTTTTTCTTTTGTAACAACTGAGTACTAAATAATGTAAAAAAAACTAGCTTCCTATTGAAAAAAAAATTATCACGTCATAATTTTGAAGTTTTATTTTATGTTCTAATGTCAAAACTCAACTGCTTGATTTATTCTTACATTTTCTTCAAAGTGGAACATTCTACGTTCCATGAATATTCATAACAAATTAATATGAAGCTATGACCAAAAGATTTATTCCGATCGTTTCCTCGGCATCCATGACATCAGAAACCACATCAAAACTTTTCCATTTTATCACTTTTTCTGCTAATAGAACAAAAAGTCGCGTAGTACCAAATCTGGCGAGTGAAGCAGACGACAATGGCTAACCCTCTAATCAAAATCGACTTGTTACATGGTGCTTTTTCATAATAAAGAATAAAGGCAAAGATTTCAATTTAGTTTTTCAAGGGTTCTTTCTTTCAAAATTATTTCGTTTCCTTTCAGTCTTCTGTTTGTGGTATCAACTCATGTAGTTTCTTCTCTCTGTTCTGTGTTGATTCCGTCCATCCAGGTCTTTGTCTATTTCTCCCTCTTACTGTTCAGGCTTTCAGTATTCTTATGTTATAATTTAGTTTTATCTTCAATTTTCCGGAGGAAACTTATTTCTAAGTTTCAGTCCAAGTATGTTTCGATCACACCTCGTACATATTCTTATCTTCAAACAAACGATATTTTCAAATATATCCAATGTCATTCTACGTGTGCGAATACTACAATTCAATAAACTCAGTCTATCTACATCCATTTTCTTATTAGTTTTTGATTCAATAAAGTTGTACAAACATTTTTGAAATAATTCAGGTCTCGAATCCGTTATGTTGACACAACCACATACAGCACTTAATGTAACTAGTTTTCTATTCCAAGCTAAAGCGTATTTATTTATTTATTTACAATTAAACTAACTTGAATAGTACGATGATTAGGACTAATCTCATATGAAATGTTAATAATATAATAATTACTTTCAGCAATTCGAAAATGGAATAAAGGCATGTCAAACACAGTCTTCCTAAAGGTGCGTTTTCACTCCGAACGAACCAAACGCGCAGTGAAGTTCGAACAATCATTTTCGTGCGAGGTCTGAACAACCTGCAACAAAACATTTACGCGATCCCGGTGTTCACTGCGTTCCCACTATTAATCAGTTTATATTTGTTTGGATCTTTGTCGACATAACCGTTGGTACTTTGTTAATTTCAGAAGCATTAGCAGGTAATGAAAGAGATGAGAAAAGAAAAGAACGAAAAATGTGGGCATACTAGATTAGATTCATATGGAAAAATTGTTTGGCTTTCTGAACGTTTGAGCGTTCTCAATATTTTCTAAGCATTAGTTGTAACGTAGATGATTATCGTTCGTTTCAGAAGCATTTTCCATAACTTAGACGCATTATGAAGCATTTTATTTAATTTTTAAAGTATTTTTGATACCATTAGGGGATTTACGACGTCTGTAAGTATTTTAGGTAGTTCAACAAACATTTCCAATTATCTAGATAAATTTAAAACAGTTTTTCAAGTATTTTCTGTATTCTGGGAGTATTTCAGATTGTTCTACAAGCAATTTGAGTCACACATTTTAAATGGGTGCAAAAACATTTTTCGTGTATTAGGAGCATTCCCAAAAAGTTTAAGAGCATTTTCTATAGTTTCAGAAGCATTTTCCGTATCCTAGGAGCATTTCCAAAAAGTTTGTGCCCATTATCGAAAGTTCTACAACCATTTTTCGTTTTCTGGAAGCATTTTTATACTTCAGCAACCATTTTCAATTCACCCATTCTAAATATAGATAAACGAGCATTTTTTCGTATCCCAGGAGCATTTTCAAAGAGTTGTTGTGAGTGTTTTCGATAGTTCTACAAGCATATTTCGAATTTTGGGAGCATTTTTGATACTTCAACAACTTCCTTTGCCCATTTTGAAATGGTACACAAATATTTTTTGTATCTTAGGACCATTTCCAAAAAGTTCGTGAGCATTTTCGATAGTTTTAGAACTATTTTTCGTATCCTAAGAGCATTTCCAAAAAGTTTGTAAGCATTTTCGATAGTTCTACAAGCGTTTTTCGTTTTCTGGATGCATTTTTGATTCTTCAACGACCATTTTTCAATTACCTTTAGCCATTTAAATAAGTACATAAGCATTTTTCAGTATTCCAGGAGTATTTCCAAAAAGTTTGTGAGCATTTTCGATAGTTCTTCAAACATATTTCGTATTCTGGGAGCATTTTTGATACTCCAACAACCATTTTCAATTACCTTTACCCATTCAAATAGATACATAAGCATTTTTTCGTATCCCAAGAGCATTTTCAAAAAGTTTGTGAGCTTTCTGGTACTTGAATGCAGATGTTGAATGGTTCGATCAAATGATAGATCTTCCTTAGATTTGTACATTGTATATAACTTAAAAAATATTTAACAAAATTGGCTAAATTCTGAATATTCAAACAAACATTTTTATATGTCGATATTTATAAATTACAACGATTCGATTAAAGTCCGTAGAATATGATACAAGGTTACTTTCTCCTAAGTATTTGAACAAAGTACTAAAGGAATTGAATAATTGAAAATATTTCAAGTTAAGTTTAACTAATTATTGTCGGTTGAGAATAATTGACAATGCTAGGGAGTACGAATGTTGGAAGTAATTCGAACAAGAATGACCGAGGTTTTAGATAATCCTGTCCGAATAAATTGGTTCAAGAAAGTAATCAAACAAAAGCAGTTAACGTACACTAAATTCTTTTACCTTTGTTACCGAAGGTGACAATTCGGTTACATTTTATATCAAGTTCTGAGAACGTGATTAAAAATAGATTCAATGTAAGCAATAAACGAGATAGACAGTGGAAAATATAATAATATGAAGAAACACGAAGCTTCCACCAATATATAGAGTGATTCAAATCGAATATTTTGATATATGGTTTGTCAGATTAATGAAAATAACTGCGGTATGTAATCAAAATCCAATGAAAGGGTCCTCACGTATTATAAAATATGATAAGTATTCTTAGTTTACTAATTTCATTTAAATAAACTGCTATGCTATAATATTCTGTATAACATACACTATACCTTCAATAATAAATAACTTACTTATCAATATATATTTCGATATTTAATATACATAAATAATAAATTAGAAGAGTGGATATAAAAATAACCGTATCACATTTGTATATTTCTCTTTCGGTGTATATTTTCTGATACTCCCGAATGCCGTAATTGATTTTACCAATGTGGATGGTTATTGAAGCAGGATTTCCACTGAAATTGGTTTTTGATGTTTATGTTCCTTTTAACGACTGCCAACGGTTATTTCTAGAAATAATCACATCGGAAAATATATAAAAACCGTTCTCGAGAATATTTCCATTAATAATATTATCAAGAATTTATTTTAATATAAATATTCGAAAAAAATGATGATATTCGACTATTATTAGGATGCTATTGAAATTTGTTCCTAGAGCAAATTATGATGAAAGTAACCCTGAACTCGAAGAAATCCGAGATTTTTGCTTCAACATTAAGTTGCGTCAAATCCAATACAAAATTGGGTGATGATCAATTTTTTTTGTCTGCTTGTTTCACAAGTAGAATATCTGCGCTGAATTGGAGACCTCTAAATCAGCGTAAAATAACATCTTTGAGTTGTTGTATATTACTAGATTCGTGACGAATATCCAAGAAAAGGAATGGTATTCTGAAAATATTAAGAAAATGATAGAATTGTAGAAATAGCATCTATAATTATGAGACCAGAAAAACTGGAACTATAAAAATAGCTGCATGGAAGTCAATACATTTAAGAAGATTTGTTTAGTATCATAGCATTCAGTAGTGTGAATGATAATTTACCGAAAGGAAGAAGAAATCGAGACCGCGGGAAGTTTTTCGCTCAAATAAACTGTAAAATTCTGTAATTTGAAGCTTGGTCCCATTCCAAAAATTTGTAGCTCATTTTTTCCACGTTAGATGAAGATGAGTGACAAATATATCTTCATTATTTAGATGAATCTGAATCAGAGAGCAGATTTTTATAGCATATTCGTTCTTGTAGTATGAACTGCTTGTCTCAATATCATCTTGAATGGATATCTGAAGTTTTATAATCTTTTTGTTTCAAAATCGTGTTCATATCTCGTCTGGATTCGGTTCTGAAGACTAATGAATGTTATCCTCTCCATCAAACCTGTTGGTTTGCAGAATTTCCTCATGGTTGTGCATCAGTTAATGATGAATATCGAGAAGGTCGGTCAAAATCAGTTGTCATTCGATCGATTTTGTACGCAACATTAAAGAAGTTCGTGACAGGCGTTTAAGACTGGAATACCATCGATTTTGCATGAACATTTGGGTGTGAACAAGGTATGTGGATTCTTCATACCACCTCCGACAGATTTATCGCTCAATCAACATAAGCTGTTGAAGACTTTCAAAACCATGATATAACATTAACTTATTAGTTATGCAGATGATCTGGTGGTTGTGGTCACTGGAGCATCAAAAGAATTACTGGTAACCCTGGTAGATATTGCCGTACATAGGATATCGAAATGAATCTAGAACTTCCGGAAGAAGAGATTGTTAACCGTGGAGCCCTCAAGCATAGAAGAACACAGAATTAGCATAAACCAAGGAACTTACATGAAAATGCTATTTTGAACACCTGCAGAAAAGCTGAGGCATCTGCGATGGCCTTTAGCCGCTAAAACTCCTGAGAAGCTTGATCTATGGTGAAGATAGTGGAAATAAAGTAAAGAAGAAGAGATAAGTGTGGAAAGCAACCGAAAACGATCAGATCAAATAACAATGGAACCTGGACAAGAAGTGGATACTGCATAGAAACATAGATCAACCATTCCAAAAATGTGGAGCTTACTATTACCATAAAATATTGTGCATTAAATGATAACTAGTGAGCTTTGTAAAACTCTATATGATATAGTGAAAAGATAATATATCAAAAAACAAGAGATCTAGGAGGAAGTTTAATTAGTAAATCCCACATACCCTCACAAACTCAGTATCTATCTTTCGAAAATGTCTTATTTCTAACAACATCCAATAAACTTTTTTCACAAATCTCTTATTGAAAGTCGATATTTTTGCAATAGTTTGACCAAAATCAAAATTTGTGGGTCCGAAGCAGACTGAGTAGAAATAGAATCTACTTGAAATCCATGGGCGTAGTCAGGATTTATAACAGGGGGGGGGGCAAACCATGACCATGGTGCATGGTCGTTCAAAATGTAAAATTTTAAGATAAAATAAAGGTAAATGAAAACAAAACTTCAAGATTTTAATTATACTTATACAGAGCAGAAAAATATGTATATTTTGGATTTAATTTGGATTTTCTTTCAGGGGAGGAGGCCATATTAATAATCACAATAGTAAAAGATGGAATAACCAATAACTCCATGGAAAATTCTAGTTTTTCGTGTTGACATTATTTCAAATTTGAAGCGCAACAGCAAACTATTTGATACAAATGTTGCGGATATTTCACGTCCATTAATTAGCATGGCGCTGTCCATTAGCATATTTGGTAGTATCTAACGATCTTCATTATAGGACGATTTTATCGATACCTTTCATTTTGGAACTGCAACTTTGATTATCTTCCACCTGTTTCATTCAAATAATCTACCTTAGAATTGAAAATGGCGAGACCTGTACTAATAGTCAGATTCGTTATTCGAAGAGATATGTGGGAAATCATCAACTTTCAATATACAGAGTGTACCAATCTCAGGAAAAACTTGTAAATTTAGTAGGTACCAGAATTTCATTGATTAATTATATTTATGCATTGAATTGTTGTCACTGTTACGTAAATTTTTCAATTTAAAAAGAAGAAAATTCTCCAATTATCTACTGGTTATTATACGAGGGATGATGAAAATGTGGGGTATTTCAAAAATTATCAATAAAATAACAGAAACCAGCGCTTCGAAATTTCGGTTTGAAATATACATTAGGGGAATCAAGTTTATATAGGGTGTCATACGACAAGTTGAAACTATCTGATCTTTTTAACTAAAATACTACCAGAAGTCTACTATAACTTTGTTATTTTAAATAGAACACCCTGTATATTGGTACATTTTTGAAATTTTATTATACTTTTGTCTGAAAACTTTTTACGAAAAATGCATACTTTTTGAGTTATTAACTTTTTTGTAAAAAATTTGACCGTTGCACAATCTTATAAATTATTTTTTCACGACTATACACTTAAAGATATGAAAATGGTTTCTGTTCGGTTGCTTCTAGCATGGTCAGACGTATTTGAATTTATATTAAAAAAATTTCATTCTATACAGAGTGTGTTTATACACTTTTAACACTTGCTTAACTCTTTTTATCAAGTGTTGAAAGTTTAACTTCATAAATGTCAAATTTCTTCATTTTTTTAAATAGAACCACCCGGTTCGTCACTATGCCAGAATAATCAAAGATTGGTTATAGGCTCACTACGAACCATTTGTACTGACAGAAGATAAAATGATTTTCAGGTCCGTTATATCAAAAAATTTTCGGGGATATTGAGTTGAAAAGTGTTTGATAATTGTTTTTGAGGTCGAAAATAAGCAACAGCTTTGACGTAGAATATTTAAAAAAATTCACGAAATTACACACAATAGAAGAAAATGGTGTTTCTTGTTAAGTATATATTAAGATAAAAGTACTGTATGAATGGATTATTAAAATTATTTCTGATAATTTCTGTCACATACGTTATGTGTAAAATTCGGTACCAAAAAGTTTGCACAAAATGTAAAAAGCTCACTCCGTGCAGACGCTACGCGGGCCGAAGAAAGCTGGCATGCGCTGTATGCGACTACGAAGCTCTCGCACTATATACTCAGCCATTTTTGACATTCAGGTGTCAGTCGGCGTTATGCTACAGCCACATGTCGCCATTATTGATGTTTCCGTGTGAATTACGAAATGTGAGTCGTTTTCTACAGGCTGAAGGCCATAGTGCTGCAGAAATCCATCGGAGAATGAATCGTGTGTATGTGGAAAGCTTCATAGTGAGGGTGTTGTGCGTGAATGATGTCAAAAGTTTAAAGATGGCCATAATGATGCAGGGGGCCAAGGACGCAAATCTGTCGTTTCAGATTACCTGGTTCAACGAGTTGTCAAAATGGTTAAAGAAAACCGGAATTTTCAGAAGTTTTAAGATCTGTTTTGTACTCTACTCGAACTCATTAGCGGCAGCTTTCTTTCAAGAATGTATTGAAAAGCTTATCCACAGATATGTCAAATATCTCAATCTCGTCGATGATTATGTCGAAAAATAACATCAAGTTTACCAATCTTTTGGTAATCAAATTATTGTTTCATATGAAGTTGTCTTTTATTTAAAGCCTATCGGAGGTTGGAAAAAAAACGGCCCTCGTATAACAATAAACATTGAATTAGATTACAGCAACTAACTACATCTGTCACTATGATAATCATATAATTTGTCTTTGTTGCAGACTAGCAAGTTACTCCATGAGAAGCTGTGCAATACGATGATACAAAATTAGAAACCTGATCAGGTGAGTGCGAATCACCATAATCAATTCAAATACCTGCATTTCTATGTAATTAGAATTTTGTCTGGATTAACATACAAAATGACATATAAAAGTTGAACGTAATTGGAAATTCCTCCATTGTTTATACAGCAAATTACAAATTGAATAATATTAACGGTCACCAACTTCAATCGTAAGATTATTTGGCACACATAACCTCAATTTTAATACATATTGTTATAAAATTCCAATAATCGAAGTGAAAGGAATTAAATTTCTTGAAGAACTTTTATAGATAACCAAGTTTCATTTCTAAATTTTCCTTCTTCACAACCTCTCTTAGTCTTGCTGAATATTCTAATAACATCATATTATCAATTTAATTTAGAATATTCCATTACAAGCTTCCATTTCATGGATCTAATTATCTTTAACTGTTTACCCAATATTCCTTCAGATGTATTCGTATTCTAAAGGATATATTCGCAAAAAGGATATCTCTCTATTAGCACCATTTGAAAAGTCTGGAATTATTTTCATATTTTTTTTGTTGAAATGACAAACCTTCTTAAAAGCAATTTTTTCTTAGTCTTTTCTTGAAATGGAACGTTTGGGAGCAATTCAGGAAGTTTTTAGTTTTAAGGTAAATTTCACCAAAAAAAAATATTAGGGAGGAAGGACAATATGGCGCCGCCGAAGGAGCTATTTTTAGTATGTATTTATGCACGAGATAAAAAATAATGAGGGTCCTTTGTTGGTGAAAAATTGCGAGGAGATTGCGAATTATTTTTGAGGAAATTTTTTTATAACAGAAAAAGGTCATGACATAACACAGAGGAGGTCAAAAATATAAGTAACCTGATAATAAAGTAATATTCCTGTCACAATTTTCACTAAACCGGACGAGTACAAAATTTCAAAATAATATACAGGGTAAGTATAAAGTTATAAAGAACCAAATTAAAAACCTGAATTTACTTTGTTGCCATAGAAATGATGGAAAATATTTTTTTTTTTCGGTTCGTTGGAAATCTCTTTTCATAAATTACATTTTTATGGCTCTTTTCGAAAAAAAAAACATAGCTATGGACTAAAATATGAATGTTTACAGAGAATTAACGTCATATCTGAAAAATGTATCAAAAATCTATTAATACGACTAAATTTAAATCATTTATTGATCATGAATCAAGAAAATGTTTTTATTTATGAAAATTTAACGATGAATTCGAATATTATTGGATACAAAAAGAAAATTTTGCAAAAGACTTCAGGAATAATTTTACCGATTTACAATTGAATAACATCATCAACGTAGGACAGACGAAGCAGTGTTTTTCAAAAAGAATAAGATAACACGAGAAGATAACGTGGAGATGCAACTTGAACCAAATATTGATGTTCGAGGATCTAAACAACGAAGATGACAAATCTAGAATGGAATTAACTATTCAAGTTGGAGCTGAAGACAATTGCGTCACCTCATCTACATAATTCAAATCCCCATTATACTGTGAGCATCTACAATTTACATCATGAAAAATAAGTTCCAGGATCGGTACAACATCAATTTGAGATACTCTTTGATACATCAGGACTCAATAGATCTACGAAATCATATACATATTGGAAGAAGATTCAGGGTGTTGAGATCTTTCATATAAAGAAACTGCAACAAGAACAGTAGTGGAGCTACCAAAAGTTGAGTAGACGTATAACCTATTGAAAAATTAGCATGATCTCAAGTCGGAGCAGATTTAGCAATTAGATCCGGTAAACCTCACTTATTTAAAACAGATAGGAGGTTAACAATCGAATGGGATTGAAAGGTAGTGGTAAGTTTTTCGAATTTTTCATATTTTGGAGGATGCCTTTTGGTAAAAATGATTTTTTATATTAAAATTTTGGCTATTTTCGTAAATATAATAGATTTACCAGGCATATTTGGATTATCAGTAAACTCTAATAGTTTTCATACAATACTTTTGCGGGGGTTACCACAGAGAAGGAATTTATCTATATAGACGATCTAATTGTAATTGTTTGCTCTGAAAATTGTCATCCATTGGTTTGATTGTTCTTTTGATTCGGGTGCGAAGTGATGGATCCACGGTTTAAACAGCGCAAAAAGCAAAAATTTGGCTCTATTTCTGTAAAACAACAGAAACTCGATGGAAACATCTTCACGACGCTATTTTTGTTCTATTGTGAGCAAACACAGCACCCATCTTGTGCACAACTTGCTCTTGTCTAAATTTCCAGTTAATATGCGATGTACTGCACCTTTTGACTTGCCCACTATCTTTTTGCGTTTAATTTTCAAAATAATCTAGATTTTTCTCTTTATGTAACTCGAGTAACTTGATTAATTTAACATTACACATGCATATAGTGCCGAAAAAAAAATCTATGAAAAACACGTTATTTGTTTAATTTGAGACTGAATGAAAAGAATATTTCACATTTCCCGTTCTTGCTATTTATTTATTCATTTCAAACAGAGAGTTCTTAATTGTTATGGTGCCATATGAACCTCATTGCGGATTCGGTTTTGTGTTACCAATCGTTGTTTTATTCGGCTTGGACGTGACTTAAATATGAATACAAAAGAACAGTTAGGTTCATTCAATCCAGTGGTAGATCTGGAAAGGATACTAAATGTACTTCCATTTCACTGGAATACTTTTTTAATCAAAAATTATGACTCAATACGAATTTATTTGGAGAAAGTCTTAATGTTCATATTGTTTAAGTGAAAATTCCAATTTTGTGTCTAATTTTATCGAATAATCACCTTATAAGTTGAAGTTCCGTTAAAAAGAATGCAATTTTAGCAACATTGCAGTATTTGTCTTGTTGCAATCCAAAAGTGAATTATAAGTTCATGTAATTGACGAATCGTCAAAAAATATAAAAGAATGTAATATTCTGACAATAAATATCATGTTATTAATAAGTAATAGCAAAATAAGATTCAATTTCAACAAAAGTTTTCAAGTCATTTTATATGTAAATAAATTTTATACTATTTCCCATAATTCTAGTGCTCTTGGTAGTTTTTCTTATATCTTACTTTCAAATGATCCTAAATAAATGAAAATAATAATAATAATAAAAAAGATTTCATCGTAATCGAAGTTGACCAATTAGTTTTAAAAGTATTAATCTATCTGAATGAAACAATCCCTTGTGAAATAGCAAAAAGTCTATGGTATAACATAATTTTTAATGTAGTAGCCATATTTGGCTAATTTTTTACCCGGTTCCACTTCCTTTCTGTCAAATCATTTATTTAGATATTAATTGGTCGATTTATCACATATGAACTTCTTTTCTTTGATGCTTTTTTTGCTCTCTATATTTTTTCTAAATAGTCGTTCTTCCTTCATCCGTTGTAAGTATCCCCACCAATGTAGTTTAATGTAGGTTACATGTTTTCTAATATCTATGTTTCTAATTTTATCACCCCCTTCACTGTTCTTGAATATTTCATCACTGTCGTCTGTATTTTATTTTTTGTTGTTTTATCAATACCCGAGATTCACATCCAAATTTATATCTGTATCCTGTTTTCGTCTATTATTATTCCTAGGTATTTATAGTGTTTAACCTGTTTGAGTGTTTCTCATACTTGTCTTGTTTTCTTCTTCTCCTGCTACTATTATGTCTTGTTCTTGTTTATTTCCAAGCCCATGCCTATCACTGCTTTAATGTTCTTATTTATTTATACTATTTCTATCGGTGGGGTAAATTCATAAACACTTACTCTTTTACTTATTTAATTTATTTAAACACTTCACACTACACTTAACTCGAATATATAGCAGAAACGAAATTCTTGAAAGTGAGCAAATAAAAAATATAGAAATTAGTCCAAAACATATTCTCTCGAAGTGTGAAACACTAAGAAAGTCCAAAGCACTACACCTAAGAGTGAGCTTGAAATAAAAGACGGATATCTCTGGCAATCAAAACCTTCCCCATTCCAGACTTTTTAAATGGAGTGGGATTAATTGTTTAGCTGTAAACACAAGGTCACAATAGAACCTCTAGGTCGCAGTGAATATGAGACATATACATACATACATAGTTCAAAGCAAACCATGTAAACAAATCATTATAACCAGGAAGGGCTGGATTCACGGTCTATATCGGGGGCGAGTTCGTAACACTACTTTGTTCCATACTTCAACGTTTTCTTGTAAATTCTTTTTCTGTTTTTGCTATTAGTGTAACATCGTCAGCAAATGCTACCTCAGTTATATTAACTCTTTGTAGTTGTGAACAGTGGACCCTATTGATCTCGACCATGAATATTATGAATTGGAATGGACTCAAACTTCCCCCTTGATCTCTTAATTGTCATTTCTTATGACTGCAATCTCATTGTTTTCGTAAATATTTTGTATCATCTTTTTTACATCAACTTCTTCGACCAGTATCTTTCATATGTACTCTACCAAAGGTGTTTTCTAAGCCTATGAAAATCACGTATAATTTTTTCTTTCTTGTATTGCTTCTTCTGTCATCTGTTTTATATTAAATACATGATCTTGGGTGATTCTTTTCATTCCAAATCCACTATGAGATTTTTCGAGTGTGTTTCGTACTAATATGATACTATCTCCAATCTTTTTTTTCATAATTTTGATGTTTGTTGTTCCTTTTTCATAATTACAATTTTGTGATTGAGGTTATGTGCGGCAGCGAAAATTTTATTGACAGTGACAAACGGTTAGCCTACCAAAGTTGAAAATATGGTTGTGGGGACAAAAAATCCGTACAAACTATTTGTTTTAATTTAATTCTCCTCTAATTTTTCATGTGTAGTCACTTTGTAGCCTTCAGAATATACGTTTTGTTTAAAATTTTGCCAAAAACATTCAATTGGCAAAAGCAAAAACTCCCACAACGTTCGTTGCATAATGAGCAGTTGCCATATGTAATCGAAAAACAAAATTGCTTTCAAGCCGCTCTTTTCATTGATTGCACACTCTTTTTTTCGTATATTTTTGCGGTTACAGAGTTTTCAGAAGGAGAAATGCATGCTGAAGAACGATCACGAGTAGTTTTCAACAACCGTACCAACAATTTCGAGTTGAATTTTTTGTGTTTTTGGAAATGCACATCTGAATTTACTTTTTTCACAATGATTGGTCTTATCTTTCGGCTTTTAACTTTCGCTAAAAATAAAATATGATTTGTAGTCGATAAGGATTCCCAAACCTTTAACGAGAGAAACATCGTTGTCATTGATTTAAGTTTTGATTTTTGTTCAATTTGTTGCTTCTCGGAATATTTGGATGCGGTTTTTCTTGATTTTTGAACTACATTCTGTTCTTTTAGAATACTGCCTAAATATTTCTTATCGATTTAAAATTTGCTGCCCAGTTTTCGCGAACAAACTCCCAATTTTTCGTATGTTGCCTTAACCAAAGCTTCTTTTTCCGTTTTTGGTATTTTTCTGATCTTCTGTCTGATCCTGGCTTATTTTGAATCAAAATAACTGTCTTAACTCGCTGAAGTTTTTTATTTCTATACCCCTATAAAGAGTAATTCGTGGTTTTGAAAAATTACTTAAAATCTTATACTGTTTTCGAAATAGTTTCTCAAAAAATTTAAACAATCTTTATTAGTTTGTGGGGATGTTCACAACAAGAAATTTTTTTATTATATGAAACTATTTTCTCCCTACAGACTAAAATGTATCGTTTTCCGCATATTTTTCAATTGAAACGTTACTGGATGCCGTTAAGGGTATGGGATTATAAGAGAAATAATATATAAGGAATACCCTCGAGATAGAAACTAATCTTGCTACCAATGACATTTCCAATTTAATGGAAAACGATAGATCATTCGGGTTGTCACTTCTTTAGATTGCGAGTAAAAGTTTAGTAAAATTTTCTATAGTGCAAGAGAAATAAGTAAGAACTTTTTAATAACATTACGTTCTCAAATATTTGGTGAAAACGGTAACCGAATAATAAATTTGACAGCTTTTTCTATATAAGACAGACGATTTATAGAATCTGTTTTTATGTACAAAAGAAGTTGAATTGAAGTTTTTTTATATTTTGTGGAAAAGCTTCATCTCCCATCGAATGACATACAAGATGATGGTCGCAGAAGTACCCTGCCCAACAAAGAAAACACAAAAGTTTTGGAAAAAATATATTCATTTTTCAACGTAATCTCCTTGATGGGAACACGTTTCAACCATGGTTTTGAAACGGCGTTAAACTTTGGCTTCACTTCTGTCAAACATTGTAAACGCGGCACCCATCTTGCGCACAGCTTTCTCATGTCCAAATTTTCACTTTTTGAAATACCCACGCACTTTCAGTCGAGGAGACTTTCTTCAGCAGTTCTGGAGTCTTCAAACTTAAAACATATGTTGTTTAAATTGGGCACTTAACTACCGCCATCTTTAAGCTAGGCCAGGTACTTTTGGTACCATCTTCTATTTCCCATACTCTTTTCTTCACTTTCGCTTAGTTGGTTATTTGTAATTGCATCCACAATCAAGCGACTCAATTTTGAGGTATTCCAAACTGAAAACACTCACAAATGGACGTAATTGGTAAATGTTTGATTGAAAAAAGCTCTTTAATTTCCACGTAAAAATGAATCTAAATACTTCTTTGACATGACCTTAAGTCTTTTACGTTTTCAGCTTTTTACCACGCTTATACAAAAAACCGTCAATAACTTCATTGAACAGAGATCTCAGAGAGGACACCACTTCATTTTGTTCAATATACATAACAAGCCGATAACTCCATGGAGACTGCGTTGGAATAATTATTAAACAAATTTGAGAATGATCTGACGTTAAAAATGTTTATACGTATTGAATTTGACCGTAAATTGTTATTTAGTTTGTAATTATATACCCAGAACAAAAACTCAAACGGGCGAGTTTCGAACACATGGGTCTTACAGTTTCCTCCGCTATGTCAAAAGGTTCAAACCAAGGTGGTTGATTAGCTTGATGACATCGGTTACTGATAGTGATGTACGACGGGTCAATCCAAAGACGAAACAGTTCATGACGACCCACTATTATAACTATGAACTTTGGTAATCACTTTGTGTTAGATTTAGACTGTAGGAAGGATGATTTAGTTAACCAATCGAGATCTTGGATTTGATTTGCTCCTTGTGGACGGTCATTAACATAAAGCGAAAAGAGGGTTACTCAGCATGCTACGTCTTTATTTAAAAGCATGACGATGCTTTTCAATATCTTAAAATAATTCGTTAAATTTATTATCTCCACGAGGAGAAAAAAATACCAACAACACCCATTTCGGACCTAAGAATGTTTCAGAACTATAAACTTTTGAATATTTGCTTCCCTATTTTTAACCTCAAAATTTCTTGATATTTAAGGAAAGTTTTTAAAATACCTCTTTCAACCATATTTTCTTGTCTCTCTTTCCATTTCTTAAGAGGTGAAAGCAATGTCACAAATTTTGCTTCTTCAGCTTTATCCTTCAAAACATTATCATCGAGTTAGCTTCAACTCATTTCTAAATTATCTTCTTTGAAAGTGCCTGACAGTTTTTGTTAAATCGATACACTCACTTCTTGATTTTTGTTATCTGAAGGTAAACTATTCTACCTCAGTCTCTAAAGACGATATCTTGGTCATCGAAACGCGCCTCAGACAGTGTAATTTTGAGTGTTGGTATAGTGGTGGTCTCAACATTGTATTCAGCATGAACAGTTCATAGCAAATGAAATATTTTACAAACGTAGTATGTGCATCTTTGTCATAAAAGACGCTTTTGACACTACTTCACATGCAGTTGTCAAAAGGGCACCTGATTCCAGAGAAGTAGATCCAGCTTCGGATGGATGTCTCAACTACTAGCCATCCGAACTTTAAAGAGAATTCAATTATAGGAGAAGATGGTGTCGATTGGTGGGACTAAATGCTCTAAACAAGACAAGATCTACCGAATTACCTTCACTAGACAATAAAAGTAGATAACAAATAATAAACTCCCTTAGAATAAAAACGAAAAGGAAATAACCAGTCAAGCCCTGAAAGCCTTAATGTTGCGTGGAAACTTCGATGGGAATAATTGGGGTTGAAACCCTATGATGAATGTGGGGCCAATCATTACTTATGGAGCAGTGATTTGGTTGTTCCGAAGGTACAAAGACTGGGAGAATATGCCCAATGGCTGCAAAAGAAATGATTCCAAATCTCACGTATATTCTCCTAGGAAAAATTAACTTGAGATCAAAACAATATATCAAAAATGAACAGAAATGCTAAAATAAATGAAGAGAACTGAAATAGGACAGTAGGGGTCTAGAAACAAAGACTAAGAAAACTGGGAGCAGAAATTTATGGAATTGAAGATGGAGATAATCATTTTATCCGATAGCCAAGCAGCTATGACCTCCAAGGATCTAAGGTGATCTGGGAATACCTTATTAAGCATAAATTCAATCTCCGATAGCTTCCGGGATACACTGAAGTGATATGAATCTTAGCAGGAGTCTTCTCAAGGCATTACCGCCTCAATGAGCACCTGAAGACACTAGGTTCAGCAGATATAGAAATAAATAAATATGTTGATTGTTTTGATTGTGTTTTCTGCAATAAATCAATAATTAAGGTTTTAACTCCCCCAATCTTTTATTTGTGACATCATTATTACAAATGTAATAATGAATATTGCTTAGTATCTGAGTGAATTGTTTTTTGTGGTCCACTCTGTATATACTTAACAGTAAATTCAATTATATTATTGATATACATGAATGCCTCTGAATATTCTGAATCTTGATCTAAAATTTCCATTATTTGTCGCATTGTATTTCAAAATTATGAATTCGAGGTTGTTTTCTAATGATTCAATTAGAAAAATCGTCGGAAATCCTTCAATTGTTTCCTAGATGCTGTTCCACTTGACCTGACAACGTTCACCTGCAGTATTTCTGTCAAAAAATTTAATTAAAACCTAAGTGGCGTTCATGAAATTTTCCGTCGCTTTGATGTTTCCTTGAAACACGGTGTCGAGGAAAATAGGAAGCAAATCCTGAATAAAAGCTCTTTTGCATATATTTTGCGCCGCGCGCTCTAATTTTTCACTCCAGCAAATAATTTGAGAATTGCTGAAATAAAACAGGCATATTGGTGTTTCTGCGTTTGACGTAAATATATGTAAGTAAAATTGTGATGAGATGATCTAATTTTATTCATAAAAAAAAGTGTAGTGGATGTTTGGTATATTAAAACACACCAAGGACAATAACAAGCGCTTGTCAATAGAATTCCACGACCAAAAATGGAGATGGCGCGGTTTGCGGTCTAAAGAAAATTTTTAGGTTAATTCTCAAATTAAAAAAAAGGTTTTAGACAGTTTATGACCGTTTAAGACAGTTAAAGACACTTTAAGACAGTTTTTGTAAAGCTAGCGCTGCTGCTTTCACAAATTAAACTTCAAACCCTTTCAGTAGTAAAGATTCATAGATATATAGTTGTAAATTATATTTTAGAACAGATAATATCACCTTAATTCATATAATGTAGAATAATCCCACAAGTCCGGATGGCTATAGCTTCCAGAGAGCCTCCTATAGTGTTTCACATTTCAAGAGAATGTTGATTGAAGTTTTAGTCCTCAGTGCACTAAATCTAGCGTCTTATGTGTCTATTGAGGCAATATTGTCCCGATAGAACTCCTGTTATCTATGACATTGGAGCTTAAAGTTCTAATGGTTTCTTGGCTATCTTTATAGGATGGTGATCTTCTGTTTGTGATAAATCCTCACTAGATTAAGCTGGACACATTTTTCAGTTGCTTTAATTTTGGCTTCGGATGTTGCTTCTGGACCTTTACGCTCCTATTCAAGTTCCGACTTGCTTGTCCCAGGTTTGGTCTCTGTAAGGTGACATCTCTAACGAAGAGGAAGAATAAGGTTGAGGAGTGGTAGACAATTTACCAAAAATCCGATTTTCGCGGTTTTGATGGGAATAGTCAAAGTTAACAAAGAAGTTAGAAACGTGAAGAGACACTTCGTCGTTCTGCAAGGAACCAACGGAATCAGCCAAACACCTCATCTATGTTAGGATGTCCATAGACAAAGGCTACGAATGGAAGTCATTCGAGCTTTTTACATCCAGGAAATTTAATCTGCATTGTCCTCAGTCAAATCACTTTGCTACCTGACTGGGGTACACTATTTTTGGAGTTCGTTTCTACGACATGCCCCTGCGATGCCAAATATTGCAGCGACCTACAACAAGTAATTTCAAAATGTCTTACAAAAGCTAAATAGTAATTACTGACTTAGTTTTTTCATCAAATACTGAGAATTCGGAGCTTATTTTAGAAAATACAAGATCTTATAGTGATTAGAATGGATTTGTGTGGAATATGGCAAGAAACGAAAGGCCTTAGTCCCAATTTTAATGTATCAGTTTTATCGATAGGGTCTCATTTACGTGACGAAAAATTTCCAACACAAATATTTTTCAGTTTCTTATCTATCCTAGAAGACTGGATGACGTTTTTTGAAACAATCTGTATAACTAACCACCTAAATGTCTTCAATTCTCGTAATTTCGTTTTTTAATACCTTCAGTATGAAATAAAGAATTATCCCGAATAGCGGAATAAGCGTGAAAATTGCAAAAAAATCTCAAGCGATACATACAAAGAGAAAAAAGCGACGCTTATGTCAATGCAGTAGGGAACGTGCGGCTGGCAATGAAAAAAGCTGGGGTATCCGGAAAACAAGGGCAGCTTTTAGGTTTTCTAGAGCTCTTAAATCAGCACTTGGAGAGGAGGCGTTAGTTGGAAAAAGAGAGATATAGAACAAAAGAAAAACAACAAGGATATACATGGTTATGACGGCTAAAGTATTATCCTTTTTCTTTTTGTTTCTTGTTAAGATGATATGAGATATATTTATACATAACCACACTTATATCACCTATTATTCCATAATATACGAGGAATATACATTATCTTCTTTATTTATTATTAAAAATTCAAAATTTCTATACAAGATAGAGCAACTTGAAAGTAAAGTGAAAAATAATGAAGGGTTAATTATAAAAAACTTTATTGTGGCATCAAGAAGGTGAAACTTGTGGTTAATTTCAATCTTAGTCTGTATTGTAGTTTAATTCCGAAGTTCTAGATAACTCCAAAGTATTTATTGTAGAATGCGATCAACTTCAAGACGAATTGTATACCTCAAAGCTTCCAGAATCATTGGTTGATATTTAAGAACTACGCTCTTGAGGTAGTTGCATTTAATGTTGAATCTGACGAATTTGTGATTTATGTAATCCTACTATATGGAAAAATAAATACCTCGATAAATGTCTTTGAAATAATCAATGATTTCCACCAATATCTGCTATGGCATGGTTCTACTGAAATAAAATTATTCCGTTGCCATCAAAAACTAATGGAGCATACAAACTGTTCAAAGAACTATCTCTTTCTCATTATGTACAGTCCACTAGAAGGGAATGAGCTCCTCGAAGTAATAGCCAAACTGTTCAATATATGTTTGAAAGAATAATGTAACAATGCAACTACTATTATTATCCATAAAAATGCGGCATCACAAAACTACAGAATTGTACACAGAATAGGCAAACTAACAAGCAGGTTTGCGAGCTGGATTTGGAACAAATCACCATCTCCAGGTGAAAAAATAATTGATAGAAGAAAGTTTACAATACAACAAATACTATTAGTATAAGTCGACTGCGAGAAACTGTTTGACTTCTTAAACACATACAGAAACAGATCTCTTAGACTATATGTTCAAAAAAACCGATTTAGATAGTAAAGGTATAAACGTGAATGAAGAAAAGCTAAACAATGTGCCGTTTCAAAATGATATCTTCCTACTGGATCCAAAGATGCCCAATACCGAGCAAAATAGTCTAGTTTAAAAGAGGATTATGTCCAGCAATGGACGAAATAAGCCACTAAATGATAATGATTCCAAGTTCCAGGAAGTATAAACTAGATTAGTCCAGACCTGAATGAACCAATTCGAAATTCTGCTGGTAAATGTTGATTCAATTGATTCAGTTCAAAAATGTTTTCCATTTTTGTTTAGAAAACAGAGTTGTTAACGCTTTCTAAAATTAAATAAATCTACTTTATAATCATGAATGATTCTTGAAACCTCACAATTCCAAGCAGTACAAACTAGATTAGTCCAGTCCAGAATAAACCAATTCGAAATTCTGCTGGTAAATTTTGATCCTACTGATTATTCACCATGCATTCAAGGAAGAGATAGTAATCACTGGGGGCCAAGTGTGGGCAGTTAGAGGGATGGAAGGCAGTAATCAATTTAAATCTGTACGTCTCTCCACCATACAACTAACAACACAGTTAGTGATGAATGTCCACCGGAGGCATGAGAATCGAATACAAGCTCCATTTTTCACCAAGAGAAGATTGAATGGTCAAGACAGCTCGTCAAAACGTGAAATAGAAGAAAGGGAGATAAGCTGGACACGAGACTAGCTAAATCTCGTCTAACAATGTTCCTAGCGTCAGAAGCTCCTTGGGAATCTTATTTTATTGCCGCCCCACGTACACAAGTTGTTCCGTTTTTGTTGTAGTTACATTTAGACGATCCTTTAAAGAACATATAAAATTAGCTCACCATAAAGGTGTCGAGTATATTGAAGAGCCTAGTACATTATTAGTGTCCAGATGTTCACTAAACTGGATGAACCATATTCAATTATTCTTTTCTTATATCAACAATTCATCATTTCACGTTTAGTATTCTGGAAAACTCTTTCTACGCAAAAAAAATTCTAATAAAACTAAAAAGTTTCTTTCGTTTTCCTTCCTCCTGGTGCTATATAGCCGGAAACATCCCGGTTGTGTATCATCTGCATTCTCGACCCGCGCTTGTATTGTTAAATATTTTATTAAGTTGTGGCAATTTCCGGAGAAACAACAACACAAATAAATTATTTACATAGCAAAAACAATTCGGAGGTAAAACATGACCGTAGGCATAAAAACCTGCAGGTCTTGAAGTAGGAATAGAATTTTAATACAGCGGACACTACGATCGATAAAATTGTTTGAATTATTAGTATCTCGCAATAACGTAAAATTTCTTTATTCGCCATAATTGACTAACAAAGTTAATAACTAAAAAACTAAATGGACCAGCTCGTGATCCTCAACAACACTCAACATCTTGCATTAGATCCTGAACAATTTGAATATCATCTTCTTCTTCTTCTTCTTCTTTTTCATCGTCAATGGTTGCATCAATGTTTGCCTAGCTGCAGTTGAGATGATGCAGACTAGATTTCGTACCAAGTGATAGTCCTGGTGGTCGGGATGGATTCGGTTTTTATTCCTTAGCAATATTTGCGAACCTATCTGGTATTCTATCCACGTGGTTCCTCCATTCTCTTCGCCGATTTCTCGCCCATCTCAGTACATCCTGGATGTCACATATCTTCCTTATTTATATATTTATATCGGGTTGACGCTGTCTCCTTGTCTGATAAAGCTATTATATTTATCAGTTTATTTTCCATTCCATTACGTTGGGTTGAATTTTCCTTCTCTTCAGTAGAGTTGTTACATCCCTCAATCGTACCCCATCAAATGCTTGGGTGAGATCTATGAAGCACATTTAGGTTGTATTATTGAATCTAGCATCTATAGCAGACCTGTTCTTAATGAGTACCTGCTGTTCTTCGGACATACCAAATGACTAAAAGTTTTTGAATTGCACTCATCAAGCTAATAATTCGATCATTTCGTAGATCGCTCTTTTCACCTTTTTTGAGAATTTGAATCAAAATACTTCTTTTTCATTCTGTTGGTATGCTTTTGGTGTCAAGTATTTTATAGAAAATAGTCCGTGATTCTTCGTGTAGCGTGGTACCTCCATACTTAACCATCTCGTTTGATATTTCGTCAATACCTTGAGATTTGAACATCTAACATATTTTTCTAGAAATTCCACGACGTAGTTGTTTCTCGAATTACCATCCTCCACTATACAGATAAAAGTGTCCAAAAGTGGAATCATCTTGCTTTGGTACAAATGGTGTGTTATTTTGATGTAGCCAATAAATTACCCTTTCAGAATGATGGAAGGGCTAAAACACTGTATCGTCTCCCTCGAGATATTGACTAATTAAGTGAGGCAGATTCTACGGCTTCCTCCACTACGTCTGGAAATCTCTCTTATCGAAATCGAAAACCTCGCCAGAACTTTAGCAGGGAACTTTGCTTTTTCTCTTGTATATTGTTCTTTGTTTTCCGAATTAAGATTGGAATGGATTTGGAGTTTTTCATCACAAAATGTATCTGCTTTATCTGACTACAGCATCTTGGGTAGGTTAGGGGGATATTTAGAACATTTTTTCGTTATTTTTTACGATTTCTTTTTCCTAGGATACGGTTTATAGATTGTCTAACGAAATTATGAATTTTCTTGTTTTCAACTAATAAGGCATTTTAATGCAACTGACACGAAAAAATGTTAAGAAAATGAACAATTATTTGTTCACAAAACCATATAGTAGTCGTCGACGACATGGACTTTGAAGCCAGTTCTGTACTGTTATAATTTTTTTTTTTTTATTTTTTTATTTCAAGCTAATCGCTTCCACCCAAGGTGATTAGCGGGGTGTATAACAATATACAATATTAGATTTTGTTTAGTAGATTAATGTCCTTTAGGAATCCCAACAATTTATCAACTGGGCAGTTTACACCTAAGAGTATATTTAAGTCTGTGGGTAGTCTATATTTTAGCCGGTACGTGTCGAACTTAGTGCAATTGATCAGGACATGTTTCACTGTTAAGTGTTCTTGACATGAATCACAAATGGGAGCATTGTCATTATTGAAAAGATAAGTGTGCGTAAATTTGCAGTGCCCTATTCTAAGTCTAGTAATAGTCACTTGTGCTCTGCGTGATATTTTTGAATGCTTCCACAGTGTCACTGTTGATTTAAATTCGCGAAGTTTGTCTTGCGATCGCTGCCAGTCTTGTTGCCAGTGGTTGTGAACTTTTTCCCGAATGAGTGTTCTCACGTCACTCACCACGCACTTTGTTACGTTTACGATTGCGTTACGCGCACATAGGTCCGCTTTTTCGTTGCCTCTGATGCCAATGTGAGCAGGAATCCAAATGAAATCGACAGATTTCTTGTCGTTCTGGATGTTGTGAAGCAGTGATTTGATTGATTGTAATATTGGATGCTTGGGATAGAGATGTTTCAAGGATTGAATGCTACTTAAGGAATCAGTTAAAATTAGGGTTTTGGGATTTGGGAAGGAGGTAGTTACTTTAAGGGCATGAAAGATAGCATAGAGTTCTGCCGTAAATATGCTTGTGTGAGGGGAGAATTTTATGCTGTAAGATTCAGTTGCGGTCACTACTGCAGCACCCACTCCTGCCTCCGATTTCGAAGCATCCGTGTAGACTATGTTGAAGTCAATGTAGTTATGCAGTATCCTGTTGAGTTCTGCAAAGATTTCATGGCGATTTGTATCCCTATCAAACCCGGTCAAGTTAGTATGGCAGCGAGGGGTAGAGATTGTCCACGGAGCTGGATGTTCGACAGTGGATGGAAACAATGTTGGGAGCTCTAGGTTAAATTTCTGAGAAGAAGATCTCTAACTCTGGCATAGAATGGCTTTGATAGATGCGGTTTTTTATCAAAAAGATCTCTATAAATGTTGTTGAATGTCTTATTGTAAACTGGTTTTCCAGCATTAGTGGATATAGCAGCCGCGTAATTCAAGCTCAATATAGAGCGTCTGTAGTTTAATGATGGTTCACCAAGAAGACTTCGAATGCTGGTATTAGGGGATGTTGTAAACGAGCCTGAAGCTGTTTTTAATGCTGTATTATGGATAACATCGAGTTTGCGAAGTACAGTTTTTCTGGCAGATGCGTAAGCTATGGAGCCTTAGTCTATTTTAGACCTAATCAGCGTTTTATATATAAGTAGTAGCGTTGTTTGGTCAGATCCCCAATTTATATTTCCTAGACTTTTCATTATATTAAGCGGCTTCATACATGTTTGGACTAACTTCTCTATGTGATCTTTCCAGGTAAGCTTATGGTCAAAGATCATTCCTAGAAATTTAGCTGATGATTTAAAGTTGATATTTTGGTTATAAAGTTTCAATTTTGGGATAGTATATGAACGATTTCTGCTGAATACCACACCTGTTGTTTTGGTAACAAAAAAACTGAAGCCGGATTGACGTGACCATAGTTCCAAATTTGTGATGAATTGTTGAATAAGTAGAGATATTGTATTTATATTTTTTCCTTTTATGTAAACTACTAGGTCATCTGCGAAGACTCTTGCTTTCAATGGTTTTTTCAGATTATTGAGTATGTTGTTGATGGCAATCAGAAATAAAGTAGGGCTGTTAACTGAGCCTTGTGGGGTTCCATTTGCTTGGCGGTAAGCATCAGATAGTACGTCGTCAACCCGAACCTTGAATGTTCTGTTGACAAGGAAGTTGTTGATGAAAGCTAGGCAATTTCCTGTGATATTCCATCTTCGTAGTTGCATCAGAATGTTTGGAGTCCAACAGGTATCAAAAGCTTTTGAGATATCGAAGAAAATGGCTACGCATACCTGTTTGGTGGCAAAAGCCTCGTTGATCTCACTTTCCACATCCACAATATTGTCAAGAGTTGAGCAATTTGGTCTAAAACCAGTTTGTTCGTTGATTAGGAGGTTAGAAGTTTCGAGATGCCACATGAGTCTTTGGTTGACAATTTTCTCTAGCAGTTTTCCCATTGAGCATGTTAGTGATATAGGTCTGTACGAGTTGGCTTCTTGTTTGGGCTTTTTAGATTTCAAAAATGGTAGAATAATAGCTTCAGACCATAAGGAAGGGAATACTTTATCTTCCCATGTCTTGTTGAAAAGCTTCAGTAGATGCCGTTTTGCTGAAGGTGGTAGATATTTGAGGAATATGACTGGAATATTGTCTGGACCTGGGCTCGAGTTTTTCATTTTTTCTAAGGAGCTGTCAAGTTCTTCTATAGTAATAGGAAGGTTTAAAGGGTTATCCAGTGTATCTTCAAAACTGATGGGAGTTTGTTCGATTTGAGCCTTGTTATTGAGAAAGTCGCGTGTGAAATTTGAGGTTGACGATTGTTCTTGGTAGGATTGGCCCAAAATATTGGCTATATCTATTGTGGATGAGTAGTACCGGTCATTGTGTTTAATGCTACGGATAGTGCTTTTTGAACTATGTCCATTCATTTTTCTTATTTTAGTCCAGACTGGATTTATTGGAGTGGAGGAGTTTATTCCAGAAACATATTCCTGCCAAGATTTTTTCTTGGATTGTTTGATCACAAGTTGTGCCTTTGCTTTGTATTTTTTCAACTCTACGCGATTTTGGAGAGTTTTGTGTTTCCTGTACTTGTTCAACTCTGCTTTTGCTTCCCTGATAGCTTTTTCGCAATCTTGATTCCACCAGGGGACTGGAGTATGGCCTTTTATATCTTTTGTTTGGCCAATGTGCTGGCTGGCACTATCCAAGATGATTTTATTGAAGTTCAATACACATTTCTGGACATCGTTGGTATTATCGCAGCTATCCTTGGTTAGCTCAATCTGGTTACTGAAGGATGTCCAATCTGCAGAATTTATTCTCCATTTAGGTGAGTATTTTGGTGAACATTTTCCTGGAGAGGTGCGATTTTCGATAATAATTGGAAAGTGATCGCTTCCATAGGTGTAAGAGAGCCTCCCATGATAGATTGGCAGAAAGTGCTGGGTCGCAGAGACTTAAATCGATAGCAGAAGTTTCTCCGGTGGATATGTTGAACCTAGTATGGCTTCCATCATTCAGAAAATTCAGTGGAATGTTGGCAATGAGTTTCTCTAGTATGTGACCTCTTGAGTTTGTCGATTTACTGCCCCAGGTTATGTTATGTGCATTAAAATCTCCAATAATGATTCTTGGACTTGGTATCTGATTTAGTAAGTTTTCTAAGTCTTTGTATTCTATTGTGGAGTCGGGAGCAATGTATATATTACAGATGTAAGAGGTTTTATGGCTGGTGAGTTTTACTACAAGGGCTTCGATATCTGAGTTTACATGGAAGTGATCTGCTTGTAAAGATTTGCTTATTAAAGTTACCACTCCTCCACTAGCACGTTTGGTATTATTACGAGTTTTGGAGAAGAATTGAAATTGACTGTTTGAATAGCTGCTATCTGGTTTAAGATTGGATTCTTGAAGGCATATGATGTCCGGGGAGTATTCTTTAATAATAACTTGTAGCATACCAAGTCGATGGTAAAAACCATCTATGTTCCATTGAAGAATTGAGTTGAATTTTGGACTAATTTGAGAGGGTTATGTGTGACAAATCAGTTGTTAGTAGATGAATCAGATTCAGAGTCAATTAAGTCTTGGCCAAGATGAGTAAATATCTTTTTTTTTAAGTTTGGTGATTCTCGTTTTTGTTGTCTTGTCATTTATGTAGGGATATACTTCGGATAACATAGTAGTAAGCGCAAGGAGGTCAGAAGTGAAATCTAGAGCTATATTTACAGGTTGGAGTGAGCCGGTTACATTATCTAGTAGAACAATTAATTGGTCGTAGTCCAGAATGAAAGGTGGCGAATGATTTTCGATGAACTCTTTGCAGGATATTGTTGATTGTTTCTTGCTCGATTTATTCTTTTTTAGTATTGGTTTTGGCTTAGGGAATAATTTTTTGGGCGTTATGTTATTATCGCTATCGGGTGTGGGGGTGTCTTCCATAGGCCTTTTGTTTGTGATTTTGGGAATATCTGTTGCATCCGTTTCTGCTTCCATATTCGTTGAAGTTGCGGGCGTCTCTTGATTAAGTGAAGAGTCTTCTGTTGTTGGATAAGAAGTCAATTTTTGTGTATTGATGTTATTTGTTGACGAAGATGGTGGAAGAGTTTGGATTTGGGTTGTAAGAAGAGTTTGGGAAGTCGAAAGCGGTTGAATATTTGATGTTGAACTATATGTATTAGGTTCTGATTGGCTGGAGTTATTGATACATTGTGAGGCTATATGACCATCAGCTTTGCATTTGTAGCATGTTAGTCCATCTTTTTGGAGGAATACTCGGTAGCTGGTTTGTTCGAATCCAATCAGTATGGAGTCTGGAAGCTGTTGTGTATAGGGGCTTACGTAAATCTGTCTTCTGAAGCTTAGGATGTGACTATACTCAGGTAATGTTGCACCGATTTTTAGAAACGTCATGGGAGAAACTGGATTTAGACCTAATTTTAATATTTCATCTGTTAGCAGTTGATGAGGGATGGTTGGACTTACATTGGAAAGTATGATTCTATCAGCCGGAGTTATGAGTCGACGAGCTACTAGTTTTTCGCCGTTGACGGTTATGGTTATAATTGTTCATGAAGTTGTCAACAACTGATTTGTTTGCCAAGTACATACAGACACGATTGTTCGAAAGCCTTGATGAAAAAATAATATTTTTTGGTTGAATGATTGATCCTAATGGGATAAGGTAGTCCTGTAATTTGGCATTGTTGATAGCGAAAAAACGATTGCTTGTTGTTTGCTTGGAAAAACAGCTTGGTTAACTGCTGATGAATAGCTTTTGATGACTGTTGTAGGAGTGTCTGATTGTGTATTATTGATTGAAGACATCATTGATATTTGATTTTATTTGGCCGGAATTTGGAATACGTCCCTGGCCGCTATTTGTAAATAGTAGCATGCGAAATTGGTTTGCTGCTTTTATAGGTGAAGTACTAATCGAATTGACTGTGTTTATGATGTGTAATTCACTAAGTTTAGATAACTTGGAGAACAATATAAATAAGGTGAACTTACAGTTTCTGAAACTACTTCTCACTGGACAAAACTGTGTTAATGGTCCGCCACTGGTCAAAACCAGATTCTTTTACTATTCACAACACCGTAAAAACTGGTATATATTTAATTGCCCATCTAGACGACCCGTAAACAATCGATGTTCACTCGTTGACAGCCCAAATAGGAATCACTGTTATAATTGAAATATAACATTTCGCCAATACGCCGTTTTCGTTTAATATTTCTTTCTACAGCAAAGAGTTTATAGTATTATTTCTAGAACTATTTTGTAGAAACACCTTTTTATTCATTTGTTTGTTTATTTTCTAGAATTTTTGAGAAATTCTTTTAGGGTGTGTTTACTAGTTCATTTTTTGACTCCTTCTTAGTTGCATTCTTCTCTAAGCTTTGAGTCTAAATATTATTTTGAGTATTCTACAGCAGGTTGAAAATGTGAGTTTTTCATTTGAAAACTAATAGAAATAGGTTTAGCGGCATTACTCATGTGAAGTAAGAAATATTTTAGGCTAGGCCCTGATATAGGAACAACTCTCCTCTATAAGTCTGGAATTGTGGTGGATTTAGGAGGGCTAGATGGTTGTGAACATAAACTTTTCAGAAATTGTAAGTAAGCACGGCAGTTAGGACATTTGGATAGTTAATAACTTTATACCAGCATCGGATATCCGTAATTTCCAAATTAACATTTTCCGAAAGGGAGTTCAACGAAAATTATTGATTTTATTCAATTATAAGTCATTTTACTGAATGTTTAATTGGGTGGCATGATATATATCAATACATTTGAAGTTTTATTTCAAAGTTTAGCTCAAATAAGTACCTTGAGAATATACTTATGTAAATGTATTATTTTGAATACATTCTATAGAAACATCATCCCCGTTAATACATCGAAACGTATATTTCCAAATGACAAAGAAGATAAAAATCTTTTCGATATCCTATTTTGAAATGATCTCATATGAATCGACAAGTTTAAACTATATATGTGTTGTACGCATAACTGAAAGGTATTGTAGAAAATTTCCTTGTTCGAAAAATCCTCTTACCAAACAATATTTTTCCTTATATATAAAGCTTCTATATTCCTTTGTAGAAAATAAGGACCCGTTTTTTGTAAAACCAACAATGAATGCATATACATATAGATATATCCCTATTCTACTATCTGCTAACAAAGCACTCAGAAACCATGTATACAAGTACACATATATACGTAGATTGAGACATTTTTCTTTTATTTTTTCTTATTCCTATTTTCCATATTTACCTCTACGGACGTAAGTGGTAAGATTGCTTGTTCCGATATAAAAACGGTTCGAGATTTTTAGACCCGGATCAGCAACGCGTGGAAAATATATTCCCAGGGGCTCTACAATTATACCAACAAAAAATAGCAGTCGATATAAAACAGTATAAATGCCAATTATTATCGAAGCTGATAAAGACTAAAATAAGTCGAAACGTCAATTTTTATCTGTCTAACAGAAATTATCAAAAAAAAAAATTATATTATATTAATATATCCAATGGCTCGCAGTCGACTACGCTAGATTTCTACATGGTCAATGATTCGCAGTTGAAAGTGATGATGGCGCCAGTTAGCTTTCGATGGGAAATGTTTAACTACATTAACCAAATAGCGAAGCGCTTTGATGTTGTCTTCAGTTCGGTTCTCGAGCCCGAACGAGGGTTGTTATACCACTCTGATGAGACGTGATAACGTCGAAACTAGTCAGTAGTTACAAACTTCTCCTTGCAACTGCAAGCCATAATTTAGCTGGAAAGAATTCTTTCTAATTTATTTATATATTTATGTTTCGAAATCGTCTTGATTTTAGGTCTATCCTGTTATAAAATCAGTTTTTTGTAAATTTTTGAAAGACAAATGAAACTTTTATCCACTTATTCATTTCATTTATTTATTTATTTATTATATATATTTTAGAGGTATACATTTTGATCTTCGAAAATTATAAAAAAAAACTCATTTTGAAACAGGGCAGACCTAAAATCAAAAACATTTAAAAGCATATATAGCAAAATAAACGATTCCTACCATTCACCTAGAATAATTTCGAAATTTACTATTTCGAAAATATATTCTGTCGTTTTTCAAGGGAGAAAACAGCTACTTTCCTGGCTAATGCCCCGATGAATTTTGAAGTACATTTCCTTTGAAGAGCGTGATGTCAATCGATCTTTTTATCAATATTAACATCTGCAATGGCTCGCAGTCGACTACTCTAGATTTCTACCTGACCAGTGGTTCGCAGTTGGAAGGGAATGGAGAGACCACGTGGACAGAATTCCAGATGACAGATTGGCGAAGATTTCAAAGGAAGAAAAACCGAATACATCTCGTCGACCCATAATATGGTATGAAAGCTGTTCTTCATCGTCCCAGCTGCATCTAGGCAACCATTGATGCAAACACTGGACTAAGGCCTAACGTATGATGAAGAAGGAGAAGAATTCTACAGAAAATATTACTCTGTAGAATACCATACGATTAGGAAACTTTCTCCGATATTCTTCCAAACATCTTTTACAGTTTTCTTCACAAAAAACTAACAAAAAAATATTTTCCTACGACCACTTATATCACATGTACTAAAAAATAACAAAACATCCATGTTTTGAAAATGCTTCTTTTTCTTATGTTATATATGGTATCGATAGAGGGAATACGCGAATACAATATGAATCTGGCTGGATGCCGAAAGGTAAAAGGCCAAATTTAAAAAGAACGAAGAAGTATACAATATGATTTTTTGAGGTTATATTAATGCTTACAATAATAATTTTGTTGTGATTTGTGTTCAAATACATATTAGTGTTTGCAAGATAATTTAAACGTTAAAATTAAGTATTAATTACTGGGTAATGCATGCAGTAGTTGAATAAAAATTACTATTACAAAATAAAAACTTTTTGTAGGATTTTTTAACTTGATTTTCTCATACAAAAAAGACGTTTGAGGAGTTTTTCATGTGGTCGTAGGAAAAATAGTGTACAAAACTCGTTGGAAACTTTATTTCGCACAAACTCGTTATGTAATATACTAATCCACTTTAGAATTCTGCAGTCGCAGAAAATTATTACAATTCAATTACCAGAAAAACTCAATTCCAAATTGTCAAATTTGATTTATAACTTCATAGGGAATTCTTCTTAGCCGACTTTTCTTTGAAAATGACAAAGTTTTTTGAAAAATTACTTCAATAAAAAAGTTATAACTAAATTACTGGTAAGAGAATGAAATTTTTTTAATCAACTGATAGATAAAAAACTCCTACGAACTTTGAAGTTAGGTTACCCCTAATTAACCCCCTCGTAACGTTTCGATCGCACTGTACTTACCATCATTGAATGCTCTTAACAGTCTCATATTATGGTTTTTTAAGTTGAAGTTGCAAATAAACTATTTATTGTTCTAAATTTTATGCTTTACTTCGAAGCCCTATAACTCGTCAAGAATGCAGCTTGGTATAATTGTCCATAAATCGTCATATTTTGTGATAAGCTTCTGCTCTGTGTCGGTTATTATGCAGACACTCTGTATAGTAATGAATCTAAATATGTAGCAGCATTTGTACTCTGTTTAGTATCACAATTAACATGAATAATGTCTAACTTTCAAATTTGCTGAATAAGTTCATGAATTTATAAATAGCTCGACAATTTCTGAGTTAGTGTATTGAATAAAGTTACTGTATCCTTCGGAGTATATTCGTAAGAGAGGGTTCCTTAGCAAATTCCTCGTTTGCAAAAGAGGTTTATTAAGTTTCGAGTAGAACTGAAAATATTTACGTAGACTGCCGTTCAGATCCATGAATTGAAAATGTAACCTGGGGATTTTCGTTAATTTATTCAGGTGACTTATTCAAGAGATCAATTATGTAAAATAGACGTTAAAATTTTTCGTTTTTTATTATCAGACACTATTAGTAGCCAGAGACATTCATAATTATCATATACGTACTTAATGGTCAATCCTTCTTTCCTGCGATCCAGATTATGCAACATAATACGACATGTTGACACAAAAATGGAGTGGTTACATTAAACCATAATTATTTTAAAGAGTGAATTCCACGAAGTTCTTAAATGTTGCAGAGCTGAAATTATATCTTGTTGACTTGATGGAATCGCACTCAAAAACAAAAGATAATATTAGTCTTTTTATAAAAAGCAAGGCTCTAAGCCGATTGAAACAGTACACTTTCTCACTGTAATTTCACTATACGTCTTGAAACATATTCCTTGTTGTAGTATCAAATATTTTTAGCAGAACTATGTTGTATTTTCTATTTGAACAAATAAAGACACTTTTTTCGAAAATTCAGTGTTTTGCATCAGATGTCTGGTTCCAATCTAACATTTTTTATGAACGATTGACGTACCAACAATACATGAAGTTCACATTTGTGGACGATGGTGTTTGGATATTGATGGACTAATTCACTCAATTTACGAAAAGCTTAAGCAAAACTGCTAGTTTCCAATTAGTACTTTTGCTTTTGAATTGTGACAAATCCCAAAATTACTTTCTCGTGGAATCGTTGATGGAAAATTGATTTTTCTAAAACTTTTCTCACATCGGGTACCTACAATTCAACACCAAAAACAACAGTGGACAGTTTTTGATAAGCGGACACTCCAGAAACGGGAATCAATGGAATGGACATACTTCGTTTTTTGTCAAGGTAGAGAAGTCATTTTGGTGATTGATTTGTCACCAAACCATCAATGCACATGTTAACTGCATCGCGGAATAAAAACTGTACTCCGTACAGCTTGGACGTTGCTCCTAGCGACCATGATCTCTTCTTACAGCTAAAATTCTTTCTTGGTGTTCAACACTTTAATGATGATGAGCTAAAATAACAAGAAGGCATGCAAAAACCTCCATAATTTCAAATCAATAAATATTAAAAAGCATATGATGAACATTTAATTAAATATAATGGAAACTGAGAACTTTTTGATAACTTTTTACAAGTAATTTGGGTCATTTTCAATATTACTTTGAAAAATATTGAATCTATATTTTGATTCTTATTTTTCATAATTCACTTTTATAATTATATTTGTTTTAATTGATTCAAATATAAATTGGTACAATATCCTAATTATAATATTTCTCCTGCAAGTGAAACTTTGAGGTTAAGAAACAGGTGGTTGGTTTATCGATTCATGCAGTTCGTAAATTTTAACCATTACGATTACTAGAGTGTCCGAAGATGCGTTGGCCTCATGAAAACACATTTCCTTTTCCTTAAACTGCAACCGCTTTCTTGCAATTTCTCCCTTATCCCTATCAGGCAGTGATTCGTTTATCATTCGGTTTTTTCTTTTTAAATTTTATTATTTTATATTTTCAAAATAGTCGATGAACACATTTCCATGGCTATTTTCTGAGCAAACTCATCTAAAATTAGAAATCAACGTAGAAAATACAAATTATTTTGCTTGAATAATGTCAATAAGGATTGGGAAATGTTCATTCGAATGGATATTGGATCCAAAATGCGACAACGCAGCTCCCAACACGAGAATTCTTCAGACAGTTAATTCAATGGCCGTTTAGAGCCATTTGGTGAACCGTCACAGAAAGCTCTTCGTTAGTCTAGGGTTAATCAGGTTTTAAGATATGGCAACTCTGAAGTAAATGATTGCTTGTGTTTTTGGAATAACTGGACATGTCGCCACGTTCTATTAGAGAAGCGTAGAGCAGTCAATTCTGATCCGTATTTATTTGGCATAAGCTTTTGACATAATTAGGTTCCAGCAAAAACGTTTTTGAACAGTCCCAACAACGTTGCGTTCAAATCACATGTTATGGAGGTACCTCAGTTGGACTGGAAAAAATTCTTGGTTCAAGAGCATGAATTCATCTTGATGGAGGTGATTTACATTTATCTATGTAAAAATATAAATAGCAACACTCGTACGACCACGTTTGAGCTCTCCAAAATCTTACTGTCGTAAATTATAATGCAAAGTCTCGGTACACATTGTCTAATTTCTCTTTCATTTGCTTTCAAAAATAAATATTTAATACTGTCATTTTCAGAGAAATTTCACTTATACGATTTTCGAACAGAAACTAGGCATTTCCAACTTGACTGATATATTGATAATGATAAGGTATTAATAGATTGAGGTCGGAGCCTTTCGTTATTATTCCATTGAATTCTTCACATTATTCCGTTTCTTTTCATCTCCAAATCATAAAATGACACCATATCCAACATATTTGCAACTATCATTATATTCCATTGACTGTTTTTTTTCTTTGAAGTTACCTGCGTATGAAGTAGTTTGAAGTAGAGCTCGGGAGATTCTTATAATTGGATTTCATGATTACTTCTATTTGAATATTATACGTTTGATTCTAAAGGCAGATGAAATCGAATCAATTATATTATCTCGAAGAAGGAACTGTGGGAAATAGCCACGTGTTCGTATTATGAAAAGTAACAAGAAAATTCACAAGATTAGTTCCGGATTATCGAATATAAAAGGAAATTCCGTTCGCTTTCTTTCGTTATCTTATTGATTTGTTCTTACTTATTTTTTGAAATAAAAATATTAATTCCTACAAGAAAGTTTCTTCAAATCATTCACGTAATCTCACCAAAGAGTCTAGAAGAAAAACACACATTTCCACACAATAAGTAAGCTGAAAAGTTAATAAGCTAGCATAGAAAAAATATTTTTTTTTCTATGGACTTTAATTTTGTTGTTCAACATAGTTTTTGATAGAATTGTATGGACAGAAAAAGTCGCTGGAAACTATGATTTATCGGGGGTAAATTTCAAGCATAACAAGTAATTTTGTCATAGTTCTACGAGTTTTATAACCAATCTAGTCCCTCAAACTAACCGACGCTACAAATCTCGTGGTCATATTTTTAAACATTTCATAATGGAAGATCATCGATTTCAATTCTATTTTCATAATCTTGATAGAAATTTCTTGTTTCATTGTTGTGTTTCCATCTTCTTTTAGAATAGATTACTATAAAAATTTCATCATCTGCGAAATAACAACCTCATTTTTTTGATTCGAATAAAATCAAAATTTTGATCATTTTTTTTATTTCTAAATCGTTTAACTTTTCCCGAACCTCCCCATTTCAATTTTAATATATGTCAAAATATAAATGCTCGTTTTTTGTATGTAAAATCTTATATAGAAGCGGCATTGGAAGCAATATCTACCCAAATCTATGTAACAAAGAGATAACCAAACATTTTTTCTCTCAATAAAATTTCACTTGTACTTTAAATCTGTTGTCAGTCCGTATTTCCTATTCTGAACCAGAGACGGATGATATATGATGATCCGTAGTTGCTTTTCTATTGTTATCTTTCATATTTTCACAAATTCTCAATTTTCGGTTGCCACTACTGTGTAGTATCATTTCTGTAGTACACTTTTTACTTTGTATTAGAAAATAATTCTGTTTCCATTCCGTCTCCATTTCATGTATAACAATTTAACAATTACAATTCTACTTTACGTTTCAAAAGTACAGAGCTCTCTTCCCTTTAAGAATCCCATTAACGCCGAGAATAAAAAATTTTTGTTTTTCTTTTTTTTTCCAAAGAAGTTTCATAATTTTGGGACTAAAAAAATATCAACATTAATATTGTCTCTCTAGAAGTAATTGTACAAAAGACCGTACCCATATGGGACCGCTAGGCGCTTTCCATGAATTTTTATGTTAAATTCAAAATCCTTTAAAAAAAGTTCAACACTTATTTATTCATTTATTTTCATGAAAATTTCTGAAACACTCTGCCTCCAGGAACATGGTTGTGTAAGCCATCATATCTCACGTTGCTACCAACTCTTGAGTCGCTTGCAGCTACCGTGGCTACTTTTCCTATGGATTTTGGTGGTTTCTTATATTTTGTAAGATATGTCCGTAAAAATCAAATTTTATTATGATATTTTCTAAAATACTAAGAAAGATCTACCTGCACTATACTTCTTCTAAACTCGAGTTGGCTGAAGTTTCTCCCCGTTTTTCTGTACAGCGTCCATACGTTCTGTATTGTAACATCCACCATATAAGTAAAGATGGGCCAGTACTACTTCTTTCCACGGACGCCGATGCGGTAACTGAAATTATTATGAAGTCGATTCTAAGTGTTTAGACAGTTTATAAGTATCGTACCAAGATACGTTGTTATCCATAAAATCAGTTCCACCCATATTTTTGTTGTATTGTAGAACAAGCTCTGGTCTAACCATAGATATGTTTTTTCGATCTTTCCTAGAAAATCTTTCGACAGGTTTTATTGGTGCCACACAGAAATTAGTGCTGACCAATGTCACAACGCTGTTGTTCATCCACCTTACGTATAAAATCCCACATGTTCTTTCCAAAGCCGAGCTAATAGCGCCTCTAGTTCTTTTTGAAAATGTGTTCTTGTCTTCAACTGGAAAATCTCGCGGACTTCTATTGTCCCTAATTGATCCCGTTCCACTATAGCCGTCGTTCTTCAAAATATTCAAAAGATTGGTACCAGAAAAAAGATTGTCGAAAAAAAAACTATAACAACGAAATTTTTTCTCGCCTAATTCGTCAATCATTTGAACAAGTGGTGCTACAGCTTTGCCAAAGAGTTCTTCGTATTTTTTTATGGCTCTTGGATTCTTTCCTTGATAAATTTCGAAATTTATCAGGTAACCACTAGGTGTGTTGAGGCTCCACACTTTATAACCAAATCGCACCCATGTTTTCCACTTATAAATTGTTTGCCCCCGTGCCGGCCGTAGTACTTTATATTGACTCGTCGTAACAAAGATTTTGTTCTGGTATAAAATGGTGAACAAACTTTAGTTTTTGAGCGTCTGTGAATAAACTTAACTTGTCGGATATGTCTATAGTGTTATTATCTGCGAAATGTATAAAACGGCAAATCAGCAAAAATCTGTCCCTTCGCATAGCTTCGCAAACAAGCTCGTTCCTCATATCTTTGGCTGTTTCCCAATAGCTTCTTTTGGAAGGTGAAGGATTATATCCACTGAGTATAAGAATTCCAATGAAAAATTTAAACTCTTCAATAGAGATATTTGGATCAGGACTGTTTTTGAAAAGAGAGTAATTTTTTGTTTGAAATGCTATTGCATTTAGCAACTCATTTGAGAAAAAGAGCTCAAACATTTCAACGCAAGTTAAAGAAGTGTATGCACTGTAGTCACCTGGTAAAAATTCTTCTGAAGAAGGTGTCAAATCTCCAATAGTAAATTCAAAATTTGTTGGGCGCGGGGTCAGAGCAATATTATCAGGAAAATCGGGACTTGAGATAGTACTGTGTTGCTACTGCTGTAGGAAAATTCTCATCAGTACCTCCACTTCTCGTATTATCCGCAAGAACAATTTCTGCCCCAGTATTTAGTTGTCTCCTACTAAGATTGTCAACAAGACCACCTTCATCTTCATATCCCGAATCTTCATCAGATAATAATACATTGGATTCGGGAGGTTCTATGTAAACTACCGAAACTACTTCGCTATCAGACTCATCATAATCGTAATTCCACTAAAAGGAGAAGAAAATATATTTTGAACCATTTTGTCTTGCGAAACGCCTAGTTGTCCCATATGGGACCACTCATGTTTACAACTAATTAAAAAAAAAATACATGAATCGGATATCCATTTTTACATTAAACAGAAAATTATTCGAGTTTAACACAACCGTATAGAACTACCACTAATTCCAAGTAAAATGCATTCCGGTATACAAAGGGATACGAGTGCCAGCTATAGACAGCTCACAATCCCCTCCCCACAAAATTGTTCTGAAGGCGATATAAGGTGATGAAAAGCTAAGTGGTTGCTGGGACCGTATGGTGCCGCTAGGCGCTAATGGGTTAAATACTTTGTTTTTGTTGTAAAATATCCCAGAAATTGTGGTAAAGTAAAAATCAGTTAAGCAAGAAAAATAACTTGGAAAATGTTTGTATACAGAATCTTAATTTAGTACTAAGCACAACATATAAAATAACAATTTGATTTAATAATATTCATAAAATAATATTAATAACTTATTCCATCTAAATATTGTCAGTAAGTAAGTATGTCAGTCTTGAAGAGCATCGTCACTACGACGAATTAAAATTATCTGTATATGGTAAAATCCGGTTCTACAGGAAGTCGACTATAACTTTGTTATTTTCAATGTACCCTGTATATCAATACATTTTTGAAATCTACGTAAAATTTTAGTATAATTTTCTCTTAAAATTTTTACACTTAAAGATATGAAAATGGTTTCTTTTCGGTTGCCTTTAGCAAGGTCCGACGTATTTGACTATATGATGAAAAATTTTCCATTTTACACAGGGTGTGTCATTTATCACAAAGCCTACTAGAAGTATACATTTAGTATACACCTAATTCCTCCGATTTAGTCCCTAGCGACTATTTTATAATTCTAAACTTAAACAATTCAGTCGCCGAGTGAAAATTTTACTTGTATGAGAAAACAATCGCCACCTTGGAGACCTACTTTATATATCTTGAGAAGAAGAAGAAAAGTTTGTCCAATGAATCGTAGTAAAAGGAAACTATATTGGAAAATAAACCTCATCTTTTCCAAAATATTCTTTTTTTTTTGGTTCAAGCTATCGGACTTCTCGGTTAATCCTTGTATACGATCCATTTTTCACTACCACTCTGAATGAATGAATAAATTTTGGTCTTCCATCATACTCGATCAGTTAGATATGTCTTTTGGGCAAAATAAATCAACTTTTTGTCAATAAAAATTCCTTGGAGTAATCCTTATATTCAGGAATTTTCGTAAATCTCTCCGTGTTTTCATTAACGAAGCCTCTCCGTTTGAAGCATAAAAAACGAATTATCTTATAAGTTTATTTCCAAGTTATATATTTTTTGAGTAAGATGTTTGCAAAATTAGACGCAATAATTAATTTTCAATCTTATTAGATCTATCGATGAAATCTTACTTGAAAAATAAATCATGGGGTTTCTTATATTTTTCATATTTCAGTTTCTAAATATCATTAACTTCTACAAGAAAAATTTTTATATTTCTTGTACAAATATTTACACATGTTTGATATTCTCCCAAAGTTTATTAGATCTACATTATTCATCACCGAATCAAAAGAAACATGCAAAATTTCGAGATTTTTTAATGAAGAACATTTCTTGAAAATTGTAGATTGTTATTTCTTCATAACTTGCGAACTGTATTTTTTCATAAAATGGTTTTAACGACAGTTTCACCTGAAACTCAAAAACTGACTATGAAATGCGTGGAATAAAATTTTATATTACAGAGATACCTAAATTTTTAAACACATTCATTCAAAATTCGAAATCGTTTTTTACGTTGTTTTAATAAATTTGTGTTATTTGAGGCAAAAAAATATTTTGGACAGAAACAACACTTTCCATTGCTTTGAAATGCTGAAGGAAATGCATAACCTGAATAGAAATTCCAGAAGTACAAATAAAAACCAATATAAAGTTCTCTATTACCATTAAATCATATTATTATTAATGTGTATAAATGTGTCCCCACAGGATTCATTATTGCATCATCAATGCCACAAGTTTTAGTTTTTTGCTTAGGCCAAGCGAAAAAGCGTCAAAAAGGCGCCTGTTTATGAGAAATACATGACAAGAGGTGTTGTTCTGCAGTCTTTCTAAACATATCCCATGCCTTTGATACAGTGTGGTTTGGTAGACTGGGATTCAAACTTGAAACTCTAATTCTTCATCTCTAATATCATCTTCTCTCGTTATCCAATACCTATTCTCTGACGTGCAACAAGGGAGTGTCTTAGTACCAAGTCTTTACCTGATGTACAAAGCAGATTCAAGATCCATCCTCAGCCGCAACATGCATGCACGTCTAAAACAATGAAGCAAAATCTATGGACGGAATATTCCTCCTAAGATGACAAACATTTCCATCGATAAAGAATAAAAATAATAAACCAACAGCCAGAGAATGAAAAATACTTAGGCATTTATTTGGATAGCCGCCTAACCTGGAGGAAACAATTATCAATGAAATGTAAGCATCTAGGCATCAAATTACATCAAATGTACTGTCTCATTGGCCGAAAATCAAAACTATCCATAGATATCAAAATTAAGTTACCTAAAACCCATATGGAAGTACGGCATGCAACTATGGGGTACCGCCAACTATAAAACCGTCATCCTTCAAAGGTTCTAAATCAAACCAAACCAAAGTGATACCTGCAGTAGTCCACACGCCCTACGATGTCCCTAATGAAGTAATTTATCAAGACATCCCTTTGGAGGAAGCCATAAATCGTTCTAGTGCCATCCTATCTACACGATTAACACGTTTAAACACATATACAATTAAAAAAAAAACTCAAAAATCTCAGAATAAGAATTAGGTTAGGTTAGATTAGGTATATAATAATTAGATTAAATTTTAAAGGATTATATTAAACGCTTATTGCCTATTAGACAGATTGCAGATACTCTGAGAGTTTAAAAAAATATATAATCTGAAATCTTTAAAACAGTAAATAAAAACACGATTTGTATATCAAGTACCAGGTGCCCACAAAGTCTATTATTGAGATCACGAAACTTTTCTTTCAGTAGATCAAGTCCAAAATTCAATTACTGCGCTAGTATGCAGGTCACTTAAAAACTTTTTCACATCAAACAGCATCCAAACTAAAAAGACAAAGTAGTCGAACTGCCTTGAATGGACTGAATTAAAGGTGGAGCTATTCTCTTTTGGAATTTTAAATAGTATTGATTGGTACCTATACAGATACGTAAGGAACAGATTCTTGTTTTGTTTTTGAGAACAAGATCTACATTCGGATGTATAATGCATACGTCAAATACATGAAAGAAAGAGCTCTAAATACGAGGTGTGATACTAAATATTGTGTATAAAATTTTATAGAGGCCGTCGTCTATCCCTGGGGAATAGTGGAATGAATTGAAATTATTAGATCCTGGGGAAGTTTTTTTACGCTTTACAAAGTGAATTTATAAGTAAAAATTTTGCAAATAATAAATGAATCAATAAATTTGTAGAACTAATACTAGATCCAAAATGTGGATCTAGTATTAACCAAAAAACTCTTTTCAAGTTGGATATTAAGAGAATTTCGCTAGGACATATTACATACACTAGACACATAAAAATTTTCGAACCAAGTCGTTTTAGAATTGTAGCTAGATATCATACACGATGTTTAATTTCGATTGTTTCAAGTTAGGATAAAGCCGGTACCACACGATGCGTCCAATGTTTCCAACGTTAAATGCTGGTATGATTGGATGCCATTCGACGAATGTTTTGCTTCCAACTTTGGCATTGGAACGTTAGTCATGGAAAGTAGGTTTGTTTGACTCACGTCAACCCAACTTGAAAACGAACACTTTTTGTTCAACTACATTTCATGTCGTTTTTCTATATAAAAAAGCTGCTACTTCATTTTACAAGAATTTATATCTATTGCATGCCGTTCATCACGTTTTTTGCCACGTTTTCATGTCTTTAGGTGATATTGTGGTAAAGTTTCAGCCGTCGTTCAATGTTCAGCCAACGTTGGAAGGTGAAAGTTTGCGCAAAAGCATTAAACGCATCATGTAGTTGCAACACTGCATTCAGTCTTCCTTCTAATGTTCAGTCGTCAATTGGATCCCGAGTGTTGGCGCAAACATTGAATGCATCGTGTAGTACCGGCTTGAGTGTATTGTCAGGGTAGTACTTTGAAAGAGGTTAACTCAAATTTTGCGCTAACTTTCTAATTACTCAACGTATCCTTTCATCGCAGCTTTTATATACTTTTTTCAAATATTTACTGCTGCTGCTGTAGACGTTTTGTATTTTGGTATATCAAAGTAATCCCCGCTGAATATTTCACTGGAACCCCCCAAAAAATGGCCTTTCAAGGAAACGATACAGTATATGGACTAAATTGAGTTGATAAACAGATTTGGAGGGATAGAATCTTGTAAGTTATCATAGTAGTTTAGACTAGGAGTCTGCATCCTTTTGGTAGATGTAGACCATAGAATGAAAGAAACTATAGACCATACGAGATAACTATGTTCCTAGAAGACATCTATTGTATGTAGTAAATTCAATAAAATTTTTGATTTGGAAAAAAAGTAATGGAGACTATATATAGAGGCGGGAAAGTGGGAAAGTTTTTACTTGTATTAAAAAATAATGGTCCTATCTCATGGTTTACTTTGATATCCAAAGGTCTTTTTAGTTTTTTTATGCTACAATTTATTTATCATGAATCGAACGGAATAAGTAGAAAAAGGAATATGATCACCAAAAAAATTGCGGCAAACCTACCTGCTTTTACCCTAGCGCTGTTTCCGGCTCTGTACGTAGTGTTTGCTGTAACTACGTACTCATTCCCGGATTCAAACAAAAGCCGGCCAACGGCTCACCAAGGAAGCTGCTCGATAGTGGGCACATCTATACGCATGTAACAAAGTTTCGGCATTTATATTATGTTTGTTCTCCAAATTGGGATGCGGTATTTGTCTAAGTGAAAGAGACGATAAAACAACTATGAAACGTTTATTACCGTTAAACAAGGGGTTGGCAGATTTTCATACAGTCGCGGTTGTTTTTGGAGTGAAATGTTCGTTGTTATTATAATGGATACTGTTATGGTTATATCTTAGAATATACTTGGATATCAGATAATAAAATATAATCATTATATGAATGCCAAATTGAATAAATTTGTTTAATATATTGCATATATTTAGGAAAAATTCCGAAATTTTTTGAATTTGAATTATAATTTGAAATTTTTTAACGTAAAAAAGCAGAGGTGCGCCTAAATCGTATTTTACATTGTGCCAGCTAGTGATAGAGGTTGTCATGAATATAAGACAACTCGAGACAAAAGATTATGCAGTTCGAGATTTTAATCATGGAATGAATGAAAAACAAAAATAAATTATATATTCACAGTGTATTTCAGTTGAAATTATTTTACATTCTAAATATATAAGAAAGTACTTTTGACAGTATTTGAAAGTGCCCATGTAAAATGTTGATGAGTTTTTAAAACAACTCAAATTCATTACAAATTCAAAATGTAATAATGTTATTGTCAACTTGTGAATTTACGTTAGGTAACCTAACTTAATCTATTTTTTGCTCTGAGGTGGGGTAGAAACTAATGCCTCTCTCACAGCGGGTTGTGTGTAATGTTGTGAGTTTGTGTGGGACTCTCACCTCACTAAGCCACCCTCCTCTTTCATATATCCTTGGGAATTGTGGACTCCAGGAGGACAACAAGTTGTCATATCATCAGCGAACCTAACCTAATCAAGCCTAACCTAACTTAACCATAACATAACCTAGCCTAACGTAACCTAACCTAACCTAACTTATTCTAATATTCTTATCAGAATTGTTACAGAAAATGGGAATCACAGTTCTGGACTGACCTGCTCGATTTCCCTATATGGATCCTACAAAGCGTTTGTGATTTTATATTGACTTGAATCAACTTCTAGCTATTCTTTTGAAGAATGGAATACTAACCTGGTGCAGAACGTTCAAAATTTAATTTCGTCGATGCCTGACAGGATAAGAGTCCTTTATTATAGTAAAATGACAAATACCTGCTATTTGAATGATATAGCATATCAGAAACCCCAATAAAAATTAAGAATAAAGTTTTTATTTTAACTTTTTATTCCATTTGTTTGTTATTAAATAATGAATATTATTCATTTATAGCATATTTTATATAAATAACTTAACCAATTGGTACCTTAATTTGAAAAAAATAATATATTTAACAAAATTATAAAACTTATAAAACCAAATGAGAGTATCCTGTTTTTTTTTTAATTGTAGAGTGTAGTATAATTCAATATAAATATAATCAATTATCTTGTGGGAAAATTTCAAACAGAAGACACCCGTCAAAAAGTCAATCGTGGATCTGAGAACGGCGCTTGGATAAACAAAACAATAGATACGAAATCGATACCACAAAGTTATGATACGAATGAGAAAACAAAAACAGGCCTAATAAATCATTTAAGTGGATCAGATGGATAGGTTTCAGCAAAACAGTTAAGACACCCTCTCAAACGTCTAACCTAATTACTTCTCCGAAGACATGATTCGGATTAAAGAGTGCAGATTTCGGTATAAGCGTTCAGAGTTGGACGAAGTGAAATCTCCTCTTGTGTCTTAATTGAAATTTCTAGTAGCTTTTGCCTGAAAAGTTCGAAATAATTTAAGCACCTATCATTAGCGATGAACTTTCATACGATTCGCAATTCCAAGTTTCGAGGTATGAGTTGGAAATACCATATAACGAATTGGGTCTGTCGAAATAAATATTAAAGCGTAATATACAGGGTGAGTGACTTGATTCTCAAATTCATAGAATGTATCGGTTTCCAAAACATATTCGTTATCAGATTGCCAGTAGTTTTGGCAAAATCGTACAAAATTTTTGTTCTTCAACGCATTATATCTTGTATACGGATGGCGTTATGAAAATTTTTTGTTAACTTCAATTACTTTCCAGTTTTCTATCTACGAGGGTGCATTACTTTCAAATAGCATCTGCCAAGTGTTTTTTTCAATGCACCAAATAAATAATAGTAGCTTGGTGACAAATCGGGACTATAAGGAAGTTACTGCGGTGTTTCTCAACCCAATTCGCTTTACTTTTACAGGAGATAAGCGCAAACTTCCCAGCTTGTAATTTTCTGATCAAAATTTAGAAGTTTTGATACCTATCTAACTGGAATTCTGCAGTAACCTAACCGTTTATGAATTATTTTCTGAACAGACGCTGGTAAATCTTTGTTTCTCGTGGTTATAAGTACATTAAAAAGCGAGGTTACGTGGTCCTGGCTGATATCTATGCTTCGTAACATACCAGTCTGACACTAAATTTTTCGCGCGTTTACTCAAATGTTTATATTTGAACCACCCTCGTATACCTTTTAGAAACACGAGGCGTTAGCTGTTTATTTTTTAGGTAAACAATATGGTATATCTATGAAGAGAATCAAAGTGGGCTCTAATAATACAGGATTTAATTATCTTTACAACTTCAATTCTATTACTGCAACTAAGTTTTTTTAGTACATTTCGCCTGTGATTGTACTAAAAGTCGAGGGGTGTTATGTCCGGAGAGCTTGGTGACCATGCAATTGGGCCATCCCGTCTAATCCATCGGAAGAAACGATTTTGTTGTGCATAAGCCCACACCACACATTAACCTTTGGTCTGTCTCGTTGAAGCTCGCCTACTGCATGTGGGGTTTCAGAGCCCCAAATTCGTACGTTATGGCGTTTTATTGTTCCAGACACATGGAACGTAGCCTTATCACTAAAACACACCTTTTTCAAGAAATCTTCATCATGATCAATACGTTGTAACATGTCTACGGCAAATTCCACACGTTTTGATCGATCCGGTGCTCATAAAGCTTGTGCTGAATTTCCGTTGATTCTGTTTATCTGATTTCGTTTCCAATGAACCATGACACGCATTGAGCTTTCTGTTGTGTCCACTTTTAACTATTCAGCCTTTTGAAAAATAACTTTTTAGTTGCAATAATACATGCAAAAGACAGAATATAAATATCTTGTTTATGTTCGAAGTTATGAATTTTCGAAGTTGCAAAGATAATTTTCGAACACCCTGTATATTCATTAAGAAAACGCTTGAAGAGGTCTGCAAGATACTGGTTGAAGAACTCGGGCAGTAGGAATTAATTTAATAATTTATGATATTTTTTTATATTATTCAACAATCAAATCAACACTAAATCATTTAGTTGTCCGATAATAATTATTCAATGTGTACTACATATTTAGTTTTAATTCACGTGTCATTTATTTTCACGCACCTTCGGATATATTTGAGGTTTTGTAGGCATTAAATATATACGTTTCAATGTTAATTCAATAATTAATATTTTTCTCTAAAAAACACCTCGACATTTTTTTATGCATTCTCTATAATATACTCAAAAATTTCTTTCATTTTCCAGATTTTTTCGAAATCTCGAATTAAGTTTTTAAACACTCGGTATCAAACTAACCCTAATTCTCACCTAGTCGTAAAACCTGTTCCAAAGAAAATATAAAAAAAAGTTTTGTTTTTACCTGTTTGGTGAATAGACCAAAGTGACAAATCGACTTTTAAATGCCTTTGGGTAAAAACACGAACGAAACAAAAATGCGGGAAATAATAGATAAATCATTCCTCTTTGATAACAGCCAAGTAAGTTTTCTCGTAGTGACAGGCCCTTGGCTTTCGAACACATTGATATAATTTTTTTTGGCTTTTAGAACAGTATTTTTCTCTGAAATCTAATACCTATCGATTTTATGAACGCCCTTATCCCACGACGAGGGTTTCATCATTCTTTTTATTGAAATTATATCCGATATGAGGTGATGGAATTTTTTTTTGTATTAAAATAAGAAATAGAGCGCAGATTGTCCTACTTTTGAACGTCTAAAGATACAAAATGTTTGTATGCTCTCTCACTACATTAGATATACTTTTTTCCAAGTTAGTTGTAAATATCCTTAATTGCGACATGCTAAATCCGTACGAAAAAGTCGTCACTAGACCTAATTTTTAACGCAAAAGTTGGTACAGTCATTTTAAATCTCTATTATAGATAACATATAACGTGCAATCCAAAATTAAAAATACCTTGTATACTTAGATAATTTGAATTTGTTTACATTGCCTCAAGAATATGTAGAGATGTATTTTCCAGAAAAGATCCTACCTTCCCTTCAAGTTATATCGAAAAAATAGGCATTCAACGACATCTACGTCCTAATCTGAAGAGTGAAATTAATCATCTAAAAAGTCTAGAACTAATAAAGTTAGAAAGCAGCGACAAACTAAGTGTACATCATGATGGACAAAAATATCCAAGTGGTAATCAATGATCGCTATTGACGAGTCAAAAATTTTCCGCAGGCTCGAAATGTATCTCTCTGGTACACAAATGGTTTGAGCTAGCTAGCGCAAAGAGCTGCATTTGTAGACTCTTCATACTACTAGGAATATCACTCGACACTCTTCAGATAGAGTTGCTAGCAATGAACTGTTTTCAGGAGCTTTTGGATAGAAATAACACCAACGTATACTGGATAATGAGGACCTACTGTGGCATTATGAGATGTCATATCAATATTAAACTGAACGGATGGATAAAGAATCAGATAGAAAGATACTCCAGGTCTATGACAATCCAAAAGATTCATTACCAAATCAGCTGAGTTTGAAAAATGATTTAATTCCATTTTTTTATCTATATGAATGTTTCAAGTATCTGTAAACAACTCAAATAGCACTCGTGGACACTATTGAAAATGTAGAAATTTATGATGGGAACATCAGATTTGAAATATTTAATTCACATCGAGTCTTAATTCACATAATCGATTGTTTATTATAGATTAGTTCACGCGTTCACTATTAAAAATGTCAAAATTTATGAATGTCAGATTTGAAATATTCAATTCAGTGTTGTCATATCTCAAAACTTAAATAGCAGCTATCGTATTCAACTAAAAATCGAATCTTAATTCACATAATCGATTGTTTATTATAGATTTGTTCATCACAAACTCTCAAGAGTTCATAAACTTTGCAACTGACGCGCACTAATATTTTGTTGATATTCCCTGTCGTACGTTAATGTGTTTAACTAACTCTGTCTACCCCTTAACGTACATCCGTTTCCGGCGACTAGACGCCGACGACAAGATGTTACCGGCGGTCTCCCTCGACATCTATTTTTGTAAAACGAAAACGAACTTGAATAATTCTCCAAACCATTCGGGATTATCGAGATTAGAACGGAATGTGAATTTGAAGGCGAAAAAATGTCTTTCGTATCGAATAATCGTTAGCGTCTCCTAGGAGAGACAAAAATAAACAAATCACCTCGATGTACAAGAGAACAAACTTATTTGGTGACGACAGCAACAGTTTCTTTTTTTAATCCATCTCAATAAAATTGATCACATCATTTATGGAATAGATCTTTTCTTAGATTTTTTCCAGTGATTGACTTTATTCTCTTTTGGTCTTTTTTATTCTGAATAATTGCCGAAAACTATTTATTTTCGGCTTAGCCTCAAAAGATCATATTTTCGAATTATAGGCAAAGCTATTCCAAGCATCCACTTTTTTGTTTGCTGTGGGGTTTAGCATGAAAAAACACGTCCAAATATTGAGCGCATAAGCCGTTAGATGCTTCCAGAGAAACCGACAAGCCACGGATAGTGTTTGTGCAAGCACAAATTATCAGATCAGCTTAGAGCAAATAATAAAGTGATAAATACTTATTGGTTCGTTGGTATTCGACGTAATTAGAGTGAAGAAACTGTAAACATTAATTCAATAATTACTATCGATAATACTAAAAGTTGTATTCGGTTTCTTTTTCTATAATAAGTACACATTCAAAACTTTGCTTTATCACCTTTCCTATTTATTATCTAAAACCGAAAGGACAATTTATCTTCTAGAAATGTCATATTTAGTGAAAAGAACGACCAAAATGGAGATGAATTAAACTGTAAACTGACTCAGATGTATAATTCATTATAATCCAACGATCCAGATAAACACTTTAGAATATTGGATGGTTTAGCTTTTGATGGTGTTCAATCATTAATATTTCCTCTATTCCTACTCGAAAGAGTAGGATTCTGCTGTTTCAGTAGCATTTTTTGGAAATTCGTTTCTGTATACCTCAAACGGTCGTCAAATGCAATCAACTTCAGTTAATTGAAATTAAATAAAAAAATCACAAACGAAAGTTATGAAAAATAAAATGAAATGAATATTTTTTTGTTTATATACTTTAAATTAGTGAAATTTACTATTATTGTCGTTCAAATATGTAAACGCTTCTGTATATCAGTCCCTCAATAAAGAATAAATAAACTCAAATACCTTTCAAGTGCGTAATATCAATTTTCAGTAAATAGTAATTTTTTGACATTTAAATAATGCAAGATTTTAATTGATTCAATGGCCAAAAATTAGATGATAGTCTGGGAGCTAATTCAGTTGAACGAAATTTCTTTATTGACATGTCAGTTCTAGGTTAAAAAATTATTTGACCTTGTAGTAAAAAATACTTGATACATGCGAGGGTTTTGGAATCCGGGAGAATTCCATTCTGTCTCTAAATATAGAAGCGATCGCAAAAATCTTGGCGTCGTTTCCAGAGACTTAGCTCGCACAACATAGTTTAATCTTTCGTTGTACATCACTCAATAAGTCTTCTGACTCCTCCAAGAGCAATACAATCATTCCAACGCTTCTCTAACTTTTAAATCTCGTTTGCTTTTAAATAGGCTTCAGTTTCAGCAATTGCTTCTTTATTTGAGCTAAATTTGATACCAGCGACCATTTCTTTAAGATCAATGAATAGCTAGTAGTCACTGGGATCAGATATAGACTTTATGGTGGATGAGGAAGCAATTCGAATTGTAATTCGTTCAATTTAACAATCGTTGTCATTGAGTTGTGAATCGGTGTATTATCTTGATAAAACAGTGATTTTTTCATCGACATGAGGTCGATTTTCCTTGATTTTTGCATTTAAACGATCCAACAAATCTATGTTTTATTCACTACTGATCAATGGTCTCCAACAATATTCCAAGCTCATTCCAAAATACTGAAGCCATAACCTTCCCAGATGACTGTCCCTTTAGAAACTTACGTGGTTCACGGGCTGCACTCCACTTAGATGATGATCATTTCTATTGCAGAATGAAGTGATGTATCCATGATACATCCATTGTTACATATCGACACAAAAAATATTATTTATTACGTGTTACATTGCCAAATACATCAAAGCGTTGTTGTTTTTGATCGACTGTGAGTGAAAAAATTTTTTCATGGTTAAATGTTCATGCATAATTGTGAAAACTCTGATATCTTTACGGCATCAGATATCTCACGCAATTTCAATTCATGATTAGATATAACCAATTTGTAGACTTTTTTGGTAATTTATGAAGTAACCACTTCAATTGTACGTTCACCATTATCATAGTTTACAAGTCGAGTTCTGGCTAACAAAATTTTGTATCCGGTATATTTTGAGATATTTTAATTGCTGGAACTAGTAACTCATTTCTGGTATAAATAAAAGTTTCCCAATTTCATACTACACAACCATGCAACTATAGTCTTCCACAAATCTCGCTTTTCACGAGATTTTCCATTCCCTTATTTCTTTTCTTGGAACTGCTTCCTTTATCACATTTTCTTCTAGAATATTCTCTGTTTTTCGTCTTTTTTGGTTCACTTCACCATACTTCTAATAACTCCGATCTCTCCAAATGTCCTAGCAGTCCTTTTTATGAGATTATTATCATTATCTAATTCAGCCCATTGTTCAATCGTGTCATCCATCTTTGGTCCATGTTTTCTCATTCTTTTTCAAGACTTAGTTAACACATTCGAGTCATTGGTTGGGAAAATTTCGATTCTTCTGTCTTATCCGACATTTAATCATTAATTTTTCGTCTTGGAAAAGAAATAATTTAACTTCGAAATAAATAAAAGTTTCACATTTTCATAGTACAGACCAAAGGAACTATAGTCTGCTTTTGTAATATTATCTAGTCCCTTAATTTGTACCACTTCCTTGATTATTTTCCCTTCTATATCGTTCTCTTATTTTTTAACCCTTATGATTCACTGTACCATACTTTTGATGTCTGTGGTGTTTCTAAATGTCATAGCTGTCATTCTGATCGAATTACCTCAATTATTGTTGTATCCTTATTCATCTCATTGTTTAGTCAACTCATCCATCCCTTATGATTCACTGTGCCATACTTTTGACACCTGTAGTTTTTCTAAATGTCATAGCTGTCACTTTGATCTCAATTATTGTTGTATCCTTATTCAGGTCATAGTTTAGTCAACTCATCCATCCCTTATGGTTCACTGTACCATACTTTTGATATCTGTGGTTTTTCTAAATGTCATAGCTGTCATTTTCATCGGATTACCTCAATTATTGTTGTATCCTTATTCATCTCATTGTTTAGTCAACTCATCCATCTCTTATGGTTCACTGTACCATACTTTTGATATCTGTGGTTTTTTTAAATGTCATAGCTGTCATTTTCATCGGATTACCTCAATTATTGTTGTATGCTTATTCAGATCATTGTTTAGTCAACCCATCCATCCTTTATCTGTTTTTGCGCTTCACTTTTGAGACTCATTTTGATTTTATAACCTTGTGTGAATCCTTCTTTAATCAAGACAATCAAGAAAATATATTCACGACATTTGTTATTTATCAGAGCTCCAGGATACATATAATAGTCCATGTCCTCAATCTCTTTTATATTTATCAATTTATCCTCTAATGGAATCTTTCGATATTCATAACGCAAAGCATTGGATATCTAGTAAAACCCACTCCTTCCAAAGGTTTCACAACAACAACAAAATCATGATTTGGATACGTATCATTTAATAAATGAGATACTTGATTATAATTTTGGAATATAATGGAAAGATTCATTGTAATTAACAATTAAATTAAAACAAAGTATTAAGAAAAAACATGCCTGAAATAAGACAATAGATATACAACCAGCATAACATATAGAATATTAGATTGTATATGCAACCAAAATAACAGTAACGTGTATTGTTAATTGTATACTTAGCAGTATAAATAAAAATATATTATATATGTATTAGTTGAAACTATAAACGGTTATCAGGAAAATAATTCCATTAGTTCCAAATTGCACTACATAGCTACAGAAGTTGATGAAAAGATGTAGTAAAAAAATAAGAAACAGAAGAAAAGCGTCCAATTAACTTATTTAATTACGTAACGCACGAAATGCCGTTATATCAGATATTGTGGACGGCATTGATGACAGGTCAAAGGGATTCAGGATAAAAATACCTCTTTGTTCCATTGCCGATGACGAATAGCCGATCTTTGTGCCGTACACTCTCGCTAATTACTCCAGGTATCCCTAACGGATATCGCGGCAATCTGTGAAAGTTGCCTGCTGTGATACTTGTTGCTTCGTCACGTCCTGTGTTACTATATAAAGATGGGAATTTTCACCTGTTTTTAGATAACAGTTGATCGAATGAAATTTTCATGATTTACCGGAAGAAAAACTATTTTCCTCGCTATATTCCGCGACGGATATTGAATAACATTCGAAGGTTCGAAAATTGTCGTATATCAAACTATTTATTGTACATCTTAATTGTGTGTTAAGTAGAAGTTTTAACTCAGATTAATTTGGTCAGAAATTTGATTTTCGAGGTTGAATTTAGGGAAAAATTTTGACAAAAGTAGTTTTTAATATCAATTTTTCAACTTTTTAAGTTGAATTATTGGCTTTCTAAGTTCAATTTAGTCATAAATTCTATTTTCTAGTATTTATTTGTTGCACAATTAGCTTTTTCCATTTCAATTTTGTTAACAAATGAATTTTTTTCTAATATGATTATGTTAAAAAATTGGCTATCAAACATTAGTTAAAAATTGACTTTTCTATTTTTTTTATAGTCCAGAATTGGCTTTTCGAGTTCAATTTAGTCAAAAATTCTAATTTTCTACTTTGATTCTGATGAAAAAATGAATATTAGAATGTTAATTTCGTCGAAAATTGAACTAATTTATATTGATCTGCCAAAAATCGACTTTTCTGATTTTTCTATTTAGTCAAAAATTGGCTGTTTGAGTTCTATTCAGTAAAAATTTTCAATTTTCTACTATGATTTTGTTGAAAAAAAAGAGATATTTGAATGTTAAATTGGTCGAAAATTGAACTATAATATATTGGTCTGCCAAAAATGGTTTTTTAAAATATTTCTGTAGTCCAAAATTGGCTTTTTGAGTTCTATTAGTAAAAGATGTATATTGGGTTGTTCGAAAATTGAACTATATTATAATGATCCGCTAAAAATTGACTTTTCTAGTATGAATTAGTAAAAACATAAGTTTTTACAAGTTTGATTTTTAATTTGATCAAAAATAGGTTTTTTTACTATAAATGTGTTGAATACTTGCCTTATTTTAATGGTAATTTTGTCAAAAAATGCATTTTATGATATGAATTTGTTAAAAATTCATTGTTTCATGTTCAATTTGTTAAAAAAACCCAGATTTCTAAGCTAAATTTTGTTCAATAAAATGACAAATTTGCTTATTCATATTTATAATACATTATATAATCAAATAATAATTAATTCAGGTTATAATTGCTTTTTATAGTTTTATTTTCTCATAAAGTCGCTTGAGTTCATTTCGTCAAACAATTAGCTCTACTGAGCTCAATTTAGATATAAATTGAATTATTGATTGAAAATTAGTTCATAAAAAGTTGCTATTTAACTTCAATTCAATCAGCAATGGGTTCTTCTATCCAACAAACAACCATTTCTAGTTTTTCACTCTAGCAATAAAATAACTTTCTATACCTACTTGGAGATTATAAACTAATTTTTAATAAAAAAATTAAAACGTATTATTCAAACTCTAATTCCTCTTCAAGATAAGATAGAGGTGATAAAAAATGACCTAGGGAACACATAAAAAATCATAGAGCTTCAATCCATCATTAAAGTTTGTCACTGAAATTATTTTCACTTCATTCATTATTCCGCAATTAAGGCTCAAGAATATTTTCACCTTCTTTATACAACGCGAGATATAAATATTCTAGTTCCATTTGATGAAACGTTGGAAGTATGAAAATACAAAAAAAACAGATATTTCTTTAACGCAGGAGCCACAGCTGCGTAATTTATTCGTTTTCTAAATAATTTCCTATTTACTTTCATGAATTCTTTTATCTACTTCACCCGAAGTAAATGGCTTCTATGCAGGTAAACAAATTCGTTCCGATTAGATCTTCCTAGTTTTCTTTGCATCGCTTCACCGAGAATCCTGAACATCTAGAATTTTCCTCACTCCTTTCATCTCAATTTAATTCGAAATGATTATTTCGTGAACAAATTCGAAGGTTTTCGGGTAATTTAATGAAACTTATTTCCTGGTTTTACATATAAATAAAGAAATGTACATTTTCTTAATAGAGTTTGTATCTTTTAAACGTATTGAGATAAATAACCTAGAAATTTAAGAATCCATTCTACAAAAATTTATCAATAAAAAATAGTAAATTAAGCAATTATTGATTTCCTAGACCTACAGTGTAAAACAAATAACGTTTCAGATGACCTCATGATGTGTGAATCTACAAGGAGGAATTTAATGTACATCCTCAAGGTATGGTAAAAAGAAGTGCAGCCTAGAAATCTGAAGGTTAATGTTGGAGACTCAGCAGTAGCCGAAGAAAATGGATAGTTGAACATAGTATAAAACAACTAGAAATGGAAAAATCCATTCTACAAAATTATATCAATAAAAAATAGTAAATTAAACAATTATTGATTTCCTAGACCTACAGTGTAAAACAAATAACCGTTTGGGATCGAAACACAATGAGTACTGAGTCTTTTGTTGTTTATAATAATAATAATAATAAATAGATTGGAAACCCAGTAGAATTGTCCAAATGCTCCGTTGCAGATGACCTCATGATGTATGAATCTACGAGGAGACATTTAATGTACATCCTCAAGGTATGGTAAAAAGAAGTGCAGCTTAGAAATCTGAAGGTTAATGCTGGAGACTCAGCAGTAGCCCAAGGAAATGAACAGTTAAACATACCACTAGAAGGGGAATCGACTACATATTTAGGGAAAAAAGGAATAGAAAATGAAGGGAATAACTTCTATTGCCTTGAAACTGTATTATACACTTTGAAGGTTATGTATAGCCCAAAAAGAAATTAGAAGGAAAATGGCGACTAATTTAGACACATGAAATGAAAGCTGGGTACCTATTGAAAAACTGATCAAATAGAGATGAAGTACGTAAAAGAAAGTAAAGGTAAATACCAGCGAAGACAAAATTAGAAACAAAGCAGAAAGGAAGGAATTAGACCTAAGGAAGCGTGGAACCAAGAGATGGTATCAACATTTTAAATAAGATGAAAAACATGACAGCAATAAATAATTATGGTAATAATTGAAAAGAATGGGGCGTGTGTATTCATGAAAACAAAAAGTAGAAAGAACTCAGCTCATACCTGTGAATAGACATAGATTTATGATCCTCATTGATGTAAATACTTTTTGTTGCAGATACTTATAGAAATAGTCATTATAAAATTATCTCGACAGTGTCAAATTTGACATATCCACATGAGCGTTGCCATATCTCAAATGTCGTATAAATAAAAAGCTAGTATTGATATACCTCGGAAAAAATGGAATCGAACTTAAAGAGAAACGCCTATGGAAATGAATATACGTCACCGAGAACTGTCTTAGGTCTCATTCCAATTTCCAGTAAGCCGCCGCGCACGTCATCAGAGAGTGAACAGTAGGAATCTTTAATTATTTGGAGAAATTCCTTCCGAGCCGGTCACATCTGACTCTGATTAATTAATCACTTTGAAACAATTGAATTCCTGCAGTCTATTTACAAATACTGTCTGCGTTCCTGCGGACGCTAAATCGACTGAGGGATACGTAGCAGTTTGTTCCCTATTAGAAACCATCCGATGAAATATAAACCGTCTCGGAATATCGCAAGATATGGAGCTGAAATCGGCTAAGAGGAATGTGAAAATTTTAACGAATTGAAACAAATAAAAAGTTCATTGAATGTTTTAAATATGTTAATAATATCATGTAGTTTTAGTTATAAATCAATGTTGTTGTTGAGTTTATTTCATATAATTTTTTATGATAATATTTTCAAACAACGCCCGCTATATGCCCGCCTAGGAAATATTTTTGTTTGTATGTGTTTAAAAAGGATATTTTTTGATAATGACACCTGGTAAAAAGAAAATAGTTGTAATAGTCCAATAATTTTAACTAAAAAACTGCACTTCAAAAAAAACTGTTTGTTCAGTGTTCCGTGCTCTTTCAAAAAATCACCAAACTAAAAAAATCACCGGTTATAATAGGTATGGATACTTCTTCATCCAACGCCTATTCCTTCTTCAATATTTTTCCTTATCTTGGGTATAAGTTGTCACTGCACTTGTTTTTTGATCGACCTCTACTTCCTACCAATTAGAGATTTATATTTTGCTATTTTCACCAATATATTGTCCGTTATTCAACTTCAGCGTGGTGATACAGACACCGATGATGGCGCATAATCTGGTCGTCCAATTGAGTTGTATCCTCCAAAAAAGTCCACAAATTGGTAACATCTAATCGTAAATTTAATTGCGTGAAATAGCTGAGTTTACAATTATGCATGAACATTTGATTATGAGAAAACTTCACTTTCTGTCGATTAAAAACAACGTGTTGATGGTTTGGTCATCACTTCACCCCGGAATCAGAACGATCATCATCTGAGTGGACTGCAACCGGTGAACCACGTCCGAAAGTCCAAAGGCACAACAGTCAGCTGCTGAGGTTATGGCTTCAGTATTTTGGGATGAGCAAGAAATATTGTTCATTATACTATACAGAAGAAAAAACCACTGTTTCACCAAGATAATGCACCGATTCACAAGTCGATGGCAACGATGGTTAAATTGAACAAATTTTACTCAGAATTGCTTCCTAATCCAGATCTGACTACTAGCTATTCGCCGATCTCTAAAAAATGCTGGCGGGTATGAAATTTAGCTCAAATGAAGAAGCAATTTCTGAAAATGAAGCCTATTTCGAAGCAAAAGACAAATCCTTCTACAAACACGGCATTGAGAAGTTAGAGAAGCGTTGGAATGATTGTATTGCCCTTGAAGAAGATTACATTGATGAATAAAATCATTTTTTGGCAAAAATATGTTTTTTCTTAGTCACGCAACTTAAGACTTATCAAGAAACAGACCGCAGGACCAAGTAGATTAAATTGAAGGTATAAACGTAAAAACGATTTATTGTTATACGAAATAGTTGCTCTGGAAAACGATTTTGCAATCCATATATGATGACGATGAATTTGATAAACGGAATCATTATTTTGATAAAAAAAAACCTTTTAATAATCATTGCTGTGGTGTGAGTTTATTCATAACGGAATATTAAACCACATTAAACAAGAAGCAGCTTCTTCTTCTGAGATTTGTCCAATACGGAGCCAGGATTTCTTCTTTCTGAGGTTGCCTTTCTTTCCTTCTACTCTACTTTGTCCTGTGTCCTATGTAAGATGTTTTTCTTATCTTAATAATTGTCAACAGCTATCTTTTGCGACCAATGCGTTTTGGTACTTCGTTGTGGGTGATTCATTGTATCTTCAGGATCCATCTATTGAGCGACATCTCAAGTTTTTTTACCATTTGAGCTTTCAAGGTGCAAGTTTCCACTCCGTACAGCAGTACTGACCACGAATTCCATGAATCCTATTCTGACGGGGAGATGAAGCAACTACCAGCTGTTAAATAAATTGTAAGATCGAATAGTACCAAAATGTAAAAGCTCGCTGTCTCTGTGCTTTGATATTTATAGAGTTGAACATAGTCGTCGCTTAAGTAGCAATAGAATTTTAGATACTTAATTAATCGCTTTTCAATCTTTATTTTTAAGAATAGAGAGGAATTGGTAGAAATACTTGAAAGAGTAATTACTTTCTATTACGAATAAATGTGAACGTTTATTAGAAAATGTGACAGAACACGCAAAAAAAACTTTTGAACTCTTTTTGTTTAGCCTCATCATTTCACTTTGATCTTTTAATTCTTTCACTGCATGAAAGAAAAGCGTAGCTATTAACTCTTGAGGAAAATTCCTTATTGTACTCCGCGAAATAAAAAGAGTCTGGTACACAGATGAACATTCTTTAATTTTCGACGTGACTTTCATGTTTCTTTTAAAGCTTGAAAAGATGGGAAATTCAAATAAAACAAGGTTGAAAAATAATTGTTTAAGTATTACCATTCTGTTGGAAAACGATTCAAAACTATTTACAAAATATTTTTGAATTTTGAATGTTTTCCAAGGAAAAATATTAACAAAAAAAATATCTCGACATTTACCAGTTTCAAAATAACTGTTTTTTCAACCCGATTTTGACAGTTCCATATTTCAAAATTGGAAATTGAAAATGTCTAGAGGTGGACACTTCTACTTGAATATTTGCCATTTCAAAAATAACAGTTCTCAAATTCCCCGAGACTACTTGAGTTATAACATTTATTTTTAGTTGCATGAGAAACATATAGAGATGATTCTGTACACCGGATTTTGACATTTCCATATTTCAAAATTAGCTCACAGGATCTCTCAAGTAACATATCCATATTAATTACTGTTTTTGTATTATTAGTTGTTCGATAAGTGGGCTCTTTCTCATCTTGAGACAAATTGCTATTCAACTTCATTCAAAATATTTCCTATATATAGTACCACGCATATACAGCTCTATTATTATTTTTAGAGCTAATTTGACTGAACTAATACCACTCGTCGAAACTCTAAATGTCCATTGGTACAACAATTTTCAAAATTCGTGGACTATTTTTTGAATTCATCCATTGCAAACGATTCAAAATTCGAATTCGATTCGAATCAAAATTCTGTCTCTTCTAATTATTAGTTTAATTACAATTTGTAGACGTGGCAACGTTAAAATTTACTCTTTCGAGATTTATAGCTCTCAATATTGCACTCTAATAGGTATTCACGGTTTAAAGGTTTCGGGTCTCTACCATCAAACATTAAGAATAGCAGCTCTTGCTATGCCATTTGTTATGCTCCGAACATTTCCTAATAAATTACTACCATTGTTAATTTGAGTCCGATAATGGATCAGATTTTTTTTTTAAAAGAATACGAAGACAAGATTTTCAGTACAAGTTTCGTACAAATTAGTTATTAAATATAAATTACTTTCGATTATTTTTCTGATTACAAGTTTTTGTTATTGCAGGGATTAACCAAGACAATCAAAAATGACGTCAACACACAAATTTCTACTCCTCCTTCTGCGGATATCTACTTATCACTTATTAGGTTTGGCGGAACAAATCGTTGAACAAAAATTCGCCATGGAACCTCAAGACCAAACTGCTGTAGTCGGATCTAAAGTAACGTTGCCATGTAGAGTTATAGGAAAAAGTGGAATTTTACAATGGACAAAAGACGATTTCGGTTTGGGAATGCATAGAAATCTTAGTGGTTTTGATAGATATTCAATGGTTGGAAGTGACGAAGAGGGTAAGTGCTATCATAAAATATCTACTTTATATATTTATATAGAAAAATTTTTCTCAATTATGTTTCTATTTACTTCTTTTACCTAGCTTAGTGATAGTATTCTATCCTTTTGGACCAATATTTAATAATCATTTTTCTCGTAAACATGTCAAACATTTCGTCGTCAGATACATCATTCAAGAAGTGAACCAAGCCCATTAAAATAGGAGATCTGGACAGAATTATAAACTACTAAAAGACGATGGCCAACATCTCACAGAAGAACAGCTAAGTACAGTAGGATAAATCTATTGGTTACAATAATGAAATTATCATAAACAAAACTGACCACTAAAAGACGAGCACCATGGTTTCAGAGCAGGAAGATCCTGCATAGATACGTAGATGTAACGAATCATCATTCCTATGCTTCATTGACCTCACAAACGCGTTTTAACATGGATGTTTTGTTTACCTATTGTACAATAGAAACATATCCATCAATATAATCCAGACCATTAGTTGCCAAACTTTGTTTCATGGCACCTTCACCTTCAAAATTTTGCTGGATCTGTTGGATCCAATTGTTGACGCTCGACGCTGGCCTAAAGCGTTAATTGAGATCAACTGAACAAATTAATCATTAATTTAGACAAAACTTCGGATAAAACAAATAATTTAAGAAAATTAAAAATCTAAGGTTATGCAAAATCATCGAAGTGAAACTGTCAATTGTCAACATTAAAGTTGTCTACTCCAGAGCGTCCCGAAAGTGTTTTGCAGTACGGAACTGTCACTTTCACTACACGGATCTCTCAAAACTCAAAACTCAAAACGCAACTTTCGGTATGTAAATGAATACAGAACGAACAACTTTTAGATGGTACCGTCTAAAAAATTATTTTGATCGATGAATATATATTATATCTAATTTCTAAAATATTATCAAGTATTTGCCTCGTAGTTTATGGCATTTTCAAAACACTAGTAAACAACTGTTGATATGGGTTTGTGTTTTTTACTATAATACCCAATTTAAAAACCTAAAAAATATTTAGTTTTGACGCTGCATTAATGTAAGAAGATGCTTCCTTCAAAATTGTACCATTTAACCCCATATGACGTTCTAAGTCAGCGTCGAGCGTCAAGATGATGAAATTGCACTTTATTGTTGACGCCATTATAAGTACGAGAACTGAAGATGATCTTCAAAAATACCTTTAATATCGCAAGAAAATAGTATAATGGACAGAAAAAACCATTAGAACCAGAACCAGTTATGGAAAAGTACAAGATGATGTAAGAGAACGAGTAGCTAGAGTAAATAAGGTCGCGGAATGTCTTCAGAATCTATTATGAATATACAAAACAACAATCACACCTATAAATGAGACAAAGGCCAAAAGCGTCGAAAACCAAACCGCGCAAATGGACTACAGAGACGCAAATTCTCAAGCGAATCTCAGAAAAAAAACTTCTAGATCGAGAAAGAAGCGAAAATGTATATCATAGCATAAGAAACAATAAAACCGGCAGATAAATGGAATTAAAGACGACAGACTGGTAAAAATAGCAAGGGATAAATCTCCAATTGGAGCACGGAGTAGAGGTCGACCAAGAAAGAGGTGGAGCCACAACCTATAGCCAGGATGAGGAGAGGTATCGAAGAAGGAACACGCAATAGACATTAATGAACACTGTGTCTTACTTTTATAATTTATTTACACACTACACACTTCACTTATAATAATTTACTTTTAAATATCACTTAAACAATTTCTTCAATTACTTTCACTGATTCGTTCTTTTTGCTACTACTAATTATTTAGAACTAACATAAATCTATTTATATACCAAAAATAGAATTCTAGAACAAAAAGAAACGCAAGTAATAAATAAATAAACTTTCCTAGAAATTATTTACAACAAATACTGTAATAAACCGCCTTCTATAATAAAAAATATCATTAAAGTCGAGTCTGCTATTTATAAAAAATAGATTAAAGGCGCCGCACGAATTCGCCGAATTTTAAAATTCTATTATAACGACAGGGCCGAACCAAGTACCCATTTCGTGAGCTTGTTCATAACAATATTTAGGAAGAAAGAAAAGGAAGAAGCTAATACGCTACTATAGTATTTATACCATTGAATATTAAATTAGTATAAACTATTTGTAAAGTAACGTAAATTCGAGTTTTCATTTAACTGATATTACATTGAACTTAGACCTTATGCGGCACGTGAGAATCATCGCATTTCGGGACCGTTTTTATAGTAGTCAATAAAACCGGTCCAGCCATCATATCCACAATAATAATAATATGACGCGGCGGTGATAAAAACAGAATGGCGTACAAGAAGTGAAAGGAGTTAGTATTAGTGTATTTTCAGCAATTTGTACGAAATTTCAGACCCTTATGCTTAAAACGGATAGACATTAAGCTTTAATATGTCAGTGAGAAATGAATAATTCGCAGGACCGAAATGAAGGAATTTTTACGTTTCTTAAAATCATGATAAAATCATCTTATCTCTTCGATTAAATTATCATTCACAAACAATATTTTTGGAATTTATTTCCGAAAACACGAACACACCGATTGGTTTCGAATTTTGGTTTAATATTTCGAAAATGTATTCTGCCGGAGAGGCAGGAGAGGTTTGTAATCACCGAATAGTTTCGACGTTATTACTCCTAATCAGAGTGGTATAACAAACTCTCGTTCGGGCTTGAGAGCCGAACTGAAGACAACGTGAAAGAGCATCGCTATTTGGTTCATGTAATTGTGCATTTCCCAGCGAACGTCTTGTTGCAGTTACAAAAAATTATGCTCCGGCGCCAGTGGGAGTTAAGTTTGAACGTGTTCTAATGTATCGTTTACCAACTTCCAACCCCAGTCTGTAGGGTCTAGCTGATAATCAAACTACAATTGAACTTGATAATAAACTCGAGAAAGATGTTGATGAGCATCAACTAAGATTGGAGGAAGACAAAACAATTGAACATGCATGTCCCTAAGTGCTACGTACATAGAAAGAAGACAGCGAATGGCGCTCTTCTAACTTCTTGTCGAATCAATTATTTTTTTTTAAAACTTCAGCACATTGAACAAAAACATGTTTATCAAACATTTTGCAAACTGTTATTTTACTCCTTCTGTAAAATTTTGACACTTTGTAAAAATAGATAAACTTTTTGATGAATGGATTTCCGGTTTGATATTTAGCTTTTCCTGGTCTACAGCTTCACCAACAATTGGGAATTTATATAACTTACCCCTTATTTTTTGGTGTAATTTAATCGGACTACGAATATTCAAATTAATAAATTCTCGTATTCTTAGGTTCTTTATTCAATTTTCGAAATAAACATTTCTTAATAAAATAAAAACATAAAACAATAACTCGATTTTCTATTGGCGTATATCATTAATACCACATCCTAGTATCGCGACGAGAATTGTACTGACAGTATCCCGTGGGACACATACCGAGTTAATGTGTCATAGGTTATAGAAGTGGGTGAAGTTATGCCCTAGCTGGTATTCTGGTTTACGGGTAATAAGCCCCTTGGCGACAGACAGGACGTGGAAGGATAATGTCTCGACGCGACGCTCAACCAATCTAATATATTAAATTCACTGATTTTGTCTGGTTTCAAATAATTCTCTTGTTCGGCTTTGAATACTGTGTGTTAGGGTGAACGCTCGACACTATACGGGCATCTATATACATACAGGGTGTTTATAAATACACGACGTATAAAATTATTGCAAGTCTTCCTTCAAAGTAATTTTCTCAGCTTACAAAGATATCACCACCTAAAAATTGGGTGTAGGAAAAAAAATTATGCAGTTTTATAGAAAAATCTTATATCTTAAATTGTAACGATCTTGAATACGGATTTTTTTACTGAGAAAACCGCAAATATTTTTCAGTTTTCTATCTATCTTAGACACGGAATCACCTTTTTTTGAAACACCCAGTATAGTGGATCAAAACTGCTACTAAATAGTACAGTTAGTGTAGAACATTTTTTATTGGAGTGTAGGATTGGAAACCTTTTCAAAATAAAGTTTTTTGTGCCGACCGCACATCAAAATTCAAGTTAAATATTTGGAAATATCATTATATTGATTGTGTCTTAATCAGAAAGAAAAATCATGTTGGTTTTCATTTATCTAATCCTCCTCAGATTCGATTAATGCATTATGACGTTTGACATGCAAGCTACATGTTGTGCAAAATACAGGGTGGCACTAGCTCGGAAGAATTCAATCTAAAACTACTGCAACTAAACGCATAACCTGCTTGAAGCTACTGCAACACAAATGGGCGTTGATATATTGGCATTATCTGAATAATAAAGATGTGGCAATAAAAATCCGCAATAGTAACATGGTAACAAATGGTCATGGCCAAGGGCAAGGTTTTATCTGGGTCGAGTTGACAAAATTCGAGTGTATAGTTGCTATATATCGCCAAATGTAAGTACCGAGGTATATGAAAACTTCCTTCTAGGAATATGGGATATGAGAACAGCTCAAAACATGATTCTGACGGGGGATTTTAACCAGAGTGGGGGTCCACTAGGGAAGACCTTCGGGAACGCCTATTGACAGAGTGGATAGCTGTGCATAACTTAACTCTCCATAATGATGGTATGCATCCTACATTTATAAGAGGAAACTCGCAGTCTTTCTTAGATATTACATGCACCTCAGAAAGACTCAGTAAATATGTCAAGGTAGCGGCCTTTAAAAAGTCCCTGATTCAAAATATTGAAAAATATAGAACCAAGGATACAAATGCCTGTGTTGCAACATGCGACGAAGCAATTCTGAAAAGAAGAGAAACTGGGGTGTCCTGCAGGAGAGAGGTATATTGTTGGTCAAATGAAATAGCTCAACAGAGAACAGAAGAAGAAGAAATGGCATACCAGCGGCGGTTGAAGAAGCTACCAATGCTTGTAAATTGGAAAAAGTTAAACAGGGCCATTCAGAAAGCAAAAGAGCTCCACTGGAAAAAGTTATGTGAAGAGATAGACAATGATATCTGGGGTTTGGGCTATAAGATAGTAAGAAAAAAGCTCCCAGTATACACAAAAATAGATCCTGAAAAGAAGAAGGAAGTGGTAAATGCTTTATTCCCGCAGCACCAAGAGGTTACTTGGAAGAAGTACGTTGCTGGAACTTTTGACCTGTTCACCACAGAAGAACTTAAAGAGGCAGCAAATAAATTGAAACCAGGTAAAGCGGCAGGTCCAGATGACATCCCTTCAGAGGTAGTCAAACTAGTGGTAAAACTAGCACCCGAATACTTACTGAAAATGTTCAACACGCATCTTAGAGTGGGCCTCTTTTCTACTTGCTGGAAAATAGCTAGGCTGGTACTACTACGGAAACCTAATAAGAACGGGCCTCGCCCATCATCCTTTAGACCCTTATGCTTACTGGACACCTTAGGGAAACTCCTAGAACACTTACTATCAGAAAGGATACGCAAAGAGCTTGAACACAAGCAAAATCTTTCCAACAGGCAATTTGGTTTTCGAAAGGGTATGTTTACAGTAAATGCCATAGAAAGTGTTTGCAACTTTGCGAGAGAAGAGCTGCTGAAGACCTTTAGAAATAGACAATTGTGTGCACTTGTTACAGTGGATATTCAAAATGCGTTTAACACAGCAAACTGGCAGCAGATAATAGGTGAACTGGAGAGGAGGGACATATCTCCTTACATCCTAAGAATGGTGAGCAGTTATCTTTCTAGCAGGTCTCTCTGTATAGAGGAGGATGAGATGGTACCCATTACAGCTGGAGTGCCACAAGGTAGTGTTATGGGCCCATTGCTGTGAAACATTATCTATGATAAGGTTTTAAACTTAGGACTAATGGAAGGAGTATCGACAGTGGCCTATGCAGATGATCTCGCAGTCATGATCAAAGCCAAAACAGAACAAGTTCTAATGGAAAGGTGTAATGATGCTCTGGAAGAAATAGAAGCTTGGATGAGGTCAGTTGGACTTAAGATAGCTCCCGAGAAAACAGAAGCTGTGATGATAGTTGGGAAGAAACGTCATGGCCCAATAGAACTTAAGATCGGAGGTCTCCCCATTCACCCAAAGAACCATGTGAAATACCTAGGTGTAATCATAAACAGAAGGTTCAAGTTCACTGAACACCTCAGATATGTGAGTAATAAGGCGAACGTTACAGTTTCTGCTCTCAGTCGTCTAATGCCTAATATGGGAGGCCCATGTGAAGCAAAAAGGAGGATTCTGGGGTGCGTGGCGGAATCTATACTATTATACGCAGCTCCAATCTGGGGAAGTGTTCTAGAGATTAACAAATATAACACCTTAGCCAGCCGAGTACAAAGAAGAGTAGCGCTGAGAATATGCAGGGGCTATCGCACTATCTCAACCGAGGCTGCAAGAGTACTTGCACGAATAATACCTATAGATCTTCTAGTTGAAGAGATATCGAGAGCGATAGGAATGACAGCAGGTGAGAAAAAAGCTCTTCGAAAAGAAACGGTACAGAAATGGCAAAATAGATGGAACGCCAGAGACAAGGACGTGTGGCTTCACAAACTGCTACCAGATATTACGCCGTGGTATGAGAGATCCTGTGGTGAAATTGGATACTATTTGACCCAAACAATGACAGCCCATAGCTCCTTCCAAAGTTATGTTAGGAGAATAGGTAAAGCTGAAAATGACCTCTGCCTATACTGTAGCTCGGAGATAGATAATGCAGAGCACACAATTTTCAGATGTCCTGCGTAGGCGGATATTAGAAACTTGTCTGAATTAACAGTAAGAGCTGAGTTACGACCAGAAAATATAGTGCAGATCATGATGGAAGCAGAATTTAAATGGAAAGCTGTTGAGAGTATGGTGGAAAAAATTCTAAAAAGAAAGGAACAGGACAGTAGACAAAGAGGTCCAAACACACAGCAACATTAGAAGATAATAGATAGACCCGAACTCCTCATCCCTGCATGCAGCAGGGGAAGGGAGACGTAGGGAGCAAAACAGAAAAGAAGGAATCACAAGAAAGGCAGCTCATCACTATGAAGAAATATTTGTTAATGGTGCCATAATGACTAATGAGCGGAGCTCAGATAAAAGCGACTAACAGAGGACATACAATCCGTACAAGCCCCACCGCGACGCAGGAACCCACAGTGGAGGTGAAAGTTTCCCAGCAAAACTATTTGCTGTGGAAGTGCGATAAGTCGTTAAAAAAAATGCAAGCTACAACAATGAATGAATGTCAAATGCCGTCTTCAACGTGTTTTAATTCGAATTTTGGTGTAGGAAACCATTAAAAATACGGAAATTCTTCGGCGTTTACGAAATTATTTCGTTATTAAGAGTCTGAGTAGGTCTGCTATATTTACATGGGCCTAAACTCAGTTTAGGAGGACCGAAGAGTTGATTTCTGCGCACATCTTAAATACTGCATAATTTTCTAAGAACCCGGTTATTGCTTGAAACGGAAAAGCATTTCAGGACAATTCTTCTCCAGGATAATGCGCGAACTCTACCGCTCGTCTCATGTTCGATACAATATCAGAACTGTGAAGGTGATTTTAGATCATCCCCTTACAATACGGATTTATCACTTTGTGACTACCACTGGATGAAGCCTTCGGAGGACACAATTCTCTGCTTAAATCTAAAACAACATTCGCGGCAGAGGATTAGTTAGATTAAGCAATTCCACAAATTTGTCTAAAACATTCTAAAATTTTCAAGCTTTCAAATTGCGAAAGCTTCGAGTTCAAAAGTATATTAAAAAAATCATTTTCACTAAAAAGATTTGTAGTTTTTTTGTATCTTAAACTCTCAATGTTGCTGTCCTGGCGAGACCCAATTAAGTCGAAACCATGATTGACAGATGATGCTTTTCCCTTAGCGAGATATCTCTATCGATAAAAATCTTATCGAAATCACGTTCTCCCAAGAAGGTGTAACTCGATATTTGTCGCAGCACATGGCCATATATGAGGAAAAGAAACATAGACAACTAAATACAGGGTATGTTCGGAGAATAGCTTTTTGATAGTAATGTCACAATTTGTAAATATTTTGGGACTATGACATCATCAATTTCTTAAAAAACTTCAACGAGAATGTCCTACAGCTACAAAGACCAAATGAGCGAGGTTATTGTCGTGGTGGAAATTCCAAGAATTCTTGACTTCCGGCCAGACGGTGTTAACCATATGTTCGTAATGGTTCGTCCAGGTCATCCACATCGTGCGCCTCCTCGAAGACCTCCAGAAGCATTACAAAAGTTTCTACTGGAGCTTTTACTGAGTTTTCCTCATAAGTCATTCGCTTACAGCTGTTTGATCGTTTTTTTATCATGACTTCTTTCGCGTTCCGAATGAGAAATCGTCCTGTAGCTATAGAAACTAGGAGCTGCGGCCCGGTACGCTGTTGCCAAGTTTCGCCAAACCTCACGCTACATCGTATAGTCGCTTTGGAAAAAAATGTGACGCATTATTTTCCAGACATACCTTGTATCAGTTAATCTCTTTATTTCTAGGTTAGTTGAAGGGAATTAATGAACTTCCACGCTGTAAAGACTCACTCGCATATCGATATCAATATTAATAGAAACTCTAGTAATGGATTCCGTGATCAATCGCAATTAACACTACGAAAACTTTGAATAGAGTTAAATAAGTTTTAATTAACGGTATTCGGTGTGTAATAATAACGATTCGTTGATAATTACGAATAATTTCAATAACAATAGAAAATGTTATAAAGGGAAAGTATTTCATCTTGTTAATAGTCAAAATAAGTAAGGTTGAAAAACCGATGCATTTTAGTTTACAATACGACATGTAAACAATCCAAATTTCTAGTTATAGGATCTGCTATTTTAATTATGATTGATTGTGGTAATAAAACATAAACTCAAAACGAGGTTTGCAAAATTTTTTATAATAAAAACCCTGGTCAACGCGTTTCGCAATTTACAGTTACTAAAATTGAAAAAATGTTCGTGAAACTAGACATGTAAATAATATTGAAAAACCAGGTAGAAACGATCAATTTACTGATGACAAAAAAGTTAGTTATATATCTAGAGATTGAGGAAAATCCATGCAAGACAACTCGACAATGATAAGAGTAAATCATTTAATTTGAGAGTTTTGTATATAAACAACCTTACAAACTTCAGGTGGTTCAGGAGTTAAACGAGGATGATCCTTATAGAAAAAAATAATTATGTGAATTAATGATGTACAGAATTAACGCAGATTTGCAGCTCATAAAAAAATAGTTTTTTCTCATGAAGAGACGTTTCATTTAAACATAACGGTTAACAAACAGGACTGTAGATATTGGAGTAGATTAAATCTTCAATGGATGTGCGAAAATGAACTTTGGGACTGGTATCATTAAGAATAAAATGATTATTTTTTCAAGGGCACAGTTAATGGTTTATCTAGATCTAGAGGTTCATCTAGATCTTTGGATTGACTTCTTAGTGCCTTCATTACAAAGACTTTTTCCTGATGTTAATCATCCAAATAAGATAGATTGATCCATTTACTACCAACAAATCGGAGCTCCATCGTATTTTGAACATACAGTTAGAAGAGGGTTTTTCCAGTGGGTGGATTGGACAATATTGCTGATTTAAAAGTTAGAAAACTAAAGAAATTAACAAAATAACTTATTATTTTCTTCATTGCACGTTTTGTGTTTTGACAATTATCACATTATCACATGACATTATTTTTTAGACGACTCATAAGATCCAAAACTTTTTCAATTACACTGAGGAAATAAAATAAATAATAGAGAATTATAAACTTTTTATTTATTGAACAATATAATGTACTTAATGATATTTGCAATGTCAATATTAATTTATTAATTATTTTTCATCATCATCCATTGTTATTCATTAATTTAGACAAAACTTCGGATAAAACAAATAATTTCAGAAAATTTAAAATTTGTGGTTATGCAAAATCATCGAAGTGAAACTGTCAACTGTCAACATGGAAGTGGCTAGAGTAACATTTAAGAAAGTTAAAGTTGTCTTCTCCAGAGCGTCCCGAAAGTGTTTTGCAGTACTGAACTGTCAACTGCCACTTTCACTACGTGGAACACTCAAAAAGCAACTTTCGGTATGTAAATGAATACAGAACGAACAACTTCCAGATGGCGTCGTGTAAAAAATTAATTTTCTTAATTTTGATTGTACCAAATTTAAAAATATTTTATATTGCCGAACAAAATGATAAAATCCCTTACCAACAAGGTGCCACACGACCCCTTTTCTTATTAAAAATTTTCGAGGAGGTGCTTGTAATTCAGAGGGGGTGCTGGAGGATAATTTTACATTTCGCATTCTACTGGTATTAAATCCATAACATTTTCAGTTAACCTCAATCTGCAAAAGACACGTGCATGAACTTGACTATAAGTTTGGAAAAATAAATAAATTGATTTCAGGCAAAAAATTACTATTGAGACCGAGGTTTGTTTTAAAAACATTATTCGGACTTTGCCCCGGGAAAATCAATGTTTCAACACCGACGATAATGCACGGAGTAGAGCAGAAAAATAAATCTATAAAAGAATTTTGGATAACCGTAAAAAGAAGCTGAATTGCGATAGTTGTGACCTTAAAAATATGAAAAGATTGTGATGGACATATCGTGAATGAATATTTGGGCATCTGAAATCTCTATTGAAAGTGGGTACCGGTCGAGCTCACAATAGACCAATAACAACAACGAATTAATGATTTCGATCAATGTCTGAAGCTGTTCAATGATAATGAATGCAAATTTTCACGTCTATAGATAAAGAAGAGAAGATAGAGAAGAAGAAGAAAATTTCTGATCGGAGGCAATAGACAGTCAACCAACTGAACTGCAAGAGAAAGAGAGAAATACTTCATTTTGTAGATTATAGTTTATAAAAACTAAAAAGACAAATATAAAATTAATCAAATAAAATAAAATTTCATGTACAGAAGAAAACCACAACGAAGTGATGCACCAGTACTTTGGGATGCACATGGTAAAATATTAACCATCTCCAAAAAGAGAAAACCATAAACAGCGGAATAACGGCCCGATTTGAAAAAGAAAAAAATGCTGTTTTATGCACCGTAACACAAATCAATAAACATAGGATATCAAGATATCCTATGTTTATATGTTATTTGTCATTTATGTATATATATATATATATATATATATATATATATATATATATATATATATATATATATGATGAATTGATATATACTGAAGATTATTCTGAAAAAATGAAGCGTAATATCCAAAGTAACTATCTGCCATAAAACGTGCTGCTCACAATGCAGATTCACCAGTACTTTAGATTCACGTATAGTTCCATATCCGGTAAGCCACATTTGATTGTTCAAAAAAACTTGATGTACTACAATTTTTTTTCTGGTCATTTTCAAATTTAGAGAAATTCATTCTACTGTCACTTTTACTGTGCATCAAAAGCCGTGTTTCTTGCAGTGTGTTTTTTTCCTGGCGTTTGCGAGTTTACTCGTCTGGAGTATACTTCACGCCTGGTATTTGTCTAGAAGATAACATATTCCTTTCGCTTCTAACTTTCTATAGCCGGCAAGAGTTTTTCGTACGACCGAGAGGTAAACTCACCACTTGACACAATACGGTAACAATTTCTGGAATTCTATACGTTTTAACAGTTCTGCTAGTAATGGTTTTCATTTTGAAACCAGTTATAGAAAATTCAAAATCTCGCTGGTACACAATAGAAGAAAGCTGATCGATTGACCAGTCGAATTTGCCATAGTCGTTTCAGGTGGATCCAAGTTCCATTACATTCAAGTTTTGTAAAATTTAGCATTCTAAATATGTGACACTTTTATCTGAAAAAAAAACGGTTCATATTCTTGGTTGCTATCATTGTTTCTAGGTAGAATTTTTTCCAACCATTAGATTAGATATTTCTTTGATATCCGTCTTCATAGAAAGAATCGTCAAACTCCTCAAAATAGCCATCAACTGCCGAAATCACCACTTTATTATTGGAATATCTTTTGTCTTCATGAAACAACACTTTCTTTGTAATCTTTTGCGGCCGTTTTTGTTCAATTTTTTCGCTCAAACGTTGCAATAAGTTCGCATAATACTCGCCGTTAATAGTTTTTTCTTTATCAAGATAGTCAATGAAAAATATCCCACTTCACAAAAAACCGACGCCATAACCTTGCAGATGGAACGGTCTTTGTCTTCTTTGGACCCGGTTCTCCCTCTTCAGTTCATTATTTTGATGGTTCGTTTGTCTCGGCTGTCAAGTGATGCACTCATGGTTATGGAATTGTTTCATTGTGAGCACCCATCTTGCTCACAGCTTTCTCATATCCAAATTTTTAATTAATATGTGATGTACGGCACTTTTCTAAATACCTACTATGTCTGCTAGCTCGTGCACTTTCAGTCTACAATCATCCAGTACCGCTTTTTGTATTTTCATCAACATTTCTGGAGTCGTCACCTCATTTAGTCAACCACTGAGATGCTGGTCATACAATTTCGTGTAAGCTCTGCTACCCATTATCGAGTTTTTTGTCGCCGCGACCAGCGACAAAAAGACACGTGCATAAAAGAGGCCTATGGGTATAGTAGCATTGTAGGCGCAGCAAATTTTTCGCTACGTATAGCAACAGCGAATTATTATGATAAATTATTTTGTCTACCAGTGCAATCGAATTCCCTATAGAAAACTCGTGAGGAGTTTAAACAATTCTCTTGACTCCACCTCTGTTTAACGGTAATCCAATACATTATATAATTATTTTTGTATACGCCCCATAACTATAATTAGTAATAACACTGATAACAGTAACGATACAATGTTATGATAAAAGCACTCTGTTATACTATTTACAGTCGTGTTGCATTAAAATATTTCCCAGGTGACACAAATCAATGTGATTTATCGATCCGTGGTGGCAATATATGAATTTACGTTTTTTTTTCTCTACCAATGTCCTCGTGGATGATATATACATGTTAATATTATCATGAATAATTTATATTTCAACGCAAATAACAGAAATTACAATAAACAAACAAAATTTGAGAACCATAATGGTTATTCTAACCTAATTCACTGTGAACAATCAATTTTCATATCCTGCGGTACTTCTAACAGATTTTCTAATTATTTCACAACACCCGCTATACACTCAGCTATGCAAGTCTTCTTTTGACGGAACCGAAGCGAGCGCGCACCATCCACACTCTCGAACTTGCCTTTTCTCGTATAGGAGACGACATTAGTGCTAGCCATCCACACTTTCCATTTATTCCTTGTTTACGTTGTCACTTTCTTTAAAACGCTCTCGAAAACCCGATATGGACACGGGGCGACTGAAAGCGAGCGCACCATCCACACTCTCGAACTTGCGTTTTCTAGTGTAGCTCATGAAAAGTATTAATAAAGATTTGTTGTCAGCTTGGAGATGTATTTCTCCAGCATAAGAAAATTTAAGACCTACTCAATAAGCTGTACATGTAGAAATAGGCTGGCTTCACTTTCCGACTCCTACAGGCTTTCGATACGGCAAGTGGGAAAGACATCAGTGTTAGTCATCCACACTTTCGATTTATTCTCTGTTCACGTCGTCACTTTCTTTAAAACGCGCCCGGAAAACCGATATGAACGCAAGGCGAGTGAAAGCGATCCACACTCTCGAACTTGCGTATTTTTGACTTTTTGTAAATCATCATTAGTTTGTATGTCTTCCCAAGTTACCGTTGACCATATATTTTCCTGAAGATATTTTCTCATATTGTCAGTTTAACCTCTTCTTTTTCTGTAATCGTGTCTTTGTTTTAAATGTAAATGCTGGCATCACCTTTCAAAATACAAGTATAGTACAGTAGAAAATATTCTAAAATATGTAAAAATGACTTGAATAAATCACGATGTTATTCACCTTTCGACAAACTTAGTCAAATATTAGTTTTTTCTGTTGCAACTTTAAAAAGGACGTGCTAAAGCCGTTTAACCCAAAGTTAATATTTATACTTAACACACCTATACAAATTGATAGATCTAGCATTAATTCCTTAAGAAATAAGGACGCTGGGGCAAAAGTTATTTTCTTAGAAATTTTCGGATTGCAGGTGTCAATGGCTGTGTTTATTTTAGAAATCATAGTGCTCTAATTAGTATAGCACGAGTTGAAGTTTGCACAAAAAATTATTATTATGTGTCAAACGATTGCGATGCTTCGAACTCGTTTTCGAAGTAAACTTCTTGTACTGTTTACTTTACGTTTTTTTTTCGGTTTGAAATTATTTCGTTTACAAAAAATGATTCAAATTAACACTGGTAAAAAAATTCATAACATAGTAGAATGAATTTATTTATTTAAATACGGGAATGACCAGAAGAAAATTATAATATGTAAGCTTTGTTAACTAACGTATAAAAAATAAAAAAAATATCTATTTGTAACAGAATTTATTGTTTTCTTTCATGGGTTTTTTATAACCAATAGAAAACACCCATCCTTGTTGATTCCTGTTGCTGGCAGACCAATCTGTAGAGAATTTTGTGCTGTACATTTTTTTTTCGAGCACTTTTTTTCGAATTCCTCGTAGTTTTGCAGTTATTCGTGATTCAAAATATTTTTGAGAGCTTAAACAAATTTTATGATGGAAATTTTGAGGTGATGAAAAAATTGAAACCTTTTTACAGTATTTGAAATAATAAGAAACTATCTCTAACAAATTTTATTGTTTTCTTTAATGAGTCTTTTATAACCAACAGAAACCACCCATCCTTGTTGAATCCTGTTGCCTTTGGTATCGAATTTCCATGGTTCTAGTATATGAACCCATTTTACGGTGAAAAATTTGAGGCTAGGAAAAAATGCTTGCAGACCAATCTGTAGAGAATTTTGTGCTGTACATTTTTTGTTCGAGCACTTTTTTTCGAATTCCTCGTAGTTTTGCAGTTATTCGTGAGTTAAAATATTTTTGAGAGTTTAAACAAATTTTATAATGGAAATTTTGAGGTGATGAAAAAATTGAAACCTTTTTACAGTATTTGAAATAATAAGAAACTATCTCTAACAAATTTTATTGTTTTCTTTCATGAGTCTTTTATAACCAACAGAAACCACCCATCCTTGTTGAATCCTGTTGCCTTTGGTACCGAATTTCCATGGTTCTAGTATATGAACCCATTTTACGGTGAAAAATTTGAGGCTAGGAAAAAATGCTTGCAGACCAATCTGTAGAGAATTTTGTGCTGTACATTTTTTGTTCGAGCACTTTTTTTCGAATTCCTCGTAGTTTTGCAGTTATTCGTGAGTTAAAATATTTTTGAGAGTTTAAACAAATTTTATAATGGAAATTTTGAGGTGATGAAAAAATTGAAACCTTTTTACAGTATTTGAAATGATAAGAAACTATCTCTAACAAATTTTATTGTTTTCTTTCATGATTCTTTTATAACCAACAGAAACCACCCATCCTTGTTGAATCATGTTGCCTTTGGTACCGAATTTCCATGGTTCTAGTATATGAACCCATTTTACGGTGAAAAATTTGAGGCTAGGAAAAAATGCTTGCAGACCAATCTGTAGAGAATTTTGTGCTGTACATTTTTTGTTCGAGCACTTTTTTTCGAATTCCTCGTAGTTTTGCAGTTATTCGTGAATTAAAATATTTTTGAGAGTTTAAACAAATTTTATAATGGAAATTTTGAGGTGATGAAAAAATTGAAACCTTTTTACAGTATTTGAAATAATAAGAAACTATCTCTAACAAATTTTATTGTTTTCTTTCATGAGTCTTTTATAACCAACAGAAACCACCCATCCTTGTTGAATCCTGTTGCCTTTGGTACCGAATTTCCATGGTTCTAGTATATGAACCCATTTTACGGTGAAAAATTTGAGGCTATGAAAAAATGCTTGCAGACCAATCTGTAGAGAATTTTGTGCTGTACATTTTTTGTTCGAGCACTTTTTTTTCGAATTCCTCGTAGTTTTGCAGTTATTCGTGAGTTAAAATATTTTTGAGAGTTTAAACAAATTTTATAATGGAAATTTTGAGGTGATGAAAAAATTGAAACCTTTTTACAGTATTTGAAATAATAAGAAACTATCTCTAACAAATTTTATTGTTTTCTTTCATGATTCTTTTATAACCAACAGAAACCACCCATCCTTGTTGAATCCTGTTGCCTTTGGTACCGAATTTCCATGGTTCTAGTATATGAACCCATTTTACGGTGAAAAATTTGAGGCTAGGAAAAATGCTTGTAGAGAATCTGTAGAGAATTTTGTGCTATACATTTTTTGTTCCAGCACTATTTTTCGAATTCCTCGTAGTTTTGCAGTTATTCGTGAATCAAAATATTTTTGAGAGTTTAAACAAATTTTATTTATTAACTATACTATACTATACTTTTTACAGTATTTAAAATAATAAGAAACTATCTTTTATAACCAACAGAAACCACCCATCCTTGTTGAATCCTGTTGTCTTTGGTATCGAATTTACATGATTCTAGTATCTTGGTGAAACCTTCCACACATATGGTCGCTGAGAGTTCCCAAAATCTCGGGAAAAAATGATGAATGGCAGCTTAAAACATGAAATTTTAATAAGATTCCATATCCAATGGATTCATAGAAATCTAAAAGTTCATTACATTGATAAATGAAACACTGGAAAGGGTAGTGGAACAAGAAATAGGGGAAGGTTTTAGACAAGGAAAATCAACAGTAGATGTGATACATACTATGAAACAAGTGATAGAAAGAAGCCATTTGTATTCAAATGCTATTTATCGACTTCAAACAAGCATTCGACAGTCTAGAAATGACGATAATTATGAAGGACATGGAAAAACTACAAGTACCCTAAAATGAATACGATTGGTGAAAATTTTAGAGCAACGATAATAGAAACAGAAACAGAAGAAATAAATAAATAGACTTTCCTAGAAATTATATGCAAATAAACATCAAACGAGTTCCGCTATTTAAAAAAAAAAGTGAAAGACGCCACTAAAAAGCGCCGCGCGAATTCGCCGAATGTATGAAATTCCTTAGTAGCTGGACAGGCCCGGTCTAGGGAATTTGTTCGAAACAGTAGTTTCTGTAATTGGTTCCCAATAATGATCATCTTGAATCATCAATTCAGCTAGCACTGGAATTGTAGAGCAAGAAATAGATGTAAATCTACGAATTACTCATTCAAATTTCTTTTTTTATTCTGAAGTAGTTTTATCATTAAAAGTTAAATATCAGAAAAATTGGGAACCTACTTATTCATCATTTCGTTGAGGATGGGCAGCTCAATGTTCAACATAGGACAGAAGCAAATGGTTGAGAGTTTAAAAGTTAAACCACAAGTGACTAGTTTTGAAAAACTAATAACGTTTATTCTGAGAGAAAGCATATTTTCAAATAAGGGGTAATGAATCTTTTCCTTGGAACGGATCCTATAAAATTATTTAAGGCAGCTTGACGTGTGCAAGAAATTGCATGCAAGTGAAAATATTTCATAGAGCGTAATGAACTAAAAAAGGGGTCAGTGAATAACTAGCTGCGAGATTGTGCATGAAACAATCAGCTGAAGTTGATCTGCGCATGGTATTGATCAAGAAATTTTGCGTGTTGCATTGCTTTGCAAGTTGTATTGCATCATGTCAAGCGGCCTTTAGTAAATTATATTGAAAACGAAATTTATAGTGATAAGAAACCTAAAAATTGAATTAGAGATTTAATAGAAACTCTGAATTTTGAAAACTGTACTAATAATAATATTCACTCGCAACATTTCACTCAAAGGAGAATTTAAAAGAGGGGAAAAGCTTCATTATCCCAATTTCTCAAAGCTACGAGAAAAACGTCAATAAAAAACCTTCTTTCCTTCATTACTGTCTCCATTTTATATACTTCAACATTTTTTTATATATTTTAGAAATGATGGCGTACCTCTTCACCAACTCACAACTCATTTTGTTTTCACGACGACATTTTCTGATTACCGGTTATTATACTTCAGCTAATATAAAGTAAAACAACGTTGCCACATCGTTATATTCTTAACAAATTTATCATATTTAATATTGCAATAATTTGTTTTCGCCATTTGCGTTCATTTTTTGTTTTAAATTTTCTCGTTTGCCGATAGTCCCGTCTATATAGACAAAATTCTCTTAGAAATAATTATTTTGAAAATCTCCAACGATCCTATGTGTGCGAAACACAACGAAAAGATATTAGTGGCAAATGTCAAAATACGAGGTTTTTTGAATTTTTCTCGAAAACGGTAAGTTTCATCAAAAAAAAAAACTAAACCAAAGTTATAGATCTTAAAATTCTCTACAAAAATGATCTTCATATTTTTTTTCTAAGAGTTACCATTCCTGAGACATCGCGATTTTAAGAGTCACGTTATAAATGTTATGCAGACATTTCCACACCACTTGTGAGGATAATTTGAAGGAATAATACCTGTTCTAGATATTACCTTGTTATTGATATTGCTGTTGATTCTTTGGTTAACTATTGTTTTGATTTCTTTAGATTCATACTCTTGAAAGTATACATCAACAGTAATATTTTCTTTGATTTCTTCGTCTTCGATTCTATTCAGCTGGATATTTGGACAAGATTGACCTTGACAATTGGTACACGCTGGAGCAACCCGATTTTTTACGGCCACATTTGATACTTTTTTGCAATAGCAAAAAATAGTGTCGAGGAGTTTGTTCTAAATCAAATTTAAAGATAGGAACATCTTGTGTATCCATCCAATATACATGACTGAAATACTGTTTCCAAACAAAAATAAATTACCTCTTTAGAAACTATCCAACAAAGGCACTTCTTTTAAGTTACGTTCAATTTGTCTTAAATGTATATTCAGTTCGAGTATAAAAGAAATTGCATATTCTCCAACAACAACAATTTCCTGGTAAATTAGATTTTCCATACCAAAAATCTCGGTAATTGCCAGATCATAAACTATGAATTTTAAATTCAACGATGGAAAGGAGAATAATGGAAGCTATCCATCCCAGTTCGTTGAATATGAAAATGTACATCATTCCTTATATTCTGAACTAGAGTATATTTACATATTAACGAAATAAATGATAACGAAATTGATAAATAAAGTTCTTCAATGAATTTAAAATTGATTCAGTACTTTGTTTTTATATAGAAACGATTTTATTCTTATTCCGTTGATGAAATTTCCTAATCAAAACTCAATTATTATTATTTGAATTGCTCTGCTTTTTTACTTGAGTATGTTTTATATTAATTCAGAATTTTCATTTACTCCCACAAATATTTTAATGTGCAATGACCCGGTTTCAGTTAATTTAAATTTTGAGGTTAGGAGAAATGCTTGCAGACCAATTTATAGAGAATTTTGTGCTGTACATTTTTTGTGCAAACACATTTTTCGATTTCCTCATAGTTCTCGAGTTATTCGCGATTCAAAATATTTTTGAGTGTATAAACCCATTTAGAGGTGAAAATTTTGAGGTTAGAAAAAATGCTTTCAGATCAATCTGTAGACAATTTTGTGCTGTACATTTTTCGTTCTGGCACTTTTTTTTCCTCATTGCTTTCTAGTTATTATCGTTTCAAATTTATTTTTGGAGTTTCAAGTCTAAATTTCTAAAATCCGTGCCCGTAATTTTGTTAATAATTGCTAGACGTATTCAGTATCCCTCATAATATAGAAAATCAAAACCGCCCAATTCAATTTAAGGTCTTAGCTCAAAATGCCTAATTTGGCTGTACTACTTAAAATCATCCAACGAATATCTACAACTACAATTCTTAACAGGGTTTTACAGCTTAAGCACTCACGACATTAAAATAAACAATAGTTAAATAATGGAATAAGCAATACAAGCTGTTAATCGCATTCTTAATGAGACTACGGCGTTAATAAATTATATACTCCAGTAGAAATCCAATGAAATCAATTAATTTGAATGAAGACAACCAATCAGTACATCACACTGAGAACAGATCCCATGGGATGTTTGCACTCTATCACGTTGCCTTGGATACAGCATATCGATTTATTTTGATTTTAACTTTTCAAATATTCAATATTTCAAAATGTCACGATTTGATTATAAAACAAACGATAATAGTAATGAAATTATAGATTCGAACAAACCAAAAAATACCGTTTATAGTAAAAAATTTGTTTGGAAAGCATTTCTGGACTTCTGCAGTGATAAATTGGATGGAAATTGAACGGCCGAAGAATTGGCGTTGATTTTAAAGGATTGGGTTGTGAACATAATACAGAATTTAGAGAAGCAATGGTCAAAACCACGTGGAACCTAACAAGTAAGCTGTTACAAGAAAAATATTAGAGAGAAATGAAAATTTCTATTTCAACAAGCGTGAGCTACCGACAAAACAGATTCCTGCAAAAGGAAACAAAGTTCTACAGTATTAAGTTTCGTAGAAATAACGAAAATGATAAATTTAAGAAAAATACCCCTGAAGAGCTGCAACTGAAATTCTATCACATAGCTGTGGTAGAATTAGCTCGGCGAGGGGTGAAACTGCTGCTTGCTTGACTGACTTTTTCTGAATCGAATCAAACAACGATAGATCTGTAACAAATCGAGTTGAATATAACTTTGTATTCAGAAAGTCAGAAAGCTGAGGTGGTTCAAGAATGTGTACTAAAAGCAAATTTTCGATTGGAAACAATGATAGCAACGTTTGTCCTGTTAAAAAGGGGACCAAAAAATCACTAATCACTGTAATAGATCGACCGCGGTTAGTCCATTGGTCAATGGTCGTACCAGTTCAATAAAACCCTACTTAGGTATTGACAAGAACATCATAATCAAATGATAAACAACATGCGTAATTGATATACATCTTCATCAGTTCAACATTTTGTTTCTGACACTTGTTGCCATCGACGACGCTCTGTTTCCCAGCAACAAGCTTTATAAATCTCTTATAAAATTGTTTCGAACAATTATCAATGTCTTTGGGTAAAATTTATTAACATTCTTTAGATATTTTTAATTTTTTTCTCTCATTTCAGGTGATTACTCACTTGAGATATCACCAGTGATGTTAGATGACGATGCGAAATACGAATGTCAAGTATCCACTGGAGCCCAAGGTCAAATGGGAATCAGATCTCATTTTGCTAAGTTGACGGTATTAGTTCCACCAGATCCTCCGAAAATAATTCAAGGTGATTATCTTGTTACCACGGAAGATAGAGAAATTGAATTGGAATGTATCAGTCACGGCGGCAAGCCTGCGGCTGAAATTACGTGGATTGATGGCTTAGGTAAATGCTTTGTTATTAATGATAATAAATTGGACATATATATTTATTATGACAGATTATAGTTACGTTCCTCCTGATTAACGAATACTTGTTTTATTCCCAACATCATTGAAGTTTCTGGAGCAACCGAATAAGTCACTTGGTTTTTTTTATATAACTAGTAGCGTGTCCTGCTATTCAAGAAGTTTATCACTGGATACTGTAGATGATAGGATGATATATCGGCAGGTGATGCTACATCTGGTATTGGTACGTTGATTAGATCACAATTCTTCAACGATAAAACATCCAGTAATTCAAAGTACTGGTTATAAGTTGAAGAAACATTATAACTGCGCTTTCTTATACGAATGTTGTCTTCTCTTTAACTCATCACCCATTAAAACTTTATAAAGATATTTATTGGTGCGTTGGTTAATCCCACTACACTATATCCCACCCAAGTTCGTTAACGTTTTGTAAAGTATTTTAATCATTATAGTGTTTAGAAGGCACTAAAAAACGTTTCATAAAAATTAGAATTGAAGAACAAGAGCTAATTACCGCCTGGGAAAAATTGATATATCATCAGCAACATGGATATTTGGTGTCACCACTTTTATCAGAAGGTTATTACGAGATCCAAGAATTTCCTACCTCAACTCATAACAATAAAACAAGCAGCTGAGACCACGTAAAGCTAATTCATTTATCAGCTATATGGCCTACCATAGGGAATTATATAGATATACCCTTTTCTTTGTATAATCAATTAAACCCAACGTTGTTGGGTTCTTTAAGCGCAATTTTGTTTTTAATAATCCTCCACTTTCAAAATTGAATTCACCCGCGATTGCTAAGAAGATACCAACAGCACAAGTTGGCGAAACGTTATTTGTTACACTAAATTAGAAATATTTTATCTTTTTCCAGGAAACGTTATGTCTGATGGCATAGAAAATATAGTAGAAAAGCTCTCAGACGGCAAAAGATTTACTGCGAAATCAATATTGAAATTAACACCAAGAAAAGTTCATCATAATACCACTTTTACTTGTCAAGCACAGAACACCGCCGAAAGGACGCATAGATCGGCGAAATTGAAATTAGAGGTTAGTACAATAAATTTGTGTAATTTATACCATTTTTCTGTTAAAACCTTGTAGTAATAAGAATGGATATTCACTTAATAATATTTGATAATGATCCCAAACCAAGAGTTTTGACCATTACTGCAAATTAGCTATGAATAGGTAATTGTTCAGCGAATTGTTTTGGTTTTTCAGCCACTCTATATCTAAAAGATATTTTATGTGTCCAAAATATCCATTCTGTGGACTTTTGCTAAAATGGACACGACTTTCAAAAAGTAGATACTCTGCTTTCTACTTGTCCTCTAACATGCCTATTGTCTCAAATTAATACTAACCTTCCACTAGTTTAAAGCCGTTTTTGCTCATCACATGAAGTTCCTTAAACTTTTTAGCTAGTTATCAATCTTTCGATTGTCTTAAGACTAGATTATTTTTTCAGTAAGACTGCATCAGATCCTTCAGCGTTCAATTCGTTGTTGATCTAACATCTTTCTAGACCACAATAGGGTTCTAATCTAAAATTTCGAGTCGCTGGCCCTTTTTCAATTTAATCGATTTGTTTGTCACTACTTTTTGGCTTTATCAATCCTCACGTATTGGTCCTAGACTTATTAGAGGTGTGCTAAATATGTTGTTAAAGGTTGTAGTGACGCAAGTCAACATAACCTACAAATTCGAAACTGTAACATTAATTGAATACTTCTGGTTAATTTGTTTTTATTGTTTATATCTATACAGTTTAAAATTGTTTATTATCAATGGATCACATTGTATATGATGAAAATTATTTGTTTTGTCATATCACAAATCCTATCTGAATTGTTATGATTTCTTCGTTCATACAATCAATTCCACGGATGAGAATAGAAAAATGGGAATTTATGAAAACGAATTAATCAGAATAAATACATAAACTGACACCCATTATCTACGCATTTATAGATTGCCGAATTCAACCGTGAAATTGTTTCGAAAACTGCAATTGTCGGATTTACATACATCAACTGACGAAATTTATTATCAAAAAGTTTGTTCAATGGAATGCAATTCGTTTGAATTATTACGCTTTTTCCAAAACTTGTGAAATAAAAATCGTTGAATAAATGGATCAAATATTGAAAGAATTATTCATTATCAGATATTTGAGATTGAAAATTCGATATTATGGTTTTGGTTTACCTTCAGTCTCCGAAGACGATAAATTGGTTTTTTCGAAACGCGTGTCAGACAGTGTAGAGTGCTGGTGTAGTGGTAGTATGAACAGTGTGTTCAGTATGCTTCTACAATGTGATTCATAAACAAGTGAATGAAGTTTTAGATACTTAAATAGATATTCCTCTGTTAGGAGGTGTTTTGATTTAAAATACAAACATTGTATGTGCTCGTTTCATTGAAGCTATTGGATACAAGCATATTAAAATGTGTGCTAAAGAGGAATTATTCACTTCCTAGATTCTGCGCAACTGGTGGAATTGTTATTTAATAGAATTTTTTGATTCCACGATACTTTTTACATGGTTTGTACGAAAAGTCTCCGAAGTAACAAAGAAAAAAGTCATTTTTAACACAGCTTTATTAATTTCACCTAAATTCTTGTATTTTTGTAACTGATTTTTCAATGGTTTTCTAACTTTAGTAGTTTCGTGCCATCCTCTCGGGAGGTCGACCAAGAGGTGTTCTTGAAGTTGGTTTTTCATCGTTTGTCCATTTACCTCATGGATCTTTTATCGTTCAGTCGATTTGCTCTCTCAAATATCGTAGTCTCTATCTCGTTTATCATACTAAATTCTAAATTTTCGGATCTGCTCTTGTAGTTTCGCTTCTATTTCATCTCTTGAGCTCACTCCTCAATGTTTTCATCTATCCTGCCCTCCTCTACCCTGTTATGTCCACACGAGTTTCCCCTGCATAGGTTTTACGATTTTTTTTCCATATATGAGGTCTAGCAAATAGCCAGAGATTCTTGAGGCCTTATTTGTAAGTTTTTGGCACGTGATCTTGGCTGGGGTTGTCGCAGCAGCTAGTTTACATCTCGTAGGCTCTTGAGATATTACCATTGATTCTGGTTTTTCTTCAGATATCGACATATTAAGGATCTGCGCTGTTGTTTGTATTGCAAACGCTGTATTCTTTTGTCAGTTAATTATAACCCTTGGGTTTGGTAATGTTTTGAAGAAAAGGCGACTGGAGACATGGTAAAAATTGAAGGGATTCAAGGAAAATTTAGTATAGAGCAGGACAAAGTGCACTTAAATGCAAGATTAAATCCATAAAAAGTCGGGCAGCTAAATCTATGTGATACGATTTTTAGTACTGCCTTTTCTTTACTTTGGTTGTTTGTTTTCAAGTCAATTCAAGTAACAATAAAGAGATTCCAAGCAAATATACATAATAAATTACGAACGAAATGGACCTGCAACAACCTGAAGTAATCATCATCTTCATTAAGTTAACAAAGCCCTAGCACCTTAGTGAAATTCAATTAATAAAAGAATAATCTGAGTTCTAAATGATTGATTTCTATTTATAGGTTAAATATGCTCCAAAAGTTTCGGTGTCTGTTCTTTCGGGATTGGGTTCCAACGGACGTATACCAGAAGGATCGGAAGTTAGATTGGGTTGTAAAGCTGATGCTAATCCATCCGACGTTACTTATAGATGGTTCTTAAACGACGAACCAGTTCTGGGTGATTTCAATACAGAAATGATTCTTCATAATGTCACTAGAAAACACCACGACGCTATAGTGAAATGCGAAGTTCATAACGCAGTCGGAAAAAGCTCGGAAAGTCAAACCCTAGATATTAGCTGTAAGTTATTTAAAAACTCATGCGATTATTCCTTTTTTTAAATGTTTTATTTGTAGATGGTCCCCAGTTTCGTACTAGGCCGAAGTCGGTGCAAGCTGATTTGGGCTCAAGTGTTACTTTATCTTGTGACGTTGACGGTAATCCTGTTCCTGATATTTCTTGGTTTCACGAAGATCAGCATAAAATTGTTAGTACCAGTCCAAATTTGACGTTGCGGATAGATCAAACCACCGCGGGAAGATACTATTGCAAAGGGAAAGTACCGGGATTTTTAGAAATTGGCGCTGAAGCAACCGTTTATCTAAAAGGTGAGTTTTTATTAGAAATTCAATGGAGGATTGTAGCAAAAGAGAGTCCAATAACTCTTCTTTAATGTCTTCTTGCGAACACAGCCCTTGCTCCTTGCCTCCGCATCCGTCAGTTCAGAATCAAGGAGATCTAACGAATTCTTGCAATAATTCAAAGGGTTTGTTGAAAGTGCTTTCAATTGTGTCATGAGAAACTTCAGGAATGCCTTCAACAGTGATGTTCCGATCTTTGAGCAGTTCACTTCTACTCTTCTGGACAATCTAGACGGAAACCGGTGGTCTTCCACCATTCACGAACATGCTCTCAATCAGTTCGCCAAGGATCTCCATGTTTTGTAGCTTCCTTACGTGAATAAATCGGAATGCTGATTAAACCTCGTACTAGTTAGGAGCGGCGATCAACACTTCCGTTTCCGATGGATTCCAACCGAATACTAAGTGATGTAGCAAATCACCCCAATTATTTTTCAGTTTTCTTCCTATCCTAAAAACAGGAACACATCCTTTAGTTATTGTTCCGTAACGTGATTATTAGACAAAACTCTTATTTCTTATATTGTTTGTCCTACATTCAAATAAATCAAAGTAATATAACTGTCCTCGTATGACTCCTAAAAATCTGGAAAATAATGAACATTCAATTTTCGTTGTTCCATCATGCAATAAACCAGATCCTGACTCTTGATCCAAAAAATTACCTTGAATTTTAGAGGTACCATTTGAATCCCATGGTAAATAAGAAAATCAAATTCACATGTTTTGTTCTGATTTGACGTATACCCATTTCTGGTATAATTTCCTTAGGATCAGGCGAAAAACGATTAACTTTTCTTGGAAATCCTGGACTTGGATTTAAGTTTTTTACGTCTGCAATATCTGCAAGAACCATCACCTTTGTTGTGTTATTTTCAAGCTAATATACACATTCCAAGGTCAAAGCTCCAACGAAAAAAAGGTCGTATCAAAACTGAAAACAATTTTTTAAAGTATAAGGGAGAAATGAAAAACATCCATCATAACAGTGCCTAATAGGATATATAATAGTTATTCATAAAGACCTGTCCACACTCAGAGGAGTCTCCCAAAGGAGAAAGGAAAGTCGATTTTTCGAAATGCTCACACTTATGGAAGTTTATCGACGAGGAAAGGAAATTGCCTACCTATACCTTGCCCCTTGAGGTCGAATCCTCTTCCAATTTAAGGAAAAAACGTCTATTATTGCTTTTTTTATTATAAACCGTGTTTTCACCTTTTCCTTTTATTTTTATAAGTCTTTTAGTTCATTATAATAAGCAGCAGTTGCCACAACACACAATTGATAATCTAGCTTTACCTTATATACAAATATTCAAACCATTTCATGGCTATTACCACGGCTAATACCACGACAAATATTGAATTAGATCTCTCAAGAAATTGAGGTATATCGATATCAACATCCCTAATTGTTCGCAATTGAAAAGAGAGGGTTGTAAGCACTGACTAGTTTCGACGTTATTACGTCTCATCAGAGTGGTTTAACAACCTCTCGTTTGGATCCTCCCTTCCATTTGCGAACCACTGCGATAATATATTATACATTTTGATGGTATACGAAGTGTATTTAATATATCAGAACGATTTCGAATATTCACTTCTAAAAGTTATTTCAAAATTAAGTATTTCGAAAATCATTACTCAGTGGCTAAAATCGTCTTCTTTCAATTACGAGCCACCAGGGACCATTTATATTGACAAAAAGGTAAACATCAAGCTCTTCGGAAAATATGTAATACAATATCCGTCGAGGTATAAGCCAGGGAAGTAGTTGTTTTACCTATTTACTCCGAATTATATAAATTCGATATAATATAAGAGTATATATTACATATTTTTTTTGATATATTGGACGCTCATCGTTTATCCTAATATTTTATTATTCACCATTATATGATTACCAAAAAGTACTCGGTCCAGCTAATCGCAAAATGTAATTTAGCTGTTATATTCTAATGGGTAATAGTCTAGACTGTAAGTTAATTTAGCTATGACTTTTATTTCAGGTCCTCCATCTATAATAAGCCACAAAACCCAATTCGGAATCGAGGGAGATAACGTTAGAGTGGAATGCACGGCTTTTTCAATTCCGGCACCAGAGAGAGTTGTATGGACGTTCAATGGACGTGAAGTGGATATCAACGATCAAGACTATTCGATACTAGAAGATCCTCTACCGGAGGGTATCAAATCGACGCTTATCATTCGAGAATCACAGGAGAAACATTTTGGGATGTACAATTGCAGTGTTTCTAACCCGTACGGAAGCGACGTTGTCGAAATTAGTCTAATGCCCCAAAGTAAGTCAGAAATTTTCATATTTAAAAATTATATCAATCAAATAAACTTCTCGACAAAATTGACGCACTTTTAAAGAAAATGTTTTAGTCTAAAACGACTGTCAAAACAAGATTATGTTACTACTAACTTAAATAACAACTGTCAATGGCAAACAAGGTCCAAGAAAAGTACGATATTTACTCACGTTTTGAGCTCACCAACTTCATTGAATTGAAATTAGTGGCTGAAGATTATGTGGAATTTTCGTTTTTCGTGGAAAAACTGTATAATGTATTTTTCACTACTATAAGTATCGGCTAAAATAAAGTTCTGTAACGTTTCTCGGGTAAAGGGTTCATGGTTAAAGCTAATCCCACACTCAATACTTTATTACGCCTTTCATTGCACTAATTACAATACTACAAACAATATAATAACCAAAACTGTACTAAGATATAATTTTTTTGTCGGCCGGCTTGTATTAGTCGTAACAAATTTTCAATAATTCGAGAACATTGTAGAAAGTTTCTAGAAATGTGTGTTTCTAGAAAAGTGTCTAGAAATAGTGCGTGCAATATTCGGTACTTAAAAATACCTTTTATAATCTTTACTACATTAAATTACAAACAAAGCCGTTAGATGACGCTAAACTATAATTTCCTCTACATTATGTTATGACCGGCGTTGTTAACTGGCATGCAGCTGCGTACTCGTCACATTATAGTTTCCATTTCGAAAACTATGATCGGATTAAACCGATCACGATCTGAATGTTCGAAAACTAACTCGGATCACGTTCATTGTTGAGTAAATGCAATATGCGAATGGGTTATTCAATTTATCTATGTTTTTTTTGTACTTCAAATGTTATTTATCACCCTTAGATAGCTGTTTATTATTAATTCTCATAAGCAGCATCATTGACTGTTATCTACGGGTTATAGTTTCCCATTAGATGGCGTGTGGCTGTCTACCCGTACCCCAATACTTTTACAATACAACATATTTTATGAATCTTGTTGTATTTCAATTAATTTATAAATCGATTTTTTTGTTGCGTTTCAGAGAGTTTTCCAATGTTGATTATCATCATTGGAGTTGCTGGAGCCATCATCGTCATAATAATAATCATAATGATTATATTCCTTTGTCAAAGGCAGAACAATAAGAAACAATCCCCAGAAAGTAAGTCGGTTTTTGTAAACTACGTTTCGGTTATAATACAACATCTGACGATAAAATATACCTGAAATATCAACGTGAATAAAATATTAAGATAAATAGCGAGCTTCCAGCTGATATACATGTCCTGGTAGCTTTGCAAGAAGTCTTTATTTAGGATATAGATCTAAATCCTCAGTTATAAGAAATATCATTGGACCTAGGGTCGTTTTGTATGTAGGCGTCTCATAAAACTGCCCAAAATCTCCATGTTTACGTCCTTCTATTAATCAGAAAATCCCATCGTTGTTACTCAGGATTTTTCTGCTTCTTGTCCAACAAGGTGATAAACGAAAATTCCATTCCATGTTTTGCTATTATGTTTAAGGGTGACCATTATCCTCAGTGTCTCACCCATCGTTCAAGGCACTTCTCCCTCTGGACTATTAACATTCCTGGTATGCAGAATCTCTGAACTCACCTTATTTTGATGGTAAATTTAAGAACCAACACATTAAACAACTGCTGCTTCGTTAGTGCAGGTTCTTTCCTTCCTCTGGACTGTTCCTGCTAAGAGTAATCTGTCTAACCTAACCAACGCACTTATCAAGCATTTAGTAGAACAAGTTCACACAACGTTATCACATGACACCTTCTATTTCTTCTTCTTTTTAGTCATAATTGAGAACAAAGATAAATAATGTTTCTATATAATCTCTATATTTGCGTATGCGTTGAGAGATTCTCAATAGAATTCCAACAATTTTGAACGCTTAGCTTCTGTTTGACATCGATTTTTCTTAATATCTTGCAATTGTCTTCATTTCATTCAACTTTCCTTTTTTAAACCTTTATCTCTTCCATATTTGGACTGAATTGCCTGCCTCTTCATTTTTCATTAAAGATCGTAACCTACATCATTTTCTTTTCGGTTTTTCTTAGACCATTTTCTTTACGATTCTTTCTAAATTGGCTCTGAAACTGACCAAATTCACGAAATAAATTTAATTGAAACAAATTTGAATGTTACAAGATCTTATTTATCGTCATATGTTGTATTCAGAGAGTTTGCCTTCGGCGTGCACGTTTCGGTAACCAAATTATCATCTTCAAAGGTTAAAATTGAAGTTTACCTTTGAAGACATAAGACCTGATCAAGTTGTGTTCAAGATATTGATTCTACCGATGTTTCAGGAGACGTGAATACGATGGAGAAACAATGTAAGGAATCAGATAGAAGTTCAAATATTTCTGATCTGAAATTAGACTTGAGGACGGGATCTTCTAACAGTAATGTTCATTGCGATATGGATTATATACCGGGCGCGGAATCGGAAACTGGTAGTGAATCGGTTATAACTAGAATTGGTGTACCTTTAGCCGGACCTGTTAACGTTCCCGGACAGGATATGTACAGATATTCAGCCGATTATACAGAACCGAGTTTTCCACCAAAGGTAAAAAAAAATTATATCAAATATTATATATAGAATAGTCTAATACTTTCTAATTTATTCACTTACTGTTGATCTTAAAAATCAATATTCACTATATATTCTTTTATATTCTTATATATATACAACACCCAACAAAAACTAAATGATGTACACTGTTTAATATTTGAAATACAAGTTGACTAAAGAGAAAGTTCACATTTTAGAAATTTGAAGAAAAGTAAAAAGTTTGTTAAAAAAATATTACTTTCATATTATTACCCCCACAGGAAAAGTCCATGGGTGTTAAATCGGGACTGCGGGGAGGCCAATTTATGTCACATTTCCTAGAAGTCAATTTGCCACGACAACTTCCACAAGCTAGTGTTGGACATTTGTATAGTTGCTACGTCCTGCTGGAATCATGTTCTTTGGCTATAATCATTAAAGTTTTACCGTTCAGGCACGAAGATGTCATCTAATATCTGCACAAACGATCTAAATTTACTGTAATTTTACTTATTGACGTGTTAATTAAGATGAAAATGCGCTTAATCCGAATACAAGATGTTGGTAAACGCTAGAAAGCACTCAATAATTTGGTTCACGAGGCCTCTGTCCAGGTTTCAATTCTGGCATCAACTAAATTTTATGGACGTTTACGTTTCCGAAAAGACAAATCAGCCTCATCACGAATAGAATGAGTAACACTGTCCACCATTCTAGAAGACTTCGGACACCTGGATTTGGGTTTATCCAGTGTTGATCTCCTCTCTTCTGAACGATGTCAATCGCTCAAATTGGCGAAAACTTGATTTTGACACAGTCATAGCCAGTCAAACATAGTCAGTTGAAACAGCAAGCAATTTCTGACGATTCCGATCACTTTAATTGAAGAAAACTCGATTTTGAAACAGTTAAAACTAGTCAGACATAGTCAATTATAGTACCAAGCGGTTAATAACGATGCCAATCGCTACATTTGGAGAAAACTTGATTTTAATACAGTCCGAATCAGTCAGAAAGAGTTAGTCATAACAGAAAGCAATTTCTGACTATTCCAATCAATCCAATTGGAGGAAACTCGATTTTGGCACAGTTAAAACTTGTCAGATATAGTCAACTGGAGTAGCAAGCAATTTTGACGATGCCAATCGCTCCAATTGTAAAAAATTTTATTCTGTTTAAATCAGAGCTACTCTTACATAGCCAATTAGAGTACCAAGCAATTTCTGACGATTCCAATCACCCCAATTGAAGAAAACTCCATTTTGACACAGTTAAAACTAGTCGATTCCAATCGCTGCATTTGGAGAGAACTTGATTTCAATACAGTCAGAATGAGTCAGACATAGTCAATCTTAACATCAAGCAATTTCTGATGATGCCATCGCTCCAATTGAAGAAGACTTGATAAAACTTGATTTTGACACAGTTGAAACAGTAAGACGTCATGTAGCAATTCCACTAAAGATCTTTGCTTTTTGCCCGTTACGTTGCATGATATTTCGTAATAACATCATTACTTTTTCAGGATGGTCAAAATAACAACGGTTATGTACCGTACGTGGATTATTCAAGAGATTATAATCCGCCTATAATGCAACCTCCTATTACGTCTTCTGTCGATCCAACCAGAGAGACTCTTCAATCAACTCGTCTTCAATTAAACTCCCTCCAAAATCACCAGCTTCCCGTTTTAGGATCTGGTTTACCATTGAACGATTTATCTGATCTTCATTTATCGCATCAGGGAATACCTAATGGAGGTTTACCTTCCATAGATCCACGATTCAGTGCGACGTACGGTAAGAATTTAATATTTAAATAATTTCCTCGGCTGTTGAATTGATATATTTATATAATTTTATATTATAAAAATTCGTTTTAGGTAATCCCTATTTGAGAAATCCGAGCGTCGGTCTTCCGACGCCGAATACGGCGAATCCTTCGGCGACGCCGGCGCCTCCGCCATATTCCAGAGATAATTCCAGACTAATTAGTTCTAGTGCCATGATAACTGCTAGTGCCAACGTGGTAAATACCGTAGTGGCCAACGGGGCGAACGGGTCGTTGCCGCAAGTAACTCGATTACCGAACTCTCCTACGAGTCAATATATAGTTCCAAATTCGAATATGGCCACGCTCAAAAGAGGAACAATGGCCACTCACGTGTAGTGTAGTACTTTTCTCCGGAAATGTGTTGTAGGCGAAGAAATTTATCAAAAAAAACATTGAATGGGGAAAGTAAACACTGAAATCGTTTCATATTTCGACGTTTCTTTCATATTTTGTAAAAACCAATCAAATATACCATCAATATATACTGAAATATACAGTGAGATCGATTCACAATCGATATCTTCGTAGTAGAAACTTCTTGTTATGTTTCGTATGTACTTGACATTTCATATTTTTTTGCTCAATAAACGTTTATTTTCGGCATCTACTTGTATAAATGGAAACTAGTAACTTAACCCCAGCTCTAACGATCAAAAGTTTATCTAAATGGTGTTATTATCAGGGATATGTATACATACATAACCTCAAATACGTCAACCCTTCGAAACTTTCGAATTTACTAATTACTATTTCAGCAAAAGTTGCATTTCTATGAGGAAAACAGAAACTTAACCTCACTTTTAATGATCAAAAGTATGTTCTCAATCAGGGATATCGGTTTATATAACCTCAAATATGTTTGCAACTCTTCTAAACATTTCGAAATTATTCAAATATTGTATTTTATCGAATATATTCGACGTTTCCTTTTTTTGGAAATATTTTCATTCACAAGCGTTCATCTTCAACAGCAGCATGTCTGTAACGAAACTGAACCTCATTATTAACGATCAACGGTATGTTGCATTTCTGTAAAGAAAACAGAAAAATAACCTCCCTTTTTACAATCAACGGTATGTTTTAAGTGAGCGACATAATTTCCTAAGCCCTTCGAAACTTTCTAAATTTTGTACTTTCTCAAATATACTCGACGTTTTGTGATTTCTTTTAGAATTATTCGTTCTAAATCGTTCATTTTCAACAACAGCTGTATCTCTATAACTTAACCTCACTTTTAACGATCAACAGAATGTTCTTAGTAGCGTCATAATCAGGGATAACTGTTTAAATAACCTCAAATATGTTCACAACTTTTCGAGATTATTCCAATATTGTATTTTCTCGAATATATTCGACGTTTCGTTTTTTCTTTGGTTTTTTTCATTCAAGAAGCGTTCATCTTCAACAGCAGCATGACTGTAACGAAACTTAACCTCACTTTTAAACGTCGTCATAATCATGGATGTGTCTAAATATAACTTCAAATATCTTCAAAACTTTCTAAAGTTAGTGATATTTTCGGTTTATCTTTCACAAATCGTTCGTTGTAATCTGTTCACGATCGCACTGTATATGAAATATAATTTCCGATTAATGTTAAAGCTTAACGATCAGTGATTACTTTTGCGTTCATATTTTTAATTAAAAAAAAATAGAGTTTTCGGGGTGATGTTAAAATATAAGTGAATTTATAAAAAGACTGAATATTAATAAATTTCTCTTTAGAAAATAATAAATTAAAAAGAAAAACTGTTCATATTTGGATTAATACCCAAACGGAACGCAACTTTACTAGACAATTAAATTAATTGAAACAAATGGTCGATTAAAACTTAATCAGAAAAGTAAAACAAAATTGCTTTGTGAAATTTGATGGAGTTTACACGCTGTTTTTCTTATTTTTCAATCTACATAAAAAATGTGACAACACTGTTGAAACTTTCAATAGCTTTTGATGAATAATTATCGTTCCCTGTGGTAATTCTAAGAATAAAACAATTTTTTGTTGTGTGTCATCTGCTAGTGATTTTTTTGCTCTGTTTTATAAGTCTATGAATAAAACAGATTTTTTTATTTTATGTCATCTGTCATTGGAGATTTTTCGTTCTGTTAGTTATAATCATTGATAACTAATTATTGTGATTGATGCTAGACAAAGTGTTGACTCCATCAAATGATAGGAATGCATATTTTTCATTATTTAGGGAGTAATTTTTAATTTAAATTGCTTGAAATATTATGCATTCTTAGACAAAACAATTACCAATCATGTACATATCAAAATTAGTCTTTTTAGACTGGTTTTATATCGAAGGTCAATTCTTTATTCAAGATTTCAAAGATTTCATCAATCTAGTAGTGTCTTGGAACTAGATATATTTTTGTGAAACTTCCAAAACCATTTGGTCTCAAACTAACTTTTCAACTTTATGATTATTTAATGAAATTCAAGTAGGTAATGGGAAATTTTTGAAAAAAATTAGCACAATCCATTCTATTTGATACTTGCTCAGAAATATAAAACTGATCATTCTCCGTCCAACTTTCTGAAAATATAGGCTATGTTAATATCTGATTTCCTATCAGAGAAATTGAAGATTTAAAATATGCGAGTGAAAGAAGAAGAAATGTAATCAGAGACAAATTCTTCTTCTCGTCTTTGTGTTTTTCGTTATTTTTGCTTGTGAAAAAGAAGAAATCCACAAATCTGTCAGGCAAAAGCATTTACAAGGTCAAATTGAATGTCATTATATGTGTTTGGTATAGAGCGCGCCCGTATTCTTTAGATTTTGGAGCATTTGTGTTTATGCACGCTCGACACGCAAGTGATTTATTCGATTAGGACTTTCTAAGATGTGGAAAACTATAAGTAATTTTCCAAATTTACAATAATGATCATAGAAAAGGTGATAAATCTGCGAAAGTGGAAAAAACACGTTTTCATGCAGTTGATGGACAAGTACAAAATACAAACTTGGGGAAAATAAAAAATGTTTTCGTTTGATTGTGTTACAGGCCATAATTGAAGCTTATACACTTTCTGAGAAATTAACAGCTTTCTTAAACAATCTATTCAGTGAAATACTGTTTCAATGTCGAATTGAATGGATTGTGTTTAATAATAAAATGTTCACCATTTTTGAAAAGAATGTTAGACAAAAAAGTTGCAAGTATTCTTAAAAAAATTCACATTTTCAATAATTTTTTCAGTCCTCTCTTCAATAACCATATTACCAACGAATTTTGAACGTTTTACTTTTATAAATTATACAGGATGTTTTTAAATTTATTAAAAAATATCAGAAGAATTATTTCTTATTGACACTTATTTATGAAAATATAGTACGTAGGAAAGGAATTCAAAGCCTAATTCATAGGTAATTACCATGGAAACCATATATGTAATATTCCTATATGAACAGTTGGTATGGGTATAAAAAACTTTATTGTTACAAAAAACACAATTTACAATTTTTTAAGCGAATGAACTTAATTAATTTCACGATTGAATTAACAAAATTCATTGAATGAATTAGATTCATTATTTTGATGTTTATAATATTCATATTTATACTAAAAAAATGCTGACCGTTGTTTATGTAATTTGATCTTTATGCGTTTTACTTTTTAGAACGTTCTGGATTTTTTTCACATAACTAGAGTTGTAATTTCGTCCCTATATAACTTCAGCGAAATATTGAAAAAAAATATCAAATATACGCAAATCACAAAATTTTTACTCACAAAAATCCGTAAAAAAAATATTTACCACCAACTTGAATTATTGGCGATAAAACTTTCAGTAGATTGGGGTTAATGGTTATACTATATCTAAAAGCTTGAATTTAGAAACACCCTGTATACTGATATGTTCATCTTTTAGTTATTAATATTCGTTTTTTTTCAAATTGTTATCCTAACAATATAATCCGAAGTGTTTTTCTGTTATAAATTTGAAATATATATATATATATTTATAAATACCAAAGATATTTTTTGTATAGTAAATTCTAATAAATGTATATTTTTGAAAAGTCGATTCAACGATAAATCACATCATAGGAGAAGACGTTGGCCTACATTGTAACATTTATTTTAATTATTTTAAGTGCAATTTCGTATTTTTTGTACTTAAAAATCATATTTAATAACAATGTCTTATCACAGAGAATTTTAACAGATTAAAATTTTTCTTTATTGATAGAATATCACGCGTTATCCATTTTAAACCGAGTCCATTAAATTTTTTCTTCATTTTCATGCAAATAGTTCAGAAAACGTGATGGTCATTAAAACAACACGAAAGGCTAATAGAATGTACTCGTGCTCATGAGTGTTTATATAACAGACAGTAAGCTGGATACAAGAAAACTTAAATTTGACAGATTATAGGGAATCATTTTCCCATTGGAAAATTCCATGACAAGAACTGGTGATTAACTTCCTGATCTAATCGACAATCAAGTTTTTTTATTGAATGTTAAGTCAGTGCTCAATAAAGAAAAGATCATATAAACCCCGTTTCATTCATCTATGTTCAAAAATTCGTCTAGATCTATTTAGTTCCTTTTAAAATATTTTATAGCCACCCGCCAACGCCGTGTCAAATTTCGTTTTGTATATATTTCTTTACACATTTGATACAGTAAAATAAATATATAACTTGTTATAAATAATTCCAAATCGTTGATTCGTGTTCAAATTTCATTATATACATGCACCTTTAAGGTTATGTTTACTAGCGAACCAGCGTCATATTCGTGTTCATTCTATACATCGCTCAACTAACTAATTTTGGGAAAAAATTTAATTTGTTATTAACATTTTAGTTTTTTCATATAACCTAAAAATACTGAAGCAATCTCAACGCACTCATTTACACATAAACTCAAATAATTTTTCACATTATTTGAAGTCATTTAAGAAGCCTGCGTGTTTTAGTAAAAAACTTTCATGTTTATTAGAGAAACTATGATATTAAAATAGTTTTTTTATTTGCATATTAGCAAATGCTATTTCAAGATCTAAATATTTAAAAAATATAATTTGGTTTATTTGTTAAGCTAGAATGAAATTGTAAAATAGCAGAAATTAAATATACAGATAGTATTTTCGTCAGGTAACGAGTAATTTAGTCGAGTAGTTAATATTCTATAATCGTTTTTGTTCACACGAAATTGAATAAAACCATAATGCCTTCAAATACTCACTAACAAACTTAAACTCAAAAACATTTTGGTATTTGTTTTCTAAACTGATGCACTCCACTGAGCATAATGTGTTCAAACTTTAGTGGCAGTTTAGTTATTAGCTTGGAGGGGGGCTGTAGTCAAAAATACTGGATATTAGCTCTGTACTCATGAAAGATTCGATAGATACTTTAAGAAGATACTACCGAAATATTTGCCGTTTTGAAAATAACGTCATCATTTTTTTGCGTTTCATTTCTATAAATATTAACAATAATTTGTTTGTGCTCGTCCTTCTTATGCGGCTCGCCCCGCTTTTGCGGCTTTTTATTTGTAGTATTTCATGCTACAACTGATTTGGACCAATAATGATGCTGCGTTTCGCCCGGGTTGTTCACGTGCTGATCACACCCTGATCATCGTTTTAGTTAACTATTTTTTTTTTCGATAAATAGACTTTAGCCGTTTCTGAACTAGGCTTTAGTGACGTGACATCGTACAGACACCATAACACTTGACGTTATAGTTTGCACACTTAATCCTATTTCATACGCAATTTCCACTTGATAATACATAACCTCAAACAGAAATACACACAAACAGAGTAGCTAGGAATAAAATAAAAACTAGTTTATATTTTAATTTATAATTAAAAACAAAGAGAAATTAATATTATCACATTTTGTTTTTTTCTATAACGAATTTATGCACATACGTAGAATTGTCAAGTCTTCTTGAATGACGTTGATGTTTGTAAAAAGTTTTTGAGGTTATGTGTTAAGAAATGTATAAAATAGGAGTGTTTCGTTTTGCAAAAAATTATGCCATGTATTCTAAGAGACGTTGATAAGACTTATTCGATAAATTTGTAATATTCTCTGTTTTAAACATTGTCCCATATTCGTTTTTTGCTCAGTAATTGTAGATTATCATTTATGTATAATTGTATATCTATAATTTGTGTTAAATGTATATTTTTTGTAAGATATTACGATAATTTCATAACAAGAATAGTTTTTTATTTACTAACTTTTTGTTATAACGAATCGACCGAATGAAACTTATCAGATTTTCTTATTTTATTCGTTCGATTTATTTCCAAGTGAATTAAATATAGTATTGTTTAGCTCAAAACTATGTAAATATATATATCTGCGGAAAAGTTTTCTATTCTAATAGAAAATCATGTTACTATTATGTAAAAAGTTTTTTAAATCTTGACAAATAGCAATATTTATAAAATTTGTGATTGTAAAATAAACATGCCTATTACAATTTTCTCGTATTTTTTCTTTTGAATATCTTCCCTATCTATCCTTCAGAATAGCTTGAATTACACGAGTCCAAGCCTTTTGTATAAACAAAAGAAACAGCAACATTTATATTGGCATAAATCATGAAGCCGGTCCCGTTCTAAAATATTATCGAAGCTAAAGTTTGGCGGGTGCGTCGGTTATCTCTTCATTGATTGATCTGTTTACTTTTGGCAATCGTTTTTTATCGACTCTTTCTGGAGATTTCAAGAATTCGACGCTTGCAGAAAGCGGCTTCAATATATGAAGCAAGAGTCTAGTAGCCGTGATTCAGTTAACAATTTGATAACATCCATTGTGTACATAAATTGAATAGGTATTAGTGAATAGTTGAACGTCTCAGTGTATAAATAAATTACGTAAGTAACATACATATATTTTTCACAAAGTTGTGGTAAATTTTCATTAATTGGTATATAAAAAGTTTCGTACGAAAGTTTCCACTTGTCCATGTGCTTCTTTGAGAGGTCCAAACATGTGAAAATCACACGACAATAAGTCTGGATTGTAAAGCAGATGATCAAGTGTTTTCCAAATAACTTCTGTCAGATTCTGCATTGCATTACTGTGAAACCTAGTGTTGTCGTGGAAATCTCGTGAAAATTCAACAGTTTCTTTTTAAACTGGAGAGAAGCAGTAGTAGCTTGCCTTGATGGTCTGACGTTTATGTAAGAAACCTCCTGGTTGAACACTTCTAGTTCCAAAACCTGTAGCTAACATTTCCCCTGCACAAAAACGATTTTTGACTTTCAATGAATTTTCTTCGCGTTTCTTTCTCCACAAATAGATTCGGGGATATAATAATAAACCCTTATCTCGACAAAGTTGAGAGTTTCGTACAAAAAAAACTCTCAATTGAACAATCGATTGTGGTTGTTGATCTTGAAGTCATTTTAAACTGTTAAGGCAACGTTGCACTAAGTTCTACTTCAATATTTTTTAGCCCACTTTAACAATACACTTATCCAATCAAATATTGTAAAATAACTGAAACAGTTATACAAAATCCAACAAGAAACCATTAGTAGAGACTATTTGGTTACACCTTCGATTGTTTCTGGTATCATTTTTCTAGATTGACCATCGACCAATTAACAAATATTTTCTGTTCCCTTACTTTCCACAAGGACTTGAACTATCCCACGGCTCTCGAACTCACTGTCTGAGGCTCGTCTGAAAAGCTTCCGTCCTCAACTTGAAGATGTCAGAACTTATCATTATAAGTTTTAGATTAGTTGAGCTAGGACTGTTTGGGGACTACGCGATTTGTCTCTTCTTGCTTTAAAAAACTTAAATGTAAATACAGCAGTTTTTATCTATGAATAGCCTCACACTCACAAAGGTTCCTTGCAGTAATCAAAAGAGCTGTCGGGAGTTTCTTGGTACAATTTTCAGTTGGTAGTTCACCGGACAGTATCCAGTAACTCCCTTAATTTCACCCTTACTGAAAGAGCGTTTTGAGACCAGTTCTTCTCATTTCCTCATGTTTTCACATTTACTATGGCCATGACTTGATGGCTTTTCGGAAAATCTATAAAATATGTTGTCCTACGAAAGGGATTGTCCTACCTATTTTCGCCATGTGATCAGATGGTTCATTTCAGTGTAGCCTGGTACCCAGAGTAACTTTAATGTTATTTGGATCCAATTTCAGGAAAGTCCAGTGCTTGTAGAGCTGCGTCGTATGTTTCCGCCTGGATAATGGAAGGTTTTAATTTCATTGGACATATATTCCTTTCCCTACTTGACCATTTTCCATCTTCAAACTTACTAATTAACCCCGTGGGTGGTGGTGCGGTGGGATATGATTGTGTCAAGTCTGTTATCGCAAAGCAGACCAGGACGTCCTTTGCAACTTATCTTGGGTTCTATTTCCAATTTTGGTTTTCTTATTAATCACTATATGAAAACTAAATATCATTTCATAATTTTGTTTTTAAGGCACATGTTGTTCAAACTATTCTGCATGTGAAGGTGTTCTGAGTAAAATGAGTTTAATTTTTGGACCAATTATTAATTGAAGATAAAACCTAGATTCACCCATATATTCCTAAACCCAAAAAACCGTTGAGGGAGTGGATTCCAAAGACGGTGTCATCGGCAGAAAAAGTATTTATGGGGGGAGGTGGATGGTCATGGGATTGTGTTAATCGACAAATATATAAAACAATAATATGAGAGTCACTCTTTCTGTATACCTCGTCAGGTTCAGATCGTTACGTTAAATCCTAACAATAAATTCTTCGCTTTTTGTTATAATTAAAATGTGATACCACAAATTGTTGAATTTTATCATAAAATTTGATAAATGACTTTAAAATTATTTACGTATCCGGAAATCAATAGGCCAATTACTGAGAGTGAGACAGACTGTTTGTTTTTTCTCGAGCTGAGATTTATTTATATATTTGATCCGTTTCTCTTATTTTTTTCTCTCACGAGATCAGGCCATCATTATGCCTTCTATCCCCAACACTGTACTATTTGACTACATTAAATCAATAAGTAGCATCGTCTCTCCTGAAAATGTTATTTTCGCATCTAGAATATCACACAGACGCATATGCATTTATTTATCATCGACGACTCAAGTCGACGAACTTCTAAAAACCAACCAAAGCATCCTAGTTAATTCCAATTTAATCCCTATGCGTCGGCTTATATCTCCAACCAAAAGAATACTCATTTCCAATGTTTGTCCACCCATTCCCCATTCCGTCATCGAGAAAGCATTGCAAGACCTAGGGATATCACTCACCTCTTCTATATCATACGTCAAATGTGGCTCACTCTCATTTTCCCTCTCTAATTCCCTTATCAAAAACTAGCGAAAAACGTCCCCGTTCGAATGACAGCAGCCTCGACTCACCACAGTCTATATCTTTACTGATACTCATCTAGATCCAATGCGTCTCCCGAATTTTCAACATCCAGCTCCAGAAACCCTGCGAAAAAGAAGACCAAAAAATCTAAACTGACTAAAAAAGATTGTCACTTCATAAGCCCTGAATCACGCTCCGTTATACATAAACAATTCGACGATTCTCCTGAATCATTTTCCCTTATAGGCACCCAATTTATTGCGTTTCTTGAAAACAAGTATGGCATCAAAGAACCCCTCTCCGTAGCCAACAAATTTATTTCCGACACAACCCTTCTTCTGAAGGATTTGTCCCTAATTTATCCTAATATAAAAGAGAGATCTTTAAAAAACCATATTAGACATCTAATCAATTGAATTAACTTTAACTCCACCCCGAGCAAAAAACTCCTCACGAAATGTCTATTACTGATGATGGGAATACCACTGGCTCCTCGACATTATCTCAGTAAATACTCTCTCCCTTCTTCCTAAACAAGTAGGTACATTCTTCCTGATACAGTGGAACTGCGATGGATTTTATCCTCGACTAGAAAGAATTCAGAAAATCATTTCCTCCCACAAACCTGACTTCCTTTGTGTCTAAAAAACTAACTTCAAAATTGATCATAAACGCAATTTGAGAAACATTGAAGGATATCATTACATCCGTACCAACTGCATAAGAGCCAGTGGCGATACTTCAATATTTGTATCCAGCGACATATACTCATCTCACCTCCCATTATTAACAAACCTTGAAGTAGTAGCTGTCACTACTTGGTGCCCCAATAAACTTAGGTACCATTTGCAGTATATACATTTCACCGGACCACCCTCTTGATGAAAAAGAGTTAACAGATCTAATTTGTCAGCTTCCCAACCATACATTCTTGTTGGAGATGCACATCACACTATGTGGGGCGCCACCCAAACTCGCACTAGAGGCAACACAATAGAAAAAGTCATAAATTCAACTGGTACCTGTCTGTTAAATACTAGATCCAAAACTCACTTTAACATCTCCTCAGGTTCCTTTTCTGCTATTGACCGCAGCTTCTGTGACCCTAAAACTGCACTTTCTCTTTATTGGCAAGTTTCCGATGACCTACATGATAGCAACCACTTTCCTATATCCCATCCCTATAATAAAGAAACTGTTGCCTAAAGCTGCTGGCAAATAAAAAATGCAAACTGGCATGAGCTTACCTCTCTCTCCGAAGCATACTCATCATCTTTGATCATTTCTACGAATATAAATGATAAGCTAGATATGTTCACTAAGAGCATACTTGCGGCTGTCGAGGCTAAAATTGGTAAAACGGTCAACGGTCATTCCTCGGCACGTAGGGCTGTTCCATGGTGGAGTCCGGATTGTTCGAATGCCATACGTGAATCAAAACATGCTCTTAATAGGTTTAGATGTCACAAAACACAAAAAAACCTTATTGTACCAGGTGCTCCAATAAGAATGGCTCTCGGCCATATCTCGGGAACCGTTTATAGTACAGCTTCGGGAAAAAAAATTTATAATAAAAGTGACCTCGAGAAAAAATTATTTACAGAGTTGTAAGTCCACCGGCGTAATTAAATACTAAAAATTATAAAATGATTAATTTACAAATTTTGCCTTATTAAGATACATTTAAACTATGATTATCGTATTTTTCAAGAAGTTTAGCGTATATTTGATTTACAAGTTTTAGTCTATCACTTCAAATAAGAGGTGGGGGAAGCGGGAACTTTATTATGAAAAAACGCCTGTAAGTCCAGCTCTACATAATCTATCCATGCAAACTTAGTCTTTTTGAAGAGAGCTCCTTTCTACCAATGCAAGAATTATAATTTTCAAACAACCTAATGAGTAACGTATACTCTAGAAGGCGCTATTTATTTATTTTTATAAATCTAGCTATCCTTGAAAAATGTTAATGGAAATATGCAGTTTTAATTAAAGAATATAAAAGTAGACCAAATTAGCAACAGAATATCAAAAACCACATGTCGATATCTTTTTCGTATTATGAGATATCTTAAGAAATGTGTAAATTTTAAGCATTTTCCTCTAAACATGAATTACTCCGGGTTGACTGAACGGATTTTAACATTTTTTGAATCTTCAAAATTGTCTTTCCTTGTTCTATTAATAATAATTCCAATTATTATGTCAATATTACTTATACTGTCACCGGGAAACTGCGTTATGGAAGTTAACATGGAAATATATAAAAACAAGTAGTGGGCCATGAAAAAAACAATACAAATTGTTTGTGCAATTTGACCCACTACTCGAGATAATATGATCGAAAGAATACGAAACGCCATTCAGAGTATTTCGAGAGCAGTAATTGAAACTGCTGTTCAATCTAATCTTCAAAGAATAAACGCTTGTATCGAAAATGATGGTCGACAATATGAACATTTAGGTCGTCACTAGTGAAGTACCTTAAGTTATATTTTCATTTTAACTAATCACATCATACATCATATTCATGTAAAAGGCATTTGCCTAAAGAGGCTGTGCATGATTAAAACCCTTAGCCACCATCAATGGGGCTCCAACGAAACTATACTGCTAAGAGTTTACAGAGCTCTCATACGCTTAAAGCTTGACTATGGTTGTTTTATCTACATGTCCGCTTCCAAGTCTAAAACTGACTTATTGAACTCTGTACACAACACCGCTCTTCGCCTTTGCCTTGGTGCCTTTCTCTCAAGCCCCGCTGCTAGGCGTCAATGTTGAAGCTAATGAGCCACCACTATCCTTAAGACGACAATCTCTTCTCCTGTCATATGCAGCTAAAGTATCTTCCAATCCTTCTAATCCTATCCATTCTCTACTTACCACCATTTCCGTACCTATCAACTCACGAACAACTTTAAATTCAATTCCTCAATTACTTCAAAATACCAACCTCTCGTTGACCTTTTCACTTTCTTTACCCTCTTCTCCCCCTTGGATAAAAAATACTACCATATTCTGCATAAAAAATCCTTCGACCTAATTCTCTATACGAATGCCTCCAAAGCTGAATCCGGTGTGGGTTGCGCAGTCACTACAAACCACGAACTCATAAGTTCTTTCCGCTTACCCTCGACGTGTAGTGTTTACACTGGTGAACTATACAGTATCCTCCAAGCTTTCAAATATATTTCTCCTCCCCATAAACATATCGCCATATGTACTGACTCTATTTCATTCATACAGTCAATCACAACCATATTTACCGACCATCCAATAGTCCAAAACATTCATGACATCTACCATCTACTCATTGCTCTTGATATGACAGTCCCTCTCATCTGGCTTCCATCGCACACTGGAATTGCTGGAAACGAATGTAGCGATCGCCTTGCCAAAGAAGCCACAAAGAATCATCCTGAAATCCCAGTTCAGCTGGGCAATGATCTGAAGATTAACTTCAAACACCTCATTAAAAAATCTTGGCGCGATACATGGAGCAAGAGTACTACAGCACTACATCGCATCCATCCATCTACATCTCACATTTCCCTAAACTTTTTGAATAGGAGAGAAGCCGTGACAATAAGAAGACTTCGCATCAACCATACGAAACTTACTCACGGCTATTTCATGTCGTCAGAGAGTCATCCTGTTAAGCTCATCCTAACCGACTGCAGACAATATTCTACCACATATCAGCAGTTTGATATGAAAACCAACCTCAAGGAGACACTTAACTTCCCGACGGAAATAAGGAAAATCCTGCAGTTTCTCAAAGCCACCAAGCTGTATAAGAAAATATAATTTAGTTTATGCATTGTAATAGATTTTGTAACAGTCCTCTATTTAACTTATGATTGTTTATGTGTGCCAATAACCAGCGCTGTCGAGGCACGTTAAACTGAAATAAAAAACAATATATGAGACTCACTTTTAACGAAAAATTGATGTAGAATTTGAAATTGATCCCATATATATGCACCGCATTGTTAGTATCAAGTATTAATTCAATCAAGTTATTTAATTTTTCCAAATACTTCCCATACCCACTGTAGAAAATATCGATGTATTACTAAGTTTAATTTTCCACGTCATAGCTATCCTTTTCTCCATCTAAATATTTAATCAAATCTATAACCGTATCATTCACCGCGGCTTTGCTCTAGGCTCTTTCAATTTCCGAACCATAAATATGTTCAACGACGTCAGATCCTTTTACAAAAATAAGAATATTTTATTGACCGGTGGGACCGGATTTCTAGGTAAACTGATCATAGAGAAGCTGTTGAGAACGTGCGATGTAGAAGGTGTATATTTAATTGTAAAATCCAAAAAAGGCTTAACACCCGAAGAAAGAATAAAAAATCTTATTGACGAACCTGTAAGTACATAATATTTAATGGAACTCTTAATTTTTATTGTTGTTATACATTGTATATTTTTAAATTCCGTAAAAGATAAATTATCCAGCGGAGCTTCACCGTTTTCTTTTCTGTATATTGACATCATTTTCTCAAAATAAGAAGTGTACCTATGAAAAATACAAAACTCAATATAAGAAATAATGTTTTATTCTCAGCATTTTTTTCTTTCTATTTTTGGAAATAACCAATAGTCACATGGTAATAAATTTAGCTTGTAAGTTGATTATGGATAGATAAGAAAACTGTTAGAACTTAAAACCTAATGGTTTATGAAACGACGCGTTATAATTCGCCTATGTCGCCTATATAAGCTTAATTTATTCCATACCATAATTTTTTCTAGTCGTTTAATAGCGCCAAATTCAAATAAGCAAACGCCAATTTTGATTAAAAAGACGGCAACCATTATTTGGAAGGTTAAATAATCCCTTCACTAAGTGTATATATATACTTAAAAAATGAATAAAGATTTTTCATTTGTTAGGATGGAATTTGTTCAGACAAACTGTATATTTACCTCAAGAATAATATTTATCATTGAAATTGTAGGTAATGGCTAAAGTGAGAGAGAAAGATCCAGAAAAATTGAAAAAAATTCATGTTATTGATGGTAATTTAACAAAAAAAGATCTAGGACTTAGTGTTGAAAACAAAGAAATTATTTTAAATAAGGTAAGTTTCAGTCTGAAGCACAAAACGTATGGGTAAATTCGGCACGATTTATATTCTTGTAAAGAATACAATTGTTACTACCTAACCTAACCTCCCCTATCCTAACCTAACCTTACCTAACCTAACCTATCCTTACCTAACCTACCTAACCTACCTAACCTAACATAACATAACATAACATAACATAACATAACATAACCTAATTTAGCCTTACCTAACGTAACCAATTTTCGATAATTCGATTAACGTCGGTAGGCGTACGTTAGGTTAGTCTAAGTTAGGTTAGGTTATCTACGAAAGATTTTTCTTTAGTGTTTCATAAAGTAGTGAAATAGAAGAGGAAGAACCAATTAATGAGCTAATGGCACAGAGTTGGTTTTAAGTGAAGATTTGAGGAGATTTGACGTTGAAAGATCGTTATCAGATCGCTATCAGATCTTATACAAGCATGGTATATTAAGGTTACAAGGGAAGCAGTAGCAAACAAAACTAGTCCCAATACTTGCTGATTATAAGACAAGTTATTATATCGAAGCCCAAAGAATGGTTTCAGCATGGTCTCAAAGAACTTGCTGAACGTTGCTTTTAAAAACTGAGCGTTAAAGATCTACCAAATTCAATAAGTTCTTCGATCGTATATTGACTTTTAATTGAGAAATAAACGCCATGTTTCGAATTTTTTAGTGTTTACCTCACTTACCTCTATCCCTATGTAATATGACTCACTTTTCCTTCTACATCCGTGATCGGATGTAAATGGTTTCTTTTACACGCGTTATACTCTCCAATTCCAACAGATTTACGAAATCTACCATTTAAAGACGCATCCAGCCTCGCGCGTCGCCTTTAATCTGCCCGGGAATGACTTAGTTACTAAACATAGTTCGGAGTTGTTCTTACTCAATTGATTCATAGTAAAACGTTCTTCTTGTAGGTGAATATAGTTTTCCATTGCGGAGCTTCGTTAAATATGGATTTGAAGCTTCAAGAATCCGTTATCACGAATGTTAGAGGCACCATGGAGATCGTGAATATAGTGAATCAAAGTAAACATATTCATTCGTTTATATTAGTATCAACAGCTTATTCTAATTGTTATGAACACGTGATAGAAGAAAAGTTTTATGAACCGCCCATTAATCCTGAATTACTTATTAGAATGTGCGAGGAAATCGATCCGGATATGCTGTCTAATATAAGTTTGGGGTGAATATATAACTAATAATACCTTCTTCAATTTGAAAATTAAGTTTATACTATTATTGAATACCGTGCACTTTCCTACTGGGTCCTGATGTACCAAGAGTCGTTCACTGCTTAGCACTAGTTGATATTTTGATAAACTTTCGATGGCATATGACATGTATAAGTACAAACAGCATGATAGGGATGAAGATTGCCTTGACGAGTTGGAACGTGGTCTATTCTCCGATGATTCCTGCTAGTCCTCCTCGTCTTCTTCGCCAGTTAGTTAAATGATATTTCAATATCATTCCAAAGTTCAACTCAACTTACATACTTACATATATTAATTATTTCCGACCGAGAAAAGTTCTCGGGAATATCCTACAATGATCTGGCATGTTTCATAGTATTTAATAATGTTCCTGAAGGATCTTGCTTTGTACACATATACCAATAGATACCTACACCATTACAAAGGTTTCGAATGAATCCAGAATATTCCAAGATATTTGAGCGTGTTTTGGAACGTTGCACAATGGTTCACTATCAGCTTCGCGATTATCCGAAAGTACGCCTTTGAAAACTTCTTTGGAGCGTCCATTGCGTGCATCGTTATTTGTGCTCATTCTAAACTAAGCAAAATACTTCTCAACGGTTACTTTTTCTGAGCTGTTAAGTCCGAATAATGGATCTCAAATCAAGCTTTGACTTCAATACTATTTTTCGTCAAAAACCGATGCTTCATTAACACAGGAAATTCTTTCTTATTCAAACCAACAAACGGTGCTTCCCTCCTAAAGTGTTAGAACTGATAGCTGGTACGACAGTTGTCAAATTTTAACACGTGTGTTTTAAACGTTGGTACTAACTGTAGTTCATATAGATTTAATACTAGTAGCGGCATCTATATTTCAATCCACGTAATATATTGACACAATTTGATTTCATTTTATTCTTTAGATTAATTGGAAAATGGCAGAATTCTTATGTATTTACCAAATCAGTTGCTGAGAATATTGTATTTCTTCATGGTAGAAAGATACCTGCAGGGGTGTTTAGACCGGCCATTGGTAAGTTTTAAAAATATTGGGAACATTCTACCCTTATATTTGGTATTATTGATTGGAGTGTAAAGATATGATGAAAAATTTTAATTCTATACTAGCTACATAACGACAATAACCTTAGAAAGCTATAAATGGCATTGGCAAAAAAACTGAGCACGAAACAACATTCTTTATGCTTGTACACAACAGTGCTAATTAGGGGTAACTGACCCTTATAAAAGATTGTCTAGCTGATCATCCACTATATGTTAGCCATCAAACCTTAACTTATACATATCTGCGTTAACAATGATCAAGAATTCTATCTGATAATGGACACAACAAGTAATAAAGCCCCTCAAGCGGTCATCCAAGGCCAAACTTAGCAAGAAGTGGCCAGTATGCTGAACATAAGTAAGTCTGTTGTTTCCAAAGTTTGCCGTAGTTACCAAGAGACTCATAATTTTTATCGTCGACGCGATTCCAAGAAAGATTACATGTTAGCACATCGCTGTGCAATCGGGTTCTCATTGGTGTTCAAGTCCAACAAGAGCTCAGAAAAATGCGAGGAGTGGCCGTAAGTGGTTGGACAATCAGAATAAACTTAAGGCAGCTAACTTTAAGCCAAAGAGGCCAGCTGCTGGCACCAAATTAAACCCAGCCTACCAAGCAGCCTGTCTACGATTTGCCAGAGACCACGTTTATTAAACTCACGAGTAATGGAGCCCCGTGCTCTTCTCAGACGAACACCTACATAGTAGCGATAGAAGAGGACGATTCTATAGAAGACCTGGAGAAATATTCGCATAAAAACGAGGATGTTCCTGGATGATTAGGGCAGGCATTTCAATTGAAGCAAACATCTAGTTGGTTAGAAGAAATTTTAGTTGATCACTTCGTTTTCTACACCAGTTTCGTTGGTGAAAACTTCCTCCTTATTGAGGACAATGTCCGTCCACATACTGCAGTATATATAAGATGTCTAAATTGCCGCTATGACTTGGTGAGCGCTTAGACCGGAGTTAAATTCTATTGACCGTTTATGGGATGAACTTAAGAGGAAAGTTACGACCAGAAATCCTGCACCAGCCACGAAATTGGGTCAATTTCAAATAAATTATTATTATGACGAATTTGAGCTTGGAAACATCTAAAATCAGAAAAACAATGCTACATATTTTTACTAAAGACTTTTTTGTTCAAAAAATAGCTACCTGAGTTCATACGCTTTCCAATAAATATTTTTAACAATTTTTTTTGTAAGATGATGATTGGTATTCCAGAAAAACAAACTGATTTAGATTTTGCAAATTCTATTGTCCCAAATGAAGATCTGCATCAATAGTTTGTCCAGATTTCAAAACTTCAAAATGCGTTTACTCCACCAACACTCATAAAAGCATCTTTTTTGGAACATAAACCCTGCAGTACTTCAGTGATCAAGCGATCAAATGTATGGTAATGTTGAAGCCATAAGTTGCATATAAGGGATCTGTTAGCAGATTATAGGGAAGTCAAACATCTCTTAACATTTTCCTAATCTGCTGCAAATGTTGTTTGATGGTAGATCGATAGATAGATCAAATTTTCTTAATTGTATGACATTCGCTTATATTGTAGGTCTTCCTGATTAATATAAATCAGAGGGTTGAGTTAACTTTTACTACTCTACGTACAGTAAAGGGTAGTGAACAAGTCACAATAACTTACGATATTAAAACTACTGATCTATAAATATAGTAATTAATTTTTACAGTGACCTCTACCGTCGCCGAACCTTTACCAGGATGGTCGGATAACTTGTATGGTCCGCTTGGTATATTACTTGCTTCCCACTGTGGTATTTTGAGGGTAATCAAAGCTAATGGTAACTTGAGAAACCATACTGTTCCAGGTGATATGTGTATCAATGCGATACTGTGTTTTGCATGGGACTTGTTCAATAAGTGGTGAGATCAAAATTTTTGATAATTATTGTATTAGAATCCTTAATCAAAATGATCGCGTAACTCATTTTCTCATTTCTCGATTTCTATTAATTTCACAAATTGAAACGTTGTTGTCCAAAATACATAGACAGTGACCTCAACATCAAAAATATGACAGCACCTACAGTAAAGTATTGAGAAGTGACGTTAAATACCGTAAATACCAAGTCAAGAAGATGTCAGAGAAGACCGCATCAGTAGTTTCTGCGACTTATATCAAATAAGACCTATTAAGAGGAAGCTTATAAAGCGTACAGCTCTGGAGCGAATCACGTATAGTCCAAAGATTGAGTCTGTACACCGATTGGGCACCCTTAGTATTTGCATCGTAACTACCCATAATCTCCAGCATGATCTCAATAGATCTTCTGGTAGTAAAAAGGATTCAACACTGCAGAAACGAAAAGGAAGCAAGAATTGCTATAAAAAGAGGATAGAAAGATAAGGAGTTTTCTGAAGGTGGCAGAATAGTTGGAGCAGCGGAATTAGGAAAGAATGAACCTATAGACTAATCAGGAGCGAGATGGATGGGACAGAAAAGAAACTTTAGAGATGACCAATGTACGTCATACTAGGAGAAGGAAGATTCGGCTGAACAAATCTTCTTCTGGTGTGCAATGTGGTCGCAACTTCGGAGAAATCTTGCTCAGGGAGGAATCATCGAAAGCACATTGTGCTACTCGGATTCAAAAAGAAAATGACGAACCGAGAATGGAAACAATAAATTAGATAACATCCAAGAAAATGTGATTAAATAATAAACAAGCCTATAAAAGTCTAGTATAAAAAGGTCCATTGAAAGAAAGAATCTTATAACAAGAGGAGCTATTTCGAATTAATACTAAATCAGGAGTAAATGTTTAATTTAACTCTAAATATTTCTTCTTCTTGTTAGGGGCTGATTTGTCCCTTTATTTATTCACAATAAAAGTTAATAAACGTTTAAAAACCGAACGTCCGTTTTACTCTAACAATATAAATGAGGTTAGGTTTTTAATTGGTATTGTAGTATCTAGATGTCGAAAGCGGTTCTGAGTTACATTTCTCAGTTCGAGAATGAGCGTTTGCACCCTCATTGTCACAGAAAAATGTTTGCGCACCGTATTCTTTATTCGTTCAAATACTTATGAAGCTTCAGAGTGATTATTGACAATTTTCAGGGAAACCTCTAAAGAAAACTATACACCTTCAGTATTGAATTTTTCTGCTAAAGATACTAAGCTATACATAACCAGTAAAGAGTTCGTGGACTGCAAAAATATAGATTATTTGCCATTCAAAAAGACGATGTGGTACCAAATATTATTTTTAGTTAAAAGTAAATATAACTACTTTTTATTGAAATTCCTAGTACACTCCATACCTGCCTATCTTATCGATATGGTATTAAAGATTTCATCCAGGAAGACAAGGTAGGTTAATTAATATGAAGGCATTTCCTACTTGGGTGACAGAACCTTTTAATTAACCTCTTAATGTTAATATACACGTTAAAGCATTTAACATATTTGTATGATGAGAATATATACAGAAATTCATATTGTACATAGAAATAACTCAGAATGACAGTCACATTGAAATGTAACAACATTTGTTAATAGTTAAAACAAACAATTATTGAGACAAAAAACAACAATTCAGTTTACAAACATGTGGCTTTTGTCGCGCTATTTCTGTCGGCCACGTGGGAAAGGTGTTAAGTGCATTATAAATTTTGTTAGTGTTATAATGAAATAAAAAAATCATTGTTGTATATATAGGGCATGACTAATGTCCTTGTCCTTAACTTTTGATTAAAGTTACTGATGGAATCCAATTTTTCTTAAAGTTAATGTTAAGAATCCAATTTTTCACTAAATTCATTCCCTAAAAGCCAATTTTCAAACAAATTAATATAAAATAAAAGCTTCACTTCACTTAATATAATTCTTGAAGAAATGTTCGAACAATTCTATATCAATAATACAGTTTCTGGCAAAATTTAATTAAAAGAATTTTGGACAATTTCATATTAGAAATCCAATATTTCCATCTAATTTCAACTAATTTCAACAATTTTTACTAATTCTAACTTATAAAAACAAATGTTTCAATAATTTCATATTAATAATCGAATGTATGTTTAAATACAACTCAAAAACCCAATTTTCTAACACTTTCATATTAGAAATCCCATTTTTGATTGAATTTAACTTATAAAAACCATTTTTTAACAATTTCATATTAAAAATTCAACTTTTGTTTGAATTTAACTTATAAAATCCAATTTTTGACTACTTTGACTACTACTAAAAGTCAATTTTGTGATACAAGAAATCCAATTTAATCTAAATTCAATATATAAAAACCAATTTCTCAACATGCCAGAAATCAAATATATTTTTGAATTCAACTGATAAAATACAATTTTCCAACAATTTCATATTAGATATTATTAGAAAAATTTTTCCAACAATTTAATATTAGAATCAATGTTTGAGTAAATTCAGCTGATAAAAGCCAATTTGTCAACAAATTAATATTGAAAATCAAATTTTTGGTCTAATTTAACTAATAAAAATCGTTCCATCATTAATACTAAGCATGTAATTCAGAAAAAAGACATAAATATTTTAATACAATCTGTTTTTTCTTTGAGCAATAGAATGAAAAGTATATACGCCAAAATTGAAAAAACTTCAGATATTTTAAGTTATTTTCTCCTACACGAATGGGATATTCACAACGAAAACATGAAACTTCTATGGCAAAAACTGAATTCGGATGATAAAGAGACCTTCAATTTCGACGTAAATTCCATCGAAGTGAATGTATATCTTAAAAATGTCCTCATAGGATTAAAAAAATATATTTTGAAGGAAGACATGACGAAATCAAAATTACATAAACAGAGATATGAAAGGTGAGAAATTTTTCCTTTGGTCTATACACTCCGGTAGGGTGAATCATTCCCGGAAAAATATTAATCTACATATAGAAAAAAATAATTCTCACATAGTTTGAGCTCTTAATATCAATTTTGAGTACTTATAATTTAAATATGAAGTTTTACCATTTAATATGCATTTTTAATACTTACTTTTCTTAATAACACAAATCAGTTTGAAGGACATTCTGGGGAATTTTATGCCCTTCGAAATTGCATTAGAGTTTTTTGGTGCACCAGTGCGAGTTACACGGTTAAAGAACAATAAACAGATTAGCTTGGTACTTGCAAGTTTCAACTTGTTACACTCATTAAAACATAAATATATGGGTGATTCCGTTCTAACTGTGATTTTTTGTATTCAAAATTTCAAGATTTTAAAATTTAACTTTTCTAACTTTTTTATGCATATTATTCATCTATTTTACTGTAAAAATAAAACTCTAAGAGGAATTTACTACAACTTCAAAGTATCACGAGCAAGACACAAATGTCGGATTTTGAGTTCCACGGTACTGACTCATTTATCCACGGTACTGACATGGTAACTTAAGATATTAAACAACAAGTGCATCAATTTTCCTCAGTTTGATCATAAACATTAGAATTTATAAGGTAATTAGTTTAAATCATTTGTTACGACAAAAAAAATTAATAATTTATCGGTAAATTCTAGGAATGGACATGACACGGTACTGACATTCAAGTGATGTAGTATAAGTTTTCTTTAAGTGGCAAGTTATATTGTATAAAAATAATGTTTAAATATCTTAAGAATTATTCAATTAACACAAAATTTTTATTAATTGATTATTAATTAATGACTAGTACAAAAAAACAATACAGGACATTGAATATCACAGTTATAATGGAATCACCCATATACTCGTTTAGAGTAAGACACGTTTCAACCCTCACTTGAAAATATGATAGAGAAATTTATTGAAGTGTTATATTTTGAAATTCCATGAATGGATTATGGAGTGGGCAAAAACTTCTCACTGGTAGTGTACGCTTCGTCAATGTAGATATTGGGTCGACCCTCCTCATAATATTGTTTAAAGATTATACTGAATTCTCATATTTTATGCTGCTCCATCAATATAATAGATTTTTTTTTTATTTTACACCATAGAAAAATATGATTTCACACGAAATGTCTTTGCCATCTCTAAGCCCCCATACAGATCTATATCTGATTATTCGTACTTTTAGTCAGGTATTTTTTTTTCTCCCGCTATATGAAGGGACTATAATAACTTGAGAAAATTTTATATTCATTTTCAGGTTAACAGTCGTCCATAAAACCATAAAATACTCCTTCTATGGTCTAGTTAGTATACTTATGTACCGGAGTTTGACGAGATTTGTTTTAAAGAAGAATCGTGTATGAAACTTGGTAGTAAAATGTACCAAAATACGTTGTTAGTTACATAACAAATCAAAATTTAAATATAAAACTGGAATCTTCAAAATAATACCTTTAATATTGATAGGTTATGTTATCAATTAATATAAAATCCGTCCATAAAATATTTTTTATTTATCGATTCGTATTTTATATTTAGAACCTGTTGGTTGTACGAAATCACCCTCCCTTGTATGTAGGAGGGGGTCTTTATAAATCAGTGTGGTAGCCAAGACAAGAATATGTAACGAGTTTTATTTCCTATCGTTAGAATTTAGGACAGGTATTCAAGCATTTCCTCTCCGAAGTCTTTAATGCAACACCGATTTATTTGAAATTTTGACAGATGATAGGTTTGTATCCAAAAAGCGAGATCTACATGTTTCACCTAAAATAACCTCAGAAATCGAAAGAACAACAAATTCAAAATAAAAAATGTCATATAAATTTTTTTTCGCCAGATCAATAGTTTTTGAGTTATTAGCAATTGAAAAGTATGAAACAGCATTTTTCAATAGTTTTTTACGTATAACTCTGTAATGATGCATTTTATCGAAAAAGGAATGATGAACAAAAATTAAGCTTATAAAAAAAAGAAATTTTAAGATCTTAATGTTCTACCTAAAAAATCGTAGAATACTTTTTGAAGAGTTTATAAAGACCTTTCAAATGACCAATGATAAAAGTCGTGTCGACTGAAATTACCGTGAGATACGATGTAAAATAATTAAAGCCAAAAAAAAATTGCACTAAAACATTGCCATTTCATTTAAAATCAAAACTTATTCCTTGTACCAAACACTTTATTTGGATGTTATTTACGACATCTGAAAGTTTGGCTGATTAGAAATGCATAATTTTGAAAAAACGGCATTAAATAATAGTTTTTTTTGATTTTTCAATAATTTTTTTTGCTCATTTTTTCACCATAACTATAAGAGATACAAAATTAAATAAACAATCAAATTTAAGAATTTTTTATGACGATTAGTTTTCTTTCTTTATTTTTTTTGTAGCATAAAAATTGACGGAGTTATAACCAAATTAATCTGTCACTATAGTGCAAGGATTGCTTATCCACAGCCCTTTGATCTTTTATTAATAAAATGTGAAGGGTCTCAAGCCCTTCTAGCCTACATGGGATTGTAGCCCTGAAAATTGCATGGTAGACATTGTGCAGTTTTTATAAATATTTGTTTTTATTTGTCTATATAAAAATAGTGTGAATAGTTCCGGGACATCCTGTATATTTAGGCAAAGAGAATTTGATTATTATTCATTTATTATTAATGCGATATTGATTCCAATAATGTAATATTTCATAGGTAAATAATTCAAACGACATAATTTGATTTTCTACAAAATTTATTTCCACAAATATTCCGACTGATTTCTTTCATTGATTTTATCTGAATTTCGACACATTCTACAAAACAAGAACCGATCAACGTCCCTCCAAAAGATAATGATATGTAAAAAAAGCTCTTAACTGAGCTGTATTAAATCTAAGAGTTAGTTTTATCTCATTATTTGAATATTTAAACTTGACTGTTTCTAGTTTAGTGTGAACCCCATAAAACATCATATTTATAGTACGTTCAAACTTCATAATTATTTTTAACGACATAAGAAAACGATTCTCATTGAACAGTTGTCTGCTTGATGATCACGAGGTTATCGTTGCCGGTAATTTTAGCGTGTGCTGTTACAATACAGTTTTTATTTATCAAATAAATTTATAAATAAAACATTTTTCTATATATAATAATAAAGGTGTGACCCTTGAGCCTCATAAAAAAACAAAGAAATGGAACGTCATTTGAAATTTTATAAAGCCATAGAGATATTACAGATAGTGGCAATAAGCGTATACGAGAAAGATAGTGAGAGGTTTACACAAACATTCACAATCAAGTGACTCTTCATTTCTCGTCAGATTTTATTAGGAAAGAAACGAAATTTCATACAAAATTTTTACCTGAACATCTGAGGCAATTCATAGAGACGTACCTTGGTAGAACAGGGAATTGAACCGCTTGAGAATTTTTGGTGACATACAATTTAACAACGGTACTGGTCCAATTATAGATCAGCCCTAGTAAACTGTACCAAGGAGCTCGGAAAATCTCAGAGAAGAACTTGTAAACAATTCTGCAAGGGAATATATGAGTTAGGAACCACTCAACGTTTCCAAAACCTATCCAAAAGGAATTTGACTAAATCAAAAGCTCAACGGAAAATATTGCAGCGATTAGCAAGAAAGATGGTTCTAAAGACTCAATTACTAGGATCAAAAAGCATAAAAGATACTAGAAATACACTAAAGAAATATTTTTAATAAACAGAATCAAGTGGGAGGTTGAGAGTTTCAAACCCTACAAATCACTTGGCGAAAAAGGGGTTTTCCAGTCAGCCAGCCTGATTCTAGGTCACATATACAAAATATGAAACGAGGAGGAATGTTCGTACCAAAAACCCAACGCTCTACTGTATAAGAGGCTTCTTCTTATTCATTTTTAAGATCTCAAGATTTGTTAGTTTTTCAGGTTTTTCTGTATCAGTTCCTGGGAGATGGACTGTCAGCTGTCCATCCATCTCTTAGGTGGTCGTCCGAGTTTTCTTTTCCCTATTGATTTTCCGTCAAGTACGATGCGTGACAGTCTACTCTCTTCCATTCTTCTCACGTGGGGGGCGTACCAGTATCTTTTTCTTTGTCTCCCCCATCTTACGATGTCTTGCACCCCACACTGTTACTGATTCGATCTACTCTTGTTTTTTCCACTATAGTCCTGAGGCAATGACTCGATAGTTTGTACCAAACCTGTAGCTTCATGAGATGTCACATCAATGACTATTGCTGGATATAAGCTTCTCTAAACCTAAGCCATTCTGCCAAGTGTTAAGCGTCGTAGAGCCAGTTGGAAGATATCCTTTGCAAATCGTCCGTCTATCGCGTCGGCGGTCGTCCTTTGTTTCTGTATACTTCATTCCTGGGACACTATTTTAGTATTCTCTTCGTCCATCTATTAGCAGACAATCCTGCGACATGGCGAGCCCAGTTGAGTGACTCTTTCAATTGCATTCGAAAACTACTAGCATGGGCCTCTTCATGGCTTCAAGTCAATATTGAGATCAAGCATTAGTCAAACAACTTTCGTTTGAGATATATTGGTATACATGTCTGACTTGGATACATGTCTCAGCTTACCAAATACAGCCTAAGTCAGACCTAACCTTCTGTTAAGTCTACAGGTGTGATTATCTTTTCTCATTCATATCTCATGTTCCAGATATTTGGTTACGACTGGGGACTAAATTTGTCTTAAATTAGTTTTTGTCACTGTTTATATTTGAGCCTCCTTTTTAGAATATTACTAGAGAAACACGTCAGACCTAAGATAATACAAAAAATTCATAACCTCATTATCTACGAAGTCTGAGGAACTTCTCGTGATGCCCAGTTAAACTGGTTGTTGATCTTTTGAGAGGTGACTACTTAAAAACCACCTTAAGACTAAAGGTACGCCAGACAACGTCAACTACAGATTCTGAGCCATAGAGATAGCAGAGCATCTACTTTGCTAATGTCCTGCCCATTGGATCAAAATGCATAGGTACCTCAAGGGAGTAGTGCTCAACAGCTACAAATAAAAGCTTTCAACCTATTTTGGAAACAGTACAAAGAGGTACAAAGTCTTTCTAAAAGTGCATCCTCACATCAACTTGAGTTACACATCATTTGAAAGGTAATTCATGCTTTTGAAAAACAACAACAATGACCTTTTTGGTATGAGTTTGGTATAAAAATTCGTCGACCTACCAATAACATTTGGCATTTATTTTCAAACTAGTAGAAACTTCTGGTTTGTCTTTTATCGCTAATAGCTTTAACTTTTGGAGCTAGATATTCGCAGAGATCGGTCCTGAAAACTCAAGTAATTACAAATAGTTAGATTTAAAAGTTTAACATTAATATTAACCTATGTTTTCAACAGTGATATAAAAATGATAGTTTCAAATCAATTCATAAGCAAATTCATAGTAAATTCCTCTGAAACAAACATGAAAAAAATATATCTATAACCAGATTTTACTGTGGATGTACACAGCACTCGTGAGACCAATCGTCACGTATGGGCCGTTGTTTGAGGTACCAGAACTAGTCTGAACACCACGAAAAATAATCTTTTACAAATATTGACTTGCAAATATTTAACCGAGGCTAAGACATAGAACCCAGCAGCTTCACTATAAGTGATTCTCAATCTCCAACCTTTACACATAATATTGGAAAGCGTGACGAAAAAAACCATCTTCATAGCATGACCAGATCTAGAACATGATTCAAGACGGAAAATACGAAAACAGTATAAAAGGAATGAACAGAAATGCCATCAAATGATTAACGAAGGGCTCCAAAATAACGGGGTCAACTTATCTAGAACCAAACACTCTGAAAGTTTGGTCAATACCGCATGCATTTTTCAAACAGAATTGATGTGTCCAGTTCTATCTAGACAGCCCAACAGCCATTCGAGCTTTAAGCTCTATTATAGTAAAATCCAAACTGATTTGGAATGCCAGAACAGGTTAAACGAGTTAGGCAAAGAAAATAAAGATACCATGCACTGGATTGGCAAACGAACAGACGACAAAATAACAGAGAAAACATGGAAAAATAAGGTGAATAGGAGTAGAACCAGTTACTAGGGATTGAGACTGGCGAAGACACTTCTGGAAAGCTATAACCAGAAAAGATCTGCATGTATCAACCTAGATAATAGCCTACGAATACTGATAGGAGTCTTGTCGGGACATTGTTAAATCAATGGACACCTAACGACGCTGTTTCTGTTGCTTAGAGGATGAAATTTCCATCCACATTCAAAACTCCAGAACACTACATCTGAGAGCATACGAAATAGAACAGATCCTAACATACATACTTGATATAATAGAAATTTGTATTAAATTTTTAAATTAGATTTTTTTGGTTTTAATTTGAATCTATCATTCATGTTACTTAATATTAAATAAGCTCTTTTTTTATATTTATATATTTAATTATAAAATTATGCAGTTTATTTTTCGAGAACACATTTATTTGAACAAATTTCATACCTATAGCGTTTACATAGAAAAAGCATTGAAAAACGTTAGCAGCAGTGCTAAAAATACATAATACAATTATTGGACAAGACTATGAATGTTCATTTAATAATTTGTAGAAAATTTTTTAAAATCCCATAAACATGGCATCTATATTACAAGAAATAGAAAAGAACGAACATTTTTTTGATTCTTATACATAGATCATTAAAAAAACGTAAATTTGAAGTAGAATATAAAAGTTATTGGACATCTTATTATATTTGATATAAGAATTGGCAAACAACTAAATAAAGAATCAAGGGAAAGGTTATTGATAACCATATTTGTTCTGTATGATCGGGAACGTGTTAAACGTTCGCTGGTAGGCCGTTTTTAGATTTCAGTCAATTGTCAGGTGTACTTTTCACCTAGAGGCTATATTGGTTGCTTTTTGTTTAGTTTATTCAAACGAAATTATTTTATTGAACTTATCGAGTGTTATATTACCTAGTGGTACTTTGTCCAGTTCTTTTCAAAGAATGCTTCAATGCTTCATGAAGCTCAAATTTTTCTTCTAAGAGTTCTAAAACAGTTGTACAATGGTTTCATCCGCTGAATACGAACAATATCTTCCATAACTTTCCATTACCTTCTTCTATGTTATCTTCTGAGTCTTCCCTGAAGCATTTATGACACGAATGGCAGATCGGTTGTCTTCATCTTTTGCTTTTTTGCCACAGACAAAGCCTTCGAAGTAATGGTAGACCAACTTTTTGAAGCTAGTCTGAATCCAGGTCACACACCCAACACAGAAAGTGTTCACACCAGAAACTGGTAGGAAATCAGAAAATCAGCCCAAGTCTTACCGCATGACCTTTTTTTTTCTTTAAAACTCTATAATGCTGTAGAACAATCAGAAGCTCTGGGAAGTGCATTCACATTCTGCCGGCAGCCAAGCGGCCTAGAAGGACCTGAAGGCTATTTAGCATTTTTTTATGAACTTTGTACACATATTTCACTCAAAACAGATCTGTTTTCTTCAATTTTTACTTCTTGGTGAGCGGTGTTACCTAAATATTCTTGTTTTTCTCTTCGCGTTACATTTTTTTTTCTCTTTTATCCTCAAGTTAATATTGCTACATTAGAAATGGTGAATGTGAACTACTAGCCTTTTGAACCTGGGATATGAAAGAATTTTTAGACTGTTTGTTCGTAGTATTGAATGGTTGATGCAACATAGTTTGAGCAAACATCCTCATCTGCAATTATAATTTTTGATTCAGTACTTTCTCGTCCAATTATTGTCTGAAATCAAAAACGCGAGAAATCATTCACTGGACAACATGTCCAAAAACCTAAAAATTACAAATTTGTAAGTTCAGTTATTGTACACTAATTTATTCAGCTCCACAATCAGAAAACAAACCTAACCAAATGAAAATATGATATTTCAAAATTCGATATCCATCAAAAACAACAAGATACGGAATTCAAGAAAATATTGTAAAAATCTTGCTTTAGAAACGAAATCAAAACTACAGCAGCACTTTACAGAATATTTTGTAAGTAGCTGGAATGAACTGGAGCGAAAGCACTTGACAGATCGCAAAAACGCAGTAATAACATCTAGTATCGAACACATGATTGTCCTAAATTCTCTAATAAATTTCGCCGGTTTGGAAAGCGATTTTCTAGATCAGCAGTGAGCTACCCAAAGGGTCACTGCTCCACGCATTGGTGAACATTCCCAAGGCACAATTGAAAAAATGTTGGGCTACTGAAAGATGTGTGACGCACGCCTTAACTGTGTAAGTTTCTTCAGCATTGTGAAAAAGTAGATAACAAGGAGAAGTTGTTGGACGCTATCGTCATAGGAGAAGAAACGTGGGTGTTTTATTACATCCTCGAAATAAAACAACAATCTCGTCAGTTGCGTCACTCTGTTTTACTGCCACAAAAAAAATAAAACAAAGGGGGTACTCCTTACCGATTTCATACAACGTGAGATGTCAATAATCTCAGATAGATATTGTGAATCAATGACCAAACTCAGGAAAGCAATCCAGAATCGCTGGAAATGAGTGTCCTTCGCTCTTCACCACAATGTTAGACCCCACGCATCTCATCAAACCCAGGAGCTTTTGAAGAACAATAAGTAGATTTTAATGCCGGGAGATTTCTTCGACTTGAAAATGCAAATGTCGTCTTCAAAATTTGTGAAAAAAATAGAGAATACCTCGAACAATGGACAACAGTGTAAGCTTTCTATCGATGTATAAATTAATAACAATAAAAAATGTTTTCTATTTGAAAACAATATGGGAACCTTACATAAGGTACAACCCTCGTATTAGTAAGTTTTGAGTGACATTCTATTCTCAAGCTTACTATATTCTGACGTCAGTACACCGCCATATTGGTAATGATCCTTTTAATGAGAAGTTTAAACCGAAAATTCGAAAACTTAATTTTAAATGTGATGATTAAAAAAATTATCATAATAATTATCTTTATCGAAATTTGTTAAACACCCGATTTTACAGAAAATATATCAATCAATTTGAATAAATTAAATCGATGCTGAATTCATTCGATTTTTTTCCATTACAGAATGTACTACTTGACACTGCAACTGAGCATAACCTAAATATTTACGAACGAATATTTATGATTAGTTTTATCTCTCAACGTACGTTTTTAATTGCTTTTTCGTAATAATAATAATAATTAAAATATAAACTAATGTTTACTTACTTAAGAGGTCACTTATAATCTTTGGACATAAATGTTTTTTTTTAAACTGGCGAGATAAAGATATATTTCTAACGGCATAACAAATAACTATTGATATAACGTATTCTGGGATCAAAACCGAAAATTTCCTTTCGATATAATATTTAAAACCGGTAAAATAAAAATTATCATCGAAGGATGTAAAAGGGAATTTGCTGCGTTACAAAGGGATTTGGTACAGGAACAATGGGTGACGTCTACGTTTTTCGTCCCAGTTCTTCTGAAACATTCTCGATCATCGTGAGAATCCTTGATATAACCGCAACCTCGTATCACTCTAGTTCGTCCTTCGACTGAAAAATTATAAAATAAGGTAAATTATATGATAAATTACCAAATAATTTCCCTAAACTAAAATCTAATATTCCAAAAACTAGCAAATTCGTCGTTTTCCTTCTCGAAATAGGCGTTTATATATCCGAGAACCTTCTCGTCTGATGAAAAATTCTCTGCTGCAAGTGAAACTTTGAGGTTAGAAAACAGGAAAAAATTTCTGAGGCCTGATCTGGTGAATACTAGGGGTAATCGATCAATTCAAAGTGCAATTTTAACCCTAACGAAAGTGAAAAATCTTCATAGCGATTCACTAATAGGTTTGTCAAACAGAAACTGAGAGTCCAAATTAATTGAAATTTTAGTGGCATTCTCTATATGCTTCTGAAAATGTCTCTCCCAATGTATATACATCTTAATGTTCTTGATAAAAAAAAAACTAATTTTGAAACAGAAAAGACCTAAAATCACGAACATTTAGATGAATTAATATATCAAAAGGTCTCAGAAATAAGAAATTGATAAGTACTGAAATCTTCAGATTAAAAATGTTTATATAGGACAGACAACACAATATTTAGAAAATAGAATGAAAAGTCATCAATAACATAAAAGAAATGAAACTACTTTAACAAAACGAAAACGCACGAAAGTTCTTGATAAAAAACGACTCATACAATCACTATTTGTGGACTTATTGAGTGTATTCTTAAAGCTTCTCATGGATCAATTGAAAGAACTTCAACAGAGACGCTGGGAGTAGTGATTTTTCACGATAACGCTCGAACTCTCGTGGCTCATCGAACAGAGGAGGTTTTGAAGAAATTTGGGTGGACTGTTATGCCCCATCTCCCGTATAACCTGAACTTATGTAGCCCTCAGCGATTATCACTAAGGTAAAGGAACCATTAGGTGTCAAACACGACGATGAAGTCTCCGAACAGAGGTCACACGGATTCTTGGTATACATCTTCGAATTGGAAATACAAAAGCTGGAGCATCGTCTTTAATAGAAACAAACTATATTGAAAATACAGTGTAAAAGCTTTTCAACAATATATAAATTGATTACGGGGGTAGAGAGAAAGAAAACAAAGTGCGACAACGACAAATGTCCATCGAAATGCATTAAATGAGGATGGCGCAACATTCGCATCTGAATAAATTTGAAAAAAAGCGCCAAATATTATTAATGAAAAAGTACGAAATAAGATCATTCTAATTGCAATCATATCATACTCTTCTCCTACACCAGCGCCATTCTGGAAGGTTTTTGAACTGTTATTGAACGGATATTCTTTCAACTTTTCTTCCATTACTTTTTTTCCTTCATCTTTCTAGTTAGCATGGAATTAATAACAATAAACAATGTTTTCTATTAGTAGAAATTATAAAAATCTTAGCTTTAGAACAACCCTCTTAAATATATTTATAATAAAATAATAATCGACAAGTAAAGACGATTTAGTTGAAATTCTGAAAGGACGAGCGTCGATCACTTACCTCTCTGAACAATTTTACGACATAAAGTTGGCTTCAATTTGATATCGGGATCAAAAGGATCTATTAAATGTTCTGGAGTGTTCCTGTCGGTGCAATTGATTACTCCAATTGTATAAGGATTAAAAGGATCGCCACATCGTGGATCATATTCGGAATTACAGTCGTAACATTGCAGGCTATTACCAATTCCTACTTCGAATTTATTATATATGAGGTTATTTTGTATTGGATACGGATATTCTTCTTGAGCTTTGACTAAAAGAAATTCCATCAACCTACTCATTTTTAGGTACCACAACTTCTACAGAAAACAATTCATTTTCACATCAAGATCAATATTAGACATCAAATATTTTTATAACGAAATTGCTACTTGAGTGTTGAGACAGATAAATAAAAACAAATATTCATAATTGGACATTTTCAAAATATTCTCCATTAAGATCAATACATGCATGCCTTTGAACCAATTGTCGAAGCATTTTTTCCATTCCGATTGAGGACGTGATTTGAACGCTCCAACCGTTTCTTCGGGTATAAAAAAACGTGTACCTGTACGGCGGATGACCCATCAATTCCTTGACTTTTCAAAAACGTTATCGTTTGAATTGATGTGTGACAGCTCGAACACTTCTGGTAAGCAAATGCTGGTGTACTATTCAGAATTGACCATTCTACGTGACGGGCGACCATTTGATTCAAAGTGATTCCAGTACGAACAATTTTTGTTTGATTTGCTTCATCTTGATCGATTGTTGGTTAGTTTTGGTTTCATATGCATAGATTCATGTAGGTAACGATTTGATTGTGGGTTAGTTTTATAGACGATTTTATAGACGTCGTTTGAAGCATCGCGATTAAATTTTTTCCAGCATTTATTTGCATCAATCGATACGAGCTTTTATTAAGCGATTGTCAAATTATACAGTATTAGACGCAAACAAATATCTTGTATAAGCAAAATACATGCAATATTGAATGTATGCGAGTAGAACGAATGCCCAAGTATTTCTCAATCTCAAGGTATCATCCTGTAGTGAAGTGCGACCACGATTGAATTCGAAAAACCAGTGAAACATCCAAGTCGAAAGTTATAGAAAATCATCGCATTCCGATACTGTTCCAAGTATCTGTAAACAACTCAAATGGCACACGTTTGATAATACGTTTTGTGTACGTACGCCATTAAAAATGTCAAACTTTATGATGTCAATGTCAGATTTGACATATCCCAGAACTTAAGTAGCAATCCTCGTATATGGATGAATGATTATTTATTTTACTCAGAAAGTTGAGCTAAAAGGCAAATTTTTTAATGGTTTCGCCCATACAGGGTCGTGCAAAATGAATTTGTATCTTAATTATTACTTTCAAGAAATATTAACATAAATAAAATAATTTTTTTATTTTTTGAATACTATTAATGGTATTTGCAGAATTTGATTTCACTTTTTTAAGATACGACGGCTTCAGGTAATATTTTGAATGCATCACTCTGTAATTTAGTGATACGTTTTATGATTTTGTGTAACATAACTCTGTATATTTTGCAGTATTTGCTGATGATGCAAAAGTTTATAACATATATTTTAGTCTACATATAATATGAATAATATTTGTTAAAAATTGCGATATTTCTTTAAAAGGAAAGTGACAGACCCCTTAAAAGCAAATTAAAAAAGGTTTTCCAATTATCCAGCATTTCCCAATGTTAATTTAATAGTTCCTCTTTAATATTAAAAACAAAATAGTGTTTTGTCGAAACAAGTGAATTTTTTTTAAATTTATATATTATATAGTATTTTTTTATTTATATCAATTTTTAAAATAACCCAGTTGAGAAACAAAATCCACGTACCTAATTGATGTTAATAGGTTTCTATGAAATAATCTACTTTTATCGATCAAATACCAAAGACACTGTAACAAATTAAATTACAATTCTACAATCGATTTCACCCACTTTTACCTAACATTACATAATCACGACTATAATCGGTCAATTTCTCATTAATATTACGGTCAAAATAATTTTAAAAAAGAAAAAAAATTTAAATCTACGATAAATGACTTACCTACAAGTATGAAAAATCCCACCGAATAAATACTCTTACACATATCACCAATAAACATTCTTGTACGATTTTCCTCAACTTCATATACAGTTAAAATCGGAAATGTCTTCTATTTATCAAATAACTTTTCCAAACGACTCCAATATCGTGATTCCAGGTTTCACTCATTTACCAGACATTCGTTCTAAAGAAGGTTAGTGGGCAATGTTGCCACATTACATTTGAGGTTGTTTCCATCTTATCTTTATACATTCAAATTAAATATAAAGTTTGAATTGAGCTATCTAAGAAGATTTATAATAATGTTATCAGGCATGTCTCCATTATTCTTTTAATTTCAATAATTATTAGAAGCAGACTAACCAAAACTTCGATAAATAAATACTTGGTCAACTTAGTATCTAGTTACTTTAAGATGGCTCTAGCAAACATTGAAGCACTATTATGCTCAGGAGCTTCTCAGGGCTCGGTACTAAGCCTAACTTTGTAGAGCATCCTCTACGACGAGATTCTAAGGCTGGAACTGACAAGATATTCTACATCCATTGCATTCACCGACGATCTAGAGCGTCAAACAGCGAACATGAACTTGTAGTAAACGTTAACGAGAACTTGAAGCGGATCTATACATAGATGAAGAAAATTGATTCAGCCTGACTCTCTAGAAAACTAAGGCAACGCTGGTAATAGGAATCCAAAACACTACCAATATTAACTTTCCACTGCAAACCATAGTTCCCATTAATACTATTAAATACCTAGTCCTAAAGGACAATCAACTAAGCTTCGGAGAAAACAAATTGAGTCTATACGTGTGCAAACCAAACAGTTACATTAAAGCGATCATTTGCAGCTCTATTTGCAAAATAATTTTGTACTAGGTACCAGTGTGGAGAAAGCCTGTCCCCACTAAAAGATCCAAGACGAGTCGATGCCAAAAAACATACTTTATGCGAGTAATGTAAGCCTTAAGAACAAGCACGAGAGAGGTACTGCAGTTTGTTTTTTAGCTGTTTTTCAGGGATATCTATGCCGAATGATTTTGGGAGTCACAACTATATATCAAGGACATCAAACTTGTGGATAATGCCGGGTTGCAAGGAACCACAACATTGCATCCAGACGTGCACATGGATCGCTAGAGCATCGGCCACAGTATTTATTGATGTATTAGATGAAATGTAACTAGAGAATTAAAATAGAAAATGAAGACATTTTTAATAATAATAATAATAGGCACTGCAGGTAATAACAGGCATGACACCAATAGACCTGATGGTTACGGAAAAAAGCTACATACCTGAGGACACCGAAAACGAGCAAACATAAGAAAAGCAGAGATATAACAAAAGAAATTGGAAAGTAGTGTGAACGATGATAATGAACATTATGTCCAAAAAGAAAAGAAACAAACGTCTAGTAAAAGAAAACCCGTAAACGTAAATGGTGGAAGGGGGAAGTAGGAAAATAATCGATCCACAAAATAAATTAGCATTTTCAATGTTGTTTCAAATAAACATTGAGGCCGGAGTTGAACTGTATGTTTACTGTCTCGTTTTCTTCTTTTTTTTTTGTATAATTCCCACTGATTTCATATCGTTTAGCTTCTTTTCATCGACAATATTGGAATCCATTTTGTTACTATTGTAACTATATTTGTGGATCAAGTTCTAATCATGTTTTCAGTTCTGTTTTGTTGTTCTAATTCTTGTTTATAAAAATCTTTAGTTGGCAAGCAGAATTTCGTTATTGGCAACATCGCATCCGCTATCGCATGATGTCACGCTTAGCCCTACGCTGGTGCTATGACGTCGTCAATGGATCGATCCAAGTGCCAAGCCGTGCTGTAGTTAGGGTTGATATAAAAAAGGAGTTCTTGGTGTAAAAGATGATGTAATCAGTAGGTCAGTTAAAAATTCTATATCGAATGGTTTAACAAACTTTTTTCCTATTTTAAAACTATTTTTATCGCGAATTTCTTTTTCGCACATTATTAACAACAATTATTTTTTCATGTGAAAGATAAATTTGTTCGTATTCTAAACAAAATGGATGCGTTATATGTTTGTTGATTTCTCGTAACATTTTAGTGTTATTTTTTTGTATATCCGATAATACATCAAGAGTTTGATAAAAATCTTAGTATCATCGATTGAGGAACTCAGAAAAAGATGAGATCATCGGCCAACGGTTTTTTCTTGAGATAAATCATTCGAGGCATGCACTAAATAAAATTAAAAACTGCGCCAATTTTTTTAACCTCAATTTTATTTATTTTTTGCTTGCATCGATCTTGAGCTAAAAATTATTACAATCAAACACCCAGTACATATTTATTATCTAATTTTACTTTTCCTGGTATAAAATAAAACATTAAATTGGGAAAACCTGTATGTTTATGAGATAAAAAAATGAGAAATTGTTGAAATGAATTGAATAGAAAAATTAGTTTAATTGATACGTATATTAGTTGCACGTGTATAACTAAGGATGATAAATAATCTAATAATGTAATGTTATCTTGATTGTTGTGAATAACTTTTATAATAAGTGTAATATTCTTTTTATCGTCCTCTAGTAGCTATCTTCAAAAGTTCTGTTTTCATAGTATATGAATTTCTATAGTTACCTATCACTGTGATGTTTTAGTGTTATTTATAATCCAAGAGATGGCGCACTTAATTGATAAAGTGGTTGCATATTTATAGTAAATTAGTTCATTTTAACTTCACTCTGTTGGCAATAGTTTTCTTCAATTGACACTTATAACTTTATGTTATTGTATGTTCTCATTTATTCTAGTTTAAAAACACTACCTTCGTTATTTATAAAATTAAGTATGTCGGAAAAACCAAAAATGGATTTGGGAGTTTTAGAAGAAGATGATGAATTCGAGGAATTTCCCGTAGAAGGTACTTTTTTTTAAACAAATTGTGGTTATGTCGAAGTGATTTGCAAAATCTGTTTTAGATTGGTCTGGAAAAGAAAAAGATGATAAAGATATTAGTGTATGGGAAGATAATTGGGAAGACGATAACGTTGAAGATGATTTTAACAAACAATTGAGGTAAGGTTCTTTATTAATAATAGACAACTCTAATTTACAAAATATTTTTATTTCAGAGCTCAACTCGAAAAACAAAAAAGTAAACCACCATCTAAATAAATAAAAGTGAAAAGTATATTAATATGAAATTGTATTTTTAATTTTGTGATTAAAACATTTGAAAATTTTTTGTGTTTATTATTTTACCACATTGCCATCTAATAATATAACTTGTATCTATTTCGAAGATATAGACAAGGTATATTTTTTTATCACGGGCCGCCACTACATAAAAGCCTTTCTTTCTTGTTTAATTCTTTTTCTATATCTAGTTAAAGTCAAAACTTTAGATCATAGCAAGAACCACTTCAGCTCTTTTAAAAACGATTGAGTCCAAGTGAGCAGCTGAAGCAAGAGGACTCAAAATCAATGAACAGAAAACCATGTCCATGAGAACTCTGACCTCCCAAACCACATTCCAAGTCAGAGTACATCGCTACCTGTTTGCCATCAATTCAAATATCTTGGGGCCTTGATAACTGAAGATAATGATGTGACAATGGATATCAAGGCAAGAGTTGCTGCGGGGAACTGATGCTTCTGAGTAGTACAGAGAACGCTCAAGTTTAAAGGACTCTCATGAAGATAATAATCTGTTCCATAGTCATATATTGATACGTGACATGGACTGTGACGACGACAAGTGAGCAGATTTTGAACTGCTGCTGCTTTTGAACGTAAGATCCTGCGATACTTCGCTGAGACCAATGTTTGGCGAGCCAGGTTTGATGGCGTTCATCCAGAGGGCGCGTCTGATTGATACCCCCGCAGATCCATCTATGGAATCCCTGGAGGACGACGACTGAGAGGAAGACTGCGTCTTCGCTGGTTGGAGGTCGTTAAGGCAGACCTGATCCGGCTAGGGGTTCGACGTTGGAGGCACCATGCCCAGTACAGTCGATTGTTGAGAAGGCTCTGGTTCTCAAAGGACCGTAACGCCGGTTAAAGAAGTCAAAAGTTTCCAAATATACTAATTATGTTGTTTTCATAGAAGTACATAAGTTTTTTCTTATAATTACTTTCAATATTTTTTTTATTTAGCGCACAGAAAAAAAGAATAGGAGATCGGGAAACATTTTCCATAAGCTTTGTCTTTGTAAAAACAGATAAAAACAGGGTGTTTTCATAGAAAAATTACTGTGAGCCTTCTGTGTTTTGATAAAATTTTTGCGAGTAGAAAAAATTTTGTATGTAATTTGTGTAAATGTCTTTTTTTTATTAAAGTAAAACATTCGATTAATCTGAATGAATGACATCAAATCAAGGTTATATGTCTTTTAAAGTAATAGACTAATGTACAGAATTTGTTCAAGAATTTAATTATTGTATATAAAGTGTCACATAATTGGGTAAATTCTGCAAAATTTCGCTTTTTTAATGAGATTTGAGTATCCCCAGTCCACAAGTGAACAAATATTTTTGAAGATTCAAAATAATGAAAGGAAAAGCAATCAGTAAATTTATTAATGAAAAATTTTGAGACACATAAAAAATAGCATTAATAACATGGTTCCGTTTCGAGAAAGGCCGTGGCTGCCTCTATTTATAAAAATAGAGACAGCCACGGCGACAAGTTTTTCCAATATCCAAAATTCCACCGAAACGATCCACACTTCGTAATACCACATTTTTCTATTTTTATTATTCTGTAGTATCCATTGCTACGGTCGGGACCGGATCCCTGGGAGCTTCGTCCCCCGCATCTTCTCTAAGCGGATCAGCAGGAAGATCATCTGCTGCAGCACCACCTCCTCCGCCACCCCTACGTTCTTCACCTTCAATTAGAGATAGATACGGAGACGTTTCTTCTTCCTCAAGAATTTTAAAGTTTTGACCTTTACCAACGTATCCTATTGATACGTTTTTGGTATTTAGATCCACCTAAATTAACATAATTGAAAAAAAAATTATGGATTATATATTTAGTGGTACTTACTTCTGGAGGTAAAGTGTCCCTTAAAGCTCTTAAACCATGTTTAATCAATTCTTCCAATGAACAAGACGTTAACTCATCTAAATGTTTTTCCAAATAAGTTCTAGCACTTTGGGATCTCGCTCCAATAGACATGGCCTTACAATCATAAAAATTAGCAGAAGGACAAGTCTGATAAATGTGAGCACCAGATTCATCATAACTAGCTACTAATAAACCGACCCCAAAAGGTCTACGATCATACCGTTGAGTACAATGTTGCATTTTGTTACCTATTCAATATAAACACTATAAAATATATTTAAATATTAATGCTAACAAAACTAACCTAATATACTAATAAGACGATTCAGCGGCATATAAGTATCTAACGAATACTTGTAATTGAGACACTCATTTCTCATATATCTACTTAGGATTCTAGCGTCAGCTGTAAGTCCTGAAATGGTTATTCCAATATGATCATCGATGTTGATAATTTTCTTTTGGTAAGCCGATAGTTCCGACGAAGCTCTTTTTAATGCAATAAGTACAGCATGAGTTTTACTTTTCAAGCCAACTGTAGCGGAACCTAGGTTAACTGCTTCCATTGCATATTCTACTTGATGTAGTCTCCCTTGAGGACTCCAAACGGTCACATCACTATCGTATTGGTTACGAAACATTTCTATTGTTTAATGTTTCGATATTGTTTAATTAACTAAACTTACGAAAACAAAATTTACTCCCCGATAGCTATAACGACGAAAAATTGTTTGTAATGCCGTGACTTTTCTCAAAATTCAATTGTCAACTCTCAACTGTCATTAACATAGATCTCAATGGAGCTCATAGACTACGTAATACTAGACTAAACATTCGATGAAATTTTTGTTTCAATACTATAGTAATTATTACAATGAAAGTAACGGTATATATTTTTGTCAATGTTAGAATTGTTCTTCATAATTTCTTATATTGTACTCGTTTGTATAAATATTTCAGCCTTGCCAATAACATAGAGTTAGCATCAACTACAAATATAATCTATTCAATTTAAAAAGATTGTGTATCCAGACAAACATTTATTAATTTAGACATTTATGAATTCTTTTTAATTCGAAAAAGAAAATCACAATAGTGAACCACATCTGATTATAAAGAATATACTTATTGTTAGATAAATTAACCTATCAATTATATTTTTTCGTATGAAATACAGTATTCTGTATATTTATAAAGGTTTTTAAAAGTATGATTTATATGTAAACAAGATTATTAGTTAACAATCATAGACATTTACTATGTCTATATTAACAACTAAGTAATTACATTGTCCTGACATCTAGTATCCACGAATTAAAACTACTAACTTTTGAGAGAAATTTTTTATTTGTGATAAATATAGTGGTTGATAGATGGCAGAACTAATACAATATATCTAATAAAATTAAATGTTATTTTACGACATATATAATTAAAAAAAATATTAGATTTAATATTAAATATTATGAAAAATTTTTACTTATTTTAGTCTACTCAATTTAAAGGAATATTTTACCAAGAGCACTATATAATTCCTAACCAATTTCTAGCGAAATTTAAGAAATGTAGCTATTATACAGGTCCAAGTTAAAAGAAGAAATTTTTGAAAAAAAAGCAACGTTATTACGAGCTATTTATATACATTTACTTGAGGAGACTCAATTTGCGACGGATTGAGGATGTTCATAGCATCAGCTACAGGTGATCAATACTTCTAGTCCTGTCGTGGCCCCAGCGCAATTAAATAAAAAATAAAGTAATCATGTTTTTTGGGTGCTAATTTTAGGGTCGAGAATGGCGAAGGGATAGCACAATAATAAAAAATCAATCACTGAGTATTTAAATCTTACCATCTTTACATATATACCAACAAAACAATATAGACAAAATATATACCTACAAAATTAAACTTAGTAGGGCGTGCGTAATCTCTAGGAGCAGCGTAGGCTGTTGGATTTTCCAGAAATACGTCACCAGGTATAGCGGGGAGGAGTGAAGACAAATGAAGACAAATTGGAAATCCCTGAGTCAGGTTTGAGGGATTATTATTGTCTTTGAGTTCCACGTTAGTTTGGAAACGCCGCCCTCCAAGCCACTGCTTCAGTTCAAAGAAAGGATGAAAATCACTCGGTGCTACGTCGGGACTGTATGATGGGTGTTCGAAAATGTCCCCTTGAAATTGTTGAAGGAGTCTTTGGGTTGATCGTTCCTGTATGCTGCAGAAGTCTCTTCATTTTTTTCTTTGTTCTCGTCATTATGAGCAGATATATGAATCCTATTTGGAAGGTACAATTAACTTAATTTAGACATGACAAAAAAATCTGTTATGATGTAAATAAAAAATTGAGTATTTGAAGTTTTGTTGTGTTATTTTCTTTTTTTTTTGAAATTGAATCAACATTTAAAATATTTGAAAAGTTTCTACGAGTTCTTCTTGGAATTATTTGTTCTCCAAATCTACTGAACCCAAATAAACAGCATGAAAAATCGTCCATTGTCTCGGTTCAACTTTCAAAAATTTTCCTTTTACACAAAGAAATCTTTTCAAGAAATTCCCCTCTTAAGACCGCTTTCGTTTACCCTTAACCCCCAGTATGGAGTAAAGAATCGACGCGTACACTTCGACGTCTCTAGGGCGGGGCGTCTCAACGCACTGGCAGCGTCGACCACGCCCATCGTAAAAAAATGGCGGGGTAATGAGGAACGGGAAAACTCCGCTAGAGGGCTTTCAAAATCATGTGTAATTCCAAAAGTGCATGGCGGACCAGACTTTAGATTGTTTAACTTGATAAAATAAAAAAGAACGCGTATTCAAGTGATTTTGGTAAAAAAAATTCAGTACTACAACTGTATTTTCGTGGCTGGAGTGTAATTTTAAGTTTTTGCCGAAATAATGGGTAAAGTTTGATGTTTATTATAATAAATAAAAATATTGTTGTTTGATGCTAAAACTTCTAAAATGATTGCAGCCTTTTGGGGGTACAGAATGCAAACTGATTTTTTTAATATATTTTGAGAGTTGCTTGACGTATTATTACCCAGATATTTACAATTTGATCTATATTAGTATCTAAATATTTCTTTAATCATCTATATCCAAAATCATTACATTTTAGGTATGTACAAAAACACAAATAGAAAAAAAAAGATTTAACTAAACCCCCTTTGGCAGAAATAATCGCAACTACATAACTTGGCTTGGGCATAACATTTATAATATTTATATTAGCTAAACAATTTTTGAAAATATACCCTAAATTTTTAATTGAATTTAGGTACGGTGATTTCCGAGGTCAATCAAGGACTTTTAATTCATTTTACCGGATGAAAGTTTGTAACAACTCCAAATGAGAAGGATTCAAATGATTTTACAAGATTCTATCAAATGTTCATATGAATATATATAATATAATATAATATAATATAATATATTATATTATAATATAATATAATATAATATAATATAATATAATATAATATCATGCCTTAATAGGAACTAAAGTTCCATTGTATTATATATATTCCCCAACTTATTGTAATGATTTTCGTCTTCATTTAGAGGTTCTTAATTTATTTATATAAACTACACTTGACTAACTTATAGTAAATCACTTAATTAACTTAAATAATTTATTCAAATTTCTCGCTTACTTTGCTAATTCGTTCTATTCACTACGACTATTTATTATAAACTGAACTACACTGCGCTACGTAAAGTCCTTATGTATTCAAAAAGTAATTCTCCAAATATCTAGAAAATAAAGAAACAAAACAAATAAATAAATAGACCTTCCTAGAAATTATTCAAAAGAAGCAATTTGAATAAACTGTTTGCTGTAAAAACTTCAAACGAATTCCGGGTATTTCAAAAAACGCAACGCCTTCGCTGAATTTTAGAATTCTACCAAATCCAAGCAGGACCGGCTCCGGGGCGGAGATGATTTCGTAACATTATATTGATAAATACCGACATCTTCAGGTTAAGGTCGGAAACTTTCCAGGAAATCTTTTGAGTAAATATAGCGTCACATGTTTCGCGAGGATACATTTCACTCTTAACTGTAAATTCGTCATTTCAGCTAGCACGGAGTCCTCATGTCCTCTTCTGAAGACTTTGATTGTAATATACGTAACTGCGACGTATAAGCAGTATTTCCAGGCATCCGTAGCATAGTAACTTCACTTTTTTCAAGTCACACCACAAATAAATCCGAATTATTGATGTTCTAAATAGTGACCAAACAACCAGATTAGTTTAGACATTTTTCTTTTAACATGATAATTGGCGCAATTCAGTAGTACTAGTACAAACATGTTTTTTTCGCTATTTTTTGTAGGAATGTTAAATTTTGACAAAACTGTAGAAAATTTACTTCATTTGACATTGAAATTTTAGTAGAATCGATTATTCTTGTCAAGTAAATCTAGCAGTTGAAATGTTTTCTCCATCCAAATCCAACTGCAGCGACCTGATGCTTTTCTTCCTTGGTTAGCTCTAACATTTGAGGATGTAACTTGCCTTTTAAATGATATTTTTGAACGTTTTGCATTTTCATTTAGACCGTATTTTATTGTCCTATATTTTTTATGGCTTCTTTCATGTCCATATCTGACGATATCCTGTATAAAATGAAAAATTTTTCAACATAGATTCAAATACGTCTGACCTTGCTAAATATAACCGAACAGAAATCATTTTCATCTTTAAGGGTATTCTCGCAAAAAAATAATGTATAAGGGTCTGCAAGGGTCAAATTTTTTACAAAAAAATTAATAACTCAAAAAGTATGCATTTTTCAGAAAAAGTTTTTAGACAAAAGTATACTAAAATTTCACGTAGATTTCAAAAATGTATTAATATACAGGTTGTCCTATTTAAAATAACAAAGTTACGGTCGACATCCGGTAGAAAATTTTCATGAACTATACAGATAGTTTTAACTCGTCGTGGGACACCCTGTGTACTAGGTTAATTGAAAATTAGTATTAATTATGTAATTTATGAAAAATTTTTAATACTTGGTAGGAACCATGTAACTTGCGCCCTCTTTAAGAATCCGATATAAAAACAAATGTATATTCATATGAAATTTCATTTAAGCGTTGCCAGTGGTGCCAAATCGTAAAAAATTAATTTTTTTTTTTCTTAAAGTCAAATTGTTTTTTTTATTCCAGTTGTTAATTGTGTAGATATTTATTATTTGGACAGAAATTATCAAAAGGTTTTTCTGTAATAACCATAATGAAAATAAAAATTATAATACGGAATAATCCATTAGGTATATACATTGTTTAATCTGTACACACATTATTACGAACATAAAAAATAACTATAACAAAATGTCATCAACTAAGTGCTCGTAACTATCTAATTAGATAATATAATCAAATTATACAAGGTGTCGCGTAAATTAGTTGAGTTCCGAAAACGTACATTAATGGTTGTTGAAAGGTATAATAATTATTTAATTGCCAAAATTCTTAAATTATGGAAAAAACTTTGAATGATTCTAGTTATCTAAAAATGTGAAATATACAAAAATAACCAGTTTCCATATGTTGTTGTTCGGTGAATGAAGTCGAAGCGTTTTTCTGTTTATGTAACAATTAACCAGTCAACGCTGGGTCGAATATTTGACACTGAAAGTTTGTAAACACGTCGGAGGTGTTGACATCTGGACACGGTATAATCATTTGTTTTTACGAAGAAGTTAATGACGTTTGTTTTTTAATAAAGGTACTGATGATCATGTAGTCGATGTTTTACGTTTGTTGATGTTTTTAATATCACTTTGAAATAATTATACAAAATTAATTAGAAAATTAAAAAAGAAATTATTTGTGGGAAAATGGATTTGCATGTTGATAATAATAAACATAACCTGAGATTTCTATAAGGTCCTACAGGGTGGTAATTTTAGCCACTTTGTATCCTTATAAATCCTGTAGACGTATCTGTTGTTTATAAAATGCAGTTATTTTCTTTGATCCCTTAAATACAAACCTACCTAACTTTTTATTCGAATCTTTCTCGTATTCAGCCCCCTCTGACGTTGTTAATCACAATGACAAACTGTTTTCAGCTACTCTAAACAATTGTTCGATGCTATTTATGCCCGTCCATTCCCGGATGCTCCTCAACCAGGAGATTGTTTCCTACCTACACTCCTTCGGCCCTCTATTTTGCCCATGAGGTGTAGAGCATACTGTTTACATCACCACTACACCAAAATTACACTGTCTGATGAGCGATAACCAAGTTATCGTCTTCAGAGATTGAAGTTTACTCACATGAGTTGTAGAGCCCGTTAACGATTTCCTCTGAAGACATGACCGCGATATGACTTCGGAAATTTATCTGTCGTCAAAATTTCTGTATTGTCTTGTTTAAGATTAATTCATTTTTTAGCATTTGTCTATATAACCACATTTCAAATGCTTCTATAAGGTTGATTGGGGCGGCTTCCAATATACTTATAAGTTTTATGATCCCATGTGAGTTATCCGTTACTTGTATCAACCATCTTGAGTACTGCGACATCTAACCTAACCTAACCAACGTCATCTGTATTATGGGTCATCGTAGATCTTTTTTTTATATCTGATTGGAGATTCGAACCCCGGACCTTAAAGTTGCATACCATACCATATTTCTACGTTATCGATTCATTATATAATGGTATACAAGCGAAAAAGCGTATTATACCGTAGGAAGAAAGACATCAGACGTTTGACTTTGACGTTGACGCTATTGACAGTTGATATTCAATATGTCACAATTCACGACGTAACTTCCGTCCCAATTGAGTATTAGTTACGTGGATCGATTAATAAAAATGATATCGGTCCATATGTGTCACCAACGACTGCAAAACTAAATGGAATAGGAGAAAGGACTCCGGTAAAAGAAATCACGTCCATTAATGCGAACCGACGTCTAAATATAAGAATTCTGCTTCTTTACACGAAACATTTCCATTCTGGATTCTCATCCAGGAATATCTCAAACAAAAGATTATGTATTTCCAAAGGAAAGGACTCTAGAACAAACAGACTACACGTATAATTGAGCCTCAACCAGACATATTTAAAGCTACTGTTTCTTCTTTTCCACTCACAAGTCCAGAAGTTCTTTCCGCGTTTCCACAGTCTGATCACAATTTAGAACGAAATTCAAGATGAAAAGAAAAAACTACAGTTCCGACGTCCACACCCTATAAATAGGAGTTGAAATATCTCTTGCGGCGTTGCTCACAAAGGAACATAAACAGCTTCAAGAAGATATTTCCATCGAGTGTTTGGCAATGTTTCACAGAAATAAAGCCGTTTCATAACCATGGATGAAACGTAGGTTCATCATTTCATACCAGAAATAAAAGAACCATCAAAACAATGGACTAAAAAGAAAAAAACGGCTTCAAAGAAGGCAAAGACCTTTCCATGTGCAGGCAAGGTCATGGCGTCGATTTTTTTGGAATACGCGTGGGATAATTTTCATCGACTATGTTGAAAAAGGAAAAACTATCAACGACGAGTATTATGCTAAGATATTGCGACGTTTGAGCGAAGGAATCAAACAAAAAAAGCCGCATTTGGCTAAATTTTATCAAGACCATGCACCATCATTGCAAAAATTAATCAATTGTTTAAATTGCTCCCTCATGCACCCTATTCGCCATATTTAGTACCCTCGGATTATTTTCGGTTCTCTAATACCTATCCAACAATGAAGAGGTGATTTCGGTAGTTTATTGCTATTTTGAGGAACTCGACGATTCTTATTTATAAAAAGGGTATCAAACTTATTGAACAACGCTGGTAAAAGGAGATTGAGTTGAAAAATAAATATATTTTTGTACAACATTTTTTGTATTTTCATCCCTAAACATCCAATTTATTTCCTTCTAAAATTCATTAAATGAAATCCATTTTTCTGTATGCCAAACATCGAATTTTTCGACTGTTGGACACAACAAAAAATGTTTACCAGCTATCAATCCGTAAAGTATGTGGAAAAAATTCTCCCCTTGGTTCGGTTTCGGACTTCAAAGGCCCAACTTCCAAATATTGAATACCGTTCAGTACCTCCGCAAAATCGAAAGTGAAATTTCAAGCAAACAACTAAGCAGAACTAATCGTTTTTTGCGCTCACGAATGTGTAAACATATTTGGAATATTTTATCAATTAGAGTCTATGCGAGTTAGTGAAAGGGGAAGAAAGTCTTAATGGTAGTGAACAGGGACGTATACATTTTGTATTCCACATACGTTCTGTTCTGTAGCCTCTTTAAATACATAGATAAATATTTAAATAGAATTTGAGCCATATTTATAAAATACTAGAAGAGACATTGATTAATAACTTCGTGCTACATTACTGGTTGATGCAAGTCACATGCAACGTTTTCTAGTACACATATTGTCGTAAATCTGGCAACGTTGTCGAAAATTACTAGAACGAAACATGTTTTCACTTCAAACAGTTGTGTCTGTGTCATGGTTATATGTGCTCGTCGAGTAGACGCCTTTTCAGAATGGATAATAACTATGTTTACCAAATTTCCGAACTCGCCGCTACCAAATCGTTCAACAGTGTGTAAAACGTATCAGAAATTCTTAAAAACGGGCTCTGTTGCTGACGCGCTGCTTCCTGAACGATCGTTAATTGAGCAGCCGAACCAATCTACAGTGCGGCTATCGGGAAAACTTCCAATACCTTATCTTCTTTACGACGAATACTGAAACGCATGCATCATCGTCGATTAACGTCTATGTACTTTACGAGGATGATCCGTAGTTCCAGCACTCCATTTGGTGGTCGGATAAAGCAAAATTCAAACTGAACGTTACGGTGAATCAAAGTAACTGCGTGACAAAACTTGAATGACCAGAAACCTCACGTCTTCATTGAAGAGGAATTAAACCTGTCTGGGGTGTGTGTGTGGGCAGGTATCCATCCGGATGGTCCCATTTTTCCTTACTTTTAGTCACGTGACGAACCAAAGTTTTATCTGGAAATGTTCTGAGATTTACGTTGGCAAATGATCCAAATGTTCATTTTGGAGAATGGTTAAGCAGACGAGGATGCGTTGAGTGGCCCTCACGGTCGTGGAACATGACACCCTGTGATTTTTTCCTGTGGGGGATTCTCAAGGATCGCGTATCGTTCCCGATCTCAGAACAGTCTTACATGCTTCGCCAGAACTGACACAAATTGTTGAGGCTGTCGTATGATTATAGATCTTAACAAAATAATCAAAGAAATTTCTTTGAGACTAGAAGAAGCAAATCAATGCACAAGACGTTGATTCGAAAGAGCTGTCTAAATGTCTAAATTAAATATATTTGGTTTTGCTAATAAAATTTGGTGTGATAATCTAATAGCAGCTTCATTCTCCACTTTTAAAATTCGAATAGACGGTATTACTGAGTTGGAACTGAAGGCTTAGATATTTTCCCTGGAAATAAAAAATCTCAAATTTATATGCTGTAATTAAAAAAATTTGGGGTGCAATATGTGAAAATTATGGAGTGGTTTCTTTGGACCAACCAGCCAGAACCATCTTGGTATTTGGTTCGTATATCTTTCCAACAATGTTTTCTGATTTATTTTACTGATTTATAGTAATCAGATTATTATAGTTAATTGTTTATTCATAGATACTATTAATTGTTTAATATCAGTTGATTAATAAATATAATATACGAAAAAATATTATTTTCATTGGTTTTTGATGAGATAATTCTACGGCTGTATATTTATCAAATTAAAAAAATAATTTGGTCTTAACTGGAAAAGTTGTTTATATATCTTAATCCTGTAACTTATCCTTTGTCCACTTCCTTGTTTCGCACTAGCGAATAATCGCATATCAACGGGATTACGGGGTTGAACTGAAGCATGATTAATCGATTCATATAATATGAGAGACGGAGGCCCTACGTTGTTATTGCGGGCCGTAAATAATGCCAATTGGGTCTACAGGTGATATTCGGGGGCACTGGCACATTGTCGGCTGGGTTTTCGAAATGGAGCTGGGACGAGTTTTTATGAAATTTTTAGCTTTATTTTTGACACATTTTGTGTTAAATGTGATTTATTAATCATGCAGTGAAAAAACTTAGTTATAGGCATTCAAAGTTACGAAATCAGAAGTATATTTTTCAAATTATACATTCGAACATTATAAATTTTTAATTAATGAAGGCCAGGAGCGGATCATGCCCAATGGATACAAATTCGTCATTCTCAATAGATTTTACAATCGATTTCTTAACAAAAAAGATCTGAGAAAAATTTTCTTATATCACAGCATTATTTTACCCCATCTACTTACATCCTGTAATGACTAAGGAAAAATTAATTTTTCTTATCAGAAGAAAGTTATTTTGATATTTTGATATGAAGTCGAAACGTCAAAGTTTATCTATCTTTTAAAAATTATTAAGAAAATTAATTTTGAAACAGAAGAGACCTAAAATCAAGAAAATTTTGAAACATAAACATATCAAAAGGTCTAAGGAATAAGAAATTAATGAAATCCTGTATATATATTGAAATTTATGTAGTTTGAACAAGATTTTCCGGAATTTCATCTGTTAAATCTCATTCATTATCTAATTGGTAACGAGAAGAAAGATTCTAAGTTCATCATTACAAAAATTTAGATTTAAATATAATCCGGTTCAATCTAGATTTATGCCTTTTTCAAATAACTGAAATCTATTTTCTATTAAGCGCCACCAGTTTAGTTTTATGCGTGGTATTTGATATAAATTGCTTGAAAACTTATCTAGTCGGTGCCGCCAAAACGATGATTTTTATCGTATTTCTGCATATTTCATTTTGAAAAAAATTTATAGGTCAATTTGCGAATTTTTGAGAAACGTATATTACGATTACTTAAAAATTTAGAACCACAAGTTGTTTGCAAAGTATTAGACCAAAAGAAATAGAGAAAACTAATTTTGAAATGTTAATGAACTGAAGAACACGATAAAATCCCCATGGTGATTGTTACTTTAGTATTAAATCAGTTATTAGATTAAATTCTCACAGTTTTCATGCACCTATTCCCTTCAAAGTATTAGAAGAAAATATTGAAAGCTCCTCAAATTCGGCCTCCCTACATGCTTATGGATAGTGATTTTGAATCATCAATTTCAGTACAAAACCAGCCACATATATTTTTAGAAGCCGACTTGAATTGATTAGTAAGAGATTGAGGACGTCCAACAGCATAAAACTTTGCTTGACTCAAAAATTACCTTCAATTTGTATATAAATTGAGGCTGAATTTGTGGAATATTTTGCACAAAATGGATCAATCGTCTAGTGCCAAGCAATTGCTAGTAACTCGTCTTGGTGATTTCGAATACACACCTTCTGACTGGAGATTTTTCTTCAAAAAAAGAGTCCCAAAGGTTTTTTTTCTACATAATTTGCTCGTTATTAACCCCCACGAAGTCGCTGGGACACAAAATGGATGGACGAACATTAACTACATGTCTTCTTTCAGCCGATAAATAATGAAAAAAAAATTTTTTTCAACAGAAAAAAGTTATTATAAAAACCTAAATATAAATAAATATTTATAACAGTTTTTTCATGGATATTTTTGTATTTTTTTATGTAATATATTAAGAAAATAAATGAACAAATCGTGGTTTTTCCATATTTTGGGATTTATCTATTTTGACGCAACCTCTAATGGCTAGAAAGCAGTGAAAATTTTTAAATAACAATGAAATTATTTTAAAGCAATCATTCCATAAATCAAATCATCAGAACACTTGCAGCCCAGTCACCCTTTTAAATAATCGAAGTAGGGTGACTTACTAAGGACTAATAGGTATGACGTTGCATGAAATTCTGATTAAAAGAGTTAAATAAGCAACAAAAGGATTTGTTTAGCAGGATTAGCACCCCCTAGAACTGTTAAATGTATTCTAACAACGCAGTCGACAGCATTTGCACTAAATTTTGTCTTAACTAGAAGATTGATGGACTTGAACAGCAGGTGTCTTGTAAAATATTAAATTTCAATTTAAACAGTATTATTTTGGGTTATTGTACAGTCGTATGTAGTTCAAATGTTATGTATCGCTTTCTATCAAAAGGCGTAGGAGCTTCACGGTGCTTCAAAAATGTTGGTCTTAATTTTCATGCTATTTATACATATGAGGATGGTTCCAGAAGTACCTGACCCAACAAAGAAAACACCACCACCACCAAAATTTTGGAAAAATCACCGAGCCATATTTTCAAGTCTGGGAACAGAAAATATTCCGAAAGGGCTAAATCTGGCGAATAGAGTGCACGAAGTAGCAATTTAAACTTTGATTCATTAATTTTGGCCATTGCAGCATACTCGTCGTTGTTTGTTTTTCCTTTTTCAGCCAACGCCATGACCTTACCTGCAGATGGAACGATCTTTGTCTTCTTTGGAGCCGGTTCTCCCTTTTCAGTCCATTGTTTTGATGGTTCTTTGGTTTCGGGTGTAAAGTCAAGAACCTAATTTTGACGTTTCAACCTTATTTCGTACTTTATCAAAATATTTTAGGAAAGATCTAAAATTTTATACACTAAATCATACAGAAAGATGTAAGAATTTAGAAATTTCTATGCATATTCAGCTCATCTTTATATTCCTATATCAAAACACTGTCAAATCTCATGGAAAAAATAAATAATTTCGTTTTCTTTGCAGCTGCAGGTGTTGGCCTCACTAGCGGCGGTATTTGTGGCGTGTGCTGTCGCCCGATCACCGATCGATTTCTTCTGAGAATAATGGACGTCTCTTACCACGAAACTTGTGTACAGTGCTGTGCGTGTGGAGACCATCTTATTCATACATGTTTTGTTAAAGACTCAAAATTATATTGTAGATTAGACTACGACAGGTAAGTTTCGATTTTATTTCGAATGGTATTATGAGTCAATCAATGAAACATAACATCAAGTTCAAGGCGGTTGTTTACTAGCAAGTCCGCTTCGTCGATATAAGAAATGTGCCCAGCCTTGATCATTAAATCGTTTTCAATCAATGTACGTTCCAAAAGTGACGAGATGTCTTATTAAATTTATGTGTGTTTTTTTCGGCCAATTCAAAGGTTATGGAACGTATAAAGGATCGCGTTGGTGCAAATCCAAATTGGTAACTCTTTTATATGAGTCACTAGATTAAACTCATTCTGAACTCCTAATGTAGAAGAGAGTATCAAGCTTTTAATGTATTATGCAGAAGTAACCTCAGATCACTGTTTTAGTGTCCAATTACCGCTCCTGGTGATCTACTTTCTTTCGAATTTCGTTGGCATGACTAAATATCTGTTAAATGACTGTATGATACGGAAGACTGAATATTTAATTAGTTCTTTACCACTCTCTAGATGCTAATGCGTCAACTCTATGAGAGTTGAGAGACAGCTCAAAATGATGTCAAGTTTAGGCAATATGCATAAAAAATACGAAGAGAAAGATCTAATGTTAAAGGTCACTAAAAATAACTTCATAACAAGATAAACAACGAAATGTAGAAACTTTCTTGGTAATGAAGAAGCTGAAAAGCATCAAGCTCTTAAATGAATCATTGTGAAAACTTTTCAAATGATTGTGTTTCGTTTAAATTGTATGATTTATGAAAAATTTTCTTTAATAACGAACCAGATATTTTCCAATAGAGTGCGCATCTTTTGGACAACGATTTATTATACCGTGCATCGAGTTACATACTTAAATTTGAAGTTTCCAAGTAGTTTGCAGACACCCATTTCCACCAAAAACTAATTTAGAAGTTTCCACTTCATCGATCAAAAGTATTTCGAAGTGGAAAAGTCAAACAAGAAGTCGACCTTTGACAAAAACACGTTTTCGGAAACTTCACGCAACTCCTTTCGAGTTATAAGACGAAGTTTTCAACAAATATTTGGTCTTTAACAGAATCGGAACGAACATTTTGTATTTATATCGAACTAGCTTTTATCAGCGGCTTCGCTCGTATTGAAGCCTTTAGAAATGAATCAATATTTTATCGCTTGGATGGGTTAATCAATTTTCTAAAATTATCACATACAATGAAGTTTCAAAAACTTAGTAACTGTTATAAACACAAGAAGCACCATAAAAGCATTGACTCCAAAAGAAATATACAATGAAATAAAATTATTAAACCCGAAAAAAGCACCGGGCTCTGACCTATTACTATGCAATGCAATTCTGAGACTCGGATATTGGCCAAAATCACATAAAGTTGCACAAATCATAATGATTGGCAGTGGTATTGTGCTAATTATAATAGGAACGTTCAATAAAAACTAGTTAACAAATTATAAAATACACATAGTAGATACTCAAAAAATATTGCATATATATTTTTAACAATACAAGAAAACACCATGTTCTTTTTTCACTCATGTTGAAATTACTAATAAAATAAATACTATTATTTAATAGGAAAAAAAACGGACATTTTTTTATTAATAATGAAAATGGAATATACTTACACTTTAAGTTTACTAGATTGAAGATTATAGAAAAATGCAACTACTACATAAGTACATATATGTAGCGCGCCCGAAATCTTGTTGCAAGAGGTTCTTAGAAATATGCGAAATTGACACTAACACTTTTTAATCGACACTTTGACTTAGGTAGCGTGCCTAGAATGTTTTGCTAACAGTAGTACTTATTAATTAATCTTATTATTACATTGTATGTAATAAATGTTTTAATGCATACAATAGTTTTGTGTGGCACTTATTCACTAACTAAAACTTCCCCTTTCTATAAATGTGCTGTCGCAAAGATGGTTTGACACTGATTAGAAAAATGGTTTTAAATAATCAAATTCTTACACTAAGGGTGGGAAATGTAAAAACTACAAATATGAGAATTTCCCAGCAATGTACATTTCAGATGAAAATCGGTACGTTTGTTGGCATTTTTCTTAGCATCACTGTAATAAACTAATAAAGTTTAAAACATCTACCAATACTGGAAACCAACATCTGGAAATTCTAGTTCACAACAAATGTATAATAAAAATTCTTAGCATTAGCCGCTGGCCCATTTGGGGATGAGTAACGTACGGTCCGTGGACCGCTTGCATTAAAATTTATGTATGAAATCTTTACTTTTTTAAAATTTAATATTTTTTTCTTCTGTCTATTATAAATTTCCATTGAACCGGTTCAAAAACCGGTTCACGTATTTGTTTCAGTTCTGTTCGAGTTTCCGTTCAGCAGAAAAAAATCTTTCCGGACTCGATTCGGAAAAACAAGCCGATTCGCTCCGGTTTTTGTTCCGGTTCGGGTTCGGTTCAAACCCTTGTTTGTAATACATATAAAAATTCGTCAAAAATTAGGAAGTACCAGAACGACGTTCCGGAGCGTTTCTGCACTACAACACCACTGTTTATTGGTAAACTAGGCAAAAACCCAATTAACGTGTCATCTTACCGTCCAATAAGCCTTCTACCTACAATGTCCAAACTCCCTGAAAAATTACTCCTACATAGAATAAGACTTACCTCCGCAATATTAGATCCCTACCATCAATTTGGATTCCGACAAAAACATTCGACAGTGCAACAAATTGAAAAAACTATTTCCTCGAAGTACTAACCACTTCTGAAATCTTACTTAACCAATAGAGCTTTCCAAACAAAAGTTAATGAGGAAAATTTTACTATAGCACTGGGGTGCCACAGGGTAGTGTACTAGGCCCGCTACTTTCCATACTGTATACATCAGATATACCAGAGACACAGTATACAACAACAGGAAGTTTTTTTGATACAGTCTGATCAAAAACCACAAACAGCAGCAAAAATGTTCAGGCTCATCTTGTACAATTGAAGAAGTGGCTACAAAAATGAAAGATTAAAGTTAATGAGTCCAAATCAATAAATTTAAGCCAGTTAAGTTAGACAATACGGAAATACCACAAACAGTTAGTGCCAAATACTTAGGAATCCATCTACAAGACTTTATGAACATTGGAATAGAGCTGTGAGGTTGCGCTTCCAAATCAGAGATCCCAATCTAAAATATTCCGTCAACTAGTGGACCTGGAAGTGCCTAACAAAAAGTTATCCAGGAAATGATCATCAAACACCACAAATCTATAGAAACCCACTACAAGAAGAGTTGTTAACGCAACGAAACGCGAAGAGACTGTAAAAAAGTTGGCCAATAGGCCTAATATGATGTATAAGAGGTCGCATCACTGAATGTAAGCCTCACCAAGACATTATAGATGTTAGATTATTCTGATCTGTGATCTGCATTATGAATTCTTCTGCACTTGTTCTGGCGTTTCTATCGCTCTTCTAGTTGTCGTTCTGAACGAACTAGTACCTGGAGAGGAGTTTCAGTTGCTCTGTTTGCTGTTTTCTTCTCAGCTCTGCGTGAAACGAAGTTTTAGATTTCCTGCAACTTTTAGTGCTCGACCCCGCGACTAATCTTTGGATAGACCAGATTTCCGTTTCCGAGGCATTTTTAAAAAAGAACAGAGTAAGAATTAAAACCAAAGAGTAAGATCTAAAATAATGAATAGCACCTAACCACAAAAATGATACCTAACCTCAAAAATTCAAGAATATGTGTACTACAAAGTTTTTAAAAAATGGCGATAAATAATAATGAAAAAATTGTGTAGTTATATTTTTTGGAGATATTTGGGCCATAAAAGTGTGCCTGATGATATTAATGGTGTCACATTAAACGCTGTTTTGGTGACGGTGCATATTTTAATATATAATATATATTGCGGTGGCGTCGCTTATGCCGCAGCACGTGTGACGTTTCGAAGCTATTTGTGCGTCGCGCCAGGGTCGTATGTCTAACTGCTTGTTTTTCAGAGGCGTCCAATGGTATTTTTATGTAAATATATATCGTTGACTAATATGACACAAATTTATCCGACATACATTTCCATAATATGTGTATCTTTGTTTTACATTCAATGTAGAATTTCTACAACATACTACTAATGATTAGATTTTCTATGGATGGAATTAAAGTTAATATACACAACGAAAAAATTGAAAGTACCGAATCTCAAGTTTCTAGTTAATTTTTTCTTGATGGATTTAGGCATTTTTGGTATGTGGTCATTATATATAGAACATTTTTTGTCCAACGCTGTGGTAAAATTGTATTAAAATCGCTGTTACGAAGCGCAGAGAACAGCTGGGAACCATAACCTCGCTTTTTATTGTACTTATAGCTATTGGTGGAAAGAATTTACCAGTGTTTGTTGGGCAATCCATTATTATTTGTTTTTTGACAAAGATAATCTAAATTCCGCGGAAATTTATCGAAAATTCTAGTGTATGTTCCAAAAACGTGGTTCAACAACCCTCGTAATAGAATACAAAGTATAATGGATGACGACCGCGCCATGTCACATTCAAAAATACATAATACAATACAATAATCGTTTATCCTTTTACTGATCGATGCTTGTCTTCTTTTGGAACTTCCAAATGACCTTTCTTTTATAATTTCCTTAATGTCCTATGCAATTAGCTTAATCCTCTCCGATAAACTTCTTAGAATGTGTCAGAAAAAAACCAATATACCTCTACATTCCACTATCTTCCACACTGCTCCATGACATGTTTTTAAATCGTCCTGATTTTAGGTCTCTTCTGTTATATAAAATTAGTTTTTTTCATTAATTTTTGAAAGATACATGAAAACATCTAATTTTATAACAGAAGAGACCTAAAATCAAGACGATTTAAAGACAAAAACATATATAAATTGTCTAATAAATAAGAAAATGAAGAAATTTGTTATTAGTTAAAAAACTTTGAATATTGTTTTAAATCGACCCTAAGTATAGCGTGCATAAAGGCGGATTCACACCAACGGGCACAGTTAGATCAGGTCACGGTCAGAGACATTCAAGTCAAGATCGCTGCCTGGGATCTCAATGAGATTGTTCTCACTGGCGGGCACGGTATGAGCACAGTCAAATAAAAAACCGGCGGGCACAGTCAAATCAAAACCGGCGGGCCCGCTCTCCTTGAGATCCCGAGGCAGCGATCTTGACTTGACCGTTACCTGATCTGACTGTGGCCGTTGGTGTGAATCCGCCTTAAATGTATGCACTAACCATAACAGTCTGTTTTTAGAATAACTGTTGCTTTCTAGATTTTGTATGATCTTTGAAGTGTTATAATTTATGATTATCACTTTCAACCCTTAAGTAAATATACAAAACAATTATTATTTGATGTAAAAAATCCAACTTAGTGCTTAAACCAAATGAAAAATTCCTGTGAAATTTCATTTTAATGTGTGAAAATGCTTTTAATATGCTAACATCTTCGTTAATCTCTCTAGTTTTGATCTGACGTTTGTTTAGTACCATGTGGTGAAATGTGGTTTTCAAACAACCATCTTACATGCTGCAATTAACGTTTGTTGTTATGATATATTTATACTTTATCTAATTCCTTTAATCAAATGTGACATTCGTTGAAAATAGGAAACGTCACATTCCTCAAAACCTTCGCATATCAGTTTGTAAAAGCTTTACCTCTAAGCTCCAAAGAATAATTGATTAATTACTATAAAAACTGATAATTATTTCATTATTTAAACTGACAATTAACTCAATTATTTTAAATGAATACTATTTTAACATTGAAAACAGCATTAATCAATACACAGTTATTAAAAGTAAGTCCATTTCCTCGATGAATATTCTCTTGAATTTCTTGTCTAATGTTAATTTCATTCGATGCTGTGATACTTGGCTTGGACCTTATTTTGCAATGAACTCTCAACATAGTCTTCGACTTCCATTCTCCTTGTTACTGCTGCTGCCAGGAGAAACGCTGAGTATTAGGTAGATTCAGGTTCTGAGCAATCATAAAAAATATGACGAGCATGACAGCAGGAGGTCTAATATTTCTATACTTTTTGAGGAGGTCAAAAATATTTTCAACAGTGACCACAAATTCGCGTAGGTATTTTGCTTTCTGGAATTGCGATTATAAGAAAGGTCCTTTCATCAAATACGTTATCTTCTCGTACAAACATCAGTTCTGTCTTCCTACAATCTCTATTTTTATTACGACCTAAGGAATAGATTTATTTAATAATTAATTATAATCATGTCATCTTCTGCTCCTTTCATAAATCTTTCTACATTCTCCTTCGACAAAATCTCCAATTTTTTTGGGTAGTATCCTGCTGATCGTCTCTTCATATTTTTCAACTGGCAACATTTTTAATTTTTCCAACCCACTGCAGCAATTGCACACTCTCTTACTTTAAATGGAATGTCCGATTCGCTATCTGATACATTTCAAGTAATTACTTCTGACTTGTTTTGATTTATTTTGAAAAATCGTTGTTTTCTTTCATAGTAACTATAGTTCAAGACCTGCTTCAGCCACAATTTGATTCCACATTAATATTTTTCATTGTAATTGAAGGTTCTATTAAATTTATTTTATAGACGACCCCATCTGAAAATTATTCGTTCTGTATTCATTTACATACCGAAAGTTGCGTTTTAAGTGTTCCATGTAGTGAAAGTGGCAGTTCCGTACTGCAAAACACTTTCGGGACACTCTGGAGTAGTTAATTATGTTTGTTAATTGTGACTTTAGCAGCTTCAATGTTGAGAGTTGACAGTTTCACTTCGATGATTTTGCATAACCTTAAAGCTTATATAGATGACTCAATAGCAAACAAGATTGAATTAATAACAAAATACTTTCTTCCGCCACAAATACGAATCAATCAATAAATTTTATCGAAGAACGACACGTATCTACAGAGATTCCATCAACATCTATTAGAGGTATACATATTTCATTTGCATCCCATCCAATAAATATTAATAATTGTCCTACAATCAACATTATTTGTTGCAAATAATTAAGATTGATATTGCAAATATCATTACATACATTATATTGTTCAATAAATAAAATATTTATAATTCTCTATTATTTATTTTCTTTCCTCAATGTAATTGAGAAAGTTTTGGATCTTATGCGCCGTCTAAAAAATGTTGTGTACTCAGCGGCTGAAATACGACTCGTCTGTTGCTCGGCTCGCTTCGCTCGTCTCGCAATTTTCACACTCGTCCAACAAAGTAGCACTTTCAGTCATTGGCATACAAATAACTATTTCAAACACGTAGCAAAAGTGATTTCTCAAAAATGATCACACTATGCAAACAAATAATCTATAAATCTCGCTGAGTTCAAATATTCATTATTATGACAGTAATCCCTCATGTTTTGGCAGCAAACAGCGAGTTTAATATAGAAAGCGAAGTAAACTATGAACCTCCAGGAGATCTCACGGTCGGCTTGTCCTAGCAAACATCGACATCGGTCTCGCATCAAATCGCCTGAAACGGAGCAATGTTTACATAAGAACGACATTCTCCCGTTGTATATAAAGTCCTGCCAAAGGGCGAGAGACGACACGTGACTGGCCTTTTCCGAGCTCTCTTTGAAAGCCCGTACACCAGACGATATAACTTTTAATATTACGAGGGTCTTACTAAAGTGAATTTACTAACATGTATTAGTACAAAAATTAGAAGCTTTGGTACTTGAGTTTTAAGATAAAAACAAAGATTTATAATTTCATATGCTTCTTGAGGTCTAGAAAAACGTTGAATTCGCATTTTTGATCTGCGGGAATAAGAAAAAATCATTGGGTGTCGAATATACAGGAGATGAGCCATCAATTTGATGTTTTTACTGTTCAAAAATTCATCTCACGGTATGTCACATAACGGTTTTTCAATATCAGTTTACTTCATCAAAAGTCGAAGCGATGACCGAACTGAAAATGTTCGTGGTTAAATTCCATTTTTTGACCAAGATGAAAGTTTCAAGTATCTGTAAACAAATCAAGTACCAGTCGTATGACAATACGTTCTGAGTACGTTCACCATCAAACATGTCAAACTCTATGACGGCAACGTCAGTTTTGACATATTGATATCACTATTGCCAAATCTCAAAATCGTGTATCGATTTAGTGAAAACCATAGATACTGACGTGTCTATTGTACCCAGCATCCGTGACACTTTTTCGTCGAATTTATCAGTGAATTTGTGAAATCGTAGGTAATGTAATTAATTTGATCGAATTTACATCACTCTTTCAACTTGTCCGTATTTTCCAAAATCTTTCTACCAAGAAATTACTTACTGAACACATTGTTTAAACTACTACCACAGCAAAAGTCACGATTACACTCTCTGACGCGCGCTTCGATAACCAAGTTATCGTCTTCAGAGACTGGAGGTAAATTACTTGATTTGGAAAAAGATGACGGTGATGAATCGGGGATATATATCGGATGATCGAGTACTTTTTAGTGAAACTTGAGATTCAAAAACATGATAAAAGTGCAATTGCAGGAATAAATACTTTGATAACAAACTTTATAGTTATATACCGAATGTATTTTTGTATCGAACACGTCGTTATTATTTGACAAAGTTGTTAAAATTGTCATAATCAGTTCCAACAAGTATTTTAGAGTAATTTTCTGGAAAAGTATGTTATTTTCTCTATAGTTCCTTGTTTGCCCTGATTGTTTCTACTGAGCATACTCTTCACTTTACCACTACACCAAAACTTATATTTATACTGTCTGTAGTACTTTCCTTCGTTAATAAAATATTTTCTTAATGTGAATATATAATTTTAAGAAGTCATGGAAATATCCACATTAAAATTGAGACAAATTATCAACTTATGTACAGAATTAGTTAAGGGCTCAATACTTTACAATGCAAAAAATGCACAACCATTTGCCTATTGGAATCAAATCATCTTTTCCCACATTTTGCAATAATTTGAGGGCATACTTACTAGAAAGTGCCTTCTAGTCTGTAAATGACTTATTCTGGTTGTAATATTTAATTCCGGGCATGCTGCATACAGGTTTAATTTTGCTATGGACTTACTAATTATAACCTTATACTATTGACTATAATTTTGTTAATCATTGTGTTTTCCTTCTGTATATTGAAATTTTATTGTATCTGTATTTTTATTTAGTTATTTTTATGTTTGTTTTTCAGTTTTTACAAGCTTTTGTCTACAAATTGTAACAATTTTTTGACAATGAAGCTTCTATCTCTCTATTTCTTAAACATTCAAGAAGCACGTATAAACAAGTGTGGACAAGTTCTAAACACCGAGCTCATAATGGGAATCCTGTAAATATTACTATTGATAATTTATAAGGAGATGCATCGAAATATCCAGTATTTTCTGTAAATATAGTTTCCCTTCTCGAGATGATTATCACAAAATTCTAAATAATGAAGTTTCTAGTTGAACCTCGTATACGGTTGCCAAAGGGCTATCCAACACGTGGACCAGCCCTTCTCGCACTGTTTGAAAATCTCTAGACAAACTTTGATCGGTCGCCGAGAGTTAATACTGACGTTGGCTGTTGCTGGTCCATTATTAGCTTCAAATTCAATGGGTTATTTATGGAAAGGCTAATTGACAGTTGTGAGAATAGGAAAATCAAGATTTTTATTTGTTTGCTTGGGGCTGTTTGATAAGAATTCAATAGTAGAATGTTATTTTTTCCTTTATAAAAATACGACTCATATTTGATTGACAAGAACCCAAATAATTCAAAGCGATGAAATATACTTTTTTTCTAATATACAGGGTGCTCCGGGATTTTTCTCTTACGACCCCTCGTTTATGAGTGATAGTCAGATGCGACATCAGAACTTTTATTTGAGTAAATTTTCAAAATTACACATTCGAACACTATGAATTGTTAATGGATGATTACGTATATCTATTTAGTTTGTAATTGTAAATAATTCTACTCTATTCTACTCTACAATAAGAAGTCCAGGGGCGGCTCAAGTCCAATGGAAACAATGCGAAACTTTTACAGGGACAATTTAAAGATTAAAGCAAAAATAAATTTTTCAATCGATTTTTTGATACAAAGATTTTCTTTGCTTAACTTAATAAAATTTATAGTTTAAGAGATATATAGATCGTTGTATATATCAATTGAACTATTCGCCATAAAGAGACATTCTGGAGAAAATTATCATAAATTGTTGCCAAATCTCTCATCCGTCCAAGAAGTTGATTATTTATATTCATTTTACAATACGAACGTGATGACTGTATTTTTATTGTTGCCAGATCTCTAATTTTTTCGGCAGCTTGATGATTTCGAAATGATTTTCATGGTTTGATAATAAGTGCGAACTTTTTTGTTTCTCAAAATTTTAAATACTGTAACATGAAGGTTGTATTTACCGTGTTACGTTCCGTAAAACTCGAATGTTGTATTTACACTGTTGCCAAATGCCCGCTTTTTTCCGACAACAAATTTTTACAGTTTTAAAATTCATTTTACATGTTGAGTCTATGTACAGTGCTGCAAGATTTTCTATTTTCTCAGTCAAATCTTCGTTTCTTAACGTTTTATACTAAATACTATATAGGTGAAATATTTCCTGCTTTTATAGTTACATTATTGTCTTATTTACTATTATTTCCGACGATATTTCGAATTTTTCTCTTATAAATTTCCATTTGTTAAAATTTTGAGATATGTTGTTGTCATATTTCGTATTTTTTCGCTAATATATATTTTTAATTCGTTTTTTGACATTGAAAATAGAAAAGAGAGTATATTAACAAAAAAAATATTCAAAAAGTCTGAATTGCTTTTTCTTTCATGGGAAGAATTCGAAAGAAAAAATATAGTACAATTAAATGAACCACCACAGCACACTCGATGGCTGGAAACATATTGTACAAAAGGGGAACATAAGGGCAACGGCAATGGCAATATGTTGCCGTTATACGGATTATTTCCTAACATTCGGGTCTGTTGTGCCGTAATCTGGAATCATACTCACACATATGCTCGATGACAAAGTCGACTCATATATACACTATTAATTTTTCAACATACTTATAAAGAACAATTTAAAAATGATTTTCTAGCATCTTTAACATATTTTTTAATAGTTTAAGTTAATTTGTTAGCATGGAGGCAATTCTTACTTATATAAATCATTGGCATAAAACGCAGTCTACAAGAAAAGCCTTTTATTTGATGAAATCTACAAAGAATGGAACTCAAACAAAAATTCTGTATTCTTTTAAGAAAATAGTTTTCAAAAATTAAACAATAATGAACATATAGCGGAATCTGAAGGAGTAACTATAGCCCAGGTTCAGGTAATTGCGAATCCTAACCCATAACGAGATTCAGACCACAATTTTCGAACGTCGCGTCCAATTTTCGCTGAACATTTCGAATTTTAAACAAGAATTATCAATGAGCTACACACTTAGTCGGATTTGACTACGACTTGATCAACTCAATCAGTTTCCGAACAATCAGATAGGATTATCTCCATGATAGTTTTCGTAAATCCCTTGAATTTACTTAAATGCTCTACACATTTGAAAATAAAGCAAAGAAAAGTGTTGATGCACCTAATATTTTCCCGAAATCAATTGCGGTGAGCCTAACCAAGTATTTTGTAAGTCAAAAATTCCACCGATGTCTGGAGAAGTGACCACAAAAGATAAAGCGGACTTGTTGAGTCGATGTTTGCTTCAAATTCAACTCTTGATTCGCGGGAAAAACTACCACCCAGCCTGTCTGAAGTTGGTAAATCTATGCCAGATTGAAAAATTGCTTGGGTTCAACCTATACCAATAACTATCATCTCATTGCTTTAGTCCCATTGCTAAGGTCATAATATTGAAATATCTTGTCTTCTAACATAATCAGCGACCTTCGGAAACATAGATCAACCGGGTTTGTAGTCCTCACTTATTGATTGGCTTAATGGCTTTCTCACAGACTGATCCATCCAGGTTGCTATCGATGAACACACCTTGGAAAGGTTTGAGGTCAACGCTGATGTTCCCTAGGGATGCATCTGTTCATCTACTTTCTTTATCATGTAAATCAACGATCTAGTCGACAAAACTTCAAACCCGATCTATAGACTCACCGACAATAGCATAGTGGGGTTTTCGTTCAAATCAACCGCCCCAGAAACTCGACTAACACCCAAATCCGTAAGCAACAACAGATCACCACAATCAATATCAATCATGGAAACATTTTGGACTGGGGTGGAAGCGATTGGATTGAAATTAATGCAGCAAAGACCCAGGCTTCTGTTTTTACAAAGAAGAGTGGCCACCATCACCGCAAATTCGCTTGTTGGGGATGGAAGCAATAGTCACGTAATCAATTTAACGATGGCAGCTTCACAAGAACTTAAAGCTCTGCTGAAATTGAACAAACCCTGAAGATGCTCGATTCAAAACAAAAGATAAGATAAGTTCGACCTATAGGCGATCCAGAGTTGACCAGAAACTTGGACATCTTAGAGCATAGAAGATATGATGCTGTTTTACTGATACTACTATTGCAAGACCTACTCGATAGGAAGAATGGGCTCATGAACACCGATTTCGTCTGCAGACGCCCAGAACTTCAATTTTTCGGGAATCTTTTTTTTGGAGAAATGTGGAATCAGTTACCAAGGTACGTCTTTTCCTAATACTACAACCTACAGATGTTCAATATCAATATCACCACAGGCATCTCCATACGGCAGGTACCACTCCAATTACTGGAGTGTAAAAGAGTTGACCCTCTTGTAAGTAGGTCACAAAAACATTGAAAAGAAAAAGCATTCGTCAAACCTTAGCTTCGACAACATATTTAAACAGGACCGGCTTCACGTCTATATCAGTGGACGAATGCTTTCAAGATGCTGGACGATCCTTTAAATCTTTAAATTTTCTTAAGATTAGTATCGATTTGAAACTTTTAAGGTTTATTTTTCAATCCTTATCTATAGGGAGCAATAAACTAATCTAAGATACACCAACAAACTTGTTAGCTTAATGTTAATTAACAATGGCGCGACATTAAGCATCCACTAATTATTATCGTTATCGTTAAAACAATAAACGAAAAACCATCAGCAACAAGATTTTTCAAAATGAACAAATGTTCAATATTATATAAAATATTGAACAAAAATTGATAAAGATAAAATTTTTTCCAGGAATTAGTCCATTTTTGGTATTAGGTTCAAAATTATTAAGTTAGGTTAGATTAAATCAGGTTAAGTTAGGTTAGGCGCTCGATTCACGCATTTGAAGTACAGCTCTTTCTAAATTAAAAATTTTTTACTGTCGACGATACAACTAAAAATTTGTTCAATTTTTAGGGTCCCATTCAGGACATAAAATTTTCTGCGTTATTGAATCTTGCACAGATCAATTAGATTCAGTAATTACACCACCAATATTGGTGATATATATACCCTAAAAATGAATGAAGATACAAATTCACCCCAATGATCATCCTTTAGGGATACACCCCAATACGCCCTTCGCCCTTCTATCGGGCATATATCATAGTTAAAAAGCGTTAAAGGCGGAGATATACTGTCAAACCATAGACGTACGTTTTGGAAAATATTTAAATAATATGTTAACAAATCTATTGTCTTGTGACCTTCAATAAATAACCACCAAATTATTCTAAGACTAATTGATCTAAAGTTTCATCATAACTAAATGTTTTTAAAATAAATAATAATTTTCACTTTCTAATACAGTGGTTTTAGTACCAAAAACTCTTAAAAAACATAATATTGGATATAGAGAATCCCAAACCAAAATTGAAACTACGTAACTGAAAATTTTATTATATAGCTAGTCCTGCAGAAAATTGACGTGACTTAGATCCGGTGAACTTGCAGGTCAATTTAAATATTTCTAAAACATTTCTAGCCACTGTACAAGTATGGAAAGGTGTCTTGTCATGCATAAATATATGTCTATCTTCAGATGTAACTTTAATAACTGGTTTAATGGGTTTCTTTCAACCATAATACCGTAGAAACGTTTTTTTTTCATCTAATTTGAGATGAGATCTGACAGACTCATTTCTAGCTCTATCATCATATAATCGATAGTTTCTTGTGAAAAATAGAACATTTTAGATTTTGGAAACTAGTTATCTCCAAGAGAAAATAGTTCTCGAAACACAATTTTTTTTATTTATTATTACAGAGCTGGCTAAAGAAGCAACGATTTTTAAGTAGAAACATTTCTTAATTCGTTTTGCTAAAATTACAATTTTTGGGAAACGAAGGTATGAACTTCGATCCAATAGAATGATCCATTATGTAAACAAAGTTCTTAAAAATAGTCAACAATTCCTTGAACGTGTTCTTTAACTTATTGCTCCATATTCACCCTTGACGATTCACCCCAGTTTTATCTGATCATCTGCACCTGTAGCCAATGTACAGACTACAGAGGGTGGAAAAAATGAGATGATCGCTGGATCCGACCACGTGGCGCACTTATCATAGACGTAGAAACTGTATTTTGTAGAAGGGTACAGAATACTTGAGAATAAACTATTAGATGCATAAAGATGGATCGGTCAATTGAAAGACTAGTAATCAAGATTTAAAAACAAATATTAGACGTCCTAAAATCATTTGGCGTAAAGGGTCATTTTATAATATAAGTATTAGCTTTGGTTTGTACAGAAAGCGAATCATTTCGGGAATAAATTTGATAATGTTCAAATCGTCCAAAGTCCAGAAAAAAGTCGGGAGACATGGGAGATAATTTGTATAAAAACTATGCGTTTAAAAATGACCAATGATGTGTTCGTGAAATTGCCTCTTCCTGCTGGAACCTAGACCATTTCATTCTTCATCTCTTTAACTCCTCTTCTAAGCACAGAACGTATCGAACCGAATAAATAGTAACTATGGCCTCGTTATTTTCGAAAAACGTCCAATAATGCCAGGAAAGAGTCAAGAACATACAATACTTTTATTTTTTCTCGGTGTATAGGAAGCTGGTAGTTAAAATGTGAATAACTTGGAGTCCAGTTGTATAGGTTTTGTTTATTGATTTTCATTTTCTTTTTTTCCCTAAAATAATTAACACTGAGCAAAATTTTCACGTAGAGTAAAATCAATTGCCTCGACATGGAATTTTGGTTCAAATTCGTTTCTTTCACGATTGATTCGTAGCTCACTAGTTTGACTCTCCTAGACTTCTGTCTACTGCTTTCCAACATTTTCTGATGTCTTCACACTGCGTCTGTGGACAGGGTGCTTCTTGTCCATTAAGTTTGTAGTCCATCTGAAGTTTCTCAACTATCTGGAGATTGTGTTTCAGTTCGGAACAGCTTCCATGTCGACCAACATTAAATTATCGCTAATAGATACACAATCGATGTTGCAGTTTCTACGACTTCCTAGTGCTGACTAAACGAAATGGAGAGAGTGAGGGAGAGAGAGAGAGAAATCTAAATATAAAGTATACAAAAGAAAACTATGATAAACAACAATATTACGTTTGAAAATCATTTGAAGAAGTTAGCACTGCTATTTAGTTTGAGTAAGTATCTAACAGATCTCGTATCTATTATAAAGATTCACTCAAATTGAGTAACACCACTCGTACCTCAGGAGGGAAGGGCATTTAGGAGATGGTACTCAACAAGAGCATAATAAACTGTTTGAAGAAGTCTCGGCAGTTAGCACTGCTATTTAGTTTGAGTAAATATCTAACAGCTCTCTTTTGTGGTTTGAATATTCGCTCAAATTAAGTCGCACCACACTCCCCAGAAGGGAAGGGCATTTGGTGAAGGGAAGAGATTTGCATTGGTCAAGGGAAGAGGTTAATACTAAAACGAGATTTTTTGGTTGTCTCATATCAAGAATTTGAAGAGATTAAGTCTGGCAGAAACTGTTGAGATAAAATTCTGTTGTTTGGTGAGGATAAAACTCTAATTTACTAAGCTTTAGAGTAGATTACTAGCTTAAACCAAAAGGTGTGAAAATATGAAACCTCGTTGAAACCAGCTTAAATACCGGAGTTTATGAGAACACTGAAGCTGGATGACGAGCTATTTATATAGGGACCATCATCAACTAGATCTTAACTCCGTTTTATCGATCTATTTGAAACGAGATTCATTCAAATTTATACAAATACAAGATCGTATGTGAAAAACAATTAGAATATTTTGTATATGTTTACCTAGTTTTTTTTGTTTCAGATTATTTGTAAAAACGTGTCTGGGTTGTTCGGAGAGAGTTTCACCAGATGAATTAGTGATGAGAGCTAGCGATAACATTTTTCATTTACGATGTTTTGTATGCGTCGTTTGCGGAATTAGATTACAAAAAGGTGATTTATATGTCATCAAACAAGGACAATTATTTTGCAGGACAGATTACGAAAAAGAAGTAGAAATGATGCAGGGATTCGGATATGGTAAGAAAATATTTTTTTCTAAATATTACTCTGTTTAATAATTGTTTTATTAACTACACTTTTATTATTTGTTTCAATGTAATAAAATCATTGATATTTTCACAGGTGAATTTATTTGCGATGATTTTCTACAAACTAGTAGATCGCATGATGGACGTAGGGGACCTAAACGACCAAGAACTATTTTAACCACCCAACAACGTAGAGCTTTTAAAGCTTCTTTTGAAGTTAGCCCCAAGCCTTGTCGAAAAGTTAGGGAAAATCTAGCTAAAGATACTGGTTTGAGCGTTCGAATCGTTCAGGTTGTTCAAGATTTTCCACTTTGGGTCTATAACTTAATTCGTGCGATTTGATTACATCGTTCCAATATTCCGAACCTGCATTGGAAAGTTACTGTTTTTGTATACATCTTTTCAGTATATATCATTCATTTGAAGCGTTAACGACAATAATTTATTTTCACTCAAATACGTCGAAATTTGTTCATGAAAAAGTGTTTTTGCGGGAAGTTTTTCTTCATTACGTTAATATGAAGAAAAATACTGACGAAAGTCATCGTATTTTGGTGAAAGTTTATGGTGAACATGCTTTAGCTGAGCGAACGTGCCAAAAGTGGTTTGCACGATTTAAAAGTGGTGATTTTGGCTTGGAAGACCATGGACGTCCTGGACAGCCAAAACAGTTTGAGGATAACCAACTGGAAGCATTACTCTATGAAGATTGTTGCCAAACACAAGAAAAACTAGCAAAATCATTGGGTGTCACTCAAGCAGCCATTTCAAAACGTTTAAAAGCAGCTGTATATATTCAAAAGCAAGGAAAAAGGTGTTCCACATGAACTGAAGCCGAGAGACGTCAAAAGGCGGAATTGTTACTGGTGATGAAAAATGCATCCATTACTACAACCCCAAGCGCAAAAAATCATATGTGAAATCCGGTCAACCAGCCAATTCAACGGTAAAGCCGATATCCATGGCGCGAAGGTAATGCTGAGATGCTAAATCCGGGTGACACGAGGCAATAATTTTCCTCTCGGCCCCACGTTGCTATTCTGGTTAAGAAATATTTGGAAAACAGTGGATGGGAAGTTTTACCTCACCCGCCTTATAGCCAAGACATTGCTCCTTCTGACTACCATTTATTCTGGTCGATGCCCTCACTGGAAAACGGTTCACATCAGAGCAAAATATCAAAAATTGGCTTGATTCATTCTTGGCTGTCAAGCCAGCTCTGTTCTTTTGGGATGGGATCCACAAATTGCCAGAAAGATAGAAAAGATCTTAGTTTTAGATAGGCAATACTTTGCATAATACTTTTGTACATGTTTTTCTTAAATAAACGTTCAAATTAAAAAAAAAAACCGCATGAAATAAGTTATAGACCACAATAATGCAAATGCAAAAACTGTGATAATTGTAGGTATGGTTTCAAAATCAACGTGCTAAAATGAAGAAAATGCAAAAGAAGGTCAGACAAGAGAATAAAGGAACCAAAGACGTGGAAAAGGATGAAAAGAAATTGAGCGTCAAAGAGGAAGAACAAAGTATGAATGTAGTTAAATTTTAAAGAGAAAAAGCGCTTGAATTAAAGTTTTATTTTATTTTAAATTAGGGGGATTTAATTAGGTATCAGCTTATAAAAACTGCAATTAATAGATCTATTTACCTGATATCTGACTCATCTTTAAACTCAGTATCGAAATATTCCAGGAAATCGGTTGTAAACGTGAATAATATAATTAAAAGTATAATACTAATAATAAAAAATCAAACTTGAGAAAGTCAATTATTATGGATGTTAATTCGGAAACTTTTCTCTTATTTAACATTTTATCGATAATTTGGATTGATTTTTTAAATGTTTTTCAGGTCCTCAATCTACACCATATTTCCAAGACAGCTGTAGTGATAACGAAGCAACAATCGATGATAATTTACTTCAAAATACCTCCAATAATAATTTTCTTCATGTTAAAGAAGAACTGGATAACGACAGTCCATACTTTAAATTCAATAGCAATTTGCCTGTACACGTATTTACTGGTAAGTTTTTCAATTATTAAGACGAAAGTAAGAAAACAAAAGTGGCACCCATTTCTTCTAAGAGTGTACTTCTTGTTTTTATATTTAAAAAATCTTTGCTAGCTCAACCTAAACTAACCTCAACTCAATAAAACCTAAAGTAACAGTTATAAATTTGAAATTCTCTTTGAATGGCATTAGAAAAGAAATAAAACGGAACTTGGCCTTCAAAGTAATCACTAATGCACTCAAACATACTTTTGACAACATATATAAAACTTCTAAGAACTGTCAAAATTTGTTACTTTCGGAATCGATTGCAAAACGTCCTTAAATAACCAACACGTCCACAAAACGTACTCTTTTTAAGATCTCCTTCATTCGGAGAATAAAATAAGTCCGATCGAGCTCCTGATGGACTTTCCTTCGACTTTTGACAGCTATACTTATAGAATGTAGCTTCAAATCGGGATCGAACTCCTAGCATCAGGTCTCCTCCCCTGCGATCTAACCAAACGATTTGCTTTCTAATTGTCTGACGATATGGGCAACCTTTCGGGAACAGACCTTCCTCTTACCCAACTTTTTACGGAAGATGGTACGAATAAAAAGTATTCCTCCGCCATGAATTATAGTCAGTCGCCGATTTATTGGCGGCATGTTTCGTACTCGTTTAATCGTGACTGGTGTTTTGTTTGTCGGGACGTAAGCACATTTTGTGGTGACGTTCACCAACATTTTATGTGTCTTCGCAAATATCACAGTGCTCCATTGCATGGTGACAGACACTACTCAAACCGATTACTTTCGATTGATAGCGGCGGGTTTTCCAATGACAGCCATGAGACTTTTTGGTAGGTAGCAGTCTCTGGATCGTCACATCCAAACACGTGTTGCGGTTAGGATACAACTTTTTAGACATACCTCGTACTACATATTTATGGTTGTGATTAAGTTCAACGAGAATCTCTATCTGTTGATATTTATATGGTAGTTAGAGTTAGAGAAAGATAAATTTTATTTTAGGTTTAGAAATCAGCAAGCGCCGTAATGAAAATTATTCGAGTTCCGATGAACAATCGATTTTTATGCAGCCTCCAGTAGAGCATCAAAACATTCCGCAGAACTCGAACTGTAGCTTGAATCCCATAGATAGACTTTATTCCATGCAGAGCTCTTACTTTTGCGCAGATGATCAAATGGAGCCCTAAACAGATTATAAATAGAAACCAACTGTTAAAAACAAAAAAAGTGATTCATCTGTAAATTGATGAAATGTATGAATATGTAACCACATATTTAGCACTATATTGGAATTATTACGAATTTTTAAATATACATATTTCAAATTACCTTTTTTTTTCTTAACCCTACAATAATTTTACTTCATTCTTATTTGTGAATTGATAAACACCAGATGATATATGAAACATCATCTTCTTATGAAGCATCATCTTCTAATGCAGCATCATGTTCTAATGAAGCATCATCTTCTAATGAAGCATCATCTTCTAATGAAGCATCATCTTCTAATGAAGCATTATCTTCTAATGAAGCACCATCTTCTTATGAAGCATCATCTTCTAATGAAGGATCATGTTCTAATGAAGCTCATTTTTATTTAAATAGGTTCGTAAACCGAAAAAATTGTCGTCCAAAATGATACATCAAAAACCACTGCATAATTCAAAAGTAACGCAATCTCAAGCAAAGGAATTATTGGTCCATTTTTCTTGGAAAATTCGCGAGGACGAAACAACACCGTTAACACCGACCGTTATGTTGCGATGTTAGAGGGATATTTGACTCCAAAAATTGCGAGATCAAGAATAGCGAATACGAGAACTTGGTTCCAACAGAGACCTGTCACTCAAGAAATGACTCTATGAGACATGAGATGGATGTTTCCTGCAAGACTAATTTCTAAAAGTAGTGATATCCCTTGGCTCCTCTTCGAGCCTCTTGATTGTTTTTTGTGGGGAAACCTCAAAAATAAAGTCTACATAAACAATTCGAGGAATATTAGTCAGCTAAAGGAAAATATCCGTCAGAAAATGGCAGCAATCACCCCAGATTTTTCGATAAGAGTTTTCACAAATCTGCCTCCACATTTAGAGGAGAGCCGTCATCGAGAGGAAGGTCATTTAGATGATTTTCTTTTCAAAAAATAAACTTTAATTTATTAGTTTAATGGTATTCGATTGTGCTAGCTTTGTGCTACTTGTGCTACTAGAGAAAAATTGGAAAAATTAATTGAAACACCTTAAAATAAAAACAACAACACACAGAAATTTTGAATCGCAAAAGTGAAGGAAGTTCTAGTGTCCTAGAATGCTAGCACATTTCACCATAACATTTACTTTTGCGATAAAAAATAGCACAACTCAGTACAATTTTTATTTTTTTGAATTGAGAAAAATTCTCGGCTAATTTTACCCCGATTCCTTATATGTAGTTTAGAGCTACTTGAAGTATTTATCAAGAACTACACACAAGGTGTCAGATGTGCAATGCAAATATTGAAATAATCCCGATGATTCTTTTGAAAGTTACTCATCCTTCTAAACATACATCAATATATTGAGTCTCAAGAGCGACACTTGGCTCTAATATGAAGTTAATTAAAATTGGGGTGCATTCAGACTTCTCAGAGGAATATTTAAATTTTATACCATGTGGTATCTTCGTGTGGATTGTTCAACAACATCAGGATTATACAGAGGGTGTCTCAAAAGTAATGTCGGTTTGTGAAAATTCAAACATGTCTTATCTTGTTAAAACTAGCCTCTAATTCTATGATAAGTGTTCGTTGTAAAGCACAGGCTTGCCAAGAAGCCAACGTAAATGTTTTGCTGATAAATATTTGTAAGAAGACTGCTCAATTTGCAGCACTTTTCATAGACTTTGGATCAATTAATCCACAAAGTTAATCCACAAACAAGCATCTAGTTTAAGAGAGGAGACGTCCAGGTGATGCTGCACAAGGTATAGAATGTTGGAAACTGATTGCAACCTATACAGAGAGAATTTTTAGACAAAAGAATGTACACCCATTCAATATCGCAATAGTCCCTGGTTGGACAGAGATGACAGAAGATAGAGATTTAGTGGGTAAGCTACGGGAGTCCCATATCTCTATCAGCTCTCCTGGTGAAATCCGTTACTTGGATTCCGTATCTTCTTCAAAAAAATATCTTGTTGGAAGAACTAAGAAGACGAAAAGCATGTTTATAAACACCTGAAACGCTTCGAAACTTTCACATAATTCAGTGACTCTAATTGTTTATAGAAAACATTTAGAGCGTCTCCTTCATTATTTCAATATAAATTCAATTAGTTTGATGTATCATAACTTCTAATTTGGTTAATTTTTTTGCAATCATTTTAGTTTTGCCGAATATGTTTACTTTTGATGTTATGATAGCTTTTTAAGAGATGTTATTATCGGAAAAACTCGTTGATTATCATCATATCTAAATAGAAACATTTGTATGGTTTTCTTATGATGTACCACACAATCGAAATGAAGAAGAGTGGGTTGGGGGTTGACAAATGACAGATGTCTGTTGTACAATTCTCTTCCACTTGACATGTTTCAGCATGTTGTTAAGAGCTAATGAATACTGTCAAATATCGGTGTTGACCTATTTGTTGGCCATTCTGTATAACAAACACCTGAATACCTAATATACTCCTTAGTGTTATCAATTCAATTTTAGAAAACTAATAAGTTGTTATCTATAATTTATCATCCGAAGTCGCGATAGTTATTTTAATATATCTATTATTTACTCGTTGACAATGAGCAAAGATATTGACAGATACACGCACCTGTGGATTGTGTCGTATTCCTAATAAAGCTAAAACAAATTTACTTATTCCTCCGCGTATCAGATAATTTTGTTAAATACTGTCAAATACCCTTTAATTAAAATGACGGATTATCCCTGTCAACAAAGGAAACTATTCGTTGTGGCACAATAAAAATTAATTAAATCAGGTGCTCGATGTCGAGTAAACACATCAGAATATTTATAGAATGTCGTAACATAATTCCTAGTCGAACTCGTACAGTTCAGGATTTCATCCAAATACCAAACGAAACATTCAGGAAAAATCGAATTAACTTTAATCAAAACTACACTAAATGGGAGGAATTTGATGATTTAGTTTCTCTTCTTGATAACTCTGCGTCTCCAAATCGATAATGGTTGATTCGAGGCTCAGAATGATAAGTTTATACTCTTTATTTTTCTATTTTATCTTCTCTGCATCCGTGTAGGGAGGGTGCTGTTCCATACCTTCTCCACACTATATCCTGTGAGTCTGTATGCCCCAGCTGAAGCCTCCATCAGGCATTATTTCGCAGGGGAGGAATAGATAACTTACTATCTCTTCTTGATAACTCTGCGTCTCCAAATCGATACTGGTTTATTCGAGGCTCAGAATTATGAGTTGATTCAAGTTATTTTCCAAAATAACGGTCTTTTTCGCCGTCGAATTGCATGGGATCCACGGTCTCGAGCGACCGATATGCTTTATAAGCAATGGGGGAAAGCCAACCCACGCGCATTCTGTGTTGTTTGTCGCCTTTGTCGCTTAGTATCTGTTATGACTTGATGGAGCTCACGTCGTTTACGTTTCTTACCAGCGTTTGCAGTTAAGGGTTTGTACTGACTCTCTATAATGACGAGATTTGGATTCTGTTTTGTGTTCAGAATGGGAAGTTACGAGGAAGAGTAGAAGATGTTTTATCAGCTAGTGAAGACGATTTTCCGCCCTATATGAGTGAATATGAACCATCGGATAGTGAATTATTTAGTTCAGAAGAGGATCCCAAAAGCCCAAGGAAGAAAATTGGACTTTTCGTTTCACCAGAAGTTGCAGTTCAAACAGTGAGTGTTCCAAGTACTTCAACAAAGCGTGTAGTTTTTCCAGACGTATCCAGCTCCGCCTCTAACTCTTAATCACTCCCACCTCCAGCTGATACTGACAATGTAGATGTTATAGAAGAAGTTATACGAAAAAATCTCAACTACACTGAAGAACTGAAGAAAGGGAGTCACCCTCAGGGACCGAATAAGGAGTGATGACAAAAGAGAAGAATTGGGCGTACAGGATGTGGTGAGATGGGTCAGGGTACGAAAAAGATTCTGGAGGGATCACGTAGAAAGAATGATAGAAGACAGAAGGGCAAAGTGGGCTAAAACTCAGAGACCGAACACACGCAGACCTATAGGCAGACCATCTGTACGAGAGCTAGAGCTCAGCTTCTCAGGATTGAACAGGACCTGGTCCTATTGAAAGAGTAAGAAAAAGAAGAAGACAATGTAAAAAATTCAGGCTTATTAGGAGTTTTATGAGAATTCGCCTTTTGGTTTTTACAAAATGATGTGTACTAACGAACTATTTGATTTCTTTGTGGAAAAAACTAATTTATACGCCGAACGAAAGAAGCCAGAAGGAAAGCAGTCGCGAAGCAATGGAAAAATTTCTTGGGTCTATTATGCTAATGGGTTTGGCTCAAATGCCTTCCATAAACACTTATTGGTCGACTAATAAGATTTATACTAATTTCTTAACAACTAAAGTGCCAAGTAATCGCTTTCAGCTGTTATTGAAGACATGGCATTTTACAAATAACCAAAATGTTCCAGAAGGTGATAGATTGTAATAATTAACTTCACTCGTAACAAAGCTTATAGAATGCTTTCTAGGCAAATTTATATGTATAGATGAAACCTTAACCAACAAGTGCCATAAATTTGGAATAAAACTTTTGAAGCTATTTTTGGAAAATGGCTACCTTTATGATCTTTCCATATTCCATTTCCATGCGGACAAGAAATCCAATTCAAGAACAATTTGTGCCTTCTAGCGTCGTCTTGAAATTAACCGTTAACTTACTAAATCTGATAACTGCTCTACATCAGAAGGCATTTCACCAAAAAAACCTACAACAGAAACAGAAGCAATAGAATGAACAACTCAAAAATTGTTAGCAAAAAAAATCTAAAACACATTGCTGGTTATCCTAATGAAAAGATCAGGAGAAACAACAAAAGCAAAAAGTTGTATTGAGTACAATAAACGTAAGTCGTATATTGATTTGTTCGACCAAATGAAATCCTATAATTCAACATTGCGCCGTGGAGTTAAGCGAATATTAGCTATAGAGTTGGTTGTTGGATCGGCATTAGATAATGCCTACGTCGCACATAAGCAAGTTATTCAAAACAAAATGTCCATTACCAAATCCGGGAAGAAGTTATAAAAGTCTTATCAATTGTGAAGAAATCCCCCAGGATGAAGAAGAACTATTGTCTGGCCACATTCTGGAAGACTGCGAGAAGAAAAGATCAGGAGAAACAACAAAATTTCAGTAGAATCTGGTCGTCAAGTCGCAAAAAATAGAACACCAAAGACTAAATTTCGCTGTAATATATGCCAAAAAACTTGTGTTTCAAATGTTTTTTCGATTTTCACGTTGCATATCTTTTGGATATCAACAAAGCTTATATTTGAAATGTTTGATGATTTTGATGTTGCATTAATTCTAAATATATATACTTTCAAAAATCTATTATTTTTCCATTTAAAAATATGTGACAACATATAATTCCAAAACCAAGTATACTATATAACGGCGCGGCCAGAAAAATTTTTTGATATGTCAGATAACATCGATCCCCCATGACCGTATTTTGAATTTAACTTTGTTAGCAAAATGGAGGATCCCCAATGGCAGTGTACGTGTTAATAGATAAGGTTGCCATTGCTTTCCATTTGTCTTCAAAGCTAATCATTGCCTCAACCAAGGTCTCTGGATAATGTCTTGATCCAGCGTGGTATATTCCAAATCCTGGTCATTCGGAAAAGAATCGTCTTCGTTTGCTCCGCTGCAAGTTGGGACCTCCAGCGACTCTTTGTATTTGTTTTTGTACAGGTATACGCGAGATCACTCATTCCCAGACAGCATCTGCGTCAGGTTCTAGTTAACACTATTAATTAATTGTAGGTATTCTCTTTGATCTATTCTCTATCATCACTTTTGTTAATAATCAACATGATTGTTTCAATTTTGTAATACCGATTTCATGTATTCATTTGGAAGACTATAATCAAATTGTCAAATAATAAATTCATATCGTTTATTTAATAATTCATTCATAATATCCGAAAGTAGGCGGTGGGACTACCTTTAGGTCGACTGTCGACCATAGTCGAGCCGCGTGGCCGGACCATTACAGCGCCATTATTCACAAGGCGACCGCCGTTTAGACCGTAATTCTGATAGTTATGAGGAAGGAGTCTTAACTTTATTACCAGTGTGGGAGTGTGGTCGCGATTTGGTTGGGCCTACCATTTAACGGCGGTCGACAAAACAATGGGTGTCAAGTCGCGAGGGAAAGAAGGATTGATGAATTACGAGGTATATAAACAAAGTAAATTCCATCTGGTTATACGAAAAATAAAACAGAAAAAATTAATTCTTTATAGAAGGTTGCCGCTTGTTTTTGAATTTATACCAAGTTACAGATTCTGTATATCAGTTTGGGTCCTTAAGAATGATTATTTAACATATTCACTGTTGGTTTCTATAACATATACACAAGAAGAAGAATCCGACTGTATTCACTGATCTGAATGATTCGATAATCATAATAATTCTGTTCGACCGCAATCAAATATTCTGCGTATTCTCTTTGTGTTGTATGGGTTTCATTTGAAGCAATTAAATTAAAAAATCACTATGATTAATACATTTCAATATATTTTTGTTGATAAACTGTATTCGCATATTAAATTCAAAATTCATTTAATGGAAACTACAGTGGATTTGTTGTGACAGAAATCAATTCAAAAAATCTTTTTTAACGTTAAACCTTTGTATTAATAATACAATGAAGATAATTGAGTAATTTCAATCTTAATTAATAGACAAGTGAGTTACTAATTGAATCAGCTGCATTTAATCAGATAAATAAATGATGTTTGTCCAATTAATTTATATCTCTAGTAATTTGCACTTTCCATGGATGTGATTCCGTATGGAAAAGAAGCTTTCTGGTAGAAAATGAAATGATGATTATACGAGCATGGTCCGAAAATTACTTGGCATGACCTAGAGATGGCGGTAGTTGCTTGGAAAATACTTTATATTCTGTCGTCGTGGGATATTCTCAAATACTCTAGAGGTTTCCGCTGATTTCTAGATGACAAAACTCCATGCTTGATTATTTTTGAGACTGATTGTCGTCAAAAATAATTATTGCTGCTTGACATGTCACCAATTCGAGCGGTTAGCATTTGGAGAAGCTGCTTTTTGCTCTGGCTCAGACAAAATCAACCAGAGCAGCAAGAAATTTTTGAAGATACCTACCATAATATAAATTGCCGAATGTCAATTATTAATAATTATTTTCGACGATGGTCTAACAGCTCGAGAAATATTTGAGCAAAGAACAACGGCCGCAAAAACATTACACCGCTTAACATCGTGGAAGATAACGTGCAAGAAGTTGCATGCAATTTCATGCAGAGTCAAAATAATTGCATAGATGAATATTGCACGTCGTTTGACATGGCTGCAGCTAACAAAAATTACATTAATAAAATTGAAAAATTCCTAGCCTCAATTTTTATTCAATATTTTTGTCAAACTAAGTGAGTAGCGAGGTGAAAAAGTGGTCTGTGGATCACTGTCAATAATATCTCCTGTTGTCTTGTTTTCGGATGGACAAGTTGGTTTTTGAGCCAAAAGAAATTAGATTTCTCCCTATAATTCCTGCTTGCACATAATAAAAATGACACCATCCAAAAATGGTTCATCTGCGCATGATTTTGACGAAGAAATATGGCGTTTTGCACTACATTGCAAGTTGTCAAACGACCTCCATTTTAGCGACATGTAGGTCATACATTTATTTGTATTAGGTGGGTTTAAAAGTCCGAAAACTAACACATAGATGGCGCTTTTTACTATTAAAGCCGAGGTTTGGTGTCATAAATTTTATTAGAAGTTTGCCTAAGATATTAACGAAAATGTTGTGGTTTGTAAAGATTAAACGAGTCGAAATGCACGCAGTGGACGCCCCGAACTTGATGGTTTTTAGCAGTGTTTGAAGCTGTTCAATAGTAATAAACACGAATTGTAGCATAAGTATGATAATGGATAAAATATGACCGTATCATTTCAGATTTAGAAAGTTGGCTGGCAAGGTTTTGCCAGCAGTATTATGGGATACGTATCAACTATCTTGAAAAGGGAAAAACCATAATGAACGATCATTAAATAGCGTTATTGGAGCGCTCGGAAAACGAAATCGTGGAAACGCCCCATTTTAAGAAGAAAAAAGTGCTGTTACATCAATGCAATGCATCGTAAATAAAGGTTTCACATCTGACCCCAGTGACTTTTACATGTTCTCAAACCTCAAGAAGATGTTCGCTATGCAGACAATTTGCTTTGAAGAAGAAACTGAAGCATGATTTGGAGCTAAAGATAAATCGTTCCATAAAAATGGTAAGGAAAAATTGTATCACCATTATAATAGTTGAATCGCCTTCTAACTCAACTATTTTAAATAATAAAATGAATTTCTATACAAAAAACAATTTTTATATGCTTGTCGAGAACGCTTTAAGTCAACCTGTTGTAATATCTGATATTTTTGTTAATAAAGTGCTTGCACGAAATATTTTATTTATTTTCATTCCCTATTGTGAATCATTCCTTAGGAATCTCTGATATTTTAATAAGAGTATTGTTAGATCCCGTCCCTTGTCTGATGTCAATACAAAAGGACCTCCCCGTACCAAACAAAAGATGATCCGCTATAGATCAGATTGACATTCGTCATATGTCGCACATCCCTTCTGTAGTCGGTATTTTTATTCGCGGGGATGGTGTTAATATCATGGCAAACCCTTTTGTATCACTACTGTACAAAAGAAAAGAATAATTATTGGAAAATTTTCATTGTATAATAAATTTAAAATATTGATTTTAGTGTTTATTTGAATATAATGTACATTCCCAAATATTCCGATTCAGGACATACAAAAATGTTTTAACATACACTCTATATATATTTTCAATTTTCCATAATATACGGAATAAAACCAATTGTCTTTATATTTAATAGTGCCAAAATTGCAGTTGATTGAAATTTTAATCTCCTATCTTATTATTGTCCTTAATTTCCTGATAAGGTTTTTCAAAAATCTTCAAATCTTGGTGAAAATTCTACACCATTTCATAACTCATAACTTTATAACTTATTTAGCCACAACATTTCCATATTAACTTTTTAATTTCCCAAAAATTCTTTGACGGCCTTTTTGATGACGTTCTAACAGTTTTTCAATTGACACTTTCAAACTGAGAATATTTTATAATTTTACGTATCGGTAAGTAAATATTTCCTCTTTTAGTTTTTGTTTAATGTATTCAATAAATTTTTCATACAACTCAGTTCAATGTATAAAAGGGGTAGAACGAATTTACCAATGATCAATATTCGATATTAATTTTTTCCGGAACATACAAAGTTTCAAATAGGCAATACATAATGATGATCTCTGGGACTGCTTTTGCACAGATATAGGAAACAAAAGTATGTGGTAAATCCACCTTGTAAACCCAATAACAAACCAATTACTTAATAACTACTATTAACTGTCGTCAGATTTAGACCCCTCGGATTATTTTCCGCTTGGTGGTCAAATATTTTCCAACAATGGGTAACTTTCATGACTGATATCCACAAATTTCAAGATATTGAATAATAATTCCTCATTATTGTTTATATCTCTAACGAAACTTAATTTTACTTGATTGATCAAATGTACAGTACTCTCTTCATCATTTCAGTACCACAATTCTACTGCTTCCACAAAACATATGTGGAAAATCCAAAATAATGGAAGAAGTGAACTTTTCTACGTTAAAAATAGTTCGACAAATTTATAAACATTTGTTTTAAGGTGTATAAAAAAAGTCATAAGATGTAGACTGGTGTTGTTTGAAAAAACTCTTATTGAACATTCTTAGGGGAACAAAAAAAAGTCGATTTCCAATGTCTACTTTGTTTATTAAATAATACAAAAAGAGAGCCTCATATTTGAAGTATAGTCCATCGTATTCTCTGGTTCAACAAGTTCTTTAAGACCTTGGTTGAACCATTATTGGGCCTAGATGCATAAAATTGTTGCAGTGCATTTTTAACATATATTTTGGATTAATATTTTTTCCAACGCAAGAATTTCTAACAGTGCAAGCTCCTGACTAAATGTGGATGTGATAAGAGTTCATTATTATCAAGTTCTTCGAAGTTATTCAAGGTAACTTTTGCAAAATATTCTCTCAAAATATTATCTCGGTATTAATAGTTCAACTATCTGGAGACACACTACAAAGACTCTCTTTGCTACGGGTTATGATAGTTGCTCTTGTCTAACTGATTTTCCATGTAACAATTGGTTTTTGGCTTTTATAGACCTTACCCAATTATTTTAAATGGCGATGTATGGTATCTTTAGAAAGTCCAATAGCAATTGCTGGGAATGGGTTTCTACTGCTTATCTTATAACTTCAATATCCCAGGAAGATGAGCGACCTTAGAGCGTCAAACCAAATCTCTACTATCAAAACGATTAAACCAGCGCTACTTTATCATAAAAACATACTGTGTCATCTATAAACAAAGTCAATTATTTGTACTAATCATTTACGTTACTTTTTTAACAAAATACTATATAAAAATGTTGAAAATATTTGAAAATTTATTACATTCTAGTTCCAGTACATCATTATTCGTGTCAGTTGCGATGACGAAACTAAATTCAAATCATAAATCTCTTTTAGCGGAGTGTCTGAAAAAACGAGCGAACAATCAGTACATAACTTTCGAAACTATTAAATGTGAGCTTTAAAATTTATTCTGTGGGGTGCAAATGACCGTATAAATTATTTACCCTTTGATGTCGCATATTTTCTACTTGATGTCACACTAACAAAATTTCCGAATGGATAAATATCCCTATATTGTTGTTAACGTGACGGTGGATATATTCGATGTGGTTTTAATATCACGAAAAAATATTGCGGTTGAAAGAGAATTTTGGGGCGTATGAAATTGAAATATGATTGTACTGTATTAATCATAATAATCAAAAATGTTGAATGTGAATCCCAGGATGTGCACCGCCATACTACAACTTAACCATCGTATACACTTTCAAGAACACAAAGTAAAACATTGTGGCCACCAAGCCATATACACTTACATTTAAGAATAATTAATACAGATGCACAGTCCCCCGAACTTTTTCCTCAATAAAACAATCATCTTTCCACTTTTCACTGACCGATAGCTGACCCAGTGAATTCCAAGCTTCAATCAACAATGTTGAATGAAATGATGGCTCAAGGCGAATGCCAGAAGGGTGTGTATCGCCCGCGAGCGAAGACCTAATGTGACGCCATCTTAAGACTTTTCATATTGCTACTAAAACTTAACAATGGCATACACTTTCAAGAATACAAAGTAAAACATCGTAGCCACCACACCCTGTGCCCTCGCATTTAAGAATACTTAGTACAGATGCACGTTCCTCAATAAAACAATGATCTTTCCACCCTTGACTGACCGATAGCTGATCCAGGGAATTCCAAGTTTCCTTTTTTTTAATTGCCTTCTTTCTTACAGTACGCAATTAACTTAATCCTCTACTATATAAATGGTAAACGTTTTAGGAAAAACCAACACACTTTAACGAACCCAAGTGAGACGTTTCGAATCATTCGGTTTCGAGCGATCAGATCTCAAGCGCCCAGATCACAAAAGAAGCTACGCAATTCGGCACGCGCGAATTTAGTTTTTCGTTTTGTATATAATTTTGAACCAACTTACCTGGCTTTCTAGGCAATAATTTCGGTGAAATCAGTTTTCTTAGAGACTTTTAATTCGATAGAGATGATGACTGAATTTGTAAACCTTTTTTGTGGCATATTATTTCTTGAGAAATTTTTGATAATTTTTAATTAACTGAAACATTGATCATTTGTGAATATAATATCCCATAATTCATGTGGTTTTCGCCATGATAACGATCTTTGTATGAAGTTATTTCATTGTAAAATTGTAAAACGTCTAAATCTTATACGGGACTCTCTTAAGCTAGTACGTCTAGCTCAATATCTATGTCAGAATAGCACTCAGATAAGGTGAAATTTTATTTTCTGAGGAAATTGAATGATCAAAAATTGCGAAATAAAAAACAGTCTTAAACTACTGGAAGAAAAGATTAAATGCGCCAGGAGAGCCTAGAAAGAATATACAGAATCAAAGATTGGTAAGAGTAAACTCAATTTTATAAAAGATAAAGCATAGATATATTAAAAATCTTAGCTCATAAAAAATGGGGAACAGATATGAATACCTTAATTAATATCTACAAAAGCACTATTAGATCCAAAAGAAAATACGGCTCTATGGCTATCCACGAAGCAAAGAAAAGCTAAATAAAACCGTGGAAATAATTAGTAGGTGCGTTCTCAACAATATCCAAAGACTATACAACCTTCTCTCAGAAATGGCAGTTAAAAATAGAACTAAACATTTAACGTTTTTATATTCAAATTTCAGTTCTTCCTAACCATGCATATAACAAAAAATGTGACAAATCCCTAGAAGCACCTATCATTTCCCGCCTCTGAATTCTCTCACATAACTTCAAAAATACTGAGATTTCCAAATATAATTAAAAGCAAACACACCCCACTCTAAAATAAATAAGTTCAAAATGATTTAGTACAAATAAAGTTTATTCACATGAAACATGAATCAACCAGAGACATACACGATATGAATTTTTCGCTTTTTCTGATCTTCTGGTTCAAATCCACAAACAAAAAAGGAGCGCTGACTGATAATAGTACACGTCGGTAGTTCAAATGGTTTTGTTCAAGGTGGTTCATTAACTTTTAGATATACTCGAACCATGAGAGCATGAATGTCTTCAAAGAATGGTTCAAGCAAATGATAGATATTATTCCTTATAACTGTATGTAAACCGAGACATCGTGTAGTTGCTTTAATGAGACTATTGTTTAATAAAATAGATGATACTAACAACTTAGTTGCTATAGAGTCAAAAGAAAAGAACCTAACCTAACCTAAAATGTTGTTGAATTTGATACCTCAGAAAGGCTTGAAAAAACAACGATTTGGGTGCAAGAAATAGAGAAATTAATATAGCTTAGGGGAAGACATGAACCCCTCTACATCTCTCGTAAATTCTAGAATAATCTAGCGTCTATAAATAGGACTTATTTATATATATATATATATATATATATATATATATATATATATATATATATATATATATATATATATATATATATATATATATATATATATATATATCGATAGATACGTCCCATTTAAAACTAATTTGTCATTTTTATCCATGCTAGGTGTAGGAATCAAAATTATTTACCATCACTAATACCATAACAAACCCTCTGTTTACATATTTATATGGAACAATGGCGATTAAGAGTATCATGTTTGTTATAAACGATTTCTAGGTACCAAAAGAGACATCAGGTGTTTCGTATAAACCACTACCACACTTGCCAGAGAGTTTCTTAACACCTGCACACAAAGGCACTCCTCGTTTTATTTGTTTTATCTTATCTTTTCCTTGTTATTGAATTGGTTTATTGCAACAAGTGTTTTCAAAGGACCAAAAAGCCGTTAGTGTAAATATATTTGGTGTTTTGATTATTCCAATCGTTAATATTATTATTGGAAAAGTTTTGAAACGCTCGATAATTTAGAAACGCTTAGAAACGATTTTGCAACAATAGCGCATTTCTGTAACATATTCCAGGCCTTATTGATGCGGTTTGAGCAAAATAAAACTGATTTTTAGGGTCGATTCATAAGTTTAGATGAAATCTTGATCCATCACTACACTCTTGAAACGAAAAAAAAAAGAGTCAAGACAGTGAATTGCAAAGGACGAACCAGCAAGAACTTTTGACTTAGAAATAGAAAATATTCTCTAACAAAATTTTATGAGAGGAAAATTTGATAATTTGACTTTGAAGACCCTTTTTGCATCCACATGATTCAATAATTGTTAGATAATCTCAAAAAAAGACGATTCTTTAAGCAAATTGAACTATTTATATGAATTTTGTTATTCTCATAGGCCAGTTTCTATTTATCATTTAAGAGATTTGCCGGTTTAAAAGTTCTATAGGATGCTTGTTGGGTGAATAATATAATATTTGAGAGCTTTTCTTGATCAGGTTCATGATGGCGTTTGTAGAATAAATATTATTTATCATGGAACGTTTATCAACAAAAACAATTTACTGTGAAACCTCTGTAAGATAATTCCAAAAGAGATGATCCCCTAAGCAAATTCAACTATTTATATTAATCTTTCTAAAAAGAAAATTAAAATTTCAAAGCAGTTTCTACTGTTTCCATATACGTTTAATGTTGCTAATAAACTAAGAGATGGTGCTGAAACTGGAACTGACCGATGATCTATGTCAGTGTCAATCGGATTAAAAAAAGTGTATCTTATAAATAGTCAATTTGGATTTATAAGGATTTTGTAGTTACATTCAAATCTTAATTTAAGCGATCGAATTTAAAATTTAATAACAATAATCTGGAATGATGAAAAGTTCGGCTTATGACATTATGACATTTTACTCGACGCTATGAAATTAATTTTAGCCCACGATTGTTTTCCATAGATCAAGTTAAATACTGGACTGGAAATCAGATTTACTTCGTTAAGATGTATTGAAACTAGAACAATTTCCTTGTACCTCCAATATACAAGATCCTACACATGTAAATCCCAACAATTCAGAGGATTGAACTTTCCGGCGGTATTACTAGAAGCTCAAAGGGTCCAGAGGGCCTTAAAGGCCCCAAACAATAGCCTAATGACGGTGTTACACGGTATGAGGTCATGTCGGCATTAGGTAATGTTCGACTATCGACTGGGGGAGGGATGTTATTACTGTCAAACATTATTAAAGCTCAAATGCTGAACAGAATTTACAGCTTAGACGAAATTACCTGACAATGAATGTGTTTATGGGATTAAATTATGGGATATATATATATATAGATAGATAGCAGTGCATTAACGTCTTGCAATATAAGGAGAGAAGATATTTTTATGAGCAGATGGTAGATAATTATGTTTATTTTTACGAACATATTAAACATTATTAAGGTTATACGAATTCTTCTAAGAGATGAATATTAAAAGTCAAGAAATAACCAAGTTGTATTTTCATCCTACGCGAATCTGTTAAATTATTTTTTATAGAAAAAACCTCTTTATAATAAGAATAGTCAAGCTCTTCATTGGTCGGAAAATCATTGAAATAATCCGAGGGGGCTAAATCTGTCAAATAGGGTGTATTAGGTAGCAATTCAAACTATAATTCGTTAATTTTGGCCATTGGAATAATGGATATGTTAGATGATGCATTGCCTTGATGGAACAACACTTTCTTCTCAGTTTTTGCTTGATTTTAAGTTCGCACAATACGTACCGTTCATAGTTTTTCCTTTTTCAAAAAAACGTCGCTATGACCTTGCCTGCAGATGGAACAGTCTTTGTCTTCTTTGGAGCCGGTTCTCCCTCTACAGTTCATTGTTTTAATGGTTCTTTTGTATCATACCAAACATTGCCAAACACTTCTTCTTGAAATCTTCTTGGCAGCCAAATGTTCTTGCAATATTGAATGTATGACGATCTTGCAATATTAGTTTACGCGGAGCGTGGGGCACAACATGTTTTCTAGAACGCGACAGCCGATTTTGTTACAATTATCTGTAAACTACTCAAATAGTACCCATGTGACAAAATTTTCTGATTATATTCACCATTAAAAACGTTATGACAATGACAGATTTGACATATTCATATCAGTGTTGTTAAATTTTTAAACTTAAGCTGCAACCCTCGTATTAACACTAAATAATTGAATATGCAATTCTATAAGGGTGTAATCTTGTTCTTTTCTTTTTTATTTTTTCATAAAACAATAAGCAAATTTTATAAATTCATTTCTCTTTAGTATATTGTTAAATGTTATTAACTAATTCTAGGTTTTAATTTTTGGATTTTCCAACTTTACAAAGTGGATTAGATTTCAGATAATACTCTTAATGAATTCGTCACGAGTTATATTATGTACTCGGACTACCTTTTCGTTTACCTGAAATTGCGATAGACTCTTTCAATTTAACAATTACACAAACTTTCATTTGCAATCAACGTAACATACGTATATGTCATGGAAAAAGCAATTATTAGCATCGCCAAGCCTATTATGCTTAAAAATAAACAACGATTCGATCGAATATTGTAAATGAGCGAAAAGTACAATAAAATTTGGTCATAACTTGTGGTAGAGGGATTTCATTGGAGCCTATACTGTAGTTCGAAAAACAATAGAAAAGCGTTAGGACAAATTTAGCGGTTTGGGAAAATCCCTATATTTTTGCAACATATTGAACCAATCGAGGACCTCATTCAATAAAAGCGCTGCTCTCAGCTCAACCGTTGGCAATATTACTATTATAGACCAAGCAAAAAGTGCAAGGTATTAGAAATTTTATATACAACTTTTATTATATCTTATATCAATATTTATGGAGAAAAAAATTATGGAAATTCAAAAATTTTATCGGTAGTTTAAACATTTCAGTAAGACCGCTATATTGTCCGTCATAGGTATAAAATAGAAATATGATACAAAGTAAATACGACAGTTATTCTAAACAGCACACACTACCTTACCGGCAATGATAACCATAGTGATCAAACTATTGGAGCTTGGCTGGGTGATGTTACATCCCCCATACAGCTCTGATCTAGCACCATCTGATTACCATTTACTTCGAAATTTGTACAATTCTTTGAATGGTCAAACTTTCGAGAATGACGATGACCTTCAATCGCACCTGGTTCAGTTTGTTGCTGTCAGTTTGGTGGGATTGCGAAGGTGTTGTATTTTTTGAGCTGCTTCCAAGGATCTAAGCGATCAATTCTGATTCTTACTGTCTTCAATTAATGAAACTGGATGAAACATTAAAAAAAATGGGTTTAGTGTTTCACCATGATAATGCAAGGCATCACACATCTTTGGCAACTCGTGAGAAACTATTGGAGCTCGGCTGGGCAACTCCTCCTCTATACAACCCCAATTTGGCATCATCTGATTACCATTTATTTCGAAATTTGCAGAATTATTTGAATGGTCAAACTTTCACAAATAACGAGGAATTTCAATCGCACCTGGTTCAGTTTATTGAAATGAAGTTAGCAAAAGGTCATTCATTGAGCAAAATGGAAAGTATATAATTGTTTTATTTTATAGTACAAAACCGTCGCCCGCCAAGAAAATTATTAAGCATAAATTTGAGTGCTAATAATTCAAAAATTGTATAACTTCGAGTACTGCCAATACTATAAGCATTAATTATTTTTGCACTATCACCAAAATACAAAGTCGAAAACTGAATGTAAAATATCTTTCTACAAGATGTGATCTGTAGAAATAATTGATCAAGACTGATATTTATATCTTACCATAAGTTAACCATACTTCAGGTTTCTCTATACGGTTCAAGTACTTTTTATTTCTACGCTTATAACCCATTTTTTCTAGCAAAAAATTTAAATCACAGATACACTTATTTAAAATCGAAATTTCAATTGATGTTATCAGAAACATTGTACTCTAATAACTTCTGTTGCTAAGTTAATCAATGTTCAATTGTTTTTCTATTCCAATAGTGAAAATTCTTCTTTATATTTGAAGACACACAGTGAGCAAAAATTAAATGAATGGAAAGGAGATAAACTTTTTAAATTTAATTTAAATTTTATTGTATTGATCTGAGTTAAATATTTTAGATATTAAATATTAAGATTCACTATTTTTAACTGTTAATAGGACATCCTGTATAAACGAAAATATACCGTTGTCAAAACTGCCACTGGTCGCATGATTCACATGCAAATGGCGACACACGTTGTGCCGATCATAATTCTGTTGGTGCTTAGTCTGTCGAGATAATCCTGCTGAAACGCCCGAGCCATATAGATGAGCTAGCAGGAGTGAGGTTATGTATTCCTACAGCGAAGCGCCAAGCTTTATGGGTCATGGTTTGCGAGGGTTGGATAGCGGTAGATCGTGATAAATAATGGAATAAGGGTTTAAAATTTAGAAAGGAAGTTGCCTAATATCATAAAAACTTTTGGTTTTAATTACTAATAATGAAAAAAGTAAATGTTAAACTGTAAATAAATGCAGCTCGATTCTTCTTTGCATTTTCTAGCACAAAACTGATCTATTTAATGAAATAAACAGTGTGAGTTCTATATTTTTTGTGCCACTTGTGTATTCTTGTTCAGTGGACAATGGCAGATGGAAGAAGACATTTCTCGAATCCATCTAGTATACATCGTATACGATCAAATAGTACAATTTGAAAATTAAATTGCGTAAATCAGTGTCAATTATAATACGTTAAAAACAATGTTAAGAATTTTAGAAATACAATGTATTAAGAGAAGAAATAAGTTACAGTAGTTGTAAGAAGCTGTTCCTTCTGCAAAAAAGGGGGCCGTTGGAAAACGGAGGGTTTGACAAATTCCTTCCCCTGCAATCCAGCGGACAAAAGCTCCGAAATACTCGGAATTGCTTTAGAAGAATGCCCGCCCGTTCGCCCGCTGGATCAGCCGATATTGGATTTCCCCTAACATAGCAGGATTCAAGGATCCTTCTCATCATTTTCGTCCTTTATCTTTGTTTTAATAGGCCAGTCTTGCACATTATTCTCATATAAGTATATAATTATGGTATTAAAATTGAAATTCTACGCTATTAAATATCTGTTAATACAAGTATTTCAGCGAGCCGCTTCAACGTTTCAACTCAAGAAACAAATTCAAGTATACACCTCTTTCAAAAGCATCCCATCTCTATCCATGCCGAGGAAACCCAATTCAACATTAAAAATTTCTTCACCACGTCTTTCTCGTTAAATCTCATACTTCATATAAAATTGTGGTGTTAACTGGTAATCTGCTCAGTAGGATCAATTCTTATTGCTTTCGAATTGCAATCAAATTTCACGTCTCAACACATGGAACAACTTACAAGTATCCTTGGGACTCCAGACCTCTTTAAAAAGTACCTCATTGCAATCCAAGCTGAGAAAATCCCATACAATATGAATAATTCTTAATCTCCTACATTATTTGTTTTCTTCTTCAGCCTGTTACATCTTCTTTTCGCTCTCCCACTATACTATTCCACTACTTTCTATACTCCACGACATGTTTCGAGTTCGACACTTCCATCGCTGCAATATCCTGCATTACTTGTTGTTCCCAGCGGTCTTTGGGACGACTTCTTGGCTGGTTTCCATTCCCGTATCTCATCATCGTATATGTCCAAACAATTCAAGTCTTTTGATATTTATTACTGTCTTTTATCACATTCTTTCAGTTCGTTCTTGATCTGATGGTTCAATAACCTTCTTAGCTATCCTCCATCCATCTTTATCTCCAATAGGAGAAGATCATGTTTGTCCTCCGCAGATAAGCACATAATTTCGGCTCCATATGTAATGACTAGTATAATTACTGTTCTGTATTTTCTCAATTCCTTATTTCACAGTTTGGAATGACTGAATCTCTGTAGAATTAAGTTCTGTTAAACTCCTCCAAATGATAATGGTAGATGATTTGCGGGTAGCGACTGCCTTTGTAAATAAAAGAGCTCGGAATGACCAAGAGTAGCTCAAAAGAATCAGTTCGGAAGCTACGTCTTTAACTTTCACAGTTGTTAGAGGTTCTAGAGCCTACAGACTACGAATCATGGGCTGGAATGTCCCCTTTCTTTTTTAATAAAGCAACTGTAACTGTTTTTCTTGATCTCTCCCAACCAAAATCCAAACGAAATAAAAATATATACATATAAATTTATTTGCATTGGTACTTCAATGAGCTGTCTAGTCCTACTTAGTACCCTGGTTGTAATAACTTGTTTTGAACTAGCATAATTTATTTATCATCATCATCATCATGCCGTTCAATCTCTTGGATTACGGCTAGCGCTTTTTACTATTTCTAGGATTCTGGTATCTTCTTCAATTTGGTTTTTCCAGGTAGTTCTGGTCTGCGTCTACTTCTTAGCCTTAGATGTATCCATTGTATTATCCTCCTCGCCATTTCTGTAGGTTTCCTTCTCATGATGTGTCCAGCCCATTTTAGTCTTTGCGCTTTCTCCTTCCAGTTCTACACCAAAGGCTTTTGAGAAGTATTGACTGGCTTAGTAACGATCCATCTAGGTAGCTATTGATGGTCAGATTCGAAAAGATTTGAGATCAACGCTGTTGTTGTTGCATCTTGTCATCGACTTTCGATCTACTAAACAAACCCGATCTATAGCATCATCTACGACATCCAAATTTGTAAACAACAGCACAGTGGGGTAGAAATCATCTGATCTAGCTTAAAACACACCTAGGGCACTGTTTTTACAAAGAAGGCTGGCCACTGCAGCTCAGGATTTGGTCCAGTCTGGACATAAAACATCACCATCACCGCAAATTCGCTGGCTTAGTCACCTGGCCGAATTAACTAAGGCAGCTTTACAAAACTTTAAGACGAAAAAACTTCTAGTCTTCTACTAGGTCTAGATTAGTCCATCTTTGGAATATTGCAGGTAAATTTGGAGCTCGGCTCTTAAGGATACCTTGAGAATGCTAGACTTTATTCAGAAGAGAGCTTATAGGGGATCCAGAGTCGACCACAAACTTGGACAGTCTAGAGCAAAGCAGAAAAATCGCTGACCTGACTCTTTTTTACTACGACAGATGCTCTTCCGTGCTGTCCAAGATAATTCCCTTAGAGCAGATTTACTCGACCCTTTTGTACTTGCTTTTTATATAAAAAAAAAATTACAACCGTATAGTCCCAATGAACTAATACAAACTATTCTGTCATAAATTATAAAATTTGGTTTAAATATTTATGTCAAATGTTTTCTCAACGAAACGCTTCAATAAATCGCGTAAATCACCAATTACATATCTGGCACGTTATTTCAATTATTCCAAGAAATTCGAGTGAAGTTTATTGGAGAAATTCCAGCTCTTAGTTGTCGGGTGTAGGATAAGACTTTATTATCCCTTAGGTACAGGTGAAAGTGGTGAAATTCGGGACGAGAGCAACGTATTTACTACCCCCGTCTTGGATGGGGTTGAAAGAGTGGGAGAAAAGGTGGTTAAAGTTATCGCAACAACGCCTGACAATTATGTCTCTTGCTTATTACTGTTCGACGTATTCATTGAAGTCGGAAGTTTAGTTGGGAGTTAGAAATTATATGTGTTGGGAAGTCTAACTTTATTATGGAGTTATATAAGTAATTTTTAGAAATTACACAATTTTTTGATCTGTAAGTGAAGGAACTGAAATTCGAATTGGAGAATTGTGAGCTGGATAAGAGTAAGAAGAATAAATTAATAGAAATACTGGTACTGGTAAGTGACTGGTTTAATTCAGAAACTTATCTATTTAAAGACGAGTCTTTTGCCTTGATCTCGTCAATTTCGAATTTGAAAAATGATTTTTCTGCTAATATCGACGAGAAGATTTCAACCACGAAGGGTGGTTATTCTATGCTGAGAACTTACTTTGCAGCCGACGTCGAAAATAGAATTCCATCCTTTAAATCTGATATGGAGAACAAAATAACAACGATGAAAGAGAAAATGACAATCAGATGGTCGAGAAAATCAAAGAGTTGGAAAAGAAGATGATAGATTTAAGAACAAAAGATATTCCCCATCATCAGCACTTGGTGAAGACGGGGCCTTGTTATTTCTATATACCGGAAAGTGCGGAAAGGAATTGGTCCAGTTGCCGATCTAAACATCCAGTCTCGGCTATCCATGAGTTCTAGCAGTAACTTCCATCTAAGAAGGGGGTGAGGTTAAGAAAAAGTTCGCGTAAATGGGTCCGTAGGCCAATCCTGTACAGCTACTAAAGAATATTGAAATTTGGTCTGAAGGCGCATATGGCGGGATTCATTTGATGTTTGAGTGTAAACAATTTTTTTTAGCAAGTGGTTTATTTACATTTTTTCTTTTGAATAATTTTTGGAAGGTTTATTTCTTTATTTGTTTTGACTCTTTTTGTTCAAAATCTAGAGAATTCTTTTGGGATAGGTATATAAGTACATAATGTAGCACAATTAGTTTAGTTTTTAATAAATAGTCGTAGTGAAAAGAGCGAATTATTAAAAGTAATCGCAAGAATCATTCAATGATATTTATAAGTAAATTATTATAAGTTAAGTGCATTATATAGTGTATAAATAAATCAACAACGTAAAGGACAGTGTTTTTTAATTCACCTCACTATTAGAAAGAGTGTAAATGAATACGAAAAACTTTTAAGCTTTTCACAAGTAATAGTAGAGTATCAGAATTTTGAGATTTTCGCTAACAAGACAAAAAAATGTAAAGCTTATTATATGACGTTCAAAGATAGTCAAGTGTCGATGATTGAATTTTACCGACAAAGATGAAATTAGTTATGTACTTTTGGTGGAACAGTATTTATCATACGACCACAAAATATGAGTTGACACTTAATTTTTTCACGGTATAATAGAAGGAAATGCACCAATCAGTATTTTTTACGATTTGGGTGTGGAAATTCAAAAAGACTGTACATTGTTTATATATATTTCCATCAAATTATATTGAACTGGTTTTCGTAATATTTAACCTAAAAATTTGTAATGTAGATGAGGATTTTTTCGTTATCATTCACATTAAAAAAACACCCAGTATCCCATCAAAAAACCAAACTTTTTTCTCATGTTTCTCTAAATTAGATCCAATATTTTTTTCATCTTAAAATTTACGATATTCTTGACTTCTCGTGTCTCTTCTTGAACATCCCTTTTCTCCTCAACTCCATACTCTTAGACCCTTTGACATGCTTACTCTGACTTTTAATAAAACTCTTGTCTGTTTGGATCTGATAGATGACTACACCCCAGTCAGATATTAAACTGGCTTGGAGTTAAAATGGCGAAAAAGGGTGTAGAGCGGGGATATAGATCGACTTTTAGTAAAGAAAAGAATCTTCAAACGGGATGAAACTTGTGGGGGTGGGTTGAGCTAAAGCTTTTTCTAATTATTATGTATACTACAATAATTATATAGATATAATACAGGGCTGATTTTTCATTATCGTAATTTAACATACAACGTAATTTCTGTGCTCTCCTCCACATCCTGAAATTTGCTAATTAACCTAAACAATAAAGGTTATTAGTAAATTAAATGGTTAAGTTAATTATAATTAACAAATGAGAAAATGAACCTGATGAAGAAAAACTACGAGCGTGGGAACAAAAAATCCATACAAACTGTTTTAATTTAATTAATATACACTATAAAAGGATTGTCCCAAAATTACCTGACATGATCTAGAGATGGCAGTACTCTCGTTTTACCAAAAGTACAAATTCAAAATTTAGATTCAAAACTTTCTTCCGGTTTTTTTTCGAAATGAAGTTGTATCAATCAAACGCTTCGTTTTTTCGTATACGTACAAACTGTTTTAATTCAATTATTATCACTTTATGAAACATTGGTTACTACCTTATACGAGGAATTTCTCAAAATTACATGCACTGACCTAAAGATGGCGGTAATAGCTTGAAAAATACCGCTGCAGTAGAAAGTATACACATAGATCAACCACATTCTTTAAGTAGACAACTCGAGTTTCTGTTTTTGTTTTAGCGCCATCTCTCGTTTCACCAGAAGTACAAATTCAAATTTTAGATTCAAAGCTTTCTCCCGGTTATTTTTCGAAACGAATACGCTTCGTTTTTTCTCTTTATCCTATTTGTACCAAGTTCGTTCAAATTACTGCTGGTGTCTATGCGTTTGTTTTCTTTAACAAATTTCAAGTTGTATCAATGACAGTACTCACAAAAACTAGACAGTCCTCGAAATTTTCGTATCTATACCGATGTAAACTGTATCCAACTTTAATATTAGAACTTAGAATGCGCGAGTTCCCCCTAACCAAATTCTCCAGTTTCACTTTCTCGGATTTTTCTCAATATTTTTTGTTCGATAGCTTCACCGGAAATTCATATGGATGTCTTTTCATCCACCTGGCTAATTTCAGGAAATGGCAAACTATTTTTTCTGTAAAAATAAATATTTATTGGGCTTTACATTTTATTTTTGTCAATTGTATATAAACCGAATTTGAAACTTGAATGATATTATCGAGACGTTTGTTCTTTTCTAATAAAATGCAAAATTAAGATCATTTGGATATTATAGAGAGTGGCTAATAAATGATATCTATTTGGGGGTGTCCCCGACATGGTCGATTCTCGAAGCAGTTCAGTTCTCTTTCGTCCCCCTATAACTTCGTTGTAGATTAAACTAAAAGTCTAAGGCACTTTTGAACCATTACAAGAATCATAACTAGTCAAAGTCTTAATTTGGTCATTGATTGAGCGATCCTCAAAACTCTAAGGCACTTCTAGTAGACATAGAAGCTTCAAATTTTGAATACAATTAGTGTTTAGTGTATAAATCACGGAAAAACTAAAATTTTTGTCCAGTCTAGTTTTCTAGATACACCAACTACATAAATAACTTTGTAATAACCAAGTTTGTTTCACGCGAAAACAAATAACCGATCATCATGAAATTTTTTACACATATTTTTGGAGGTATTAGGAATAATAAATGAAACTTTTTATGAAAAAATTACTTTTTACGAGATGTAAAACATCAAAATCTAGCTTCCTCAACGCCATCTAGCATTCCAGTAATGGAGTTCCAATCCTTAAACAGTAATACCTTTCCACTGTATTACCAACGGTCACGTCAATATCCAATCTAATTGACTATAGTTTCATCTGTTTGGTTTCATTTTTATTTATTGTTGTTATTTTTTTCTGTCACTATGAATGCAGCAAAGAGCTATTTGAATTTTTGAGGTTAGGTATCATTTCTGTGGTTATATGCTATTCGTTATTTTAAATCTTACTCTTTGGTTAAAATTCTAGCTCTGTTCTTCTTCTTTCGCGCAGAGCTGAGAAGAAAACAGCAAACAGGGCGACAAAGTGTTTTGAGAGCAGCTGAAAGTCCTCTTCAGGTACGAGTTCGTTCAGAAACACAACTCGGAGTATTGATCGGTATTTAATGGTACAATTTGATCCTTTAATTTAATATTATAATCATCCTTTGATTGTTATTGGGTCAATGAATAAAAAATGTTGCGATGCTTTCAAATGGAAAGACGAAACAATTAGAATTTGCTGTTCAAGTGGTAAATATTCACTTCCATTATTTGGTAAACCAGAAGAGCCTTTAAAAACTTTATTGTTAAGTTTTACAGATGAGTCAAAGTAATTTTTAAGCAAAATGAGAAGTTAAAACTCTTGCTTTCAATCATATTGATTCATTTCTGTTGTAATGATCTTTGATACTGGTAAAAGCTAGTATAATATATAAATTATTAAATGTTAATGGACCTACCGGTAAAGAGCAAAAAGTTATAAATAAAGCTTATGTTCATCGCATATCGCATAGTTTTCCATATATATAGCATATGCTATAAGTATAAACAAAAGTCAGGGCCAAAGTCTGAATAATGTGCTGATGGATATCGGTTCTGTAGTATTCACATCCGGTCAAACTTACGTGGCATTTTTGATGGTTACAATCTAATTAATGTCGACTTTGGAAGTATCAAAGTGCAAGAATCCTCAATTCGTAAATACAATAGACTAAGACGCGTTTACCGTCAAAAATTGTATCATCAAAGCCTTCGGGAAAACCCTATAAAGACAGGGAATAGGCTTTGAGAAAAACTGTAGCTGAAGCTCAAGAGGGAGTACCGGAGAAGAAAAAGAGGAAGACTACTTATAAAAATAAGAAAAGCTCATAAGACAGAGGTAGTGGAAAGGGAAAAAAGAAGGTCTACTGCAAAAACAAAAAAAAAAAACTTGTAAAAAAAAACGTTTTTTTTTTATAGTAAAAGATTTATGTAATACCAAATCGGAGCTACGCTGTTTCTAGAGTTTCAGCGCGCGCGTTTTATTTTAGTTTTACGTTTTGTACATATTCTTTTATAAATGTATATAGTAAGTTTAAGTAGTTATCAAACTTTGTTTATTGTGCTACATCTTCACCATCCTCGACACTAGAAATAGCGGTCATACAATCAAGAATTTTGCATCTTTTACAAGAGTCGTCTCACCTTCCAAGGATACAGTATACAGGGTGTCCCACTGCGAGTTAAAACTATCTGTAAATGGCAAAACACTTATAGTAAAATAATGAAAATGTCTACGTTTAGGTTTTTGGATACGATCATTTTAACTAAAATATTTTCGAAGAGTCTAGCGGAAGTCGACTGTAACTTTGTTATTTTGAATAGAACACCCTGTATATTAATACATTTAAAATCTTTAAAATTTCAGTATACTTTTGTTTAAAAACTTTTTTTAAAAAATGCATACTTTTTGAGTTATTAATTTCTGTAAAAAATTTGGACCGTTGCAGACCCTTATAAATTATTTTTTTAGGAGGATACCCTTATAGATATGAAAATGGTTTCTATTCGTTTGCTTTTAGCAAGGTCAGACGTATTTGATTCTATGTTCAAAAATTTTTTATTTTATACAGGGTGTGTATAAAAAGTAATCAAAATTTAACTTCATAAATATCAAATTTCTTCATTTTTTTGAATAGTTTTTTTCTATTTTAATGCAACGGTAAGGTTTGGGTATAGGAAAATATACATGAATTTCTTACCCCTGAATGTATTAAAATAGGAAAAACCGGGTTCTATTTAAAAAAAATAAAGAAATTTGATATTTATGAACTTGAATTTTGAACACTTTTCATACGTACCCTGTATAAATTGAAAATTTTTTTAACATAGATTAAAGCAACCGAATAGAAACCATTTTCATATCTTTAAAGGTATTCTCATAAAAAAAATAATTTATAAGGGTCTACAATGCTCAAATTTTTTACAAAAAATGAATAACTTAAAAAATTATGCATTTTTCGAAAAAAATTTTTAGACAAAAGTAATTTCATGTAGATTCTAAATGTATTAATATAGAGAGTGTCGCGTTTAAAATAACAAAGCTACAAATATTACAAATATTTTAGTTAAAAAGATCATATCCGAAAACCCAAACATTTTACTATGAGAATTTTGTCATATACAGATAGTTTTAGCTTGTAGTGGGATACCCTGTCTATAAAAAAATAGTTATCTAATAATCTAATCATTTTCCAATTCTTTTTACCATTGAAGACAATCGATAAATTCTAATTAATTAATTTCCAATCAATATCAACGACTTTGACAGGATTAAGTTTTCATAAATTAAATATTCCCTCAACAGATTAATATACCAACAAAACATATCCAAGAATATAAACTACAAAGTTGCAATAACGCGGAGAATAAAAAGTAGTTTAAAATCCTTTTCCCCGACCACGCAAACTTGAAACAAACATATTTCACGGAAGTAATCCCCGGCTTAGATCCGTACATCCTGTTGACGGACGGATTATGCCTGAAACGTTGAAGCTGAAACGCCAAAACGACTAAAAGCGGAGCGTGGCCGTGTCAGCGTTCTAGACGAAATGAGTAGCTCCCGCTGGGGGGGTTGACAGACCCCCCGCCGGCACTGGCTTAATACTAGCTACTTGCTGGTTTACGTTTAATACTTCCAGGGCTGTATTCACTCGCATAATTTAGGTTTTTCTTTTGATTTACATGAAATTAATATCATTCGGTGTGGAAATGAATTTAGAAACATCATATTTTATTTCGGAAGTAACCAAAACCAACTAAAATGCGAAGTTTTAGCTCTCGTCCTCTAGCTAATAACCACAAATTTACATTCGGATAATAACAAGTATTAAATAGCAACCCGTTGGCGACGCTGTCGTGTTGTAAAGACGAAAGTGAACAAGTGTTTGTGGCGAACGCCTGGAACACGTAGAGATAGACACCTGCTTCGAATTCCAGGCGTTTCTAGACCATAGTTCTCACTGTCCGGTGGAATTCTGCGCGGCCCTCGACTACCGCAGACGGTCTGGAATATTTCGAATGAATGTAAGCCAGAAAAAAAATGGAATTTGATCCTGAAAAGGAGCTATTCTAGTATTAGATAAAACCGGTTTTAAAAAGGATCGAGAGACACAAATATCCAAGCCAAGAGATTTGATGTTTCATTTAATTATACCATTAAGATAGAAAGAATAGAAGAATAGAAATGGTAATCCCAGTTTCCGGACCTAACAAAAGACATATATCTAACTTTTTAAACACTCGTGGAAAGAAAGAGCAGAACCTAGGAATTTTTGAGCAGTAAGACAGACCAAGATGCAATAAAGTGCATTCAGAGAGCGTCAGGAAACTTTGGTAACAAAAATTAGAGATTTAATTTAATATTCGTCGAGGTATTAGCCAGGAAAGTAGTTGTTCTCCCCTTTGAAAAACGGCAGATTATTTGATTATTTTTTCAAAATATTGAATTTCGAAATTATATCTGAGGTGAAGAGTAGGAATCTTCTATTCTAGAGCCATCATCCAGAGAAGATGGTTATACGTTTATTGGTCTCAATCTGTGTACTCCACGCAACGAATCACCCCAATAATATTAGAATCGAGCAGGAACTACAGGAATAATATCAAATTATGTTGAGGATGAATTAATTATTGTTTAATGGAGAACAATTTGAATATTGATTGTGTATTATGTTTTATAGAGAGAATATTAACAACCTAGAGTAATTCTCAATTAACCATCCTGTACATAAATACTATAAATACTTTAAATAAAGTGAAAAACATTTTCCTCTTCCTTTTTTTACGAGTTCCGTACCACAGCACTCAATAAAAGATCGCCAAATAGTTTTCAGGAAATTGCTTCCAAGCTTTTGAAATATCAATCATTTATTTCACCGATAAGGCCCTTAAAACGCCACGCGTTCCCTTTGGGAGTTCTCGTGTTCCCCGGAAGCCCTACCGTTCACTGTTGTTTATATATCTGATGATGACTTTTTCACTTCTCAGGTACTAGATGGATTTGTTTGCTAAATTGGGGAGCAGTGTGTGTGAATTTTTCTTATCTGCTACATTACATCTCCCCCTTTTTGTGTCAAATTAGATACAGTAGATTGCGCTAGGGGAATATTTTTTAATAAGCAATGAAATTGTTGATATAATGATTAATTAAATATCTGTAGAATTGACTCGTATCTTCAATTTTTGTTTTTAATACTGTGATCTTAGAATTATTAAAATATAAAAATGAAGGTTATTAGATGAAATTTCCACCGTTTTTTTTCCAAATTCCTTAATTTTAATCGATGTATGAGGAATTCTATACAGTTCGATACTTGCTTGAGAATCACAATAGTCCAGGAACCAACGCTAAAAAATTTTGAAACTATGGAATTTGTTTAATTAAAGTGGTTTATGAAAATTTGGATTTAATCTCTACTTACCCCTTTATTAACGATCTACCTTGTGCTGAAAACTACACCTTATTGTAAAAAATTTAAAAATCTTCGATTTTAGCATGTATTTGAGTAAAATACAGTTTAAACGAATTATTCTTATATCTATTAATATTCTAAAATAAGTTTATGATTAATCGGACTCATACAACAAATCTAAAGAATGTCCTCTGAGGGTAGTAATATTGAAATCTTTTTTTAAAGATACTTAGTATAATCTCGATTTTTATAAAAATTTGAATTCAAGCTCTACTTACCCGCTTCTACGATATCTACGCTTTTTATATTTATGTAAACTACCCCTTATTGCAAAAAACTCAGATTTTATGCATATTTCGGGTAAAATGAAGTTTAAATGTATTATTCGTAAATCTGTTGACATATTCAAAACATTTATGATCAATAAAATTTATGTAACCCTTCCAAAACATCCCCTAATATGAAACTTAAAATAATAATCTCAACGATTCTTTTATAATTAAAAATTATTCAAAAGTGTATTTATATCGAATTGAGAATATTTCGTCAGTATTTTGTTAGTTTGTTTTTCGACTATAACTCGCTCAATTTTCAAGATAGAAACTTTTTTTAGAAAGCATTTTGTAGCGAATTTCAACTACTTCAACGTCATTATTTGAAAATTTTTCAGCTCTCGGTCCCGAGAAGGGGACAGCTGAAAGAAGTTGCGTAAGCCACATTTGGTACGAGATTGCAAAATTTTAACTAATGTACCTCCTTCAATTTTTATTATACATAGATTCAAAAAAGCTCAAAATTTTTGACAAGAAAAATTTTTTCTCATAACATGAATAGTTTTTTGTTTATTAAGAAAAATTTATTTCATTTTTCAAGATTCCGGAAATGCAGTGTTCAATTTAATCAATTATTTTTTCTAAAATAAGCATTCAAAACCGGTCAAATCAATGGATCATATCAATAATACATAAATAAAGTCAATTAATTTTAATTAGGGTCTGTATAATTATCACATTTTTTTTTAAAGAAAAAAGAAGAAACCTTATTTTTGTTATAAATCGGTCAACTCTTATGCAAAAGACTTTTGACAGTGCCTATTTTGGAGTTTTTCTTATGGTTTGAAAAAGATCTCCTGAGTTATTTCTAAAAATTTAATCAATTTTAAGTTATTTGAGATTAAGATTTTTAATTTCGAAGTTTCCCAAAAATAGTCATCTTTCAACGAGCCACAATTCGGTTATTATTGACCTTACAGAGGTCCTTAAAAAACGAATCTCTTTGATTGTTAATTAGCTACACTTTTGTTCTTCATAATTTTACTAAGTTATTCATAGAAAACGATAAAAAAATATGCGTTTTTTCAATGAAAAATGAGCAGTTCCCATCTTTTATAACTCTAAAAGTACCAATTTCAGAAAGAAACTTGGTAGAGTAAAAGTTATCAATCTATTGACCTACGAAATTATTGTGATGAAATAAATTTTCATCTCCAGGACAAAAGCAACCTCCGGCACAGGATAGATTTTGAAATACTTTTGAAAAATCGACCTTAATTATCAAAAATTCCACGGGAAATCGGTTGGTACCTGGCCTATAACAATCTACTGTACATGTTTCATTGTTATTTGAAAACTCATCGGGTCGTAGTCATTTGATTGGTTATATTTGTTTATTCCTTCAATTGGCTGTCTAAAAGCAAACTGCTCTTTGGAATATTTGGAAAACAATTCATTATTATAACAAACAAACAAACAAACAATAAGAAAAGTTAAGCATTGACTTGGTTACAAACTAAAGAAACTAAATCATTTCAGTATTTTTTTGTATTTGTGAATATATAACAAATTATTTTATCTCACTGTATTTCATTGTAATACAGTTAAATATGTATGAAACTATTGATTTTCAAATTAAAACACTACTTTGCTGTGTATATATTAGGTACCACAATTTAGTATCTCATTCAATTCATCAATCGTCATTTCTGACAACGTTTAAAGATCAGCCGGAACCAAAAATAAATCGGTGCACGTGATCGGTCTCCTTTTAAACAGTTATTAAGATATGTTGACACGTGAGAGGGGCTCTCTGTGAAAATCTCCGAAATACATTTATTGAAATACATCGTTCACCCCAACAGTTAAACTGATATTTTACTATACACTGCCCCACATGTTACAAAACTATGAAATGAAACGCTTTTGTTGTTTACGGTTTTTCTGTACAACCTGTGTTAGTTTTGTTAATTAGTTAATTTGTATTGTTCGTATTTTTTTCACGTTTAGACCATAAATATTGCTAGTCGACGCTACTATCCCTTAAATCAACTTTGCATTCCTTCCAAAAAACCATATACTTCAAAATTTCAATCACCAATTCTCTTTTTATTTAATTTTCATACTGAACACGCTGAAGACGATTACGTGGTTATCGAAACGCGTATTATATAGTGTAATTGTGGGTGTTGATGTAAACAGTGTGTTCAGTAGCTTTCTTATATTCCAAACTTTACATAGTGTGTTCATCAAATTACTTAACTTGCTTAAATCTCGATTTCTTCTAGGTTTACAAAAAAAAGTGTTTTGAATTAAATAATGACATCTATTTATAAGTTTTTTGGAAAAATACAGCTCGTAATTTAATAAATTACCAATATAATCAAGAACAAATGACAATTCTACAATTATTAGTTCCAAATTTATATTAATTTTGAATTCAAAGTGTTTAAAAATTGTTTCTGTTAAAATAGTAGTAGATTTAATGTCTTATTATTATAATATTAGTTTTAGAGTAGTTTTAGCACTTTGTATACTTCTATTCGACTTCTACAGGTGGCCTGAATTATTGAAAAACTTTTAATTAACAATTTTGGTGTTAAAACCAATAGATATCGAAATATTAGCAATATTTACGTTAATTTATGAGAACACTGTATAAAATAATACACAAATAATGTAGATTACGCGATAAAGTTGTGTTTAAACAATTAATCTCACCATCAGATTTCTGGAACAGTCTTTAGTATATCATCATCGTCTTTTCGTGATTTTTAAATCGAATGATTCTCAATTTTTACGGATGCTTGTTAAAATTGAACTAACACAGACTAAAGACGTTAGGACCATACTTATTCCGACCCTGTTAGGGTCTAATACATCTCATATATTAAGAGAAGGAAAGTCACTTTCTTAGATTGTGAAAAATTCTATGCTCACGTCGATTTTCAAAAGTCAGAAAAGTAAATTTCTATTTTGTGAAAAGCAGTATAAATCGATATACCCCTCACCAATATCCACGTATCCTGAGGGTATTGACAAGACTGTCGGTCACGTGACGCTGGCGAGAAAACATTCAAACGGGTATTTACGACACGTGCACCACCCATGTACAAATTGCCTCGCTGACGGTGGGCTTGGGACCATTTAAACCCTTAGGTCACATTTTGGAAGTTGTAACTATAGAGATCTGTACATGATATAGTCCCACTGGGATTATTGGCTCTTATAAATCGCTCAGAGTGACTATTTATTTATTTGACATAAATTGAAAATAAGCCGCAAAGTATGAATATATTTTAGTTTTGAAGGCTAACAGAAAGAAATTGAGATGATGAATAATATTTGTATCATCCGTATCAACTTCTGATGGATTAACGTCAAAATCGGGTTCTTATGAAGTGTCCAAGCTGTCAAATATAACCCAAATACTATTAAGGGATTGTAATATCCTAAAGAGTTATTATTATCGAAAGGAAAATCCCTTTCCATTCCATAAACTGAATATTTCTTTAGGAACTGGTGGTGTAAAAGCTTTATAGTGATTTGAACTTAAGTTTCACTGAAAACCAGGAGATTCACGTGAAATATTTTGTATCGACAATGGCATGTGCCCTCGCATTTGAATATACACAATACAGAGTGTCCCACGACGATTTAAAACTATCTGTATATGTCAAAATACTTATAGTAAAAACATGAAAATTCCTACGTTAGGGTTTTCAGATACCATCTTTTTGTTATTTTGAATAGAACACCCTGTATATTAATACATTTTTGAAATCTACGTGAAATTTTAGTAAACTTTTGTCTGAAAACTTTTGTCGAACAATACATACTTTTTGATTCATTAATTTTTTTGTAAAAAATTTGACCCTTGCAGACCCTTATGAATTATTTTTTAACAAGGATACCTTTAAAGATATGAAAATGGTTTATGTTCGGTCAAACGTATTTGAATCTATGTTAAAAATTTTTTCATTTTATACAGGGGGTGTATAAAAAGTGTTCCAAGTTTAACTTCATAAATATCAAATTTATTTATTTTTTTAAATAGAACCACCCGGTTTTTTTTCTATTTTAATGCATTCAGGGGTAAAAAATAAGGCAAATTCATTTATACTCTTTATTAATAACATTTAATATCTGGATAACGATAAGGCTTAGATATAGGAAAGTATACATGAATTTGATATTTATGAACTTAAACTTTGAACACTTTTTATACACAAAATTTTTCAACGTAGATTCAAATTCGTCTGACCTTGCTAAAATCAACCGAATAGGAACCATTTTCATATCTTTAAGGGTATCCTTCTAAAAAAATAATTTTTAAGTGTCTGCAACGATCCAATTTTTTTACAAAAAAATGAATAGCTCAAAAAGTATGCATTTTTTGAAAAAAGTTTTTAAACAAAAATATACTAAAATTTAACGTAAATTTCAAAAGTGTATTAATATATAGGGTGTTTTATTTAAAATAACAAAGTTACAGTCGACTTCCGGTAGAATCGGAAACCCAAACGTAGAAATTCTCATGATTTTACTATAAGTATTTTGCCATATACAGATAGTTTTAACACGTCGTGGGATACCCTGTATAGGTATGGACCCCTAACTGGCCGATACCTGACCAAGCTACCTTATTTTGGGAATTTCAAGTCACCTTTTCTTCATACTGTTTCATGATACCTCCTTGGATTACAGGAACCCAGACAAGACGTTGTATCAAACTGTTCCTCGAGACAGCAAAGCGAACATACAGAGTTTTGTTTTTTTTCTTTTTGTATATATTCAAATAAATACGAACAATAGATAACTTAAAATATTTGAACTGGAACCAGGTTCGTAGTAACAAGTAGTAATTATGCCCAAGAGCTTTCCATAAAAAATTTCGATACAGAAAAAAATTTCTCATACAAGCTCTCGTTTCTGAATTATAAGCCTTTCAAGCTAAAGCGATTCTACACTAATATCTGAAGGCCGTAACTTCAGCATGTATTGGAATTTTTCGTAAATATATTGAGTAACTTTAGTAATAAATTGATTTTACAAACCGTATATCAATTTAATGAATTATTCAATAATATAATTGAACCATTAAAAACATCCAATAAACACGGTGACATAATAATTTATTTCAAACGAGCCCTCAGTACACATGGTTTATTTTGTGTTTACTCTTCAAACCCATCAAAATTTAGTGAACCATTATGGAGCATCCTAATATTCCTACCTATGTGGTCTTTTTCAATAAAACTTTTCAGCGGTTAAATAGCCATATCCGCATTTTTTTTTCGTTCCAAGTGCCACTCGAAACTTGCTCCCGGTGAGTTCAACTGTTAGATTCTATAGAATATGTCGTGGATGTCTTTGATGTACAGCTAGTCCTTGGGGATGTATTTTTCGTGATTTTTCTTGCATGAAATGATAATATATACGGTTGTGAAGATGTGGCATATGCACTATCGATTCTAACTAGTGAGAAAAAAGAGTTTAATTCATACAAGGTGACTCAAGAATATTAACAAGTTCCGTAACGATCGATTTCTGATCATTGTGGGCAAAAAAGATTACTGAAAAAGTCATATTTGTATGGAAAATATGCTAACTTCGTGAGATAATGCCATGGATGTAGATTAAATAAGATAAAAATTAAACAATCTGAGTTTCTCCACCAAGTTAAGTCCCCAAAAGCCATATGGCATTGTACGAGGGCTGCTACTTAAGTTTTGAGCTTGACATTTCTAATACTTTGTCATACGAGTGCTATTTGAGTTGTTTACAGATATTTGAAATATTGATATTGGTCAAAAATTAGTATTAAATCGTGAATATTTTCGAGGTTTTTCAATGATTTTTTTCACTGGTTTCCCGAATTCAATCGTGATCGCACTTCGCTAGAGGATGAATTTCCTGAAGGTCGTCCAAAATTGATTGTTGAGCCCCATAAAACATCCACGCTGTGCCTAAACTGTTATTACAAGATCGTCAAATAACATATCGTGAGATTAAGGCATACTTGGGCATTATTTTCACTAAATCTTAATTAAAAAAATACTTCGAAATTTGGTTCAAATGTATGCAAAACTTAAATAGCAGCCCTTTAAGAAAATAAACAGTAATTATCCTCTGATTTCTTCTCGCCACGAAGTTACCATCCGAGGAAATTCATCTCCAACTGACAGGAGTTTATAGGCTTTTGCTGAAGATCGCACTGAAGTTTACGGTGGAGAACGGAGAGGAAGACTGGATTCGGATGCGTTCGGAAGATCAACAGTAAACTACTCCATGATCAGAAGATCACTGCCCCTTCTCTTGTTGAATGCATTCCTGAAGTTTCCCATGGCACAATTGAAATAAATTTAGTTGAAACGTTGGGTTATCGTGAGGTAAGTTCGCGTCGGGTTATTGTACTTTATCGTCACAGGAAATTGATGCTCCATATTCCCATTGATAAATAGATTTCACGTTAAAAATAATGAGATTCTCTTTTCACGTATGACCTACCCACTTCCCAACAGATTCTAAAAGCAATATACGCTGACGAAACACAAAACAAACTTCTATTATAAGAAAAATTCAGAAGGCCAATTTCAACAGACGCAGCCCTAGTTTATTACAAAATTTCTACTCTGCAGGTGGTAGAAAACAAGTGCCTTTGCATGGTAATAAGAAAATTCGTGCGATCCAAAACTTCCAAAAACCTCGTGATTACATGATCTAGCCAGCACACCAACTGTCAAAGACTTGTTACCTAACGTAACCTAACCTAATCTAACCTAACTTAACCTTACCTAACGTAACCTAACCTAACGTAACCTAACCTAACGTAATTTAACCTAACGTAACCTAACCTAACGTAACCTAACCTAACCTAACCTAACTTAACCTAACCTATCCTAACCTAACCAAAATCTTAACGAACTCAGCCGAAAGATTTTGGGAGATACAAAATTATTGTAGACTTATTAAATTTGTGGATAATGCCTTAAAAGCAAGGAGCCACAAGTTCATCTACAGGATCATCAGAAAGCGGCCAAAAATACTAGTTTTAGATTATTCGTTATTATTATGAATAAAGCAGTCAATAAAGGCATTGTTAATAATAATAACAACATTAAACCATGTATTCTATTTGTAAAAAATATGATGAGAACCCTACAATTCTTTTAAATCTACCTCAGAATATAGTTGAAAAATTTTGGTTATTTTCACGTGATTTTCTTTTTGATTATACGAAGATAAAGATTTATGTATATCAAATATAGACGATACGAAAAATTTATTATCAATCTTAGAAAATAAATTAGCCTAAGTCAACCAAATTTTCAATATCAACCAAATTAAAAATTTAATGGAAATTCAAATTATCTGATTTGGTTACGCTTGAGAAACTGAAGAGTTCTCAAAGTTGTTTTGATTTCCATGAGACTTTATTAAACGTCGAGTCGCGAAATTAACTGATACTTTATAATTTTGAAAATCGGTGCTATCAATTCGTAATTTATTGTGCTACGATATGATATGGCTTTTTCCATTTGTTGTATACGTTTAAGTAAGACAGGAAGAATCAATTATTAACCAGTTTTTTTATATTTTTATTGGATAATGCAATCTTGAAAAAAGAACATTTGTCGCAATACAGTACAGGAAAAATAGGCGATTTTGAGCTAAAATCTTAAATTAAATTGGGCGGGCTCGATTTTTTGGATTATGGAAGGTTTTGGGATACTGAATAAGTCTAGCAACAAAATTACGGGCATGGATTTACGAAATTTTGGAACTTGAAATTAAAACAAATTTTTAAACGCGAATATCTCGAAAGCTACGAGAAATTCGAAAAAAACTGCCGTAAAAAAATGTAGAGTATAAAATTCTCTACAAAAAAGTATTCTAGGTATTTGTTCCTAACCTCAAAATTTCCATTATAAAATGGGTTTGAGCACTCAAAAATATTTTGAATCGCGAATAACATGAAACTACAGAAATTCGAAAAAAAGTGCTGAAACAGAAGACAGCACAAAATTCTCTACATATTGGTCTGTAAGCATTTTTCTTAACCTCAAAATTTTCATCGTAAAATGAGCTCATGTAGTCAAAAACATTTTGAATTGTGGATAACTCAAAAACTATGAGGATTTCGCCATCTCTAGGCCAGTGCGAGGTACGATCTTCGTATATACCAAGATGCTGTCGTCAACAAGGCAGATATATTTTGAAAATGAGCTTTCTGAACATTCTATACCATGGACTATACTTCAAATACCAAGAAATTCTTTTCGTATGATTACGAAGTGAACTTATTCATGAGAAACTCTAATATAAAAGTGACCATTTGAAACAAACGAAAAATCCTACAAACTTTCCAATGATCGAACCAATTATATTAATAGTTTAAGCCTTGTTGAACCGACATTGACACCCCTATATATTGTTCTTTATAGTCACCCAGGATAAGTTACGGCGACGCTGTCGTGTCTACATTGTGTGATACAATTGTGATGTGCACACAGCTGCTGCATTTTAGTCACGGCTCAAAGTTGCGTTAGAAATATAACGCGCGTCAAATCTCTAATTTGTCCTGGAACAAAGGGTAATCACCTGTTTGTGCAAGCAACAATTCAGGGTTGAATTTGATGGGGTCCAAGTTTTATGCCCAATACTTAAACGTCGTATACACAAATCAAGTTTTCCAGAATTTAGTTGCGTTCATTCAATTTTTACGAGTAGTCGAACAAAAGGTGCTTATTCTTAATTTGATGAAGCGTATTATTGATTGGAAAAAATTATTTATAATGAGTGAACCAAAAATAAAGTAGAAATAACAAGTAAAGTGTTTAACCCGTATGACTTTTGTCGTTTTATTTGTGATAGAAACTAGATAATGAAGTGAAGAATGATCATGAGATGTAGTAATAACACTAGCCGACAAGATTTTCGTTACATGGGCTAACCCTAACACGTACCACTTTTCAATAGCTTAATTATCTATGTTTACATTAGTAGATTGGTAATTTTATAAAGTAGCGGTTAATATCGGTAAATTTTATAGCCGAAAAAATATAAAAACTATATTATTCAGAATAATAAACATAAAAATAACATTAAAAATTAGTATTCATAGTAAGTGGTTCTCTATTCATAGTGCAAAAAGTGATTATAAAAACGAAAATATCGAACGAAACGCTCCGCAGTTGTAAAACTTCTCCTCACAAATTTGTGGAGAATTTATGGGGAAATCGCAAGCCAGACCATTTTCCGAAAATGTGAAAAAATCCTATTTCAACTATTTTGGTACTTTAATTGGAGACCAATACAAGCAGTGGGCCTCCCACGCGTGCTGTGTTAGTTGTAGCGTGTCATTGGTGCAGTGGATCAAGGGGAAGAAAAAAAACATGCCTTTTGGAATTCCAATGGTATGGCGAGAACCTACTAACCATGACGACTGCTATTTTCGTCTAACAAAGACTGAAGGTTATTCTAAGAAAGAAAAGCTCAAGATCGAGTATCCAAATTTGCTATACAACTTGTTACCCATAACGAAGATTTACCGCGCCTTTAGATCCTCAAAATATTGTTTTAGAAGATACTGGAGACAACGTATCATCAAGAAGCTCCGAAGAACAATGCACAGACCCTATTTTTACTCTAAGTACCAAGTACCGACAAGCCACATTTGATTGTTAGCTTTTCCCAAAATAAGTTAGATGATCTTGTAAGAGATTCAAGTCTTTCTAAACAAGCTTCAAATTTGTTAGCAACAAGACTGATAGAAAAAATTGCATTGATTTTGAAAATGCTTTTCCCAAAATGATCTTGTAAGAGATTTAAGTCTAAAAAAGCTTCAAATTTGTTAACAATGAGACCGAAAGAAAAAATTGCTTTCCTTCAGATACTAAAACGGTTTTTCTCGTGAAAGAGATAAAATTTTTCCCAAAATAAAAAAGAATATCACCATTACTTCAGATATCAAAGACTAAAAATGGTGAATATACTTCCCGGTCAACAAACGGTTGCATTAAGTTTTCTCGTTAATACAGAAGAGCTAAATAAGATCATGTGGTAAGGAGAAACTATCCCTTGAGAAAAAATAAGGTGCCTAGGAGAAAATGAAGTTCAAAACCATTAATATTCTTCCTCTATTATACATAAATCCAGACATCATGAAACATTTTATTAAATTCATAGATAAAAACTACTGTTCCCAACATATCCTCAGAGCACTATGGAAAAGATTTAATCCGATATTTCTCATCGATATCAAGTTTAGAAATTCTATGACTAGGCTAGAACTACAGACTTGGGCAGTTTTCATCCCTATGATGAAGAAATAAAAAATGTCAAAATTATATTGAACTTGTTGAAGACATTCTGCTGCAATAAAGAAAGGATAAAACTCCACAACCTAATAGCAGGGAAAACGTATGCATCAGGAGCTAGGCTTCACAGAATAGCTTTACTATGGTTGCTGAAAGAGAGAGATTCGTTGGTCAAAATATGGTAGGATAACGAGGATTTTTGTAAGGAATGTGTTTTGTTTGAGTAGGGTCTGATATAGGAATAGCTCCTTTGCAGGGCAAGGTTTGTGGTGGTTGCGTTGGGTTGTGTTTGCCTAACTATTTTTAACGGGAGATTTCGGCCGAATGAAAACGAAGTTAAAAAAAAGAAATTTGTAGAGGATTCAATATAATTTCTTTTCGTTAACTGATATTTTTATTGAAAAATTGATGATTTTCGACTTGGATATCTAAAAAACTGTATAAATTGCTATGTGTTTAGAAAACTGCTGATTCAACATAAGTACCCCAAACGTGTATAGTGTCAAAATTATTAAAACTACACCATAACTTTCCTATCATAAAAAGTATTGAGCTGCACTAATATTTTTATATACTATATAGCAGTTTTGTTGCACGTGTTCCCCCAGTTTTCGAAAATTTGATATCCTTGCGTATTATACGCATGGTTTTATGCTTGATTTTGTCCGAAAAATATCTAATATTGCGTGAATGATCCCATGGGGTACCAGTATCTATGGTAGTCGGTATATAATACACAAAGTTGTAAATTAAACATCGCATCATTGTTTAAGCTCATAGTGTGAAAACTTCGTAGAATTTAATTGGTTTTGTCCTCATTTTTGAAAATTATGTTACAGTTCAGTTTTTAAATTTAAAAATGCGGTTTTTAAATATGAGTTTGAACGTATATTGTGATGAATGAATTTAAAGAACACTTCATACTTTTTAATTTTAATTTCTATAAATACTGTCTTCAAAAGTTATACACAAATTAGAAAACATGAACATGACAATCCTTTAAAAAGAAAACTTTTCGTTAAAGACGACATAAAAGTAAATATTTTGTAAGATTACATTCTATGTCTTAAGCTCTTCTTGTTTCTGGTCAACTCTGCATCGCACATAAATCAAATTTCTCTCCTCTTCTCTATTGAGTATGCTTTGGAGCCAAGCTCCAAATGTGCGAGCAATATTCCAAAGATGGACAAATATAGACTTTGTAGAGGATTAGAATATGTTGTGGAATATATAATTTTTGATATTGAAGAAGGTTCCAAATTTCTGTGAAGCTTCCTTGGCTAAATCGACTACGTGACTTTCCCAAAACATAATGGTTTCAACTTCAACATCCAATAAGCGAATTTGCGGTGATGGTGATACTTCATGACCATACAGACGGATTCTCTGTGGATCTTAAGACGTTTTCTCAAAGACATCAAGCAAAAATTACGTGTCAGGGTATTGAGATGGTTAAATCCAGTTTAGATGGCAGATCTAAAAGAAAGTAAAACCACAGAAATTAAAATATTTCATTCTGTAACTGGAGATCGATATCAGATTTTTTTGTAATTAATTTCGAAGAAATTATAAATATATTTTGTTCCACAATCAGTTTATACGCGTGATAATCATTTGAAATCAGATTTTTTTTGTGCCTTCAAGAATATATAGGGTGTTTCATTAAAAATAGGGAGTGCTAGATATGAATATGAATGAAAATCACTTGAATTAATATAAAATTGTTCATTACGTAAGTACAATATTTCGTTTTTTAAATCTTTGTTTTTTTTTCGAGATTCATTGATATGATTCCTTTTGTATCACCGACAAAAGGTAAACATCCGAATTAAATTTTATTTAACTAGATCGAGTTCCATATAAGTTAATAAAACGAGATATCAGTATTAATATCACAGTATCAGTATTATAAGTGAAGCAGAAACAACAAGAGACACACTCCCCAGATTAGTCCAACTTTATTATTCAAAAGATATATGATCGATGCACTCGCCGGAGTCACGTGCTGCATGTCCCACCCGCTGCTCCTGGCAACACGTGGCCCCACTTGTCGCATTACCTGTCTGTTTTGTGTGACTTTCTACGTGGAACAGATTCCCACCGTGAACCCCACGTTAGTTATATTTTTTATATAAAAAACAATTGGAGTTTTCAAGCACAAACTTTTTTTATTTCAAAATCATGTTTCAAGATTTGTCTGAGATAATTTTTGATGTTAGTTATATTGTATTTAGGTCCTAAAAGCTCAGATTATGTGTTTTAAATTCAATCTGCAATTGCAGTTGTCCCATTTGGGTTTATTTTTAGTACTGACCAAGGTTTCATGGAGTTTTTTACTTAACGAAGCTTATACGTGGACGTTATCTATTTATTTTCTGTTTTGACCACATCTACAAATTCGTTTATTTATATTCCATGAATGAATATGAAAATGAATACTAATGACTAGAACTGGAAGAAGTAGAAAAATTTTATTTTTGATCGAACTAAAAATCGAAAATAAATATATTTTGAAAAATCAAAAATCGCACTTTCAAAGCACATCAAAGTCGACTGTAACTTTGTTATTTTAATGAGAACACCCTGTATATCAATAAATTTTTGAAATCTACGTAAAATTTTAATATATTTTTGTCTGAACACTTTTTTCCAAAAATGCTTACTTTTTGAGTTATTAATTTCTGTAAAAAAATTGGACCGTTACAGACCCATATAAATTATTTTTTTAGGAGGATACCCTTATAGATATGAAAATGGTTTCTATTCGTTTGCTTTTAGCAAGGTCAGACGTATTTGATTCTATGTTGAAAAATTTTTTATTTTATACAGGGTGTGTATAAAAAGTAATCAAAATTTAACTTCATAAATATCAAATTACTTCATTTTTTTGAATAGTTTTTTTCTATTTTAATGCAACGGTAAGGTTTGGGTATAGGAAAATATACATGAATTTGCTTATTTCTTACCCCTGAATGCATTAAAATTCTATTTAAAAAAAAAGAAAATTGAAATTTATGAAGTTAAATTTTGAACACTTTTTATACACACCCTGTATTAAATGAAAAATTTTTCAACATAGATTCAAAAACATCTGACTCTGCTAAACGCAGCCGAATAGAAAACATTTTCAAATCTTCAAGGGTACCCTCGTAAAAAAATAATTTATAAGGGTCAAATTTTTTACAAAAAAATTAATAACTCAAAAAGTATGTATTTTTCGAAAATAGTTCTTAGACAAAATTATACTAAAATTTTACGTATACATATAATTTTATTTCGTCGTGGGACACCATGTATAATTTCGCTTTCATAGTATATAAAACCGAAAAAAAAAGTCTTAAGAAAAATATAAAAATCACGCTTTTAAAGCACATCAAACGATTTTCAGCTTTTTAGTAGATCAACGATCAGCAAAATATGAATTATTCAATCTTGGAGTTGGTTACATTGCACCCTATATACAACAGCCCTAGCGAGAGACGCGAAGAACCAGGCGGGAGAAATGTAACTCCAATTTTACTTTTAATTAAGTTCTATCATTAATCAAGGATACGAAATGGCGCGGCGGCCTCGGGATCGGGAGTTATGTTCAGTCATTGCGAAACGGGAACGAAAGGGGGGCTGAGCTGTAAGATGTGGCTGAGACCGCCCATCTGTTCTCTGAAAAATGTTTCGGGCTCCCTTGTTAATTGTCATGATTTTTCAACTCGAAATTCGGATGACGATCGCTACGAATTTCTAGTCGTTAACTTTTTCAGCGAACAATTCATTTTATAAAAAAATCACTTTCGGTATATTCCTTTACAAAATCTAGAAATTCGGTTATTTCGTAGTTCGTGTCGAAAAGGCAACTTAGTTAGAAGTTCGGAAAACGTTGCAGAGTGGATGGCCTAGTATTTATGGACAAAATCATTTCATTAGCTTCGCAAGCTGGATTTGATTTCGAAAAATATATAGAAAATTAGTTCAACAGTTGTAGAATTTTGTAAAAAAAGCATAAGAATCAGGCAATTTAGTTACAAGTTCTGAAACCGTTGCAAAGTGAATGGCCTAGTACTTGAAGACAAAATCATTTCATTAGCTTCGCAAGCTGGATTTGATTTCGAAAAATATATAGAAAATTAGTTCAACAGATGTAGATTTTTGTAAAATATTTTATCTCTCCCTGTACATTTTTTCGTGTAAAACCAAAAGATTTCTCTTGCTTGAGCTTCGGATTCGTCATACCCCAATATTTGAATGGTCATTAAGGTAAAAATGAACTTCATCCAAAAACAAACGACTAGGAATTACTATGACGACCAAGGGTTTTACTTCTTGTACTAATTGAATTTTTTACTTGGTGAACTCTAATTTTCGTTTTCTTCATGTTGAAACGGTTCCTTCAAATGTTTTTACTAATAGAGGGAATGCTTATCGAGTCATTCACCTTTCTCTAGAAATACATCTAATGAATATTTTTTAATCACCACTTAATTCTGAATCTTGTGAAAACAATTTATCCGCATAGATGAAAACAATACAGTCGTTTGAGCGGAATCAAATAGAGTCAACAAGTGTTTCCAGCCAGTGGAAAATATACATAATACCTTTCCATAATTGCGGTTATGAATAAGATTAGTTTCCACTTTGTTAAGCTTAACTTTCAGAATATTTTGCTTTGTTTCACTTATAGGACCCTTCCTTCAACAACATTGTCTCTAATTTTACGCCTTTCTGCCTTTAATTGACGCTTACTTTATTTCCATTGTGAAGATTTAATCGCTTTAATCATTTGTCATTTAAAACAACTTTGTAGTCGGTTTGTGGAAATATAAAAACCAAATAATAAGCTCGTGAGAGGTTATTGAACAACGTAAGTTAATATCGTGTCAACGGGAAATTTTTATACAGAAAATTTTATCATATAGAGAATTTAATCGAAAACTAGGATTATTTGAGTGCCTCTATAAATATAGTACAACTTTTGTTCCTTTACAACCAAATACTTTATAGTATAAAGCTCCTTTTTCATCACAGTTTTCTCCCAAAACAAGTCACCTACCAAAGGTATTGAAAAAGTTAATAAACTAAAGTTTTTTTGAACTTTTATCGTTGAGGTTTTTTCTGATATTGCTATTTTTACCAAAATATGTTACAAAATGTTCAAATTATCTATTTTTTTCAATTAAACGTGTTAGCTCGTTCCACAACTTTCAAAAGTTTGGTTTTTCAAGCAGAGCATCTGTTTCAAAATTTAATTTTTTAGGAATTAATTATCCTATGTAATGTATGCATCTACTATATAGGGTGGCTCAAATGCCCAAATAAACATCAACTTTACAACAACAGAACAACTTTTTGATGATGAACATGAAGTCCTAACAACATACAGGGTGAAATTTTTTAACACTATTTAAGATAGAGTAAAGAATTCTGAATACTGTTTGCAGTCAACTTTTATCGCTATTCCTAAAGAACCAGAAGCGAAGTACTGTGAGCAATACCGCCTACTAAGCTTGATAAATCACATAACGAAAGTTTTTAACAAAATTTTACAAAATCGAATGTACTAAAAATGTGAAACGCGGTTTGGTTTTCGTAGCACACTAGGTACAAGTGAAGTCATCTTTAACCCACAGGTTTTCATCCAGATATGCACAGATATGAACAATGACGTATACTAGTGCTTTATCGATTTCTCCAAGGCTTTCGATAATGTCAAACATGAAAAACTTATCGAGGTTTATAGAAGCACTGACATTGATGCAAAAGAGTGGGCAAATCCACGGTGTATCTATAAAAAGACATAAAAGCAAAAGAATTACATAAGTCTTACTTGAAAACAAACTACTTATCTAGAAATCTGTTTTCAAGCCTATATAGAATTGAACTGTGGGGTTGTGCTTCCAAATCAGAGATCCCAATCTAAAATACTCCGTCGTCCAGTAGATACTCCATGGTATGTAACGAATAACACCAATCACGTGGACCTGGGAGTGTCCAAGAGAAAATAATCAAACACCACAAAACAATAGACACTCCACTACTAGAGGAATCGTTAACACCAAGAAACGCAAAATAAATGAAAAAATTAGATGTAAGCCTCATCAAGACATTACAGATGTTAAATTATGTAACAAACTAACCCAAAGAATGTATAAAATATTCTGATTTTTAAAAAAACTTGTTATAAAAAAATTTTGTGTTATAGCTTTTTCTTTATTCATTACTAAACTTCTATTTATTATTTCACCAATATTGTCAACTCGACAGTATCTGCCTCCGTTGAAAGTCGAAACGGAAAGAATATGTTTCCAATAAATTCTTTCAACAGGCCATTTAGCATTCTGGAAAAATCAATGACTGTCTAACCAGAGACGTATAATCAAACGCAGTCTATTTTAACTAGGGACATAAACGTAGCAACGTTTTCAGTTTCTTAATAAATTTATTTCACCAAAATTTATATTTTTTGCCACTTGAACTTAATTGTATTATTAAATCATTATTATACCTCATTAACTTGCTACAACTGAATATTAAATTATAAAACGTAAATAGACGAGTAAAATGTACCTGCTTGTAAAGGAGTTTGGCTTAAACACGCTACCAGACGTGACCTGAGTCCTTTTTGGATCCCATTCGTTTTTTATCTGGAAAACGGAATTTAAAAGCAAAAAACCATAAAGGAAAATGAATTCTTTGCAAATAAAACAAAAACATTTAGAAATTAGAATTAGAGCCACCATTTGATTGAATTATTAAGGGCTGTAAAGAGGATGATACCACATACTCATCTTCTTCTTTGATAACATGTTCAACACAGTGCTTTTCCCTTTAGAAAATGGCCCATTCAAAAAGCAATTTTTACTATTTTCAACCCAACCGAAATTTACTAGATGTTGACTGTCAAACAATGCTTCATCTAGATAAATTATGTGTCTATTTGAACTTCGGTTGTCTTTTATCTGACGCAAATAATCTTGTCGCCATCGAATGATCCGGTTATTGCCATCCGTTTAATCAGTTTTTCGTATTTAAAACCACTCGCTGACAAAAGTTGATGCTTCTAAACTGGTATTCTGGATAATGCTACATTTATTTAAAGAAATTTATGAATAAAAGTAATTCTACCACGCCACTGCTTATCGCAGACTTTTTGGCCGGAATATGAGAGATGATGAGTCCACGTGGACTGACGGTTTGTTAGATGTTTAACGAATTTAGGTATGAGTGCCGTGCGTATTTATGAAATATTGATTGTTGTCCGCACATATAACTATCTTTTGCAATTGATATTGGAAGAACTATACGACTTGGTGCTTTGTTAGAAATGGTCCCAATTTCAACGTGCTATTTATCTCACTCGGAACGCCCCCCATTGCCAATACTGTCGATTTATCATTTATGTATTAATGAAACCAGTATTCCCGAGATTAATACTAAATTTGATACAACTTCAATCGATCTAATTTTATTAATAATAACAAAATACTAAAAAAGATAACACTACAGACACATGCTCGTGATGCACTAACTAAGACGTGCAGTTGGTGTCTGTGTATATAAACGAGAAGGTTTTTTTGGATATTTTTATACGAAGAATTGAATGTAGTACTCTAATGATATTCTAAAGTATAATAAAAAAAATAGAACTGGTATAATTGTCTTCTGGATAATGCTACATTTATTTCAATAAATTTATGAATTAAATTAATCCCACCACGCCACTGCTTATCGCAGACTTTTGGGCTAGAATATGAGAGATAATGAGTCCACGTGGACTGACGGTTTGTTAGATGTTTACCGCATTTTATACGGGGCGTAAACATTGATTTATATACGATTCTTCTTACTTTTTTAATTTGTGTCCGAATGCAACTAGACCTTTATTAGAGCCCTTACTCAAAGGTCGGAAAAGTAGTGGTGTCTACTTTCAAATGTCTGTCAGGGATCGACTCTCGCTTGACAAACAAGCGATTGAGAAGCAGAAAATCACGCGACTTGATCCACAAAGGGATGGGCACTAGGGGAGTTGCAATATGTGTAGTCTGTGCGGAATGCAACGATTATGCACGGCTGTAGGTAATAAAAGGAGGGTTTTGTGTCCAGCCCCCCAAATACAGGGATCCCTTCAAGAAAGAACAAAGAAAGAAAGCTTATAAAGCATGCGCGTTGTAAAGATATTTTCTTCATAAATTAGGGGTTGAACGGAAAAAAAATATTAAGTGTAAGCCTTTTCCTTTAAAGCCAACCAAACAAATAAAGATATAGAAACAATAAAGATATTTTTTCAAGCCTCAAAGAAAAAGAAAAAATAAATAAACAAACAATTTTTTAATGCTTGTCATGTTTCCACTATTCGTAATCTTTAACTATGTTTCTAAGGTCCTTTAAAATGAAAATAGTAACTTACAGAAAGCTAGTATTATACTAGGTTTATTTTGGAAATTAAAATTCATGTCAAAGTTTGCGAATATCTATCAAATATCTATCAAAATAGTGAGGGATAAAAAATTATTTTAAAAATTAGAGACGGAAAATAACGAAACGCTTTTTTGATGATTCATTAAAAAATGAAACCTGATCAATGTATTTGAAGTATTACAACTAGAAAAACTCCTTCCTTATTAAAGTGAAATAAGAAAACAGAAACCGGAAAACTCATAATTGTTTAGACAAAATAAAATCTGCATGTTCCAATATTCTATAAACTTCGTCTGAAACACTGGAGATATACTATAAAGAAACGATATAAAAAAATCAACATGAAAACTTTTAGATATCGCGAATTTAATTTAACCCCCGGCTAGGGACGATCGTACACTCGCAGGTGGCACGTGATACCACGTGCCAACAACAAAAAGATGATCTCTTCGAAAACAAGAACCAGAGAGAACTAGAACAAAAAAGAACGCAGCACGCCATCTAACTATAACGCCCCAAACATGACAAAGGCTTGGATGCAGCACCGTATCCAACAAAATCAAGATAAACGCCAATTTGAAGAAAAATATACTGACTATATCTATGGGGGCTGTTTAAAAGTTTCTTACCCCAACTTGAACTATTTGACAATCATATAAGAAAATCGTTGATGAGATTTTTCTATTGGAAATGGTAAAAATTTAGTATCTAGGGCCAAAAACTGCGATAATTAGCAATATAATCGTGAAAGTTTACCAAATGGTACTGGACGACTATAGAATTAAAGTTGGACAGATAGAAAAGGCTATTGGCATATTAAAAGGAAGTAATTTCCTTATACTCCTAAAATGGAATGGAAACAGTCAAGACAGTGTATTGCAAAAGGGAATGTGCTGACAAAGAATATAAAGGTCATAATCGATAACCCAAAGCTGCAGATAGCCAAGCAGCTGCTTTATTACCTCGCACATGTTAAATTTTTTCCTAATTGGCATACCAGAGATACGCAAATTTGGAGATGAAGACAGTAGAATAACGCCTGTTCTCACACGTCGGAGATTGAGATGGCAAAATTCGTGAATGCCACTTCGAATTGGTTGAACGACCATCACATTCAGCAGATCTGATCAACAGCCAATTTTTCCTTTTGCTAACATTAACATTTTAGTTGCACGAAAGAGACGAGGTCGAAAGTTGTTTACATTAACATCAAACAACAACGAAATCAATAAAATTATAGTCAATATGCTTATAGGTGATACAAAATAGGTCGAGGGGATTTTTTTAGAAACATTATTTAGTATGATAACGATGAGATAATAGATCGGAATTATAAACTTCGAATGTTGGTGCTAGAGTGTTGTAGATTATTTTTGAAGGCATTCAATATCACTTGAATATAGGAAATGAATAAGACAAATAAGGAGAACTAAAAAGATAAATATTTGTCAATCAATCATAGAAATTTCCTCGAATGAAGTTTTTCTTAAATTTAATAAATATAATGGTTGATAAAAATTTCAATTTTCATCGAAGGAATTCATATTTGAATGAATTTGAGAACAAAGACGCCAGACGTCGATTTATAATTAGTCAGAAATTGCCATGACAATTGATTCATTTCAAATAGCTCTTTAATCTTTGATCTGTAAAGTTTCAAATTGCAATAGCGGACCTTTATAATCAAATGTTTTTCGGTATATTCGACTGTAGTTTTTGTTTTCATCTCTGGTATCATTGTACCTTTGAATTTAAATTACTTTTATATGAGATTTGGATTTTGCATTTAAAAGGACTCTTTTCGGAAGATTGGGAATCTCGGTTTGGGTTTATTGGACATGTTTAAATTTAAATTGATATTAAAAACCACACTACAATGAATGCGGTAATTAGAAAAGTTTGGCAAAAACAAAATTATTGTTTCTAAATTTGTTTTTTTATTACTATTTAAAATTTTAATTACAAACTAGACTATGAAAAATAACAATATTTGTGGTTAAATTATTGATTCCGCACTTACTATAATGTCGTCTATTGGTTAGATTATGGAAGAAAATTTTAAAAAGTAGAAGAAGCGCTCGGAGTTGGTCAACAGAACGAACGTCCATCACGTCATTATGAAAATTTAATGACTCGCTAAAAATTGCCTGAAATTGATTTAATGCACCCACTATATCGCTCACAATTAGTCGAAAATTATGTCAAGTTTCTTGCTACTAGACCACAGAAGATCTACATCAAAATAATTATGAAACAACATGAAAAATTGCCAAAACGTCAAAGATAATAATCGCACGTAATCTACTTAGATAATATCGATTTTTTTGAAGAAATTTTTTGAATTTAATAGATATTTTTTTAATAAACCAATCTGCAGTTTGAATTTTCCCTTTTCAGTGGTTGGTACGTCACGTGAATTTTATAGAGATAATATTATTGAAAATTCAAACATTTTGTAGGTAGTTTAAATATTTCAGTAAGGCCACCATATCACGTACGTTGTCGGTATAAAATAGACATTGAACGTATGATACGAAGTACATACGACAATTATTTTCTCGCTTATCCTAAAATATTATCAAACTATGATCAATCTGAAAATGGTATATAAATCGTATTTTGTGTTGGGATGTAAAAATAACACGGCTAAAGTTTTTTCTGATGTCAAGAAATTCGAACAAATTATAAAAAATATATTTCTGTTTTCTCTTGAATTTTATAGAGAAAAAAATTATTGAGAATTCAAACATTTTGTAGGTAGTTTAAACATTTCAGTTCAGGCCGCCATATCGCGTGACGTCTTCCTTTTGTTAAAAATATAACCACATTCGTTGTATTATATAAAACAATAACAACTTTTGCGTGCAGTCTTTTATCAATTATTCCAAGTAAGAAATATACACCCCATACGTAAATTTCAATATTTAGTAACCCATTTCTCAGCGTGTTCAAACAACAACAGAAGATTTTCATAAAACAAAAGTAAGAAATTAGTCCTGAACTTCTTCCTTTAAATTTTTATCCTTACTGACTTACAGGACATCTCCTACTAGTTAATATAACGAGTGGGGATTCAGTCGATAACCACGCCTCGCGCATGCTCATCGCTTAAAGGTGGAGCGTTATAATAGTAACTACAACCCTTAAAGGGTGGGGCGATCTGACGGTTTCATCAGTGTCATAGACAGTATCAAACTTGTCGCAGTCGAAAAACCTCATGGCACTTTGTGTATTTTGTGCGTAACTGAAAACGTGTGACGAGCGGTACGAAATTTTTTTTGTGACAGTTTTGAACATCAACAACATGTTGGAGTTTTATCCTAATTTGAATTTAAATCCGGCCATGTTGCCCGAAAGAAACGGCTTAAGCGGTGCGGATTGTAACGGACGTTCAGGTGGGTACAAAAATTCATGAAATCTACAAGTTTTTTTAAAAAAAAACTTAATATGGAACAAATATGAGAGAATTAATCAAAAACGAAATAAACTTGGTTTTGAATTTATGAAAAAAACTGCATAATTCAAATAATTAAAACCTACTAAGAACATTGTTTGTCTGTGTAAATTTTATATTTAGCGACATAGGTAGCGTCATTTGGTTATGACAATAGACTTCGAAGTCATAAAAAAGCAAGTGCTTCTTTTAACGAACACATTAAGCAGAATTGATGCGGAATTTGATGGAACCTCAAAATCTGAAAGACCAGGAATCAGCGACGATACATGCAAAGTTAGATATTAGATATTAGCATTAATTCTACTTTTCCACGAGCTCTTAGCTCTAGACAGACGATTTAAATTTGGATCAAAATCCAAGTTTTCTCGATATTATATAGTATCTATTTACTGACGAGAAAACGTTTTGTTCAAGTCGTATTGGGTCGAGAAAATCCCCCCAGGTACTACACACTTAGCGTCCCTAAAAAATTAATGTTTGGGTAAAAATCGTCACGGGAAGATTCATTTGCCATTATTTCTTTTGTGGGGATTTAACAGCTGAGCAATATTTGGAGCAGTGCTTATGATTTTAATGTTAGAAAGTTTCTTGATAACCAGATTGAATGAAGTACTATTGGAAGAGGTGGAATAATGGAGTGGTCACTTAGATCACCTGATCTTACCCCTTCGATGATTACGTTACGTTAACCAACCCAAATAAGTAAATAGTTTTCATTTTGAAATTTAAACGTTGGCAACTAAGTAATTTCGCTTTTTACTGGTACTTGCTTTATTTTTTGAATAACTTATGTTAGTGCTGTACTTTGCCGTTTGTCACGTGATACTGATCACATTGACGTAATTTATAATGTTATTAAAACTATTAGTTGTGGGTTAATTCTAAATGGTGTTCAGAAACGAACATTTTTCTTTGACCAACGTTCTGATCGGTCTACTGACGTTAATGATGACCAAATCGAAGTCATAATTGAAGAGGATCGTCGAACTCTTTGAAAGGTTGCGGAGAGGCTTCATGTATCGCACACTTAAAATCTCTTGGGTGAGATAACAAGCTTGAGGTACCTCAAGAATTAAAAGAAATTAATTTTATACAAAGAATTAACATTTACGATACGCACCTTAAACGAAATGAAACCTTTCTTGAAAAGAATCATCACTGGTGATGAAAAATGGGTCCTGACAAGTAACGTAGTTCGAAAACGATCATGAAGCGAATACGATGTACCAGAACAAACCACGTCGAAAGCTGAAAAACAACAAAAAAAGCTCATGCTGTCAGTTTGATGCGATACCAAAGGTGTTGTGTTTTTTTGAGCTGCTTCTAAGGAACCAAACGATCAATTATGATATTAACACTCATCAATTAATGAAACTGGATGAAACAATCGAAGAAAAACGGGCAGTATTGTTAAATCGGGAAGGTTTAGTATTTCACCATGATAATGTTAGACCTCACACATCTTTAGCAACTCGTAGGACAGTATTAGAGCTTGGCTGGGGAGTAATGCCACATCCCCCATACAATCCCGATTTGGCACCAGCTGATTACCATTTATTTCGAAGTTTAAGGAATTCTTTAAATGGTGATACTTTCACAAATGACGATGAGCTTCAATTACACCTGGTTCAGTTTTTTGCTGATAAGGACCAGAAATTTTACGAGCGCGGAATCGTGAAGCTGAATGAAAGATGATTAAAGGTTAGTGAGCAAAATGGAAAATATATAATTAATTAAAAACTGTCCTTTCTTCGTCGACAACCCAATAATTTACGGTATATCGGTAGATCGGAGTTTTGAACATAAAAGTTGTCTCATAAATAATTTCCAATGCTTATTAAACAATTATACAAAAAGAAAGTCCAATAATCGGCGAGTGCTGAAGATAAAACTTGTTTAAAATAAGAAAAATAAAAATTTACTCTTTAGATATTTCTTAGCTTTGGTATAAAAATTTTCGACAATTTTTGTTTTTGTATTTGATATAAACTTCTTAATCTGTGATTCAATAACTGTAGATAGAAGTCCTTACTAAATCTAGTCTGTCATTCAATTATTCAAATGATAATGTTGCATAATGATTTTTTTTGTTTTAATTCATATAACTGTCAGTATAAATTCCATCTCGTAGCTGCTTGACATTGAAAGGAATCGAAAAACTCCATTTAATCCGTCAATTAAGCAAGTAGAAGCGTTCTGTTTGTACACCAACCACCACCAACTCAGAAAGCTCTAAAGCTTCACTTAAATCTATCTGTAACTCTAAAAGCTTGTTCCGCTCGAAGATTAGGGAACCGGAAATATCGCGACGACAGAACTCTCTGGAAACATTGAAAACGTTTTCTGGCTTCGTATAATTTTGATGATTAGTGGTGCATTGAAGATTACATTTAGGCAACCACCGTTATCGTATGCTTGATTTGGCGCTCTTCGAACTTATACAACGTCTCGATTTTCTCATCGACTAGCTTTTAAATGTTCAAGAGCTTTACCGTTTTTTTTTGTTAGTTGTCGATTGTTTTCAACACGCTCCTAATAGTTTAACTTGTATGTTTGTAACTAACTATTTGGTGTAGATTTTGCCCAACTTGGAGCTATCAGATTGTGTCTATATTAGATATAACTTCTTTATGAATGACATATTGATTGAATATGATGTACAAAGTTCGTAAATGAGTATCTAAAGTTTGAAAATGATACATCCCCAACTCGCCACTCTCCATTATACACTTTGCGAGTTAAAAATGCCCAAAAATCCTCAATTTAGCGGGTCTGGGGTAAATTTGTGGATTTTGAAGTCCGTTTAAAACATTGTATTGTCTCCAAAATGATGTTTACATATAAAATCAACCAATTTAGTGAGGCAGTTGTTAATATACCTTTCAGAATCTACCGTTTCATACCATACTCGACCCATATTATGTCTGGATTTCCCTCTTGTCGAAATCATACACCAGACCAGAGCTTTATCTGCGAATTTTGATTTTTTTATATGTTACATTGTTAGTACATTTTTCTATATTGAACGAATAAAAACCATTCTTGATTCCTTCTTCAAATTCGGCTATACCACAGTAAATATTTCTGCGTGAAATAATTTGGTTTTCAAAAATGCGAGCTCAGGCTTAGAGATTTGTCCAACCAAATTATAAATGACATAGACTCATCTGACTAATATCAAGAATATAAACTCCTAAAGTTTGTGCCAAAACTATTGTGGTATATTAATCTGATCCAAGCTGTTCCAACTATAATTTATCAAAAAGATGTATTTCTTTCAGTTGCTGTTTTTTTCGTCACATAAGGGACGTTCAAATAACAATTTTTAGACCCTAATTTCGCGGAACTGTCCTCTCTATTTGCTCTCATATCAACTCAAAGAGATTCACAGTCGTACTAGAGCAGTCTAGGCCCCAATATGCTTTAAAATTATCCAAGTATAATTATGTTATTATTGAAATCATTGTCCAATAAAATATATTCTCCTCGGATAGTTTACAAAAGATCTGTATAACCTAAAGGCTTAAGAAACTCTAATTTTTGAACGTTCCAACTTTACAAAGTTTACCTTTACCTTTTCGTTTATCTGAAATATTTCCGTACCGATTCTTATCTCAACGGGCTAAAAATCGTCACGATCTGTAACGCACCCCTTATTGGTAATAGTTATTTCAACCTTGCATGGTAGATTCGTTGAAAATATCTTTTGTTATAGCATTTGAAGCAAATTTTAATTATTTGTTTGATTATCGATTATCTAAACTATTTTTAATGATTAATTTAGACTGGACCGATGGATCTAATATTTATTTGAGCCAAATACGTAATTTGAAATGTCAAAGAACAAATTTTGAATCTCAACGATTCGTTCTTTAAACTCATTTTACGTATCTAAACGTCTAGAATTTGGCCATTTCATTATTTTAATACTTTTTTATTTTGTTGCAGATAATGGATTGATAAAATGTGAAAAAGCTTGGTGTGATAATAATAATCTACACAACCCCCTAGGTAAGTACTTCAAAAATAGCAACAGTACCCACATACATTATTTGTGTCACAAATATTTTAGGCCAGGAAGTTGCAAAGAAGTTTGTGATATAAATGACAAAGCTAAGATAATTTTTTGGCCACGTTTTGTATATTTATTTTTTTCCTCTCCTTATATTACAATAACGCTTTTCGACGCTGATTTGAAAGATGTAACAACCACTAAAAAGGTATATCGATTGCCCTTAACGATTGATTAATTATAAGACCCAAGTTCTTAAAACAAAATTTTTCCGTCAATAAAAAGTTCGAAAAAACGATTTGTCCTCAAAAACTGTACTTCAACATATTTTTCGGAGAATATCCTACTTCATACAAGTTCATACAAAAACAAACACAACTTGGAAAAAAAATTTATGTAATATCATAATTTTTTTATTTGTTTAATTAGAATTTTCTTTCTTCGGGCTTTATACAAAGATAAATACGGATCGACAATTTTCAACTTCTGTAATGAGCAAAAATATCTCTTATGTGAAAAACTTAAACTTATACAGAGGGTGTCTCATATGTTTCTACATATAGTAAAATTGCTTCGCTATCTTTCAATCATTTTCTTTTTGTTTATTGACGTCTTCTTCTGTATTTTCAAATGAAAACAAAAATGTGAAGCAGCCGTTGCAGCAAGGAAAATATGTAAAATTGAAGTGGTTGGTTTGATCGATTTAATAATGGAGATTTGATCGTTCATCTACGTGGGATTTTGAGATTACAAGGAAAGCATTGGAAACCCAAGCTAGTACCACCACCAGTTGATTATCGCTATATCACTATTTAAAATCATTAAATAAGATCGATTAGTACCACACGAAGAACTCCTAATTGAATCTAGCATATAGTCCGGATTTTGCACCGCCAGATTAATAATTAATCAGATCCAAGGTGAAATTCTCGCGTGGGAAAGAATTTGAATCAAAAGGAGATGTTGTAAATCCAGTGCGACAATTTTTTGCATCTAAACCTAAAGAATGGTTTTACCAACGTCTCAAAAAACTTTGGAACAAAATCAGAATATGGTGAGCTATACTTGAAATATTGAGGCTTTCGTTTTGTACGATTATTTAATACAAAATTAACATTTCAAACCGAAATTATTTAGGGAACACTCTCTATGGGTAGAATAAAAAAACTTAGATTTAGCTGTCTATGGTAGTTAGACTCAAAATTCGTGCTTACCTGAGGAGTCTTTCTAACCCTTTTTTTATACACTAATACTCAAAATCATACAATTGATCAACCAAATCATCGTCTTCAGAGAGTGAAGGTAAACCTCCTATTTGTTTTTTGTCATCTTCGTGTTGTTTTTCAAATCCTGATAAGCACAACTACAAAATATTTATTGGCAAACAGAAAATCATCATTTCTTTCAAATATACATGAGAATTCCACCAATTCACTTGATATTTTAAAGGTATATTCTAGTAGTGAAAAACAAAATTTCCTGTCGACTTTTTTATGAAAATGTATAAATAATTATTTTTTTTTACAGATAGCAGTTTAATAAAATGTGAAAAAACGTATGAAATGTGCGAAGGGTGCGGTCACAAAATTCACGATAGATACCTAATGAGAGTAGCTGATTGCAGTTGGCACGAACACTGTTTGTGTTGTTCGATATGTGGAATACTTTTGTCACATTCGTGTTATACTAGGAATACGAAACTATATTGCAAGTCTGATTATGATAGGTAAGTAATTGTCCGTCCAATGTATCATTAGTACTTACAAATTCCGCGTGAACGTCACTATTACAATGAATTACTTGCGACTGTATACAGCACGAACTGTACCCTAACCTCACTTCTTCGAGAGATCTTACAAGAATTAAAGCTATAGTGCCTTAACCCACACTGATTTTTATAATATAAAACAGATGTGTCGAGCTCAATTGTGCAGAAGGCCATATATCAAATTTTGAATTCGTAGATGGGCTAGATTGAAAATAAAAGTTATAAAAGATGATAGGGAATTATGTTGTGCTCGAGGATCCAGATACCTAATTTCTCTTGTTTTTGACAAGCTCATATCATATTTGTTATAGTCATTTTAAGAATTGATTGGAGATGTTGTTGTTTACGATTTTTGCAAATGAAATGGTGCCTATGAAGCTTCAAAATTGAATGGATTGTTGAAAATTGATTGAATTCCACTTCATTCATTTTGCGAAAGTCTTCAAAAACGATTGTTGAATTCCGTAATTAAATTTCGCAGAAATTGAAAATATTCATCGATTTATTTTTGGTTCACTCTGGCAAATGATTTTAAATGAGGGAAATGTTCCAAAGTTTGATTTTTTACCAGATTTTCCCACATCCTCAACTTTGTTTCAAAGGCTTGAATATATGAATACATTTGAGTGACAATCAGATTTTTACTCTACAACTTTATGTTGAGATCAGTCAAGTGTTTATTCATATCTACCAAAAAGGCACAATCAACCCACCAATCATCGTCATAATCAATCTGTTCGCCTTTTTCTAACATGAAAGCTTGAATTGCGTCACGTAATGCAAAAAATCTTTTTCAAACTACTCCTCGACTAAACCTACGAAATAAGGGACATCAGATTACTTTTCATTCAAATCTTGTAAAAATTGTCTGAACTGTCGGCGATTCAGTCCTCTGCTCTTTATAAAATTTACAATTTTAATTATAGGTTGCATGACATGGTCCATTTTTAAATATTTGGCTGCCGATGATTCCTGATGAATTATAAAGTGAAATCCCTCAAAATTTCCTGATGTTTTCTGTTCTAATTTAGTTACAATGCCTTAGACTTGAGAGTACGAGTATTTAAAACATCCTTAGAGGAATCGAATCGAAGTCTTAAAGCTCTAAAAAAAATGATTTTTCTTTCTGTGATACATTGCGATCGCGGGCCTTATTAATACGGCCCAAGGGACGAAAGCGGCCGTATCCTTGATACGACTGATATAGAGTCTCAAGACGCAGATAGGCAATAATTTTGACGATGAGATGCAAGAAGGAAAAATCCTTTTCATTGTGAAAAGTAAAAACCTCCTATGAAATTAAAGATTTTCAAGAGGTGGTTATAAGAAGAGAACGAAGAGAAAATGACAACTAAGCCAAAGATTGACGTAAACTAAAAGAATGACTAATTATCTTTATTTGAGGTCAGTTTGGTCTACAAGTTGTTTCATTTTGCTCAATATTATTTTGTTTTTCCCTTCATTAAAAGGAGATTTAGTTAAGTTTAAGCACAACTTTTTTCAGCGAGTTTTAGTTCAAACATATGAGCTTGATATTTTCTTATTTTGTTATTTTCTTACATCAAACTAAAATAATCATATTTCGTTTTATTTCTTTAATATTTAAAATTTTGGTAAAGACTTAAAGAAAAGTCGAAACGTCAAATTTTATCTAGTAGCACCATTTAATAAAAAAAACTTTTAAAAACTTTCTGGAGAGAAAGACAAAGTTCAAACTGTATGTGCAGCGAATTTGGTACGCCAAAATACCGAATTAAATGATTTTTGTATTGACTTCCCTGTAAAATTAGGATTAAGAGCTTATGGCACTATTGAAATAGGGGTGCGATAGTTCGAATCTGTTACGAAAAAAAAATTTCGAAATATAAGGGTTGACAGAAAAGTTTCCGATCAGAGACACAAGACATTCTTTTCCATATCATTTTCATTCTCCAACATATTCTCGTTTCACTCTTAGAGTAGAGATGCTCTAATCCAATCGTGTCAAAAATAAGAAGAATCATGTTTTATAGAGCTTCATTCGATTCTTCTACGGATGTTTTAAATGCTCATAATCTCAAGTCTACCGCGTTGTCACTAAATTAGAACAGATAACATCAGGGAATTTTGTGGGAATTCACTGTATAATTCATCAGGAATCATTGGTATCCAAACATTGAAAAGTTAAAATATCGAGCCCATTTCTTTGAACTAAAACTCGGTGACAAAAGTTTTGTTTAAACTTTTAAACTAAATCTTCATTTATTGTAGGAGAAAACAAAAAAACAAAATAATATTGAGCAAAAAGGAACGACTTGTAGACCACACTAGCCTCAAATAAAGATAATTAATCTTTCTTTTTGTTTGCTTCAATCTTTGGCTTAGTTGTCATTTTCTCTTCGTTCTCTTCTCATAACCACCTCTTGGAAATCTTTACTCTCATAAGATGTTTTCACTTTTCACAACGAAAAAGATTTTTCTTTCTCATATCTCATCGTCAAAATTATTGCCTATCTGCGTCTGAAGATTCTTTATAAGTATCAGTCATGTCAAAGTTACGGCCTGCGAGCCGCTTTTGGTCCCTAGGCCGTATTAATAAGGCCCGCGATCGCAATGTGTCACAGAAAGAAAAATCATATTTTTTAGAGCTTTAAGACTTCGATTCGATTCTCCTACGGATGTTTTGAATACGGCGTTGTAACTAAATTAGAACAGAAAACATCAGGGAATTTTGTGGGATTTCACTTTATAGTTCATCAGGAATCATTAGCAACTAAATATTTCAAAATGGACCATGTCATGCAACCTATAATTAAAATTGTAAATTTTATAAAGAGCAGAGGACTGAATCGCCGACAGTTCAGACAATTTTTACAAGATTTGAATGAAAAGTAATCTGATGTCCCTTATTTCGTAGGTTTAGTCGAGGAGTAGTTTGAAAAAGATTTTTTGCATTACGTGACCCTATTCATGTTAGAAAAAGACAAACCAAAAGCAAACCAAAAAAATTCGATGAATATTTTCAACTTCTTCAAAATTTGATTACTTAATTTAACAATCGTTTGTTGAATCGTTTTTTGAATGAAATGGAGTTTAATCAATTTTCAACAATCCATTCAATTTTGAAGCTTCACAGGCACCAGTTCATTTACAAATGGAGTTGATAGTCTTCAATAGGACAGTATTTTGAAAGAAAAATCTAATGAGATTAACGCTCTTACATTTTATACACAATATTTCAAGAGTTTGGATAATAACCCGGAATTAAAAAAGCATACAGCACAGCATGTTTGGTAGCATCTATTTATGTGAGCAGATGTCATGAAAATAAACGAGAACAAACATTGTAAACAGCAACGTCCTCAATCTTAAAATGACTAAAAAGAGAAGTCAGGTATCTGGATACTCGAGCACAACACAATTAACTACCATCTTTTATAACTTTTATTTTCAATCTGGCCCGTCTACGAATTCAAAATTTAATATATGGGCCTCTGCAAAATTGAGTTTGACATCTCTGCTTTAACGTTTTTAATCCTCCAAAATATTAGTTGCCGTATTTTTACTCAAAATAGATCTACGTATACTCCTAATGAAAACCCCTTTTTTGCAAGAAATCTCCAAGGTTAGGAAAGAGGAAAGAGTCACTAGGGACTCGATCTAGTGAATAGTCGAATTTTTTCTCTAAGTAGATGTTCACGATATCACCAACCGTTGGTCAAAATTTCAAATCCCATTAAGATCCTTAGCAAGCGTGACACTAAATTACAAAAGTGATCCCATAAATACCCGGCCTGATTTAAAGATAATAATTCAGTTTTCTATTTATTTCCAATCTTTCACACCTACGAATTCAAAATTTAATATATGGCCCTCTGCAAATTGAGTTTGACACCACTGCTCTAACCTTTTTAATCATTTTTATTAAGTGGTCCCATGAGTACGATTTAGAGATATTGATACTTGCTTAAATATCTCTGATCTAACTAGACTTATACTTATACAAGAGCTGAAGTGGTAAGTCTGCTCTTTCGTTTCTAAAAGTAAAGTATTAGAAAGCAAAATTTAAACGAGCCCATATCTGCTGTCAACACAAGCAATGTATTGTTTGACCATATATGACGACCTCTCCAACCATGACGAAGAAAATCCACAGCTCGGTATTGAATGTACACTTCTGTTCACTGGAAAACCATACATAATGTCACTGTCATTGTCAGTGATAAATTATTCTATAATTGGTTTGTGTTCAGTGTACTTAATTCCTCCTCATTTGATTGAAACTCAGAAAGCTGTCATTATTAGCAAATTGGAAGTTGGTGGTCTATCTGAAGACTGACATCTCATCTTAATGCGAATACGAAGAAACGATGGGGAAAAGACGGGATCTTGTGTGGAAAGATTGAGTCTGGAAGGAAAATTTCAAACGACGTACCAAATGTTACATTGATTAATTTTTCAAAAGAATATCCCTTTGAATCGGCTGCTAGTTCTGCATGTGCAAAAAACTTTCCAGGATCCTGTCCTACGTTATGTGGACGAATCAAAGCTTAGGATTTGCTGTGCCAGTGCTAGGAAAGCATTGCTTTCAAATGAGTACAAGCAATCCAGAGTTGTGTTTGTACTCAATCATGTGTAAATATATGTCAAATATAAAAAAAAATTATCTCCACGTGTATGTTTTCTTCTTAGTACTGGTACTATTAATTAATTGTAGTGACCTAATTAACGGTACTTTCTGTATAGGTATATTCGCTATTGCAATTTTTTATTTTAATAAAATATTATACCGGAAAGTCTATACAATATATACAACGCATATACACCGAAAGGCAACATCCGCATCCCTCGATTTAGCACAAAGATCCCTTAAAGGCCGTATAAGGGCTTTATTGGATCCGCTCCGACGCGTTTCGAAACTCATATCGCGAGCTATAGGGGTAAAGAGGAAAAAGTACGGCGTTAGCTTATATTTGGAAGCTCCGTCGTAGTCGATTCTAATAAAGAATGAAAAGCTTTTCGTCGTTTTTCTTTTCAAAAAAGGCGCCGTTTCTTTTTTCTCCTACTCTCTGATGCTTTTATGAAAATTGCAAATGATTTTTCTTTCGGTTTTTATATTTCCATTCGTGCGTTATTTTGTTGGAGGAAATTAAAAACTTCTTTTTTTCGCTATTTTATGTAGGAAATAAAATTTTATGAGAGGAAAAACAATATTTTGACGGGACAAGTCTTACATATTTATACAACAATTACTTTTATTACAGAAATCGTGTATAAAGTCAATTTAGTTAATTCAATCATATCAAACAAAAACTAAATATTTAATTTTAATATAGGCAAATTGCATCATTCTCATCATATTGCATCATTAGACACAAAGCGCCCAATTTCGACAATGTACTATGTACTCTGATGTGATCCATTAGCATATCAATCGATGACAATCTCTAGCAGAGGAATAAATTTGTAATTGCCAAAACGTCACTGATAATATCGAAACCTATACTGCGATTTTTTAGCTCCAGAGCTTGACGGAGCTATCAGTCACACGTCAAATGACTCCATTGTAGTAGTTCCCATGCAGACTGATATTCCATGACCTCCTCGCAGTTCAGATTTGACGCCTCTTGACTAGATGACAAAATACATAAAGACGTGACCGATTGTTCTATAAAAGTACTTTACGATATGAACTTCATAATGGCTTGGGAGTTTTTAAGCATTAATTTAGCGATTTAACAGAATTGAAGCTTTTGTCCACGGTCTTAAACTTGCCTTCGGACTTCACCTCACACACAGACTTTTACGAATAGAAAAATTATCACTTCCATGTAATGAGTATTTGAAAATTCCGCAAGGAAACAAGCAAATACGTTGATTTCCTAGCTTCCCTATGAAGCCACGTGTCCATCATACTCCAATTGTCTCTTTATCGTATTACCTCCTCGCCATGGTCTTTCCCAAGACTCGCTTTCTAATTTATGATCCTCATAAATACACGAAGATGGTCTTAGAAGTACCTGGCTTGGCCTAGAGTACCAGAGTTTGAAGAGGTCGTACGACCTGCAAACACCACCATCACTGGTTGATCAAATGAGGTGACGAATCCAGAAATGTTGAAGAAAATCCACAAAGCGGTACTGGATGATCGTCAAGTGAAAGTGCGTGAGCTGGAACAAAAACAGCATCGTGATGATGTTTAATCGAGAGTTTGGCAATTTTTCACAGAAATAAAGCCTTTTCATAACCATGGATGAAACTAGGTCCATTATTTCAGACCCGAAACAAAAGAAGAATCAAAACAAAGGACTGAAAAAGGATTAACGACTCCAAAAAAAAAGGCAAAGACATTTGGCCAAGAAGAAAGTGTTGTTCCATCAAGACCATGCACCAGCTCACACATCCGCTATTGCATTGGCTAAATTATTGAATTAAAGTTTGAATTGCTACTTCATCTACTAGATTTAGCCTCCTCGGATTATTTTCTATTCCCAAACATGAAAAAAAGATATTCCAACAAAAAAAAAAGAATATGGAACTTATTGAACATCGTTGGAAAAAGTGTTTTTGAGCTAAAAGAAGAAAAGGTTTTCTGTGTATCTGACTGTAGATATTTTTTGTAGGATATTTGGGGTGAAGTGCTCAAGATGTGGTGATCGATTATTGCCACACGAAATGGTAATGCGAGCCCAACAACACGTCTTTCACTTACCTTGCTTCGCTTGCGTCGCTTGTGGTCAACCTCTTCAGAAAGGAGAACAATTTGTTATCAGAGCTGGACAACTATTCTGTCGAGGAGACTTCGAAAAGGAATTGTATTTATTACAACAAGCTAGTTCTGGAGATGATGATTTGTTAGATGAAAATAGGTGAGTAAATTCCTTCTCATATTTCAAAATATGAAATTATTAAACAGATGTAATAACATATTTGTTTTTCAGTAGACCAAGAGATGGTAGGAGAGGTCCAAAACGACCCCGAACAATATTAACGTCGGCCCAACGTCGTCAATTCAAAGCGTCCTTCGAAGTAAGTCCTAAACCTTGTCGAAAAGTACGCGAAGCTTTAGCAAAAGAAACTGGTCTCAGTGTTCGAGTTGTTCAGGTATGGTTCCAGAATCAGAGAGCCAAAATGAAGAAGATTCAAAGGAAGGCCAAACAGGACGACGGGAAATCTTCAAGTGATAAAGAAAAAGGTGATAAGGATGATAAAGTTATTAAGCAAGAATCTCCGAATAGTGAACATGGACATTATATGAATTTGGGCAATTTGGTTGACGGCCATTTTCAGAGCTCTAGTCAACCGCTTAATCCTAATGTTCCCTTCTCACCCGATGGTAAATAATTTAATTTTTTACTCTGAAATGAATATTTTAAGCCATTTATGGAAATACTATTTACCATCAGCCCAACTTTGAGTTATAGCGTTTAAATAATTCCCAATGAAATTTTAAAATAACATCCAATATTAAACTTAATTTCATGTCACAGTTGCTACATTTATACCCAATAACATCCAACCACTATTATTGATATATTCTGGGGGATACGAAGCTGAGAAAAGCATATACAGGGTGATTTTTAGGAGGTTTATTCAGATTTTCTAGAGCAGCTTGACATTGGCAGTAAAATCCGTATTTTTATAATAAGTTTGTATATACTTACCCAATTTTATTGACATACTCATAGAGCCTATCACCATTTTTAATAAGCAACTCATTTTATACACAGAGATTCATAAAGTGTCACGATCCGTCGTATCTACGAAACCTCACAGCCTTTAACTTTAGGACAAACTTGGCCAGAAAACAAAATAAATTTATTACTTTTTTATTTGGTTTGTCCACACTTTTAAAAGGCAATAAGAAAAATATTATCATGATACGAATTTTGTTTGTCTTCATGATTATTTTGATGTAATCAATCAGTAAACAGTCAAATTCAAAACCGCCTTCAACTCTTTTATAAATCAAGGTTCGCCTTTGGATATTTAGATAAATCCTCCAAATTTTTGTCCGTATATTTTTGTTATATCATACATATACATAAATTATTTTTTCAAACCAAATGGTACGTGATCTAGTTCTATATAACATAATTTATGTAGCTACTTCATAAATTTGGTGATTTAAGCTTGTATCGGAGTACAAATAAGTCCTACAAGACCTGATAAATGATGGCTTCAAAGTCCAGCACGTTTGGGTCACTCGGACAACGACGAAACCGATTCGCTCAAAACTTGGATCAGTAAATCCATGAATAGGACTTAAATCTAATCTTGGGGTATCAAAAAGTGTAGATATTACATTTCTCAGTAGTTAAAAATGGGTCAAAATTTTCATCGTGAGGCAAGCTAATGTGCCTATCCCAGAAATTACTTAAACAGACACAAAATTCGACTGGTGAATAGTCTTCTGACCGGATACAGACTATATGCAACACAAACGAAGAGGAAGAAATTGAACACCACGTTATCGGTGAGAGTCCAGCACCACGTGCGAGGTTCAAATATTTGGGCAAGCCTTGCAGTATGCAACAGTTTTTGACCACCTAACCTAACTATGAGGTATCAAGACATTTCTTGTTTTTATTTGAGGTAGCTACTCGGTAAGTTTGGACCAACATCACGCTCAGGCAGATTTTACTTGTTCTATAACTCAAATTGTACCGGTTTGTGAAATAAAAGAAGTGACTGAAGTAGTTTTTACTTTAATGGAAATGTGAGCTCTCAATCTATTTCGTTAAAAATATAAACGGTGGCTCATTGGTTAAATATATTTGAAGATATTGCAAAATTTAGCAGAGCAGTTGATTACGATATTGTAGCACAGTATTTAGAAGAGGAATATCATGGTACCACCTTGTCTAATACTTTTGAATATTACAGTAGAAATGAAATCAAATAAAAGAGTTACAAAATGATATAGATGTTCTAATTTTGCCTTTCAATTTTAAAATATCAAGTTAGATAAATAATTAAAACTATTGTTCATTTTCAGATAACTATCCAGCCCATTCGGGAGAGAGCTTCTGTAGTTCGGATATCTCGCTTGATGATAGTACAAACTTCGATCAACTAGACGAAGCAACATCTGATACGATATCTTTACAAAACTTGGAATTACAAACGCATTCCCATCATAATGAAGGAGGATCCACATCTACGTCAACTTCCATAGCAAATCCCATAGATAAACTCTACCTCATGCAGAATTCTTATTTTAGCACGGAACAGTAAATTTAAAACAATGAATTGTATCTCTATGGGAGGGTTCCGGTAAGCGCCCACAACGCTCACGTGGAGTCTCTTGTGAATAGTTAACGGAACGCACTTTAAATTATTTTATCTCAAAACGGAACTTCAACCTATTCAGAAGATAGTAAAGAAAAATAGAAGGTGGTACCTACACCCAGTGTCGTATTTTAAAATTTGAAGCCCTGGACTGATTAGTTTTGCCGCCCCCATAAAAAAATCGTTTAATAATGAAACAAGACCATACAAAAATTAACACCAATTATCAAATATCTACATTTTTAGGGATGTACAAATGTCCATAGAAAATTGCTATTTTTGTATATGGAAATGCTTCCTTTGATTTTCTTTCTTTAATAAATAGGTTAAGTTGCCTTAAATTCATGATTAATTGGGTATAATTCTTGGAGTTCTTAGGCGTTATCCTTCACTTCCGATTCAGTTATTGTATCCAATTTGCCTTCTACATCATAAGAACTGTCTAGTTGCTTCCTTTTAATTATTCTTCCGTGAATGCTTCTGAATTCTTCTGAGCATTTTCTTTCCCCAGCTTCTTCGAAAACATCAGAGGATCCCTTTTTGTTTCTATAAAAGTGATGAATGACTCGTAGAGTCTGGAGCTCTATATCTGCGTCAATCCCTTGTAAGTTTAGAGATTATATTAAATTGTTTTAACACATATCCTCAAAATTCAGATGATATCACCGTTTTTATACAATTTAATTGAGCCAAAAGCTTCATTTTTAACCAAAGCCTTCTGTGGGATAACTTTTTATATCTTCTAGAACCGATATTAACTTGTCCTAGGCTGACCATAGCCTGCCACCCCGGGCCATGACCCCCATGGTAAATATGTCACTGGGTACATCGATGTTCTTTCTCTATCTACCAGCAGTTCGGGCCCAGTTGAACAAGATCCTCTATCTCGCTTTCTTTATATTTACTATTTTCTCTAAGATTTATACACGTTGATAAATTAATGTCACAAACCGATTTTGATCGATGGTTTGATTATTTGAAGTGATTCAAATCGAAATCTTTAATCTGATTAAGTCGCATTCAACTGCGAAAACAAAAATCCCAAGACCGTTTATTTAAATTTCACAAAAATCCCAATCGAAAATCTAAGCACTTGAGAATAGAAAAAATTCGATTAAAATTGTTCTCCTCAATTACTATATGAATAATATTCTTTCTTTGGTTATTAACAATCCTTTTCTTATCTTGTTTACTGCGTTCTGAAACAGATCCACAGATGACACTCCAAACCACTGGCGTAGGTTATGCAACCATGAATGTCGTCTTCTCTTTCGTCCCTTCTTTACCTTCGGCAATCAACTGCAAAACACGAGATTTGTCATGTCTTAGTATGTATAATACTAAAAATACTTCATTTTCCTTTTTTTTTTTGTTTTTACTGCAAAGACGACTTCCATAGAACAAGAAATAGGTAGCACTTTCCTTTTGAGATAAATAAAATTAATCGAACTGAAGAAAACGTACAGTAGTTTTTAAAAAAATAAACAGTCAAACGAATCTTAAAAGTTTCGCTTGAATGAAACAAAAAATTAAGTTGAGTACAAAATTCAGTGTTGTTTGTTACTTTTCTTTATAAATCTAGTCTACACAAAATGCAAAGCACAACTTTTTATTTACCGATAATATTTAAAAAAAAAATTTTCATTGTAATATACATAATTTGTTATTTTTTATAAAATTTGATTTTAATGGAATACGAAAGATAAAAATTTGTCAATTGTCTTCAATTAAATCTGTATAGATATTAAAATAAAGTATCCCGTTTTTGAAAAATGTATATTAATTTATATTCATTTCAAAAATAATTTTTCGTTCAAAATATGGGGTGTAGATGTGATGAGAAACATCTCGGTTTATCTAAAAGTGTCCGTTGAAAGGGGGCAAATTAAGGTGGCGCTTTAGCAGGAAATGAAAAGATTTTAAAAACATCGCCAGAAGTTTTTAGGGTGAGATACTAAATTAAATACTTATTTAAAACATAATTTGTTGTATACAGTTACACACTTTTTTAGATTGATTCTCCTTACCTCTACACTCCATAGTTCAAATTTATCTTTCCCACGCCATTACACATTCTTCGTTTTATTCTTCTTTTGGTACTTTTTTGTATTTGCCCGTCTTCGCTAATTCACTTTTCTGAAATTTCTAGAACTGGTACCAATACACCAACATTTACCGTATGACGTTTCGATAACCATGTTATCGTCTTCAGAGTAATGTGGTAATGTAAATAATTATCGCATTTTTCACATTACGTTATACAATGTGTCTACGTTTCATTAATAATCCTGAATTTATTTCTCGTATTTCCTGTCAGGTATTAACTTTGATTTTTTATTATCTATTTTGTTTATATACATTTAATTTTAACCAAATTTCTTTCTTTCCGTACTTGTACAGAAATTTTATTATACATTATATAGAATATAATTGAAAAGTGTATTATACATGGATTTACTTAGAATTATTGTAAATGTACATATGAAAAAAAATCCAATAAATGTAATAGATAATAATTGTGTATTATTTATTACTTTTATTTAAAATGAGTCGAATTATTACTTGTGATGAAATGTTTATGCCAAATATAGGGATTTAATATTGTCTAGATTTTATTATGTATATTTTAAATAAAAGATTATAACAAGTAAAAAAATAGTTTTATTATTAGTATGCTCATTCCATAACGCCCCTTCGTCCTCCAAAAAGGACACGCGTAGCACTTCTACCCACCAATTTCCCTACCAGACCTTGCTTGCGCTCGTCTACGAAAATAAATACACAAAGAAGTGATTACAGAACGCAGTTATCACTTTAAAACCCTGAAGAGCTTCTAAAAAGATAACAGATGAATCTGATATTCCTCATCCCGAAGTCTTTATAAACAGTTTTCCTTGAAGCAAGGAGACCAAAACGAAGTCGTAATTGTTTCAAACTAGAGAATCATAAAGCAGAGCAACAAGATTTAGAATCTTGTACAAAAAACTACTCTAACAATCTATATATACATGCTTATTCCACATACACAGAACTAGAGTTAAGAATAATTCTTTTATCTGCATTAACTGCAGGTTATTTTAGAATTAGTTCTTTCCCAGTGCCACTAAGAAACAGCATCGTTAACTGGAAACCATCATTGGTGGATAGTTTATAACCACCGAGAAGAAGAAGACACTATCATTATATTGGTTTGACATAAACTGAATATCCAGTATTCTTCCGAACTGCTATATTGAAATACGTATGTCTTCCTTCTGTCTCATAAATATCGGAGATTTAAATTGAATTTAAAGAGTAAAACGATAATCTAAAAACTAATCTAAACATTTTGTGCACAGTTTTTGAATAGTACGTTTAATTTATCTATGGTCTAGGTTTACTATAATATATGGTATAGAATCTAAGAAAAGAAGAATGTGGTTATGGTTTTAAATTATGGCGGTATATTTTCAATATCTATTTATTGATAAAATATGACTGTTGTTTGTGATAAAAAGCATTTTTTTGTAACTTAAAGTGTATAAATATTAGTTTTATAATTAAGCGAATTCGTGTTAATAAATCTTAAGGAAAATGAGCAGTAGCGATTTAACAGATTGTTGCATTTCTTTGGATAGTGATAAAGTGAATGAGAGGAAAAAGGCTCTTACAAAATTAAGTTCTATTTTAGAAAACCCTGATATATCTACCGAACTTAATGGCGAAAAAAATATTTCCTGGAGAAGACTCATAAAATCATTGCAGAAATGTCTTAAAAAAGTACTGAAGGTAAATGAAATAATTTGTTTTGCATCTCATTATAATTTTTTAGGATGCGGAAAAATGTTTCGAAGACGCGAAGAAAAAAAATATTTCGTCTGGAATACCAACAGTTTCCCTTTGCGCAGATATATTTGTTCAAGTTATTGATATGGCAATTAAAGAGGGTAAAACTTGAAATGAATATTACATATTTTTTTAATATTTTTCACTTTTAATTTAAAATATGATCATTTTAGATGACCAAATAGACGTTTCTGAATTAATTCGATATATAATCGGTTGCTTAAACGATATGAAAATGAAAAAGTGTTACGAAAAACAATTCCTAATAATTGTACAAAAATATATTTTATTAAATCCCCGTTGCAGAGGGCAGCTCGATGTGAATGATTGGACAGGTAGGCTTGCTATATATATTTCTGTTGGATTGTAGTAGATTTTTGGGGAGTCGTTTTGGCTTTTCAACAACTCTCCACCTATACTTAAAAGATATTTTGTACGACTGTACATCTCATTGTTGTGCTTCAAAAATGCATAGACTCCCCCCAAAGGAGGCTATTTTCTGGGGCTTTTGTTTCTGATTTCTCGAGGTTTGAATCATTCTAGGATAAAACCCTTCTAATTTTGAACCATTCACAAAATATTGGTTCAAGCTGCATATTTCTGTAGATATAGAAAAAAAGGTTACTTCAGGATTTATTTTCAGAAATACTAGGAAATAAATTAAGATAACAGAAACTTTATTTTATTGTACATATCACTGACTGCTCACAATAATTTTATTTAAAGCGATTTATTCAAAAATAGCAGTTGTGCATTATTTTTATTATGACATCTAGATCTGGACTAACTGCTCTTGTAATTTTTTTAATCACAATAAGCCAATATTATTTTTATTAAATGCATTAGAAGTACATAGGATTTTTGCGATATATTGATTTTTGGCCAAATGGTGCACTTCTAAAATGGAAAGTTAGAACTGGCCAGAAAAAAAATGTTAGATAATTGTTAATAACAAATGAACTATGCGATGTAAAGAAAAAGTCCTTTGTAATTTTAAAGATAGTGTGCTTCAAAAGATATATTCAAAATTTCAAGTCAATCAGTTGAAAATTGTCTGAGTTCAGCCAACCTAAAAAATTCTGTATTAATATGAACAAGTTTAAAGAAGTATTAAAAAGTTACGGATAATTTCGCAATGTCCTTAATCAGTGATGCTGAAAAACCGAGTAGTTAAAAATTTGTTCATGCCATAATCTTCTAGGACATAATTTTTGAGATCTTAGGGATTTTTCGAAAATTCTAGGGTGGCCTAAGACCTCAATGTTTATTGATTTACAAACAGCTCTCCTTTCTTATAGCTTTTAATAATTTGAAATGCAACATACAAAATTTGATTATTTTCAAAGCATTATCATTACAATAACAGCTACTTATTATTTTTTTTTCAAACAAATACTAAATTTGAGGCTACAAGTACAACGGTAAAATAATCTATTCGCTAATCCCACTAATTTCCTTTCATTGTAGAAATTTACATTATGTTGAAATCATTGCTTGAGCAGTATAATGAGCATGTGGTGGTCACTAATTGTTTTATGACTTTAATTAAATACGGTCCTCTATGTGGTCTCCCTCCTATGCTGTTACGAAGAGAATTTGGTTTTTTGACAACGATATGTCATAAAGTTAATAATGGATCGCCGATATCCCTGCAAGAAAATATTTTGGAAATTGCCCTGGAATTTTGCAAACATGTAAGTCTTACACATAATAAGAACTCCTCTTTGTTCATTTATCATCTCATATAATTTCTTAACAATTTCCTTTTTTAACCTACCAGTATTAGGGTCGATTGGGGTAATTGAGGATAATGTTTCTTATTTTGGATCCTTTACAGATTTTATATATTTACGAGTATATTTAAATTAGCAGTTTCGTTCCATTTTCGCCAGAGTTTTTTTTGTAAATTGAAGAGCGTTTTGGGTGAAAAAAGTAGATTCGACATGGCGGCCTGCTTACATTTACCTCTATTTCATTGGGGTAATTGTAAACAGACTTCTTTTTAACCATTGACCTTATCAAAAAAATTTCTGAGGTAAATCAAAACTAATTAAAATATAATCACTATTTAGGAAGATTTTGTTTGATATAAATCGTGTTCACATTTTCCCTAAAATAGGTGCAGTTTGTAATATACACTGCCGAGCATAAAATTTGTTATTTGAGAAATTTTTATGTTCTGAATTGTTTTTTGATTGTAACATAGTTTACTGACTATTTGCTTGAATAAAAAACAAGTTTGTGTTGCTAAAAATTGTTTTTTGCAAGTAATAGAAATGAAAAATTTTATTTTTCTATGATTTTTGTTGAAAAAAAAAGAATGTTCATGCTTGCTTGCACGTGACGAGGCATGTTTTGGATCATATTTTGGATCACATTCTGTGGATTACTGTCCCATTCCCGCACCAGTACGGTTTTGGGGGCCGGCACATGTCCATGTAATCGTCTGCCCATCTCATCCCAAATGTGTTTAATGGGATTTAAGTCTGGACTGCGAGCAGACCACCCAAATTGCGTGATTTGATACTCGTAATTATCCGAAGCAGTGTGGGGTTTTGCATAATTTTAGACAAAGTCAGAGTCTTCTCTAATAATAACCACAAATGGTATAACGTAGTCTTCTACAACCTTTATCAGGTACCTGGGCGCAGTCAACGTCCCATTTTCGAGAAAGACTTCAAAAGATATGCCTCCTTACACCATAACTGATCTTCCACCAAATAGAAGTCATTCGGCATATCTCTCGTACTCAGTCGATATACTGATGGACAATGATGTTGTTGGCTATGGGATACGGATAGAAGATACTAATGTTGATATTCTTCATTTGACAAGGTAAAAGGTTTTTAGTCAAAGAAATTGATTGCATTTGCAAAATTGGAGGCATTTGAATAGTATCAGATGTTAAAGTTTTTGAAGCATCAAGAGCAAATTAATATTTGGACAGGTTTTCTGAGAGTTTTTCTTTATTATCTGGGAATATGCCAGTATTTTTGAAACAGATATAATATTGTTAGGAACCATGGATTCTTGTGAAGTGATGCCGAACAATTCTGTAAATTTTTTGCTTACTCAGGCAACCACATCCTTGCCTAATCTGTTCTTTCCCAAACTTTACCAATTGTTGCTCACCCCAATTGATTTTATATCAAATGAAATAGAAATGGGTTGAATCGATTATTTTTATTTTGTTCAGACTGCCAAAGATAATAGAGTCTCGTGTTGTAAATTTGGAGAAGATATATTTTCAACGTTTATCAACATCTATGAATTAAATGGAAAACAAGAAAAAACAAAGGTTAGTTTAATTTGTTTTATTACAAATAATATTTCTATATATTAACGCGATATTTTTTTAGGAGTTGATGGTGCAGTTTTTATTATTGCAAGTAATAATCCATCATCCAAATGGAGTTTCCGAAGATAATAGTTCATCTTACGCGCATAATTGGAATCAATGGAAAAAGATATTGAAAACAATCTATAGTACTTTAATTAGTACGGAAATTCATTTATATTTCAAATGTTATCAAAAAAATACGTCGTTTTTCAAAATTAATGGAGAAAATATAACTTTGTGTTCTAATTTTACAAGACTTTTCGTTGAAATTAGTAAACAGGTGAATACAATTGAAAAACATCATTAAAATTATACAAGAAATTGAAATTATGTAAGGATTGATTTGTTAAAGGCCAATATTGCCTTCTTTAAAACTGGTTAGAACCTTTCTCTTCATATTTGAGTCATCTCAATTGTTTGAGCTTGGTTTCACAGTTTATAGTAATGGTCAAGGACCATTGAGCCCTTATGATAGGTCTGTCATACTCCATTTGAAATTACTACTAAAATACTTTGAAAAGCCAATCAGGCACTTTGACTTGAACCTTTTGATTTCACTAGACAAACTGTGAGACTTATATGAACCCTGCTGTACACTCGCCGATAACATAGTTTCTTCCTACTCCTTTCACCTGCAACACTCCAGGTCTTCCTTGATACCTATAGTGTGGAAATGACGTCTTAGATAACCGTGAAGTGTAGTAATTGAGGCACAAGTTTCATCAATAAGTGCCTCAGTTGTGTATCTATCTATCTCTACAGGACTTGTCTTGTCAGCAAATTGTTAAATAAAAATAAGAATATGTTCTGGGTTCATCGGTGGACTTGCCGGTCTCAATATAGCGAATGAGTCCACGTCGTTGTTCCTCCAGTCACCAGGTAACCAAAATTTAGTAGCCATAACTCACCTGTTCTTGTAGGACGATCTTACATTCTAGCAGAAGCATAAAGCACATCGTTTCAGCTTTTGTGACTTGTATGGCTGCTGTAATGTTCGAGCAGATTGAGATTACTTTGTATCTACAGTATCGATTGAGTATCCTATATCCAAAATCCATCACAGCTTAAAAGACTGTAGTATGTTACCCAAGGGATAAAAATTCGTTTATTTTGTAGTGTCCTTTTGCCCCGACAAACCCGTTTATCCTCAAGCCATCTGTGGCTTTTTTTATTGTGAGCAATTTTCTTCCCAGGACCGACAGAGTGAAGTGAGAATACAATGAAATAATAAACTTTTTTAATATATTTAAATTCTACTAATAGATTTGAATCAATTAAAATTTAAATTATCTACTAAAATATTTTTTCTTCATATTTTAGTTATTCACTTATCCAGATTTAGATGTTTCTATGGCGGTAGATTGTAGTTTTCCTTCACAAAAGAGACAAAAAACCGATTACAAACTCCATCATTTCATCAATAATATTAATGAAACAAAAAGTTGGTTATGGTACGTATTTTTGCATTTCTAATTAAAAACATCAAGTAACAATAATGAAAGTACATATATCATTTTTTTTATAAAAAGTATGGTGAAACAGATCGGAAAGTAAATTTCTTATCTACATAGTTCAGAGTGGTAAGGCCCTGCTCTTTCTGTACCCTACCGAACGAACCTGTAAAATTCCATTTCCTAGTAATTTTATCCGTGACTTTCTATCGGTACTATGAGCTAGTTATTTGTTTTCTGTCCCCTCAACCCTCTTCTTTTTTCCGGGCTTGGGACCGGCAACAGTGCCACTAGGCTACTCAGTTCACTCCAGAAACACTGGAGGCAGAGTTAAAACCTATGCTATGCCGATGATGCCATGATATGTGCCGAAAATGAAGATTCAAATTAGAGGGTCAAATAATACAACAAGGACATTTGAACTGACATGATGTAGATGTAGAATGCAAAAACGGCCCGATATGTCGAAGAAAAAACCACTTTTTTATCAAGACAATGAACCAATTCACAAGTCGATGGTTAAATTGAATGAACTACACTACAAATTGCTTCCTCATCTATCTTATAGTCAAGATGTGGCTCCCAGTGACTACTGGTTATTCGCTGATCTCAAAAAATAGCTCGCCGGTAAGACCTTCATGTCAAATGAAGAAATTACTGAAACTGAAGCCTATTGTGAGTCAAAAGACAAATTCAAAGAAGTTAGAGAAGCGTTGGAATTATTGTATTGCAAAAAATATGTTTTCTTAGTCATGCGACTTATTGAGTGATGTGTTAATTTACATTAGAGGTAAAATATTTGGTAATACATCACAATAACGCTCCAAGGAGTACTAATTTCTATTATTATTTTTAGGATTCATCTAGTATGTTCAATAATAAAAACTTATCCTAATATAATAGACATCACTGATTATGTATCTCTTTTAAAAATCCTCTCTTCCATACAAATAGAAAATAACGAACATAACGTTATTGAAAATTTATATCGTTGCTTATCGACCATGCTCCACACGCTGGATCGTTTGGACGTAAATTTCCACAAAGAAAAAATCAATCAACTTTGGAAACTCATCGGAAACAGCACAACGAGGTAAACCTACTGTTCGTTTGTATATTTTTTTGAATTTATTCTATATCGAGTCGTAAGCCTATTTAAAATCAATAAAAAGAATATAAAGCCCCACATATTGTTACAATTGTTGTTTTGTATAAGCTTAAGTTCTCTAATACCTCCTTGATATTCTCCAATTATGTTGTCTCCATAATAATACTGATGTGGTGCAGTTGCTATTTGTCCTTACTAGAAATTTTTGATCACATCTTAGAATGGTACAGAATCTAAGAATAACTATTATGATCAATCATCATTAGTTAGCCCCAAGATAATTTTACATGGGGTGCCATTACCGTATTTGTAAATCATACTTCGTAACAATTTTTTTTAATAATTATTTGTTTTTATATTATCTTTTGGTGATATGTATGTTGTTTTCTTATAATTTGTACTTCCTGCTTGTCCCTGTTCCACATTCTCTCTTACTCCAAACAAAACTGACGAAATATTTCGTTTTTCAGGGCATTCGGTTTGAATCAACACAAAAATGCAACGGAAAAACTAATGGGTGAATTAATTTCCAGAGGAATAATTGATTTCAAAGACGTTCTTCCGACTTATCAATCGGAAGCTATAAATCTTTCATTACAAAGTATTAAAAATTTTAACGCCGGTTTACGTTTTATGATTTTAACTAACGATGTACAAAAAAAGAAACGTATAATGCAGTGTATTTTGAAATCGAAAAATTTACGAGAATACAAATATTTGTGTAGCAAAGAAACCGCTACATTCTTAGTGAAATTGACTTTTAAACAGTGGCAAACCGAACAAAATAATACAGAAACTAATATAGAATATAACGAATACGACGATATAACGAATATTTATTTAAAATCGTTATTAGACGAAAGTGTATTTCCAATCAATAAAAACGTAACGCCTGAAGATAGTATTAAAAATACTCGAGACGTCGATTTCGAATCTGCCGCCATTCTTATTGAAACTATAGAACAATTTATAACAAACGGTTTCGATACTGAAGAAATCATCTTCAGTAAAATAATCCTTTTATTAAATATTGCCAATTGTACTGTATTATATCGAGTACTGCTACAAGAACGATGTAACAATTCTTGGTTCATAAATTTAGTGAATGAATTATTTAACAAAAAAATCATCAAAGATTTCACAATAAGTGAATATAAAAATGAGAAGGATATCAGGAGATTGATCGAATATATAAATATTTTAAACGAATTGTTTTCCTTGTCTATTTCCGATGGGATAATGATTGAACTTAAGGAATTATTTCCCTTCGATATACTCAAAATTCTGTTTAAAATATTGAATAAATTACAAAAAGGTAAGTATTCATTTATTAGTTTCCTATATGAGTGATGTTCTTTCTAGTAGAACGTTACTAGTTCAAATCAATTTTTAAAAGTTAATTTTAATTATTTAAATCACTTAAACACTTACACTAAACTATTCACTAACACTTAAAACACTAATTTATTTAAATATACTTTTCACTATCTCGATGTATTCGCGATGCCATCAAATTGTTTACTGATCATTTGGCAGTTAGAGACTTCCATTACTTTCAAGAATCTTCAATTTATTAAAAATCTTCAATTTATCTTAAACAAACAAAAATTACTGTATAGAAATTGTTTCTAGAAAAACAACTACGCCAAAATGTAAACAAATCACACCAAAAAAAATAGCCGTCACAAAGAGCCATACAGAAGAAGATCTAACTACTTTTCTCTCAACAAATGATATACATGTACTCAAAAAATTAATAGAATGGAAAATCCTGAAAGGATAAGTATTATATTTAACGTACATAGATGTCAGGTTGTCTACACTATATATAGAAAATGTGTAAATCCTGAGAAAAAATCGAACTACTAGCAAAAATAGTGATACTTAATGAACTCGGCCCCTAATATAGAACGTGAAGCCGGTTCTGTCCTAAAATGTTGTCGAAGTGAAATTTTGGCGGATGCGTCGAGTATTTTTTTCGATGACTGTTTTTTATTTAGACAATTTCTAAGAAAATCTCTCCGTTTGTTTGCGGCAATCTTGAGATTACAAGAATCCGAAGCTTCCAGAATGTGGTTTTAATATATAAAGCAAAGGGTCTAGCAGCCGTAAGTCAAGAATTTGATGGCATAGTGAATACATAAAGATGGTGACAAGTGAATACAAAAGTGTTAAATGTGTTTATGAATTAAATATAAATGAATAAAAAAAATCGTAGAGATTGTCTTTGTAGATCGACAAGTTGTGTTTCTGATTGATTTGTGTATAGTGGTGGAGTATCAAAAATTTTCCTAAAATTCAGTCCTATAGTCTTGATCTTACTCCTAATGATCTCCACTTGTTACCAAGAAGAGTTTCGATCACCCGTCACTCGTATAATTGAAATGAGACTTGATTGATTATAGTAATTCATTAAATATTTTTGTAGAGGATAAAATGGTTTCCGTTTTGCAATCGCAACTTAAAATAAGCATCACACAAGCTCTATCGAGTTTTAGTTGTATATGTGGAAGTAGTTTGAATGGAAATCAACGTCACATTTTAGAAATTTTGGCCAATCCAAATTATAACTTTCAAATGGATGACGATTTTAAGTTGGTCAGTATTTTTTTTTTCATCATTTATTTGAAAATGTCTCATTCTATGGAACATACTTAGGTTGAGGTTTACTTATTCATAGATAAACTTATTGTCGGCACTCCTTATGTTTTATCATTATTCAATAACTACCGTCCGAGGATAAACCAAATCTTGAGTCTCCTAGCATCATCAGCGACCATCTATCAAAAAGCTATACACTCCGCAACAGCGTCTAATCCTCTACAAGGCCCAGATTCGTCCATCTTTGGAATATTGCTCGGAGCTTGATTCCAAAGCATACCCTGAAGATGCTCGACTCAATACAGAAGGTAGCAGTTCGACTTATGAGCGATCCAGAGTTGACTAGAAACTTGGACAGCTTAGAGCATAGAAGAAATATCTCTGACCTGACACCGTTTTACTGATACTACCACGGCAAATGCTCTTCCGAGCTGTGTAACATCATCCCACCTAGAGCAGTACTTGTAAGATCTACTCGATAGGCAGATGAAGCTCATGAACACCTGCAGTCGTCCACAATTTTTTATTAGGATCCCTTTTTTTTGGAAAAGTGCATACCTGTGGAATCAGCTACTAAGACACATCTTTCCCGAACACTACAACCTACAGGCCCTAAAAATTCTAGAGACTCATACTACTTTGTCTTCTCTATTGTATCGTAAGCTTGCTTATAATCTATGAACACTAGATTTTGGTCTTGATTCTCTTCTCCAGCGAAACAACTTAGACCGTTTGATTGTGGCTAATGATGGACACAAGTTACCATAAACAGCCTCCATCCTCTTTTTGCTTTGTGTTGGTTTTAATATTTCATTAGTCGAAAATTTTAACAGACAATTTGAAACATTTTTCAAAGCTGCTTGACTGAGTGGTCGTTGAGCATTACTATAATAAAATGGATCGAAGCAGCAAGTTGAAACTTTGTGTCGAGACTTGTCGTTCGCTGAACTATACAAACAGAATATATTATAAAATAATATCAGATTATAATTCTTGTTATTTTGAAACTTATTTAGAATTTTTGTAAAAACTAAATAGTTTAATATATTGCACATTAAAGAATTTGTTCCATAATTTTACAGCGCTATGTATATTCAATAAAACATAATCGAGACAATAATTTATCTAATTTTGTACAGTATACTTTATTTTGAAAAAAAAATGTTTTTGCTTGTTTAGCTCTCTAAAAGTATTTTAAAATTTACAGTTTGCAACTTTTATCGCATCACTGAAATTATCTAAACCAGGGTATTTACCAACTACTATTATCACCAATATATTAACATGCATTCATAAAATGTGCGTTGCTAGATATGAAGATAAAGCCGAAGATATATTGAAAATTCTTCATGGTAAGTTTCCATATTGTACTGGGTGGCTACAAGAAAACGTAAGTCCTGCCCTGTAACTTATCACAAAATTTTGGTTAGGAATTTCTTGGCATCATAAAAAACTTTAGTCGTGGTATGAATACGATGACGTTACTGAAATGTTTAAACTACATACAAAATGTTTGAATTTTCAATAATTTTTTTCTTTATAAATATTGATCGAATTGAAAAAAAATTATAATAAAAGTTGTTTATAAACTATCAAAAACTATTTTTTTAAATCATGCAAGTACCCTATAGAATTAATGGAGCTTTACACCCCCGACTTACTATTCAGTGATATTTTTTTCAATAATTTATCACGAATTATATAGGGAACGAATTTTTCGAACGACCAAGTTTTACAGTTTTTGATTTTAGAAATATTACCGCACGTGGCTGCTTCTGGTAACGACCAAAATCGATGTACAATTATGGGATTGCTCAAACCTTTATATGATAATGTGAAAAATAACGGTCCAGCTGTTACATTAAGACTTTTGAATTGTTTGCAAACTCTTTGCGAGGTGATTTCCAAATTTATTTTTTAATTGAAATTATTCTATTTTCCTGTGCGTTTTTGAAAAAAATGTAAAATCATTATTTCCACAGTTCATTATTTTCGTCATTTGACTGGATCATAAATACAAAACAACACCAATAATGTTGATGTTTTTTTTGCGTTGTAGTTAGATCCGGCAAACGATTACTCACAATGGTCAGAAATTGAAATAATTAAATTTATACCGGATTTTTTGCGGAGCGATTATCAGGAAGTTCGATTTAAAACCATCGACGTACTCGTTTCTTTTTATAAAATAAACGCCGAAACTAATATACTCAAAAATATTCATTTACAGGAAGAGGTATTTTTAAAAATGTACGAAATGGTAAGAAAACATTTTAATTTTTTTTTAATTTGGATTTATTTATTTCTATTTTATTATTATAGAGTATTGCTGTTTTTGATGTCGACGGTATAAATACAGACGAAAGAAGGGCGGATGAAATTGTTTCGCGTACGGCGAGTGTTTTACTCACTTTTGGCGATATAGCCACTCATTGTCATAATTGGATCGAAGAAAGTATCTATGCTTTGATGAAAATTGCCCATATAAAAAATATTGGTAAGAACTCTATAAGATCCTTTTTACTGTTTACTATTATAATTTTTTCATATAAAAAAAATTAACTTTTGAGTTGAACTAGTGTAGAAATGAAGATAACTAGAAATACTGATGAATTTTTGGCAATAGTTTCATTTAGTAGATATTATCATGTTTAAAAAATTGAATTATAAAAATTTAAAAAACATATAAATAAAAATAATTCAAATTTCCAACTAAAATGATAAAAGCTCTCCAAAAAAATAAGAACTAAAATATATTACATAATTTAAATAATAATAATAATCTGAATTAATACATTAATTTTTATTACTCATCCAAAACAAAATTTTTTTTTACCTCGGAATAACCTTCTAATACTTTAACCTAACCAACCCATTAACGTCGACCAGTTAAATAATCCACCTACCTACCTATTTACGCTGTTGTAAGTACCATTATTCATCTGGAATACGTAAACATGCTCTGCGCGCTCTTTCTATAATCATGTGGCCTTGTGTCTTGTGAAAATCGTTTTATTGAGTCTACAACTTGTAATACACTCTGGGTTAGGTGTGGATAAAAATAATAAAAAATTTTAGGTCAGAAAAAGTAAGCCTAATAGTTTAGGTATAATATACACGATCGTGTTCTGCGCGTTCTTTCCATGGCCCTTGTTATAGTATCTGTGATATAAAACGGTGTGACGTGTTGATAATATTGAGGATTCGAAATTATAAGTCTAATAGTTGAGAGATTAAATACACGATCGTATTCTGCGCGCTCTTTTCATGACTTACGATGATCCGTGGTTCAAAACGGTATAGCGGAAAAGTTTTCCATTAAAAAATTTTTTTATTCTACCTATTCTATTTTTTTTTTGTAGATTCTTTGGATAAAATATTGAATATAATAAATAAAAGACAATTTGGAGGTGATGCAATAAATATTTTGGAAAAGTACGTGATTTATTTAATTGAAAAATGGGTAACCGATGGTTACAAATTCGAAAATTTCCACTATAATTTATTGAACTGTTCCACAAAGTTCGAATTTTACAAGAAATATTTCGAACAATGCGCACCTTTTTTAATTTTAACCGAATCCGATGATATTATGAAAGTGGTTGAAGAACTTTTTGGAGTAAATTGTAAAATAATCGAGGTAAATTGAAATATGTAAATATTAGTTCTGAATTTCTATGAAAAATTTGAAATCTGTGTACTGCAAAAGTCTTTTTCTTTACAGACAGGTAAAAATTTAATGTTTCGACGTGTTGTGGTCTAAATCATCTTGCTTTTAGGTCTCTTCTGATTTAAAATTATTTTTTTTTCTTTACTGACAGATAAAAGGTTGACGTTTCGACCTGTAGTGGTCTTTTGTACCCAACTTCAATAATAAAAAAAATAATAATTTTTGAATCAGAAGAGAACTAAAATAAAAACGATTTAAAAACATACCAAAAGGTGTAAGAAATTAGAGAAATTTTTTAAGTTCTGTATAAGAGGAATAAATTATTTTCTAGTACTATCTTCCTATCTCCTTTCCTCAATTTTCTTCAAGCTATTCTAAAATAAATAAATTAGAATTGTTGCTAGTGAAACAATAAAGGCTGTATGTCATGATTGTGAGACTTCACAAGAGAATCACAAAAGGGCGGTGTTTTACTAGGAAAACCTTCGATAAAGTCTGAGTATGCACCTCTGAAGCTATGAGAACACGTCTAACTATAGTACTGACGATTATCACATCTCCACCTAGTCAGGAGATAGATTAGGATATCTAGATACAACTATTGAGGTCATATCATTATCCAGTCGTTAATGACATTATAATGAAGAAGCAACAAAAGGTTTTTTAGAACTATTTCGTATCCAATGGTACACAGATGACACTAAATGATCTTGATCGGATGAGGAAGAGAAAAAAGACCCACCTACGTGTGTTTTAGCTTATCTCATGTCATGTGTCTATCCATCTCTGCAGATCTTTCCTTTGAAGCAGACTGGTAAGCAACACTTGGATACATCAAGAATGTATTCTGTGGTTGCAGTTGTTTTTTAAATGTCATTGTTTTACTTTTTTAAAAATGTGTAAATTGAGATGGTACCCACGGTAGCCCCAATGCCTGCCCAGGACTCCGCAATAGGTAGGACGGGTCCTGATGTTAGGAACCCAGTGTTAAGTTGGAATTTCTGGAACCGTTGGTGATTCATACTGAACACACTGTTTACACCAATACTCACAATTACTTTGCCTGACTCGTGTTTAGATAACCAAGTAATCATCTTGACTATAAATAGTCTGGAATACAGTTTCAAAAACTTTTGCTGTCATTTTTTCCGTTCGAACTTGAATTAATTCGAGCAGTACTAATTCGAAACAACATGATAACATTAATTTTTGATAATTTAATTGTTTTTTTATAGAAAACGGCTGCGAAAATATTCTCTCGTTTAATATGTACCGATATGGATAATATGACTGAAGAAATTCTGAACAAGAATAAATATTTGGTTAAAATTTCGAAAATGTTCGAACCAAAACGATTAGAAGAAGTATTGAGAAATAATGTCGACCATATCGTGATGGGAATTTTGGATTTTTTAACTGATGAAAAAGGCGTTAAGTCGTATTTTGGTGAAACCGTTATATACTATACGAAACACTTGAGCGAAACGGACATTAATAAATGTTTTTCATTTGTCGAGGTGAGTTTTTTACTCGATATATAAAAACTTGTGATTAAAAAATTGTTTTTGTTATTTTACAGATTATTATTTGCAACAATCGACCATTAGGATTATTCTTATCGGATCAGTGTCTAACACAATTAGAACATCTCTTATTAGAATTAAAGATGAATGTTTATAAAAGTAGCGTAACTAAAGAAAAATTGAAATATTTTCACAGATACGCCTTTTTCGTTGAAATAATTACGGATTGTCTCACGTCGAAAAGTTGTTGTAGATATTTTTTCGTGCGTGACGTACTTCACACCATTTTCAATATTATTGAAAATAACGAAAGATGCACGAGTATGTTGTTAGCTTCGTGTCGATTCCTGAATAGTTTTTTAAAAAAAATCTTACCTAAACTATCGAAAACTTTTATAGATTTTTTTCACGACGTTGTCAGTTGTTTGAAAATGATTTACGTTACTAGAAAAGCGATAAAAAATCATTGTAAAGATATATTAAATTTTCTAATAGTAGAAAATAAAAATTATTTCGAAAAAGAAATAAAAACGTTGGATAAATTTCCGGATCAATTAGATTTCCATGATATAATAATCATTCAACAAAATTATAGAACTTCGAGCGAAGAATCGTTCTTGGAAGAACAAATCGATCAGTTTTTGAATCACAAAGATATTTTGACTAAAGAAGATAGTTTGGTATATTTGAGGAAAGCTTTGGAGAAAAATAAAAATGAATTGCAGGAATTGTATGATAAACTTCGAAATATAAGAGGATTCTCCGAAGATTGCGAAAAAAGCTTGTTGCACAGACTTATATGCACTTTATGTCAACTTAGTTATTCGACGAATCAAAACGTTAGTAACAAAAATTATTAATAGTCACGAAAAAATTTTCGAAAAAAGATAATCAACTCGATATGTTTATTGATATCAACTAGCAATACTTTTATAATAATTCGCGTAAGGAATCTTTTGATTAAAATATTTTCAGTTATCTACAACTTAGATATAGGAAAAGTGAGTCTCTACCATATTTTTTAAATCTACATTGGAATTCAATATAACTCTAATTTCACATGTCCAAACGTAAGTTGGAATTTCTGAAACCGTTGGTGATATTCATACTGAACACACTGTTTACACTAAACCAACATTCACTAAACAAACACTGTCACTCAGTAAATTTCAGTCTCTGAAGACGATAACTTGGTTGTCAAAACACGCTTCAGACAGTTTAAATTGTGACTGTTGGTGTAGTGGTAGTGTGAACAGAATGTTCAGTATATATCTAAACAAGCTACGGAATATCAGGGTTAGATACCTGCAAGTAGTATACTAAGGGTGAGTTGATTCCAACCAGAACGACTTTTGCCAGACAAAATCGAATATTCTGGATAAAACGTTCAAGATGTATAAAATCAATTTAACGCAAATGGTATAATAAACAACTTCAACAACAATAAAATATTTTAGTAATTTCCATTCGAAATTACCAACGGTCATTGTCCGTCGAAAAGCTGATCAAACACTTTGGATTGGCTGATCCCGATTTGGCGAGAGAGTCCGCTCCGTTTTTGTTCGAGTGGCCAAGCATCCAAACGAGCCGGACCTTGAAACCCTATTCCCTGAAATTCGTAACGAGAGTCTCTAGGAGGCTTTGTTCAGTGTACTCAACTTTGTGAATGATTAATTTCTATAAAGGTTTTAAAAGCAATAACTCGATTTCTTCAAAGGAGCAAGTTATAGATACAAATTCATTTTTACTGTCTCCAGAAGGCTATTTTTGGGGTTATTTTGCGCCCCATTTCACAAGGTTTTAGTACTACTCTTTCAAGGGCAGGACATTCGTAGAGTAAACGCTCTGCAGTTGTTGTCCTCTACCATGCCCATTGTTTCAAGACAATATTTGATTGGACAGTGACCTGTGGGAAGACCGACCACCAGTTTCATGTCGTTTCTGGTTATCACGAGACTTGATGATGTATTCATAATACTTTTAGGTTAGTTTAGAAGCCATCAGATGTTTGGGAGAACTTGGTCCAGCAAATTTACAAACACTCGTGCTACAATCGGAAAAAGAATTGATTCAAATTAAACAAACTCCTTCTGTGATTTTATGTGGTGCTGTCATTTCATATTTGATTAAATATATCGTAGACTGTGATATAAATGTTGTTGAAGAAGCGAGCAAAATGTTGCACGTTATATTAAATAATAAAGAAGCAAAAAAACTTGTTGGTAAGTAAAGAGATGTAGTATAATCTTCATTAAACTCACGAGAAAAAAATTTAAGAATTGTCACTAATTCCCTTCAAAGAAAATCCCGAAAAGTCTTTTTACCTCTTAAAGGTTAAACTCCACTCCGGTGGTAATACCCTCTTGCGGTTGCGATTGTTTGGTCGTTGTATCGTTGCTTGGGGTCAACCTTTTCTAACCTTCTTCGACAATAAAATCTCTAATCTGAATGATCCTCTGCCTTCTATATAGATGTCACTTATGTATAATCATATACCAAAGTACTGGCCTCGTTGATTTCTTTCGTCTTAGCGCATTTAACATAATGACCATGAATGAACCATTTGCCCGGAATAGAATATAGAAGAGAACTAAACAACCTGGTAATTTCTTGTAGTTAGGGAATTTTTGGTGGTCGTTAGAACATGACTATTTTGTTTCAAAGTTGTGTGAAACTAATTTATTACAATATTAACTTTATACAGTTGACTAACAGTTTACAGGAAACGTCATAATCTAATAACAGATAAAATAATTGTGACATTCTTGTTCTACTGTAAGCAACGAGTTAGCGTAGGCAACCAAACTATCACTTTTTCAAATTGCAACATTCCCGTAGAAAAAATATAGAGGTGCTAAGTCGGGCGATTGTAGAGGTCCTCTTATACCAATCTATTTACCAGCAAATGTATCATTTAGCTACTAACTGGAAGAAAGTAATGAGGTAGAGCTCCATTTTGTTGGAAGTTAAAAATATTGCAAAATCAGTTTGATTTTCTTAACTCTGGAAATCAGAACGTTTTGTTTGGTTTACGGAACAGAACATTCTAATTCAATAGAGATCTAGAGTGGTATCAAAGTAGGTTTATCTTGTCTCATATGTTGGGGTCGCTTGTGAGCCTGCCACCTAGGTCCAGTAGGTTTTCTTTAGTTACAGCTTACCAAAAAGTATCTTCACATGTCTCAATTCCTGAAGATTATTATTATGTCTATTAACCTGTAGGCAATTCTACAAAAGGTTTTATCCGTCCATGTTTTAGCAAGTCTGTTTGATATTTCATTTTTTTGAGGTAGGTTTTTGGTTAATCTCTGTTGGTTCATTTTCTGAATATTTTCAGTGAGTTTTTCCACCACGCTATCCACTAATATATGGAGTTGTGGAAGATTAAAATTTACTTCTGGTACAGCCGTTGAGCAAGTTCCCAGGGCTACGGTTATACATATTCAGGCAATTTTTTGAAACTTCAAGAGGTGGATTCTTTTTGTGTTTAGATTAGTTCTAGTGTACCAGTGCCCCCGCGTGATTTTGCATATTTTCAAATCGACAACATTTATAGCTAATATATTAAATGAAAATAGTAATCAATATTAAAAAATATTTTTTAGATTTGAATAGTGATTTCGGTTACGGACCTATCAACAAAAATTATATAATTCCGTATTATCCCTCAACTTTATCGTCGCCTTTCCAAAATGCTTCTGTGAATGAAGAATATTTTTTGGAAAAACTTGGAAATAGTGAAATATGGTGTCCACGTGTCCACGGTTGTCACAATAAATGGATTACTATGTTGGTCTCGAATTTATTAGGAACTTTTACAGATAGAACTTATTTAAATAAATTGGTCGATATTTGTAACGTTAAGGTAAGAAAATATAAATCTCGAAACCCTTCAAATTATGAAAATAAGTTGATTCAAAAATAAATTACGGTGGTTTGCTATTGAATTTATTTATTTATATATTTTACCAGAGTAACAGTACATTACATTACAAAGTAATACAAAATCACAAAGTAATCCGACAGAGGAAAACGAGTTGGCCATGTTTGTTCCCCTTACAACTAACTTAAAACTAATACAACCTGTTTTGTATAATGTAACAGTATATAAAAATTTTCAATACAATAATACTTATTTTAATCAACGTCGGTATAATTTCTGTTTAGTTTTATCGACTTAGATCATCTGTTAATATCTTTAACAGGATCAAGTCTTATCTTAATATATATATTTTAGAAATATAATACCCATAAGTTAAAACTAAAACCCAGTTCTTTAACTTTACCCATTTAATCTATCTTTTACAATCAATAATCTATACCTTTGAGATCGTTCTTCTTGCTTTATTAGCTATTACATATATACATTTTCAATAATCCAATCTTTTAATTTTTTGTGAGAAGCTTTCATACTTATATCTAGTTCTTTAAGTTCATTTGGCAACATATTAAATATATTTATTGCTTTAATTTTGTTATTTTTATTACTTACAGTTTTGTATGTTTTTGGAAGCTGTATTAATTTACGTCTTGTAGTACTGCTCGAGTTTCTTCTTCTTCTTCTTCTTATTTTAAGACTGTGTCTTGTGTTTTCAAAGAGGCAGCCTAAGTTGTGACTGCGAGGACCAGCTCTCATACCAGCGCTTTGGTGGTCTTCCAGGCGGTCTACTTGTATTGGGTCTCTCTTCCTTTGCGATTTTCGCCAGTCGATCGTTGTTCATTCTATTGACATGATCTCTCCATGCTCTTCTTCTAGTTCTGGCCCATCTCACTATATCCGGAACGTCACACATTCTTCTAATTTCATTGCTCCTTATTCTGTCTCTTAGTGTTTTCCCTGTGATTGAGCGTAATGTCTTCATTTCGGTCGTTCTAAGAATCCGCTTAGTAGTTGCAGTCTCCGCCCTCGTTTCTATGGCGTATGTCATTACTGGTCTGACACAAGTTTTATATATCCGTGTTTTGCTTTCGATTCTTAAAAATTTATTCCTCCATATCACGGTTCGAAGGAATCCTGATATCCTAGATGCTGCTGTTGTTTGCTTTTTGACTTCTTGTTTCAAGTTCCTATTGCTCGTGATGTTAACCCCTAAATATTTAAAAGACATAACCTGCTCTACACTTTTATTATAGATTGATAGTTTGCATCTTCTTGGTTCTCTCGCTATTGTCAAGGATTGTGTCTTTTGTTTCGATATGATCATATTGAATTTTTTGAATTTTGAAGAGTATTAGGCTGAGACTATCTCCTTGTCTGATCCCTGTTGATACTGGCATTTTACTGGAGAGTTCGTTGTTTACTCTTACATATGTGCTATTTCCGTTGTTCATGTCCCGAATGATGTCTATTGTCCTTTGGTTTACGCCTCGTTTTTTTAGTATGTCAAATGCTTTTGTTAAGTCTATGAAGCACATAAACGCGGTTTTATTGTACTCTATGGCCTTTTCGGCAATCTGTCTTAAGATGAATATAGCGTCTATGGTTGATCTATTTTGTCTAAATCCCTGTTGTTCTTCGCTCATGCCGCTACTTGAGATTTCTTCTGCAATAATTTTTGTTAGTAATTTTGAAGTCGTGCTTAGGAGGCTGATCCCTCTATAATTATTTGGATCTTTCTTTTCCCCTTTTTTAAAGACGGGGATCGTTTTGCTTACTTTCCATTCCTCTGGTACTTTTCTCTGGTCGTATATCTTGTTGAACATGACATGCATTTGGTCTATTAATTCATTGCCACCATATTTAAGAAGCTCGTTATTAATGATATCCAGCCCTGGTGATTTCCTATTTTTCATCTTGCGCATTGTTGTTTCAATTTTGTCTTTTGATATTAATTGTTGTTGGATGTCTTCTCCTTCCCCAGATATATTTTCTTGTTTCTGTTCTTTGGATTGGCTTGTTATTATGTCACCGTAGAGTTCATGGAAATACCTTTCCCATTCTTTTAACGTTATTGTTTTCGTGTGGATGTATTCATTGATTGGTCTTTTGATGTTCCTTATCATATTCCAGATCTTTTTTTGTCCCCCATATAAGTGGTTTTCCATGTCTGATGAGTATTTCTCCCAGAATTGTCTCTTAATCGTTTGTATTTCCATATTTGTCCTATTCCTCACGACTTTGTAATCAGCATATGTAATTGTTTGACTTCTATATTGAAGATATGCTTTCCTTTTTTCTTCCGCAAGTGATTTGATTTCGTGTGTGAACCATGGTTTCGTGTTGGGCTTTCCGTTTAGGTTCACCTTTCGTTTGCCTAATGCCTCTTCTGCAGCTGTCCTTATATTAGTACTTAATCTTTTCCATGCTAGTTCTACGGTATCATCTTTCAAGATATTGTTTTCATTTATTGCCTTCCTTAGTCTTTGCTAGTAGAGGTATTTTGTGGTATCATCGCTAAGGCTTTCTATGTTCAGCTTTTCTGTCACTTTCGGTTTGTTCTGGGTTTTCCTTTGTACGCAGTTTCGCATTATGGCTAGCACCATATGGTGGTTAGTCCCTGTGTTTACTGAGGTTAATGTTCTGACATCTAATATTTTTGAGGGATGAATATTTCTGTTTGTAATAATGTAGTCTATAATCGATTTATGTCCTCTTGTGTTCCCGAACGTATACTTGTGCTGTTGTTTATGGGGATAAAACGTGTTGTTAATGCGTAGTTCATTATGTGCACAGAATTGTATGAGTTGTTCTCCATTGCTGTTGAGTGTTTCTTCGTTAAACCGATTCTTAATTCCACTAATAACCTCGTTACCAATCCTTCCATTAAAATCCCCCAGTATCATAATTTCGTCTTGCTTCGGTATCTTATCCATGGTGATCATGCAGTTCATCATAGAATGAGTCTGTTTCTTCTTGACTTTTACTCGTATCAGGAGCATACACTCTTAAAATATTTGGTTTTAGTTGTTTCTGTAAATTTAAACGTGGTTTGTAGCAGTCTGTCGCTTATATACTTTATGTCTATTATGTTTTTGTCGTATTTCTCGTGCACTAATAGGCCTACTCCCGATGCTGCTCTTTCATCTTTTGGTTTCCCATTATATATCAATGTATACTCCGCGATTCTAAAGTTGCCAGCTCCTTTCTTTTTCGTCTCAGACAAGGCACATATGTCTATTTTATGTTTCTTAAGCTCTATTATGGTTTCTTGGTCTTTGTTAGCAATTGATGTAACATTCCTGGTGGCTATTCGCAATTGTTGTCGCTTCCAAAATCGTTTTTTCCTTAACTTTGCCGGGTCGTTATAAGTTTTATCAGTCCTATCCGAGGCTACTTTCTTCGTTCTCTGAGCAAATGGCTGTTTTACATGAGGTAGGTAGCTAGCCTTGCCTTACAACCCTCCTCTTTTATCCGGGCTTGGGACCGGCAGCATGGTCGTTGAGCTACTCAATCCGCCCAACGGCCATACTGGCAGAGTTACTGCTCGAGTTTAAGTATATATTTTTTAATACGTTATAATGATACTTGAGACTTTCTAGTGTAAACATTTGTGTAAGATTTATTGGTTTGTTTTGTGGAAGAGAATTTTTACTTATTATTTTAAGTATCCTATTTTGAAGATTTTGCAGTAGTTGCAAAATACTTTTATATGCACCACCCCATGCAATATTGCTATAACTTATTATACTATGAAAAAATGCGTAGTAAATCATCAATAGTGTATCTGTTGTCATAATTTTGATAATTTATGGAAAACAAAAAGTAGATATCTTGTTCTTTTAATAGTATGCTCAATATGCTCATTCCATCTGAGATTAAAATCAAAAATGTCTAAATATTTACATTTATCGACTCTTTGTATCTTTTCATTATTTATAGTTATATTTAATTCTTTTGGAACACTAATACAATAGTTTCCAAAGGCAACGTATACCGTTTTTTTTATGTTTAATGTTAATTTATTCAATGCAAGCCATATTGCTACTTCTTCAAGATATATATTCATTGATGATTCCACATTTTCCCAATTCTTACCTATAGAAAAGATTGCGGTATCATCCGCATAAGATACTATATTATCAGGCATACTTATCAATAAATCGTTTACATATAGTATGAATAGCAAAGGACCCAAAATTGTACCTTGTGGTACTCCTGTGTCTATGTTTTCGAAATCGCTATTATCTTGACCTATTCTGACCTTTTGCTTTCTACCATTAAGATAGCTTTTTATTAAATTATTGGCTTTTCCTCTTATACCGTATGCGTACAATTTGTCCAGCAGTATCTCATGATTGACAGTGTCAAAAGCTTTTGCTAGATCAATGAAAGTTATTGCTATCGGAGTACTTTTGTCTAAATTCTCATATATTTTATTTGTAATATAATTAGTGCGTCTTTCGTCCCTTTATTTTTGATGAAACCGAATTGTTTGGAACTCAGTATTTTATTTTTTGTTATGAAATCCGATATTCTGTTATAAATAATTTTTTCAAAAATTTTGGCAATATTGGATATTAAAGATATCGGTCTATAGTTTTCGATTGTTTGTTTACTACCAGATTTAAAAATAGGAATCACTTCAGCAAGTTTTAGTGCATCTGGCCAAATTGATTTATCAATGCAATTATTAAATATACTTGCTAGCGTATCACTTATTAGACTAGATATTATCTTGATAGATTTGGCACTTATTTTATCAATACCACCATTTTTGTTTTTCAAATTCTCAATTATTTTCAAAACTTCCGCTTTGTTTGTTGGTTTTATAAAGATTGAATTTGCATTCATTTGCGGTAAGGTTATTGTTTTGTTATTTGGAGTTTTTATACTTTTATTCATTTCTTTTCCCATACTGCAGTAGTGAGAATTCATTATGTCTGCAATTTTCTTTTTGTCCCTGACTATTTCATTGCTAGAAGTTTTAATTTCACTTATACTACTTTTATCATGAGATCTATTCTTCCCTATCTTAGAGTTAATTATTGTCCATAATTTCCTAGAGTTTTCAATATTTTGTTCAATATTTTTTCTTTCGTGATTGATTTTAGCGTCTTTTATAATTCTATTCAATATTTTGACGTAATTTTTGTATTTGCTTTTTAAATATTCATTGAGAGGATCTAATTTTAGCTGTTTGTATAATGCTTCCTTTTTTCCACATGATTTTACAATTGCTTTCGTAATCCAAGTTTTTCGAGGTAAATTTTTACTTTTTTTACATTTATTGGTCATTACAATTTCAGATTTTTTAAGACAGCTTTGTATTTCTTGTGTTACTAAGTTTATCGCTTCATTTGGATCATATTTCTTGTACTGTGACCAATCAATTGTACTTGCTATGTTTGCTAGTTTCTTGTAATTGTATACTTGTTTCTCATTTTTCTCCTTATCTACTTTTGTCAGAGATCTCCTGACGCCAACAAAAAGTGGAAAGTGGTCTGGCATTGGTATATTTAATTTAAAAGTTTTGGCATTAATCTTTTCATTTGTTTTAATAAAAATATTGTCAATGCACGTTCCACCTTCGCTATTCACATCAAAAGGTCTCGTTACGCTTGTGAAGCCCGGGAGGAAACCATGATCTACAAAATTATTTAAAAATTCTTCGCTTATATTATCACATTTCAATATATTAATGTTAAAATCACCAATTATAAAATGATTTTTAATATTCTTTTTAATTCTTAAATAATTTTTCAGATTTAATATAAATTCTGTACAGCTAAGATCGTGAGATCTGTACAAAGATGATATTTCTAATATGCTGTTGCTACTTAGGTTAATTATTGTGTTCAGAATTTTTAATCTTCCTACTTCTATAATTTCAGTCGTTTGACTTATATTCTTTTTAACGTAAATAACAACACCATCCGACCTGTTTATAGCACTGTTATTATAATATAAGTTATAACCATTTAGTTTATAATATTGACAATGTTCTAATTTCCATGATTCGGCACACACTATAATATACGGTTTGGTTCTGAGGCTCTCAATTAGAATTTGTAATTTTTCAAAATTTGCATTTAAACTTCTAATATTAACATACATACAAATGTTGTCTTTGGTATCTAAATTATTGTTAAGAGCCTCTAAGTCATCGCATGCTACAGCCTGCTGTACAATTTCATTTTGTATTTCATCTACAATATCATTAATCATGTCGGTTATGAATTGCTGGTCTATTATTTAAGTTATTCAGTGCACGTGGAGACAGATTGGCTTTGTTTACATACATCATCTTGTTGTAGTAGTTTCCTACTTTACCTACGGCAGTCATCACATCAGGTCTCACTCTGTAGTCGGTATTGTCAATATACTTTTCTATTCTTCTTTTGAATATTTTACATTTCTCGTGATCCGTTGCTTCATGGTCTGTTTGATAGTTTATATTATATCTGTTGTTGCTATACTCACAGTTCATGCACTTAACCTCTTCACTTCTGCACTCTTTGGTTATATGGTTTTCAGCACATCTCAGACACGTGGCTTTGTTTTTGCACTTTTGTCCTTTATGAGTTAGTATATCACAGTTATAGCATGGTTTTACGTCTATATAATCATATGCTCTGCACTTTTGATTTCCAATGTATAATTTGTTTCCGTTGTCTCTAATGCTCTTATATACTTCGGCAGGTGCCTCTATTAAAACTGTTTGTGTTCCTTTTTTGTCATTAGTATACATATGTAATACTGTACATCCATTCTTTACATTGAAATAATTTCTTTGATTTCATTTTATCAAAATCTTGAATTCCCACTATTTTTAACTTCGGTTTGTTGACCTCTTCAATTTTGATATCACATATATCAGCTAGTTTAGAGGTTACAATTTCCACAGCTTTTTCCACACTATGATTATCTCGTACACTTACTATTATTTCATTTTTTTTTTCTGTCTTTTCATAGACTTTATTTGTTTGTATCATTTTTTGACTTATTAGGCATCTTGCTACTTTTTGTTTTAATTCTTTTAATGTTCCTTCCTCATTTGTTTTCTTTATCGTTATTTTGTGTGCTATTTTTGGTTTTAATATGTTTCCTGCAGTAACTTCCGCAAAAGTATTAGCATTGAGATTTCTATTTTCACTTTTTTTCTCTTTATTAAGTAATTCCTTTAATAGATTATTCCTGTTTTCTAATTCTTGGTTCAATTTTTTTAGTAGATCTACTTCCATTTTCAAAGTTTCTATTTCTGCCTTTTCAAAAACTGATTTATCGTGAACTATGCCGTCTAGATCCATATCTTCATAATTGTCTTGTCCTAATTTACTATTTAAAGTTAGTTTTTGTCCCAGCTGTGTTAACTGCTGTTGCTGTTCATTAATTTCTCTCTCACTTTCTTTAATTATATCTTCTTGTTCATTTATTTTCTTTTCTAGACTTTTTACCTTTTTTGTATATAGTTGTTCTCTTTTCAATGTTTCGGCTTGTGCATTACATTTTATTCCAGCTATTAGAATTCTCGCTTCTTGTGTTAACACGTGGTCACCAATTGAAGTTAGGTTTACCTCTTTATGTTCTTTGCAAACTACTAAACAATCACTTATTTGAGTTCCATATTTTCTTCTCACAAAATCATTATAATGATATACTGATTCACAAATAACACAAACTACTGATTCAAACTTAGTGTCTTCACGGCATTTATATAATTTTATCCCTGGGCGATCGGGAGGCTTTTTCCCTGACGCGGCCATCTTGATATGGATGGAGAAAAACATTTTGGTTTCGATGTATTTTGATCTCGTCAGGACAGGGTTCGTTTTCAATCGAGTCTTTCTCCATCCATTTTTTAACAGAATTAAACATAAAAAAGCATAGTGTAAAAAACAGATTTTTGATGATATTACAATCCAATTTCTTATTAAATTGTACTTAGAAAATCTAGTTTTCACCAATATGTACGGAGAAAAGCCATTTTTGACCAAACTAACCTTAGAAAAACTAGTTTACGATGAAAAGCCATTTGGAAATCCATTTATTGAATAAATTAGACATAAAAAAAGCAATTTTCATTAAATTCGGCTCAGAACATCCGTTTTTTGCTCAGATTCGCTTCTAAGAAAAATCATTTTTTGTGAATTTACACAAATTTTTGGGTAAACTACCCTTGGGAAGGCCGTTCTTTTACCAAATTGCACTAATAAAAGCTTTTCGTCTAATTGACCTGAGAAAAACCGGTTTGCTCCAAATCCAACTAAGAAAATTAGTCTTAGTGAATTAGTCTTAATGAAAAGTAATTTTTTGGCCAAATTAGAAGCAGTTTTCTACAAATTGAATATAAGAAAAGTTATTTTTCGAGCAAATTAAACATACAAAGCAATTTTCACCAAATTCGGCTTAGAAAAGCCGTTTTTGCTCAGATTCGATTCCAAGAAAAACCATTTTTTGTGAATTTACACAAATTTTTGGAAAAACTATCCTTGGCAAGGCCATGTTCTTTTACCAAATTGCACTAATAAAAGCTTTTTTTCTAATTGACCTTAGAAAAACCGGTTTTCTCGAACTAAGAAAATTCTTTTTCATAAAATTATTCTCTAGGAAAATTCATTTTACGACCAAATTAAACATACAAAGCAATTTTCTCCAAATTCGGCATAGAAAATCCGTTTTTTGTCCACATTCGATTATAAGAAAAACAATTTTTTGTGAATTTACACAAATTTTTGGCCAAACTACCCTTGGGAAGGCCTTAAATTCATTTTAAAAAAAGTCGTTTTTAACTTAATCCAACTAAGAGAAGCCTTTTTAACTTTTCTCCTTCCTATCGTACGCCAATACGATTCCACCTCGAATATTATTGATAGTTCCTGCAAAGCTCAAGAATATTCGATAATCTTATAAAGAAATTCCAAATTACCGACGAGAAAGAAAAATAAACAATTAACCAATTGAACCTAACCTATTTAGCTTCTTCACAAACTATTGTACTCACCCCGTATCTATTCATGTCTTTGTTTACATGATATCTTCCTACTTATTTTCCAGTCCATTTTTTTTTCTATATGGTGAATGAATTTTTTTTATATGTTTATATGATAATCTTTTTGCTTTTATGTACTCATTTCTTCACCCGAAACTGATTGGGGGTAAAGAATTTTTTTTTTAATTTTTAGGTTGATTTTTGTGAATCTCTTTTACCTCTCGTGATCGATCTACTGATTTATCTCGATAATTCAACAATTACTTATTTGATATGTGAAAAAATCGATTATTTTTTCTCTGAACATTGGAAAATTACCGTTAACAAAACCACCAATGAAGAATCTATAGCCGTAAATAAAAAATCCGTCAAATGTATGTTGAACATTATTAATTATCTAAGATTAATGAACCATGGCAGCTCTCAAACAAGCAGGTGAATTTTTTTCTATGTTACAGGCGTTTTAGTTGATATTATTTTCTAATGCATCTAAATGTTCTTGATTTTAGGTCTATTCTGTTTTAAAATTATTATTTTTTTTAATAACTTTTGAAAGAAAGGTAAAAATTGACGTTTCGACTTTTCTTTAAGTTTTTATAAAAATATTTTGATAAAGAAAACATCAAATTTCATACAGGGAAGATCTAAAATCAAGAACGTTTAGAACCATAGATATATTAAAAGGTCTAAGGAATAAGAAATTGAAGGAATTTATTATTTTTTATTTATGACAGAGCTTGTGTGGAATGGAAATTTGATTATTTGAAAATATCTAAAGCTGCCGAATTTTGTGCCAATCATTTTTCTGCGTTGTATTATTCGGAAATTTGGTGTCAGAATAAAATAGATGAAATACAAAACGAAAATCCAACTTACCTCGAACAACGCTCCACTATGATCGATTTTATATATGAACACGAACATCCTGAATATTCCGAAACTTTACACAACATCTTGAGGAACGTAAGTAAACAAAGATATACGAAAAAAATTTATTTCTTGAAATTTAATAATAGAGTGAACTAGGGACCAAATAAATCGATTTTATTTCGTTTTTATATTGTTATTGTTATCTAGAGAGACACCCACAAGTATAAACCATTACATTTTTGAAAAAATTAATTTTCCACCTAATTAGATATCACTACTATTTTTTGACCAGTTTCTTCGAAAAAGCAATTTTTCCAACAAATTTGGACTCTATTTTCACAAATAAGCTCAGAGGATCCGTTTTTTTCGGATTGAATAAAAAAACTATTTTTTTATCGAATGAACCTTAGAAAAATGAATTTACGATAGAAAAAAACATATTGTTTGGCCAAATTAGACATAAAAAAGCAAATTTTACTAGATTTGGCTTGGAAAAACAGATTTTTGATCAGACCAGAATCTAAGAGACTATTTTATTAAATTAAACTTAGAAACACCAGTTTCTACCAAAAATGTATTGAGAAAAGCCGTTTTTGATCAAATTAGCGTTAAAAATCTAAATTAAGATACAAATACACTCGGGACAAACATTTTTTGGTCAAACTACATTAGAGAAACTAAATTATGACAAAATTCACTTGGAAAAACAGTTTTTAAGCAATTTAGCCTTAGGAAAACTAATTTATCACAAATCCTACTAGGAAAGGCTGTTTTTTCAACAAAATTAGCCTTACACAAACTAAATTAACACATACTCTCGGAAAAGCTGTTTTTTGACCAATGTAGCCTTGGAAAAACTAAATTGTGACAGAAATACACTTGGAAAAGGAATTTCTTAACCCTATAAGTCTAAAAAAAGCTAGATTGAGACAAAAATGCACTTGGAAAAGTATTTTCAACCCAATTAGCCTTAGAAAAACTCATTTATACGAAAATACACCTGGAAAAGCCGTTTTTTAACCAAATGAGCCTTAGAAAAACTAATTTGTGACAAAAATACACTTGGAAAAGGCGTTTCTTGAGCAAATTAGAAATAAAATTACACTAAATTTTGTACAAAAATATATTTGCAAAAGCTTTTTTTAATGAAATGAGGGGCCATTTTTATAAAATTTAAATCAGATAAGCCGTTTTTTACGAAATGAAATAATGAAAAGCCATAGATCATTCTTAAAAAGACCAAATCAAACTAACACAAGCCTTGTTTGTCAAATTAAACTAAAAAATCCGTTATTTTTCACGAAATCGAATTAAGAATTAATTTTTTATCAAATTAGAATTGGAAAAGCCATTTTACCAATAAATTACATTAAGAAAGTTATTTTTAATTACACTACGAAAATCATTCTTGCAAAATTGGACTCGGAAATGTCTTTTCTGACCATATCGATATTTTGATCAACTCAAAATAAGATATGCTGGTTTGGATTTCATTTCGAATAATTCTCTTCACGAAACTCATTTTTCTTACACCTCTACAGTTGTTAGTTGAGGGTTTCGTTATTTCATTCCTTCCATTTTCTTCTGTCTTTTGCTTTTGTGCTAAATTCCTTCGAACTCATCCTTTTTTTACCATTATTTCATTTCTTTGATCCATGAATTTCACTTTTAACGGTACTTACTGCTTCCATTTGTCTTGTTAATCTGCCCACACTAATTCAGCTGTTTCTTGGTTATTTCTTTTATCATCGGTTTGTTTTCCACCGTTTACTTTCGTTATTCTACCTCATTAAGTTTGTCCCTTTGTTTTTCTTGCTTCCTTCATTTTCTTTCTTCCTATTCGTTAGTTTTTGATCGGAATATGTGGGTAATAAATCAAAACGCTTCTAGTAGAATTCTCCAAAATTCGCATATCATAGTGATTTCAAAAACTATGTTAGACCACAACAAATTCTTCACAAGTAATTTTCCATCACATTTCATTACCAAGTCCAACATTTCTGGACTAGAGACTTGACGATTCAATATTTAATTATACAATATATTTTATCAATTAGAATAGAATAACTGAATAATTTTTAACGCCGACTAAAAGTACTTGAAATTATATTAACATAGATAGTGAAAAGATTAAAAATATTACTACAAACGGAGTTATTTATATATACAAGCCTATTTGATCACTTTTCAAATCTACCGTTGTGTATTGTTTATATTCTTCAGGTGTTTCGAAAACAGTTTGGGCCGATTGCGATAATACTCCATATTTTTTATCTTCCGTTACTAAAACTCTGATATTTCCAATAACAACATCATCGGCTTCTTTAAACGTATCCGAAATATCGAAAACGTAGATTCGTTGTTTGATAATATTTTCGACTTGTTTTGCCAAATTCAATTGAATTTGTAACGAATTCCTGACGAAGGCGTCTGCTAAATCGTCCTCTTCCATAAGTACTTTGGAGTTACCACTCACAATGATAGAACAAAATATCAACAAAAAAATTTTCATTTTCGATGATGTATCGATAATTTTAGAACTTCACTTCACTGATCGGTCTAATTTACTAATAATTGAAATGTTGTCATCAGATTATATAAATACTCGTTAAACGGGTACTTCCCCTAAACTCGTTGCGTCGTAGGAATTTTTAGGTCATCTAGCATGTGTTTATTTATCGAGATATTTCAATTTTTAAAGTGCAAGAATATACAGGGTATACTGGGAAATAATTTAACCATAAATATATAAAAAGTTAAGTGAATTAAAAAAACTAAATGTTTTGTTTTATATTTGAAATTAATATCCGAAAAGTGTACAGTAATAAATAGGAACGTCAACTATTTTTGATCTTATATAAACGGAAAAATAATTTTATCAAAAAATATATTTAAGTAAAAATATTCTCAAAACTATCACGTGGTTACGATGTTCGTCACAAATTTCTTTTCCTGTCAAATTAAACTGATTTTGAGAGTTTTCTGACCAATATATTTTCGTAAAAACCATAAAAAATGAGTCCAATACAAAAATCGATAAAGACATCTGTGTGCTTATAATCAGGCTGGTGGAGGTGAGTTAACGCACCCGAAACTCCGCACTCCGCACCCAATTTAAAAATGTTAACAATCTATAATCAATAATTTGAGATGGTGCTTGTACCACAGTGACTTGATAGAAACAGTGTTGCCACGTGTTGTCTTCTTTTTCATTGGTCGAGCACCCGATAGTATTATTATAATTCCATGTAAAACTTTTTGTTTATTATTTTTTTTTAATAGATTTAAAAAAAAAATTTTGAGACTGCGAAAAATGATAGCCTCCCATTGCGCTCAGATAATCTCGGATTTGGTAAATATGAAACAAAAAATTCAAAAAGCTTTTTAAAGAGGAAGGCAGCTTATATCGTAATTTACCACTTTTGAATAAAAAATTGAAAAAAAAACAAAACAGTTAAAAAATTTGTAAAATTAACATTTTTTTTTCACATTTTGCTCATGGAAATTTTTTTAGAATTTTCTGGTAAATTACGGTAAAATACAACAAATCAAATAAAACTCACATAGAATTTAAAAAGTTTGGGAGATTGGTTACAAAGCATAACTCGGCGCAGATTAAACAATAGTATTTAAAAAAAAGGTAGCTCCAAACTTATAGAGCACCGAAAACTTCTATAACTTTATTTTAGGAGATGTTTTTTGGAAGCAAAAAGATTCGTAAAATGTAAAAAAATCATTTTTTAAACATTATAACCGGTACTTCCACACTTTTTATCCACTGTAAATTGTACTACCTGTCCTTATTTTGATTCAAATCGAGTCCTTTTCAAAGCTTTCAAGGAAATCTGAGCAGACCAGTTGACGCAAGAGCTTTTGGTCAGGAGTCAGATTTTTTGGCACCAACTTTGCACAGACTTTGTAAAATTTTTCGAACCGTTTCTTTATCAGCGTTTACTGCTTCGGCAATCATCCGGATGCTAATTCGATTATCTGCACGCTCAATTTGGTTAATTTTGGTCACTGTTTCCGAAGTTGCAACAGTTGCAAGGCGACCTGGGAGCTGGTCATTTTCAATGCTCTCTCGGCCCTCACTAAACCGCTTACACCACTCAAAACCACGCGCTCGGGATAACGTCGAAATAACTGTAATCGGTAATAAACTCCCTCCGCACGCGCTTTTTTAACACAAAAAACATATGATGCAATAAGCACTTTTTATCGCGCCACCCAGTAGTTGTACCTCGAATCTTTTTTTTGGCAGTGAAAATAGAATATAATCAAGAAAAAAAAACTTAAAATATTTTGGATCTATCACAAAGCTATAAATGAAGAAAACAGTATTTATAGAGAATATATTTCAACATTGAATTAACAAAATGTCGATTTAATTACATTAGATTAAATGTACAAACCAAATTCGTCGCAATTTAGGGGAACATCTGTATAATGTTTATACTCATCGATGGTTTCGAACGAAAATTGCGCTGTTCGAGATAAAACACCGTACTTCTTATTTTTCGATAACAAAACTCTGATATTTTCAATAACGATGATATCTGCATCTGAAAAAATTCCAGAAATATCGAACACGTAGACTCGTTCTTTTATCGCAGCTCCCACGCGCATTGCTAATTCCAATTGAATTTCCAATGATTTTCTTATGAATGTATCACCAATATTTTTGTTCGGCACTAGGATACTTGAAGAAGCCATTTCTGAACAAGAAAACGCTTATTGAACAATACGTTTATAAAATGGAACCGTGTAAAATCGTTTATATATACTTCAGCTCATTTTTAATTCAGGGAATCCCAGATGAGGCATATTAAATGATTACTTGGATTTTATATCAAAAATTTTTATCAATTAGAGGTCAATATGGGATTTTATGAATGTGAATTAAATATTATCAATATCAATTAATTTCCATACATGAACGATAATTTTTGCATCAGTAAAATGACTTTCGAATTTTTTATATTGTTTTAAATCTCCATATATTCGAAAGATTTTAAATTTTGATAACGAATTACCTGATTAGTAGATAAATATATATCAAACTACTAAAAAATCTTCTTCGGGTGCCCTCTTCTTCTAACCCCAGCAAAGTCTGTCTCTGATTCTTCATATCAGCGTCTGAGGGTCTAAATAAACTGATCCACTCGCGAATAATCTTCAGCCATGAAGCCTGTCGTCTGCCAGGACCACGTTCTTCCGTGTGTGTGATCCACATTTCGAAACTTTCCAAATCCCTTAGTGAGTTCACCTCAAAGGTCCAAGCCTCCGTTCCGTATAATAAGTTGCTATATACACCATCCGGTACCGGATTATAAGATCGGTATGTAAAAAATTGTCTCATTTTTTGAAAGATATTTTTTGCTTGCTCGATACGTGATCTTATTTCTATATCTGGGTCTACATATTTTGTTATCTAACCAATCCAGATATTTAAATTTCTTGACATTTTCGATGATGGCACCATTTACGTTGATATACATAGGAAGATGGTTGGATGTTTTGTTAGATCTTAACTTGGACAAATGTTCACTCATTTACTTATTGAAGATCTTACTCCAGATCCATTTGTTGCTTAGGCGTTCTGGTCTGGTTCTGGTAATTGATATTATTTGTTTCCCAAATATTTTCCTTGAATAACTACTGGGTTCTGACTTATTGGAATCGATCTCCAGTCTAAACATGATCACTCTGTTATCAGAGGGACGGCTCATTCGATACCTTCCAGTCTTTCGTCCGTTCTTTTAGCATCGTGGCTCTTAATGTTATATCTACAACTCCTCTTACCTTCGTTACAAATGTTAATGCCTTCCCTATATATATTCTAATACTTTTCAACTCTACTGTTGATATCCTTGCTTACATAAACAGTGTTGTTGGACATTTGGATCGCATCCTATTGTATTGGCAGTTCCTTTAGCCTTTGCAGATCCGGTAGCGATACATAGTATATAACAGGAGACTACGACGATTTATTGATGTCTATTCTCGAATTCGACATACGCTCGAAATGGTACGAGGTCTCTTATCAGGAATTCGAAGAGACAAAAAAGATTTACGTCGTTTCTTATCATGATACATGATTTTGGTTTACTATCGCTCCTTGTTGCTATTTGGTTCATTTAGTTGAAGACTGTTTTGTTGCACAGTTCTGATGAGATGCAGTAACATCGAAACTGGTCAGCCGTTACGCCCCTCTTGCAATTGCTAGTCGAAATCAAAAAGTCTTCGGAGGAGATGCAATTCAGTGTTCGTTTTATCGAGAAAAGATTTTCTTTTTTGAGGAACGACTGATCCTACATCGGAATATCAAAAGTCGAAATAGTTTCAAAGGTGAAGAATAGAAATTCTTTTTGATGATAAGAACGAAATGTCAAATGTCTATTGAAAATATCAATTTAAATGTTCTATTCATTAAGTTTGAAAAAGTCTATGATGTTTAGTATGAATTTATTATTGCTTATTCTGTAATTAAACTTTTTCTAACATTGACCATAAATTGCCTAGGCGTACAAAGCAATCGGGGATTTCGATGCTCTACCTGGTTGTGGCATATCCTTTCTACTCCAACCAAAATATCGAGTAGAATATTATAAAGAACAAGGAAAATTTGATCAAGTCATACATTTTTACGCAAATCAAACATCTTCTTCGAAGGACTTAGTCAACAGCTTCAAAAGTTGTGGCTTGTATCAAATTCCAATTTATTGTTCTAAACTAGAAGAAGCTGAATACGAATGTTTTTGGAGGTTATCTCAATGGGATTTCGAGGACAAGAGACTGCCTTTTGACAATACAGTAGTCAATTTCGATTTCGAAAAGTACAGGTTAGGTTTTTTTTTTAATTTGACATTTATAATTTTATTTATATATTTTTTAATAGTTTCATTTCAGTTTTGTAACTAACAAAAGTGATATAGTTATATCATTCTTCTATTTTCCGTGTTTTTATTTTATTTATACAGGCTGTGGCGCGAAAAGTTTTGATTAAAAATGATATCCGGATACAGTGATATAACAAATCTGAAATAATGGAGCTGTATTATTTTATTTTTTGTTTGTTGTTCTTTAGATTTGACTCTATATATAGAAGGGTTGAAGCGTTAAGTTTTTCTTGATTTCAATTTCAAAACTTGTATTTTCTCTGTAAACAATAATTTTCTATAATTTTGTAACTCGAAAAGTTTTTTGTACACAAATTTCACCGAAAATTTCATTTAAATTTCGAAAATAAAGTAAAAAATATTTGATTCTATTTCCATATATTCCATTACTTTTAATAAATATTTTTTCGCCCCACTTCCTGTATTCTATATCACCTGATAGGTAAAACGACTTTTGCAAACACAAAATTTATTTAGAAAAACATTTAAAAAGGTTTAAGAAGTGGAAAATTGAACAAATTTTCATTTGTTAGAGTCTAGCATAATTTCAGATTTGAAAAATAAGCTCTGTTAGAACTGGAATCGAGAATATTTCCATCTCTTGTATCTTGATTATAGGTTTTACGCTTTGAAAGCTCTACATGACAACAATCAATGCGCGTTTGAGGACGCTTCGAAATCACAATTCCTGTCTATACAAAACCACGTGAGGAACGTTAGTTTGGAAAGCAGCCACAACTTATACCCGATATTGACAAACCTGCAATCGCTTAAGGAAATAGAAGATTTCTACGAAAGCTCGAAAAGTAAAAATCTAATTACGATTCTTGATAAATGGAAATCGCAAGACAAACTTATTAAATCGAATGATTTTCAATACGTTGAACCGATTATTACTCAGAGATTAGTCATGCTAAACGATTATCTGTTTAAGAATGTAGATGATGATGACGTTAAAAATTATGTTATTGATTTGAGTTTGGACTTTGCAAGTGAGTAAAATTCTTCTTCTCGTGCCGTCTTCTCATTGAAGGTTGGCGACTACGTTTTTAAATGCGTCTCTGTCCCTTGAAACATGAAACTATCCATTACAGGATTTCCTCTTCTCTCAGTGAAATTAGTACATCAAAAATAACTAAAAACTATCTATTCAACCACTAATCATTAAAAAGTAGATTTTTCACTTATTTTCAATAATTTATACCTTAGAGACCCCTTCCCAACGGTATTCGTTTCAGTAGACTTCCTATTTTGAAGCAAAAAAATTGATTTTGATGTAAAGTCATATTGGCCATCCAACTGTTTTATGTACCGTTTTCGAAGTTGAGGCACGACCAGTAGCTAATGTTTTTTATTGAAGTGTACTTCCACCCAATTTTTATTTGGTGAAGTAAAGCTTCAACCATCTACAACCAACCGTAATGTTCAGATAGCTCCAACTTTTTTCTTCTAACTCAGATTTCTCTCAAACTGTTAGATCCCCCTAAAAAATTTGAATTGGGGAATCGAGCTTATATTCAAGTTACAATTTTTCTTACATATCTATAGAATTATTTTTATATTTACAAATATTTTGGGGTTGAAAGCGCTGCTTTAATTGGTTGTGGCTCCTACCCTTCAGTGAACACTATATAGGACATTAGCTAAAGATAGTCAAAGATATTGTTGATATTGTTCTTGTCTCTCGTTTCCACCGTTTCATAATTTCCTGATCTTGAAATATAAATTAAATATGATTTATAAAAATTCAGATAAAATATTATCATCGTTTCCAGATTGGGCCAAGGGAGAGAAACGTTTCAAAGAAAGTTCGATAATTTTGGAGAATTTAAAAAAAATTCGGTCGCTTGATAACGAAATTATGACAAAAATCGATTTGATAGATGCCCAATTATCGTGGTCACTTAATAATACGCTTGTAGCAAGGCAGATATTAAACAGATTATGCAAAAGTACAGATATAACTAAGTAAGTTTTGTAATGTTCTTCTTATTTATTTAAACAGTTTTTTAACGGTCGGATGAATTTGTACACTAAATTAATTACTAATACGCTACACACTTATCTTATTTATTTCAATATATCGTTTGATTTACTTTTTGTACTACCCCAATGTATTTACTATGACATCAAACTTATTCACGGCTTTGTAAATATCTATATTTTGTGAAATGAAGCAAAAGATAATTATTTTAAAATTATTAAATTTTTCACCTTAGGTTGAAATCGGCCGCGCTTAAATTGACGGGACAATACATGAGTGAAAGCAATTCGGAAAATCGAACGAAAATAATAACTAATTATTTTCTGGCTTCCGTAAAATTAATGGGTTCCGTTAAAAGAGACGAAGAGGATATTAAAAATGTGATGGATACATACGATAAACTTGCACTTTTTGCCGATAAAGAATATCTCCAGGTTTGTACACACTGTTTTTTGTTACTACTACACCAAAATTACACTTGTACTTTCGATTGCAAATCAAAATAAATCGATTAACAAGCTTAGAGTAATTGGAGAGTAATTATTTTTTCATTTTCCTCCGAAACAAGTAGAAATTCTTTTTTATATACATACATACGATTTATTTATTATTTTCTAGATAAAATCTTATATGAAATCCGATTTGTTTCAAAAGAAAATCGCCAATATGGAACAAGCGAAAAAGGCCGCTTTAAATTTGCAGAAACAAAGAAAAAAAACTTACGAAGAAAATAAAGCAGCGGCGATACACTACAAAAATAGTGATATAGATGAACAGGAAATAAACAGTACAAAAGAGGAATGCAATCAACTTTTGAAATTAGCTCTTAAGTACGTATATGGAACTTTTCAACTTTATAGATCTTTTTGGAAATATTTAGAACCTTTTATATCTATTTAATTAATTTACTATATTTATATAGAATTAGAAACTTTTTAATAATAATTCAGAACGTTCTAGAATCACTGGAACTATTTTTAACAAATTAATTTTAACAATTTAGACCTATATCATTTCTTAAGAATGTGAAATTTTTAAACTCTGTAGATGAATTTCTATACTATTTTTGGAATTGTTATATCAGTATACAAGATTTTTAGATTGATACTATTTTAAATCGATTGAACCAATTTTAAAAATTTGACTCTAATTTGGATCGTTTTAGATAATTCTCGAAATTTCTAGCAAAATCTGGAATACTCCAGATTAATCGGGAATAATTTTATACATTAAAATATATCTGATAACTTTCTATACAATACTAGACGTTTGTAGAATAATCCAGAATGTTCTAGAATCTTTGGAATCATTTTTAACTGATTAAAAGCATATGCCAACTAAATTAAAAGCTCTCTAGATGTTTCTCGTAAGTTTAGCAACAATCTGGAATAGTCTAAAAGTTCTAGAATATTTTCTAAATTGCTCCATCAATCTATACAATTACAATACAATCTAGATGTTTCTCATAAGTTTTAGAACGATCTAGAACAGTCTAGAAGTTCTAGAATATTTTCTAAATTTCTGAACATAATTCTAGTCTAAGCTAAAGTATTCTAGAACAATCTAGATTATTCCAGACAAATATGAATGGTTTTATACATTGAGATGTAATCGAAAAATTTTGAACAAGTTTCAGAACAATCTAGAAGGTCTAGATTATTTTAAATATTTTTTTATTTATTTATTTTATATATTATATATTTATTTATTTTATATATTATCGATATTTATTAGTAAAATGATAGGTTTCTAAAAGTCCCTTTTTTCCAAGATTTGTCACTAAAGTCCCTTTTTCATTATTTATCAATTCCTTTTTTTATGTTTAAGTTTACAATTTTTTTTTCTATTTTGATAGGTACTATCTTCTGTGTTTGGTATATAGCGACGACAAAGATATTAGAATTTTCAGAATAATGTCGCTGTTTTTAGAAAATAGAAAAAATAACGAAATATGGGAAACAATTCAAGAACATCTACCGAAATTACCAAGTTATAAATACATAATAATGTTACCTCAATTAATACCTCATATAGCGTCTGATGATTTCGATATATTCAATAAAAACGTTAACGAAATAATTGAAAAGTGCGCAATAGAACACCCCCATCACACTTTACCTATTTTACTGTCTTTGGCTAACGCTCACAAAGATAAGGAATACGATAAATCGTCAACGAAAACTTCTACTAACGATAATAGAATATCTACAGCGAAACGATTATTATCAAATCTACAAACTAAAAATAAAGGGTAAGTCTAATACTTTCAACACTAGTTTACTAAACAGGGTTTTCCAAAAGTAACAATAACTAATTTAAGTTCAATGTCTAGATCAAATCTGTTCTTCTACTAGTAACTGAAACACTTTATTCACTTCACGTGCTGAATTTTATACGATGGCGTCTCATAGCGTAGTTTGGACACTCGGACAGAATGTTTTACTGTCAGCTTCGTTTGGCAATGTTGCCCGTTTGGCGGAGAAGATCCTGACATTAGATAACTATGTGTGAGGCGAGTGTGGTCAATACGTAATCAGCCATATTTCGTCTGGATAAATCAAACTTTGTGGATTTATGTTGATTGAATGTCACATTGATCCGAAGGAACTTGTATCCAATGCCTTCACCAGGTGTTTAGATTTAGATTTTCCATATATGCTTTTAAATCTCTAGAAATTTGGAGGTTAGTCATGGAGGTGAAACTTAACTCTCCTCATAGGAGCTAATCTTACTTAGAGATCCTTTTAGAAAGTTCAGAATGTGGGTTAGCTACCAGAGATCTTCGTCTTCTATTTCATAAGCTCCCAGGTATTCATTGAGGGGAAAGTGCCCCGGTAAGACTCCTTTTAGTATTAGTCTTAGGCTAATACATTCAGCAGATTTTCCGTGATTGTAGTTAATGTCTTAACTCTTGTAGATTGTCCCAATATTAGTTACCCCAACCACCTTCTTTTCCAGGTTTTTTCTTCTATTATTCTCCAGGTCAAGCCAGAAAAGCGTTCAGGTCCTATGAAGGGTTTGTTATAATGTTTGTAACTATTTTTCAGTTAGCCCTAACATTCAAAAGACACATTTAACAGTTGTTGTACTGATGATTACACTAGTTACTTTTAGTAGTTTGAAAAAATAATTTCAAAGTTATTTTTTCCTCATATAACTTACGGTAAACCCTGTATTTGTTTATAACTCAACAAGTTTCAATAATTTTTGACTAGTTTACTTCTAAATTGTAGTTCAACTAGCACTACCTGGTGAAAGTTTTAATTTGAGTTGTACATTCTGACATTCTCTATTATTGCAGGTTATGCGCTCAAATTACCAATTTGAATAAAGTTAGTGTTGCTTTAATCAGTTTAGCTTATATGGAAACTCAAGATCAGAATCATCGGAAGAAGCAATTCGATATTTCTTCCAATCAGAAAATAATGGGAATAAAAAATTTTAATGACGTTCTGGTACCTACTTGTGAATTAGCGGTTAGTCATACAAAGAACTATTCGAACATTATCGGTTAGTACCATCTATAATTTTTTGACAATAATTGTCAAGGAAAAATTCCTCGCTCTGTATAATTGAGAATGTATAAAGGAGCAATAGCAGGTCGGAGCCGTTGTTTTTTTAATGAATGTGAAAATTTATTAAAACTAATTGATTTTTAAAAAACATTCGATTAATCTAATACAGGGTGATTCAAAATATAACTAAAACTTACAAACCATAACTAATTTGCTGCTCTGTATAATTGAAAATGTAAACAGGAGCAAAAATCGGTTGTAGTTATAATTTTTTGTAGTAAATGTCAAAATTTATCAATTATTTATTAACACTTTCATTATGTTTATAATTTGTTAAATTTAATGTGTGAACGTAAGTCAAAATACAAATTAAACTTTTCTATTATTTTTATATATAATTTGGATTTAAAACAATGATATTTTTCTGTTAATAATGGTTTACGTCTGTGTTGTAAAGTTGTATGGGGTGTGTTTATAAAGTTACAAACAATGTTGATGAATTGCTACCCTGTATATTTGAAAATGTTTTCTGAAGCAATAATCGGCTGTAATCATAGTTTTTAAATCGATGTGAAAATTTATTAAAACTGATTGATGTTTTAAAAAAATTCGATAATTCTAGTACAGGGTGATTCAAAATATAAATAAAACTTTTTCAGTATTTTATAACACCTTAATATAAAAGAATCTAAAATAATAAGAATTTATAGAATGGTCTTTTTTTTTTAATAACTGTTTTACATTCTTGTTAAAACATCGTAAATTTATACAGGGTATTCAAAAAGTTACAAGCAATAATTGTCGACGAAAATTTTTACAAATTTACCGAGATGAAACTTCTTCAGTCCTTAATATTTTAGTCATAAACAAGAACAAAAAATAATAGGTACTCAAGAAATGATCTTTTTTCCTATTAATTGTTATAAATGTGTTTATTCAAGCCCTTATCATTAAGTTTCTATTTTGATAGCATATAATTTTGAAAAGATTTGATTTTTCATTAAATTCCAAATATTCATAAGAAAATTTTATCAGGTCGTAGACCAAAAGATCGCCACAATTTCCAAGCAAGCAACTTTAATTTCATCTAATATGTGCTAAAATCTGATTTCCTCGAAATTTTTAAAGGTATCTCCTCGTTCAAATCAACCTACGAAATAGTTGGAGGTGTTAATAAACCCAAGAAAATTCTGTGCAGAGGAACTAACGGTATATGTTATTCACAATTAGTCAAAGGACAAGACGATCTCCGACAAGATGCTGTTATGCAACAGGTTTTCAGTATAATGAATAATCTTTTGTCGAACAAAAAAACGACAAGACATCTTTTAATACGAACCTATAAAATAGTACCGTTATCGATGAGATGTGGTATACTAAAATGGGCCGATAATAGTATGCCGATTGGAGAGTATCTAATAGGAGGAGATTCGGTTGGGGCGCATCAAAAGTATAGACCTTCTGATAAAACCCCTGCCGCTTGTAGGGAAATATTTAAGGTTAGTTTAGTTTTGATTCATCTAAATATCTCTGTCGTTAATTTCGCACAAACCTAACAAAATTTTTATATTCAACTGTTGTTTTATCGTTGATTTTTGAGTAGTTATGTTATGGTCGGTCCTCAATGTCTCTATATGTCTACACCACAAGAAAATAAATTAAATTCTCTATTACAACATAACTTATAACTATTGAAAAATCCACACCATTCCCTAGTACAATTTCTAGTTTGTATTCAGCTACACTCCTACGAATATTCATATATGCTTCAATTCAAACTATGACAGTTTTCGAAATGGAAAAACCACTTGCGATGCTGTTAGTAATATTTTTATTTCAATTTTCCTAATTTGTAATCAAAAGGAGAAATTAATTGCTTATAGAACGGTTGCGATATTTCCAAGACTCATCAGTATGTTGTATAAATTTATTTCATGATCTGAACCAAGACAATCTTATTATTATTAATTACTATACTATGACCACGACTTCTATACTTACAACTAAATTTATAGTGTGCACTTTAATAAATATACGAGGTGTGGTTATTAAGTAAAGAGACTAGCGCTGCTATAGAAAGCCCTCTCTACCGTGTCAGTAGATAAATCAGTTTAGTTTCCGTTTCCGCAACTGAAAATTATAATTTATCGATAAAAGTATATGGCAATTAATATATGTCACGTCCACGTGTTTTTGAATGGTTTAAGCGTTGTCAAAATGACAGAGATGTTGAAGATTCGAGTAAACAGAAAATGTGTGCGACAAATTTTATATGAAAATTTTAACATTGGGCAAGTATCTTAACAAAGAGCTCGTAAAGATATTTGAGTTGACACCTTGAATACGATCCAATTTTGCACCGTGTGACTTCTACCTCTTTCGTAAAATCAAATCTGCATTAAAAGAAACGAGATTTGAGTCTGTTGAAGTTGAAGAAAAAGACTTCCGATGTGATGTAGGGGTAGTTATTGAAGGTGATAATACATATAATTATCAAAATAAAAAGTCTTATATTACCAGTCTCGTTATTTAATAGCCACATCTCGTATTGCTGATGAAAGTTTAATTAACTTTTCAGAAATGTGCCGTAAAACCAGCAGAATATAAATTGAAAGTGTATAAAGACATTTGTCAAAATTTCAAACCTGTATTCCATCACTTTTTCGAAAGTTTTTTCCCGCAACCTGCCGTTTGGTATGAAAGGAGAAGGGCTTTTATACATAGCGTAGCAACTACGAGTATGTGCGGTTATATTTTAGGAATCGGTGACAGACATACAAGTAATATTCTGATCGACAAAACTACGGCGGAAGTTATACACATCGATTTCGGTAAGTCAAAAATTCTGTTTACTTCGTAGGGTAAGTGTTGTTCACAAAAAAAAATTAATTTGAACAATGTTGGCAGACTTTAAATGTGGATATAACGGAATAACACACGAGACTACTTTAATATAAAAAAAATAACTTTTGGTTTTTTTCGATTATGTACAAATTTTTAATCCAAAAAAGTGACAAATCTGGTCTTAAAGGTAATCATTTGTAAAATTTTGAAATTTGGCAATTTTGATAACATCCGTTTACTTTTTAACGGTTGATGTGCAAGCAGGTGATTTTTAAAAGTGGACAAACTTTCTGTTGGGTATCAAAAACTAGTATAAATTTAACGTTTTGGTTAAATGGTTGAAGAACTTATCCATTTACCGGAAATATATTTACATTTAAGTTAGCGACTTTCTTTCTAGTTACATCAACTACTCTTTGTGAATTCAAATTATTAAATTTGTACCCCAAGTTTCCTACTGTTGCTAAAATCTGGTTCTGAATTAGAGCATCGACCTCAAAAACCCTAAATGAATATCAATCAAATAATTTCTTAATGACCTAAAAACTGGGAAACACCATTGCTCTTATGAATTCTGGTGAAAATTTACATTCCTAAAAAAAGCATCTTTTTACTTCCACCAACAGAAGGAAATTTTTTCTGGCTGCGCACCTGTTTGCAACTTTTCGTAGCTTTCCTTTCCTAGTAGACCAGACGTATTAACTGTTAAAGCAAAAACGTAACAAGCGGAAAATAAATTTTTCACACCTATACTTAATTCAATTTTAAACATAATCAACCAGATTTTTTTGTGAGTGAAGAAAAATTTCGAAAGTTTGTTTTTATGTTTATGATAACAATATAATGATGAAATAACATTTCAAATAGTGTAGATATTAATTTATTATTAAATATAATATTCACATCAGTACATCAAACTGATACGACCCTACGACAAACAAAACAAGGCATGGCATAATAAATTTATCACCTATGTAAAAATCGTATCCCTAGCTCTCAATAAATTGATTAAATAGCTTAAGGTGAAATATAAAATCGTTGAATATCGAGTTTACAAATATACGTTCAACAGGAATCGCTTTCGAACAAGGAAGGGTCCTACCTACGCCCGAAACCGTCCCGTTTAGACTGACAAGAGACATGGTAGACGCAATGGGTGCATCAGGAGTAGAAGGTATTTTCAGAAGGTAATTTTTGGTATAATGGAATCAATAAATTTATATTTCTTCTTTCATTGCCTTATCCATAGCGAACTTCGGTTATTAACAATTCTTTTCTTATCTTGTTTACTGCGTTCTTAAACAGATCAACAGATGACACTTCAAACCACTGGCGTAGGTTATGCAACCATGAATGTCGTCTTCTCTTTCGTCCCTTCTTTGTCTTGAGCAATCAACTGCAAAAGACAATATAGGATATTTTTTATTAAAAATGGATATGTGTCTTGTTTTAAAAAGTTCAGTATTTTCCAAAAACGGTTTACATACATTTTTATGTACTTTCATAAGATAGTAACATGGTTTTATATCGTTCCTTACATAGATAAGGTTATGTTAGTAACTAGATTGGTCGTGGTTCGCTCGGAAGCATTGATTTGGATACTCAGTGAAATCACTGACCTCCCTCTCATATTTTCCCCTTTATTACTTATTTTCAAGCACTTTTTCTATACCTAATTCCGCTGTTTTTTCGAGACATCGGCAGGGCACCGACAGAGTATATACTCGATCGAGTCTTCTTCTTTCCTACACTCTGTGCAATAGTTATCTTCTAGACTGAGTGTTTGGTGAATCTCTTTATCTTTTTTCCTCTCCTCTCGGACAAATCGCTTTAGATACGTTGCAACCATTTCTATTTGATCATATATCCTTATAAATCGTTCCGATACCAGTGTCAATAGAATATTTTAACCATTCTCCTAGTACCTAGTAGAGGCTTACTTTAGTGGGATCTCATGATAGCTCGAATTATTGTCATATTAGTATTATTTATTTAATTGATGTTTAATTTTAGATCGAGCGAAAAAACAATGGAAATCCTACGTGAAAACGCTCAAACAATTATAACGATTTTGGAAGTGTTGCTGTATGATCCATTGTATGCATGGACAGTTACTGCGGCCGAAGCTAACAAACGACAAACCGAAAGCGACAACTCAGTCACTCCTCACATCACGGATACTTCCGAGGGTGAGCTAATACATAAATTGTAATTAAATTTTTGATATTTTTACTATTTTTCAGAATCGACCAATGTTTCTGCCGAAAGAGCTTTACTGAGACTTCGCGAAAAGCTTCAAGGTACAGAATTAGGCCATCCGACAAGTATTGAACATCAAGTTGGTAATTTGATACAACAAGCCGTCGATCCGACTAATTTATGTAAATTGTATGTTGGTTGGCAACCTTATGTCTAAGAAATACATTAATTAGTTGTTGTATCGTTTGTTTTTGGTGGAATTAAATTCACCAATTTTCACCACTTAGTTTTAAAACGTTAGAAAAAGTATTACAATAATTTTTTCCACTGAAAATCAAATTTTGTGAATAACAAAGTTGATGTAATTTTTTATAAAATTGTTTAGATGTATAAAATTCGAAATAAAATTATTTTTTACATTTCTATTTATTCTAATATATCACTTTTTATCCTTCACACTTTTTCCTTTTTTTTGTTACAATCTTTTTTCGTTCACTTTTTTCCTACAAAAATATATTAAAGTTCATAATACATAATATTTTTCCCTAGACATGATATCATGCAATTTCGTTGATTCGTGTCTCTTTATTGTTTTCGATTTCTTCTTCTTTTTTACTTGTTTCTAGATTGTTCCAATCTTGTAAATCAGCACTACCCCATATACAAAAAATTATACTCGTCACGACGAACACACCGCCGGTTATCCAAAATACTGTACGCCATTCAATTAAAGTGTGCTGTAATAAGATAATACCAACAACTTTAATATTGATATAACGTAAAGGTTTCTACAAAATTGCTTACGTCTTCAGTTAAAGCTCCAGCTAAATAAGGAACGACTCCTCCGGCAAAAGATCCACAACCGTTAACTATAGCCATTAGAATACCAGCGTGGTTTGGGGCGATATCTAAAGCATTAACTTTGAAACCACAGATAAACGGTCCGGTGAAGAATAACGCAATCGTGAACATTCCTACAGTAATTGCTTTGTTACATCCTGAATACGAAGCCGCCATTATGAAAACTGTCGGTCCAACCGAGGCTAAAAAGTAATTATATATAACTATTTATGAACATAAAAATTATGAAATAATAGGAATCAAATTATTTTCTAATAACTTCTTAAACGAGAACTATATGATTCGGAAGTTATCGAAAATTCTAGAATATTCTAAAATGTTCTAGATTTGTTCTAAAAGATTTGCGAGATTACTTGAAATACACAAGTAAGACGAGAAGCTGAAAAATTAATTTGGAAAAGTTGAAGAATACTATTCCCATATAATTTCCATATAATAAATCTTGAATTTTGAAACAAAGGACGACAGAAAGCTCAAAATTGAATTACGGAAAGTTGTGAAACTTGATTTCCATATAATTCTCTGATGCTAATCAAATAATATACAGTATGATCCATTGATCTTCATGTATACTAAATATACAATAAAAATCTATCCACAAAATCTTGAATTATGAAGACATAATAGGACAGGAAATTGAAAAATTATTTGGGAAAAGTTATAAATTCCATTTTTCAATTTTTCAATATACAGGGCGACCTATTAATTTTCAAGTACGCTAATTGTATAATTAAAATTTATCCATCAAATATCAATTTGTGAAAAAATTATAAAATTTTATTTCCATTCTCAATGTGTTTAGATAATATATGGGGTGACCCATTAATTTTCTTGAATTAGAAAACGAAAAAAAAATGTACCGACCAAATATTTATAAATAAATTCTTTAGGTTTTCATAAGAATACCTGTGAAAATATTGCGAAAAGTGTTGAAAATTTCGGTAACTGATCCAAAAACGAAATCTGTTGAAGTCTATTTATCGAAGAAAAATAGTAAACCAAAACAACATAGTTGGAACCAAAACGTGGAATATAGACATTGTCATTTATTTTCAAGCTGAGTCCCTTATAAATGTTGTAAACAGTAGAACCTCAATGCCATCTGGTGGAGAATAAGAAAATATGTATTGAGGTAAAAAATGAATGCGTGAATATGTTTTGATTTACTATTTTTCTTCGCTAAATAGAGTATAGTAGCAATATCGTGGTTATAGTTGAAATGAAAATAATATAAGATACTCACAAAGGGTAGTGAAGAATTTTCGGGCGAATGTTACAGATATATATCGTTTGGTAATCATCCAGTCGCACAACTTTCCCGAACACATTGAACATACCCACATAACGATATACGGAATGGAATTCCATATACCATCGTCTAAAATATTGAATTTTAAAACTTCGCTCATGTAAGTCGGTAAATCGGTTAATATCGTATAAAATCCCCAATCGTGACCAGATTGCGCGGCGATCAAAGCCCATACTGGAGCGGATGTGAAAAACGCTTTCCACGGTATCGGTGGTCTAACTTTTGATACTCCCTCTACAAAAAACTTAATATAAAAATAATTTTACCACAAAAAAAATTGAGCCATCTATTAATAAGTTACCAGTTTTGTAAACAAGTTTCAATTAAAATATTTTCGTTTGCGAGTGATATAATCGGCTCAACGTATTTCCAACTTTATATGTCAATGTCAATGTTGATCCGATTACAACGAGTAGTCACTGCTGGTAAAATCTGTAGAATATTGTGAGTGCTGAAATCGAATATTAATTTATGGAATAATTCTAAAGATTTGAAATTTTTCTGTAATAAAGAGATGTTTTCGCTGTATACAGGGCCGCTTTTATGATTTTCTTCTTCAGTCCAATTTTATACAGTAATAGCCACTGTTAATTGTTTCTTAATTGACGGAAAATACGTCATATCACGGGCGTAGCCAGGATTTAGTTTTCATCCCGACTGAGGAACATGGCGAATAATCGAGAAACAACGCAGTTTTCATACAATACAAAATAGTTCGGCCACTCGATTAGAGATTGCGTTACTGTGCGCAACGTCCACTAGTTCGTCGTCTGCAACAGCGTCTGCCTCTCGTCAAATAATAGCGCTAGGCGCTACTATGTATATGCTTTTTAGGGAGGGAGTCCCCAAAACTCTCTCCGTCAAACTAGAAAGATAATAACTTTTCCAGTTGATTTTTGTGTTTTTATGTCTTCATATTGTTTTCACCAGGTTCAGTCTACTAAGATGACTGCCATTTTGATTTAGGTGCGTAGTGGTTAGTTTTAATTTGTTCAATTCACCAAGAACGGCGCTCTAAAGTAGGAATTCGTTGTTTTCTGGTGTAACCGTTTCTTCTATTAAGAATCATCAGTGCTTGTAACCTTATATTTTGAGGGTTGTCGTTCACAAAAAGGTAATACAAAAATATATAAATTTTTTCTTGATGAATCTTTTTAATTTTAGATCTCTTCTGATTGAAAACTAGTTTTTGGAAAAGGCAAAAAATATTGTCGTTTCAATCTATCTAACATATAAAAAAGTCCAATAAGTAAAAAGTTGAAGTAATTTTTAAACTTACCTATCTCCAATTTAAGAAATTCTTTTTCTTTTTTGCTTATAAACGGATGTTGTTCCGGTGAGGAATAACAAAGAATTTGCCAAAATATGTACCACAATATACCGGAACCTCCGAAAAAATAAAATACCGATGACCACGTCTGTGTTGTAGTAATTAGGGCTCCACTTATAGCGCTACATAATACAGTTCCTGTAATATTTTTAACGTACTTGAACGTTGATAATATTATAAAGTGTATTTCCAAAATTATTTATGGTTTACACTCAATATGCTCAAATTATTCTCTATCAACCACTAACTAATGCCTTAACCTGATAATATTCATAATAAAAGTTAGTCTTAGATTTAAAAGCTTCCACGTGTAGCCTTAGAGAGGAAACCAACAGGAAAGATATCACACAAAATATGAAAAGACCGTTGAGACTCAGCTGAAATGTCAAAATAGAAGATGAGGAACTCAGACTTACAAAAGATTATTTTCTTCACAAATTAGAGTTTTGGAATGCTTTTGATAAAACGAAACATTGTTAATACTTTTCAAGAAATAATAAAACGTTAAAATGACACAGACCTCCAGGTCTAGATAAAGACCAAAAAGAACCTCGAGCTTTATCAAAAAGATATCTAAAACTGTCTGACGAAAACCAAGTTATCATCATCAAATACTGAAGAAGATAACTGGGTTATCAAAACGCCCATAGTGTAATTTTAAACTGCAGGTGCAGTGATTGAGTAAACATTTTTTTTTTTAGTATGAATACCACCAACGGTTCCAGAAATTTCAAATAAAAAATGTACCAAATAATAATATATAATTGTATCCATTGTATTTTGTTCAATATACACTCAATGACAGAAATCCATCATTATTTTAGTAACATTTAGTTTTTATATCAGGTTATTCGTGATATTTCAATGATTAAAATTTTATTCCATTCAGTTGAGAATAATTCAAGTTTTCAATAATGTAATGAGACTTTAAATTGTCTAATTCATACTACACGTCGAAGAACCTACCCTTAAGTGGGTTTAAAACCAAGTCCAAACCAGGAGCTGAATTTGATTCTGGTCTAAGATTTATTGGCTTATATGTGGCTTTCATTTCACAAAATTGTTTTATTATGAAATGTTCTAAGATAAAGAATCAGGTGTCAGGTACTCAGTATCAAATTGTGAACTTCGATGTCTCCCTCATCTACTTCTAACTTTCGTTCGTCCATCATGAATGTCTAAACAGAATCGGGATTCATCACTAAAGTTAATAGTAACACAAAGTGAGATCGGTATTAAATAAGTCCAAATTTTCTTGCCTGTTTTACAAACAATCAAATGGTTATTACCTTTGACGATTCTGGCCCTTCTTACTAATCCTTTGCCTCTGGCTCTTCGTGTTTGACTTTTTGGCACAATTATGATGTGTGAATGTTTTTGAATACATAACAAGACATGTGGAAACGTCAGGAATGAATGAAACCATATGGTGTATGTCATTGGGGTTTTTATTACGCTTAGAGCACATCTTAACGTACACACTTACTGATTATCGATATTGATCACATACCGAAACCTTGTCAAGGTGGATTCCGTGGACTCAATATCCGCTACATCATGACTGACAACAGTATCCACATGTGCAACTGACAGAGATCAAATTATAGTTGAAAAGTTTTGAAATAAACTGATTTTTATTGGGTGATTACGTTTTAATCAAAGTTTTTGTTTTCAATACGAACAAATGGATGATATCTTAATACAAAATAATGATTATTCATATGAGAAAACATACCAATTTGACTTCCTGAATAAACCATTGTTCCAATTGTTGATCGTTCTGACGCCGGTACCCATTTGGCAAGCAAAGCGTTAAGAGCAGGATTACTGGTACCCTATAATAGATGACAATAATATTTTTAATAACAAAACAATAAAATCTCACTCAAAGATACATCTGGCATCTCTATTTTCCAAAAATTCTACAAAGAATGAAAGTTTTTCTAAATATCACGTTAAAAATATTATTTAGTAAAATTGTTTTAATACTAGGAATAAGTAAAAAAATAGTAAAACAGGGAAAGTTAAAAAACTGATTTAGTCAACCGTATATGATCTAAATAAAGATTTCTGGTTTTTCGAAATATTATAGTGCGCGAAAAATTATTTTGCACATCTAATACTACCTGAATCACTCACTTGACCTAATCCAACGATGATCCTAGTTAGAACGATTATAGCCCAGTTACCATTACTTGCTATGACAATCCAAGGAGTCAAAACGGTCAATACCGATGCAATCAACATTCCAACACCGAGAATGTGCTTCCCTCCATATTTTTCTGCCCATATTCCACCGGGTAAATGTGTGACTATGTAACCCCAGAAAAAAGAACTAAGGATTAATCCTTTGGTACTTTCGTCCCAATCATAAATCGGGTTTTTAATCTGCAAAATGAAAAATTCAAATGTTTTTTATTTTGTACAAGTTCGATACGTTAACAATTTTTTAGATTAATATATACAGTTTGTCGCGTTTAGTTTAGTACCCGTGTGGTGTATACTATTTTTCTTTATAGTCGGTTGAAAGTAAGTTTAAGTGCCTTGGAATAGGTACAAAATATGCGTACTCTCAACCAATGATAAAGAAAAAAGAAAATGAGCATTTTGTAATCTTTTTCTAGTAAGTTATAGTAAACTATATGAAATTTTGAATTTCAGTTGATTATTTTAAATATTTAGTTGGAATTTCTGGAACCATTGGCGATATTTATACTGAGTACTCTGTTTACACCAACACTGACAATTACACTGTCTGACGCGCGTTTCGATAACCAAGTTATCGTCTTCAGAGACTGAAAGTAAACTAAAATTCCTTGACTATTAAACTATCTAGTGGGGTGTAAGGAATTGGCCCTTTGTCCCTATTTAAGCTACTCTTACATCTAGCAATTTCAATGCTTTCAAATGAATCCAACAATTTATTATTGGATACATTTTTTAACAATTTTACATTGTTAATATTTATGTCACGATTGTGACTGGCAGCGCGATCGGCAATACCTGATTTACCAGTCCGTCCATATTTCAAATAAGTTATGTGCTTTTCAAACCGGACAATAACGAATCTCTTCGTCTGCCCAATATACTTTCGGTCACAATCACCACAGCTAGTTTCATATACATCACTCTTTTCCAAATTTGGTAATAAATTAATTGTTTTATAATTTTGACTGCTATTATACGAGGGTTGCTACTTTTTAAGGTATACAAATAATAACAAATATTTATAATTGGATATAACCAATTGTTGAAACGTTTTTTACATTCCGATTAAGATATGTTCAAACACGCGATTTGAACGCATCAACCGCTTCTGGATGTGTAGAAAAACGTGAGCTCGCAATTTATTTTTGATCTACGGGAATAAGAAGAAATAATTGGGCGCCAAACAAGAACTGTACCTATCAATCCAATGTTTTGACTGATCAAAAACGTTTTTGTTTGAACCGATGTGTGAGGACTCGTATTGTCTTCGGATTCGTCTTCGGCGACTGGTTTTCCTGAATTTTTCGAATACTTCTAGCAAATAAATGCTGTTGTATCGTTCAGAATTGACCGTTCTAAGTTGCTCTAATTGGCGATAAGTCCAGTAATTCGAACCGATCATTTGCTTCAGAGTTCAGAGATCAACTTTTTTTGGATTCGGATCGTCTTGAAAGACCCGTACAGTCGATGCTTGTTTAGTTCAAGGTTCATATGCATAGATCCATGATTCGTCGACTATCAAGATCTTTTGAAGTATCGCAATTGAATTTTTTCAGCATTCCTTTGCACTAATCGACACAAGCTTTTTTGAGCAATTGTCAAATTATGCGGTATCTAACGCGAAGAAATATCTTTGAGATCCAAATGCTACAATATCAGTTTACACACAGCATCTATTTTTTCTGGCACAACAGCCAATTTTGGACGACTTTCACGAAATTTATCCTATAGTGAAATGCGACTACGATTGGATTCAGGAAACCAGCGAAACACGATGTCGAAGTCGAAGCGATTTGATCGGTGATTTAATAGACGTCAAAATTAATAGAAAGTTAACGTTTGAAAATTTTCGATACTTCGATACAGTGTTGCCACATCTCAAAAGTAGCAACTCTAGTACTACTGCTACTATTACTACTTACAGTTGTTTTTAATACCAAGTTACTTGTAAGATTTGTTTCGCTGTTTTCAGGACAAGTTCCTGGGTCAGTGTATTTAGTAGATTCTTGAGTACTCATCTGCGTTATGGCAACGTTTAGAACAACCCTGAGTGCATAACTATTGGTTGTACATAGGAATCCCATCATACCCAGTACATAACGCTGGGAAATTCTATCAGCTAAAAAAATTCAACATATTTTCAAATCTATTTGAAATTACTTATGTTTTGTACGTTTTATGAAATTTGTACAAATCGTATTTCTATATAGGGGTTTGTGTTTTGTATGTTTTTCTTTTCATTAGCCATTTACCACGATTAATATTCTTCTAAAAATTATATATCTCATTTCGTTTTCCTGGATGCCTTTAATATTTTTTAATTACTTTGTAAACTTATTTTTTCTTTTAAATTTTCTATCTAGTTGCTCTATTATTAATCCCGAATAAATCTCAACCTGAAAGGCTTCAAAAATATATTTGCATTATTTTTTTTTCTCTTTAAAACTGTCGAGTAATAGTAAACAACAATTTACGAAACGCTAAATCATTTCTGGTATTAATAAGTGATCATCTTAGATTTTAATCAAAGGAAGATTATTTTATATAATACGTTCACTTATCTTCTATATCAAACATAAATTTAGACATATTTTGAGCTCTTTAAAATATATTATAGAAGAATAACGATACTGATAATAATTTTAGACACATGTACATAAATGTCATTGAATCGTAATTTTAGTGTTACTACATATAGATAATAATTTATTCAACTAGATTGTGATTTGATTTTATCGTCTAAAAAATATTCATACAGGATCTAGTAAAAAACTAGCCTAAGTCAGTACAATATGGATGTAAAAAAGTACGAAGTTACTTTTAGTTTATATTTTATTGTTTTTAAAACATTGTGGTCCTTTCCGTTAAAGAATAACGTATAAAGTGAAAGTAAATTTTATTAAATTTGTGGAGATTTTATTCTCTATATTTTTTTTCAGCTGCCAGGTTGGGAGTTTCCACAACAATCACCAAACTAAAAACTCAACTTCAACTCTAACATCTGGGAAACCAGTTGAGGGCTGCAATCGTCCAACTCTTTCCATAGATAAGTCCCAACCTTTTTTTTAATAAATTTATTTGTTGCTGAAACTTCTTTCACTGTTCTTATCAATTAATATTAATTTGGATAATCGTGTCCGGGAATAGTTTTGGATTGCTTAATTTTCATTTTTAATTTAATTCATAAGGTGTTTCCAGCTTTTTTTATCAATTTTTAAGGTCGTTCGTTACAAAGCTGGTAGCTTCCAATTTAATATCTGAGTACCAGTTTTTATATTATGCTTTAACTGATGCCGAATACTGTAAAAACATATTTATTCATAGTTGATAAAATGACCGATTAGAGAAATTTGAATTTTTAGATTAGAAATTGTATGGAAAAGCTCCTTCGTCATATTTCGTAAAAACAGACAGATTCGAGATAAATATTTTCAAATTTTCAATATCAAATCTGCTTGCCACTATAGTTTTCATTTCGACGAATTCAGAAGGCTAAGAAACAAAGACTCATAATACAAAAATTTATTTAACATTTTCTACTTAAAATTTCTTGTATCTTTCGAGAAACAAGAATTATTCAAAGCGTTAGCTTTATTTTCTCACATAAAAAACATTATATGAAATTATCGTTACCTATATTCTTCATTATATTCACTTCATTAACTACAACATCAATTTTATACAGACAAATCACCAAACACGTGTTTTACATTAGTACTTTAGAATCATATTGAAAACTGCCAATATTTTGATAGATTTTGTTGTACTCACAATATCAATATTTTTTTAAGATAAAAATGGATGGATAAGTGTTTATTGTAAGCAAATTACAGACGTGAAATTTGATTTTGAATGATTATTTTGATTTAATTGAATGTTGCAATATAATGAACGTATCAATATATTTTCCGCGCTAAAAAACAATAAATGTGGATGATATTGAAAAAGTAAAACAACAGATAATATCTAATAAATAATTTTTTTTTCATTTAGCATAGTTGCTAATAAATTATCAATTCGTCTGGGTATACTACCATTCCTCTGAAATACGAGTTGCAGTTCGAAGCATGCGCGGCGGTTTCTCTGACTCCAGCAGAAGAAATATGAGTGTCAGATCGATGCGGCTGACGTATTCTTTGTAATATAATGTTTCTTTATGATGTTGCTCTTTAATTTAAATTGCCTCAGCTGTGGAAATCATCGTCGGTTACTCTGATGAACTGGTTCACAAACTTGAAATCAAGCTTAAGCAGAACCGTAAGTTTACAATTAGTGCTCTTGACATGGAATTTTCTCAAAATCTCTAATTGATGAAATTTCTTTCTGAAAAACTGAAATTTCGAAGACTAACGTTGGGCACCCCATTTATTTTTACTGAACAACACAAAACTCAACGAATGAGCAGAGTACTTCAGTTTTAGACCCTCTACAATGTATAGGGTTCTCCACGACGAGCTCAATCGATATTTTATGGGAAAGAACTGCGACCAGTGTTCTGAAAATTTGCTCGTATGGGTTTCGGCTAAAATAATTTCAGTTTTTTATAAAATTTTTGGAATCTACGCGAAATTTCAATATCTTTATATAAGGCATCGTATGCCTAAAGTCCACCATTTTTTAATTATTTCACATTTTCGAAATTTTTGAACACATGCAGTCCTCCACTAAAAAATTATATTTCTAAGTTTAAGCGAGTCAGGTGTTACATCTTTGGGATTTGGACAAATACACTTACAGCTTTCAAAATATGTTTCTACAAAAACCGTTAATTTGAGATATATGAATTTACTAACAAAGTTCCCTTAATTTGAAGCGTAGAATCAAATGGTAAAGAGAAAAATATGGGTTACCATTTGAAACAATTAAGTTTTCGAAGTTTTTAGATGGCGAAATTCGACACCATTTTCTGACCACCCTAAATAAATTTTTCTCAAGGTTTTCACAGATTTTGAAAGCTGTAAGTGTTATTTGTCCAAATCCTAAAAATATTAAACCTGACTCGCTTATGCTTAGAAATATAATTTTTTTAGTGGAGGGCTCTGCATATGTCGAAAAATTTCGAAAATGTGAAATAATTAAAAAATGATCGACATTAGGCATACGATGCCTTATATAAAGTTATATTGAAATTTCGCGTAGATTCCAAAAATTTAATAGAAACCATAGCATTTCGTTTAAAATAACAAAGTTTGGGTATAACCGGAAGTTTCAGAAAACTGAAATCATTTTATCTGTAACGAGCATTTCGGAAAACTCATGCAAACAAAGTTTCAGAACACTAGTACCAGTACTTTTTCCTATACACATCGATTTAGCTCGTCGTAAAGGTCCCTATATGTGGTGAAGATTTTTGTTCGCAGATAGTCACGGGGGGAGGAAACTTGGGTTTCTTACGACACCCCAAAAAACAGCAATCAACGAAAGTTAAGTGTGAACAAATTTCGACACCTCGAAAATTGATGTGCTCTTTTGTTGATTTCTTACCAAAAAGACAAACAATCGGTACTGTAAACTGCGAGATACTCAAGAAACTGTGTTGTTAGATTCCGGTATTCGCTCCGAGTGTGACTGCAGCGCCTCAGTGAATATGAACTACGGGAGGCTGTGTGTTTGAAGGTGATATTATTTTCATCCTTCGATTCAATAAACGCTTGTATCTGAAATTATTATTATTATTATTATGTTATAAATATTGATCTAGTTTTACCATATCATTTTTACCTGTTCACGGCCGAAGATTCATTTATTTTTGGAGACCTGTAAATTGGAGGAAATATTGTTGGAATGTAGCTAGGACTAAACTTCTTATCTGATTTTTTTATCTCGAATAAAATGATCACTACAAATATAATCAATCATATGACTTGGGAACCCACGGTGATCCATTAACGCTAAATATTATATTTTTTATTAATTTTATCACAGTAATAATTAAACTGTTTGAAAAATAAAAATTTTTTCACTGTAATTCATTTTTTTTAATCATTACATTTTTATAATATTGAAATTTATTCATCTATAAATTTTAGTTTTACTTTTTTATAACAGAATTCCAGAAAAATGATTTACTTATACTAAACTTAACAATTTTACAAAGATTTACAATACTCCGAATGATAATTTTTGATAACGATAAGGTTATGTAACTACTTACTTAAACCTTTTAACTGCAGCTATCCACCGATTCCGTTGATTTATTTTCAATGTAGCGGTTGGAAATTTATAAAATTTGCACTTACTTTTTCTGCTATTATTTTTACAATTCACTACACAATAACTCTGGTGACCCATTTTTATTTAATTTATTATAATTAAAACAAACAAAAAATTTTAACGTGGATTTGTTTATAATTTCGGTTATAATAGCCTCCCGTAATGCTAAAAGTGACCACTGCGAACGCTTCAGTCGATTTAATCTCCCCTACCATGCCTTCCCTCACAGCGAATAAGTTTCGACTTCACACTGCGAATGTAGGGAAAAATGACCACAAGAATTTGGTTGAGACATATTTGAACATACTCAGTACAGCCCGAAAATCGCTCCTAGCAAGTGATATTTCGGTCGTGGTTAACATTTCAACGATGATAAAGCGCTGAAAGAATTTGTAACCTCATGGTTGAAAACACAACCTTCTTTGAAAAGGGCATAGAAAAACTTGTATCACGCTATGACAAGTGCCTACAAAATTTCGGAAGCTAAGAAGAGAGTAAGTTTAACAGATTTTTGAACAATAAATATTTTTCTTGTATTTGTTCAAAATAGTCTCCTTGGACTCATATAAATAGTTTTTATTCTGTAATTTTCACGGATAAATTTCTATAATACAATGTAATTATGAATAATGTTCATTGTTTTAGCCATTATATTATCGTAACAGAAAAGTAACTATTCAAAAAGGGACTGCTTTAAAGAATAATCCTATAGACAGTACTGAATAGCACGTTTTTAAAAAATTTAGTTGTAAACGTAAATAAATAGAAAAACTTTTTCAAATACTGAATGATATTTTCTGTTAGTAATTTCAATCGACTAAATTGGGAAAAATAGATTTAATAATAACATTCAATGCTGCTAAATCCTGTATGTAGTATTCTGGTTTGAGATCTTCAGAGTACTGCCAATTTTTGATATCTTCTATTGTGGCACTACCGCTTAGGACAAGTAATTTTTGGAATCCTCCCATAGCCGCCGTACCCATATCGGCAAATATTCTAAAAAATATAATTCCGTCACATTTTTTTTGAATTTTTAGAAATAATTTTTCTAGATCTCCTTACAAACATACCTAGATGAATTATGCTTCGGCAGCACTTATTACCTTTCATATAATGTACTAAATTATAAGTGCATGCGAAAATAAATTATCTATCACATTGATCAGAATAATTAGTTTATAATTAGTAAATATTTTAAAATAACCGACATGAGATTGATAAAGAATCTTGACAATCATGGCACAAAGTGCATGTAAGTTAAATTGATAAATTACCGATTAAAATTGACAGATAGTATAATTTTATTACCAATAAAAATAAAAATTATCGTCAGTTGAATTCATTTGATCAAAGTCATATTAACTGCGAGAGCAGTATACTTATACCGTTAACTTAACGTTCCTTAACATGATATTTCTTTTCAAAATAAATTTACTTTAAATATAGGAAAAAACACGCTTGTAGTATTAATCGAACTATAAAGTGAAAAATAATTATTTGCATACAAATGAATGTTACTTTTATAAAAGCGTGTGGGCTTTTCATGAAGTTTTTAAGCTAACTTTGCGTTCCATGACCAACAGATCTGAGCCTGATCTCAGCTGTTGGGTTCACCTACTTTCGGGAGAATTCTTATTAGTTTTAACATCTGCTCCTCTGCCTTGTGTGCTAATTAATCACTTTGTTTTCGGAAGCTTAGTGGATTGTCCACTAGTATTCCTACGTTTTCAATATTTCAATAATAATCGATTCAATAGAACTCGGTATTTTTGGTTAGCGAGCAATCAAATACTTACGAATCTCCTATAAATAAAATTCTATTGGGATCTGTTATATTGAATTTTTTGATTGTGTAATTTGTACAAGTTTTAGAAGGTTTAGCGATTTCAACGTAGTCTCTACCAATCAAATCTTTCAAAGATTCCATGACAAAAAGCATTCCTAAAACAGTTAAGCGTTTCACATTAGAAATTTAGGTCTTTTGGTAAATATTCCGTGCTCAATGAATTGTTCAAAAAATGTATTAATATCTTTTTGTTAAGTAATTATTTGTAAGCAGCTTACCTATGAGTGGTCCTTTTGGTCCCATTGGCGCTATTTTATCCTTAAGAGTTACAATAAGCTCGCAGTTTGGATTTTGTAAATACCAAAATGCTTTTTGTAATTTCACATACGAAAAATTTATATCTACATCTATAACGACTGCTCCGACTTGCCTTGTGTCAGTATCGTTATGCGAAAGAATGGCCTCGATTGTCTCTTCGATAGGGAATGGCTGAAATTATTTAAAATTATTCTTTTTGACTGTTTTTCTTATACCCAAAAAAAATTTATGAATGTGACAACCTACTTTACTTGAATTTAGCAGATATACTTTTGAAAAGCCTAAAATATTGATTACAACCCATGTAGGAGCCACCAGACTTTAACAATGGGGCTAAGCTTGGGCCAACGCTGGGACACCCGGCATTGGCAAACCAATAATGGCCCAAGACTGGTTGGAGTCTGGCAATCTCATATTCACCCAAGCCTAATTGAACTCTGAGCAACCCGACTAACTACGTTGAGTTTTGTTCTAATATCTTCTATTCATATTTTTTATGAATAAAATTATTTTATGCATAAAAGACTATAAAAAATAGTATCATTTCTTTATATGTGTAATTATTTATCTAATATTTTATTAACAATATATTAAAAATCCATTTTTACAAGCAACCAGCTTGGCCCAGGACTGCAGATCAGTCTTGGGTTTATCTAGGCAACCAGATCTGGTCCAGGCTTACAAACCAAGCAATGAACATTATTACTATCCGAGAGTCTCATCAAGTTTGTCCAAAAACGGCTTCCAAGCTAGGGCTAGAGTTGTACATACTTGGTCCAAGTCTGGGCCTATACTAGTCCCATCGTAAAATTCTATATGGGAATCATCAAAACCAATTTCCAAAATACAATATGCTCAAAATAATTCTTGCTAAGTAACTACTTTCGATTGTATTATTTCCCTTTGATAACACAAATTTGCAAAAAGGGTCATAGTTAATCATAGTAAATTATTCATAAGAATTGCCTATGACTTCATGTTCAAAGTCAAAAACATTCCGTAATTTTTCTTATTTTTTATCAATTTTTCAATATCCACTACTATTCTTTTCCATTTCTCTTTATATCTATTTGATATCAACTAAATCCCATTTCCGCGTTAATGTTGTCCATCCACCAACGTTTGCTATCCTGTCTGTCCATTAGATCCACGTAGAACGGTCGATTTAAATGGTACACAAGCATTTGTTTGCCAGAAGTGTTAGAAAACATCAACGAACCACAACAATGTGAGCTCTCGCACATCAGTTCAAATAAAAATGCTTTTAAACAGTCAATACATCAAATTGATTGATCATCCACCGTACAGTCCTTGTTTGGCACGCAATGATTTTTTATTATTTCCGTAGATCGACAATTGGTTTAAACGCATCATATTGGAAAATATTTTGAAAAACAATGAAGCCATTTTCAATTATAAATATTCGTTTTCATTTTTCTGTCTTAACACTCAAGTAGATATCCTTGTAGCACCAAAATTGTGCTTTGGTTTCTAATTAACAGTAATTATATTGAGCAAATTAAATATTCTACGTACTGGATCTGGTACTAATTTAAAACCAGCTTTCGTGAGTCCATCTTTTATAGATTGTAAACCTATCACGAATATTTCCTTATCGTTCATATTTTTAGTTTCCAGGTAACTGATTAGTGTTTGCTTTGGAGTTACCAAATTTTCTATGGTTGCCGGAAAGTTTTTGTCATTTAACCTTTTTAGAAGTTTTTCTTCGTGCAAACTGCTAGTATTCGTGACGTAATGGGCTTTTTTCCCCAATTTTATTAAATTATTAACACATTCTGATGCACCAGGAAAAGCGTTGTAGACATACCATAAAACTCCTAGAAAATATATTTAATTTCGTTTCATTAATTGAATAAAACTTACAAAAACCTCAGAAAATGAATAAATACCAGAAGTGTCCAAGAACCACTTCTACTAATTAAAAATTAGACAAAACATAGAGAGAAACGGTCCAATTTACAATAAAAAAAAATCATGTTTCATTATCTAAATACTTACCATCTAGATCTAATAAAACTTGATCAAAAGAATTTAGAAATTTCTCTTTTTCGGCTCTTGAGACTCCGGCGAGATTTTTTAACGTGGCCATATCGACGAATTTTATCTTAGTACATTCATTTTTCAGAACTTTTTACATTTATACAAATGTTGCAATAAATGATAATTATCATTGTATAAATATTTAAAGAATGTAAATTATATTTAATATTTGCAGAGGTGTTGGCCACTGATAATATTAACACGTTAGAAAACAATTAAAAGCTATTTCAAAAACTTAATTTTTATATTCGATTATGTGAATTTCATTAATTCAACTTTTTTGGTGAACGTTTTGTGACTAAACTTCTATTATCAAAACCAAATCTTTTCTTATGACACCATTGATAGATGAAAATAATTATCTGGCACTTAGTTCAGTAGAATTTTCATTTCAAGATACAGAAAAATTTTCAATATATCGCTAAAGACAAAAATAGATCTAAACGTCAATTTAGCAACAAAAACTTATAAAAGAGTGTAGTTAAGAAATTAGAAATTGAAAACATTTGTAACTTCAGCTTCCGCTTTCAAGAGAAAGTTTGGGTAGTCATTCATTAATTAATAAGAAGTGACCTAATTTCGTGGTATCAATTTGCCTACACCTCACAACGAATTACTTCTTTTTGGTTGATTCCAAATCCTCAATTTCAGCGAAACAGGTCCTGGATAGTGTTAAATAAAAATATGTTTCACTTGGGTGAATACACAAAGGAATAAAAAGTGAAAGAACATGAAAATTGACCAAATAAAAAATATCTTTATCGATTTAATTGAGATTTTTCCAATTCTGGTTTTATTGTAAGACATATGCTTGTTTAAAAAATCATTCGAGGTGAAATGATTGAAATATTGAGCTCAAATTTTGGACAATTGTTCTCAAAAGATCTCTAAATGAGAAAAAAATTAGTATCTTGCTTACATCAATGGTTTTGAAAATACGAGGTTGCAAAGTTGTTCAAGTTTTAACAAAAAACATGTATTCATTGAAAAAATCACTAGAGGTGAAATAATTGTAAGGTTGAGGTCAAATTTTGTAGAGATGTTTTCAAAACATCTCTAAATGAGAAAAAAAATTAGGATCTTTCTTACATCAATAGTTTTGAAAATATGAGGTTCCAAAGTTGTTCAAGTCTTAACGAAAAATATGTATTCATTGAAAAAATTACTCGAGGTGAAATAATTGAAGTATTGAGCTCAAATTTTGACAGATGTTCTCAAGCGATCTTCAAATGAGAGAAAAAAATTAGAATTTTGCTTACATCAAAGGTTTTGAAAATATGAGGTTCCAAAGTTGGTCAAGTTTTAATGATAAACATATATTCATTCCAAAAATCACTAGAGGTGAAATAATTGAAAGATTGAGCTCAAATTTTGAAGAGATGTTTTCAAAAGATCTTCAAATAAGAATAAAAATTAGAATCTTGCTTACATCAATGGTTTTGAAAATACGAGGTTTCAAATTTGTTCAAGTTTTAATAAGAATAAGAATAAAAATTAAAATCTTGCTTACATCAAAGGTTTTGCAATTACGAGGTTCTGAGATACAATTTATTGGACCGTAGCTAAATAGGAATGGAGATACTAAACTACCAAAGACGAGAAAATATTTTATTCGTCAAATAACACTTTATGTGTATTTTTTACAATTCTTTGAAAACTGCTTTAATTATTTTGTTAAGCACTTCCAGATTTTCAACATAATACTCTGGTTTATAGTCTTCTGGATATTTCCAATTGTTTACGTCTTTTAGCTGAGCGGTTCCACTCAGTACTAATAATTTTTGAAAACCCGCCATAGCCGCAGTACTCATGTCGCTTTCAATCCTAAAATATCGATACTGAACGTGAGTAACTGCCTATAACCATAATAAGAAACCTTGTAAATTTAACAGCTAAAGAGGATCTCTAGATTCTAATAAAACACCCACGTTTCATCTCCTGGCACGACAGAATCCAACAACTTTTCCTTGTTGCCTACACCTTTACATTGCTGAAGAAACTTGCGAGCACAAACTTGTGTCGATCAATCATCATTCGTGATCTTCCACGAGAAGCTTCAGGGAAGCGTTCAACAAGTTCACGGACAGTGACCCTCCGATCTTTGATCGACTCACTGTTTATCTATTGGATAATCGCAAATGACCATAAATCAGAAGTCCATCTCGGTGAAGGGCATCTACAGCTAGCTTCACACACGACCTTGAGTCAGAAAGTGGTTACTGCAACTAGCTTTACTTGTAAAATAATATAAAAAGGGGATAAACGAAATATAATATACAAAATTACGTCAGGTGTAGTCACATGACGGTTTAATGTGGAGAGAGGATGTCGTTTGTTAATTATACCACAGATGTGGTGCAACAAACCCCTAACAGTAACGTCATAAAGGCAATAACAACCTAAAAGTCGTCTGTAAATCTATTTGTCTTGTTCGACTTCAATTCAAGGTCGTCTCTTCCGTTCTTCATCGTGACCTTCAGTGGGACTATCAGCAAAAGCCCCATGCCCTCTTCACCAAAAACCACAGTCACCCACCTTTGACGGCTGCCAAGCAGACACTGACATACGCAGGCGGGTAGGCTTGATAGGGGTTAGCCACTGCACACGTCACTGTTGTCGGATTCAGCTTAGCACCCTCCCTCGAAGCTTTAGTTTTGGTACAAACCTCATATGAAAGGCAGTATTAACTAATCGAACCTTGATGTGATAATTTGATTGAACATTATTGCGTTACTTACGAATCTCCAATAAATAATACCTTCTTGGGATCTGTTACTTTATACTTTTCTTTGATATAATTTACGCACGCCGTTGAAGGTTTGGCAACTGAAGTGTATTCTTTACCAGTTAAATCTTTCAAACATTCGATGTTATGGTAGCTTCCTAGAAAGTAATTTGATATATAATATTTCAAATTAATTCATATAATCTAAAAATTAAGACTCTTGATCAATGACTGCGAAGCCAGTGCTTTAACCAACATATTGGAGCAGAAAGTAACAACGTTTCAAATGAAGGTACTGTGGAAAATAACTTGAGTGGAATGACCAGAGATAATAAGGAAATTAGACGTGAATGAAACATATTGAGTGCGGCGTAGAAAATCGAACAGCAGTTGTGATGGTTTGGAAACCCAAAGATAATGAAGAAGGTCAATAATGGGAAACAAAAAGAAGAAGATGAAACTTGCAAACAACCAGTAAAAAGAGAGCTGAGAGTTAAAGAAGAAGCAAGCGAAGAATAGGAAGGAAAGAAACAATGAATATAACCAAATGGATAAAAAATATAGCGTCTTCATTTATGGTCAAGGAAGTTGCTGATAACTAAGTAAACATAATCACTTTGCGTTCAATGTTCAATTTCAGATTTTGAGTAAGACAAGTTTCTCTAAAACATTATTTTGCATAATGTCAATGGTCGTTTCTATCTGAAAATTGTTACCTAGAACTGGTCCTTTTGGTCCCATAGGCGATAATTTATCTTTGAGAGTAACAATCCATATACAATTTGGATTAAGCAAATACCAGTATGCTTTCTGTAATTTAATGTACGTTAGATTTGTATCTACATCTAGAATGACAGCTTTAACATTCCGTTTATCAACATCATTTTCTGCAAGCAACGCTTCAACAGTTACATCGATTGTACTTGGCTAAAAAATCAAAACCATGATAGATAAATAATAACATTAGTCGAAACTGATTATATTTTGCAACTGGGATTAACAATAACAAAGAAATGGATTGTGTAAGGCTTTCACGCCCATAGTCCTTTATGTGTGCTGTTTTTGGACATCTTCAGAAGCTGTGTAATTCAATGGCAGTTGAACCTCTGTAAACAGCATTTTAGGAAGTGTTTTTGATAGAAAGAAGCGATAATGTAAAATGGAGAAGAAATTAAATAGAGAGAGAGAGAGAGGACTATCAAAGAAATGAGAAACCAAAGAAGAAACATATTTTATTCAGATTAAACATGGATCAATAAGGGACATACAGCAAATAAATTTTGGCAAAATGAAACTTTTACAAGTCGAAAACAAACTTTTGTCATTAATAAAAATAGGCATATTGAATGAAAATGAAATTTTGCGAACCTACCGGGTCAGGCAATACGTTGAAACCAGCCTTTTTCAGCCCCTCCTTTATAGGTGGTAAACCTATTACAAAAATTTCCTCATTTACATATTTCAAACTTTTCAGATAGCCAACAGCTATTTGTATCGGAGTTACTATATCATCGATGGTTCCAGGGAAATTATGATTGTTCAATATTTTTAATAAATAATTCTCATACAACATGCTATTATTCGTAACATAGTGAATTTGTTTTCCTAATTTTTTCAAATTTTTGACACTTTCAAGAGCGCCGGTTATTGGGTCAAATACTATCCACACTACTCCTAAAAAGAAAATGAAAATTAAAACGTGTCTAAAAGTACCTGTCGTATGCCTCAAAATAGATTTGAGTTTCAGCAATTGCTTCTACATTTGAGCTGAATTTCTTACCGTTGAGCATTTTTTTGACATCAGCAAATAGCCAGTAGTCACTGGGAACTGGACTATAAGGTGGATGCGGTAGCAATTCGAAGTGAAATTTGTTCAATTTAACCATCATTTCCATAGATTTGTGAATCGGTGCATTGTCTTGGTGAAACATTGATTTTTTTCTTTAACATACGAGACAGTTTTTCCTTGATTTTTGCATTTTAACGATCAAACAACTCTATGTACTATTCGATATTAATTGTCTCTCTCATTTGGAGATACTCTATGGCCAATATTTACGTTTGGACGTAGGTCATCGGCTGCAGTCCACTCAGATGATGATCGTTTTGATTCCGGAGTCAAGTTATAGATCCATATTTCATCCATTGTCACATATTGACGCAAGATATCCGATTTATTACGTGTAAACATGGCCAAACACTACTCTGAATCATCAACACGTTGTTTTTAATCGACTATGAGTAAACGTGGCACCCACTTTGAAAAAAGCTTTCTCATGGTCAAATGTTCACGCATAAATGTAAATACACTGCCTTCTAATATTTTTGCTGCCTCAGCTATCTTACGCAAATTCAATTTACGATTAAATATAACCAATTAGTGGACTTTCTTGATGTTTTCTGGAGTAACCACCTCAATTGGACGACCAGAACTTTCGTCTATGTCTATGCCACCACGTTTAAATTTAGCAAACTAATTAACAAATGGTTCTTTTCGAGTGAGTCCGGATAATACTTTTGAAGCCATCACTGAGCTTTTCCAATAATTTTTTTTATCAAGAAGCAATAATGAACACACGAAATATTTTTGAATCCATTGTTTTGAAAATAAAAAAAAAGCTTCACTTAAATGTCTGTCACTTTTTTCTGACTAATCGAAATGTCAAGAAATTTTGCGCATAGTCTTTTTGAAAGTTTGTAATTCATAAACGTCATATGGATTTGACAATGTCAGCGCCATCTGTGTGTCAGTCACACGATTTATTGAGTGATGGTAGTTGGGGAACAAATCACTATAACTTTATCTTGCCTCTTTAACTATGATTGAATAAAGTCATATATGTTTATTATATATTTAGAATTTAAAATAAAAATTATAATTTTATACTATATAACAACAATTTACTTGGGGACGGCAGTGTAGTTATGTAATGATTTTACTTAAAAACATTTTGAAATATGTTAAGAGAAGCTGAGATTTTTTCATTTAAAATTTATTTGATATTCGTTTTTGATAACACTGCTGATGTTGTAAATGGATCATGGATGTCTAGATCTTTAATACTATATAAGTAATTGTTAAACAAAGTAATGCAAGTGAAGTACATTACTCAATGAATTATTAATCTTGGGTATTAATAAATTGTTGAACATATATTTATACATAAATATGGAGCATTAGACATACATTCAAATGATAAAAATAATGTGTTTCTTTGTACACAATTCAGAGAACTATTAGAAACTGCATATAAAACAGAATTGGGTAATTCCAGAGCTTAAATAAAATAAATATATTTCAACTACATTTTATAAGTACATGGTGTTTAAAATGTTGCATTCGTCGATTTTAAGATAAAAAATTCGTAGATATATTCATTTGCTATTGATATCGGTAGCAGTTTTCGAGAGAGTTGAAAAAACTCGAATTATACTGAATAAACATACAAACTTAAATAAAATAAATTCATTTTCAACGATTGAAAATTTATTTGAAGTGAAAAATTCTACTAAATTTTCAATTTAGTAGTTTCACTCGTTAAATTTTATACTTTAAAATTTTCTTACCATCAAGGTCCAATAAAACCTGATCGAATGACTTTAGGAACTTCTCTTGTTCTTCTTTGGGAACGTCAAGGAGATTTTTCAGACTCATAATGGATACGGTACCTCTTTCACTAGTCTTTGAAAGTACTGTATTGAAATAATGATAATGCTTTATCATCAATCACACGTTACATTTAATTGTTATGAACGTATGCATTTATATAAGTTTATATAAATAAGGTTATCAACCGCAATATTAACCTTCTATTCTACAAAATACAGCAAACAAACTCTCAACTTTCATTAACAGATATTTTTAAAAGAAAATTTGCGTTCTCACTTTTGATTCCATATCTTCGGAATATGTGTGGATTCAACTATTGAAATTCAACATAATTTGATTGGAGGCTTTCATGCTATATAGTTTTTATTTTAGTTAATTACAGATTTCTTAGTATTTACTAAATAGTCAGTACAAAAATAAAAGAACTGAAATAATCACAATATGACAATTCCCTTTGGCAGACATTAAAAATTTACATGAAACCCAAATTTTTTTTCTATTTTCATATTCGCGATGAACTTAATCTACGATTAGCTACAAGTGACAAAAAAACTATCTTAATAATTTTTTATTGAATTTTTAAACTTTTTTGATCGTTCGTACTCAGCATCAATTAAACAGGTTATGAAATGTGTTTCATAAACATAAGCGCTCGAGCTCGCGTTCAATTTTGCACCGAGCTCGCGCTGGCCAATGTTTATGTTTGACGCTCTCGTTCCAGCGCCTATTCAATGGAAATAGGTGCCCAAGTCATATGTCGTTTCATTTTTCATTCTACCAAAGCATAGAGGCACAAAATACCGTCAAAAATCCGTCATCAAAAAACATATTTAAGAAAAGTGCAAAAATTAATAGGGTACGAAGATGCTCCCAGAATTACCTGGTTTGACCTAGAGATGGCGATAGAGGCTTGACAAAAATCGCTGTATTAGAAAGTACACAATGTTTACAGCATATGTTCCAAGTTTGAAGACTCCACGTTGTTTAGTATTTGCTTGGCAACCATCAATAGTGAGTTTTATTTGAAAGGCCTTATCACAACCAATATAAAATTACTAGATTCTACTTTAGGTGAGACTGATCCTTCGTTATTAACAGTAAAATATTTGGTAGCAGAGTTTAAACGTAGCCGTATGACCTGCGAAAACCATCATCGTAGTGGTCGACCAAATGAGATGATAACCGGCTACAAAGAAGGTAAAGACCGTTCCATCAGCTGGCAAGGTCATGGCGTCTATCAACGGTGGCTATTATGCGAACTTATTGCAACTATTGAGCGAAGGAATCAACCAAAAACGGCCACAAGATTGTCCAACAATAAAGAGGTGATATAGTCAGTTAGTTGCTATTTTGAGGAGCTTGACGATTATTATTTTAAAACGGTTATCACACTTATTGAACTAAAAGGAGATAAGGTTGAAAAATAAATATATTTTTTATGTTTTCTTTATTGAACCAGGTACTTCTGGTACCATCCTCTTAGAAAAAACATTAACAAATCTAAAAATACTGCTACCTCAAACAAATGAAATTGACACGAGATTTTTCTTCTATTTTCCAAATTAAAGGTCTAAATACGAATAATATTTGTTGATTACGAGGAATGAGATTTCCGATCGGTCCAAATAGGGCCAGCTAATTTTCCAGGAACGTCAAAGAAAAGTGAATTACTTTATATTTAGTTCCCAACACAAACTCAACCTCAAATATAAGAGTGATCTTAAGGATTTGGATTTAATTTGCGAAAAATACGTCTAAAAGTATAAATTTCAAAATAACCACAATGCTAATATCACTTAGTTTGATATCAAGTTTCATAAACATTTTGAAAAAGTTAAGTGTTTAATTGAACTCTAGGAAAATACATAGTTAAATATAATTAATCTGTTGGTCTGAAAAATGTTAAGGCCTTACCTCAACTTGATATATTTATATCAAGAGTTCTGTATTCAGAACGAACTTCTGTATTGAGGTGTCTTACTTTTTTGCGTGCAGTTAATAATATTTTGTTATCTTATCGTAATTACAGAATTGGTTATACAATTTTAAACCCAAAGGAAATATGTAAACAACGTATTTTTAAAAATAAACTTGTTTTTAGTGATAAAATTTGGATGTTTATCATAACTGTTTGTAAATATATTCAGTTCATACCAGGGATGTTCAATCGAAAATATAACTTTACTGGTAGGATTAAAAATAATAATTTTTCATTTTAATAGATTTTATCATGCCACCTCCATCTTTGATTTTTGAAATATCCGAAATCTTTTGAAGAAAATTCCAGCATTTCTTAAGAAGTACTCGCATAAGAGGTATTGTTAGTTTTAAATGATTTATAGTTTTAAAAAATCAGCAATAATCTCACTAAAAAGTAAAAAAACGTTATAAGAATAAGAAAATTACCAAGTACACTTCCATTAACTAAAAGCGTATTTTCCAGTGTTGCAAACTGTATTTTATTTTTGCTTTCTAGCTCAATTTGCTATTTCAAACCTACAGATGTAACATCTCAATTTTGTAAGTCGGAGACTGCTCTATATAATTCAAAAAGCAATTTATGATATCTGGTGCATGGACTAAATATAATCAGATATTTTGGTCGAATTATTGCATCGCCTTCAGTCTTTGACAAGTGCAAAGTTTAAATTGAATTTGATCGCTCAAAATAGTTCAAAATTTAGGCTAAAACTCATACAAACATACAGGTTAAACAAATAAACCTAATCCAACCATTGAACAGTTAATTTATTACTCAGCTATAAAATTATACGATCTTTTTTAGTTTTAATTACAATTAGTAGTTATTGATAAAATATCTGTTACACATAATTATTGACAAATCAGTATGTCAGTAGTCGTACTAGACTTCGATTGGTAATCAATAAATAACATAAGAAGTTTGATGGATGTCAGTTCTGTTACATTATACTTTACTATTCGTCTTTAATCATTTTAAATATGAACGTTATTGGTAGTGCGGTTTTTATTTTATGGTTTATGTGTGGTAACAAGGTAAGCTAACGTTGTAATAGAAAATCGAATCGAAATACAGAAAAATAATTATAATACGATTCGTATTTGTATTATGCGAAAAAGATAAATGGTCTCAAACATTTTCTTAATAGTCACAAAGTTCACTCATACTCTGAGTATTTTATTTGAAATAGAAAATTTGATATTCTATTGTCATCATGACAAATTTTGGAGAAACTAATTATACTAATGTACAAAAGAAGATTTCACCTATTTTATTTCAAATGAACTTTCGTTGATGAATCCTCTAGAAGTTGTAGATTCTCTTTTCATTACTACCGGATCAAAATGGTATCCCTTTTCGCATCGTTACCATTTAATATTCTAAGGATAACACCCACTACTCCCATGTCTTCAACGAATTTTTTCAGTGGTTTATTTTCTTTAATGGTGATTAGGTTATTTAAAATGTAATAATATCTGATAGTTCCACTCATATATTTTTTTCAGCTAGAAGCTAGTAAAAATAATCTAACAGGCGTATTCGTGTTTCCTAAAGATGTAAAAACCAAATCTATAGTCAGAATAATGGGGGGAGAAAACGTTTCACCTCCTCACTCGTATCCATATCAAGCAGCTCTACTAGCAATCACTTCAAGAAAAGAAACTTTTTGCGGTGGCACACTCATTGACAGAAATTGGATTTTAACAGCTGCCCACTGCGTAAACGAGTAAGAAAAAATTATTACACAACAGTGAAATTATAAATGTTATTTTTGTTAATAAATCCACTTAAAGTCACATGAGATAGAGCAAGAGAATACAATACAATGAAAGACACAATATTTTATCTCTTTACCAGAAGCTCACTTGATCGATTTTTACAGGATCTGTCATGGTTTTACTGGTATTTATTCAGAACATTATGTTTTTTGTGGTGGCCAGTTAACTATTTAGTAGAAAATAAGTGCAGAAAAAGTAACATAATACGATGGCAGTAGCCTTACGTAATATTAAAATACCTGCACAACCCACATTTTAAAACTATATTTCCAGCTTTTTTATTCCTAAGTCGAATTGTTTTTTAGCTTAGAGAAAGAAATGATAAATCTGCTGTGTTTGATGAGTTACGTGGAGACATGATGAAGCAGTACTTTCCTCCTCCAGTCATCCTCTCCAGCCAATCTAAATTGCTCGTTGGATTTTGGTAAATGTTTCACAGTATCTGACAACAACTTCTCCTTGTTTCCTAATCTCTCAAATTATTGAAGGAATAGTTAACGCGTGCTCCTCGTGTCCGTCAGTCAGAATCCGGGGGACCCAACGAATATTAACCTGGTGGAAATTTAAAGTTTTTGTTAAAGTTCTTTCAATTATGCCATGATAAGCTTCCTTGCGACCTTTACCAAAATGGACAAGCAGTCTTCACCATAAACCTCAGTCAGTTAGTACCTCCAGGGGTTGTTACTTCCTTGAGTGAAGCACTCAACACTTCCACCTCAACTCTGACGTCTGCCAAACGAATACCAAGCACCTTCCCTCGAGATCGTAGCTCATTGGGAGCCTTACTCTTGGTGCAATCTTCGTACTAGTGTAAAGAATAACTTTATATTTAATAAATTTTCTTCAACATTTTGCACCGAAATGAGTGTTGCGTTCTGAATATTCCACTTGATGCAATCTTCTAAATCACGACTATTGTCAGGTCTGTTAATGTAACTTACTAAAAAGTAATGTATAAAATAAAGGTGAAATCGACTGATATAGCAACTGTCGAAACTATATATGAGATCAATCAATGAAATTTTATATTCCAGTGGATAGAAGTGACGTCTAGTTTAGATAGCTTCCACGTAACCAACAATGTTTTCCACAAATTGAAAGAAGATCTAGTCCCAAACATGATTGGCGTAGGATGCTTAACACATAGATTTGCCATTTCCAAAATTTGACTACTAGGATAAGACTAAGATAAGACTTTATATGTCTTATCTAAGACCACAGTATCCGCGCATGTAATTAGAAACGCCGTGCAACCACGTATGTGATTTACTGCCAGTAAACGTAAAATCTATCATCAAATTTATAATTTTTTGTCACTTACACAGTACAAGTTTTTAAAGAATTCTGTGAAACAGTTGCTGATTCTATAGATGTCCATAATCGAAAATGAAAGCTGGTATAATATTGTATTCTTTTCCAATATTTTGGTTTCTGCATATTATTATATCATGAAGATCGTTATTATATTGTGTTATTTAATAATTTCTTCTTCTATTACAGCAATTTTTTGTATGCACATATTTTATTGGGAAGTCACGATATAACCAATACCCAAGAAAAGGGTCGCCAAGTTTATTATAGCGACAAAGTTTATGTGCACGACGATTTAGATCTTGTCACTTTTCAAAACGACATTGCTTTGGTTAAACTTTCGCAAAGCGCTAGATTGAATAATTATGTAAATATGGTTAAAATCAGTTCGGATTCAGATACTTATGTTGGAAAAACCGCAACTATCCTTGGATGGGGAGCAACAGAATTTACAAGCATTTCTAATATTTTAAAAAAAGTAGAAGTAACTGTATTATCGAACGATGACTGTAAATTCACGAATAACTTATATAATTCAGTAAGTATTTTAATTTTCTCTCCAAATCTTCTTTTTCTTCTACTGCCTAGCACCTACAGCGCGTTGGCAATTATCTTATGGTCTGACATTTATTTATAGCAGCATGATACAGCTCACCAGTATTATTTATGCCAGTTTTATATTGCGTAGCCATAACATTTGTTACATTCGGTCTACGCTTCTCTTTCCTTCAATCTTTCCTTGTATGATCAATTTGGGTATTGTATATCTTTCTCCTCTAAGAACGTGACCCAAGTATCCAACCTTTCGCACCTTGATCAATTTGAACAGCTTTATGTCTCTCAGTCCCCGCTCTTCGTAGTACATCCTTGTTCCTCTCTGTCCATAGTATACGCAACATTCTTTGAAGGTTCCACATTTCAAAGGCTTTTAGCTTTAATACAGTCATCAGTTTATTGTTTTTTTTTTCTCTGTACCTTCAATACGGAAGTTGTCTCAATAAATTTATTTGACAGGGATCATTCACCTCAAAAAACTGATTTTTATTTTCAAAATGATTCCAATATTATAAAAAATTCATTGATAATAAAATTTAACGATCAATGAATAATTTTCGATCATAACACCAACATTATTTCCACAAAGAATAGAACGATCTACTAAACCAAATCTGTCAAGACTATCTTTTTTTCTCTAATAAAGACAAAGCGAGGAAAGACTTTAGTGTTCTGGAAAATGTTGAACGTTTGGCTTCTGCGTAAATCAGCATCCGATACGAGGTGTTATGCATTCCAAAATAAATTAAAAAATTGGAGTTGTGACCTAGGTATTCTATTATTTCCTGGTCATCTTCATATTCATTAGGTGTAGAGCTTCAGAAACATATTCTGCAAATAAGTCCAATCTTTGGGTTTGCTTGTAGCGGTTTATACCTAATTGTCGAATCGGCTTAACCTAACTGTAATTAAAGTACGTTTAAGGATTTAATATAAAAAGTACTTTTTTTTAGGTAATTCAAAATACTCATTTGTGCACCTCTGGGGTGGGTACTAAAGGAATTTGTGATGGAGACAGTGGAGGACCTCTTATAATTGATGATATTCAAATCGGAGTAGCTTCCTTTGGAGCCAGTGATTGCGCTGGAACTCCATCTGTATTCACTAGAGTATCTAAATTCAATGATTGGATTACTTACACAATATTAAACAAGAGTAACAAAGTGTTTATCAACATTATTCCATTTTATATTTCAACATCATTTTCGATCAGTATTAATATCTAAAATACATTTATTAATTAAGTAATTTGATTTTTATTGGTATGCTCATTTATAATTTATAACTTTATATAGCTTAAACTAGCGATCACAGGAATTTGTCAAACGTGGAAATCCCTAGGCCGAAACGAGGCTCTCGTCAAAATTTCCATGGGGGGACCGTAACCGTTCACTGGTCTTTTTGACACCCTCGCTTTCAACTAAATATCTTGGATTGGTTTATAATTCAAAAAATTGTACGCAAATACGATTGAAATGTCATTTTTCCTTCCTCAACATTATTGAACAAGTTTTTATAAGGATTCCAAAAATGATGTTCTAAATTAAGTAAATATTTTAGTGAAGGTCTACTTCAGAACAATATATAATTAATTAATTAATCTATTGACCTTAAAACTGTTCAAGTTGTACCTCAAATTTATATATTTAGCTCAAGAGTTCATTCCAAAATTTATATATTTAGCTCAAGAGTTTATTCCAAAATTTATGTGGTCAGATATTCCTTTTTCATATGCAGTTGATGAAATTTTGTTTGTTTAATTCTTATCGCACTTAAATGCAGACTAATTTAGTTGTATTATTGTAAATGCATGGATAATACGTAGACAACAAAAACAAACTTGTTTTTAGTGGGTAACTTTAGATTTGTATCAAAACGATTTTGTAAATACATTCACTTTATACCAGGGGCGTTCAATCGAACACACCGTTATATTGGTATAATTAAGAATAATAAATTTCCACGAGTGCCACCACAATCTTTGAATGATTCCAGATCATTGCGATCTTTTGCAAAATATCACCATATTGTTCAAAAATATTGTAAATGAATTATAATTCATTACAACCCATTAAATAGTTTAGTCGTTAAGGAAAGAATGTGAAATTCCCTCAGATTTGGTTGGAAAGTTCATTGATGGGAATATTTAGTATGTCAAGTTAATAGATTTTAGTTCATCTTCAGTCTCTGAAGACGTTAATTTGGTTATCGAAACACGCGTTAGACAGTGTAGAGTGCTGGTGTAGTGGTAGTGTCTCTAGTCCTTTCAAATTCAATTTGCTATGTTAAGCTTATTTTTGATATTTACAGATATGTTGATAATTGCATCTCGATTTTGTAAATCAGAGACTGCACTGCAATTTATGAATCCCAAATAAGGAAAATCAGATATTTTGATTGAATTTTACGAAGCTTAAATTAACTAATCGCTTTAAGTTTAAATTAAAATTTGGACCAAAAAAGCAGTTATAAACATAGAGTTGAAACTAATAAATTCGTGGTAAAAATCTAAACTAAGAATTGGAAAGTTAATTTATTACTCACAAAATTATACCTTCTTTTATAGTTTTTGTTTAATTAGTAGTAATTAACAAAATATTTGTTCACATTTGAGCAAATAATTTTTTGATCAGAATTTTTCTATATGACAAATAATGATGACATTGGTCGATAACTGGGATTATTGACATATCATATCATACTTAGAAAGACAGATAAAAATTTATTATACTAGACTTCGATTGGTAGTCAATAAATAACATAATGTATTGAATGGATGTCTGCTCAGTTACATTTTACTTTACTATTGAATGAATTCGTTTTTTAACCATTTTAAATATGAACGTTATTGGTAGTGTGGTTTTTATTTTATGGTTTACGTGTGGTAACAAGGTAAGCTAACGTTGTAATAGAAAATCGAATCAAAAATATACAACGAAAATAGAAAAATATAGAGATATGTTCATAATAGGGTTCAAATTTGTATTATGCGGAAAGATAATTTGTGTCTGTGACATTTTCTTAATAGTCAAAAAATACAATACTTTGAGTATAGTATTTAAAATGTAAGAGTTGATATTATCTACTGTCACAATGACAAATGATGGAAAAATGGAGATTTGACCTATTTTATTTTAAACGAAATCGCGTTGAATCCTCTAGGAGTTGTAAGTATCTTTAATTGTCTTTTCATTGATACCTTGAAGGCCAAGTTTAAATTATGTCAAGTCGGGTTACAATTGCAAAGAAAATAAGACATCCATCAAAATGGTATTGTTATCATTTAATATTCCAAGAATTATACCCAACCTTTTTATAAGATTTTTTTTGAAAAGCTATAAATATTCAATCAAAAACAACGCTTAAAAAGTACATGAATTTGTTCGATTTTCTATCTTCTCTGTATGACTTTCAGATTGATCTAGTTTAATAGAATTGTTTAAAGATTACCAATAATTACCAAATTACATTTGGATTTTAATCTCTATATTTTCCCTCTATTTAAATATATTTAATATAAATTACAAAAATATTTTATCGCCTTCTTCCTCTAACGTAAATTTGATTTTTAAATCATAATTTCGAATGCGTATGCAATGCCCATTTGGCATGTCGGCCATGATAGCCAAATATACCGCTCTAGAAGCTAAATTCAAATTTTGATAGGAAAATACTCATTGATTTATTAGGTTTATAAGGCTAAGATCGTTTTAAAATGTTTATGTAATGAGAATAATCTTTTAACATCACATTCTCTTTATGATGTCAGTGGTTTTGTACAATATTTCTATAGTTTTTCTTATGTCCCGCTTTCAAAATTATGGTCACCTTATCTCTTAATAGTGTTATTTCCTTTTTCAAACATAATAATATATATATATATATATATATATATATATATATATATATATATATATATAAATTTTATTTCAAATGAACTTTCGTTGATGAATCCTCTAGAAGTTGTAGATTCTCTTTTCATTACTACCGGATCAAAATGGTATCCCTTTTCGCATCGTTACCATTTAATATTCTAAGGATAACACCCACTACTCCCATGTCTTCAACGAATTTTTTCAGTGGTTTATTTTCTTTAATGGTGATTAGGTTATTTAAAATGTAATAATATCGGATAGTTCCACTCATATATTTTTTTCAGCTAGAAGCTAGTAAAAATAATCTAACAGGCGTATTCGTGTTTCCTAAAGATGTAAAAACAAAATCTGTATCCAGAATAATGGGCGGAGAAAATGTTTCACCTCCTCATTCGTATCCATATCAAGCAGCTATATATACAACTACTTCAAAACAGCAATCTTTTTGCGGAGGCACCCTCATTGAGAAAAATTGGATTTTAACAGCTGCCCACTGCGTAAACGAGTAAGAAAAAATTATTACACAGCAATGAAATTATAAATCCCATTCTCCCTTCGCCAGTCGTTCCCTCCAAGGATTCAAGATTGCCCGCTGAAGTTTGATTAATCTGAGTTTATTGTCCAACAACTTCTCCTGGTTGTCTACCATCTCAAATTATTAGACTAACTGTTAAGGCGTTGCTCCTTATGTCAGTCAGTTTTGCAATAACTCAACGTTTCTGTTAAAGTTCTTTCAATTGTGCTATGATGAGGTTGAGAAATGCATTCGACAAATTCATAATAAGTGACCCTCCGATTTTTGAGCAGCTCACTGTTAATCTTTAGGACAATCACATCCGAAACCGACAATTTTCCATTCCGTTCTTGACATCGATCTTCCGTGCAGCCCTCAACAAAATCCCTGTACAATTTGCGGCCATGCACTCTTCAAAGAAAACTTCAGTCAGTTGCCGATATACCTCCACTCCATACGTGAAGAAAATTGGCAGGAACGGCGGTCAACATTTATACACCTCTAACCGTTGCCATGCTAAGTTTGAGCGGCGTAGCAAATCGCAGACGGGCGGGCTCGAGAGTGAGCGATCCGGAGAAACCCAGACGGATGTCAACCCAATTTTCGATGTAAATTTTTGACAGCAAAGATATTTTTATCATTATTATGTAAATTCAATTTTGAAGCCTCAATATTAATCAAAAACTGTTTTTTTTATAACTATAACCCACTTAACATGTCTGAATTAAGAACTCGAAGTTTTCACGCGTCTTGTCCCGACTACCAAATTTTACAGATGGCAACCATTATCGAAAAGGAAAATATAATAAAAATTGTATTCTTTCCCAAAATTTTGATTTCTGTACGTTATTATGTCATTACGATCGTTAATATATTCTGTTATTTAATAATTTCTTCTTCTGTTACAGCAATTTTTTGTATGCAACTATTTTTTTGGGAAGTCACGATATATCCAATACCCAAGAAGAAGGACGCCAAGTTTATTATAGCGACAAAGTTTATGTGAACGACGGTTTTGATCCGGCCACTTTACAAAACGATATCGCTTTGATTAAACTTTCGCAGAGCGCTACATTGGATAATTATGTGAATTTGGTTAATATCAGTTCGGATTCAGATACTTATGATGGAATATCCGCAATTATCCTTGGATGGGGGACAACAGAAACCACAAGCGTTTCTAATATTTTAAAAAAAGTAGAAGTAATTGTTTTATCGAACGATGAATGTAAATCCACCAATGATGCATACAATCTAGTAAGTATTTAATTTTTTGAGTTTTAAAATAGCTAGAACTACCCTTCCGAAAGCAAGATTATTATATTAACACTGGTTTGTCCTTACCATATTGAAGATAGCTATAGCGGCAATGGATTACTACCATGACTTTTCGACAAAAAATAGAACATTTACTCACCCTTAAAGAGAGGCAACCAATCATACACAATGTTTAGAACTGGTTGTTGAAAAAGAATAGTTTCCGGCATCGCTCGGAAGACTGCGTCAAAATCGTTAAATCATAGAATAATTAAATGACAATAAAATAAATTCTTAATTTTATCTATGCTAAGCGTATAACTGGTTGTGGATACGACAGGCGCGAAAATAAATTGCATTTTCTGGGAAACTGTACCTTCAATTAAATAACTGATATGATTTTCAGAATCTCCATGAGAAAATATATACTATTTGGTTTTAAACACTTTCACAGCACGCTACATTGTTATGAAAATGGAAAAAAATCTGATGTTAGTCAAATATCATATAATATAAAAAGTACTCCTTTTTAGGTAATTCAAAATACTCATTTGTGCACCTCTGGGATGGGTATTAAAGGAAGTTGCACTGGAGACAGTGGAGGACCGCTTATAATTGATGATATTCAAATCGGAGTAGTTTCCTTTGGACCTATTGATTGCGCTACAGGATATCCATCTGTATTCACTAGAGTATCTGAATTCAATGATTGGATTACTTATACAATATTAAACAAGAGTAACAAAGTGTTTATCAACATTATTCCATTTTATATTTCAACGTTATTTTCGATAAGTGTAAATTTTTTAAAATACATGTGGTAATTAAGCTATTTTTATTAGTATACTGAAATTATTGGTCACGGGAAACCCAAGGCTGAAACGAGGCCCTGGTCAAATTTTTTTTCTAAAATACCCTTAAAATTAAATTTAATTTTCGAATTACAATGATACTGAATAGACAACATCGATTAATAAGACTTAATTTCAAATATCCTCTCAATCTTAATGAACGCTTTAGCACTTAAAAACACTTTACACGATAAAAAAAATAAAATGACATGCTCAAAGCTCGTTGATTTCTCCTTCGAAGCTTCCTCAGACGTCCCCATACGCTACTGACGTTCAGTGCAAGCAGACCTGTACAGGTGACAATTTTCGTTCATTCAAATGTCTGCAAAAGTGTTCAGATATTTTAGTGTTTTGTCGCTAACGAAAATGCCTTTGACAAACGAACACTAAAAATTAGAAAATATAGAAATATACATGGAAATTGTTGTATATCTTTGAGCATGTTTATTAAGTTATAACTAATATTAATTAATTAGATTGTTTCAATTTCAATTTAGAAAGTTATTAGTATAGTTTAGGAAACATTACAAACTACAAACGTCACTTATAAACCTATATTTATAGCATAAATAAATGTACGAAATATATTTTAAATTTGAACCTACCAACTTTTTATCCAAAAATGGATTTAAATATTATATAACCCAAAAAGCTTATTCCAATATATTTCAATACTCTTAATGGCATTTCAATAGGTTCATTCTCAATCGAAGGCAGTGGAATTGGCTTCTCTCCTTTGGAATTCAAATAACGTATCACATTGTGCACATCATTTCTGCTGTTCAAAATTTCATTGTAATTTTGAATTTCCCACTGTTTAATTTCCTTTAAATACATTTCAACATCTTTTGAAATGCTAATTCCTTGATGAAATTTTAAAGATGAAATTTCTTTATTTATATAAGTCTTAAGGTCTTGTCTCCAGAAAAATGTGTAAAGAAAAGCTAAAAATTTATCAAACAATAATACACAATGGAATATTAAAATACATCTCAACATTTAGTACATGTGAAGTAAATTACTTTTTTTATTTCACAAATAAATTGTAACCTTACTACTCCGGCTGGAGACTCTTCCTTAGAAAGTGATATTCGACCTCAATTAAAGTATATAAATAACTGATACTCAGATTGGGTGAACAATTAATATTAAATACTGAATGAATCCAATAAATCTCAATGATTGAATTAACTAAACTTCATTGAATGAACAACATTCATTATTGAAGGTGTTTACAACAATCCTATTTATATGAAAATGAACGCTGACAAATGTTTATGAAATATAATCTTTTTGCGTTCTAATTTTTGAATAAAAAAAAGTGGAAAAGATGGAAACACCTTATGAATTAAATCATTAAAAAGAAACAAACTATCTCCAGACACGATTCTTGTGAGTTAATTTGATTAGAGTGGCAAACATTTTATGTGACATTAATAATGTGATTTTATTGAAACATATATCGAATAAAGAAAATATATTTGTTTAGAGTTTTCTATAACACATATCCAACAATCCAACTCTCAACTCAATAATCTCATAACATGATAAAAATTATAAATCTTGCAATATTATTTTTTAAACTATGAAATATATGGTTTTCGAATAATGATATAATCTATAATTGATTCATTTCTTATTAGAATGAATATAATAATTTAATATGTTTACCTAAAAACGAGCCAATTATACTTAATACTAAACCTAAATATTTAGCATATTCTAATTGTGCCCTTTGTTTTTCCTGCGAATCTCTAACAGAATTTGTAAATGCTGTAAACAAATCTCTTTCAGCTTGATCATATTCTTGGAAAGTAGCATTAACCGAATATTCCAAGTTTAATATCTGAAATTTAGAATAATCTATTTTTTAAACATACCCCATACACATTCAGTTTAAGCTGTCAGTTAGAAATGAGAGTATGAAGGGTCAAGCTCAGCTAATCTTATAACAACTATTGAAAAATCACTAATCGACATGAGCTATTAAAAGAAGAAATGTGACAGAAAATAAAAAATTTTCTAGTCCATTCTTACACAATGATGGAATTTCAAATTCATTTCCACTATTGACATGGAAATTTTTTGTTGTTTCCCTTACAATTCCTTTCCTTTAGGATTAAAGGATGGAAGGAATGAAAATTATGGCAAATTTAATATTATTTATCAAGTACCTTGTAATGAATTTGAGGTTGTTTACATAAGACAGATATCTCAGTATTTATAAAATAGATTAAAAGGTCATAAATGCGATAAAAACATAAAACTGCATCAACAAACCGGAAAATCTAAAAAAAAAACTACATGCAATTATAAAAATTCTTGAAAATGAATCAATACAAGAAAAGAACTTTTTGAATTTATCTAAATAATTAGATAATTAGATTCTTCAATGGTTAATGTTTGTGGTTAAAATATATTTTTATTTGTAAGAGATCTATTGATTAATAAAATTATCAATGACAGCTCATATGTTCATAAAGACCAAAATATGTCTAAACATCAATGTTCTACCTGTTTTAATATCTAATTTTCAATCAGAAGGGACCTAAAATAAAGACAATTTTACAACGAAAATAAGACCTTAAAAAAAGTTTTAACTGTATAATGGATAAGTGAAGTTAAACTAAAAAGTAGCGATAGTGATGAATGAAAGAAATTCATGCAAACTATCAATTCTTAGAAAGGTTTACAGATTGTTTGACAACAAATTTTTCAGCAAAATATAGTGGGTTAGTTAATATTTTCCACAAGACATGACTTTTTCCATTCTTTGCAACATTTAACATCATATTTCAACAAATTTACACTAAACCCACTAGGTAGTAAATGTCTTAATCACTTTTGTATTCTTAACTCACCTCTCTTTCATCCTTTATTAGTTGACAATATACATCGAACTTTTCTTTTCTATCAATGTGTTGAATCTGACTTTGCACATCTTGTGCTTGTCGTCTTATTTCAGATAATTGTCTGTTTATTTCTCTTCTTTTTGTTTGAGTGGTTAATAGTTGCTCCTAAATTAAATTTCAATTAATGAATATCGTGCATATTTAAAATTGTTTCTTATTAACCTGCAAAGCTGTAACTCTATCTTGATAAATCTTAACTTCGTCTAAACCTATAATTTTCATATACCATTTATTCAAATGTTCTAGTTTGTCAGAAACTATTTTTCTTTGTTCTTTTTTCAACTTTTCCAAATATTGAGGAGCTTCGGCAATTGCCTGATTAATAACTTTTTTTAATGTCTCCAAATTTTTATTATTCACCGCTCTCATAATTGTTTTCCTCATCATCTCGTTAGTTTGAACTTACACATGTAATTATCGAAATTTTCTGGTCTTATCAATCAATTTCTAATTATCATATTTTGCGTAACACGATTACGTATCAAGTTTTTAATTATTATACTAAAATGAATAGAAATATTATACATACTATTAACCTTATATATAAATCTAATAATAAAAGTTATTGGTTGGAATCTAAGGGTTCAATCAGACGTTGAAGAATGGACGTGCGTCATGACTATTGCCGAACGGAAAGAGCCAAAATTCATGTAGTAGTCTTCAATGAAAAAGAAACTTCCACAACATCTACACAAGCCTTGTTTAAATCCTATCTAGAAAAATTACCCACAAAAAGGTGACAGTACTAGACTTCCTCATAAATTTAGGGAAAACTGTAAAAACGTTATTAGAAGACATACAAATTCGCTGTTTTTAACATGATTAGAGCGCTAAAGCTATTGAGCGAAAATTGGGTAGAAAGTTGTTGTCTATAACTGCCTTTCACAGAACATATCCAAATCTTACTTCACAGAGACATGAATCTATTTTATCTCTAGAACCTGTCACTCTGGGTGCGTTCCACTAAGCACTTACGACAATCACATTCATGACCACGATCTTTCACGCTCCACTTAGTCCAGAGCGTGATAATCGTATCTCCAAGTTGAATGGCTTGTTAAGCGTTTTGAGAGTCGAGATAAATATTAACGAATGGCAAAATATAAAAAAGCGAAAGCTTCAAATACTCTAAATCTCAAAGCAGTACTATCCGCAAACATATTACACGTTCACTAAACGCATATAACTCGTAAAGTGAACGTTTAAAAGAAGCAAATTTGTGCAAAAATGACTTACGTTGGAGGATATTAAAACAGGCCTTACTCAAAAACAGTGCATAGAATTGCTTCGTGTAACTTTTGGTCATGAAGCACTATCAGAGAAAAAACATCGATGCTGTGAGCAAAATGGTTAAAGAAGATCGGCATGTGACTTACAGGTCTCTTGGGATATCGGAGAGTATAATACAATCGATTTTACATGAACCTGAACAAAGATCGTCAAATCATTCTTCACGACAATGCTAGCGTCAAACAACTAAATTTTTGAAGGAGAAAAACATCGAATGAATGCCTCATCTCCTGTATACATCCGATTTATCGCCTAATGATTTTTTCTTGTTCGACATTGTCAAAAAAAGATCTTCATCACCTCAAGAAGCTGTTGGAAACTTTCAAAACCATTTTTCTACGATAACAGCTTCAGAGTGAAAAAATGTTTTCAAAATTAGTTTGAATGTATACAACTATATATAGATTTTCGTCGTCTATTTCGTACGCTCCCATGTGCGGTGCTTTGGAGTTCTCTAGTATCTCACACTTTCAGAGAATATGGATTGAGGTTATGTCCTCTGCAAAGTAGTATTTTCTGCTAAATCTTATGTCTCCATGTGTCTATTATTAGTACGTTGATCTTTCAACAGATCTTCTCTAATTAGTTTTTCAGGATTTTCGTTGCCTGTCTCAGCTCCTGTAAATTCTCCCAGTGACCCCTATTTACCTCATTTTCCAGTACTTTCTCTATTGTTTTGTGGCTGATACTTCAAAAGTGTTTAGGTTCTTTGAAGGGTTTGTCCGCCCCTACCTTAATAGTCTTTCGGTTATTTCATTTCCCTCCACTCCACCGAAGAGTAACCAGCTTGGATTTTATAACATTGGAGCTTAAAGCTCTAATGGCTTCTTGGCTATCGGACAAGATGATGATCTCCTGTTTGCGTTAATTTCTTCCAAGGTTGAACTGGACATAAAGATTCAGCATCTACGGAAGTAGAAGTATACCTAGTTTTGAAAATTGTTTTCAAATAAAAGCAACATTTAGTTTGATTTAATAAATCCTGATACAGAAAATTAAGTAATTCTTCAAAATTTTCTTATTACCTAGGAAAGTAAGCAAGGAATTTCACTGGATATTTTTTACAATTCAAGAAACAATTGTTGGATCTCTCCATAAATGTTTCTTTCTTTTGACGACGCCGTCTTTTATAAATCTACATCCTCTCTTCCTCATTAAAAAAATTTTAATTAAAAATAGTTCTTCGTCAGACGTGGCCGTGGATGACAACATCTAGTAGAATCCGCCCTAATCAGATCCGCCTACTGAATGCTTACCTTAATTCAAAATTTGTTTTGGTTGCAAAAATTTTGGTGTGTACACTATAATAATGAAGAATCTCCTCCTTTTTAACGACTGGTCAAGAGGTAATGTGGAAAAAATAAGCAGCTAGCATACTTATGTATAATTATTATTCAAGAGATTGTTCTACATTTTTCGGCAAACCACAAAAGTCTCACAAGACAATTTAAAAATCTTTGGAAAACCCCAGAAAACACTACTAATATACGACATAAAATATAAATTTTGTTGCAGGTTTTCCTATTCATTATAAAAAAATGTGATGCGAATACTTATGAAAAAAAAAAGAAATAATGGCGTACACAATAGACTACAACTTCATAAATAAAATTAAACGAAAAAAAAAAAAAGAAAATATGAAGGAGTGTAGTAAACTCGAACGTAATGAAATGTTTTTGGCTTCTTTAAATTTCGGAAAACGTTAATTATATATATCACACATTTATTCTATAAATCGAAATATTGTCTATGTTAATTTTTCAAGAAGCAACTATTACAACCTGTTTCATTCTACTAAATTTATGAATATTATATTATTCTCTAAAACAAAGTCACTATAGTCATTTTTGTTGATAACTCTTAATAATTATTCGTCTTATAAACTTAAAATAGTATAATATACAATTGAAATTCATGTAATACCTTAAAAACCACAGTTCAGTACCTATTGGAACCAATTATTTGGTGTTGGTGCCCCATCATTAACAATATATTATAATTTTTTCGCCTACCTCTATCATATCCTGGCCTCGTTGTAGGAAGCAAAGTCGAAGTTTTCCTTTCCATAGAGGAAAAGTTCTTTTCCTCCCCATGAGAGAAAAATTTCTTTCCCACCCTATGGAGGAAAAGTAACGTCATGGCATGGCTCTAATTATACTGACATTTATAGAAAATATATCATACGTATCAGACGCATAATGCCATAAATTATACCTGGCGTAGTTTCAGAAGAACCTCGGCAAGTTTCCTTGCAAATTCCGGAGGAGACATTCTTGCTTTAAAGAAACATGAATTGTTGGAGGTCTACGAATATTTCTGAAGGATATGTGCAGAAATCTTTTGCAAAAAAAGCCAAATTATAGGAGTCACTGAAGTTAATGAAATTGAAATACCAACTGAATAATAATATTAATGAAAATATAACGAAAACTCTCTCGGGGGTTTTCACCTTGGCGTGGTGAGAGGGCTCAGTAACTTTCAATATCCAGGGAGCGATGCCGGCGGTAGCATAGCTACTGGTAGGGCCACCCTTGCCGGTAAGGTCTCGAAGAGATGAAAGTGAAGCTAAGAAAACCCACAACGGTGAGGCGTCTGACCCAGAGCGGGCGGCTTCAAACAGCGTCTGTATCTCCATGTTAGGAGCGGCTGAAATACACACTCGCCAACACGCAATGGCAAGCGTGGCGTTTTATTTGCCAAAAAACCCTCAAAGTTATGTCGAGTTTTAAAACAATTACGGAACGACCCCAGGCAAGTAGGATAGATCGTCCAAAATCTTGTGCTGAAGAAACTTCAGTCAGTCCCATGGATTCTGGGACAAAAAACCGACAAGCAAATCAAGTAGAAACACTAAGATCTTTAAAATCATAACCTACAATGTAAGAACATTATCGTCAAGTAGTAAACTTCTAGAAATGGAAGAGAAGATTAAGGACATAAGCTGGGATATAATCGGTTTATGTGAAACAAGAAGAAAAGAAAGAACAACTTCTTAAATTGAAGTCCGGACATCTCTTTTATCAAAATGAAAATCCCAACAGCCCTGACGGTGGTATAGGATTCTTAATAAACAAACGACTTGAAAAATCAATAGTCACTCTAAAGACTGTATCAGACAGAGTGGCATATATAACACTTTCCATAAGTAAAAGGTATGAAATTAAAATTATTCAAGTATACGCTCCTACGACAGCCCACACAGATGAGGAAGTTAACATCTTCTATGGTGACATAGAAATAGCACTTAAAGAGAATCGATGCTACTATACTTTTATTATGGGGGACTTTAACGCCAAAATTGGAAAACAAACAGATATGTCGGAGGTGGCAATTGGAAGCTTTGGAATAGATGGTCGAAATGAGAGAGGACAGACATTGATAGATTTCCTGCACAATCAAAAGTTATATGTAATGAACAGCTTCTTTCAAAAGAAATTGCATAGACGATGGACTTGGGTAAACCCAAATGGAAGAACAAAAAATGAAATAGATTTTTTTATCACGACGCGGAAAAGATTTGTCACAGATGTTACAGTTCTAAATAAATTCGGTATAGGGAGTGATCATAGAGCTGTAAGAGCAACTGTAAGAATAAACGCCAGAAATGAACGACAAAAAATGATAAGAAAGAAACAACAAATAAAGTGGGAGACCCCAGAAGATATTGATGCATATAATACTTTCTTAACTGAATCCCTGAACACGAACCAGTCACTAGACATAAACATATTAAATGAAGAAATCACTGGAACAATATTAAAAGCACAACAAAAATACTGTAAAAGAGATGGAGATAAAGAAAAAAAAATAAGCAAAAATACAAAAGATCTAATTAGACAAAGAAGACTTCTAGTAGAACAACAAAAGGAAGATACAAGCGAAATAAGAACACTAAATAAGAATATTTCAAAAGAAATACGGAAAGATTTAAGGAAATATAACACAGAAAAAACCAGACAAGGAATCGAAGAAAATAAAAGTATGAAGGTGCTTAGAAAGAGACTAGCTGATGGGAAAAAGGAAATCGTCAAACTCAAGGATAACAACAAAAAAGAAACAAACAATAGGAGAGAATTAGTAAAAATTGTAGAAGAAGTCTACAAGGAACTATATAGGAGCAGAAGAGAAGAATTAAATATCACAGAAAATAAAATGAAAGTCGTAAACCAAGAACTTGTACCCGAAATAACAATTAAAGAGTCAAAAAATGCCCTAACGGAAATGAAAAACAAGAAAGCGGCAGGAGAAGACCAAATTGTGATAGAAGCTGTCAAAGTTGGGGGTGAGAAACTTTTAAAAGAAATAATCTCCCTCTTCAATCTATGTCTACAAAACGGGGAAATCCCGGAAAAGTGGAGAAATGCGACGATAATTCTCATCCACAAAAAAGGGGATATAACGAACCTTGAAAACTATAGACCTATAAGCTTGCTTTCTCACCTTTATAAATGGTTCACTAAGATCGTAACGAAACGCTTGGAACGAAAGTTACACTTTTATCAGCCCAGAGAACAGGCGGGGTTCAGAATAGGGTATGGAACAAACGACCATTTGCAAACGATTAAGATACTGATAGAAAAATCCATAGAATATAATATGCCCCTCGTAATGATATTTGTCGATTTTAGAAAGGCGTTTGACACAGCTGAACTTCCAGCAATTTTATCAGCCCTGCAACAATGTAGGATAGACTACAGATACGCAAAGCTCATTAAACACATATATGAAAACGCAACTATAAATGTAAATGTAAATGTAAATCTCCACGAACCAACAAATAAGATACATGTAGGACGCGGGATTAGACAAGGAGACACTATCTCTCCTAAGCTCTTCACATGTGTGTTGGAATACTCTTTCAAAAAATTAAACTGGGAAGGGAAAGGTATAAATATCGACGGTGAGTATCTAAACCACCTGCGTTTCGCAGACGATATCGTCATAATCACCGACAATATGCAAGACGCTCGGCAGATGGCCACGGATTTGAAAAGAACCACAATGAATGTTGGCCTAGAAATAAATCTAGACAAAACCAAATTTATGACAAATCTGGTAACAAATGATAACATAATTATCGATGGAGGTGAGATAGCGCAAGTATATGACTATAAATATCTAGGCCATGAAGTGAGGATAGGAAGAGATAACCAAACGTGTGAGATAAAGCGTCGAATACAGTTAGGATGGATAGCTTTTGGCAAGTTGAGTAGTACCTTGAAATCAGACTTACCAATAAGCCTAAAGAGAAAAGTATATGAGCAGTGTGTTATACCTGTGATGTCCTATGGGGCAGAGACGCTTACCCTCACGAGACAAACTGCAGGAAAGATGAGAGTGGCGCAACGGGCAATGGAAAGGGCAATGTTGGGAATTACGAGAAGGGATAGAATTACAAATGAGAACATAAGAAGAAGAACAAACGTTAAGGACATTATTGAAATTATAGCCCAAAAGAAATGGAAATGGGCAGGCCATGTAGCCCGAATGACGGATAATAGATGGACGAAAAGAATATTGGAGTGGAGGCCAAGAATGGATAAGAGAAGTAGAGGCAGGCCGCCAACAAGATGGAGTGACGATGTAAAGAAAATTGTAGGAAATTGGATACATACAGCTCAAGATAGAGATAGATGGTTTAAACTAGAGGAGGCCTATATCCAGCAGTGGATGGAAGATGGCTGATAGATGATGATGAACGAAAACAGCCTTGGTTCCAGCTCCCACTTCTAGTGGTATTCAAATACAACTATTGACAATTGCATGTTTAACATTAGTATAATTACTCCACCACAAATTAAAATATGTGGGATGCAAGAATGAAAATAACGCGTCTGAAGTTTTACTTTACCTACTTCTTAATTTTAGTAGTTTTTTAATAAATTTTGTTTGTTAATTTCATGAATATTTAAAAATGACTTTTTATTTGAGAAAGGCGGAAAAATCATCTGTACAACACAGAAGAAAAGTGCCTTTTTCTCCCTCGAATCAATACTTTATCATCAGTAGCACTTTCCTCCTTTGTTATACAAATAACAATTCCTTCAATCGCGTCCAGATTTATTGTGGCTGCTACATACTCATTTCTGACCTCATCTATTTGTTTAACAACTCCATTAAGATAATTGCTTGCCACGAAACCTAACCTTAACAGCTTTTGTTGTTTGTAGAAGAATTTACTTTTACAGCAACGCAATTTTGCATCATTCATTGAACAGTACTATTTAGACTATTTGAGATTTCCTGATAAATTCCGGGTTTCCCATAAAATGATTATACCGCTATTAGGTTGGGATAAACAAGAACCCAGGCAATACGCCATGTGTAAATGACATCTTTATCGGTGCCTTACGATAGATGAAGATTCAAATTAATGTTTAGGCTTCTTGTTATTCTATAAATTTAACTAACGCTTTTTGTTGATTCTCTTAAAAATTTTTGGTTCCGGTGGGTACTATGGTTCTTACATTTTTTTATTCTTGTCAAGGTACAGTTTGGAACAAATTTAATACATACGTCAAACGCTTCTTAGGATTTTTATATTTGTGATTCAGTATGCTTTTTATTGTTCTATACATTCAATACGGTTGAAACTCTGAACATATACTCAGACAACTTGACTACCGAAAATAAATAATTATTTGAATCTCAATCTCAACTTAATATGTTCAAAGTTTTAACAACGTTTACAGATAAAACTGACTTATAATGGTCGTCTTCAGTATACCTAGATCAAATTTGATAAATTGCTACCCCTTTGGGAAATATTAGTGGAGGTTTGTCGATAACGAATGAAGGGGGGTCATCGCTATCGTTGTTCATTGTTGGAGATTCGGAAGAACAAGCAGTAAGAGGATCGACGGTTACTTACATCAATAAACTAGTAAGGATACGATTCCATCGTTAGCTCTAAAGTATTATTAGGTAGAAATTAAAATATTTTGATATTTGATTTATGACAATCCAAGTTATCAATACTCTTCAACTTAATTCAAGAAACTAAACTAAGAGAAATTGGTATAAAAACTCTAGGTTTAATATAAAGAAATAAAGAAAGACAATGAGGAAATCGATATTACTGTACATATTAGAAAAAGTAGAACAAATCGAATATTTGGGAGTCTTTAACATAAATAAAGGAGACGAAGGAAGATAGAAAAACAATAGGAAAAGGCAGTAAAGCAGCAAGAATGGTACCAAAAGTATTAAAAACAGAAGTTCAGGTAATAAAAAAGTAGCAAATAATAAAAAGATCAGTCAGTTATCTGAGCTAGTCAATTGTAAGTGTAAACGCTCTACATTTTTTATGTATTTCCCTTCGTATCAGGCTCACAATTCACTAACATTAGCGTTTCAGTAACTAGGAGAGCTTGAAAGAAACAAAGGTTAAAGTTATTGATGCCTAATAATGGATAATGGTTGACCAATCATAACCACAGTATCCTACATTAATGTATAAAGATAAAAAACTGAAAAAAAAAATATTTTTTTAATCAATTTATAGCAGCCATTAAAACTCATGCCTTGAGACAAGTTAAAATCCTTTGAGGAAATTGAAAAATAAGGTAAATTATTGATATATGAATAAATGTGAGTCAGATGAACATGTGCAAAATAACTGCAAATTCTGGATTTTATGAGAGGATAACGAAATATAAAAATAAACCGTATTCAAGTTGCTTCGGATTCGCAAGTTTTTTGCAACTGTTGGTTCACATTCCCCTACTCACCAAATTTAGCATCATGTGACTTCTGGCTCTTGTTAACATATACCATATACTGTCATCTGGTATGGTGCACGATAATGCACAACCCCATGGAAACTTTATATAAAGTCTGTACGCATAAGAAGAAGTCAAAATAGTCAAAGTCATACTGGTTAAAAGTGGAAATCGTTAAATGATGTAAAAGTAGTAGAATTTGAAATTTTTCACTTTTACTGCATATATTTGTTTTTAAAATTTTCAAAGACCAATAATTCCCTTCTCAAATGTATACTGTTAAAAATAAAACACTAGCCTAGATAAAACAGAAAGAAATAAATCATAAGGAAAACAGGTTTCTCAGAAGTATTTTAAGCCTCTATTAATATGATATTCCATATCATTTGATAAAAATGCAGGCGAAGCTAAATTGGAGATTTGGGTGACGAAGGTATGGAAGAGGGTTGTAAATGAATCATTAAGGAACTTTATATAAAACTTGTTCATGAGTGACCAACATATAATCAAAAATTTAGAACTTAATAAATTTGTTCACTGAAATGTAAATAAAAAAGTCCAAGAATTGAAGTTTGTTTCATCTTCTAGTCAACTTTTGAATAATAGTATTTCAAATTAACAATGTAAAATTATTATAAACAATTACACTCTCCTACAGTTACTGAAACATAATATTACTTTTACCTAGTTTGCTTTATACAAATTTGTATTATCTTAAACTAAAAAGATTGCCTTAAACTATCTAAAATTAAGTCGCTGCAAATTTACCCTATATATAGATATATGCAATAAATAAAAAGAGTTTGACAAAAATAATTACATCGATATTTTGTAATTCAACAGTAGTCGTTGTTTAAAAAAAAAAGAAATCAAATATACAAAGCGTTATATAATAATTAGATGATTGATACACATTCCAAAATTTTAAATATTAACTATAAAAGCGAACCACACCGTTTTTGAATTTACCTTAAAAGCCGTTGTTCATCTCCAATGCAGAAGATTGCATAACTGAAATTCAAAAAAATCATTCAATGAATATTGGAAATGATTACTTTCAATAAAATTAAATTAATCAACGTCCTGTAAAACTTTTCTCACATATTATTTATAAATTATTGATAATGTCAACAAATAATTTTAACTGAAGACATGTTCGAATAATGTACCCAGTAATTACTAATTACACTTATCAATCCCAAAATGTATAGGATTTTCAAAAGGAAAGACCCACTATCATTTATAACTTACTCTCGAAATGTGTTTATTTCCAATAACTGAGCTCCTGGCATGGAAAAAGAAAGTTCTTGGATTGATATTTTGAAAGTCAAAAAAACGAAACAACAGAAATTTGGAGACGACACCACAATGTCATACTGTATGGTAGAGAAAACATAAATAGGTATAATGAAAATCATTGGAAGCAGCACATCTATGATCGGATTCCACCAGTGGAGACTTCCTAAGAGTTGTATATGCAGAAGAATAAAAGATGTATACCTGTCAATATTTTATAGGTCATAATAGATTAAGACCTTGTAAGTGTTATTAATGAACGGATAACGTCAAAGAATCACTGTGGTCAATACTTTTAAATAACATACAATTTTTATACAACTACAGTATTTGGATGGACGGATGGATGGACTCTTCCACAAAGCATAGAACGGTTTACCTTAAAGACTCACGCAAAAAAGGGCAGTCTACTTAACCAAATCTGTCACAAATGATTTAATATTACCTCTTATATGGTAAAATTTGAACAAACAACATAATAATAAATAATATGGTTTCTTTCATGTAAATTCCAGCCATTTACTGTTCCAAAACTTTAATGTACATTCAGAAACAATACAAAATGGGCCTGGTTACTAAAATATAAGTACAACATGAGAAACGGATACAAAAAATTAAAACGGGGCTATGTTGTATTTCAAAAAACATAATAAATACAATCCCACTGGAAGCTCTTAAGCACAATTTTGTGAAGGGTACAGAAAAATTGAAAAACAAAAAGGGAAACAAGCTACTGAGATAAAAGAGTAGGGTGTCTTATTTATTTATAAAGTTGTGAACATATGATTTGAAATTGTACCTAAGATGTGAGAATATTTTGAGATCGTATACTTTCTTTATAAAACAACAGAAATAAAATAAGTTTATACACCCGGTACAAAATGAAACACTGAACCAATTGAGTTTAGAAAAATCATAAAATGATTAAAATGAATATCCAATAATACAGCAAAACTACCTAGCAGCAAAATACTATTCTCAATTTCCAAGTGGAAAATATGAACATTGTTTACATCAATGTCACCAAAATGAAACTTCTCTTAGAAGTCTTGCTTTAATTTGAGACGTCACAAAACTAGTTTGTGCGGGGTAAATGGAAGTAGTCCTATTCCTGCTGGAAAAGTCCTTGACCAGAATCAACGCTTTTGGTTTGTTTTCTGTTCAAATGGAATTAGCAACAGTCGCACAATTAATGTAGTAGAGATTCCAATGTTATAGGATACATAATTGGTAAAGAACAACCAACCAACTAACACCAGACCTTACACATTTGGACTGTTTGGTAAGGAACAACCAATGAACGAATGGTTATCACACCTCGCATCTGTGGATTATTGTCAAACAACTAATGTTATAAAGGTTCACAATTCAATAAAAATCAATCAATCAATTTTATTAACAAAATTTGATTTGAATAAATTACATTAGGTTGAAGATATTAGAAAAGATGGTGAGGATGTAAATTATCTACGTGACCAGATGGTAGGTCCTTATCCTCTAAAAATTATAAAGATTTTATTATATAAATAATAAAGTTGCTTCAATAGACATTGAAGCAGATGCGACACTTCTTCAGGGCAGCTGCTATCAAATAATTACCAGACGTCAGAAAGAAATCATAATATGCAGTAAATTGATTATAGTTATGTAAAAGAGAAACGTAGGGGACACATCAAATGTATAATGTTTTTGAAGTTGTTTTTACTCATGAAACATATTGTAATTTAAATCAACAATAACGTCGGTAAAGTGTATATAATCATTATAAATTTAAATATAATAAGGACCTATCAGCAGATCGTTTTTGAGCCATTTTATTCACAAGGGATATTCTGAAGTAGAAATACAAACACTTGTTCACTTTAAAGAAATTATAATATTGTTCAAATTCTATTAATACCTTGGTACAAGTGTTTTTCTTTTTTTTATAATTTATAATCTGAGTTAGGTCTAATAATTAAATTAGATACGAAGAAAATCTAAAACCTCTTTGGTGATACAAACCTTCCCTGGTACATTCACAATGAAAATATTTATGGGTTTGTTTAAAGACTACAGAAAACCAAACCTTATGAGTATGTGTGGGTCCGTCACGGGAAACGGACGTTTTCGAGTTGGTATTACGCATCCGGTAAGAGTTGAAGAGGGGGGCCGAGACCAGCACGTCACTCGTCTGACCTTGCGATTTATGCTTGTTCATTGATCTGTTGCCATCATGCCTGTGTGGAACGTAGAGCATCGCGTTTTCGTTTATGACAGTTTTGTGCGGAGAGGCGAATCAGTTACGGAAGTTCAATGCCTCTTTCGTCGAAGGTTTAACGTTTCTCGGCATGGAGACATACCGAGCCGAAACACCATTTTGCGATGGGTTAATGCCCTTCGTAGTGGAGGTAGTTTAATGAAAAGGCAGCCACCGAGACCACGTCGCACAGTTCGAACTCTAGAGAACATTGAATGTGTAAGACAGGCTATTTTAACTAGTCCAAGATGTTCAGTTTGTCAGCATGCTGCAGCACTACGAATATCCGATAGTTCAGTGCGGCGAATTCTACACCGAGCTTTAGGTTTTCACCCTTACAAAATGTCAGTTGTGCACCAGTTGTACAGTTTAGATTCGTTGAACTGCATTGACTCCCTCGTTCTCGAGACCTTTCGATGTGTGATTTTTTTCTTGTGGGGATTTCTAAAGTCTTGTGAGTATGAAAACAAGCCTCGTACGTTGGGCGAACTGCGACAAGCTATAGAGCAGAACGTCGCTCAGATCGATCGTCAACTATTGGAGAGAGTGTAAGCAAACTTCAGAGAGCGTCTCCACATTTGTAAGCGTGATAATGGACACCAACTTAATAATATTATTTTTCGTACATAAGTTAGTCAAATTGCATGTTCTAAGAAACGTATTTCTACCAATAAACTATTTTTAAACTTTAAAATAGTGCAGTGTTGTCCATTTGAAAAACATCCGTTTCCCGTGGAGGACCCTTTATAAATCTCAAGGATAATGTTCCCTATGGAAAATCGTGATAATTATAGGACGTCACAGGATGATAATTACATGTCAACAATAAATTACGAACGAGAAAAAAATTGTATCAAGTGTATAAACAATAAATAAAAATTGTTATTGAAAATATTGGATTTTCATTCACCGGAAACATCAAATCTTTGGAACGTATATGATAGAAAAATTATTATTCTTAACGTTTTACGATTTTTTTCAATATATTTTACAGATTTTTTAATACCAATACCATTGCACTTCATCAATAACGTTGGTTTTATATCATAATACCTCCAATTAATTAAAATATTTCTCTCAATGTTAATATCTAAAAATGTCACCGATATTCAAATTATCAAAATAAGTTGTTTGATTTAAAATTACTGAAACCAAAACTTAAATAATAAATGATCCATCGACCCCGATATTGGAGCTCCTAGGACATCAGTAGTTTTTTTTTTAGTAACAATAAATATACAACATTTTAGCAGATTTTTTATTTGATTCATATGTTATTGGAATTAAAGTAATATACAAACAACGGGTTCCATCTTCAACCATAACATTTACAAATCTAGAAGAAAATGAGAAATCTAAATGGTAACGGACCAGTATGATCACAAATAAAAAAACCTTTCAAGAGGATTCAAAATCAGAGCGTATGAAACAATTGTGAGACAAGTATTAGTAACAAAAGTAACAAAAAAAAAATGAGAATAAACTGAACATATGGGGAATAAAAATCTCAAGTAAAATAAATGACGGTGTCAAAATTCCAGAAGGTACCTGGAGAAGATGCACAAACAGAAAACTAATGATGATATATATAAAGCCTAAAACAACACAAATAGTTCAAGCACAATTAACAAGATGGTTGTGAGAGAATTTTGAGAATGGTGTTGTAGGGAGGTGAAGGAAAGAAAAGAAAAAATGGCTGCAAAAAGTCAAGAGGCATATGGATGAGGGAGGAAAGATGGAATGGAGAGATGTAGCAAAGACACTGAAGGAAGTGGATAATAATAGTGAAGGAGATTGAAGCCAGGAGTCTTTAGAGCTGAACTATATATAATTGATTGTAAAAATTACATGAAGACAGATTATCAAAGTGAGTTAGGTAATGTGTAAGAAAAAATTTTGTAAATATGGATGTTATAGTATATGAAATATCATCATATAATTTTGACATTACCATACAACCGGTATTTAAAGAAAAGTCATTATGACAATTGGTATCAATAGTTGCTGGATTGTCTATTCGCGAAAAGAAATTTAGAAAATTTCATTGATTTAGTTTTGTATGTGAATAAACTGATTATTCAATGAGAATGAGATAATAAGGGATCACTAGTACCTTAAACCGTTTAACTCTTTCGCTACTGCAGGGACATATGTTTCCCACTAAACTTCAAAAAATTCTACTGCCAGAAATACATGTATTAGACAATTTCTGACGTTCAATGGTATTCGTATCGAAAAAATTATTTATACATACAACTACCATCTTCAGAGTAATAGATAATAATAATTCGCTTTCACAAAAATATATTTTTAGCTGTACGATCAGACATCAAACTACGCGTGAAAAATAAGATAATGAAAAAAAATTATATACAATGTCAAAATTAAATTAACACTGATGAGTATTACACTCTAGTAATAAAGAAAATTTTCTATTGGTCGGAATTGTATGAGATAGTATCTAGCCAACGCTTCTAACACAAAAATTAAAAAAAAATTTAACAAACAGCATGCTCTTTAAAGCTGATTAAAATACTGACGGAAGCATACAATTAAGTACTGTTGCCGACTGTAACAGGCGAAACATTGAAATTACGATCCAAATAAAAAAACTCAATTATTTTTGCCTAGGTCAACTAACAGACTCCTTGTACGCCCTTAACTTAAAAATATAAATTAAAAACTACGTAAACTACTGGCGATATACTGCGGGCATTGCAACACCGACGGAAGGTTTCACATAATCTCCTATCATCAAATTGGCGCTGATCGGATAATTCGCCATGACTAGCGGTTGTTGTTGATGCGTCGGTGATGTGAAAAGAGACGGAGAGATGGCGCCACCGATGAGTTGAGCGGTATGCGTTGATGTCGGACTAGCTGCCACCCGTCCTCTGCCGGTCGAAGGAATACTGCCTGGATGAATGTTGGGTTGGGTCCCATCTGTTTTTAAGTGAAAATGATGATACATACTACAGACATGAATGACTTTAGGTTTATAGTAGGGAAGGTAGAGTCAAATTTTATCGTTATATTTAATCAAAGTAATTTTTTATTACGCATTGTTTGATGGTATAACTAAGAATCAGATGTCAGGTGCAATAATCATTTTTTAATCTGTTTCATAACTTATTGATGAAGCTGGAGAAATTGTAAGCTCGGGAAAAAGAAATTTAAAATTAATTATTTAAACATGTGATACTAAATGGCGCACCCCACAGAATTTTCTATTAGACTTGGAGCTTTAACTTACCTAGAATTCAAATATTTTGTAGCACATAGAAATAAAAAGTACATGAACTAAAATATTGAGTATATCATTCTCAAAAAAGTAGCTTTGAGAAAAAAAATTACCCCAAAACTAAGCTATAGAAGCAAAAGAGATCAAAATACTCTACGAGAAATGAACAGTTATACCGTCAAATGGTATAACAATGGCTCCAAAACAGCAAACAGAAATGGAATTGAAATATACAGACCTAAAGACAAACCATTTGGTATCCCATTTGGTATAAGGGTGATTCCGTTCTAACTGTGATTTTTTGTATTCAAAATTTCAAGATTTTAAAATTTAACTTTTCTAACTTTTTTATGCATATTATTCATCTATTTTACTGTAAAAATAAAACTCTAAGAGGAATTTACTACAACTTCAAAGTATCACGAGCAAGACACAAATGTCGGATTTTGAGTTCCACGGTACTGACTCATTTATCCACGGTACTGACATGGTAACTTAAGATATTAAACAACAAGTGCATCAATTTTCCTCAGTTTGATCATAAACATTAGAATTTATAAGGTAATTAGTTTAAATCATTTGTTACGACAAAAAAAATTAATAATTTATCGGTAAATTCTAGGAATGGACATGACACGGTACTGACATTCAAGTGATGTAGTATAAGTTTTCTTTAGGTGGCAAGTTATATTGTATAAAAATAATGTTTAAATATCTTAAGAATTATTCAATTAACACAAAATTTTTATTAATTGATTATTAATTAATGACTAGTACAAAAAAACAATACAGGACATTGAATATCACAGTTAGAACGGAATCACCCATAAGTATTTTTAAGCAGAAATGTATGCAATTCAAAAATGTATCCAGTTCAACATAGAAATGGGAGTTCATTATCTTGTCCAATAACAAAGCAACAAAATAATTTTGGTAATAAGAATAAAGTTACCCTTAAATGGTTACAAACAAGAAAGCTGGTGAAACGTGTTAAAAAGGATGGACCCATTTACTTAAAATGATGGCTCTTGTAATAAAAAGTGGACCAGTCTATTTGTATGTACAATGAAAATCAAGTAAAAACTATCTTATATAAAAGAAAAGAATTATGTTGATATTTACCATCAAAAATTTGATGTTACCTCCCGTACTATTAAAAATGTGCCATGAAAACTTCCAATTTTACTGAAATTAGTAATGCAAGTAGATTTTATTTGTTTTGCTGCACCTACTCCAACAAAATAGAAATATTATTATTCATTGAATAATAATAGAGTTGATTTTTCTACAGGACAAGTTTTGGTGACTTTTCTATATGATTTTTCTAATATTTGTCACCATTTTTGCTTGAAAGGACATTTAAAATTCACTCTTTCCATATTAAATTCTCTGGAAAGTATGCAAATTCATTGCTTTCAACACTACTTGGTTCAAACTAGAAATATTATGTCCTACTCTCCTGGCATCAAATACTTTCCATTTATTTTTAGTACGAAAAAAAGGTCTAAAAGTCGAATTTTACCTATTTGCTCTAATAAACTTTTGCTGATAGGTCTTTCAAAAATAATAATGAAAAAAAATGTAGTACTTGATAACTAAAATACGTTTTTAAGGGAATAAAAAATCATCAAAATAATTTTGATATAAATTACAGACGACGTCACCCACTAATGTCCCTTAATAACTCATAACATTCAAAAGAAATTTATCCAACTTCTACCATTTGGCTTCGAATATTGTAATGAAAAAGAAGGAATAAAAAATAATTTTAATTTTTGCTATTAAACACTATTAAACTTAATAAGTATTATTCCAACTATCTTCAAATATCAATTACTTTTAATGGGTGGTAGAGAACATTCCCCCCTTCTTGGTATGTATTTACAATAGAACAAGTTTAGAAAATTTATTATCCAATCTACAGTGGTATGATTGCTTTTCTTCTATCAAGCACTTAGCAGAATCATCTGGAAGATAAGTCGATTTTGGACAAATTTGTTACAAATACTTAACAAAGTTAGAAGTAAATTTGATTAAAATTATTATTAAAAATGACCCCCCCTAAAAAATACGAACGAACGTTTTTGTTAATTCATAAACAACAAACTTAGATAAAACCATTTTAAAATTATCCATTTATTACATAACATAGTAGTATAATTATTTTCTATATTGAAAAAGCTTTATTCAAGTTAAAAATGTAGGTCGTCTCAAAATTAAGCTCTAGTAAAAATACCTGAAATTTTTTTATTAGAAGCTTTAGATAAACAATAAAATTATGTGTTAATTTGGCTGGGAAGCATATGGATTCAAATTGAAAACAAAAAAGTATATTTATATAATGTTTCAAATAAAAAACAATGACCATGTTATATGATTCATTTATTCAAAAATTTCACAAAACCTCTATATTATCAGTACAATATTCTTTGTGAAATAAATAAGATATCCACAAACTAAGTGCCAAAGGACATAAAAAGAGCAGAAGAATAAGCCAGAAAAGAAATTAATTATGTAAGAGAATTACATCCAGGAGAGAAAGAAAAAAGAATTTATGTAATGAAGGAAAATTTTGGTTAAATATGTTTTGATATGAAATAAGACAGTTATAGACATTTAAAATTTGGCTTACCTGCTCCCATATGTTGAGAATCAACTAAGGCAATGAGATTATTAGCCGCCATTAAATTGTTATTCAATAATGTTTGTGTTGTGTCCATGGAAACTTCTCCTAGTCCATTCACTGACATCCCATTCACCATATTTACAGCATTTCTCACACCCTGTGCATCCAATTGACTCCAGTAACTTTCACTTGGAGAAACATTTGAAACACCTAAAACATTTAAATTGATTGAATATGCATCTTTCTTTCCTTGTATTCCCATTGATCGTAGAATATTATTTAGGGACCCCATTATTTTACAACTGATTGCTATCCGATTTTCTAGCTATTTCGCCTAATCATCCACTTTGATCAAACAGCTTCAACCAACCTCCTAAATTAAAACCTATCTGTGTGAATTTCAATTAAATATCGTAATAAATTATAAAAATTTAACTATTCATATTTAACACTCCTCTCTATGAATATACAACTATGCTGTAATTTTATTAGCATTGACATTAAATGGACCTGATGGTTGTAGGTCAAGGTTACAACATTCAATGAGAATTTATTGAATCAAAGAGAAATCATGTCACAAATAATTTAAATAAAATTTAAAAAATTTTAGGTCTTTTTGCCATATTAACCTTGAAATGAAATACATTCCTAAGAATAAAAAAGAAATCCCAAATATAAACATTATTTTTTAATTCAATCATAGCCAGATTACCTTGAGGTGCATTCTTATGCAGTAACAATTTTTTCAAAATATTTTGTAGATAGATGATTACAATGAAAAACATTTGATCTCAAAAGCAGTTATCACCAATTGAGACAAAATCAAATATTTTCAACAAAAGAAAATTAATATATTAATACTACCGGGGCTAGACATTTTTGATAATAATTTTCTTTTACCTGGAGGTGGTTGAACGGGCGCTCCGGTATACCTGAAATATGGATTCTTCAAATCCAAAGTATTCTGAGATGTCTGCATGGTACCTTCAACGGTTAATTCAATAGTAACATCATAGCTCTGTCTTTTGTTTGCCACAAGTACTACTCTACCAGTTAGTACTTGACCTTGTTTGAGAAGTAGAGGCTGTTCTAATAAACACCTAACCTGATACCAATGTGTTAAGGGTTCCGTAGGAGCAGTACTCAACCATATAGTCTGTTGTGTACCACCAAAAGCCACATCAAACCAAAACGCAAGTCCGTGGCAAGTACCTGATTCTAAAATGTGAAATTCTAATGGTATATCAATTGTGTGAAGGTCAGTCTCATCTGTTTCTAAGAAATCTACTACATGTCGAATAGATTTACTCATACAGATCCTGTAACAATAAAATAGCTTAGAATTAATCACATTTTAGAGTGTTATTTTTGTAGTAGCTAATAAATAACAAAACTATATTTGTTACAACTTACCTAATATCAAATGTATCAACAATAGGCTGTCTAAAATACTCCTTGACTGCACAGTTTTGTAAAGCTGATAAGTTGACACCATGAAAACATGTTTGAAACCAAAAATTGGCTTTGCTGTATTGTTCCATATAAAGAGCATCATCTGTAAATGGGACAATGTGCAAATCTCCCCTGAAAGGGTACATTTTACCTCCAGGAACCAACCATTTTTTGGCATTTAAATAAGATTCTAACATGCGCTCATTGTAAAGCATATATCCCATAGGTTCAGATATTATAACATCTACTTTTTCGTTTAATTCAATTTCTTCAATTTTTCCAGGAATAACTTTAATGCAGCCAGTCAAATTATTAGCTTCAACTAATTTTTGTGCATAATGGGCCATAGTAGAAGCCTCCACGGCATATACTCGCTTAGCACCGGCCTGTGCAGCAAAAAAAGATAAAATACCTGAACCAGCACCTACATCTAAAACTACTTTATCTTTGAAATCGTCCAAGTTGCATAATATTGCTCTTTGATACGTGTAAGTCCTTACAAAATCCTGAAGCATATTTTGCTGTTGTGATAGATATCCGTAAAATTGAAAGTACTGCGCTGCTGAAGAGTCTTCGGTTCTAACAGAAAATATAGAGGCATCTTTACCTGACTTGACTTTTTTTATTGCTATAGTAAAGTACCTAGCCTCTTCTCTGTTAATAAACTTAATTAAAATACTTTCATTGTCAATAGAAAATAAGTAAGAAGTTGTCCCCAGTTTACAACAATCTGTTTCAGAGTCTACTGGAAACTCCAACAACTGTGAGGATTCGTCAAGTTCATAAAATTTTATACTAATGCCCTGAGGATCATATTCTGCTCTCAATTTTACCTTTCTATTGTATTTTGGTATTGTTTGGTTGCTATCGTTTATGGAAAATACTTCAACAATCCACACTTTAAGCGCCATTTCAAATTTCAAAGAGGTTAGCCGATCACAGTAATGTTAAAGAGTGCTTAAGTATATATATTATTGAAAAACCTTTAAATACTAAATCACCGCTGAACTCACTTAGTAAACAAAAACTTTTATAAAATTACATTAATTCAAAAAAAAGTGTTTATCTGGAAAGTACACATCGTTGAGCACAAGCACAAAAACATTTTTTTTATTCTGTAGCACTACTGCCAATAATGACATTAAATAATTGAAATACGGCATTTCAGTACTGCCATCCTAAACCGGGCAGTTTGTTATGATGATAATTTCTGTGATCTACAATACGTTCGCTTTTAGGATCAAGGAAAAATAGTTTCCACTCTTTATTTTATAAAAAAACGATTTAGGATATTTTCTTATACAATTTACTTCCGCTACATAAAACCTTTCTTCAAAATAAACCATAGATACATTAGTTTATCAATTTAATCAAAATATGATAAGTGGTCTATTGTTATTGATAAAAATCTTCTAAAAATATAGTCGAAATATTAAAACAGTACCAAAATGCAGTTTTTATTGGAATAGTGTTATAAATATTCATTTAAATATTTCGCGCCATAGTTCAAATCTGGATTATATACATCCCTCAATCGTTCGCGAATCCCTTGCTACGCCATTCCCCCTATAATTCAATATTAGGGTGAATAGTAAAAGGGTGAAGGGAAAGGGTAGTGAATTATTTCAAGTGAATTGAATGACGTTCTCCAAAATAAACCGCATAGGATCATAAACGTATATATGATGGTAATGTAGCTCTTTATATTGAAATAATTATAAAAATATATAATATGATGATATTTAATTAGGATTATACCGATATTTTATTTTTTCTTATTTATAAATAGTATTTATGAATAACGGACGGTATACAATGAAAACCTTTTTCAGAATTTATTCTTTATGATAAACAGACAAATAAAAGTAAAAAACTTTTTTCAAATGAGATACTTTCAAAATTATTTATGTCCTAGCTAACCATTTGATATCTATAAGTAACTAAAATTTATTGTTTTTATACTGTTTGCAATTGATCCAGATTTGTGATATAATTTTTATACTTCTAAGACTGCTGTAATTTAAACTAGTTTACACATTTCGACTTTTTATATACCTTAGGAGAAATGTGTTAATTTATATGGCATTTAAGAACTTATCATAAACTTTTTCAAGCAATTTAATCATTTTTTTTCGGAAAATTTCCGAAAAAGGAAGGTCTTGTTTGAGATTGCATTTAATTTTTTTGTCATTTTTGGGAAAAAGTTTCAGTATTTTGAGTGGCACAAACTACCTAATTGTTTGTGGTTACCATCGAAATGATGATAAAATGTGAAAGTTGTAATTTCGTTTTATTCTATTAGTCTGAAATTATTCAAAATTGTTCTCGAAATTTTTTAGAAAACATAATTATACTCATATTTCAGTTTTTTATCTGAAAACTTGAGAAGTTACACACAATATTTGGTTTCACGTTTTCAAGCTTCCTCATAGTAATTATAGATATCACATTACATATTATTATCTTTTTAGTATAATTTTTTTTAATACCTTCATCACTTTTGTTATACTTTTTGGATAATAACATTAGAAATTTTCGGTAATAGTTATTTTGATCTCTATAAAATAATTGTATTTTAGGTATATACGTAATTATTTTGAAAGTGGAGATATTTTTGCATGAAAACATTTAATTTGAATACTTTTGATTATATCCATTTTCAGTCACATTATGAACTTTCCATCATTTGGAGGCCATTTTGCTACAGCTCTACCGACTATTCATCAATTTGCAGCAAAATTGACTCAAGGAAATGTTTCGACATCTTTGTGTCCCCCATCAGAAACTAATCAAAGATACACCGCCAATGGAATACCAACCTTCACCCAACACCATCATGCCAATCCACAACAGTTACTAGGCACTGTGAATGCCAGTAAATTTCAAAATAATTATCTCAACCAGACAATATATTCACAATCATCATCTATCAATGGACAAGAAAAAAGACAGATTTTCGAGCCACAAGAGCTGGCACAAGAATTGTGTGCCGTTATGTTACAACAAAGTCAGCACCAAGAAAAACAAAAAGATAAGGTACTTGTTAAAGTATGAAAAAAAATAAGCTAATAACAGTAATTATTGTTTTTCTCATTACAGATTAAACAATTAGAGACAAGATCTCAACCAACTCAAAATCAACAAAGAATTGCTACACAACAATCTCAAATCATCCAAGATGATAATCAAAATCAGAATAATTCTTCAACCCTCTCTTCGGCATGGCAATCATTATCATCTCCCACTACTACTACAGTTGCCAACTATTTATCACATCTTCCAACTTCTTTGAGTATTCATCATTTTCTAAAATACTCTACAGAAAATTTTAAAAAAGATAACAATCAACAGTTGAATATTCAAAATAATGGTGAAGCTAATATTTTACAAAATAACAATGTGAATCTCAATTTGAATACACCAAATTTTACATCATCGAATAATTTAAATACAGGACAAATTCAAAATACTGTACAATCTAAAAAGAAGAAGAAAAAACCCGAAAAAGAACGTAAACCTAGACCAAAACCAGGTACTTAAAATTTTATAAATCTTTAATTTATGCACAAACTTACAAAATAATATTTGAGGGATAAATAATGAAACCATTATAAATGCAATAATATCCTTTCTAATTCTGAAACAATAAATACCTTACCTACAAAGGAGTGATAACATTTAAATAATAACAAATCAAATTATGGCTAAAAAATGATAAATAGTTAATGTTCATTATCGCACGAAGCATTCGAGTCCGTCCGGCCCTGTTCTTTTCGTACTTTTTTCGACTTTTTCGGAATCTATGATCGTGTTAACCCGATCATGATCTGATTATTCTGAAACTAACCAGATCACGTTCAATAAATTTAAAATTTTCTATGTATATTAGGATGACTTTACATACGAAGGTTGTACCAAAAGAATAGTTTCCTCGAGGAACGTTTATAGACCGGGTCCGTGAACTTGTTAAAAGCAATCCCGAAGCTTTGCTTACAAGTCAGGTGGTTGGCAATAAGGACAAGTTTTTGGACTTTGTTCATCTTTTAAAGAGATTTCTCAACGGATTGGTAGAAACTTCTTCAACTTAGAAAAACAAAAGCTGACTTCAAAAGTGTGTCGAAAAAATTGAGAATAAAAACATTATAAGCTTTTCAATGACGTATGCATTTAATAATAAACAATGTTTTGTAAATAATATGGGAATTGTAATACAAAGTGAGTTTGTGGTTGTTAAATAAAAATTTTTAGGTGAAATACGTCTCACGACTGCCCTGGACGGTTCAACATTATACTGTTGTCCAGAGTGTCACATGGCGTATCCAGAAAAGGAGCTTCTAGAACAACATTTAGTAGGTCACACATTAGAACGCCGATTCGTTTGTGACATTTGTGGCGCAGGTTTAAAAAGAAAAGATCATTTAACTAGACACAAACAATCGCACAATCCCGAGAGACCGTACGTTTGTACAGTTTGTCTGAAAGCATTCAAAAGAAAGGAACAGTTAACGTTACATTTCGTTATACATTCTGGAGAAAAGAGACACATGTGCCCAGAATGTGGTAAGGGATTTTACAGAAAGGATCATTTAAGGAAACATACCAGATCGCATATTGCTAGAAGGGTGAAAGCGGAACTCTCACAACAAAGTAAGTACCAATATAATAAATATTATCACATATTATAATCGATCGCAATATTCATTTACTTGGAGCTATTGTAATATGTAAAATCGATACCTTGGATAAATTTCGCGCAGACTAGACTTTGCTTTAAATCTTTTTCAAATACTATAGGTACAGGAATAAAAATTTTTAACTACATTGTATATCCATATTGATCCACTAATTCGACATGTAAATTGGTCGCCGGGATTTAAGGATTCGTTTTATCTTTATAGGTTAATTGAGTGCACTTTGGCTAGATTATTATTTAAAAGCAACATTTTTATAATAGTACCTAAATAGTTAAGTTATATTATTGATATAGCCCTATTCAAGTAGGTGTCATTTAAAAACAAATATGGCTGATGAGTGACACCATAGGTTTGTTCTTGGTAGCTGCACTGGCAGAACTAGTTCAGAAGTGTACACTAAAGCTTTCTTTGTAGCAGAACCAGTGCTAGTGTCGCTGTTCTTAGTACCATTGCAAGAAAACTAGTTCACCCAGTTCACTGTCCTGCTTGCGCTGGATCTATAATCAGTTCAGCCAGTGCTGTGCAATAAGTGTAATCAATATAGTACAAAAAAAGTTAGGTTTGGGATGTATATTTGAAATATCAACATCACCAGGATCTTCATGTTTTAAAAAAATGTTATCACATAATGTCAAGGCAACAGAACGCACGATTAGACAGAAAAAGTAACAAAACTACGTGGTCACAAATAGAGTTAAACACGTTGCTTGTCGTCCAGTGGTCATATTAATGTTGCGCAGGTCATGATTTTGTATTTTTACAATTTGTCGTTCTTGCCCCATTCAATATTACAGCGAATTTCAATTTCTAGGTACATCTCAGGCACTACATCTCCAAGTGCCAGCTCCAACTGCTTCCAATAATTTAACGATTTCCCCTTGTATTCTTCCGTAAAAAAGCATTATTGCAAAAACGTACGAAAATTCTAGTACTAAATGTGATGAAGAAAAGATATAATTACAAATAATTGGCGTGGTAATATTTGGCTGTGATAATTTTATTTATTATAAAAATAGTATAATGTAGATTTGATCTACTTTATATTACAAATTGTTAGAATGTAGTTTATTACTGGAATCGAAATCAAAACGAAAATTCAAAATTTGTTCTATTTTTTGTTTATGTACATATATTGAGTGTAAATACAAAGAATAATATCGGAAACTCCGTTAATGTACTTCAAGAAATTGCGTTATTGGTCATTTCAAACCAAAAGGTTTAGTTTCATCCAGCAATACTTTCAACATATCTACATAACCTAAAAAGTCTTAAATTCAAAAACTTTGAATGACTACCAACATCTGATGTCGATGAAACTTAGCATGTGAGGGGTGGAGGTAATGCTAGAGAAATTCAGAAACGCCTCCTGGAATCAACTCCATTATTTTGGGCTGGTTTAGTAACCAGGAAAAGGGGATTCTGAGCGCCGAGATCGAGTGTTTCTAGAATGAAAGTGTAGATGAGGGAATCCAAGAAATTGAGTGATTGAAAATCGCATTTACTTAACTTCAATATAGGAATCTGACACGCATACTGTTTTCGACAATCATAGCTCTCACAAAGAAACAATAAATCGGTTTACAATTGTTTATTCAGTTCTGGTTTTTCTCGGAAAATGTTTCTAGATGAGGGAGCTTGGATTCTAATTGATTGAAACGAGTTTTGGAGAGCTAATCTTCAAACCTCCCTATTTCAGTTAAACAGTTTTTGTTGAGTAAGCGACCTTCGGAGTTACAAAGTTGAGCATCCCCAAGAGAATCAGTTAGATAAAAAAATATCGAATAATTGATTCGAATTTAATTAGTGGTTACCGAAAATATCAATTAATCAGCAGATTGCACTAACCAAAAAAAATGGGGATTTATTTATTTCTGTTTAAATAGTTTGTATTTATCTTCTCCATCGCCCGGACGTGAACTAAGAATATTTTATTGAATGCAAATAAATAATATACTAAATCATTTATGCAAATTAACCATTCAGGAGTTACTTCTCCCGCCCTTGTCCCCTTCATTTTTTTTTAATTTTACAGAATGAATTCCCAAGTAAAACAAAAATTTTGTATAAAAATATTTTTTAGTATCTTTTTGATAACATATATCGAATTGTGTCTTTGTTTTTATACACATTAAATGTGCATCTGTGCATTGGTTTAAAGATAACTTTAATTATATTAAAAGTTTTATTAATATTTATACATACACAGAAAGAACTTTGTTTTATCACCTTGTATATTGTTTCAAATCATTAAAAATGCTGGATGTTTTCGCCCTTTTTCTTCAATAAAAACAATGCATTTTTTCATAAATTCCATTATGTTTCTGGAACAACTAAAGATCTGACAATAATGTTATTGAAACCAGGATAATAATGCAGTCTGTTCAAAATGATATACGAGTTATTTGTTGTTCACTACACAGGGATATAGGGCAGATGTGTTTAGGGGAGTCCAGAATATGACGATTGGGGCCAATTTACCTCTATAGCAAGTTGCATCCCCGAGGAGTTATAAGGTCTCAAGGTAGAGCTTAACATTTTGAGTAAAATCAATTTTTTGCAACTCTTCAAACGAACCATTCTAGAGGGGCCCTGTGCGAGATGGAATTAGGGGGGCAAAATTTTGCAAATTTAAGTGTTGAATTATAATTATGCATTTTAAGCCTCTCTAGAATACTTTTTGTCAGTGTTATATCTATATTCCTACATTGGAGCTGTAGCTAACTTAATCTTTAAAATATCACAAAAGTTTTTTCATATATCAATTGATTCAGAAAATTATATTTTCATACCATGGATAATTTATTTTTTTCAAAAAATTTGTCATTCTCAAAGAAAATTCGAATAAGCAAAAACATGTTTTCAACAATGTTATTTAAAAAAAGTCAAGAGTTCACTATGAATTTGTTCATCAAATCTGACAATTCGAAAATAAACATGTCTTTGATTTTTTTGACTCTTTCTTCAAAATGATAGTTTTATGAAAAAAAAAAATTGACAGATACAAAATTTTTGTGAAATTTTCGACATTTTAGGCTCTACAACTTGATATAGAGGGGAGATTGCCCCCGATCGTCAAAATTTGGCTTTCCCTATATGTGTCCGTTCTTAAGCGGAATACCCTGTATATTACAATTTATAACATTGATTTTAATTGAATTTAACTTTAAACCAATCTTATTAGATGTTATATATATATGCCATATGAGTACTAGAATTATAAAAAATAGAGTTTAAGAATGTAGAATTTTAAGACACCCTAGTCATTTTTGAGGCTACCTCATATTACTCAATAATGTGATAAAAAAAACTAACTCTGCGTGTGCGTTTTTATTTTAAAACATGTATGGTATGGTACAAAAAAATTTGCTTTATATAACAGTACAAACCGGTTATGTTAATTGTGAGTCTATTTATTTTTATTGTTGTCTTATTTGTTATCTGACTGTATGTAGAGAAAACTGACACATTATTATACAGGGTGGGCAGGGAAATTCATTTCTTGAAAAGAACATCATCCAGGTGTGCACCATCGCGCCGCAAACGTTCCTCGAATCTAGATCACAAATTTTAGTCTTCAATTGATTAAGCGTGGCTGGATTATTGAATTAGACTCTACTTTTCAGGTATCCCCACATATAAAAATCCAGTGGTGTTAGGTCCGGACTTCTAGGCGGCCATGCAATGTCACCTCTGCGAGATATCATGTGGTTTACGACCGCCAAAGAGGCATTAGAAATATAACATGTCGCACCATCTTGTTGAAACCATGTCGTACGATTATAAGCTTCAAATTGTTGCAACATGGCTATGTATCGTTCAGGATGTACAGTGACAGATTGGCCCTGTTGATTTTGAAAGAAATAGGGTTCGATAATTCCGTGTTGCTGATATGGACGCCCAAACGGTTACTTTCAGCAAATGCTAAGGCTTTTGAGGTTTTGCACGTCGGTTCTCTGCAGCCCAGTAACGGCAATTCTGTCTATTGACATGTCCATTTAAGTGAAAATGGGTTTCGTCAGAGAACAGAATATTCTAACAAAAGCTCGTTTTAAAATTAAATAATTTGGCTGTAATTCCCTAAGTTGAATTTTATACTGGTGCAATTTCATGTTCTTTCGACAGAATGCGACGCAAAGATGTTTTGGATACCACAAGTTGATCGATAGACCAAGATTACTGAAGCTCTAACTGTGTCTTCTGTTCTTATTGATCTTGGGCGTCCCGTAGGCTTCTGATTCAGAGTCGAACCAGTAGCTTCGAACTTTCTGACCCAGGTTCGAATTACACTTTCCTTCAGACACTGATTTATGTTATGTAATCCAAACTCACGTCGAAACAAACGCCAAATAATAGATTGCAGAATGCACGTTGTACTCCGGTGAAGTGATCCCTACCAAACGCGCAGCTCCCTCTCATAACGTTCAAACGCAAGAGAGTTTGTTAAATCGTAAGCCTTTCTGGCCCACCCTGTATCAATAATTTCTATTTGATTCCTATTTAACTTGTAGCGTGATGTGTATTTTTGTAATTACTGACTTATGATACTCAAAGTATGCCAAATTGAAAAAAATCATCATATTTCAATATGATTTTCAATTTTCTTACAAATTAGTATAAAACAACTATATTAAGCTTTTTATAATTATTTTTCAACATTATTTATAGATAATAAAAGCTTAGCCATTAGGTTATTTTTATTTGTATTTTCTTCGGATAAATAACACTTCTTAGGATTCTTCCATTTCCAAGCCAAAATATAATTGCATAAATTTCGCCTCTTGTTATACCCATCCATTCAACTGAATCCTCTATAATTATTTTATAACCCCAAATTTCATTCATTTTGATACTTTAGGACACTTCTAGAACTCAAAATCTCATCTATAAACTAATTTGGTGTCAGAAATATATGAGCTTCGATAAATAAAAGCATGAACACAGTTATTTTCATAAGTTTAGTTTTGAAAAACCATTTTATGGTAGTAGAAGTAGAAAAAAAACGTGTTTACTAAATGACCAACTCATTGAACATTTAAATTTTATAATTTATATTAAAAAAATTACATAATTTCGTTTTTTTTTTCGTTGGTACATTTCGATTAATGTTCTTAATTCTTTTTACAATTTAAAGGATTCACGAATATTAACACATCACACCCCTTTACCGTTCTCAATTATGTCGCGCAAGCCTTTTTTCATAAGCTTCCCATAATAGTTTTCTGTATAGTTCGGATGCAGTAACGGGATCAGAAGCTTTTGTAATACCTCTTCCAACTACGGCTATATCCGCACCTTTTTCTAATACCACAGTATCAGGAGAGTTGTACTTTTGACCCAAATCATCTACTCTATTATCTATTTGAACTCCAGGACAAAGCTGAATGAATCCAGGGTTGTGCAAAAATAGGGGATTTTGGCAAACTATACCTGAAACATATTAATCTATAAATCGTCTTAATTTTGGAAGAAAATAAGTTTCAACATATTCCGACCTACTACAGTCTTTATTAAAATATTTTTTATCAAAATATAACCTAAAATCAATCAAAACGATTTATCAACAAAAATATATGAAAAAATCTAAGAAATAAAAATCATTAACTCAAAAATTGATGAAATAATTAAGAGTAATCCAAGGAACCAAGAAAACCAACAAAATATGGAGAAGAACCAAAATAAATGACATCAGAATAGCAAAGTTCAGGTAGGTGGTAAACTTAAATACCTACAGAAAATTGATCATAAAGAACAAAATGTTCAAGACCTCGATAATAAAAAAGAATCTTAGTAGTTGAATGAACTACCCCTACACCTAACAATTACACTAACTAACTGAAGTAACAAGTCCAGTGGGTATTATAGATTATATAAGGCACAAAGGGTAATACCTATGTTTCGTTTGATTTTCTATAACACTGGATGTATGGGAATATAAAGGAGAATAATTTAGTCCAATAACAAAGAAAAGTATAAAAATACCTGCAACTAATTCGGAATATTCTTCTGCGATCTTCAATGTTGTTGCAATATAATTTTCGTTAATTAAATTTCCATCTGCACTTGCTTCAGCTAACAAAAAAACCCCTCTATCAACAAGTCCTTTACTTCCCTTTATGGCATCTAGGGCCCCTCTACCCATCAGTGAATGAACAGTAACCAGAGGAGCCCAACATGAAATTTGGTAAATCCCTAAAATAAATTTCAATATACAGGGTTTTTAAAGACTACTGACTGTCAATAAATAGATACATAGTTAATTTAAATCTGATATTTTTATTTTTTTGAATCTCACGTTTTTTAAAACTTGGATAATATAAATTTTATTTACCTTTACTATATTGGTATTCAACAGTTTTTCCAATATCGGCAAATTTTCTGTCTTCAAACAAAATAAAATTGTGTCTTTGAGAAATTTCTTGTAAGGGACCAATTAAATTCTGATGGAAATCTTGTAGTATATCTATGTGGGTTTTGAGAGCACAAATGTTTGGCCCCACCTGTTCCGCTAGGTTGAGTAACTCAGTGGTTGACAACACATCGGCAGCTACACACAATGTAGTTCGTTTTTGTTGCATTATTTGGAATAATTTTTGTGCTATTTTATTTTTAGCTTTCAAAGCACGAGATTCGAATGTCAAATGTAAACGGTCTATGAATAAAATGAAATTTTATAAAATACTTATATTAATACATCAAACTCACTTTCTGTAATTTTGTCTGTTTCGGTTTTATCTACTTTGGTTGTCGCCAAATATTTTTCAACTTTTAATACCATATTATCGTCTATGCATCCAGCTTCTTTTAAAATATCCATAAGTTGAGTCATCTTTAATAAAGCATACATATTTATACCGTTATTTTTCAAAATTTCTTCTCCGCCTTGTTCCCTATTCAATAAAACCACTGCATCTGTACAAATTAAACCTGAACCTTTTAAATCTTTAACAGTTTCTAAAATTGAGCTTCCAGAAGTTACTACGTCTTCAATAATAAGGCACTTTTGTCCGGGTTGAAAAATGCCCTCAATCAGTTTTTTTGTACCGTAATCCTTTGCTTCTTTACGACGCATCACCATAGGAATATCAGTTTTTATCGAAACTGCAGTTGAAATTGGTAACGCAGTATACGGGACACCACATAGTAAATCGACATCTTTTATATATCGTATTTTTTCAATTAATAGTTCAGATAATGTTATCTGAAAATAATATTTTCAATAGCTGAATTGCACTCTCAAAATCAGTTAGTCAGAAATTTCTTAAATCAAATAATACAAAGGTTATTTGAAAAAAGTGTAATATTCCATTTGGATAAAATCATACTAATAGTCAAACATTCTTTAAATTTTGTAGAATTTGAAAAATGTTTATAAGAAATATTAAATATAAATATTGTTTATAAAACATGGGAAAAATGCGAAAAGAATAAATCTTCCTCTGGAGCTACTTTAAAGATCTAATGTAGCAGAAATCTTAAATGACCCTGTATATTTTAAATAATTTCTAAATACAAGGCTCAAAGTTGTCCACTATATTTGTAAAAAAACTTAATAATTTTGTATATAAACAGATATAACAAATATGATATGACTTACCATTAATTTTGGGTAGCTCACTATCAACCTCAAATCACAATATACTGGTGTCATTAGACCTATCTTAGTCTTATATTCTCCAAATTTTATCGCATTGATAGAATATAATTCTTTGGAAAATTCCTTGAGTTTTTGTTCGTAATTATTCATTTTAAAATAAATAATTGTCTATATTTTAACAAATAATTCTGTATTACTGGATATAACTAAACATTCTCCATTTATCAATTATTTTTACTTGAAAGCTTGTCCTTGCAATGGAAAAGCTACATGTATTTACAGAATCTACAAAAGGAATGTTTGGAATAAAAAGAAATTTCAAATAATTGGAAATTGGTGTATCTTCGTTTTACGCTAAATCAAACATTGTTATTTGTTTGAAAGGTAAGTATTTAGGGCAAATGAATAAAGCTTTTATCAAAATATTCCTTCTGTTATGTTATAGTAACTGTTAATGAGTAGTATATAATGATTCCACGAGGTCCATTTGAGCAAAATATTGGAAAAAACATTCACACCAGGCTATGTAATGAAATATTCGACATTTAAATGTGCTCTATTTAGATTTTGCTATTAGCTTAAACATTTTTTTAGAATACTGTAGTGAGATTAAAGAATTTATTCTGTGACAATACAGAAACTGATCAGAAAAATCAGAAACAATTCAAGTACATAAAAAATATATTGTAGCCTCATAAAGACACATCTTCAACTTATTTAATTTGATAATATACACTTTCTAATATTCAGAGATCAATTAGCAAAACAAAAATTGAATAAAATTTAAGAAAAAAATTAGATAAATTATTCAGTAATGACATATTAGTTTATAGAATTAACTATATATAGTGAGAAAGAAATTTTGTTACACTCTGAATAACCAATAATAAAAATATTAGGATACCAAACTTATAAAAACATTATGACAATTTCATGTTTCAGGTCTAATCTCACCAGCTTTCATTTATTGAACTATGATATACTAATTAAAATTGAAATAATATTTACCTATTTGGATAACTATAAAAACTTTGATACAAAGAAATTGCAGTTTACCTTATCTAAAAAAATTACTTAGTAACACGTGTAATAACCCTTCCATACATGACTTAAATAATACCATAGATAACCTTTATATGGAAATAAACGAATAATACAAAAACCTTCGATCGTAACGCTACGTTTTATATAACGGAGTTTTTTGGAACTATATTGTTTATTTCGTGGAAACTTTATCAACAAAATTTTTATCAAAGTCAATGAGAATAAAAAACTATTTATTCTTAGTAAAATATTTTTTAATGTAATAACATACATCATTGCTGATTTAATTTCATATTGAAGTGAATTTAGTATCACTCATAAATACCTGTATAAATGACAAATTATGATTATTTTAGAATTATATTCAAACCATAGCAATTACTTGGGATTTCATATATTTTAAAAAATTTCCATTAATATATCCTGTGATTTTTTAATATTGACATTGTCTATATAATATATTACCTATAAAAACAGAGCTTTAAAAATTATAACTTGTTTTTAAACTAGGAGGAGTAAATTGAATTTAAGTTGGCAATTCTGATGACTTCTGATTGGCTAGAATCAGTTCATACGATACTTTTTACACATCTGTGACAAAATACTTGTCAATACCTAACCTAAAAATATTTTGTACTTGTTTTCCGTAAACTTTGTTCATTCGTCATTTCTGGTTATTGTGCATTGCTTTATTTCAACTTAAAAAAAAATAGTTCTTATCAGAGCTCATTGTATAACTTTTTGATTAAATATGGATGCTACTTCAAGTACCAGCGGTCTTTTTTCTCCACCAAAAAGACGGAAATTGATAAGTTGGGGTCATTTATCACTAAACGATAAACAGAGTATGATACATTTGTATAAACAAATTTTAACTGATCTACCAAAAATCAAGTTTGCTGCTGTCGTGTCTAAAATTGTTACAACGATGGGTAAGTTGTAGAAAAATTACATTTTTGTATGAAATTAACTTAAAACATTTTTACTTTTTAGGGATTGCGAAATCGACTGTATATCGTACGATAAAAGAATATCGAAGTACGGGAACATTTGTTAGTCCAAAATTCTGGAGGTCGTCCAGGCCTTGTTAAAACATTAGATGAAACTAGTAAAAATATCATTCGACGAATTGTACCCACATTGAACAAAATTTTAAATGAAATTAAGAAAAATACAGATTTACAAAATGTCTCTCGTTCATCATTATACAAACTTATGAAAGAAATCAATTTCAAGTAAGTAATTTTGTCATGTTTTATATAAAGGACATCATTATTTTATCATTACCCACTTATGATTTTTTTAACCAACCTAAATAATCTATTTAGTCAAAAAATAATTATTTGTCATACAGGTACTATTATCTGCAATAAAAAAGTGTATCATATGCATAAATTAATGTAGATAAAATTAAAAATAAGTTTCAAATAAAGACAAGCCTGTTTATCAAATAAAGAAATAAAAGTAGGTAGTGTGTGGGTGTCCCTTATTATTTTCTTTTATTTATTTAGTGTGTAATAAATATTCATGTAATATGTATGAATTTTTAGATATTTGAAAAGAAGCCGTAAGAGTGTTTTAATAAAACGTGATGATATTGTAAGGTGGAGACGACAATACTTAACATCTATCGAACGTTACAGGTCAGAAGATAGACCAATTTATTATTTAGATGAAACCTGGCTAAATGAAGGTCACACAAAAGCAAAAGTTTGGATAGATACAAATATCAAAAATAAAACCCAAGCTTTTAACGAAGGATTATCTACAGGTCTTAAAAGCCCATCAGGAAAAGGTAAAAGTCTTATAATTCTTCATGCTGGATGTGAACAAGGATTTGTTAAAGACGCATTACTCGTTTTCGAAAGTAAAAAAACGAGATTAACATGATGATAGGAATGGGACAGTGTTTGAACAATGGTTTTCTGAATTTGTAAAAAAATTGCCAGATGGTGCTGAAATTATAATGGACAATGCATCTTACCATAACTGCCGAATAGAAAAGGTTCCCACATGTTCATTGAAAAAAGATATGTAGGATTGGTTACGATTAAAAAATATAGAATTTGATATGCGTATGGTTCGATCCGAACTTATTTATATAATAAATCAATACATATAAAGAAAAATTCAACACATATGTTACTGATGAAATGGCACAACAAAATAATAAAGTTTTGATAAGGCTACCGCCATATCACTGTGAATTAAACCCTATAGAATTAGTTTGGGCTCAGGTGAAAAATGAGGTGGCAGTCAAAAACGTTACGTTTAAATTAAAAGATGTAAAAGAGTTGTTAATGGAAGCATTGGATAATGTTAACAATATTAATTGGCAAAATTGTATTGCACATGTATTAAAAGAAGAAGAAAAAATATACAAATTGGATGGGATTATGGATGATCTTTTAGAACCTATAATTATTTCCCTGTCTAACGATTCTGCAACGAGTGATTCTGCAACAGATACTGACGGTGATAATGTTTAGATTTGCATTTATTAACGGATTATTTTTTACACAATAACCAAATAATATAAAAATTGCCTTAACTGTAAGATTTTAAACAGCAAAATATAATATAATAGTAATAAAAATCTAATAACTTTACTCACATTTAATAATTATGTAATCCAAGCTGCTTATTTAAGTTTAAATAAAACTGGTCATTTATTGTTTTACATAGTAAGTAGTACTAGTTTTTATTTTGGTATTATAATTTGAAGCATGTCTTTTCAAAACTTAAGTACAATTTTGCCCTAAATTTAGTTTTGTGGTTTTTGAGGAAGTGTCATGCACATGACATTTTGTAAATCGGTATTTTTCTTAATTTCATTTAAAATTTTGTTCAATGTGGGGATCTCGTTTTTAAAAAAGAAACTATGTACAATTCGTCGAATGATATTTTTACTAGTTTCATCTAATGTTTTAACAAGGCCTGGACGACCTCCAGAATTTTGGACTAACAAATGTTCCCGTACTTCGATATTCTTTTATCGTACGATATACAGTCGATTTCGCAATCCCTAAAAAGTAAAAATGTTTTAAGTTAATTTCATACAAAAATGTAATTTTTCTACAACTTACCCATCGTTGTAACAATTTTAGATACGACAGCAGTAAACTTGATTTTTGGTTGATCAGTTAAAATTTGTTTATACAAATTTATCATACTCTATTTTTCGTTTAGTGATAAATGACCCTAACTTATCAATTTCCGTCTTTTTGGTGGAGAAAATAGACCGCTGGTACTTGAAGTAGCATCCATATTTAATCAAAAAGTTATACAATGAGCTCTGATAAGAACTGTTTTTTTTTTAAGTTGAAATAAAGCAATGCACAATAACCACAAATGACGAATGAACAAAGTTTACGGAAAACAAGTACAAAATATTTTTAGTTTAGGTATTGACAAGTATTTTGTCACGGATTTGTAAAAAGTATATATATATTTATGAAATAAATTCAGTTTACCATTGTCTATATGTCTCTACTTGCTTCTAATTGTATGAATATAATTAATATTTAATATTCAATCAAAATAGAATTGAGAAAAATAGAGACCGCACTCTTATTTTTAACATAAGCTCTATGGACAAAATTTATCTATGACTATGACAGAAAAATATTTTTGTAGGTTATATGTTTATTTTTACCAAATATTGTAAAGTGATTTAGTTTTACCTATAATAATTCTTTTTAATCCATAAGCAATCCGATGTGTGTTTATCTTGTTTAAAATTAATTCAATTAATAATGTCGGGATTTAGTGGAGCTTTGCAATTAACAGATTTAGATGATTTTATAACACCTTCTCAGGTATTATCAAATTAATTGAAATATTTCTACATTATACTGATAAAACATAATTTTAGGAATGCATTAAACCAGTTAAAATTGACAAAAATGGGAAGAGTAATACAGGATCAAAGGTAAAAATACAAGGAGATGGATATTTTCAAATTGATGAAGTATTTCACTGCTATAACATAAAATTACACTTTTGTAAAAAATTTTTCTTTTAGGATGGAAGTTTCCAAAAGTTACAAAAAGTAGAAATAAGTTTATCCGACTGTTTAGCATGTTCTGGTTGTATAACATCTGCTGAAAGTGTTTTAGTTTCACAGCAAAGTCAAGAAGAATTGTTAAAAGTATTTGAAGAAAATAAACGCTTAAAAGAGGTACTGTAATTAGATAAAAAAATCGTTGTAATAATTCGATTTATATTTTCAGAGTGATAAATATGAAGATTCTAAAGTTATTATTGTTAGTTTATCTATTCAGCCAATATTGTCTTTGGCAATCCATTTTAATTTATCTCCAAATAATTGTGCCGCAAAACTTTGTCAGTATTTTAAACAACTAGGTGCAGATATGGTAGTAGATATGACATTAGCTGATGATTTTGCAATTATTGAGGCTCAAAAAGAATTTATAAGTAGATACAGAACATCTGAGGATAATAGTGTGAATAATATCTTGCCAATGTTAGCATCAAGCTGTCCAGGTGATTGAATGAATTAAAGATAGTAATTAGATATTAATTAGACATTGTTTATTGTCAGGATGGGTTTGTTATGCTGAAAAAACTCATGGTAATTACATATTACCATATATTTCTACAACAAAATCACCACAACAGATTATGGGTTCTTTAATCAAAGATTGGGTCTGTCAACAGTTGGGAAATCCTAATATATATCATGTGGCTGTAATGCCCTGTTATGACAAAAAATTGGAAGCCTCTCGGGAAGATTTCTTTTCTGAAACTACACAAAGTAGAGATGTGGATTGTGTTATTACTGCCAGTAAGTCTATTGAGATTTTTAGGCTCTTAAGTTATTAATGTTTCAATGTTTGAGCTGAGCTGATAGTTGTCTACTTAACGGTTTTTTCAGTTAATCATGAAAAAGGTAATTTTTCTTAGAAGTAAGAATAAAAATCGTCTTTGAATACTGAAACTTGTTTTAGGAACATAAAAATGATGTTATATTCCAAAATATCCTTTGGTTGGGTACAAAAAAAATTCCAAAAGGCTACATTTCCACTTTTTGGCATTTTTCAATAATATCTGATAAAACATGCATTACTTCTTATATGTTCAAGAGTTTTTGCAATATCTTCCCCGGTATATTTGAAAAAAAAAAATTGCAGCCTTTTTTGGGGGTATATAAGATCGGGTGTAATGTGGCCAATTACATAACAAATAAGTGAACTGCTGGATAAGTAATTTTTAGTTTACAGCTTCTCAAAAAATTTTGTGTATCTCAACAGAAACCTTAAAAAATTATTTGGATGGATACATTTCATAATATGGTTCAAGATTCACAATTCTTTAATTTTTTAGTTGAATTAGAACAAATGTTATCCAAAGAAAATTTTAAACTTGAGGATTTAGAAGACGGTAAATTTTCTCAACCTTGGTTACCTGGCGAAAAAGATATTATTCCATCATTGATAAAACATATAGGATCTGGATCAGGAGGATATGCTGATCACATTTTTAAATATGCTGCTAAAGAATTATTTGGAAAAGACTGTGATAATTTAGAATATAAATGTTTGAGGTATGTTGTTGAATACTTCTTTTAAAAAAATAGATTTGCAGACAAGTTGTTCGATAGTTTAATTTGATATGTTAGATCATAACCTTCTTAGTGTAAAGCTGCAATATCTAGGTTTTTGCTGCCTCAATAGACACCTGAAGATGATAAGTTTAGCAGAGAGTGCAACATGCTGTTATGTTGAGGACGAAAATTCTATTCACATTCTCTTAAAGTGTGGAAGACTATATAACTCCAGAGCACTACACCTGGGAACTTATGAAATAGAAAACGAAGATCTCTAGCAACTAGAGCAATCCCAGATTCTGAACTTTCTAAGAAGAGTGTGATTAATAGATCAGCTTTAAATACTGTGTATCACCAGTGCCAAGCAAAGGGGATATAATAGATCCTTTGATTATTAAAGTGGTTATAACTGTTTTTTCTAGAGATACAAATCCAATTTGGGTAGTTTGAATTATGAACTAAAATTAAACTTATTTATTTCAATATCAAAAATTGTTTGCAGGAATCAAGATTTCAAAGAAGTCCTTTTAGAATTGAACGGTAAAGTTGTTTTGAGGTTTGCCATTGCTAACGGATTCAGGAATATACAGAATTTAGTACAGAAGTTAAAAAGAGGCAAATCTCAATATCATTATGTTGAAGTTATGGCTTGTCCGTCAGGTACTTTTTTAATGAATTATTATTTGAAAACTAGTATTTGATTTGATGATTTGCGGTGTAATTTTTATCTAAAAAATTTGATATATTTCAAGTTCAATTTATTTATTTTAGGTTGTTTGAATGGAGGGGCACAGGTCAGGCCTAAAGATGGTGTAACAATCAAAGATCTTTTGTCGGAAATCGATTGTTTATATAATTCGCTGCCGATTCATTTTCCCGAAAATAACCAAATTATAAAAAAATTGTATGATACTTGGTTGGGAGGTGAAGATAGCGATAAATGTTTTGGTATTCTACACACCAATTACCATGCAGTAGAGAAATCTATAAACGCATTGAATATCAAGTGGTAAAATATAATTTAAATCCAAATACTGTAATTAATTAATTCAGGTGAGATTGATAATCAGGCTGTTCTAAGAAGTGATCCAATTTCAAGATGCCCATCTGCCTACTCTTTGGAATTTTATTGAGAAAATGGAAAAAATAAAATAAGCTTACCATCGAGAACAATGTGGACACTATCACTGTCGCCACTAGCTTGGCAGTTTCAGTCATACATTATTTTCAAAATTTTAATTATAATGCTCTTATAAACTACTAAATTAATAGAAGAATTTGTAGGAGTAATGATATACACATATTTATTCAGTATAACCATAATAACTGACCAGACAAACGTTGTCTTCTCTTGATGAATTGGTTGGTGTGGTGGTATTGGAAATACAAGGCTTCCAACTTGTTTGAATATGAAAAATATATGAAAAACATACGCGTAACATAATCAATGTTTAAAAAATCACTCAAACCAAAATAATGATACATTACAATCTGTATTCTTGTTGATAAAGAATGGATATATCTTGGAAAAAATCATGACGATGGTTGAACTCACAGTATACGAAATTGCAGTGTTCAAACTTCTTAAAATATTGATGAAAAACATATTCTTGCTCAAATAATCATTTAGATGAAGTTAATGGGAATATTGAAATGAAGTAAAGAGTTGTATCTATTAGATGCATGTTAAAAAAATTTCTTCAACTTTTTACTTCTTAGACCTTTTTATAAGTTTTTCGTGATGAATCTTTTCAATTTTGGGTCTCTTTTGATGAGAAATCGGTTTAAAATAACAAGTACAAATTGACGTTTCCACCTGTTTCGATCTTTTTCAAAATATGATATTGACATGTACAATTTGCGTTATTATATTAATCAATAGATCACCTACAACATTAATATAAAAATGGAAATTTGTTTTAACTAGAATTTCATTTTTCCTTAGTTGTTACATTTCAATAATATGAAACAGCCATCAATTTAATAGATCATGATTTTTCAATGCAACCACGTAGCTCAAGATAATATAAATTAATAAAGTTTAGAAATAATTAACTTTTAATTTTAATTGATTGCTCTATATTGAATTATCCATAGATAATTGTAGAATCCTTAGGTGCATCAGAGTAGGGCCAAGATAAAATTTTCCAATTGCCTATAAAAATATAAACTTAACAGTATTCATAAATTTTTATTATTGGATTCTAAGATTAGTTCATTTAAATATTTCAAAACATTGTCAAAAAGTTTTTGGCAATCATCTTGAGAAGGAATGATATTTTCGCAAGCTTTGAACGCAAAATTTATTTTATAATCGTATGTTATTATACTGTATCCCATACCTAAAAATTTAAATAAATTTTATATGAATTAAAATGTTAATGTTTCGATCAAGTCAAGAGGCTAGTCAAATCTTTAAATGATAACACAATTGAAGAGTTGTTTTAATAAATCTTTTCATTAAAAAGTCTGTTCTAAGTAAATCCTCATATTGCTCGTTCAATTATAGATCAAACATTGTGAACATTTCAAAAGGAAATATTAGAGTTAGAATGTACTACGTACATTCTAACTCTAATATATAGTAAGTTCGCTGAAACCATATAAATCTAAAATGTTGAAAGGGGTAAAAAAATCAACCCCCATACATGTTACTGCTAAATTTATTATTATTGAAATTATTTTTCTTGCCAATTTCTTTTCTGCTAATTACAAAGAAATACATTTCATCTATTCCTTCTCCATCGAATAATGTAATTTTTTTACTTCCAGGTAGATTGCTGAAATCCAAACTGGTGTATTTCGTTTTAAATAATAGTTCTCTAATGGGTAAGGGGAATAGTCCCAATATATTTTTAAAAAATAAACTTTGAATCTAAAAGTAACAAATATTAAAGTAAAAACGACATTCCATCATATTCATTTTTTCCTCTCCGTTATTTATTTACAGTGTACAGAAAAAAGTTTAATACAACAATTGCGTTATTGTTAAAAAAGTTCTACCACACACACGATACAAGGAGGAAGCTTTGATCTGCAATTATTATACTCGATGAATAGCAGGTTTACGGCCACTTATGAATAGTTAAAAATTGGTTGAGTAGCAGTGACTGCCTAAATGTGCGAAATACACTTACCAAGGAGTTATGTACACTATTTTTCTTACGACCACGTAAAAAATTTTTCAAAAAAAACTTATGGGAAAGTGGTTACCTTCGTACGCTTTTTAGATTTTATTTTTTTAAATTATGATAAATTATCGAATTTATCTAGTTTATATACCCAAGTGTAAAAAATATAAAGTAATTTGTTACAAAAAATCCGAAACAGTTATTTCAAAAGGTAAAAGAGTTATAATGATTTTTCTATGATAAGATATTTGTACGAACGTATCCCGTATGTGGGGTACGTTCGTACAGTAGGTGGGGTACTTTCATACGCCATGGGGTAGATTCATACAGGGTAATTAAAAAGCCTATTAAATTTGTAATTTTTTTATTAATTATAAAAATATTTATTTATCAAAGAACTAACTTAATAATACTTGTCTTGGCCCATAGGCGATAAATTTTCTTTAGAAACATAACATTAAATTAAATCGTTCCTCCTTAGTTTACTTATTGATAATTCTAAGTTTTACAATCAGTCTAAATTATATCTTTGCAATATTTTTTAATGAGATTGTTATACTATATTTATACAGTTATATAGTCTTTGACAATCTAAACTTAAAGTAGCTAATCATACATTTGCTTGTTATTTTGGAAGTTATGGCACATTATAATTATTTAAATTAACTGCAAAAGTAAGAAGTCTAGCCATTCTAGCGCTCGTGGTTGTGGATCAGGAAGGATCATGGCGACATCGGTGATGTACAGAGTGTGTATGTCGTCAATATCAGTGAAAAAGAATGACCATGATGAGCCCGATTTCTTCCGAAGATAAGATACTTTCAGCCCTGTACCCGAATAATGACTGAGAACTTTTTCAACGTAGTATACAACAGAAGTCTTTCTCTCAAACTTTACCAACACAAAATAATTATCTTTGATTTCATCTGTGGTCACATTTAAATTATTATCGATACTATGATCATCAATTTCTTCGTCCGTTTCGAAATCGATTGGAGATGTTAAACTCTCCCTCAAGCTAAATTGCGATCCTTCAGATTCTTCTGAATCTTCATCACTTTCTATTTGCTTAGCTTTCTTTTTCTTATGTATTAAATTAAGTTCGCTGAAACTACGTTTCACTGCTTTGGCTCTGGCTTTCCTTTTCTGTTCTATTTTTTTCAATTCTTTCTGACATGTCTCTCTTCTAGTGCCGGTTTTTTCAGGTGTATCTGTATATATACGGGATTTACCCGGTTTTCTTCCTTTATTGGTTGTTCTATTTCTAACAACTGTAGGATAAGGTCTAATGACTTCTGGTGTTACGGGAAGATAAGCACTCGGTTCAGATTGTGTCTTAGTTGCAGAGGTGGAGGGTTCGTCAGTTCCGGTAAAAATATCTTGAGGATTTTGAAGCAAAGAAGGCGACTTCTCACGAATATCTGGCTCATTCATATCAGTAGATGGCACATTGGTGGAGTGTTGTGATTCTAGAGCGACAGTACTTGTTTCTGGATTAGGTAACACATTTGCCGAATTATTTGAATTATTCACGTCAATGGGAGCGAAATCTTCATCACTGAACGCCATTTCATTGAACGGCCATATACCTGGCTTCTCAAATGCACTTGTAATATTTTTAACTGTAAATGAATCAAAATATGCAAGTTTTATCAGTTTATGTATGTTATAAATATTGACTGTCTTGCCAGGATTCGAAATATGCCAATTGTTAAATGCAACTTTTAACTTTGCCTTGAATGGGCCGAACACTGCAACATCTAAAGGTTGCAATCGTTGAATGGTGTGCGGGAGAAAAGACACAAAAATTATGCCATTATCTCGAGCACCTCTATTAGCAGCTCCGAGGCTTCCTTCAGGCGCACCTTCTAGAAAATGGTCCCTATAGTGTACAAGTGGAAACACAAATAGCGGAGGAATAGTATTGCCGCTTGCAGAAATAATTGCACCAAATGTTAATAGTTTGCCTTTTTCCGCTGACACGATTTGTCCCACTTGTTTTTGAGATTTAGGAGCCAAAATTTTAGGAGTTTCTAAAACTGTAGATACGCCCGACTCGTCAAAGTTAAATATTCTGTTGGCAGCAAAATTATGTCGTTGTAACACTTCAGCTAAATTATTATAAAACTCTTGGACTGCACGCTTATTGAAAGCGAACGATCTAGCTGCACTTGTCTTCTCCGGTTTTCGCAGACTGAGGTTGGTGTTTCTCTCTCTATATTTACGTATCCATTCTACGCCGGCCATTTGGTTTTCATCCCATTTCGTGGGATATTTTAAATTTGACGCTTTCGTGTATTCGTAGGCAAGTTTGCGAATTTGTACTGTTGTTAGTCCATAATGCATTTTGCAGCAATTAATAATGTAGTCATTTAAGCGTGTCTCTTCTTCCAAGAAGACTTGTAGACTCGTGAACTTAGAATGAAATGTTCTTGAAGGCCATCGGTGCTAGAGCTATCTTTAAATTTCTGGACTCTGCTTTCCAACGTCGATACCTAACAAGAACTAAACAATTATTAATGATTTTGTTATGTGTTATTTTTTTCTTAGACGTTATAAAAGTTAAATGTTGTTATTATAACAATTATTATCTGGCAGACAAATCACAATACCTCAAAAAATCTTATTGTCTACTTCTTCGTTCTTCTTAATTTTGGCCTTTTGCCCTTCAGCACCCAGCCAGATTCATATTGTAGAAATATGAATGAAACCATTTTCAAAACATAATTTCTTATGTAAAAATAAGTGTACTATTTATCATTTTCATAAGTGGTCTTAGGAAAATATATTTTTATTATTTTATACTAACCATGAAAATAGTAGTTGATTTAGGTGATCTGGTATATTTTTTCGTAGCGTTTAACCTTTTTAACATAGATCCACCACCAATATCCATAGGAATTTCAAATGAAAAAAATTCGAATTGATTTTTTAATTCCGGCAGACCGTTGTTATTTAAATCGTCAATGTCTTGGGTAACGGCCATAATTGCTGCTGCTCCTTTGGGACTTTCAAGATTTTTCTATATATTTATATATAAAAAAAAACGACGTCATTAGTATACATTATTAATGAGAAGAAACAAATGAAAATGATTACTATGAAAGCAACTAGGAAGAACTATGTACTTACAGATTTGATTGGAAAATTATTCTACAAAGTAACAGAGTAATGTTAAAAAATACTCTTAGAGGAAAAAATTGTGAAAATATAAAAGCTTCATTATTTCACGTGCAGAAATTAATCAATAGACATGTGGATTGGTCAAATGTACCATAAAGTATAACAAAAGAAATTTCTATCAATAACCTCAATACAAACAAATAAAAAAGTTGGTAAACATCTATTAGCTATATAACTAGGTAATAAAGGTGTACAATTAAAGTATAACATCTGGCATGTATATTTGTTATTGTGAATACTTAACTTATAATATATATTATAAAGACACGTGTAAACTTACTATACTTGTAGTCAGTATGAAACTCTAGAAATATCGTCAAAATTATTGAAAAAAACCACTCACCTCTCTAAAATAATCATAACAGCTAGCTGAAATGGCAGTAAGTAAAATTTCAGTGAAACTGCAGTCTCCAATTTTCTTTTTTAAATTTTTTATTTTCTGTACCGATATCGTATCATCAACTTTTTTAACAAAATATTGTTTGCCAAAGCCGGCTCTAGCAATGAATGCTGTTTTATTAAAGTTCCTTTTTATTCCTTCACAAACCATAAAACCTGGGAGTAGTAAAAAGGAATAAACACCTTGTAACAATCTCATCCAAAAATTGCTGCGTTTATATCTTTTATTGAACTCTCTAATAACGTTATCTATAACATATTTATCATCACCAAATAATTGAACGAATAGATTCATTATTGATAAACCGTTACCCAAAATATGATGAATTTTAATTAGTACTGGTATATGTTGTATCCGAAAATTGTTCTTCTCTTTCCATTTGTTGCTACATTTCAGTATAATCGTCTCAAAAAGTAATTTATTATTTTTAGGTAGTGGCTTCATGCTATAATCATATGTTAAATGGCCGAAAGTTTTGTAACAATCTTTTTCTACATCCACTATATGTACAAAATCAGCTGCTTTAATATCTTCTTTTAAAACATATGGAAAACCCATAAATTTGTGTAGAGAACCAAGGATTTTTTTGAAATGTTCTGCATTTTTCATTATTGTTTCATCCAAAGCTTCAATCATTTTTGCTTCTAAATCTTCTTCGTTAATGCTTGTTTTCATAGTAGTTAAAATATAAGAGAAATTTTCTTGAAAATTGCCTACCGTGAAAAAAGAATCTATGTTTTCAATATTGGTAAAGTTCGTACCATACTTTACTTTTAATATTGTAATTATTATATTCTTGTAAATTATCGAAAATATCAGGAATATAAGAAAAAATGGAAGTAGAGGTAGTGATATTATAAAATACCGCAGACATTTTCTGATTCTAATGTTTACACCTGAAACAAATAAAAGAATATCTTTGAAAATTTTATTGTGCAATTTATTAAGTCACCATTTTTTTTAATCGACTATTTATGTTTACCACTGTATAAAGAATATTCTTTATACAATGTGTTTACTATACTAGTAATTCTAAAAAACTAATTACACTGGCCGACAAAATAGTTCGGCACCCGAGTCATAGGTGACGATAATAACTCCAACAAGATGTCGCCATTTTTTCTCCAATATTTGAATGTATTCAGTACAGGATCTTTTATCATAGGTAGCGCCATTTTCTCTCCAAAATTAATTATGACAAGTTCAGCTTCTGAGCGATAGGCAGATGTTTTTACTGCCATCTGCCATATTTCGTCCAAAATTAATTTATCGCAAGCCGCTATTTTTCGTCCTTATCAAACTTTTTAATTAATCCAATATATTTATTTATATAAAAATAAGACTTATTGCATCTTAATGTTTTATGTTATATTTATAATTTTGTAATGTATAATAACACTGCCCGATAAGATTTAACAGTTGAGTGATGCCAAATTAAAGGAAGTTATTTTTATTGTTTTTTTGTCGATCAGTGTTGAAAATAACATCATAATATGTGCTGTTAATAAATAATAAGGAAGTGAAGCTTAAGTACTAAACAACAAAATGAAAAACAAAATAATTAGAATGCAGAAATAGCGGAAAAATAATGATTTTGAAATGCCACTAACAATCTCAATTGGATGATAGATCATAATGAAATTAAATTTCAGTTTTTCAACTTACCTTCGAATATAGTTGTTCACAAAAACCGCAGTTAAAGTTTATGGGATATTACTTACCGGAAAATGGTATCAACCTGATTTAGGGTTGTACAAAATTAATCTAAAAAATTATTCGATTAAAACAAAATCTATTATAAAATACTTATAAGTAAATACCAATATTTGATTATATAATTCAAAATCGTTTTGTTTTTAAATATATTCGAAATTTAGGCGATTATTATAATGCTGCAGGATGATATTGAACACGACTTAAATATTTCGAACAACTAATCCCATTAGTTTGATGTTATACAAAATGAACGAGTTTTGAAGAGTTTTGTGAACTATAAAAAATCAAGTTATACTTCACTACAGAACGCTAACCTTAGGTAATACTAAAGCACTAGATCCTTTCGTCCTCACTGAACAAACAATTATAGAGGATATCAATAGTAGGGGAGCCCAAGCGGGGATTTTTGAAGTGACTCGAGCGTGTCAGAAAATTATATAGGGAGAATCCTTGCATCCTTTAATGTACCTCTACCAAGTATGAACCCTCCATATGGTGGGGTGTGTTGAGGGGAACCCGTCTGATTAGTAAAAAAAAATCGATTTTTAGAAAAACTCGAGCGCGTCAGTCATTTACAGTATGTACGCGCATTATATTTCTGGTAACTATTAGATATTAATCTGACGATTAATTCAAGGGGGCTGGCCGTAACGAGCAGTTGGAAAAAAAAAAAAAAAGTTATTCGAGCGTGTCAGACATTCAAAGTGTATGTCAACTAAAGCTTAAAAAGTGTCCTATTAAAATATCTGACGATTTGGACATGACACAAACTCATAATATATTTTTATATATGTAAAAAAAAAAGGTGATCTTGAGATACTCCAGCGCGTCAGATTTTTATGCAGGAGGGTCAAGTTGTTGTCATAGTTCTCCTGAATAATAATCTGACAATTATATAGAGGGATATCGCTAGTCTGACCATTTTGAAGGAAATTTAGAAATAATATCTCCGCATTTACGTACAGAAATTGGATAATTTATTAATAAAAAATTAAATATAGATCATTACAATTTATAATAAATTACAGATCATTAAAATTTAAAATACATATTTTAGTCTTCATCTCCACTAGACTCATCTTTGAAGTTTGTTTCCACTTCAACTTCCTGGACGTCCTCGTCATCTCGTGATTCTGTAACTAAGAATGGTTATGATACATTATAATGTTATATTTATGTTATGATAGTATAATATGGAAAAAAAAACGTACCTGAATCTAAAGTATCTCCTAAAATGTCAGGTGTTATGACGATGTCTTCGTACGCTTCAGGAAGTTGGTTTCCTAGGAACCAAGTTGGCTCCAATTTTCCATCCACATTTCTCCATCCGTATTCTAGTGGTGACATTTCCGTAGGAATACGATTGTGAGCGTTCCTCCACAAACAAGCAATATATTTCGTTCGCAATAAATGTTGTTGCAGCTCCGATCGACATGGTGGCAAATTACAAGCATCGTAATTACGCACATTCAGTGAAAAGGGTTGAGACGTATCATTTACTTTGTACGTTTTATTAAATATTTCAATCCCAGCAATATTAACGTCAGCTAGTTTTTTAAACCCGTACAAATGGCAGATGAACGATTCCACGGTGGAAGATAATGCCTCAATATTATATGCTTCAGAGCCCAAGTTTGCAAATACTTCTTGTATATTTACAGATCCCATTAAAATCTGTAGAGGCCTTTTTTTACCTCGCCTGTACAAAGCTGGGTTGTAATCACATCCCGTTAGAGCATGCAGAGCTGGCAGTGCTTTTGATACAAGTGGGCCCAATTTCGTAAAAAGAGCAGAAATGTCGATATATCGGCGTGCATTCCCTACTCCGAGATCAATCCAGACTTTTACAGACGATTTCATATGTTCCATGTTGGCTAACATAATAACCACGATATCTGTATCAGAGGTTCTGATGGTGACAGTAGACTCTTCTTCCATTTGACAAGCAAAAAATACAGCTTTTGTATCCGCTTCTTCATGATCGGGACATGACAGTTCATGATCAATAATTCGCGATAATTCGTTATCGATAACAGAGTACACGTAACATAAATCATGAATTAGAAATATTTTCTTATTACCAATAATTGATTTCATCTCCTGTTTAGCCCAATGTTCGATAAGAAATTTCACTAATGCTTCTTTAAACTTTATATTTTTTAAATCTTTGGAGAAGTCAGAGGTTCTGCTTTGTTGAGGACCGGCAATATGAAAATCTTTGTCATCTATATTGCGTCGAAGAGCATGTTCACAATCTTTTATCGAAGGTGTGAAGTAACGATCAAATATAATGGCTATACTATCTGCTGGAGTTTTTACAAGAGTTTGCAAAATTTTCTTTGATAAATCACCGAAATTGCGCGGCATTTGTTTAAAAGTATTTAAGAAGAAGAAGCCATCTACGATTCCACAGTCTACCTGGGGTGGTGGTTGTTCCATTTCTTCAATTCTCATTTCTAGTTCTTGAACCAGTACTGATTTTGCAGTTTTATTAAAAGAACCATCTATATGGCATAGTGATAACGGGACTGGTGTTATTGGAAAACACAATACTGTTCCAAGATCTAAGTTTGCAACCAGAGATAGACCTAATAATCTACCGAATAAATCCCGCTGAAGTGTGACCTCATGAACTTTTTCTCCAATCTTCATAACCTTTTTCTTCTTTACACTTGCAAAAGTAAGTATTGGATTTTTCTTCAGAGATTTGTGAAATCTATCCGGATTCATATTACATTCCGTTATAAACTGATCGCGGAGAGACATCCCAGATGAAACAGTGCTTAGCAAGCAATTAGCAACTTCTTGGCTAGTAGCCTGTCCTGTAGAAATATTATATAGATTATCTTTGTCTATGGAGGAAGTGAAGGGATTGGTGATCTGCTCAATGCTATGCATGAAAGCTTTAATTTGCTTTTGATGCTCCTTGAGTCTATCTGGATGTAAGTCTGCGGCGACGTCTTCACTATTGTTACTCATCCCTGCACGATTTAAAACGTGTGAAATAATTCGAGTTCGAGCTCCATGATTTCGTGCCCAACGTTGTCTGGCAGAAATAGAGCTCGTCAGGTTCACGATTCCCGTGAGCCGACGTGCTGCTTCACCATTAATTGTTTGCTCTAAGGTTAGGTCAACTGGGATCCGCGAAAAGGGTTTTTGGGTTCTCCTAATACCAAACGAGCCTTTAGCAATTTCCTCTCGAAGACCTGGATGTGTATTGCTAATGTGTTGAAGTTGATTTAAATAAAACACTAGCCACCGGCTGTAATTTTGTTGATTGAAGTAGAAAAACAAACAGACGATTTTTCCAAGAACATAAATGTATGCATCTAAATCTCCAACTCTTATACTTCTGATAAATAAATGGTAAAGATTTATAAAATCAATGTACATAGCATAAAATTGTGCCGTTTTACCGTGCTTGCCTCGTAAAGTTTCTGCTGTATATTGATCATATAATTGGAGTAGATTTTGTGTATCTGGATGCTGTATTTGAGGCGAGCTATCTTGAAGCTGCGAGAAATCAGTGAGATATTCAATTACACAATCTTCGATAGTCAAATTCGTGTTTTCCAAAAAAGACTGAAAGTGAAATTGCTGCAATGATAACGTCATAATAGAATGTAATCTTTTACATCTATTATAATTTTTCCCAGTAATAAAACCTGAAACTGATCCTTCAGCAATTAGATCTGATTCCGTCATTATATTAGTGAGTCCGCATTCTTCAATAAAAGTGCCAACTGCTTTGAAAAAAGCCATTTCGATGTGAAAAGCCCCCATGTGAATAAAAATGTTATCAAATTTTGGAGATTCTTGAGATTGTATGCAATAACTCGTGCGAGCTATAGCTAAATCATATGTAACCTGAATGTATGGAGCGTTACATTCCTTTGCAACTTCTTGGCACAATTCTAAAGTTTTCAAAACTGTTGAATGATTAGTGGGAGACTCGTTTATGGGAGTCAAATACGAAATTTTTTGGACAGGTGAATTATCAATGTAAATTTTACTATTATACCCAACCCACATTGGAGTACCATATACATTGAGCTTATGCGACAACATCCACATAATATCTAATTGTTTAGCTGTAATTAAATTTGCAGGATCTTTGTTGAGCGCGGAAATGTCAAGCTCATTCCAAGTTGCTATTTTTAATATTTTTGTAAATGGGCGCATCTCAAAAGTTATTTCTTCAAAGGCTCGGCGTTTCCGGTTTCTCGGTGTTAGAAGCGTAGATTCTGATGTATTGCTGCATACAGTTTGATTAGAAGCTAGATTTTCAACTTCATTGGCAGCTGAAGATATTGAAGGCATTGTATCTGCATTTGGAGCAACGTTTTGAAAAATTATCCCCACTGTATCGTGAAGAGTATCTTTTCCATTTAGTGTTTCGACGAAGCGATCAAAGTTATCGAAGGCAACTGCCGTATTTAAGTCCGGACGACGTAAGATATCTTCAGGGCACACGAAGGTACTGTTAGCCGTAGAAAAAGTTAATTCGGTCTCTAATTCTTCCAAAGTAGTATACGAACAACAGTGCCCATATTTAGATAACAAGTTGATTATTTTTTTGCTATTACACAAGCTTTTGACTGCTAAGCCTAAACTTATATGTTTGGAAGTTTTGATTTTATGGTTTGAAGCAGCGTAGATCATATCATGTCCAATAGAAAAAATTGCTAGATCGTTATTTGTTTTCCTTATTTTACGTTTTTCCCTCGATAGATGCGAAACATCGCCAATAACAAATGTTTCCAAGAAGCAGGTTAAAAGTTCTGGCACATAATCTAATTCACCTTTAATTAAATCTTCAGCAGTACAATCATCAGGCAATTTTGTTGTCGTACAATTTTTAATTTCCTCTCGGAGTTGTGCTGCAACCGAACGAATTGTCTCCTTCATTGCCATGCTTCTAAATAAATCACTATATGCCACAATATCAGCTGAAATCGGAGCAAGAAACTTCTTTTTTTCAGCATAAATAATTTTGATCGTTTTCGAAAAAGTACCCATGATCTTACTTTCTAAGTGGCGATCGGAAAATGAACTGCTGCTAATAGAATCCGATAACAACTTGTATTGTTCAACTAATAGTTTGTGGTATTCTTTTTTTACGTGATCAAAAAAAAGGCATTCATTTTTTTCAACAACCAATTCTTCTATCATTTCACACAGCAATTCATAAGCTGTATTCGAAGCCTTGCGTTTCTTTATAAAATCACTTTCTTCTTTTTTATTAATGTCTCGCAAATAAAGATCTTTACAGCATTTATGATAAGGAATTGCAGAAGTATCCGCAAAAGAACTGATTTTCTCCAACATCTCAATGTCATTGTGTTCTGTAGCTGCACTTTTTAATAATTCAATTGTCCGTAATTTATTTACTGCTAATGGCACATCGCGGCCATGACGGCGTTTTCGCGATTTTTTGCAAATGAAACACTCCCTTAGCAGCAAATCTGATTGGATGACCTGTTCATCTGCATCTGATGGATCATCACAATCATCCGAGTGAGGCTCAAGGTTGGTTGATGGACCCGCTCTGAAAATGTTTGACCCATAATTAGCACTATCATTTTATTGTTATTCAATAATTAGAAATCTTAAATTTCGAAGACTTTTAAAATGAATATAAATGAAGATGTCAAATATTTAATATTATGGTGACATTATGCATAAATGAAATAAATTTTTGAATGAAAGTCGTCAAAATTTTAATTTTCAAAAAAAATTACTGTGAGAATTTTCATATTACAAGCAACAAAAAAACCAGAATGACAAAATACATTTTTTTTCATGAACGAACAGTTGTAATTATTAATTATAAATATGAATTTTGAAATTACGAAGAAAAAATAAAAAATTCTCGAAAATTATAACATACATTTTGGTCACAAATTTTAATTTCTGGTAACTTTTATTTAATGAATTTTTGTATCGGACCATTATTTCCCACGTTAAATTATACATTAATAACATTGCAACCGATTAGTTCTATTTTTTTTCATTTTAACACTGTGAAATACGATAGATAATAAATAATATAATACATTGACACTCACTCGTCTATTGTATCAACAACAGGTATTATGCTGGGAGTATACACATCGAGACTCTCTCCAGCATGTTCTGGTGCATCAACACGTGCTTGTTCACTTTCTGGAGTAATTTGATTTTGGCTTCGAAAATCTGATGGTATTTTGATTGCTGTGAAAAGTTTATAGCACTGGGCATGATAGCCATCGTTCAATGATGTTTCTTCCGAAAGTTCAACAGTAGCATAAGTGTTGCTCGATCTTCTGACAACAGGCTTCGCTTTGCGATACTCCAAAATAGTTATACACTTTTTTAAAGTTTCTGGAGTAAACTTTTTAATTTTTTCACAAGTTTCTTTTGCACAAAAAACACATTTCACACTTACGTTACTCATTATTGTAATGAATGTAAAACTAATCGCATTAAATTCACAAAACAATTACAAAACACCACAAACAAACGAAAACGTCGAGCGTCTACCAAAAACGAGCACGCTATTGTGATCAGCTGAGATGCCATCATGGCGGCAAACGTTAGTTTAGGGACGGTGCGAGAGAGTGAGAGATAGAGAAAGAGCGAGAAAAAAAGTGAGACGCGGAGTGGGGAATACACAGCTCTCAGCCGCTGTACGCTTCACCTTTGCTCCACGATTCTACTAACATCGCCCCATGAAAACTGTCAGATTATTAGTTCTTTGTAATTCTAATAGTGTTTCCTTCAAAATAAAAAAAAATTGAAATGCGCTCGAATATTTCAAGGTGACGTTTTTTTTTTACAACTTCGAAACTCGCTTGTTTCTTAATGTCACGCTCAAATTGTCAGATTATTGAGATATACAATCTTCTCAATGTAATTAATCAACTTTTTCTTAATCTGACACGCTCGAGTTTTTCTATGGATCGATTTTTTTTTACAAATCAGTCGGGTTCCCCTCAACACACCCCACCATATGGAGGGTTCATACTTGGTAGAGGTACATTAAAGGATGCAAGGATTCTCCCTATATAATTTTCTGACACGCTCGAGTCACTTCAAAAATCCCCGCTTGGGCTCCCCTACTACAAGGTAAAAGGCGTGAACAACTTACCAATTTTCATTAATCACTAGCAGAACGGTTATTAAATGAAAAAAAAGTAATTTCCAAGCGCCACGAGAGTCACGAAGACCCCATAATTTTTGACGAAAATCAGACCATATTTATTAAAAACTATGAAGCAAAATAAAATAGAACTTCGACATGTGATATCTAAAGTGAAACGTGACTTAAGAACAAAAATACTTTTAGATAAAAAAAGATTCGTAAATCTATTGTTAAAAAATAATTTTTTTACAGAATTATGAACACAATAACGACAAATACCAAACCCAATAACCTCAAACTTCACGAATTATATGCAACTTGACTATTCAAATAAATCAACTTATCACTCAACCACCGAATATTGAGGATTTCCATACTAAAACTTCTAAATATTATTTTAGGATATAATCAAAATATGTATCAATATTGGTTTTTCCTATACCAACTATTCATTGAAAACAATTTCAGAAAAACGAAATTTTACTTCTTGTTTGAAAATCAAAAATCTATTGAACTTTAATTAGAACTCAAGACATCATTAAATTTTAGTATTTGAATTCCAAGTAATTTTTCGAGAATTTCCATCGATTTCAAATGTAATGTGATTCCACAGAAGTACAACTCAACAGAAGAAATTCTTGTGGTAACCAAAATCGATTACAAAAAAGTCATTTCATGATAGAAAACCTGGAAGAAAGTCTCTTAATATTTGCTGTTTATAATAAAATTGTTTATGATGAAATTACGGGGATTAAGTGATAAGTACTGATATTATAGATTATTTCTTATTACTATATAATTTTTTATTATTCTGTTACGAAATGGGAAAAAGGGCTTGGTGGAAAGCTATTTCAATATCGCTGAAAGTGCGTAGAGTTAAAAGAAGATAAGGTTTAAAAATTTAATATTTTTTACAGAAAAGTAACTTTTTTATTGATTAAAAATTGTCCTCGTATTGTCATTATTGACACTGATGTATAACATATATTTAATGTAGGAAAAACATCTCAAATAGTTTAAAGTTTATTGATAATTCATACATTTTGATCTGAAAAGTCTGTGAAAATATCATTTAAAGTTTTGAAAATATTATCCAAAATTTGTCGGCAATCGTCCTGGGAAGGAATGATACTTTCATATACTTGTAATCCGAGATGAATTTTTTCGTCGTACGTCATTATACTGATTCCCATACCTTAAAAACAATATAATGTCGAATTTATGGAAAGTTCTTTTTTTTATTTCTTATCATATATCGCTTAATATGCAAGGAGATTTAATAACGGCATTTGATATTGCTAATAAATACATTGAATCTGCTAACAAACATTCATAATAATTATCGATTTGATGTAAAATAAAAATGTGTTAATCTCTGTACAGTATCTACTTACCGATGTCTGTTTCTCTGTTGAGGACAAAGAAATATATCTCTTCCACATCTATACCATCTAAAAAATTAATTTTCGGAATCCCGGGAAGGTTACTTATCGCTAGGATAGCGGAATTTGTTTGAAAAAATAATTTTTTAAAGTAATTTGGAAGAAGACCCATTGTATAACAAAGTAGCGTTTTCATGATCTGAAAATTGAGATAAATAGCCACATTTTACAATATTTTAAGATTAAACTTGAATCTGGATCATATAACTCCTTCAATACATATGTCAATAGACTTGTTTTTAAATATATTGTCTCAAATGTTCATTGATTAGAGCCAAACATATACATGGTGACATCACTAGTTTTGATGTAGTAGAAGTAGTTGTTTCTTAAATTTAGGCCTTGTAATACCTCAAATGAGAAGTCTTTACATAAAAAAAGCGTGGGAATATAAACTTGTTTATCTCAATTCTTGAAATTTTTTACAAACTTTATTTTTATATCTTCGTTTTTATTCTTTTTCATCTCGTAAACTGAATGTAATTTAAGAAATATGAAATGTATAATTAGACTTACCATGAAATTTTTTACTATATCAGATATTTTTGTACATTCTTTAATAGCATCAATTCTTCTCAATAATGAATCACTCTTAATATCAATCGGAATTTCATGAATTACATATCCAAATTGATTCATCAAAATTGGCAGGCCATTTTCATTCATTGGTTTTAAATAACGAACACCAGCGTTTATTGTTTCTATTGATATTGGAATTTTACCAGCCTTCAAAAAGATGACAGAAATTCAAGATACTTTGTATTAATTCAATCTTCATTTAGTGCCTTTCAAAAGTATTGTATTTATTGCTAAATATAGAATAACAAAACTGGTGTTTTGATAGATATCTATGTAATTGTTTTTTACAGTTTTTTAATATTTAAAAATGATAGCTTGCTATAAAACGCGCATGCAAAACATTTTATTCATAATCACGTTTATTTAGAAACAGAATAGTCGAATTGTCAGAAAAAAATGAGGCCGACATCGGTTTCTTGAATCATTGTAATTTTGGATTATCTAAATAATATCGGGATGTGTTCGATTGATTACTATCTATTTGTATGTAAGTTAAAAGTGGTCAAATGAAAATTTTGGTCATTCTCAATAAACGAAATGAGAGTGGAGCAAACAAAACAATAAACAAGGAGGTACTCCACTAAAAATTTCAAAATAAATAAATTCATCCGTATCATAACTGAAAAATTATTTTTTGTTGGAATCGACAGAAAGAGCATAATAAATTATAGAAAATTTTAACAATAAAATGTTATATTTGATAAGAAAACTAACTGACGTAGTCGATAGGGACTTCACTGATTTTATGTCGACTAAGTTGAAAAGAAAACAATTTAAATAGATAATGTGAATAAAGTTGCTTCATATTATTGGTACTAACAAAATTTGTTTAGAAAAAAATAACAATGTTTTGATCATTTGCGCGATTATTGATGTGATTATTAATGAATGAATAAATTTGTTTTGGATGTTTTATAGCCAATGTGAATAATTTACTTTGAAAAAAGAAACTACAAACATCGGAACCTCATTTTCAAAATACTCAAATAACTCACCTTTTTACTATATTCGTATATACTAGCCGAAATGGCTGTAATTAATATTTGAGTGAAACTGCAGTTCCCGATTTTATTTTTCAAAGTTTTTATTTTCCGTATCATCATATTATCATCTCCAACTTTATAAATAAAATGCTGTTTACCAGAACCCAAATTATTCATAAATCCTCTATAATTTCCGTAAGTGTGAATTTCATGGTAAATTATATAACCAGGAAGAAGGAGGAAAAAATAAATATTCTGGAGTATTTCTAACCAATATTGAGGACGTTTACGATTCGTGTTGAATTTATCCACAACTTCATTTATGACTACTTTATTGTCTCCAAAGAGTTGTACGTTTAAATTTAAAGTAGATAAACCGTCTGCTAAAAGATGGTGCATTCTCATTAATACCGGTATTTTTTCGACTTTAAAATTGTTTCTCGTCTTCCATTCTTTACTAGATTTTATTATGATGATTTCAAAAAGTCGTTTATTTTGTTTAGGTAACGGTTTCATAGAATATTCATAAGCCAAATGATTGATCGATTCATAACGATCTTTTTCAACGTCCAAAATAGTTACAAAGTCGGTAGCTCGTACGTCGTCTTCTTTTATCAAGAAAGTGTAGCCCATAAAGTTATATAGAGAACTATGGATTTTTTTAAAGTGCTGCTCGTATTTTATCATTTTCATATTTATGGCTTGAACCATTCTCTCTCTCAAAGCTTCTTCGCTCATTTCAGTATTCATAGTAAACAGAACGTTAGATAAGTTTTCTCGAAATTTGCCCAATCCGAAAAAAGAATCGTTGCTTGTGATAATAGTCAAATTTTTACCATGCTTCAATTTCAATATTGCAATTATAATACTTTTGTAAACTAGCAAACATGCTAGAAATGTTAGATAAACTGGGAGAAGAGGTAATGATAACGATAAGTACCATAAAGACATATTCAGCTTTGAATATTTGTACCTAAAATAAAATGGGTAAACAGATAATATGCATATTTAATTCAACGATATAAGTATATTCGGTATATTTAAGGATGGTAGAAATTACATGAGGAAATTGAAAAAAAAATGATAACCAATCAATATACATCATTTACAACAACCTAGCCTAATCTAACCTTTATTCCTCATATTCCTCATTCATAATCTAACCAATGAAACTTAACAACGATTTCGATAACAACCATAATCAATAACCTTAATATTCCTATCAAGCGTCAATTTGAATACTGCTTTTTGAAATCGACGAGTTCAATGTTTTTTAAAGGAAACGTCGAAATTTAAAACGCTGAAATTCTTGTAAGTATATTTATATATAATTGGTTTCACATATACCACATAGTGGTGCATGGTTAATTAATGTAAGTAATTTTTATATTGTGCTTGATCATAAATTCAGTCCCAAACAAAGAATACATAAGTATTCGATAGCTCAAAAATATATTGAAGTTAGTACACTTTGCCACATTCCCACTACGAAAACGCCTATATATACTATATTTGCTGATGAATTAATATCAAACTCAAAAACAACTAACATTCAGAATACAAAAACAGTAATGGCCGTCACGATATTGGCGTTTATTTATTAATATGAAAATTATTTTTTATAGAAAACTGAACATTATAGACAATTTATTGAATAATTGGTAACCACCTTGAAGAATATTTTGTTACACGAATCATTAAAACACAATAAATTATTGTGCTCTGCAGGGTTGATCGTTTAGAAAATCACAACCTATTTCTGTAGGATATTTTTTGAAGATAAATTACACACGAGAAGAAAAATTTATCATAGCAATTGATAAGGCTGTAATAAACAAAATGTTGTATCAACCGTCAATTGCTAAGTGAATTTTTCGATATGTTCATTGTTTGCGGTTTCCAATGTCGATTTGGGCTTTTTAGCGGTATACGACCAAAAAAGCCAAGACCACAAAAAATTGATTATAAATATATATAAATGTATAAAAAAGAGAAGCCGCTTTACCCATGAACATTTGCTACAAGTTCTACTATAATGTTCTCCGAGTGAATCAAAATAGTTTTGAATTCTTCTTTAATTGGTAGGTACTTGGTAAAATCTGGTTCATATATTTGTAAAGAACCAACTATTTTTTGTAAAGCAACAATTTTTTTATTTTTATTCATATAATTCGCGATATTTTAGGAGTTCACGGGGTTCAACGAGGTATATATTATCGTGGCCGTCAAGAAACTGGCCGAACTATTATCAATCGCTTCATTAGACGATCAATTACGGGCCTCTAAAACTAATTTTCCAGTAACTAAAACATGGCACCGAAGAATTAACGACATTTAAAATGACAACGCTCAATATTAAGCCTATGTGACATCTGCCAATAGGCAGAATATGACGACACTCTCAGTTATACAATAATCTCTCATTCTTACGACCCAAAAAACTACTTGAAATGATCCACTTAAATGTATTTTAAATGATGAAATCAAAATTTTTAACATTTTTGGACTCATTTTTCACACATGGTCAAGATTGTTTCATAAAATCAATATCGATAATCGAGGGTCTATCTGTTTTTATCTCATTTTGGGGTACTTTCAACAATAACTCACGATAATTGATCCGAATTCCATTACCAACTATCACAAGAATTACAAGAATGAATTAATCAGATTATTCAAAATGTGTTAGAATTAACATGTGTAATGTAACAAAACGCTAACCTTAGTTAATACTAAAGCACTAGATCCTTTCGTCCTCACTGAACAAACAATTATAGAGGATATCAAGGAAAAAGGCGTGAACAACTTACCAATCTTCATTAATCACTAGCAGAACAGTCATTAAATGAAAAAAAAAGTAATTTCCAAGCGCAACGAAAGTCACGAAGACCCCATAATTTTTGGACGAAAATCAGACCATATTTATTAAAAACTATGAAGCAAAATAAAATAGAACTTCGACATGTGATATCTAAAGTGAAACGTGACTTAAGAACAAAAATACTTTTAGATAAAAAAAGATTCGTAAATCTATTGTTAAAAAATAAATTTTTTACAGATGATTTTTTACATATGAATAAAGATTGGTTTTTCCCATACCAACTATTCATTGAAAACAATTTCAGAAAAACGAAATTTTACCCTGTTAGAATGTTTAAACGCGGTTTAATAAGAGGATTAGAAACTTCTTGTTTGAAAATCAAAATTCTTGTTGCGATTCAACATACTGTAAATACCATAATCGTTAAGACTTTCACAATTTTATGAATTTTCAGACAATGACAAATGTCGAATGTCCTTTGTACCTTTAAACCCCTAATAAATAACTCTCTCTCCGCAAGAGACCAATCGTTAAATTTCTCTAGTGTCACTAATAACTTTCTCTCAAATAAACACAAAAGCAATTACTATTGAAAACTTTTGAAAACCTTCATTTTACTTTTACAAACTATTCCAAGTTCATCCAAGGTTAACCCTTATACAAACAAAAGAGAAATTTCAAAAAATCTGTTTGAAAAATATAGATTCTTTTTATTGCTTCACGGCAATTAACACAAAATATTACTACGATATTGGGATACTTTTAACCCCCATTTTAGCCCATATAAATAAAATTTAACATTCATGCACGAGACAGTAAGAGAGCAGAAGGTAACACACTACAGAACAGTGAGAAAAAAGAATCCACAGTAAACAGAAACTAAACATACAGTGCGCGTTAAAACTAACGAACTATATCTAAATCAACTTAACGATTCTCTCTCACTTATCAACTCATAAAAAATCTTAACCTTACAAACGGGCAAAATTACGATTTACCTGAATAATCAAAATATCTCTCGCGTTACGACGCAACATAAAACGTGCAATTTTCTGTTACTTCGTTCAAGAATAACCGGAAAAATATACATATAAACTTCGCTATCTTTTGTAACCAACTATATATCACTGTGGACATTCTTGTTGATTTATCTTGTTGCTTATTTTGTACATCGATTTACGTGTAATATTGTCGTATTTAAGTGTTTTTATTAAACGTTACTTAAAATTACGACTGGTCCTTCATTCCGCAACCTTGTCGAAGAAAACAACACATCTACTTGGGTGCTGTAGTGAACGACAAACACGACAGTCCACTTCATCCAACTAGTTCATTACAATCCCCCAAGAATTCTATTGAATTTTATTTAGAACTCTAAACATTAAATTTTAGTATTTGAATTCCATTAGTAATTTTTCGCGAATTTCCATCGATTTCAAATGTAATGTGATTCCACAGAAGTACAACTCAACAGAAGAAATTCTTGTGGTAACCAAAATCGATTACAAAGAATTTCATGATAGAAAACCTGGAAGAAAGTCTCTTAATATTTGCTGTTAATGATAAATTTGTTTATGATGAAATTACGGGGGTTAAGTGATAAGTACTGATATTATATATTATTTCCTATTACTATATAATTTTTTATTATTCTGTTACCAAATGTGAAAAAGGGCTTGGTGGAAAGCTACTTCAATATCGCTGAAAGTGCGTAGAGTTAAAAGAAGATAAGGTTTAAAAATTTAATATTTTTTACAGAAAAGTAACTTTTTTATTGATTAAAAATTGTCCTCGTATTGTCATTATTGACACTGATGTATAACATATATTTAATGTAGGAAAAACATCTCAAATAGTTTAAAGTTTAATGATAACTCATACATTTTGATCTGAAAAGTCTGTGATAAGATCATTTAAAGTTTTGAAAATATTATCCAAAATTTGTCGGCAATCGTCCTGGGAAGGAATGATACTTTCATATACTTGTAATCCGAGATGAATTTTTTCGTCGTACGTCATTATACTGATTCCCATACCTTAAAAACAATATAATGTCGAATTTATGGAAAGTTCTTTTTTTTTATTTCTTATCGTATATCGCTTAATATGCAAGATTTAATAACGGCATTTGGTATACATTGAATCTGCTAACAAACATTCATTATTATTGATTTGATGTAAAATAAAAATGTGTTAATCTCTGTATAGTATCTACTTAGAGTACGAATCAACTAAGAAAATGCCACAGGCGTCATCAATTAGTAATCGTCTGCCTCACTTTAAAATATTCCCTCTCCGTCGCTTCAGACTGATATACCAGTGGCGTAGGTTCTTATTTAAATAAAAATTAATGCAGTTCGCAATAAAACATTTATTAGATTAAAAAATACAAAAAAAATATATTTTAAGGATTTAAACATATATTACAGTAGGATATTACTTAGTTAATTATATATATATATATATATATATATATATATATATATATATATATATATATATATATATATATATTGAAATGATCAGAAATCTAAAAGCAAGTAGGTACATAATGAAAATTTATAATTTATTAAGATTAGTTTTACTAAAGATAATAATTAAACGAAAGGCAGAAAATCGATATAAAAAATAAAAGAAATTGAATTGATATTTGCAAGTTAATTAATTATAGTTATTTTATATATAAGGAATTATTTATTAAAAATGATATATTCTAAAAGGATTGCATATGTACAAATCATAATTTATATCATAGAATAATGTTATTAATTATAAATTAATATAAAATTTAGTGGAAGATTGATTTTTTTAAAAAAAAATATATGAAACTGTTGCCAAAATGACCCATAATAGTGAAAATTCATAAACTATTAATGAAATAAAAGTTTATTTAGAAACATAAATATAAGAACTGACAAGTGTTTGAAAAGTGAAGGACATTGTGAGGAGGCAAGAGAAAAAATCTAGTCAGTCATATTATATGGTTGCTATTGAAAAAAAAAGAGCATCAGGGGATTTTGAAAAGAGTATCAGCAGAAAAGAGAAGGGGGAGTGCAAAGTTATAAAAAATAGAAGTTAAAATTGAATCAAAATACAAAATAATTGCAAATTATTAAAGATGAATGGAAGATAAATATCTGGACTGAAGAAAATCCAATGAGTTGAAGATTTGTTACTAATCCAATGAGTTGAAGATTTGTTACTGACAATTCATAGAAGTAAATGCAAGTTTTAGATCTGATATTGCAAGATATTATCATCTCAGGTCAGTTCCTTCACATATTATTGGCCAATAATAATAATAGTAATAATATAAAATAATTTATAAAAAAAAAGGAATATTACCTATACTTACGTTGATAATGGATAAAATTCCTTATTTGTGAGGTTAAGATTCCTTAGAATCGTAGAAATAATATGAATTGTGTAGTATAATTAAATTTTGTTCAATGTATCATATGTAATCCTTTCACAGAAATAGAACTTCTTGATTATATCATATAAAATTGACATAATTTTCTACTATTTTCCTTATATTGTACATCTAAATAATAGAATATTCATCTGAGTCGATTTATGACTGTGTAGAATTATCAAATTAGAGGAACGGCTAACTTCAGGTTAGACTCATAGGCGTACTCAACTACATTTTATTAAACTTTATTTGAATTAAAAATAATACAATTAACTTTTAACATAAAACTTTTATTGATTTGTTAAAAGGAAAAACATCCATAAGTTATTTATTTATGCCAGAGCTCAAAGAGAGAATGAGTTTCATGCCCGGCAAATAACGTGCTAGCGACAACAATATAAAAAATATAATAATAATAAAAACAATAATAGAGGTAGAAATAAATATAATTACAATATATATATACAGTATCTTATTGGAATAGCAACTGTTTATTGCATAGAGGTTTGGTGTGCATGGTATGTTTATAATAAACGCAGTTTTTGCACATGTTGAGTGTAACTTTTTATCTATGTCGTTAATTAAAAAAAAACATTATTCGCTATCCGAAACTAGAGACGAACATCCTAGTTCATCCTCTAATGAACTATCAGTATCCTCGCTGTTTTTGTCCTCACTTTCTTCCTATGAACCCGTATTTACTGTAAATATTAAGTGATCTAGAGTGTGGTCTAAAATGTCTAATTTCATCATAATTTAGCATTGCACGTTTGCTCTTTTAAATTGAATAGTAACAACAGTAAACCTTAAACTAAGTAGGTACATGATTTTATAATACTAATAAAAACAATTTCTTACACTTTAACGTAGGAAGTCTCTTCTCCAGTACATAAAAATCGTAGATAATTTCTCTTATAGATTTTATCTGATCTGGCGAGGTACGATCCAGCTTTCTTTTTTTAGTGTTGCGTATTTTTTTCGGCGATTGAAAAGATGTGCTTGGCCCTCCCCACTCAACTTTTTGAGCTTCTTTTGATATCTTCTGAAAAGTAGACTTTGACACCCTAGTAGCAGCTAGTACTCTTTCCCTGAAATATCAAAATATGTTAATATTCTAATTTAAAATATGACACTCAATAAGTAGGTGCCTGTATAAAAATGTGTAAACTCCGCATTTCTTCAACCTACTTCTCGAATTAAATCTTGCTACATACCTGTAATTTTTCAAAGGAATAGTAATTCCTTCATCTGCCTCTTTTTTCATGAAATTAATAATATTGCTTATGATTTCTCGTCCTTGGCTGCGTATAATAAGACCTTGCTTCCAACTTTTTTGGACATTATTTAAAACGATTTTGCCCCTAATGTTCAAAAACAGTGCTATCTGTAGAATAAACTATGGCACAAACTAAAAATAACACCGAACACAATAAATCACACTATCTAAATACTGAACAACGAACAATACTAAATGCTGAATGTCCGATGTTCGGTCGGTTATGCTTCTGCGCATCCATAAGCGCAAATTATTTATAATATTACCGTACTTTCCTTCCTAAGTAAATGCTTGGCAACATCGAAGAGGGACTCGCAATGGTAAGAGATCCATGGTTACGCGACGATTCCCTTCGAATTCTGATTTAGAACATGCGGCAGTCATGCAGCGTTGCCAGTCTATTTAGCACAACTTGCATTTCTATATTAAAAATACCGAACAATCGTAAAAAACGCCACTGTCACATAAATGGGATGGGCCTAAGAGAGAAGGAAATTATTGCGGCCGTTGTCAGGTATGACGCGTCTGGCCTTTTCTTAGTTGATTCGTACTTTACCGATGTCTGTTTCTCTGTTGAGGACAAAGAAATATACCTCTTCCACATCTATACCATCTTAAAAATTAATTTTCGGAATCCCGGGAAGGTTACTTATCGCTAGGATAGAGGAATTTGTTTGAAAAAATAACTTTTTAAAGTAATTTGGAAGGAGACCCATTGTATAACAAAGCAGCATTTTTATGATCTGAAAATTGAGTTAAAAGCTAATATTGTAACATTATAAATTTAAACTTGATATGGATGATATACCTTTGATACATAAATCGTTTTTCGAAAGTTTATTGGTTGAATTTAAAGTTCATTGTCACGAGCCAAGCAAATCTCTGTAATAAGAATAGATGGGTATGGAACGCGAGAGGTTCACCCAACACTTTTATCAGTAGTATGTAATTTCAAACTCACAGAACCATTATAAAATATATTTCTTTACTGTTACTTAAATTTCAAAATTTTCTCGATCAATATCCAGAAGTATCAACCAGAAGACTAAGAACTTTCACTTTCTTAGTTATGTTGTATCAATTCTCAAAATTTATCAGTTCGTCTAGAATGATCAGTCATTGGGTCGTTTTAAACAAGCAATATATTATAAAAAACAATTCGGAAATATAAAGTTGTTGTTTATCGTAATATATAAACGTTTTCACAATCATTATTATTCTACCTTCTCGTATTCTGATTGTGAAACAAATTAAAGTGTAAACTGCATGTCATAATCTATTAATAATTATAGACAATGAGAATCAAATATGAATTGAATAATTAGACTTACCATAAAATTTGTTACTATATCAGATGTTTCCATACATTCTTTAATAGCGTCAATTCTCTTAAATAATGATTCACTCTTAATATCAATCGGAATTTCATGAGTTACATATCCAAATTGATTCATCAAAATTGGCAGGCCATTTTCATTCATTGGTTTTAAATCACGAACGCCAGCGTTTATCGTTTCTATTGATTTTGGAATTTTACGAGTCTACAAAAAGATGTCGGGAATTCAAGACATTTTGTATTAATTCAATCTTTATTTGGGACTTTTCGTTAGTCTGTACTGCCAATAAGAATAAGAAAACTAATATGTTTTGTATAATGTTTTAATCACGTTTTTTTTTATTAACAGAATCTCCTAAATGTCATAAGAAATGCTCGATACTTTCTCGTTCATTTATCATTTTCAAAAAGTAGGTTGAAGATTAGAGAATACCTATTTATATCTTGATAAATAATCGAAAAATATCAGAAAACAACTTTGGATTGATTGCACGAAAAAAAAGTTTTAGGTTTTATAAAAGTTATTAGCCGAATTCAATTAATAGAACGATATTCTACAATATTATATTGAAATAAATATTTGTATCATAAAAATAATTCACAACATGACTGTTAAAAAAATTGCTGAATACTATAGTATTAATCAAATTTGTTTTGAAAATTCAATTCTAAGTATAATTACGTTGTTTTCATCTATGCATAAAAAAGTAACAATGTCATCAGCGTGAATATTGATGTGAATGTTAGCAAAAACTAATAACACTGTATAAAAATGAATTTTCACACTTTTTTTAATTACAAACTTCCGACGTTATATGTACTTTTTCACTTTTCAGTGCACTTTTAAACTTTTATAAAATGTGGTTTGTAAATTTTTTTTCATAATATATTACTTTTTATTAGTATATATTATATATAATATTTCTCTTCCCATATTTTAATAACTATTTGCAAAAAGATAGACCCTTTTGCGTAGGGGGAGCTTACTATTTAGAATACAATCGAGAACTATATTAATTTGATCATGTCTTGTCTGTCATTTGACTGAAAACGATACACAATTGATACTTGACAATTGGCTCTCAACACACACTAAGTCATGCCAAGTCTTTCCATCTGACAATCAGCTAACGCTTCGTTGTTGCACGGTTTCTTTCTTGTTAGCTTTGTGCAAACCAGTTCTTGTGTTCTTAATCCATCTAGTGATCTTATTCGGCTTAGTGCAACGTATTCAAATTTTTTTACTAGTCAACTCCAAATATCAATTATAATTACTTATGTCGAAAGTAATTGTTGAAAATGCTACAACCGATATTTGTGTTTTAAATGTTCATAAGTATTGATAACGTCATATATTACAATCTATATAGAAAGTAAATTTATTACTATTGTTGAAATAATTAGCAAATTTTTAATATATCTATTAATTAATTACCACCAATTGGTCATTTAATTCGTAGATTTTACAATTGTTTCATGTATTTTAGTCGGCAGTAAGTAAGCATGCAAAATTGAGTGGTTAATATCAAGTTAGTTGAATAAAGTGTGGTAACAGCCAAACAAATTAACAACTAAGCAGAGTGACGATTTTCTAGGTTTTAGAGCGAATTTTTGGAGTTATGAATAATTAAAATGTAGTTGCATTACAATCCCAATAAATATTGTCATCATAAAATATTTGAAAAAAGAAACTACAAACATCGGAACCTCATTTTCAAAATACTCAAATAACTCACATTTTTACTATATTCGTATATACTAGCCGAAATGGCTGTAATTAATATTTGAGTGAAACTGCAGTTCCCGATTTTATTTTTCAAATTTTTTATTTTCCTTATCATCATATTATCATCTCCAACTTTATAAATAAAATGCTGTTTACCAGAGCCCAAATTATTCATAAATCCTCTATAATTTCCGTAAGTGTGAATTTCATGGTAAATTATATAACCAGGAAGAAGGAGGAAAAAATAAATATTCTGGAGTATTTCTAACCAATATTGAGGACGTTTACGATTCGTGTTGAATTTATCCACAACTTCATTTATGACTACTTTATTATCTCCAAAGAGCTGTACGCTTAAATTTAAAGTAGATAAACCGTCTGCTAAAAGATGGTGCATTCTCATTAATACCGGTATTTTTTCGACTTTAAAATTGTTTCTCGTCTTCCATTCTTTACTAGATTTTATTATGATGATTTCAAAAAGTCGTTTATTTTGTTTAGGTAACGGTTTCATAGAATATTCATAAGCCAAATGATTGATCGATTCATAACGATCTTTTTCAACGTCCAAAATAGTTACAAAGTCGGTAGCTCGTACGTCGTCTTCTTTTATCAAGAAAGTGTAGCCCATAAAGTTATATAGAGAACTATGGATTTTTTTAAAGTGCTGCTCGTATTTTATCATTTTCATATTTATGGCTTGAACCATTCTCTCTCTCAAAGCTTCTTCGCTCATTTCAGTATTCATAGTAAACAGAACGTTAGATAAGTTTTCTCGAAATTTGCCCAATCCGAAAAAAGAATCGTTGCTTGTGATAATAGTCAAATTTTTACCATGCTTCAATTTCAATATTGCAATTATAATACTTTTGTAAACTAGCAAACATGCTAGAAATGTTAGATAAACTGGGAGAAGAGGTAATGATAACGATAAGTACCATAAAGACATATTCAGCTTTGAATATTTGTACCTAAAATAAAATGGGTAAACAGATAATATGCATATTAAATTTAACGATATAAGTATATTCGGGATAATGAAGGATGGCAGATTTTCGATATTTGCTAGAAGATTCGTACACGTTAATCATTAATTAATATAAATCAAAGTAAATTTCAGTTTGTGAAAACAATAATGGCTAACTGGTATATGTATTTTTTTATTGTTATGAAAGTTCTTTGATATGAATAATTGAAGAATATCCATTAAAATCGAATTATTTGTGAAAATCCGATCCGATTCAATACAAAATACCTAGAAATACATGAGTTTTGAAGTATAATTTCTTTACGCAAGCTTTACATGGGGAATAAGGCTGTTGGGTGTATTAGTACATTTCATAAATTTGATTATATCATATCAATGAAAGATTAAAGAGAAAACAATGTAATAAAAATCAATAGATAATCCAGAATTTTTAAATATTTAAATTTTTAAAAATTGATAAATATGGCCAATACCAAATGAAAGATAATTATTTAATTTAAAGATAATGTTTCAGAGAATACCTAAAGAAAAATTTAATAAATGTTTTGACGAAAATTCATGTAAAGATATATAAAATGAGAATTTTCATACGAACACATTGATATAAGTTTGTAAAAGTTCAATTTAAGAAAAACCAATTGAATGAAAGTGTTAAGTCCAGTGACCTACCAAAATCTTGGAAAAACACAACAGAATATAAAGAAACTAGAAAAAACCAAACAAGGGTGAAAAAGTGTAAAAAATCTTGCAGTTTTAAAGCGAAATTTCAATTTCATTTATGAAAAACGTTATGTTAAGTGAATGAGTTGACTTTTAATTTTTATTAAAAAATCTAGATATCCGATACCATGCAAAATTCCGGCTTCTTTTAAAGGTGAATTAATAGAAAAACAACACGACTAAATACTTTGGCTTTCACAATTTTATATTCGTTTCAGTTGGCGAAAAATGGAAGTTGAAAACAAGGTAACATTTTCGTATATGGTATGATAAACTGATAAAATATGATATATACTAAATATATATTAAAAAATTAAAAGAAAATGAATTACATACCAAATTGAATAAAACACAGTAACCTATTTGGCGCAAAAGATATGGTATAAGAAATAATCCAATCTAGTGCATAGACATACTTACAAATGTACGATTTATATAATTATTATAGTCAACCACCTTGAAGAATATAAAGTTGCATGAATCCTTTAAACTCAATAATATACTGCTCTGCAAGGTCGGTTGACTAGAAAAATAAGAAAACAATATCACTTTGTTTCTGTAGGACATTTTTTGAAATTAAGATCGTTGATACAAATAGTTCGTTTGCAACCGTTTCGATCCCGGAAGTTGTTTCAGACAACGATGTTCTGTGGTCACGATGACTTGGATTTGAATACTTCACAAGTTAACATGGATTTCAGCAGAGACTCTATTTCTTCTGGTTTCTAGTGAATGTCTATTCGAAAAAATCTCTAAAATCGGAACTCTTCCCATTTCTTTTGCTCGGTTTAAAGTTGGACAATTTCATAAATGTTGTGAAATGTCCCTTAGAATACTTATAATTATTTAGTAATTTGTTAGAATTGAATAGTATATCTCTTTATTTATTCAAAGACTTCCGAAGCCAATTCTGTTGGTCTTGAAAGAAAAAAAAACTACAATTTATTATAATTGTATATCACTGATTATATAGTATTACCTTAGCAATAATTTTTAAGCAATTGAACTAATAAAGGACAAATAATTTTTAATTTGTTTTGTACGAATGAACAGTTAACAAATTACTAGCATAAACAGATAAGTTTACTATCAATAGAAATTTATAAATCACAAAAACTACTAATTGAAAAGTAAATAATTGATTTGTAAGTTGTTGACACTATACAGAATGGGCCAAAGAAAAGAATTCACACCAGTATTTGCGACAATTCATTATTAGATTATTAGGAAATGATTGTTGGATAAATAACAAAAGCAAATATAATATTACGAAAAAAAAATGCAACAGTATATTTTCACGTTTCTAAAACGAAACAACGTTGGTAATATATAGACTTGTTGAATTGTTCCAATAATGGTTTTCTTTATCAATTTTTCCAAAAGCTAAACTTCAATAGTTGTGCCAAAAAGAGAAATGATTAAATTTAATTCAATAAATTTTTTTATAGAGATTGCTTGAAATTCGTTTATTATTGAACAGAGCGACTTCAAGAGATAAAATGTGGTGATAAATATCTCACACAAACTTCGAATCTTAGAAATACTTGAATGATAAAATTTTTTCCAATGCAGTACTGAAATTTTTGAAAGCTAGAATTTTATAATTTTCTATTAATGTTTGGGAAAAGGCGCTTGGTATCCAGAATTTTGAACATCTCTACACCATTACACATAGATGAATGAATAAATGCTTAGGGGTTGTCTCTCTCCACTTTTTCAAGGTTTATTCTTCCCCGCATTGTTGTGAATGGTTACATTTTTTCGACCTTTTTTTTTATAGGCCGAGACTAAAATATTATCTTGAATTCTCTTTTTGTATTGGTCGAGAAATTTGCTGTTTGGACTATGGGAAATTGTTGTGGATGGCTACATTTTTCGACCCTTCTTCGATAGGCCGTGATCAAGTAATCTTTACATTTTTCTCGATTTTTTGTCTCTTTTAGTCTTAATATTATTTTATTTCTGGAATTGTGATATATCAAAATTATTTTTATCTAATTTTCTTTGATCTCTACTTATTCTATCAAATTTAAATTCCAAGTGTAATTTTGTAGAACTTTTTTTTAAATGTATAATTATTCCGATTTTCAATTGCTACTCCTATATGTTCGAAAAATTGTAATTCTTATTTTCCTGCGTAGATCTTATCATTGTAATTTTGAATCCATACATATTTTGTTCGTTATAATGTCTACATAAAAATTTTCTTCATATAGGAAGTTATGGATAGTGATTTTCATATATTTATATTAATTCACTATGAATCTTTTAGAGCATAGTACTTGGTTGTACTTTTGGTATAAGGATAAACAGTCGTTTTTACAACTCAAGTACTTGAGGTCATAAAATCAAGCCTATACCGGCCTTTCATTCAAACTGCACCAATGTGTCTTAAATGTGTTTTCTAAAACCTTAAAAGCAATAAATTAAAATATAATAGTCCTTTTAAATAAATATTTCTAAGAATTAAAAATATATAAAATAAATGTGTAAAAACTAGAATTCATTTTGGCTCAGAGTCCAACACTTCACTATACACGTTCTACAAAAAATTTATTCGAATTTACAATTTTCTTCTATTAAACCCAAATGTAATTGTTTCTGCTAACGAGACAAATATTTTCTTCCGTATATCCGGATATAATTTTGTTAGGATATCTCTTTCATACAAGCACCATCCATATATTAGAAGAAAAACTACATAAATACTACTGGTTTGGCTAAAAATTTATCTATCTGAATAATTATTATACATTACAAAATTATAAATATAATATAAAACATTAAGATGCAATGAGTCTCATTTTTATATAAATAAGGATAATTAATTCATTAAAAAGTTCGATCAGGACGAAAAATGACGACTTGCATTAAGTGCTGCTAACGTCCTCTATCTTATAGTTGCTACACTATGAATGAATTAACTTTGGATCAAACAGGCGGATCGCAGTAAAAACAGCCACCTAACGCTTAGAAGCTGAACTTATCATATTTAATTTTGTAGCTAACATGGTGAATTCCTAGAAATGTGGGCGCCACCTATAACCCAGGAGTCAAACTGAACACATTCAAATATTGGAGTAAAAATGTGACATCTTATTGGAATTCCTTGCGTCACCTATGACTCAGGAGCCAGACTGAATACATTTCGAGTTTAGAGAAAAAATGTCGGCGTCTTATAAATGTCGAAGTGGTTTAACAAAGAATAATTACCAGAACCAATTGCAAAGAGATGTTAATTCCAGCGAATCGAGTGTGTTGTGGAATTATAAGTGTTAGTGTCCTTCGAAATCATTCCAGATGTACGAGTCATCAATGCCGAGGTGTATAGGAGGATATATTGAAAAATTCTCAGCCTACTATAGCACCAAACAAAATTTCAATGTCAAAATATTTTATTATCGACATATTCTCCTTTTTAATTGGATACATTTATTACAGCGAACGTGCAACGTCTCTAGACCTCTAAAAAATGTTTATTCTTGCTCTGTAAACCAGACCTCCGCAGCTTTCATTACCTCCTCGTTGGAAGAAAATTTATTGAACTTTTTTTCAGTTGAGGAAACAGATGATAGTCGGACGGAATCAAATCTGGTGAATAAGGAGGGTGTTCTAGTAATTCAAACCCTAGATCACGAATTTTTTCCATGGCAACATGAGATTTGCGTGAAGGGGCGTTGTCCTGCAAAAACCAAACACCTTTGACTAGCTTTCCGCGTCTTTTCTCTTTATTTTTTTCCCATAGAGTGGTCAGTAATGTCCAATAGTAAACTCCAGTTATTTTTCTACCCTTACCAAAAAAATCAATCATGATTACTCCATGGCAATCCCAAAAAACTGAAGCAAGGACTTTTATTATTTAAAACATTGTTTGAAATATTATTTAAGAAATCTCTTACTTTATATTGTTATTATTTATTCTATCTTTGCGACCACTATTGTATTCGATATGGAAATTATCTAACAAAAAATGTGCATCAAATTTTATAATCGAAAGCACCTGGCGAATTCCAAATTTGTGAACTGGTGATTGATTTTTTTTCATACATTGATAATATAGGTATACAGGGAGTATAAGTTTAGAGATATGACTTATTTACAACTAGGATAACTGAGTCATACAATATTAGCATAAATTAGAATATGTTTCACTTCTAGAAGTTTTCTCGAAACAAAAAATTTTGTATAACTTTAGCGTTGAACTTCTAATTATTGTTCATCTGTGTTCAAAGAGTGGTGCATTTCTGCAAAACAACTATTCGAATATTTCTATTAATGGAATTTTGGTTTCATCTTTATTTAATCGAATTATCTATTTCTTTCAAGTATTTTCAAAAACATAAAACAAGTTGCCCAAGTATCAAGACATTGCAATTTCAAATTTCATTTTTCTTAATAATAGTTTGCAAAAGAGCCCCTAGGCATGAAAATTTTACATTTAGAAAATTCTCATACAAACACGAAACTTGAAATAAATAGACACCCTAATTGTTTATGGTTTAAGTAGGTATTAGGACTCTTTCAGCATGTGCAAATAACATAATAATATAAAGTCATAAATATTGTGGGTTCGGACGACATCACAATTTATAGAGAGTTTGCCAACGAAACAAAGTTCACTCTGATACTTATTTGGCAGGATTCTGAGGACATGCTGAAATTTTCTGATATTTTCACCGTTTTTCCAAATAATATTCTATTTTAATTTGTCATGTTAAACACAAAGTTTGTTGAAACTAACTTTCAAAAACAATATGATAATTAAAAGTCATATGTATATTGAAAATTAACTATCTAAATTACAAAGTATGATACGTAAAACATTTTCAATTACACTTAAGTTAATGAATTGGACATTTCATACATTTGAAGGCACAAACTGGGGATCTTTTGCGTCGTTTAATAAAGCATATTCTTCCATTCAAATCCAATTTACTGAAAATCGTTGATTATATTATCTGTTTCAAAGTGGGAGTGTTCGTTTTAGTAGAAATAGAAATCATTTTCTTAACCATTATAATTTTCTATTAGCTCGGAATCAATTCTTTGTACACGCATTTACAGAAAATAATATGGAAATAATCACAATTCGTTCTGTAAGATAAATACACAAAGTATGTTTGACGGAAATATGACTTTTCAATGAAACAGTTACTGTTAAAAATTATCTCTTCATTTAATACACTTTTTTCATCACCCATTTCACATTTTACACATTAAAAATTTTTTTCTTATTAATCGAATAACGAAAACATTTTTCTTCACATTTGTATAAAAATTGATAGATACTCATAATACATGATTAGCTATAGGGTTGTTACTAAACTAATAATAGAATTTTATTTGGAATTTTCAACAGTTGTGTGTTATTTTCATTTCATTTAATCAAAATCGCAGTATTTATTCTCTAAAGTGCTTTAATGTGCAAATTCTAACAAGTATATAAAGAATTTCGAATTCAGATCGAAAGTAATTGGAAAAAGAATATAAAGGCAAACCCTGTTCGATAACTACAAAAAATTATTTTTGAAGAAACTGTATCAAAGAAAACTTTCCATATTAGGGTTTCAAATATTCTATTGTTTATTTTAGATATCTTTTATGGACCATTATTACACCCTTTTTTTTATTCCAAGTATCCTTTATTGATTTTTCTAGATTGGTTATCGAGAATTTACAGGAGGTATATTTGAAAAACAACACGTGCAGTGCAGTTGTGGAGCCCTTTTATATCTAAGAAAATAAGTAGTTTGACACAAAAGGATATTTTCTCAAATTTCGCAAAACAATACTGTATATATTTATTTGGCAAATACTTATTTTGTGCTATTTGCTATGATCTTTTTTTGTCTACTTATCTTGTAGAATCTTTGCGACACGATGTAAAAAGGCATTTTTTTGATTCGGCAATTTTGTTCAAGATTAATTTTTTTTTAATTCAAGAAAAACCTTCTATTTAGGTAATTTGTGAGTTGATTCCACAACGATAGATCAGATTCCAATATAGGTACATGTCGGCTGGTATATCCTGTAAATGCCTTTGATCAATTTTACCAAATTTTCGCTTAAAAAAAAAATAATGCAAAAGTTATTTATTTTATGAGAATAATCCAGTTCCATCGTTATTTTGTCTTGGCTTAAATATTATTTGAATTACTGCGAAGCAAATAAAGATTGTCAATTTCGTGTATTTTTTATTATTAATATTATTTCGATTGTACACAAAAAATTATTTAAGAAATAAAATATAGTCGTGCCCTGTCTAATATCGACAAAAATATTTAATTTAAAATATTTAAATTATATTTATGTATTAAATACTTAGAGTATTTAAAATTTAATTTCATATCTAATTACCTTATAAAGTATTAATAGTTTGAATCGGTACTCGACAGCGGAAAAATAGAGGGTGAATTTTTATACAGACTCTAATAGAACCATTTAAAACAAATTCATTGTGATTTCCTTCAAACATTTGACATAGACAGAAATGTAAATAGAATAATTCGGTAATGTTTCATGTTTTATTTAGAAAATTCCAGCCTTCCAATGAAAACTGGTGGGTAATTTTTATAAAATATATGTATTTCCGCATTGTGAAGTCTGTACTTTTTGAAAATTAGATTTGTTATAGAAATTATTTGAAAATATAGAATATAGCCTAACCTAACTTGACGTAACCCAAAATAACCCAACATAACCTAACATAACCTAACATAACACAACATAACCCAACATAACCCAACATAACACAACATGAACCAACATAACCCAACATAACTCAATATAACCCTACATAACGTAACATAACCCAACATAACCCAACATAACCTAACATAACCTAACATAACCTAACATAACCCAACATAACCCAACATAACCCAAACCGAACATATGTTAGGTTATGGGTTATGTTCGGTTATGTTGGGTTATGTTAGGTTAGGTTAGAATTGCCTCCGGATCATCGCAGGCAATACGGTCCTTTCGCAGTACCAAGGACGGCAGGCTACTGATCACTATGGAAAGGGATAAGGAGGCACTCAAAAATATCAGGGCAGCTATAAGCACAACCGAAGAAGGAATAAGAACAGTCCAGCTGGGGACGGAAAAAAGTACAGCTATATATACGGGGAATGGCAGCAGATGTAACTGTAGGGGAGATCGTCGAGGCTCTTGAAAAGGTCATCGGTCAATGGCAAGAGACATACAAGATTACCAAGCTAAGACCTATGAGAGGTAGTACACAGGCTACCACTGTGTTGCTGCCCTCAAGGATTGCGGACATGCTCTCTTCTCATGGGCACGTTAGAGTGGGGATGGTCAGATGCCAAGTAGAGAAGAGGATAAACGTCAGAAAATGCTCTAGATGCTGGGCTTGCGATCATATGACCTCACAATGTAGTGGTCCAGATAGAAAACTGGACTGCTACCGGTCTGGCATGCCATGCCACGATTTAAATAAATGCACTGGAGAGGAAATGTGTATTATTTGCAACGAACCACGTAGGATTGGAAGTATGGCGTGGCCCAAGTTTAAAGAAGCTTTAAAGAAAGCGATAGCCGAAGAGAAGCTCGGGAATTCACTCAGCGAAATAGTTGGGCGCACTGAGTCACTAACAACAAATGACGTATTCCTGGCGCTCAGCCGGTAAAGGAAAGAGCCTAAGAAGTGCCAGCCATCAGCTACCTAACATTCGATCCAAATAAATGTAGGCAGAGAGCGAGCTGCCCAGATCTCCTGTTCGCAATGGTCTCAGAAGAACGCGCGGAACTCATGGTGGTATGTGAGCCTAATAATAAAATCACAAGCTGGGGAAGCTGGTTAACCGACGAAAACGTAGACGTGGCGGTACACTTCAACCATAACAAATAAGGGGTCAACAGCTGCATGAAAGGCAATGGCTATATTACAATCTCCTTAGAGAAATAATCGCATGCTACATCCCCCAAGGGTTAATTTGACCAGGTGCACAGAAGTGGTGGATGAGATTTTCGCCCGCCTTGCCCGGATCAAGCAAAGGATGATTATTTTGGGAGACATAAATGCAAAATCACCGCTATGGGGATCACAAAAACGAGATAATAGATGAGATGTGTGGAGCGACTTGATAGCGCAGTACGACCTAGTTTGCCTAAATGACGGCAGCCCAACATTCGTGAGGGGAAATAGCTGCTCCCATATCGATGAAACACTGATAACTAAAGATCTGTACAAGGAAGTGTCGAAATGGGAAATACCCAACACAAGTCTTTTTACTCATCATAAGCCAATAATATTAAGATTAGGTGAGGCAAAAGCCACGCGAAATATTAAAGTAAGCCACACTGTTACCAACGAAGCTATCTGCAAAGCTCTCGAGTACCTCAAGGATAATCCCAGGATTGAAGATATTACAGAAGTCCTAAGGAAAACCATCAAGAAATCGAGTGAAAAACGCGGAATGTAACCCTACTGGTGGACGTCCCAGATAGAATCGGCTAGGAAGGAAGCCATATGCGCGAAGAGAGCGCTATCCAGAGCGAACAGGACTGGCAGGGATGCAGAACAATCCAAAATGCTGTACAAACTCAAATGACACCAATTGAAAAAGGCTATATTCGCATCTAAAAAGGAAATGTGGATCGACCTACTCAATAAGATAGACGAGGATATATGGGGAGACGGGTATAGGATTGCGATGAAAGATCTACGTGCAGTCTCACCATTCAAACTCTCCAAGGCAAAGCAGTGGGAAGCAGCAGAGGCTCTATTCCCTCAGAAATGGCCGGGAAATTTCACACCCATCCCTACTACCAATATACCACAGCTGACCGAAAAGGAACTTAATGAAGCTGCTGACAGGATCACAATAGGGAAAGCCCTCGGACCGCACCAAATTACCCCAGAGATACTCAAAACGACAGTACGACAGAAACCTACGATTTTCCTTAACGCTCTAAACCGACTACTGGTAAGCCAAACATTTCCAAAAACATTGAAAGTTGCATTCCTGATTCTTATATAGAAGAAGGGAAAACCAGCAGACCTAGCCACCTCATATAGACCAATCTGCCTACTGGATTGCGTGGCTAAGTTATACGAAAGCATAATCAAGAACAGAATGGAGAAATAACTAGAGGATGGTGACTGTATCTCGGAAAACCAATATGAGTTCCGCAAAGGGCGTTCGACAATTATGGCCGCAAAGCCCTAACAAAATACAAGATTGCAAGAAACACTGGGCTGTAGGTATTGCACTTGACATAAAAAACGCGTTCAACGAAAAATCTGTCTACCTATCTCATAAACCTAATAGAAGCCTATCTAACAGACCGAGAAGTAATTTTAGTGTTCCCAGGAAAAAAAATGAGACTAACAGCAGGTGTCCCACAAGGATCAGTATTGGACCCAACTCTGTGGAATATCCTATATGATGACTTTTTGCGGATTAAAACTTGGAAGGGAATAACCAAGGGTTAGCCTTTGAAAATTTGGAAAAATGGCATACTTCGAAAGTATCGAAAAATAAACGCGGTATCATGTATTTTCTCATGGAGATTCCGAAAATCACAACAGTTTTCGAGTTTGAGCAACGGTTTTCGTTAAAATCCAATTTTCACGACTTTTCTCCACTTTTCCACTCTTAATGATTTTTTTCTGGAGAAACTGATAACTTTTCTGGGATCCTCTACAAATTACCCCACCGTGCAAAATTTGAGCGAAATCGGAGACAAAAGATTTTTTTGTCATTTTTATAACAAAGGGGTTAACCTTTGAAAATTTGAAAAAATGGCATATATCGAAAGTATCGAAGAAAAAACACGTGGTTACATGTTTTTTCTCAGGGAAATTCCGATAATCACATCAGTTTTTGAGTTTGAGCAAGATATTCAAGAGTAAAAAAAATAACATTGATATAGGTGAACTAGTTGAATGGCTTAAAGTTGATGATCCCCTTCCAAAAATGAAACAATTGATATCCTTAGCTTCTGGAATCGTTGAAAATGACCATGAAATCGGATTACAATCTAGGGTGAACATAACTGACTACCAGCTCAAATATTCCTATAACCATTGTGAAAAATATATTAATGAAAAAATGGGACAAAATTAAAAAATATACAGAAATACCTCAAAATGAATTTATAAAAGCTATAGAACTCACACTTACAACAACATATTTCAAATATGAAAATGAAATATACAAACAAATTGATGGTTGTGCTAAGGGAGCTTCTATTTCAAGTGTTATAGCACAATTGGTAATGGAAGATCTTGAGGAAACGGTTCTAAGCAAACTTGATATAAATATTCCATTCTTTTTTCGATATGTAGATGATTGCATTACTGCTATACCAAAAAATCAAATTGAAAACATAAATAAAAAATTCAATTCTTATCATGAAAACTTCAATTCACAATCGAGGTTGAGCAAAATAATAGAATCAATTTTCTTGATGTCACATTATATAAAATTAACAATAACATAAGAACAGAATGAATGGTATACGAAACCAACTTGGACCTCAAGATATTTAAACTTCAATTCGTGTCATCCTATGTCACAAAAAAGATCAGTGATAATAAGTTTGGTTGACAGATCTATCCAACTACCAGATCCTGACTTTAGATGCTTGGCTATTCAGAACGCAAATACTGCATTGAAAAAAAATTATCCGAATATCCGAAAAAGGATAAACAGATACTATAATCCATTTGAAAACAAAACTGAAACGAAACATCAAAACATTTTTCCTTACCATATATACAAGGACTTTCTTAAAAATCACCGAATTATTTCAATAAATATGATATTAGTATAAGTCATAGAGGACATAATACATTATCCAAATATTTCACTAAATTAAAATCTAAAACACCAAAAAACGAAAGAAGTAATATTATATACTTATTAAGTGCCTTGTACTAATTGTGACGCTGTCTACATCTCAATATTTAGAAAATAGACTAAAAGGTCATCAATACAATAAAAAAAAATAGAATTGCATTAAAGAACCATGAAATATCAAAAAAACATAAAATCAATTATAAAGATTCAAAAATTCTTGAAACGGAATCTAATACACGAAATAGAGATTTTTTAGAAATGGTTCACATTCGTAAGAACGAAAAAGCTATAAATCATAAAAAAGATCTAAATAATTTGAGTAAAATTTATATTTTGTGAATTCTGATAAATTTAATATATTTGAGATGTGGAAACCAAGGAACAATTAATTTTTCTCATTGGAACAAAGTTCTAAGTTGATTTTATTCTTATTTTGATATTCATGATGAAGTTGATCTATAGATCAATATAAATAAGCAAATTGTCAGTGTCAATATCATATTAAGATAAAAACTTAAAGAAAGGTCGAAACGTCAAATTTTATCTTTCTTTTAAAAACAGAAGAGACCTGAAATCAAAAACATTTAGATACATTAATATATCAAAAGGAAATAAGAAATTGAAGAAATTTAATATATATGCCGCCGTTCTTCAAAGTAGAAACAGCTACTTTTCTTGTTAATGCCTCGACGTATACTGAATTACAACTCCCCTGAAAGCGTGGTGTAATCTTGTAATCTTGTAATCCTGAATGGTGCTAGAGATAGAGAAAATCTGGTACATGAATATGAACATGAACATTATCCAAAATTTCATTTGGAGCATAATTTTCACTTTTTATTCTAAATGGTGTTAGATATAGAGAAAATCTGATACGAAGAATATTCCACATTATCTAAAATTTCATTTGGAAAATATTTTTCAGTTGTAATTCTAGGTGTTAGAGATAGAAGATATCGAATATAAAGAATAGTCAACATTATCTAAAATTTGATTTAGAAAATGTTTTTCACCTGTAATCCTAAATGGTGTTAGAGATAAACAAAATCTGATACAAAGAATATTTCATATCATCTAAAATTTCATGTGCAAAATATTTCTCACTTGTATTCCTAAAATTTCATTTAGAAAATATTTTTCACTAAATGGTGATAGAGATAGAGAAAATCTGGTACATGGATACTCCACATCCAAAATTTCATTCGGAGCATATTTTTTACTTGGAATCCTAGAGGTTGTTAGGAATAGAGGAAATATGATACAAGGAATATTCATTATTTTCTTAAATATCATATGGAAAATATTTTTCAGTTGTAATCCTTAAAGTTGTTAGTGATTGGGAAAATCTGATACAAAGGATATTCAACATTATCTGAAATTTCATGTGGAAAATATTTTTCATTTGTAATCCTTAATGGTGATAAGGATAAAGAAAATTTGATAGATACAAAGAATATTCCATATTATCTAGGTGTTAGAGATAGAGAAAATTTCATGTGGAATATATTTTTCACTTGTATTCCTAAAAGGTGTGAGGGATAGAGAAAATCTGGTACAAAGAATATTTCACATCATATATATAAAATTTCATTTGGAACATATTTTTCACTTGTAGTTATAAGAGGTTTAAGGGATAGAATAAATCTGATACAAAGAATTCATACATGATTTCTCTATTAACAAATCTTCGATTCAGCGAATTCGTACTGAAACTAGAAAATCAAGGGCAGAAGCAATAAAATCTGACTTCCAAAACAATGTACCCGACGTAGTAACAGTCCATTGGGATGGAAAACAATTACCCGCTTTTGATGTACGGAGTTCAAAAGAAGAACGCTTGCCAGTTATTTCTTTATTTGAAAGCAGCTTCTTGCAATGCCGAAACTAGACAGTTCTTCTTGAAAACATCAAGTTAAGGCTGTCTCAACAGCTGTCTTTGACTGGAACCTTCATGATAAAGTACAAATTATGTGCTGCGACACAACAGTTTCCAATACGGGCCGTTTCAATGGAGCTTGTGCTATTTTGGAGCAAACTTTAGGAAGAGAATTGTTGCTTTTCGCCTGTCGTCATCATGTTTATGAATTGGTCCTAAATCTATCTTTGAAACCAAGATTAAGCGAATTTATTTATCGTTATGTTATATGTTAAACCTTGGATCGAATGTACAGTGGTGACCAAAGCACCTAACCAAGATTCGCGCTTCTTGAAGACGTTAAAAGAATACGAAAAAGTTGACGCAACAATTTCTCAAGAGTCTATAAGCAAGTTTAGCCATCACTTGTGGTATTTATGTGAAGAGATAGTCATTCTATCACTATTTGATGATGAAGTTAATAATCAAACTAAGAATAAAATGATTGCTAACTTCAACAGGGAAAAAAAATTATTTTAGCAAACGCTACGACCTGTCGAAGGAAGAACTAACTCAAAAGTTGTTGGTAAGTAAAATTGACTTCTGTTATATTTTCAAACCTGTTGTTGATTTTTATTTGTTATTTAACTTATTTTTCTTTTTCTTTTCAGATAAAACACTGGATCATTTCGTATCGGAAAAGAGCAAACAACTTTTATCACGACTGCAGATCGACGACAGTTTTCTAAAGGAAGATGTATCTTCGTGGAATAAGAAAGCTGCTTTTCTGGAAGCTGAAAGAAGAATAAGTTATTTAAGAGTTGTAAATGATACTGTTGAAAGACCTGTTAAATTAATGCAAGATTTTAACGGACACAAGAAGAACAAAAACTGTTCTTGCTGCGATGTGTCCAGGAACATAGAAAATTGTATCCGGACTGTGAAAAAACTACTCTAAAAAGAAGTTACCCTGAATAATTGTTATTACTTTACGTTTTTAATTAAAGATTTATGTTCATCTTATTTATTTTTTACTTTTATTTACTTTATTCTTTGCATCTATAGTCATTTTATAGTAGACCGTAATTTCAGGAAAAAACACGTTTTTTCCTAAACTTTGAAACTGTCGGCACTGGTTGCAATTATGCTAGTTTGATAAAATTTTAATATATATATATATATATATATATATATATATATATATATAAATATGTGTATATATATATATATATTTATATATATATATATATATATATATATATATATATATATATATATATATATATAAATGCATCTAAATGTTTTAGAATTAGTTTTTTCAATAATTTTTCAAGGATAAAATTTGACGTTACGACTTTTCTTTAAGTCTTATTGAAATATGATATTGACGCTGACAATTTGCACATTTATATTAATCAATAGGTCACTTACATCATGAATATCAAAATATGAATAAAATCGAAATAGAAAAATTAATTTTAATCAATTAAATTATTTGTAGTTTTATTAGAATTTACAACTTTATCATTTCTAGTTTTTTGTTTTTATAAATGTGAACCATTTCTAAAAATTCACTTTTTCGTATATTAGATTCCGTTCCAAGAATTTTTGAATCTTTATAATTGAATTTATGTTTTTTTGATATTTCATGGTTTATTAACGTTTTATTTTATTTTGTCGTATTGATGACCTTTTAGTCTATTTTCTAAATATTTAGAGGTCTGGCCTATGTAGACAACCTCACAATTAGTACTTAATATATAATATTACTTCTTTTGTTTTTTGATGTTTCAGATTTCAATTTAGTGCAATATTTGGATAACATATTATGTTCTTATACTCATACTAATATCATATTTATTGAAATAATTCGATATTTGTTGGGAAAGTCTTTGTACATATGGCAAGAAAAAATGTTTTATGTTTTGATGTTTCGTTTCTGTTCTGTTTTTCAATTGATTGTAGTGTCTGTTTATCCTTTTCTTGAATTTGTTGTTTATCTGTATAATTATTTTCTTTCAATGTAGTTTTTGCTTTTTGAATAGCCAAGCATCTAAATTCAGGATCTGGTAGTTGGATAGATCTGTCAACCAAACTTATTATCACTGATCTTTTTTATGACATAGGATGACATGAATTGAAATTTAAATAAGTTGAGGACCAAGTTGGTTTCATATAACACTCTGTTCTTATGTTATTGTTAATTTTATATAATGTGACATCAAAAAAATTGATTTTATTATCTTCTTTGATTTCGATTGTGATTTGAAGTTGTTTTTATGGTGAAGTAGATTTTATAAGGAGGAAACATGATAATAAGTGGATTTGGTGCAATTTCTGCTAGTGATGGGTTAACGTTCATTTTAAAACACTACTGATCCTGTTTAAGATATATATGTCCGCATATTGGAAATTTATAATTCACAAGAATAGTTTTCTTTTTTCTTATATTCCATACTTTGATATGTCATGTTGATTTTTTGAATAAATTTATGTTTTGTGTATACATCATGAGTGTTGCCAATGACTTTGAACTCGAACATTTTTTTAACAAGGTCCAAACCTTTAGTATTCGATTTTAGGTAATTTATCTCATACATCATAAAATTTTGTAAAATATTCAACAACTTTTATAGATCAATATTTAGGAAAAATATAAAATCTTGACAGTATAAATTGATAACCTAATAGATTGAAGCTAGAGGATAATAAAAATAATCTACTCAAATCATAACCAAAAGAGACAAAAAGTGGAATAACTAGATAACTATCCAACTTTTTTCCAATTGTTTCTATTTCCATGCTATCGCTGCGTGTTAATTTATCATTATAATATTCTAAACTTTCATGCTAGTTGAACACAGCAATAATTTGAATAATTCATTCCAATTGCATGAAAAGATATATTTATTGATATTATTAATCTAGAATGTTCCCAAAGTTCTTAAACTACTACACTTTTCAATCTATTCCAATATATTAAACACACACACACATACACACACATACACACACACACACACACACACACACACACACACATATATATATATATATATATATATACACACATATATATATATATACACACATATATATATATATATATATATATATATATATATATATATATATAACTTAACTTTTAATTTACTGGAACCGTGTTTTTAAAAACTAACTTTATTTCTAACATAAATTCTATCAACAACTTCAATAACAAGACTGATATTTTTTATTACAAACGTGAATTAAATAATCTTTTAGTAAACTAAACTAAGCAATTTTACAATAAAATAAGTTCTTAATCAGCACAATATACTGTCCACCTAAGGGCAATGGCGTAGGTGACACCTCCCCCTTTAGAAGGAAGCTTCTCCTGGAAGCTGGATCCCATCTTCTATTGCCTGCGGGTGATTCTTCCTTGTCCTTCCTGAATGTTTCCTCTTATACAAAATCCACAAGAAGGCCAATATCAATGCTATATAAAGAAGAATAGTCCAAATACTGGGAATGTGAAAATTAGTGTTATCCGTGAATATTGGCGTTACCAGTTGATTTGGAATATCCTTTAATTTTAATCTTTTTAAATCAATCTTCATTGGAGAAACGTGTAATTGATTTAATTTCCGGAATAATTTCAATGTGATTCTTAATTATTTCAATTTTTGTATATTGACAATATGTAGAATTTCCTGCTAGCAATATGTTTTCTTCGCATCCATAATTATTATTGTCTTGCAAATGGTTAGGACATTGAAAAATATTGCCGCGAGTACAAATGTCATTTAGAGGTTTAATGAAATTATTTGATTTAAGTAAAAATTTTGAATTAGGTATTAATGTTACGTATTCTGATTCAATTTCTGTAGGTATAGGTAACATATAAAAAAGATTAAATAAAATATTATAGTTAATGGGTATCGATAAAAAATATTGTATTTGATTATTTTCTACTTTACAAACTACGTCTATGACGGCTTCAAATTCTAAAATATTTTTATGTTTTAATTCAAAGGGTAATTCCGCTTGGTAGTAATAATGCACTTTTTGCAACTCTACAAATAAATCGTGAGATTTTATAATACTTGGATGTAACGTTCTAAGTTTACAGAAGGTCAAGGAATTTTCAACCGTTTCTAAAATGTCTTGAATTACATTGAATGTGAAAAGAAGTTCATTGAATAACTCTTTTAAATATTTAATATTTGCAGCATTTGCTTGAAAATCTAGAATATCTCTTATCTCAAATATTTTCGTTTTTAATAATTTTTCATTATACTGAATGTCCTGAATTGTCTTATTAAAATTATCAATTATTTGACGACTAACAGAATATTGCATTCTTATTTGATTTTGCAAGTTTTCTTGGTTTTGTTTTAAATGTTCCATAATTGAATTAATTCTTTCTCCATCTTCAGAGTCCAAGTTTCCTGTAATTGTTTTTACTATTGATCCAAGACCGTTAATTAACCCTCTCTTTGGTCTATCTAAGGTAGAATGAATATTAATGTTATCAAATTTTTCTTCTATACTATTCCTAGTGTAATCTATTATATTTACAATATTTTCTGTTTCAGAATGAAAAAATGTATTATTAGACATATTAAATTTAACATGATTATATTGTATATTTAACTTATTATATTCTACGAGTAGTGGACTTAAATTATAAAAATGAACAAAGGTATGACTGGATTTCTGCAGCTTGGCATATCCAAGATTTATGGGAAGTATTCCCAAGTTATAGGTAACATCTTTTATATTGACTGTTGTGTCTCCGGCGGTGACGAACCTAAAATAAATTTATAGGGAGTCTTTTTAGGACGTTTTATGTTTGAAAGATGAATATTTTCTGAAGTATTTTTGTGTCTAGTAGCGATTTTAGCTGTTTTTAGTCGGGTATTTTTGCTTTTGATTTCTTCACTTTTATATTTATTTTTGGTTTTACCTTGTGCCTGTTTATTACGTACATACACTTTAGTGGGTATTGTATCTGGTAATTCTTCACGGCTTTTATTTGCTTTAGAGATTACTTTTGATTTGTTTTCCTGTAATTTTTTATTTAAATTCGAGTATAAAATTTTCATTTTATCTTTATGATTTTGTATATAATTATTAACTACTTGTTGATCAATTTCTATATCGAAAGGTGTGTTACTGGTTATGTGTCCGGTAATTATTTCGTTTGGTTTCAATTTTGTTGCAGAATGAACGCAATTATTATAGGCTAATAATGCGTAAAGTATTTTATTTTCAATAGTCTCATTTTTAAAATCTTTTTGATTATTCAATAGTCTGACGTGTTCAATAATCGTAGAGTGGAATCTTTCAGCAATTCCATTCGATTCTGGATATTGAGAACTTATGAAATGAATTTTAATTTTATGCGTTTCTAATAGTTCTTTTACAACGGAATTTCTTAACTCAGTTCCATTGTCCGAAATTATTTGTTCTGGTATACAGTGGTGTGTAAAATATTTAATTAGACTATGAACTACCTCTATTTCTTGCCTAAATTTTAATTCATACATTTGACCATATTTGGAAAATGAATCTATTATCGTAAGAAATTTACTATTTTCTAACGTTATCGTGTCTAAATGCAAAATTTGGAAAGGTTTAATAGCTGTGGAGGTAACATTTAAAAATGGTTTTATTGGTTTTCTATCATATTTGCTTAACTGGCAAACTTCACATTCGTTTATATAAGTTTGTATAGATGCTCTTTGATTTGGCCAGTAATACAGAGCTTTTAATTGATTTTCGGTTTCATCTAGTCCTCTATGATTAGTCTTACTTTCGTGGTAATTTTGAATTACTTCTTTAATTTCATTTAAAGGAACATCTATTAATTTTTTATTACATTTAACAAAGTCAATTTGAGAATCTTAAAAGTAATTTTGTAGAACGACACTGAAATTTTCATAAATTGGGTCTTCGAAATAAATAAAATATTTAGTTTTTGGTACTATGTATTCTTTCACGAAATTAATAACATCTTGCTCAAAATTGTTTTTAGATAATTGCACAACAATTCTTTGTTTATTTTCGTACAGTTTCATAATAGTAGGTACGGCTGGTTCGAAATTTACTTCTGAAAATATTAATTGATATTTACCAACATTTATCGCTGAATCTGAAATTGGTATACCAATTACAGGATTTTCCTCATTTGTATGAACAGTTATATCTTCGTCGTTATTCTCATTATTATTACTTTCGTTATCTGTTTCAACTATTAGCGATACATTATCATCGGGAGTTGATGAGAGTTTTTTATTAAATTTGTCCATATAAACTAATAATTTTTTAGAACATTGAGGTTCTTGTAATTCAGTTTCATTGATATTTATTTGAATTCGGGATAAACAATCGCTATTGGTATTTAAAGCACCCTTTTTGTATACAATATCATAATCATATTCCTCAAGTTTCAAGCGCCATCTAACAAGTTTTGAACTTGGATCTTTAAGTGAGAATAACCACTGGAGTGGTTTATGATCGGTAACTATTGTAAATTTTCTGCCAAAAAGATAGGGGCGGAAGTATTTGGTTGCCCAAACTATGGCAAGAAGTTCTTTCTCGATTACAGAATAGTTGCATTCTGAATCATTTAGGGTTCTGCTGGCGTAAGCCACAGGTAAATCAGAGACTATTTTGCCTTGGCTTAGAACAGCACCTAAAGCATAATTGCTGGCGTCTGTCTGACTGTCTGACTCTTGAATTAATTTTAATACAGATTGTTTCTCTTCGGAATTCATGTGTTCAGTTCTAACTTTCGAAACATCAAATTTAACATTTTCACAATAAATTTCATTAAAATTTGGGTTGAGGGTTTGTTCGTATTCATCGAATGTCTCAACACTAATAGAGGGGCTTAAATCTACTCGAAAGTTGGATTCTGAAGGATTTAAAATTGTACATAAAGCTATATTATTTTCAACTTTTGTTAAACATTCAGGGATTTCTAATTTCCCAATTCGTGTATATGGTATAATTACATTACCATTTTTTACATTTTCAATATTTAATTTAATTACTTGTTTACAACGTGGAGGCACTACTATACAATTCGTGGATCCAGTTTTAATGTCAAAGTAATTCAATTTAATTTGACTATAAGGAGTCATAAGCAAATTATTATTTAAATCGATAATTGCATTAAGTAATTTTAAATTATCCAATCCTAACAAACAATCAAAATGATCGTGAAATTTGAAAACGCAATATTCTAAATTGAGCGGTTTCCTTTAATTAAACATTTTAGGGATTGGAATGAGTGTGCAGAAATTTTGTTGACTGCTACCAAAGGCAGATTTTACATGGAAGGGTTTTTTGACAGAAGATTTTTTGAAATATTTCTCAGCAACTGCTGGTGTCACAAAGGATCTTGTGCTACCAGTATCAATTAAAACTTAAAGATTTTGTTCTGGAAAAATTATATAGGGTAACACGCTTTCTGAATTATTTAAGTTTAATAACACGATCATGTTTGGTTTGGTTTCGAGGCTGGTGTCTCTAAAAAATTATCGGATTCATCATTAGTGCAATCAGAATCGTCTATATTATGGAGTTCTTCCGAGATAAAATTTCTAGGTTGATTCGGATTGTGTTGGAACCTATTTTGATAATTTTGAGGGGGTCTAGATGTATTTCTTGTAGACATACTCATTGGAGTTGGATTTGGAAATCTTTGGTTCTGATTGGGCTTAAAGACGTTTTGACTATTATTAGAAAAGTTTGTATTATTCCTATTAGAAGGGATATAGGAGGTTGATGGACGATTTTGCGGGTTTGATGCGGAATTTCGATTAGTATATTGATAATTCTGCATAGAATTTTGCCTAGGTGGTGGCTGCCTATGTGGCACATTATTTTGGAAAGTGATTTTATTTTTATGTGAATTATTTTGCGTATTCAAGGATGAAAAAACATTTTTCGGATGATTATTGTGGGTCATATAAACTTGAAAATCATTTGTAAGAACATTTAAAGCAATATTCAAATTTTCTGGATTTTTCGTACGCATTAATGTGCCTAAAGGTTCTTTTAAACCGCGTAGCAATACTCTGAGAGCCAAATTTTTAAAGTAATTACCCAAAATTAAATGTTCACTAACATTAGAATGTGTCGTGAGATAAGAAATTTGAAGATTTAATAAATGTTGAATTCTATTATAAAATTCGAAAGGCGTTTCATTACCTTGTTTCATTTCTGAAAGTTCTATATTTAAAGTGTAAATATCTCTTTTGTCAGCGTAAGTATTAAGAAGTGCATCTTTTAGATTTTCCCAAGTTCTTATCGTACAAGAAGAAATGTTTATGGCTGCTTCACCTTTTATTTTTGCTAAGATGCTGGACATCAAATATTCGTTTTGAAAATCCCCTACATCCACAGTATTATAAAACTTACTTACTAATTTCTCTGAAATTTCTATAAACCTAGGAAGTAATGCATTGTTTCCATCAAATCGTGTATCATATCAATATACTCTTTTTTTAAAATAGGTAATTGTGGAGTAGCCATTTTATTAAAATTATTCGTGGAAAAAAGTTTTGGTGATGCTAAGTTAAATTTTATTTTAGTATTAACAGAGTTTGAGCCTGAATTTGAGTTAATTGAATCAGAATTTGAGTCAGAATCGTCAGATGTGTCAAGTAAATAATTAATATTTTCTCTATATGACATTAAAAACACTTACAGCAATAGAATGAAGATCCTTTCCATTGGCTCGGACTGCACAGGAACAACCAATATCCTCTTGATTCTTCCGGTTTCTAGCACAACACAGATCTTCTAGTTGAGTTACTCAGTTCGCCCAACTAAGAGTTCCAATAATTTAACTTTATTTGTTCGAATAGTCAACAAATCGTAAAAACGAACCGAATGTTATATGCTTTAACTTTCGATTGACTATCCTACTGACTGCGCCACTTAACTTTCAATATACTGGAACCGTGTTTTTTAAACCTAACTTTATTTCTTACATAAATTCTATCAACAACTTCAATTACAAGACTGATATTTTTTATTACAAACGTGAATTAAATAATCTTTTGGTAAACACAAACTAAGCAATTTTACAATAAAATAAGTTCTTAATCAGCACAATATACTGTCCACCTAAGGGCAATGGCGTAGGTGACATATATATATATATATATATATATATATATATATATATATATATATATATATATATATATATATAATAAAACTAAGTCGATAAAATGTGCGTGCCGATAAAACTTAAAAAGGAGTCCCGACACGATAAAGGGACTTACGTGGTGTGATAGCCCTTTATCCCTCCTCGAACAAGAAAGTTCCCGTTTTAATCTAAAGGGCATGTTTTTAAAGATATAAGGGACTTTCCGACCCTTCAACTTGGAAATTAAGTCCAGTGGCGCCATCTGTTATCGAATGACGAGATCTTCAATGAAACACTCATTCGCTTAGAAGATAAATGTTTAGCAATAAATAATCAGGCCTTAGTAGAACTTGGAATGCCAGCACCACAAAGAAATGCTTTTAGTGTGCTAAACTACGAAATTATGAAGGAAAAAAGTTACAACATCAATGAACTACTTGAATACATTGCTCACAACAAACCACTTCTCAATGACAATCAAAAAAAAGTTTACGACGTTATAATGAGCCGGATAAATAACAATATTGGTGGAATTATTTACTTGGACGCACCAGGAGGCACTGGTAAAACGTTTCTCATAAATCTAATACTGGCGGAAATACGTGCTAAAAAACTCATCGCACTGGCACTAGCATCATCTGCCATTGCAGCCACACTTATGGAAGGAGGACGAACTGCCCATTCTGCCTTACAACTACCATTGAATATAGCCGAACAACAATTCCCGGTATGTAAAATTTCAGGAAAATCTGGACGTGGTCAAATTTTAAAACAAGCTAAAATTATCATCTGGGATGAATGCACCATGGCCCATAAAAAATTTATAGAAGCCATGGACAGAACATTACAAGAATTGCGAAAAAACTCTGAAATAATGGGAGGAGCTCTACTCATACTCTCAGGAGATTTTCGACAAACACTTCCAGTTATTCCCAAGTCAACATCAGCAGACGAGATCAATGCATGCTTGAAAAAATCACATCTCTGGCCACAAGTACAAATACTGCAATTAACAAAAAACATGAGAGTTGAATTATCAAGAGATGGAACAACAGCACAATTTGCTAAAATACTTATACAAATCGGCAAAGGTACATATCCTACTGACCAAACGACCGGCCTCATTGAACTTAATAGTGATTTCTGTAATATAGCCACTACTGAAGACGAACTAATCGACAAAATTTATCCAAATATTATTCAGAACTAAACTAATGCAGAGTGGTTATTTCAAAGAGCAATTTTGGCCACTAAAAATAATATTGTTGACGATATCAATTTTAATATTCTAAAGAAAATACCTGGTGAAGAGAAAATATATAAATCGATCGACACGATGGTATCCATTGAAGAAAGTGTCAACTTCCCCACTGAATTTCTAAATTCTTTACAAGTACCAGGAATGCCATTACACTGCCTTCGTCTGAAAATTGGAACTCCAATCATACTACTCAGAAATCTCAACTCCCCAAAATTATGTAATGGAACTAGAATGATCGTAAAACAGCTATCGAATAATATCATTGAAGCTGAACTTATTTCTGGAAAGACCAAAGGACAGACAGTATTTATACCTAGAATACCTCTGATCTCTTCGGAATTGCCATTTCAATTTAAAAGACTGCAGTTTCCAATAAAATTAGCCTTTAGTTTTACAATTAACAAAGCGCAAGGACAAACTTTAAAATATTGTGGCATTAACCTCAAAGAATCCTGCTTCTCTCACGGTCAGCTATATGTAGCTTGCTCAAGAGTAGGAAATCCAAAAAATTTATGTATATATACTCCGGACAATAAAATGAAAAATATTGTTTATAAACAAGTATTGTAAATAATGAGAAAACGTTTTCAATAAACTTTTTTTTTACTTTTTACGTCATAGTTTATTTTTTTATTTCGACTCTACCACGTCATCTCATATCAACTCCCGGGCGAAGCCGGGTTTTTTAGCTAGTATATATGTTACAGCGTTTATATCTAACTATCTTATTACAAGCTTTGAAATTCCAATATTCAACAAATTCGGGCAATCGTAAATTGATTCACAGTAAAACACATATAAGAATACTGCGATTGTTTTAAAAATCTCATGGTGATGAGCTCAGCATTATAGCCGATTCAATTCAACACTCCTCATAAAAAAATCTAGATATATGTAAAATTAATTGCTGATAATCCGTAGGACCTCATGTATAAGACAATTCCTTTGAAAGACATTTTATTGTTGAAGCAACTATACAGGTTTGGATCTATTGCAGGTATATTTCTTTCAGACTACATAACCGGCGAAATATCGTGGCAGATGGTGATAATAATAGTGATACTCCTAATAGGAATGTCAGAATTGTACGAGTTTCTAATTGGAGGATTTTCACTATCTGGAATATCTATCATTGAGACGTTTCAAAAATTAATGCAGTATATTGTTTCCGTGCTCGTGTTTCAAAGCTTGATGCTAACTAAGAATAAGTGGAGAAAATTCTTTCAAACACTTGAAAAGATTGACAGAGATATTGGAGTTGTATATATTAACAGAAAGATGATATTAGTGCGAGTATTATTGTGCGTTATACCCCTTTGACTAGTTGCTAGTTATAAAGTTTATTTAAAAAATGATTCATCAGTTAGTTCAAGCTTTGAATTAATTCAATCGATGATTGTAACATCGCAATTAACATCTATAACAGGTTTTGCTTTCGAAACTTGTCTATTTTTGAATAAAAGACAGAAGATAATTTGTATAAAATTGAGAACCTCTTTCCAAAACAAGAATAAAATAGCAGTGGAGATCAAACGGGATGTTTTATCTCTCCAAAACGCAACTAAAAATATTTTCTTAGTAGCCAACACCGTTAACTTGGCTCTTGGTTGGCTGCTTTGCTCACTTGTCTTTTTGAATTTCATTATTTTTTCCAGGGCTCTCAATTTTACGTTAGACATTTTAATGAATTATAATTTGAAATATACTCATGCCGTAGAGAAGAATGTGTTCAAATATTTTTTTTTGTGGTTATGTTCCGTAAGCATAATTGATTTGGTATTTTGTCTCGAATAAATAGTGATGTATCTAGAACAAGTAACGTCTCCTCTCATCGCAGTGAATGACGCCCCTATTGTTTGTTCCATTATCCCCATCTTCTAAATCACCTACACTCACTCCGGTGATAACTGTCTATCATAAGTTGTCTCTAGTGAAAAAAATAATCGCTTGTATTAATTCATCACCATTTTAAATTATTCGGGTTCTAAACAACTCAAAACTTTTATATATAAAAAAATTGAGGCGAATATATTACTTGTCATAGCATTTCTACAATTAAAAAATTTTAATTATATGGCTCAAATAAAATCTTAAGTTTTTTTCATAAATTTCATAATACCAATTTATTCTAATTTTTTTATTTCATTTTCTAGTCATTTTTACCAAAATGGTCTCTGCAGGTAGATAATATTTAAAATTCAAGATCAGTTTAATTAGCACTTTCTTAGAGTCAATTAAAATATCGTCCTAAATTTTAAATTAAAATGAACTTGTGTTTCAAGGTAGAAAATAAAGTTATTTAGTATATAATAAATTGATATAATATATAATTAAATCAAGAAGAGAAGACAAATAGTTTTTACTTGGATGAAATCTGGATGAATAGAGAATATTTCGTAAAAAAAGTTTAGCAAGATACATTGGTTACAAATGTTCATCAAGCACTCATAGATGGTTTGCATATTGGTTACTAATAATCATATCCTGTGATATGATGGATTTGTTGATATTCGTTCAAAGTGATTCCAGTCAAATGATGGACCAGTTCTGTAAAAGTATTACTCTAAGAAGATCTATCTCGATTGTGTAAACAACAAATACCCCAAATTAAAATGTTTAGTGAGATATCGGTAGTACATAGAGTGGGAGTATTGCAGTGACAACCTTATTACTGTGAATTTAACCTTCATCGTACTTATCAGTGCTCAAATGAAGGGATGTGTCTTGAGAAATAATACAACATTCAACCCTTCAAGATGTTCGTCGACTAATATGTGACCACATATCAAATATTTCACTGTACAAAGCACAATAAGCTATGTCCTTATAAACTGTAGAGAAGTTTTTTGGAACAGTTTACCTCCAGTCTCTAACGTCTATAACTTGGTTATCGCAACACGCGTCAGACAGTGTAATTGTAAGTGTTGATGTAGTGGAAGTGTTAACAGTGTGTTCAGTCCTTAAAAATTTGAGAAACCTTTCTGATTTTCTTCTACTGTGTCACTTAATTTCTCCGAAAATTTCTCTTTCTCTTTCGATCTCTCTTTATCTCAAATTTCGTTTAAACTCAGTATAATCATCTTACAAAAGAATCAAAAAGTAGAATATATAAAACAACAATTAGACCTATAATAAAATACACAGCAGAGACTCTATACAACTAAGACAAAAGAAAGAAGTGGAAACGTAAGAAATTGTGCAAGGTAGAAAATGTAATTGACTGAGTACTAAAATGAAAACAAGAATGAAATAGTCACATTAGCAGAATGAGTAGCGAAAGACTAGTGCGTATCGCAAGGGGTAAATCGCCGCCAGAAGAAGTATTGCTCGATCGAGAAAGAGATGGTGTGACAATCTGGATCCAGGAGGCTAAAGCTGAAGAAGAAACAGGTTTTAAACATATCATACAAGTAGGAAGATTATACAAAAACGATATAGAAACGCAATCAAACTAGCGAAAATCTATTCTGGGATAGACATTTATTCTGATCATAAACCCCTTTTGATGCAAAATGGAAATCAAACTAAGGTGCCTTGAAAGGAGAGACCTAACAATACCAAAATAAACATCAGAAAGCTTCATAATCCTAATATGAAACAACAAGTACAGTTATCATAAGGCACAAGTATAAGAGACATAAGCAGATCTACAGAAATGAAATAAGAAAGTAGGAAAAAATTGAACATGCACAAGACAATATGAAGAAGAAGAAATTTATGCCTGATGAAAATCTTGACATGATAAAAGAAAAGGAGGAATTACAAAAACAAAAATCAAATAAAGTACCACGAAATTCATCATAACATAAGAAAAGAAATAAGAAGTTACTACTATCATAACATGCATAAGAAAGTTAGAACATTAACAACTGAAATGAAACCAAATGGACACATACATTGTTGGACGCCGATACTCGTAGAAACCTAATATCGGAAAGTTCAGAGCTTATAAAGATGTGAAAGACTTATACATAACAATTTTTTAATGATGAACTTATAAGGAAATATATATACAACGATGACGTCCCTGGGGATTGAATTCTAAAGTGTAAGGTTGAGGCAGCCATATGGTCCTTAAAGCACGTCAAAAAATCGGGTCCTGACAACATACAGGGTGAAAAACAGTAAATCAGTTTCTTGATATTTTGACCACCCTATATAACACCATCTATGATAGGGAAATATTCTTGAAGACTGGCTAAAGCCAACCTTTATCGCTATACCTAAAAAACCAAATGCGAAGCAATGCAAAATTATACAAAATCGAATATACGTAAAATGTGAAACAAACATCTCTGGATGTAGCGCACTAGTTACAAGGAAAGCCATCTTTAGCCTACAGGTACTTATCCAGAAATGCAAAGCAAAGATATGAACCAAGACGTACACTTCTGCTTTATCGATTCCTCTAAAGCTATCAATAATGTCAAATACTAAAAACTTATCCAGGTTCCTAGAAACACTGGTATTAACAGAAAAAACATCCGTATTATGCTAATATGTACTGCAAAAATAAAAGAAGGTAATTCGCTCAGCGCAGAAATTGCTGTCAAGACAAGTCGGCGACAGGGTTTCATTTTATTGCCTCTTCTATTTAACATGTACTCCATGAAAATTATTCAAAAGCACTGGCAAAATTATCAGCATTAAAATCAACAGAAAAGCAATTAACAACATTAAATACGCCGACGACACAGTAATTATAGCAAATAACAGTGAAGAGTTACAAAATATTATGCAAAAAGTATATGCAGCAAGTGAAGAATATGGATTCTCCTTGAAAATGTCAAAAACAAAACATATGATGATTAGCATAAGTCAAAATCTTCCAGTCCGTCTCACTAACGATGAACGGTCAAGACATGGATCGGGTAGAAACGCACACATATGTTGAAACCACTGTAAATGCAAAATGGTAACAGGCATCAGAAATACGATCACAAAAAGAGTTTGAGTTGCGTTTACCAATATGAAGAAACTATATATCAGCAAACTATTCACAACTAAAACTAAAATTAAGACTAATCAGGAGCTACAAATTTTCGTATTCGTATTCGTATCGGCGTATTTTGAAAATATCCTGCACGGAGCAGATCACTAACATGGAAGTTATGCAGAGACTAAGGAAAGAGAAGAAAATCATCTTTATAGTAAAAAAACGGAAACTGGAGTATTTGAGCCACATACTAAGACACGACAAATACCGTCTTTTGCAGTCGACTGTCCAAGGTAAAGTGGATAGTGAGAGAGGAATAGGGGAAATAAGGCGTTCATGCTTGCACAATCTACGCCTGTGCTATGGAGTGTCATCAGTTGATTTGTTTAAAAACGCAAGAAAAAAGATAATATTAGCCCTGTTAATAGCCAATGTTCGCAACGGATAAGAAGAAAAAAAAGTGACATATGAAATTTTAATTCACTCTTTTTTTTCAAAATTCTCGCGAATATAATTCCTACAATCTTTCTTACTTAGTGTATTATCACTATGTTGCCTACTTAAAAAATGTAGGGTCGTGACCTGCTGCATCGGAATACGTAAATTTTATGCCGTTAGTTACTGAGATAAGTGAGGACTTGTTTCAATATTATTTTCGATTGTAAAATAACAAAAAACACAGAAGTATTAACCCGATGACTGTATAAAAATTATTCTATGATTATTGTATGCTAAATTAATCTTCGAATCATGATGTTCCAACTCCTATGTTATATCACTACAATGTTAATAACTACCATCATATATCCAAAACTTCAAAACCCGAGTTGATTGTTTTGATAAAAATTACAGCTCACATGGTGTCCATACAATGAATATTTGCTGGTAGTAGTTTAGAATACAAGTCCTCTGGAAACCAACTAATTGTTATCAAACTAGTTATCATTTAAGACGTCTTTGTAAGATCATTCAATGATAATAGCCCCATATTTCCATTTTTGAAATAATGTACACTCACGTATTTCCTAACCATAGGTTCTTTGACGTACGTATATTTTAAACACGACATGTATAATCAGTAATAAATTATATGTTTTAGGCTATGATTATGTCGTTGGCAATAGCTGGGGATAAAATAGAGAAGTCTGGATTGGAAATAAAGAAGCTTTGTAATATTTTACAAGTCAATAAGGAAAATCTCGTCATAAAGTCTTATTTGAAATAATTTGCTCTATTATTTAGAAATCAGAGACCTGTAGTGATAGGATTTTTTATAATTAATAGAAATATGATACCTTTACTAGTATCCAGCCTCACATCATATGCTATTGTCCTCATCCAATTGAAGAGATAGATTTTCGGGAATGAGATAATCTCAAATTACACTTATTTTCATTGTAAAATGCTGTCGTGATAAATATGGACAACCCCATTTAAGCACACTTTAACGTATAATTCACAACGTATTGAACCATATTAATGATCTCATTAAATGGTGATTGAAATTATCATTTTATCTATCATATTGATTGATAAATTTTATTCTCTATTTCAAAATTTCAACAAAATTAACTTTGATGTACATAATTCGCAACACTTCTTTTAAATTTTTAAATAATTACTGTGATGTATGATCTGTGATCATAGAAAATTAGATGCAAAAAATTCCGTTCAATCAAAAATATCTTTCAGGTAACACAATAGTGTCTTGATTGATTTTTCTTTCAAAAATTGGTTTGTTTTCATTTATTTGGCTGAAAATATGTACAAAATGAATTTTGATAGAACAGGAAAAATACAATTTAACTGAGGAATATACCGTACCTTTTTTCAATTAGAATATATTGTTACTACTGTGTGGAGCTTTGAAAAATAATGCTTCTTTTATTGAGACAACAATGCAGTCTACATTAGAATACAAATGAGAATAAATTGCAGTTTTGTGATTTGCAGCTTCGTTCTCATGTCTTTCGGTTTTGCGTTGTCTGTTCACAAACAACTCTGACAGTACAAAATTTTTGTTCTAAATTCTGCCAGTGATAAAATTTGTTTTTCATTTTTTTGTCGCAATGGTTCTCTTTACAGAAAAAAGCTGTTTAAGATGGCCATATCAAATATAATAACGTAGTTGCATGATACGCATAATAATTTTGTAGCCACCAATAAGTTCATCCATAGATGAATCCATCCATAGACTTCTCACACATGTTTATTATACTTTATAATTATGTTGGAACAGAAAACCTTTATTGTTCTATTTCCTTTCTCTTTTATTGTTCCATTTCAATTATAAAAATTTCCCCTGTAAAGGGTTATATCAGTTTGCTAATTTTTTCTTCTTTTCAAGAGACACAAGAAACATTTATGCGGAAGTTTGTAATTTGATATTCTAAGTCTACACATTGTGCCCACAGACAAACTTTCCATCGTTGATAAATATTCAATGAATAGCATTGACGTATAAGAATAATTGAAATACATTCGATAATCAATGCCAAGAGGTTTTGCTAACACATATTGTTTCAAAGTAGAGTACATCTGTCTACATTAATAAATAAGCACCTTTGAGGTGTCGACAAAAATACCGTACATTTGGCAAGTACAAGCAAATACCATGAAACTGTCTTATATCTTAGGTGTTAGACTTAATAATCTGTTTGGCTCGTACTGTGTGGCATATTGGCATAGGGATGTGATTCTAAATCTTCCATCTTTCCAACAGCGTGGCAAAAAAATGTCACTATAATGTTTAGAGGAGGAGCTATCAGATATTAGCCAAAGCCTTCCTCAGAAAGTAGTGAAATATGGGGCATGCCTTAGGATGAAATATCGTAGTATAGCTTTAGGAAGGAATATAAGGAAGCAAATAAGCAAAAATGCTTTCAAATGGTACACATATGTCTCCCAAACCACTAACAACTAACAGAATTGAAGTAGTATACGGGCCTAGAGCTAAGTTTGTGCGATACACTAAGGATTTTCCAAGAATAAATATATTATTCATATCATTATATTGTGCAAATTGAGGCTTTCTAAAGTAGACAGAATCTTCGTAGAACGTGTAGTCTACTGTGGAATCACAAACATGATAATAGAGAGGAATAAAATCGGTTACTAACTAGAGGGTTTGAGATAAGCAAAGATACTCCTGGGAACCGATAAGCCAAGAAGATCTATTGCATGTGTAGTTAAGAACAATCTAAGAGTATTGAGAAGGAATAAAAAGAGTCTTGTCCCAGCCTTGCTACCTCAATAGACACGCGAGAACGCTAGACATAGCATAGTTTGCAACGAGTAGATTTGAGTAGGGGAGAACGAAATCTTTATTCACATTATCTTGAAGTGCGGGAGACTACAAAACCGCAGAGCGTACAAAATGAAAAATCAAAACAAAAAAGTTTATTGACTGTTTACACAACTCTCTTAGATCAAACAGAATTCGTTCACCAACCAATCAGAACTTATTAGTAAGACTAATAGAAAAACATATCTCTATTTTAACAAAGCTGTAGATATTGTTTTTCTAACTTCAATTCAAACCAGTTTATTTGACTTTTGTATTCTATTAGGTTAATAGGTTGATTTCATACTATTGCAATAATCAGTTACAAATCATTAAACTCAATTTAGATAATCTGTTTTTCTATTATTTACTGGGATCTACATTGGATACATTCGCATATGTTGTTGAAATTCTAATAAAATATCAGCAACACAAGATTCATTTATATGTTCTTAGCCATGTGCATTTAATGTTTTTAATTATTTTCAACTTAAAACTCTTACACTAGAATTTACTGGGTTTCTAAATTATTATGCTTTTTTTAATTTTAAATTCCATGAATTTTTATTTTTCATAGATATGCTGTGCATTGAATCAAAATTACTTACAAGAGAAACAAACTTCATGTCCATGTATGCAAAAGTTTGGAAAGCAAGAAAGAAGGAAAGAAAATAATTTAGCATTCTGCTATTTGATATAAAAATCTTTGTTCCAGAAATGCTTTCAAATAAATGAAGTATCACATATTTTATTCATTTCACATAATAATTTTTCGTCAAATCTCCGTTTGAAAGAAATTTATAAATTCCATTATATTGTAGCTTTTCATCATAACTTATTTTATTGTTTTCTCTTTCGTTGATGACAAAATAATTTTTTTATAAAGATAAGAAACAAAAGAAATTGTATCTTTCTAAGGTAAGATATAGATCAGCCTTCAGCAATTAGATGGTTTATCGTTTAAATGAAAAGTAAATTTCTTTCAAATGCTTATTCGAAGACTGTTTCTTTCTATATTATGGTATTCTGGATACAAATATGTATTTGATGATTGTTCTTATGAATTTATTTATGTTATGACTTTTTCTAAATGTTTTCCTTCAGATTTTATAACAGATAATAAATAAAGTTGGAATTTCTGGAACCGTTTGCTCATATTCATACTCATATTCATACTGAATACATTGTTTATATAATCACGTCACCAACACTCACAATTACACTGTCTCACACGCGTTTCGTTAACCAAGTTATCGTCTTCAGAGGCTGGGTAAAGTTTACCTCGAAACGCGTGTCAGACAGTGTAATTGTGAGTGTTGGTGTAGTGGTGGTGTGAACAGTGTATGCAGTACAGATAATAAATATATTGATCATACAATTTCTTCACGTAGTTCAACGACGAGCTGAATCGATATGCATATGGGACCGCATCGGTTAATGAATTTTCAGGTTACGCTCTGAAGTATCCCAAGATTCTAATTTCATTTCTCTTCATTGTCAACAGATTTCAATTTGCTACACCGTGCAACAAACAGACCGTGGATTTTACAATTATGAATGAGCCGCGTAAGTGTATCAGGGGCGGGTCGTGGTCTATACGGATATTGCAAACGGAAAGTATCGCAGGCTCGTTTAATAACTCGATTACATTCCCCATTTATTACCAGCAAATTGAAATAATCTTCATTAATAAATCTGAAACACTTTTGCAACGCTTAAACGTCAAGCTGTTTTCATTGTTTGTTTGTTTGTTTGTTGATATGTTAGCACTTTGTTATTGCTCCAGACAACAACAAAAATTGAAACCCATGAAAATTTTAGTTTTTTCAAGTTTCTACAAAAACCGTTAATTTGAGATATATGAATTTAGTAATGAAATCCCCTTAATTTGAAGCGTAGAATCCAATGGTTAAGAGAAAAATGGGGGTTGCCATTTGAAAAAATTAAGTTTTTAGATAGCAAAATTCGGCACCATTTTCTGAACACCCTATAGGGTTTTCACAGATTTTGAAAGCTGTAAGTGTTATTTGTTCAAATCCCAAAAATATTAGGCCTGACTCACTTAAACTTAGGAATATAATTTTTTTAGTGGAGGGCTGCATGTGTCCAAAAATTTCGAAAATGTGAAATAATTAAAAAGTGGTGGACTTTAGGCATATGATGCCTAATATAAAGTTATATTGAAATTTGGCGTGGATTTCAAAAATTTAATAAAAATCACAGAAGTTTGGGACCGGTATAACCAGAAGTTTCAGAAAACTGACATTATTTTAGCTAAAATGAGTATTTCGGAAAACCCATGCAAGCAATGGGTAATAGCTAAGCACAGCTGCGGTAGGTTTGAGGTTCCTCAGACGTGGTTTAGTATTTTACAGTGTCTGCCATTTTAATATATCATATACCCATAGATAAATTGAAACATAAATATGACTGCTGATTGTAAAGGGTGCTCATCATTGCAGTCATTTTTCAGAATTCGAGAAAAAAAACTCTTTTTTACAGCGTCTGTTATTTTAATATAATTTCACTTGCAGTCCGTGCATACGTTCATCCATAGTTGTAATTGTCACATACACAGTATTTATATAACATAGAAATTATATTAGTAAATGTGGAAAACCTCATAAATATACAAATCAACGAACTACTATAAATATAAAGAAAAAGTCCATTATCTGGATGTAGCAGATTGAAGTTATTGTAAAGATAAAAAAATTCAAACGTTAATTGAAAAAATTCATTTATTCATATCAGGATATATTTAGTTTTAAAAATGATTAAAAAATAATAATAAAAGTTGAAAGTTTTTAAATTCCAGATGATATTTTATTTATATTGTTATCCTTACCTCAAAGAATACGTATGGCGAAACTAACTCCGATGCTAATAGATAGCATGTGTTTTAGATGAGTCAGCACAAATAAGCATTTGAGGCAAATTCACTGCAGAGCTATCAAGCACTGGAATATATGAATTTAATTATCTGGATTTGATGTCAATATAGTTTTAGTTATGTCGCTCTGTTACTGAAATTTCATATTACATAATAACTCTGAAAGCCCGAGCTCACAAACTCTATACTTTATTCGACACATACTATAACACTATCACCTATTAGAAACGGAAAAAGAAGTTGATATCTTTTTTCCTCTCTATGTTGTAAATAAAGCATTTTGGAAATATTTTGAAGGACGTGAGTAATAATTACCAAATAGTTATACCTTGTCGACGGGTTCTGGGTATACCTTTGGGTGGTAATTAATTCAAGTCATATCTTGTTCAATCGAAAAATTAATATTAGAAAAAAAATCGCTAAATAATACTCACAGCTTATTTTCTATTTAGATTTTGATATTGAGAACGTAAGCAAAACCGTTCCTTTGTAGCTTTTTGCTTAAAATTCATAGCCTTAGAAATTTATTGTCTGCTTGCGTGGCCGTAGTGATCAGTGTCGATGCTATTGTAATATTGTATTGTAATATAAAAAAAAAAATTATCAAATCAATGTCCGGCAGTATCTAAACCAAATTTTTCCAAATTGGTGGGTAGATGGGGACAGAATAGCTAATACGATCTCCTGATCTGACACCATTAGACTTTTTATGAAGATATGTCGAAAATATTGTATATAAAAGTGAACTTCTCAACTTATATGAATTGAAAAGACAAATCTATTTTGCAATTAGATCATCATTACCTAAGAAGTTGACTAACGTCTTTTAAATACCAAATTAACATGTTCCCTACATTGACATCACAGTATTTTATCAAATTATTAAGAGATAACCAGCATTACTTATTGGGTTTTCAGTGTAATGTAGCAAATTTTTTAAATAAAATAATTTTCATATTTTTTATATAAATTTGTGTAATACGTATGAGAACACCTTATATTTCCGAACCAGTTGAAAGGTTTAGGAGATTGTGCATGAATTATGTCTAGAATTTCAAAACAATCTAAAAAATCAATAATATACAAGATACATATATAATTGAAAATGATAATAGGTACTTAGGAGACGATTTCATTTTCCAACCATATAAAGCATTTTCTAGTGTGTTGTCCTACTTCGGCGTATACGGAGTGCCCCCAGAGTGACGGATAGCGAAACGGTCGGTGGATCTGCTATGGCAGTTTTCAGGCTGGGTCCGATGTACCCACTGACCATAAATATGTGCGGCCATCCGTTAAGATTGGGGGTTGATCATAAGGCTGACGACCCTATCGTGTGAAAAGACACTATTATGAAACATTAACAAAATATGGATGCCTACAGAATAGATATACCTGCTCTCCAAGAAACAAAGTGGCCTTTATGTGGAAAAGTCAACATAAAGGGCTACCAGATATGTTTTAGTGGCTGTGCTCACGGTAGACACTATGCAGGCGTGTTTCTTGCTGTCAAAAAATCTATTTTAGAATCTGTGATAGTGTATGAAGCAGCGAGTGAAAGAATATGCTCTATTAGAGTTGAGGGAAAATTTAAAAATATATCAATAATATGTTTCTATGCCCCCACAGAGGATAATGAAGATGAGGAAAAAGATGCCTAGCTAGAAGAAGTTGTTACAAAGTTACCAGACTACAATACCAAACTGATCCTCAGAGATGTTAACGCTAAAATAGGCAAAAAACAGTGTGGAAAAGTGTAGCAGGAATAAACAGTTAGACTTTTCATAGCAAGTACCAGTTTCCCGCATAAAAATATATATATAAGGAAACATGGATATCACCAAACGGAATTACTAGAAACTAGATGGATCATATATTAATTGATAAGAGGCATGCAAAATTTGAAGTAGATGTAAATAGTAAACGGAGAGCTGTGTGTGGAACAGACAATTATTTAGTTTGGTCAAAGCTAAGACAAAGGATAAAGGCTGAAGAGTGGAATAGGAATAAAGTACAAGAGAACATTTCCTGTGAAGAGGGAAAATTGGTGGAAATTCAAGTAAAAATTGCCAACAGCTTTGCCGTCCTGGAAACAGAAGTCACAAATGAAACTGGCGAAGGAAATGAAATTGAAACACGTTAGTAAACCTTTAAAACAGCTATAAAAGAAACTGCAACGGAGGTATTTGTAAAGAAAACTTGGTTTAATAATAAATGCAGAGAATTAGTTGTCAAAAGAAAATACGTCAAAGATAGATTAGTGAAATGCAAAAGCGCTGAAGCAAAGGAGGCATACAAAGAATTGAACAGGCAAGTGATTAACATCTTAAGAAATGAAAAGAGAAAAATCATAAATGATAAAATACTTAAAGCAGAACATGATGCAGTATTAAACTCTAAAGACTTCCACAAAACAGAGAGATTTTTTCAAAAAGGGTAGTCTCCCAAAGTGCTTGGAGTCAAGTATCGAACACACGAAAATGATGTTTTAAAGAGCTACTGAACTGAGAATATGAGCAATGAAAATGATCAAGAAGACACTGAAATCGGGGAATACTGGGAATTAGTAGAACCGACGCCAACTATGAAAGAAACTGAAAATGTAATTAAGAGTATGATAAATGAGAAGGCTGCTGGGGAAGACGGAATACCAGTGGAATTAATAGAGTAAGGTGGGAGACCAATGACGAAGCTCCTCCATAAATTAATAGTTGAGGTCTGGATCTGGAAATTATGCCCAAAGAATGGAAGAAAACAGTGATAGTCCCCATTCATATAAAAGGAGATGAACTAGAATGCTCAAACTACAGGGGGATATACCTATATAACTATACTTATAAAATTTTGTCTAAAGTAATATCAAAAAGATTAAGAAGATATGGAGATGAAATAATCGGTGAGCACCAAGCAGGATTCACGAGTGGGGAATCAACTGCTGACCAGAATATGATAGAGATTTATATATACTATTTATTGGCCTTAGGAAGGCTTATGATAGTCTAATAAGATCAAAAGTATGGGACGTGCTCAGAAAGAATAACATACCAGAAAAGATAATATTGAAAGCTTAAAAGGAAAGGTCGGATTAGAAAGAGAATACACAGATACCTTCGATATCACCACAGGAGTAATTCAAGTAGACTAGTTGCTCCCCTTTCTGTTCAACTTTGGTCTAGAAACGCTTGGAAAACAGTTGAAGCTATTCCAATAGAAACAAATATTGACGCGAAAATAAATATTTCAGCTTATGCTGATGATGTAGCTTTAACTACGGACAGTAAGAGTGACCTGAAAATACTGCCACAAGTATCCTTAGAAGAAGCACAAAAAGTAGGATTGAAGGTGAATGAAAATAAGACTGAATGTATGAAAGTGGGAAGAGTTGTGGAGCCCAATCAATCGATGCTGGACTTATAGGATACAGCTTTAAAATTACTAAATAGATATAAGTACCTAGGATTTACTATGAACAGCAACAATAAAATAGAAGAAGAAATACAGTTGATGTTAAATGCAGCCAGTAGATATTTTTTAAGCCAATTGAAGTTACTTAAAAGTAAACTGCTGCCAAAGAATACGAAAATAAGAATATACACAGTCATAATACAGCCAGTTTTATTGCACGGAGCTGAGGTATGGATACTGACAAAACACACCCATAAGAAGTTAATAACATTTGAAAATGAAATATTTAGGAGGGTATATGGGCTAGTTTTCGAAGAAGGAGTGAGGATAAGACTAAAAAACAGAGATCTCAGGGACCAGTATAGACGACCAGATATTGTGGCTGTGATAAGAAATAGAAGAATTAGATTAGATGACTGGGCCATATAAGAAGAAGGGATGAAGAGACAACAATAATAAGAGTGTGGAGAGGTCAACCAGAAAGGGACTTGGTGGAGAAGTAGACATGGCTGAGGATAGAAAATTATGGAGGCAACTTGTTGGCGAGGCCAAAAGTCAACTTGGATTTGAAGGGCCACAGTAGTAGTAGTAGTAGTATGACGCATCTTAACAAATTATAGCTAGCTGTGAGGAAATAACTTAATGAACCATTTTCAAAGCGAATTATTGAAACGAAAAGGGCTATTTTCCTCTGATTTGTTATTTAAGCGCAAAATTTGAAATACCAAACTTTTTTTGTTGGAAGAAGTAAGACGACAAATGGTTTATACTTGAAGCAGCAAAAAATTCGGTCAACAATGAAATTTTTATATCAAGTCTCTATAAATATTAATAAAAGTTTTCAAAAATATTTTTGGAAATTCGGCACAAATTGAATTTTTAATGCTTTTTAATTTACTCACATCTCATGAAATCCTAAGCTAGAATTTTTGACACTGTTGGTGATATTTATACTGAACACATGGTACACTACACCAACACATAATTACACTGTCTGAGGCGCGTTTAGATAACGAAGCTATCGTCTTTTGAGACTAAAGACGATAATTTATTTTTCCACGGGCTCACAGTCATGAAGCGAGCTGGGGTTTCTTGCATTTAATTCCTGTACAGCTGTAGATGTGCCGAGAGCAAAGAAATTTCGGGCATTATGAGGAAAAAATTGGTTTTTTAAAGACAGGTGACAAATTTGACGTTTCGACCTGTTCTTATTGAAATATTACTTGACATTAACAACTTGCGAAATTATATTGAACAATAGATCACTTAATACATGAATGAAAGAAAACAGAAATCTGTTTTAGCCACAATAAATTCTCTTTCAGTTGTTATTTATCAAAAATAAATGAAAACTGAATTTTTATAGTTGCATTGATATTCATATTGTAGGTAGACTATTAATCAATATAATTTTGTATGTTGTCAACGTCAAGCAATATTTTGATAAAGACCGATAGGTCGAAACGTCAAATGTCAATTGCTTTATTCCTTCAACATACATTGGAATTTTATCGAATTCTCTTTTATATCCAAGTTCCGATTTTTGGGTTTTTTATCGTGATTCAGCTTTTCTGTTGAAACAATTAATATCGGAACTCATTTTGAAACAAAGCACAACCAAAAACAATTGTAATGAAAATAGAGAAAACAATAAATTAATTTATTCGAACACTAACACTAGACTCAACTTACTTATATAATAAATAAATATTCACTAATACTTAACTGACATAAATAAGTTATTCAAATTCTTCGGTTACTTCCGTTGACTATGACTATTTATTATAAACTAACTAACTCCGCAATAAATGCTCGATATTTATAGCAGAAACAACATTTCTATAATTCTAGAAAATAAACAAACAAAAACAAACAAAAAACAAGAACTTCCGAGAAACTAGTTAGAAATAAATAACATAAGCAACTCAGAGCTATTTATAAAAAGTTTACATTAAATGGACCGGAAAGCATCAAACGATTCGGTGTACACGCCAAATTTTAAAATGGATCTCATGTATAGCCGGGACTATATGTTTAAATTGGTAACTGAACCCATTCCTGCACTTTCCGCTCATATAGAAATAGAAAGGCACCGTCTTCGTTAGACACTGATGAAGAGGCTACCTGCATCAATATATGAAGCCCGGTATCCTGCAATATCACCTCTACCATGTTCCTGACGACTCATCAATCCAACTGTTTACTCGCTATTTTGGTCGCAGCCAGTTTTTTCACGTTAGCTTCAAAAATATAGTCGTGAAAGCTTTGAAGCATTTACCACACATCGCGGTAGAAGGATCGATTTTCAAATTAATTACCATTGAGGTAGTCATGTGATGAGGTGTAAATACTTATAGATAATTTACTAATAAACTAACTACACCATATTTTTAATTTAAATTGCCGAATTTTCATTTGAATTATTCGATTTTACTTATATTTTCGGGTATAGCAGCATCTTCAGTACACATAGACCATTATTCACTATCACTGATTCAACGACTACTATTCAATCATGGATATTTTTAGAGAACAGTCACTGTGATACTTTTCATATTATACCCTAACGGTAGTTTTTGTTGTCAGAATAGAATGTAAAATTTTTGTTTATCATTGATCAGAATTATAATAAGAAAATCTCTAAGGTTGATCACTTTAACAAACTTCACAAATAAATTGATATAAGGAATTCGCGTCGGAAGAAGATCGGAGATCAATACATTAGAACTCCAATTTTGGAAACATTAATTTGAAATATATTGACTAAATACCATAGAGCTGGGGTCGGCAATCTTTTGAGTCAGATGCGTCAAAAATTTACAAATGTTTAGAGTTTTTAAAGAGCTACAAAATTTTTGTTGCCAATAATAAATAGTATTCGCAGATGGTCAATTAAACTAATAGTCTTTTATTCATAAGAAAAATTATCTATTTATACAATTGTAGTGTTTTTCACAACAAATTGGATAACATATTCAACTAGAAAATTAAAACTTCGCTAAACAACGTAATTTATACTTGAAATAAAATGAATGGTTTTAGGAAGTTTGGAAAAATTTAGCTGATAACTTGTTATTTGAAGTTTCGAACATGACTCTAAATTTTCACTCCAGCACTCCAAATACCAGTTTCTTCACCTCCCTGTAGCAACCTGTAAGATTATTCCATGCGTACAATATATGAGCCTCAACTCGCGGCATTTCTTTCACTTTTATCACGTATATGGGTGATTCCGTTCTAACTGTGATTTTTTGTATTCAAAATTTCAAGATTTTAAAATTTAACTTTTCTAACTTTTTTATGCATATTATTCATCTATTTTACTGTAAAAATAAAACTCTAAGAGGAATTTACTACAACTTCAAAGTATCACGAGCAAGACACAAATGTCGGATTTTGAGTTCCACGGTACTGACTCATTTATCCACGGTACTGACATGGTAACTTAAGATATTAAACAACAAGTGCATCAATTTTCCTCAGTTTGATCATAAACATTAGAATTTATAAGGTAATTAGTTTAAATCATTTGTTACGACAAAAAAAATTAATAATTTATCGGTAAATTCTAGGAATGGACATGACACGGTACTGACATGGTAACTTAAGATATTAAACAACAAGTGCATCAATTTTCCTCAGTTTGATCATAAACATTAGAATTTATAAGGTAATTAGTTTAAATCATTTGTTACGACAAAAAAAATTAATAATTTATCGGTAAATTCTAGGAATGGACATGACACGGTACTGACATTCAAGTGATGTAGTATAAGTTTTCTTTAAGTGGCAAGTTATATTGTATAAAAATAATGTTTAAATATCTTAAGAATTATTCAATTAACACAAAATTTTTATTAATTGATTATTAATTAATGACTAGTACAAAAAAACAATACAGGACATTGAATATCACAGTTAGAACGGAATCACCCATATACATATACATACTAAAATGGATAATTGCATTTCTAGAGTTCCAGTTTCAAGACGAATTGGTTCAATGTAGATTACGTTACTATTTAAGTTGAGAAGATTTACTGCGAATGGTTTTGTTGGTTTTGAATTGCTCAAAACTGTCAGCAAATATACATTTGATGCTTTTATAAGTGTGTCAAATTAATTCGTGTCAACAACTACACTAATTTTACCGCGATATTGCTTTGAAAATTGAAAATTAAGTAATTTACCGATCTGAATATCTTTTGCAAAAAGAATTCAATTTTCTTCAAACTAACCAATTCTTCTACCAAAACATAGGCTGGGTTTCCCTTTCCTTGCAGTTTTAAATTTAGTTTGTTTAATCTCGCTGTGATATACCCCAGAAAGTGAAATTTTTGCAACCATTTGTCGTTCGTTAATTTAGGGTGATTAATGCCTTTTTCATTTAAGAGGTTATTCATTCTATTCAAGCACAAAGCAAAACGTTTCAATATCTTACCTTTGAAAAGCCATCACACTTTATTATGGAGAAGGAGGTAGGAATACTGAATATTCATTTCGTTTAACAATTTTTTAAACTGACGATGGAAGAGTACTTTTATTAACAATTTTGTTTACCAAATCCATAAATTAACGATTTCGGTTAGAAAATTCAGAATTTCGTGGTTTTTCCTGCTGTGAAGAATCGTTGATGCACTTTTATTTTTTCCTGTTATACTTTTGGCTCCCTCAGTTGCTATAGAAACGATTTTAAATTGATCCCATTGTCTTCAAGCATTTTTGCACGGCATTCGCTATATGTTTTCCTGCCTTGTTGAAGTTGAATAAAATCGGCAAATATCTGGTTTGTTTTTGAAATCAGGAAACAGTTTTCCAGATGCAAATATGAAGCAATTTTCGACGTGGATCAGGAATACAAGTCATAGAGATAGAATCGATGGCTAATCTTCATTAATAGATTCGGAACGATTTGTAAATATTTTTCTTTTTATCGATAAAACCAATTATAATTGCGTATGAACTAAAGAGCTGTAGGTTACCGACCCCTGCTATAGAGTAAACCGTTAAGTAAGTAATACAGTGTGGTACTGGATAGTAAAAGTGTATTGTAACAGTTCTCTCTTGAGGTTTAGATTTCTCTTTTAACTGAATTTACATACAAATCCTGAAAAATAGCACCATTAGCTATAATCCAAGGAGGAGCTTCCGAATTTATATTTATATGTTCACATTGGTTTAAGAATAACCTTATATATGAAAACTGTGTTCCCAAGAGAAGTTTCGTCCAATAAAACAGTGGAGTCTGTGAAGCTTAAGAACAAGTATTTAACATGAAAATCAGCTTTTTTAACCTTGGTTTGCGATCCATGTTTGTTTCGACATCGTCAGATTATTGAGGTTGTTTTCTTGACATTTGGAATGAATTTTTTTTCCCACTAGTGAAAATCATATTTTATATATATCATAATTTTAGCAGATAGTAGATTTTCAAGATTAGATTGCAAAAGCTGGGGTAAAAAGATAAGTATTGTAGGGAGATATTGCGTAAAGGCATGATACTTCACTGTGGAACTGCCGAATTTAGGAGATGCAATTTCGCGTGGTTACGTTTAGGCATCGGAGCTTCTCAATCGTGAACAAACAGTCTAATGTGCGTGACTGAAACTTGATATTCGAAACGCATTTAGTTTTATTGCGTTCACTAATTTTAATACTTTGTATTTTAATATTTTTTTAAAATATACACGTTAAGAGAAACCAATTGGAATTGAGTTAGTTATCCTCTCACTAGCTTGATCATACACAAACTCATTCTTCAAACATAGTTGAACTAATAAGGCAAAATATTGTGTATCTGGAAAAATCAAATAGCCATCAAAACAGTGTCTACAAAACAAACTATTAAACGCCAGTA